>NW_028270176.1:55164959-57782459 GCF_037043375.1 Chiloscyllium plagiosum
CCTGTGTGTGTGAGTGAAGACCATGCCTCCGTGTGTTGTGTGAATGAGATTATGGCTGTGTGTGTGTGTGAGTGAGACCATGCCTCCGCTCTGTGTGTATGTGTGTATGAGAGAGAGAGACCATGCCTCTGTGTGTGTGAGAAAGAGTGAGACTATGCTGTGTGTATGTGTGTGTGTGTGTGTGTGAGTGTGTGAGTGAGAGTGAGATCATGCCTGTGTGTGTTTGAGCAGAGAGTTGAGGACCATGCCATCGACCTCCTCTTCAAATAATTTCAGTCATCTAGCTCCCCGACCAGTCTTGAGAGCACTCATCCTGACATTCATCCCCACATGTTTGAAGAGAACACTTGCTGCTCCTATATCATGCCTTATTGAAATGAATAAAAGAGGTTGACTCAAGGTTTCAGGTAAAAATGACTGGCCCTGATATCAAGGCAAGTGGTTGCCTTCTCTTGACATCAATGAGCTGAACAAACTGGATTTAATGGGAATCAGAGTAAACTCCTCCAGTGTTTGGAGTCAAACATGCACAAAGAGAAGGTTCATCATCTCAGTCTGGATCACATCTGTGCGAAATCATCTAGGGTAGCTTCCTCTTCACAAACATCTTCAGCAACTTCATCAATGTCTCCCCGCCCTCACCCTCCAACAACATAAGATCAGACTGGGGATGGTCAACGAAGATCCACAATGTTCAGACATTTCGATCCTCCCCTCAGCTCCTGAACTGGTCCTGTGCCCATGTGCCAGCAAGACCCGGACACCATTCAGGCTTGAACTGTTAAAGTGTGTACCATTCATGTAAAAGCACTGCCTGACACTGCACATTGCCACAGTAAAACAAGAGTTCATTCAGATACCTCACGCTGGTGCACACTCTTGCACACATGCACTCTGTTTCTCTTACACACACACACCACACAAAATAGCCAACAGACAACAGACAATAGGTGTAGGAGGTAGGCCATTCTGCCCCTCCAGCCTGCACCACCATTCAATATGATCATGGCTGATCATCATTAATCAGTATCCTGCCTGCCTTATCTCTATAACCTCGATTCCCACTATTCTTGAGAGCTCTATCAACTCTTTCTTAAATTAATCCAGAGACTAGGCCTCCACTGCCCTCTGGGGCAGAGCATTCACACAGCCACTACTCTCTGGATGAAGAGTTTCTCCTCATCTCTGTCCTAAATGGGTCTACCCTGTGTTTATAAGCTGTGTCCTGTAGTTCAGCACTCACCCATCAGCGGAAACATGTTTCCTGCCTCCAGAGTGTTCAATCCTTTAATAATCTTATATGTCTCAATCATATCCCCTCTCAGTCTTCTAAACGCAAGGATATATAAGCCCAGTCGCTCCAATCTTCCAGTGTGGGGTAGTCCCGCCATTCCAGGAATTGACCTCGTGAACCTACACGGCACTCACTCAATATCCAGAATGTATTTCCTTCAAATTTGGAGACCAGAACTGCACACAATACTCCAGTGTGGTTCTCACCAGGACCCTGTACAGTTGCAGAAGATTCTCTTTGTTCGATACTCATTCCTCTTGTAATGAGGCCGCATGCTATTAGCCTTCTTCATTACCTGCTGTACCTGCATGTTTGCCTAAATTGACTGGTGTACAAGAACACCCAGATCTCTCTGTATGCCCCTTTACCCTAACTTGATATCCATTTAGGTAGTAATCTGCCTTCCTGATCTTGCCGCCAAAGTGGATACCACACATTTCTCCAAAGTAAACTGCATCTGCCAAGCATCTGACCACTCACCTAACCTGGGCCAGGTCCCCTGTAATCTCCTAACATCCACCTCACATTCTCCCTGCCACCCAGCTTAGTATAATCAGAAAAATTTGCGAATGTTATTACTAATACCATCTTCTATATCATTAATATATATTGTAAAAAGTGTGGTCCCAACACTGATCCCTGCGGTACCCCACTGGTCACTGCCTGCCAGTACAAAATGGAGCCGTTTATCACTACTCTTTGTTTCCCTGTCAGCCAACCAACTTTCAATCCAAGTTCGTAATTTGCCCCCAATACCATGCGCCCTAATTTTGCTCACTAACCTCCTATGTGGGACTTTATCAAAAGCTTTCTGACAGTTCAGGTACACTACATCACTGGGATCTCCCTCGTCCATCTTCAGAGTTACATCCTGAAAAAGTTCCAGAAGATTAGTCAAGCACGATTTCCCCTTCATAATCCCTGACCCTGACCTATCCTGTACTACTATCCAGATGTGTCATAATTTCATCCTTTATAAAGACTTCAGCATCTTTCCCACCACTGAAGGTCAGACTAACTGTCTATAATTTCCTGCTTTCTCTCTCCCACCTTTCTTAAAAAAGTGTTACAACATTAGCCACCCTCCAATCGCAGGAACTGATCCGAATCTATCAAACTCTGGAAAATAATCGCCAACGCATTCACGATTTCTCGAGCCACCTCCTTCAGTATCCCTGGGATGTAGACCATCAGGCCTGGGGACTTATCAACCTTCAGACCTAACAGTCTCTCCAACACCCATTTCCTGCAAAATATAAATTCCTTTAAGTTCAGTCTTTCTTTCACCCACACACACTCTCGCACACATGCACTCTTTCTCTTATGCACACACACACACTTTTTTGCATGCCAAGCACATTCTCGCAGACATGCACTCTTTTTCTCTTACACAAATTCTTCCTCTCACATGCGACACTCTCGACGCACACACTCTTCTCACATGCATTCGCTCTCTTTCACTCTCATTTCACTTGTACACACACGGTCTCTCACATGCACACACACACTTGCATGCACTCACTTTTCACATACACACACACTTCCTCTCTCACTCTCACGCTCTCTTTCTCGAACTCCACACACACTCTCATGCATGTGCACATTATAATCTCACACACGGCACTCTTTTCTCACTCGCATTGCGCACATTTTCTCTCTCTCCATGCACGCACACTATCTCATGCATGCACTCTGTCTTTTGCACCCAGGCATTCTCTCTTTCGCAAACATGCATTTTCTCTCTCTTTCATAATGCATTCTCTCTCTCTCGCACGCATTCTCCTTCGCACATATCTCTCTCTCAGGGACACAAGCATTCTCTTCTCACACACACTAATTCTCTCTCTCACGCGCACGCATTCTATCTCATTCGTACACAGCATTCTCTCTCTCTCACACATTCATTCTCTCTCTCGCACACAAGCATTCTCTCTCTCGCACACTCTTTCTCTCTCGACACATGCATTGTCGCTCACACACACGCATTCTCTCACACACACACATTCATTCTCTCACACGCAATCCCTCATGCACACACTCTTTCTCTCTCGCACACATGCATTGTCGCTCACACACACGCATTCTCTCACACACACACATTCATTCTCTCACACGCAATCCCTCATGCACACACTCATTCTCTCACGCACACATGCATTCTCTCACGCACAAACGCATTCTCTCTCGCAGGCGTTCTCTCACGCAGGGAAAACAAGCATTCTCTCTCTCACACATTCTCTCTCTCTCATCACGCATTCTCTCTCTCACACACACACATTCTCTCACGCACACAATGATTCTCTCACTCACGCATTCTCTCCCACACACAGCATTCTTCTCTCGCACACACACATTCTCTCTCTCATGCACACACGGCATATCCTCTCTCTCACGCACTCTCTCTTCGCACATGCATTCTCTCTCTCTCTTGCACACACGCATTGTGTCTCTCACACACACACGCATTCTCTCTCTCTCTTACACCCATTCTCCTCTCATACACACGCATACTCTCTCTCTACACGCGCATTCCCTCTTTCTCACTTTCATTCTCTCTCTGTCACTCACGCATTCTCTAGCTCACGCACACTCGCATTCTCTCTCTCATGCCTTCTCTCTGAGCACACATTTCTCTCTCTCAGGGCACCAGCATTCTCTCTCTCACCACACGCATTCTCCTCTCTCGCACACATACATTCTCTCTCTCTCCTCCATCACGCATTCTCTCTCGCACGCACACACGCATCTCTCTCTCGTACACATGCATTCTCTGTCTCACACACACTCTTTCTCTCTTGCACACACGCATTCTGTCTCACACACATGCATTCTTTCACACTTACACTCATTCATTCTCTCATACACGCATCCTCTCACGCACAAACTCATTCGCTCATGCACACACGCTTTCTCTCACGCACACACGCATTCTCTCTAGCACGCATTCTCCCCTCACTCACACAACGCTTCTCTCTCTCCACAAGGCATTATCTCTCTATCACACACACGCATTTTCTTCTCTCTCTGCACACATGCATTCTTCTCTTGCACACACGCATTCTATCTCACGCACATGCATTCTTTCACACACACATTCTCCCTCTCATGCACACATTCTCTCACGCACACACGCATTCTCTCACGCGCACACGCATTCTCTCTCGCACACATTCTTGCTCTCAGGGACACAAGCATTCGCTCTCTCACACATACATCATCCTGTCTCTTGCACACCTCATTCTATTCACACACATGCATTCTTCACACACCCTCATCTCATTCTCTCACACACGCATCCTCTCACGCACACACTCATTCTCTCATGCACACACGCATTCTCTCTCACACACACACGCATTCTCTCTCTCTCGCACAGAAATATTCTCTCTCGCACACACATCTCTTTCTCTCAATCACGCATTCTCTCGCATGCACACACACACATTCTCTCTCGTACACACGCATTCTCTCACTGTCAGGGACACACTCATTCTCTCTCACACACACTTATTCTAGCTCACACACACGTATTCTTTCACACACACATTCATTCTCTCACACACGCATCCTCTCATGCACACACTATTCTCTCACGCACACATACATTCTATCACAGACACACGCATTCTCTCCTGCACACAGGCCATTCTCTTCGCACGCATTCTCTCTCTCAGGGACACAAGCATTCTCTCTCTCACACACACATTCATTCTCTCTCGCACACACGCTTTCTCTCTCTGAAACACCACACGCAATCTCTCTGTTGCACACACCTCTCTCTCTCTCAATCACGCATTCTGTCTCGCACACACACATGCATTCTCTCTCGCACACACTCTTTCTCTCTCGCACACGCATTCTATCCTCACACACACGATTCTTTCACACACACTCATTCTTCTCTCACAACACGCATCTCTCACGCACACATTCATTTTCTCACGCACACACGCATTCTATCTCACACACATGCATTCTTTCACACACACACTCATTCTTTCTCTCACACACGCATCCTCTCACGCACACAACATTTCTCATGCACACACGCATTCTCTCTCACGCACACACGCATTCTCTCTCTCACACACACGCATTCTCTCTCTCTCTCCGCACAGACGTATCTCTCTCATTCGCACAAACACATTCTATCTCTCAATCACGCATTCTCTCTTGCACGCAAACACGCAACCTCTCTCTCACACGCATTCTCTCTCTCACGTATAGATGCATTCTCTCTCTCATTCTCAGACGCATTCTCTCTCTCTCACACACTCGCATGCTCTCTTGCACACACCCATTCTCTCTCTCTCACTCACGCATTGTCTCTCTCACGCACAGACATATTCTCTCTCGCACACACATTCTCTTCTCTCAATCACGCATTCTCTCGCATGCACACACACGCATTTCTCTCACTGTCAGGGACACACTCATTCTCTCTTGCACACATGCATTTTATCTCTCATCACACGTTTTCTTTCACAAACACATTCATTCCACACACGCATCCTCTCATGCACACACTCATTCCTCTCACGCACACATGCATTCTATCACAGACACACGCATTCTCTCCTGCACACACGCATTCTCTCTCGCAGCATTCTCTCTCTCAGGGACACAAGCATTCTCTCTCTCACACACACATTCATTCTCTCTCTCCACACGCTTTCTCCTCTGAAACCACAACGCAATCTCTCTGTTGCCACACACACTCTCTCTCTCTTCTCAATCACGATTTCTTATCTCGCACACACACCTGCATTCCTCTCTCGCACACACGCATTCTATCTCACACACACGCATTCTTTCACCACACATTCATTCTCTCACACCGCATCCTCTCACCACACATTCATTTTCTCACGCACACCCGCATTCACTCACGCAGACACGCATCTCTCTTGCACGCATTCTCTCTCTCAGGGACACAAGCATTCTTTCACACACACACTCATTCCTCTCTCACACATGCGTTCTCTCTCTCGCACACACGCTTTCTCTCTCTCTCACACACATGCATTCTCACACACACACGCTTCATTCTCACACGCCATTCAATCACGCACACACTCCTTCTCTCATGCACACACGCCCTTCTCTCACGCACACACGCATTTCTCTCTCGCACACACGCATTCTCTCTCACACACACGCATTCACCTCGCTCGCACACAGCATTCTCTCTCTCTCACACATGCATTCTCTCTCTCTCTCAGTAACGCATTCTCTCTCGCTCGCAAACGCACATTCTCTTCTACACACCACGCATCTCCTCTCAAGCACCCGCATTCTCTCTGTCGCACACACGCATTCTCTCTCTCTCGCACACACGCATTCTCTCTCACACACACTCCTTACTCTCTCACACATACGCATTCTCACTCACGCACACGCATTCTCTCACACACACACTCATCATTCTCTCACATGCATTCTCTCATGCACACACTTTTCTCTCTCACACACACATTCTCTCCTCTCGCATACACGCATTCTCTCTCTCAGACACACGCATTTCTCTCTCTCAGGGCACAAGCATTTTTTCGCGCACACACACACACATTCTCTCTTGCACACATGCATTCTCTCTCTCTCACACACTCTTTCTCTCCCACACACATGCATTCTATCTCACACACAGGCATTCTCTGCCCGCACGCATTCCTCAGGGACACAAGCATTCTCTCTCACACACATGCACTCATTCTCTCCTCGCACATCGCTTTCTCTCACACACACGCATTCTCTCTCTCACACACATGCATTCTCCACTCTCTCAATCACGCAAACACAAATTCTCTCTCGCACATATGCATACTCTCTCGCACACATGCATACTCTCACGCACACACAACTGATTCTCTCGTGCACGCATTCTCTCCAACACATGCATTCTCTTTTGCCACACGCATTCTCTCTCTCACGCACACACTCATTCTCTCTCTCAGGGACACACGCACTCTCTCTCACTCACGCACACATGCATCTCTCTTCTCGCACACACACATTCTCTCTCTCACACGCACGTATTCCTCTCTCTCACGCATTCTCTCTCGCACGGCTTCTCTCTCTCAGGACACAAAGCATTCTCTCTCTCACACACACACGCGCATTCTCTCTCTCTCGCACATACACATTTGCTCTCTCTCTCAATCACGCATTCTCTCTCGCACGCACAACATTCTCTCTCGTACACCAGCATTCTCTCTCTCACACACACATGCATTCTCTCACACACACGTTCATTTTCTCACACGCATTCAATCACGCACACAATTCTCTCATGTACACACGCCTCTCTCAGTCAACACGCATTCTCTCTCACACACACGCATTCACTCTCACTCGCACACACGCATTCTCTTTCTCTCACACATGCATTCTCTGTCTCTCTCAGTCAAACACTTCTCTCTCGCTCGCAAACGCACATTCTCTCTCGCACACAGCATTCTCTCTCTCACACACACGCATTCTCTCTCTCTCGCACACGCATTCTCTCTCTCACACACTCTTTACTCTCTCACACATAAGCATTCTCACTCACGCACACGCATTCTCTCACACACACACATTCATTCTCTCACACGCAATCCCTCATGCACACACTCATTCTCTCACGCACACATGCATTCTCTCACGCACAAACGCATTCTCTCTCTCACACACATGCATTCTCTCTCTCTCAATCACGCATTCTCAATCACGCAAACACAAATTCACTCTCGCACACACGCATACTCTCTCGCACACATGCATACTCTCACGCACACACTGATTCTCTCGCGCAGGCATTCTCTCCACACATGCATTCTCTTTTGCACACACGCATTCTCTCTCTCACGCCAACACTCATTCTTTCCCAAGAGGTCACACGCACTCTCTCTCACTCACACACACATGCATTCTCTCTCTCTCACACACACATTCTCTCTCTCACACGCACGCATTCTCTCTCTCAGGGACACAAGCATTCTCTCTCTCACACACACACACGCATTCTCTCTCTCTTGCACATACACATTTGCTCTCTCTCTCAATCACGCATTCTCTCTGCAGCACACACATTCTCTCTCGTACACATGCATTCTCTCTCACACACACTCTTCTCTCTCGTACACATGCATTCTGTCTCACACACATGCATTCTTTCCATACACACTCATTCATTCTCTCAACACATGCATCCTTTCACGCACACACCCATTCACCACACACACGCATTCTCTCATGCACACACATTCTCTCTCATACGCATTCCCTCTATCAGGGACACAGGCATTCTCTCTCTCACACACACTCATTCTCTCACAAACACGCATTCCTTTCTGATGCACCACGCATTTCTCTCACTCGAAGCACACGTATTCTCTCCCTCTTTCTCACACATGCATTCTCTCTCTCTCAATCACGCATTCTCTCTCGCATGCAAACACATTCTCTCTCGCACACACGCATTCTCTCTCACACAACATGCATTCTCTCCCTCTCGTACACACGCATTCTCTCCCTCACACACACTTTCTCTCTCGCACACACATTCTCTCTCATTCGCACAGACACATCTCTCTCTCTCAATCACGCTTCTCTCTCGCACCGCAAACACACATTCTCTCACACACACATGCATTCTCTCTCTCTCACACGCATTCTCCCTCGCACGCATTCTCTCAGGGGACACAAGCATTCTCTCTCTCACACACACACTCATTCTCTCTCTCGCACATGCTTTCTCTCACACACACGCATTCTCTCTCTTGTACATAAGCATTCTCTCTCTATCTCACTCACACACGCATTCTCTCACACACACACTCTTAATTCTCTCACATACGCATTCGCTCACGCACACACCTCATTCGCTCACTCACACACGCATTTCTCTACCCACAAACGCATTTTATCTCGCACGCATTCTCTCTCTCAGGAACACAAGCATTTTCTCGCGCACACACACACACTCATTCTCTCTTGCACACATGCATTTCTCTCTCTCTACACACTCTTTCTCTCCCACACACCATGCATTCTATTTCACACACAGGCATTCTCTGCGCACGCATTTCCTCTCAGGGACACAAGCATTCTCTCTCACCACATGCACTCATTCTCCTCTCGCACCGCTTTCTCTCACACAACACGCATTCTCTCTCTCATACACAAGCATTCTATCTCACACACATGCATTCTCTCTCTCTCGCACACGCATTCTCTCTTCCTCTCGCACCCACGCATTCTCTCCTCACACACTTTCTCTCTCGCACACGCATTCTCTCTCATTCACACAGACGCATTCTCTCTCTCTCAATCACGCATTCTCTCATCAGCACACAAACACACATTCTCTCACACACACATGCATTCTCTCTCTCACACACGCCATGTCCATCACACGCATTCTCTCAGGGACACAAGCATTCCTCTCTCTCACACACACACTCATTTCTCTCTCGCACATGCTTTCTCTCACACACAGGCATTCTCTCTCTTGTACATAAGCATTCTCTCTCTAACTCACTCACACACGCATTCTTCTCTCACACACACACTCATTGATTCTCTCACATACGCATTCGCTCACGCACACATGCATTCTCTCACGCACAAACGCATTTTCTCTCGCACGCATTCTCTCCTCAGGGACACAAGCATTTCTCGCTCACACACACACAGTCATTCTCTCTCTTAGCACACACACATTCTCTCTCTCACACACACTCTTTCTCGCTCACACACATGCATCTATCTCACACACACGCATTCTCTGTCGCACGCTTCTCTCAGGGACACAAGCATTCTCTCTCACACACATGCACTCATTCTCTCTCTCGCACACGCTTTCTCTCACACACACACGCATTCTCTCTTTCGTACACAAGCATTCTCCACTATCTCACGCACAGCATTCTCTCACACACACACTCATTGAGTCTCTCACATACGCATTCTTTCACGCACACACTCATTCTCTCACGGACAAACGCATTTTCTCTCGCACGCATTCTCTCTCTCAGCGACACAAGCATTTTCTCGCTCGCACACACACTCCTTCTCTCTTGCACACACGCATTCTCTCTCACACACACACGCATTCTCTCTCACTCGCACACACGCATTCTCTCTCTCACACACTCATGCTCTGATGTGCACACGCACTCTCTCACGCACCACACGCATTCTCTCTCGCCCACATTCTCTCTCAGGGACACAAGCATTCACTCTCACACACACTCATTCTCTCTCGCGCACACACGCTTTCTCTCTCACCACATGCGCATTCTCTCTTTTGCACACATACATTCTCCTACTCACACGCATTCTCTCTCGCACGCACACAAGCTTCTCTCTCAACACATGCCTTCTCTCTCACACACATACATTCTCTCTCTCTCTCACGCATTTCCCTTGCACGCATTCTGTCAGGGACACAAGCATTCTCTCTCTCACACACACACTCATTCTCTTCTCTCGCACACACTCTTTCTCTCTCACACACATGCATTCTTTCTCACACACATGCATTCTCTGTCGCACGCATTCTCTCAGGGACACAAATATTCTCTCTCACACACATGCACTCATTCTCTCTCTTCGCACACGCTTTCTCACACACACACGCATTCTCTCTCGTACACAAGCATTCTCTCTCACACACATGCATTCTCTCTCTCGCCCACACTCGCTCAATCACGCATTCTCTCTCGCACGCAGACACACATTCTCTCACACACACATGCATTCTCTCTCTCTCACACGAATTCTCCCTCGCACGCATTCTCTCAGGGACACAAGCATTCTCTCTCTCACACACACACACTCATTCTCTTTCTCGCACATGCTTTCTCTCACACACACGCATTCTCTCTCTTGTACGTAAGCATTCTCTCTCTATCTCACTCACACACGCATTCCCTCACACGCACACTCATTGATTCTCTCACATACGCATTCTCTCACACACACACACTCATTCTCTTTCTCGCACATGCTTTCTCTCACACACACGCATTCTCTCTCTTGCATAAGCATTCTCTCTCTATCTCACTCACACACGCATTCCCTCACCACGCAACTCATTGATTCTCTCACACACGCATTCTCTCACGCACAAAACGCATTTTCTCTCACACGCATTCTCTCTCTCAGGACACAAGCATTTTCTCGGTCAACACACGCACTCATTCCTCTCTTTGCACACACACATTCTCTTTCTCACACACAATCTTTTCTCTCTCACACACATGCATTCAATCTCACACACACGCATTCTCTGTCGCACGCATTCTCTCAGGGACACAAGCATTCTCTCTCACACACATGCACTCATTCTCTCTCTTGCACACGCTTTCTCTCACACACACGCATTCTCTTCTCATACACAAGCATTCTCTCTCTATCTCACACACGCACGCATTCTCTCACACACACACTCATTGATTCTCTCACATACTCATTCTCTCACGAAGACACTCATTCTCTCACGCACACAGCATTCTCTCACACACAACACCTCATGATTCTCTCACATACTCATTCTCTCACGCACACACATTCTCTCACGCACACACGCATTTCTCACACACAAACTCATTTTCTCTCGCACGCATTCTCTCTCTCAGGACACAAGCATTTTTCTCGCGCACACACACACACTCATTCTCTCTTGCAAACATGCATTCTCTCTCTCACACACACTCTTTCTCTCCCACCACATGCATTCTATCTCACACACAGCCATTCTATCTCACAGCCATGCATTCTGTGCGCACGCATTCTCTCAGGGACACAAGCATTCTCTTCAGAATGATAATAATAATCCAGTGGCCTAAGGATAGTCAATACTGTGTGTGAATAAGGCTTTCGCTGTGAATGGTCAATACTGTTGTGAATAATCTTGTGGCCGGAGGATGGTTAATACAGTGTGTCAATAATCTTGTGGTCTGATGATGGTCAATACTGCATAATTCTGTGCCCTGAGGATGTTCAATATTGTGTGTGAATAATCCTGTGGCCTGTGATGGTCAATACTGTGTGTGAATTATCTTGGACAGTGAATGGTCAATACCACGTGTGAATAATCCTCTGGCCCGTGAATGGTCAATACTGTGTGTGAATAACCCTTGGCCTGAGGATGGTCAATAATGTGTGTGAGCAATCCTGTGGCCTGAGAATGGTCAAAAATATGTGCGATTAATCCTGTTGACTGGGGCTGTTCATTGCTCTGTGTGAATAATCCTGGATCTGTTAAACAGTCTATGCTGTCTGTGAAATAATGCTGTGAACTGTGAATGGGTGAATACTGTGTGCGAATAATCCTGCGGCGTGAGGCTGGTCAATATTATTTGTGAACAATTCTGTGGCTGAGGATGGCTAACACTCTCTGGGAATTATCCCGTGGCTGAAGATGGTCGGTTCTGTATGGGAATAATCCTTTGATCTGAGGAAGGTCAAAACTGTGTGTGAATAATCCTGTGCGCGGTGAATGCTGAATACTGTGTGTGAGGAACCTTGGATGGTCATTACTGTGTGTGAACAATCTGTGACCTGAGGGTAGTGAATACTGTCTGTGAATAATCCTGCAGCCTGAGGGTGATCAATACACTGTGTGAACAATCTGTAGCCTGAGAATGGTCAAAAACTGTGTATGAATGAAACTGAGACCTGTAAATGGTCAATTACTGTGTTTGAGTAATCCTGTGACCTGAGAATGTTTAATTTTTTTGAGTATCCCTGTGTACTGAGGATGGTCAATAATGTGTGTAAATATCCTGGGAACTATGAATGCTCAATACTGTTTATGAATACACCTGTGGCCTGAGGTTGGTCAATACTGTGAGTGAATAATCTTGTGGCTGGAGGCTGGTCAGTAATGTGTGAAAATAATCCTGTGGTTCGCGGACTGTGTGTGAATAATCCTGTGACATTAGGTGGTCTATACTGTGTGTGAATAATTCTTGCGTGAGGATGGTCAATATTGCGTGTGAATATCCTGTTGCCTGAGGATGTTCAGTAATGTGTAGGAATATTCCTTGTGGCTGTGAACGGTCAATACTGTGTGTGAATTATCCTTGGACAGTGAATGGTCAATACACGTGTGAATAATCCTCTGGCCTGTGAATCATCAATACTGTGTGTGAATAACTCTTGACCTGAGGATGGTCAATACTGTGTGTGAACAATCCAGTGGCCTGAGGATGGTCAAAACTAGTGATAATCCTGTTGCCTGTGGCTGTTCAAACTGTGGATGAAAAATCATGTGGCCTGTGGATGGTCATTTCTGTTTGTTAATAATACTGTGGCCTGAGGATGGTCAATACTGTGTGTGACTAATCCTGTGCACTGTGACTGCTCAATAATCTGTATGAATAAACCTGTGGCCTGAGAGTAGTCAATAAAGTGTGGAATAATCCAGTGGCCTAAGGATAGTCAATACTGTGTGTGAATAAGGCTGTAGCTGTGAATGGTCCAATACTGTGTGTTAATATCTGGGCCTGTGGATGGTCAATACTGTTGTGGAATAATCTTGTGGCGGAGGATGGTTAATACAGTGTTGAATAATCTTGAGTGAGGTCTGATAATGTCAATACCGTGAATAAACCTGTGCCCTGAGAATATTCAATATTGTGTGTGAATAAACCTGTGGCCTGTGATGGTCAAGTGTGTGTGAATTATCCTTGGACAGTGAATGGTCAATACCACGTGTGAATAATCCTCTGGCCTGTGAATCGTCAATACTTGTGTGTGAATAACCCTTGCCTGAGGATGGTCAATACTGTGTGTGAACAATCCTGTGGCCTGAGGGTGGTCAAACTGTGTGCGAATAATCCTGTGACCTGTGAACCGTCAATACTGTTTGTTCGTAATAGGGTGGCCTGTGGATGGACTATACAAAGGGTTGAATATTGATTCTTTGCTCAATAATGTGTGGAATAACACTGTGGATTGTTGATGGACAATACTGTGTGTGAATAATCTTGTTGCCTGAGGATAGTGAGTCCTGTCTGTGAATAATCCTGTGACCTGTATGTGTTTCAAAAAGTGTGTCCATTAATCCTTTCGCCGGAGGATGATCAATACTATGTGATTAATCCTGTGGCATGTGAATCATTCTCCACTCCAGAGAGACGCAGCAGCACAGGCCAGGGATGGAAACTCAGATTTCCAGATCTCTGTGGCACACAGTGCCATTTTCCATGTGTAACCCTCACAGCATTCAGTCTATTCCCTCCTCAGGCGACTCTCTGTTTGGAGTTTGCACATTCTCCCCGTGTCTGCGTGGTTTCCTCCGGGTGCTCCGGTTTCCTCCCACAATCCAAAATGTGCAGGTTGGTGAATTGGCCATGCTAATGGCCCGTAGTGTTAGGTGAAGGGGTAAATGTAGGAGTATGGGTCTGGGTGGTATACGCTTCGGCGGGTCGGTGTGGACAGGTGGGCCGAAGGGCCCGTTTCCACTCTGTAAGTAATCTAATCTAATCTAATCTAATCTAATTTCCCCATTCTGTCTATCTCTCTGTCTCCTACACGTACTCAGGAAAGTCCTGACTCAATCGACTTCCCAACTGCTGGGTTTCTCGTCAATCAACACATTGAAGTGATTGGTCAGCCAGAGACAAAGGGCAGGGAGATCTGGAGCCTTCAAATAAATCCTGGAATGAGGTAAGATTACTCACAGTGCACAGAGCAGAGAGCATGAGTGGCTCCAAACCTCAGCCAACAGTACATGACATAGATACAGTGCTGGAGGGAGCACAATACAGACATACCCCAGGCTCAATCCCTGCCCATAATGTAAGGTCTGTTGGACTAAGACTAACCACACTGCAACACTGAATCTATGTCATATCTGGTGACCAATGTCTTCAATAATTTTTTTAAATCCTATAACGTTGCTATCTTTGTAGCCTCCTCCCTTCCTTATAGTCACTTACTCATTTGCAACGTACTTCATTCCAGCCTACCATCCTGATCGCTGTAGCTTGCTTCAGTGTCTACAACATGCCTTATCTCAGTAGTCTTTAACTGGATACAAGTCATGTAGCACGGAAACAGAACCTTCACTCTAACCCATCAATGCTGACCATGATTCTGATACTAAATGTGTCGCATATGCCTGTGTTTGGCCTTATCTCTTCAAACCTTCTCCTCTCCATGTATCTCCCCAAATGTCTTTTCCATGTTGTAATTGTACACGTAGCCTCCTCTGCCTAAGGCAAATATTTAGGACAAAGTTACAAATGTCTCCAATTCATATCACAGCTCTGGACAATGAAGGAAAGTGTGTCAAATACTGCTTTCACCACCCTGTCCAACAGTAATGTCACTTCCAGGGAACAATGAAACTGCACCCCTTGGTCTCTCTCTGTTTGACAACACGTCCAGGGCCCAAACCATTAACTGTGTTAGTCCTCCTTGGTTTGTCTCAACAAAACCCAACACCATATGTCAACTGCATCTTGCATTCCTTGGCTCACTGACCCCGTTGTTCAAGAGTCTCTGTGATACCATATTCACTGCACACGATGCTATTAATTTGATCATCTGCAAACTTACTAACATGACTCCTAAATTCTCAATCAAATCGTTTATGTCGATGATACATATCAGTGGATCCAGCCCCATCACAGCTGGTCACAGGCCTCCAGTCTGAAAACAATCCCCTTCCACCACACTCTGTCTCCAACTGTCAAGCCAATTTTGTATCCAGTTGGCCAACTCTCCCTGATCCCATGTGATCTAACCTTTGAACCAGATATCATGCTGAACCCTGTCAAAGGTCCTGCTGACTTTAGTGAGACAATGTATGGTCACCACTTCAACAAAAGCAATCAAGTTAGTGAGACCTGACTTTGTACGCACAATGTTAGTGAGACCTGATTTTGTGCTGACTAGCTTTCATCAATCCTTGCCTTTACAAATGCATATAACTCCTGCCTGGCAGAATCACTTCCACAACCTACTCATCACTGACATCTGGTTAATTGGTCTTTAGTTCCCTAGCATTCCATCATAATGTTTCTCAAAAAATGGACCAAAACTATATTCTTGTCATAGCTGTACAGTATGGAAACAGACCCTACAGTTGGTAGAAAAGATAATCTCAAGCTAAACCATCCCAGCTGCCTGTTGCTGGCCCATATCCTTCCAAACATTTCCTATTCATGTACTTATCAAAATGTCTCAAAAACGTTCTTACTGTACCCACATCCACCCCTTCCAGCACCACCTCTTCTATAACATGCATTCTTTTCAAGTCATAGAGATGTACAGCATGGAAACAGACCCTTCGGTCCCACTCGTCCATGCTGACCAGAAGATCTAAATACATCCATCCCATTTACCAGCATTTGGCCCATGTACCACTAAACTATTCAATTCATATTCCCATCCAGATACCTTTTAAATGTTGTCATAGTATCAGTATCTGTTACATTCTGTCTCAGTACATTTTATACACGCATCACCTTATGCATGAAAAAATTGTTTCTTCGGTCCCTTTTAAATCTTTCCCCTCTAAACCTGAACTCATGCCCTCTAGGTTTGGACTACCTAATCCCTGGCAAAAGGCCTTGAATGTTTACCCTATCCATACCCCTCATGTTTATATAAACGTCTGTCAGGTCACCTCTCAGTCTCCGATGCTCCAGGGAAAATAACCCCAGCTTATTCAGCAACAGCCCTGGCAACATCTTGTCAATCTTTTCTGAGCACTTTCCAGTTTCACAACGTCATTCAAGAGCAGGGAGGCTGGAATTGCAGAGAACTCCAATTGTAGTCTAACGTATTACTCTTGTTCCCTGAGTTCCCCAGTCTTTGTCCACAGTATTTCTGGAGTGAAAAAGTTGTTTAGGGTCTGAGCAAATATCCTACAGTTCCACACATCAATTGCCTCATTGATCTTTAGGACCTTATTTTGTCTCGAGTTACTCTTTTACTCAATATATTTATACAATCACTTTTGGATTCTCCTTATCCTTCTCTGCTGAGGCTATTTCATGTCCCCTTTCTGCATTCCTGATTTCCACCCACAGTGTATTCCTACAGCCCCTGTGATCTCGTGGATTCCCTTGATCCAGCTGGCTATACCTGACATGTGCCCCCTTTTCCTTGACCCTTGACCAGACACTCAATAGACAGCCAGTGTTTCCTAATGCTGTCAGCATTGAGCTGCACACAACAGGAACATGCTGGCGCTGATCGCTCAATTTATAACACTTTTAAATATTCTCACTTGCCAGACTTCCCTTTCCCTGCAAATAGACTCCACAGTCACCTTTTGAAAGTTCCTGGTTAAGACTACCAAGGTTGATCAGGCCCCATTTTATAATTTGAAATTGTGGACCAGGCCTGTACGTTTCCACAGCTATTTCAAACTATTAGAACTGTGGTCACTTTGGCTGAATGCTTTCCCAGTAAGTCTCAGTCCCTTTCCGTACCTTATTTCCCAAGGGGAGGTCAGGTTTTCTGTTTCTCTTTTCAGGCCATTTACACATTGATTGGGAGTTTCTGGAACACAATTACCAAATTCCTCCCTTGCAAACACTGACACTGACAATCCCAGTCTAGGTTTGGAAGTCAAAACCCTGTACCATAACATCCCGATCATTATGATTGGGTATTTGAGATCTATCGACATATTTAGAACATAGAACATAGAACAGTACAGCACAGATCAGGCCCTTCAGCCCACGATGTTGTGCCGGACCACTGATCCTCATGTATGCGCCCTCAAGTTTCTGTGACCATATGCATGTCCAGTAGTCTCTTAAATGTTCCCAATGATCTTGCTTCCACAACTGCTGCTGGCAACGCATTCCATGCTCTCACAACTCTCTGTGTCAAGAACCCGCCTCTATACTAGCCTCCAACTGGCTTAAAACTATGACCCCTCGTGTTAGTCATTTCTGCCCTGGATAAAGTCTCTGTCTATTGACTCTATCTATGCCTCTCATTATCTTGTATACCTCAATTAGGCCCCTCTCCTCGTCCTTTTCTCCAATGAAAGGAGTCCCGAGCTCAAGTCAACCTCTCTTCATAAGATAAGCCCTCCAGTCCAGGAAGCATCCTGGTAAACCTCATCTGAACCCTCTCCAAAGCATCCACATCATTCCTATAATAGAGCGACCAGAACTGGACGCAGTATTCTAACCAAAGTTTTATAGAGCTGCAACAAGATCTCACGACTCTTACACTCAGTCCCCCTGTTAATGAAGTCCAAAACACCATATGCTTTCTTAACAACTCTGTCCACTTGGGTGGCCATTTTAAGGGATCTATGTACCTGCACCCCAAGATCCCTCTGTTTCTCCACACTACCAAGAATCCTATTCTTAATCCATGTACTCAGCTTTCAAATTCGACCTTCCAAAACGCATCACCTCGCATTTATCCAGGTTGAACTTCATCTGCCACCTCTCAGCCCATCTCTGCATCCGGTCAATGTCCCGCTGCAGCTACAACAGCTCTCTGTACTGTCAACGACACCTCCAACCCTCGTGTCGACTGCAAACTTGCTGACCCTTCTTTCAATCCCCTCATCTAAGTCATTAATAAAAATTACACTCAGTAGAGGCTATTGGACAGATCTCTGTGGAAGACCACTCACCACAGACTTCCAGGCAGAATATTTTCCTTCTACTACCACTCGCTGTCTTCTGTTGGCCAGCCAATTCTGTATCCAGACAGCTAAGTTCCCCTGTATCCTATTCCTCCTGACATTCTGAATGAGCTGACCATGGGGAACCTTATGAAATGCCTTGCTGAAGTCCATATACACCACATCCACAGCTCGACCCTCATCAACTTTTCTAGTCACATCCTCAAAAAAACTCTAAGGTTTGTGAGGCATGACCTACCCCTCACAAAGTCGTGTTGACTGCATTTAATCAAGCCATGCTCTTCCAGATGGTCATAAATCCTATCCCTCAGAATCCTTTCTAACACCTTGCAGACGACAGACGTGAGACTTACTGGTCTGTAATTGTCGGGGATTTCCCTATTTCCTTTCTTGAAGAGAGGAATTACATTTGCCTCTCTCCAGTCCTCAGGTACGACTCCAGTGGAGAGCGAGGATGCAAAGATCTTCACAAGTGGCGAAGCAATTGCATTTCTCGTTTCCCAAAGCAGCCCAGGACAAATCTGGTCTGGTCCGGGCCTGGCAACTTGTCAATCTTAATGTTTGACAAAATTTTCAGCACATCAGCTTCTTCTATCTCTATCCATTCCAGCATGCACACCTGCTCTTCAAAGATTTCATTCACTACAAAGTTCGTTTCTTTTGTAAAGACAGAAGCAAAAAACTCATTTAGGGCTTCCCCCTACCTCCTCAAACTCAACACACAAATTCCCTATGCTATCCCTGATCGACCGTACTCTTTCTTTGACCATTCTCTTATTCCTCACATAAGTGTAAAATGCCTTTGTGTTCTCTCTAATCTGTTCTGCAAGCCTTTCTTGTGCCACCTCCTGGCTCTCCTCAGACCATTTTTGAGCTCCTCAGTTTCTCATATTTGTTCCTCAGTCTCCCACTGATTATTCGGCGTCAGCAGTGCGGTTCTGTCAAAGTGATGATCCATTCTTATTTCTCAGTTCGACTAACATAGCTTCACTGGGCGATCCCATGGGAGTATTCTCTCTAAGTACTGCTGTGATGATTCATGCAATCAAAACCCACCACCATACATCCTCTCTTGCCTCCCCTTCGATGCTTCCTGCCGTCCCTCTACCTTGAAACAATGAGTTGCCAGTCCTGCCCCTTCCTCAGCTGTGTTTCTGTGATAACTATAATCTCCCAGTCTGACGTTCCAGTCCATGCCCTGAGTTCATATTCCTTAGCTGTCAGGCCACTTGCATTGAAATACATGTAGTTTAATAACCAGTTTTCCCCCATTCCCTGCTGTGTTCTTGCCTGCCTTGTCTTTTGAAATCACTCTCTTTAATTTGTGTACCAGCCTCAATCTTCTTTCTGGCCTGATGACTGTTTAAGGTCCAACACCCTGCCAGACTAGGTTATATCCTCTCAAGCAGCTCTATCAATTCACCCCACCAGGATGTGGGTCCTTCTCCTGCTCCCAGTTGAGGTGCCTTTCCCACCCTGTCTCCCTGTGCTGACTACTTCAGGGATCTATGGACTTGTCCACCAAGATCCCTGTATTCCTCAGTACTCCGCAAGGACCTACTTTTCATTATGTCTGTTCTTCGTTTATCGTACCTCCCACAGAGTATTACCTCACTTCGATCAGAACTAAACTCTGCTGGGATTATCATCCGATTGACATCGGACTGCAGACTGAGACCATCCAACTCACGGTGAACAACACCCTCACCTTTCATGTCATCTGCAAACCAACTCTTGATACCTTCTGCTTTCACTTCAAAGTTACTATTTGACAGAATAAGCAGCAATGGTTCCTGCACAGATCCCTGTGGTACACCCGCTGGTGAAAGTATGCTATCCACCAATTTTACATCCAATTTGCGAACTTGCCTTGGAACCCAGTCCTTTTGGACGAGCCTTCCACGTTGGATCTTGTTTAAGGACTTATTCAAGTCCGTGTAAACCACATCATCTGCACTTCCCTCATCAATATACTTAATCACCATTTCAAAAAACCTGAACTGAATTCCTCAGACATTATCTTCCTCTGCCAAATCCGTGATGACTAAACCGAATTGATCCTTACCTTTGCAAGTGTTGATTCATCCTCACAATTGTTTCCAAAAATATCCCTTCCCCTGCTGTCAGACTATCTGCTCTGTAATTACCTGGCCTATCCCCTGCTAAACGTCTTGAACAAAGGAACCACATTAGAGATCCTCCAGTCATTCAGCACTTCACCTGTGGCCAGCAAAGTATTAAATATATCCAACAGGGCCCCAGCAATCTCTGGGTAATTAGCATGGTGTCAAGGAATGCTGGTCTAGGCAGTGACACCCACATCCCATGAAAGAATAAATAAAAATACGTACGTCCCTCCTTACCTCTGACACACCTCACAGCTGCAGCAATCCTTACTGGCTTTGTAACACCGTTCAGGTCCTGACCACTCTCTGTAACACTCTCACCACCTCCAGCATCTTCACCTCTCCCTGTTCCTATTGTGTCATTAAACCCTGACAATGATTCCCCTTCCCACTGCCCTCCCGCTGCTAGCAGACCCTTTACAATCCCTTCAAAATGTACTCCTAAAACACTCTCTCATTTCAGGATTTTAAGTACTTTGTGGTGATCTTCTCAGCCTGACAATCTAATATGATCCATTTTGTCCTGAGTGAGGGACCAGTGGGGATTTCTTGCTGAGGTTTGGTCTGTTTCAGTAGAATGTCCTTTTGAGTGTTTTACACTGTTCCTTCAAATGTTTTCCACTGTTCATTTACAGACACATGTTTCAGTCTGTTTAGCCTGTTTACCTTGGTCAGTTCTCCTCTCAAACTCATGTAATTGTCTATTTTTGTTTCTAGTTGTAGTTTGTCCATTCTGTGATTCACTTTAAAACTTGATATTTCTTTAAACTGCACTTTATCACAATTTCCCAGAGGATCTCTCCAAGTGACATTACTCATTCACGAAGTGTCATCACACAACGGTCGCTCTGCGATAGTTATGTCTCTAGCCAGTTGCACAATGTGTTAATCAAAGAAACACTGAAAAAAAATTCTCCGAACTCCTCTTCCAATATCACTCTCGTTAGTCTGATTGTCCCAGATTATGCGAATATTGACGTTTCACTAAATTTTCATTGTGCCTTTATTAAAAATTCTATTGAATTCCTGCTTATTGCAGTGATGGGCAATGAAATACTGTTTGGTGGTCTAAAACTGTTCTGCTGCTTGTGTCCCTGGCAAGTAATAACCAGAATTTACATTCAGACTGACTCTACTTCATGATCTGAGACCAAATGCTTTCTCTGTAATGCCTTTCTTACCCATTATTGTTAACGTTGCCCATTTTGCCTGAGTTTCCGCAAGGTTGTGAACCTTTGAATATTTATGTTCCACCTTTTGTTCGCCCTGTAACCACAATTCCCTGGTGATAAATCTTTTTTATCTCTGTGTCACAAATCCATCTACCTTAATGCAGAGACTTTGTCCATTAAAATAAAACATAATTTACTCTTTCCCACAATTTCCTGTCACAAATCGATTTGCTGATGTACAGTTTTAGTTAAACTTTGTCCCATCTGTTCCTTTCTGTTGTCTTCAGTTACATTCCCCGTGCTGCTCTGATGCTTCACCTTTTCTGTTTGGATTTGGAAAGCTCCTTTCACCTGAACCCTGTCCCTGCATCCTCTCTGTCAGTTTAAAGCCCTGTCCATAAACCTACCGACGTGATTGGCCAGCGCACTGGTCCCAGCACAGTTCCAGTGGAACAATCTGAATGGAGTTTTTTAAAAATCTGGTATGGGATGAGGATGTCTCTGGCTGACTAGCCTTTATTGCCCATCCCTTGCTGTCCTTGAGCTAAGCAGCTGGCTCGCCCATTTCAGAGTGCAATTGAGAGGCAAGCACTTTGCTGTGGGTGTGTCCTGCACACCACGTGAGAGTGAACTGTTGTCTTTCTCTGAAGGTCAAGTGTTTGGATTTTTATCAATACTTATTTATGGATTATTAGTTCCAATTTTTAAAACATATATTCATTTAAAATTCCACCATTTGAAATGGTGGTATTCAAACCTGCCTCCCCCGAACATTAGCTGAGGTTGGGATACATGCTCGAGCAATAATACCACTAGGCCATCACTTCGTCTGCTCACTGGTTGCTCATTCAGTTATACCAGTGCATCATGAAGCAAAACCCGTTCTTCCGACACAATTGTGCAATCCTGCCATCTTCCTGCACTCTAGTGATATCACTCAGTCTCTCTCCATGTGGTATCCTACCACATGAGGGTTTAATTGCTGCCTCTGTCTGCGCCTCTCACTTTTGCATTCTACTGCAGATCCTGAGCCAACAGAATTCTCCACTCTAGAGTAACGTAGCAGCACGAGCCAGAGATGGAGACTGGGATTTTCCAGATCTCTGTGGAACTCACTGCCATTCTCCACATGTAACTCTGACTGCATCAGTCTAATTTCCCATTCTGTCTATCTCTCTATCCTGTAGGTACTCAGGAAGTTCCTGACTCAATAGACTTCCCAACTGCTGGGTGTATCGTCCATCGCCACATTGAAGATGGTCGGTCAGCTAGAGAGACAAAGGTAAGGGAGATCTGGAGCCTTCAATAAATCCTGCAGTGAGGTAAGATCACTCACAGTGCACAGAGCAGAGGGCAATGAGAGGGCTCCAAACATCAGCTAACAAGACATGACATGGATATAGTGCTGGAGGGGGAGCACAGTACAGACATACTCAGGCTGTCACTACCCCGACTGTAAGTTTTGTTGTACGAAGTCGGCACCGAGAGTGTCACAGTTGTCAATCCAGGCCTGTGCTGTCTTAGCGAGCATCAGTACAACAGAGGGGAAAGCAGGCTTCCCATGAGTGGGTTGTAATGTTGACTGAGAACTTTCTGTACTGTGCTGTCCCTCCAACACTGGACCAGTGTCACGTCCTGTGGACCAAATATCTGACATCTCCCACATATCTGTTGCTCAAATTCCTGCTGACTGCTGAGGACCTGTAGTAGTCATATCAAACTGACGACACGTTCTCATTTATCAATTGCACTATTACAGCTTCACCAAGTGATCGCCAGAAATATCTTCTCTAAATTCTGCAGTGATGTTTTCAGTGATCAAAACATCCGCTCCTCTTCCTCCTCCTCCTCAAATACCTCTCCTTCTCTTCTTCCTGTAGCATCTGCACGCAACAACATTAAGTTGCTTGGCTTATCCTTCCCTCAACTGTACCTCTGTAATTCCTGTGATATTCCAGTCGCATGTTCCTATCCATGCCGTACATTCATCTGCCTTTCCAGTCAGGCATTTTATATCAAAGTAAATGTAGCTTAATTAATCAGTTTTCCCTCATCGCCTGCTGAGCTCTTGCCTGCCTTGTCAATTGAAATGACTCTTTTGAAATTCTGATCCAGCCTCAACCTTCAGACTATAGCCTGGGACCGTCCCCCTCACTGTGGACAACACCCTCACCTTTCATGTCATCTGCAAACCTCGTAATGATACCTTCTGCTTTCACATCTAACTCATTAATGTACATAATAAACAGCAACGGTTGCTGCACAGATCCCTGTGGTACACCCGTTGGGCAAAGGCTTTCAATCACAAAACCAATCCTCCACCAATTTTGGATCCAATTTGCCAACTTGCTTTGGATCCCATGGGCTCTTCCCTTTTGGATGAGCCCTCCATGTGGGACCTTGTCAAAGACCTTAATGAACTCCATGTAACCCACAACATCTGCACTGCCCTTATCAATATTTTAATTGTAATTTCAAAGAAAAATTAGCTGAATTCATCAGACAAGATCTTCTCCTACCAAATCCGTACTGAGTATCCCTAATCGATCCCTACGTTTCCAATTATTGATTCACATTGTCCCTCACAATTGTTTCTAATAATTTCCCTCGCACTGATGTTGGGCTATACACTCTAAATATCTGGCCTATCCCTGTTGCCCTTCTGGAATTTCACCTGTGACCAGCAAAGTATTACATTTCTCTGCCAGGGCCCCAGCAATTGCTCCCTTACCTTCCACAGCAGCCTGACACACATTTCATTGGGTACTGGGGATTTCTCCACCTTTTATGCCTGTGAAAACATTTAATACCTCCTCCTTATTGATGTTCTGGGACGTCACAATTCCACTTAAATCCCTGGCTACAATGTGGGAATAACCTACTACTTCCTCCATCCTTCTATCTAACAGGCACCACTCTTTCCCCAGTAATCCACTTACTCTGACAAGCTGATAAAATTACTTGTGGCTTTTCCTCAATCCTATCTGCTAAATATATTTCTTGTCTATTGTTTGCCTTTCATTTTCGACAATCCCCTTTCAGTGGATGAAATTTTGAGAGCTTCACCTGTTTTTATTGCACTGTACTTTCTTTATGAAACTCACATATCGCTAAATCAGTGTTGCTGGACATGCGGCCTTTACTATTCACTCGACAGGAACACGCTGGCCCTGAATTCTCACTGTATCACTATAAAATACTCCCACTTTCCGAATATAGACCCAACTGCAGGTAGTTCCACACAATCTCTGTCTAATGATTCTGACAGCAGATATTGATACTTTTGATACTGATAGATGACTCCATTGTGAGGGGGACAAGCAGGAGACTGTGTGGCTGCAGAAGCGACCCCAGGATGATCTGATCCCTCCCGGGTACCAGGGTCAAGAATGTCTCTGAGCAGTTGCAGAACATTCTAAAGGGGGAGCGTGCACAGCCGGATGTCATTGTGCAATTGGTACACATGCCATAGTTAAACAAAGGGATGGGGACTTGTGAAATGTGCACAGGTAGTTTGATTAGATTAGATTCTCTACATTATAGAAACAGGCCCTTTGGCCCAACAAGTCCACACCGACCCACCAAAGAGTAACTCACCCAGGCGCATTCCCCTCCCCTATATTTACCCTTGACTAACGTAACTGACACTATGGGCAATTTGGCTTGGATTGTGGGAGGAAGCCGGAGCACCCGGAGGAACCCTACGCAGTTTGGTAAGAAGTTAAAAAGCAAGACCTCGGGAAGGAATCTCCCGATTACTCTGAGTATCGTGTGCCAGTGAGGATAGAAATAGAAAGATAGGCCATAATGGATATGTGATTGAGGAGCTGCTGTAGTGGCCAGGCTTGTCAGTTCTTGGATCATTGGGACCTCTTCTGGTGTAGAGGTGACAGGTTGGACTTGAAGCAGAGGGGCACCAGAGGGGTGATTTGTTCACGTTACCCGGGAAGGTTTAAACTAGTTTGGCGGGGGTAGTGAGTCTGATCAAGAGAGAGATCATCGACTTGTCAGGGGAAAATACATCAGCCATCGAGAGCAAGTTTCCTATTCAGGATATCCAGGGACAGTCAAGGCAAGGAAAAGACTTCTGGTTTAAAGGGCATTTATTTCAATGCACGAGGCCTGACTGGTAAGGCAGATGGGCTCAGAGCATGGATTAGCTCTGGGGACTGGGATCTTATAGCCATAACAGAAACATGGCTGAGAGAAGAGCAGGACTGGCAGCTCAGTGTTCCAGGATAAAGAAACTACAGGAGTGATAGAAGAACAAGTATGTAAGGGGGTGAAGAGGGAGATTTGCCCTTTTGATAAGGGAAGACATACCCACAGTGTTCAGAGAGGATACTCTTAAGGGGTCATCAAATGAGGCCACATGGTTATAAGTTAAAAAGAAAGGGGGGGTCACTTTGTTGAGACTGTATTGTAGACTTTTGTAGACCCAACAGATACCAGAGGAGCAGATGTGTAGAGAGATTGCAGATAGCTATAGGAATAATAAAGAAGTATTGGCTGGAGATTTTAATTTTCCCTGTATTGACTGGACCACCCAGAGTATAAAAGACCTGGAAGGAGAGCAATTTTTCAAATGTGCCCAAGAAATGTTCCTGAAACAATATGCAGAGTGCCCTACTCTACTCAGGCAGGTGCAATATGAGGCCTTCCCTCAGTAAACAAGGTCAGGCAAGTGACTGAAGTGTCATTCGGAGAGCACTTTGAATCCAGTGCCCACAATTGTCTTCGTTTTAACATAGTTATGGAAAAAGATAGGAGAGGTCCACAGATTGAAGAGGAAAACTGGAACAGGGCCAGGTTTTGAGCCATTCTGCAGGATCTGGCCAGCGTCAATGCTGTGAATTTAAAATTGCACAATGCCCAGCTATTATCCAACTCGCTTTGGAAGCGCTGGTGATCACTGTAACAGATGAAAGGCTTCAACGAAATTTGTTTGATACCATATTCCATGACCCTGTCATCCTGTTGCTATAAATTCTGTGCCTTAGGATTGTGCTCCACAACTACCTGATGAAGAAGCAGGGCTCTAAAAGCTAGTGCTTTCAAATAAACCGGTTGAACTGAGTGTCGGGTGATTTTTAACTTTGTCCATCCCCAGTCCGACACCGGCACCTCCACATTATGATTCTAATCGATTGGGTGAGTCTGTTTGAAGGAAAAGGAACAACTGGCAAATGGGAGGCTTTTCAAAGGGTGATATCAAGAATCCAGGACCAGTATGCCCCATTGGGTAAAGGGAAAAGCTGGCAGGGTTAGGGACCCTTGGCTGATGAGGGATAATAAAGCTCTGGTCTTGAAATGAAGACTGCATGCATTGGGTTTAAGCTATCCATATCGACATAAACTCTTCTATTCTTAAAGACACGATCAATCTGTGGAGACCCTACAATCCTCTCAGTTCCTGTAACACTCCCAATCTGCAGAAGTCATTCCAATGTCTGTGACTCTTCCGATCCAGTTCCTCCAAGACCAGCTATCTGCATGATATCTTTTCATTGCCAGCACCCACCCTGTCAATGTAAGCTCCTCCAGTGTCTCAATCCATCTACTCATTTCCGTAATCTTCTCCAGCTCTTACATGTGTAAACATCACCCTCCCCTACAACCCTTCCCACTCTGACCAAACTGGAGGATGTTTCTAATGCTCCCTAATCTGTGAAACTGTCTCCAACCAAAATTGCTGTCTTTATCACTTGGAGAATCTGTCTGATTCCACACCCCCTTTATCTAAATAACCTGCAGAATCTAAGCCTTCCTGTGTCTATAAACATCCTCAGTCATGACTACCCTCCATACGTCTATTTGTTTTTCCAATCTGTACAACCCACTTTATCTCTGTACTCAGCTCCATTCACCTGAAACATTCCTGTCTGTGTAAAACACCCCATCCTACCAACATCCTTATCCCTGTAAACTGTTCCATTCCTCCCAATCTCCCCATCTCCATGAACTCCTGTAGGCCTGACAGCTCTCCACATTTCTGTAACCTCCTGTAGCTCTATGCTCCTCCCTCTCTGTGAAAGCACCTCCAGTCCCCACAATTCTTGCAGTCTGGTCATCTGCTCCAGATCAGACCATTGCTGTCTCTGTTACCTCATACTGCTTTAGCAACGCCTCCTATTTGTTTCACTTCATTCAGATCGCATCCTCTCCCGCTTCCCGAAACCTCTTGCTGCCACCATAACCCTTGCTATTAGAACATGGAATAGCACATTCCAGTACAAGCCCTTCAGCCCTCAATATTGTGATGACCTATTATCATACTCTGAAGATGAAACGAACCTACATACCTTACATATTACTATCATTAATGTGCCTATCCAAGAGTTGCTTAGATGTCTATAATGTGTCTGAATCTACTACCATGGCTGGCAGTCCATTCCAAGCACGCACCACATTCTGTGTAATAACGTACCAGTCCCTTCCATGCCGACAGGATATCACAACCCAATCTAGTCCTACCTGCCAGCACCTGGCCCATATCCCTCTGATATCTAAGCTAAACCTTCTGCCAATTACCTTAAACTTATGTCCCCTTGTGATAGCCATTTCGCCATGGGAAGTAGTCTCTGGTTATCCACACTATCTATGCCTCTCATTCCCTTGTACACCTCTATCAAGTCACTATTCTTCCTCATTCGCTGTGATCAGAAAAGCCCTAGCTTCCACGATCTACCTTCTATGGGCATGCCCTCCAGTCCAGACAGCATCCTGCTAAATCTCCTCTGCACTGTCTTTAAAGCTTCCACGTCCTCCCGAGAATGAAGCAAACAGAACTGTTCACAATATTCGAAGTGTGGTCTAACTGGGGTTATGTAGAGCTGCAGCAAAATCTCACATCTCTTAAATTCAATCCCCCTGCTAATGAAAGCCAACACACCATCCGCCTTCTTAACACCCTGTCAACTTGGGTGGTAACCTGAGGGACACAGGATCCCTTTGTTCCTGCACGCTGCTAAGAATCCTGCCTTTAACCACGTAAAGGTTTTCTGTAGAATCCTCCAGTCTTAAAACTATCCCTATCTCTGTAAGTTCCTCCAGTACCTACAACACACATAAACTGTGAAACCTCCTCAAGTCCATATATTCCAAGTGTCTGCAAAATCCTCCCGTCCTGATGTCCCTCCATATCTCTGTAACCCCCACCATCCTCCAGTGCCCTTCTAGGGAACATTGCAGAGGAAGGAGGAGTTGGAGAGTCTGGGCCATGTTACGAGGTATGAAGGGCTGCAGAACCTGGAGGATGGTACAAATGTCGGAAGGGACGTGGGACTTGCAGAAGGTTAGAGGTTCCGGGATTCATAGAACCTGCAGGATGGGACAGGGAATGGGTTGTGGAACCTGGAGGATATTATGATTTGAACCACAGGTAATTTTTGATTGGACCATTCAGCCGATCTTACAGTCATAGAGATGTACAGCATGGAAACAGACCCTTCATTCCAACCCAGCCATGCCGACAGGATATTCCTACCCAATCTAGTCCCACCTGCCAGTACCTGCCCTATCTCCCTCCAAACCCTTGCTATTCATATATCCATCCAAATATTTCTTAAATGTTGCAATTGTACCATCTGTAAGATTGGCTGAAAGATCCAATCAAACATCACCTGTGGTTCAAATCATAACATCCTCCAGGTTCCCCAACCCATTCATGGTCCCATCCTGCAGATCAGATATCCCAACCCAATGTAGTCCCACCTGCTAGCACCCGGCCCATCTCCCTCTAAACCCTTCCTATTCATATACCCATCCAGATGCCTTTTAACTGTTGCAGTTGTACTAGCCTCCACCACATCGTCTGGCAGCTCATTCCATATATATATATACTATCCTCTGCGTGAAAACGTTGCCCCTTTTTATCTTTTATATCTTTCTACTCTCACCCTAAACCTCGCCCTATAATTCTGGACTCGCACACCCCAGGAGAAAGACTTTGTCTATTTACCCTATCCATGCCCCTCTTGATTTTATAAACCTCTATCAGGTCACCCTCAGCCTCCGACTCTCCAGGAAAAACAGCTATCACCTGTTCAAACTCTCCCTATAGCTCATCCCTGGCAACGTTGTTGTTAATCTTTTCGGGACCCTTTCAAGTTTCACAAAATCCTTCCAATTGGAAGTAGAACAGAGTTGCATGCAGCATTCCAAAAGTGGCCTAACCACTGTCTTGTACAGCCGCAACATGACCTCCCAACTCCTGTACTCAATACTCTGACTAATAAAGAAATGCATACCAAGCGCCTTCTTCACTATCCTAACTACCTGTGACTCTACTGTCAAGGAACTCTGTATTTCATTTGAAAAATTGCATAGACATGTAGAGTGGCCCGAGGTCTTCTGGGTAATGCTAGTTCAGTCTAAGCTGGTAGGCAGAGCCAGTGAAGTATTTGCAGCGCTGTCTGATGAATGGTCTAGAGATAATGCACATGTCAAACAGGATATTTTAAGTGCTTATGGATTGCTTTTGAAAGGGAAGCCACTACAATTCCCTTTACTGTACCATCGCTATCTGTCAAAGCTCCTTCAGGTCTATATCCTCCGAATTGTTGAAACCTGATGTCACCATTGCAACTCCCATTATTTCCTAACATTGTTGAGTCTCTAAAAGCTTCCCTCTCAGGTTAATCTCCTCCACTGCATACAACACTCCCAGTCTGTGTAATCTCTTCAATTCCTTCAGTTCCTATATACCTATGTATAGGTGTGACTGCTTTGTGGCCATTGTATCCTCATTTATATCTACAAAAGGATCTGTTCACTGTAGCACATCCTATGCTCATAAGTGAATCTGGTCTCTCACAAGACTCTCTATCACTCTCTCCTCCAGTTTCTACAAGCTTCCCTATCCCTGTCGTATCTTTCAGCATGCACACCACTCACTCTCTCTGACATACCTTCCAGTGCATAAATTCATCTCTCCTTCTCACTGTATCCAGTCTACAACTTCATCCCTGCCCATACAACATCCTCCAATCCATATACTCCTCTCTATTGTTGCAGCATTCTCCAGCTTATATCATCTTCCATGTGCTTGCAACATTCTCCAGTCCATTCTACCCACACTTTCCCTGTAATATTCTCCAGTCCATACCATCCTCCCTATCACTGTGATATTCTCCAGATCCCACAACTGTTGTTAAATGAACGACATTCTGGAATCCTGTGAATGTTTCTACGCCCTGATCAACATAGTCCATGTAATGATCCACAAACCTATACACATCCCTATCTCTGGAATCTAATCAAAAACGCTTTATCTCTCTAACAGAGGGTTGGCAGAATATTGACTGGATGAGAATGAGTTTACTGTAAGGAGGTTGGACGCAGTTGGATTGTTTTGCGAGAGTATCGGAGACTGAGGGGTGACTGGGTACAGGTATATAGCATTAGGAGAGGCATGATAGTGTGGATAGTCGGAATCCTCCTTCCAATGTAGAAATATCAAATACTAGGGCGCATCGGTTTAAGGTGAGAGTGAGAAGTTTTAAGTGAGATAAATGAGGCCAGTTGTCTTTACTGAGAGAGTAGAAGCTGCTCAGGAGGTGGGACAGATGGCAACGAGAGCAAAGTTTCATTCAATTTCTCTCCCATTATTCAAAACCCCATTGGGTTCAAGGTGAATCTACTCCACCTCTTCTCATTGGGAAATCCCGCCATCTCCAGGGTCAGCCGCTTGAACCTTCCTGGCCTGCCTCCAACACAAGAATGTCTTTCCTTAGGGCACTCATATTGTTCATTATAATCTAGATGTTGTCTGACTTGTACCTTGCATCGTTTTAGCAAGACCTCCTTATTTTTAGACTCCATTCCCTCTGTAATAAATGCCAGCTTTTGATTTGCCTTCTCTATTACCTGCTGATTCTGTCAGCTACCTGTTTCAGATTGATTCACAAGGATTCCCAAAACCCTTTGTGCAGTCAGTCTGAAACCAAACAGTGTTAGCCTGACAGTAAGTCGGGAACGTGCTGTAATATGTTATAAAGGATATGACAATAAATGATAACTGGATGCTTAGAAACAATGGGAGATATATGATTTTATAAAAGGGGAATATTTTTAAATCTGTTGGATTCGATATTTTGGTGTGACCTTAAATGGCAGAATAGATAAGGTTGAGGGAGGTTAGTTGCAGTAGATGGATGTTTGACATTTCAGAAGCATTTTGACAAGTTCCAACCAGGTCTAAAGATTAGCTCGGGAGAGAATAGGGCCCCTGAAAGGTCAATGAGGCTGTCTGTGTGGAATCACTGCTGATGGGGGAGATACTGAACAAATATTTTGTGTTAGGCTTTACTGTGGAGAAAGACATGGAAGCTCGGGAACTTGGGAAAATACATAGTGATGTCTTGAAAAGAGAACAGGGGGTGCTGGATGTCTTAAGATGCAAAAAGTTAAATAAAACCTTGGGACATGATCAGATGTATTCCAGCGCCTTGTGAGAAGCGAGGGAGGAAATTACATTGCCCCTTCCAGAGATATTTGTATCATCAACAGCCACTAAAGACCAGTGAGACTGATGCAGGGGTGGTAAATTGTTGGAGGAGATTCTGAGAGAAACCGTCATCATGTTTTTGGAAAGGTAAGGACAGATTAACGATCGTCAGCATGGCTTTGTGCATGGGAAAACCTGCTTCAAACCTGACTGTGGAGGTAGACAAGTGACAGATCAAAGCAGAGCAGTACACGATGTCCACATGAACTTTAGCAAGGCCTTTGACAAGGTTCTGCATGGCAGACTGGTTAGTAAGTTTAGATCACACATAACCAGGGAGCGCTCACCAACTGGATACAAAACAGGATTGACCGTAGGAGACAGAACATGATCATAGAGGGTTGCTGCTCAAACTGCACGACTGTGACCAACGGTGTGCCATGGGGTTCGGTGCTGGGTCACTGTTGTGCACCATTTATATAAACAGTGTGGTTGATAATACAGGAGTCATGGTTAGCAAGTTTGGGAGTGAGACTGGAATTGGTGATAAAGTGGACAGTGAAGAGGGTTATCGAAGAGTACAATGGGATCAAAAGTACTGCTGGGCCAGTGAGGTTAGGAAGAACAGGTGGAGAAATGCAAGATGTTGTATTGTGGTAAAGCAGACCAGGCTGGACTTGTACAGTTAATGTTCGGGCCCTGAGTAGTGTTGTCAATCAGTGACCCAGGGATACAGGTATACAATTCTTTGAAAGTAGCGTCATGGCTAGACAGGCTGGTGAAGCAGGTGTTTGGGATGTTTTCCCTTCATTGGGTAGAGCATTGAGAGTAGGAGTTGGGATGTCATGGTGTATCTGTACAGGACATTAGTGAGGCCACTGTATAAGCATTGTTGATTATCTGGAAAAAATCAACTTGTTCACGTATGTCCATTAGAGAGGGACATCTGACATTCTTACCTGGTCTGGCTCACATGTGACTCCAGTCCCACAGCAAAATGGCTGACGCTGAGCTGCCTCTGGGCAATTAGCAGCGGGGTAATGTGTGCTGGTCCAACCAGTGACATCCTCAGGCCATGAATGAATCAATGAAAATACAGATGTCCATCCCTACCTCTGCAAACAGCTCTAGCTGCAGCAATTCGTACTGGCTTTGTAACATTGTTCAGGCCTTTGCCCCTCTCTGTAACATCCTCACCACCTCCATCTCCTTCAATTCTCCCTGTTCCGATCATCTGATTAAACGCTGACAATTTTTCCTCTTCCTTCTGCACTCCTCCTGCTCAGAGAATCCCTAGCGATCTCTTTAACAAATGCGTCCACATTTCTAAACGTTGGCTTCTTCAGACTTGATAGTTTTTTTCATCTTTTAATCAAATCTGGTAAGTCCTGGGCCAAGACCATCTGAAGTGGGGGAGGAGTATTGGGAAGCTGTTGAGCACCTTGAGACTTTCTGTGGGGAAAATGGGAACCAGGAGAAAACAGCACAAGGAGCGCGAGACCACGCCAACGCCCCACCCACCCCCTTCCCATGGCCACCTTCTGCAACAGAGAGTAACAGAGTCTGTGGAAGGCCACGTCGGTCTGTACAGCCAACTCCAGACTCCGCCTCCGAGAGTGGGGGAGAGTCAGCCTCGTTTGTGACCCACTACCAAAGAGATGATGTGATAGGAAGGTTGAATCCCCTCAATTATCTCAGTTCCTTTGTTACAAATTCAAACAATTCCCTGCTAATGCAGTGTCTAATAATGTGATATCACTCAGTACCTCTCCATGTGGTATCCCTCGCTGTGGCGGTCTATTTGCTGCCTCTGTCAGCATTTCTCCCTCTTACAGATGGTCTGAGATCCTGAGTCAACAGAATTGTCCACTCCAGAGAGATGCAGCAGCACAGGCAAGGGATGGAGACTGGGATTTTCGAGGTCTCTGCTGGAGTCAGTGCCACTCTGCATGAGTTATCCTCACTACATCAGTCTAATTTCCCACTCTGTCTATTTCTGTCTCATACAGGTAATCAGGATGTTCCTAATTCTTGTCTCATCCATCACCTCATTGAAGCTGGTTAGTCAGCCAGAGAGAGATGGAGAGGGAGATCTGGAGCCTTCAGTAAATCCTGCAGCCGGTAAGATCACTCACAGTAAGCAGCACGGGGTGGAGGTAGTAGACTTCTATATTCAGACTTGGAAGACCGGGCATAGATACAGAGCTGGGCAAGGAACAGCAACATTCTAGGTTTCATTCCCACCATCTTGAGGGTCCTGCTTTCACCTCTGCTGTACTGGTCCTCGATGCTACAGCACAGGGTATCACAAGCATCAATCCTGACCCATACTGTTTTCGTGATCTCTGTAATATCCTCCAGTCCCGATAATGCTTCCTCTGTTTGGAATCTCCTCTAGTCCACACCATTCTCCCTGACTCTGTCTCTGTCAGGTTCTCCAATCCCTAACACCCTTTTTCCTACACTTCTGCAGTAGATACTAAATTCCTTCATCCCTGTAAACCTTGACAGTCCTGTCTATCCCTGTAAGCTCCTCCCACCAATACCACCCTCCATGTCAATGTATTTGTCTTTAACCTTTCCATCAGTCCCTACCTATGTAATCTTCTCCAGCTCCTAGAATCCTTCCTTAGCTGTGAAAAATTTGTAATCTCCTTCTCCTTCTCCAATTCTTTGATCTTTATCTTGTTAAATTTCGCCCTCAGTCCCGACACTATACCCCTCCCGACCACAGGAACCTCTTTCAGTTTGTGTCACACTCCCCATTTGTGTAACTGTCTCCAACCCAGTAACCTGGCATTCTCCATTGCCTTCCGATCTATGTAGCCTCCAGAGCCTAGAAGCCTTCTTATATCTGTAAACGTCTTCAGTCACTACAACCTTCTGTATCTCTGTTAGTATACCCAATTCTCTCCTAAATGAAACAGCTCCCTGTCTGTGCCTCTCAGTATGCCTACATCTTCCTTTCTCCATCCCTATCCCTATCTCCAGAATCTAATCCAGTTCCCTCTATCTCTGTAAGTTCCTCCAATCCCCAAACCCCTGCGTCCCACTGATATTCCTGACTAGAAGTAACTCTGTTAAATCTAACATCCTTGAGCCCCTGTAAGTCTTGAGTCTCTGTAACCGCTACCCTTCTGTTCAAGGTTGGTTGGGATAGAGTCATAGAGTCAGAGAGATGTACAGCATGGAAACCGACCGTTCGGTCCAACCCATCCATGCTGAGCAGATATCCCAACCCAATCTCGTCCCAAAAGACAGACTAGTCAATAATCCAACAAGGTGTGAAGGAAAGATGAGGATAATGCATTAATGAGAGAGTCATGTGATCTGAATATGAAAAGTGGAGCTGAGAATAACCAAGCAGCAACAACCGTTAGCATGAATTCTTTTGTAGGCACCAGACAGTGATGGGAATGTCAATATAGTTAAAGTCAGGACACTGAATATACTTATGCCAAGGGAAGTACAGTAACTGTGTGTGACAGTGGTCTCCATGCCGACTGATACAGCAATGAGCCTGTTAATTTCAATTTGTTGGTGTGAATATAAATGGCAGGATTGTAAGGGTGTAGGAGGGATGTAGTGGTATAGGGGATATGGTGCATTTGAATTATCAGAAGCCTTTATGCAAGTTTTAATAAGGGCTAAAGAGTAACCTGGGAGAGAATAGGGTCCCTTTAAAGATTAATAAGGTCACTCATGTGTGGAATCAGAGGAGATGGGTGAGATATTAGACAAAATTTTCTTGTCAGTATTTACTGTGGCGAAAGATGTGGAAGCTTGGGAACTTGAGGAAATAAATAGTGATGTCTTGGAAAGAATCCTCACCAGAGAAGAGAAAGTGCTGGTAATTACAACAAATAAAGGTAGATCAATCCTCAGTAGCTCATTAGGTCGATCCTAGAATACTGGGGGAAGCTAGGGAAGAGATTGCAGTGTCCCTAACAGAGATATTTATATTATCAACAGACACAGTGAGGTGTTGGAAGACCGGAGGTTGGCTAATGCTGTTCCATCACTTAAAGACTGCAGGGAAAAGCCAGGAAATTACAGCCCCATGAGCCCAGTGATGGGGAAGTTGTTGGAGGAGATTTTGAGATAAAGGAGCTCCTTACATTTACAAAGGCAAGAGCTGATTCGAGATGGTCAGCAGGGCTTTGTGAGTGGAAAACCACGTTGCACAAACCTGATTGACTCTTCGAGGAGGTGGCCAAAGATAGATGAAGGCAGAGCAGTCAACGTTGTCCACATGGACTTTGGCATCGAGTCAAGAGGAAGAAGGAAGCTTACTTAAGGTTGCGGAAGCAAGGATCAGACAGGTCTCCAGAGAGTTTCATTGGATGGCACGGTGTCTCAGTGGTTAGCACTGCTACCTCATAGCACCACGGACTCCATTTCGACTACAGCCTCAGGCGACTGTCTGTGGGGTGTTTGCGCATTCTCCCTGTGGGTTTCCTCCAGGTGCTCCAGTTTCCGCTCCCCCCCCCCCCCCCCCCCCCCCCCACAGTTCAAAGATGTGCCACTTTGGTGGCTCAGCCATGCTAAATTACCCATAGTGTTCAAGGATGTGTAGGTTTGGCGCATTAGTCAGGGCAAATGGAGATTAATAGGGTGGGGGAATGGGGCTGGGTTGGATACTGTTTGGAGGGTTGATATGGAGTTCTTGGGTCAGACTGTAGGGATTATCTGAAGGTACCAGGAAGGAACCGAGAGATATAATGAGGGCAACTAGAAGGGGGTATGAAAAAGCATTGTTGGGAAGGATTAAGGAAAACCGTGAGGCATTCTCCACTTATGGGAGGAACAAGAGCAAAGCCAAAGTTAGGATAAGGTCAATCTGGGATAGTGGAAGGAAGTTGTGCCTGGAGTCACAGGAGGTACGGGAGGTCCTCAATGAATACTATGCCTCAGTATTCACTGTTGAGAAGGGTCTTGTCGTTTGTGAGGACAACGTGAAACAGGCTAATGTACGTGAACAGGTGGATGTTAAGAAGGAGGATGTGCTGAGAATTTTGTGAAAGATAAGGATAGATAAGTCGCTGAACCAGACTGGATGCGTCCAAAGTTACTACAGGAACCGAGGGAGTGGATTGCTGAGCAACTGGTGATGATCTTTGCAGTCTCACTGTCCACTGGAGTCAGACCAGATGATTGGAGGCAGTAAAATATTATTCCCTTGTTCAGGAAAGGGAATAGGGATAATCCTGGGAATTACACACGTGTCAGTCTTATGTCTGTGGTGTGCAGATTATTGGAGAGGACTCTGGGAGAAAGGATTTATTATTCCTTGGAAAACCATAGTTTGATTGGAGATAGTCAGCATGGTTTTGTAAGGGGCAGGTCATGCCTTACAAGTCTTATTGAATCTTTTGAGAATGTGACAAAACACCTTTATGGCTCATTCAGAAAGTACGGAGGCATGGGGTACAAGGAAACCTGTCTGTCTGGATACAGGATTACTGGCCCACAGAAGACAGAGGGTGATGATCGATGAAACGCATTCATCCTGGAGCTCAGTGACCAGTGTTTTCTGCAGGGAGAGGTTACAGGACCTCTGCTCTTTGTGAGTTTATGAATGACTTGGATGTGTGATTGAAAGAGGGGTTAGTAAGTTTCCAAATGACACGAAGGTTGGTGGAGTGGTTGATAGTGTGGAGGGCTGTTGTAGGTTGCAACGGAACATTGACAGGATGCAGAGTTGGGCTGAGAAGTGGCAGATGGAGTTCAATCTGGGAAAAGTGTGAAGTCATTCATTTTGAAGATTGGATTTGAATGCAGAATACAGAGTTAAAGGCAGGATCTTTGGCAGTGTGGAGGAACAGAGAGGGACCTTGGGTTCCAAGTCCGTAGATCCCTCAAAGTAGCCACCCAAACTGATTGGCTTGTTAAAAGCAATATATTGTGTGGGATTTCCTTAGTTTGGGGATTGAGTTTTAAAGCTGTGAGGTTGTGCTGCAGCTCTATAGAGCCCTAGTTCGACCCCACTTCGAATATTGTGTTCAGTTTTGGTCCCTTCATTGCAGGAAGGATGTGGAAGCTTTAGAGAGGGTAAAGAGGAGATTTACCAGGGTGCTGCCTGTACTGGAGAGCATGTCTTATGACGAAAGTTTGAGGGAGCTAAGGCTTTTCTCATTGGAGTGAAGAAGGGTGAGGGGTGACTTGGCAGAGGTGCACAAGGTGATGAGAGTCATAGATCGAGTGACTAGAGAGAGATATTGTTTACCCTCATATAAATAGTTATTTCAAGGCGGTATAAGTTTCGGGTGATTAGAGGATGGTTAAGGGGAGATTTCAGAGGTAGGTTCGTTACATACAGAGTGGTGGCTGAATGGAATGCATTGCCAGCGGTGGTGGTAAAATTAGATGTATTAAGGACATTTAATATACTTCTGGATAGGCACATTGATGATAATAAAATGATAGGTATGGAAGTTAGAGTCATAGATTAGTACAACATGGATACAGACACTTCAGTCCAACCTGTCCATGCCGACCAGACATCCCAACCCAATCTAGTCCCACCTGCCAGCACCCGTTCCATATCCCTCCAAACCCCTACTATTCATATACCCATCCAAATACCTCTTAAATGTTGCAATTGTACCAGTCTCCACCACATCCTCTGGCAGCTCATTCCATACACGTACCATCCTCTGCATGAAAACGTTGCCCCTTAGGTATCTTTTATATCTTTCCCCTTTCATCCATAACCTATGCCCTCTAGTTCTGGACACCCCAACCCCAGGGAAAAGACTGTGTCTATTTACAATATCCATGCCCCTCATAATTTTGTAAACCTCTATAATGTCACCCCTCAGCCTCCGATGTTCCAGGGAAAACAGCCCCAGCCTGTTCGGCCTCTCCCTTTAGCTCAAATCCTCCAGCCCTGGCAACATCCTTGTAAATCTTTTCTGAACCATTTCAAGTTTCACAACGGAAGGAAACCAAAATTGCACGCAATATTACAACAGTGGCCGAACCAATGTGTGGTACTGTTGCAACATGACCTCCCAACTCCTGTACTCAATACTCTGACCAATAAACGAAAGCATACCAGACGCCTTCTTTATTATCCTATCTATCTGCGACTCCACTTTCAAGGTGCTATGAACCTGCACCTCAAGGTCTCTTGGTTCAGCAACACTCCTTACGACCTTACCATTAAGTGTTTAAGTCCTGGGTAATAAGCTCAGATCAGTGTAAAAGGTTATGGCGTTCAGGAGGAGCTAGTCAACTGGACAGAAAATGGGGCTTGATGGTAGGAGACAGAGGGTGGTGTGGGACATGCTGTCTTTCTGACTGGAGGCATGTGACCAGCGGTGGAGTGGGTCCCCTGGTGTTTGTCATTTGGATAAATGGTTTGGATGGGAATATTGGTTTCCTGGTAAGTAAGTTTTTTGAGTGACACTGAAATTGGTGGTAACCTGAACAGTGATGAAGGTTATCTGTGATACAACAGGATGAACAATACTGCTGGGATACTGGGCTGAAGAATAGCAGATGGAGTTTAATTAGATAAATGTGAAGTGTTCCATTTTGGTGAAACAAACCAGGGTGGGACTTGTACAGTTAATGTTTAGGCACTGGGAATGTTGTCAGTCAGAGACACAGGGATGCAGGTACACAGTTCTTTGAAAGTGGTGTCACAGGTAGACAGGCTGGTGAAGCAGGCGTTTGGGATGGTTACCTTCATTGGGCAGAGCATTGAGAGTAGGAGTTGGGATGTCATGTTGTATCTGTACAAGACATTGGTCAGGTCACCATAAAAGCATTGTTGATCAGTGGGAAGAACTCATCTGGTTCACTGACCTCCTTTTGTGTAGAACATCTGACATTTTAATCTGGCCTGGCTAACATGTGATTCCAGACCCACAGCAATATGGCTGACTCTGAGATGTCCTCTGGGTAATTAGCAGTGACACCCACATCCCATGAATGAAAAAGTAAAAATACATATGTCCCTCCCTACCTCTGCAAACCCCTCCAGCTGCAGCAATCCGTACTGGCTTTGTAACACCGTTCAGGCCCTGACCACTCTCTATAACACTCTTACCACCTCCGGCACTTTCACCTCTCCCTGCTCCTTTTGTAACATTGAACCCTGACACTGATTCCCTTTCCCACTGCCCAACTCCTGCTAGCAGACCCTTTGCAATCCCTTTAACACTTACTCCTAAAACACTCTCTCACTTCAGGATTTTAAGTCCTTTTTGATGATCTTCTAAGCCTCATAATCTAATATGATACATTTTGTCTTGAGTGAGGGGCCGGTGGGAATTTCTTGCTGAGGTTTTGTCTGTTTCAGTGGAATGTTATTTTGTTGAGTGATTTACACTGTCCTTTCAAATATTTTCCACTGTTCTTATGCAGGCACATATTTCAGGTTGTTTCGCCTCTTTATCTTGGTCAGTTCTCATCACAAACCCATGTCATTGGCTGTTTTTGTTTCTAGTTGTAGCGTGTCCTTTCTGTGATTCACTTTAAAACTTTACATTTCTTTAAACTGAACTTTATCACAATTTCCCTGAGGATCTCTCCAGGTGGCATTACTCATTCACTAAGTTTGATCACACAACGATCGCTCTGAGATAGTTATGTCCCTAGCCAATTGCACAAGTTGTTATTCAAAGAAACACTGAAAAAAGTTTCTCTGAACTACTCTTCCAATATCACTGTTGTCAGTGTGACTGTCCCAAATTGTGGGAATATTGAAGTTTCCCAAAATTATCGCAAAGTATTTGTTAAAAAATTCCAATGAGTTCCTGTTTAATGCAGTGATGATCAATAGAATGTTCGGTGTCTACAACTGTTCTGCTCCTTGTGTCCTTGGCAAGTAGTAGCCAGAATTTACATTCAGACTAACTCTACTTTATGATCTGAGGTCAAATGATTTCTCTGTACTGCCTTTGTTATCCATTATTGTTAGCGTTGCCCATTTTGCCTGAGTTTCCACAAGGTTGTGATCCACTGAATATTTATGTCACCTTTTGTTCGCCCTGTAACCATGTCTCCCTGGTGTCTAAATTGCTTTTATCTCTGTGTCACAAATCAATCTACCCTATTGAAGAGAGTTAAAAATCACACAACACCAGGTTATAGTCCAACAGGTTTAATTGGAAGCACACTAGCTTTCGGAACGATGCTCCTTCATCAGGTGATAGTGGATGGCTCGATCGTAACACAGAATGTATAGCCAAAATTTACAGTGTGATGTAACTGACATTATACATTGAAAAATTGATTGTCTGTTAAGCCTTTGATCGGTTAGAATACAGTGACAGTTTCACTTTTTTCATGTGTCAATCAAAAAAGTTTTTTAAAGTTGCATTCTCAGGTTAGCTGTTAACAATGGTGATAGCTAGACAATATGTTGAAGGTGTTAGCCCCCTGTGTTCTCTGTCTATGCCCTGATGTTTAGATTGATTCTAATCTAAAAAGTGAGATAACAGACTTTTACATAAATTCATGCAGTTTTTGAGCTCAGAATTCTGCATGAATGCATGCAGTTTTTGAGCAAAGTACAATGTAACTCTGCAAGTACAAATTCACCCCACAAAATATATGTTGTCTGTGGGTCTTTGTCTGTGTGTTTGTGTCTGTATGGGGTGGGGGTTGTGAGTGTGAGAAAGTGTGTGTGTAGTGAGTGCAGAGTGTCTTAAATCTGTGAGGGGTGCATGTGTGAGTGTGGGAGTGTGTGTGTCCATAAGGGTGTGTGTGGATGTCTGTGTGCGCGTTTGCGTGTACCTGTGTCTGTGTGTATGTGAGAGTGTGTGTGTAGTGCAATGGTGATCACCTGTAATGTGACATGAATCCAAGGTCTCGGTTGAGTCCCTCCCTATGGGTATCGAACTTAGCTATCAGCCTCTGCTCAGCCACTTTTTTCCCTGCTGCCTGTCCCGAAGTCCACCTGGGAGGATGATCACCTCAAGGTCCGAGGCTGAATTTCCTGGACCACTAAAGTGTTCTCCAACTGGGAGGGAACCCTCCTGTCTGTTGATTGTTGTGCAGTGCCCATTCATCCGTTGTCGTACCCTTTGCTTGGTTTCCCCAATGTACCATGCCTCCGGGCATCCTTACCTGCAACGTATAAGATAGACAACATTGGCTGAGTCACATGAGTACCTGCTATGTACAAGGTGGGAGGTTTTCCCACGCATAATAGTGGTATCTGTTTCCACAATCTGACACGTCTTGCAGCATCCACCGTGACAGGGTTGTACGGAGTTGTCCTGAAGGCATTCCGCTTTATCCTCGATTACAACGTCTTCACTGTCCACTATGCCACACTCCAGCCTTTCCAGCACATCACACATGGCTATCAATGGTACAAATATCTTTGCTAGGGGCTCCATAATGTTCTGTGATACAATTAATCAGGTCCTGGGGCTTTCCATAGTTTTGTGTTTTAAAACATTCTATAACATGCACTCTTTTCAAGTCATAGAGATATAAAGCATGGAAATAGACCCTTCGGTCCAACTCGTCGATGCTGACCAGAAGATGTAAATAAATCCATCCCATATACCAGCATTTGGCCCATGTACTTCTAAACCCTTATTATTCATATACCCATCCAAATATTTCTTAAATGTTGTCATAGTATCAGTATCTGCTACTTTCTCTCTCAGCTCATTCCATACACACACCACCGTGTGCATAAAAAAAAACTGTCCCTTCAGTGCCGTTCAAACCTTTCCCCTTTAAACTTAAACTTATGCCCTCTAGTTTTTTTACTCTCCAACCCCTGGGAAAATACCTTGAATGTTTACCCAATCCATATACCTCATGTTTATATAAACCTCTGTCAGGTCACCCCTCAGTCTCTGATGCTCCAGAGAATATAACCCCAGCTTATTCAGCAACAACCCTGGCAACATCTTCTCAATCTTTTCTGAGCACTTTCAACTTTCACAACATCCTTCCTATAGCGGGGATACTGGAATTGCAGAGAACTCCAAATGTGGTCTAACGTATTACTCTTGTTCCCTGAGTTCCCCAGTCTTTGTCCACAATAAGTTCTGGAGTAAAAAGATGTGTTTAAGGTCTTAGCCATATCCTGCGGTTCCACACACCAATGGTCTCCTTGATCTTTAAGGGACACTATTTTGTCTCGAGTTACTCTTTTACTCTTGATATATTTATATAATCACTTTTAGATTCTCCTTATCATTCTCCGCTGAGGATATTTCATGTACCCTTTCTGCATTCCTGATTTCTACCCAAAGTGTATTCCTAAAGTCCCTGTGATCCTCAGGGATTCCCTTGATCCAGCTGGCTATACCTGACATGTGCCCCCTTTTCCTTGACCAGACCCTCAACAGACAGCCAGTGTTCCCGAATGCTGTCAGCATTGGCCTGCACACAAACAGGAACATGCTGGTGGTGATCGCTCAATTTATCTCACTTTTAAAATATTCTCACTTGTTAGAGTTCCCTTTCCCTGCAAATAGACTCCCCAGTCACCTTTTGAAAGTTCCTGCCCATTACGATCAAGATTGGTCTGGCCCCATTTTATAACTTGCACTTGTGGACCAGCCATATCCTTTTCCATCGCTATTTACAAACTAATAGAACTGTGGTCACTTTGGCAAAACGCTTTCCCCACTCACATCACAGTCCCTTTCCCTACCTTGTTTCCCAAGGTGCGGTCAGGTTTTGCCACTTTCTCTTTTCAGGCCATTTACATATTGATTGGGAGTTTTCTGGAACACAATTACCAAATTCCTCCCTTGCAAACACTGAACACTGGCAGTCCCAGTCTAGGTTTGGAAAGTTTAAAAACCCCAACCATAACAGCCCTATTATTATGATTGATATTTGAGTTCTCCTGAAATGTTTGTTCCTCAGTCTGCCATGGATTATTCGGGGTCAGTAGGATAATCGTGTCAGAGTGATGACCCATTCTTATTTCTCAGTTCTACTAACATAGCGTCACTGGGTGATCCCACAGGAATACCCTCTCTCGGTACTGATATAATGATTCATGCAATGAAAACCCACCACCACACGTCTTCTCTTGCCTCCCCTTACTATAGCATCTCTACCTTCAAGCAATGAACTGCCAGTCATGTCCCTCCATCAGCATTATTTCTGTAATAACTATAATATCCCAGTCCTATGTTCCAATCCATACCCTGAGTTCATCTTCCTTAGCTGTCAGGCCTCTTGCATTGAAATAAATGCAGTTTAATCATCAGTTCCCCCTCCCCCATTTCCTGCTATGTTCTTGCCTGCCTTGTCTGCTGAAATTGCTGTCTTTAACTTGTGCACCAACCTCAATCTTCTTTCTGGCCTTATGACTGTTTAAGGGGCAACACCCTGCCAGATTAGATTATATCCTCTCAAGCAGCTCTAACAATTCGCCCCATCAGGATGTGGGTCACCCTCCTGCTCCCAGTTCAGGTGCCTTCCCCACCCTGTCAACCTGTGCTGACACCTTCAGACATCCAGGGACTTGCCCACCAAGTATTACTCAGTTCTCCAGGAGGACCTACAGTTCATGATGTATATCGTTCGCTTATGAGACTTCCCACAGTGCATTACCTCACAGTGATCAGAAGTAAACTCCATCTGCCATTACTCAGAGTGTGTACAACTCTGAGTATGACTAACTTCATCCAGTCTCCCCAACCGTCCCTACCTCTAATTGTCGAGAGAATGTACAACCCTCCCTATTGCGTTAACCTCCTCCAGTCCCTCTCATGGACACCATCTATGTAAGCCTCTCCTGTTCCTGACTATATTTTCCTCCTGTTCCAATAAACCCTTGTGAACGTTGTGACCGAGTCCAATCTCTGCAGTGCTCTGTATAATCAGCCTCACTGTGCCTGGAACTTGGCTTCAATTCCAGCCTTGGCCGACTGTCTATGTGCACTTTGCATGTTCTCCCCCCGACTGTGTGGGTTTCTTCCGGGTGCTCTGGTTTCCTGCCATAGCCCAACATTTGCACAATACCTGATTTGCCATCATAAATTGACTGTAGTATTCAGGCAAGTGTGGTTTAGGTGAGTTCACCATGAGGAATGCAGGGTTGATTGGACAGGGAGAGGGATGGGTCTGGTTAGGATACTCTTTAGAGGGTTTGGTATGGACTTGTTGATGCGAATGGCCTGTTTCCACACTGTGGAGATTCTATTCAGGTTATTGTCCAGTCCCTGTCAACCATCCCTGTCTCTTGAACCTTGCCTCATCCCAAATACTCTCCTTATATGTGTAATCTCCAACAGACTCTAAAACACTCCTTGGCGATGTAGGCTTCTCCAGTCCTTACAAAGATCGATATGACTGTCACCTCTTCCTGCTTTTAGAACCCTCTCTTTAACTATTGCCATTCGTTACAGCACTTCCAATTACTGTTCCATCCTGAAACCCCCAAAAACATTTATATCTCTGTAAACTCATCTGGACTGTCTATCCTTCCTTTTGACAATACCGTTCTGAGACTTTCTCTATATCAAAAAAGTCATTAAGTGAAGGTAACCCTTATTATTGTAACTTCCATTCAGCCTTACAGAACTGAGGATCTGTAGAACCTCTTTTCAACCCGACAACCATCTCTGTGTCTGTAATCTCCTCCACTCCCCATAATACATTCCGTCTGAGGACTTCTCTAGTCCATTAAACACTCTTTAACATTGTCTGTATCAATGTAACCTTCTCCAAAAACACAACCTTCTCTATCTGTGTAAATCCCTACACAAGTCCCTATCCCTCTCAGCTCCGTCTAACAATACAACCCTCCATGTCTGTGTATTCACCTTCAGTCCCGACTCACTTCCCTATCAGTGTAACCTTCACCATGCATTTTTGCTACAGTCTCTTCAACTGTTCCTGTCAGTGTAATATCTTACAGACCCGAAAACTCCTCTCTCTTTAACTTTCTCAGGCCACACAATCCTCACTATTTGTGACCTACTCCTGTCGAAGAACCCTCCCTCTGTGAACTGCTCCAACTCTTCAACTCTCCATAAGCTCCTGCAGCTCTTACAGCCCTCCCTATCTACCAAACCTCTTCCAGTCCCTAAAAAGCCATCAGTCTGTGGAGACCCTATCACTGTCCCTATCTGTGTTATCCTCTCAGGTCCCTGCAACACTCCCGATCTGTAGATCCCACTCCAATGCCTGTGTCTCTCCCGATTCTGTTCCTACAACACTCATTAACTGTGTAACATCCTCCCGTCACTATCACCCAACCTGTCAATGTAAGCTCCTCCTGTATCCCCAAACATTAACACATCTCCATAACTTTTTCCAGCTCTTACACCCCTATCTGTGTAAACATCACTCTCCACTCCTACCCTCCCTACCGCAGGAACTTCCTTCTGTTTGTGCTATGCTCCCTTATCTGTGAAACTGTCTCCCACCAAACTTGCTACCCAATCTCTCAAAAAGAATCCAGATTCCACGGCATCCATATCTAAATAACCCCCAGAACCTAAGCCTTCCTATATCTATTAACATTTTTAGTCAGGATGACCCTCCATATCTCTGTGTGTTCCGCCAGATGATACAAACCTCTTTATCTCTGTAATCTGCTCAGCTCCCTAAAACAGTCACTGTCTGTGTAATCCAGCCCTGTCCTACAAACATCCTTATCCCTGTAAACTTCTCTATCCTTCCCAACATTCCCAACTCCATGAACCAGTCAGCCCTACAGCTCTCTACATTTCTGTAACCTCCTGTCGGTCTATGGTCCTCCGTCCCTGTGAAAGCACCTCCAGTCCCCACATCCCTCCCAATCTGGGTCCTCTGCTCCAGATCAGGCCATTGCTGTCTCTGTAAACACCTCCACTCCTGACAACTCTTCCCATTTGTGTAACCTCGTTCAGACCCTATACTCTCCAGTTTCCTGCATCCTCTTCATTTTATGCAATTAAAACCACATGTTTATATAATATCCACCAGTGCTTACACCCTTCCCAACTCAGTAACCTCTTACAGTCCTAACAAAGCAACTAAACTGTGAAACCTCTTAGTTCCCTACAATCGTCCCTCTCTCCCTCCTCAAATGCCTTCATCACCATGAAACCTAACAATTACTGAAGCCTCCTTTTGGCATTGCAACCCTCCTAATGCCTGTAAAATCCTCCTGTCCTGATATCCCTCTCTATCTCTGTAACCCCACCACCCTCCAGTGCCTTCTGGGGAACATGGTAGAGGAGGGAAGATTTGTAAAGTCCGAGCCATGTTACGGAGGTCAAGTTCTGGGAATTACAGATTTGGTCGAATGTCTGTGAAGTGCAGATTATTGGCGAGGATTCTAAAGATAGGATTTATGACTACTTGGAAAACCATAGTTAAATTAGTGACAGTCAGCATGGGTTTGTGAGGGGTCTGTTCATGCCTCACAAATTTTATTAAATTCTTTGAGGATATGACAGAATATGTTGAGGGCTCATTCAGAAAAGAAGGATGTTTAGGATACAGGGAAATCTGTCTGTCTGGATACAGGATTGGATGGCCGAGAGAAGACAGAGGGTGCCAGCAGTTGGAGAGTATTGAGCCTAGAGCTCAGTGACCAGTGGTATTGTGTAGCAATCGGCTCTGGGACTCTGCTGCTTGTGATTTTTGTAAATGACTTGAATGTGGATGTTGGAGAGTGGGTTAGTAAGTTTGCCAATCACATGAAGGTTGGTGGAATGGTGGGTATTGTGGAGGGCTGTTGTCGGTTGCAATGGGACATTGACAGGACGCAGAGCTGAGCTGGAAGTGGCAGATGGAGTTCAATCTGGAAAAGTGTGAAGTGATTCATTCTGGAAGGTCGAATTTGAATACAGATTACAGGGTGAAAGGCAGAATACTTGCCAGGAACAGTGCGGAGGAACAGAGATACCATGGGGTCCGTGTCCATAGATCCCTCAAAATCACCACGCACGTTGGTAGGTTTGTTAAAAAGGCATATGTTGTGTTGGCTCCCCTTAGAAGGGGATTGATTTTAAGAGCCGTGAGGTTTTACTTCATCTTTATAGCGTCCTGGTGAGACCACACTTGGAATATTGTGTTCAGTTCTGGTCCCCTGTTTACAGGAAGGATGTGCAAGTTTTAGAGAGTGTACACAGGAGATTTACCAGGATGCTGCCTGGAATGGAGGGCAGTTTTATTCAGAAAGTTTGAGGGATCTAAGGCTTTTCTCATTGGAATGAAGAAGGGGCGGAGTGACGTTGTGGAGGTGAACAAGATCATGCGAGGCAAAGAGAGAGTGAATAGTCAGAGACTTTTCCTCTTAAGGAATAAATGGCTATTACAAGGGAGTGTAATTTTAAGGTGATTGGAGGATGGATAAGAGGATAGAGAATGGTAGGTGGTTGAAATGCACTGCCAATGGTGGTAGTAAAATTAGACACATTCGGGACATTTAATAGAGTCTTGGACAGATATATGGATAATAGTTAAATGAAGGGTATGAAGGTGAGTTTGATCTTACAGTCGGATAAAAGGTTGACATGATATCATGGCCGAAGGGTCTTGGGCTGAACTGTTCTGCGTTCTGTGTTCTGTCTGGTAAACTGGGTAATAAGCTCAGATCAGTGTAAAAAGGATATGGCATTCAGGAGGAGCTAATAAACTGGATACAAAATTTGCTTGATGGTAGGAGACAGAGGGTGATGGGTGTCATGTTGTTTTTCTGACTGGAGACATGTGACCAGCGGTGGAGTGGGTCCCCTGGTGTTTGTCATTTGGATAAATGGTTTGGATGGGAATATTGGTTTCCTGGTAAGTAAGGATTTTGGGTGTCACTGAAATTGGTAGTAAAGCGGACAGTGAAGGGGGTTATCTATGATACAACAAGATTAACAGTACTGCTGGGATAGTGGGATGAAGAATAGCAGAAGGAGTTTAATTAGATAAATGTGAAGTGTGCCATTTTGGTGAAACAAACCAGGGTGGGACCTGTACAGTTAATGCTCGGACCCTGTCAGTCAGAGACCCAGGGATGCAGGTACACAGTTCTTTGAATGTGGCGTCACAGGTAGACAGGCTGGTGAAGCAGGCGTTAGGGATGGTTACCTTCAATGGGGAGAGCATTGAGAGTAAGAGTTGGGATGTCATGTTGTATCTGTAAAAGACATTGGTGGGGCCACCATAAAAATATTGTTGATCAGGAGGAAGAACTCCTCTAGGCACTTACTTCCTTTAAGGAAGGACATTAAATATTCTAACCTGGTCTGGCTGACATGTGAATCCAGACCCACAGCACTATGGCTGACTCTGAGCTACCCTCTCAGTAATTAGCAGTTGGGTCCAAGAATGTTAGTCCAGGCAGTGACACCCACATTCCATGAATGAATAAATAAAAATACATATGTCCCTCCCTGCAAACACCTCCAGCTGCAGCAATCCGTACTGGCTTTGTAACACCGTTCAGACCCTGACCACTCTCTGTAACACTCTCACCACCTCCAGCACCTTCACCTCTCCCTGTTCCTATTGTGTCAATAAACCCTGACCGAACCTCTCCTTTCCACAGCCCTCCTCCTGCGAGCAGACCCATTGCAATCCATTAACATTTACTCCTAAAACATTCTCTCACTTCAGGATTTTAAGTACTTTTTGGTGATCTTCTCAGCCTCATGGCCTAGTATGATTCCTTTTGTCCTGAGTGAGGGGCCAGTGGGAATTTCTTGCTGAAGTTTTTACTGCTTGAATTGAATGTCGTTTTATTGAGTATTTTGCATTGTCCCTTCAAATGTTTTCCACTGTTCATTTACAGGCACATATTTCAGTCTGTTTAGCCTGTTTACCTTGGTCAGTTCTCCTCTCAAACTCATGTCATTGGCTATTTTTGTTTCTAGTTGTAGCTTGTCCTTTCTGTGATTCACTTTAAAACTTTATATTTCTTTAAACTGCACTTTATCACAATTTCCCGAACGATCTCTCCAGGTGACATTACTCATTCACTAAGTTTCATTACACGGTCCCTCTGCAATAGTTGTATCCCTTAACAGTTGCACAATGTTGCAACAGTTGCAGATGTCCCCTCGAAAGGACAAGTGTTTGGATTTGTTGTACATCAGTAATGGTTTCATACTTATTTGTGAATTGTTAATTATTATTTTTAAAATTATTGATTTCAAATGTCTCCTTTTCAGATGGCGGGATTAAATCCTGCCTCCCCTGAACATTAGCTGAGGTTTTGGATACATTCTCTCACAATAATACCAGGAGGCCATTACTTCACCTGCTCACTGGGTGCTCATTCCTGAGCACTGATACCAGGGCATCATCAAGCTAAATCCATTCTTCGGTCATAATTGTGTGATCCTGACATCTTCCAGCAATCTGGGACTATTACTTAATATCGCTCCATTTTCCAGATCTCTGTGGGACTCAGTGCCATCCTCCATGTGTAACCCTCACTGCATCTGTTGAATTTCCCATTGTGTTTAGTTCTCTGTCTCCTGTAGGTACTCAGGAAAGTCCTGACTCAATAGCCTTCCCAGCTGCTGCGTGGATCGTCCATCACCTCATTGAACGCAGTTGGTTTGCCAGAGAGAGAGAAAGGGAAAGGAGATCTAGAGCCTTCAATAAATCCTGTAGTGAGGTAAAGTCACCCACAGTGCACAGAGCAAAGAACAATGAGAGGGCTCCAAACATCTATTAACACAACATAACATAGATACTGTGCTGGAGGGGAGCACAGTATACACACACACACACATCCCAGGCTCAATAACCACCCCAATGCAAGTTCTGTTATATTAAAACTCACTACTCTGCAACACTGTATCTATGGCATGTCTTGTGGTCCAGTGTCTTCAATAATATTTAATTCCTATAACAGATCCTATCGCTGTAACCTCCTCCCTTCCCAATAGTCCCTCCACATATTTGAAAAGCACTGCATTCCAGACGACCATCCCTATCCCTGTAACTTGCTTCAGTGTCTACAACATGCCTTATATCCGTCGTCTCCTCCTCCAATAAGGTAAAAACAAGGACTGCAGATGCTGGACACCAGAGTCTAGATTAGAGTGGTGCTGGAAAGGCACTGCAGGTCAGGCAGCATCCGAGGAGCAGGAAAATCGATGATTCGGGCAAACTTCCTTCATCAGGAACAGAGGCCGGGAGCCTGTAGAGTGGGGAGATAACTGAGAGGGGGTAGGGATGGGGAGAAAGTAGCATAGAGTACAATAGGTGAATGAGGTGGGGAAGAAGGTGATAGGTCAGAGTGGAGGATGGGGGAAGGTAGCAAAGAGTACAATGGGTGAATGGGGGTGGGGATAGGTCAGAGACGAGGGTGGAATGGATAGGTGGGAAGGGAGATAGGCCATTAGGACAGGTCATGAGGGCGGTGCTGAGCTGGAAGGCTGGAGGTGGGGTGAGATGGGGGAAGGGGAAATGAGGAAACTGGTGAAGTCCACATTGATGCCCTGGGGTTGAAGTGTTCCGAGGCGGAAGGTGAGGCGTTCTTCCTCCAGGCGTTGGGTGATGAGGAAGTGGAGGTGGAGGAAGCCCAGGACCTGCATGTCCTCGGCAGAGTGGGAGGGGGAGTTGAAATGTTGGGTCACAGGGCGGTGGGGTTGATTGGTGCGGGTGTACCAGAGATGTTCCGTAAAGTGCTCTGCTAGGAGGTGTCCAGTCTCCCCAATGTCGAGGAGACCGCATCGGGAGCAACGGATACTATAAATGATATTTGTGGATGTGCAGGTAAAACTTTGGATGTGGAAGGCTCCTTTGGGGCCTTGGATGGTGGTGAGGGGGAGGTGTGGGTCCAGGATTTGCAATTCCTGCAGTGGCAGGAGAAGGTGCCAGGTTGGGAGGGTGGGTCATAGGGGGGCGTGAAACTGACCAGGTAGTCACGGAGGGAACAGTCTTTGCGGAAGGCGGAAAGGGGTGGAGAGGGAAATAGATCCCTGGTGGTGGGGTCTTTTTGGAGGTGGCGGAAATGTCGGCGGATGATTTGATTTATGTGGAGGTTTGTAGGTGGAAGGTGAGCACCAGGGGCGTTCTGTCCTTGTTACGGTTGGAGGGGTGGGGACGAGATGCGGTGGAGGGCATCTTTAACCACGTGGGAAGGGAAATTGCGGTCTCTAAAGAAGGAGGCCATCTGGTGTGTTCTGTGGTGGAACTGGTCCTCCTGGGAGCAGATACGGGGGAGGCGGAGGAATTGGGAATACGGGATGGCATTTTTGCAAGAGATAGGGTGGGAAGAGTTGTAATCCAAGTAGCTGTGGGAGTCGGTGGGTTTGTAAAAAATGTCAGTGTCAAGTCGGTCGTCACTAATGGAGCTGGAGAGGTCCAGGAAGGGGAGGGAGGTGTCAGAGATGGTCCAGGAAAATTTAAGGTCAGGGTGGAATGTGTTGGTGAAGTTGATGAATTGCTCAACCTCCTCGAGGGAGCACGAGGTGGCGCCAATGCAGTCATCAATGTAGCGGAGGAAGAGGTGGGGAGTGGTGCCAGTGTAATTACGGAAGATCAACTGTTCTACGTAGCCAACAAAGAGACAGGCACTTTGGTCTGGAGGAAGTGGGAGGATTCAAAGGAGAAATTGTTAAGGGTGAGGACCAGTTCGGCCAAACGAATGAGAGTGTCGGTGGAAGGGTAATGTTGGGGACGTCTGGAGAGGAAAAAATAAGGGCTTGGAGGCCCTGGTCATGGCGGATGGAGGTGTAGAGGGATTGGATATCCATGGTGGAGATGAGGCGTTGGGGGCCGGGGAAACGGAAGTCTTGGAGGAGGTGGAGGGCGTGGGTGGTGTCTCGAACGTATGTGGGCAGTTCCAGGACTTGGGGGGATAGGACAGTGTCGAGGTAGGTAGAGATGAGTTCAGTGGGGCAGGGGCATGCCGAGACATTTGGTTGGTCAGGGTGGTCAGGCTTGTGGATCGTGGGAAGGAGGTAGAACCGGGCAGTGTGGGGTTCCCGGACTATGAGGTTGGAAGCTGTGAGTGGGAGATCTCCTGAGGTGATGAGGTTCTGTATGGTCTGGGAGATGATGGTTTGGTGATGGGGGGTGGGGTCATGGTCAAGGGGTCGGTAGGAAGAGGTGTCCTCGAGTTGGCGTTTGGCTTCAGCGATGTAGAGGTCAGTGCGCCAGACTACCACTGCGCCCCCTTTGTCCGCTGGCTTGATGGTGAGGTCAGGATTGGAGCAGAGGGATTGGAGGGCTGCGCGTTGTGAGGGTGAGAGGTTGGAATGGGGGAGGGGGTCGACAGGTTGAGGCGGTTAATGTCCCGGCGGCAGTTGGAAATGAAGAGGTTGAGGGCAGGTAATAGGCCAGCGCGGGGTGTCCAGGTGGATGCAGTGTGTTGGAGGTGGGCGAAGGGGTCCTCGGAAGGTGGGCGGGAGTCCTGATTGTGAAAGTAAGCTCGGAGGCGAAGGCGACGGAAGAATTGTTCGATGTCACGGCGTGTATTAAATTCATTGATGCGTGGACGGAGGGGGACGAAGGTGAGTCCTTTGCTGAGGACTGATCGTTCGTCCTCAGTGAGGGGGAGGTCTGGGGGGATGGTGAAAACTCGGCAGGGCTGGGAGCTGGGAGCTGGTGTGGGTGTAGAGCTGGGAGTGGGGTCGGAGCCAGTACCTGGAGTGGGTGTGATGGTGGGGGGAATGGGGGTAGAGTCATGAGCAGGGGTAGTGTTCCCCTCGGGGTTCTGGGGGGTGGGGATAGTGACAGTGGGGTCTGTGGGGCGCGTGTCAGTAGAATGCAGGTGAGTGGCGCTGGTGGGGGCGGAAGTGGTGGCAGACACGGCAGTCGGGGTGGCGGAAGTCACTGAGCGTGATTCTGACTCTACCACTCCCACAGGCAGCGCATTCTATGCCCCCACCACTCTCTGGGTAAAGAACCCATCCCTGACATCTCCCCATACCTTCCACCCTTCACCTTAAATTTATGTCCCCTTGCAACACTCTGTTGTACCCGGGGAAAATGTTTTTGACTGTCTATTCTATCTATTCCTCTGATCATCTTATAAACCTCTATCAAGTCACCCCTTATCCTTCGCCGTTCCAACGAGAAAAGACCTAGCACTCTCAACCTATCCTCGTACGACCTATTCTCCATTCCAGGCAACATCCTGGTAAATCTGCTCCGCACCCTCTCCAAAGCTTCCACATTTTTCCTGAAGTGAGGCGACCAGAACTGCACACAGTACTCCAAATGTGGCCTAACCAAAGTCCTGTACAGCTGCAACATCACATCACGACTCTTGAATTCAATCCCTCTGCTAATGAACGCTAATACACCATAGGCCTTCTTACTAGCTCTATCCACCTGAGTGGCAAGGCACTTCGCCAGAAAATGTGCACCGTTGCTGTGAGCCGCGATATTAAATGGATACTGAGCTGAAATGGTCCCAAACGCTTCTCATGTGAAACTTTCAATAACACAAATCCCACCACAACAAGCCCTCTGGCTCCTGGGACCTGACAGGTTATCGCCCAGCTGACATTCCTCCCTAAAAACAACGGACACACGGCAAAATCTAAACACTTTCATGTCTCGCCTTGTTCTGTTTCTGTCGCTGTCACACCTCTAGCTTCCTCTGAACGTCTAATCCCAATGTCAATGAGCTGTTTGATATAAACACAGGCACATCGAGAAAGTAATCTTTATTTCAAAAGCTGAGCCAGGGAATGTGAGCTGCAAGGGTTTGCTCTCTGCTGGGTAACGAAACATCACGGTTTCGTTGTCCTCATTATCATATAGACTGATTCCACAAATATGCACCGCAACAGTTATTACCAATTGAAATGTCCCAATGAATACCATGACTGACAGAAAGATCGGGGAGAGTAGCTTCGACCCCTTCCTCGCCGAGGGACATTTTGCAAAGAATGTCCTGTTACTTGACAAAATGACCTCATCAAAGCTGGCTATGGAAGTGTCTAGCAGAATAATATCCTTTGGCCCATATGTCTGCACCAGTCCAACACAATCCCCTGAGCTGTTCTTATCTCATTTGGCGTCAATTAGTTCAGAGGGGCAAATGTATTCAGTCATGGAAGTGGACAACTAAATGGGTCTTACCGGCTCTGGAGTTTTCTGTCTTTTCCATCCTGACAGGCAGTTAGTTGCAGATTCCTAACGTTCCTTATTTGAGTTTTACGCATTTCACTAAATCATGCGATTTGAACTTCAAACAGGAAAGCAGAGAACAAGCACTCTTCAAGTTCACTCGCGGCTTTCAATCTCAGTCAGCAAAATGCTTAACTGCATGAGGAATCCACATTGCATTTAAAGCCCATCGCCTAAACTACATGGCCACATCTGCAGAAGCGCGCTACTAAACTGGTTTCAAGTACTCCCTCCCTGTGGAGCTGAGGGACAGGCAATCATTGTTCGGTTTGTTTGAATTCAATCATCACAGTTTCGACAGGGTTAAATGTCAGGACATGTTTGGTCTGTGTAATCAATCTCGGTGGTTGAAATGGTCATTCAGTTAAAAAGAAAGGGAGAGATTGCAGGAGAAACTAAACAGATCTGGCAGCATCTGGGGAGAGACAAATAGAGACAACGATTCAGAGCTTCTCCAGGAGTTTCTCTGAACTCTATTTTCTCCGTCAGGTACTGGCAAACCTGCCGAGTTCCTTCATCAGTTTCTGTTTTTGTTTTAGATTCCGAGTGTCCACAACCCTTCACTAGCCATTCAACAATACAGTAACGCATTTGTGGCTCCTCACTGGATTTGCTTTCCGTTTGAATACATATCCTTGACCCTATTAAAAACCCGAAAGTGCACAGCAAATGAGTCGGATGGATAAGAACACCTGCCGCTCCATGCGTGTGTACACTTTCTCGGTTAACAGCGAAACGAGAGGACTAATTGCTCCACAGAGACTAGGTAGTCCCTTGTAGCAGGCCCCTTGCAGGATCTCCTGAAGCAGACTGTCAGTGAATTCAAGCTATCGCCTGCCCTTCGCAGAATGAAAATTGTCCTCAATTGGTTAAAGTTTCCAAAATGAATCCTGGGGTATTCATTGTGGACAATAGGAACAGTCTGATCTCATGCTTTGCAAACACATACATGTCACCGGGAAACAGCTCTCCTAAAACGGGGAACTTCTCCCTTTGAGCATTCTGAGAAACATTTTCCTGACCTTGGTAAAAACCCAAAACTGTGCGCACAAAAAAAAAACAGATGGTGTGAGAACAGCTGTCGCTCTGTTCCTGGGTCGTAGGAGAACAGCAACCTGTCAGTGAAGAGCCGAACGCACTGACTAACATCGTCACAGAGACTAATGAGCCAACGGCTTCAATGATCCGTGAATGCAAGCTGCAGCCTGCCCCTCCCATATTGACAATCATCCTTAATTAGCACTTTTCCTAAATAAATCCAGGGAGATTCACGGTGAAGACATGGGAATAGTCTGATCCCACCCTCAAAAGACAGACCAATGACACCGGAACCAGTTATCCTCCAAACGGGATTGTCTCACTTCCAGTCTTTCAGTGTCCTATCTCTTCCCGCGTTTTCACATTGCCCTGGAGCTGAGATGAGATTTGACATCCTGACGTACAGGAACGAGAATCCTTCACCATCATAGATAATTTCATGTCCGGAAAATATCAGAGTCAAAGTACCGGCCTCCGAAAGAACGGAAAGATTTCTAAACTGTCTCTGCCCAGTCGGCCATTTCACCCTTCACTTTCCACTGAATCCGCGGTCCAAGGATTACCTAAAGATTCCGAAAGCTCGAGTCTGGGATTTCTGTTTTGCTTGTTGACAGTTTTCCCACTTGACAATTGGCATCATTTTCCCAGAATCTTTTCACAATTCTGCTTTGCACCATGTACAGAGATTCACGACCCTGGGAATGGTTTGATTGGAGCAAAGAAGATTAATGGGAAATTTCTTGGGGACGTTTATAATGATGTGGGAGAAAGAGCTGTGGATGGGCGGATTAATCGTCAGGAGGAACTGCTGCCTCTGACCAGGGTACTTGACCAGAGAACGAGGAGTGAAGACGTTTAATGGAAAAAGACAACTTGTTTCAAATAAACTCAGTGAAACCTACATATATCCCATGCGTTTTTTTAATCATCTGTGGATAGAGAAACAGGTCCGTTTTGAGTCAGGTTCGTTTCTTGTTCAGAACGCAAGTTTCCTGCATGTCAAGAAATGAGTAGACCTGAGAACATATCGAGTTGTTTCGGCGGGTTTTCTGGAGTTGCAGCGATAACTCTTCCAACAAGAAATCATTTAAAATCAACTGTGAGGGAAACATGCTCGGTATTGATGAGAGACAGAATGAATATGAAGGATCCCTTTTCATGAGCAGAGAGATTAATAACACGGCAATGTTCGAGGAATAAAGATGTACTTCTATCGCGGTTTTCAGCTCCACTTTAATCACAGGCACTGAAGCACCTGTGAAGCAAATGCGTCATTGTCAATAATAATGTGCCAATCAGGGCAGTTTGTTCAAACAGAGGTCAAAAAAGAAAACTCAGAACTGGCACTGGAAACGCCAGTGAGATTATGCTTTACTTTAAAAGTTTGTCCTGCTCTTGTTTATATCCAGAATTGTGCAGGACCAGTGATCCCAATCTCAGGGGAAGGCGTTACCCTCTTAAGAAACAAATGAGGAGGATGTTATCACATTCAGTGGGTAGCAAGTGTGTAGAAGTATTTACAGCCGAGGCTTGTCAAGACTGGGTATGTTCAAGGGTTCAATTATCTCTCTGTTAATAGCATGCAGCAAGTGGCAGTGTGAAATGTGTCCAAATGTGCTGACAATACGCACTCGTGGGAGCGCGTGTTACGATAAGATCATGGCAATATGCATAGGTATATAGATAGATTGGGTGAGTGGGGACAAACTATTCAGGCGCAGTTTCATGTCCGGATTATTAGATCATGCACTTTGGTCGGAAGAGTCAAAAGACAGATTACTATTAAAATCGAGAGAAAGTAGAAGAAACATGTGACGCAGAAGAATATCATACACGGCACAAAGTTTAGTATCATATTCTTTCCCTGACAAAAAGGATGGCTTCCTTCCCGAATGCTGACAATGAAAAAGATTGTTTCCCAGGAAAGAAAAATAACTGAAACTAATAGCCCAATCGAAAATTTAGAAAATACTTGGATCGTTCCAATGGACGACGTTGATGTTTATGGCTCGCTAACATTTGTTTACAATGGGGCTGGGAGTGGGAGTTAGGGAACCTGGGGAGTGGAAGTCAGTTTACCCATGATTACTGTCATCCTTCATCTGTCTACGTCATTTTGTACGTTTTATTTCGCATTTTGGTTCATGTGAGTGCCCTTATAAACTGTACCCGCTGGTGACTTATTTCCCTAGTTGTTATTCATCACGACTCGAAAGAATTCAAAATTCTTTTCTCCTTGATTTCGGTGATCTCTAATCAAATGTCACCAGTACCTCGATACTTTCCACGTCTGTTAGCCTTCTTGCAATATCAGTTGATCCGTCACTGTGTTTCTGTTTCACAAATGAAGAACAAATCATACAGCACCAATAGCATCTCGGTTCCGAACGCAGATAACTGCAGCCGCTACCCAGAGCACTGCCAACTGTGCGATCACAGAAGCACACATTGAGCAGCCAGGAAACTCAAAACAACAGAAACACTCTTTTGGGTTACGTACCTGGCTGTATATCTCAATCAGCAAACGAATTTTACATTGGTGATCTCAACAGTTCCCTCACACAAGGAACTAACTATTGCTGCAGACGGAGGAGAAAGTGAGGACTGTCAGAATCGAGAGTGTGGTGCTGGAAAACACAGAAGGTCAGGCAGCATCCGAGGAGCATGATAATCGACGTTTTGGCCGAATGCCTGATGAAGTACTCATGTCAGAAACGTCCATTCTCCTGCTTCTTGGATGCTGCCTAACCTGCTGTACTTTTTCAGCAACGCACTCTCCATTGCTCAGACTGTCACACAACCGAACTTCGAGCCATGGAATCAGCGACACTCAGTGTCATGAGTCAACCTACTGAGGACACCTGGCAGTGGTGTTTTGTGTCAAGTTTATCTTCATGAGTGAGTTGTCTGTCCTTTATAATGTTTCCTGCAGTCACTACGTACAACATTGTTTGTCCAAATGTGTCCTGCAGACGATGGGTATTGGGCCATTTTTTTGGTGAAATGTTGTCAAACGTGGCTTTCGGTTTATGTGTTCTCATAAATGCGAGTGGTCAGAGGAGTCTGGCTGTACGTGCCGAGACATTTTTTACCTATAATGTAGAGTGATTGGTGTGTTGGGTCATGGCATGTCCTCCACGCCTTGATTTTGGCAAGGGATCTGCGACAATATCTACTGTTGCAAAGTATTTCTGGAGGATCCAGTAAACAACACAATCAGCTGTTCCGAGTAGCAATGCACAGCGATGACGAGGACAACAAATTCGACTGGGTCAACACAAAAATAATAGGACAAGCTAAATAAAGTGCAGCCAGAGAATTTCTAGAATGACGAGACTCATCCAATTACTCCATCAAAAAACAGTTGATCTGGACCCAACATACTGGGACATGCAAAGGACGACAAGAACCAGCAACTGAAAGCTGTGGGAAGGAAATCAAACCAATTCAAACCGCTTCAGGACAGCAGCGCTTCACACGAGTTTCATCTGCCTTGAGGATATCACCGAGAAACTGGAGGAAACGGCCGCCAACCAACTTCCCAAAACCACTGAACATCCCCACACCATCTGCACCCTTCACTGGAACTGCAGATCTTTACACAAACCTTGAAACCCTGAAACAGTCAGAGCTGGCCCAGCGGGAAAATGAACCCTGGCCTCCCACGTGACAACTGAGGTTACCAAACGCCATACGGTGGATGTCAGAGCTAACTGAGGCTGCAAGCTACTTGTGCATGCTCTTGTCAATAACACCTGCTTGATTATCCTCCTCCCATTTTCCATCATTTAACGTTGTATGCCTTAAGTATTACAAATTCACAGTTAAATATCTCTAAAAATTGTGAGAATTTCTGCCGCTCTGACACATACAAACAGTGATGTCCAGATTCCAACCACTCCCCCGCTGATAAAGTTTTCTATGCACAGCTACTCGAACATTTATGACCCTTATCTTAAATCTATGGCTACCGTTTGATTGATCCTTCCATCATAGGGAAAGTTTTCGTTAAGTGTACCCAACCCATTCCACTCATTATTTCCTACATCTCAATACTGTCTCCTCTCAACCTCTACAGCTCTCAGAAAAACAAGGCCAGTCTAAATGAACTCTATCATAGCTGATGTTCTTCAATCCAGACAATATATTGGCAAATCACTTCTGCACCGTTTGCACAGCTGTCATATCGCATCTTTTATGTGAATTTCAGCATTGTACATAATACTCTAGTGAGAGACGAATAAAGACTTGAAATAAATGTGGGGAATTCACAAACATTGGTCTTTTCCAATAAAGTCTCTTTCCCTCGAAATTGTTCTGTATCCTTTCATGAACCCAGTGCTCCAATGAACTCTGGTCCATGCAAATCAAACACTGTACATGAGGATTGATAACCAACCACATTATCTGATTGCATAAAGTGGCTTAAAGGTCCTCATGGTGGTATTCGGGCATGTTCACCTAACAAGAGTGACAGCTGCAACACTAACCTACCGGTGTCAATGTGAAAGTGAATGTTAATTTGTGCAATGCCCCAGAGACATGGGAGGAGGGATGGAAAGAAAGAATAGTGATTGTGAAAGGGAGAAAATTCTCCTAGATTCGATGCAGATAAAGTTTGAAGCAAATAAATCATCACCTTGGATAGTATTTTCACATTAAAATTGATTGTTTCCTTTCTGCGTTTGTTTTGCAAGGGTTATGTGAAGTAACATGGAACAAATGCGCATTACTGATACTCGGATTTGAATGGAGGTTGCTTCGGCCACAATGCAGAGGAAGAACCACTATACGATCACATGAAAAACTCAACAGTAAAAGCAATAAATGCAATGGCTGAGATTGGCGAGGAACAGCACCACATGCACAAGAGGACAACGAACTGAGATTGGAATGAATCGTCATCTTCGATGCCCTCATTGGCTGTGGAGATTCCATCATTGAGAATGTTGAATACTGAGTTCAATAGATTTCTAGCAAAGATTAAATGTACAGGCGATAGTACACAAATTGTTGAAATGTAAGTCTCAAAAACAACGAAGTTTCACATCGTTACTTTATCAGTCCAGAGGGACCACGTAGTAACAACTGTTGAACACTCACATCACACCGGTTCCCAGGTCTGGAATTAGAGAAATTTAGTGGTGCAGTGGCGAAGATCCGATCGGAAATTGGGAGTGGAATGAAGGCGTGGATCTCTACTCCATCTGCCAGTGACAAAGTCCGTGAGCATGCATTCCTTCTCTGAACGCAGAGTGGCGCGTGAAACGCCCAGGCTGGGAGCTCCAAACTCGGCTGGGGCAACTTCTGTTGACATGGAATAGGGAGCATGGGAAAAGAGGCTGGAAGTTCTAACCTCATCTGGATACACTTCAATTGACATGGCGCAGGAAACATTGGGTTGATGGAAAGTACCCTGAGCCATTTCAATCTGAACTGAAATAGTTTTCGGCAGCATACATTTTTGTGGATTGAGGGAGGATCTTCCCCAGGGAATTGTCACAATTGTAAATAAACATTTTGCAAAGACTCAGCTCGTGTGGGAGTATCTGTGCATTATGAAATGGACTAAATATCATTGCACTCTGACATTTCTCATATTCTGAAACTGCAGTCGGTTAATTTTCTGGAAGGATATTTTTAAATTTTTTTGTATGTTATTCAATTTCCTGCAGGCTTGTTCTGGTCTGGTCATTGATGTAAAATAAACAACCAGAAATTAGCATGAAGTTAGGATTCGGTTCGAGGTTCCGTCGAATTACGGAAGAACAACAGGAGAGTAGAGGTGAAATTTATCAGAACAGCAGTGATCAAATTGAGTGGACGGGCAGACAAAGGGTCAAAGGAAGCTTCATGGGGATAAATGTGCTTTCTTTGCAAATGAAACGTACCGCGTCACAAAGTGGTGACAATTGAAGTCAAGCATTGTGGGTGATAATATTTGCTGGATTTGTGAATGTCTCACCTGCGCTGTCAGGAATGGAGCTTTTAAGTACTTCTACACAGAGTGAGGCAGGGAGAATGTAAACACAGCAAGCTCCAAAAAAACAGAAATATTTCTTCTTTTCTGAACTTCAGTCCCGGACTAAGATGACCTTTGCAAAATTATTTTACACCATGTCAGATGAGGTTTTACAGATTCGAACACGGAAATCAAATTATGTATCAAGATTAAATCATGCCACATTATTCGCTAAGACAAAAGCAACATGGAAGTTTTATCTTCTGACTCGCAGTAATTCTTGCACAATATCATAAATTTGTTTCCCATGAAACGGGAACAGCTGCTCTTCCTCTAACTTCCTAAACGTATTAAAACCTTGGTATGTTGAACAAATTACACCTGAATCGTTTTTGATCTCTGTAGAACAACTTCAACTTCTCCACCCTGAACTTAGATATAATATTCCGCATTTCTTTGACTGTTCTAATAAATCTCCTTTTCGATTTCTCCACAGACATTCACATTCTTTGTCGAGATCACCTGTTTGCGCAAACCCAAATGTTGTGTATTCATGTGGGTGATGTCATCACACACAGGCAATTGCTCAGTAACATCACCCTGATTCCCGGGTATTTCCTCAAGTGTGAACGTTTGCTTTGACCACAGTGCTTCTGATTTCGTTCGAGCTGCCGGGTCCAACATTTGATTAGCAAGAGGAAATCAAATAAATCAAATACATTACTTCAGTAGCTTTTACTGATAATCTACTGTTACAATCTGACACAATCTTTTGTACTGTCCACTCTCCTACCAGTCTTGATCTCATCTGCAAACTCACTGACCATGTTTTATACATTTTTATCTAAATCATTTGTATGAATGAAAAACGAAAGTTGGCTCAGTATTGAACCCTGTGGAACACAGCTGGTAACAGTCCTCCAGTCAGAACACTAACTTCCACCACCGTTCATGCCTTCTACCATTAAATTAATTTTATATCTAATTGTAAAGCTTACGTTGAATTCTATGTTAAAAATTAATCAACCTTGTGGAACCTTTTAAAAGGATTTATTAAATTCCAACTGAACAAGGCCTACCACTTAGTCCTCATCAATATTCTTGGTTACGTCCTCAAATAACCCAACCATGTTTGTGGGACAGAAATTCCCTCGCACAAAACCAAACTGATTAGCCCTATTCATTACTCGTCTCTCAAAATACATATAAATCCGATTGCTCAGAATTGCTTCCAACAACTTACCCACGACCTTAGCAAGCCTCACAGGTCTATCATTTTCAGTTTTCTCCATTCATCCCTTCCTCAACAAAACTACACTCTATTTATTGGGCACATCACTCGCAGTAATAGGTGATGCAAATATTTCTACCAAGGGCCCAACAGTTTATTTCCCTGTTTTCCCACAAAGCCCTTGCTGCACGAGATCAGATCCCAGAGAAATATCCAACTTTATATTTTCCAAGTCTTCCGGAACTTCCTCTTTTCAATGTGAACTACTTTCAAAACATAAATGTTTGTAGTCTCCATTTCGTTCACTAATGTGAAATGAACATTTAGTGTCTCTCCCATCTGCTGAGGTACAAGACAAATGTTAGCTCTTGCATCTTCCTGGGATCCGATTTGGTCTCGAGCACTGAATGTACTTATAAAATATCTTTACTTTATCCTTAAATTTATGTGCTAAGGCTATCTAATATGCTCCTTGCCTTCATGATTTCCTTTGAAGAATGCCCCTCCACTCCTCATATTGTTCAAGAGATTGACTTGAGATCGCATGTTTACATGGAAACTGTGCTTTTAAAAAAAAATAAATTCTTCGACGACACGTCCTTCATCCCTGCGATCAATATTGTTCTAATAGAATCCTGACAATGTGCAAAAAGGCAAATCAGCCCAAGAAGAACCCATGAAACATTCGAAGATCATTGCACAAAACCTCACACCTCTACCCGATTCCTCAAACTCTGCATTTCCCATGGCCAAATGACATCAACAACGTATTTTCCTTCTGTGGAGAAAACTCACGAAGACACGGAAAGAACGTGCAAACTGCAGACAGTCGCCCGATGAAGACATTGAACCAGCGTTGCTGAGGCTGGAAGACAGCAGTGCTACCACTGTGTCAGCCATTGTAAACCTCCTATCCACCACTCATAATATATCTCCCTTTCGACATGAGGGCAAAAGCTATTCTAGATAATCCAAATGCGTCTGACGAGAGCCTCTTCTCGCGTCAGTTGCAAACCTCTGCAGTTGGTTCTTAACTCGCTTGAATGAATGCCAACATTGCATTGACTCTCCGAACGGCCAACAGAACCTGCATGTTAAACATAAGAGAAACCTCAACTAGGTCTCTCAAGTGCCTTTAACCGAGGCATCTCTGAAGCCTTTCCCCGTCACAAAATGGTCTATGCCTCTAATCATGCCATTACTTTATGACCTCTCTCTTTTCCACACAGTGTTCTAAGTGCAACAATTTTTTATCCATGCATTAATCAAGTCCATGTCATTCTGCAGCCTGCCCACTTCCTCAAAACCATCTGTCCTTCCACCTGTTGTTGTGTATTCTGCAAAATATCAACAAAATTCTCAGGTCCTTTGACCCAATCATTCACGCATAACGGGAATAGTTGTGGTGCCAAAACTGACTCTTGCTGAACTCCACATGTCACGCGCTGCCATCCTGGAAAAGACCCTTTCACCCAACTGTTTTCAGCCAGTCAGCCAAAACTCAAGCCTTGCCAGTACTTTGCCCATGACACCATAGACCCTTATTTCGCAGCTTCCGATACTGCACCTTGAAAAATGCCAGCTGCGAATTCAAGCTGATCACATTCACAGAATATACTGTTTCTCACTTGCTCATTACCTCCTCATAGAATTCTATTACATTTGCCCTTAAGAACCTGTGTTGATGCTTCAAGTACTACGGAACCCCATCCTTACATTGACCTCTCGTACGCTATTGAATACAAAATTGATTTGTTTGACATTTATCTAAAATATGAAAACTTTGCTTTCAGTCCTGAATGTCACGAACAACAAAGTCCAATCGCAGTTGAACTCTGCGCTCTGAGCTCTCTCAGCAGGCTCGATGAGTGAGTGAATTCCTTCCCCCAGTGGATCTCTCTGCGGTCTCAGCAGGGTCGATGAGTAAGCTAACTGTTTTTCTCAAATGAAGCAGGAAAATACGTTCTGCCCACTGCAAACTCGCTGGTGTACTGAGAGTTGAGATGATCGCCCGAACCGAGTCCCACAGTGAAAACAATTGAAGTGTCTCTCAACTTGTGAAAATGTCGATGGAACATCAGTCCTGCAGGGACTGGAGAGCACATCCCACACACCGGATATTTGATCGTCTCTCCACAATGTGAAGACGTTCATGATTAAACGATCCGAAGGAACTTGTATAGTGATTACCACAATCTCAGCATTTGAAGGGTCTCTTCTTTGTGAATACGTTGATGCCATGTCAGTCCCCAGGAGCATTTGCAACACTAGTCACGGTCTGGGCGTTGAAAAGACCAGTTAGTAATGTTGATGGGACTTCACGTCGATCGGACATTTGCAGCACGTCCCACAGTTGTGGAATTGAAGATGTCTGTCCTCTGGGTGAGCACGTGGATCGGATGCCAGGCCCCCAGAAGTTCTAAAGGACTTTCATTCGTGTGAGCACATTTCCCATGCATCAACTACACAGAGGTATGATAATATTTTCGGAACTCTGGACAGATGAAAGTTTTTTCATGTTTATGAGCATGGTATTGGATAATCCAATCACAGGACGTGTTATCGCATTTTCCGCAATCCAGACATTGAAATGATTTCTCGTCATTGTGATAGACCAGGTGTCGCAGTGGGTCAGAGAAGGAGTGTATCCCTTCCCACACATTGAGCTTGTTCCTGGTATCATTGCTTTCATGGGGTTTCAGCTCAGATGGAGAAATGAATCATCACTTGTCTACAGTCTCACTTAAATATGACTACAATTGTAGTTTGTGAGCTCTGGTGGGTGCAGAAGCCTTGTCCACACACACACAACAAGTGAACGATTCTCTCCCACTGTAACCGGAGCCTTTTCCTTCCATGTTCAAACTCTGATCAAGTTCTATTTCGGATAAATTGCGCGACTTCATCTTATCATGGTGGACTGATTGTTTATTAAAACTACCCCTTCTAATATGCTGCAAATTGATATTATATTTTTTAAAAATCAAGAGAATGAGAAAGAGTCTCTCACAGACTGTGGATTGTGCCTGAAGCTAGGATTGAAGTTAAGGGATTTAGGCACCAACAATTTGACAGGAAATTTGCAAGCCTCCACCTCTGCGAAGGAGCAGGTCAACAGGTGGATGTGATCACCATCAAATCCCTGTTCGCTCGAGGTCAAACACTCTCCGGACCTCTCTGATATCATGTCCTGTTGGAGCAGACATTACCAGACAATTGAATTGTGCAAAAGTGAGGCCTCTATCTTCAGTCCCCAACACAAATCCACTGCCTCGCCACTGCGTAGAGATTGTGGACTTGGAAAGGCACAGTAGGGCAGGCAGCACCCGAGAAGCAGGAGAATCGACGTTTCAGGCAAGAGCTCTTCATTTGGAATGAGGCTTTTGTGCCGAGGCGGTACAGAGACAAATAGGAGGAGACAAGTTATCTGAGAGTGTGATAGGTGGGTTGAGGTGTGGGTAATGTAAGATTGGTAAGATAACGAGGTTTTTTTTATTCTTTGTTTTTTTCAACAGTCTCTTTGGGAATTGAGAATCGTGGGAATGGAAGTGAGGGCATTTGAATGTTCCTCCTGCCGAATGTGGGAGGTGAGGGTCATGACTAGTATCCCTGCTGACGACATCTGCGGGAAGTGTACCCAACTCCAGCTCCACGAAAACCGCGTTAGGGAACTGGAGCTAGAGCTGTATGAACTTTGGATCATTCGGGAGACAGAGAGGGTTATTGAGGGGAGTTACAGGGAGTTAGTCACTCCTCAGGTACAAGTAAAAGGCAAAATGGTTACAGTCAAGGGACGGAAGTGCAACTGGCAGGCACTGCAGAGCTTCCCTGTGGCCATTCCCCTCAACAATAAGTTTACGGTTTTGAATACTATTGTGGGGGACGACTTACCAGGAGAAATCAGTGGGACACCGGGCTATGGCACAGTGTTTATCCTTGCTGGTTAGAAGGGAAGGGGGGAGAGGAGCAGAGCAGTAGTCATTGGGGACTCCATAGTTAGGTGACAGATAGAAAGTTCTGTGGGGACGGAAGAGACTCACGGTTGGTGTGTTGCCTCCCAGGTGCCAGGGTTCATAATATCTCTGATCGTGTTTTGGGGATTCTTAAGTGGGAAAGGGAGCAGCCACAGGTCATGGTCCAGCGAGCACCAACGATATAGGTAGGAAGAGAGATGGGGATTTAAGGCAGAAATTCAGGGAGCTAGGATGGAAGCTTAGAGCTTGGACGAACAGAGTTGTTGTCTCTGTTTCGTTGCCCGTGCCACGTGCTAGTGAGGTGAGGAATAGGAAGAGATTGGAGTTCAACACGTGGCAACAGGGATGGTGGAGGCTGGTGGGTTTTGGATTCTTGGATAATTGGGGCTCTTTCTAGGGTAGGTGGGACCTGCACAAGCAGGATGGTCTTCGGCTGAACAAGAAGGGTACCAGTATCCTGGGGAGGGGATATTCGCTAAGGCTATTGGGGGTGGGTTTAAACTAATCCAACAAGGGGATGGGAACCAAAATTGTAGTTCGAGTATACAAAAGATTGAGAGTATGGAGATCCGAAATCAAGTATCAGGGATGCAAGATGGCACCAGCAAGCAAGGTGTTGGTTTGAAGTGTGTCTACTTCAATGCCAGGGGCATCCAAAATAAGGTGGATGAACTTGCAGCATGGGTTGGTACCTGGGACGTCAATGTTGTGACCATTTCGGATACATGGATAGAGCAGGCACAGGAATGATTGTTGCAGGTCCCAGGATTTACATGTTTAAGGAAGAACAGTAGGCGGCACGGTAACACAGTGGTTAGCACTGCTACCTCACAGCGCCAGACGCCCCAGGTTCAATTCCCAACTTGGGCGACGATCTGTGTGAAGTTTGCACATTCTCCCCGTGTCTGCGTGGGTTTCCTCCAGGTGCTCCGGTTTCCTCCCACAGTCCAAAGGATGTGCAGGTTAGGTGAATTGGCCATGCTAAATTGCCCCGAGTGTTAGGTGTAGGGGAATGGGTCTGGGTGGGTTGCTCTTCGGAGGGTCGGTGTGGACTTGTTGGGCCTAAGGACCTGTTTCCACACTGTAAGTAATCTAATCTAATCTAAACGGAGAAGATGGTAAAATTGGCATTATTGGTCAAGGGACAGCATTGCAGTTGCAGAGAGGATGTTAGGAGACTCATCAACTGGTGTAGTATGGGCTGAGGTTATAAACAGGAAAGGAGAGGTCACGCTGTTGGGAGTTTTCTATCGGCCTCCAAATGCTACCAGAGATATTGGGGAAAGGATAGCAAAGACGATTCTCGATAGCAATGAGACAGAGAAGGTAGTTGTCATGGGGGACTTCAACTTTCCAAATATTGACTGGAAACACTATAGTATGACTACTATAGTTGGATCCGTTTTTGTCCAATGTGTGCAGGAGGGCATCCTGACACATTATGTGGACAGGCCAATAAGGGGTGAAACCACATTAGATTTGGTACTGTGTAATGAGCGCGGCCAGGAGTTAGACTTGGAAGTAGGTGAGCACTTTGGTGATAGCGATCACAATTCTGTTATGTTTACTTTAGTGATAGAAACGGACAGATGCATACCACTGTGCAATATCCACAGCTGGGGAAAAGGTAATTTCGATGCGATTAGGCACAATTTAGGCATATGGGGATGGAAACTGCAGGTTTTGGGCACATTAGAAATGTGGAGCTTAACCAAGGAAAAGCTCGTGAGTGTCTAACATATGTATGCACCTGTCAGGCATGGAGGAAGCTGTAGAGCGCGGGAACTGTAATTTATGAAGGAAGTTGAATCTCTGGTCACGATGAAGAAAGAGGTATATTTTCGGATGAGATGTGAAGGCTCAGTTAGGCCGCTTGAGGATTACACGACAACCAGGAAAGACCTAAAGAGTGAGCTCAGAAGAACCAGGAGGAGACATGAGACGATGTTGGTGGATAGAGCCAGCATAAACCCTGAGGCTTTCTACAGGTATTTAAAGAAGACAAGAATGACAAGAGTAAGATTAGCGCCAATCAATGATAGTAATGGGAAGATGTGTGTGGAGAAGAGGGCATAGGGGAAGCACTAAATGAATATCTTTCGACATTAATCTCCTAGAAAACGGCCATGTTGTCGAGGAGAATATTGAGATACAGACTACTAGACTAGGTGGGATTGAGGTTCACAAGGAAGAGGTATTAGAAATCCTACAGAGTGTGAATGTAGATAAGTCCCCTGGGCCGGACGGGATTTATCCGAGGATCCTCTGGGGAGGCAGAGAGGAGATTGCCGAGCCTTTGACATTGATCTTTAAATCGTCATTGTCCACAGGAAGAGTGCCAGAAACTGGAGGATAGCAAATGTGGTTCACCTGTTCAAGAAGGGGAGTAGAGACAACCCTGGTAATTACAGACCAGTGAGCCTTACTTCAGTTGTTCGTAAAATGTTGGAAAAGGTTATAAGAGACAGGAGTTATAATCATCTGGAAAAGAATAATTTGATTAGGGATAGTCAGCACAGTTTTGTGAAGGGTAGGTCGTGCCTCACAACTTTTATTGAGTTCTTTGAGAAGATGACCAAACAGGTAGATGAGAGTAAACCGGTTCACTTAGTGTATCTGGTTTTCAGCAAGGCGTTCGATAAGATTCCCCAGAGTAGGCTGTGGTACAAAATGCGGGGGAATGGGATTATGGGAGATATAGCAGTTTGGATCAGTAATTGGCTTGCCGAAAGAAGACAGAAGGCGGTGGTTGATGGGAAATGTTCATCCTAGGCACCAGTTCCCAGTGGTGTCCCGCAAGGGTCGGTGTTGGGTACACTGCTGCTCTTCATTTTAATAAACGACCTGGATGAGGGCGTAGAAGGGTGGGTTAGTAAATTTGTAGACGACACTAAGGTCGCTGGAGTTGTGGATAGTGACGAAGGATGTTGTAGTTTACAGAGAGACAGAGATAAGCTACAGAGCTGGGCTGAGAGGTGGCAAATAGAGTTTAATGCGGAAAAGTGTGAGGTGATTCTTGTTGGTCAGAGTAACCGGATTGCAAAGTATTGTGCTTATGGTAAGTTTCTTGGAAGTGGAGATGTTCAGGAACAGAGATCCTTGAAATTTGCTACCCAGGTTGACAGGGTTGTTAAAAAGGCATACAGTGTTTTAGCTTTCATTAATAGAGGGATCGAGTTTCGGAACCATGAGGTTATGCAACAGCTGTACAAAACTCTGGTGCGGCCGCATTTGGAGTATCGTGTACAGTTCTGTTCACCACATTATAAGAAGGATGTGGAAACTTTGGAAAGCGGGCCGATTTCCTCGGATGTTGCCTGGTATGAAGGGAAGATCTTACGAGGAAAGGCTGAGGGACTTGACGCTGTTTCCGTGGGCGAGTAGAAGGTTGAGAGGTGACTTAATAGAGACATATAAGATAATCATCGGGTTAGATGGGGTGGTAATTATTTCTGATGAAAAAGCGTGAAGTAGTTTTCTCCAGGGCTAAGCTGTTTGAGTTTGAAATTCCACTTCTGTTTTTCTCCTTCGAGGAACATGTGGATAACAAGCAGCTGACGCGAAGAATGCTCCAGTTTGGCAGGAAGAGCAACATGAGAGAGTAGAAGCCATAGAGTAACGGGGAAACAGTTGGGGAGGAGGCGTACGGGAAGCGGCTTAATGCTTCTCTTCCTGTGTAACGACAACACAACTAGAGAAATCCAAAGTAAACAGGCAGGATGATGGGAGATTACAGGAAGCCAGGCTGCCTCAGGAGGTATACGTTCAGCGTGTATCAATTCTAAACGGCTTGGCCTGTCCTCGAATGGCAGCCTGCTGCCTGTTTACATCTTTGCTTACGTAAACAGGCTCTGGTTTCAAGTCTAAAGTGAAGGAAGAAGTAGCCAAATGGTTAAACTCCTAATTTTCTGAAAGTCGGTCCCTACTGAGGCATTTGTCACTCTCGCAAGATGTGTCTGTGGTAATAGAAAGAACTAAAATTCCACCGAATCGTTCAAAAGAATTGACGTCTTCATTGGAAGCATCTCGCAAAGCAAGTTGTTTATCTTCTTAAACTCGGTTTTCCTAAATATCTCTCAAACATGAGCTGTTTCTGAATACTTTGTAGCCAGAACATTTGAAAGAATTTCATTCTGTTTGAATTATTTGTGGCACTTTTTAATATACCGATTAATGTCTCCGATCGATGAATGCAACCCAGAATATCAGAGTCAACCTCACAGCGCTGTCAGAGGAGGGGAAGATAGGAGCGTCTCGCACGCTGCTCTTGTGCACATTATCAATTTCAAACCAATCCAATACCTGCAACCCGTGGGAGTTTTAAGGAAACAATTAAAACGAGCCCCGTTTCAAATCTGTGAATCTTTAGGGGAATGAAGGATGAACTGACCGAATGAGCAGAGACTGTCAAGGTACCTTCCCCTTCTTGAAGGAGCAGGGACATGAACTCTGATGTTCTCGAGGCATGAACTGGTCTGAGATATTGAAGCATTCCCATCAGAGCTGCTCCACTGTCGTTGTTGTCACTCTCAGCAACAATATAACCTGATTCCCTGACCAGGCACCCAACCCTGGCCGCAGTGAAGAAAACACCGACTCTTCACCAATACACCACCAGTGCTTCCTCGCAAGCTGTTGAACTGCTTTTTAATGCCAAAGCATATGGCGTTTAATTTATCAGTACATAAGTTTGAGCAAGTCATCGAGTGGTTACAGAATGGAAAGAGGCCCATCATCCAAGTTTTCAGCTCTTGGCCTCTCCCGTTGTGTTCTCAAATGTTTCAAGCACTCGTCGTAATGCTATCATCCAGGCACGTTTTGCAATGTATTCGACTGAAGTTTAAGATGGATAACCTGTGTTCACACCCCGTCGGTGATCTAAACTCCATTTCACTTACAGAGGCAAACACATAGACACGTTCTGGCGAAGTGACTGTGGCCTTTGGAGAGATCAGCCAGAAAATAGGATTGCACTCAATTGGCTTATTTTGTCCCATTTCAAATTTCAACTCCAGAGTTTGGTTGCAGCAAAGAAAGGAAGCATTCAGCCATTCCCCTGTCTGTGTTCCTCCCCTATCTAAGCATTGAACTACGGAGGCAGTGTGCTCTGAGAGAAGGATCCTCACTCTTTAGAAAAAGCAACATAATAGATGATTGGATAGCCCATGCAATAGAAACCAGTCGGAACAAAACCAAGACAGAACTGAACGCATCATGAGCAGAAGGATGGGAGTCTGTAATGCTGAATCAGACAGTGTCCATGTTCACAGAAACAGCGACTGTCCCTGGAAGTCCAGTCATTTGGATTCCGTGCTCTCACAGCCATGACCTGCGAATCGTTAGCATTTACTGTTACCAATATGAAATGCTGCCTTCCCCTTAAAAGTAGAATTATGACCTGGACATGCACACATAAATTGTGAAATTGATATAAATTGATGCTTTTTTTCTTCCATATTTGGGCTGAAAGTGTAACATGTAAATACTTAGATGATCATTAAAATCCAATATTCATGCCAGTTAGTGTTGTCACAAAACTACAAAAACCAGAGGAAGAGCTGGGTTTTGCATGACTGAAGGAGGTGACTGCTCCTGCTTCCGACCCACTTTTCATCCCTTTTGTCCCAAGTTCAAGTGCAGAAGCCAAATTCTGGCAATCTGATATATATTTTTTTAAAGACACAGAAAATGCTGGAAGTATTCAGCTTGTCTGGCAGCTTCTGAAAGTGTGGTAGAGGTCAACAGCATCACAACCTGATTGACTTTACTTTGTATTCACGATAACTAATGTCCAAGTCACAACTCATTCAGACACATTTCCTCATCTTTAAAAGGTATGCACGCTTTCAGTTTGCCATGAGAAACGTTTTGTCAATTAATTCAGTACTGACAGGATAACCGTTTAAACCTGTATGAAACATGTTGCAAACGGTCATACCAGACAAAATGAGGTGCCACGTGAAGAAATATGTGTTTCATTCAGGAAAGTTAAAATAGAATTGTTCACAGAAAATTGTGGTGAATTTTCTGCCGATTTTTTTGATGAGGTAAGAAGAAGTCTTGATGATGCTAATCCAAAGCGATCAGATAAATGTAGATTGGCAAAACAAAAGACAAAAGTTCTGTGAGACCGCTGTGCATGAAACCTGGGGATGAAGGAATAGAAGGGATAGTAGCAATATTGATCATAAATTGGCTGCGTGAAAGGTTACTGATGAAGGGTGCCTGCCTGAAACTTCGATTTTCATGATCCTCGGATGCTGCGTCACCTGCTGTGCTTTTTGAGCACGACTCGAATGCTGACTCTGATCTCTAGCATTTGCAGTCCTCACTTTCGTCTGCGGGAAAGGGAACAGAGTCATCATTAACAATTGTGTTTTGAACTGGAAGCATTTTTCAAGCGAACTTTGATTGAGCATTGGTGTGTGGCAGTTCTGGTTAGATTATTTTAGACAAGCAGCATTCTCTGATTTATCAGACCGCCCAGCGAGCCCATGAGATTCTCTGATTGGTTGGAGGACCAGTGCCTCCAGCTTGGTCCTGTAGGACCGCCTCTTCTTCGCTGTTGAACATTATACGTCATCACTTGGGATGGATCCTGCAGTATGCAGAGGGTCAACATGAACTGTGAGCATGCTCGCGGCGAGTGCTCAATGGAACGAAATCGACAATCGATAATCGTTGAGTGAGGGCTAAAGGGGAGGGAAGCGCCAGATGCTATAGCCCAGTTAGAGGTTACAGGTTTGGTCATGAAATGATTCTGGAACCAAACATAGTTTATCTGGAATCGCCAATTAAGCCACAGAGAGCATGAGTCTTCTTCTCAGAAACAGGCCCCCGTCAGCGACCGCTATTCCTGTTTCAGTTTTTTTTTAATTTATCAGGTTACGGTTGGTTGATCTATCTTTAGTGTGAATAGAGCTGAAAATAAGTGATATTGTTTGAAATGATTGTGGTGGTCCATGAGGATGTAATGTTGTTGGGAGACGCTTGGGAGTGTATTAGTGACTGGAATTAGTGGGAAAGTGTACCCCATGAACACCTCTATCACTGACCTTGCTGTAAATTTGACAGAGACGGAAAGAATGGAGCAGGAAGTGGAGGGACAGGACTCCTGAGCAGGATAGCGGGTCGCGGGAGTTTTGGAATTTGGGGTCATTCGTGGCCAATCCCTCAACAAAAACCCGACCCATTGTTTTTCTCACTGCTCCCCTTCCCCACACTTTCTTACCACTCCCTCCACCCAGTATTACCAACATTTTAAAGACGTTTACTTATTTCATACATACTATCTCGTTTTTGTCAGAACATTCAGCAATTTGAGAACTGAATTGAAATTGAGATACAGAACAGCCAGTGTACGAATCTCAAAAGTTACTTTGCACCTCATCGAATTGCTGAAGTTCGTATGCTAAAATTGCTCCCCGATTACTGTTTGGTAAGTACTTGCAGAATTATTTTTTTAAATCTAGACAATATGTTACTGATATCTGCGTCAGTTAAAAACAATTGGTTTTCATATCCCACCTTTAACAGAATGGAAATATGAAATATTAGAAATGGCCTGGCTTGTTGTGATGTTTAATCCTTCTCTATAATTCAGTATGATCTTATATGATCATTCCGCACAGTAACCTGCTACTTCTTTAGGCCTACACCTTATGATCCCTCTTGCCTCAAAACTTTTGATATCTTCATCTGTCAACATTCCACATTCTGGCTTCAATTACGTTCTGTGGCATCAAATTTCACTTAGTAACCAGTCTTTGATTAATAAATAAAATCGTCATCTCAGTCTTAAATGGACTACCCATATTCTTAGAAGTGACGCCACCTCCCAAACCGTCTATGGTTTGGACGCCCTGGTCATTGAAAGCATCCTTCCTGCATTTACCTTGTTCGTACCTTTTAGAATTTTACTCGTTTCGGTGACATCCTACTTCATCATTCTAAACTTGAGTGATTTTCATCCAAACGAATCCTCATACGTCAGTCCTGTCATCCCATGAATTAGTCTGGTAAACTTTTATTGTGCCATCTCCGAATGGAGAACATCCTTTATCAGATAAGGATCCCTAAACTGCACTCTCGGTTGTGCTGTCAACAAGACCCTGCACAATTTCAGCAAGTCTTCCCTGCTCATGTGTTCAAATCCTCTCAGTACAAAGGCTAACACACCGTTTGCCTTCCTCATCTGCTGCTGCTCCTGCATGCTTACGTTCAGCGATTTGTGTACAAGAAGACGAGATCGCCTTTCCTATTTTAGTTTCGTAAATTCATGCTGGCTCTGTCCAATCCAATTACTGTTTTCCAGTGTTAGGCTAACTTTTCTGTCATTCCATGTTTTCTCGCTACTTCCTTTTATAAATCGTGGCGTCATATTAACTGACCTCCAAGCCCTAGATATTGTTTCAGAGTCGATAGAATATTGAAATATGACAATTAATTTACTCTATTTGGACTCCACACTCTAGTTACAGAACGCATTCACTGCATTTAGGGTGACTTTATGTACACCTCTGTTTGATTCGCAGTTGGTGGAATTTACTGTCTTTAATCTCATCAATTTCCACAACACTATCTCCGTGATAATAATGATTTCTTTCAGTTTCTCACTCTCTTTTTCTTCCCAGCACGTTAGGAATATTACTTTTATCATCTGTGATGACAGAACCAATATACATATTTATTTGGTGTGCTATATATTTATCCCGCATTATAACATCCTCTGTTTCTCATTGTAAGGGATTTGTTTTCAATAATCGTTTTTTTTTTCCTTAACCTTCATTAACCTTAAATTCATTAACCTTCAGGAGTTTTAACAATTCTTTAAATGCTTACTGTTAAACGACATTTTACATAGAACTTAGAACATAGAACATAGAACAATACAGCGCAGTACAGGCCCTTCGGCCCTCGATGTTGCGCCGATCCAAGCCCACCTAACCTACACTAGCCCACTATCCTCCATATGCCTATCCAATGCCCGCTTAAATGCCCATAATGAGGGAGAGTCCACCACTGCTACTGGCAGGGCATTCCATGAACTCACGACTCGCTGCTTAAAGAACCTACCCCTAACATCTGTCCTATACCTACCCCCCTTAATTTAAAGCTATGCCCCCTTGTAATAGCTGACTCCATACGTGGAAATACGTGACTCCATTTCGTTCTGTATTAATTCTTTCTTCATCTTCTGCTGATGTCTGATGTTTGCTGCTATTTTCAGCCAATTTGTAAGTCTCCTTGAGTGCAATGCTATGCCTAATATCGCTTGTTAGCCATGACATGGCCACGTTTCCCGGTTTCTTTGTGTCAGACAGGAGTGAGAAGCAGTTGCAGTTCCTGCAAATGTTTTTGAAGTGCTTGTCATCCCTTTAAGTTCTGTTCCCCAATTCGTTATACCATGCTCACGCTTCATATCAGTATCATTTCTTCTATTTAGATTTCGGCTCATAATCTGAGTCAGCTCTATCACTCTCCACCTTAATGAAGAGTTCTCTCACTGACTTCTTCACTCTTCCTGAGTGACAGCATAGAGATAGATTGTCAATTATTCCTTTACATATATACAAATAAAGCTTTGAAATCAAAGTTGACATATTCCCAGGCCTGCTGACTCATTAGAGACAGAGAGAGAGGGAGAGAGAGAGAGAGATCGCGCGAGTTGACTGTTGGTGCTTTAACCTGAGAGTCGTTGTGCCTCAGGCACAAGGTGAAAATGTGGGGACTTCATGAGACCAGTACGAGAACTGTGCACATGCTGCTGCTGTCATTCTTTATCGAAATCTCGTCGACCAGCCAACTAAGCTAGCTCACCAATATCCATTAAACAGTACGTAATCAAGGATGCTCTGCCCTCCATTTGTGTCCTTAATGTAGCGACTCAGAAAACCATCTCATACATATACCACGTAAGTCTCCTCCACTGATCTGACTTGCTCAGTCTATGGGCAGGTTGAAGTCGCACGCAATAGCGAGAAGGCCACAAGATAAAGGAGCAGCATTAGGCCATTTAACCCATCGAGACCTCTCCAATATTTGGTCATGGTTGATATGTTTGTCAACCTCATTCTTCGGCTTTCTACCATCTCCTGTAACTGTTGATCCTCTTATCAATCAGGGACCTATCTATGTCTGTCTTGAAACATTGCAATGTCTTGACCACTAAGCCCTCTACGGCAGAGTTCCAAAGGATGACTAGCCTCTTGATGAAGAAATTCCTCCGCATCTCACTTCAAAATGGTCACCCTTTCTCTCTATACTGTGCAATCGGTTCCTGGTCTCTCGTGCTAGTTAGAAAACTTCTCCACAGCCACTTTAATTGCCCCTCTCTGGATTGTTTAAGTTTCAATCAGATCCTCCTCAAACTTCTAAATTGCATCAAATACAGCCCCCGAGTTTTCAACATTTTAAGACAACCATTTCTTCCCCCCAGGATCATTCTTTTAAACCTTCTTCGGACCCTATCCAATGTCACCATATCTTCTGGAGTATTGTGTACAGTTCTTGTTTCCTCGTTATGAGAAGGATTTTATTATATTGGAGAGGGTTCAGAAAGTATTTACCAGAATGATGTCATGAATAGAAGTCTTCTGTTATAAAAATAGGCTGCGGTTTCTTTTTCACTGGAGCAGAGGACTTCGACGTTTGGTCTTATAGAGATTTGTGAAATCACGAGGAGCATAAATAAGATTACTATCAAAGGTGAGGGAGATCGCATCCAGGGGCATATGCTTAAAGTACGAGAAGGAAGATTTATAAAGGACATGAGTGGCAGCTTTTGTTTTACACCCTTTGGTCACTGTGTGCAATAAACCGCTGGAGGAAGTGATGGATGCAACTACAGTTAAATTATTTAACAGTCAAAGTTTGTGCGAAGATTTGTAGCTCGGGTGCTCGTTGTTGTGGTTCTGTTCGCCGAGCTGGAAGTTTTTGTTGCAAACGTTTCGTCCCCTGGCTACGCGACATCATCAGTGCTTGGGCGCCTCATGCGAAGCGCTTCTTTGATGTTTGCGCCGGTGTTTATAGTGGTCTGTCCCTGCTGCTTCCGGTTGTCAGTTTCAGCTGTCCGCTGTAGTGGTTGGTATATTGGGTCCAGGTCGATGTGTTTGTTGATGGAGTTTGTGGATGAATGCCATGCCTCTAGGAATTCCCTGGCTGTTCTCTGTCTGGCTTTCAACTATGATAGTAGTGTTGTCCCAGTCGAATTCATGTTGCTTGTTATCTGCGTGTGTGGCTACGAAGGATAGCTGGTCGTGTCGTTTCGTGGTTAGTTGATTTTCATGTCTGCGGATTGTTAGCTGTCATCCTGTTTGTCCTATATAGTGTTTTGTGCAGTCCTTGCATGGTATTTTGTACACTACATTCGTCTTGCTCATGTTGGGTATCGGGTCCTTCGTTCTGGTGAGTTGTTGTCTGAGCGTGGCTGTTGGCTTGTGTGCCGTTATGAGTCCTAGGGGTCGCAGTAGTCTGGCTGTCATTTCTGAGATGCTCCTGATGTGTGGTAGTGTGGCTAGTCCTTTTGGTTGAGGTATGTCCTCGTTCCGTGGTCTTTCTCTTAGGCATCTATTGATGAAGTTGCGCGGCTATCCGTTTTTAGCGAATACCTTGTATAGCTGTTTCACTTCTTCTTTTTGCAGTTCTGGTGTCCTGCAGTGTATTTAACAGTCATTTGGATAAGTAACTGATTAGGAATGTATTGGAAGTTTTTGGGACTACGGCAGGCAGGCGGGTCTATTTTAATTTGGCAATGAGTTCTGCATGGTATATATGGAGTGAATGGTCTGCTAAACTGCTGTATGACTCTGAAATACCCTTAGATATCGGACCTAACTTCCTGCAATATTCCAAATGCAGTCTGACCACGACTATATAAATGCTCAACTGGATATCTCTGCTCTTGTATTTGAGGCCCCTTGATATAAATTATAAAATTGAATTTTCCTTCCTGAATTCCAACTGAACCTGCCTGATCTAGGGCTCCCAAGTCACTTTGTCCTTCGGATTTCTAAAGGCTTTCCGTGAACAGAAATTAGTCAAAGCCTGCCTTCTTCCTCTCATACCGCATAACCTGACACATCCCTTTTTGTATTGCATTTGACACTTATTTGCCCACTCTCTGCACCTGCCTAGCATCTTATGAAGTTTCCCAGCTTTCTTGACACGACCTGTCTCTCAAACTACGTTTGTGTCAAGTGCAACTGTCGCGAAAATGCACTCTGTTCCTTTGTCCAGATGTTTAACGTGTAACTTGAATAGTCATGCTCTCAACACCGATGGCTGTGCAAGTCTTAAAAAATCAGTAGCTGCCATCCTGTAAAAGACCCCTCTGTTCTCACTCAGCCAGTCAGCCAATCCCCTCCTTGTCACTAACAGCATGTTTTTACCTAATTTAGCAGTCTGCTGTATGTCACCTTATCACAGGACTTATGAATATTGAATTAGATCACGTCCACTGGCTCTGCTTTGCCTAACTTACTTGGTACTTCCTCAAAGAGATCTAGCACAGCTGTCAGACATGACGTCCACTTGATGAAGACATGCAGACTTTGCTGTAATTTACCATCCATTTCCAAGTACTGTGCAACACTGTCAGTAGTCTGTGTCTGCCTCTCCCCTTTCTTTCAGCAGGGGTGTTGCATTTAAAAATTTCCACTCATCTGGGACCCACCCTGACGCCGATGACTCCTGACTGATCACGACCAATGCGTCCACAATCTCCTCAGCAATCTCCTTCAGAAATCAGGAATGCAGTCCATCTGGTCTCAGTGACTTAATCCCTTCAGACCTTGCAGCTTCCCCGGCATCTTCTGGTTATTGTTGGCATTTCATTCACTTCTTCCCTACGTGTCTATTAATTCACATATTTTGTTGTTGTCTTTCATTGTGAAATCTGATGCAAAGTACGTGTTCACTTGCACCATTTCGTTGTTCCCCATTACGTCTTCTCCAGTGCACCAATTTGCACTCTTCTCTCTGTTGTCTCTCCACAATTCAGGCGCTCTGCCTGTATTGCTGATGAAGGGCTTTTGCCCGAAACGTCGGATTTTCCTGCTTCTCGGAAGATGCCTGAACTGCTGTGCTTTTCCAGCACCACTCTACTCCAGAATCTGGTTTCCAGCATCTGCAGTAATTGTTTTTACCGAGTTGACTTTAACCCTACTGCGAATACTCTTGCAAGGATGCCTGCCTTGAAGAAATTTTCCTCCTCTCTCTACAAGAATCTCAGGGAGTCCTCTTCCACTGCAGCTCCCAGGTCATTTCCTCTGCCCTGAAGCTACCTTCTCCCACTCTCCTCACTGACCTGTCACCTTCATCCTCACCCACAATCACCTATTGTACTCTATTCTACTTTCTCCCCATCCCCGCCCTCCTCACATTTAATTCTCCACCCGTCAGGCTCTCTGCCTGTACTCCTGATGAAGGGCTTTTGCCCGAAACGTCGGAATTTCCTGCTACTCGGATGCAGCCTGAACTGCTGTGCTTTTCCAGCACCACTCTACTCAAGAATCTGGTTTCCAGCATCTGCAGTCATTGTTTTACCTTACTATTCTCTCTGTAACCTTTTAAATATGTGAACAAACTCTTGCACCATTCTTTATATTTCAAGTTCACACACTTACGTACTAAATCTTAATAACTCATCTTGCCATTTCGGTTGTTCTCTGCTCGTTATTGAACACTTCCAAATGCTCTCGGCTTCACAAATCTGCACCAGATGGTGTTTTTCTTTTGTTTCTGTGCTCTCACTGACTTCTCTTGTCAGTCATGTTTGCTTTATCCTCTCTTGAGCATGTTCAGGTGACGTGAGCAATGGATCCGGTGTTACGAGACGCTGACGGAGTGCCATTTGGACTTGAAATAACGTCCGCCAACTTCTACAGTATAGCACAGTACATGGAACAAGACTGTGACCAGGACACAATGATTGTGAATTTCTCTCCTGGACTGGTAGAGAAGGGTTTACGAAACTGCATTTACAGTGAGTTCAGAGGAGAGTATTTACACACACCAAACCCAAACCAAGGTATATTTGTGTCTTCTGAATTTCTTACCTGGATTGACAGTGATGAATTTTAGATACCTCTTTTTGTTATTTTACCATAACTCTTGTCGACTGTGTCTTTATGAGTTTTCCACCAATTACCATCCCCAGAGCCTGTGACTGTCACAAATCTAGTCCATTTTCCTTCTGCTTCTCAGATCATAAGGATGAGGAAAATCTGCTTCATTTTTATTTCCTGATGTCTGTCTGCACACGCTAAAACATTCATCTACCTTCTTGCCCTGCACAAACCCGACCAGCTAAGGTTTCCAGCATAGCCTGTTTTATTAAAAAAAATATTTCAGCTGCTGCAGTATTTTGCTATTACTTTCTTGCAGGTGTTTCTCACAGCACTGAGTCTAAAAGTACAGATGTTCCAACGATTAGCTGCTTTCTTACTGAGTGGTGGATGCAGAAACAGATCCATGGCAGCCTGTGTGAGTCTTTTTTTCTTTAATTTTAGTCGCAATTACCGAATGATTGCAACACAAGATAATTTGGCGCATCGTGCCCATGCTGGTTCCCTGAGCAGATTAGTTCACCCCACTCTCCAGCCCTTTCATGAGCAAGACTGGCTGATATTGTCAATCTCCAATTGCCTATGTAGAAGTCGATGGATTATCTTCTGGAACTGCTGCAGTCCACGTAGTGCACGTGGTCCCAGATTACTGGCAGGTGAGGAGTTACAGGTTAAACACCTGGAAATGATGAAGGAATTGCAATGGATACCCAAATCAAAACCATCAGATTGTAATTCTACCCCGTCTTCCATCTGTCAAAATGTCCAAAATAATTCACAGGAATGTGAAAAGGCAACACTTGACACTGAGCCACATAAAGAGTTGTTTAGACACTTGACTGAGCATGTTTGAATTGGTTCTCTCTCAATTATATTCTTCAAATCAATTTTATAGGGTATTAGAAGGATTGATTTGCACTCAGCAAATTTGGATCAAAGATCACAACAGAGTCTGACGGAGTCACATCATTTATCCTAACCTGAATAGTATGGTGTTCTGAACAGGAAAGGTACAAACTTCGTTCAAAGTCAGGAGAAACAGAGCACGTGTGTGTGGGCGAGGCTTCAGATGATCATCTGGCCTGGCAAGACGCAAAGCGAATCAGCACAGTGAGATACTGTGCAAATGTCAGGATTGTGGAAAAGGAGAAAGTGAGGATTGCAAATGCTTGCAATCAGTGTCGAAGAATGTGGTACTGGAAAAACACAGGCCGTCAGTAAACATCCAACCAGAAGCCCTTCATCGGGAGATTAAATGTCCCAAAAATACGAAACAAGGGACAAAAAAATAAGAACAGGAAAGAGGTCGTACTTCAAAAGTTAACTGGACTGAAGTTTGAGTCAATTAGACCAAACAGGCTTCATCCCAAAATGTTGAAGAAAGAGGAAAACAATGAGAGAATGTGGATGCGCTGGGAGTCATCTTTCAAGTTATGTGATCTCTGCAAAATCTCCTGTGGAGTGGAATTCACGTTGGAACCCCACTGTTTTGCTTGTTCAGGAAGCTTTTTATCCGGTCCCACACAACATCACAAAACACAATGGGGTTGGAGAAAACGTGCCAGCATTCATTAAGGATTGTTTACCAGCTGGAAAGCATAGAGTAGGAATAAGCGCACTTTCTACTCACGTTGGTGTTCTGTTACGTGTGAAGTACCACAAGGATCAGTGACAGCACTGCTGCCTCACAGTGCTCGAGACCAGGGTTCAATTCCATCCTCACGCGATTGCCAACATGAATTGTGCACATTCATAGTGTCTGCGTGGGATTCCTGCGGATGCTGCTGTTTCTGCACACAGTACAAATATTCACGGTTTAAGTGAATTGCCCATTATATCCAAGAATGTCCAGGCTTGGTGGATTGGGCATGCGAAATGCAGCATTATAGGGAGAGAGTCGGGCCTCATTGCATTGCAGAGATTCTATGATTCAATGCTTGAACCAAATTGTTCCCAACCATTATACATGATTTGGACATTTGGACCTCTTGTAATTTTTCCAAACTTGTTGATGACATCAACTGGATCGGAATGTACATTGTAAGGAGAATGGTGGGAGCCTTCAAGTGAAGTTTGACAGCCTCAAGAATGAGTCAGTAAATGGCAGTTTATCCATAACACACGATAGCTCCACAAAGAATATCAATAATCTGGTTAAATCTGACTACCTTTTCGCAAAGTATCTTGAATTTTCATCATGCCCTTGATTTTCTTTCTCCAAGTGCCTTGCTCAACAACTTTATTCAAAAAACATTGAGAAGCTTTCATGTGAAAGATGTTAAGCTAACTACTTGTCATTTCCTTCTTGACTTCCCTTCTGTTCTGACTAAATAAAACTCACTGATCTGCATGGGTTGGAGAAATTGAGGACTGCAGATGCTGGAGATCAGAGCTGAAAATGTGTTGCTGGAAAAGCGCACCAGGTCAGGCAGCATCCAGGGAACAGGAGATTCGACGTTTCGGGCATAAGCCCGAAGAAGGGCTTCCTGAAGAAGGGCTTATGCCCGAAACATCGATTCTCCTGTTCCCTGGATGCTGCCTGACCTGCTGCGCTTTTCCAGCAACACATTTTCAGATCTGCATTGGTTCCCACGATGACTCTCCACTGATTTTATAATTCTCAGATTTGTTTTCAAATCCATCCATGCTCTTACACCCCATTAATCCACCACTGCTTCCAGCCCAACATTCCTCTGTGCTCTTCCCACTCCTCTACTTCTGCTCTCTGTATTCGAACGCTCCTGACTCCCCCACAGCCAAATATGGATTTTACACTGAATGAGAGAGTCTGAAGCAGTGTTGCATTGCACTAAACACTACAGGCTACTGCTCTTGGCGGTAATATGGAGTTCTACCTCATCACCATGTTATCCAAAAAAAATAGATCAATTCATTCTCATGACTATGATGTAGATTCCTGCAAAATACTTGACTATTTTCTGTGTGCTGGCAAGTACAGTCTCTTTCTCTATCCCCTATTTCACTTTGACTGTTACATAGCACATTTTACTGCTCCTTTATCCACTTATAACTGTCCTTTGTTTGAGGTCTGTATTTCTGGTTTTGTGTGCGGTGGGCCAGTGACAACCTGATGTGCAATTCCAAATTGTTATGAAGTTGAAAGTGTGTGCTGTACCTTTAAGAGAGGTAGAATGTTGTTCTGCACTGAGAGCTTACGAGAGCAGTGTCAGAGTTTACTGGAAAATTGAAAATATATAACATTTGGCTGTGAAATAGGTACCTGAGTTGGTTGCTGTTTTGACGACAATTCAAATTTAACCAACGAGATTCATTTACGTCTCTGTAAATTAAAAGCCAATCGATTTTGAATTTATTATTCTGCCAATATCGAACAAATGAGATAATCTGATTTTGGGGGTATAAGAAAGGTAGGCATTTTGAACGTCAGACAGAGTTACTGCCATCAAGGGAGAACTACAGAAGGAAAAGAAAAGCCAAAAACAAAAAGACCGATTGCGAAATGAAGGGAAATGACTCTGGCAATTTGTGCAGCTAACACCAAACGAATGTTTGCATGAAAGCTGCTGGGTTGCGCTGTTAGATCTTAATATCATCACGATCACATGTGCCCCACACGCTGACAATTGATAACTCGGCCGAATCTCAGTTCATCTGCTGCTGAAACTTTCATTTGTTTCCCCTTTGATATCATTAGAGGGGACTTTAAATGAAAAGGCTGGCGATTTTGCTCGATTGAAAAATGGTAGTTCTGAGAAATAATGTTTTAAATGAACATCAAATGCGACTGTAAAAATTCAGCGAAGGAACAAAAAATGCAGTGACACTGGTGGAAGAGTGCCACAGAGACCAGAAAAACTTCGTGGTATAGAGGAGCTAATGGCAGTTAATTTCTCAATAATGATCAAATAAAAGGGTAGAAATAACAGTGGATTTTCACAACTTCAATGTTGTGTATCATTGTAATGCGAAATGATTTTTGAAGTGATTTCAAGAGCACTGTTTTGATCAGTCATGGCAAGACAAACAACAGCAGCACAATAGGAGGAATGGCGTCGGGAGAGCATCTTGGTAGTGGAGATCAAAAACCAGTCAGCTTAACGTCAGACTGAAGGCACCTCGCACAAGAATAAGACTAGTATTTTTGACAAGGTGTGTGTTTATTTTACAATGGCAAACTGGTTAAAAGATAAACGTCTGTGGCATTAATGGAAACGTAGCAAGTAAGGTGCCATACTGGCTTAGTGGCAGGAAATCAAGACGAATTGTTAACATGTAATCTCTGGTCCATGCCAGTAAAGTCTCCGACATGATGATTGATTTCACAACCACCGGGATTGAAATGGATCGAATGGTTTCCTGTTCCCGATGATGGGATAGGACACGTTTACCCATCAAGAGTGACAGCAGCAACACAGACAGAATGGTGCCGATGTGCACGTTAGATTATGGAATGCCTCAGTGAAATGGCAGGAGCGATGTAAAGGAGGGTTAATGGCCTTGTAAGGGAGGGAAATCTCTGAAAGTGCGTGGGTTTGAATTCTGATTTATGAAATGGAGAATTGTGATATTCCACATAAGTAACCAGTGTTGCGGAATATCATATAATCTCGTGTTCCCAGGGCGCAGCAGTGAAGGTCAAACTGGAAATTGGCATGAGGATGAGCCCGCTGTGACGGTATAAAGGTGCATGAAACGCCGGAGCTGGGACTCCAACCTCACCTGTCGTACCTTCTGTTGACATGGAGCAAGGCGCATTGTGATATCAGATTGGGATCTCCAACTTATATGGAGCAGCTTCTGTTGGCATAAAACAGGGGCATTGTGGCAGCAGGCTGGACGTTCCAACCTCACCCGGAGCAGATTGTATTGATAAGGAGCACTGACCGATGAGACGTAAAGTTGGAGAAAGGATACTCAGTTATTTTAATCTGAATTAAAGTAGTATTTAGCAGGACCCATGTTTGTAGATTGAGTGAATATCTGTCCCAGGGAAATCTCGCAAAAAGAACGGAAAATGTGGCAAGGATTCAGCTCGTGGAGGAGAATCTGTGCAGAAAGAAACACAGGTAATATTTTCTTTTTCTGCCTTTTATCATAAGACTGACTGCGTATTTGGTTAAATTGCAGCAAGTGATTTTCAGCTCGTGCCATGATATTATATTTCCTGAAAACCCATGCAAGTCAGTAAAGCGAACTAAACTTCCAAAAATTAACGGTAGAAACCTAGATCAAAGGGAGAGGACAGAGGGTGGTGGTGGAGGGTTGTATTTCAGACTGGAGTCCCGTAACCAGTGGAGTGCTACAAGGATCCGTGCTGGGTCCTCTTCTTTTTGTCATTTAACTGGAGTTGTGGTGGACAGCGAAGAGAGTTACCACAGAACAGGATCTTGACCAGTTCGGCCAATCAGCTGAGAAATAGCAGATGGAGTTTAATTCAGATAAATGTGAGGTGCTGCATTTTGGGAAAACAAATCATAACAGGACTTCAACACTTAATGGCAATGTCCGAGGGAGTGCTTCTGAACATACAGACCTTGGAGTGCAGGTTCATAGAATCCTGATGTTTGAAATTTAACTTGAAAGTGGAGTTGCAGGTAGATAGGATAGTGAAGAAGGCGTTTGGTATGCTTTCCTTTATTATTCAGAGTATTGAGTACATGAGTTGGGAGGTCATGTTGCGGCTGTACAAGACATTCGGTAGGCCACTGTTGTAATATTGCGTGCATATCTGGTCTCCTTCGTATCGGAAAGAAGTTATGAAATTTGAAAGGGTTCAGAAAGAAATGAGGATTCTGTCAATGTTGGATGATTTGCTAAAGAGGGAGTGGCTTAATTGGCTGGGACTGTTTTACCTGGCGCGTCGGAGTCTGAGGCATGACTTATTAGAGGTTTTCAAAATTATAAGGGTCAAAGATATGGTAAATAGAAATAGTCTTTTCCCTGGGGTCTGTGGGTCCAAAATTAGAGGGCATAGTTTTACGGTGAAAGGGGAAAGATATACATGAGACCCACTGGGCAACGTTTTCACACAGAGAATAATAAGTGTATGGAATGTGCTGCCAGAGGAAGTGGTGGAGGCTGGTACAATTGCAATATTTAAGAGGCATTTGGATGGATATACGAATAGAAAGGTTTTGGAGGGATATGGACGGAGTGATAGCAGGTGTGACTTGATTAGGTTTGGATACCTGGTCAGCATGGACGAGTAGGACCAAAGGGTTTGTTTCCATGCTGTGCATCTCTCTGACGCTATGACTCTATTTGATGTTGACATTATGCTCGAGTTTATCTTGATTTATGGAGGAAAAGCTGGAAGCTAATGTTGAAATTTACAGGATCAACGATGAACCCATTCAATGACTGAACAGACAAGAGGCTGAATAGAAGCTTCATCATGACAGATATGTTTTCATTATGAATCGCGCTGAAACACAACGTGGGGAGGATTGGACTGAAGTAGTGGTGGTGATTTTCTTTCCTGGTTAAATATTTGAATATGACTGCTATTTCTCCTCTCCTTGTTAACATCAAAACTCTGAAGCATGAAAGCGTGAAGAACATATGGGGCTAGTGGCGCAAAGTCTAACGTGCCTGACTCAAGATCAGAACATTGTAGATTTCACTCCGCTCTAGCTCGAGGTTAACACTGGTATTTATTAATCTCACAACCTAATCTTCCTCATTGTTCTGAAGCCGAGATGAATCTTGAGCTCCTGATATGCTAAACGAGAATCTCTTTCAGTACACATCCCGGAGAACATCACAGTCAATGTCGCACAAGTGAGGAAGACCAAATAGTCCCACACACTGCGAATCGGCACTTTTCAATTTCACAGAGCCATCGACCCAATCGCTGCGGCTCATAGTAATGGCAAGGAAACAAAATAAATATCTCAGTCTCATGTTGGTTCATGGAGTGCCGAGGCACCTTCTCCTTCTTTAAGAGGCTGGAACATTGACTCTGATGTTCGTGGAGACATTGATTGATTCGAAGCATTGAAAGGAATCCTATCACAGAAGCCCACGCTGTTGATGCTGAACAAAACAGCCCTTACTGGGAATTGAACGCGGTCTGCAGTGGTAAAAGTGCCACTTCAGAACCACGACACGACCAGGGACGAGTACAACGGTCGGAGGCACGTAGTCTGACAGCCCTCAAATGTGTTGGACGCGTTCTTTGCAGAAACAACCGCTTCACTATCCTCATTCCATTTTCCATCTCTTTGCCTTGTATGCCTTAGCATCAGGAATACAGATTGAATATCTCTGAAGGTTGTGTTGATTTCATCACAATGAGTTGCAGATTTATCCACCACCACTACTGGTGGATAAAGTTTTTACTGCTTATCTACTGAAAACTTTCTGCCTCGTACATTTAATCGACACCACTTGGCGTTTGTCCGAGATGAAACATTTCTTTCAGCCGAACATGCTTTTATCTCTCATTGTTTTGCACATTTCAATCATGTTTCCTCAGAATCTCCTCTTCTCTATTGAAATTAGAACAGAAAAACTGATCGTATGCATTGTGTCATTTTCCTGAGCCTGATGTTCCAGTGATCTCCGGAACATGTCAGTACAAATTGCTACATGAGCACTGATCTCACAACAGCAGTATGTAAATGGATCGATTGGTTTTAAGGTCCTAATTGTGGGATTTGGTCACGTTCGCCCAACAACATTGACTGCAGCTGCACAGACTGAACAATGTCAATGCGAGTGCTTGATAGCCAAATGCCTCAGGGAAATTGGACGAGGAACCTAAAGCAGGGTTACTGATCGTGGGATGGGAGAAATCTCCGAGAATTGGTGGGTTTGAATCCTGATACAGAGACAGCAGAGATGTGAAAGGGCGAGGGTTTGAAGGAGCAAAATCATCACCTCGACGAATATTTTCATGTCAAAAAAGATTGATTCGCTCCTGCTTTTGTTAAGCATGTCTTACTCTGCATAAAACGGTAACAAGTGACAATACTGGAAGTCAAATTGCAGATGATCTTTCTGCTGCCACTACGCAAAGCGCTAACCACTGCATGATACCGGCACCGCATGGAATAGCATGATGCAAAAAGCAGTAAAGATAGTGGCAGAGGATATGTTAGGAACAGGACCACATGAACAGTAGTAATACTTGACAAACAGTGACTGAGACATGCAAACTCATGGTGAGCTGAATGGTTAACTTCGGTATCTCCAGAGCCGATGGATATTTCATCACTTAGTTTGTTGAAGGTGAAGATTGATATAGCCCTCCAGAAAATGAAAGCATCAGGGAATAGCGCAGGGAATTGCTGGAATGTATTTCTGCAAAAGAAATGTAGTTTACCATCGGTTACTTTAGCAATTTCGTCATACAAGGAAGTGACCATTGCTGTGGAATATCATATAGTGCCAGGTTTCATGCCTGGAATACGAGAAACTGTGTGGTGCAGCAGCGAAGATCAAACTGGAAATGCGGATGAGGATGAGGCAACGGATATGAGTTCAGAAATGAAATCATTGAGTGTGAAGTATTTCACTGAAAGTACAGAGTGAATTGAAATGCCGGGGACTTGGAGTTCCAACATTGCGTGGAGCAGTTTCTATTGACGTGGTATACGTCGCATCAGGCTGGGAGCTCCAACCTGAACTGCAGCAGCTTCCATTGACACGAAGCAGGGAGCACTGGGATATCAAGCTGGAAGTTCCAACTGTATCTGGAGCAGCTACTATTGACATCTGCACTGAGAGAAATGGAGGTAATGTTTTCTTTCTCTGAGCTATCTCATATGGCTAACTCTGCTCTGGGCAGAAAGGGAATTTGTTTGGTCATTTCATTTTATTGAATTTCTTGTAAACTCGCACAGGCCGTTAAAATACGTTCAGACTTCGAAAATCAGCTTGAATACGATGTTGTGATTAGGCATTAGTTGATCAAAAGTGATGGAGCAAAATCAGTGCAGTGAATTTGAAATTCATCAGATGAGCGGAGATCCCATTGAATGGCTGAGTAGACACAAAGTGAATGGAAGTTTCATGAGGATGAATGTCTTTTCGTTACAAAACCTCCCGCTGCACAAAGAGTGGATCATTGGAGTGAAGCAGTAACGGTGGTTATCTTTCCTGGTTATTCAACTTGTGAACATGAGTACGATTGGTCATGTCCGTGTTTAGATCACAACTCTGCAGAATGCCAACCTCAAGCACGCGCGAGCACAGTGTCACAATGGATAATGCGCATGGTTATGGTCCAGAGATTGTAGTTATGGTTTCGACTTGGTTCAAGAGCAAGACTGGCAGGCTTCAACTTCACATACAAGTTAATTTACCGCACAATGTAGCACATACAACGGGTCAGTGGCACAATGGATAACATATCTAACTACAGATCTACTGTGTGGAGCTTCGATTCCAACCTGGCTTGCGGGCAGCGCTGACTTTATTGCACTTAAAACTGACTGTTCTGAAGCCGAAATGAGGTTTGCACCTTGAACTGCAGGGACAGGAGTCCCTTCATTAAATACCCCTGCGACCGTCAGAGTCAATATCCCAGAGTCATCACTGGGGGGGGGGGGGGAAAGCTGAATTCTTCAATCAGGTTGCCCTCTACACCTTTCAACTTTCCGAGATTCACTGTGGCACCTGCGATTGTGAAGGAAACGAGCCACAGAGCCAAGTCTCAGCTTTGACAATTTTGGGAAAACCTTTAGGAAGCGGAATCAGAGGAGAATGGCAAGTGATCTGTCTGAATGAGCAGAGACTGCCGAGGCACCGTCCCCTTTATTTAAGAGTCTGGGACATTGTCTCTCATTTCTCGACGTCATTAATTGATCCGAGGTACTAAAAACACTCCACTTGCAGGGGGTCTGCTTTTGCTGATGTCACTGTCAGGATCAAAACAAACCCAACTCCCGGACTGAGAATCAAAGCCGGGTCACAGCGAAGGAAGCGAAAAAAATGGACCTGCTAGCCCACCATGGACAGCTACACGAATACCACGTATGTGTAGAATGACAGCCCTCAAGGTCGTTGTACATGCTTTCGTCAGATGCAATCGCTTGACTATCTTGATTCACTTTCATCACTTGGCCTTATATGCATTAACAACTCAAGTTCAGATCCGTGTATTTCTGAAGGTTATGTGGGTTCAGACAGTGAATCCAGATTCAACCATCCGCTTGCTGATGAGATTTTTCTGCATATATCCTCAATCCTTTCCACTTCTTAACTTCAGTCTACGCCCCTGTTGATCGGTCAAGAGGAAACGTTTCTTTTAGTCTGCATTGTCCATGTCGCTCATTACTTAGTGCATATGAAACATGTATCCTCACAGTTTCCTCTGCCTTAAGAAAACAACCCCAGTCAAAACAATCTGTCTTCATAACCTAAACTTTTCAACTTGGTAAATTTCTGCATGGTTTCCAGTGTGATCACATGACTCCTGTAATGTGAATTGCAGAACTGCACGCAATATTTCGGGGGAACCGAATGAGCAAATGAAATAATTGACTGGAGAAAGCCACAGAAACTTGTCGTTTCCAATAAAACATCATTTGCTCAATCCTGCGCTGTACACTTACCCTGAGCCCGATGTTCCAGTAATCTCTTGTCCGTGTCAGTAAAAGCTGCTCCATGAGGATTAATTACAGAACAGCTGCAGCTAAATGGATAGAATTGCTTGAAGATGCCGACCATGGGTTTGAACACTTTCACCCAAAACAGTGACCGCAGCAGTACAGAATGAACAGTGTAAATGTGAGTATTATATTGCGCAATACCTCAGTGAAATGGGAGGGTGGACGTTTAGGCGAATTAGTTCTTGTGGGAGGGAGAGATTTCTTCGATAAAGGGTGGTTATGATATGTGAAACGCAAAGATGTGAGATAGCGAGTGTTTGAAGAAGGAAACTTATCACCACGTAGAGTATTTTTATGTAAAACATAGATTGATTTTCTCAACGTTTGCTAAGCACATATTACATGGAGTAAAACGGGTAAAATGCCGATTGCTGTGACAGTGATTCGAGCAGAACTTGCTGTGTTGACAATGCCAAGGAAGAACCATTTCATGATCCTGGCGCCACATGGAGTTCAACCCTGCCAAGTGTGAGGTTGTCCATTTTGGAAGAACAAATAAGAATGCGGAATACAGGGTTAATGGTAGGGTTCTTAGTCAGGTGGAGGAACAGAGGGATCTTGGGGTCTATGTACATAGATCTTTGAAGGTTGCCACTCAGGTGGATAGAGTTTGTAAGAAGGCCTATGGAGTATTATCGTTCATTAGCAGAGGGATTGAATTCAAGAGTCGTGAAGTGATGTTGCAGCTGTACAGGACTTTGGTTAGGCCACAGTTGGAGTACTGTGTGCAGTTCTGGTCGCCTCACTATAGGAAAGATGTGGAAGCTTTGGAGAGGGTGCAGAGAAGATTTACCAGGATGTTGCCTGGAATGGAGAGGAAGTCGTACGAGGATAGGTTGAGAGTTCTCGGCCTTTTCTCGTTGGAACGGCGAAGGATGAGGGGTGACTTGATAGAGGTTTATAAGATGATCAGAGGAATAGATAGAGTAGACAGTCAGAAACTTTTTCCCCAGGTACAACAGAGTGTTACAAGGGGACATAAATTTAAGGTGAAGGGTGGAAGGTATAGGGGAGATGTCAGGGGTGGGTTCTTTACCCAGAGAGTGGTGGGGGCATGGAATGCGCTGCCCGTGGGAGTGGTGGAGTCGGAATCATTGGCGACCTTTAAGCGGCATTTGGATAGGTACATGGATGGGTAGTTAATCTAGGTTAGAAGTTCGGCACAACATCGTGGGCCGAAGGGCCTGTTCTGTGCTGTATTGTTCTATGTTCTATGTTCTATGGAAAAGCACGATGCAAAAAGCAATAAGGATCGGGGCAGAGGTTATGCCAAGAACAGAAACACACGCACAAAGGAATACTTGTCAAACAGTGACTGAGATGTGGGAACTCAGATTCGGTTGCATATATATCGCTTCTATGTCCGGAGAGACTGTAGAGATTGCAACACTGAGATTGTAGGATGTTACGTTTGCGAGATATCTACAAAACTTCAAAGGGTCATGGGATACTGCAGGGTATTGCTGAAATGTATTTCTCAATAACACTGTATTTTAACATCGGTTACTTCACCAATTTCCTCACTTATTGACGTAATCATATAATGGCATGTCATATAATCCCAGTTCAAGGGCGTGGAATCAGAGAAATTGATTTGCAGTGCACCCAAAACTAATTGGAAATGGTAATGGCGTTCAGCGCGAGCATGTGGCTGCGAAAATGCAATCGGTGAGCGTAATACCATTCGCTGATGATATAGATGCGCGTGAAATATCGAGGCTAAAAGCTCCCGCCTTAAGGAGACCGGCTTCAATTCCCACGCATCAAGAAGCAGTGGGACATCAGGCTCGGAGCTCCAATTTCACCTGCAAGAACTTGTATTCACATGGAACACGGAACTTTGGGACATCAGCTGGTCGAATAGATACTCAACTATTTTATTCTTAAGTCAGTAGTTTTCAGCAGGATACTTGTTGTGGATTGAAAGAATATCTACAACCGGGACAGTCAAAATTACAAAGAAGAATTCTGCAAAGAGTCAATTCTTGGAGAAGCATCTGTGCAGAGTGATGCAGAGGAATGTTTACGTCATCTGCCATCCTCATATGTTTGACTTTGCACTGGATTAATTTCCATGAAGGGATTTTTTTGCTCGGTTCACAGTATTCACTTTCCTGCATATTCGCAAAAGTTGCTACTGTACTCGAAACCTCTGAAAATTAACTGGTATATACAATGTGGTGATTCGGCTCACATTCACGTCAGTTATGCTGAAGAAGTGGATTCGAAATTCATCACATCACATTCCATTAAATGACTAAGCAGACAGAGTGTGAATGGAAGCTTCATGAGGACATATGTGTTTTTTTTTGGAAAATTCGTTGCTTTGAAAGGTGATGAAGATTAGACTGAAGCAGTGACAGTGATTATCTTTATTGCTTGTTCAACTGGTGAATATGACTACTATTAACCGTGTCCGTATTAACATCACGGCTGTTAAAGCTGCGCATCGGGCCAGTGGCGCAATGGATAACGCGCCTGACTATGAATCAGGAGAATGTAGGTTCGAATCCTACCTGGCTCGCCGGCAGGGCAGATTTTAATTCCGCTTAAAAATTGATTTTTCAAAAGCCGAAATAAGGTGTGAGCTCCTCATTGCAGGAACGAGAATGCCTTCATTAAATGCCCCCGAGAACATGAGAGTCAATGTCCCAGCGTCATCACAGGAGGGAAGCCGAATAGTCGCGCGGGTGACTATTGGGCACCTTTCCATTTCATAAAGCCACTGATCGAATAATTGTTGCTCGCGGTGATGCTCTGCTTTGAGCATTTTTCGAAACTCTTTGGCCAGTGGAATCAGAGAAGAATGAAGGGTTAACTGTCCAACTGATCTTTATAGAGTGTGAGTTCTCGAGTCTCCTACCCGCTGACTGATAAAGTTTTCCTACCAGTCTATTCAAAGCTTTCTGCATCTTATCTGAAATCTACCAACCCTGGTGATCGATCAAGAGCAAATGTTTCCTTCAATCTGTAATTCCTTGCTCCTCATTATTTCGTACACGTCAATCATGTCTCCTCACAATCAGCTCTGCTCTGAGAAAAACAACATTTTGACAGTATTGTGTTCACTGAAATTTCATGCCTGTTTTTAACCGTTCGGTGAATGGAATAGTCCCACTGCAAACATTCAGCACAAACTTTCAGTAAAAGCCACTCAATGCAGGGAACCGTCGTACTGCTCTTTTCGTCAACAATGTGTAAAAGTCCCCTGTAACTTTCGATTTCGCATCCCGTGGGGCCATTTGTCCGTGTTCAACGACGTTTCCCACGAAGGTGACTTTGGCTTTGGCAGATTCACTTTCAGCTAGGTTTACAAACCAGTTTGACTTCCGAATTCGATCAAAAAAGCCCGATAAATGCTGTAAATATTCAATCCACGAGAGTTTGAAAGTCACCAGGCACAATATACACCAATCAGTTGCGTATTCGGCAATTACCCTGTCAGTTAACCTCTGAAATGTGGCTGAAGTGTTTTTCGTACAAACGGCATTACTTTAAATTTCTGCAGGCCAGTTGGCGTTACAAATTTGCCTTTGATCTTTCTGTCAAACTTCCCTACCAGTAACCTTTGAGGAAGTCCAACTAAGAAATGCAAGTTGCTCCTCCAATCTTTTCCACACAGTCCTCCAACTGCAGATATGTATACGCATCAGTCTTTCTAACAACATTGATTTTGTGGTAGTCCACACATAACTGTTGGGTCTTTTCTGGCTTTGGCACCGTGATGATGGGTGAACTCTATTCATTGAAACTCACTTCGGCTATGCCGTTTTGGTGCATACGTGACATCTCCTTATGAACTTGTACAACTTTAAAGGGTTATACCTGCAAGGATGTTACAGAGTCAGAACAGCATCATATTTACATCATCTACAATTAGATTATTAAGTCCCAGTATATTTCAGCAGATCTCCCCATGCAAGAGTAATAACTCTTTCGATTTTCTTCTGGAAGATAACTGAATAACTTTACCAATTTTGGACAACTTTTGCATTGTCCAATTTTATTTCAGGAACGTCCATGCAGAATTCCCTGACATTGGTTATTGCCAGTGTGTTGTAGTCAATAACGCATCCTCCTCTTGCGTTCGTTCTTTCCCAAAATACCGTTAAAGCATATTCCCATCACATTCTGTGAGATTCCTTCATGACTGGACTCCCTATCAAGTAGATAACCTCATTCAATTTCCTCTCAATTTGACAAGGTCTTTTAAACCTTGCTTTAAAATTTCACCGATTAATGAATTTTAAATAATTGCATTATTCCCATCAGCTCAATTGTGATTTTTTGATTTCTCATACACTTCCTGCTTCACCATTTGCTGCGATACTTTTTAATACTGCCTCGACAACTCCCCAACATTATTTAGTTCAACTTTAAAATTTGATACATCATCCAAATGCGTGGTCTCTGTAATCTGACTTATTATTTTTTCCTTAATACATTTTAATGGTCCTCTTACTTTATGCCCAAAATTGGTTTCAGACGGACTTAGTTTGGTGGATTATTTTGGTACATCTCAGATCGCAAACAGCACTGACGCAACTCCCTTATGGAAATAATCTGGCTACTCCGAACCATAAAACCTCAATATAGTCTTTAATAATTGACGTCACCTTTCCAGTGCACCCTGTGATTCTGGATTGTACACAGTAGATTTGAATCGTTTTATTTCCAAGCTATCTATACACTCCTTGAAAAGTTTGGACATGAAGTTTGACCCTTGAGCTAATTTTCTCTCTGATGGGAGTCTTCATCTAGTTTTTTAAAAAACCGGAATTCGTCCACTATCCTTTTAGCTGTCATATTGCATGATTGAACAACATTTGGAAATCTCGTCAATACATCATTTTACTTATTACCATCTTTTACTGGATGTAGGGAAACTTCACAATTAATGAAAACACTTAAGAAAGATTCCTCGAACGCTGGTATAGATATTGAAGGTGCAGGCTTTATTATTTCCCATGGTTTTCCTATTAGTTGAAATGTATGACACGTCTGGCAAAATTCAAATGCATTCCCCTGCAATCCAGGCCGTAAAAATGTCTTTGTATTTTAGCCTCCGTTTTCATCACGCCTACGTACCCTCCAATTTGTGGCACATGCAGCACTCGCAGCACCACCTTTCTGTACCCTCCTGGAAAAATAAATTCTGCCCATTTCTCACTTGCTTGAATATGTGTTGCTCTCCACGTCCTCCTTAACATATCATTTGCAAAGTAATATCACACGGAGATGCATTCACTCTCCTTCCAAGTACATGTCTTCTGATCCAACTGCTTTAATTATTCATCTTTCTGCTGTAACTCAGTAGCATAGTAGAGCTGAATATACTTGCATTTTTAACGCTTGTCCCCTGCTGTGTCCCACTTATCTGACAAAAAAAAATTGTAAGCATATTTGAGCTTCCATATCCGTGCCTTTTGATTTGTCCTGCTTCAGCTTGTGACTCTGTGATCGCGTTAAGGCACAATCTGGGAAAATTCCTTGATAAACGTCCTGCATTGCTGCACTTGCCTGCATCTCGACTGGCTTTTCATCTGGAGTAGGCAGCACGCTTACCGGTGATTGAGCTATATCATTTGCAAGCACAAATTGTATTCTTGGAGCTGAGAGTTTGTCCAGACCTCCCACCAGAAATTCCCCACTCTTTCTGCCCACTCTCGCCACACTGTAAATAACTCAGCAATTTTTCGTCCCACCATGAATTCCCGTATACATAGTTCTTCGGGAGTACATATTTCTCCTCCTTCTGAATCACAGACAGGCACGATCCTGTGTCCCTCAATATTGTTGCCTCTCTATCTGCTACCCCTGGCCAAGGTAAATGAACTTTAACTTTGCAGGTATATTATTAAAGCAGATGTGGCACTTCCCCCTTACCAACCTCTGATCGGCTTGTGCACTCTGATGCAGCTTTCCACCCTCCACTGTGCTTTCTATTGCCATGGCAACAAAACATCCAGACTTGTTTCGTTTCCCTGAATCTGACTTTCCAGTGTTTTCCCTAGTTCTCCAACACTGATTTCATGTGGCCTACTTTATTGCAATGAAAACCTCAGATCTTGTTCCCTTCAAGAGTTTCCTATTTACCCTGTGATAAGTTATCCTAATGATTTTCACAGAGATTTAACTTTCCCTTTCCACGTGAGGATTTCTCTTTGCCCCAATTTCTATCCCTCAGACTTAAAATGATTCTGGAAGCCCATCCTTGTTTTATGAACCACTTCATAACAATCAACCATTTCAGCTGCTAATCTTGTCGTTTTAACAATATGCTCTTCCAGATTAAGCTTATATTCAGCCTTTATCTCCAGCCTTATAAGGTGAATTCCTTTAATAATTGCCAATTTCTGAAGTTCAAACCCTATCTCCCTTTCTCTCTGCTCTGCTGCTCTCTCTTCTTCCCTCTTTCTACTTCAAATCGTACCGCAAACTGCTTCAAATCTGGTTTCCTTTCCTTATCTCTCGAGTCTAACTCAAGCTGCTTCATTTTCAAATAAATTTTAACCATCTCTACAGATTCTTATGGATTTTCCAGCTTAGTTAAATGCTGAGCTATTGCGGGAATGATCTATCCTTTCCTCACAGAAAGAGGCAAATACAACCCCAGTATGTCTGCTAATTCCAGAAGCCCGGCCTGAATTATTTTTTTGTAAAACTACCAACTTTACATCGTCCATAGCAAGACAACTCTTTGTACCTAAATGAGACATTGCCTTCACAAGCATTGACTACCCTCATCCAAATCAACACCCGAAATAAAGACGCAAGCACCTATCAGTTGCTCTGTTAATCCATCAACTACCTCCCAATTTATTATGGGCGAGGCTAAACCATTCAAAACGTTATTAAGCAGACAACCCAGACCGTAACGTTATATTTTTTTCGTAAAGCGTACAGTGAAAATTACCCGAGTAAGCTAGTTACAAAAATTATTCATAAAATGACGGATTGAAAAACAAACAACAGAATATAGAATACCCACAGAACTTAGTCTATCCAAAGTAGACTTACTAATGCTGTTCTGAAAATACACAATAATCCTTTAAAAAAGTACCTTAAAAACAGTAAAAATGAAACAGAAGCTTACAGTTAAAAATTAGAAGGGCAGAAGGAGAGAGGTTATTAGTTAGTGCACCACTGCTGCAGGATCTAAAAACCGGAATTCAACTTTCCAGAATGACCACTCTTTTTCCGTTTCTAAAACATTAAATCTATGGCCTTAAGCCTCAGCTGTTTACAGAGAAACGAAAGGCCTCACAGTGAACACTTTCATCTCTGTAACACTTCATCCGATTCGGAGCCCGAACTGTTTTAAAATGCCTTTGATAAAAAAGATATCAAGAGACATGATCCTTGAGAAAAAGTACAGCTCCGTTTCTTTTTAAAAAAAGAGAACATCTTTGTGAGAGCCCAGTCCGTCCAAACTATCTTCATAAGTGAAACTCTTCGAACAGACAATATCCTGGTAAATCTGTTCTGCACTGTTTCCAATGCTATCACATCCCTGCTTTAATGATAATTGCAGAAAGACACACAGTACTCCAGCAAGAGCCGATTGAGCAAATTAAATTAACAACTTAGAAAGCCACAGAAACTGCTCTTTTCCACTCATGTGACTTTTACACAATACTGCCCCGTGGAGAAAGTGAGAACTGCAGATGCGAGAACTCAGAGCCGACAGTGTGGTGATAGAAAACACAGTAGGTCTGGCAGCATGCGAGGAGCGGGAGAGTTGATGATTCGGACATAAACCCTTCATCGGGAATGAGGTTTGTGGCCGTGGGGACTGATAGATAAATGGGAGGTTCGGGGGTTTGGGACCGTGATAGCTGTGAATGCGAGGAGTAGATAAAGGTGGAGAATAAGTTACTAGTTATGACAGGACGTGGAGCGGGAAGGTTGGAAAGGTGATGTGCAGGTCATGAGGGCAATGCTGAGTTGGAATCATGAAACTAGAATAATGTGAGGGAAGGGCGAATGAGGAAACTGGTGATCCCATGTGGTATCAAGGGCCCAAGGGGAAGATGAGGCCTTCTTCTTTCAGGCGTCAGGTGTTCAGGGAATGTCAATGAAGGAGGCGCAGGACCTGCATGTGCTTGGCAGATTGAGAGGGGGAGAATGAATTTCATCAGTGATGAGCTTCCAACTGCATATCCAAACTATCATTATGACATGTTCTTACATCTCAGGAACAGCATCGAACACTACCCCGACTGAGGAGAAGGCGAGGATTGCAAATGCGAGAGATTAGAGTCAGGAAGGATGGCACGACATAGCACAGTGGTTAGGCAACATCTGAGGACCAGGACTGTCAATGTTTCGAACATTCCTGACGAAGAACGTATGCTCAAAACATCGACTTTCCTCCTCCAAAGATGCTGCCGTACCAGGTGTACTTTTCCGGATCCACACTTTTAACTCGACACCACCTCATTTCCGCACAGGAAAATTAAAATGCACCTGTCACCACTCAGTTGATTCTTCTATCGCATGCGAGACAAACTGCAACATTCATTTCCCCATAAATATCAGGTCATTCAGATCGCTAAAGAAAAGAAAAATGCAGAGGCTGAATATCTGAGAGAAAAGAAATAATTGTTGTAGAATTCAGCATTCTGTCAGTTCAACGGAATGTTTGGATATTAAAATTGGTAAAGGAAAAGAGAAAGCTGCAGTTCAATAACTGCTACATCCTGTTTCTCAATAGAAAAAAAGAGTTTCATGGACTAAAATGTTTCGATCAGGCAATGCATGCTCACCTTGTCAAGTGCTGATAGGAATGGAGGAATATATATTTGCTTCGCCACTGCTGAACAGATGAAAAATATCATTTTGCCTTCCGAATCAGTTGATGCTCCTGCACAAAAGTCAATGTGACTCATAAACCCAGCACAGCCAGTTCGGTGAGTATTTCAGAGTCCTGCAACGTCACATTTTATTTAAAAGATCTTTATTGATTGTTCCTTATAAATATGGCATTCTCCATTTCATTGTGCATTGGACAATATTGTACCCACTCACTTATTAATTGGTACATCACTCAATTTTAGTACCCCTAACGTTCCATTCACGACTTAACTACTAAACTACTTTCACGAAAAAAATGCTTATTTTTAAAACCGAAGACTGAGCTGAAGCAATGCCTCTTGGAAATCAACCATCATTCTCTCACTCTCTATACCTTATTTAGTGTGTCTCAGTGCCTGTCACCATAAACCTGTGCCCTCCAGTTCTGAACTTCACCATCCTGCGCAAACGATTTAGTCCAGTTGCCTATTCATGCCACTCATGATTTTATAAACCGTGAGAACGTTACACGCTGCCTGGAACATTCCAGCGAAAAAGCCCCTGCCGACCCCATCTCCACGCTTAACCCAAGCCCTCAGGTCTCCGCAATATCCTTGTAACTCATTTGTGCACAGTTTCAATTTTCACAAATCCTATCTGGAGAAGTTGACCATCACTGCAAGCAGTATTTTAAATGTGATCTCGCCAATGCTCTATATCGCCACAACATGACATTCCAACTTGGATAATCGACTTTCTGACTAATGACATAAAGCGTTCCAAGTACATTCTTCACCATCTTGTCTACTTGTGACACCACTTTATCTGCTTTAATAACTTTTGCCTTGACTGATAAAGTTGTGATTGTCACGATGCTCTGCTGCCTTCACGGATATTATGCCCAATATGCAAAGTCTCTCTGGTCCTCTGGGTTTCCTCGTGTCCTGCCATTCATTGAGTAATCCGTTGATGTGTTTCTTCCAATGCGCATCACCTCATGTTTTTCATGGTTAATTTCAAAATCCCCTATCTGAATTTAACATTTGACAAATCCATCTCTGAGCTCCTCCATCCTAAGACCTTCTTCCTCACTATTAACCATTTTGCTAATATTCGCATCATCGATATCTCTGCTTCTCATTTCCCTCGAATTTGTTCTGTATTCTTTACACACACCCACAAACGACATGGGACCCAGCATTCATCCTTGTGTTACACCATTGAATACCAGTTCCAATCACACAAACTGCCTTCTATCACCATCCTGTGTCTCCTACCACCACCAAATTAAGTTTGGATCCAACTTGCCAGGGGACCTTAAATCCCTTTTCACTTTTATCCTCTTACCAGTCTCCAGTGTGGTGTCGTGTTAAAGGCTATGTTGAAATCCACACAAACAACATCAACTTTACTGCGCTCGTGACAAAACCCGATCAGTTGCCAATAAAATATATTTAATCCAATCTGTTAGGCATGACATTCTGTAACAAAGCCGTGATGACTCTTCCTGATGAAACTTTGACTGGACAAGTGGCAGTTAACTCTCTCCTTCAGGGTTTGCTCCAAAAGGTTCCCTTTAACTGATGTGAGACTCACTGCTGTGTGACTCTCTGGTTTATCTCTCCCAATCTTGCTGAAAAGTGGAACTGCGTTAGTCCAGTCCACTACAAACCCAAAGAGGAAAGTAAAACATTTCCTCCATTGTGACAGAGAGGAACATAAGATACAAATCCGTCCTGAATTGGGAATATGCCCACTTCAAGCCCCTCAGAACCACGAACACTTCATCAGTCCCTATGTTAAACGTCTTCAGAACCTTTCCATCCCACGTCCTGCATTCTGTTCCTATATCTTAGTACAAGAGGACTGTTCGCTTGCTGAACAAGTAAAGTGATTCACTCAGTTATCCCATTTGCTGACACAACTCTACTGTCACACTGGAAGGAGAACATTCAGATATTTTAACTCGAAAATGCTGTATAAAGACTTTGTGTTGATAAAATATTTTGTTTTGATAGCCACAGTCTATTACAGTGAGAAATGGTGTGAATTTTCTCTAACTGAAAAACATTCACTTAATTCCACCTCTTGTGGAAATTCCTATCTGTTCCCATCTGACATGACCGAGATTTAGCTCTCTGTTGTTTTCCATATTCAGAACAGAACTGCGGCACAAATCCAAGCACATGATTTCTTTAATTATTGACCTACGAAGTCGATGCCAATGCCTCACATTGTAATGGGATTCATCAACAAGAGAACTTTTCAGGATTAACACAGTTGTGTCTTATGTGCAGGGGGTCATTACACAAGCACAGTATCAAGCTTCCTCAGGGGCAAGACCAAAAGATGCTGGAAAGAGAAATGGGAGTTAACATTTTCGTTCCAGTGACGCCGGCCTTAGCATTGATTATTTCCAGGAAAAGTTTGGTCTATATGCAGAAGATATGTGGGGGTGCAGTAATTAGAAGTGAATGAGATGTCGGGATAGAGCCGAAAGAGAGAGACTAACAGTTGGACATAGGAATTGATAATGATTTGTTTGGAGCATTAACAACTGTTCACGGAGACTGTTTATGACTAACCAGAGGTATTGTGTAATGGCTGCTATGCTATAACTAGGCCTGGTGGGTGTGTCTGGGGCCAGGATATGGGAGACTTCAGGCCTCTAAAATGATTGAAATTGGTATGGATGGTCGCTGGGTGCTCAAGCAGAAAATGGTCTGTGGCTTTTTCAGCATGCGCTGAGCTATGGTGGAACACTGCAGTAAGTCTGAGATAGAGACGTTGGCGAGGAAACATGGTTCTGTGCTAAAGGAGCAATCAACTGGAAGCTCAGGGACATTTTTGGCGGTAGAACTTTGTATTCTGCAAAACGGTAATTAAATCCAGACTTCATTTCCCAAAGTAATGGCGACCACAATTTGAGCAGTGAATCTATTAGGCTGGATTGTGTGAAGTGTAGGGAAAGTGTTGCTTCACCTGGAAGGTGTATTTGAGCACTTGTGTACTAAGCAGGGAGTTCAGAAATGGACAAGTGAGGAGAAGCAAGAAGCAAGAAGAAAGGATAGCGTAGAAGATATTATTAGAGATGTTGTTAATAAATGGGTAAGAAAGCGACCATAAAGGAACTATACCTGAATGCTCGTACTTTTCGGAAGAAGGTTGGGGATATAATGGCATAAATTATCCCGATTGAATACAATTTAGTAGACATTGCAGATACATGGAGAAAGCATAGTCAAGACTGGGAGGTAAATATTCACCGGCATGAGACAATTTGGAAGGACAGAAATGGAGGTAAGGAAGGTGGTGTGACTCAAACATTCAAGGACAACCTCAGACCGATGCTGACATATGATATACGTTCTATGGAGAAGGAGTTTGAAACCATTTGGGAGGAAAGTAGATTTTCTAAGAAGAAAATGTTATTGATTGTCGGAGTCTACCGGCTCCAAATTTTAAGATCACATTGGGGAGAGCAGGAAACAAAGACATAAATAACACCTGAAAAAATGGTATGGCAATTATCATGCGGGATTTTAATCAACATGTCGATCGGTCAAAACAGCTCAGTCAGGGTAGCCTTGATGAGGAGAGTATTGAGTATCTGCGAGAGATTCCTTAACTACTGTGTAATGGAACAGGCCAACAAGGGGAGAGGCCAAATTAGATTTGGGACTGGATAATGAACACGGCAAGGTGATAGATTTGGCGGTAGGTGAGCACTTTGGTGATAGTTACCAAAATTAAATTATGTTTACTTGAGCTTTTCAAAGGGATAGGTATACACTGGAGGGCAAGCGCTGCTGCTGGGGGAAAGAAAATTGTAATGCAATTAGATAAGATCACGCATGCACACGTTGGGCAAGGAAACGGCAGGGAATGGGCAGAATAGACGTGAGGAGCAGGTTCTGTGTGTATTTGTTAAGTATGTACCTGTCAGAGAGGGAGGAAATTGTCAAGTGCAGGAGTCATGATTACTGAGGAAGTTCAGGAAAGACCTGAAGAGAGACTGAAGATGAGCCAGAATGGTCGCTGAGAATTTGTTAGCAGATAGGATAAGGGAAAATCCTATATCTTTCCATAGTTACGTAAGGACTAAAAGAATGAATGGAATAAAATATGGCCAATGAAGGACAGTCGTGGTAAGTAGTGCGTGGAGACAAAAGTGATGGGGGAAGCGCAAAAGCAATATCTTTCGTCAGGATTCGCTCTGGAAAAATAAAACGTTGTAGAGGACAATACTGAGAAACAGTCTACCAGACGAGATCGGATTGAAGTTCCCAAGGACGAGGTGTTACAAACTCTGAAAATGTGAAAATATATAAATTCCCATGGGCCGGATGGGATTTATCCTAGGATTCTCTGGGAAACCAAGAATCGGATTTCCGAGCCTTCGACTTTGATCTTTATGTTGTCATTGTCCAAAGGTATAGTACCAGAACACTGCAGGATAGTAAACGTTGTTCCCTTATTCAAGAAGTAGAGAAAACCGTGGAAATGATAGACCATTGACCCTTCCGTCGGTTGATGGTAAAGTGTTGGAAAAAGTTCTGAGAGATAAAATTTGTAATCATCTCGATTGGAATTAGTTTATGGGGGAAGGTCAAGCCGGTTTTGTGAATGGGAGGTCGAGACTCACAAACATTATTGAGTTCTTTGAGTAGGGCATTAAACTGGATGTCGGTTTGCTCACTGAATTGGAAAGTTCATTTCCAGACATTTCATCACCCTACGAGGTAACAATTTCAGTGGTTCTCCAGGCGAAGCACTGTTCATGATTCCTGTTTAAAATTTATATGTTTGGGGTTCTTTGGGCTGGTGATGTAATTTCTGGTGGTGATGTCATTTCCTGTTATTTTGCCTCAGCGGGTAGACGATGGCGTCGAACTCGAAGTGTTTGTTGGAAGAGTTCTGGTCGGAATGGCATGCTTCGAGGAATTCTTCTGCATGTATCTGTATGGCTTGTCCTAGTATGGATATGTTGTCTCAGTCGACTGTAGTGTTTGTCGAATGTAGTGTTTGTTTCCAGTTCTTGCACGGTATTTTGTAAATGTCATCAGTTTTTGCATATGGACAAATAAGCAGAAAACGAGCCACCAGGATACATGAACATCAACTAGCCACAAAACGACGTGACCCTCTCTCACTGGTATCCTTACATACAGATAAGGAAAGGCACCACTTTGACTTGGACAAGGCATCCATCCGAGCACATGTGAAACAGAGACAGACACGAGAATTCCGAGAAGCAGAGCATTCCAACCGGAAATCTATCAAAAAGCACATCGAGGTGGACCCCATCTACAACTCCCTGAGAAAAAGAACAGGAAATGATATCACTACAGGAAATTACATGACCAACCCAAAGAACCCCAAACATGTCAATAGAAAGCAGAAATCTTGAACAGTACACCACCCGAAGGCCCACTACAGCTGTTACCCAGGAGGGTAAAGAAAAGTATGTAAGTGAGCCTTCCAGCTCAGCGAGCAAATCTTCATGTGGAATCTAATCCTGAGCTACAAACTTGTTAAAACTCGCCAGGTGACTAAACAGATAGATGAGGATAATGCCGTTCATGTAATGCACGTTTGGATTTCAGTTGGCCGTTTGATAAATTTCGCCATGGTAGATGACTGCACAAAATACTGAGGTATGGGCTTGAGGAGGATTTCGTGCTTTGGACCTGAAATTAGCCAGCTGAAAGAAGACAGAGGGTATTATTTGATGGAAAAACGTCATCCTGGAATTCAGTTGCTTTTGGTGTTCTGCAACGAACTGTTTTGGGTTCACAGCTTTTTGTCATTTTTTATAAACCACCTGGATAGGGAGTTAGAAGGATGCGTTCGGAAATTTGCGGACGACACTAAGTTCGGTACAGTTGTGCATAGTGCTGAAAGATATTGTAGGTTACATAGGGACACAGGTATGCTGCAGAGCTGGGCTGAGAGTTGGCAAATGGAATTTAATGCAGAGAAAATGTGAGAAAGAGCATGGCATTAAAATTAGCACAGAATATAAAGATCGACAGCAGAAGTTTCTATTAAAATATAAAATGAAAAAGAGTGGCAAAAGTAAACGTTGACTTTCGTGGATAAGAAGGGGCATTTACATATGGGATATGCGGAAATAGCCGTGACATTGAACAGGCATTTGCGTCGGTCTTCACAGTGGAGGATATTAATTACATGCCAGTAATTGACAAAGTGATGACGGTTGGTGACCGTCATTATAACAAAAAAGAGTTGGATTGTTGGAGCTAATTAACATCGCAGGGTGTTAAACGCGATGGTGTGTTAAAAAGAAGTTTGCTGACGGTATTTTTCCAAAATTAGTTGGTCTCTGGGGCAGTCCCAGCTGATTGGAAAACATAAATATGACATCACTGTTTAAAAAGGGAGGCAGACAGAATATGAGGAATTAGATCAGATTACTTACAGTGTCGAAACCGGCCCTTCGGCCCAACAAGTCCACACCGACCGCCGAAGCGCAACCCACCCAGACCCATTTCCCCAACATTATAGAACTTTGTTTAACCTCTGCAGTGCAGAAATTTCTTGAGTCTATTATCGAGGAAGAAATAGCAGGGCATCTCGACAGAAACTGGACAGACGCAGCATGGGTTAATGAAGGGCAGGTTATGCCTGAAAAATCTTTTCGAGTTCTATGATGGCATTACGAGCATGGTGTATAACGGGACCCAGTGAATTGGTGTACCTAGATTTTCAAAATGCCGTCGACAATTTGCGGTTCAGGGGCTGACAGCAAACGGATGCGTGCTGTTAAGGGTAAAGTATGAGCATGGATTCAGGATTATTTTTCCAACAGGAAGCGCAGAGCGGGGATAAATCAGTGCTATTCTATTGTCCATCAACGATTTGCCTCAGGGATCGCTACTGGGACCGCAATTACTTACAACTTATATGGATGATTTGGATTTTGGAGCCATGCGCATCGTGTCAATGTCTGCAGTTGACACAAAGGTGAGTAGCTGAGCAAAGCGTGCGGAGGACAGTGAAACTTTGCAGAGGAACATTGAAATATTGGGTTAATGGGCAATATTCTGGCGGATGGAATTCCGGATTTGAAGATGTTCGCTGATGACAAGAGACTATGTGGAATAGGATTGTATCGAAAATTCAGAAGAATGAGGCCGGATCTTATGGGAACATATAAAATTATGAAGAGCATGTGTGAGATAGAAGTAGAGAGCATGCTTCCATTGGCGGATGAAACTAGGACAAAAGGGCACAGCCTCAAGATTAGGACGAGCTGAGTTAGTACTGAATTGAGAAGGAATTCCTTCAACCAGAGACGTCCTCTATGGAACTCTTGTCCAACGAAGTAGTTGATGATACATCAATAAATGTTTTTTTTAAGCTAGGGCTGATTTTTATTTGAACAATAAAGGAAGTAATGATTACCTTCACAGGTTGGTTAAGTGGATGCATATCCATGGAAAGATCAGGCATGATCTTATTGAATGGCGAAGCAATCTCTAAGGCCCGTATGGCATAGTCTTGATCCTCGTTCTCATGTTCTATGAATGTATGTGTCACATATTCCGCGATTTTAGGGAAAGCTTCCATGGGGAGGTGTTGAGACAGAAGGCACAGTGCACCACGGTCCTGCGGAGGTAATGGTTCCTGGGGAAGGCGGACAAGGGCGGGGAAGGGAATATATGTTTGGCAATAGTATTTCTCTGGAGGTGGTGGAATTAGGAAAATATTTCGTTGATGACTTGGAGTACCATAGCGCTTAAGGTTCCAGACCATGTTCTGAAAAACATGGGATAAGAATGGAACGTTGCTTCATGATGGACATTTGAAAGATGGGTCCAAAGTCCTTCTTTGGTTCAGTGAAAGTCACAATGTCTTTGAGAAGCTAACTTTAGCAGCCAAAAGCATTGTGGCCACAAGAGCAGGTCATAGTCAGAGATTTTCGTGACTCCCGAACGCCTGTCTGACACATAGCCTGCAACGACACGCCACCTATGGTTTGTCACCGGCAGTCTCCACTAACAGCTGTTCACTCTCCGAGCGAGAGCGTTATTCACCTCATTGACCAAATGTTCTTCTCTTTCTTTTGTTCTTTCCCGACCAACTGTTTACTCCTTTACAATACAGAATGAGACCTGGTGGGATAGTTCCTGTTCGCCTGGATGATTGCAGTTTTAAAGAAACAATGCACAGGAGAAGCACAGCAGATTAGTCAGCATCTGAGTTACAAGAAACATTTAAATCACAACCTTCTTGAGGATTCCTTAGTGCAGTTGCAACAATACTGAAAAGCTCAACACCGTCCAGAACAGAGCAACTGAATTGAGCAGCAACACACAACTAATAAAACATCGACAAACATCCATTCCCACCACAACCAAACACTCAGACATGCAGTCTGCACCATCCACAAAATGCACTGCAGATATTCACCAAGGGTCCTTAAACAGTACATTACAAACTCACAACTACTTCCATCTAAAAGGAAAAGGGTAGTAGATAGGTAGGAAATACCTACAACCCACTGGCCATCCTGCTCTGGAAATATATTGGCGTTCCTCCAGAATCACTGGGTCAAAACTGTGGATTTCACTCCCCTATAACTTTGGTCTACCGACAGCACACGGAAATGATGGTTCAAGAAAGCAACTCATCACCACCTTGTCCAGTCAAATCAGGAATGAACAATAAATGCTGACCTGTTCTGGAATACCTACACCCGACGAAGAATGAAAATCATACGCTTAGGTGTTTGAGAAGTTCTCTCTTACTGAGATATATCTGGTTTTATTTGAGGGGTATCAAAGATGAGGATTTGCTGTTGGGAAACTGAAACGAAGCATCACATCAGAATTTGATGGAGTTGCTTTGTTCCATGTAGCCTGAACCTCACCGGCCTTTGAAAATGAAAGCAGTATGTTACATTCACAGTGGAGTGAAAGGATTCACTATCTGAACTATCGAGACATAATTGGAGGGGCGCTGGAGAGAAACTGCGGAAGTGCGGGGACGATTCAATTACTTGTCTGTACTGAAACTTCATCAGTGCAACCACACTGGGGAAAAGCCATTCAACTGTTCTGAGTGTGGAAAGGGAGTTACTCAGTTTTCTAACTTTCTGACTCACCAGTGGGTTCACACGGAGAAGAAACCATTTGATTGTCCAGAGTATGGAAAACGCTTTAAAAGTTTTCACGAACTGCTGTACCATCAATGTGTTCACGTTGATGAGAAACCATTCAAGTGTTCTCTCAGAGGGAGTGGGTTCAGGCCGTCATTTGATCTCACTTTACATCTGCGAACCCAGTGGACAGAGGGCGTTCGCCTGTTCTAAGAACGGGAAAGCATTCAGTCAGTCATTCAGTCTGCTGAGACACCAGTGAGTTCATACCATTCGTATGGGACCATTCGTCTGCTGTGATTTGAAGTAATTAATTGATTCCGGCAATCTGCTGAAATACAAGAGAATTCAACTGGAAAGAGACAATTCACCTGCTCTGACGTTTCTCAAACTTACTGAAAGACGAGTGAATTCATATAGGCGAGAGGCCATTCATATATACTGAATTGGGGAAATGATGCACTTAAGCCATCCATCCTGCTGATACACCAACAGGTTCACTGTTCAATAATTTGTTTTAATGATGCAATGTGGGAAATGCTTTATAAGTTTCCAGTAATTGACGTCCCATCACATGTCCACGCTGATGAGAACACAATCTTGTGCTCTCACTGTAGGATTGTTGTTTCTCTGATATAAGTGAATACCCTTCACAAGGTCTTCATTTCGATGTGAAGAGCATTCAGAAATGCCGAATGCATCGAAATATTTTTAGTACAAATTCACACTTAACAATGAAGAAGAGGATGAAGAACAGGGCAGTCAATGGATATCTACCAGTCTCCTCTAATTGTACGGAAATCCGGGGAAAAGAATCTTTGAATTTGATGTGATTGAAAACGGAACAATTAAACACCAGATCAATTGAAGAGATTAAACACATCCAATGAAGTAAACCCCTGCTGACAGAATGAACACAGTTCAATTCTCGATGCAATAACTCCATATCGCATTCACATGCGACCTCACTGGATTGTTTGCACTGTTACCATCTTTCCAGACCGGAGAGGCTACTGCCTTCATTTGAGACAGAAGGGGCTGTTCGGTGATTTAACCAGGTCAGAGAAGATTTAGAGAAGGACAACGTTTAAATTAACCTCAAACCAGTGATAGGAATTCGAACCACGCTGCGAACATCACACTGTTTTATAAGCCAACAAAGCAGCCAACTGAGCGAAACAGATTCCACCTGACTGGGCTGTCACACGTGCGAATGAGTAATTGAATCCCTTGCTACCCACAGTGCAAATTAACTGCCTCTCCACGCACGGCAGCACAGTCTTTAGCACTGCAGCCTCAGAGCATGAGGGGCTGGCTTCGATTCCAGCCTCGGAGGCCTGTCTGTGTGGCGTCTGCACGTTCTCCACGTGTCTGAGTGAGTTTCATCCAGGTCCTCAAATTTCATCCAACAAGATAAAATGGTGCGCCGGTTAGTTGAATTAGCCATTATATATTACCGATACCGTAGGTTAATAGTTGGGGTAAAGATAAGGGTTTGAGGGCTCGTTGGAGGGATTGTGTGGACTTCTTGTGCCGAAGGGCCTGTTGCCTCACTGCAGGGATTCTCATGTGTTTTCTGGTGTTCCATCACATCATTGCTACTCCATAAGCTCTTTTCAAAGTCAGACTATTAAAGTTTTCTCTCATTTGTGGGACAAGTCCATATCTGCTGAGATTGGAGACCCGAGTTAATCACTTCCCAGGCAAGGAGCAAGTAAATATTTCTCGCTCGTGCGAATATACTCGTGCTCACTGAATAGAGATGACCAGGTGAATCTCTTTCCACACTCAGTGCAGGCCTCTCTACAGTGTGCCCATTCAAGTTCATTTGAACTTTTGCTGATTTAATAAATTCCTTCTCATCCACAGAACAGACAAATAGTGTCTCTCCAGTGTCATGTCGATCGGGTGACATTAGGCGGTGTTGTGAAGATAATCGCTTACCAAAGAGAGAAGACAAATCTTCTCTCCCTTTGTTGAAGTCATTTGCGTACCATGAGGATTGATCCCCGAGTGAATACCTTCCCGTCATAGAACAGCTGAGTGGCTTGTCACCATGTAAACAGGTTGATGGTGAATAAAGATTTTGAATTTACAACCTTTGCAGATCAGAAAGTTTATTTTTCAACAGTATGGGAAATGACATGCAAACCTGCCTACACACAGCATGGCCAATAAGAATACAGAAAATCAAGCCTGTCCAAGCCATACAAGGAACACCCAAAATGCTTCAGTATTGACCAAACAGGCTGACAAGGGAAACCATACATGATCAGTTATTCACAAACCAGGGAATACACTTCCCAAGACAATCTACCAATAAGCTTCCTCGACTCGATAAACACAGCTGAACCAAAGGCCGAAGGGTAACTTAGTACCTCAGTGATATCAAAGCCACATGAAGCTCAGGTCAGCCAGGAATGCACCAGAATACCTTACTCATCTCTGGAGAGCAACAATGGTGTCACCTTACTGCCAAGGAAAGGGACATTCTCACATACACCCTGATCCCATTCTTGAACTGATTAATGCTGCTGGATGCTTGATTGTATCTTGATTGTATCAATCACGGCCAGAGCTTGTACCGTAACTCGGAGCCAGCCAGGGGAGAGCCGGACGGGCAAGGAAAGCCTGGCAAAATAGAATGAGAGACTGCTGATTAAATTTTTCGCATCAATCCTAAGAGATTCCTTAACTCGAAGGAAATTGACCGGGGCTCCACCAGTTCACTTTTTTTTCTGTCTTGTGGTTTCTGAGCATTTGCTTTGGATGTGTCTGCTTGTTTTGCGGTTGCTGACGGCATGTATTGTCAGTTTCAGGTGTCTCGTCTAAGTGTGTTTATCCATCAGACAAGTGTTTGTTTACAGTGCGGTGCGCGATAATCCTTTACTGCTTGACCTGTCAATCACTCACTGCTTGTGTGTTCTGTGAGTACTCCCTTTGTCTTTCCTCGAAAACTGAAGTGCAATGCTTAGCAGTCAGCGCAGGACTTCCAGTACGCCTTGGGGGCAGGGAATTCCATCCACTGCTGGGATGTGCTCGCTGGGCAATCCCAACCATGTGGTGAGAACGGCCCAGGACCGAAGTTGTACAAGACGATATTGAGGAGGCATGTAAGTTTCGATTCCCTACAGTGTAGAAACAGGCCCGTCGACCCAACCAGTCCACACCGACCCTCGGAAGAGTAAGCCGTGCAGACCCATTTCCCTCCCACCAATGCACCTGACACTATGGGCAATTTAGCACGGCCATTTCACCTGCCTTGCACACCTTTGTGATTGTGCGAGGAAACCGGAGCACACGGAGGAGTCCCAGGCAGACATGGGGAGAATGTGCAAACTGCACACAGACAGTCTCCCAAGGCTGAAATCGAACCTGGGACCCTGGCGCTGTGAGGTAGCAGTGCTAACCACGCTGCCCTGTAAATACATGAACATCAAAATAAAGATAGGAGATTCTCTTGTTATACCTGGTTCACTAGCAGATACTGTGCTGAAAGAGATAGGGGATGGTGGTTACTTTACCCACTTTACAGAAGACTTTTAAACATGTCCACAAGAAAATTGGCCATATGGGAGGTCCTTTAAATCCGATAAGCTTGATTATTGTAGGACGGCCATTACGGGAGGGCACATTGACCCCTCCTGGGACACTGTATACATGCTGCAGTGTCTTGAAAATTTTCGACAGGTTGCCCAGCAGTATCAGGCCGCGAAGGTGAAAGACTGCTGCAATAACAAGCGACACTGTGATCCCAACAATTCCAGATACGGCCACGTCGCCCTTTGCCCCACAGTACCCGAAATTTCCCATACTGGCTTCAAAGCCAGACCCGTTGGGCCTGAATGAAGTGGCTGCATTTTTATTACCATGCATTACACAGCAAGCCCGCGATGGGACACTTTATCCGCCGGGCAGTATGAATCACCACTGCTGCCCAACACAAACGATAACTCCAGACTCACAAGAAGACCGAGTGCATGCCGAAATTACCAGGGCACCAACTGTCAGTTTCCCCGCATCATGATTGGGTCCACTACCCTGTATAAGACCTGGATCCACGCAGAGGTCCGGGCCATGCTACAAGATGCCCCAGACCCGTTGAATTGACAACTCCCGTTCCAAAATTGGGTCCTCGAAATTTCCTGTATTTTCAACTGTCGGTCCCAAGATGTGCAGATGGTATTACAGCTTGTGCATATGACCCACTGGGTGACCATTAGCCCTGTTATTGACATCCCCATCCAATCCTGGGGCACTGCTTCAGACTGGGAAAAAGTGGCTGGACAGCACCGTGAAGGATGCAATAAAGGCCAGTGCAAGGCGGCACGCCGATTTTGGGCTGTTATCCAGTGTCTGCAGAGCAGCCAAGCATTTGCTCGATGTCATTGTCCGCTTTAGGGAGATCTGCATTTCCTTGTCCGACATTCCATTAGCAGAGAACGAGAAGCTTGCCGTGCAGACCTTACATATGCGCACGTTTTCACGTTGCACAATCGAACGACGAGCAGGACGGACAATTTACTTTTACTTAATAACTTGGACGGGAATGGGCTGTTCACTACACCAGAACCGACGGGGGCACTCTACTGCCTCGCACAACCTGACAACCACAGGGACACCACCAGGCCAGTACAGCAAACTAGGGCAATTCAGAGAAGGCAGTGCTGGAACAGTGTGAATTTGGAACACTGTGTGACACAGTGCTGGTCCAGGCAATGTCGCCCAGGGCCATCTAACCTCTCCGTCTACCCTCGGGCATGACAGCAGTCCACCACACAACAGTGGCAGCTTCAACATGCTTCCTACACTGTGGCTGATCCCCGCCCCCGTGCTCCAGAAACTAACTAGGGCTATCGTGAGAGTGAGTTTTCACAGGCGCTCTCAATATGTCTCTCACACGCCCAGTCTGAAATTTCGATGATGGATGTGGAGGTGGTGGGGAGCTGCTCATTTCTTTTGTGTTGGATACTGGATCTGTCCAACCGTCTGCGGCTTCCGACTCGGAAAATTAGCTGAGTTGCAAGACCCTCTGCTCCATACGGTTTTTGAGAATACCCATAACAGACCCACTCTCCTAACCCATTAACTCCAGTATTGGCCCTGCCACTGCGACTGATGCTGCAATTATTTCAGACTCTTGCCCAGTCGCCCTCCTGAGCCGGCAGACCTTATGTAAATTGAATGCCAGTATCTACTGTTCCTCTGAGGGTCTCACATTAGAGAACCCTGACGTCCATTATTCCGTGCTGCGGGCAGTAATTTCACACAGCCCTGAACCCTCTGACCAGGTAAGCTCCTGATGCTCTTGGTCATGCTCCAATTCACCTATCTGCGCTCTTCTCGACCCCTACTTGCCCTGTTGTCAATGGCCCCTTTCTGCAGACAGTTCCCTGACTCCCTGCTCCCAGTGGGGTGCGCAATTGACGGTATTGGCTTGTCATGCATCCCGCCTGAATTAATTGAAAATACCGACACACCACGGTGATATGTAATAACAAAGTAGATTCTTGTGAAATCTAAGGACTTCAAGGTGACCTTCTTACCAAATGCGAGTACTATGATGTTGTTGTACCTCTGCACTGATAGCTGAAGTGACGTCAAGCTGCTATCTGTTTTCTCCGTTGGTTTAGATCATTCTGGCTCTCGTCTAATTGCCTGAAGACGAGAGGTGCCGGCAACCGAGGAGCTTGTTGCGTGGTTTCTGGTGTAATTTTCAAAGGGGATGAGGAGCTGCTGTTGGTCACGGGAAGTGACTGTGAGGCCCCTAACCCCCACTCCCCCGAAACCCCACAACTCCCCATAATCCAGTTACTGCAGTCAGCAGCTGATCAACCCTGTCAGAGCACACTGGATCCTCCTTACCCTGACCTTTTGGAAGGACAGTCTGCTGCCATGAATTTGCCAATGGCTGGATATGATGTGTTTTGCTTTCAATTTCACTTTCATCTCTGGCCACATGTAAGTTCTTCAGTTTAACCTTATAACCCTTCCATAAAATGTCCGCTCGCTGATCCCTTTTTGTCAACTTAACCAGGTTCCCCACACGTACTCACCACCTCAGCAATCTCTACTTGAACTTGCCCACATTGACTTATTGATCTTCTCCAGCTTTGATAGAGCAGGGACTGTTCCTGTGCCCAAGCACCCTGCAGGAACTTTAATGAATCAGGGAGCAATCTGAATCTAATTGATGTTAAGTGTTTGTTAGTAGCCAATGTCTCTCCAAAGCTGTTGTTTGAAAGTATAGGTAACAGCCTTTAAATATGATTGCTGCATTCTCTGAACCGGAACATCCTCTGCCCACATAGTTCGAACGACGCCCCCTGCTGACCGACCGTTAATTGACCAGTTCTGACAATGTTGCATTCTCGACTTTTCCTAGCCTACCCACGTGGCCACACCTCCGAATTCCAATCCTGGTCCGAGCATTTCATAGCTTCCAGTAATAATTTGGCACTTATGCTCAATTCCACCACAAACCCCATTCCCGACCTATTATTTTGTGCTTCCAAGCAACTTTGGGCAAGAAAGTTGGGATACAGAGGTTCTGTTTTGCACCCTTATCATTTTGTTATCTCATCATTCCTGCACTTCCATTTTGTTTTCGTTCCCTCCGGTTCCCCTCTTTGTTCTTTGTCACTAAATCCTTTTAATTGCTGCATTTTTAATTTTTGACGAAAGCGGATGGAACTCAGACAAAGTAAGTGTCTACAGCAGATTGCGAGCATTTGTTAATTTGCAATATAATAAGTAACGTATGATTAGGATTCATTAAAAATTACGCTTAACACTGATTGATGTTGGAATATAAAGTCCACTTTCCCCCTCATTGACACGAAGTATGTTCCTCGATTTAACTTTCATATTTCAGAATCAGTTCAGTTCAAATGGCAAAAGACAGCTCGAGTCACTGAAGTCACTGCACTCCAACCTGATTTTGGACACGTGAGAACTTCAGTTTCTCTCCCTACTGCTCTCTCTATCCGAGCAACTTTCTCTGATTTCCTTTCCTTCATTTTTCAGCGGCCGTGCTCCAGGGGGAAATACTATTGGCTGTTGTTGAATCTCCAGCTCGAGCTGAGAGAGGGTTATCTCCCATTGTGAGGTCAGAGACCCAGGTTGATCGTACTCAGGGGTCAGGCCCCACTGCGCAGCCTCTGTAGAATCTCCATGTCTCAGTGTTCCCCAAGGGGAAAGGCACATCCAAGAAGGAGTCACTGCGGGCCTCACTATAGGCTGCACAGAGGGACACTGACAATTACACACGGAACTTGGACAACCAGTTCCAAGGGAACCGATGTGACACCTGTGCCCTGTGACTTTGCTTGGGAATTGACCCTGCGTGTGTTTAGGACAGGAACTCTTCCACTGGGTTAAATCCAGCCATTCAAAAGGATCGAATATCTACTGTACGAATAATGATATACTTCCGAACACGTCATGGAGACTATCATTTACAGCAGATTCTAGTCGATTGTACAACCAGAGAATTACACTGAAAAGTACAAATATTTCTCTGCATTAACTCATTCATAAAGGAATCATTCCATTGGTCAGGTATTTGTTGGAGAAGCACAGGCTGGCATTGCATGTCAGGCCCCTGCAAAAACCTGGACATAGACTGTTCTAATCAACTAGGGACCTGAAAACTCTGATGGGGAGACCCTCCTAAAGAATGTGGCCTTCACTGTCTGTGCTGTCACTTATTCCTCCCGAGAAGGTGGTGGAGAGTGTGCTCACTTCTTTAATCAGTACAGATTACTGGAATATTGTGTGCATTTGTTCCTGGGTCCGCACCTTCAATCATGGGAACGGATTGGAAAGAATGGAACTTTTCAGATTGGGAATCTGATGGGATTTTCAAAAATCATGACACCTCTGGGAGAAACTGTTCCCCGAATATAAGGTTCAAGAATGAGACAACACAGGCTGGAATTATCTGCAAAAGTAACAGATGTGAAGTAAGAGATGTTCTTTCTTGACACAACGCTTGGTGTTTTTGTGGAGGGTCCTGCTGGAGTTCTAATGGAGGCGGCTCCAACTGACGCTTTTAACAGGGAACTAGGTCATTATTTGAATTTCACTGAGGGGTGGAGACTCAATGGACAGAACAGAGTGTCGCAGTTATTTAGTTTCTGAATCTCAAACTCCCACTTTGAGAATGAGGACTTGGTCACTGACATCAAGAGATGTCAGCATGCTGACGCTGAGCTTGGGAGTCTTTGTTGTGGACATCGCGCTTTACTCACTGTCAACCTCCAGACAACAGGACATGTCATCAGAATTTGCAAATGACTCAAATTGAAAATGCAGGAAACAGGGAAGAGAAGAGTAGCAGAATTTAGGAGGAGACATGCAGAAGTTATTTCTCGTAGGTCTGAGGATGAACGTGGTCCACAGGATTCCTGATATCCTCACAATGAACTAATCAGAGCCAGACTTCCTTATTGTTCGTGGCCAATTAATATGAAGCACAGAATCCTGTGAAACAGACACGAGAGAGGCGAGAGCTTTCTGTTTGTCATAAAGAGCAAAACAGTCACGCAATGACCATGGGGGAGCGACATTTCCTGTATTTAATCAAAATCACACTCTGACATGGCGAAACCTCCAACGACCTGGATTGTGATTTGAAAAGCATATTCCACGTGAAGCTTGTTCAGAATCAGTCACAGTTTTTTTTAAAATCTGCAATCTGACTAGATTGATCCTGAAGGCAGAAGCTTTAGAGACGCTGCAGAGAAGATTTACCACCATGCTTCCTGGACTGGAGGGCATTTCTTATGAAGTAATATTGAGGGGCCGAGGGCTTTTCTCATTGTAGTGAAGAAGGATGCGGGGTGAATTGATAAGGGTGTATATGATGATAAGAACCACAGATAGAATGAATAGCCAGAGACTTCTTCCCAGTACAGAAATGTCTTCATAAGGGGGCATAATTTAAAAGTGATTGTAGGAAGGTTATTGGGGGGATGAGAGGTTAGTTCTTTCTATGCACCGACCAGACTCTGTGGCGGTGGTAGTTCAATCAGATGCATTATGGATGTTTACGCGACTCTAGGATAGGCACATGGTAGATACGTTATGCAGATCAGTTTGATCTTAAAGTAGATTAACCGATCAGCACATCATCGAGGGCTGAAGGGCCTGCAATGTACTCTTCTGTATCAATTGTCCTCCACATTATTGACGCCACTGTCAGTTAGAGTTCTGATACCATATATCCCCCTGAACGATAACGTTTAAGAACTTCTCACCATTTTCAACGGGATCATTCAGTTTCTGTTCGATTCCTCCGACAAACGTGAACAAATTGTTGTAATTGTACCATTCTCTACCACGACCTCTGGAGAGCAAGTGGGAATATAGCGTTGAGATCGGGAATCAGGCATGATCATATTGAAAGGAGAGCAGTCTGTCGGAGCTGAATGGCTTCGTCCTGCTCCTGGTTTCATTCAGCTAAATGTCCGCCTCAAAATCTCATCCTAAAAAGTATCAGTGATGACATTGGGAAAGCACATCAGCAGTTGTTTTCGTTAAGATTTTCCTGCATCTTGAAAATTTGATTTTTCTTTGCAGTGACGATGAACAGTCAGTCTGAGAATCACAGTGGTCCTCAGGAATCCTGATGGCATCTCAGTGAAAAAAATCATAGGAACGCTTCTTTACTGTTAATGGCCAATCGCATGCAATAAAGAGAGACACTTCATGGAACTTCCGGATTGTTCACGGACCCTAGATGTTAATTTGCTTTGTGGATTACGGACTATATAAATGTAGAGGAATTACACTGGATATCCGCAAGTAACGTGAGGATGGATATTTATAAACCCTGCAAAAAAATCTTAAGGGTATCCGAAAATGTTTTAAATGTAATTGAAAGGTTTTGAAATTTATTCAACATTGTCGAAGGAATGGGAGCTAATTTCAGAAACCGAGAGAGACTCACAGACACAGATAGAGAGCCACAGCCACAGGTAAGGATAAGATTGTCCTGGAGGTGTTTCGGAGCTCTCTCTGTGACCCGCAATAGGCATGGCAGCAACAGATGGAATGCAGTCATTTTCTGGTTATAAGGACGATGTTTTGATTACTATCTGGCACAGTATTTTCCCTGTCCTGGGAGGGCTTGATGGGGAAAATGCAAAGGGAGATTTATTCTTTATCTAACTCAGTGCTGTTCCTGTCCTGGGAGTGGTTGATGTGAACAGTGTAATTGGGCTTTAATCTGTACTTAACCCTGTGCCTGTGTTAGAGATTGATGGGGACAGTGTCGGGTGATTAAAACAAAACCTAGCTTCATGCTGAACGTGGCCTGAGATTTCAAAGGGTTCCAGTCTATTGTTAGATTACTCGACACTGAACCTATTTATAGATTCCAGAAGCAACAACGATATTTTCTCCCTATCTAATCCTGCAGTTCCTGTCATTGACTCTCAAACTTTCATCATTTTAGAGTATTCAAAATTCCAGGGATACAGTCCCCGGGCTTGTGTCATTTCCATGGCCATTGAACCCGTGCCGTCCAACTATAGTTCTGTGAATCTACGCTGCATTCATTTGCACATGGACTCCCAAGTCCCCAACCCATTCTTGCCTTTCCCTGTTTATAAAGTCGCTGTCAGCGCTGTGCTGACATGAAATGGCTACCTGAAACAAACCTATAATGGCTACTGACACTTTTGGAATCATTTGTCCTGGTTTGGCAGATTAAAACACATCGCACACTTCATACATTTTCATCTCTCGGCCTCCTGCAGATGAAATAAACTGGGATGTGAATCGATGCAATTTCGATGTTAGAGGAGGGATAATCTAAACCAAATGGTACAATGGTAAACTGGATGCAGGAGCAGAGAAGCTTCAGTTTGAGTCTGAATTCTGTCAGCACAGGTGAGGGGCAAATGTGTGAAAAGCTTTTTTTCCATTCATACATTCCTACATTGTAGAAATGTTAATTTACAAATTAAACTGTAAAAGCAGGATATGGAGAACTCTGTTACAAAGTTTCCATTGATTAAGATGCAGATTCCAGAATCCTTTTAAAGTCCGTGCCCTGAGATTTTTAAAAGTCTGTCTAACTTTCCAAACTTCAAGACGAAAATACGATAGTAATATGACAGGTCAGCTACTGAATTGTAGGTGCGTGGTCTTGTTCAGAATCTGTCAGAGATTTAGCGTGGAGTAAGATGTATTTTATCCAGATAACAGGCATTTATCAAGGAGCAGCCTGACGTAATTTGCCTTCAAATTTTGTGTTCTCTAAAAATAAAGAAATTGATTTACCATGAATCAAGCTTCTCGGATTGTGCATCATTAGTATACATTTGTGAAAGAGTAACTGTGTTTGTGAATGAGCGAGTTTGGCTTTGAGGTGTCTGTGACTGATTGACTGAGAGTTGGTGGCTGAGATTGGCTGAGTGAGAGGTTGTGTTCGAGTGTGAGATTCTGAGATCGGGAGTTTGCAATGCTCTACTGTGCGTGTGACTGAACATGTGTGACTGCATGACAGTGTGTCTGTGCGTATGAGCTATGTACGAGTTTGTGATAGACACTGTAGAGGCGTCTTTACTCTGTAATCTAACACAGAGCTTCCCTGACACGGGAGTGTTTGTGGACATATCTGTACATTGTATGCAACCCTATTTTTCCCGGACCCTAGGAGGTTTAGTTGGAGAAAGTGTACAGGGAAATGTACTCTGCCTATAAGCCAGTGATATAACTATGCTAAGTGCATTTGATAGGGACAGTGTGGGGATAGGGGTTGACTTTGTCATTATCTAATTCCACAGTGAACATGGCCTGGGAGTTAGAAAAGCTGAAGTGCAGAAACAGCTTTACTCTGAACTTAACCCCATTCACTACCTAAATACAATCTGAAAGAACTGCAGATGCTGTCAATCAGAAACAAAACCAAAAGTTACAGAAAAACCTCAGCAGGCAGCATCTTTGAAGAGAAATCAGCGTTAAAGTTTCAGGTCTGGCTCAGATAAACGGTGACCGGATACGACGTGGTAACTCTTGTTTCTCTGTTCAGATGTTGCCAAAACTGCTGAGCTTTTATCAGCAATTTGTTTTTTCCCTATTCTCTCCCTGTTCTACGAATTGCTCCCCTCAATTAGCTTAGAGACTTTGTTCTGCTGTACATCAGCTTGCTGACAACACATGGAATTCCAGTCTTTCACTCAGACTAAAGTAAATGAATATATAATCCCAGAGGTGATTATATATCACCTGACTCATGCACCTAACCTTCACATGTCTGATCACTATGGGAATTTAGAATGGCCAATATTACTTAACCCGCACATGTCGAAGCAAACCAGACCATCTGAAAGAACCCCACGCAAACACGGGGAGAACTTACAAACTCCATTTACAGTCGCACGATACTGGAATCAAACATGAGTCCCTGGAACTCTGAGGCAGCAATGCTAACCACTGAGTCACTGTGCCACCCAAACAGTTAAGTTTAAAATTGGGACTGGGAATACAAAAAGCTGCAGTTTAATTTCTGCGACATTCAGTTTCTCCAAAAATAACGTTTTATGGAGTACATCAGTTCAATAAGGCAGTTCACTACCATCTTCTCAAGGGCTGATGGGAATGAAGGATAAATGCTGAGTCCAGCCAGTGATGCTCAAGTACGATGAACAAACGAAAACTTCATCCTTTTGCCTTGCTAATACCTTGCTGCCCCTGCAGGTTAACGCAATGTGTTTTAATATCCCAGGACACACAGATCCCTCTCTCCGTCAGAGTCCTATAACATCTCCCCATTTAAACTAAAGTCTCTGTCGATTCTCCCTGACACTCTCCACTTTGTATTGTAATGGACAGGGCTTTGCCCATTGACTTATCATCGCTACATCGATCTGTTTGACAGCAGCTTACTTCCACTTCACAATTTACTTATAAACTAGTTTCACCAATAATATACTCAGTTTTTATATCAAGACTGACTTGAGCAGATGACTTTTGGAAATCTCAACATTCTTCTGTCACTCTCTGTTCCTTATTCAGTGTGTCTGCCTGTTTCGCTCTGCTCGCCCAGAATATCTGTGAATTGCCACATTCATCCGTTATCATTTTGGAGATGCTTCATGGTGTCCATACCTCCTGTACGATCACAGTAAAACGTCTTCACCTCCATAGGCCCAAGTCCTGGTCATAATTGCCAAACTGTCCACATATTTGGTGACGCCATCACTTGAACTCTCCCGATTTGTGTTCAAGGTTGTGGACAATGATGTTGAATCAATTAATAAGATCCAATTAATAAGATCACGTTAACATTTATGGTATTATTGGATCGACACCCTCACTCCCAGCACCCCCCCCCCCCCCCCCCCCCCCGCCTCCCCTGTCTTGGTTAGTACTTGTGCAGGTGGCCCTCTTCCTAACAACATTTGCAGCTCTTGGACTGCTTGTGATCCTTACTCTGTAACCCTCCTCTTTGCAGTTCCTGCTGAGGTTCATTTTACAATCGGCTACCATGCACCCAGAAGAACTTAAAGTCTCACACACTGTCTTTATTAGGATGAATGTTTGAATCATAAGCATTCATTTTACCTGTGTGGTATATCAATAATCCCATGCATTGCTGAAACCTTTAGGACGATGGGCTTATAGCTGAGAAATGGGATTTGTGTGTGTGGGAATCTTCATTGTCTGCCAGGACCATTCATTAACATGTTTCCCTCTGAACTATAAAGACCAAATGAACACAAGAAATAGGGGCATGAGTCTGAAATTCGGCTCCTCGAACCTGCTCCGATTTTTAATACAATCATGGCTGATCTCATCGATGAAGTGCTTTAAGAGGTTAAGAATGGCAAACATTAACTCCCAGATTGCTGAGATCCTCGATAATTCGACACGATCGTAATCGATCCATGCAGACCCCATCTCTCTGGCACTTCACTCATCTCTGGAACATCTGGATAACAAGGACACCTACATCAGTCTTCTGTATATTGGCTTTAGCTCTGCCTTGAAGACCCTAATGCCAACAAGAGTCATTGACATTTCTGAGTCCTAGGACTCTTTCCTCACATCGGGAACTGGATCTTTAACTTTCTGACCTGCAGATCACAATGAATGAGGATAGTTGGAAACTCCTCTTCTTCAATAATACGCAATACTGGTGCCCTTCAAGGCTGTGTATTCACCCCGCTTCAATATTTCTTACCCTCTCATGACCGTACCGCCAAATTCAGCTCTAACTCCATTTACAGATTTACTAATGACACCACGATAGTGGGTAGGTCTCAAAACCGACCTAGATTACACCTCCTCCCACGCTGCCCTCTGTAAAAACGCCATCCTTCACCTCCACTGCATCTGCTCCCAGGTGGACCAATTCGAATACCGAACAACCCAGATGACCTCCTTCTTCAAAGTCCGAAATTTCCCCTCAGACGTGGTTGACGATGCTCTCCACCGCATCTCCTCCACTTCCCGCTCCTCCGCCCTTGAACCCCGCCCCTCCAAATCTCCATGACGGCTGAACCCCACTGGTCCACACCTACCACCCCACAAACCTCCAATTATCGTATCATCCTTCGTCATTTCTGCCACCTCCAAACAGGCCACACCACCAAGGACATGTTTACCTCCCCTCCCCTACCAGCGTTCTGGAAAGACCACTCCCTCCGCGATTCCCTCGTCAGTTTCACAACCCCCACCAACTCAACCTCCACTCCCAGCAACTTCCCCTGCAACCACAAGAAATGCAAAACTTGCGACCACACCTCCCCCTCATTTCTCTCCAAGGCCCCAAGGGATCCTCCCATATCCATAAAAAATTCACCTGCACCTCCACACACAACATTTACTGCATCTACTGCACCCGATGTGGCCTCCTCTACCGTGGGGAGACAGGCCGCTTACTGGCGGAACATTTCAGAGAACACCTCTGGGACACCCGCACCAAACAACCCAGCCGCGCTGTGGCTGAATGCTTTTACTCCCCCTCCCACTCCGCCAAGGCCATGCAGGTCCTTGGCCTTCTCCATCGCCAGACCATGGTAACAGACGCCTGGAGGAAGAGCACCTCATCTTCCGCCTAGGAACCCTCCAACCACAAGAGATGAACACAGATTTCTCTAGCTTCCTCATTTCCCCTCCCCCCACCTTATCTCAGTGCCAACCCTCGGACTCAGCACCGCCTTCTTGACCTGCAATCTTCTTCCTGACCTCTCCGCCCCCACCCCCACTCTGGCCTATCACCCTCACCTTAACTTCCTTCCACCTACGCATTCCCAATGCCCCTCCTCCAAGTACCTCCTCCCGACCTTTTATCTTAGCCTGCTTGGCACACCCTCCTCATTCAAGAAGAAGGGCTTATGCCCGAAAAGTCGACTCTCCTGCTCCTTGGATGCTGCCTGACCTGCTGTGCTTTTCCAGCAATACATTTTTCAGCTCTGATCTCCAGCATCTGCAGTCCTCACTATCTCCTACAGGAAATAGCGCTTAGTGACATGGTGTTCAGACAACAATCTTTCCCTCAATGTCAGCAAAACAAGGGAACTGGCCATTGACTTCAGGAATTGGACTGAAGAACACACACTGGTCTCTGTCATTGGTGCTGATTTGGAGGTAATGGACAGCTTCAATTTCCGAGTAATAAATATTACAAACAATCAGTCTATTCATGTCAACTCTACAGTCAAGAAAGCACATCAATGCATCTACCTCTTCTGACGGGGAAGGAAATCTAGCATTTTAGCAATGGCTCTGACCAATTTTAACATTGCACTGCAGAAAACATTCTATCCAGACGCTTCGTATGGTAACTGCTCTGGCCGTACTGCAAGAAATTACAGAGATGCGTGTATCTAACACAATCCATCACACAAATCACATTTCCTTCCATTGACTCGTTATTGAATTCCCACTGCTTCAGGAATGCAGCTAACACAATCAAAGGCCCCTCCCACCACCGCTATGCTCTTTCCCAACCTCTTCCATCGGACAGAAGATGCAAATGTTTGAAAATACGTACCAATGGATTCAGGAACAATTTCTTCCGTGCTGTTATCAAACTTATGAATGGACCTGTCATATATAGAGTTGATCCTTCTCTGCACCTGTTCAAAAGCTGTGAAACTATATTAAACTGATGTCCTTGTGTAAGGTATGATTTGTACTGAAGAGAATGCAACATAATATTCTTCACTGTTTCTCAGAATGTATGACTATCACAAAACAAGCAAAATCAATCTGCATACCATACGTCTGGGTCTGGTCTGCTCGATAACACTTTAAACCTATGTCTCCTGTGGTCTGTGTAAAAGACTTCCATTATCCATTACTTCCATGCCTGTCGTAATTTCGAAAGGATCTATTTTGAAATGATTTATTATATTGTCCCGCATCATTTATGATGGGAGGTGGCAGGATTGCAGAGTTTCTGTCTGATCCGTGAGTGATGAAGTCAATTAGCCTTGTCTATCCGATGCTTCTTATGGTTTCTGGAATGCAACTATTTCTGTGTCGTAGCTTCACCAGGTTGACACCTTACGTTTAGATATACCCAGTGTATGCACTCATAGAACATCGAACATAGAAAAGTACAGCACAGAACAGGCCCTTTGGCCCACGAGATTTAATCCTAATGACAAATATAGTAACTTAACCTACGCACCCCTCAACTCACTGCTATCCATGTGCATGCCCAGGAGTCGCACCAATGTCCCCAATGACTCTGCTTCCATGACCACAGCTGGCAACCCATTCCATGCATTCACAACTCTCTGCATAAAGAACCTAACTCTGACATCTCCTTTGTACCTTCCTCCTAATATCTTCAAGCTATGACTTCCCATACCATTCGTCCTGCCCGGGGGAAAAGTCTCTTCCTATTGATTGTATCTATTCCTCGCATTATTTTCTATACGTCGATCAGGTCTCCTCTCTTCCTCCTTCACGCCAGAGAGAAAAGTCCGAGCTTATTCAAACTTTCTTCATAAGGCAAGCCCTCCAGTCGAGGCAGCATCCCGGTAAACCTTCTTTGCGCTTTCCCCGAAGCCTCTGCATCTTTCCTATAGTAGGGAGACCAGAACTGGACACAATATTCCAATTGTGCTTTCACCTGGGACTTGTAGAGCTGCAGCTCTTAAACTCAATCCCCCTTAATGAAAGCCAAAACTCCATATGCTTTCTTAATAACCCTATCCACTTGGGTGGCAACTTTGAGGGATCTATGTACTTGCATACCCAGATCCCTCTGTTCCTCCACATTGCCAAGGATTCTGTCTTTAATCTTATGTTCAGCATTCGTATTCCACCTTCTAAAATGCATCACTTCGCGTTTATCCAGGTTGAACCCCATGTGCCATTTCTCAGCCCAGATCTGCATCCTATCTATGTCGCGTTGCAGCCTGAAGTAGCCGTTTATACTGTCGACGATACCTGCAACCTTAGGGCCATCTGCAAACTTACTAACCCACTCTTCAACCTCCTCATCCAAGTCATTTATAAGAACTACAAAGAACAGAGGCCCAAGAACAGAGCCCTGCGGGACCCCAATCAACACTGTCCTCCAGGCAGAATATTTTCCATCTACAACCACTCTCTGCCTTCTGTCAGCCAACTAATTCTGAATCCAGATCGCCAAATCTCACTGTATTCCATACTTCCTGTCGTTATCTACTCTACTCTTTATTTCTCTTCATCGACTCTTCATTTAAACAGGTTTGATCACTGGCTCCAAGTCATAACCCTCCCATTCATCTGCTTCCCCTGCCCTTCCATTTCTTCGTTGTCATGTCTTTGGAATGTACTTTGTTTAGAGGCTTCGGTAAATTTGTACAGTGCATCTTGGAGGCTGTCATTGAGTTACACCATGCAGAAGGACTGGTTAATACTTACAAACAGTCTCTAACACACTCATTAAAAGGCAGAGCTCATAGGAACAGCTGAAACAAAAATATACCAGGTTTCTTCAGGATTAAAGCACCTATCACTGCCGCGAACAGAGAGCTCCTGAGCAGTTTAAGACTTCCCTGTATCTTGTTCAGAGTCCCAAGCTGTTTAGTTGCCTGAGAACCAATCACATCGTTGCTGGTAGCAGACAGCCTTTGTCAGTGGTGAACTAGTGGCCAATCATCAATGAGCTCCTTGTCACAAACAAAGGCTGCATCTGTGTATAACTCCGTTCATCTCCAATCACATTTCAATTATTGGGTCACTATCAGGTAAATTGCTGTCAAACCTTGCAGCTATCCTCCACTTTCTATCTGTTTGTAAGGTCGCTCTTTTCACATTTTAGTCCACAATTACACTCAATTCGTTTTTAAAAAAAATGTTTTTATATGTATGCGCCCTGAGAAAACTAAAATGCCATTTCAAAAACGCATTTACTTGCAAAATACATGATGCACATTTTTTATAAAAAGTGCAGTCTATTTATTATTTCTCCCTTCTTGCAATGTTATGCAACCTTCGCATTTCTTAAAGCTTTTACGTATTTCACCATTTGTATTTTAGGACAATATATCTGAATTCACATTCGGTTTTCTTTTGATGTGTATCATAAAATGGTTACAACAAACGACACCATCAACATTTGTTGCATTGTTAATTTGAAACTTTTAAAGAAGGCCAGTGGATTACAATCTGTGTAATTTTGTATTTCATTGTTCTTTGTTGGGTGGTCTTGGAAGTGCTGAAGATCTAACAGCAATCCCAAAGTCCCCTTTCCTATGGAAGTGGACATTTCCAATGATCGGTATTGATTCTAATAGAAATATCCTCCAAGTTCTCAATTCCTAATTCATCATCCTGGAACAAGACAGCACGTCGACCCAATTCAGAAGCATCAGCGGCCATTTCGAAAAGACTGGAAAACGCAGGTATGGTAAAATAGGTTCATCAATTCAAATTGCTTTCATCCTTTCAACATTAACCTCGCACTCTACTAACTAAACCACCTTTCTCTTATTTCGTTCAAAAACTCGTTAAAGGCACAGCTGTCCAGACAAAATTATGGACAAATTTCCTATAAAAGCAAACAATCCAAAAATCTATTAATTTCTCATTTAGTTTTAGGAAAGAAATTCTAATAGTATCACTTTTGCTGTCTCTATCAACATCTGTGCGCTTGTGTGTGTATGTCTGTGTGACTGTATGTGCACGTGTGTCTCTTTAAGTCGATATGTGTGCTTCTGTTTGTAGGAGTCTCTTCACATCTCTCTGTATATGTGATTGTGTCTGAGTATTTGTACGTATTTCCGTCTATCACACACACACAGAGACAGGCACAAAACACACACACACAGAGAGACAGGCACAACACACACACACACACGCACACACGTTCAAACATAACGAAAAGCAATATATCACTTCACGCCCAAGAGGAATAGTCAGAGGTACAGATATATTGGGGTTTAAACCACATTTCAATTGTTACAATCCCGAAAATAACAGAGAACCCGTTGCACAGAGGTACAGACCCAGAGATACATAAAAATGGAGACACACACTAATACACACAATGAGACACAAACACACTCGCATAAGCACAGATAGTCAGGCAGAGATAGATGGGTGGATACACACAGAGAATCACAAAGACAGGAACACACGATAATACACAAACACATTCAGAGAAAGACATGCATAATGCCAAACAGAATCAGTGTGCAGTAACTGACACTGCGCTGTGTCTAACCATCTGCAGCACAATCTGTGTCCCATCAGCTCATTCCCAGTTTTTACAGATGAAATGTTGATGAGAAAGTGGAACAGTCGCGTGAGGTCTCTCAGCATAATACCAGTGAAAAGGTGAATCTAGTTAAAAGATCATGGTCATTTGAGCAACTAACAGACTTGTACACCACATCCGTGTAATCACTGCATGTCCAGCTGCGAAATGGATTGATGATGATGGCAAGTAGTTATGTTCCCCATAATTAGGAAGATTTAACTTGCAGTGCAGCTTGCTCAGCGCCACAGTCACAAACATTCTCTGTCTCCACCATCCACACTCAGTAGCAGTGGAATATACCACTGAAAAGATGCACTGTAGAAATTGCCCAAAGTTCCTCACAGAGCAGCTTCCAGAACCACAGCATTATCGCCTGGAACACTGAGCACAGCAGATAGACGGGACACCAGTTGACAGTGCCACATCAAGCCACTCGCCACCCTGGCTCGAAAAATCGTCTCAATTCCACAAGTGCCATTCGTTGTAAATCCACGAACTCCCTCCCTTACATCATGATGGGTTTATTTGGACAAAATGAATGGCAGCAGTTCAAGACGCTAACTCATCGTCAACTTCGCCAGAACAATTATATCTGAGTAATATTTAAACAGGCTGTATAGACCTCACATTCTTTCTTCAGCGTTAACCCCATTCCAATTATTCAGTAATTATTACTTTTCTAAATTCCTACCGCCCTACTGAATTCCCCTACTCTCATAACACATGAGCTAACCTTTCCCTTCTCTCGGCAGATGTTGCATGACCTTATCAGATTCCTCTGAATGGCCTGTGTTTAATTCAGAGAGAATTATAACTTCCTATTCCTGTTTTTGTGAGAGAAAACATTTTCCAAACCGATTCCTTTAATTCTATTTGTTCACAGAGAAAGGAGGCATTGTTCTGTCCAAATGCATTACATGCTCATGAGGGCATCAATATATTGTGATGATTTTTAAAATAAAATATATTAAACATAATGAAATTCATGATGAAAACACGAGACCCAATTCGATCTGTAAGGGGCAGGAATTCAGTCATGCGAGGTGAAATTGATGACTGCAGATGCTGGAGATCAGTGTCAAAATTAGACTAATACAGGAAAAGCACAGCAGGTCAGGTAGCATCCGAGGAACAGGAGAGTCGACATTTCGGGCAAAACACCATCATCGGGAATGAGGCTGGGAGTGTCCATCGTGGACAGATAAATGGGAGGGAGTGGGGCTGCGGAGAAGGGAGCGGAGAGCGCAATTGATGGATGGGGTTGGGGGTAAAGGTGATTGGTCGGAGAGGACGGTGGAGCGGATAGGTGGGAAGGAAGATTGGCAGGTAGGACAGGTCATGAGGATAGTGCCGAGCTGGCAGGATGGAACTGGGATAAGGTGGTCGGAGGAGGAAATCAGGCAAATGTTAAAGGCCACATTGATGCCCTGGGGTTGGAGGTTCCTGAGGAGGAAGATCAGGCGTTCTTCCACCAGGCGGCGAGTGGTGAGTGAGTGGTGGTAGAGAAGTTCCAGGTCCTGCATGTCCTCGGCAAATTCCGAGGGGGAATTCAATTCTCCATCCGCCAGTTGTTGTTTTGTATGTTGCTCCTGACCCATCAAAACACAGATCTGTGTGAATGCGCAAACAACCTCTCTCTATACATTTCACTCAAAATAATGTCAATAACAGGACGGATTAAAACAAAATGCAAACTGTGTTGAATGCTGGATGTAGGGAATCATGTTACTGTAGAGCCTTTGCAGCACTGAGATCAGGCTTTCGGCCCATCATTCACAAACCAGTCTGCACTCTCTCTTGAAACCTCTCCAATTACCCAGATCCCTGTCTGATTGAAGACTGTGTGTGTGGAGTTTGCACATTCTCCCCGTGTCTGCGTGAGTTTCCTCTGGGTGCTCCAGTTTCCTCGCACAGTCCAAAGATGCGCAGGTCAGGGTGGATTTGCAATGCTCAATAGTCAATAGTGTCCAGGTGAGTGTTGGTTATATGGTTAGCCATGAGAAATGCGGGGTTACAGGAATAGCGTAGAGGGTGAGACTTGGTGGGATGCAGGATGAGCCGAATAGCCTGTTTCTACACTGTAAGAATTTTATGATCCTATACTCCATCCCATCTATCTCTGTGGATGAAGAGGACTATCACCTGATCAAATATCCCCTTCAATGGGTCAACGTTTGTTTTCTATCTGACAAAGAACTGCAGATGTTACAGATCTTAGAGACAGCACAAAAATTGCTGGGAAACTCAGCAGGTCCGGCAGCATTTGTGGGGAGTGAACCTTTTAGATCCAGTGATTGTTCTTAAGGGCTGAAGGCTTCTGATTCTGGTGTTTTCAGACCTGTTGACGTTTTACAAGCAATTTGTTGTTTTGCTTTCAGCCCCAGTTCAGTTGGTGACTATCACGGCCTTGTTATGTGCGTTTGGGAAAAGGGACACTTTATCAGCTAGCGCGGTGGTGGTGTAGTGGTGAGCATAGCTGCCTTCCAAGCAGTTGATCTGGGTTCGATTCCCGGCCATCGCAGTGTCGTGGCTTTTCCTGTGGTTTTGTAAGGAAAAGTCTTGAGCACCAACGTTGCATTCTGTGGCGAAATGGATTTGTCAGGTTGCTTTAGGGTTTTCATGACGTTGGTTCCTGTTAATTGCCGTGACAATCCGGGCAGCGTTGCTCGAAAGCTTTCCTCTCTGCTGCCCATTGCTTATTTGAATATTGTTCGCAACATAAGGTTCGTTTTGTTTTGTTCGAAAAGTGAGGGATTGCTATCGTCAGAAACTTTAAATAATTACAGAAGCCCCTGGAAATTCGGAACAGATCCAACAGCTTCTATCGTGGACAGGAAGGAGGTTTAAATGCGTCAAATTTCTTCAAGGTTAAAATACATTCGCACCTCAAAACCATTTGGAAGCTTAAGAATTACAAACATCACATTATAACTTTTGCTCATCCGTTCACGTTTCACAATATCATTCCGGTAGCAGGACGACCAGTTTTGTATGGTTTATGCAATGTTACTATATTCGAACATTGACTGTTTCGTAGTTAAATGATGTTTCATTTCGTTCAGTTTTCCAATAGAGTTGGGTTAGTCCACACTTTGTTTTTTTGTTTGTGTTACAACGATAGTGCGAAGTAAATTGTGTTTCGGTTCAAGCCTGGAAGTTTCACCAATTGAATTGCATTGCCGTACATTTGCCTTCAGCAGAAAAGAAAAAGGGATCTAGACCATCTTCTTAATTAATAGGAGTTTGATCTGGTTCAAAACCTCTTCAATTTCGGTCAATACATGTTCCTACAGTCCGCAACAATGATTCTCACAGATTACGAGGAGGATGCACAGACATCGTTATTAATTGGCATTACCTCGGACATGAGACGTTTGGGAACGATATTCCTCAGACCATCGACTGTCTGCTCAGCCAAGGTTAAAGACTTGGAATCCGGCAAAATTGGGAACAATGCAATTCCCAGGAGACTGAGAGGTTAGTAACAGAGCTGGAGGTGGAGAGTCGGGAACAGGACAGTCCGCTCTGATCACTGACCCTTCACCGTCAGTATATCCAGTGCCAGGAATGACTGCCATTGGTCAGAATGACAAAATGTTATTATGGAAAATAAAGAGCACGAAAGTAAGGGAAAGTTTAAAGCATGAAAGCAAGGGAAGGCTTAAAGCATGAACCCCACTGGCGATCTGTTGCAAGGGATCTGTAGAATGCAGGATGAGATAAGAATAGTGGAATTCTCTCACACCAATTAGCAAAGAAAGGTTGACGCTGAAAGGTCTCGATGGTGAGATTAGATGACAGTTAGTAAAGTTAGGCTTCCTGTTAAGTATCATTATGTCTCGATTGGGAACATAAATATTTGGGGCATGACATTAAGTATCAAATTAATAGTTAATAGAGTCAGCCTGATTGAGATTATTGACAATAAATAACTAATTATGGCATCGGGAAAATATGAAGTAGGGTCTGGAATTTAAGACCATTGTTGCAAAAGCTGACATTAAATATCTAACCGTTCACATGAGAATAACGTGAAGTAGAATGAACAATTAAAGAGATGATGGGAACTAACATCACTGGTTTATTGTGTAGCGAGTGTGAGGTACTTTGATTAATATATTTAGACATGCTGATCAGCAAACAAAGCATGGGAAAAATGTATAAAAAACCATGGACGATGAAGTTCGAGAGCATTCGAGAATCTGCTTTCTCGGAGTCACGGTTTTTCGTTTGCAAATAACAGACCGACTTCTTGAAGAACTCTCTACGTCTCCTGGTGATTCTCTATACTTTTTCCACGACAGAACTCAGCTGGTCTGGCAGCATCCATGCAGAGAGAATCGTGGACAATATTTAACAACTTCATCAGAACTCAATAATCTCCCTCAGGTACTGCCAAACGAGATAGTTTTGTCAGCAGTTTCTGATTTTGTTTCAGATTCCCAGAGGCCACAGTTCATTACATTAACCTTTAAACCATTGCAGAAAGTTCTTTGTGGTTCTTCACACGGAAATTTTCCGTTTGAGGAACATTTTCCTGCCCCTATTAGAAACAAGAAACACTGCAGCAGAGAAAACAGATGCTTTAACAACAACGATCGCTGTCGCCTTTGGAGGTCTTGAACCACCAGCCTTTCATTTAACGGTCTAATACGCTGAAACTTCCAACCTAAAACCTTGCCCAAACATCTAAAGCAGGCTGTGACGGATTTCAGTCTGTCCTTCCCAACCGAGAAGTTTCCTCTTATCAGTTTTATTTTTCCAAATTAAAGTCTGGAACATTCATTATGGAGGCATGGGAACAGTCTTATCCCATCCACGACAGACACACCCATGTCACTGAGCACCAACTCTCCTCGAACTGCGACCATCTCCCTTCAAGCCTCCTTGTCCCTTGTGTGGTCCCGAGTTTTTTCATTGTCCCGGATTCAAGATGAGGTTGGATTTAACATGTAGAGGAACGATAATTATTTCAATGTCTTAGATCAGTTCATGTCCCGAGAACATCAAAGTTAATGGTCTGTCCTCTTAAAGAAGGGGAAGCTGTCTTGACTGTCTCTGCTCAACCGGGCAGTTCACCCTTCTTCAATCTCCATGGATTTCAAATCTCACAGAGTTTCTGAAGATTCACAATGTTGGAGACTGGGTTATATGGTTTGCCTCTTGAACATTTTTTCCATCTGCCAATTGAAAATATTTTCCCAAAATCTCTTTAACACTCCTCTGCCTTGCATCATGTCCAGGGTCGAGATTTCCTGGCATTTGGAGAGATTCCCGAGCTTTTCTTTGCACCCAAGACAATTAACTGAAGATGGTAAAAACAATGAATGCAGATGCTGGAAACCAGATTCTGGATTAGTGGAGCTGGAAGAGCACAGCAGTTCAGGCAGCTTCCAAGGAATTTCGAAATCGACGTTTCGGGCAACAGCCTTTCATCAGGAATAAAGGCAGTGAGCCTGAAGTGTGGAGAGATAAGCTAGAGGAGGGTGGGTGTGGGGAGAAAGTAGCATAGAGTACAATGGGTGAGTGGGGGAGGGGATGAAGGTGATAGGTCAGGGGGGAGAGGGTGGAGTGGAGAGGTGGAAAAGGAAATAGGCAGGTAGGACAAGTCCGGACAAGTCATGGGGACAGTGCTGAGCTGGAGGTTTAGAACTAGCGTGAAGTGAGGGAAGGGGAAATGAGGAAACTGTTGAAGTCCACATTGATGCCCTGGGGTTGTAGTGTTCCAAGGCGGAAGATGAGGCGTTTTTCCTCCAGGCGTCTGGTGGTGAGGGAGCGGCGGTGAAGGAGGCCCAGGACCTCCATGTCCTCGGCAGAGTGGGAGGGGGAGTTCAAATGTAGGGCCACGGAGCAGTGTGGTTGATTGGTGTGGGTGTCCCAGAGATGTTCCCTTAAGCGCTCTACGAGGAGGCGCCCAGTATCCCCAATGTAGAGGAGACCACATCGGGAGCAACGGATACAATAAATGATATTAGTGGATGTGCAAGTAAAACTTTGATGGATGTGGAAGGCTTCTTTAGGGCCTTGGATAGAGGTGAGGGAGGAGGTGTGGGCGCAGGTTTTACAGTTCCTGCGGTGGCAGGGGAAAGTGCCAGGATGGGAGGGTGGGTTGTAGGGGTGTGTGGACCTGACCAGGTAGTCACGGAGGGAACAAACTTTGCGGAAGGAGGAAAGGGGTGGGGAGGGAAATATATCCCTGGTGGAGGGGTCTATTTGGAGGTGGCAGAAATGTCGGAGGATGATTTGGTTTATGCGAAAGTTGGTAGAGTGGAAGGTGAGCACCAGGGGCGTTCTGTCCTTGTTATGGTTGGAGGAGTGGGGTCTGAGGGCGGAGGTGCGGGATGTGGACGAGATGCGTTGGAGGGCATCTTTAACCACGTGGGAAGGGAAATTGCGTTCTCCAAAGAAGGAGGCCATCTGGTGGGTTCTGTGGTGGAGCTGGTCCTCCTGGGAGCAGATCCGCCAGAGGCGGAGGAATTGGGAATACGGGATGGCATTTTTGCAAGAGGTAGGTTGGGAAGAGGTGTTATCCAGGTAGCTGTGGGAGTCGCTGGGTTTGTAAAAAATGTCATTGGCAAGTCGGTCGTCATTAATGGAGATGGAGAGGTCCTGTTCTGCAGCTGTTTATCTTGATGGGGGAGGGAGCGGTGGGGCTTGGCACATTGAAGAGCAGGAGAAAGTATTGTCACTTAACAGGATCAGTGTCCAGAGGACTGTGATTGAAGGAATTTAATGAAATGCAGCACTTGTGTACAGTAAATTCACAGAATACTGCAGAAAACCGACGGATCTCGCAGTAACTGTGGAAAGAGAAACAGAGATGACATTTTGAGAGTGATATACTTGTGATCAAGCACTACACTGCCAGCGAAATTACAGTCACTAAAGTGTTTTTGAAGAAGATTCAGGTCTATTTGTTCATTCAAAAGACAAAAAAGACAATGCTGCAAACTCTCAGAGCTGGCACTGGACAGTGCAGACCGACCTTGATGTTTTTTTCTTCTCTGATATACACCTGGGATAATGTGGCACCAGAAGGCCTCCTCACAGCGGAAGTGGCCAATTATGTAAGACTTAGGTGTGGAGGATATTTTCTCTTTCAGAGGGTAGCAAATCTGTGAAGTTGTTTGCAACAGAGTGTTGTCAATGCTGCATACATGCAAGGCTGAGAAAGACAGGCATTTGGTCACTTCGGGAATCGAGGGCCACAGAGATGAGGCCGAAAGGGGATTTGAGGATTAACCAAATCAGCCGTGATCTCATTGCAACTTGTCGCTGACTTGATGGGTTAAATTGCTTCCATCTGCTCAAATGACTTTGTTGTCATTTCGAAAATGTGAACCACCATTGCACATTAAGAAAAGCAGAAAGTTTAGAAGAGAAGATTACAGTCAAACTGAGTCAACATCATTTTTGAAAGGAAAAACACACGATGACAATCTGACAGATTTCTTTGGTAGCATGACCTGCAGAGTTGGTGAAGGACGATGCTCAGTAAAGTTCATTTGAATTTTAGCAAGCAATCAATAAGGGGCTATGTAAAAGTCCGTTGCACGAGAAAGGAGTTCTCGGTTTTGGGTCATAAAGCAGCATTGTCTGTCCATTGCCTATTTAACAGAAATCACCGAATCAAGATTAATGAGCAGTTTTCAAGTTGGAAAGATATATTTAGTGAAATCCAAACTGGTTAGTCATCGGATTTAATGTTTTATCTGACCGAAAGACTTGGAGGAAGTGGCAGAGTGAAATGCTGCGATACACAATAGGTGGGGGAGCATATTGTGATAAGGATGTGGAATTTTGCAAACAGGTATCGATAGAATTAGTGAGTGGAGAAGTCTTGGCAAATGCAGTTTCATGTAGGGGCACTTTTATCTGTTAATAGGTTCACAGCTCTCCATTCAATTTGCAATGTTGCAACCCCGCACAAGAGCGCATTCGCTCGCTGTTGCAGATTTTGTTGACACATTGTTACCACTGTTTTTGATCATGTGTTGGTTTCTGAGTGAAAATTGTTTCCACTGTACCAGAGGTGCCAGAGACACGTTTATCAGTTCAGCCGAATATATGATAAACAATGTCCCTTTCAAAACGTGAGGTTCCATTCCTACCATGCACCAACCAAAATATACAGAGCCGTGGAATGCGAATGGCCACATACTCGGGGGATTGAGAGTGACGGCTCCATGTCAAATAGTGCTGAAACAAAAGTAACTGATTTAGAATGCTCTGAATGAAACCGAACGGAACTCTCCCTAAACTTTTCCCAATTCACTCGGAAAATGATAGTGTTGCGTGCACGTGGGTTTACGTACTGAACAGTTTATTGTCAGTAACAGGGGTGGGGTGGGGCAGGATAGTGAGGTTTTCGCGTGGCTGAGATGTGATCTGGTCGAACGGGGAATTCAAACGCCCGCAGAACAGAGAGCTGGTTGATCCAGGAACTCACTCCCATCTTCTGTTCCCAACCCAATTCTCCAGCCTTTTGTCTGTGACACTAAGCTCCCCTGAATTCCGGATTCAGTCTATTTCCCAGAATGGGTCTGAATTCGCCCCAACCTTCTCCACATCTGCTGGCAGCTGTTACACCGCGTCTGTGTGTGATCGAACACAGTTTCATTCCCACACAGCAAACCCGGTCTGTTCGGAGCAAAGTCATACCCGCTGTGGGACAGATATGTGGGTCTCTGGCCCCAAATGTGTTTCTGCGACGGAGTAGTTAGCTCCTTCACCACTCACGGCAAGGACTGGTGCTTCAAAATGTGGGGAGAAAGAAAATAGGCACAAAAGTTTGGACAGGTTAGTTCAAGGGTTATTGTAAGCATCAGTGGAGCCCCTGCTTCAGAGTCTGAGTTTGAATCGCACAGACCTGGATCCAATTCGCATTCAGGAAATAAAGATTTATTTCTCTTCTTTTGGTTTATCCGAATGAAAACTATTTCCTGCGTCCACACAGAGCACAGACGCGGATCTGCCAGAATCAATCCAGTGATTGACCGCATCCAACTGGAAGGATAATTGCGGCAGATACAGGAGACACCTCTCACCGCAAATCACCTCTAAGGATCTTGCCTTTCTCAGCTGAAACTATCTCACTGTTCCTTCAATGTCGTTTGTTTTCATTCTGGGAACTCCCTCCCGAGCGACATCATGGATGCATCTCTGTGCTGAGTACTTCCACGGTTCTGTAAAGTAACTTACTATCTCAAGCTCTGGAGTAATTATGGATGGGCAGTGAAGCTGATCCCAAAGAGTGACGTGCATACGCCAGAAATTAGTTTCAAACGGCTGCAATTTCGAAGTGAAAACCCGAAAGTATTCGGGAACAAGTGAGAAGTTTCGAAGGGGGAGTAGGATAAACTGAAAGTCGATGATGACTGGGAGACGTGAGGCAAGAATTGAGATTGATGCTGTTGGTGTAAGGCTCAACGTCAGTGCTAATGGGTTAGCCCTTACTACCCACTGTTCACACCGACTCACACACCACTCCTGGTAAATTCACCACAATTACCCTGATCTTTTGGTATGAGATTCCCTCTGTGCATATTCATGCGTTTTATCGGCCCCGAGAGGATGAACGCATCCCCTTTACCCTGTCAGATTACAGAGGGGAAGGCAATAGTTTGAAAACAAAGCAGGAAGAGATTGCCCCTTTCGGTGCATTTTCAGTGAAGGAAGACCAGCTGTGACCTGTTCTTTCCTGCATAAGCGCAGGTTGATATATATTCTCATCGAGCAGCTTTATTACTGCAAGGAAGTCCGAGTTACTCTGATCAAATAGTTAATTAAATGCACATATGGATTTGAAGATCACCGTATGTGGCTTTGTCAGTTAAAGCATCTGGTAATAACCAGGCGAGTATGGTGTCAAATGATCTGAAATGTTCCGTACATTGAAAGTCCATTGCATAAACTTATTGTAAAAGCCGTGTTGTTGATCCAATATCGCGACAGTGAGGGCTCAGCATGCTTCTTGTGTTTGAGCTCAGCCCGTTGTTATTTGGTGATACCAAGCCCAGCCGCCTGCTGTGGACCTTTTAGTCAATGTTCTATCCTGCTCATCCAACGGCGAGATTCTGTACTCTGTTTAACAATGATTTCTCCATCTCTTCTACTTTTAGTCTCTCGCTGTCAGAGCAAGTCTTTTTTTAAATAATGAAGTGAGGCAGGAGACACTGCAGACTTGCCAGGAAATGTGGTAATAACGCATCCATTGCGAGATGACAGCTCTCATTGTCTGCTGTCACCATTTATTAATTTTAGGCAAACTGCAATGACGTCATTGAAATCCTATAATTGGAGAGAAACTGCTTTTCTTCTGGTCGGTTATGAATTCTAATTACAATTGTAAATGGTCATATTTTGACTGAAGGAATGGCACCTGACCTCAGACCTAAGTGACAGAGATATTACCTGGAGACTGTGAGCCCAGTTCTACACACTCTGGCCGGGGCGGTGGGGTGGGGGGGTGGGGCGGGTTGGGGGGGAGGCGGAGAAAGCCACGAAACAGGTATACTCTCAAACTGTCACCGAATTTCAGACTTTTCCAAGAGTAGGAATAGAAATTGAGGGATATTGACAGACAGAGAGTGGGAGAATGTAGAAGAGAGTGAGATGGTATAGAGAGACAAATAGATAAGCATACGAAGGTCGACACTGAAAACAGAAGCTCTCCATTCAACGTTGTTGCTCATGGACAGAAAGGAGAAGATAAAGGTAATGAGTAAGGCCAGCCTTTCACCAACTCAGGAGAACAGCAACAGCATTACAGCCGATATCACATTTTTCATTTTACAGATGATGTATGTCAACTAATGAGAGATTCTGATATGTATGCTGATTCGTGAAGTGAAACTGGCAATTACCCAGGAATTAAAACAATAAAATGCACAAGTAACCTGATTCTGTCGATATGAAAAAATAAATCTCTTTGTCTCCACGGGTGCTGTCAGGCCGGCTGAATTTGTCTGTCAATTCCTGTTGTTGATTCAGATTTCCAGGATTCGCACTTATTTGTTTTACACTAGTCTGAATACTGTTTGTGACAAAACTCCATCAATTTCCAGCACCATATAACATTCCCTGCTTTGGGAAGGCTATCAACAAGATAACCCGTCAGAGGAAATCTCCCATTGCCACAGCAGTCAGAGTACTGAATCCTTACCACTAGACTTCCAGGGAAATTGAAATATGGTGCTGTATGTTTCCATAATGAATCCCCTTTTATTATTTCATTCGTGATCATTTTAGCTGCACATCAACTTCGTTCTTTCTTCCATTCCTTTCAGCGTGGAAAAGGCCTTTCCGCCTATCTGCAGTGCGGGAGACCGGATATTCATCTACTCCAGTCCCAGTTTCCAGCATGAGGCACTTAACCTTGCAGATTCTGATGTTTCCAGGGTTAATTTCAATGAGGTACTCCCTGTGCTTTAAATGACACAATCATAGGACTGAACTTTGACGTGGTCACACTGTATGGTAATCGCCCTGAGGAAATCATCCTCATTTTCATCCACACAGATGGACAGACAGACAAATTCCGCGAGAGCAGGAGAGATGTCAGGATGAGACCAGTTTAACGTGCTTCACATCCGCCAGTTTTTCCGACCACCTCACCGCAGCATGTCAAAGATTTCTGCAGCACAGGAAATGCACTTCAGCTGAGCAAGTTTGCACCAGTCGAACTCAAGTCCCTGACTGTTCTCGTCTCATTTTCCAACAGTTGGCTCACAGCTTCAAACGCAGTTGGTGGTAGAAGTATACACCTCAATGCATCTCAAACTTCTCTAGAAATTTCTGCTTGCTGCACCCTGACAGGCAGTGGGTTGCAGATTTACCCGTTTTTGTTTTTAAGCTGACTCTTCCAGTCGAAGTTAGGGAGCAATTTCCCTTCGCAATTATTGGCATTTCTCCATCACCATCAGTAGGATTCGAGGCTGCATGTTTAAAGCCATAGGAATTTCAATTCCATTGCCTTAACCACTCCTCCAAGACGACAGGACGACTTGTGCAATTCAATTTCCAGGTCTCTTTCCTTGTGGAGATGAGGAAGAGTAAATCATCATTGGGTTTGTTTGAATCCAATCATTTCACAGCTTCCAAACGTGTAAAATTTCGGTGCGTGGTGAGGCTGGCTGCATCATCCTGATGGATGAAATGGGCATTCAGTTAAAATAAAAACAGAACTTGCAAGAAAACCTCAGCAGGTCTAGCAGCATTTCTGGAGAGACGTTAAGAGGCAATGTTTCAGAACGTCATCAGCGCTGTGTTTTCTCCCACAGGTACTCCCAAATTGGCTCGTTTCTGCAGCAATTTCTTTTTGGTTTCAGATTCCCACAAGTCACAGTTCTTGACATTAATCTTGACAGCAATGCGGAAATGTCATTGTGGTGAGTCACACGATAGTGTTTCCATTTGGAGAATATCTGTTGACCTCATTAGAAACCGAAACAGTGCAGCAAAGCAAACAGATGCATTAAGGACAGCAATCACTATCGCCCTGGGGGCTCTTGAATCAGCTATCTTTCATTCAGCAGACTAATGCGCTGACACGTGCAATCCAGCACATCACACGATCCTCCAAAGTAGGCGGTTACTGAATCTCAACTTCAGTCTGCCCTTCCCAGAATGACAACTGTCCTCTATCAGATATATTTTTTTCCAAAATAAAGCCTGGGACGCTCATTATGGAGACCTAGGAACAGTCTGATCCCACTCACTGCAGGCGTACCCATGTCACTGGGAAGCCTCTCTCCCACAACCGGGACAGTCTGGGTTCGAGCCTCTCAGTGTTTGTCTTGTCCGAGCTTTTTCAATGTCCTGGAGTCCTCAAACACAAAAACGAGAAATCTTTCAATGTCTCAGATCAGTTCGTGTCCCGAGAACATCAGAGTTAATGTCCCGTCCCCATAAAGAGGGGGAAGCTGTCCTGACAGTTTCTGCTCAGTCCGACAGTTCACCCTTGCACATTGCCCTCCGATTCCCACTTCCCAAAAAGTTTCTGAATATCCACAAAGCTGGAGACTGGTTTCCATGTTTGTCTCCTTAACATTGTTCCGCTCTGAAATGTCAATATTTCCCCAAAATCTCTTCACTATCCTCTGTCTTTCACCATGTCCGGGGATGAGAATTCCCTTCATGAGGAGAGAGTACAGAGGCTGGTAAGTTTCACTTTGGAGCCAAGAAGGTGAACCAGAGATTTCCTGCGGCTGTTTATAATGATGTGGGAGGGAGCGGTGGGGATGGGCGCTTTGGCGAACAGGAAGAAAACTTGCCACCGTCCAGGGTCAGGACATGGAGGACTGTGATTAACGGAATCGAATGTAAAGTTGCACTTTTGCACAGTACATTCAGAGAATACTGCAGAAACTCGATGCGTCCAGCAGTATCCGTGGGAAGAGAAACGGTCAAGGTTTGATAGTGGTACAGTTCTGATTAAGAACTCGAGGTTACAAAATCAAATCGAACAACTGGCATGGTTTGTTGAGATTGTTCTTTTTTCAAGTTTGAGCGCGAAATTGTCCTTTCGGAAATCATTGAAAACGTAGTCGGCAGAATTCGAAACTGCGTGGGGATTCCCAATGGATTTCTAACCCATCACCTTTCCCACTCGGACACGACTACACATTTAACTCCCGTGCTTAATACATCTTATGAAATGAATGTTTCCATCCTGCAATACCAGTATTTGGCTTGCCCTGTCCGCAGCCTGACCCCAGTATTCGCTGTCCCCCTCTCTTGGTTCAGGACGGAGTAGGATGCTGGGAGATCAAGTTGAATTACACGCGTTGATGAGAGATAATTGTGGCTCAGCAGTTAGCACTGCTGCCTCACATCACCATGGTCCCAAGTTTGCTTCCAACGTCGGGCCACTGTCTGTGTGCTGTTTGCACATTCTCCCCCTGTCTGCGTGGGTTTCCGTCCACAGTCCAAACATGTGTTCGTCAGGTAAATTTGCCGCGGTAAATTGCCCATAGTGTTTGGTACATTACTCACAGAGAAATGAGTCTGGGTGGGTTACTCATCAGAGGGTCAGTGTGGGCAGGTAGGGCCGAAGGGGGCCACACTGGAGTGAATTTAATCCATTAAAGTGGATGGGAAGGATCCATTTTCATGTGCAGAGAGATTAATAAACATAGCAATGGATCGAGAAAATAAAAACGTTGTTGTATTGGTCCAGTGCATTCATCGCCAGCTGAGTTACTGAGGGTTACCTCAGATTACAACAGGATCTGTACCAGATGGGTCAATGGGCTGAGAAGTGGCAGCAGGAATTTAATTGAGATAAATGCGAGGTGCTGCATTTTGGGAAAGCAAATCTTAGCAGGACTTATGCCATTAATGGTGAGATCCTTGGGAGTGTTGCTGAACAAGGAGACCTTCGAATGCAGGTTCGTACCTCCTTGAAAGTAGAGTCGCAGGTAGGTAGAATAGTGAACAAGGCGTCTGGTCGGCTTTCCTTTATTGGTCAGAGTCTTGAGTACAGGAGTTGGGAGGTCATGTTGCGGCTGTACAGGACATTGTTTAAGCCAATGTTGGAATATTGCGTGCAATTTTGTTCACCTTCCTATCGGAAAGATGTTGTGAATATTGAAAGAGTTCAGAATAGATTTACAAGAATGTTACCAGGGTTGGAGGATCTGAGCTGCAGAAAGAGGTTGATCAGGCTGGGGCTATTTTCCCTGCTGCGTCGGAGGCTGAGGGGTGACCTTCGCGAGGTTTACAAAATTATGAGGGGCATGGATAGGATTAATAGACAAAGTCTTTTTCCTGGGGTCGGGGAGTCCAGAACTAGAGGGCATAGGTTTAGTGTTAGAGGTGAAAGATATAAAAGAGACCTATAGAGCAATGTTTTCACGCAGAGGGTGGGACTTGTATGGAATGAGCTGCCAGAGGATGTGGTGGAAGCCGGTACAATTGCAACATTTAAGAGGCATTTTGTTGGGCAAATGAATGGAAAGGGTTTGGAGGGATATGGGTCGGGTGCTGGCAGGTGTGACTAGATTGGGTTGGAATATCTGGTCTGCATGGACGGGTTGGACCGAAGTGTCTGTTTCCATGCTGTGCATCTCTATGACTCTATGATTCTATGTGATCTTGAAGAAGATTCGCTTTTGGCAAATCTAATGTGCAATTCATGTCTGTTTGTGTCATCTGAGGTCAAGATATGAAAATGTTTCAAATAGTCACAGCTGGCTCTGCAGAGTTAAGACCGACTTTCGGGTGTTTATACTGCCCTGATTTAAAGATGTGGAAGATGTGGGACCAGTGGGCCTTATCACAGCGGATGGGGTCAAACATGTAAGACTGACGTGAGGAAAATATTCTCTCTTTCGGAGGATAGCAAGTCTGTGGAAATGCATCCAACAGAGGTCTGTCAAGAATGGGTACATTCAAGGCTGAGATAGACAGTTATTTAGTCAGTCCGTAATCAAGGGCCACGGAGATAAGGCTGAAAAGTAGAGTTGAGGATTATACAAATAAGCCGAGATATCATTGAAAGCTGTCGCTGACTTGATGGGCTAAACTGCTGCTATCTGCTCTAATGTCTTTGCTGTCATTTGGAAAATGCTAGACACCATTTAAAATGAGTAAAACACAACGTTAGGAAGAGATGTTTGCACTCAAACTGAGTCAACATTATTTATTGAAAGGAAAATCACACTTGCCAATTTGCCGGATTTCTTTGCTAACATGACCAGCGGAGCAGATCAAGGGAGCTGTTCGGTATAGTCCTTTCGAATTTCTGTCAAATACTCAATTGGGAGCCATATAATAGATCATTGCATACTGAGAGGGGTCACGGTGTTGGGTAATAAATCAGCATTAACTGTCCACTGTCTACTCACAAGAAGTCACCGAATCGGGATTATTGAACAGTATACAAGTTGAAAATATATAATTAGTGAAATCCAGAATTGTGGGTCATCGGGCTTCAATGATTTATCTGTCTGAATGACTTGAAGGAAGTGGCAGAGTGAAAGGTGTCCAGTTCTGCTGCCGATACGCAATCAGTGAGCGGGCTTATTTTGATGAGGACGTGCAAAACTGCAAAAAGATAATGATAGTATGAGTGAGTGGAGAAATCTTGCAGTTTCATGTTGTGAGTGTGAGGTCATGCCACTTTGTGAGGAATAATCAAAAGACAGACTAATATTAATATGGAAAGAAACCCAATAAAAGTGTGGTTCAGATGGTTTCCAAGAAAAGACGGAAACTAAGTCGCCTGAAAAGTAATCGATGACCAAGATATGGCTTGGCTTGTTCTATGGAACATACGTATTTTATTGATTATTGTTCTCCAAACATTCTTTACAATAGAACCGGGAGTGGGAGAGGGGAAATTAAGACCACCCGTGATTACTGCCATCTTTTAGCGCTCACACACAGTACTTTTTCTTGTACGTCTTATTTCTCACTCTGGTTACTGCGAGTGGGCTTGTCAACTACACCTGCTACTGACTTCTTTTCTCACTGTTCCTTATCTCGGCACAAAACACATTTTACATCCTTATTTCCTGAGTCAAGGGAATCTCTAATCATTGCATAAATATCACTAAAATCTCGGCATTTCGCACGCCTCTGAATGTCATCTTCCAATATTAATTGATTCTTTACTGTATTGTAATTGCACATGATAAGAGAAAGAAAAAAAAAGACATTGGTGGACCTGGGCTTCAGACGCGCGTTATTGAAGTTAAAACGCAGATTACTGCCCACAATACGATCATAGAATCACTCAATTAATCTACAGAAAAAGTACAGTGTCGTAGGGCATGTCAAGAGCAGCACCAGAAACACAACAGAAATACTGTTCTGGGCTACTATTTTGTATGTATTTCTCAATGAGCAATAGACTTTTACATGTGTTCCATCAGGAGGTACTTCACACAAGGAAGTAACCAGTGCTGCAGACGGTCATATCATCCCAGTTCCAACTCCCGGGATCAGAGATACTCAGTGTCCTGCATATCGATATGAGGAACAGCTGTCTGTGGCATTTACGGCTGGATGAACTTTATGAATGCAGCTCGCACGTTGTCAGCCTCTTTCTCCTATATATTGTTTCTTGCAGTCCCTTGGTGGAATCTCGTCAAATACTTTGTCCTGCACTTGATGGGTCTTGGGTCTTGTGTTCTCAAACCCCAACAATCAGAAGCGGAAACTATTGATTGAAACTAATTCAATTCATAACACTCACAGGACCGCAGCGTTTCACATGAGCTTCAGCAGCGCTGAGAATGTCATCGAGAAAGGGGAGGAAAAGGTTGGAAACCTTTTTCACAGCTCCGCTGAAAATTCCAACAACAACTCCGAGGACCGGAGCTTCACATCTATCTGCTCCAAAACTCTATGGTTTTCTGCCGCAGAGAATTGCACCCTCAACTCCCGCGTGCAAGGTGAGGATACCAAGTCCTACACTATCAAGGATGGTAGTTAGAGCGAGGGCAACACCGGTCACTATCATATGGACAGCCACAAACACACTCTTTTCATATGGAAGTCCATTCCTTCACACTCTCTTCATTTTACCATCATCCCAGATATTATTCTGATAAAACAGCTCTGCACTGCCTCTGTGACAAGGAGACCATTGATTTAGAAAGGTCAGAAAGTCTGTCCACAACAGCCGAAATACTGCCTCGACAACACTCCACAACTCCTACACATGATTCATTTAGTAATGAAGGCTGACATTTCATTTCCTGTCCTGGTTAATGGATGCCCTGCATGAATTCTGTTCGTGATGCGTGACCAAGGACAGTCCGGTCCTTTTTGGCAAAAGCACTTCCCAACCTCTCACCTTCTAATAAATACAACATGAAAAGGAATGTATAATTTAACAAAAAAGAACAAAGGAAATTTACAGCCCAGGAACAGGCCCTTCGGCCTCCAAGTCTGAGCCGATCCAAATGTACTATCTAAACCTATCGGTCAATTCCTAAGCATTTGTATCCCTCTGCTCTCCATTACTACATCTGTCCACACGCATCTTAAATGAATCTACCGTACCTGCCTCTACCACCTCTGCTGGCAACGCCGTCCAAACGGCCACCACCCTCTGTGTGAAGTACTTGCCGCGTTTATCCCCCTTAATCTTTCCACCTCTCACCTTGAAAGCGTGACCTCTCGTTATTGAATCCTTCACCCTCGGAAAAAGCTTATCTCTATCCACCCTGTCGATACCCTTCACGATTTTGTAAACCTCAATCAGGTCCCCCCTCAATCTCCTTTTTATTAATGAAAACAAACCTAACCTACTCAACCTTTCTTCATAGCTAGCGCCTTCCATCCTCGTAAACCTTCTCTGCATCCTCCAAAAGGCGTCCATATCATTTTGATAATGTGACGACCAGAACTGTATACAGAATTCTAAGTGCGGATGAACCAATGTCTTGTACAATGTTAACATGATTTGCCAGCTCGTATACTCAATATGCTGTCCAATGAAGGCAAGCAAACCATATTCCTTCTTGACTACTCTATCCATCTGTGCAGCAACCTTCAGAGTACCATGGACCTGCACTCCGAGATCTCTATGCACAACAACTTTTCTCAAAGTTCTTCCGTTCATTGTATAATTCGCTCTAGAATTAGTCTTGCCTACATGCATTACCTCACATTTGTCTGCATTGAAAACCATCTGCCACTTTCCGTCCAAATCTCCAGTCCCTTAATATCCTCCTGCATTCTCTGACAGTCTCTTATGCTTTCTGCTACTCCAACAATCTTCGTGTCATCTGCAATCTTTCTGATCATACCAACAGTGTCCTCTTCCAGATCATTTATTTATATATCAAACAACATTTGCCCCAACACTGACCCCTGTGGATCACCACTGGTCAACTTTCACCATTTCGAGAAACTCCCTTCAAATACTCCTCTCTGTCTCCTATTTCTCAACCAGTTCTTTATCCACCTAGCTAGAATACCTTGCACACCATATGACTTCAATTTCTCCATTAGTCTACCATGGAAAATCTTATCAAACGCCTTAATAAAGTCCATGTATATGACATGTACAGCCCTTCTTTCATCTAGCAAATTGTTCACTTCCTCAAAGAACTCAATTAAGATCTCCCCTGCACAAAACCATTTTGCCTATCACTGTAAACCCATTCTTTTCTAAATATAAGTAGATCCTATCCCTCAGTACCTTCTCCAGCAACTTTCCCACCACTGACGTCATGCACACTCGTCTTTGGTTACCCAGAATATTCCTACTACCCTACTACAGGGGGCCAACATAAGCTAACTTTCAATCCTCCAGCACCTCACCTGTATTTAAGGGTTCAAAAAAGATATCTGTCAGGGCCCCAGGTATTCCCCTCTCGCCTGCCACAGCAACTTGGGATAGATCCCATCCGGTCCTGGGGATTTGTCCACCTTAATAACCACGAACCTACCCAACACATCTTCCCTACTTATGTCAGCATGATCAAGACTAATCAAACTTCTATCTCTAATCTCAGCATTCATCATTTTCCTCTCCTCAGTGAACACTGATGCAAAGTAATCATTCAGAATTTCACCCATTCTCTCAGGTTCGACACACAGCCTTCCTTTGTTATCCTTTAGTGGACCAATCCTTTCTCTAGTTACCCTCTTGCTTCTTGTATCAGAATAAAATGCTTAGTGATTCTCCTTAATTCTGCTCGCTAAAGTTATTTCATAACCCGTTTAAGCCCGCTTGATTCCTCATTTAAGACTTGTCCTACTTTTCCGATATTCTTCCAGGGCCCGTTCTGTTCTTAGCTGCCGAGACCTTATGTATGCTTCCCTTTTCCTTTTGGCTCGTCGTAGAATTTCTCCTGTCATCCACGGTTCACGAATGTTGCACTTCCTATCCTTTGCCTTCAACGGGACATGCCTATCATGCACTATCCTTAACCTACCTTTCAAAGCATCCCACGTCTCAAATGTGGACTTCCCTTCAAATAGCTGTGTCCATTCCACATTTCCGAGCTTCTGCCGAATTTTGATATAATTGGTCTTGGCGCAGTTTAGTACTCTTCCCTTAGGACCACTCTCTTCTTTATCCATGAGTATTCTAAAACTTACAGAATTGTGGTCACTGTTCCCAAAGAAATCCCCACCGCAACCTCTACCACCTGTCTTGGCTTGTTCCCCAGTACCAGGTCCAATATGACCCTTCCCTCGTCGGACTATTGACATACTGCAGTAGAAAACTCTTCTGGACATTTCTTACAAATTCCACCCCATCCAGACCTCTGACGCTAAGCATATCCCAGTCAATGTTGGGAAAATTAAAATCTCTCATCACCACTACCCTGTTGCCTCGACAAATTTCCAAAATCTGTTTACCTATTTGTTCTTCTACCACATGCTCACTGTTGGGAGGCCTGTAATACAGCCCCAACAGTGTAACTGCACTCTTCTAATTTCTCTGCTCCACCCATAATGCCTCCATAGTGTGCTCATTTAGCACAGCTGTGATATCGTCCTTGACCAGCAATGCAACTCCACCCCTCCCTTTTACTTCCCTCCCTGTCCTGTCTGAAGCGTCTATATCCAGGGATGTTTAATTGCCAATCTTCATGGTCTTCCTTCAACCAAGGCTCTGTGATTGCAATGACATGATACTCCCAGGCACCAATCCAAGCCCTAAGTTCATCTGCCTTTCACACTATACTCCTTGAATTAAAGTAGTCACATTTTAGGCTCCCTTTTTGTTGTGCTCATCTGCTCTCGGTCTACTTTTCCCTTTATGAATGCAATCTTCATAATTCTTACTGTCTCCGGTCTCCACATCACTGCCTACTTGTTTTCTCTTCTGGTTCCCCATCTCCTGCCACATTAGTTTAAATATTCCCAAATGCAGTAGCAAAAAACCCACTAAGGACATCGGTTCCAGTCTGGTTCAGATGTAGACCGTCCATTTTGTAATAGTCCCACCTACCCCAGAACCGGTCCCAATGTCCTACAAATTGAGCCCCTCCCTTCTACACCATCTCTCAAGCCATGCGTTCAACCTGTCTTTTTTTAAATTTCTACGCTGGCTTTCACGTGGCACTGGTAGTAATCCTGATATCACTACCTTTGAGGTCCTCCTCTTTAACTTCTCTCCTACTTCCCTGAATTCTTCTTTGAGGACCTCATCTCATTTTCTACTTATATCCTTGGTGTCCATAAGCACCAAGACAACTGGCTGTTCACCCTCCCCTTTTAGAACGCTCTGCAGCTGATCGATGGCATACCTGACCTGAGCACCTGTGAGGCAACATACCATCCAGAAGTCCCATTCCGGACACAGAACCGCCTATCTACTCCCTTCACAAGCTAATTCCCTGTGACAATGGTCCTACGAGTCGTTTTACCGCCCTTCTGAACAGCAGTGCCTGCCACGATGCCATCAACCATGCAACTGCTGCCCTCCCCTGGTAAGTAATCTCCCCCAACAGCATGCAAAACGGTATACCTGTTTTGGAGCGGAATGACGGCAGGGGACACCTGCACTGTCTTCTAATCTTTTTCTTTCTTTTGGTCACCCATTCACTGTCTCCCTCAGCAATTCTAAACTGTGTTGTGACCAGCTCACTAAACGTGCTATCCACGGCATCCTCAGCATTGCAGATGCTCCACAGTGAGTCCATCCACAGCTCCAGAGTCATCATGCGGTCAAACAAGAGCTGCAGCTGGACACACTTCTTGCAAGTGTAAGAGTCTGGAGCGTTAGCCATGTTCCTAAGCTCCCACAACAAGCAAGAGGCACAGGCCATGGGTCTGAGTCAACCATTGTTGTTTTGTTAAAAGGTTGACATAATACAGTGGAAGTTTATAGTATCCATTTGCCTTACAGACATCTTACATTTCATGATTTTCCCTTATCCATGGTGTGTGTGTATGTGTGTATGTGTGTGTGTGTATGTGTTTTGTGTGTGTGTGAGAGAGAGTGACAGTGAGAGAGGGGTGCTGACAAGAATCCTATTGTTATTTTGGCATACTCTAATTATATTCAGGGATTCAGCCTTTTTTGCATGAATGTTCATTACTTTGGTGTTTGTTTGGAACTGAGAATTAACCGGACAGAATGGTTAGGATAATATAACTTGAGCAGCTATTTAAAACAAATCCATCTGCTCAAATCTTCCAAGTATTGAACATAGAACATAGAACATAGAAGAATACAGCGCAGTACAGGCCCTTTGGCCCTCGATGTTGCGCCGATCCAAGCCCACCTAACCTATACTAACCCACTATCCTTCATATACCTATCCAATGCCCTCTTAAATGCCCATAAAGAGGGAGAGTCCACCACTGCTACTGGCAGGGCATTCCATGAACTTACGACTCGCTGAGTGAAGAACCTACCCCTAACTTCAGTCCTATATCTACCCCCCCTTAATTTAAAGCTATGCCCCCTTGTAATACCCGACTCCATACGCGGGAAAAGTTTCACACTGTCAACCCTATCTAACCCCCTAATCATCTTGTACACCTCAATCAAGTCACCCCTAAACCTTCTTTTCTCTAATGAAAACAGCCCCAAGTGTCTCAGTCTTTCCTCATACGATCTTCCTTCCATACCAGGCAACATCCTGGTAAACCTCCTCTGCACCCGTTCCAGTGCCTCCACATCCTTCCTATAGTATGGCGACCAAAACTGCACACAATATTCCAGATGCGGCCGCACCAGAGTCTTATGCAACTGCATCATGACCTCAGGACTCCGGAACTCAATTCCTCTACCAATAAAAGCCAGTACGCCATATGCCTTCCTCACCGCACTATTTACCTGGGTGGCAACTTTCAGAGATCTGTGTACATGGACACCAAGATCCCTCTGCTCATCCACACTACCAAGTATCCGACCATGAGCCCAGTACCCCACCTTTTTGTTATTCTTCCCAAAGTGAATCACCTCACACTTAGCTACATTGAATTCCATTTGCCACCTTTCTGCCCAGCTCTGCGGCTTCTCTATATCCTGCTGTAACCTGCCACATCCTTCCTCACTGTCAACAACTCCTCCGACTTTCGTATCATCCGCAAACTTGCTCACCCAACCTTCTAACCCCTCTTCCAGGTCATTTATAAAAATGACAAACAGCAATGGTCCCAAAACAGATCCTTGCGGAACACCGCTAGTGACAGCACTCCATGAAGAAACTTTACCATCAACTACTACCCTCTGTCTTCTTCCATCCAGCCAATTCCTAATCCAAACCTCCAACTCACCCTCAATGCCATATCTCCATATTTTCGGCAGCAGCCTACCATGGGGAACCTTATCAAACGCCTTACTAAAATCCATATATACCACATCTACGCTTTCCCCTCATCAACCTCCTTCGTCACCTTTTCAAAGAATTCAATAAGGTTTGTGAGGCACGACCTGCCCTTCACAAAACCATGCTGACTATCCTTGATCACATTATTCCTATCCAGATGTGCATAAATCCTATCCCTTGCAATTCTCTCTAAGACTTTGCCCACAACAGAAGTGAGACTCACCGGCCTATAGTTACTAGGGTTATCCCTACTCCCCTTTTTGAACAAGGGAACCACATTTGCTATCCTCCAGTCTTCTGGCACTACTCCTGTACTGCCAGAGGACATAAAAATCAAGGCCAATGGCTCTGCAATCTCCTCCCTTGCTTCCCAGAGAATCCTAGGATAAATGCCATCAGGCCCAGGGGACTTATCTATTTTCACCTTTTCCAGGATTTCCAACACCTCTTCTCTACATACCTCAAAGCCATCCATTCTCCTTATTTGTGACTCAGTATTCACATCGACGACAATGCCCTGTTCCTGAGTAAATACTGAAGAAAAGTATTCATTCAGTGTCTCCCCAATCTCTTCCGCCTCCACACGCAACTTCCCACTACTATCCTTGACTGGACCTATTCCTACCCTAGTCATTCTTTTATTCCTAACATACCTATAGAAAGCTTTAGGGTTTTCCCTAATCCTACCGACTAAGTACCTTTCATGTCCCCTCCTTGCTGCTCTTAGCTCTCTCTTCAGGTCCTTCCTGGCTACCGTATAACTCTCAATCGCCCCACTTGAACCTTCACGTCTCATCTTGAGATAGGCCGCCCTCTTCCATTTAACAAGGGATTCCAATTCCTTATTAAACCACGGCTCCCTCGCACGACCCTTTCCTCCCTGCCTGACAGGTACATAATTATCAAGGACACTCAATAGTTGCTCCTTGAACAAGCTCCACATATCATTTACACTCTTGCCTTGGAGTCTACTTTTCCAAGCCACACATCCTAAGTCATGCCTCACCGCATCATAATTTCCCTGACCCCAGCTATAACTCTTGCCCTGTAGTACACACTTATCCCTCTCCATCACGAGAGTAAAAATCACCGAATTATGGTCACTATCCCCAAAGTGCTCACCTACCTCTAATTCTAACACCTGGCCTGGTTCCTTACCCAGAACCAAATCCAGTATGGCCTCACCTCTTGTTGGCCTGTCTACATATTGTGTCAGGAAACTCTCCTGCACACATTGAACAAACACTGACCCATCTAACGAACTTGAGCAATAGCTTTCCCAATCAATATCAGGAAAGTTAAAGTCCCCCATAACAACCACCCTATTACTGTCACTCATCTCCTGAATCACCTTCCCTATCCTTTCTTCAATGATTCTAGGACTATTAGGAGGCCTGTAAAAGACTCCTAACAGGGTGACCTCACCTTTCCTATTCCTAACCTCAGCCCAAACTACCTCAGATGGCAAGTCCTCATCCATCGTCCTTTCCACCACTGTAATACTATCTTTGACAAGCAATGCCACACCTCCCCCTCTTTTACCCCCACCTCTGACCCTACTAAAACATTTAAATCCTGGAACCTGCAACAGCCAATCCTGTCCCTGTTCTAGCCATGTCTCCGTAATAGCCACAACATCGAAGTCCCAGGTACCAACCCACGCTGCAAGTTCACCTGCCTTATTTCGTATACTTCTTGCATTGAAGTATACACACTTCAAGCCACTTTCCTGTTTACAGGCACCCTCCTTTGAAATTGATGCCATGTTCCTAACCTCCCTACACTCCAGCCCTGCACCCTGAACCTACAATCTGGGTTCCCATGCCCCTGCAGAGTTAGTTTAAACCCCCCCCCCAAGAGCACTAGCAAACCTCCCCCCAAGGATACTGGTGCCCCTCAGGTTCAGGTGTAGACCATCCTGTTTATAGAGGTCCCACCGTCCCCAGAAAGAACCCCAGTTATCCAAAAACCGGAATCCCTCCCTCCTGCACCATCCCTGTAGCCACGCATTTAAGTGTTCTCTTTCCCTATTCCTCGAATCTCTATCACGTGGCACGGGTAACAAACCAGAGACAACAACTCTGTTCGTTCTAACTCTGAGCTTCCAACCTAGCTCCCTGAAAGCCTGTCTAACATCCTCGGCACTCCTCCTACCTATGTCGTTGGTGCCAATATGGACCACGACTTCGGGCTGCTCCCCCTCCCCCTCCAGGACCCGGAAAACACGATCAGAGACATCACGTACCCTTGCACCTGGGAGGCAACATACCAAACGTGAGTCTCTCTCGTTCCCACAAAACCGCCTATCTGTGCCCCGAACTATCGAGTCCCCAATTACTACTGCTCTGCTCTTCTTCACCCTTCCCTTCTGAGTAACGGGGACAGGCTCCGTGCCAGAGACCTGAGCCCCGTTACTTACCCCTGGTAAGTCGTCCCCCCCACAAGTATCCAAAACGGTATACTTGTTCTTGAGGGGAACGGCCGCAGGGGGTCCCTGCACTGGCTGCTTCCTCCCAGTCCCCCTCACTGTCATCCATCTATCTGCCATCTTTGGAGTTACTACTTCCCTATAACTCTGATCTATGACCCCCTCTGCCTCCCGAATGATCCGAAGTTCATCCAACCCCAGCTCCAGTTCCCTAACACGGTCTTGGAGGAGCTGGAGATGGGTGCACTTCCTGCAAGTGTAATCGGCAGGGACGTCGATGGCATCCCTCACCTCATACATGTTGCAGGAGGAACATTGCACTGCCTTCACTGCCTTCCTCTCCTTCGCGCTTTTAAAGGGGGAAAAAATCTACCGAGGTAAGCTTACACTAACTGCTTCCGGGTCTCGGCTGCCCCTCTGGTCGTCGTTACTTCCCCCTGGTGCTCCCGCTCTTTCTGTGAAGAGAGAGTGAAAGAGAAAAAAAAACACCGCTGCCCGCTACCGGTAATTACTTTTAAAACCAGTCCATGACTCACGAAGGAATTAATATAAAGCTGACATGACAAAGAAAGGCTAAAAAATAACTTCAGAGGACATTGTGGCGCTAGAGAGAAATATAGGTTAAGTGAGTAGCCAAAGGCCTGACAAATAGAGCTTTCCGTGGATAAATGTGAAGTTGTCCATTTTGACTGGAAGAAAAGCATTTTGTTTTGATAGAGAGAGATTCCATAGCTCTGAGATGCAGTGGGATCAGACTGTAACATTACCTGAATCACAAAGTGCTAGCAGTACGTAATTAGGACAGTGAATAAAAGTTTTCCTTTTATCATGGGGGAATTTAAACACAAAAGTAGAGAGCACTGTTGAGCTTTTATCTTGAATGCTCTAATTCTTATCGGTCACCCTGTTTATGGAAGGAAGTAAATACGTTGGAGGCAATTCGGAGAATGCTTACCAGAATAATACTTACAGAATGACTTGTCATACAAAGGGAATTCGGATAGTCTAGGCTTTTTGTCAGTTTGTGGTAAGGAGAGGAAGAGGCAAATTAATTGAAACAAGATGTTTCCTCTTACAGAAGAGACGGGAATGAAGGATTGCTGTCTAAGTGTCAGTGGTTGCCCATTTAAAACACATCCAGATGATTTGTTTTCTCTCAAAATGTGGAAACTCTGGCACGCTATTAAAGCAGATTTATGGAATATTTTAACGGCAAACATAAATAGTTTATTGCTGAGAGAGAGATGGCGAAAGGTTTTCAGGGTAGGCCGGAATGTGGATTTAAAGTTACAATCAATGAGACATATTCATGTTGAATATCTAACTCATCCCTGTTTGTATGGGATGTGGTAGGTTGATTAAACTGATAAATTGGAGTTTCAATGTAAAGATCCAACAAACAAGTTTATAATGCTGAAATCCTCCATCTTCAGAGCTTTTTCAATGGTTGAATTTTTCAAGTGTTTGTTTAAAATCACTTAATTTGTGCTGTAACACTAATTGCCGATATGGAAACTGTGACACTTCCAAGGCAGAAGAGATTCCAGTAATGAATGCAGTGATCACAAAGAAAGTTTTAGTCCAATGTGTGACTTAATTAAGATTCATCTAGAACACAACAATGTGAAAGAAAATGAGTGCCACTTCCTGTAAGTTCTATGGAGGGGCTTCTGTCTGAGTAATGCCACAGTCATGCAACAAACACCAACCTACGGCAGTCACATTAACAAAGTTGCTTTAATATGTCTACAATGTTTGCATTTTTCTGAGAGATTAGAGATTTTGCTTGCTTAAAAAATAGTTGCATCAATACAAAACCTTCAAAAGTGGTCAGTGGAAAATTGCTTGCCCATTCAATATTCAGATCTCAATTTGTATTCGAACATTTAGACAGCTGAACTCTGAAGAAAGAATAAATATATTGAACAATTAGGGTTCCTATATCCTCTGCTCCCCTCATTCTGCCTGTGATGTCTTTCAAAGCCCCTATGAAAGTTTTAAAGAAAAAACCTATTGTTTTCCATTGTCCCACTACCTCTGGAAGTTGATCTACTTAATAAATACAGTTGATCAAAGAATATAATACTGAATCCCTGAGCATCCAGCAATTTTATACCAGCCATCAGCCAATTGTGCATACAAGACCTAGCTTAAATTGTTACCTTTCATGACTAATTTCAGCTGCGTATACTGTGAAGAACCGGGAAATCTAATTTCTCCAGGGACAATTGCAGAAAATAAGTATGCTCCAGTTTGTGTATAAATGATCCTTGATTCAGAATTCAAAGACGTGAAAGGAAATTGCTGGAGAGCTGTTGTTTAGATTGTTCAGGGGCTTCCTCTTGAAAGCATGTGACAGCAGTGCCACAAACACCTTTGCAGACCAGACCACAGCAATCGCACTAAATTTGCATCCCTAATGCTTGCTTTGTTCCTACTGATTGATGCTCTTATTTAACTAGAACAACAGAAAGCATCCAAATAAAACCCGAAAGAACTGCGAATGCTGTAAATCAGAAAGAAAAACAGAGTTGTTGGAAAAACCATTGCTTTAAAACATCCAAATCTCTTCAATGAAACGTTTCCCCTTCATCAAACTGGTCCTGAACGTTTTTCCTCCCATTGACCTCTCTGGTCTATCCTGCAAGGAAAAATTCCATCTCCCCGACATTCTCTGCCTCTCCCCCTACCTGTGCTCTGACTTCTTGCAAACCAGTTATGTAAGTTTGACAAAAAAAATCACCAACTCATGCAGTTATCCTTCTGCAGCGTGAGCAGTTTTTAAAAAAAAACAGCTGAATAAGTGCTGTAATACTGAATCCAGATCCTTCAGCCATTCCAGCAGCTGGCACACAATTGTAAATGCAGACAAATGCTAATTTCAGTGACTAAACTTGCCTGTTCAATTGCAAGCCTGGTAAATGTGACAGCCTAAACTGCGATGGAGATGGGAAACCATGCCTTCCAAATCAAATGCCGTCTCGAAAAAGTATGTTTGATACGATATGTGACCATGATTTTGCTTCATTCAGAGTACAAGAAAGTGAAAGTAAGTTGCTGGTGGGCAGGCAGTTATGGTACGATAACGTACAGACCCCTCATGAAAACACCACACAGCAGTGCAGAGATTACCACTCCAGACCATAGCAATCACATACTGCCTCTCCATTATCCATATTTTTCTTTGGGTCGGAGAGTTATTTTCAAAACAAACAGTTTTAGGAGAGGACATCAAGGAAGCTTGAATTCAAAATTGCTTGCAAATTTGGGTTACTTATTCCTGATCAGTTTAGTCTCTTAAAATGAATATATTCAAGAAATATGTATCCCATCACACACTCACCCCTATCACCAGCTATAGTGTCCTATGAAAGGGGTTGAAGAATAAAATCAGTATTGATTGCAGTATCCGTCTGGATTGTAAGAAGTTTAACAAAAGCAGCTGAACTCAAGTTGCATGACTGAATCCAGAGTCTTCAGCCATTCAAGCAGCTAGATTAGATTAGATTACTTCCAGTGTGGAAACAGGCCCTTCGGCCCAACAAGTCCACACCGGCGGACTGAAGCGCAACCCATCCATACCCCTAACCTAACACAACGGGCAATTTAGCATGGCCAATTCACCTAACCTGCACATCTTTGGATTATGGAAGGAAACCGGAGCACCCGGAGGAAACCCACGCAGACACGGGGAGAACGTGCAAACTCCACACAGTCAGTCGCCTGAGGCGTGAATTGAACCTGGGTCTCTGGCGCTGTGAGGCAGCAGTGCTCACCACTGTGCCACGTTCCGCACATCAATAATACTCAATAGCTGGAACTCAATAATAGCTGGAGGCAAATGCTAACATAAGGACTTAATTTATCTTGCCTGACCAGTTACAGGCATGGCAAGTTTGACAATCCAAACAGACAGACATGAGTGGCTCTCAAATGGTGCCTTCATTTGCCCACCACTGACAAGATAATATAATGGTGCAGAAGGGATTGGGCTTTGCTCCTGAACTCCCCTCCACTTGGCCTGACTCATGAGAATCTTGGCAGGATCAAGTTGACGTAGAAAATTCAACCCTGTATGTCGAGACAGTACCAAAGGTCCTCATTGGAGACATTGGAAAATTGGTTGCCTCGTCTCCAGTTGGGCCTGGAGCTCTTCAGTTGAGATATTTTGAGACGTTTCAACAAGTATAAAGTATTGAAGAAATGAATTGGTTGCATTGTATCTCCCTTTCTTTGCTCCCACACTCCAGCCTCATTACCTTGTCTTGCAAACAGCCAATGAGGGTTTTGGGGAAATAAATCACCATCTACTGTAACTGTGCCTTGAACTAGTTTTACAAAACTAGATGTCCATGGCTTGAAATACTGACTCAATGTTTCAGGTTAATAATGATGATTTTATTGTGGATGTAGATGTACGCTTAAAATGACTGAATAGCACTTTTTTGACGATTAGCAGACCACCTGACTGTCCATAGTACAAGGTCGATGGAAAACTGTACACTCCAAAATCTATCATGAACAAAGTAAGTTTGAAAACAATATGTGATCAATGTTTTGTTTCATTCAGAGTATACAAAATAGAAAGGAAATTACTTTCAAGGTACTTTTCAGGAAACATCACACAGCAGCGCAGGGAACACCACTCCAGGCAAGAGCATTTGCATTACTGTCTCTCTGTTATCTGCATTAGAATTAGGGCTTCAGAATTTTGGTTCAAAAATATTGTATTAGGAGAGGACATCAAAGACACTTCATTGTAAGTCTGCTTGCATTTTGTTATTGAAGTTTCTAAACTCTGAATATGAAGACATTCAAGAACTTGCTATGCCATTTCTGTCGCTCATCGTTATCACCAGCAACAAAGGTTTTGAAGAACAAATTCACCATCTATTGCAGTCACCCATCTGGAGTGTGACCAGTTTCACTCAAACGGCTGAATGCAGGCTGCAGTCCTGAATCCAGAATCTTCAGTCTTTCAAACAGCTGGCACACAATTGTGGGATGGAGGCAAATGCTTATTTAAATAACTTCATTTATCTTTTATGACCAATTGCAGGCATGGTAAGTGCGACAATTCAAACTGCGATAGAAAAGAAACCTATAGTCCGTCAGGAACAACTGAAGAAATTAAAGAGTCAGTTTGATCCAAAGTGCAATTTAATTCCTGATTAATATTGTATTTGGAATAAAGGTTATTGCTGGAGAACCAGCAATTCCTGTGAAGTTATGTAGGTACTTCCTTCTGCAACATCTGAGAACAATGTCAAGTACGCTAATCCAGGCCATAGTTAGAACATGACGGAAACTGCTGGGCTCTGCCTCCCAAGTGTGTATTTTTTCTAGAAGTTAGATTGTGGTGGTCTTTCTAAAAAACAAGCCATTTGCAGTAATAATGTTGTGAATTGTGGTGGAGCCCTGCTGCTTGGACTGAGAGCTGGACCCAGCGCTGCTGTGAATGATGGTACCACTAATGTTGGCATGCTGCTGATGTGGACTGATCAAGAAGCTGTTGCTGGGTCACTATCCCAAGAAGGAAACGGCCAAATCGAAAGAGCTGATGGATCAATTGGAGCAATAGCAGAGTGGCAAACCTTTCTGTGCCACTATTAATGTTTGCAATTGCTGAGCCAATACCCATTGATGAGGAAAAGTCAATCCTGTATGTAGAACCAGAATCCAAAGCTCTTCAATGGAGAAATTGGACAGTTAGTTGCCCTTCTCTAATTGCCCTAGTCTCCTTATTTGAGACTTTTCTAGACTGTGCAACACGTGTAAAGTATTGAAGAAATGGGTTTGTCACATCCTTCATTTCCATGTTCCAGCCTGACTGTCAGTGGCTTGAAATCCTGACACTCCTATTCAAGTTTCTAAAAATGTTTTTATTCTGAACGTAAATGTTTGCTTCAATTGACTTAATGGCACTTGAAGACCATTTGCAGCTCTGAAAACATCAACTGCTGAAAGTGCAAGGGAGCTGGTGTTTCTTCTTCTCCAGAAACTAAGAAGGTCATTGAAAAGTAAGCTGAACACAATGTGTGACTGTTTACTAACAGCTAGGACATCTGGCTGCACTTGTGGAGTGAAAGCAGAGTTAATGTTTTTCGTTGAATGACTCATGTTCACAACTTCAGATCTCTCTGAAGAAGGGTCACTTGTCTCAAGGTGAACTCTGCTTTCTCTCCACAGATGCTGCAAAATATGTTGAGTTTCTCCAGCAACTTCTGTATTTCTTTCAGATTGCCAACTTCCACAGTTTGTTATTTTACATTAAAGAAATTATTGACTGGCATATAATCTTTGCTCTATCGTTAGTCTTGTAAAAAAACATTTTAGGTGAAGCTTGCAGTGAATGCTGCACACCTGATGCTGGGACTGAAACCTGGAGGTTTTGGCGTATGCTAAGGATGGTATATTGCCACCAATGAAGAGATTCTTCATTGATGAAGGGCTTTTGCCCGAAACAGCGATTTTCCTGCTCCTCAGATGCTGCCTGACCTGCTGTACTTTTCCAGCTCCATTCTAATCTAAAATGAAGAGATTCTTGCCAGGGTTACTCATCAGTTGACGGTGCAGCTTAGTTTCAAGAGATGCTACTCCAGTAAGAGGGAGGACAGATCAACACATTTCTGAGCCCTACTGTTCATACTGATCATTGCTGAGGCTGCAAAGGTGGGCACAATCAGGGAAATGATGGAGGCAGGCCTGAGAGATCATGGAGAGTCAAGATGTCAAAGAGAACTGGTCTATGTCAGCATGGCTTAGCAATGAGAAGGTGCCAGACTCCCTCCAAGCCATTTTCCAAATCCTACCACCTCCCAGTTAAAAGCCAGTGAATAATTGAGCATGCATTAACACAAAGTCTTTCAATAATAATTTACAGCCCTTCAATGTTCAGGCCTTCAGTTGTTCACTTCAAAGCACTGGACTGTGCAATGAGGCTAAACATATTGAAAACACATTGACTACCAAACTCTCTACTTCCCAATACTATGACATCGGCCACCTCCTCTCATCCCTATCGATTCAAAAAGAACAGACCATGGTGTCCTGCAAACCTCTGTGAAAGTTGAAAAAAAAAATCAACATATATTGCAGTCATAGCTTTTGAAAGTGGCCTTTTTAAGAGAATGTAATGTGAAAAGGAAATTCTACAGAGCAGGAGTTTCTGTAAGATTTCTGGAGGAACCTCCTCTTGACAACATCTCTCGGTGTTATAGCAAACACCACCATTCCAGACCACAGCCCATCCCAATATTTGCATTACTCCTGGTGATTAGAGTGATTCCTCTTTTTTTAAAAAAAGTGCTCTATCAGCTCAATAGAGCCTTTTGATCTTCAGGGTTTATTTTCAAATGTTTGCAAGTCATTTATAGGTGTAAGCCTTTTGTTTAATTTGTGTTTCACAATGACTTGTGGCTGGGGACATTTTTACAGACCAGATTGTCAGGAGGATGGGAATCAAAGTTTGCCAGACATGAGGAAGCAAGTTTGAATATGATCTGATTTTGATGTGGTTTAATTATGCTTCATTTGGAATGCAACAATGTGAAAAGGGAATGTTGAAGAACCATTGATTCCTTTGAAATGTTTTGTGCAACGCGACGAATGCCAGTTCAGATAACAACAGCTACATTAAAGAGGCTGCTAGACTGCCTCCCATGGAATTTAATATTAATGACAGAGTTATCTTAAACAGTAGTACCACCACCCTAAATGCTGAGACGGGAAATTGCTTGCTGATCGATAATGAGGTTCTGTTTCTGGACATTGGAGCTATTGTGAAAATAGTGAGGAATTGGGTTCCTCTCCTTCACCCCACCTCATCGCTTCTCTTTGTTTCTCTTTCCTGCTTATCCTCACTCCCCCACCCCCCATTCCACACTACCTCCAAAATTATTGCATGGTCTCCAAAGTTTGGCGACATTTGATGAAATATGGCTACATATTTGAAGAAACATGGCTATGGATTGAGACCGGCTCCTGGTCTCCTCACCTTGGTCTATCTCCCATACAATGTCGCCATTGAATGCTCCGCACTTTTTATAATTTAAGTTGGACAGAGGCCATGTGTATCCACAGAGTCAGGCGCTTTCCCGAGTAATAGTTATTTGTTTGAATCAAGCTTATAAAGTGCTTTCATGGTGAATTCAATACAGGCAGCATCACATCCACACCGTTTCACTGATGTCATCAATGAATAAAATCCTAAATACTGAGGTCATTACACTGCTCTGGGTCAGAGGCCTGTAATTACTCCCGAGGTTATTCTGGTCAGATCTTTCAGTAAACTCCGAACGGATGAAGGAGCAGGAAAGGAAAAGGAATAAAATTCTTTTTTCAACAAAACAGCCAATACTGACTAATATTACATGAACCTTCAGTGAATTTGAATAATGAGAAATTACTATATTCGGATTCTGAATCAAACATTGAGTTGCAAATTGTGCTTGCAAGGGTTACATTAGCAATAGTGTATGAAGACCTTAAGTTTTTTTTCAGAGATAAGGCAGTTAAACTTGAATCCTTGCATTTTGGATGTTTCCCCCTGACCCAGTGCAGACAAGTCTTTATTTGACCTCTTTACTCCCCACCCACCAGCTCCTGCCCTCACAGCCAAAACTCTCGATGTTGGTAAGAAGTGCCAAATATTAACTTGGTGATCATGCACATATTTAAAATGATTTCACTGGTACTTTATGACCAGTTGCAGCTGCGAAAATGTTGACACCTCAAACTGTGAATTAGGCAGAAACCTAAGTTTGTCAGAAACTAAAGGGAACAAATTGGCAAGTAAGTTTGATCTAATGTCAGATTTAAATCTGCTATGCTAGAGATCTAATAATGTGAAAGGGGAGTGCTGGCTGCTGTTGTAAGATTATATCAGGGTTGCCTCACGAAGAGATCCCATGGCAGTGTGGTGAACACCAACAGAGATGAGAACAATCACAGATAACAACTACTTGACTGGTTCAGAAATGCTTGGCTTATTTTGAGAGACCAATCTTGAATCAGCATAAAACATCCAAAGTTTTTCGATGGTCGGTTGAATTTTGCTTGTCTTTCAGTATTCAGGAATGGCGAGAAACAATGGTGACATACTAAAGAAATTGTGTTCTCTTCTTTTCAACCTGTACTGTCTCTTCCACACCCCAACCCCAGCATTCCCTCATTGTGGTGTACTGTAGACATCCTGTGGAAGTCAAAAGAACCCCATACCATCACGCCCAAGATGGTTAATGATGCATCTTGAAAACAAAGTCCTAGCAACATTTGCCAGATCATAGGACAGCATTGTCAATACACTCCAGGGGGATGGGTGGTGAAGGCATCAATAACGAATAACATTAGCAAGATTACAAGACTGGGATTCAAGATAAACTGCTTGGTCATTACCCCCTCATTAACTTCACCATTACAAGGGTAAAATCGGGAGCATTGGAATCTTCACTGCTCACCTGGTGATTGGTTTAATTGCAAAAATAGTCAAGAAGCTCAATATGACCAAAGAGAGAGCAGTTTGATTGACTGGCAAAAGAACTAACGGACCTAATTGCCACTTCCTTCACCATCACTGAGCTACGATGTTGGGCGACCTAGCACTTACACTCCACGGAATGGACGACAGAATCTCATTACACTTACAGTGAAAGGACCTTTCCTGTCTATAATCTCTATTTCTGATGAGAACAACGATCAGTGAAAGGTCTGTTACACCTGATTCTCACTTTGCATGGATACCTCTGTTCTTTTATTATCACTATGGCTAATAATGCGATTTATTAAAATTGTAGTTATTGACTAACTTAAGAAAACTAGTCGACCAGGCTTGGAATATTGAATTTCAAGTCTGCGATTTTTTTTTGTTAAATTGCTTTGGACTTAATTCTGGATAAGTTTACTGATGTTAAATGACTTAATATGTATTCTTTGATGAATTGCAGTTCTGGAAACATTGTCAGTGCAAACAGTGAGGAAAATGGGAATGCAGGTTCTCCTGGATCAAGTGAAGTAATTGCAAAGTAGGTTTAGTTGCAGGCATGACTAAGTTAGTCATTATATCAGAATATGACAAACCATTAGGAAATACTGGTGAGCTGGTAGTTTGTGCAATGTTATACAATGATCAATGGTAACAACTCGGAGGCAATGATTTGATCAGCTCTCAAAGAGAAACCTGCCTATGTTCACTCCCAAGTCATTTTACTATGTGATACTGCAAAACCTCTCCTGGTGAAAATTGTAGATTCCTTTTGAAGACCTCAGTTGAAGCTGCCTCCACCACTACACCATTAGGCAGAACATCACAGTTTCCGAACTATGCTATTTTTAAAAAAGAATTCCTCGTAAACATTGTTTTATTTTGCTGATCATTTTAAGTCAGTGTCCTTTTCTTCTCAAGCCTTTTTTAAAATAGAATCGGTACAGTATGGAAACAGGCCACTTGGCCCAATAAGTCCAAACCAACCCTCCACAGAGTAACAAATCCAGATGCATTCTCCTACCCTTTTACTCTACTCTATCCAAATCCATCATGATTTTGAACACGTGTAAAATGTCTTCTTCATCTTCTGTCCTCCATAAAGAGCAGCCCTAGCTTCTTCAAACTATCCACATAGTTGTCCAGTTGCTCATCTCTGGTACCATTCTTGTGTACCTTTTGTGCACCTTCTCAAATCCCTTCCTGAAGCGTGCTGCATAAATACTAGACATGAGGGAAAAGCAGGACTGTTTATAACCATTTGTCATAATTTCCTTATTTTGCATGTGACGGTCCTATTTATAATGTTCAGAATCCTAATGATATCTTCAATCTGCTCTGCCAACTTCATAATTTGCGTGCATACACACAATATGTATAAAATGCATTAAATATTAGCCTGGGATCATTTAAGAAAGCATCGGTCATTGTATAAAAATAGTTTAGCTTGTGTATAAAATGAACAAGGAACAATGCAGAATAATTCTGAGGTGGAGGAGGGCTGAATTCAATGGGCCAAGAGTTCATTTGAGCAAGGACACTTGAGCACGAATCTGGGCAATGTTCAGCTTCAGCTGTACAGTACAGCTTAACATTTCCACAAGCAGGAAATGGTGGCAAAAGCAATACTCTAATTCCCTGCATGATGTTGCAAAGGATATGGATTATTGTTCACCCCAGTGTGAACCATGCTAAATATAGACAGTTCAGAGGGGAAATAAAGATTAAGGGAGACTGGCAGCTAACATTAAAAGGGAATCCAAAAGTCGTCATTAGTCACAAACAGTGAAAGGGTAGCAAAAGAATGAGTGGGGCCAATGATCATAAATCCCCTGTTTAAACTTCAGCGGGGCAGGGGCCTGGCTGTGGTATTATGAAGAGGAATTTGATGTCCAGTTCATGGTGAAACAAAATGTAATTGGGACTTGGATGAGATGAAGTTTGACAGAATTTTAGAAAGGCTAAAACAAAACAAAATTGCAGATGCTGGAAATCTGAAACAAAAATGAAACTGCTGGAGAATCTCAGCAGATGTCTGGCAACATCTGTGGCGGGAAAGCAGAGTTAATGTTTTTGAGTCCTGTAACCTATTGAGATTCTCCAGCAATTTCTGTTTCAATTAGAAAGGCAGATTGTCATTGAGTGTTGGTAACTGATAACAACTGAATTGGAGACACCTGAGGATACAGAGAAAAGTAACATTGAAGCTGCAGTGGTAATATCCACAACACCCTAATCCTGTTCAAATACAGACATGGAATCAGAGACTGGCGAATCACAACATTTAAAATATTTTTATTCAATCCAGCAAACAGATTCATCTTAGTGGTGGGAAAGCTTCTAATGAACTGTAATCTCAGCCTCAAGCAACAATACTGGGAGATCATATGGACTAACTTTATACGCTGACTAGAAAATCTAATGTGTAACCTGTTTACCTGAATCATCTGATGAAGGCATATAATTCTGAATGTTCAGTTTTATTGGATATTTAAGCCGGTTTAGAAACATAGAAAATAGGAGCAGGAGGAAACTGCCTCTTTAATTGTAGTTGTAAGTGTTTGCTTGAAATGTCTTAATTTGTCCTTGCGTTCAATTGAAGCTGTGAAACAAACATGGAGTCCAAACTCTGTCCAAATTCTGAGGAAGTTGACAATTCGAGTTCACGAGAAAAGAAAGTGACAGTCAAAAAGTAAGTTTGATCCAATGTACGACCATGTTATGCTTCGGCATGTGTTCAGTCTCTTTCTGAACCTGTGCCAATCTTCAAAGGTTAGGTCTATAGGATGTTGCTTGATTGGAACAACATTTCCTCAATCAATATTATGTGTAGTGAGATTAGTAATTCCCAGGTTATTCCCACATATCTCCCCATGGGATTATACCAACTCTTTCAGGTCATTTCGATTTTCATCTGGAAGGTAACTCAACAGTTTATCCCAGTTTTCCAGAATTTCCTCATTGTTCAATTTAATTTGAGGAATGTCTAATTCACAATCATCTTGATGAGCTTTTGAACAAAATCCATCTCTTCAAGCCACAGAATGGTCACAGAAATAGGTGGAGCAGTAAGCCATTCAGCCCCTTAAGCATGCGCTGCTGTTCAAAATGATGATGGCTGATTATCCAACTCAGTACTCTGTTCTATCATTCTTTGATCCCTTTAGTCCGAAAAAAAACTATCATGTTTTGGACTTAATCAATTTCTATGACACTGAATTCTAAAGTGTCACCACTGTCAGGGTGAAGGAAAGTTTCCTCATTTTAGTCCAAAATGCCCGAGACAGTCTCCTTAGTCCGTGAGCCCTGGTTTGGGACTCCCCAGCCGTGGAGATCATCCTTCCTGGTTATCTAATTCTGGGCATAAACACTGGCTTGTGCTGCATCTTGTGATCTTCGCCTGGGTCATGTATGGGGAGGGTTGTTCTCTGTATTGCCACACTTTGACAGTGCAAGCTAACCTCTTGCTGATAGCAAGCTGGAAGCAAGGTAGCCATTTGTTGCTAAAAAAGAGATAGGACTGAGTGCTCACTGCCCATATTCAAAAGGGAAGAATGACCTACTGAGGAGAGATATTAGAGAACTTTTTGTCGTTTTAACGGTGGACACTGATAGAAATTACTGACTCCCGTAGAACACACAAAGGTGACCCAAAGTGCTGATTCCTAATTACACATGTTGCACTTTCCAAATGACAACAGCCCATTGGTTGAAGAAGTATTCTTTTTTTTTAAATTAAAATTTTCAGCGATGTATGACACACCTCTGGAGTAGGTGGGACAAGAATCCAAGTCTACTAAATCTAATTTAGGAATTTAAGCCTACTGACAAGGGTAGGGAGACTATCATTCTATCATCAGGTGTCTGTTTTGTATCTCATACAGAATTGATGCAATTGCCGTTAATTGCTTCATTAATCCCTGGGGATGTAAATAATAAGCCACTTGTCAGAGCATTGTGTGTTGCTCAGGTGTCACTAAGTTTAATGCTGATCGTTGAGTCGGAAGGTTGAGGGTTCAAGATCTACCTTCGGCGTTAGAATACACTAATTGATACTGCCACGGCAGTGCAATCCTGAGATAATCCTGCACGTCAGATGTATATGATGCATTAAACCAAAGCCACACTGCCCTCTAAAGGGACCCTTATTACTTTGAATTAAAGTGAGATTATATCTGGTGTCCCGGCCAATATTTATCACTCAATCCCGATGAGCAGACCATCTGGTCATCATCTCCTTCCTGCTTTTCTCATGGTACACAAATTAGATATCACATTTCTGACATGTGACTACATGATCAAAAGTGCTTCGGTTGTTGTATCGAACACCTCTGATTGAAAATTGGCTTTGTCAGAACCTGCATGTATTATTACTCAACTTGGCCGTTCATTTTTCACTCTCTTGACCCTCTGTTGTAAGAAAGCACTCCTTTCCAACTTCCACCAAAGGAGAATGAGACAAAGCTCAGTGCTGTAATATTTCACTTTATACTAACATCTGGATCAAACTGAAATACCATTCAATGCAAATATAAAACGAACTGAACCAGTTTTAAAGGATTAAAACAAATTATATTTTTCACCAAAGGAGTGTATTGAAATATTTCAATAGTTCTCATTGTGTCAAGTACAAGCAAACAGTGGAGTCTGTTTCAATCTATTTTATCTTGTCTAAAGAATAGGCTGAGGAAAAGCATTGCAGGCTCTTTAAATTCGAGAATGAGGAAAGGAGTACAGTGTGGAACAGTGACTAACAGCAGGAAATTTATTCTTCAGATTAGAATAGATATGGAGTGGAATATACAAAATGATAGAATGAGAGAAGCTGAAGTGGGATATTGCCAGTGGAATGTTTTATAAGCTTGTTAATATCGGGTCAGTCAGGATCTTATTAAGATGTTATATAAATGTGCAACTTTTCTACTCTGCAAGGGTAGAGAGGGTTTTGCTCTCTATCAAACCTGTGCTTTTCTTTGTTGCATTATTGTATGGAGTTTATTCTCTTAAGTCAATAGCCTGTGCTTTGCCCAAATTTTAAGGGACTCTTACTGACATTGGTGAGTTTCTGTATCCCATGAGGTAGATTCGTTGCAATCAGTAATGGAAAATATAGCAGATCAAATATATTATTGTTAATTGTTATTACATCTTTTAACATGGATAACTATGTGCTGTTCTATGAACCTCAGGATTTAAAAGCCTTTTCAGTGGAGCCACTGCTGACTTAACCAATGCGCTATACTGGCGGACTCACTGATACTGAAACCTCTATAATCTGGGACAACGATGAAATAGAAACTGACTGGAACTGCAACTTATCAAGAAAGCTAGTGATCAGCGAGAGGTTGGGGCCGAAGCTCAGAATAGAGAGGCACTGCAAACCCAAACACCAATTGACACAGCTTCTGGAGATGAGTTCTGCACTATTCGGTTCTGATCTCTGTGGTTTGTGGAAAAAAATGATGTCTGCTAGAAGACAACTACAAAGCTCTCTTGCGATAATGTGACACAGAATCAAGTGAAATTTTGAGTTCTCCTTATGGGCTTCTTTCATCCTTTCAAGTGGCAGCTGAATTTGGTGATCAGGTATCAGTTACTATCAAATTGGATGAAATCTTGATAGTGATTCCTTTATTTACATTTCCCTATCTCTGAGGTTTGCCCCATTTCTTTATTAAAGAGCCAATGGGTGTGAGATCTTTTTAGTGCTGTCCATAGGATAGCCGTGCTCCTGCCACTGTGCAACTTCATATTGATATCTGCCTTTAAAAACAATCTGAATCTATGGTCACATACTGAGGTCGTAACTAACCGGGGTTCATAATAGAATGACTAATTCTTCAACTGCTGCAAACCAATGTGGGCTAGATTTTCAAACTGTCATTATCACAAAGGTGCTTTTGGTGCCACATTCAGTATTCAGAATGACAATGAGGTTTTCTGTTAGTGCAGAATTTCTCTCTATTACATTAAATAATAGTGTGCTGTGTGTATGTGCATGTGGTTTGTTTCTATTTATTTCTGTTCCTCAATGGCTTTGAAATTGTTGTTGTATAGGATCAAAGGCAAAGTAATGTCTCCACAAGGACATTGTTGCTGGTTTTCCTCTGAGACCAGTGCAGAACTTTACCAGTTCATTGTAGGCCTGATACATTATAGTTAAGTTTCACCTCTGCCAGCTGGTACAACATGGAAATTTGAGTATTGATGAAAATAAAGTTTTTTTAATTTAAGTCTTTAATATTGTACTTGGCAGGACACTCTCAAAAATTCCATTGGAAAGGGAGAAAGCATTTAATCTGTCTGGGTAATGAGTGCTGATTGGTAAAGGTATGGAGAGTGGACCAGGTGATGGTTGGCAGTTAACTGCTAATGCTTGTTGTGATTCGACTAAATTGGTGATGGCCATTCTCTGCCTCATTTGGCATGACAATACCTTGACCACTCAGGTAACCTGCCAATTGAAAGCAGAACAAATTTCAGTTGTCAACTGTCCATCACCATCTGACCAGTCCATTTTTCCATTGGGAACATCTCGATCAATGATTGTGCACTTTCCAAAGCAACAGAACTCTTTTCTTGTTAGTACAAAATGTTGTTTCCCTTTATGTCAAAATATTTCTGTATTTGCAAACAATCGTTTGAATTTGGGAACCTTTTGTTAATGGAGTATCCAACATCCAGTTGATATGATTAAAATGGAATCTAGTTTTCGAATTTGAAATGATTTAACCCCCTGATAAGCCCACTTTGTTCATGCAGATCCTCTTTGAATATTGTATCAGTCTGGCTGTTGAAAGACAGCTTTGGAAAGTTGTTTACTTTGGTCAATTTCTATTTAATGAATTGCTGAAACGGTGCAAAATGCATTCTATTGCATTGACAAAACTAAGATATCTTGTGAAATCAGGAGATGTGCACAGTGCAAATAAAAATCCCATTTACTGCTGGCCTGGACAAGACTGGTAAACTTAAACTTGTGCTTATAGAGAAAGGACTGAGATCTGAAGTGGCTCATTATCATCTAATGTATTGAGTTTAAACTTATGTCTATCTCTAAATTCTTCAAAGCCTTGATCCACGCTGTCTCTTGTACCCCTTATATACACACTCTGTTCTTTGGTTCTCTGATTGCTTTATATCTTTTTGTCCATGAGTATGGCCAAGCCCCTTAATTAGCTGTACTTTACTGATAAACTTCCTCAGATGCCCTCTGGTACTCATTCTCTCTTTGAAAGCTTGCTTAAAAACCGCTTTCATGTTTTTGGTACTGGTCCGAACTCTTCTGATACATGCCAATAAACTTCTCCTGTTTGGCATTTGGTGCATCCTTTTCTAGTTTGGAAGGTCGGACTCGAATAAATATAGGGTTAAAGACAGGATTCTTGGCAGTGTGGAGGAACAGAGGGATCTGGGTGTGCAGTACATAGATCCCTCAAAGTTACCACCCAAATGGATAGGGTTGTTAAGAAAGCATTTGGTGTTTTGGCTTTCATTAACAGGGGGATCGAGTTTGAGAGCCGCGAGGTTTTGTGAAAGCTCTACAAGTCCCTGGTGACACCACACTTGGAATATTGTGTCCAGTTCTGGTCGCCCTACTGTAAGAAAGATGTAGAGGCTTTGGAGAGCATTCAAAGAAGGTTTACCAGGATTCTGCCTGGACTGAGGGCTTGCCTTATGAAGAAAGTTGGAATAAGCTCAGACGTTTCTCTCTGGAGAGAAGGAGGAAGAGAGCAGACCTGATTGAGGTATACAAGATAATGAGAGAAATAGATAAAGTAAATAGCTAGACACTTTTCCCCAGGGCAGGATTGACTGGTACAAGGGGTCATATTTTTAAGATATTAGTAGAAAGGTATAGAGGAGACGTCAGAGGTAGATTCTTTACGTGGAGAGTTGTGAATGCATGGAATGCATTGCCAGTGGTGGTGGTGGTGGAAGCAGAGTCATTCGGGACTTATAAGCGACTGCTGGACATGCCACATATTTAGCAGTGAGTTGAGGGGTGTGTAGGTTGTTATTATATTTTACATTAGGATTAAACCTCGGCACACCATCGTGGGCCAATGGGCCTGTTCTGTGCTATACTTTTCTATGTTCTATGTTAAAGCATCTCATAAATGTGAGTATTTAATGTCCACTTTGGCAGATTTAATTGATTCTAATTGGAATGTATCTGCCAAAGCTTTAGCAAAACTGAATCAGCAAACAGCTTCAAACTGTGCACACATCCATCATATAACATTGCTGCTCCACATTAACTTTTCAAATGCACTGCTCCATTCCAAATAGCGGACCACCCGTTCCCATTCATAGAAATTTGTTTCTGATGGACGGAAGTGGTTGTTTCGGTACTTCTGCCATTTTTATTGAACTCATCTCAAGATACACATTAGAATTTAACACTCAGGACAAGACTGTTTGTGTTAAGCTTTATCAGTTTTGATCAGTTTTCCAGCTCTTCATGTTCTTGAATATTGGAATGGGACTGGGTTCTATCAGCCCTCTAGGGACAGGCTGCAAGGTCATTAGGTGGATAATAATAAGGGAAGGAAGGAGTTTCAGTGGCTCTCATATTTCCACCTCCGTAATATTTTATTGATCCCAATTTAGGGAAAGGATGACCACTCAGGTGGTCAATGTAGAGTCTGTTCCCGCCAATGCTGGCAGTTTGTTAGCAGTCGGTGGGTCCTCCAATGTGTGGGAGACCTCCTCCTGCATCCTTGAGACATGCTTGCAGGATGTCCCTCCTAATGAAGTACCTTATGGCTCATAACAGGGTATCCCATCTGCATACTGGAACAGTCTCCTGTCCATGGTGGCGATCATTACGGGAACTGGAAATCAGAGTAAGTGAGTGAAAGAAGCTGTGAGGGCTAGAGTGTTCACAACATTCCCAGGACCAGGTTGGCAGGTCCTACTGAGACCATTAATAAGTCATTAAGATCCCCCAATTGGTGCATGGACACTGGGTTACTCCTACTCCTAGTAAGAGTACTGTGATTACTGCTGTTTCAGTGCTAGCAAGCAAATAGTGACGTGTGGCCATGTGATAAAATCATTTACATTCAGTGCTGAATACTTGAGACTTTTTTGTGAGAAACTTTATAATTCTTCTCGATGTTCTTAATACACTTTTTGTTTCATACAATGGTTATTTTCTACATAGGATTACAGAGGAAAAACAGACCATTTGGCACAATCAGTTCATGCCAGCGCTTATGTTCCACTCAAGGTGTTTCACATCTTTTCTCATCTAAATCGCCCATTGTAATTCTCTATTCCCATCCCTTCCAAGTGCTCGCCTAGTTTCCTTGAAATACATCTAAATTATTGATTTCTACTATTCCATCTGGTCACATATTCCCCGTTCTCATCATTATTTCAGTGAAGAGGTTTCTTCTGAGTTCCCTTTTGAATTTCTTGAGGTACCATCTTGTATTGACAGCCTCTAGTTATGTTCTACCCCGCAGTGTAATGTTTTCTCTTTTCAAAACCTTTCATTATTTTAGAACTGTCAGCCTTCTTTACAAGCGAGAAGTGAACAGCGCAACAATTCTTCCTTGATATACACAGCCAGAAACTTGTGTAGCATTCTTATAAATCTTCTCTTCACTCTCTCTCATACATTCTATAATATGTCAACTCGAACTGCAGGCAATCCTCTTAATTATAGTCAACTAAATTTCTATAGTGACCCTACTTTCAAATCTATCCCTTTAGAGATAAAGCTTAGAGCCGTGTTTGCATTTTTATGGCCTTTGGAACCTGTAGTGAAATTGTTAGTGACTGATGTAATTGTCTGAAATCCCTTTGTTTGTCTCCCTCACTTAGACGTGCATCTTTGAATAAATGACCTGCACATTATTCCGACCAAGATGTAACACCTTACGTTTATCTGTGTGGATCTTCATTTGCTAATTATTTGAACAATCCGTAAATTAATTAATGATCTCTTGCAACTTCTTGTAGTCCTCAGAATTGGCTACATTTCAACATTCCTTTCCAATTTGGTGTCATTGAATTGCTACTTTTTTTCTCGTAATTAGATACAATATTAATTTGCAGTTTTACTTTATTTTGTTTTGAATTTTTAGAGAGGTGCAGTAATCCACACGGTAACTATAACAACTTAATGTCGAATGACAGATAGATGAAAATTATTACACACACAGGACTAATTAATAGACTCTATTAACTTCAAGGTCAAAACAGGGAATTATTTTTTACACGAATGATATGGTGAGATTATCCGTAGTGCAATCACTTTTTGTCCATTTCTTTTTGTTGCAGTTTATTCCCCAGGTCTTTCTGTGCTACAGGTATGAAATTGAAAAGGCACCCAACCTCCATTTTAAACTAAATGATAATAAAAAACAGCGTTTATATAAAATGTAACATGATTTATGAAACCATCCCTCTAGGCTTATACATATTCACAGCCATGTAGAGTTATATAGGGAGAGGCTGAATGATCTGGGGCTGATTTTCCTTGAGCGTTGGAGGCTGAGGGGTGACTTTATAAAGGTTTATAAAATCATCAGAGGCATTGATACAGTGAATAGACAAGGTCTTTTTCCCTGGGATGGGTGGAGTCTCATTAAACCTCGTGAGTAGAGGTTTAGAGTGAGAGGGGAAAAAGTTGAAAGTACCTAAGGAGTAACTTTTTCATGCAGGGGATGGTGTGTATGGAATGAACTGCCACAGGAAGCAGTGGAGGCTGGTGCAATTTCAACATTTAAAAGGCATCTGAGTGTGCAGACGAATAGGAGGGTTTCGAGGGATATGGGCCAAGTACTGGCAAATGAGACTAGATTGGTTTAGGATATCTGGTCAGCATGGGCAAGTGAGACTGAAAGATCTCTTTCCAAGTTGTACATCTCTATGACACTATGATCTACCCCTTTGCTCTTAATGTACTAGTCGAATCTCTTTGGATTATCTTTAACATTATCTCCCAAGGTTATCTCATTTTCCTTTCTTGCCCTCCTCATTTCCCTCTTTACAATGTCCCTGCACCTCTTGTACTCTTCGGGATTCACTTGATCTCATTTCTCTATATCTAATATACGATCATTCTTAATCTGATCCAGAGCCTCAATATCTTTATTCCTCCAGTGTTCCCTCCTCTTACCAGCCTTATCTTCACAGTAACAGGAACATCACGCCGCCGAACTCTCGTTATCTCACTTCTGAAAGCCTCACTCTTGCCGGCCGTCCCATGAGCTGCAAACTGTCTACTCCAATCAACCCTTGAAAGTTTTTGTCTCATACTATCAAAATTTGCCTTCGTCCAATTAAGAACTTTAACTTATATATAATGCCAATCCTTTCCATAAATATTTTACAACTAATCGAATTATGACCCCGGCCCCAAAAAGCTCCCCTTCTAATAATTCAGTCACTTGCCCTGCCTTTATCACAAGAGTAGGTCAGGTTTGCTCCTTCTGTGATAGTTACATCTGCATATTAATGAAGAAAATTGACTTTAGCACTTACCAAATTCCTCACCATCCAAGCACTTAAGACCATGGCTGTCCCACTTTATGTTTGGAAAGTTAAAATTTGCTATTATTCCAATCCTATTATTCTCACGTATAAATAAGATCTTTCGACATATTTTCTACACAATTTCACTCTGACTACTGGGGGGACTATTACAATCGCATCAAAATAATCATGCTTTTCTTATTTCTGAGTTCCATCCACATAGCTTCACTAGACCATCCCTCAGAAATACCTTGTGTTAGAACAGTAGTAACGTTTCACCACAAGAAAAATTGACTCCAATCTCCTTCTAGCTCTTCCTACTTCTGCAGTACCTTTGATGATGGGAGGGACTTTGAACATAAATTATTCAATTTACTGGTGTTGGTTAGTAGCTGAAAATAAAGATACTATGGGTGACTTGGGTGATGGGAAATAAAAGGTGACATTGTATGGAAGGAAAATTCTGGATAGAAACAAGAATTTTAAAAAACGAACTCCATTCAGTGTTTGGAGTCTTTGTTGGTTCAACCTGTGCTTTGGTCTATAATACAAAATTACAGAAAAATATTAATAGCAATTTAAAATGAAATGTTAGGATATTGGAAGAACAGCTAAGAGCTTCAAAGCTTGACAGACGGCTTGTGGGAAAGGACATGGAAAGCAGCAGGGTTTCCAGAACTTCTCATCTCTGCCTTCCCTGATCGAAATCAATCTGTGATTTATAATTGTTGAGGATTGTTATTCGTTAATATCGGTGTGTCAGATAGATCTCAGTCTCAGGGAGGTGTGACCTGCTTCTTTGTTTTGTGATGAACTCAGGGGAACATACAATAGTAAGGGGGTAAACCCAAAGGGGTGCAGGAGCAGAGGATCCCCCGTGTGTATGTGCACAAATCAGGGAATGTACCATGATACATGGACAGAAGAGCAAATAAACCCTACTTCATCACCCTACGCTGTAGAGAACAAACACAAAGCAATTATGTTAAACTGAAATAAAAAGTCTCTTGTCTCACCTGGAATGTTGCATCTAGTTTTAGGTGCCATGTTTTTGAAAAAAATGCAAAGTTATGAGATTGGGTGCGTGACTGATTCACAACACTATTCCCGGGATGATACACCTCACCAACTCTGAGAAATTGAGAATGTTCCCCTCTGCTGATAGTTTCCAGACTCTGTGACCAGTTGCTGTGATTGGTTCTCAATTCCGTCTTGCGTCATATAGATCTCAATGGCTGAATATTTCAAGTACTCATGAGCTGTGCCTTGCCTGATCACAGCGCCCTCTGATTTATTATTTTTGAGGGTTGCTGTTCAGTAATATCCCTGTATCAGACAGATCTCAGTCTCATTCCCTGGGATTTGACAGGTATGGTGTGTCAAGTAGATCCCAGGAATTGCGCTCCATGAGATTTATGTGTGAGAAAAACTCCAGTTCTGAGAATCCGCCCTTGGATTGTGCACGTGTTGTGTCTGAATACCTGACTGAACGTTGACATTTTTGGCTGATGAATGTTTCGTTGGGCGCTTTAGGTGGCGATTCCTGCATTACTAACCCAGGCTGCCCTGACATTGGGAGTACTTTTAGTTTAGACAGTGTAGAGTAAACTTTCAAACTCCGTTGTCTGCCTTTTTTCGGCTTCTGGTGGAACCTATAAAATTATCATGAGGTGACCCGAGGCCGTGACCCTTGGTGCATAAGCGGAAATGTTCTCTCATCATTCTGCCTCTGGAGTGTTCCATCAGGCATATCGTGTGAAAGATGTATTTACATCAGTGGGCTGCATGGTAGCGCAGCATTAAACTAAATGACTGGATAAAATACAACCAAACAGAACAAGTGAAAGTATTTGGCTGGGAAAGGAATAGGATGTGGGTAAATGTATTATTACTGACTGGCCTTGAAGAAAGAATTAAGCAAACTCAAGATTAGTGCATATTCATTCGAGATTTATTAACCATTTCAGAAAGCATTTTTATCCAAAAGGTTTATTTAAAAGCTAACAGAAGTGAATATAATGGCTGGATGCCACATTGAGACGAGAACACATGCGCTGTGAGCTGGGAATTTTCTGTACATTAGTAACAGTCACAAGAAAGGGAATACAAAGGCTCATCAGAAAGGGTAGGCAACCATTCTGAGTAAGGAACAAATAAAAACAAAACAAACGGGCTTCAAACAACTGGGAAGCTACAAATTCTTCCAACCACAACCATCTCAAAGATATCAAAGTAAAAAGGAAAATCCATCAATAATTGTCTCAGTTACACGCTGATAAACTGAAGTAATCTCACTGTTAGAGTCAGCAACAGGACAGATTGGAGATTGGGAATTCGGAGACCTTGATAAGCAGATCAGGAAAATCAAAGGGGTCCACAACTCATTCACTTAACCTGGAAAAGAGAGAGAAAGCAATGACGCAGATGTTTATGATCAGGGACTTGCAGCTTAAATGTTTATTCAATGTCACACTTCGAGATTTCACAAAACATATTGGGCTGCTTGGCGTGAGAAAGATGTGATTATTCTCACCTTCACCAGAGTGACGGCAGCGCTGTATAAAATACTCAGGAAGAACAAGGTGATGAACGTGGAAGCAGTTGTCCAGATGTTGCTGTTATCATCCTCATAGTCTTCAATCCAAGTGCGATCTATTGAATCTATGAATATAAAGCCGAGAGAACGCATTTAGATTGTTTATTGATCCAGATCGATCTATCTGCATCCAAGTCATGTAATTGGAGACCATTACATCTTCATAAAGCAGTCAGGGATTTCTCAAGTGTGACTCTTATCTGTATCTATTAGTGCATTATTGACTCAGCAAGAAATTACAAATACTAAGTGCACATGTTCTTTCTTCATTGTCCACGTCAGAACGTTTTAAATTATTTTTCTTTTCATCTATTATTTAAGGATATTATTATTTGAGGAATGCTTATTACGAATGATGATTTTAATTATATCATTATATTTTAAATATAGGCTGTGACAGCACTTTAGTTGAAAATTGTGGCCAGCACTGAATAAAAGTTCAAATGTGATTCTCATCTTTTATATTGGTGACCAATTGCTTGGCAAATCATGATTATAAGTGACATCACAGTCAGGACATTGCTTCATATTTTTGTTTGAAGGATCTGTATATTTAGGAATATGCTTTTGTACGTGTGTCCCTTAATTTATTTGATCTACTGCTTGGTGTGTTTGGTTTCCCTTTAATGTTTGTGTATGTGGTTATAAGAGTCTCTTACTTCACTCTTGCCCATGTTGGAGTCTGTGCATCAATAAACATATTCCTGTTCCTTTACTGCTGGTGTGCTCATGTGTTTGTGCACCTGATTTTTTGTCTTTTCACAGTGTGTTAGCATCATCATGCTAATATGCCACTTGTTGCTACCTATGCTTATCTTGTAATGTCTTTGTGAGTGTTCACTTTTCATTAGTGCTGTCTAAAACGTGTGCTTATGTGTCTGTTTCAGATCCTACCTACACTGGGTTATTTTCATGTTTATGCTTAATGAATGTTAGCATGCAATGTTATGTTTTGATGGATATTTATATTTATATGATGATGTTTGCTTGTGTGGCAATCTTTCCCAAACCATCTCCTGATCAGCTTGTTTGTGCTATTGTTTGTGGATGCTTGCTGATCCTTGTGCCCATTATCCTTATTTAATAAACACCCCTCTATTTGTTCATCTATGCACTTGTGTGTCTGCATGTAAGACTCTGAATGTGTGTGTGCGTGTGATATTGTATACATGCTGATCAATGTGGTTTAATAATAACTAATTAAGCTGCCTCTGTCATCGTATGTTTGTGATTCTGAAAATGGGAAAATAATGATATTAATGTTTATCTCTGTGCACTTACGTGCCTGTGTGAGTTGACATGTGGGAGGACATTTTTCGGAATTTGTATCTGTGTGTTCATGTGTGTATGTCTGTACGCATTGTGCTGTATGAATGTATATGTATTCATGCCCATTTGTGTGTTACCGTGTGTCGATGTTTCTCATGGTTATATGTGAGTACTCCTGTTCATTTGTGCAAATGATTTTCTTTTGATGTATGTGAGTTTTTGTATGAGCTTAGGTGAGTGTTCAAGTACCACTTGTATGTGTGGCTCTGTGCGAGTATGCGTGTGTGACATCTTATCTATATGCACATTTGAGTGTGCACATAAATATGTGTCTTTCGGTGAGAGCCCCGTATATGTGTCATTACGTGTGTATTTGCGATCATCTCTCTGTATCTGTTCTTATACCAGACTGCAATTTTTATTATTCTAATTTATTGTTCTAATTTTAATGCATTGCCCATAATTAGATTTGACATTGGTGTTACAGGAAACATTTCCCATCGTCGTGCAGAGATAAGCGTTTTATGAGCAACTCTTCTGTTGCAGTGATAGAACTTCTGTCTCTGAGAGAAAAGGCGTGAGTTCAAATCCCCACTGCCCCAGAGATAACATTTCTGAATATGTTTATTAGAAAATGTCTACTTGTGTTCTGTATGTGAAACAAAATGATATCAGGTATTCGAATACCAGAATTGATCCCATGTGCTCCAGAAAACTGAGACAAAACTATGGAATTCAAACTGGGACGATGCAAACACCAGTTTTGGATTATGGGAATCAATGTTAATCATTTGTCAACAGAGCCAAGCGTGTCTAACATGCTTCAAAGGTATTGTTTGCATGGACATTTTAAATCTTTAGACAGTAAGCAAGAAGCTGACTGTCCCTGTTAGCAACTGGGTTACATTACAGAGGACATCTACCATGAAAACTCTGCACAGCGAGCAAGAGGACAGACCATTCATCGTTCCCCTCCCCTCTGCTCCACAACAACTTATCTGTTGATTCTCTTTGGTGTGAAAGTGAAGCTACATTCTGTCAACTCATACGCTGGCGCAAAATCCCTGGCAGTTCCCCAGAAACAGAGGTTACATTCAAACTGTTCTGCACTCTTTATGATTGGTATGTTCCAATCAAATTTAATTTTAAAGTGTCTTAAATTTACATTTCCAATTGGTGCAATTTGGCAGTTTAAAACTGACATGAATTTTGTAAGAATGTCAAATGGGGGGAATCAAAAACACAAAGTTCAAAACTCGTGCCCTACCCTTGACATAAAATGGACATTGTCAGATTTTGTCACAGAGGCATTTAGGATGAATAAGGTACTTGGTGGAATCCTGCAATGAGTGAGCTTTACTCTGTCTCTGACCCAGGGTGTATCTGAGCAGAGAACATTAACTGCACAAGACACTCGTCCTAGACCTGTTAATAATCCACTTTAACTACACAGATGCAATGTAAGTCAGAGTGAGAAATAACTAATTCAGTATTTAACTCACGACGGGAGGAAAAAAAAACTTTATTACTTCTGTTGAATTATTAAATGCAACTTTGAGATTTTTTATTGACATGAATTAACAGTGTCCATCAGTGCAAGTGAAATGTTTACAAAACTCGGTTTACCGCTGGATTTATCGACTGTTCTGTTGATGATCTTCAATGGAATCGCTTCATGTCCCACCACACAGGAGTAAGAAGCACCGCTGGCCCACTCCTCCGCTGTAATGGATAACAGGCTGTAGATGAAGAAGGAAGTGTTGTCGCTCTCCGCCATCACCTCGGTGTTCTTGTAGTTACTGGGATTCACCGGCTTGTCATTGTTTGTCCACTTGACGAAGATCTCTCGGGGGGAGAAACCTCTCACCAAACACGTGAGGGAGAGAAACCTCTGAGCGGAGATTTCTTCTGTTGGTGGCAGGAGGACCGACACTGATGGCTCCAGCGGATTAATCACTGCAGAATATTTGAGACAAATATAAATCAACCAAAACATCCTGAACCAATATCACAATTTCACTAAATATTTAGGTAAGCCATTTTTAATTTGGGATTTATTCACTTTCGTTTTCTAAAGGAGCAGTATGGTACACATTATGTTCAGTTAAAAAAGGAAAGTTTAATGTGAAAGTTGCCTCCATTTTTCCAGCCCACAACAAGGTCATTCTGTCCAACTGTCATTGCTGATAGTGACATCACAACCCAGGCTTCTTCCCACTATATCTGACTTAATCAGAATACAATATCCTTTGGTCCATCTTTTTCTGAATCAGCTACTTAGCTATCCTGCCTTCAGATGCATCATTAATGCCCCCAATGGTGTTTGTTCATTCCCAATCAAAGCCTGCCATTGATGTAACTGGATCTGGATTACACATGGGATCCTTTGTGCTTTAATCTCACCGCTCACCTTTCTCCTTGTGGATGGAGTCTCTCAGCGGAGTCGGTAGATTCTGATGGTACACCACACATTCAAAAGTAACACCACTCAGCCAGGCTTCAGTAGAAATGTTTAATTTGCTGATCACGCTGTCGGGATTCTGTCCAGGCTGCTCAGCAATCTCTGATTTCAGAGGCTTATTTTCTTGTTTCCAGGTCACGTTGACTCCAGAAGGAAGATTGGACACAACGCAGGTTAACGTCACCGTCGCCTCCAGTAAGACTTGTTCTACTGGCGGTGGGAGGATTTTAACGGTGTTAGGGTGGCACTCGGTATCTTCTATGAAACAAAAATCAAAGTCAATGAAAAATGCCTTTTTATGATACAAACAGCCAATCTTCAGATTACTTCTTCACAGGGTGAAGACACCACCTTCAAAATGGCAACTCCAACTATTGCTGAAACGATGCTTACTATTGTTGATGTATTTTGATCTGTGAAACATTTGTGATTACCTATAACATACCCTGTGTAATTATTCCTAAAGAACACTGGCTTTGTAACAAGTGAAACCTGTGAAAAAAGTAAAATCATCGAAGATACCATCATGTAACCCATGGAATGACCTTTCTTTCAGAGTTTGTCTCTCACTTAAGACCATCTATTGATACTTGTGACAAGAGTAATCTGAATAGAATGAGTTCATTTCCATGTTCATAACCTTTAGGTGCAAGTGCTGCTGGTCACACTGACTGCCAAATCACATCCCAAATTTTCGACAAATTATAATAAATAATTATTATTCTCTTTGCAGAGTTCTAAAATGTTACAGGAGCGGTGAACAGCCATGGAAATTCCGTTCATTATATTTAACGTGATTAAAAATACTTTGCGTTATTGGTGTGATGTCATTCTCTAATTTATGTCATTGTTCCTCGTGGGCTGTGTTTGGAGTAGATCTGAAAACAAGACATTGAGTACAGCATTGGATATCGAGAAGGACCCCCATCTCCTTAAGTCTTTCCCTCCATTCAGTTAATTCAGACCTGGTCTGTACTTTCACTTTATTTACCAAGCTGCGTTTTTTAATTTCTTCATAGAGCAGGGGAGAAAATAAAACAAAAGCGTCTTAAATTAATCCACAAACGCGATGGAAATGTGCACTAATTTTATAGATATCCCCTACTCACTGTGTAAACATCGCCACCCCAAACCAGGCTAAATCAGCCTGTCTTGAGTTCCTAGTTCATTCATCCCTATTGTAGCATTCTTACCAGAATTTATTCTCTTGCCGCATCCTACATAATTACAGAGAGCATCTTAAAGAAGCTCAGTGAGATCACATTTATCCCAGTTCATCAAATGTGATAGCCACTTGGTCTGTGGTCTGATCCCATAAATGAAGTTAAAGAGCTCAGTACCAGATAAAAATCGATGTCGTACAATGTCCAAGGCCAACAGGTCATTCCTGAGCAGGGAATGAAGCATTGAACGCACTTTGATTTATTTTCAAGTAAGGGTCACTGCATATTTTAACCACGTCATTTTGAGACCCCAACATCATAAGATAGAGGATCAGAATAAGGCTGTTCGGCCAATCCAGTGTTGAGATCAGAATGATGCTGGAAAAGCACAGCAGGTCAGGCAGCATCCGACGAGCAGGAAAATTGACGTTTCGGTCTAAAGCCATTCTCCTGCCTTCTCCCCGTACTAAACAAGAGCCGATCTATCTCTGGCTTGAGTATACACAATGGCCTAGCCTCCACAGCCCTCTGCAGCAACATGTTCCACAGACTCATCACCCTCTGCCTGAAGGAATTCCTCCCCATCTCAGTTCTAAACGGTGCCCCTTTGACCCTGAGACTGTGCCCTTGGGTCCTCGTCTCGCCTACCAGTCAAAACATCTATTCCGTCTTCACTCAACCTCAGTCTCTCAGTATTTTCTATGTTTCATTCAGATATCTATCCAAAATCCCCCTCCACCCCCAAACTTATCCTTGAAGCGGCTATTAGACAAGGATTCAGCACTCTGAATGCCTCTCCCAGCATGGTGAGGCAACAAACTATTTAACAAAGCTCACTGTCTATATATCTATCTTCAACAGAGAGGAAACATGCTTTTCTGACGTGCCAAAAAGGTTGAATTATGAGCAATGCTAATGTAACACTCAAACTGAAATGAGATACGTGGCATGTTGGGAAATGAGAAGCTGCACTGTGCTGTTTACTATACCTGATAAATTAGTGTGTTTGATTCACATCAGAGTTCAGAGTGATTTGTAGCTCTTACCCTGGAGTGCGGTGATGTTTTTACTTTGAGTGTTCTCTCCATGAGTGACCTGGCAGGTATAGACCGCACTGTTGAACCATTCACCATAAGGGACCATCAGCCGACTCGTCACCGAGAAGTTCCCGTTCGCCTCACACACGGGAGACGTGAAGAAGCCAGAATCCAAGGGTCGGCCATTTTTCAACCAACTCACGGAGATTGACTTCGGATGGAACTCGATGATTGAACAGACGACGGTTGCAAACTTGCTGCTTGCGATTTCTTCACTGGAGCTCACAGTTCGGAGAAGGGTTGGTGGGAGAGGATCTGGACCTTTAGGAAACACATCGCATAAATTATCTGACGAATTTCATAACAAATACAATCAGTTCTCATATATCAAGGTTTCTTGTGGTTAATGGATACAGGAATCATAATTGTGCAGAGTGCTGGAGAAGCTGGGATCCACACAGAAAGATAAGCAGGGCAAATGTGAAAGGCCAAACTTAGAGGACACAGCAAGGGTGTCAAGGAGGCATAGAAACTATAGGCCAGTAACATCAGAAGGGAGATAGCAACGTTGGATGGTATTCGTTTTAATGACAGAGTGTGATGAACAAGGCAGACGAATTATTGGCATAACTGAAGAAATGATGGTATCATGGAGACATATTGAGAGCCGGGCAGGAGTGGCTACTCAATATTCCAGGATTTAGTGCTTTCAGGCGAGACAGGGAAAGATGGAAAATGATGGGGGCGGGGGTGCGCGGTACAGAATGTTGCTTCTGTCGCAATTCTGACAAGAGTATTTTAGGCTGTAAAGAGAAATGAAATCATGGATACCTCCTCGAACAAATGCAAATGGACAGTACTTCAAAACCAAAATACAGCAAACATAACTACTGGGAGAGCACGATAGACCTTACCATAGGTCCAAAAGACCAAGTGCAAATACATGGGCAAATTTCAGAGAAATGTAAATTATATTGGGGAATGAGAAGAGCGGTTTTTAACTTCCTCAGCATAGGTTTGGATATTCATTTTGTCAAAAATTTGGAGGGAGCAGAATTCTGAAAATGCCCCCAGGAGAATATTTTGACAAAGTATGTGTTTAATACAGAGAATTTTAATCCAGACCTTGCAAGAGAGTGGTGAACCTGAACTTAACTTTACGGAATGAAGTCGACCCAGTGGGTAAAACATCAATGGGTAAAATCAGTTGGATTTCAGATTGTACTGCAAAGGAATAGAAATTGGCTCAAAGTTCTGAAAAGGCGAAGGACAATTTTAGTAAGATGAGGTAATGACCTGACTGACCAGAGTGGACTGGAAGCTGACACTTATTGCTAAATCTGAGTGAGAGCAGTGTGACACATTTAAGAAAGAGATAGGAAAATCACAGGGAGGACATTTCCCACGAAGCCACTGCGTGGGACCAAGAATGCAGCGGGCTCTGGACACCAAAGGGCATGGAGGGGGAGATAAAGAGAAACAAGGGAGGCTTCCGGTCGTGACTGAAATCTCACAAAACATTAGAAATTAGTATGGAGTACAGAACGTACAAGGGGGAGTTTGAAAGAAAAAGGAATTAGAAGAGCAAAAGGGACCATGAGAAAATAATAGCAGTCAAAATAAAGGAAAATATTTTTAAAAGTTACAGGCTCATTCATAATAAAAAAAAATATTTGGGAAACAGTAATGCCCATTAAGTGTTGTTATTGGAGTGGAGCCGGAGGATTAGGTTGTGGTCAAAACGAATGTGTTGTGTCAGTGTTCACTAGTAAGAGGGACAATGTGGGGACCGAAATCATGGAGGAGTGTTGTGATGTGCTTTCAGAAATCAGGACACATGCCGTGATGTTCTGTGTTTTCTTGCTGAATGAAAAGTGGTTACATTTCTAGGGCAGATGAAAAGTATACCAAGCTGTTGAGCGTTGCAAAGGATGAAATAGTTGGGTTGCTGACAATAATTTAGAATTCCTGGCTGGCCACAGCAGTTGTGCCAAGTGAGTGTAGATCAGCCAACGTTGCACTGTTATGCAGGACAAAGGAAGGGATAAATAATGAAAACATTGATCTGTCAAGCTAGTCTCAGAGGTAGGGAAACTATTGAGAAGTGAAATTAGTCTTCATTTGGAAGATAAATCAACAATTTTCAGCATGGTTTTATTGAGAGGAAGTCATGTGTAACAATTTGATAGTAGTTTTCAGAGAGATAACTCGATGTCCAGATGATAGCAATAATCAGAGCCAGTGGAATCCGAGTTAATTTGACAGATTGGATCTAGAACTGGCTGAGTGGTGGGAGCAGGGGATAATAGTCATCGGGAGTCTGCGTGACTGGAAATCTATGTCTCCTGGTGTTCTGTAGGGATTAATGTTGATTTCCTTGCTATTTCTCTTACATACCAATGATTGAGACTCAAATTTAGGAGGATTAACCAGTGAATTCACAGCTGAAATGAAAACTGTTATGTTGGTAATTCATGAGCATAATGGCTTTAGATTGCAGGAGGATTGTGTGTGAAGAGAAGTTGCAAATGGAAATTAATCCAAATAAATGTAAGGTGATGTAATTCGGCAGAAGAATCTGTGAGGTATGATGTTTTAAATGGTGGAACCCTGGAAAGGACTGAGGATCTTTGGTGCATGTACCCACCGATCCCCTATAGTACTGTGTCGTCTGGATAAAGAGGCTAAGAAAGTGGGAGGATATTTGCTTTTATTAGCCTAGACATTGACAATGAAGAGTAGGGAGATGATACTGGAACTTAATAGAACACTGGTTAGGCCACACTGAAGCATTGTGTGCATGTTATCGAAGGAATGTGATTACACTGGAGGCAGTATTGATGAGATTTGTCAGGATCTTGCCTGGGTTGGAGGGTTTTAGTTATGAAACTAGATTAGATAGACAGGGGCTTTCCTTGGAGCAGAGGAGAATTAGGGAGAAGATTATCATGATGTCTAGAATTATTTTAGGCATAGACAGGGTAAACTGGATGAAACCTTTCCCCTTGATGGAGAGATCAATGCCTCAGGGGCACAGGGTGAAGATAAGGCCTGGAGCTTCCAAGTGGATCTCAGGGGAAAACAAAATCAAACAGAGGGTGCTGTTAGCCTGGAACTAAGCACCTATAAGTCATGTAGAGACTGAGCCCCTCATAATAAGTATGAAGTATTGAGATGCATCCTTGCAAGGGCAAGTCACACAAGGCAATGGATCATGTGCTGGCACATGAGACTGGAACAGTTAGGTGGCTGTTATTGATAGGCATGAACTGGTTGGATCAAAGGGCCTTTTTCCCTGTGCTGTATAAGGTGATTCTGTGAAAACGGTCCTAAATAATGCCTTATTCATATTAATCCCAGATGCTCTGTTTATCTCAGCTCCCACAACACGTACCTGGACATGGCATTTCTTTGCTCTTGTGTGACCCGCTGTGTTGAACCTCACAGTAGATTTTGCTGGGTCAATGTACCGCTGACTCGGGCAGGGTTAACTGGCTGCTCAAGGTGTAGGTTCCCTTCTTGTTTCTCACTGATGGGTAAGTCTTCAATCCAGTCGTGATCAGCTCCCCTCCTTTCTTACAGGTTACCTTGGTGACGTCAGGGGAATAGTCCATCGCCAAACAACCAAAGATTGCAGAACCGGTGTTGTGCTCCTGACAGGAGGAGACCAGGCCATAAAGCGTGGGGGGAGACGGTGTCTCTACAATAGAATGACCAATTGAGCATGTTAGTTTCTATTAATTTGACCTTATCAGTTACTCAAATGTATCCTCAGCTGTAAACGTATGCCAGTATGCTCCCGCTGAGTCTACAGCATAAGTAGAGTTTATTTTTGATTCCTACAATCTGATCATGATCATTGGTTCCCTCTTTAGAAACATGCCCTCGACCTTGACCATTGCCATATAATTTCGGAAGAAGAACATCCTGATGCCACCCCAGTAACTGTTTGAAGATCTCATCAACTGACACTTTCATTGGATTGCTGTGAAGAGCAGTGAAGTTTCACAAAATACAAGCCAAGGAAATGCAGATTCATCGAAATTCTACAGTGTATGCAAACAGGCCATTTGTCCCAACAAGTCCACACCCACCCTCTGAAAAGTAACGCATGCAGACCCATTCCCCTACCCTATTATGCTACAGTTAACCCTGACTAATGCACCTAAACTCCCAATCACTGAACACAACATTTGCAATTCCCCCAGCTTGCACATCTTTGGACTGTGGGAGGAAACGCACACAGACATGGGGAGAAAGTGCCACCTCCACACAGACAGTCACCTGAGGTTGGAATGGAACCCGAGTCCCTAGCACTGTGAGGCAGCAGCACTAACCACGGAACCAGCGTGCTGCCCCACTAGATGCTGTGCTGCTGGAAATACCCAACAGCTGGCAGTACCCCCGGACAGAAATCAGAGTGAATCATAGAACATAGAACATTACAGCGCAGTACAGGCCCTTCGGCCCTCGATGTTGGCCTGCCCTGTCATACTAATCTGAAGTCCATCCCACCTACATTATCCCATGTACGTCCATATGTTTGTCCAATGACGACTTAAATGTACTTAAACTTGGCGAATCTACTACCGTTGCATACCCTTACTACTCTGAGTAAAGAAGCTCCCTCTGACATCTGTCTTATACCTATCTCCCCTCACTTTAAAGTTGTGTCCCGCCGTGTTTGCCATCCCCATACTTGGAAATCAGGTCCAGTGAGCCTTCTTCACTTATCAATGCAAGGCAGAATGTTCTCTCTGGGAGGAAGGTCCCTGCAGCAGCAGCACAGGCAGGAGCTGATCACTGGGACGGGGAGGGTGGCTGTCACGGCTGAACTCATGCCAATTGGCTGGAAGTTAAAACATCTAATTGACAATTATCTGAATTCTGGAGGCCTCTGAAAAATGGAGGACCATTAAGGTTCAGAGACTTTGGAGTGTTACAGCTGAGTATTTACGTAAATGTGATTTGAGAAATGAAAAAGTAATCTTTAACTTTAATAACTATCAAACTGATACGCAGTTCACCACCAAACCTCATCTTTCAGACTAACCACTGCACTTACTCTGCCGAGACCGAAATTTCCACTCACATTGACAAACCCTACCCTGCTATACACCCATTCATGCCCGAAACTCACAACCCCTATCCCACGAAACACATCCAAGGCAATCCATGGAAATGCTTGGGAGCATAGGCAGGTCTGAAGCACCTCAATAGTTTCAGTTCGCCAGGGAAAGACCATTTATCACGATGCTCTGCTTTCTGTTAGTCAGTCAATCCTCTATCCAATTCAATACTCTACCCTTAACTCCTTGGATCTAACCGGCTAGATCAGTCCCTTAAGCAGCACCTTGTCAAATGCCTTCTGAAGTTCAGATGTACAGTAGTTTCTGTATCCCCATTATCCACCTTGCTGGTTACATTTTCAAAGAGCTCCAGCAGGTTTGTCAAGCACAACCTGCCCATCATGAAACTGTGCTGACACTGGTGAATTGATCTTTGTTTTCCAAGTGTTTAGTTATTTCATACTTTACGGTTGACTGAAGAAACTTCCCCACTACAGAGGTTAAACTCACTGGTCGACAGTTTGTGAATTTTTGCCTATCTCCTGTTTTGGGAACGAGTACTACATTATTAATTTTCCAATACATCAGTACCGTTCCAGAATTCAAGGATTTTTTTGAATATCCTAATTAACACATTCACTATCTCTGCTGTTACATCCTTTAATATGATATACTGCAGACCGAGGGTCTGACCTGCCTTTGATCCCATCAATGCACTTAATAGCTTCTTCCTCGTCATCGTACTTCCATCATGATCCTTTGCAGTTGTTTTAAATTTTGGGAAGAAATTATCTTGCACTATGAAAACAGAAAGTGTTGATTTACCTCTGCCATTTCTGTGTTTCCCATTATTACCTCGCCATTTTCATCCTCTCAAAGGCCAAACTTTGCTTTCAGCATTTTGAAACTTTTTGACTACTCAGAGAAGTGTTCTTTATCATTTCTTATGTTTTCATCTCATTTCCTTCATAGCCGTTTTGATTATGTTTTCAGTAACCATTTGCTGACAAGTAAAGTATTTTTCTTTAATTCATTAAAGGATGAGCGTGTCGCTGGTTAGACAGCAGCCATTGTCTGTCTCTAATTGCCCAGAGAGCAGTTAAGCGTCAACCAGATTTGTGTGAGTTTGAAGTCACATGTAGGTCAGACCAGATAAGGATGGTGTTTTCCAGTCCTAAAGGACATTCATGAAACATATGGGTGTTTCCAACTCTTAATTCCAGGTTCATATTGAATTTAAATTCCACCATCTGCCGTGGCGGCATTTGAAGCCATGTCCCCAGAACATTATCTGGGTTAGCAGTCAGCGATAATACCACAAGACATGAACCTTCATGTTATTGTTGACGTCCTTGTTAAGACATTGATTGCTTTTCACTTTTTTACAATTCCTCTTCCACTCAGGATTACACTTTATTTGAGGAGTTTTGACTATCTCCCACAGTAGTTGCCACTGTTCTTCAAATGTCTTGCACTTTAATCTTTTTGACATGTCCACTCAGGCCAAGCCCTTCCTCAGGCCAGTAAAAGTATAATTGTCCAACACTAAACCTCTTCTATGTGACTCTGTCTTCGCTATTAGTCTGAATGTGAAACTCCAACATGTTGTGGTCCCTCTTTCTAAGATGATCCTGCACTACAATATGATTTATCAATCCTTCCTCATTACGTAATACCAAAGCCAGTTCTCTGGTTGGTTCCATTGCATGTTAATCAAAGAAATAATCCATCATATATTCGACGAATCGTTATTTGATAGCTCCGCTTTCCAAATTGACTAATCCAGTCAATTTGCATGCTCACTTTCCCAAAATCACTCTTGTGCTCTTGTCTCAAACCATCGTTATTTCCAGGTTCATGCTATTCCCTACTTTGAAAGTAATTTGTCGTGGGGGGTGGGGGGGTGGGCGGGGGAGGGAAGGGTAGTTTGTGGGCTGGAAATGCTCCTACCAATAGGTTTCTTTCAATGTGTTTTATTTCAAACCAGAATGATTCATTAGTTTTGTCCCACGTGCTAATATCATTTCTTAATACAACCTGGACATAATCCTTAACGAATACAGACACTCCACATGCTGTTCCTTCTTGTCTGAATACTGAGTAGCCTTGGACATTTAACATCCCAGTCCTGACCTTCATGTAACCACATTTCAGTCATGCCCACCATGCCATACCTATTTATACCTGTTTGCGCCATCAGCTCATTCATTTTATTCCAAATACTGCACACATTTAGTTAGAAAATGTTTTAACATAAGTTCTATCGATTTAGCTTGCTCTTTTAATACTTGTGTACACAGGCGCTCCATCCTTATTTATTGATCCCTGATAATAGTGAGCCTATCATTTACTCCAACTTTCAACTCAAGTTTTTTAAATTGTTGTGATTAGTTCGATCAGCATGGTCATTAAAATGGCTCTGTATGTTTATTTGACAAACCTTTACTTTCTGTTCATTTTCTGAACTGCTGCTTTGGTTCCCAACCTCCTGTATCATCAGCTTAAATCTGCACGATCACACCTCCCTTCCAGGATGTTGGGGACCATCCAGTTGAAGTGCACACTTTCCTTTTCGTACAGTTGCCACTTGCCTTGCGATCCGAATAATCCAAAAATCAGAAACCCTCCTCACAAACTAGTTCTTTCCACATATTCAACTCGACTATCTTTCTCTTCCTTGTCTTCCTTCCAGATGCCCGGGGAGTAATCCCAAGAATATAATCCTGTAGATCCTGCTTTTAAACTCACTCCTAACTCCCTTAACTTCCTTTTCAGGATCTTTCAAACTTTAACTCTTCTTACCTTTGTCATTGGAGTCAATGTGAACCACGACCGCTGGCTGTTTACCCTCCCACTTCAATATGCACTGAGCATGCTCAGGGACATTCTTGATCCTGGCACCGACCTGCCTTTTTATGAAGAAATCATAGAATCCTAGAAGCCCTACGGTGAGAAAACAGACCATTTCAAACAGCACGTCCACGCTGACATTTTGAAGATTACTCTGCATTTACCCCTGACTAATGCACCTAAGCGGCACATCGCTGACCACTATTGGCAAGACACAAACAACCCAGACCCATTCCTCTACATTGTGTTGAATCTGCTTTCTCACAACAGATACTGACAGAACTACTGAGCATTTCCAGCAACTTCTGGATTTGTCACCGATGTTGATTGCATATTAATAAACCTGTAGTAGTTTGTCTACTACAAACCTACCGACTCCCACAGCTACCTGGACTACACCTCCTCCCATCCTGGCCCCTGTAAAAACGCCATCCCATTCTCCCAATTCCTTCGTCTCCGCCGCATCTGCTCCCAGGAGGACCAGTTCAAAATACGTACAACACAGATGGCCTCCTTCTTCAAGGACCGCAATTTCCCCCCCGACGTGGTCGACGGTGCCCTCCACCGCATCTCCTCCACTTCCCGCTCCTCCGCCCTTGAGCCCCGCCCCTCCAACCGCCACCAGGACAGAACCCCACTGGTCCTCACCTACCACCCCACAAATCTCCATGTACAGCGCATCATCCGCCGTCACTTCCGCCACCTCCAAACAGACCCCAGCACCAAGGATATATTTCCCTCCCCTCCCCTATCAGCTTTCCGTAGAGACCACTCCCTCCGCGACTCCCTTGTCAGATCCACACCCCCCACCGACCCAACCACCACTCCCGGCACCTTCCCTTGCAACCGCAGGAGGTGCAACACTTGCACCCACACCTCCCCCCTCACTTCTCTCCAAGGCCCCAAGGGAAACTTCCATATCCGCCACAGATTCACCTGCACCTCCACCCACATCATCTACTGCATCCGCTGCAGCCGGTGTGGCCTCCTCTATATTGGGGAGACAGGCCGCCTACTTGCGGAGCGATTCAGGGAGCACCTCTGGGCCACCCGGACGAACCAACCCAACCAACCTGTGGCACAGCATTTCAACTCCCCCTCCCACTCCACCGAGGATATGCAGGTCATTGGACTCATCCACCGCCAAACCACAACAACCCGACGGTCGGAGGAGGAGCGTCTTATCTTCCGACTGGGAACCCTCCAACCGCAGGGGATGAACTTGGACTTCACCAGTTTCTTCATCCCCCCTCCCCCCACCTTGTCTCAGCCGGATCCTTCCAGCCCGGCACCGCCTTCCTGACCTGCAGTCTTCTTCTTGACCTCTCCGCCTCCACCCTACTCCGACCTATCACCCTCACCTTGACCTCTTTCCACCTATCACATTTCCAACTCCCCTCCTCCAAGTCCCTCCTCCCTACCTTTTATCTTCTCCTGCTGAACACTCTCTGCTCATTCCTGAGGAAGGGCCTGTGCCCGAAACGTCGAATCTCCTGTTCCCTGGATGCTGCCTGACCTGCTGTGCTGTTCCAGCAATAAAGTTTCAACTGCATATTAATAAAAACGTGTGCAAAACGGAATTGAAAAAAAAGCCGAATTTAATCTCTCAAGAGAAAACTAATTATTTGGTCGTTCAATGATCCTTGTAAAGGTTCATTACATTACTGCTATTCGGTCCATGAACATCATTTGTTCACTTTCCCAGTCCATGAATAAAGGAGGTTTTTACATCTTTTTTATGTCAGAAAGCTTGGAAAAGTTGCACATTTACTCTTTCATATGGGAATGTGATAACATCTCATTCTTTCATGTCAGTCCAAGAACAGAGAATTATTCAAAAAAATGCACACACATGCACACATATAAACGCACATGCGTACACACATAGACACACACACACACTGGAAAGAAGGATTTAGGTAAAGGAAGGATGAGAGAAAATGGGGCTTTTTTGGAACAAAAAAGACTATTATATGAACTTACTAAGTTGATCAAATTTATGGAAAACTATGCAAGGCGGATAAAAGTTATTGTTATGAAGGTGTAGAGATATATGTTACATTTAAGAGAGACAGGAAGCTGGCACAAAGTGTTCTGAAAGATGTTAAATGTAACATTTTACTGTGAAATCAATAGCTGAGTTGCCACGAAACGAAAACCAATTCAACTTCCGCCAGTTTAAATTTTGCACCAACACACTGAAATCAATATGAGTTTGAAATACTTGGTGACTTCAAAATCAATGAAATGGTCCAATGTTTAGAGGTATAAAACTGGACATTTTGAACATTTATGGGGAGAACTGCCAAGGACATCCAGAAAGATAGACTGCAAGTTGAAGGTCTTTCTGAAAGGTACCTGTCTATAAGAGGTTTACACAGCAGATCATCGATGTCAATCGAGAGAAAACTCTACAGAGGAAAGTATGCAAAGGAGACACGACAAATTTGACTGGTTTTGAAACGTGATAATTTTTTGTAAACCTTCATCGGTTTTTTTTGTTTGATCGGACCAGTATTGTAGAGTGGGAGGTCAAAGATACGTTCAACCGAAGGGAGTTCTAAATAGTTGTTTGTTTTATTATTCTCTGTTGGACTTAATTAACAAAATTGTTAATTTTACTTTAAATTGTGACCTCTGTAAATGGATCTTTGTGTTTCGAAATTTAACAGATTATGGCATGAGGTGAACTTTTTCTGTGTGGCTGGTTTAAATTAGGAGAGGGGTTCACCCTGTGTCGTAAGAGCTTGGGGGCTTTCGTCCAAGATATGAACCGGTTTAGACAGATCCAGATTGAGGTTTGAGCAGATTTGAATAGATTTGAGGGATGAAAAGAAAACAAAGTATGTTTAAACATTTGCACGTTCGTGTCTGAGATCTTTAAGTAAAACGTCAGTGAGACAACTTGTTTAATTCCGATGGCTTGTATTTGTTTAAATTAAAAGTGAGAGAAATGGCTTTTTAAAAAGTTAAGATGGTTTTGAAGATGATTCTCAAATTTATCACTAAATCTTAGAAGGAAAGATAAAGACCAAACCTTTAGAATTAGCAAGGAAGTTAGATTTAGATTTACCCAAGGACAAAAGTAAAGCTGAAATTTTCTGGGAATTTCTGACATACTAAGGTGTGCCAAAACACAGAAAAGTGCAGTAGAGTGAGAAAAAAACCTGAAACTATAATTGAGGAAAATGCAGTTTAAAAATAAACAAAGGGAGAGAAAGAGAGAGAGAGAGAAGAAACAGAAAGCAAGACAGAACAGAGAGAGAGAGAAAAAAAGAGAGAAGGAAAGGTTCTTACCTGACCATAAAGAGAGAGAATTTGAACTTGAGAAGTTGCGATTCAGTCAGCAAAGTCACATTAAAAAGATGGAGATTAAAAGAGGCGATCGTTTTATGTGCAACAATGTCAATACTCGGCAACATTTTAATGAGAATGATGCTGCATGCCTTCTTTATCGCATTTGAAAAATTGGCTAGGCATTTGGAGTGGTCCAAGGATTTATGGGTAATGCTAGTTCGGACTAAAGTGGTAGGCAGGGCGAGTGAGGTATTTTCTCCGCTGTCAGATGAGCGGTCAGGAGATTCTCAAGACGTCAAACAAGCTCTTTTAAGTGCTCACGAATTGCTACCAGTATCATATAGATAGCAGTACAGAAACATAAAGATGTAATCAGGTCAGACTTATGTTGAGTTTGAAATCATTAAACATAGGCATTTTGATAGATTGATGCTTACGTTACAAATAGATATGACCTATGAGGCTCTAATGGAAATTATTCTGCTGAAGGAATTGAAAACCTCAGTTCCAGAAATGATAAGAATTCACGTGGAGGAACATAAAGTTCAGAAATTGAGAAGAGTAGTAGAATTAGCAGACGAATGCATGTTGCTGCATAAGACAAGCTTCCAACCAGAATTTTGTCCTGTGAAGGATGCATTTGGGAGATGTGGAGATGCTACACTGTAAAAGAAACAGTAGAGAATAAGAGTTTACCACAGGTTACGGAAGATGCCAAAGAGGCCTCAGGTGCTTTCACTTAATAGAGTGGGGCATTGAAAGCTACAGTGCCGGTGGTTTCAGAAGGGCATTGGGAAGAGATGTTTTCGCTGCCAGAAGAAGAGATTTGTCTGGTCACAGTGCTGATCATTAAGAAAGGGATTGTGAGAAAAGATGTGGCAAAAGAAGGTAAGCCAGTGGCATTACTGGAAGTCTTAAAGGAAACCCCAACAGGAACCGAAGAGCCTGCAGTAAATTGCACAGCCTGGGCAGAGGATGGATATGGAGTTAATACCTGATCTCTTTAAAAATTCGCCTCTGTGAGTAAACTTTACTCAGAAACAACAGGGGGAGAAGGAGAATAAGTTATAATTTTGAGAGATACAGGATCTAACCAGTTTCTAATAGTAAGAGATGAGCAAATTTGCAGTATTTCTGATCTGTAACCTGAGAGTGTCATAATTTGGGCGATAGATGGACAGAAATTTAGCGTTCCTCTCCATAAACTCAGGTTGGAGTGCCTTCTCAAGTCTGGGTAAGTAACCGTGGGAGTGACTGACAGAGTGTGAGTTCCAGGAATCCAGTTTGTTCTCGAGAATGATTTAGCAGGGTCCAAGTTGGGAGCGATACCCCTTGTTGTGGAGAAGCCCAAGAAGACCAAGAAACTCAGGAGTTAAAACAGAAATATACTGGTATTTTCCTAGGCTGTACAGTAACCAGATCCCACTATCATAAGTCACAGCAGGAAGTATAAACTAAAGACAAGATGAAGGAGTTAAAGTTCAGTTAGCTGACATCCCGTTTGACGTAATGGTGCAGGGAAAACATGAACAAACAGAGGGTCATACAAAGGTGTTTAGTCCTGAAAGACTAAGAGATTTGCAACAGACAGGCAAGGTGATAAAAGATATATATGTGGATGCGTACTCTGAAAGTGAGGCAGAGATATTCCTTAGGATTATTATCAGAAATAGGAAACCTAAAACGGAAATGGAGACTACGGCAAGTTAGTGCAGAGGAGTAGTGTGCTGAAGTGCACCAGATTGTGTTGCCGGTAGCAGAGACAGGAGGTGTTACGGGTAGCACGTGAACTACCTGTGGGAGGTCACCGAGGGGTACAAAAGACTCAGGCAAAGGGACAAAAACATTTTTATTGCCCTGGAATGCACAAAGATATGGTTAACTTCTGGCATACATATCATACATGCCAAATAGTAGGCAGACCACAGGCAGTAATGAAACGAGCACTTCTGTCGCCAATTCCCACATTCAGAAACCCATTCGTGTGGCTTATAAATGAGTGACCCTCCGGAAAAGTAAAAGAGAGAAAGAATTGGAGAAACAGGTGCTAGTTTCTGCTCGAAGAAAAAGGTGCTTTGCTTCTTAGGAGTCAACAGAATCTATTGGAAGTTTGTTCCAAACGTCAGCAGTGTAGTGGCACCATTAACCGACTTGCTGAAGAAGAACACAAGTTTTGATGGACAGAACAACGCCAGGAGGCACTCGACCATTAAAAAGAAATATTGACCACCAAACCAGTTTTAGATACACCAAACTTTCTAAACCTTTCAACGTTGCCATCGACGCTAGTGACATAGGAGTTGGAGCTATACTGCTACAGGAAGAGATGGGATTGTACTTTCAAAGAAACTCAAGATCCACCGAAGAAAATATTCCATGATTGAGAAAGAACTATTGGGTTTGGTGCTCGACTTACGACATTTTAATGTGTACTCACAAGCAGCGTGTTAGAGACGGTTGTGTACACGGAGCCCAATCTGCTTACATTCTTTGAAAGCTTTAAAGATTATTTCATTGGAGCCTTAAGTTACACACTTTTAGTTTAAAAATTGGACATGTCGCATGTCGTAAGAATGTAATCACAGATGCATTCTCACAGATTTAACTAATAAAGTTTAGACGAGATTTGTAATTATTCAATGTAAAATATCGGTATATTGGGAAAGGTTAAGGTGAACTTAGATTTCAGTTATCTGTATGTTATGGTAATGTGTTTAAAGAATAGAAAAAACAAATGAGACCGTATTTTCATTATGATCGTTCTTTTTTTTGAGAGAGAACGTGCTTTGAACGTGTAACCTTTAAGAGAGTTGACGAATTTACAAGCACAGTGAGTTCTGGATAATTTACAATGTAAGATTTGGTCCAGCAGCTGGCAGTACCTGGGATGCTATGAGACAAAAAATAAAATCAAATTTGGTCAATCCGTTTAAATTATGTACGAAGAAACTAAACTGCAATCGAGTTTAAATTTGGCAGTTGGCAATATTATAAAAAAATAAAGTGACCCGATGCTTTGGGGTATAAGGCTGAAAAAAAATTGACCAGTTCGGGGAGAACTGCCACGCAACCAACATCTGCAGACTGCCCAGAGAACAGCTCTCTTAAATTCATTTATATGTATCAATTACCCGTGAAACAGAAACACTACGGAGAAGAAAAGAAGACAGAGGAAGATACAAAGAGAAGATTCGACAGCTGACAGGTTCTAAAATTTGTCTGCTTTGGTAAATCTGAATTGAGGGTTTTATCCGATCAGTATTGTAGAAGAGAAAGTAAAAGATAGGTCAGAGAATGGAGTTGCAAATAGTTGTAAGGCAATTATTCCCTGTTAGACTTAAAAAAAACAGTTGTTAATGTTTACTTTAAATGCTGACCTTTACGATGATTCTTGGACTTCAGAATTTTTACAGATTACAGCACGGGCTAAAACTTTTCTGTCTTGCGAGTTTAAATTAGCGTGCGGGATGGGGGTGGGGGGGGGGGGTTGTTACCCCGTGTTGTAACATATTAACTCTGATTTTTCTGCACAGATGCTGTCAGACCTGCTGAGCTTTTCCAGCACATTTCTGCTTAGCTCTTGACTTTCTTATGTGTATCATTGACAGACATGACTGCAGTGCTGGAGGACATGAAGGCGGCTAATGTTTTTACATTATTTGTAATACGGCTGCAAGGAAAACCCAGGGAACTACAGACCAGTGAGTTTGATGTCATGGATGGGTGAGTGTTTGTAGGATATTCTGAGAGGCAGGATTTACATGCATTTGGAAAGGCAATGACTGATTAGGGATATTCAGCACGGCTTTGTGTCTGGAAATCCACGTCTCAAACTAGATTGCAGTTTTTGAAGTGGTGATCGGGAAGTTATCTGAAGTTAAAGCAGCATGCGTTGTCTATGTGGACCTCAGTGAGGCCCAACAAGGTTCCTCATGGTAGCCTGGTTCATAAGGTTACAATCACGGGATCAGTGGGAGCTAGCCAAATAGAAACAACATTGGCTTGACAGTAGCAGGTAGATGATGCTGGGAAAGATGTGTTGTCCAAATTGGAGGCCCGTGACCAGTGGTGTACCACAAGGAACAGTCTGCTGCTGTTCATTGTTTTTGTAAATGATTTAGATGAGAATATAGGAACCTTGGATAGTAAGTTCGTAGACAGAACCCCCAGAATTGGTGCTAATAGTGGACAGTGAAGAAGGTTATCTTAGAGAACAATGAGATTGTGATCAACTGGGAAAGTAGGCTGATGATTGGCAGGTGGAGCTTCATAAATGTGAGGTGTTACATTTTATTGGGCAAACTACGGCAGCATTTATACAGTTAACGGTAGGGCATTGGTGAGTGTATTCGAACAGAGAGACCCAGGGTGCAGGTACATAGTTCATTGAAACTGGAGTCGCAGGTAGACAGTGCTGTGAAGAAGGCGTTAAGCACACTTACCTACGTCAGTCAGAGCATTGAGTACAGAAATTGGGACACAGTGTTGTGGCTGTACAAGGGCACATTTGGAGTACTCAGTACAATTATTGTCGCCCTACTGTACGAAGGATGTTAGAACCTGGAAAAGGGACAAGGTATTTAAAATGATGTGACGGAGACGGGAGGTTTAGAGATATATGGAGAGGCAGGGATTTTGTTCCTTTTGTGTCGGAGGCTGAGGGGTGACCTTACAGAGGTTTATAAAATCAAGAGTGGCATGGATAGGACAAATAGACAAGGTCTTTTGCCCAGGGTGGGAGTGTCCAAAATCAGAGAGGATAAGTTTAAGTTGAGAGGGAAGAGATTTAAAAGAGATCTAAGGGCAGTTGTTTCTCACTGAGATTGGTGTGTATATGTATTAAGCTGTCAGAGGAAGAGGTATTGGAGAGTGCAATTACAACAATTGAAAGACAATCTGATGTGTACATAAACAGGAAAGGTTTGGAAGTTTAGGAAACCTGGTGAGCATGGACGAGTTGGGTCAAAGGGTCTGTTTGCATGTTGTATGACTCTAAGAGTCTATGACTCGAGAACTCCTCTTTCATCATTAATTCTTCATTGCACTCAATTCATTTCCAAGTCAAAGCTCCTCTGTAAATACTTTCAATGATGTAACTCGCTGAACTTTCTTAAATACAGAATTCCTTACATTGATGTAGTGCTGTACGCCACAGCACTAGCAGCAGCTGAAGCAGCATTATATTCAAACACAATCTGTAACTTTTTGACTGGGATAATCCCTCAGTCGACCATTTCCACCAAGCTGACAACTCTGACATCTCCCTGGCAAAGCGGAAAATTACTCTTCTATGTCCAGTTCTCAAAGAAAGAAATAGTTACAATCTGACTAATTATCAAACCCTCAGTGTCTTCACAAAAGTCAAATTAGTGGGTTTTTTTTCTGACAGAGCTGTCAAGCAGCACATAAATAAACTGCTCAGTGTGGTATCTGATAGGTCCCCATATGGACATGGTGCTGTTGTGGAAATGTCACTAGATTACTAATACAGACCAGGCTGATGCTCTGGCAGCTGGTGAAAGTTAAAACAATTAATAAAATATCAAGATTTAAAATTTGGTGTCAGTAACAGTGACCTTGAAGCCAATGTCAATTGTAAACATCAATTTCTTTCCCCAATGTAATTTCAGGAAGTGAATCTCCCATGCTTTCCTGGTCTGGCCTAAAGGTGACTCCAGACACCTGACATGTGATAAACTCTTCAATGGTCTCTAAAACAGACAAGCAAAACATTCAAATGTATCAAACTGCTCTGAGGCTTGGAAGGATAAAACCAACAGAAAGCTCGGTATTGGAAAGGGGAATGGGAAACACAGTCCTGTTGACACTGCAGAGATCTCCTTCCTAACATCTGAGATTCTTTAATAGCTGTAATCCAGCTGTCTCCTGATCCCTTTAGTGTCCAGAAATCCTTATTTATATTCAGTGTCCTGGCTTCCACAGCCTTATGTAGGAGAGAAGTCCCCAGGTTCATCAGTCTGTGAGTGCAGACATTTATTCTCATCTCAATGCAGAATGACCTGCCTGCACCTAATACTGTGGCTACTTGTTTTAGACGTCACAGCCAGGGGAATTACCATCCCTGCTTCCAACTTGTCTCGCCCTATCTGGGTTTTATATATTTCATTGAAATCTCCATTCGTTTTCCTAAAGCACATGGATGACAGGCCCAATCCAGTCAATGCAAGATCTGCCACACCACAAGCCAGTGACCCTAGAGATCAGTCTGGTCATCCTTCACTGCTCTCCATCAATGTTAGGTTTGTTCTTTATGAGGTACGGAGACCAAAACTGCACAGAATACTGCACAATGTTGGAGATGGGGTCTCACCAAGGCCCTGTACAGCTGCAGTAAGACACACTTACTCCTGGACTTAAATCTCCCTGAAATGAAGGTCAACACAACATTTATCTTTCTAACTGCTTTCCTTCCTGCAATATTGCTGTCAGTGACTGGTGTACAAGGAGATCCAGGTCCTTTTCAATGGTACAGCTCTCATCTTGGGTCTGTGTTCACTGGTCAGTGTGCTAATACCATTCCCAGTATTGCCTTCTGGGTTCAGAACTCACTGCCCTGCATGGACCTCGGAGAGCTGCACAGAAGAAACAAAGACAGAACATAAATCCCTTTAAAGATCAACATGTTTCAACGAATCCCTTTTCAAATGATAGGTTGCTGTTCTATTATTCCCACCAAAATACACACCGTCACATCCACCCCCACTGCTCTCCATCTGCCACGTATTTGTCCATTCACCCCACTTGTTTCAATCACCTTGTAGCTTTTCTACATCCTCCTCACCCACGCACAATCCGACTTCGTTTAGTGTTTGCAGCAGTTTTGGGAATATTGCATTTGGTTCCCTCAACTAAATGTTTGACATGCATTTGGAACAGCTGAGACCCAAGCACCGATCCTTGCGACACACCATGTTCCTTCTACTTCAAAACATATGGCTTTATTCATGTTCACTGTTTCCTGTCAGCTTTCCTATTCTAAAACCATGTTGATATTTTAGCCCCAACCCTGTAACATTTGATTTTGCATACTAGGCCAGAGTCTGTACCAAGATCTTTCTGAAAATCTGAATGCATTGCTTCCATTGCTTCTCTGTTTGTATCAACAAGTCATTTTCTCAAATGATTCCCATTTCATGTTGACCCATTACATAAAATCTATGAGCATCAAATGATCAAGGCTGATCCTTTCATGGCCTCAGCTCCACTTACCCGTCCGTTCTCCATAACTCATTGTTCCTATAATGCTCAAAAAATTATCTATCTGAGCTTCATAAACATTCAAAGATAAAGCCTAACTATTTCAGTGGGCAGGGAATTTCACAGATTCACAACCTTCTTGGTCAAGAAGTTCCTTCTCAATTCAGTCCTAAACTGTTCCACCTAATTTTGAGATTTTGTCCTCTTGTCCAAGTTTCATCTGCTACTGGAAACATCCTCTCTATTTCTATCGTATCTATTCCAATCATAATCATATATGTTTCTACCAGATCCTCCCTCATTGTTTCAAATTCCAATCAGTATATAATTCCAGTCCACTCCGTCTCTCCTCATAAGCCAACCCCCTCAAATCCAGAACCAACCTAGCGAACCAATGCATCCATTGTAGCCAGGACATCCTTTCGCAAGTAGGGAGACCAAAACTGCACACAGTATTGCAGGTGTGACCTCCCCAGCACCCTGTACAGCTGCAACACAACTTCCCTGTGTTTAAACTCAATCCTTTTCGCAATGAAGGACACAATTCCATTTGCCTTGTTAATTATTTGTTGCACCTGCAGGCCAACCTCTGTGATTCATGCACACGAACATCCTGGTCCCTCTGCACAGAGGCATGCTGCATTTTTTTTTACCATACAAATAATAGTATTTTTTTATCTGGTATTCCTACCAAAATGGATGACTCCATCTTCCAGATCTTTGCCCACTCACTTATAATATTTATGTCCCGTTGTAAAGTTTATCAGTTCCCTGCACACTTTACTCTGCCACTTATTTTAGTATAATCTGCTACCGTTGAGACACTACACGTGGTCCCCAACTCCAAAACGTCAATGTAAGCTGTGAATAATTGCAGTCCCAGCACTGTTCCCAGAGGCACACCACTAGTCACTGATCAGTAACCAGAAAATCACTCATTCATTCCCACTCATTGCTTCGTGTTAGTTAACCAATCCTCTATCCACGCTAATGCATTAATCATAATGCCATGCATCTTTACCTGATGCAGCAACTTTTTTGGCGGCACTGTGTCGAATGCCTTTTGTAAATCGTGGTACACCACATCTAATGTGTCTCCCTGGTCATAATGTCTTCATAGATTTCTAGTAAATTAGTTAAGCATAACCTGTCTTTCATGAACTAATGTTGTGTCTGTCCAACGGGACAATTTCTATCTAGCTGCATGCTATTTATTCCTTGATTACAGATTGACGTATTTCCCCACTGTACATGTTAGGCTAACCAGTCTATAATTCGCCTCTTTTTTCCTACTTCCCTTTTTAAACAGTGGTGTCTGATTTCCTGTTTTCCAATATGCTGGAACTGCATCAGAGTCCAGTGAATTTAGAAATGTTTCCACAAATGCAGTTGCTATTTCTCTCACGATTCTGTTCGTACCCTGGGATGCATTGCATCAGGTCCTAGAGACTTACCTACCTTTAGATCCATTACCTTTCCCAACACTATCTCTCTCGTGGGAATGGTTATTTCCAGGTCCTCACCTACCTTCCTTCTTTGACAATTACTGGCAAGTTATTCGTGTCCTTCACTGTGGAGGCAGAATAAATATCTGTTCCATTCCTCGGCCATTTCCTCATATCCCATTACTGAAACCCTTTTCTCACCCTCTAAAAGACCAATGCTCAACTGAGCCACTCTTTTCGTTTTATATATTTATAGAATTTTTTGCTATCTGTCTTTATATTCTGTGGTAGTTTACTGTCATAATCTATCTTATGTTTCTTGATAGTTTTTTTGTTGCTCTTTTGACCCCTAACGTTTTCCCAATCTTCTGGTTTCGCACTAGTCTTTGCCATTATTCATGCCATTTATTTTAATTTGACAGCCTCCCTTATTTACTGAGATATCCTTGGCAGCTTGCCCTTTCTCCTACAGTCCCTTCATTTCACTGTTATATGCTGCTGCGGAGCACTTGGCGAAATTGCTTTGAAAGCCATCCACTGTTCATATACAGTTCCACCGTAAAGTATTTGCTTCCAGTTAACATTAGCCAACTCTTCCCTCATCCTATTGTTGTCTACTTTATTTAAGCACAGGGCCCTGTTATTGGACTTTACCTTCTCACCTTCCATCTCTATTTTAAATTCAACAAAACTTTTAGTCCCAATAATTTCTCCCAAAGAATTTATTTATTAATTTCATTCTTTTTCTCTCGAGACTTAGGCTGTCCAGTCTTGCTGGGAAAATTTGATTTGTTTTCTTCTGTGAAGACATAACTGAAGTAATTGCTTCATAGTTCTGCTTTGCTCTGTTCTCTATTCTCCTTCCTCTGGGTTCAGACTGCACTGAAGCTGCACTTGTTTTCTCTTACCTTTTCCATTGACAGCTCACCTTAATAATTCTTGTTAATATTCTTTGCAGAAACACATCAATTCATGTCCACACCATACAATCATAGGAGCATAGTCTTTGTACCTTCATAAATACAGCACAGTCTACAGTAGTCCCACTCTCCTACATGAGACCTGTAGCATGGCATGTTATAACACGTCAGGAGCGCGTCCAAGTCCTATTTAGCTGTTTTGTGATTACCATAACAACTCACCTCGCAGGAAGTACATTCCAGACCCCAACACCCTCTGGGTGAAAAACAATCTGCAAATCCTCTCTAATCCTCAAGCCTTTCACTTTAGAAGTGTGTTCCCCTGTTTTTTCCCCATTGACTAAAAGGAACAGCTGCAATCTATCCACCCTGTCCATGCCCCTCATAATCTTATCCTTCTGAATCACGTCCCCCTCAGCCTTCTCTGCCCCAAACTAAACAACCCAAGCTTATCCAGACTCTCTCAATACCTGATATGCTCCATACCAGGGAACATCCTGGTGAATCTTCTCTGCACCCCCTCCAGTACAAGCACATCCTTCCTGTAAGTTGGCTCCCGGAACTCCACACAGTATTCTATCTTGGCCGAACCAAAGTCCTCTATAGCTCTTATAATCTATGTCCCGATGAGTAAAGGTTATTTACTACTCTCAATGCCTTCTGAACTAACTTATTACTATGTTCAGTCACATTCAGGGATGTGTGGAAAAACACACGCTCTGAGCTACTTAGTGTGCTGTCATTCATTGAATACTCCCCTGTCTTCTTCCTTCAACCAAAGTGCATCACCTCATATTTATCAGGGTTACATTCCATCTGCCTTTGATCTGTAAATCTGACCATTCCATCTGTATCTTCCTGTAACATAAGGCCTTCCCCCTCACTGTCAAACACCTGGCCAATTTTTGTGTCAAAGATACACTTACTAATCATTCACTCGGCACCCTCTCCACATTCACATCTACATCATTTATGAATACCACAAAGAATAAGGGACACAGCACTGATCCCTGGGGTACACCAGGGACACTGGTCTCCAGACACATAAACATCCTTCTCCCACCATCCTCTTTCTCCTACCTCTAAGACCATTTGAATGTAATTTACCAAGTTACCGTTGATACCATGAGATTGCACTTTCTTTATCATGTGAGGCTTTGTCAAAAGTGCTGCTGAAAACGAAAACATACAAGCGACCTCCTCGAAAAAATTCAATTAAATTCATTCGGCTTGACTACCCTTTAATAACTTCATGCTGATGATCCTTGATCAAACATTGTCTCTCCCAATGAAGATCAATTGTCTCTTTCCCTGTTTTCCCCAATAGTTTCCCTGAAACATATCTGATACTCACTGATCTATTGTTTATTAGTCTACATGCACCAATCCTTTCCGTAAAGGATGTTCTCCATTACTCTGGCAACTCCTCTGTGACCAGATTCAACTTAAACGTTTGAGTCAGGGCATTTCCACCCTTGTCTCCCACTGCAGCTTGTGATACATCTCTTCCAGACCTGGAGACTAGTCCGATTTTACTCCAACCAAAACCATTATTTCCTGCTCGCATCTTATATCAATCTGCTCAAGAGCTTTCCAGTCCGGTCTTCTTGAAATATGCACCCGCCTCTTTTTTCTCCCAGGTAAAACGGATGTGAAGCTCTCATGTCACAATCTGTCAATCTTCTCCAGCTTCACACACAGATTGCCCCCTTGATATCTAATGGGCCCTAATTATACCCTGGCTATTCTGTTCTGCTTGATGTTCTTGTGGAATATCTTGGGATTCTCGCTAATATTGCTCTCACTTGTCAATGCCCATGTTCGTCACTCCTCTCTGTGTGATTTTTTTAAAGTTTCATTTCGATCACCTCTCATTCTCTGAAACTCTCTGGAACACAGACGGAGTACCCTCATCAGACAATCTTAACATCTGAGGGATTAATCTCAAGAATGTCCTTGCAGACCTTACAGTGTTTGTATAAATAATAGACATTGCCTGCCTTTCATTAAATCATTTTAATGTACTTTTCAAATTCACTGAAGCCAACTTTATCCTCGTATCTTAATGGCTTGCATGACCCAGGTATGTACCAGTAAAATAAGGATCAACTGCTTTGTGTTCAGATGTCATTTAAATTCAAAATATAAAGATCACTATTCCCAAAAGCTTCTTTACAACAAAGTCTTCAATTATCTCTTCTGATCACAAATCACCAATTCCAGAACAGCCTGATCTCTACTTGGTGCGCAACATATAATTAAAGCAACACATCTCACAGACGCTTATGTAATCCATTTTCCCAGCATTAACATTCACTTAGATTAACAACTCTTAAGATTTAACTCGAAGCTGTCCATTATTACTGCAGTATCCACAAGCTTGTATGTCTAATTTCCTGTTTTGGACCATAAACATTTCTATCACAATTTTGACTTTGATATGTAACTCTCATCAATGTTTGCTTCTCCTTGCTGTTTCTAAGCTCCACCTTACCAGATTCTGAGTGACATGGGGTCTGGCGAGGTTAATGGTAGATTCAGGCGTAATGTTTGGCCAGGCATATCTCAACATTGATATTATCTCGCCACACCTTACCTGTTCTTCTCACGTGTCGTTGTGACATTATCACCAGATGTCGCGTTATGCTGGTGGAGTAAAGAAGGACAATAAACATTCAGCTATGCTGTGTATTCACCCAGACAGCTGAGAGTGCTCTAACCTGGGTGGGAACCTTACAGCAGGCTGATAAAGTGTTCCTGCTGCTGTACATGGTCTTAGAGAGATCACATCTGGAGTAGTACACACAGATTTAATCTCCTCACTGAGGAAAGAATGTTGGAATGAACGCAAAGATTGTTCCCAGAACTGATTTCTGCAACAAAGGTGTTAAATATAGAATCTATGAAGTGTGGCAGCAGGCCATTTGACCCATCGACTCCACACTGATCATCCAAAGATCATCCCATCCAATCCCTACCACATACCCCACCCAATCTTTATAACCTGGCATTTTCCATGGCTGATGCACCTAGCCTCCACATCCCCTGACATTTTGGATAATTTAGCGTGGCCAATCCACCTTACCTGCACATCTTGGGATTGTGGGAGGAAACTGGAGATGGAAATTGAACTGGGATCACTGGTGCAGTGAGGCAGCAGTGCTAACCACTGAGCTACCCAATGTGGGCAACACAACTTGCCTGCATATTTCAGCCCATGAAAAGTGACATTTGAACAGGGAGATTCCATAAGACCCCAGATATATCATTGAGCAACAGGAGGTGGACATTAAGATATTGAGCGCTTGGTCAGAGACAGGAGCAGAACATGCAAGTCCACTGAGACGATAATGTAGGAACGCCAGGAGGACATTGAGCCCAGAGAGTGTGTAAAGTAGGAACAGAATGAGTCCAATCAGCTACTCATGCCTCTTACACAGCAATTGGAGCAGATCTTTTACAGAGATCAGTAACAGATCTTTTACAGATCTGTTACAGATCTCTTACAGATATGTTACAGATCTCTGTAAAAGATCTGCTCCAATTGCTGTGTAAGAGGCATGAGTAGCTGATTGGACTCATTTTGTTCATACTTTACACATTCGCTGGGCTCAATGTCCTTACAGCTCAATGACCGGGGATGTGGAGGGTAGATGCATCAGTCATGGAAAATGCCAGGTTATGAAGATTGGGTGGTGGGGATTGGATTGGATGATCTTCGGATGATCAGTGTGCAGTCGATGGGTCAAAAGGCCTGCTACCGTACTGCAGGGATTCTATGATTAACACCTATGTTGCAGAAATCAGTTCTGGGGACAATCTTTGCATTCATTCTAACATCCTTTCCTCAGTGAGGAGATTAAATCTGTGTGCACTAGTCTAGACGTGATCTCAATAAGACCCTGGACAGCAGCAGGAACACTTTATTAGCCTGCTGTAAAAGATTGGATCTTTTACAGATCTGTTACACAGCAGTTGTGAAAGGGAACATCGAGGTTATAGAAAGGGAAGGACTTCGATTAATCAGCTTCACTCGGGAATGAAAAGTAACAAGAAAACTATTGGGATTGAAGACAAATTTTTAGACTCCGTTAAGAAGGAATTAATAACAGAAAATTTCCAAAGTCAAGCCACAATCCAGCACAGTCAACATAGTTTTATGAAGGATAAATCATGTTTGAATGATCTGACTAACTTTCTTTAAAACATAAACGTAACAAGAAAGGTGGATAATGGGGATCCTATAGATGTATTATACCTGGACTTCCAGACATCAGTGCATAACGTGCCTCGCAAAAGATTATTCTGCAAGACAAGAACACATGAAGTTAGGAATAATTTACTTGTTGAGGGAGAGGATTAGCTAACCGGTAAAAACCATGATATGGAGACGCTCGTTTTGGACTATGTTGGACAAGGTCAAAAATCAAACCGACACCAGGTTAGATCCCAATGGGTTTATTTGTAAACACAAGGTTTCACTGTGCTGCTCCTTCATCAGGTGTTAGAGAGAGAGGAAAACTTTAAACACAGAAGGTTTAAGGAAAAGATCAAAGGGTTATACAACTTATCCACATAAATTGTACACACCTAAGATGGTTCTTAAAAACTTAATCAGTTAGAATGGAAGTTCAAGTTTGATTGATTAATATGCAAATTGCAGAATTTATTTCAAGTCACTGCCTTGAGATACCTTCAAGTAAATGAAGTAACACTTGCGGTCAGACAATGTATTCTCAGAGTGAGAACTTGATTGGACGCTGTCTGTCTTCACCTGGAGTCAGACTGGTTTTATTTACAAAGTAGGAGTTCATAAAATATCACATTGACTGACTGAATACAAATGGCATGTTTTTGGAACAAAATAAAATGCATCTGCAAATACAAATGGTCAAATGCAAATTCTCCCCTCAAGCTTATATGTGCATACGTGTGTGTGTGCGTATGTGGGAGAGAGGGGCGTGTCTGTGTGAAGGGGAGAGAGAGAGAGAGAGACTCTGTGTATACGTGAGAGAGAGTGAGGGATATTGAGTGTGTGAGTAGGGGGTTTGAGACAGAGGCTGTGCGTGCATGCGTGCGTGTGACAGAGTGGAATGCGCGTGTGCGCATGTGAGAGAGAATAAGGGAGAGTGTGTGTGGAGCGGATAAGGAGAGTGTCCATCAGTGTCTGTAACGGGGAGAGTGAGAGTATGTGCTTGTCCAGGCGAAAACACGGACAGATACAGCACATCCCTTTCCACACACACATTCATTCCATGGTTTCAGGGCTTCTCCTCTCTGCGGCATCTGCCCCATTTGGTGTTCATGTTACAGACCCACATGCTGAAACTACGGTCCCCATGCTCCATCCAGAGTTGGGTCAGCAAATCCTCAGGTCTCCCCGAATGTCTGAGGCAGCTCACAGCACAACCTCCAGCAAACCACCCCCTGCCCCTCCACTAACTTTTCAATAACAGGAGTCAGTCAGAAGCCGCTTTGCTACAAGTTAGATGTCTGTTCCTTAATAGTAATACTCGAGGATTTTCCTCGTGTTACTGACCGCACGATCAACTGAGAGAGACAAACAAAGGCGTTCCTAGGGCAGGCGCATACCAAGTTTCAAACACGTGAGTCAGAGCTGCTGGAGCACTCCTGTCCATGGAGCACAACATGGGATGCATCGGGAAGTGAACAACAGCTTGACACACACCATTTCAATGTTTCTGAGCTTCACCATGCCAGCACTCAATGCACGAGGGAGTCAAAAACTAAGGCCAGAGGAAGATACAGGAAAAAAAACCAAATAATTATTAACTGATAACTTGCTGAAAATATAGAAAGGGAGATGGGCGGATTAGAATAACGGGATAAGGGAGACAATGGTTGGTCGAATCCCAAGAAAGCAAACATTGAATGGAGACATTACCAGGTCCGCGAGAATGGTCCATTGCCTCAAATTCTGAATCTGCCTCACAGAACCAGCCCAGACACCATAAACTGGGGTAAGGTAACGGCTAAAATGGAGAGCTGTGCAGACTGTACTCGTGGCCTACTCCTTAAACTGGACTATCTGCACAGCATGAGGAACATTGCAAACCTTTGTCAGGATATTGCAACCCTCTGCCACCATCCTCTGCCTCCTACATTTGAGCCAGCTTTGTATCCAAATGGCTTTCATATGAACCAACCTTGTTAAACAGATGACGATGCACAATGTTATTCAACGCCTTACTGAAGTCCACATCGACAATGTACACCACTCTATCTCAATTAATCTTATTAGTCGCTTCTTCAAACAAATCTCAGTCAAGTCAGTGAGACACAATATTGCTTGCACAAAGCCATGTTGACTATCCCTAATCAGTCGTTACCTTTCAAAATGCTTGAAAATCCGATGACTCATAATCACCTCCAACAACTTATCCACCACTGACATCAGGCTCACTAGCTTTTCCTTATTACCCTTCTTAAACCCTTTAAGTAGTTGCACCACGTAGCCAACCTCCAGTCTTCTGACAATTTACCTGTCGCTGTTGATGATAGCAAGGGGCCCAGCAATTACTTCGCTAGCTTCCCACAGAGGTCTAGCGGCCATCTAATAAAAGCCAGGACAGTTTCCTTCTTTTGCATGTTTCAAGACGTCCAGCAGCTCCACTGTAATACAGACACTTTCCTAGATGTCACTACCTATTTCCCAAGTTCTCTAGCTTCCATGTCCTCCTGCCCAGTAAATACTGATACAAAATATTCGTTCAGTACCTCCCCCATTTCCTGTGATTCTGCACATGGGCAACCTTGCTGATCTTTAAGGATGTCCTATTCTCTCCACAGTTACTCTTCATTCTTGACGTATCTGTAGAAATCCTTTGGATTCTCCTTAACTCTGTTTGTCAAAGCTATCACATGCCCCCTTTTTATGCTCTCAATTTCCCTCTTAAGTATACTCTTGTTGCCTTCAGACTCGTCTAGTGATTCACTTTAAATCAGGAATTCAGAGGCTAATGATGACCATTTCGATTATCGGAAAAATCCATCTGGTTCACTGACACCCTTTAAGGAAACAAACAGCCATTCTTACCTGGTCTGCCCTACAAGTGACTCCAGACTCACAGCAATGTGGTTGACTGCTAACTGCCCTCTGGCCAATTAGGGATGGGTAATAGATGCTTGCCTATCTAGGGACGCCTTCATCCCGTGAATGAATTGAGAAAAAAAAACTCAATTCCTGCTGTCTATACATGATATATGCTTCCGAACTGACCCCCTTTTCTGAGAATATCTGTTCCAATCGAATTCATAGTAAATATCATCAAAATTGGTTTTCAAAAATTTAGAACTTTAAGTTTTAGACGTAGTTAATCCTTTTCCATCTATATTTTAAAACTAATAGAATTATGATGACTTACCATAAAGTGCTCCACCACTGATACCAAAACCACCCCCTCCACACTGCCTTATGTCCCAAGGGTAAGTTGACGTTAAACTCCTTCCCTGTGATTCAGAGCATTGGTCAAGCTGCTGCAGGGTTGTAACTGGGATTGGGGTCAGCAGAGTCTTCGATTCATTGGGTTGAATCTAACAATAATTTGTCTAAGTGATATTTTCATTGAGTGTGACATGGGATTTTCTGCACGAAGCTGAACTAGTTTCCTGATGCGATCTTATCTAAGTTAACTAATTATCTACCCATCTCACCCCATGGTATCCCACTCATTCAATGCCAGCCCGATTCTCCCACCCATCATGGCTGTAGGTACTCAGCATCACCCATATATCCCTGGATATTCCATGATCCCTGGCACTGGTGCCATCTTTAAAAGGCCAATGGACTAACGATTGAGCATTCTCTGGTTTGAGCTGCCCTGCACAGTTTACACCGAGCATGGCAGATAAGGGGCAATTTCACCCCGTTTTGTCGGAGCCATTTGGTTTTCTTTGAATCACTGACGAGCAGGAAAATGTAAACGTGGAAGGCGAGTGGAGAAGTGAGGCAGTTGCAGCTCTGGTGAAATTCCTTCTTTGTGAGTCACTCAGCAACCAGAGATGTGAAGGTGACTCAGGCGTGAGAGCTCTTCACATCGAGAACAAAAAGCACTCAAGGGCAGTTAGCACCTCTTCCGGAGAGGGGGGTGGGGTGAGGTAATTACCTTTTGACTTCTGTTACTATGTTCAGAAACTGGCTTTTAGATTGAGGTGAACAGAAACTGCATTTCTAAAAAGCACCATGGAATTTAGCAAAATTTATTGAGTCGCATCTCGTCGATTCCCACACAGGTTTCCATCTCAGTTGGTATCCATGTGGCTCTTGTCCAGGAGTGAATATCTCAGCAGCAAATTGCATGGTTAAGGTAAAAGGCAAGCAAAGTGGCATCTCGAATTGGCTCCGAGGTAAGAGCATCCTCACAATGTGATCTGTCGTTCTCGGATTGTAATGCTACCTCCGGTTTTAGGGTGGAGAACATTCTTTGGGACTCTTATTCTGAAAAACAGACACAGTGACTGTAACTATGCTGCGCGGTATGATGTGGAACACGGCCTGCTCAGCTTTGTGCATTTTTCCTGTAGTCCGGTGTGTTTCGTGTTCCGTGTAAACGTGAAAGTCGTTCTGTTTCGAGCAATGTGCGAAATCATTTAGCAAAGCAAGAATCGAAATTGCAGTAATGTCAAGCAGCTCATGGTTATTTGACCAAATCATAAGCGAACCTATATTCTCACGCACTCACAGATACATTTCTAGTTGAAAAGAGTCTGAGAAGATAGACTCAGCTTACCATTGATTTTTGTCTGGATTGATGGGCTATCAATATCTGCTGCGGAATTGACATTATAGCCGGGCACATCCCAGCAGCTGTGCGAGTCGGAGAGGAATCATGGAACCCTTTTCATGTGACTTTGCATCTGTTGTTATGCAGGATCACAATTGGAAATGCAGGAAAATGGGGTGGGGGACCGGCTCGTGGTGTGGCCGAGCTGTCAAAGCCGCTGGATTCAGATTCCAGGCTTGAAAGGACCTTGGATTCGAATCCCGCCACTGCCATAACAGCTTATCAACTCCAACGCTGCAGCTTGTTAAAATGCTGTTTTGGTCCCCATTGTATATTGATGTTGAAAACAAAAGTGAAATGCATTTACTTCCCAGGGAATTAACTGTGGTGTGGGATAGTGCCTAATATTTCAAAGTGTCTCTGCTGTCGTGATCGTGTTCGCCTCCCGCGGGGTAAATCGCAAACAGTTCGCCGTTCCAGGCAAGTTGAGCTTTTACTGGAACCGAATGGAGACTATGATTTCATCGCTGTTGTGAAACAAAGTCCTACGGTGACTCTACTCGTTGTTATTTGGCTTTCTGGCTAATGGGAAAATCGTTCCAATGAATTTGGGTGTCATACGTTATTGAATTTCTCCCATTTCCTTCATTTCCGCCCTGGAGACATCGGAAGGGAAAGGGAATCGAATCGAGACTGTGATTGTTGAAATTCACTTTTTATGGCCAATTCTTATTATGTTCTTTCTTTCTCTCTTTACAGCATTGTCTGGGAAGTGGTGGTGCACTCAGGCTGCAGTATGTTTGAAAGAGTAGTTTGGAATTGCCCTGTTGTTTGTTGTGAGATTACTTTATGACTCATGCCCTCGGACTGTCTCACATTTAGCATTCATGCATCTCTATGTCTGAAAATGCATGAGGTATGCCAGTTTTGATTGTGTTCCGTGTTAAATGCTTTCTGTTTTGCGATTGGCTCAATACATTTCGAGTTAACAGGGTTTCTGCCACTTCCAACAGCAAATATCCTCAACTGAGGATCTGGGAAAATTTCACTGAGTATGGTCAGTCGGAGCTAAAGTAAGGAAGTCGTTCGTTTCTGCAGTGTTTCACAATACTACCTTTCCCGTGAGCAGTCGAACAGACTAAATGATTGTGCCACAGACTGCGATGGCAAACTCCGCTAAAAAGTAATCCTTTAAAGCCGGTGTCAGCAACACGACGTTATTGGGGTACACTGCGTGGAAACAGATACTGCGGGGTATCTCGTCCATGCTCACCACATAGCCAAAATTAAACAAGTCCCGTTCCCTAGCATTTGGCCCCAATCCCTCTAAACGCATCCTATCCAGAAACTCACCCGATTACCTTTGCAATTTTCTGAGTGTAATAGCCTCCTCCACTTCCTCTGGTAGATCATTCCATACACGCACAACCTTCTTTGTGGGAAATGTGCCTCAGGTCCTTTGTCAATTTCAGCCCACTCACCTTAAACCTATGCTCTCGAGTTTTCAACTCACACCAACTTCGGTAAAACACGTAAATACTCAGTTTACAACCCTTCCACAAGATCATGTCGCAGCCGTTACGCTAGCTATTCCACCCAGCCTATTCCACCTCGCCCTACGGTACAAACATTGACGACATCCTTGTCTGCATTTTGTTATCAATTTCACGTGTCTTTTTTTTTAGGTTTTCAAGGTGTCAATTACGCTGGACAACAACGAGCACTTGGAAACGGCTTGTTTCGGTAGAGTAGTGGTCATCACGTTCGTCTCACACGCGAAAAGTCCCCAGTTCGAAACTGCAGCCTTTCACAGGGGCGAGTACGTATCTTTCTTACTTGCTTTCCCATCTGCAAAGCTGCCTTCGAATTTGCGTGAACAAATCTGCTCTCGTAGTGTAATGTAATGCAACTCCATTTAATGACTGTGCAAAGCATTGTGAAGTTTTTCTCCAACCTGGTTCTGATCATATGCCATTCTGTTTGAGAGTGCAGTTACAGCCTTCTGATCCTCCCCGAAAAGAAGGGCCGCATTTGCATTCCTTGCGCATGGCGGCCCAGTTCAAAGACAGGGAAGAAGCTGATGCCCTGGTGTCACAGCGCACCACGGATTCCCGAACTTGTCCGTCTGTCAAATGCAATAGCTGTAGAAGGAAAATAAAACGTGCTCCAAACTTCCCTTTATCATTCATCCCTGGTTTTGAAGTTCTAAACTCGAGATATAGATCCATACGAATGAGGGAATTTCCCTCCTGTTAACTCCCACCAAACTCACATCGCCTGGAACCCTTCCATATGGGCACAACTCAGTTTTATCTGGTGTCACACCACATGATCTATTCATCTTTTCCACTACGCCATGAAACCCCGTCTTGTCTTTTCAAATGTCATTCTCCCTCACTACATCGATGGATTCCTTTCCATTTTTTTCTTTCCAAGTAAACACTGTCTATTCTTCCTGACGACTTTTAATTCCAGTCATCGCTATCCATGTCTTTTATTATATCTTTATATTCCAGTATTGTTCATGTTGAGAAAGGATGCTGGGTCCAAGGCAACAAATTAAAGCCCGCTCTAATGCTGTATACTGCCATGACCAACGTAGTGAAAATGGAAGCTAATTCTTTCAAAAGTGAATCCGTTAGTTGTCGCATTATGTATCAATCCCTGACTGGGAAGTGACCGTTTTTCCTCACTTTTCTCTCCTTTCTGAACATTTGCTAAAGCAACAGAGTAAGGGAACATAGAATGCCGAAAGTTCAGAAACTGACTATTCGCTGCAAGAAATGCACACCAATCCTCCAGGGATTAACCCTCACAGAGCAATTCTTTACCCTTTTTCTCTTCATTTGCTCCTGAATAAGGCACCTTACTGACAGTCGACCCAGTTGTATGCAAATCATATCTCTGGCGCAGTGAGGCAGCAGTGATAACCAGTGAGCCAACTTGCGGCCCTGTACAATATTGCAAGGCACATGCAGACGCGTTTGAAATGCGATTCCTGTCAAAGATGCTCTACTTTTATTGTTGCCCTTATTAGGAACAATAAATCCTGATTCCCTGACCAAGAAATGAACTCAAACCACAGCGGTGAAAGCGCTGCATCGTAACCATTAGCCGACCAGGAAGGACAGCATGTGCAGTTATATCTTCTCTCAGCAGCACAGCTTTCTTTTCCAGCGATGAGAAATTTCTATCAAAAAAGAATGTTCGTGACACCGTTCTTTTACAGCACAGAATCATACATTATGTCAGTGCCAGTCATTAAACATCCATCCATTCTCGTTTCCAGATACCAAGACTTGGCCCACAGCCTGACGTCTGAAGTGTTCATTTCAATGAGACTTTCCATGCAAAGTTTTAATCTCAAATGAACCAGCGATAGAGACTGAAGTCAGATACCGTCACATTTGTTCCTGACCTGCGGGAGAACTGAACCTCATTTTGACCCATAGAGGGAACTATACAGACACATCTTTTGATAGCGACGAAGGACTCAGGAGAGCCCAATTTCCATAAAATGAAGAATTGAACAGTCTGGCCTCTTCTTTGTTCACTCTTCGCTTTAAAACCCGTTTCTGTTTACATAGGTAAATTGGCAGGAGGCTGTCCTTCTAAGACTGCCCTAATCGTGAATATTTGGAACCTGCTAAACGTTAATTTCTCCACCTCTATGGCAGCCTGGCTAGCTATGCTCTTCCAGCCTCCTATCTGTTTAATTTGGATTCCAGCACATTCCTGTTTCTACATAAGGAACGGAAGCACACAGCCGCATCCCTGTTCGTTTTCGTCCTGCACTGTTTCACCATTACTTTACTCCTTCTACTGAGTCACGTTGTTCTTCCTGCCAAGCAAAGGCATTCTTCGCATCAGAAGCTTGTCATTCTCATATTCCTGGAAAGAAAAACACGGATGTGGACTTCCAAACTGAAACAGATGAGGCCTGGTCTGCGTAAAAAATGACTTCCCGCTGTTCCTTCAAAAATATTTCCTAACAACATATAGAACGCACCTTCGGATGTTTGCTGCAATAGTTGAAGAAAATTCAGCAAGACCGCCGTGAGAGTGGAGGCTACAACTCCTGGTTTACAAAACCAGAGCTCGAACCACTGAGTTAAGGAAGCACTAACGTCTTGAGACTGACAAAAGATGACGACCTCGACCTTCTGTCAAATCAGTTTTGTGATACAAGCTTCGTTTTGTGTGACAAAATACGACTTGAAACCCACTTCTTTGATCACTTGTTTGTTATAACACTTTGTCAGCTTCCCAATATCTCATAATGTGACAGGGATCAACATTTGTTTCAACTCACACAGAGGAAAAGTTTTGAAGTTTCTATTTGAAAAAGGCACGTTGTAGTGTTAATACCAATTAATTGTCCTTGATTTCAGCATGTATTACAGTTTTTCTTCATGACTTGGTGAGTAATTCCTTTCCTATAGCCCTGTGCGATTTACATAGCGATGGGATTTCATAATTTATGGCTTTGGCAGATGACGTTTAGGCACCAAACATGAAACAGTTCAAATCGAACATGCTCTGGAGGTTGGAATTCGAGGGAATGCACATATCTGAGAGAGCACTTTAAAACATAATCTCGGGTGTCGTGTCCGCTGGCTGGGTTGGCATACTATTGACCAGCTCTGTTTGGTCTCGAGTGGGATGGACGACATGACAGTGATACATAGAGGGAAGACAGTAAAGAGATTTGTAGAAAATGATGAAACCTTTGAAATTTAGATGCCCAGTGATGGCTGAGCAACCCTTGTTGTGAGTACACCCACATGCAGAGGAGGTATTGGAAGACATCAGGATTACATCATTGGGTGAATAACCTGCGACTCCTTCTCTTCCACCATGAGGGAGCCCGTGTGGAAAGATAAAGCTGCGAAGGCCGCATTGCACGTTTGTGAAAATGGGCGTTGGCAAAAATGTCATTCAGATAAGGAACAAAGAAACAGTGAACAGAACGCAAGTGCACCCTTGAACAGAAGCTGAGGGAGTTAGAGCATAGAACATAGAACAGAGAACATTACAGCGCAGTACCGTCCCTTCCGCCCTCGATGTTGCGCCGACCTGTGTACCAATCTGAAGCTCACCTTACCTACATTATTCCATGTACGTCCATATGCTTGTCCAATGACGACTTAAATGTACTTAAAGTTCGGGAATCTACTACCGCTGCTGGCAAAGCGTTCCATATCCTTACTACTCTCTGAGTAAATAAACTATCTCTGACACCTGTCCTCTATCTATCATTCCTCAATTTAAAACTATGTCCCCTTGTGCTGGTTGTCGCCATTCTTGGAAGAAGGCTCTCCCTATTCACCCTGCCTCACCCTCTGAATATAATATATGTCTCTGTTAAGTCACTTCTCAACCTTCTTCTCTCTATCGAGAAAATTACAAGTCCCGCAGCCTTTCCTCGTAAGACTTTCCCTCCATACCAGGCTACATCCGAGTAAATCTCCTCTGCACCCTTTCCAAAGCTTCCATATCCTTCTTATAATGCGGTGACCAGAACTGTACACAATACTCCAAGTGTGGTCGCACTAGAATTTTGTGCATCTGTAGCATAACCTCATGGTTCCAAAACACGATCCCTCTATTAATAAAAGCTAAAGCACTGTGTGCCTGCTTAACAACTCTGTCAATCTGGGCTGGCAACTTTCAAGGATCTGTGTACCTGGACACCGAGATCTTTCTGCTCATCTACATTATCAGGAATCTTACCATTAATCTAGTACTTTGCATTCCTCGTACTCTGACCAAAGTGAATCACCTCACACTTGCCCGCATTAAATTCCATTTTCCACTTCTCAGCCCAGCTCTGCAGCTTATCTATATCTCGCTGCAATCTTCTACTTAACTCGTCACTATCCACAACTCCGCCAACCTCAGTGTCGTCTGCAAACGTATTAACACACCCTTCTACACCCTCATCCACGAACAACAGTGGACCCAACAGCGATCCTTGCGGCTCAGCACTGTTAAGTGGACTCCAGGAGCAACATTTCCCAACAACTACCACCCTGTGTCTTCTTTCAGCAAGCCAATTACTGACACAAACTGCTTTATCTCCAACAATCCCATTCCTCCGGATTTTTTACAATAGCCTACTGTGGGGAACCTTATCGAACGCCTTGATAAAATCCAGAAACATAACATCATCTCATCTACCTGCTTGGTCACCTTCTCAAAGAACTCCATAAGGTTTTTGTGGCACGACGCAACCTTCACAAAACTATGCTGACTATCCCTAATCAAATTATTCTTTTCTAGATTATTATAAATCCTATCTCTTATAACCTTTTCCAACACTTTACCAACAACTGAAGTGAAGCTCACTGGTCTATCATAAACAGGATTGTCTCTACTCCCATTCTTGAACATGGGAACCACATTTGCTATCCTCCAGTCTTCTGGCACTATTCGTGTAGACAATGACGATTTAAAGATCAATGCCAAAGGCTCGGCAATCACCCCAATGGCTTCCCAAAGGATCCTAGGATAAATCCCATCCGGCTCAGGGGACATATCTACTTTCACACTCTTCAGGATTTCTAATACCTCCTCCTTGTGAACCTCAATCACACCTCGTCCAGTTGCCTGTATCTAAGTATTCTCCTCGACAACATTGCCGTTTTCTAGACTGAATACTGTTGAAAAGTATTCAGTTGGTGCTTCCACTATCTCCACTGACTCTGCACACAACTTCCCACTAGTGTCCCTGATTGGCACAAATCTTACTCTCGTCATTCTTTTATTCCTTAAATACATATCGAAAGCCTTCGGTTTAACCCTGATCCTATCGGCCAACAACTTCTCACGTCGCCTCCTGGCTCATCTGAGCTCTCTCTTTAGGTATTTCCTGGCTACCTTGTAACCATTAAGCGCCCTAAATGAGCCTTTGCATCTCATTCTAACATAAGCCTTCTTCTTCCTCTTGACCAGAGAATCTACTTCCTTCGTAAACCACGGCTCCCGCGCTCTACAGCTTTCTCCCTGCCTGACAGATTCATACTTATCATGGACACACAGTAGCATTTCCTTGAATTAGCTCCACATTTCTAACGTGCCTACACTGCAGTTTCCTTCTCCATCCTATGCTTCCTAAATCCTGCCTAATCGCATCATAAATGACGTTTCCCCAGCTGTAACTCTTGCTAGGTGGTAAACACCTATCTATATCTATCACAATAGAAAACTCATCAGAACGGTGATCTCTATCACCAAAGTGCTCACCTACTTCCCAGTCTAACACTTGGCCGGGCTCATTACCCATTACCGAATCTAATGTGACCACGCCCCTTGTTGGCCTGTCTACATAATTTGTCAGGATAACCCTTCTGCACACAGTGGACAAAAGCTGACCATCTATAGTAATCCTACTATAGTGTTTTCTGCCAATATTTGGAAAGTTGTAGTCCCCCATGACAGCTACCCTCTCACCCTCACTCCGATCGAAAATCATATTTGCTATCCTTTCGTCTACATCTCTGGAACTATTCGGAAGCCTGTAGAAAATTCCCAAAAGCGTAACCTCTCCTTTCCTGTTTCTAACTTCAGCCCATATTACGTCAGTTGACGAGACCCAAACATCCTTTCTGCAACTGTAATACTGTCCTTGACCAACACAGCCACACGTCTCCCTCTTTTACCTTCTTCTCTGTACTTATTGTAATCCTGGAATCTGCAACAACAATTCCTGTCCCTGCTCTGTTCGTGTCTACGAAATGGTCACAACATCGAATTCCCAGGTACCAAGGCAAGCTGCAAGTTCATCCACCTTATTCTGGATGCTCCTGGCATTGAAGCAGACACACTCCAAACCAAATTCTTGCTTGCTGGTGCCATCTTGCGCCCCTGAAGCTTGATTCTGGACCTCCCTACTCTCAAAAATTTCTATACTTGAACTGCAATTTTGGTTCACATCCCCGTGCTGGATTAGTTTAAACCCACCCCAATAGCCTTAGCGAATTTCCCGCCCCCACCTAAAGATATTGGTACCCCTCTGGGTCAGATGAAGATCATCCTGCTTGTTCAGGTCCCACCGACCCCAGAAAGAGCCCCAATTATCCAAGAATCCAAAACCCTCCATCCTGCACCATCAGTGTAGCCACGTGCTCAACTCCTCTCTCTCTCTCTATCCATTGCTCCACTAGCACCAGAGCATGGAGAGAATTTGAAAGAACGGATCAAAGTGTACTATGACCGTGTCGTCCAAACGAATGGTTTAGCGTTTGAGCTGCAGGAGGGCAGAGACGTGGAAGAGTTAATTATGTTAATGAGGTGCAAGTCGGCTGACATGATAATGATGGTGATATGTGGTTAAAAACACATCACGAGTTGAAGGATGTCACCATGGTAATGATGTGTCTGTTCAGACTCAAACCAATGCCAGGGAGAAATTTCAATCAGTGGCGAGGCATTTTCTCTTGTCACGTCGTCGATGATGCCTTCCAGCTCATCTCATCCACTTCCCTCAACCCCACTCCCAAAACCCATCCCTCCAAATATGACGAGGACAGAACTTCCTTCTTCAATACTTTAAAATCTAGCAGCCTCTGTAGACATCATGTCATCCTCCGGTATTTCCGTCAGCTGCAAATGAAACCTAACAATTAAGATGTGCTTCCCTCCCCACCCCTATCCATTTTCTATAAAGATCATTCCCTCTTCCACTCCCTTACAAAGTGCATGCTTCCACAAAAACACTCTCCCCTCCCAGCACCTTCTCATTCCTACACAGGATTTGCAAAACATCCACGCACACATCCGTCCTCAACTCTGTCAAAGGCCCAAAAGACACTTGCATTTCCATCAGAGTTTTACCTGCATTTCCACGCATGTCATTTACTGTAACAATTGCTCCCTTTGCTGTCTCCTCGACATTGAGGAAATTGGATGCCTAATTACAGACCGCTTCGGAAAACATCTCCGGGACACCCGCACCAAACGACACCACTGGCCTCTGGCTGAACAGTCAACTCTCCCTCCCACACAGCCAAGTTCATTCAGGTCCAGGGCCTCCGCTGCTCTCACGAACTGTCCTATCTGTATATCTTCCATCCCACCTATCTGCTCCAGCCTGCGCTGCGACCTTTCATCATTGTCCCCACCTCCATCAATCTATCACACTCTCCGCTACCTTGTCCCACCCCACCTGCGTTCATTTGTCTCTGTACCCCCTCGGTTCACAAGCCGCTTTCCTGATGAAGTCTCGTGTCCAAAATATCGATTGTCCAGCTCATTCGTTGCTGCCTTCCCTGCTGCGCTTTTCCAGCATCACACGTTCGACTCAGTGGCGAGGCAGTGAATTTTGAGTTTGGGACTGAAGTCAGAGGCCTAAATTTTGCAATGATTGAATTGTAAGAATTGTGTTCATATCCACCTGCTGACCTGCTCGTTCTCTGTGGTGGAAGTTGTGTGCATGAAAGATTCTGACAAAATTCTGGTCAAATTCTTAGTGTCGAAAATCCCTTACCTTCAGACCATATCTTCAGACAGATTCTAGAGTCTTTTGAAAGACGGTTTCACACTTTCATTTTGGGATCACATGAATTTCGCAGGATATTAGAAGGGGAAGATTTAGAAGTCAACCTCTCCACCATAATCTGATGAAGCCACGAATTTTACCCCAAATACAACTTTATCAGATTTCGAACATGAAAGGAAAAAGCTCTGGTAATGGTGTGAGATAAGTCGTCCAAATATTGTGCGTGTGGACCAGGTTTTTACCTGTCATCAGACTTACACACCTCAATTGCAGTCATAGTGAGGAATGATTGTGGAAATGTAGGGATTCATTTCCCTGTCTGAGCTGAATTCACATGGACGCAATGATATCAGGAACAAGCCATTCACCTGCTCAGAGTGTGGGAAGGGATTCACTCTGTCTCTAACCTGCTGCGACACCTACTCGTTCAAATGATGAGAAACGATTTCAGTGTCTGAACTGCGGAAAATGCTTTATAACGTCCAGCGATTGGAGAACCGAACACGACGCTCATACTAATGAGAAACCTTTTCTCTCTCCGAACTTTGGAAAGTGTTATCAAACCTCTATGTGTTTCATCTCTGAGAAATATGCCCACATAAATAAGAGTCCATTAAGATATATCGAGACCTGACGTCTGACCCACGTGCTCACCCGGAATAGAGACCTTTCCAATTCCAAATCTGTGGGACCATGCTGCAAAGTCCGAGCGACTGGATGGATCATCACCTTTCTCGCCATATTAACAGGTCTTTCTAAATGCCCTAACTGCGAGAAGTGCTGCAGAAGGTGCTGAATACTTGCGTGTGTTCAACAGACATTAATCATTATAAACGTTCCTGGGGTCAGTTCATCATGAGCGTCATCACATTGTGGAGAGACCTATCAAATATGTAGCCTGTGGGATGTGCTCTCTTGTCTCTGTGGAACTGATTTCCCATCGATATTTTCGAATTGTGGGAGACGTTTCAAGGAACCTATTCCAGGAATAGGTTTAAGCGATCATCTCAACTCTCAGTACACCATCTGGTTTGCATTTGGCCGCAAGCATTTACCTGCTCCATGTGAGCAAAACAGTTTGGTCACTCATCGACCCTGTTGAGAGAATAGAGGATCCCACTGAGGGAAGGAATTCACTCACTCATTGACCCTACTAAGGCAGCGTCGTGTTTACATATCGCAACAGCAATTGAACATTGTTGTTCTTCACATTCAGGCCTGGAATCAAAGTTGGAATATTCTAGATAACAATCAAATAAATCAGCTTTGTGTTAAATGCTTTGAGTAGGTAATGAGCAAGTTAGACGGAGTCAAGCCGGTGGAGGTGACCACCTTGAATTTCCCCAGGCATATGTCAAGGTGCAGTACGGCAAACTCCTAAAGAAGAGGACATGGATTGAGGCTTGGCTGATTGGCAGAAGGCAGACAGTTGGGTAAAGGGGTCTTCTCCAGGATGGCAGCCCGTGACTAGTGGAGATCAGCAGGAGTCAGTGTTGGCAACAAATCTATTCACATTATGTATGAAGGATCCATTCAAAGGAATTGAGGGTGTTGTTGCTCCATTTGAAGAAGACACAATGAAAGGTGGAAGTGCAGATCTTATTGTTTAAGTGGGCATGCGGCAGAATGACTTGAACAAACTGAGTGCTTTGAAAAAATAGTTGCAGTTGCGGTACTTTGTGGAAAAGTGTGCGGTCATATGTTTGGTGGTAAGAGTAGAGGCACAAACAATTTTATAAAAGCAGAAAGAATTCAAAGTTCAATTTTCTCTTATGTTTCACATGCAGTTTCAGTTGGTGTTTAGGAAGGCAAATACAATGCAGGTGTTCAGTTCAAGCGAATAGGAAAGCACGGGCAGAGGTTTAGACCTCAGTCAATAGGAGGTTCTGGGCAGATGCATTTGGAACATTAAGAGTAGGTATTGGTGATGATATATTTTGAGTGGTGGATCGGAGGTTTATAATGGCTGCCTCAGTGGCGAGTACCCATGTCTTGCGGCCTCAGCGATGTTGGTTCAATATCTACTTTGGATGACTGTGTATTTGGAGTTTGCACATTCCTCCCCAGACGAAAGATGTGCGGCTGACGTTCTTTGGTCATGGGAAATGCAGAGTTTCAGGAATTGAGTAGAGGTGTGAGTTTGGGTGTGATTCCCTTCGCAGGATTAGTGGGGGCTTCTTGGTCCGAATGGCCGGGTTCCACATTGTAGGTATTCCGTTAGAACAATGTTGGTTGCTGAGATTTACGCCTTGTCATAAGACTTTTTTTTTTAAAAAAGGGACAGCTTCCATATAAACACATGGTTTCAAGTGAATCTCTTGAACGACATGAAGAGTGGAGGGTCATTCCTAAGGAGGATATTATAAAGGTCAATCGAGGATATGAGATGTCATCAGAACATAAAGCTAAGTATAGTCTAAAGATAATCTACAATAATTAAGAACTTGAGACCAAATAGGACTTTAAGATGAAAGAGCTCACCTTTGTCTTGAATCTCAGCAGATGGAGAGACATATAATGTTCACTTCGCGTCAGTTTACACCATGGAGAACGACATAACGGGTACAATTAAATATTGATGTTTTGAAAGTCGTTCACATTGAAAAGGGGAAGGGCTGGAGGACCTGGAAAATATAAAGTTGGATATTTCTCTGGGATCTGATCTCCTGTATATCGGAAACTTGTGGGAAGTTCGGGAAAGAAACCTTTGGAACTTTCGTAGAAATATTTTTATCATCTATTATGACGAGTGGGGCGCCGAATGACCAGGGGGTGGCTCTTGTGCCTTTGTTTAGAAAGGAATTCACGCAGAAGCCTGGGAGCGATAGATGATTGTGTCTGGTTATGGTCGTGGGTAAGTTGTTTGGTGCAATTCTAAATGATAGGATTTATATGAATGTTTAGATACAAGGAATGAATCGGGATAATCAGCATGGTTTTGCATAGAATTGATTGAGTTTTTTGAGCGTGTAACCAAGAACATCAATGAGGACAAAGTAACAGATTTTGCTCACTTGGACTTTAATAAAATATTTTACACGGTTCCACATGGTTGACTAATTCATAAATTTAGATCGCATGGAGTTAAATGTAAGTTTTCCACTTAGATATAAAATCAGTTTAACAGCAGTATGCTGAGAATGGTGGTGCAGGGTCGTTTTCAGGCTGAAGGACTGTTACCAAAGGTGTCCCATTGGCTGAGCGCACATTCATTTTCTTTACATTCAAATAAATGTTTTAGGTGGCAAGATAGTAATAAATTTGCAAAATTGGTAGTAGAAAGTTGTGAAGCGATTTTCTCGTCAGGTCAGTTTCTCTCTGGCCTCGTGTTTAAAAAGCGTGTGGGAGAGGAGTGGAGAAGGGTCATTCGTCCATCGTGAAGCGCACGATATCAGGCATACATCTATTCTCGTCCCGGTTTGCAGCAGTTACATTCTCCCTGTGATCTTAAATGACATAACAATGGTACTGAAGGTTGACCTGGTCACACTGTTGTAACCCCTTTGAGGAGCGTATTCTCATGTTCACATACAGAGGCAGTCACACAGGCACATTCCCCGACAGTGACAGTATCCTCAGGATTCTCCCCACTCCATGTGCTTTACGTCTGTAAGTTTCTCCAGAGAAAGGCGGCTTGAAGTGGAATACAAGGCACTTCGCCAGAAAATGTGCACCGTTGTGGTGACCCGCGATATGAAATGGATACTGAGCTGAAATAATCGAACACGCTTCTCATGTGTAACTTTAAATAACACAAATTCCACCAAAACAAGCCGTCTGGCTCCTGGGGCCTGACAGGATAGCGCCCAGCAGACATTCCTCACAAAAAACAACGGACCCACGGCAAAATCTAAACACTTGCACGTCTCATCTTGCTCTATTTCTGCCTCTGTCACACCTCCACTTTTCCCTGAACGTCCAGTCCCGATGTCAATGAGCTGTTTGATATAAACACAGGCACATCGAGAAAGTAATCTTTATCTCAAAAGCAGAGCCAGGGAATGTAAGCTGCAAGGGCTTGCTCTCGGCTGGTTAATGAGACATCACGGTCTCATCGTCCTGATTATCAGATAGACTGATTCCACAAATATGCACCGTAATAGTTATTACCAATTGAAATGTGCCAATGAATACCGTGACTGTCAGAACTATCGGGGAGAGTAGCTTCGACCTCTTCCTCGCCGAGGGACATTTTGCAAAGGATGTCCTGTTACTTCACAAACTGACCAACTCGCAGCTGGCGATGGAAGTGTCTAGCACAAAAATGCCCTTTGGCCCACTAAGTCTGCGCCAGTCCAACACAATCTCCTGAACGGTTCCTATCTCATTTGGCATCACTTTTGTCAGAGCGGCAAACGTATTCAGTAATGGAAGTGTTCAACTAAATGGATATTACCTGCTTTGGAGTTTTCTGCCTTTTCCATCCTGACAGGCGGTTGGTTGCAGATTACTAACGTTCCTTGCCTGAGTTACACGCATTTCAGCATATCCTGCGATTTGAATTTGAAACAAGAAAGCAGAGAACAAGCACTCTCCAAGTTCACTCTCGGCTCTCAATTACAGTCAGAAAATACTTAATTGCAATGAGGAATCCACAGTGGAATTAACGCCCATCGCGTCAACCACTTGGCCACAACTGCAGAAGCGCGCTACTAAACTAGTTTCAAGTTTATTTGTTTGAATTCAATCACCACAGTTTCGATAGGGTTAAATGTCAGGATATGTTTGGACTGTGTAAACAATCTCGATGGTTGAAATGGTCATTCATTTAAAAAGAAAGGGAGAGATTGCAGGAAAAAACTAAACAGATCTGGCAGCATCTGTGGAGAGATAAACAGAGACAACGATTCGGAGCTTCTCCAGGAGTTTTTCAGAACTCAATTTTCTCTCACAGGTAATGTCATACCTGCCGAGTTCCTTGAGCAGTTTCCTTTTTTGTTTGAGAGTCCGAGTGTCCACAACCCTTCACGAGCCATTCAACAATACAGAAACGCATTTGTGTTTCCTCACTGATTTGGTTTCCGTTTGGCTACATATTACTGACCCTATTAAAAACCAGAAAGTGCACAGCAAACGAGTCGGATGGATAAGAACAGCGACCGCTCTATGCGTGGGTACACCCTCTCGGTTAACAGCCAAACGAGAGGACTAATTGCTTCACAGAGGCTGGGGAGTCCCTTGTAGCAGGCCCCTTGCAGGATCTCCTAAAGCAGACTGTTAGTGAATTCAAGCTTTTGCCTGTCCTTCGCAAAATGAAAATTGTCTTCAATTGGTTTGACGTTTCCAAAATAAATCCTGGAGCATTCATTGTGAACAATGGGAACAGTTTGTTCTCACACTTTGCAGACACATACATGTCACCGGGAACCAGCTCTCCTAAAAGCGGAACCTTCTCCCTTCGACCCTTTTGAGGAATATTTTTCTGAACTTGGTAAAATCCCGGAATTGTGCGGACAAAAAAAAAACATATTGTGTGAGAACAGCTGTCGCTCTGTTCCTGGGTCGTGGGAGAACAGCAACCTGTCAGTGAGGAGCCGAACGCACTGACTAACATCGCCACAGAGACTGTTGAGCCAATGGCTTCAATGATCCCCGAATGCAAGCTGCAGCCTTCTCCTCCCATATTGACAAACATCTTTAATTAGTATGTCGTTTCCGAAATAAATCCTGGGCAATTCACGGTGAAGACATGGGAATAGGCTGATCCCACCATTTACAGTCACATGCATGACACCGGAAATCAGTTATCCTCCTACAGAGATCGCCTCATTTCCAGCCTTTCAGTGTCCTATCTGTTCCCGCATTTTCTAATTGCCCCGGAGCTGAGATGAGATTTGACTTCCTGACGTGCAGGAACAGAATCCTTCAATGTCACAGATCAATTCAAGTCCGGAGTACATCAGAGTCAAAATACCGGCCTCCGAAAGAACAGAAAGATTTCTAAACTGTCTCTGCCCAGCCGGCCAGTTCACCATTCAGTTTCCACTGAATCCGCGCCCCAAGGAATATCTAAAGATTCACAAAGCTCGACGCTGGGATTTCTGTTTTGCTTGCTGAAAGGTTTCCCACTTGACAATTGGCAACATTTTCCCAGAATCTTTTCACAATCCTCTGCTTTGCACCATGTAGAGAGATAAATAAAACTCCTTTTGTGGAGAGATTCACGACTCTGGAAATATTTTCTTTGGAGCAAGTTTCCTGTATGTCAAGAAATGAGCAGACCTGAGAACATATCGATTTGTTGAGACGGTTTTTCTGGAGTTGCAGAGATAACTCATCCAACAAGAAATCATTTAAAATCAACTGTGAGTGAAACATGCTTGGTATTGATGAGAGATTGAATGCATATAACGGATCCATTTTCATGAGCAGAGACGTTAATAATATGGAAATGGTCGAGTGAAAAAAGATGCACTTTTATCGCGCCTTTCAGCTCCACTCCAATCACAGGCACTGAAGCACCTCTGAAGCAGATGTGTCATTGTCAATAATAATGTGCTCATCAGGGCAGTTTGTTCAAACAGAGGTTAAAAAAGAAAACTCAGAACTGACACTGGAGACAGCAGTGAGATTGTGTTTTACTATAAAAGTTTGTTCTGTTCTAATTTATATCCAGAATAGTGAAGGACCGGAGATCCCAATCTCAGGGGAAGGGGTTACCAACATAAGAAATAAATGAGGAGGATGTTCTCACATTCAGAGGGTAGCAAGTATGTAGAAACATTTACAGCAGAGGCCTTTCAAGACTGGGTATATTCAAGGCTTCAATTATCTCTCTGTTAATAGCATGGAGAAAGGGGCAGTGTGAAATGTGTGCAAATTTGCTGACAATACTAACGCGTGGGAGAGCATGTTATGTTGAGATCGTGGCAATATGAATAGGCATATAGATAAATTGGGTGAGTGGGCAAAAACTTGTCAGATGCAGTTACATGTCCGGATTATGAGGTCATGCACGTTGGTCGGAAGATTCAAAAGACAGAGTACCATTAAAATCGAGAGAAAGTAGAAGAAACGTGCGACACAGTGGAGTCTTATACACGCCACAAACAAAGTTTAGTGTCATATTATTTCCATGACAAAAAGGATGACTCCCTTTACGATTGCTAACAATGAAAGCGATGATTTCCCAGGAAAGAAAAAAAAATAACTGAAACTAATAGCTGAATCGAAAATTTAGAAAAGACTTGGATCATTCCAATGAACGATGTTAATGTTTATGGGTCTCTAACATTTGTTTACAATGGGACTGGGTGTGGGAATTAGGGGAGCTGCGGAGTGGAAGTCAGATTACCCATGATTACTCTCATCCTTCATCTGTCTTCGTCATTTTGTACGTTTTATTTCGCATTTTGCTTCCTATGAGTGCCCTTGTAAACTATACCCTCTGGTGACTTATTTCCCTGGTTGTTCTTCATCACGACCCGAAAGAAATCAACATTCGTTTCTCCTGAATCTCGGTAATCTCTGATCAAATGTCACCAGCACCTCGACATTTTCCACGTCGGTCTGCCTTCTTGAAATATTAATTGATCCGTCACTGTGTTACTGTTGCACACACTGTTTCAGCGGTTGATATGTTTGTCGTGCAGATGCTGCTTGTCCGTCGGACATTGCACGGTGCTGGACCTTGCTTCGGGGGGATGCCTGGCAGCCTTTTCAGGGGGATCGGGGCTGCCCTTTCCAGTGTCGGCGTGGTGTGATTCAGGTGGGGGCTTGCGGTTCCTGATGGACGCTGGCTTCCTGGAGCCGGACGGAGGTGGGGGCTGCGGATGCTGGGGTCTGGGGAGCGGGAGGGTCGACGGTTCGGGCGGGAACCCTTCATCAGGGGTGGGGGCGGGGAGCCTTCGGGGTGGGGAGAGAGGTGGGGGGGGTTGGGTGGGTTTGGAGTGGGGGTGGAGGTGGTGGGTCGGGGGGGAGGGTGGAGCGAGTGGGTGGGGGGTGGCGGGTGGGACGGGTCGTGGGGACGGTGCTGGGCTGGGGGGTTGGGGCTGGGGTGGGGTGGGGGGAGGGCGGTCTGCTCTCTGGAGGGTGCGGGTCGGGAGTGTCGTGGAGTGCTCTCCTGGGTGGGTGCGGCTCCGGCGGCGCGCGGGCTTGGTGCCGTGCAGGGCAGGGTGGCCTGCTTGATTGACACTACATCCACAAATATCTATTCCCTCCACCACCGCTCACTAACAGCAGTGTGTATGATCCACCAGATGCAGTGCAGCAGCTCAAGCCTCCTTCCAAACCCATGATCATCACCACTTCGAAAGTCAAGGGCAGCAGATGAACAAGAAATTGCCAGTTCCCTTCCCAAACATACCATCATGTCTTGGAACTATATTGCTGTTCCTTTACTGTCACTGAGTCAAAATTCTGGAATGCCTTCCCTAACAGCATTGTCAATGTTCCTGTTCCTCAAGGGCTTCATTCAGTCAAGAAAGCGACACATTGTCACCTTCCGAAGGGTCATTGACGAAGGATTATAAATGTAGGCTTTGCCAGCAACTCGCCTGTGAATCAAGAAACAGAAAAAAGCGATTCTCTGCGGGTTGACTTTCTGCCTGAATTGATTCAATATTTCTAAGTTAGGTTATTCTCATCAAGGCAGGGTGTTTGCATTTTATAATATTTCCAGGAAACCGGTTAACCTAATGTGGCGTACTATTACTGCTCTGTGTCAAAGGAAGTCAACAAGCCGTCTAACCTGACATTTTTTAAAATTGTAGGTTGTATATGTGTACTCTGTGATCTAAACCACCCTACTAAAAATAATATTCAAGAATAATGTTCACTTGTGTTAGTAAGGTAGACATTTATCAGGATATCTGGCTATTGATGTCATTCAACTGTCATAAGTCAGAGAGATGTATAACAAGGAAACAGACCCTATGTCCAACTCATCCATGCTAACCAGATATCCTAAATAAATCTATTCCCATTTGCCAGCATTTGGCAGATGTTCCTCTAAACCCTCATTCAAATGTCCAAATAGATGCCTTTAAATGTTGGAATTGTACCAGCCTCCTCCACCACCTCGGGTAGCTCATTCCATTCATGAACCACCCTCTGTGCGAAAACGTTACCCCTTAGGTCCCTTTTAAATCTCACCTTAAACAGATGCCCTCTAGTTTTGAACTTCCCCACCCTGGGGATATTTACTCTCTCCATACCGTTCATGACCTTATAAACCTTTGATGCTCCAGGGAAATAGCCTGAGCCTATTCAGACTCTCCCTAAAGCTCAAATCCTCCAACCCTGGCAACGTCCTTGTAAATCTTTTCTGAACCCTTTCAAATTTCACAACCTCCTTCCAATAGCAGGGAAACCAGAAGTGCGCACAATCTTCCAAAAGTGGCTTAACCAATGCCCTGTACAGCTGCAACTAGACCTCCCAAGTTCTTGTAACAATGCATTGACCAGTAAAGGCAAGCATACCAAATGCCGCCTTCACTATCATATCTATCTGTGACTCCACTTTGAAGGAATTATGAATCTGCGCTCCAAGATCTTTGTTCAACAGCACTCTCTGGGGCATTACCATTAACTGTACAAGTCCTGCCCTGATTTTGCCTTCCCAAAATGGAGCACTTTACTTTTTTTAAATTAAACTCGATCTGCCATTCATTAACCCGTCTGATCAAGATCCTGTTATATTTCTTTGCTGTCCAATACTGCAATTTTGGTGTCATCTACAAACTTAGTAACTATACCTCCTTTGTTCACATCCAAATGATTTATGTAAATGACGGAAAGCAGTGGACTCAGCACTGATCCTTGTGGTAAAAACAATGACTGCAGATGCTGGAAACCAGATTCTGGATCAATGGTGCTGGAAGAGCACAGCAATTCAGGCAGCATCTGACGAGCAGCAAAATCGACGTTTCGGGCAAAAGCCCTTCATCAGGAATAAAGGCAGAGAGCCTGAAGCGTGGAGAGATAAGCTAGAGGAGGGTGGGGGTGGGGAGAAAGTAGCATAGAGTACAATAGGTGAGTGGGGGAGAAGATGAAGGTGATAGGTCAGGGAGGAGAGAGTGGAGTGGATAGGTGGAAAAGGAGCTAGGCAGGTCGGACAAGTCCGGACAGGTCAAGGGGACAGTGATCCTTGTGGCACACTGCTGGTGAGACCTCTGGTCTGAAAAGCAACTCTCCACCACCACCCTCTGTCTTCTGTCTTTGAGCCAGTTCTGTATCCAAACTGATTCTATATTTTCTGATGTTGGCACTATTGCAAATCACACCCATCAATTCAGTCGGAATTTTGCAAACAAAAAAAGGAGTTGGTGCCTGTTGGAACTTTCAAAATAAATCAATCAAGGTTATGTGTTTGGCCCAGGCTTCAAGAATTGGGCGGCACGGTGGCACAGTGGTTAGCACTGCTGCTTCACAGCACCAGAGACCCGGGTTCAGTTTTCGCCTCAGGCAACTGTCTGTGTGGATTTTGCACATTCTCCCCGTGTCTGCGTTTCCTCCAGGTGCTCCGGTTTCTTCCCACAGTCCAAAGATGTGCAGGTTAGGTGAATTGGCCATGCTAAATTGCCCATAGTGATAGGTGAAGGGGTAAATGTAGGGGAATGGGTCTGGGTGGGTTGCTCTTCGGAGGGTCAGTGTGGACTTGTTGGGCCAAAGGGCCTGTTTCCACACTGTAAGTAATCTAAAAAAAAAAAAAATCAAGAACAAATCAAACCGCACCAATAGCATCTCGGATGTAAACGCAGATAACTGCAGCCGCTCCCCAGAGCACTGCCAACTGTGCGATCACAGAAGCACACATTGTACAGCCAGGAAACTCAAAACAACAGAAACACTCTTTTGCGCTGCGGACCTGGTTGTGTTTCTCAATGAGCAATCGAATTTTACATTGGTAATATCAACAGTTCCCTCACACAAGGAATTAACTAATGCTGCAGACGGAGGATAAAGTGTGGACTGTAGATACTGGAGATCAGAGTCAAGAGTGTGGTGCTGAAAAACACAGCAGATCAGGCAGCATCTGAGGAGTAGCAGAATCGACGTTTTGGCCGAATATCTGATGACGTATTCATGTCAGAAACATCCATTGTCCTGCTTCTTGGATGCTGCCTAACCTGCTGTACTTTTCCAGCAACACATTCTCCATTGCTGCAGACTGTCACACATTGCGAGATTCCAGCCACAGAATCAGCGACACTCTGTGTCATGAGCCAACCTACTGCGGACACCTGGCAGTGGTGTTTCATGTCAAGTTGATCTTCAAGAATGCGTATCGTGAGTTGTCTGTCCTGTATAACGTTTCCTGTAGTCACGACATGCAATACTTTTTCCAAATTTGTCTTGCCTATGATGAGTATTTGGTCCATTTTTTGGTGAGTTGTTGTCAAATATTTCTTTCGGTTTATGCTGTCTCATAACTCCGAGTGGTCAGAGGAGTCTGGCTGTACGTGCCGAGACATACTTTGACCTATAATTTAGAGAGCTTGGTTTGTTGGGTAATGGCATGTACCCCTGGCGTTGGTTTTGACAATGAATCTGCGGAAATATCTATTGTTGCAAAATATTTCTGGAAGATCCACTAAACAACCCAACCAGCTGTCCCGAGTAGCAATGCACAGCGATGACGAGGACAACAAATTCGACTGTGACAACACAAATACATTGGGGCCAGCTAAACAGAGTGATGCCAGAGAATATCTAGAATGACGAGACTCATCCAATGACTCCAATAAAAAAAAAAGTTGATTTGGACTCAACATACTGGGACATGCAAAGTAACGACAAAAAAACAGCAACTGAAAGCAATGGGAAATAAATCAAATCAATTCGAAACGCTGCAGGACAGCAGAGCTTCACATGAGTTTCATCTGCCTTGAAGATATCACCGAGAAAGGGGAGGAAACGGCCGCAAACCAACTTCCCAAAACCATCGAACTTCCCCACACCATCTGCATCCTTGACCTGAACAACAAATCTTTACACAAACCTTGAAACCCTAAAACAGTCAGAGCCGCCCAGCGGGAAAATGAACACTGGCATCCCACGTGACAACTGAGGTTACCAAACGCCACATGGTGGATGTCCGAGCTAACTGAGGCTGCAAGCTACTTGTGCATGCTCTTGTCAATAACACCTGCTTGATTATCCTCATCTCATTTTCCATCATTTAACGTTGTATGCCTTAAGCATTACAAATTCACAGTTAAGTATCTCTGAAGATTATTAGAATTTCTGCCGCTCTGACTCATAGGGACAGTGAGATCCAGATTCCAATGACTCGCAAGCTGATAAAGTTTTTTTTTTATGTAGAGCTACTCGAACGTTTATGACTCTTATCTTAAATCTATGATTGATTGATCCATCCATCATCGAGAAATATTTCGTTAAGTGTACCCAATCCATGCCCCTCATTATTTCCTACATCTCAATACTGTCTCCTCTCAATCTCTCCCGCTCTCACAAAAGCAAAGCCAGTCTGTCTAAACTCTTTCACAGCTGAAGTTCTTCAATCCAGACAATATATTGGCAACTCACTTTTGCACCATTTCCACAGCTGTCATATCCCTTGTTTTATGTGAATTGCAGAATTATACATAACACTTTAGCGAGAGACGAATAAAGACTTGAAATAAATGTGGGGAATTCGCAAACATTGGTCTTTTCTCAAAAAGTCTCTTTTCCTCGATACTGCTCTGCGTCCTTTTCATGAACCCAGTGCTCCAATGATCTCTGGTCCATGCAAATCAAACACTTTACATGAGGATTGATAACCCAACCACATTATCTGATTGCATTAAGTGGCTTAAAGCTCCTCATGGTGGTATTGGTGCAAGTTCACCTAACAAGAGTGACAGCTGCAGCACTAACTTAACGGTGTCAATGTGAAAGTGAATGTTACTTTGTGCAATGCCCCAGTGGCATGTGAGGAAGGATAGAATGGAAGAATAGTGATTGGGAAAGGGAGGAACTTCTCCAAGATTAGGTGCTGATAAAGTTTGAAGCAAAAAAATCATCACCTTCAGGAGCATTTTAACCTTAAAAATTGACTTCTTCCTTTATGCATTTGTTTTGAAAGGGTTCTATGTAGTAACATGGAACACATGCGCATTACTGATACTCGGATTTGAATGGAGATTGCTTCGGCCACAATGCAGAGGATGAGCCACTATACGATCACATGAAAAAATAACCAACAGTAAAAGCAATAAATGCAATGGCTAAGATTTGCGAGGAACAGCACCGTATGCACAAGAGGATAACCTATTGATATTGTATCGTCATCTTCGATGTCCTCAGTGGCAGTGGAGTGTCCATCATTGAGAATGTTGAAGACTGATTTCGATAGATTTCAAGAAAAGATTAAATGTATAGACGTAGCAAACAAATTGTTGAAATGTAGGTTTAAATAACCACGAAGTTTCTCATCGTTACTTTACCAGTGCCTCGAGACAAGGTTGTAACTACGGTTGCACACTTCAATCACACCGGTTTCCAGGTCTGGAATCACACAACTTTAGCGACGCAGTGGCGAAGATCCGATCGGAATTTGAGAGCGGAATGAACGCGTGAATCTTTATTCTTTCTGCCAGTGACCAAGTCCGTGAGCATGCAGTTCTTCTATGAAGGCAGAGAGGCGCGTGAAACGCCGAGGATGGGAGCTCCAAACTAGCCTGGAGCAAATGGAATAGAGAGCTGTGGGAGAAAAGGCTGGGAGTTCTAACCTTATCTGGATAAACTTCAATTGACATGGCGCAGTAACCTTTGGGTTGATGGAAAGTATCTTGATCCATTTTAATCTGAACTGAAATAGTTTTTGACAGCATACATTTTTGTGGATTGAGGGAGGATCTGCCCCAGGGAATTGTCACAATTATAAATAAACTATTTCGCAAAGACTGAACTCGTCTAGGTGTATCTATGCATTGTGAAATGGGCTAAATATCAGTGCACTCTGACATTTCTCATATTCTGACTTTGCAGTCGGTTAATTTTCTGGAAGGAATTTTAAAAATATTTTTTGTGTTATTCAATTTCCTGCTAGCTTGTTCTGGTCTGGTCATTGATGTAACATGAACAACTGAATATTAATATGATTTTGGGATTCGGTTCGACGTTCCCTCGAATTACGGAAGAACAACAGAACAGCAGAGGTGAAATTTATTAGTACAGCAGTGATCAAATTAAATGAATGGGCAGACAGAGGATGAAAGGAAGCTTCATGGGGATAAATGTATTTTCTTTGCCAATGAAACTACCCGCATCACAAAGTGTCTCACCTGGACTGACAGAAATGAAGTTTATAAGTCCTTATAAACTTGAGGTGGGGAGAATGTAAACACAGCCAGCTCCAAAAAAAAAACAGAAACATTTGTTCTTTTCTGAACCTCAGTCCCGGACTGACTAAGATGACCTTTGGAAAATTATTTTGCACAATGTCCGAAGATGACTTACAGATTCGACCACGGAAAACAAATTAAATATCAAGATAAAATCATACCACTTTATTCGCTACATCCCCCCTTTTGACACATGGTCCTCACTGTGTGTTAATTGGCATGGAATGGGAATAATGATCGCGTTGACAGGGTTTACCAATGGGGCCACACCACACCCATTCCGTCATTCTGCACGCTGCCATTGTCCATTCACGCTTGTCCTTCGGCGTGGCCTGCGACTCGACCTCCTATATGTCTGCTTTGGATTACAAATATTTGACATACACATGTCAACTGATCACTTGACGGCTGCTGGGCTGCTGTCCTTTCCGCTGAGTTTGCATTCCCATTGCTTTGAGAAAGGGAATCGTACTTTTTCGTGTGGGCTTCACATTTACAGACAACAAATGATTTAGACGGAAGGACCGCTTCCAGGAGGTCCAAAGTCAGGCCACGGTGTATTTTGGGCTTTCCAGTGTAGGTCAAGAAGCCCCTGCGTTTCCACAGAGTTCCACAATTATGTACAACCCCGAATGCTTATCTACTGTCTGTGTAAATATTCACTATCATTCACTCAGCCAATTGACATGCCTCAGCCAAGGCAATCAGCTCTGCTGCTTGAGCTGACAAATGACAAGGGAGTGATTCCGCTTTGACAACCTCGTGGGTAGTTACTAAAGAATACCAAACACAATTGTGGCCTGTCCGTTTGCCCCTGAATGCGGACCCATTCACAAAAAAACGCAATATCCTGATTCTGAGTTTGTGAATCCTGCACGCCTGGTCTTGGTGAGTTACAACGACACAGTCATGTGGGTCTCTGTCTCCTGTTGTGGCGAGAAGGCTAGCAGCATTACGGACGTTACATCTCGTTATTGTAATGTTAGGCATCTCCAATAGTACAGTATTGTTTCTGAGCCAACGTGCTGCAGACATGTGTGCTGTGTTTTGCTCGGAAAACAGTAAGGATGCATGTGGGACCAGGAGGGTTAATTCTCCAAAGCCGACTGTGTCCCTGGACGCTACAACAAACTTTTTAAGCTGCAAACACGGCTTGCAGGCATAAAGGCAATCCTGCCGCTACGGGCTCTAGGTTTAGCCAAAATGTAAGCTACCTGCCTCAATTTTCCCAAATTCTCCTGCATCAGCTCAAATGTCATGCATCTACCGTTTGTACAAAAGGCTTGTTTGGATTCGGACCCCCAGTGTAGGTGTGGTTTGGAGCGCCTTTTTAATTCAACTGCAACGGTCTCTGGTTCTGCAACTCAAAGCCATTGAAAATTTCATTTAGGGGCGCCTCAAGGGTTGTGTAATGTGGGATAAAAAATCGACAGTAGGAGTGCAAGACCAAAAAGAATAGCAATTGTTACTTCGTGTGAGGCTTTGGAATTTGCTGGATTACTTGAACTTTGTCTTGACCAATGCCCTTCCCTTGTTCAGACAAGAAACGACCAAAGAAATGACAAGAAATGACCTGTTGTTGCACAAATTGTAGATTTGTGAAACAAGCTTTGTGCCCATTCCTGGCGAGATGGCAGAGGGACACAAGCGTATCTTTCTCACATTGTTCCTCTGTTGGTGCTGCTATTAAGCATTCGTCTACATACTGCAGAAGTGCTGACCCCGGGGTTAAAACAAAAATCTCCAGACTCCAGCATCGAGCCTCATTAATTATGGTGGGGGACTCACAGTCATCTTGACAAAGTAGCTTGAATGTGTATGATTTGCCTTTGAGTGGAAAAGTGAACCAGAATTGACTTTCTGGGTGTACCGGTACACTAAAGAAGACATTTGATAAATCCATAGCAGAGAACCATTTACTGTCAGGTGGAATTCGAACTCATATAGTACAAGGATTAGGAACATTTGGGGCGGGCGGAACAACAGCATAATTGACTACCTGCAGGTCTTGAACAAAGCTTCGTAACCCCGATTCACCTGGAATGTTTGCCTTTTTGACCAGAAAAATGGGGGCTCTCACCGGTGATTATTCACAAGGAATTATCACTCAAGCTTTCAGGAGGGATGCAAAGTAGTATCCTTTGGCAACCTCGTGTTTTAACGGGTCTCGTGCTCTGCATGGACGATACTCAGACTTCCGGGCTATTCTTATGGGTTCACAGCTTCCTATGAACTCCACATCACGTTTGCCTTTTGCCCTGCACTCAGTAGGGACCCTTCTTAATCTTGGGTCCGAGACATCTACCATACCTAATCGCCAGGCTACCCTCTTGGCGGGGGTTACCTGGACTGCTCTATCTGCCTGAGTTAGCCAATTTAGTTTCTTCATATCTGTCCTTATGTGTGCATTGAATCAGGTACTCACATCGTCACTGAAAACACAATCTTTCGTTTTTTTTGTGCCTGCAGTATGCATCGTCTCAAATCCTGCCACCTCTCGCTGGATGCCTTCGCCAATGGTACGTGAGGAAAGGTGTCTTCCGCATCAAAAGGATTTTTTTTCTCATTCCTTGAGTGTTTGTCCCTGATATGGTAGTTTACTGGCCTTGTATGTCTGCTATTATTTCGGTTTAACTTTACATTTTTTTCTGTCTGTCTGCAACACATGCCTCTGCAAAGTCAAATAATTACTTATTTGTTTCCCTGTGCTTTTATTGGATTTAAAATAAATGTTAATTTACCATTACAATGGACATCACATTATTTTGCAGGTTGCGGCAACAGCGAGGGCCGAAGTGCCTGTACTGCATTGTAACGTTCGATGTTGTCAGTTACATTTCCTGCTGGTTTCAGATATCTCTCTCACTCTGGAAGCTCCTGGTCGCATGTTCCAGAGATTTCTCTGCACTTCAGTTAATCGAGGCAACTGTATTTCCTGCTCAGAATGTGATCTCTCTCCAATGGAGAGAGGAAAATAAAGTTTGTGACAAAGCTGAGATCACTTACGTTCTGTCCAGAATCAACAAAAACTATCCCGACCTTCCAGTCTCCGTAACTTCAACATGACACTGTGTTCCCACCCTTCAGGCTCTCTGCTTGTATTCCTGATGAAGGGCTGTTGCCCGAAACGTTGATTTCACTGCTCCTCGGATGCTGCCTGAACTGTTGCGCTATTCCAGCACCACTCAAATCTAGACAGTGTTCCCAGGCCATCATTTCAGTCTCTGGTTTGCTGCAGTGCTCCTTCAAGACACAACACAAGCTGGAAGACACGCAACTCATTTTCTACCGACAGACCATGAAAACGTTAGGACCCAACATCAAGTTCAATCATTTTAGAAACCGTCCACCGTCTTACACATTCTTCACCCACCCTCCCTTCCCATTAGTTCTGACGACGGATCATTGGACTCGAAGCGTTAACTTTCCTTCCGCATCAGAGATAGACAAGAGCTGCTGATTTTGTTCAGACCTTTTGGCTTTTCTTCTGAGAACTTTGTTTTTCTCTTGTAATCGCCAGATACTGGAAGCGTCTGAATGCAGGAGGAGAATTTCACAGGAGGTGAAAAGAATGGCAAGGGTTTGACCACTCCCATTGTGAAGGTACACGAGCTAGGCTGGGGATGTTACTCTAAAAGCGCAGAGAAGGCTGAATAAGAAACCGATTAACGTGCTCATTTTATGAAGAGGATAGATATGTGTGACAGGGATAAGCCTGTATTGGGAATGAACAGAGTAACATAAATGAAAGACAGGAGACAAGGAGGAGATTTAGGAAGAATACTTTCACCTATAGAGTATTGATTATCTGGAAATCATTATCTGAACATGTGGTAAAGGTAAGTGTCATGAGAACGTTTCAGCAGTCTGTAGCCGAACACTTGATGAGCCAGAGCACTAGTGGATAAGGACCAGGTACCAGAAAGTGTGACGAGGACAGACAGGCGCGAGATGAGTGTCCTGAATGCAATGCGTCAAAGGCAAACTTGTGTGCTTAAAGGTAACAGAAGGCGCGGCTCTGTGGCGCCATGGAAAGCGCGTTAGACTTCTACATTTCTATTCAGGTTGCTATTCAAAGGTTGTGGGTTCGAATCCCATCAGGGTCGTGTTTTAATTGATGTTTTGCAAAGTGGTCAGAGCAGACTCGGCTGCTCATCTGCAAAACCAGTAATATTCGTGCATAAACCTAACTGTCTCGAAACGGAACATTTTCCTCCCACAGATTTACATTATCGATGTATATTTATGATAGAGATCGATAAATACCTGTTAGCCAGTACGATGTTGTGGATGGGCTGGAAAAAGACATAAAATTGTTGTGTGAGCCATGATGATATCAAATTACGTGGCAGGACAGGATCGGTGTTAAGAATGGCCTCCTTCTGCTCCTTTGTGTCTGTGCCATTTCTGGCCAAGATTTTTAAACAATCACAACGAGGACAATATGAATTAGACGCCAAATAATATTTTGGTCTCATCTCCACTTCGCTTCCCTCCCGGCTGGAATAGACAGCTCTTGTTTCAGCTTTAGATCAGACAGCGGAGGATTCTCACAAGTTCTCCTTCAGGCTAAATGTTCCTTCACATAGGTTTCCAAGTGGACACATGGAGCAAGCAATTGCATGGATGCTGGGGATTCAGGGGCAGATTTCCCCTTTGCTGTGCTGGAATTCTGGCCAAGGTAATGAACGTGAATTTCTGACATTTGAATCTTACTCTGGATTCTTGCGACTTTACGAATTAAACTGAGTTTAATTTGCCCTTGCAGAACATTATTCAATCTTCACTGTGCATAAAAACCATGCCACATTCTCGTGCACGTAGTATGCTGAACATTGTTGATGTTGTGTGCAGTGTGATTCGATGTCTCAAATGTACAAGCCAAAGGAAGTTGGTGAAATATCAGTGAATCGAATTGTCTGACGATTTGCAGCCGATAGAAGGAAAATCCCAGTACAATGGCCACATAACATTGCCTGTGACCAACGCAGGAAGCCAAGGTAAATGTATGCAATATTCAATAAAACCGATTTTCACCACATTTATCTATGACATTTTCCTGGAGCTGATGCTTCATAATCGATGATCCATTATCAGTATAACCACCTCTGCACTGCGTTTCATTTCAGATACACAGAAAAAAAAAAGAGTAATTGGGTTGAGGGGCCTAGTGGTAAGATCAGAAGCCGTTCGTCACAATTAGACGGCAGGTCCAGTGGTGCAATTAGTTAGCTTTCTGTACATGCATGACAGAATGGCAGCACATGAACTGCCAAAGTTGTGCATTGGATTCTCGCCAGGTGTTTGTTTTACTGATACTGACCAGAGAAGATTTCAACTTCAAGCTGAAGAACAGTTTAAACCCGGAATATTACATTGCAATAAAGTGCTTTTGGCACTAATGTTGCACCGACCTGTAAGACTAATCTGAAGTCCATCTGACCAGCATTTTGACATTATAAGCCATAAGTTTATCCAATGATCATTTAATTGCCCTGAAGGTTGGTGAGTCTACGACTGTTGAAGACAAGGCGTTCTGCACCCTTACTACTCTCTGAGAAAGGCATCTTCCTCGGCATCTATCACCCTCAAATTACATCGATAAGCCCTTGTGCCAACCATCACCATTTGAAGAAAATGCCTTCACTGTCCACCTTACGGCAAACTCTGATCGTCTTTTATGTCTCTATTAATTCACTTCTCAAACTTCTTATCTCTATCAAAAACAGCCTCAGGTCCCTCAGCCTTTCCTCGTAAGACCTTCCCTTCACAGAAGGCAACATCCTAGGAAAACTCGTCTGCAATCTTTCCAATGCTTTCACATCCGTCCTATAACGTGGCGACCAGAACCGCACGCACATCGACAAGTTTGGCCATGCCAGACAAATGTCTGGAGCTGCAAAGTGATCGTTTGGCCCTGAAACTAAATCCCTCTCCCAATAAAAAACACTGTGCTCACTGCAAACAAATCAATCTACGTGTGTGTTAACTTTCAGAGTTTTATGTACATGGACGCCGAGATCGCTCTGGTCATCTAAGCTTCCAAGAATATTACAATTAGCCCAGAACGTTGTATTCTTGTTGCTCATTCCAAAGTAAATCACCTCACACTTTTCCACAATAACCTCCATATGCCAACTCTGAGCCCCGACCTTCTGATTATTCATGTCCGTCTGTAACCTGCAGCAGACTTTGGCACTGTTGACAACTCCATCGATTTAGTGTGTTCTGCGAATTTACTCATCCATCATCCCATGCCCGAACCCAGGTCATTTATAAAGGTGACAAACAGCAGTGGACCCAAAAAGGAACCTTGTGGTACACCATTAGTAACTGAACTCCAGGATGAATATTTTCCATTAACTGCCACACTCTGTGTTCTTTCAGCGAGCCAATTACTGATCTTAACCGCTAAATCACCGTCAATCCCATGTCTCTGTATTTTATGCAACAGCCGACCGTGCCTTCGTGAAAACCATATCCACCATGTTAACCACTTTACTCCCATCCACCTGTTTGTTGACCTTTTCAAAAACCTCAATAAAGTTTGTGAGGCACAACCTGCTATTCACAAAATCGTGTTGACTGTTGCGAATCAACTTGTTCCTTCTTTGGTGATCATAAATCATATCTCTAATAATCTTTCCCAAAGGTTCACCGACAATGAAATATGACGACTGTTCTATAATTACCAGCGTTCTCCCTACTCCCCTTCTTGAAGAAGGAGACAATATTTGCTGAACTCGATTCTTCTCGCACTAATCACAAAGACACTGACGAAATAAAGTTGGAAGTCAAAAGTTCTGCAATCTCCTCCCACGATTCCCAGAGAATCCTAGCATACATCCCATCAAGCCAAGAGGACAAATCTATTTTCAAGAATTGCTAACACTCGTATTTATGAATGTCAATTTTATTTATTCTAACAGATTGCATCTCAAAATTCTCTTCGACCACATTGTCTTTTTCATTTGAGATATGATGAAAAATATATATTCAGCGCCTCTCCTATCCTCGGACTCCGTTGACGACTTCCTACTGCTGTTCTTGACAGGCCCGAATCATATGCCAGATATTCTTTTATTCTTGAACTGACAAGAGAAAGCTTCAGGGTTTTAAATGACCCTGCCAGCTAAAGATTTTTTATGTCCCCTCTTCGCTCTGAGTAGCTCTCTCTTTTGGCCCTTCCTTGCTAGCTTTTAATTTTCAAGTGCCCTAACTCAGCCTACATATTTCATGTTTCGACGCACTGCCTTCTCCCTTTTGACAGGAAATTCAACTTTTTGAGTAAAAATTGCTCCCTGTCTCAACCTCATATTCCCTGCATGACGCACACATACTTATCAAGGACATGCATGAGCGCTTCCCTGAACAAGTTCCATATTTAAAATGTGCAAAACCCCTGCGTTTGCTTTCCAATCTGGTGCATTCTAACACTTGCCTGAGCGCATCATACTGGCCTTTCTCCAAGCAGAACCTCATGCTCTGCTCATGCTCTGCTCTATATATATATATATATATATATATATATATAATATTTGGAAAGTTAAACTTCCCCACTACAACCATCCTGTTACTTCCGTTCCTATCCAGAATCATGTTTGCAATCTTTTCCTCCATATCTCTAGAACATTTTGGTGGTGACCTCTACTTGCCTGATTTTAATCTCAGAATATTCTAGTTCAGCAGATTGAGTCGGGTCCTCACCAAATATCCTTTCTGCTACCATAGTACTGTCTTTGACTAAAAACGCCACATCTCCCCCTCTGTAACGACTTTCCTGCTCTTACTGAAAAGACGAAACTGAGGTGCAAGGAACAACCATTTCTTTCAGTGCTCCATTATGTCTCTGAAATGGCCACAATATTGAAGCCCCAGTCAACAACCCATGACACCTACGTTATATCAGATGCTCCTAGCGGTGAAGTAGATACTATTCAAATCAACTTCATCCTTGCCAACATTCAGTTGCAAACCCGAAAATTTATTTATGTCCTAACCACTCAAAACTTCCTGCAAACTGCAGCTAAAATTTAGGTTCGCACTCTGCTGCTGAATTCGTTTAAACCCTCCTGAGGAGCTTTAGAAATTTATCCACTCAGGATATTGGTACCCTTCCGGTTCAGGTAAAGACCATCCTGTTTGTTGAGGTCCAACCGACTCCAAAATATGCCCCAACTATCCAGATATCAAAATCCCTATCATCTGCACCGTCCTTACAACCACGTGTTCATCTGCTCTCTCTCTATTCTTTCCCTCACTATAACTTGGCATGTGTAAACCATCAGAGAGAACAACTCTGTTTGATCTCGATCTAAGATATCACCCTGGATCCCTGAGTTTCTGCCATGCATCCACATCACTTTTATTATATATGTTGTTAGTGTGTTTGTGAAACCTGACCTCGGGCTGCTCCGACTCCCCCTGAAGTATCTTGAAAACACGCTGCGAGACATCACAAACCCTGGTAACTTGGAGGTATCACATCAATCATGAGCCTGCCCTGTACCCACAGAAACTGCAATCTGTCCCCCTCACTATGTCGTCCTCAATAACTATTGCTCTCCTCCACTTTCCCCTACCCTTCTGATCACAGGGACGAACAGTGTGCCAGAGATCTGTACCCCATGGTTTACCCCTCGTAGCTCATCCCATACAAACACATACACACACACACACACACACGCATAAGTGTGTGTGTGTGTGTGTGAATTCAGAATATTTGGAATGGATGGTCGGCCATTTGAATGTACTTCCCGTCGAATGTGCGAGCTATATGTATGTACATATATATAAATGTGTGTCCGCATGCATGTGTGTGTGTGTGTGTGTGTGTGCATATATATTTAAAAGTTGCAAAAGAACATTGAGTAAAACAGCATTTATTCAAAAAAATCTGATTTTGTGGAGTGTTCTGTCCTTGGGAAATACCTCAGTCACTTAAGACCAGCCATAAAGACCCCCTGAGTGAATATCTATTACTCACTAGAGATACAGAGGTGATTTTTGAAGTCGATGACGTTTCTCATGTCGCTGAGCCTGCGCTGTCTTAAATTCCGGAAAGGAGGTTTAGCTCGCTTCATATTACTAATTTTGCTGCAAACTTGCACAGTCCATAAAAACAATCCAAAAATTATTAGGTTTATCTCATTGGACATTTTGTCTGTTATCAGAAAAACTGGAATAGAAATGACAAATATGTATTTAAGTACTGCTATGAAGATTACAGAATTCAAACAGGAATTTTTTCGTGTCTTGTCACTAGATATGGTTGGGTGTAATGAGTGTGCAGCAAATGAACTCACTCCCTTCTCTGTGATTGCAGCCAAATTTTCCAATGCAACAGATGAAAGAACAAAGGTGCATTACACCGGCAGGTCAGTTCCAACTCACGATAGTATAGTTTCACTTTGATGTTCGCCATCTTCTAAAGTATTAGCTTAGTGGGGAGATCAGGATCCTGAAGGCATGCTGAGATATTGCGAGAATTATTCCCACACTGTTGGCATCACTTTATATCATAAACCAGTAATGCAGCGGACTGAGCTAACCGGCTACCATTTAATGCTGAGCTAACACACAGAGCTCAGTTCTTTTACAATTTATAGAAGTTCATGTGGAACAAGCTGCTAAACCTTTCCTCACAATCCGCTCATTCTATACTTAGTCGTGCTCAGTTGCGGTTGTTATGAGGTTTCTTTCCAATCAAAGTTAACCAATTAGAGAGTGTGCACCAAACGCGTACCCATGATGGTCGCCCAGATTCCCTGTCCCCGTGAAATTCATTCCTTGTGTGTCTGCACGTGTCTTCACAAATATATTAGAATCAGCTTCTGAGTACTTTTTTTCCTGAGAGAACGTAAACATTTTCGAGTTCAATAGCTGTAGAAGGAAAAAGATTGCGAGCTCCAAACTTCTCTTTATCATTCATCGCTGGTTTTGAAGTTCTATAGCCTTGAAATAGATCCATCTGAATGAGGGCATTTCCCCCCTATTTACTCTCGCTAAATTCACATCGCCTAGAAACCTTCTATACGGACACAACTCAGTTTTTCCTGGTGTCACGCCTCATGATCTATTCCTCTTTGGAACCATTCTATGAAACCCCGCTTTGTCTTTTCAAATGGCATTGTCCCCCACTACATCGTTGGCTTCCTTTCCATTATTCTGTTTCCAACTAAACGCTGTCCATTCTTCCTGACGTCTTGTCATTCCAGTCATCGCCATCCATGTCTTTTATCATCTCTTTATGTCCCAGTATAGTCCATGTTAAGAAAGGATGCTGCGGTCAGAACAACACATGAAAACCCGCTCTAATGCTGTATACGACCATTACCAATGGAGGGAAAATGGAGGTAATTCAGTCAAAAGTGAATCCGTTGGTTGTTGCACAATGGATCAATCACTGATTGGGTCATGACTGTTTTTCCTCACTTTTCTCCTCTGTCTGAACATTTGCTAAAGCAACACAATAAGGGAACATGGAATACCTACAGTTCAGAAACTGACAATTCGATGCAACAAATGAACACCTTTCCTCCAGGGATTAACCCTCACAGAACAATTCCTTACTCTTTTTCTCTTCATTTTCTCCTGAATAAAGCACCTTACTGTCAGTCGACCCAGTTGTAGGCAAATCATATCTCTGGGGCTGTGAGGCAGCAGTGATAACCAGTGAGCCACCTTGCGGCACTGTACAATATTGCAAGGCACATGTGGACGCGTTTGAAATGCGATTCCTGTCAAAGATGCTCTACTTTTGATATTGTCCATATCAGGAACAATAAATCCTGATTCCCTGACCAAGAAATGAACTCAAACCACAGCGGTGAACTCAAACCACAGCTGCATTGTCACCACTAGTCGACCAGGAAGGACGGCAAGTGCAATTGCGTCTTCTCTGAACAGCATAGCTTTCTTTTCCTGCGATGAGAAATTCCTTCCAAAAAAGAGTATTCGTGAAACCGTGCTTTTACAGCACAGATTAATACATTATGTCAGTGCCAGTCGTCAAAAATCCAAATATTCTCGTTTCCAGTTTCCACTAATTGGCCCACAGCCTGACATCTGAAGTATTCATCTGAATGTGACTTTCCCTGCAAAGTTTTAATCTCAAATGCACCAGCGAATGAGACTGATGTCAGATACCGTCAAATTTGTTCATGAACTGTGGGAGAACTGAACCTCATTTTGACCCATAGAGGGAACAATACAGACACATCTTTTGAAAGTGACAAAGGCCTCAAGAGAGCCCAACTTCCATAAAATGTGGAATTGACCCGTTTGGCCTCTTTTTTTCTTCACTACAAGCTTTAAAATCCGATTGTGTTTACATTATCAGAGGGGTAAACAGGCAGGAGGCTGTCCTTCGACGACTGCCCCAATCGTGAATAATTGGTTCCGGTAATTGTTGACTTCTCCACCTTTGAGGTAGCCTGGCTAGCTGTGCTCTTCAAGCCTACTACTTGTTTAATTTGAATTCCAGCAGATTCCTGTCTCTACATACGGAATGGAAGCATTCAGCCGCATCCCTGTACGTATTCGTCCTCCACTGTTTCACCGTCACGTTACTGCTTCTAATGAGTCATGTTGTTCTTCCTGCCAAACGAAGGCATTCTTCGCATCAGAAGCTTGTCATTCTCATGTTTCTCGAAGGGAAAATACCGATGTGGACTTCTAAACTGAAACAGATGCGACCTGGTCTGCGTAAAAATAACTTCCTGCTGTTACTTCAAAAATAATTCCTAACAACATAGAGAACGCACCTTCCGATGTCTGCTGCAATAGTTGCAAGAAAATTCAGTAAGGCTGCAGTGAAATTCAAGGTTACAACCCCGGGTTTACATAACCAGTGCTTGAATCACTGAGCTATGGAAGCACTAACACAGGCGCCGTTTTGCGACTGACAAAAGACGATGACCTCTAGCAGAAAAACTTTAGTGATCTCAATTTTGTGATACAATCTTCGTTTTGAGTGACAAAATACGACTTGAAACCCACTTCTTTGATCACTTGTTGGATATAACAGTTTGTTAGCTTCCCAATGTCTCATAATGAGACAGGGATCAACATTTGTTTAAACTCCATCAGAGTAAAAGCTTTGAATTTTTTTTTATATAAAAGACACGATGTAGTATTGATATTAATAAATTGCCCTGATTTTAGCATGTATAACAGTTTTTTTTTCTTAATTACTTGGTGAGTAATTCCTTTCCTATAGCCTGGTGCGATTTACGTCGCTTCAAGATTTCATAATTTCTTACCTTGGCAGCTGTCGTTTAGGCACCAAACGTGAAACAGTTCAAATCGAACATACTGCGGAGTTTGGAATTCGAGGGAATGCAGATATCTGAGAGAGCACTTTAAAACATAATCTTGGGTGCTGTGTCCGCTGGCTGGGTTGGTATACTATTGACAATCTCTATTTGCTCTTGAGTGGCCTGGAAGACATGACAGTGATAGATAGAGGGAAGACAGTCAAGAGATTTGTAGACAATGATGAAAGCTTTGAAATTTAGCTGCCCGGTGAACGGTGAGTAACCCATGTTGAGAGTATTCCCACATGCAGGAGAGGTTTTGGAAGACCTCAGGATTACATCATTGGGTGAATAACCTGCAACTCCTTCCCTTCCACCATGTGTGAGCCCTTGTGGAAAGACAAAGCTGCGAAGGCCGCAGTGCACGTTTGGGAAAATATGCGTTTGTAAAATTGCCATTCAGGTAATGCACAATGAAACAGTGAACAGAACGCAAGTACGCCCTTGAATAGAAGCAGAGGGAGTTAGACCATAGAACATAGAACATAGAACATTACAGCGCAGTACAGGCCCTTCGGCACTCGATGTTGCGCCGACCTGTCATACCAATCTGAAGCCCATCTTACCGACACTATTCCATGTTCGTCCATATGCTTGTCCAATGACGACTTAAATGTACTTAAAGTTGGCGAATCAACTACCATTGCAGGCAAAGCATTCCATACCGTTACTACTCTCTGAGTAAAGAAACTACGTCTGACATCTGTCCTATATCTATCACCCTTCAATTTGAAGCAATGCCCCCTCGTGCTGGTCGTCACCATTCTTGGAAGAAGGATCTCCCTGTCCTCCCTATCTAACCCTCTGATTATGTGATATGTTTCTATTAAGTCACTTCTCAACCTTCTTCTCTCTAACGAAAACAACCACAAGTCCCTCAGCCTTTCCTCGTAAGACTTTCCTCCTTACCAGGCAACATCCGAGTAAATCTCCTCTGCACCTTTTCCAAAGCTTCAACATCCTTCTTATAATGCGGTGACCAGAACGGTACACAATATTCCAAGTGCGGCCGCACTAGGGTTTTGTACAGCTGTAGCATAACCTCATGGTTCCAGAAGTCGATTCCTCTATTAATAAAAGCTAAAACACTGTATGCCTTCTTAACAACCCTGTCCACCTGGGTGGCAAAGTTCAAGGATCTCTGTACCTGAACACCGAGATCTCTCTGCACATCTACACTACCCGGAAACTTTCTGCAACTGTAATACTGTCCTTGACCAACAATGCTACCCCCCCTTTTACATTCTTCTCTGTTCTTACTGAAACATCTAAATCCTGGATCCTGCAACACCCATTTCTGACCCTGTTCTATTCGGGTCTACGGAATGGCCATAAAAATGAATTCCCAGGTACCAACCCATGCTGCAAGTTCAACCACCTTATTCCGGCTGCTCCTGGCGTTGAAGTAGACACACTCCAAACCAACTTCTTTCTTGCCGGTGTCATCTTGCGTTCATGAAACTTAATTTTGTACCTCCCTACACTCAACCTTTTCTTTACTTGAACTACAATTTTGGTTCCAATCCCCCTGCTGGACTAGTTTAAACACACCCCAATAGCCTCAGCGAATATCCCCCCAGGATATTGGTAACCCTCTGATTCAGATGAAGACCATCCAGCTTTTAGAGGTCCCACCTACCCCAGAAAGAGCCCCAATTATCCAAGAATCCAAAATCCTCCCTCCTGCACCATCCCTGTGGCTACATGTTCAACTGCTCTCTCTCCCTATTCCTTGCCACACTAGCACAACAGCAGGGTGGGAATTTGAAAGGACGCATGGATGTGTATTACGACCGTGTCGTCCAAACGAATGGATTTCAGATTGAGCTGAAGAAGAGCAGAGACGTGGAAGAGTTAGTGATGTTCGTGAAGTGCAAGTAGGCTGACATGGTGATTATGGTGATATGTGGTTAATAACACATCACGAGGTGAATAATGTCACCATAGTTATGGCGTGTCTTTTCAGACTTAGACAATTGCCAGGGAGGAAATTGAATCAGTGGCGAGGCATTTTCTCCCAGCACGTGGACGATGATGCCTTCCAACTGAGCTCATCCACTTTCCTCAATTCCGCTCCCAAAACCCTTCCCTCAAACTATGACGAGGACGGAACTCCCTTCTAAATCACTTTAAAACCCAGCAACGTCTATTGACATCATATCATCCTCCCGTATGTCCGTCAGCTGCAAATGAACCCCACCAACTAAGATGTGTTTCCCTCCCCACCCCATCCTTTTTCTCCAAAGATCTTTCCTTCTTTGACTCCCTTGTCAAGTGCACGCCCCCACCAAACCGCCATCCCCTCCCAGCAACCTTCTCATTACAACACGGGATTTGAAAAACATCCACCCACACCTCCGCACCTCAACTCTTTCCAAGGCCCCAAAGGACCCTTCCATGTCCATCAGTGTTTCACCTGCATTTCCACCATGTCATTTACTGTATCCATTGCTCTTTTTGCAGTCTCCTCGACATTGAGGAAATCGGATGCCTAAGTACAGACCACTTTGGAAAACATCTCCGGGACACCCGCACCAAAAAACACCACTGGCTCCTGGTCGAATACGTCAACTCTCCCTCCCACACAGCCAAATTCATTCAGGTCCAGGGCTTCCGCCGCTCTCATGAACTGTCCTATCTGTCCATCTTCCTTTCCACCTATCTGCTCCACCCTGCGCTGCGACCTATCATCATCACCCCCACCTCCATCCACGTAACACACTCACAGCTACCTTGTCCCAGCCACACCCGCACCCATTTATCTCTCTATCCCTCGGTTCACAAGCCTCTTTCTGATAAGGGCTCGTGCCCGAAACGTCGATTGTCCTGCTCATTCGTTGCTGCCTGTCCTTCTGTGCTTTCCTCGTATCACACTTTCGACTCAGTGGCGAGGCAGTGGATTTTGAGTTGGGACTGAAGTCAGAGGTTTCAGTTTTGCAATGATTCAATTGTAAGAAATGTCTTCTCCAACAGGACTGGATGTCATGAGCAAGTGAGACGAAGTCAAGCTTGTGGAGGTGACCATCTTGAATTTCCACAGACATATATCAGGGTGCAGTACGGCAAACGGCTGAATAAGAGGCCCTGGATTGAGGCTTGGCTGACTGGCAGAAGGCAGACAGTTGGGCAAAGGGGTCTCTTCAGGATGGCAGCCCGTGACTAGTGGAGTTTAGAGGAGTCAGTGTTTGCACCACAGCTATTCACATTATGTATGGATGATCCATTCAAAGGAACTGAGGGTGTTGTTGCTCCATTTGAAGAAGACACAATGATAGGTGGAAGGGCAGATCTTATTGATGAAGCGGGCATGCTGCAGAATGACTTGAACGGACTGAGTGTTTCGAAAAAATAGTTGCAATTGGCATACTTTGTGGAAAATATGTGGTCATATGTTTGGTGGAAAGAGTAGAGGAATAGACAATTTCCTGAAAGCAGAAAGATTTCAAAGTTCAATTTTCTCTTATGTTCAGCATGCAATTTCACTTTGTGATGAGGATGGCAAATACAATGTCGGCATCTGTTCAAGCTAATGAGAATGACCGGGCAGAGGTTTACACCTCAGTCAATAGGAGGCTCTGGACAGATGCATTTGGAACATTGGGAGAAGGTTTTGGCCCATATCTAAGTGATGATATGTTTTGAGTGATGGAGAGGAGGATTATAATGGCTGACTCAGTGGTGAGTACTAATGCCTTGCAGCCTCAGTGATGTTGGTTCAATATCTACTTTGGGCGACTGTGAATTTGGAGTTGGTGCATACTCCCCTTTTCAGCCTTGGTATCCTCCACAGACTAAAGATGTGTGGCTGACGTTCTTTGGTCATGGGAAATGCAGAGTAAAGGAATTGGGTGGAGGTGTGAGTTTGGGTGCGATTCTCTTCGCAGAATTAGTGGGGATTTCTTGTTCCAAATGGCCTGTTTCCACATTGTCGATATTCCATAAGAACAACGTTGATCGCAGGGATTTAGGCCTTGTCATAAGAATTTTTTTAAAGGAGGTGAGAGCTTCCATATAAACACATGGTTTCAAGTGAATGTCTTGAACAGTATAGGGAGTGGAGAGGCATTCTTAAGGAGAACATCATAAAGGTCAATCGAGAATATGAGATAGCCTCAGAACATAAAGTTAAATATAATCTGAAGAGATTCTACAAGTACATCGAGAACTTCAGAACAAAGAGGACCACATTAATATGAAAAAAGCTCACCTTTGTCTTGAATCTCAGCAGATGGAGAGACATATAATGTTAACTTCGCGTCAGTTTACACCTTGGAGAACAGAATGGCGGGTACAACTGAATATTGACGGTTTGAAAGAAGTTCACATTAAAAAGGGAATGTGGTGGAGGACATGGAAAATATGAAGTTGGATATTTCTCTGGGATTTGATCTGCGGAATCCCGGAACATTGTGGGATGATAGGGAAAGAAACTGTTGGCCCTTCATAGAAATATTTTTATCATCTATTATTACGAGCGAGGTGCCGAATGACTGGAAGATGGCTAATGTTATGCCTTTATTTAGAAAGGAATTAATTAAGAAGCCTGGGATCGATAGACCTGTGTGTCTGGTTATAGTCGTGGGTAAGTTGTTGGATGCAATTCTAAACGATAGGTTTTATTTGAATTTTTAGATTCAAGGAATGAATCGGGATAATCAGCATGGTTCTGCACAAAATTGATTGAGTTTTTTGAGGGCGTAGCCAAGAAGATCAATGAGGACATCGTGGTAGACTTTGCTCACTTGGACTTTAATAAATGCTTTTACACGGTTCCACACGGTTCACTAATTCATAAAGTTAGATCACAAAGAGATCAATGTAAGGTTTCTAATTAGATATATAATTAGTTTATTAGCAGGCTGCTGAGAATGGTGGTGGAGGGTAGTTTTCAGACTGGAAGACTGGTACCAATGGTGTCCCATTGGCTGAACGCACATTCATTTGTTTCATTTAAATAAATGATGTAGGTGGGAAGATAGAAAGTATGGTAAGTAAGTTTGCAAAATTGCCAGTAGAATGGACAATAAAAAGGTTATGTAAGGGTGTGAAGCGATTTTCTCATCAGGTCAGCTGCGCTCTGGCCGCAAGTATAAAAAGCGTGATAGGGGCGGGGGGGGGAGTAGTGAAGGGCCGTTCTTCCATCGTGAAGGGCACATTATCAGACATCCATCTATTCTCGTCCCAGTTTGCAGCAATGAGATTCTCTCTGTGATCTTAAATGACATAAAAATAGTACTGAAAGTTGACCTGGCCACACTGTTGTAACTCCTTTGTGGAACGTATTCTCATGTTCACATACAGTTCACATACAGCAATCACACAGGCACATTCCACGACAGTGACAGAGTCCTCAGGATTATACCCACTCCATGTGCTTTATGTCTGTAAGTTTCCCTGGAGAAAGGCGGCTTTAAGTGGAATACAAGGCACTTCGCTAGAAAATGTGCACCGTTGTGGTGAGCCGGGATATGAAATGGATACTGAGCTGAAATAGTCGAACACGCTTCTCATGTGTAACTTCCAATAACACAAATCCCACCAACCAAGCCCCCTGGCTCCTGGGACCTGACAGGATAGCTCCCGGCAGACATTCTTCACCAAAAATAACGGACACACGGCAAAATCTAAACACTTTCACGTCTCGTCTTGTTCTGTTTCTATTCCTGTAACACCTCCAGCTTTCTCTGAACTTCTAGTCCCGATGTCAATGAACTGTTTGATCTGAACACAGGCACATTGAGAAAATAAGCTTTATCTCAAAAGCAGAGCCAGGGAATGTCAGCTGCACGGGCTTGCTCTCGCCTGGGTAATGAGATATCAGGTCTTATCGTCCTGATTATCATACAGTCCGATTCCACAAATATGCACCGTAACAGTTATTACCAATTGAGATGTCCCAATGAATACCACGACTGACAGTAAGATCAGGGGAGAGTAGCTTCGACCCCTTCCTCGCCGAGGGACATATTTCAAAGATTATCCTTTTACTTCACAAACTGATCTCCTCACAGCTGGCCAGAGAATTGTCTTGCACAACAATACCCTTTTAGCCCACTAAGTCAGCACCAGTCCAACACAATACCCTGAACTGTTCTTATCCCATCTGGCGTCACTTGATTCAGAGAGGCAAACATACTTAAGTAATGGAAGTGTACAACTAAATGGGTCTTACCTGCTCTAGAGTTTTCTGCCTTTTCCATCCTGACAGGCGGTTGGTTGCAGGTTCCTAACGTTCCTTATCTGAGTTATATGCATTTCACCTAATCCTGCGATTTGAATTTCAAACAAATGCAGAGAACAAGCACTCTTCAAGTTCCCGCTCGGCTCTCAGCCACAGTTCGCAAAATGTTGATACTAATTGCCTCAACCACGTGGCCACAACTGCCGAAGCGCGCTACTAAACTGGTTTCAAATTCTCCCTACCTGTGGAGTTGACGGATAGGCAATCACTGTTCGGTTTGTTTGAATTCAATCACCACAGTTTCGACAATGTTAAATTTCAGGACATGTGTGGTCTGTGTAAACAATCTCGATGGTTGAAATGATTATTCCGTTAAAAAGAAATGGAGAGATTGCAGGAGAAACTAAACAGACCTGGCAGCATCTGGGGAGAGACAAATAGAGACAACGATTCAGAGCTTCTTCAGGAGTTTCTCAGAACGCTATCTTCTCTCAGAGGTACTGACAAGCCTGCCGAGTTCCTTGAGCAGTTTCTGTTTTTGTTTTAAATTCCGAGTGTCCACAATCCTTCTCTTGCCATTCAACAATACAGAAACGCATTTGTGGTTCCTCATTGGGTTTGGTTTCCGTTTGGATACATATCCCTGACCCTATTAAAAGAAATTCTCTGGCTGCACTCTAATTAGCTTGTCCTATTATTTTTGTGTTGTACAAGTCGAATTTGTTGTCCTCGACATCACTCTGCATTGCTACTCGGTGGATAAGAACAGCGATCGCTCCATGCGTGGGTACACCCTCTTTTAGGTTAACAACCAAACGAGAGGACTAATTGCTCCACAGTGATGGGGACTTCCCTTGTTGCAGGCCCCTCGCAGGATCTCCAAAAGCAGACTGTCAGTGAACTCAAGCTTTCTACAGCCCTTTGCAGAATGAAAATTGCCCTCAATTGATTTGACGTTTCCAAAATGAATTCTTGAGCATTCATTGTGGACCATGGGACAGTCTGATCTCATGCTTTGCAGACACCTACATGTCACCAGGATACAACTCTCCTAAAACTGGGAGTTTCTCCCTTCAAGCCTTATGAGGAACATTTTCCTGACCTCGGTAAAAACTCGGAAAACTTCGGCCAATAAAAAAACAGATGGTGTGGGAACAGCTTTTCCTCTGTTCCTGAGTCGTGGGAGAACAGCAACCTCTCAGTGATGAGCTGAACCCACTGACGAACGTCGCCACAGAGCGTGAATGACGTCAATGATCCCCGAATGCAAGCTGCATCCTGCTTCTCCCATATTGACAATCGTCCTTAATTAGCGTTACTTTTTCGAAATAAATACTGTTAAGTTCACGGTGAAGACATGGGAATAGTCTGATCCCACACTCTACAGACACACCCATCACACCGCAAACCAGTTATCCTCCTACGGGGATCGTCTCACTTCCAGCCTTTCAGTGTCCTATCTGTTCCCGCGTTTTCTAATTGCCCGGGAGCTGAGATGAGATTTGACATCCTGACTTGCAGGAACGTGAATCCATTAATATCACAGATCAATTCATATCTGGAGAACATCAGAGTCAAAGTAACGGCCTCCGAAAGAATGGAAAGATTTCTAAACTTTTAAAGTGACAACATCTTCCCAGAAACTTTTCACAATCCTCTGTTTTGCACCATGTACAGAGATATATAAACCTTCTTTGTCAAGAGATTCCAGACTCTGGGAATGTTTTGTTTGGAGCACTTTGGATGCTGCCTGACCTGCTGCGCTTTTCCAGCAACATATTTTCAAACTACTCAGGACACCTGGCAGTGGTGATTCGTGTCAAGTTGATCTTCATCAATGCGTATCGTGAGTTGTCTGTCCTCTGTAATGTTTCCTACAGTCACGACGTGCACCATTGTTTGTTCAACTTTGTACTGCGTACGGTGGATATTTGGTCCTTTTTTGGTGAGTTGTTGTCAAACGGGGCTTTCGGTTTATGCTGTCTCATAACTCCAAGTGGTCACAGGAGTCTGGCTTTACGTGCTGTAACATTTTTTTTACCTAGAATGATGCGTACTAGGTGTGTTGGATAATGGCATGTCCTCCTTGTGTTGATTTTGGCAATGAATCTGAGGAAATATCTATTGTTGCAAAATATTACTGGAGGATCCAGTAAACAACACAACCAGCTGGTCCGAGTAGCAATGCAGAGTGATGTCGAGGTCAACAAATTCGACTTGTACAACACAAACATAATAGGACAAGCTAATCAGAGTGCAGACAGAAAATTTCTAGAATGACTAGAATCATCCAATGACTCCATCAAAAAAACAGGTTGATCTGGACCCAACATACTGGGACATGCAAAGAAACGACAAGAACCAGCAACTGAAAGCAGTGGGAAGGAAATCAAACCAAGTCAAAATGCTGCAGGACAGCAGCGCTTCACACGAATTTCATCTGCCTTGAAGATATCACAAAGAAAGCGGAGGAAACGGCTGCAAACCAACTTCTCAAAACCACCGAACATCCCCACACCATCTGCACCCTTCACCGGAACTACAGATCTTTACAGAAACCTTGAACCCCAGAAAAAGTCAGAGCCGCCCCAGCGGGAATATGAGCCCTGGCCTCCCACGTGACAACTGAGGTGAGGAAACGCCACCCGGTGGATGTCAGAGCTAACTGAGGCTGCAAGCTACTTGTGCATGTTCTTGTCAATAACACCTGCTTGATTATCCTCATCTCATTTTCCATCATTTCACGTTGTATGCCTTCAGTATTACAAATTCACATTTAAATATCTCTGAAGGTTATTCGAATTTCTGCCTCTCTGACGCATAGAGACAATGATGTCCAGATTCCAACCACTCGCAGGCTGATAAAGTTATTTTATTTACAGCTACTCGAACTTTTATGACTCTTACCTTAAATCTATGCCTACCTTTCGATTGATCCCTCCATCATAGGGAAACTTTTTGTTAAGTTTACCCAATCCATGCCCCTCATTATTTCCTACATCTCAATACTGTCTCCTCTCAATCTCTCCTGCTCTCACAAAAATAAGGCCAGCCTGTCTGAACTCTATCATAGCTGAAGTTCTTCAATCCAGACAATATATTGGCAAATCACTTCTGCACCGGTTCCACAGTTGTCATATCGCTTTTGTTATGTGGATTGCAGAAGTGTACATAATAATCTAGCGAGAGACAAATCAAAACTTGAAATAAATGTGGGGAATTCACAAATATTGGTCTATTCCAATAAAGTCTCTTTCCCTCGAAACTGTTCTGTGTCCTTTTCATGAACCCAGTGCTCCAATGATCTCTGGTCCATGAAAATCAAACACTATACATGAGGAATGATAACCCAACCATATTATCTGATTGCATTGAGTGTCTTAAAGGTCCTCATTGTGGCATTGGGGCACGTTCACCGAACAAGAGATACAGCTGCAACACTAAATTCACGGTGTCAATGTGAAAGCGAATGTTAATTTGTGCAATGCCCCAATGACATGGGAGGAGGGATGAAAAGGAAGAATAGTGATTTAGAAAGGGAGAACATCTCCGAGATTGGGTGGAGATAAAGTTTGAAGCAATAAAATCATCACCGTACAGAGTATTTTAACTTTAAATTTGAATGTTCCCTTTCTGCGTCTGTTTCGCACAGATTATATGGAGTAATATGGAATAAATGCGCATTACTGATACTCGGATTTGAATGGAGGTTGCTTCGGCCACAATGCAGAGGATGAGCCACTATACGATCACATGAAATAATAACCAACAGTAAAAGCAATCAATGCAATGGCTGAGATTGGCGAGAAACAGCACCACATGCACAAGAGGACAACGAACTGAGATTGGAATGAATTGTCATCTTAGATGTCCTCAGTGGCTGTGGAGATTCCATCATTGAGAATGTTGAAGACTGAGTTCAATAGATTTCTTGCACAGATGAAATGTACAGGCGCTAGTGCACAAATTGTTGAAATGTAGGTTTAAATAACAACGAAGTTTCACATTATTACGTTATCAGTGCCGCGGGAAAACGTAGTAACGACTGTTGAACACTCACATCATACCAGTTCCCAGGTCTGGAATCAGAGAAATTTAGTGGTGCAGTGGCGAAGATCCGATCGGAAATTGGGAGTGGAATGAACGCGTGGATCTCTACTCTTTCTGCCAGTGACCAAGTCCGTGAGCAAGCAGTCCTTTTATGAAGGCAGAGCGGCGCCTGAAACGCCCAGGCTGGGAGCTCCAAACTCGGCTGGACAAATTCTGTTGACATGGAATAGGGAGCAGTGGGAGCAGAGGCTGGGAAGTCTAACCTCATCTGGATACACTTCAATTGACATGGCGCAGGAAACTTTGGGTTGATGGAAAGTATGCTGAGCGATTTTAATCAGAACTGAACTAGTTTTTGGCAGCATACATTTTTGTGGATTGAGGGGGGATCTGCCCCAGGGAATTGTCACAATTATAAATAAATATTTTGCAAAGACTGAGCTCGTTCAGGACTGTGAAATGGACTAATTATCATTGCACTCTGACATTTCTCATATTCTGACTCTGCAGCCGATTAATGTTCTGGAAGGATATTTTAAAAATCTTTTTTTTGTGTGTTATTCAATTTCCTGCAAGCTTGTTCTGGTCTGGTTATTGATGTAACGTAAACAATCAAAATCAATATGATGCTAGGATTTGGTTCGAGGTTCCGTCGAATTACAGAAGAACAACAGGAGAGTAGACGTGAAATTTATCAGAACAGCAGTGATCAAAATGAATGGATGGGCAGACAGACAGTGAAAGAAAGCTTCATGGTGATAAATGTGCTTTCTTTGCCAATGAAACTTACCGTGTCACAAAGTGGTAACTATTGAGGTCAAGCAATGTGGGTGATAATATTTGCTGGTTTTGCGAATGTCTCACCTGCGCTGACAGGAATGGAGCTTTTAAGTCCTTCTACACAGAGTGAGGCAGGGAGAAAGTAAACACAGCAAGCTCCAAAAAAACATAAATATTTCTTCTTTTCTGAACATCAGTCCCGAACTGACTAAGATGTCCTTTGCAAAATTATTTTACACCATGTCAGAGGAGGAGTTACAGATTCGAACACGGAAACCAAATTATGCATCAAGATTAAGTCATGCCACTTTATTCGCTAAGAAAAATGCCACATGGAAGTTTTACCTTCGGACTCGCAGTAATTCTTGCACAATATCATAAATTTGTTTCCCATGAAACGGGAATAGCTGCTCTTTCTCTAACTTCCTAAACGTATTAAAACCTCGGTATGTTGAACAAATCACACCTGAATCGTTTTTGATCTCTGTAGAACAACTTCAACTTCTCCACCCTGATCTTAGATATAATATTCCGCATTTCTTTGACTGTTCTGATAAATCTCCTTTTCGATTTATCCACAGACATTCACATTCTTTGTCGAGATCACCTGTTTGCGCAAACCCAAATGCTGTGTATTCATGTGGGTGATATTATCACACACAGGTAATTGCTCAGTAACATCACCCTGATTCCTGGGTATTTCGTCAACTGTGAGCGTTTGCTCTGACCACAGTGCTTCTGATTTCGTTCGAGCTGCTGGGTGCAGCATTTGATTACCAACATGAAATCAAATAAATCAAATTAATTACTTCAGTTTTTTTTACTAATAATCTACTGTTACAACCTGACATAACCTTTTGTACTGTCCACTTTCATACCAATCTTGTTCTCATTTGCAAACTCACTGACCATGCTTTATACATTTTTGTCTAAATCATTTGCATGAATGAAAAACGAAAGTGGGCTCAGCATTAAACCCTGTGGAACACAGCTGGTAACAGTCCTCCAGTCAGAACACTGCCTTCCACCACCGTTCATGCCTTCTACCATGAAACTAATTTTATATCTTATTGTAAAGCTTACGTTCCATTCCATGTTATCGAACTTTAAAAATTAATCAACCTTGTGGAACCTTTTAAAAGGATTTATTAGATTCCATCTGAACAATGCCTACAACTTAGTCCTCATCAATATTCTTGGTTACGTCCTCAAAAAACCCAACCATGTTTGTGAGACAGAAATTCTCTCGCACAAAACCAAACTGTTTAGCCCTATTCATTCCTCGTCTCTCAAAATACTTATAAATCCGATTGTTCAGTATTGCTTCCAACAACTTAAAAACAACCTGAGCAAGCCTCACAGGTCTATCATTTTCAGTTTTCTCCATTCATCCCTTCCTCAACAAAACCACACCCTATTTATTGGGCACATCACTCGCAGTAATAGATCATAAAATATTTCTACCAACGACCCAACAGTTTATTTCCCTGTTTTCCCGAAAAGCCCTTGCTGCACGACATCAGATCCCAGAGAAATATCCAACTTTATATTTTCCAAGTCTTCCGGAACTTCCTCTTTTCAATGTGAACCACTTTCAAAACATCAATGTTTGTAGCCTCCATTTCGTTCACTAATGTGAAATGAATATTTAATATCTCTCCCATCTGCTGAGGTGCAAGACAATTGTTAGCTCTTGCACATTTCTGGGATCCTATTTGGTCTTTAGTTCTGAAAGTACTTATAAAATATCTTTACTTTATCCTTAAATTTATGTGCTAATGCTATCTAATATGGTCGTTTTGCCTTCATGATTTCCTTTGAAGAATGCCCCTCCACTCCTCATATTGTTCAAGAGATTGACTTGAGATCGCATGTTTACATGGAAACAGTGATTTTAAAAAAAAATAATTCTTATACGACAAGTCCCTCATCCCTGCGATCAACGTTGTTCTAATAGAATCCTGAAAATGTGCGAAAAGGCAAATCAGCCCAAGAAGAACCAACGAAACATACGAAGATCATTGCACTTAAGCTCACACCTCTACCCGATTCCTGTAACTCTGCATTTCCCATGGCAAAATGACGTCAACAACGTATTTTTCTTCTGTGGAGGAAACTGACGCAGACACGGAAAGAACGTGCAAACTGCAGACAGTCGCCCGAGGAAGAAATTGAAGCAGCGTTGCTGAGGCTGGAGAGAGCAGTGCTCACCACTGTGTCAGCCATTGTAAACCTCCTATCCACCACTCATAATATATCTCCCCTTAGACATGAGGGCAAAAGCTATTCTAGGTAATCCAAATGCGTGTGACGAGAGCCTCTTATCGCTTCATTTGCAAACCTCTGCAGTTGGTTCTTAACTTGCTTGAATGAATGCAAACATTGCATTTACCCTCCTAACAGCCAACATAACTTGCATGTTAAACATCAGAGAAACCTCAACTAGATTTCTCAAGTGCCTTTAACCGAGAGATCTCTGAAGCCTTTCCGCGTCACAAAATGATCTATGCCTCTAATAATGCCATTACTTTATGACCTCACTCTTTTCCACACAGTGTTCTAACTGCAACCTTTTTTATCCAAGCATCCAGCAAGTCCCACGTAATTCTGCAGCCTGCCCGCTTCCTCAAAACGATCTGTCCTTCTACCTTTTGTTGTGTATTCTTCAAAATATCAACAACACTCTCAGGTCCTTTGACCCGATCATTCACGCATAACGGGAATAGTCGTGGTGCCAAAACTGACCCTTGCTGAACCCCACACGTGACGCGCTGCCATCCTGGAAAAGACCCCTTCACCCAACTGTTTTCAGCCAGTCAGCCCAAACTCAAGCCATGCCAGTACTTTGCCCCTCAAAACATAGACTCTTTTTTCGCAGTTTCCAATCCCGCACCTTGACAAATGCCTGCTGCGAATTCAAGCTGATCAAATTCTCAGAATATAATGTTTCTCACTTGCTCATTACTTCCTCATGGAATTCTATTACATTTGTCCTTAAGAACCTGTGTTGATTCTTCAAGTACTACGGAATCCCATCCTAATATTGACCTCTCCTACGGTATTGAATACAGAATTGATTTGTTTGACATTTATCTAATATATTAAAACTTTGCTTTCAGTCCTGAATGTCACGAACAACTAAGTTCAATCGCATTTGAGAGATGTAACAACTTCGCTGTCTCAGCAGGCTCGATGAGTGAGTGAATTCCTTCCCCCCAGTGGATCTCTCTGCGGTCTCTGCAGGGTCGATGAGTGAGCTAACTGTTTTTCTCAAATGTAGCAGGCAAATACGTTCTGCCCACTGCAAACTCGCTGGTGTACTGATAGTTGATATGATCGCCCGAACCGAGTCCCACAATGAAAACAATTGAAATGTCTCTCAACTTGTGAGAATGTCGATGGAACATCAGACCTTCAGAGACTGGAGAGCACATCCCACACACTGGATATTTGATCGGTCTCTCCACAATGTGAAGACGTTCATGATTAAACGATCCCAAGGAACTTGTATAGTGATTACCACAACCTCAGCCTGTAAAGGGTCTCTTCTTTGTGAACACATTGATGCCATGTCAGTCCCCAGGAACATTTGCTACATTTGCCACGGTCTGGGCGTTGAAAAGATCTGGTAGCAATGTTGATGGGACTTCACGTCGATCGGACATTTGCAGCACGCCCCACAGTTGTGGAATTGAAGATGTCTGCCCTCTGTGTGAGCACGTGGATCGGACGCCAGGACCCCAGAAGTTCTAAAGGACTTTCATTCGTGTCCACATATTTCCCATGCATCAACTACACAAAGGTCTGATAATATTTTCCAAAGTCTGGACAGATGAAAGTTTTCTCATTAGTATGAACATGGTGTTGGATAATCCAATCACTGGACGTTTTATCGCATTTTCCACAATCCAGACATTGAAATGATTTCTCGTCATTGTGATCGAGCAGGTGTCGCAGTAGGTCAGAGAAGGAGTTTATCCCTTCACACACATTGAGCTTGTTCCTGGTATCATTGCTTTCGTGGGGTTTCTGCTCAGATGGAGAAATGAATCATCACTTATCTGCAGTCTCACTTAAATATGACTACAATTGTAGTTTGTGAGCTCTGATGCAAGCAGAAGCCTTGTCTACACACACAAGTGAACGATTCTCTCCCACCGTAACCGAAGCCTTTTCCTTCCATGTTGAAACTCTGAACAAGTTCTATTTCGGATAAAATGCGTGACTTCATCTTATCATGGTGGAGTGATTGTTTATTAAATCTTTCCCTTCTAATATGCTGTGAAATTGATGTTATATATTTTTTAAATCAATAAAATGAGAAAGAGTCTCTCACAGACTCTGGATTGTGCCTGAAGCTCGGATTGAAGTTAAGGGATTTAGGCACAAACAATTTGAGAGGAAATTTGCCAGAATCTTTCAGACACACAGCCTCCACTTCTGAGAAGGAGCAGGTCAACAGGTGGATGCGATCACCATCAAATCCCTGTTCGCTCGAGGTCAAACACTCTCCGGACTTCTCTGATATCCTGTCCTGTTGGAGCAGACATTTCCTACAATTGAATCGTGCAAAAGTGTGGCCTCTATCTTCAGTCCCCAACACAAATCCACTGCCTCGCCACTGAGGAGAGAGTGTGGACTTGGAAAGGCACAGCAGGGCAGGCAGCACCCAAGAAGCAGGAGAATCGACGTTTCAGGCAAGAACTCTTCATTTGAAATGAGGCTTGTGAGCCGAGGCGGTATAGAGACAAATAGGAGGAGGCAAGGTATCTGAGAGTGTGATAGGTGGGTTGAGGTGCGGGTAATGTAAGATTGGAAAGATAACGAGTTCTTTTTTTATTCTTTGATTTTTCAACAGTCTCTTTGGGCATTTAGAATCGTGGGAATGGAGGTGAGGGCATTTGAATGTTCCTCCTGCCGAATGTGAGGGGTAAGGGTCATGACTATTGTCCCTGCTGACTACATTTGCGGGAAGTGCACCCAACTCCAGCTCCACGAAAACCGCGTTCGGGAACTGGAGCGAGAACTCTATGAACTTCGGATCATTCGAGAGGCAGAGAGGGTTATTGAGGGTAGTTACAGGGTGGTAGTCACTCCTCAGGTGCAAGAAAAAGGCAGATGGGTTACAGTTAGGGGACGGAAGAGAAACTGGCAGGCACTGCTAGGATCCCTTGTGGCCATTCCCCTTAACAATAAGTATACCGTTTTGGATACTATTCTGGGGGACGGCTTACCAGGGGAAAGCAGTGGGGCACAGGGCTATGGCACAGTGTCTGTCCCTGCTGCTTAGAAGGGAAGGGTGGAGAGGAGCAGAGCAATAGTCATTGGGGACTCCATAGTTAGGGGACAGATATCAGGTTCTGTGGGGACGAAAGAGACTCACGGTTGGTGTGTTGCCTCCCAGGTGCCACGGATTGTAATTCTCTGATCGTATTTTGGGATCCTTAAGGGGGAACGGGAGCAGCCCCAGGTCATGGTCCATCGAGCACCAACAATATAGGTAGGAAGAGAGATGGGAATTTAAGGCAGAAATTCAGGGAGCTAGGATGGAAGCTTAGAGCTAGGACGAACAGAGGTGTTGTCTCTGCTTTGTTGCCCGTGCCACGTGCTAGTGAGGTGAGGAATAGGGAGAGATTGGAGTTGAACGCGTGACTACAGGGATGGTGCATGCGGGAGGGTTTTGGATTCTTGGATAATTGGGGTTCTTTCTGGGATGGGTAGGACCTGCACAAGGAGGATGTTCTTGGTCTGAACCAGAAGGGTACCAATATCCTGGGGGGATATTCGCAAAGGCTATTGTGGGTGGGTTTAAACTAATCCAGCAGGGGGATGGGACCCAAAATTGTAGTTCAAGTATAGAAAAGGTTGAGAGTATGGGGATCCGAAATCAAGTATCATGGTCGCAAGATGGCACCGGCAAGCAAGATGGTGGTTTGAAGTGTGTCTACTTCAACTCCAGGAGCATCCGGAATAAGGTGGATGAACTTGCAGCATGGGTTGGTACCTGGGACGTCGATGTTGTGGCCATTTCGGAGACATGAAAAGAGCAGGCACAGGAATGGTTGTTGCAGGTCCTAGGATTTAGATGTTTCAGTGATGAGAACAGAGAAGATGGTAAAAGAGGCATTCTTGGTCAAGGGCAGTATTGCAGTTGCAGAAAGGATGTTAGGGGACTCGTCAACTGAGGTAGTATAGTCTGCGGTTATAAACGGTAAAGGGGAGGTCACCCTGTTGGGAGTTTTCTATTGGCCTCCGAATACTTCCAGAGATATTGGGGAAAGGATAGCAAAGATGATTCTCGATAAGAACGGAATGAGACAGACAAGGTAGTTGTCATGGGGACTTCAACTTTCCAAATATTGACTGGAAACATTATAGTACGAGTACTTTAGATGGATCCGTTTTTGTCCAATGTGTGCAGGAGGGCATCCTGACACAGTATGTAGACAAGCCAACAAGGGGTGAAGCCACATTTGACTTGGTACTGTGTAATGAGCCCGGCCAGGAGTTAGACTTGGAAATAGGTGAGCACTTTGGTGATAGCGATCACAATTTTGTTATGTTTACTTTAGTGATAGAAACGAACAGATGCATACCACTGGTCAAGATCTAAGCTGGGGAAAAGGCAATTACGATACGATTAGGCAAGATTTAGGAAGCATTATATGGGGAAGGAAACTGCAGGTTTCGGGCACATTAGAAACGTGGAACTTAATCAAGGAAAAGCTCCTGAGTGTCAAACATAAGTATGAACCTGTCAGGCATGGAGTAAGCTGTAGAGTGGGAGCTGTAGTTTACAAAGGAAGTGGAATCTCTGGTCAAGAGGAAGAAAAAAGCATATGTTCGGATGAGATATGAAGGCTCAGTTAGGCCGCTTGAGGATTACAAGACAACCAGGAAAGACCTAAAGAGTGAGCTCAGAAGAGCCAGGAGGAGACATGAGACGTTGTTGGTGGATAGGGTAAGCGTAAACCGTAAGGCTTTCTACAGGTATGTAAAGAATAAAAGAATGACAAGAGTAAGATTAGCGCCAATCAATGATAATAATAGGAAGTTGTGTGTGGAGAAGAGGGCTAATGGGAAGCACAAAATGCAGATCTTGCAACAGTATTCTCTCTAGAATACGACCATGTTGTCGAGGAGAATATTGAGATACAGGCTACTAGACTAGGTTAGACTAATGAAGTTCACAAGGTAGAGGTATTAGAATTCGTACAGAGTGTGAAAGGAAGTAAGCCCCCTTGGCCGGACGGGATTTATCCGAGAATCCACTGGGGAGCCAGAGAGGAGATTGCCTAGCCTTTGACATTGATCTTTAAATCGTCATTGTCCACAGGAAGAGTGTCAGAACACTGGAGGATAGCAAATGTGGTTCACCTGTTCAAGAAGGGGAGTAGAGACAACCCTAGTAATTACAGACCAGTGAGCCTTACTTCAGTTTTTTGTAAAGTATTGGAAAATCTTGTAAGAGACAGGAGTTGATAGGGATAACTTGATTAGGGATAGTCAGCACGCTTTTGTGAAGGGTACGTCGTGCCTCACAACCCTTATTCAGTTCTTTGAGAGTAAACCGGTTGATATAGTGTATATGGTTTTCAGCAAGGCGTTCGAGAAGGTTCCCCAGAATAGCCTGTTGTACAAAATGTGGAGGAATGGGATTATGCGAGATATAGCGGTTTGGATCAGTAATTGGCTTGCTGAAAGAAGACAGAGGGAGATGGGTGATGGGAATTGTTCATCCTGGACACCAGTTCCCAGTGGTGTACCGCCAGGATCGGTATTGGGTACACTGCTGCTCTTCATTTTAATAAACGACCTGGATGAGGGCGTATAAGGGTGCGTTAGTAAAATTGCAAACAACACTAAGGTCGGTGGAGTTGTGGATAGTGACGACGGGTGTTTCAGTTTACAGAGAGACATAGATAAGTTACAGAACTGGGCTGAGAGGTGGCAAATGAAATTTAATGTGGACAAGTGTGAGGTTTTAATTTTTGGTCGGAGTAACCGGAATGCAAATTATTGTGCTAATGGTAAGTTTCTTGGAAGTGGAGATGTGCAGAGAGATCTCGGTGATCAGGAACAGAGATCCTTGAAATTTTCCACCCAGGTTGACAGGGTTGTTCAGAAGGCATACAGTGTTTTAGCTTTCATTAATAGAAGGACCGAGTTTCGGAACCATGAGGTTATGCGACAGCTGTACAAAACTCCTGTGCGGCCGCACTTGGAGTATCGCGTACAGTTCTGTTCACCACATTATAAGAAGAATGTGGAAACTTTGGAAAGCGTGACAATTTCCTGGGATGTTGCCTGGAATGAAGGGAAGATCTTACGAGGAAAGGCTGAGCGACTTGACGCTGTTTTCGTGGGAGAGAAGAAGGTTGAGAGATGACTTAATAGAGACATATAAGATAATCATAGGGTTAGATAATGTGGTAATTCTTTCTGATGAAAAAGCGTGAAGTAGTTTTCTCCAGGGCTAATCTGTTTGAGTTTGGAATTCCACTTCTGTGTTTCTCCTTCGAAGAACATGTGGATAACAAGCAGCTGACGCGAAGAATGCTACAGTTTGGCAGGAAGAGCAACATGAGAGAGTAGAAGCCATAGAGTAACGGGGAAACAGTTGGGGAGGAGACGTACGGGAATCGGCTTAATGCTTCTCTTCCTATGTAACAACAACAAACTAGAGGAATCCAAAGTAAACAGGCAGGATGGTGGGAGATTACAGGAAGCCAGGCTGCCTCAGGAGGTATAAGTTCAGCGTGTACCAATTCTTAATAGCTGGGCCTGTCCTCGAATGGCAGCCTGCTGCCTGTTTACCTCTTTGCTTACATAAACAGGCTCTGGTTTTCAAGTCTGAAGTGAAGGAAGAAGTAGCCAAATGATTAAATTCCTAATTTTCTGAAAGTCGGTCCCTCCTGAGGCATTTGTCACTCTCGAAAGATGTGTCTGTGGTAATAGAAAGAACTAAAATTCCACTGAATCATTCAAAACAATTGATGTCTTCATTGGAAGCATCTCGCAAAGCAAGTTGTTTATCTTCTTAAACTTGGTTTTACTAAATATCTCTCAAACATGAGCTGTTTCTGAGTACTTTGTAGCCAGAACATTTGAAAGAATTTCATTCTGTTTGAATTATTTGTGGCACTTTTTAATATACCGATTAATGTCTCCGATCGATGAATGCAACCGAGAATATCAGAGTCAACCTCAGACCGCTGTCAGAGGAGGGAAAGATAGGAGCGTCTCGCACGCTGCTCTTGTGCACGTTATCAATTTCAAACCAATCCAATACCTGCAACCGGTGGGAGTGTAAAGGAAACAATTAAAAAGAGCCCCGTTTCAACTCTGTGAATCTTTAGGGGAATGAAAGATGAACTCACCGAATGAGCAGAGACTGTCAAGGTACCTTCCCCTTCTTGAAGGAGCAGGGACATCAACTCTGATGTTCTCGAGGCATGAACTGATCTGAGATATTGAAAGCATTCCCATCAGAGCTGCTCCACTCTCGCTGTTGTCACTGTCAGCAACAATATAACCTGATTCTCTGACCAGGCACCCAACTCTGGCCGCAGTGAAGAAAACACCGACTCTTAACCAATACACCACCAGTGCTGCCTTCCAAGCTGTTGAACTGCTTCTTAATGCCAACACATATGGCATTTAATTTATCAGTACATAAGTTTGAGCTAGTCGTCGACTGTTTACAGAATGGAAAGAGGCCCATCATGCAAGTTTTCAGCTCTTGGCCTCGCCCCTTGTGTTCTCAAATGTTTCAAGCACTCGTCGCAATGGTATCATCCAGTCACGTTTTACAATGTATGCGACTGAAGTTTAAGATATGTTCACACCACCTCGGTGATCTGAACCCCATTTCACTTACAGAGGCAAACACAAAGACACCTGCTGGCGAAGTGACTGTGGCCTCAGGAGAGATCAGCCAGAAACGATGATTGCACGCAATTGGCTTATTTTGTCCCATTTCAAATTTAAACACCAGAGTTTGGTTGCAGCAAAGAAAGGAAGCATTCAGCGATTCCCCTGTCCGTGTTCTTCCCCTTCCTAAGCATTGAGCTACGGAGGCAGTGTGCTCTGAGAGAAGGATTCTCACTCTTTAGAAAAAGCAACATAATAGATGATTGGGTAGCCCATGCATTAGAAACCAGTCGGAACAAAACCAAGACAGAACTGAAGGCATCATGTGCAGAAGGATGGGAGTCTGTAATGCTGAATCAGACAGTGTCCATGTTCATAGAAACAGCGACTGTCCCTGGAAGTCCAGTCATTTGTATTCCGTGCTCTCACATCCATTGCCTGCGAATCATTAGCGTTTATTGTTACCAATATGAAATGCTGCCTTCCCCTTAAAAGTAAAATTATGACCTGGACATGCACACGTAAATTGTGAAATTGGTATTAATTGATGTTTTTTTATTCCATATTTAGGCTAAAGAGCAACATGTAAACACTTAGATTATCATTAAAACCCAATATTAAAGCCAGTTAGTGTTTTCAAAAAACTACAAAACCAGAGGAAGAGCTGGGAGTTGCACGACTGAAGGAGTGGGACTGCTCCTGCTTCCCATCCACTTTTCATCCCTTTTGTCCCAAGAACAAGTGCAGAAGCCAAATACTGGAAATCTGATATATTTTTTTTTAAAAATCAGAAAATGCTAGAAGTATTCAGCTTGTCTGGCAGTTTCTGAAAATGTGGTAGGGGTCAACGCCATCACAACCTGATTGTCTTTACTTTATATTCACGATAACTAATGTCCAAGTCACAACTCATTCAGACACATTTCCTCATCTTTAAAATGTATGCACGCTTTCAAAGTTTGCCATGAGAAACGTTTTGTCAATTAATTCAGTACTGACAGGATAGCCGTTTAAAACTGCATGAAACATGTTGCAAACGGTCATATCAGACAAAATGAGGTGCCCCTGAAGAAATATGTGTTTCATTCAGGAAAGTTAAAATAGAATTGTTCATAGAAAATTGTGGTGAACTTCCTGCCGATTTTTTTTAATGAGGTAAGAACAAGTCTTGATTATGCTAATCTAAAGCGATCAGATAAATGTAGATTGGCAAAACAAAAGACAAAAGTTTTGTGAGACTGCTGTGCATGAAGCCTGGGGATGATGGAATATAAGGGATAATAGCAATATTGATCATAAATAGGCAGCGTGAAAGGTTACTGATGAAGGGTGCCTGCCTGAAACTTCGATTTTCATGATCGTCGGCTGCTGCGAGACATGCTGTGATTTTTGAGCACCACTCTAATGCTGACTCTGATCTCCAGCATCTGCTTTCCTCACTTTCGTCTGTGGCAAAGGGAACAGAGTCATCATTAACAATTGTGTTTTGAATTGAAAGAACTTTTCAATCGAACTTTGATTGAGCGTTGGTGTGTGGAAGTTCTGGTTAGATTATTTTAGCCAGACAGCATTCTCTGATTTATCAGAGCGCCCAGCGCGCCCATGAGATTCTATGATTGGTTGAAGGACCAATGCCTCCAGCTTGGTCCTGTTGGACCGCCTCTTCTTCGCTGTTGAACATTATACGTCATCACTTGGGATGGATCCTGCAGCATGCATAGGGTTAACATGAACTGTGAGCATGCTCGTGGCGAGTGCTCATGGGAACGAAATGTAGTTGTCTCCAATCGACAGTCGGTGAGTGAGGACTAAAGGGGAGGGAAGGACCAGATGCTATAGCCCAGTTAGAGGTCACAGGTTTGGTCATGAAATGATTCTGGAACCAAACATAGTTTATCTGGGATCGCCAATTAAACCACAGAGAGCATGAGTCTTCTTCTCAGAAACAGGCCCCTGTCAGTGACCGCTATTCCTGATTCAGTTTTTAAAAAAAATATCAGGCCACGGTTGGTTGATCTAACTTTAGCGTGAATAGAGTTGAAAATAAATGATATTGTTTGAAATAATTGCTGTGGTCCATGAGGTTGTAGTGTATTTTGGAGATGCTTGGGAGTGTATTAGTGACTGGACTTCATGGGAAAATGTACCCCACGAACACCTCTGTCCCTTACCTTACTGTAAATGTGTCAGAGAAGGAAAGAATGGAGCAGGAAGTGGAGGACTCCTGAGCAGGATAGTGGTTCACAGGGGTTTTGGAATTTGAGTTCATTCGTGGCCAATCCCTCAACATAAATCCGACCGATTGTTTTTCTCACTGCTCCCCTTCGCCACCCTTTCCTACCACTTCCTCCACCCAGTATCAGCAACATTTTAAAGACGTTTACTTATTTCATAAATACTATGTCGTTTTTGTCAGAATATTCAGTAATTTGAGAACTGAATTTAAATTGAGATACAGAACAGCCAGTGTACGAACCTCAAAATGTACTTTGCACCTCCTCGAATTGCTGAAGTTCGTATGCTAAAATTGCTCCCCGATTATTGTTTGGTAAGTATTTACAGGAGTATTCTTTAAATCTAGACAATGTGTTACTGATATCTGTGTCAGTTAAAAACAATTGGTTTTCATCTCCCTCCTTTAACAGAATGGAAATATGAAAATTTAGAACAGGACTGGCTTGTTGTGATGTTTGATCCTTCTCTGTTATTCAGTATGATCTTATCTGATTATTCCACACCGTAACTTGCTACTTCTTTAGGCCAAGCCATTTATGTACAAGAAGACGAAATCTCCTTTCCTAATTTAGTTTCGTAAATTTCTGCTGGCTCTGTCCAATCCAGTTACTGTTTTCCAATCTTCGGCTAACTGTTGTCCTCAAAACGATAAATATCTAGATCTTGTCAACATTCCACGTTCTGGCTTTAATTACGTTCTGTGGCATCAAATTTCACTGAGTAACCAGTTTTTGATTAATAAATACAATCATTATCTCAGTCTTAAATGGACTACCCTATACTCTTCGAAGTGACGCCACCTCCCCAACCTCTATGGTTTGGATGCCCTGGTCATTGAAAGCATCCTTCCTGCACTTACCTTGTTCGTACCTTTTAAAATTTAACTCGTTTCTGTGACATCCTACTTCATCATTCTAAACTTGAGTGATTTTCATCCTAACGAATCCTCATACGTCAGTCCTGCCATCCCATGAATCAGCCTGGTAATCTTTTATTGTGCAGTCTCCGTATGGAGAACATCCTTTATCAGATAAGGATTCCAAAACTGCACACAACACTCTCGGTTGTGCTGTCAACAAGACTCTGCACAATTTCAGCAAGTCTTCCCTGCTCCTGTGTTTATATCCACTCAGTACAAAGGCTAACACACCGCTTGCCTTCCTCACTTGCTGCTGCGCCTGCATGCTTACGTTCAGCGATTTGTGTACAAGAAGACGAAATCTCCTTTCCTAATTTAGTTTCGTAAATTTATGCTGACTCTGACTAATCCAGTTACTGTTTTCCAGTGTGAGGCTAACTTTTCTGTCATTCCATGTTTTCTCGCTATTTCCTTTTATAAATAGTGGGGTCACATTAACTGACCTCCAAGCCTTAGATATTGTTTCTGAGTCGATAGAGTATTGAAATATGACAATTAATTTACTCTATTTAGTCTCCACGCTCTAGTTACAGAACGCATTCACTGCATTTAGGGTAGCTTGAAGAACACTGCTGTTTGATTTGCAGTTGGTGGAAATTACTGTCTTTTAATCTCACCAATTTCCACAACACCATCTCCGTGATAATAATGATTTCCTTCAGTTCCTCCCTCTCTTTTTCTTCCCAGCACTTCAGGAATATTACTTTTATCATCTGTGATGACAGAACCAATATGCATATTTATTTGGTATGCTATATATTTCTCCCACATTATAACATCCTCTGTGTCTCATTGTAAGGGATTTGTTTTTTTTTTCTCTCAATTCATATAACTTCAGGAACTTTAACAAACCGTTATATGTTTCTCTCAAGCTTACTGTTAAACAAAATTTTCGTTCTGCGTTAATTCTTTCTTCATGTTCTGCTGATATCTGAACTGGTCCCATTCTTAATGTCTGCTGCTATTTTCAGCCAATTTGTAAGGATCCTTGAGTGCAATATTATGCCTAATATCGCTTGTTATGCATGACATGGCCACGTTTCCCGTTTTCTTTGTGTCAGACAGGAGTGAGAAGCAGTTGCAGTTCCTGGAAATGTTTTTGAAACGCTTGTTTTGTTAAGTTTTGTTCCACAATTCGTTGTACCGTGCTCACGCTTCATATGAGTATCATTTCTTCTATTTAGATTTCGGCTCATAATCTAAGTCAGCTCTATCACTCCCGAACTTAATGAAGAATTCTCTCACTGACTTATTCAATCTTCCTGAGGGACACCATCGAGATGGATTGTCAATTATTCCTTGACATATATACAAATAAAGCTTTCCAATCAAAGAGAGAGGGAGAGAGATAGAGAGAGATCGCGCGATTTGACTGATGGTGATTTAACCTGAGAGTCGTTGTGCCTCAGACAAGGCGCAGGATTGAAAATGTGGGGACTTCATAAAGCCAGTACGAGAACTGTGCACATGCTTCTGCTGTCATTCTTCATCGCAATCTCGTCGACCAGCCAACTAAGCTAGCTCACCAATGTCCATTAAACAGTCCGTAATCAAGGATTCTCTGCCCTCCATTTGTGTTCTTAATGTAGCGACTCAGAAAACCATCTCATACATACACCACATATGTCGCCTCCATAGTATTGTTACTGATCTGACTTGCTCAGTCTATGGGCAGATTGAAGTCACACGCAATAGCGATAAGGCCTCAAGATAAAGGAGCAGTATTAGGCCATTCAACCCATCATTCCCGCCTCAGGCGACTGACTGTGTGGAGTTTGCACGTTCTCCCCGTGTCTGTGTGGGTTTCCTCCGGGTGCTCCGGTTTCCTCCCACAGTCCAAAAGATGTGCAGGGTCAGGTGAATTGGCCATGCTAAATTGCCCGTAGTGTTAGGTAAGGGGTAAATGTAGGGGTATGGGTGAGTTTCGCTTCGGCGGGTCGGTGTGGACTTGTTGGGCCGAAGGGCCTGTTTCCACACTGTAATGTAATGTAATGTAATGTAGACCTCTCCATTGTTTGGTTATGGCTGATATGTTTCTCAACCTCATTCTCCTGCTTTCTGCCATCTCCTGTAACTGTTGAACCTCTCATCAATCAGGGACCTATATACGTCTGTCTTGAATAATTGCAATGACTTGACCACCACGTCCTCTAAGGCAAAGAGTTCCAAAGAATTACGAGCCTCGTGCTGAAGAAATTCCTCAGCATCTCACTTCAAAATGGTCATCCTTTCTCTCTATACTGCGCAGTCAGCTCTTGGTCTCTCGTGCTAGTTGGAAAACTTCTCCACAGCCACTTTATTTGCCCCTCTCTGTATTGTTTAAGTTTCAATCCGGTCCTCCTCAAACTTCTAAACTGCATCAAGTATAGCTCCCGAGTTTTCAACATTTTATGACAAGCATTTCTTTCCCCCAGGATCATTCTTTTAAACCTTCTTCGGTCCCTATCCAATGTCATCATATCTTCTCGAATATTGTGTACAGTTCGTGTTTTACGTTACGAGAAGGATTTTATCATATTGGAGAGGGTTAAGAAAGTATTTACCAGAATGATGTCATGAATGGAAGTCTTCTGTTATAAAAATAGGCTGCGTTTGTTTTTTCACTGCAGCAGAGGACTTCGACGTTTGGCCTTCTCGAGATTTGTAAATCACGAGGAGCATAAATAAGATTGCTATCAAAGGTGAGAGAGTTCGAATCCTGGGGCATATTTTTTAAGTATGAGAAGGAAGATTTATAAAGGACATGAGGGGCAGCTTTTGTTTTACACACTTTGGTCACTGTGTGCAATAAACCGCTAGAGGAAGTGATGGATGCAACTACAGTTAAATTATTTAAAAGTCGTTTGGATAAGTAACTGATTAGGAATGTATTGGAAGTTTTTGGGCCAAAGGCAGGCAGGCGGGTCTATTTTAATTTGGCAATGAGTTCTGCATGGTATATATGGAGTGAATGGTCTGTTAAACTGCTGTATGACTCTGACCCTAGCCTTAGATATCGGGCCTAACTTCTTGCAAGATTGCAAATGCGGTCTGACCACAACGATATAAATGCTCAACTGGACATCTCTGCTCTTGTATTCGATTCCCCTTGATATAAATTATAAAATTGAATTTTCCTTCCTTCATTCCAACTGAACCTGCCTGATCTAGGCCTCCCAAGTCACTTTGAACTTCGGATTTCTAAACACTTTCCGTGAACTGAAATTATTCGAAGCTTGCCTTCTTCCTCTCATACTGCATAACCTGACACATCCCATATTGTATTCCATTTGCCACTTCTTTGCCCATTCTCTACGCCTGCCTAGCATCTTACGAAATTTCCCAGCTTTCTTGACACGACCTGTCTCTCCAACTACGTTTGTGTCAACTGCAAATGTAACGAAAATGTACTCTGTCCCTTTGACCAGATGTTTAACGTGGAACGTGAATAATCATGCTCTCAATACCGTAACCTGTGCAAGTCTTAAAAAATCAGTAGCTGCCTTCCTGTAAAAGACCCCTCTGTTCTCACTCAGCCTGTCAACCAATCCCCTCCTTGTCACTAACAGCATGCTTCTTAACTTATTTAGCTGTCTGCTCTATGGCACCTTATCAAAGGACTTATGGGTATTGAATGAGATCACGTCCACTGGCTCTATTTTGCCTTACTTGTTTGGTACTTCCTCAAAGAGATCTAGAATAGCTGTCAGACATGACGTCCACTTGATGAAGACATGCAGACTTTGCTGTATTTTACCATCCATTCCCAAGTACTGTGCAACACTGTCGTTAGCATGGCCGACAGTAGTCTGCGTCTGCCTCTCTTCTTTCTTTCAGAAGGGGTGTTGCAATTAAACATTTCCACTCATCTTGGACCCACCGTGATGCCGATGACTTCTGACTGATCACGACCAATGCCTCCACAATCTCCTCAGCAATCTCCTCCAGAAATCGGGAATGCAGTCCATCTGGTCTCAGTGACTTCGTCCCTTCAGACCTTGCAGCTTCCCTGGCATCTTCTGGTTAGTGTTAGCATTGCATTCACTTCCTCCCTACGTGTCTCTTAATTCACGTATTTTGTTGTTGTCTTCCACTGTGGAAACTGATGCAAAGTACGTGTTTACCTGCACCATTTCGTTGTTTCGCATTACGTCATCTCCAGTGCTCCAATTTGCACTCTTCTCTCTGTTATCTCTCCACCATTCAGGCGCTCTGCCTGTATTGCTGATGAAGTGCTTTTGCCCGAAACGTCGGATTTTTCTGCTCCTCGGAAGATGCTTGAACTGCTGTGCTTTTCTAGCACCACTTTACTCCAGAATCTGGTTTCCAGCATCTGCAGTAATTGTTTTTACCTAGTTGACTTAACCCTACTGCGAATCCTCTTGCAAGGATGCCTACCTTGAAAATATTTTCCTCCTCTCTCGACAAGAATCTCAGGGAGACCCTCTCCCACTGCAACTCCCAGGTCATTTCCTCTGCCCTGAAGCTACCTTCCTCCACGCTTCTCACTGACTTTCATACCCACCGCACTCAACTATTGTACTCTATTCTACATTCTCCCCACCCCGACCCTCCTCTCATTTATCTCTCCAACATTCAGGCTCTCTCTGCCTGTCCTCCTGTTATAGGGCTTTTGCCCGAAACGTCGGAATTTCCTGCTACTCGGATGATGCCTGAACTGCTGTGCTTTTCCAGCACCACTCTATTCCAGAATCTGGTTTCCAGCTTCTGCACTCATTGTTTTACCTTACTATTCTCTCTGTAACCTTTTAAATACGTGAACAAACTCTTGCACCATTCTTTATATTTCAAGTTCACTCGCTTACGTACTAAATCTTAATAACTCATCTTGCCATTTCAGTTGTTCTCTGCTCATTATTGAACCCTTCCAAATGCTCTAGGTTTCACTAATCTACATCAGATGGTACGTTTTTTCTTTTGTTTCTGTTCTCTCCCTGACTTCTCTTGTTAGTCATGTTTGCTTTATCCTCTCTTCAGCATGTTCAGGTGGCGTGAGCAATGGATCCGGTGTTACGAGGTGCTGACAGAGTGCCATTTGGAATTGGGATAACGTCTGCCAACTTTACAGGACAGCAGAGTACATGGAACAAGACTGTGACCTGGACATAATGATTGTGAATTTCTCTCCTGGACTGGTAGAGATGGGTTTACGAAACTGCATTTACAGTGAGGTATATTTGTGTCTTCTGAATTTCTTACCTGGATTGACAGTGATGAATTTTAGATACCCCTTTTTGTTATTTTACCATAACTCCTGTCGACTGTGTCTTTATGATTTATCCACCAATTACCACCCCCAGATCCTTTGACTGTCACAAATCAACTCCATTTTCCTTTTGCTTCTCAGATCATAAGGATCAATAAAATCTGCTTCATTATTTTATTTCCTGATGTCTGTCTGCGCACGCTAAAACGTTCATCTACCTTCTTTCCCTGCACATACAACCCGACCAGCGATGTAATTTCAGCATAGACTGTTTTTATTAAATATTTCAACTGCTGCAGTATTTTGCTATTATTTTCTTGCAGGTGTTTCTCACAGCACTGAGTCTAAATGTACAGATGCTCCAATGATTAGCTGCTTTCTTACTGAGTGGTGGATACAGAAACAGATCTATGGACACCGGTGTGAGTTTTTTTTTCCTTTAATTTTAGTCTCAATTACCGAATGATTCCAACAGAAGTTAATTTGGCGCATCGTGCCGATGCTGGTTCCCTGAGCAGACTAGTTCACCCCACTTCCCAGCGCTTTCATGAGCAAGTCTGGCAGATACTGTCAATCTCCAATTCCCTATGTAGAAATCGATGGATTATCTTCTTGAACTGCTGCAGTCCACGTAGTGCACATGGTCCCAGATTATTGGCAGGTGAGGAGTTACAGGTTAAACACCTGGAAATGATGAAGGAATTGCAATGGATATCCAAATCAGCAACATAAGATTATAATTCTACCCCGTCTTCCATCTGTCAAAATGTCCAGAATGATTCACAGGAAGGTGAAAAGGCAACACTTGACACTGAGCCACATAAAGAATTGTTTAGACACTTGACCGAGCATGTTTGAATGGGTTCTCTCTCAATTATATGCTTCAAATCAATTTTACACGGTATTAGAATGATTGATTTGCAATCAGCAAATTTGGTTGAAAGATCACTGCAGAGTCTGACGGAGTCACTTCATTCATCCAAACTTGAATAATATGGTGTTCTGAACAGGAAAGGTGCAAACTTCGTTCAAAGTCGGGAGAAACAGAACACGTGTGTGTGGGCGAGGCTTCCGATGATCATCTGCCCTGTCAAGATTCCCTGCAAAGGGAATCAGCACAGTGAGATAATATGCAAATGTCAGGATTGTGGACAAGGAGAAAGTGAGGATTGCACATGCTTGCAATCAGTGTCTAAGAATGTGGTACTGGAAAAACACAGCCCGTCAGTCAACATCCAGTCATAAGCATTTCATCAGGAGATTAAATGTCCCACAATATGAAACAGGGGACAAAAAAATAAGAACAGTAAAAAGGTCGTATTTCAAAAGTTAACTGGACTAAAGTTTGAGTCAACTGGACCAGACAGGCTTCATCCCTAAGTTTGAAGAAAGAGGAAGACAATGAGAGAATGTGGATGCGCTGGGAGTCATCTTTCAAGTTATGTAATCTCTGCAACGTCTTCTGTGGAGTGGAATTCACGTTGGATCCCTACTGTTTTGCTTATTCAGGAGGCTTTTTATCCGGTCCCACACAACATCACAAAACACAATGGGGTTGGACAAAAAGTGCGAGCATTCATATAGGATTGTTTACCAACTGGAAAGCATCGATTAGGAATAAGCGCACTTTTCTCAGGATGGTATTCTGTTACTGGTGGAGTACCACAAGGATCAGTGACAGCACTGCTGCCTCACAGTGCTAGAGACCGGGGCTCAATTCTAGCGTCACGCGATTTCCAACATGAAGTGTGCACATTCAAAGTGTCTGCGTGGGAATCCTACGGATGCTGCTGTTTCTGCACACAGTACAAACATTCACGGTTTAAGTGAATTGCCCATTATATCCAGGAATGTACAGGCTCGGTGGATTGGGCATGAGCAATGTAGCATTATAGGGAGAGTGTCGGGCCTCATTGCAGTGACTGCATTGCAGGGATTCTATGATTCAATGCTTGAACCAAATTGTTCCTAAACATTATACATGATTTGGACATTTGGACATCTTGTAATTTTTCCAAATTTGTTGATGACACCAACTAGATCGGAATGTACATTGTGAGGAGGATGGAGGGAGCCTTCAAGAGATGTTTGACAGGCTCACGAATGGATCAGGACATGGTAGTTTATCCATAGCACACGATAGCTCCACAAAGAACTTCAATAATCTGGTTAAATCTGACTACCTTTTCGCAAAGTATCTTGAATTTGCATCCTACCCTTGATTTTCTTTCTCCAAATGCCTTGCTCAACAACTTTATTAAAAAACATTGAGAAGCTTTCATATGACAGATGTTAAGCTAACTGCCTGTTATTTCCTCCTTGACTTCCCTTCTGTTCTGACGAAATAAAACGCACTGATCTGTATTGGTTCCCAAGATGCCTCTCCACTGATTTTATAATTTTCAGATTTGTTTTCAAATCTATCCATGATCTTACACCCCATTAATCCACCACTGCTTCCATCCCAACATTCCTTTGTGCTCTTGCAACTCCTCTACTTCTGCTCTCTGTATTCGAACGTTCCTTACTCCCCCACTGCCAGATATGGATTTTACACTGAATGAGAGAGTCTGAAGAAGGGTTGCATTTCACTAAACACGACAGGCTACTGCTCTTGGCGTTAATATGTAGTTCTACCACACCACCATGTTATCTAAAAAAAGCAGATCAATTCATTCTCATGACTATGATGTAGATTCCTGCAAAGTACTTGACTGTTTTCTGTGTTCTGTCAAATACAGTATCTTTCTCTATCCCCTGTTTCACTTTGACTGTGAAATGACACATTTTACTATTCCTTTATTCACTTATAACTGTCCTTTGTTTGACGTTTGTATTTCTGGTTTTGTGTGTGGTGGGCCAGTGACAGCCTGATGTGGAATTCCAGATTGTTATGAAGTTGAAAGTGTGTACTGTACCTTTAAGAGAGGTAGAATGTTGTTCTGCACTGAGAGCTTATGAGGACAGTGTCACAGTTTACTGGAATATTGAAAATATATAACATTTGGATGTGAAATAGGTGCCTGAGATAGTTGCTATTTTGACGACAATTCAAATTTAACCAACGAGTTTCAATTACGTCTCTGTAAACTAAAAGCCAATCGATTTCGAATTTATTATTCTGCCAACATCGAACCAATGAGATAATCCGATTTTTTGGTATAAGAAAAGTAGGCATTTTGAACGTCAGCCAGAGTCACTGCCATCAAGGGTGAACTATAAGAGGAAAGGAAAAGCCAAAAACACAAAGACAGATTGCGTAATGAAGGGGAATGACTCTGGCAATTTGTGCAGCTAACACCAAGCAATTATTAGCTTGAAAGCTGCTGGGTTGCGCTGTTGGATCTTATCATTACCACGATCGCATGTGCCCCACACGCTGACAATTGATAACTCGGCCGAATCTCAGTTCATCTGCTGCTGAAACTCTCATTTTCCCCCCTTTTATATCATTAGAGGGGACTTTAATGAAAAGGCTGGCGATTTTAGTCGAAGGAAAAATTGTAGTTCTGAGGAACGATGTTTTAATTGAATATCAAAAGCGACTGTAAAAATACAGGAAACTGAAGAAGGGTTCATACCCGAAACTTCGATTCGCCTGCTCCTTGGATGCTGCCTGACCTGCTGCGCTTTTCCAGCAACACATTTTCAGCTCTGATCACCAGCATCAGCAGTCTTCACTTTCTCTTCGAAAACTGGTTGAAAGATCAACGTCTGTGGCATTAATGGAAACGTAGTGAGTGAGGTGCCATTCTGGGTTGGTGGCAGACAGTCAAGACGAGTTGTTAGCAGGTAATCTCTGGTCCATGTTAGTAAAGGCTCCAACATGATGATTGATTTCACAACCACCGGGATTGAAATGGATCGAGCGGTTTCAAGATCCCGATGATGGGATGGGACACGTTTACCCATCAAGAGAGACAGGAGCAGCACTGACAGAATGGTGACTATGTGCACGTTAGATTATGGAATGCCTCAGTGAAATGGGAGGAGCGATGTAAAGCAGAGTTAGTAATCATGGAAGGGAGGGAAATCTCTGAAAATGCGTGGGTGTGAATTCTGATTTATGAAATGGAGAAGTGTGATATTCCGCATAAGTAACCAATGTTGCGGAATATCATATAATTTCGTGTTCCCAGGGCTAAACTAAGAGAGACTGAGTGGCGCAGCAGCGAAGATCAAACTGGAAATGGGCATGACAATGAACCCGCTGTGACGGTATAAAGGTGCATGATATGCCGGGGCTGGGACTCCAACCTCACCTGTAGTACCTTCTATTGACATGGAGCAAGGAGCATTGTGACATCAAATTGGGACCTCCATCTCATATGAAGCAGCTTCTGTTGGAATAAAGCAGGGGACATTGTGGCAGCAGGCTGGAAGTTCCAACCTCTCCTGAAGCAGATTGTATTGATAAGAAGCACGGAGCAATGAGACATCAAGTTGGGAGAAAGGATACTCAGTTATTTTAATCTGAATTAAAGTAGTATTCAGCAGGAACCATGTTTGTAGATTCAGTGAATATCTGTCCCAAGGAAATCTACCAAAAATAAGGGAAAATGTGGCAAAGATGCAGATCGTGGAGGAGAATCTGGGCAGAAAGAAATGCAGGCAATATATTCTTTTCCTGTCTTTTATCATAAAACAGACTGCGTATTTGGTTGAATTGCAGCAAGCAATTTCCAGCTCGTGTCATGATATTAATTTTCCTGGAAACCCACGGAAGTCATTCAAGCAAACTTAACTTCCAATAATTAACGGTGCATAACTAGCTCAAAGCGGGAGGACCGAGGGTGGTGCTGGAGGGTTGTTTTTCAGACTAGAGTCCCGTGATCAGTGAAGTGCTATAAGCATCGGTGCTGGGTCCTCTACATTTTTATCATTTAATTGGAGGTGTAGTGGATAGCAACTAGAGTTACCACAGATTAGAACAGTTTTAGAACCAGTTTGGCCAATCGGCTGAGAAGTGGCAGATGGAGTTTAATTTAGATAAATGTGGGGTGCTGCATTTTGGGAAAGCAAATCATAACGGGATTTCAACACTTAATGGTAATGTCCGAGAGAGTGTTGCTGAACAAAGAGACCTCGGAGTGCAGGTTCATGGAATTCTGATTTATAAAATTTAACTTGAAAGTGGAGTCGTGGTTAGATATGATAGTGAAGAAGCGTTTAGTATGCTTTCCTTTATTGGTCAGAGTATTGAGTAATTGAGTACATGTGTTGGGTGGTAATGTTGCGGCTGTATAAGACATTGGTTAGGCCACTGTAGGAATATTGCGTGCATATCTGGTATCCTTCCCATCGGAAAGAAGTTACGAAACTTGAAAGGGTTCAGAAAACAAATATGAGGATTTTGCCAGAGTTGGAGGATTTGCGATATAGGGAGAGACTTTCCAGGCTGGGGTTGTTTTCCCTGGAGCGTCGGAGGCTGAGGGGTGACTTTTTAGAGGTTTTCAAAATTATGAGGGTCAAAGATAGGGTAAATCGAAAAAGTCTTTTCCCTGGGGTCTGTGAGTCCAAACTTAGAGTGCATAGTTTTAGGGTGAAAGGGGAAAGTACTAAATGCGACCGACGGGGCAACGTTTTCACACAGAGAGTGATAAGTGTATGGAATTGCTGCCAGAAGAAGTGGTGGAAGCTGATATAATTGCAATATTTAAGTGGCATTTGGAATGGATACAGGAATACAAAGGGTTTGGAGGGATATGGACGGGGTGATGGCAGATGGGACTAGATTCGGTTGGGATATCTGGACAGCATGGACGAGTAGGACCAAAAGGGCCTGTTTCCATGCTGTACATCTCTCTGACTCTATGACTCTATTTGATGTTGCCATTATGATCGAGTTTATCTTGATTTATGTAGGAAAAGCAGGAAAATAATGTTGAAATTTATAGGATCACCGATGATCCCATTCAATAGCTGAACAGACAAGAGGCTGGCTGAATGGAAGCTTCATCATGACAGTTATGTTTTCATTATGAATCGCGCTGAAACACAAAGTGGGGAGGATTGGACTGAAGCAGTGGTGGTGATTTTCTTTACTGGTTAAATTTTTGAATATGACTGCTATTTCTCCTGTTCATGTTAACATCACCACTCTGAAGCGTGAAAGCATGAAGAAAATGTGGGGAAAATTGCGCAAAGTCTCACGTGCCTGACCTAGATCAGAACATTGTAGGTTTGACTCCTCTCTCGCTCGAGGTTAACGCAGGTATTTACTACACTCAAAACCTAATCTTCCTCATTTTTCTGAAGCTGAGATGAAGTTTGAGCTCCTGATATGCAGACACGAGAATCTCTTTCAGTACACGTCCCGGAGAACATCACAGTCAATGTCGCAGCGTCATCACAAGTGAGGAAGACCAAGTAGTCCCACACACTGCGAATTGGCACTTTTCAATTTCACAAGCCAACGAACCAATCGCTGCGGCTCCTCGAAATGGCAAGGAAACAAAATAAATATCTCAGTCTCATGTTGTTTCATGGAGTGCCGAGGCACTTCTCCTTCTTTAAGAGGCTGGGACATTGACTCTGATGTTCGTGGAGACATTGATTGATTCGAAGCATTGAAAGGAATCCTATCACAGATGATACTTCCTGTGGCGATTTTATTTCCTACGGTGATGTGATTTCCTTTTGATTTTGATGCTGATGCTGAACAAAACAGACCTTACTGGGAATTGAACCCGGGCCGCACTGGTAAAAGTGCCAATTCAGAACCATGACACGACCAGGGACGAGTACGGCGGTCAGACGCATGGAGAGTGACAAGACTCAAACGTGTTGGACGCGGTCTTTGCAGAAACAACCGCTTGACTATACTCATTCCATTTTCCATCCCTTTGCCTTGTATGCATTAGCATCACAAATACAGATTGAACACCTCTGAAGGTTGTGTTGATTTTATCACAATGAGTTGCAGATTTATCCCCCACCCGCACTGATGAATAAAGTTTTTACTGCTTATCGACTGAAAACTTTCTGTCTCTTATATTTAGTCAGCGCCACTTGGCGCTTGACCAAGAGGAACCATTTCTTTCAGCCGAACCTGCCTTTATCTCTCATTGTTTTCCACATTTCAATCATGCTTCCTCACAATCTCCTCTTCTCCATTGAAAATAGAGCAGAGAAACTGATCATTTCCAAAAAAAAGCACACTTTGCTGAATACTGCATTGTGTCCTTTTCCTGAGCCTGATGTTCTAGTGATCTCCGGTCCGTCAGTAAAAATTGCTACATGAGCACTGATCTCACAACAGCAGTATGTAAATGGATCGATTGGTTTTAAGGTCCGAATTGTGGGATTGGGTCGCGTTCACCCAACAACATTGACGGCAGCTGCACAGACTGAACAATGTCAATGCGTGTGCTTGATTGTCAAATGTGTCAGGGAAATTGGAGGAGGGACATAAAGCAGGGTTACTGATCGTGGGAGGGGGAGAAATCTCCGAGAATGGGCGGGTTTGAATCCTGATACATAGACAGCAGATTTGTGAAAGGGCGAGGGTTTGAAGGAGCAAAATCATCCCCTCGATGAATATTTTCATGTCAAAAAAGATTGATTCGCTCCTGCTTTTGTTAAGCATGTCTTACTCTGCATAAAACGGTAACAAGTGACAATACTTGAAGTCAAATTGCCGATGATCTTTCTGCTGCCAGTATGCAAAGCGTTAACCAATGCACGATACCGGCACCACATGGAATAGCATGATGCAAAAAGCAGTAAAGATAGTGGCAGAGGACATATTAGGAAAAGGACCACATGAACAGTAGGAATACTTGACAGACAGTGACTAAGGCATGCAAACTCATGGTGAGCTGAATGGTTAAGTTCAGTATCTCGAGAGCCGATGGATATTTCATCAGTTAGTTTGCTGCAGGCGAAGATTGATATAATTGTCAAGAAAAGGAAGGTATCAGGGAATAGCGCAGGGAATTGCTGGAATGTATTTCTGTAAAAGAAATGCAGTTTACCTTCGGTTTCTTTACCAACTTCGTCATACAAGAAAGTGACCACTGCTGTGGAATACCATATAGTGCCAGGTTTCAGGCCTGGAATACTGTGTGGTGCAGCAGTGAAGATCAAACTGGAAATGGGGATGGGGATGAGCCAGCGGATATGGGTTCATTAATGAATTCAGTGAGTGTGAAGTATTTTGCTGAAAGTATAGAGTGAATTGAAATGCCGGGAACTGGGAGTTCAAACATGGAGCAGCTTTTATTGACGTGGTATATGTCGCATCAGGCTGGAAGCTCCAACCTCATCTGCAGCAGCTTCCATTGGCACGAAGCAGGGAGCGTTGGGACATCAAGCTGGTAGTTCCAACTTTACCTGGAGCAGCTTCTATTGACATCTGCACCGAGAGAAACGGAGGTAATGTTTTCGCACTCTGACCGTTCTCATATGGCTAACTCTGCTCTGGCAGGAAGGGATTTTTTTTTTGCTCATTTCATTTTATTGAATTTATTGTAAACTCGCATACTTCGAAAATTAGCTTGAATATCATGTTGTGATTTGGCATTAGTTTATCAAAAGTGATGGAGCAAAATCAGTGAAGTGGAATTTGAAATTCATCAGATGAGTCGAGATACCATTGAATGGCTGAGTAGACACAAAGTGAATAGAAGTTTCAGGAGGGTAAATGTCTTTTCGTTACAAAACCTCCCGCTGCACAAAGAGTGGATGATTGGAATGAAACAGTAACAGCGGTTATCTTTCTTGTTTATTCAACTTGTGAACATGAGTACGATTGTCATGTCCGTGTTTGGATCACAACTCTGCAGAATGCCAACCTCAAGCACGCGCAAGCACAGTGTCACAATGGATAATGCGCTTGGTTACGGTCCAGAGATTGTCGTTGAGGTTTCGATTTGGTTCAAGAACAAGACTGGCAGGCTTCAAATTCACATGCAATCTAATCTCCCACACAATGCAGCACATACATCGGGCCAGTGGCACAATGGATGACATGCCGAACGACAGATCTGCTGTGTGGAGTTTCGATTCCAACCTGGCTGTGGGCAGCACTGACTTTATTGCACTTACAAATGACTGATTTGAAGACGAAATGAGGTTTGCACCTTGAACTGCAGGGACAAGGGTCCCTTCATTAAATGCCCCTGAGACCGTCAGAGTCAATATCCCAGAGTCATTAATGGAGGGGAAGTTGAATTCGTCATTCACACTGCCCTTTACTCCTGTCAGCCTTCCGAGATTCACTGCGGCACCTGTGGTTGTCAAGGAAACAAGACACAGAGTCAAGTCTCAGCTTTGTCAATTTTGGGAAAATCGTTAGGAAGCGGAATCAGAGGAGAATGGAGAGTGAACTGTCTGAATGAGCAAAGACGGCCGAGGGACCGCCCCCCTTATTTAAGAGGCTGGGACATAGTCTCTCATTTCTCAACATCATTAATTGATCTGAGGTACTAAAAGCACACCACTTGTAGGTGGTCTGCTTTTGCTGATGTCGCTGTCTGGATCTAAACAAACCCCAACTCCCAGACTGAGAATCAAAGCCGGGTCACAACGAAGAAAGTGATAGAATAGAACTGCTAGCCCCCCACGGACAGCTATACGAATACCACGTATGTGTAGAATGACAGGCCTCAAGGTCGTTGTAGATGCTTTCGTCAGATGCAATCGCTTAACTATCTTTCTTCATTTTCATCACTTGGCCTTGTGTGCATTAACAACTCAAGTTTAGATCCGTGCATTTCTGAAGGTTATGCGGGTTCGCCTCTGTGCATCTCTTCAGACACTGAATCCAGATTCAACCATCCTTTTGCTGATGAGATTTTTCTACTTACTTCCTCAACCCTTTCCACCTCTTAACTTCAGTCTATGCCCCTGTTGATCGGTCAAGAGGAAACGTTTCTTTTAGTCTGCATTGTCCATGGTGCTCATTATTTAATGCATATGAAACATGCATCCTCACAGTTTCCTCTGCCTTAAGAAAACAACCACTGTCAAAACAATCTGCCTTCATAACCTAAACTTTTCAATTTCTGCACGGTTTCCAGTGTGATCACATGACTACTGTAATGTGAATTGCAGAGCTGCACGCAATATTTCGGGGGAACCGAATGAACAAATGAAATAAATGACTGGAGAAAGCCACAGAAACTTGCCGTTTCCCATCAAAGATCTTTTGCTCAATACTGCGCTGTGCACTTATGCTGAGCCCGATTTTCCAGTCATGTCTTGTCCGTGTCAGTAAAAGCTGCTCCAGGAGGATTAATTACAGAACAGTTGTATCTAACTGGATTGAATTGCTTTACGATGCCGACCATGGGATTGAGCACTTTCACCCAAAACAGTGACCGCAGCAGTACAGAATGAACAGTGTAAATGTGAGTATTATATTGCGAAATACCTCAGAGAAAATGGGAGGGTGGACGTTTAGGCGAGTTAGTTCTTGTGGGAGGGAAATTTTTCTCCGATAAAGGGTGGTTATGATACATGAAACGCAAAGATGTGAGATAGCGGGTGCTTGAAGAAGGAAACCTATCACCACAAAGAGTATTTTTATGGAAAAAAAATTGCTTTTCCCAGCGTTTGCTAAGCATATAGTACATGGAGTAAAACGGGAAAAATGCCGATTGCTGTCACTGTGATTCGAGCAGAACTTGCTGTGTTTACAATGCTAAGGAAGAACCATTTCATGATACTGGTGCCACATGGAAAATCACGATGCAAAAAACAATAAGGATCATGGCAGAGATTATGCCAGGAACAGAACCACTCGCACAAAGGAATACTTGAGAAACAGTGACTGAGATCTGGGAACTCAGATTCGGTTGAATCTTTAACTTCTGTGTCCCGAGAGACTGTAGTGATTGCAACACTGAGGTTGTAGGATATTACGTTTGCGAGATATCTACAAAACTTCAAATGATCATGGGATACTGCAGGACATTGCTGAAATGTTGTTCTCAATAACACTGTATTTTAACATCGGTTACTTCACCAACTTACTCACTCATTGACGTGATCATATAATGGCATGTCATATAATCCCAGTTCAAGGGCGTGGAATCAGAGAAATTGAGCCGCACTGCACCCAATACTAATTGGAAATGGTGATGGCGTTGAGCGCGAGCATGTGGCTGCGAAAATGCAATCGGTGAGCGGAATGCCATTCTCTGATGATACAGAGGTGCGCGAAATATCGAGGCGAAAAGCTCCCGTCTGAATGACAGCGGCTTCAATTCCCACGCATCAAGAAGCAATGGGACTTCAGGCTGGGAGCTCCAATTTCGCATGCAAGAACTTGTATTGACATGGAACAGGGAACATTGGGACATCAGCTGGGCGAAAATATAGTCAACTATTTTAATCTTAACTGAAGTAGTTTTCAGCAGGATACTTGTTTGTGAATTGAGAGAATATCTGCAACTGGGACAGTCTAAATTACAAAGAAGAGTTCTGCAAAGAGTCAATTCTTGGAGAGGCATCTGTGCAGAGAGAAGCAGAGGAATATTTTACGTCTTCTGCCCATCCTGAAATGGTTGATTTTGCACTGGATTAATTTCCATTAAGGGATTTCTTTGCTTTGTTCACAGTATTCACTTTCCCGCATACTCGCAAAGGTCGTTACTGTAATCGAGACCTCTGAAATTGAACTGGTATATCCGATGTGGTGATTAGGCTCACGTTCACATCAGTTATGCTGAAGAAGTGGATACGAAATTCATCAGATCAGCAGTGATAACATTGAATGACTGAGCAGTCAGAGTGTGAATGGAAGCTCCATGAGGACATATGTGGTTTTTTTTGGAAAATTCGCTGCATTGAAAGGTGATGAAGATTGGACTGAAGCAGTGATGGTAATTATCTTTATCGCTTGTTCAATTGGTGAACATGACTGCTATTAACGATGTCCGTGTTAACATCATGGCTCTTAAGACCACTCCTGTGCGTCAGGCCTGTGGCGCAATGGATAACACGCCTGACTACAGATCAGGCGACCGTAGGTTCGCATCCTACCTACCTGGCTCGGCGACAGCGCAGACTCTTAATAAGCATAAAAACTGATTTTTCTGAAGTCGAAATACCGTTGGAGTTCCTAATCTGCAGGAAAGAGAATGGCTTCATTAAATGTACCCGAGAATATGAAAGTCAATATTCCAGCGTCATCACAGGAGGGAAGCCGAATAATCGCACACGATACTCATGGGCACCTTTCCATTTCATAAAGCCATTGATCGAGTAACTGCTGCTCGCGGGAATGCCCGGCTTTGAGCATTTTTCGAAACTCTGTGGCCAGTGGAATCAGAGAAGAGTGAAGGGTTAACTGTCCAACTGATCTTTATAGAGCGTGAGTTCCAGAGTCTACCACTCGCTGACTGATAAAGTTTTCCTACCAGTCTATTCAAAGCTTTCTGCATCTTATCTGAAATCTACAAACCCTGGTGATCGATCAAGAGCAAATGTTTCCTTCAATCTGTAATTCCATGCTCCTCATTATTTCGTACACGTCAAGTGGGCGGCACGGTGGCACAGTGCCTGAGACCCGGGTTCAATTTCCGCCTCAGGCGACTGACTGTGTGGAGTTTGCACATTCTCCCCGTGTCTGCGGGTTTCCTCCGGATGCTCCGGTTTCCTCCCACAGTCCAAAGATGTGCAGGTCAGGTGAATTGGCCATGCTAAATTGCCTCTAGCGTAAGGTAAGGGGTAAATGTAGAGGTGTGGGTGGGTTGCGCTTCGGCGGGTCGGTGTGGACTTGTTGGGCCGAAGGGCCTGTTTCCACACTGTAATGTAATCTAATCTAAAAAAAAGTATGTTTCCGCACAATCAACTGTGCTCTGAGAAAAAAACAAACCCGTTTTGCCTCGGCCACACCACTCAAAACATTCTTATGCTGGCAATGCAGAGCGTAACGAAGTTATTTGTTTTGGTGAATATATAGTAAAATGTACTCGGAATATTTTAGTTAGTTTGACTTCCAGTTTTTAAAACAGAGAGAAAATTATTCACAATATTAAGGAATGAAACACGGTGAATGGAACATAGAATACCCACAGAACTCAGCTATCCAAAATTGACTTAATTATGCTTTTCCAAAAGTACGCAACAGTCCTGATAATTATACCCCATAAACACAGAGTAAAGATGAAACAAGTTGACAGGTCGAAATTAGAGGGGCAGAAGAAGAGAGACAGGCACATCACTTACATCGATGGGCACCTTGAAAGCTTTCTTGTAATTAGTTGTGGATGATACTTTGGCAATGGGTAACAATGTATTTAGGCTGTCAAATACATTTTGAAAGTCCTGTGTTCACTGAAATGTCTTGCCTGTTTTTAACAATTCGGTGACTGGAGCAGTCCCACGGCTAACATTCAGCACAAACGTTCAGTAAAAGCCACTCAATCCGGGGAACGGTCGTACTGCTCCTTTCGTCAACAATGTGTAAATGTCCCCGATAACGTTCCATTTCGCATCCTGTGGGGCTATTTGTCCGTATTCAACGACATATCCCAGGAAGGTGATGTTGGCTTTGGCAGATTTAGCTTTAGTTAGGTTTACAAACCAGTTTGACATCCGAATTCGATCAAACAAGCCCGATAAATGCTGTAAATATTCAATCCATAAGAGAGTGACAGTCACCAGGCACAATATACACCACACAGTTGCGTATCTGGCAATTACCTTGTCAGTTAATCTCTGAAATGTGGCTGAAGTGTTTTCCGTACAAACGGCATTACTTTAAATTTCTGCAGGCCAGTTGGCGTTATAAAATTGCTTTTGACCTTTCTGACAAGGTTCACTGCCAGTAACCTTTGAGGAAGTCTAACTTAGAAATGTAAGTTACTCTTCCAATCTTTTCCACGCAGTCCTTCAACTGTAGATATGTATATGCATCAGTCTTTCTAACAACATTGATTTTGTGATCGCCCACACATAACTGTTGGGACATATCTGGCTTTGGCGCCATGATGATGGGTGAACTCCATTCATTGAAACTCACTTCCGTTATGCCAGTTGGAGCATACGTGATATCTCCTTATGAATTTGTAAAATTTTAGAGGGTTATGCTTGCAATGATATTACAAAGTTAGAACAACATCTCCTATATTTACATCATCTATAATTCGATTATTAACTCCCAGTTTATTTCAGCAGATCTCTCCATGCAAGAGTAATAACTCTTTAGATTTTCTTCTGGAAGATAACTGAATAACTTTACCAATATTGGACAACTTTTGCATTGTCCAATTTTATTTCAGGAACGTCCAAAGCAGAATTCCCTGACATTAGTTCTTCCCAGTGTTTCGTAGCCAATAACACATTCTCCACTTGCATTCGTTCTCTCCCAAAATACCGTTAGAACAAATTCCCATCGCACATTCTCTGAGATTCCTTCATGCCTGGAGTCGCTATCAAGTAGCTAACCTCACTCAATTTCCTCTCAATTTGATAAGGTCTTCTAAACCTTACTTTAAAGTTTCACCGATTAATGTAATTTAAATAAATACATTTTTTTTATTTCTCATGCACTTCCTGCATCACCATTTGCTGCGATACTTTTAAATACTGTCTCGACAACTCCCCAACATTATTTAGTCCAACTCTAAAATTTGACACATCGTCCAAATGTGTGGTCTCTGTAATCTGACTTATTAATTTTCCTTCATAAATTTTAATGGTCCTCTTACCTTATGCCCAAAATTGGTTTCAGATGGACTTAGTTTGGTGGGTTCTTTTGGTACATCTCAGATTGCAAACAGCACTGACGCAACTCCCTTATGGAAACAATCTGGCTACTCCGAACCATAAAACCTCAACTTGGTCTTTAATAATTGACGTCACCTTTCCAGTGCACCGTGTGATTCTGGATAGGACACAGTAGATTTGAATCGTTTTATTTCCAAACTATCTATATACTCCTTGAAAAGTTTGGATATGAAGTTTGGCCATTGAGCTAATTGTATCTCTGATGGTAGTCTTAATCTAGATTTTAAAAAAATCGTAATTCTACCACAATCCTTTTAGCTGTCATATTGCACGTTTGAACAACATTTGGAAATCTCGTCAATACATCAATTTCTATTAATTAATGCTTATTCCCATCTTTTATTGGATGCAGGGAACCGACACAATGAATGAAGACACTTACGAAAGATTCCTCGAACGCTGGGATATATATTAAACGTGCAGTCTTTATTATTTTCCATGGTTTTCCTCTTAGTTGCAACGTATGATACGTCTGGCAAAATTCAAATGCATTCCCCTGCAATCCAGGCCGGTAAAAATGTCTTTGCACTTTAGCCTCCGTTTTCCTCATGCCGAAGTAAACTCCAATTTGTGGCACATGCGGAACTCGCAGCACGACTTTTCTGTACCCTACTGGAAAAAAGTTCTGCCCATTTCTCACTTGCTTGAATATGTGTTCCTCTCCAATTCCTCCTTAACATATCATTTGCTAAGCAATATCGCACGAGGATGCATTCACTCTCCTTCCAAGTGCATTTCTTCTGATCCAACTGCTTTTTTTTTATCTTTCTGCTGTAAATCAGTAGCATAGCAGAGCTGAATATACTTGCATTTTAACGCTTGTCCCCTGCTGTGTCCCACTGATCTGATAAAAAAATATTTTGTTTTCATATTTCAGCTTCCTTATCCGTGCCTTTTGATTTCTCCTGCTTCAGCTTGTGACTCTGTGATCGCATTAAGACACAATCGGAGAAAATTCCTTTGATAAACATCCTGCATTGCGACACTTGCCTGCATCTTGACTGGCTTTTCAACTGGAGTAGGCAGCACGCTTACCGGTGATTGAGCTATATCACTTGCAAGCACAAATTGTATTCATGGAGCTGAGAATCGTATATCTCATACTGCTTTAAACCTGGTGTCCTTTCCTTATCTCTTGCGTCTAACTCAAGCTGCTTCATTTACAAATAAATTTTAACCATCTCTAAAGATACTCATGGTTTTTCCAGCTTAGTTAAATGCTGAGCTATTGCGAGAATGATTTCTCCTTTCCTCACGGAAAGAGGCAAATACAATCCCAGCATGTCTGCTAATTCCAGAAGCCAGGCCTGAATTATTTTTTGTAAAACTACCATCTTTACATCTGCCATAGCCAGACAACTCTTTGTACCTCAATGAGACATTGCTTTCCTCGGCATTGTCTACTCCAATCCAAATCAACACCCGTAATGAAGACACAAACACCTATCAGTTGTTATTTTAATCCACCAACTACCTCCCGATTTGTTATGGACGAGGCTAAAACATTCAAAACTTTATTAAGCAGACAACCCACATCGTAACATTATACTTTTTTCTTTAAGTTTATGTTGAAAATTACCTGAGGAAGCTAGTTACAAACATTACTCACAAAATGACGGATTGAAAAACAACATCCAGACTATAGAATACCCACAGAACTCAGTCTGTCCAAAGGAGACTTACTTATGCTGTTCTGAAAATATACAACAATCCTAAAAAAAAACAAGCACCTTTAATACAGTAAAACTGAAACAGCAGCTTACAGGTAAAACTTAGAATTGCAGAAGGAGAGAGGTTATTAGTTCGTGTGCCACTGCTGCAGGATCTAAAAACCGGAATTCAGCTTTCCAGAATGACCACTCTTTTTTCATTATATAGTTCATTTTAAAAACATAACATCTTTGGCCTTAAGCCTCAGCTCAGGGAGAAACGAAAAGCCTCACAGCGAACACTTTCATCTCTGTAACACGTCATCCGATTCGGAGCCTGAAATGTTTTACAACGCCTTTGATAAAAAAAAAAGATATCAAGACACATTATCCTTGAGAAAAAGTACAGCTCCGTTTTTTTTTCAAAAAAGAGAACATCTTTGTGAGAGCCCAGTCCGTCCAAACTATCTTCATAAGTGGAACTCTTCGAACAGACTATATCCGGGTAAATCTGTTTTGCACCGTTTCCAATGCTATCACATCCCTGTTATAATGATAATTGCAGAAAGACTCACAATACTCCAGCTAGAGCCGATTGAGCAAATGATATTAACAACTTAGAAAGCCACAGAAACTGCACTTTTCCAATCATGTGACTTTTACACAATACTGCCCCGTGGAGAGAGTGAGAACCGCAGATGCTAGACCTCAGAGTCGACACTGTGGTGAGAGAAAACACAGTAGGTCAGGCAGTATGCGAGGAGCGGGACAACTGATGATTCGGGCATAAACCCTTCATCAGGAATGAGGTTTTGTGGCCGTGGGGGCTGAGAGATAAATGGGCCGTTTGGGGGTTTGGGGGCGTGATAGCTGAGAATGCGATGTGAAGGTAAAGCTGGAGTTCTGACAAGAGGTGGAGTGGGTAGGTTGGAAAGGTGATGTGCAGGTCATGAGGGCAATGCTGAGTTGGAATCATGAAACTAGAATAGCGTAAGGGAAGGACGAATGAGGAAACTGGTGATCCCATGTGACATCAAGGGCCCAAGAGGGCGATGAGGCCTTCTTCTTTCAGACGTCAGGTGTTTAGGGAATGTCAATGAAGGAGACGCAGGACCTACATATGCTTGGCAGAATGGGAGGGGGAGAATGAATTGCATCAATGATGAGCTTCCAACTGAATTTCCAAATTATCTTTATGAACATGTTGTTACATCTCAGGAATTGTACCTAACACTACCCCAACTGAGGAGAAGGCGAGGATTGCAGATGCGAGAGATTAGAGTCAGGAAGGATGGCACTAGAAAGCACAGTGGTGAGGCAACATCTGAGGACCAGGAGTGTCAATGTTTCCAATTATGCTGACGAAAAAATTATGGTCGAAACATCGACTTTCCTACTCCATGGATGCTGCCTTACCAGGTGTACTTTTCCTGATCCATACTTTTAACTCGACACCACCTCAGCTCAACTGCATAGGAAAATTAAGATGCACCTGTCACCACTCAGTTGATTCTTCTGTCGCATGCAAAACAAATTCAACATTCTTTTCCCCATAAATAGCAGGTCATTCAAATCACTAAAGAAAAAAAAAACTACCGAGGCTGAATATCTGAGCGAAAATTATTAATTGTTTTAGAATTCAGTAGTCTGTCACTTCAACTGAATCCTTGAATATTAAATTGGTAAAGGAAAAGAGAAAGCTGCAGTTTACTATCTGCTACATTCTGTTTCTCAAAAGAAAAAAAGAGTTTCATGAACTGGAATGTTTCGATCAAGGCAATGCACATCAACTCGTCAAGTGCTTATAGGAATGGAGGAATATATATTGGCTTCACCACTGCTGAACAGATGAAAAATATCATTTTGCTTTCCGAATCAGTTGATGCTCTTGCAGAAAAGTCAATGTGACTCATATCCCAGCACAGCCATTTTGGTGTGTATTTCAGTGTCCTGCAACATCACATTTAATTTAAAAGATCTTTATTGATTTTCCTTACACACATGACATTCTCCATTTCATAGTGCATTTCATTGGACAACATTGTACCCACTCACTTATTCATCGGTACACCACTCAATTTTAGTACCCCTAACGTTCCATTCACGACTTAACCACCAAAATACTTTCACAAAAAAAAGTTTGTTTTTAAAACCGAAAACTGAGCTGAAGCAATGACTGTTGGAAATCAACCATCATTCTCTCACTCTCTATACCGTATTTAGTGTGTCCCAGTGCCTGTCACCTTAAAACTGTGCCCGCTAGTTTTGAACTTCATCATTCTACGCAAATGACTTAGGCCAGTTGCTTATCCATCGCCCTCAGCATTTTATAAATGGTGAGAATGTTACGCGCTACCTGGAACATTCCTGCGAAAAAGCCCCTGCCTACCCCATCTCCACGCTTTACTCAAGCCCTCAGGTCCCCGTAACATCCTTGTAAATCGTTCGTGGACAGTTTCAATTTTCACAAAATCCTTCCTGTGGAAGTTGACCATAATTGCAATCAGTATTCTAAATGTGATCTCACCAATGTTCTATATCGCCACAACATGATATTCCAACTTGGATAATCCACTTTCTGACTAATGACAAAAGGTGTGCCAAGTACGTTCTTCACCATCTTGTCTACTTGTGACACCACTTTATCTGCTTTTATAGATTTTGCCTTGACTGATAAAGTTGTGATTTTCACTATGTTCTGCTGCCTTCACGGATATGTGGCCCAACATGCAAAGTCTATATGTTCTTCCAGGTTTCCGCGTGTCCTGCCATTCATTGAGTAATCCGTTGATGTGTTACTTCCAATGTGCATTACCATATGATTTTCATGGTTAGTTTCAACATCCCCGATCTGAATGTGACATTTGACAAATCCATCACTGAGCTCCTCCATCCTAAGACCTTCTTCCTCACTATTAACCACTTTGCTCATATTCGCATCATCGACAACTTTGCTTATCATTTCCCACAACTTGTTCTATATTCTTGACACACATTCACAAACAACATGGGACCCAGCATTCATCCTTGTGTTACACCATTGAGTATCAGTTCCAGTCACACAAACAGCCTTCTATCACCATCCTATGCCTCCTACCACCACCAAATTAAGTTTGGATCCAAGTTGCCTGGCGACCTTTAATTCGTTTTCACTTTTATCCTCTTACCAGTCTCCAGTGAGGTGTCGTGTTAAAGGCTATGTTGAAATCCACACAAACAACATCAACTTTACTGCCCTCGTTATAAAAAACCTGATCGCTTTCCAATGAAATATATTTAATCCAATCTGTTAGGCATGACATTCTGTAACAAAACCGTGATGACTCTTCCTGATGAAACCTTGCCTGGACAAGTGGTAGTTAATTCTCTCCTTCAGGGTTTGCTCCAAAGGTTCCCTTTAACTGATGTGAGACTCACTGCCGTGTGATTCTCTGGTTTATCTCTCCCAATCTTGCTGAAAAGTGGAACTGCATTAGTCCAGTCCACTGCAAACCCAAAGTGGAAAGTTAAACATTGCTCAGAACACCTGTAATTTTCTCCCTTGCCACAGAGAGAAACACAAGATACAAGTGCGTCCTGAATTCGGAATATGCCCACTTCGAGCCGGTTAGAACCACGAACACTTCCTCTGTCCCTATGTCAAACTTCTTCAGAACCTTTCCATCCCTCTTCCTACATTCTGCCCCTATATCTTCCCACAAGAGGAATGTTCGCTAGCTGAACAAGTAAAGTGATTTACTTAGTTATCCCCTTTGCTGACACAACTGTACTGTCACACTGGAAGGAGAGCATTCAGATATTTTAAATTAAAAACGCTGTATTAAACCTTTGTGGTTATAAAACACTTTGATTTGACAAAGGCTATTACAGTGAGAAATGGTTTGAATTTTCTCCAACTGAAAAACATTACCTTACTTCCACCTCTTTTGGAGATTCCTGTCTGTTCCCATCTGACATGACGGAGATTTTGCTCTCTGTTGTTTAGAACTGCAGCACAAATCCCAAGCACATGATTTATATTCAAAGTTTGGGAGAAGATTTGTAGCTCGGATGCTCGTTATTGTGGTTCTGTTCTCCGAAGCGCTTCTGTGGTGTTTCCTCCGGTATTTGTAGTGGCCTGTCCCTGCCGCTTCCGGTTGTCAGTTTCAGCTGTCAAGTGGCCGGTATATTGGGTCCAGGTCGATGTGTTTGTTGATGGAGTTTGTGGATGAGTGCCATGCTTCCAGGAATTCCCTGGCTGTTCTTTGTTTGGCTTGCCCTATAATGGTAGTGTTGTCCCAGTCGAATTCGTGTTGCTTGTCGTCTGCGTGTGTGGCTACTAAGGATAGCTGGTCGTGTCGTTTCGTGGCTAGTTGATGTTCATGTATGCGGATCGTTAGCTGTCTTCCTGTTTGTCCTATGTAGCGTTTTGTGCAATCCTTGCATGGGATTTTGTATATTATCCTCATAGGTCAAGCAAAACAAAGAACAGCCAGGGAATTCCTAGAGGCATGGCACTCACTCACAAACTCCATCAACAAACACATCGACCTGGACCCAATATACCGGCCACGACAGCGGACAGCTGAAACTGACTGCTCATTTAGCACAGAACTATGTTTCCTAATCAACGTCTCTATCTCAGGCTTACTGCAGTGTTCCACCATAGCTCAGCGCATGCTGAAAAAGCAACAGACCATTTTCTGTTTGAGGACTCCGCAAACCTCCATATGAATTTCAATCATTTTAGAGCCCTGAAGCCTCCCATGTCCTGGCCCCCGCCACACCCACCCGGCCTAGTTATAGCATAGCAGCCAATACACACTACCTATGGTTCGTCATAAACAGTCTCCGTGATCAGTTGTTAATGCTCCAAACAAATCATTATCGATTCCTATGTCAACTGTTAGTCTCTCTCTTTCGGCTCTATTCCGACACCTTGTTTCCTCCTAATTATTGCACCCCCACATATTTTCTGCGTATAGACCAAAATTTTTTTGAAAACCATCAGTGCTGGGGACAGCGTCACTGGACCGAAAATGTTAACTCTTTCCAACATCCTTTGATCTTGCCCCGAGGAAGCTTGATACTGTGCTTGTGCAATCACCCCCTGCACATAAGACAGAACTGTGTTAATCCTGAAAAGGTCTCTTGTTGATGAATCCCATTACAATGTGAGCCATTGGCATCGACATCGTAGGTCAATAAATATAGAAATCATGTTGTTGTGGTTCTGTTCGCCGAGCTGGAAGTTTTTGTTGCAAACGTTTCGTCCCCTGACTAGTTGACATCCTCAGTGCTTTGGAGCCTCCTGCGAAGCGCTTCTGTGGTGTTTCCTCCGGTATTTATAGTGGCCTGTCCCTGCCGCTTCCGGTTGTCATTTTCAGCTGTCCGCTGTCGTGGCCGGTATATTGGGTCCAGGTCGATGTGTTTGTTGATGGAGTTTGTGGATGAATGCCATGTCTGTAGGAATTCCCTGGCTGTTCTTTGTTTGGCTTGACCTATGATGGTAGCGTTGTCCCAGTCGAATTCCTGTTGCTTGTTGTCTGCTAGTGTGGCTACTAAGGATAGCTGGTCGTGTCGTACCACTGGGACAACACTACCATCATAGGTCCACTTCCTGGACCCAATATACCGGCCACTACAGTGGACACCTGAAACTGACAACCGGAAGCGGCAGTGACAGGCCACTATAAATACCGGAGGATACATCACAGAAGCGCTTCGCAGGAGGCTCCCAAGTACTGAGGATGTCACCTAGTCAAGGGACGAAACGTTTGCAACAAAAACTTCCAGCTCGGCGAACAGAACCACAACAACGAGCACCGGAGCTACAAATCTTCTCCCAAACTCATTTACAATATATAGAAGTTCATGTGGAACAAGCTGCTAAACCTTTCCTCACAATCAGCACATTCTATACTGAGTCGTGCTCCTTTGCAGGTGTTATGAGGTTTCTTTCCAATTAACATTAATCAATTAGAGAGTGTGCACCTAACGCATACCCATCCTAGCCGTCTATACTACCTGACCCGGTGAAATTCACTCCTTGTGTGTCTGCACACGTCTTTCCAAATATTTTAGAATCAGCTTCTGAATAATTTTTCCTGCGAAAAAGTAATAATTCTCGAGTTCAATAGCTGTAGAGGGAAAAAGAAAACGTGCTCCAAACTTCTCTTTATCATTCATCAACTGGTTTTGAAGTTCTAAACTCGAGATGTCGATCCATCCGAATGAGGGAATTTCCCTCCTGTTTCCTCTTACCACATTCACATCACCTGGAAACCTTCTCTGTGAACACAAATCAGTTTTACCTGGTGTCACGCCATATGATCTATTCGTCTTTTCCACCATCCCATGAAACCCCGTCTTGTCTTTTCAAATGGCATTATCCCTCACTACATCGTTGGCTTCCTTTCCATTTCCTTGTTTTCAAGTAAACGCTGTCCATTCTTCCTGCCGTCTTTTCATTCCAGTCATCGGAATCCATGGCTTTTATTATCTCTTTATATCCCAGTATAGAAAGGATGCTGGGTTCAATGCAACACATGAAATCCCGCTCTAATGCTGGATACTGCCATTACCAATGCAGGGAAAATGGGAGCTCGTTCAGTCAAAAGTGAATCCGTTGGTTGTTGCACAATGGATCAATCACTGATGGGGCCTTGACTGTTTTTACTCACTTTTCTACCCTGTATGAACATGTGCTAAAGCAACACAATAAGGGAACATGGAATGCCACAGTTCAGAAACTGGCTATTCGATGCAACAAATGCACCGAATGCGTACCCATCATGGCCGCCCAGACTCCCTGTCGCGGTACAATTCATTCCTTGCGTGTCTGCAGGCGTCTTTACCAATATTTTAGAATCAGCTTCTGAATTTTTTTTCCAGCGAAAAAGTAATCATTTTCGAATTCAATACCTGTAGAAGGGAAAGGAAAACGTGCTCCAAACTTCTCTTTATCATTCATCGCTGGTTTTGAAGTTCTATAGTCTTGATATAGATCCATCCAAATGAAGGAATTTCCCTCCTGTTTACTCTCACCAAATTGACATCGCCTGGAAACCTTCCAAACGGACACAACTCAGTTTTACCTGGTGTCACGACACATGATCTATTCGTCTTTTCCACCATCCCTTAAAACCTTGCCTTGTCTTTTCAAATGGCATTACCCTTGACTACATTACTGGCTTCGTTTCCATTTTTTTTGTTTCCAAGTAAACGCTGTCCATTCTTCCTGACGTCTTTTCAGTCCAGTCATCGCCATCCATGTCTTTTGTTATCTCTTTATATCCCAGTATAGTCCATGTTGAGAAAGGATGTTGTGTCAAATGCAACACATTAAAACCCACTCTAATGCTGTATCCTGCCATTACTAATGTAGGGAAAATCGGAGCTAGTTCAATCAAAAGTGAATCCGTTGGTTGTCGCATAATGGATCAATCCCTGACAGGGAAGTGACAGTTTTACCTCACTTTTCTCCCTTGACTGAACATTTGCTTAAGAAACACACTAAGAGAACATAGAATGCCAACAGTTCAGAAACTGGCTATTCAATGCAACAAATGCACACAAATCCTCCAGGGATTAACCCTCAAAGAACAATTCCTTACCCTTTTTCTCTTCATTTGATCCTGAAGAAGGCACCTTATTGACAGTCGACCCAGTTGTAGGCAGATCATATCTCTGGCGCAGTGAGGCAGCGGTGATAACCAGTGAGCCACCTTTCGGCCCTGTACAATATTGCAAGGCACATGCGGACGCGTTTGTAATGTGATTCCTGTCAAAGATGCTCTACTTTTGTTGTTGCCCTTAGCAGGAACAATAAATCCTGATTCCCTGAACAAGAAATGAACTCAAACCACAGCGGTGAAAGCGCTGCATCGTAACCACTAGTCACCAGGAAAGACGGCATGTGCAGTTGCGTCTTCTCTAAACAGCATAGATTTCTTTTCCAGCGATGAGAAATTTCTATCAAAAAAGAACTTTCGTGACAGCGTGCTTTTACAGCACAGAACAATACATGATGTCAGTGCCAGCCATCAAACATCCATCCATTCTCCTTTCCAGTTACCACTACCTAGCCCACAGCCTGACGTCTGAAGTGTTCATCTCAATGAGACTTTCCATGCAAAGTTTTAATTTCAAATGAACCAGCGATAGAGACTGAATTCAGATCCCATCACATTTGTTCATGACCTGGGGAGAACTGAACCTCATTTTGACCCATAGAAGGAACTACACAGACACATCTTTTGAGAGCGACAAAGAACTCAGTAGAGCCCAACTTGCAGAAAATGAGGAATTGAACAGTTTGGCTTCTTCTTTGTTCACTATTAGCTTTACAACCCGTTTCGGTTTACATAAGTAAACTGGCAGGAGGCTGTCCTTCTTAGACTGCCCCAATCGTGAATATTTGGTACCTGCTAAACGTTGATTTCTCCACCTCTGGAGCAGCCTGGCTAGCTGTGCTCTTCCAGCCTCCTACCTGTTTCATTTGGATTCCAGCACATTCCTGTCTCTACATAAGGAACAGAAGCACACAGCCGCATCCCTGGACGTTTTCGTCCTGCACTGTTTCACCGTTACTTTACTGCTCCTACTGAGTCACATTTTTCTTCCTGCCAAATGAAGGCATTATTCGCATCAGAAGCTTATCATCCTCATATTCCTCGAAAGAAAAACACGGATGTGGACTTCCAAACTGAAACAGATGAGGCCTGGTCTGCGTAAAAAAAAATGACTTCTAGCCGTTCCTTCAAAAATAATTCCTCACAACATATAGAACACACCTTCGGATGCTTGCTGCAATAGTTGTAAGAAAATTCAACAAGACTGCCGTGAGAATGGAGGCAAAAACTCCTGGTTTACAAAACCAGGGCTCGAACCACTGAGATAAGGAAGCACTAACGTCTTGAGACTGACAAAAGATGATGACCTCGAGCAGAACAAATTCTGTCAAATCAGTTTTGTGATACAAGCTTCGTTTTGTGTGACAAAATACGACTTGAAACCCACTTCTTTGATCACTTGTTTGTTATAACACTTTGTCAGCATCCCAATATCTCATAATATGACAGGGATCATTTGTTTAAACTCACACAGAGGAAAAGCTTTGAAGTTTCTATTATGAAAACGACACGACGGAGTGTTGATACCAAATAATTGCCCTTGATTTCAGCATGTATTACAGTTTTTCTTCATCACTTGGTGAGTAATTCCTTTCCTATAGCCCTGTGCGATTTACGTAGCGACGGGGTTTCATAATTTATGGCTTTGGCAGAAGATGTTTAGGCAACAAACGTGAAACAGTTCAAATCGAACATGCTCTGGAGGTTGGAATTCGAGGGAATGCAGATATCTGAGAGAGCACTTTAAAACATAATCTCGGGTGTCGTGTCCGCTGGCTGGGTTGGCATACTATTGACCAGCTCCGTTTGCTCTTGGGTGGGCTGAAGGACATGACAGTAATACATAGAGGGAAGACAGTCAAGAGACTTGTAGAAAATGATGAAACCTTTAAAATTTAGCTGCCCAGTGATGGGTGAGCAACTCTTGTTGTGAGTACACCCACATGAGGAAGAGGTATTGGAAGACATCAGGATTACATGATTGGGTGAATACCTGCAACTCCTTCCCTTCCACCATGAGGGAGCACGTGTAGAAAGATAAAGCTGCGAAGGCCGCATTGCACGTTTGGGAAAATGGGCGTTGGTAAAAATGTCATTCAGATAATGCACAATGAAACAGTGAACAGAACGCAAGTACACCCTTGAACAGAAGCTGAGGGAGTTAGAACATAGAACATAGAACATTGAACATTACAGCGCAGTACCGTCCCTTCGGCCCTCGATGTTGCGCCGAACTGTGTACCAATCTGAAGACCACCTTACCTCCAACGCCTCATCTTCACCATGGACATCCAGTCCCTGTACACCTCCATCCCCCATCACGAAGGACTGAAAGCACTCCGCTTCTTCCTTTCCCGCCGTACCACCCAGTACCCTTCCACCGACACCCTCCTTCGACTGACCGAACTGGTCCTCACCCTGAACAACTTTTCTTTCCACCAGGACAGAACCCCACTGGTCCTCACCTACCACCCCACCAATCTCCATGTACAGCGCATCATCCGCCGTCACTTCCGCCACCTCCAAACAGACCCCAGCACCAAGGATATATTTCCCTCCCCTCCCCTATCAGCTTTCCGTAGAGACCACTCCCTCCGCGACTCCCTTGTCAGATCCACACCCCCCACCGACCCAACCACCACTCCCGGCACCTTCCCTTGCAACCGCAGGAGGTGCAACACTTGCGCCCACACCTCCCCCCTCACTTCTCTCCAAGGCCCCAAGGGAAACTTCCATATCCGCCACAGATTCACCTGCACCTCCACCCACATCATCTACTGCATCCGCTGCAGCCGGTGTGGCCTCCTCTATATTGGGGAGACAGGCCGCCTACTTGCGGAGCGATTCAGGGAGCACCTCTGGGCCACCCGGACGAACCAACCCAACCAACCTGTGGCACAGCATTTCAACTCCCCCTCCCACTCCACCGAGGATATGCAGGTCATTGGACTCATCCACCGCCAAACCACAACAACCCGACGGTCGGAGGAGGAGCGTCTTATCTTCCGACTGGGAACCCTCCAACCGCAGGGGATGAACTTGTACTTCACCAGTTTCTTCATCCCCCCTCCCCCCACCTTGTCTCAGCCGGATCCTTCCAGCCCGGCACCGCCTTCCTGACCTGCAGTCTTCTTCTTGACCTCTCCGCCTCCACCCTACTCCGACCTATCACCCTCACCTTGACCTCTTTCCACCTATCACATTTCCAACTCCCCTCCTCCAAGTCCCTCCTCCCTACCTTTTATCTTCTCCTGCTGAACACTCTCTGCTCATTCCTGAAGAAGGGCCTGTGCCCGAAACGTCGAATCTCCTGTTCCCTGGATGCTGCCTGACCTGCTGTGCTGTTCCAGCAATAAAGTTTCAACTTTGATCTCCAGCATCTGCAGACCTCACTTCCTCCTCCATTATTCCATGTACGTCCATATGCTTGTCCAATGACGACTTAAATATACTTAAAGTTAGGGAATCTTCTCCCGCTGCAGGCAAAGCATTCCATACCCTTACTACTCTCTGAGTAAGTAAACTACCTCTGACACCTGTCCTCTATCTATCATCCCTCAATTTAAAATTATGCCTCCTCGTGATGGTTGTCACCCTTCTTGGAAGAAGCTTCTCCCTATTCACCCTGTCGAACCCTCTGATTATAATTTATGTCTCTGTTAAGTCACATCTCAACCTTCTTCTCTCTATCGAGAAAATTACAAGTACTGCAGCCTTTCCTGATAAGACATTCCCTCCATACCAGGCAACATCCGAGTAAATCTCCTCTGCACCCTTTCCAAAGCTTCCATATTCTTCTTATAATGCAGTGACCAGAACTGTACACAATACTTCAAGTGTATCCGCACTAGAATTTGTACAGCTGTAGCATAACCTCATGGTTCCAGAACACGATCCCTCTATTAATAAAAGTTAAAACACTGTATGCCTTCTTCACAACTCTGTCAATCTGGCTGGCAACTTTCAAGGATCTGTGTACCTGGACACTGAGATCTTTCTGCTCATCTACACTACCAGGAATCTTACCATTACTCTAGTACTTTGCATTCCTCTTACTCTGACCAAAGTGAATCACCTCACAATTATCCGCATTAAATTCCATTTGCCACCTCTCAGCCCAGCTCCGCAGCTTATCTATATCTCGCTGCAACATTCTACGTCATTCGTCACTATCCACAACTCCACCAACCTCAGTGTCGTCTGCAAAAGTACTAACACACTCTTCTCCGCCCTCATCCACGTCGTTTATAAAACGAACAGCAGTGGACCCAACAGCGATCCTTGCGGTTCAGCACTGTTAAGTGGACTCCAGGAGTAACATTTCCCAGGAACCACCGCCCTGTGTCTTCTTTCAGCAAGCCAATTGCTGACACAAACTGCTTTATCTCCAACAATCCCATTCCTCCGGATCTTTTACAATCGCCTACTGTTGGGAACCTTATCGAACGCCTTGCTGAAATCCATATACACATCATCATCTCATCTACCTGCTTGGTCACCTTCTCAAAGAACGACATCATGTTTTTGAGGCACGACGTAACCTTCACAAAACTATACTGACTATCCCTAATCAAATTATTCTTTTCTAGATGATTATAAATCCTATCTCTTATAACCTTTTCCAACACTTTGCCAACAACTGAAGTGAAGCTCACTGGTCTATAATAAATAGGATTGTCTCTACTCCCATTCTTGAACATGGAAACCACATTTGGTATTCTCCAGTCTTCTGGCACTATTCCTGTCGATAATGATGACTTAAAGATCAATGCCAAAGGCTCGGCAATCACACCAATAGCTTCCCAGAGGATCCTAGGATAAATCCCATCCGGTCCAGGTGACATATCTACTTTCACGCTCTGCAGGATTTCTAATACCTCCTCCTTCTAATACCTCCTTCTAATACCTCCTCCTCAATCACACCGAGTCCAGTCGCCTGTATCTCAGTATTCCCCTCGACAACATTGCCGTTTTCCCGACTGAATACTGTTGAAAAGTACACAACTTCCCAAAAATGTCACTGATTGGCCCTAATCTTACTCTCGTCATTTTTTTATCCCTTAAATACATATCGAAAGCCTTCGGTTTAACCCTGACCATATCAGCCAACAACTTCTCCCGTCTCCTCCTGGCTCATTTGAGTTCTCTCTTTCAGTCTTTTCTGGCTACCTTGTAACCATCAAGCACTCTAAATGAGTCTTCGCATCTCATCCTAACATAAGGCTTCTTCTTCCTTTTGACCAGAGAATCTACTTCCTTCGTAAACCACGGCTCCAGCGCTCTACAGCTTTCTTCCTGTCTGACAAATTCATACTTATCTAGGACACACAGTAGCATTTCCTTGAATGAGCTCCACATTTCTAATGTGCCTATACACTGCAGCTTCCTTCACCATCCTCTGCTTCATAAATCCTACCTAATCGCGTCATAAATGACGTTCCCCCCGCTGTAACTCTTGCCCAGTGGTATACACCTATCTATATCTATCGCATTAGTAAACTCAACAGAACGGTGATCTCTATCACCAAAGTGCTCACCAACTTCCCAGTCTAACACTTGGCCGGGCTCATTACCCATTACTGAATCTAATGTGGCCTCGCGCCTTGTTGGCCTGTCTACATACTGTGTAAGGAACCCTTCCTGCACACAGTGGACAAAAACTGAACCAAATATAATAATCGTACTATCGTGTTTTCTGCCAATATTTGGAAAGTTGAAGTCCCCCATGATAACTACCCTATCGCCATCACTCCTGTCGAAAATCATATTTGCTATCCTTTCGTCTAAATCTCTGGAACTATTCGGAGGCCTATAGAAAACTCCCAATAGCGTGACCTCTCCTTTCCTGTTTCTAACGTCAGCCCATATTACCTCAGTTGACGAGACCCAAACATCCTTTCTGCAACTGTAATACTGTCCTTGACCAACACAGCCACACGTCTCCCTCTTTTACCTTTTTCTCTATTCTTACTGAAATCCTGGAATCTGCAAAAACCATTACTGTCCCTGCTCTATTCATGTCTCCGAAATGGCCACAACATCGAATTCCCAGGTACCAACCCATGCTGCAAGTACGTCCACCTGATTCTGGATGCTCCTGGCATTGAAGCAGACACACTCCAAACCAAATTCTTGCTTGCTGGTGCCATCTTGCGCCCCTGAAACCTGATTCTGGACCTCTCTCCTCTCAATTTTTTCTGTACTTGAACTACAATTATTGTTCCCACCCCCCTGCTGGATTAGTTCAAACAGACCCTAATAGCCTTAGCGAATCCCCCCCCCCCCCACCCAAAGATATTGGTACCCCTCTGATTCATATGAAGATCATCCTGCTTGTACAGGTCTCACCTACCCCAGAAACAGCCCCAATTATCAAAGAATCTAAAACTCTCCCTCCTGCACCATCCCTGTAGACACGTGTTCAACTCCTCTCTCTCTCTCTTTCTCTATTCATTGCCCCACTAGCACCAGAGCAGGGAGGGAATTTGAAAGAACGGGTGGAAGTGTATTATGACCGTGTCGTCCAAACGAATGGTTTCACGTTTGAGCTGCAGAAGGGCAGAGACGTGGAAGAGTTTATGATGTTAATGAAGTGCAAGTCGGCTGACATGGTGATGTTGGGGATATGTGGTTAAAAACACATCACGAGTTGAAGGATGTCACCATGGCAATGACGTGTCTGTTTAGACTCAAACAATTGCTAGGGAGAAATTTGAATCAGTGGCGAGGCATTTTCTCCTGTCACGTCGTCGATGATGCCTTCCAGCTCATCTCATCCACTTCCCTCAACGCCACTCCCAAAACCCATCCCTCCAAATATGACGAGGACAGAACTTCCTTCTTCATCACTTTAAAATCTAACAGTCTCTGTAGACATCATGTCATCCTCCGGTATTTCCGTCAGCTGCAAATGAACCCCAACAATTAAGATTTTCTATGAAGATCATTCCCTCTTCAACTCCCTTACAAAGTCCACGCTACCACAAAACCACCCTCCCCTCCCAGCACCTTCTCATTCTAACACGGGATTTGCAAAACATCCACCCACACATCCGTCCTCAACTCCGTCAAAGGACCAAAAGGACCCTTGCATGTCCATCAGAGTTTTATCTGCATTTCCACGCATATCATTTATTGTATCAATTGCTCCCTTTGCTGTCTCCTCGACATTGAGGAGATCGGATGCCTAATTACAGACCGCTTCAGAAAACATCTCCGCGACACCCGCACCAAACAACACCACTGGCCCCTGGCTGAACAGTCAACTCTCCCTCCCACACAGCCAAGTTCATTCAGGTCCAGGGCTTCCGCCACTCTCATGAACTGTCCTATCTGTACATTTTCCATCCGACCTATCTGCTCCAGCCTGCGACCTTTCATCATTATACCCACCTCCATCAATCCATCACTCTCTCAACTACCTTGTCCCACCCTCATCCGCTTCCATTTGTCTCTGTACCCCCTCGGTTCACAAACCTCTTTCCTGATGAAATCTCGTGTCCAAAACATCGATTTTCCTGTTCATTCGATGCTGCCTGCCCTGCTGCGCTTTTCCAGGATCACACTTTCGATTCAGTGGAGAGGTAGTGGATTTTGAGTTAGGGATTGAAGTCAGAGGCCTCTGTTTTGCAATGATTGATTGTAAGAAATCTCTGCTCCAACAGGACTGGATGTCAGACATGTCAGGACAGTGTTTGACCTGGAGGGAACAAGGAGGCGATCGTGTTCATATCCACCTGATGACCTGCTCGTTCTCTGTGGTGGAAGTTGTGTGCATGAAAGATTCTGACAAAATTCTGGACAAATTCTTAGTGTCGAAAATCCCTTACCTTCAGACCATATTTTCAGACAGATTCTAGAGTCTTTTGAAAGACGGTTTCACACTCTCATTTTTGGATCTCATGAATTTCGCAGGATATTCGAAGGGGAAGATTTAGAAGTCAACCTCTCCACCATAATCTGATGAAGCCACGAATTCTATCCCAAATACAACTTGATCAGATTTCGAACATGAAAGGAAAAAGCTCTGGTAAAAGTGTTAGATAAGTCGTTCACTTATTGTGCGTGTGGACCAGGTTTTTACCTGTCATTAGACTTACACACCTCAGTTGCAGTCATATTGAGGAATGATTGTGGAAATGTAGGGATTCATTTCCCTGTCTGAGCTGATTTCCCATGGACACAATGATACCAGGAACAAGCCATTCACCTGCTCAGAGTATGGGAAGGGATTCACTCTGTCTCTGACCTATTGCGACACCTGCTCGTTCAAAATGACGAGAAACGATTTCAGTGTCTGAACTGCGGAAAATGCTTTAAAACGTCCAGCGATTAGTCAACCGAACACCACGTTTATACTAATGTGAAACCTTTCTCTCTCCGGACTTTGGAAAATGTTATCAAACCTCTATGTGCTTCATCTCTGAGAAATATGCTCACATAAATACGAGTTCATTAAGATATATAGAGACCTGACGTCTGACCCAAGTGCTCACCCGGAATAGAGACCTCTCCAATTCCAAATCTGTGGGACCCTGCTGCAAAGTCCTGCGACCGGATGGCTCATCACCTTTCTCGCAATATTAACAGGTCTTTCTAAATGCCATGACTGCGGGAAGTGCTGCACAAGTTCCTGAATACTTACGTGTGTTCAACGTGTTCACACTGAATAAAGACAATAATCATTATAAACTTTCCTGAGGACAGTTCATCATGAACGTCATCACATTGTGGAGAGACCTACCAAATATGTAGCCTGTGGGATGTGCCCTCTAGTCTCTGTAGAACTGATTTCCCATCGATATTTTCGAATTGTGAGAGACGTTTCAAGGAACCCACTTCAGGAATAGGTTCAAGCGATCATCTCAACTCTCAGTACACCATCTGGTTTGCAGTTGGCAGCAAGCATTTACCTGCTCCATGTGAGCAAAACAGTTAGGTCACTCATCGACCCTGTTGAGAGAATAGAGGATCCCAATGAGGGAAGGAATTCACTCACTCATCGACCCTACTGAGGCAGCGTAGTGTTTACAAATCTCAACAGCAATTGAACGTTGTTGTTCTTCACATTCATTCCTGGAATCAAAGTTGGAATATTCTCGATAACAATCAAATAAATCAACTTTGTGTTAAATGCTTTGAGTAGGTAATGAGCAAGTTAGACGAAGTCAAGCCTGTGGAGGTGACCAGCTTGATTTTCCACAGACATATGTCAAGATGCAATACGGCAAACTGCTAAAGAACAGGACATGGATTGAGTTTTGGCTGATTGGCAGAAGGCAGATAGTTGGGTAAAGGGGTCTTCTCCAGGATGGCAGCCCGTGACTAGTGGAGTTCAGCAGGAGTCAGTGTTGGCAACGCAGCTATTCACATTATGTATGAAGGATCCATTCAAAGGAATTGAGGGTGTTGTTGCTCCATTTGAAGAAGACACAATGAAAGGTGGAAGTGCAGATCTTATTGTTTAAGTGGGCATGCGGCAGAATGACTTGAACAAATTGAGTGCTTTGAAAAAATAGTTGCAGTTGCGATACTTTGTGGAAAAGTGTGCGGTCATATGTTTGGTGGTAAGAGTAGAGGCACAAACAATTTTCTGAAAACATAAAGAATTCAAAGTTCAATTTTCTCTTATGTTTAACATGCAGTTTCAGTTGGTGTTTAGGAAGGCAAATACAATGCAGGCGTTCAGTTCAAGTGAATAGGAAGGCACGGGCAGAGGTTTACACCTCAGTCAATTGGAGCCTCTGGACAGATGAATTTGGAACATTAGGAGCAGGTCTAGGCCCCATATCTAAGTGATTATAAGTTTTGATTGGTGGATAGGAGGTTTATAATGGCTGACTCAGTGGTGAGTACTAATGTCTTGCGGTCTCAGCGATGTTGGTTCAATATCTACTTTGGACGACTGTGTATTTGGAGTTTGCACAATCGTCCTTAGACTAAAGATGTGTGCCTGACGTTATTTTGTCATGGGAAATGCAGAGTTACAGAAATTGTGTAGACATGTGAGTTTGGGTGTGATTCCCTTCGCAGGATTAGTGGGGGTTTCTTGGTCCGAATGGCCGGATTCCACATTGTTGGTTTTCCGTTAGAACAACGTTGATTGCTGAGATTTACGCCATGTCATAAGACTTTTTTTTAAAAAAAAGGCTGACAGCTTCCATGGTTTCAAGTGAATCTCTTGAATGATATAAAGAGTGGAGGGGCATTCTGAAGGAGGACTTTATAAAGGTCAATCGAGGATCTGAGATGTCATCAGAACATAAATTTAAGTATAGTCTAAAGGGAATCTACAAGTAATTAAGAACTGGAGACCAAATAGGACCACTTTAAGACGAAAGTGCTCACCTTTGTCTTGAATCTCAGCAGATGAAGAGACATATAATGTTCACTTCGCGTCAGTTTACACCATAGAGAACGACATAACGGGTACAACTAAATATTGATGTTTTCAAAGTAGTTCACATTGAAAAGGGGAAGGGCTGGACGACCTGGAAAATATAAAGTTGGATATTTCTCTGGGATCTGACCTCCTGTATCCCGGAAAATTGTGGGAAGTTAGGTAAAGAAAGCTTTGGGACTTTCGTAGAAATATTTTTATCATCTATTATGACGAGTGGGGCACCGAATGACCCGGGGATGCCTCATGTGCCTTTGTTTAGAAAGCATTTCACGGAGAAGCCTGGGAGCGATAGACGTTTGTGTCTGATTAAGGTCGTGGGTAAGTTGTTTGGTGCAATTCTAAACGATAGGATTTATATGAATGTTTAGATACAAGGAATGAATCGGGATAATCAGCATGGTTTTGCACAAAATTGATTGAGTTTTTTGAGGGGGTAACCAAGAAGATCAATGAGGACAAAGTAACAGACTTTGCTCACTTGGACTTTAATACAATATTTTACACGGTTCCACATGGTTGACTAATTCATAAAGTTACATCGCATGGAGTTAAATGTAAGTTTTCCACTTAGATATAAAATTAGTTTAATAGCAGGATGCTGAGAATGGTGGTGCAGGGTCGCTTGTAGACTGGAGGACTATTACCAAATATGACTCATGGGCTGAGCGCACATTCTTTTTTTTACATTTAAATAAATGATTTAGGTGGCAAGATAGAAGTAAGTTTGCAAAATTGGTAGTAGAAAGTGTGAAGCGATTTTCTCGTCAGGTCAGTTTCTCTCTGGCCTCCAGTTTAGAAAGCATGTGGGAGAGGAGTGGAGAAGGGCCATTTGTCCATCGTGAAGCGCACGATATCAGGCATACATCTATTCTCGTCCCGGTTTGCAGCAATTAGATTCTCCCTGCGATCTAAAATGACATAAGAATGGTACTGAAGGTTGACCTGGTCACACGTTTGAAACCCCTTTGGGGAACGTATTCTCATGTTCACATACAAAGGCACATTCCGCGACAGTGACAGAGTCGTCAGGATTCTCCCCACTCCATGTGCTTTATGTCTACAAGTTTCCCTGGAGAAAGGCGGCTTTAAGTGGAATACAAGGCACTTCGCCAGAAATTGTGCACCGTTGTGGTGAGCCGCGATATGAAATGGATACTGAGCTGAAATAGTCGAACACGCTTCTCATGTGTAACTTTCAATAACAGAAATCCCTCCACAACAAGCCCTCAGGATCCTGGGACCTGACAGCATAGCGCCCAGCAGACATTCCTCACAAAAAACAACGGACGCACGGCAAAATCTAAGCACTTTCTCGTCTCGTCTTGTTCTATTTCTGCCTCTGTCACACCTCCACTTTCCCCTGAACGTCCATTCCCGATGTCAATGCGCTGTTTGATATAAACACAGGCACATCGAGAAAGGAATCTTGATCTCAAAAGCAGAGCCAGGGAACGTAAGCTGCAATGGCTTGCTCTCGGCTGGGTAATGAGACATCACGGTCTCATCGTCCTGATTATCATATAGACTGATTCCACAAATATGCACCGTAATAGTTATTACCAATTGAAATGTGCCAATGAATACCGTGATTGTCAGAACTATTGGGGAGCGTAGCTTCGACCTCTTCCTCGCCGAGGGACATTTTGCAAAGAATGTCCTGTTACTTCACAAACTGACCTCCTCACAGCTGGCCATGGAAGTGTCTAGCACAAAAATGCCCTTTGGCCCATATGTCTGCACCAGTCCAACACAATCCCCTGAAATGTTCTTATCTCATTTGGCGTCACTTGGTTCAGAGGGGCAAACGTATTCAGTCATGGAAGTGGACAACTAAATGGGTCTTACCTGCTCTGGAGTTTTCTGCCTTTACAATCCTGACAGGCGGTTGGTTGCAGATTACTAACGTTCCTTGCCTGAATTATATGCATTTCATCTTATCCTGCTATTTGAATTTCAAACAAGAAAGCAGAGAACAAGCACTCTTCAAGTTCACTCTCGGCTTTCAATTACAGTCAGAAAATGCTGAACTGCATGAGGAATCCACAGTGGAATTAACGCCCATCGCGTCAACCACTTGGCCACAACTGCAGAAGCGCGCTACTAAACTCGTTCCAAGTTTAGTTGTTTGAATTCAATCACCACAGTTTCGATAGGGTTAAACGTCAGGACATGTTTGGACTGTGTAAACAATCTCGATGGTTGAATTGGTCATTCAGTTAAAAAAGAAAGGGAGAGATTGCAGGAGAAACTGAACAGATCTGGCAGCATCTGGGGAGAGACAAACAGAGATAACGATTCAGAGCTTCTCCAGGAGTTTCTCAGAACTCCATTTTCTCTCACAGGTAATGTCATAACTGCTGAGTTCCTTGAGCAGTTTCTGTTTTTTTTTTTGAGAGTCCGAGTGTCCACAACCCTTCACGAGCCATTCAACAATGCAGAAACGCCTTTGTGTTTCCTCACTGGATTTGGTTTCCGTTTGTGTACACATTACTGACCCTATTAAAAACCAGAAAGTGCACAGCAAAGGAGTCGGATGGATAAGAACAGAGACCGCTCCATGCGTGTGTACACCCTCTCGGTTAACAGCCAAACGAGAGGACTAATTCCTCCACAGAGGCTTGGGAGGCCCTTGTCGTATGCCCCTTGCAGGATCTCCTAAAGCAGACTGACAGTGAATTCAAGCTTTTGCCTGTCCTTCGCAAAATGAAAATTGTCTTCAATTTGTTTGACGTTTCCAAAATTAATCCTGGAGCATTCATTGTGGACAATGGGAACAATTTGATCTCACACTTTGCAGACAAATACATGTCACCGGGAACCAGCTCTCCTAAAACCGGAACGTTCTCCCTTCGGGCCTTATGATGAATATTTTTCTGACCTCGGTAAAAACCCGTAAATATGCGGACAAAAAAATAACCGATTGTGTGAGAACAGCTGTCGCTCTGTTCCTGGGTCGTGGGAGAACAGCAACCTGTCAGTGAAGAGCTGAACGCACTGACTAATATCGCCACAGAGACTGATGATCCAATGGCTTCAATGATCCGTGAATGCCAGCTGCAGCCTGCTCCTCCCATATTGACAATCGTCCTTAATTAGTATGACGTTTCCGAAATAAATTCTGGGCAATTCACGGTGAAGACATGGGAATAGTCTGATCCCACCCTTTACAGACACACGCATGACACCGGAAATCAGTTTTCCTCCGACAGAGATCATCTCACTTCCAGCCTTTCAGTGTCCTATCTGTTCTCGCGTTTTCCAATTGCCCTGGAGCTGAGATGAGATTTGACATCCTGACGTGCAGGACCGAGAATCCTTCAAATGTCACAGATCAATTCATGTCCGGAGTACATCAGAGTCAAAGTATCGGCTCCCGAAAGAACGGAAAGACTTCTAAACTGTCTCTGCACAGCCGGCCAGTTCACCCTTCATTTTCCTCTGAATCAGCGTCCCAAGGAATATCTAAAGATTCACAAAGCTCGAGGCTGGGATTTCTGTTTTGCTTGTTGAAAGGTTTCTCACTTGACAACTGGCAACATTTTCCCAGAATCTTTTCACAATCCTCTGCTTTGAACCATGTAGAGAGATAAATAAACCTTCTTTTGTGGAGAGATTCACAACTCTGGGATGTTTTGTTTGGAGCAAAGAAGATTAATGGGAGATTTATTGGGGACGTTTATAAGGAAGTGGGAGAAAGAGGTGTGAATAGGCGAGTTAATGGTCAGGAAGAACTGCTGCCTCTGATCAGGGCAATTGACCAGAGGACGAAGAGTGAAGACGTTTAATGGAAAAACACAACTTGTTTCAAATTAACTCAGTGAAATCTACATATATCCCATGCATAGGCATATAGATAGATTGGATGAGTGGGCAAAAACTTGTCAGATGCAGTTACATGTCGGGATTGTGAGGTCATGCACATTGGTCGGAAGATTCAAAAGACAGAGTACTATAAAAATCGAGAGAAAGTAGAAGAAACGTGTGACACAGAGGAATTTTATACACGGCACAAAGTTTAGGATCATATTATTTCCCTGACAAAAATGTTGGCTTCCTTTCCGATTGCAAACAATGAAAGAGATGGTTTCCCAGGAAAGAAAAAATTACTGAAACTAATAGCCGAATCGGAAATTTAGAAAAGACTTGGAACGTTCCAATGGACGACGTTGACGTTTATGGCTCTCTCACATTTGTTTACAATGGGCTGGGTGTGTGAAATGGGGGAGCTGGGGAGTGGAAGTCAGATTACCCATGATTACTTCATCCTTCATCTGTCTTCGTCATTTTTACGGTTTATTTCGCATTTTGGTTCCCGTGAGTGCCCTTGTAAACTATAGCCGCTGGTGACTTATTTCCCTGTTTGTTCTTCATTACGATTCGAAGGAATTCAACATTCGTTTCTCCTGAATCTCGGTAATCTCTGATCAAATATCACCAGAACCTCGACATTTTCCACTTCTGTCTGTCTTCGTGGAATATTAATTGATCCGTCACTGTGTTACTGTTGTACAAACCAAGAACAAATCAAACAGCATCAATAGCATCTAAGATGTAAACGCAGATAACTGCAGCCGCTCCCCAGAGCACTGCCAACTGTGCGATCACAGAAGCATACATTGTACAGCCAGGAAACTCAAAACAATAGAAACACTCTTTTGGGCTGCGGACCTAGTTGTATTTCTCAATCAGAAATCGAATTTTACATTGGTGATCTCAACAGTTCCCTCACACAAGGAACTAACTAATGCTGCAGACGGAGGATAAAGTGTGGACTGTAGATACTGGAGATCACAGTCAAGAGTGTGGTGCTGGAAAACATAGCAGATCAGGCAGCATCCGAAGACTAGCAGAATCGACGTTTTGGCCGAATGCCTGATGAAGTATTCATGTCAGAACCATCCATTCTCCTGCTTCTTGAATGCTGCCCAATCTGCTGTACTTTTTCAGCAACGCACTCTCCATTGCTGCAGACTGTCACCTAATCCAAGCTTCACGCCACGGAATCAGCGACACTCAGTGTCATGAGTCAACCTACTGCAGACACCTGGCAGTGGTGTTTCGTGTCAAGTTGATCTTCAAGAATGCGTATCGTGAGTTGTCTGTCCTTTATAATGTTTCCTGCAGTCACTACAGGCAACATTGTTTGTCCAAATTTGTCCTGTCTTTGATGGGTATTTGGTCCATTTTTTGGTGAGTTGTTGTCAAATGTGTCTTTCGGTTTATGCTGTCTCATACACCCGAGTGGCCAGAGGAGTCTGGCTGTACGTGCCAAGACATGCTTTTACCTTTAATGTGGAGAGCTTGGTTTGTTGGGTAATGGCATGTCCTCCTGGCGTTGGTTTTGACAATGAATGTGCGGGAATATTTATTGCTGCAAAATATTTCTGGAGGATCCACTAAACAACACAACCAGCTGTTCCGAGTAGCAATGCACAGCGATGACGAGGACAACAGATTCGACTGGGACAACACAAAAATATTAGGGTCAGCTAAACAGAGTGCAGCCAGAGAATTTCTAGAATGACGAGATTCATCCAATGACTCCATCAAAAAACATGTTGATCTGGACCCAACATACTGGGACATGCAAAGAACGACAAGTACCAGCAACTGAAAGCAGTCGGAAATAAATCAAACCAATTCGAAACGCTTCAGGACAGCAGTGTTTCACACGAGTTTCATCTGCCTTGAGGATATCACAGAGAAACGGGAGGAAACGGCCGCCAACCAACTTCCCGAAACCACCGAACATCCCCACAACATCTACACCCTTCACCGGAACTGCAGATCTTTACACAAACCTTGAAACCCTGAAACAGTCAGAGCCGCCCCAGCAGGAAAATGAACCCTGGCCTCTCACGTGTCAACTGAGGTTACCAAACGCCACACGGTGGATGTCAGAGCTAACTGAGGCTGCAAGCTACTTGTGCATGCGCTTGTCAATAACACCTGCTTGATTATCCTCATCTCAGTTTCCATCATTTAACATTGTTTGCCTTAAGCATTACAAATTCACAGTTAAATATCTCTGGAGATTATCAGAATTTCTGCTGCTCTGACATATACAGACAGTGATGTCCAGATTCCAACCACTCCCTAGCTGATAAAGTTTTTTAATGTAGAGCTACTCGAACATTTATGACTCTTATCTTAAATCTATGCTTGATTGATCCACCCATCATCGAGAAAATGTTCGTTCAGTGTACCCAATCCATGCCCCTCATTATTTCCTACATCTCAATACTGTCTCCTCTCAATCTCTCCTGCTCTCACAAAAGCAAGTCCAATTTGTTTAAACTCTTTCATAGCTGAAGTTCTTCAATCCAGAAAATATATTGGCAAATCACTTCCGCACCGTTTCCACAGCTGTCATATCGCTTCTTTTATGTGAATTACAGCATTGTACATAACACTCTAGCGAGAGACGAAGAAAGACTTGAAATAAATGTGGGGAATTCACAAACATTGGTCTTTTACAATAAAGTCTCTTTTCTTCGATACTGTTCTGTGTATTTTTCATGAACCCAGTGCTCAAATGAACTCTGGTCCATGCAAATCAAACACTTTCCATGAGGATTGATAACCCAACCACATTATCTGATTGCATTAAGTGGCTTAAACTCCTCATCGTGGTATTGGGGAAAGTTCACCTAACAAGAGTGACAGCTGCAGCACTAACTTAATGGTGTCAATGTGAAAGTGAATGTTAGTTTGTGCAATGCCCCAGTGACATGGGAGGATGGATGGAAATGAAGAATAGTGATTGGGAAAAAGAGAAACTTCTCCGATATTGGGTGCAGATAAAGTTTGAAGCATAAAAATCATCACCTTCGAGAGCATATTAACCTTAAAAATTGATTGTTTCCTTTCTGCGTTTGTTTTGCAAAGGTTATGTGGAGTAACATGGAACAAATGCGCATTATTGATACTCGGATTTGAATGAAGGTTGTTGCGGCCAGAATGCAGTGGACGAGCCACTATACGATCACATGAATAAATAACCAACAGTAAAAGCAATAAATGCAATGCCCGAGGTTGGCGAGGAATAGCACCACATGCTCAAGAGGATTACCTAATGAGATTGGGTTGTATTGTCATCTTCAATGTCCTCAGTGACTGTGGAGATTCCATCATTGAGAATGTTGAAGACTGAGTTCGATAGATTTCAAGAAAAGATTAAATGTACAGACGTAGCACACAAATTGTTGAAATGTAGGTTTCAATAACAACTAAGATTCACATCGTTGCTTTACCAGTGCCTCGAGACAAGGTTGTAACTACGGTTGCACACTTCAATCACACCGGTTTCCAGGTCTGGAATCATAGAAATTTAATGACGCAATGGCGAAGATCCGATCGGAAATTGAGAGTGGAATGAACGCGTGAATCTCTCCTCTTTCTGCCAGTGACCAAGTCCGTAAGCATGCAGTCCTTCTATGAAGGCAGAGAGGCCCGTGAAACGCCCAGGCTGGGAGCTCCAAACTAGTCCGGCGCAACTTCTGTTGACATGGAATAGGGAGCTGTGGGAGACGAGGCTGGGAGATCTAACCCCTTCTGGATACACTTTAATTGACATGGCGCAGGAAACTTTGGGTTGATGGAACGTATCCTGAGCGATTTTAATCTGAACTGAAATAGTTTTTGGTAGCATACATTTTTGTGGATTGAGGGAGGATTTGTCCCAGGGAATTGTCACAATTATAAATAAACATTTTTCAAAGACTGAACTCGTCTGGGAGTATCTGTGCATTGTGAAATGGGCGAAATATCAGTGCAGTCTGACATTTCTCATATTCTGACTCTGCAGTCGGTTAATTTTCTGGAAGGAATTTTAAAAATATTTTATGTGTAATTCAACTCCCTGCTAGCTTGTTCTGGTCTGGTCATTGATGTAACATAAACAACCGAAAATTAATAAGATGTTGGGTTTCGGTTCGAGGTTCCCTCGAATTACAGAAGAACAACAGGAGAGCAGAGGTGAAATTTTTTAGAACAGCAGTGATCAAATTGAATGAATGGGCAGGCAGAGGGTGAAAGGAAGCTTCATGGGGATAAATGTCTTTTCTTTGCCAATGAAACTACCTGCGTTACAAAGTGTCTCACCTGGACTGACAGGAATGGAGTTTATAAGTCCTTCTCCATAGAGTGAGGCGGGGAGAATATAAACACAGCAAGCTCCAAAAAAACAGAAATATTTGTTCTTTTCTGAACCTTAGACTGACTAAGATGACCTTTGGAAAATTATTTTGCACCATGTCAGAAGAGGAGTTACAGATTCAACCACGGAAACCAAATTACATATCAAGATAAAATCATACCACTTTATTCGCTACATCCCCCCTTTTGACACATGGTCCTCGCTGTGTGTTAATTGGCATTGAATGGGAATAATGATCGCGTTGACAGGGTTTACCAATGGGGCCACACCACACCCATTCCCTCATTCTGCACCCTGCCATTGTCTATTCACGCTTGTCCTTCGGCGTGGCCTGCGACTCGACCTCCCATTAGTCTGCTTTGGATTACGAATATTTGACGTACACATGTCAACTGATCACTTGGCGGCTGCTGGGCTGCCGTCCTTCCCGCTGAGTTTGCATTCGCATTGCCTTGAGAAAGGGAATCGTACTTTTTCGTGTGGGCTTCACATTTACAGACAGCGAATGATTTAGGCGGTAGGACCTCTTCCAGGAGGTCGGAAGTCAGGCCACGGTGTATTTTGGGCTTTCCAGAGTCGGTCAAGAAGCCCCTGGGTTTCCACAGAGTTCCACAATTATGTACAACCCCGTATGCATATCTGCTGTCGGTGTACATATTCACGATACTTCACTCAGCTAATTTACATGCCTAAGTCAAGGCAATCAGCTCCGCTGCTTGAGCTGACAAATGACAAGGGAGTGATTCCGTTTTGACTACCTCATGAGTAGTTATGACAGCATACCAAACACAATTCTGGCCTGTCCGTTTGCACCTGAATGCTGACCCATTCACAAAAAAACGCCATATCCTGATTCTGAGTTTGTGAATCCTGCACGACAGGTCTTCGGCTGCAAATTTTATTAGTTACAGCGACACAGTCATGTGAGTCTCCGTCTCCTTCTGTGGGGAGAAGGCTAGCAGCATTACGGACGTTACATCTCGTTATTCTAATGTTAGGCATCCCCAATAGCACAGTATTGTTTCTGAGCCAACGTGCAGCCGACATGTGTGCTGTGTTTTGCTCAGAAACCAGTAAGGATGCATGTGGGACCAGGAGGGTTAATTCTCCAAAGCCGACTGTGTCCATGGACGCTACAACAAACTTTTTCAGCTGCAGCCACGGCTCGCAGGCATAAAGGCAATCCTGCCGCTACGTTGTCTAAGTTTAGCCAAAATGTAAGCTACCTGCCTCAATTTTCCCACATTATCCTGCATCAGCACAGATGCCTTGCATCTACCGTTTGTACAAAAGGCTTGTTTGGATTCGGAATCCCCAGTGTAGGTATGGTTTGGAGCGCCATTTTCAATTCAACTGCTCCGGTCTCTTGTTCTGCAACTCTTATCCATGGGAAATGGGGTGGCCTCAAGGGTTGTATAATGTGGAATGAACATTCTGCATTAGGAGTACATGACCAAAAAGAATAGAAATTGTTTCTTCGTGTGAGGCTTTGGAATTTGCTGGATCGCTTGAACTTTGTCTTGACCAATGGCCTTCCCTTGATCAGACAAGAATTTACCTAAGAACTTCACCTGTTGTTGCACAAATTGTAATTTTGCGAAACTAGCTTTGTGCCCATTCCTGGCTAGATGGCAGAGCAACGCAAGCGTATCTTTCTCACATTGTTCCTCTGTTGGTGCTGCTATTAAGCATTCGTCTACATACTGCAGAAGCGCTGACCCCGGGGTTAAGACAAGAATCTCCAGACTCCAGCATCGAGCCTCATTAATTAAGGCGTGGAACTCACAGTAATCTTGACAAAGTCGCGTCAATGTACACGATTTGCCTTTGAGTGGAACAGTGAACCAGAACTGACTTTCTGGGTGTGCCGGTACACTAAAGAAGACATTTGATACATCCATAGCAGAGAACCATTTACTGTCCGGTGGAATTTGAGCTAATATAATACAAGGGTTAGGAACATTTGGGGCGGGCGGAACAACAGCATAATTGACTACCTGCAGGTCTTGAACAAAGCTCCGTTTCCCTGATTCACCTGGAATGTTTGCCATTTTGACCGGAACAATGGGGGCTCTCACTGGTGATTATCCACAGGGAATTATCACTCAAGCCTTAAAGAGGGATGCAAAGTAGTATCCTTTCACAGCCTCGCGTTTTAACGAGTCTTGTGTTCTGCAAGGACGATACTCAGACTTCGGAGGAATTCTTATGGGGTTCACAGTTTCACATGAACCCCACATCACTTTTGCCTTTTGCCCTGCGCTCAGAAGGGACCCTTCTTAATCTTGGGTCCGAGACATCTACCATAGCTAATCGCCAGGCTACCCTCTTGGCGGGGGTTATCTGGACTGCTCTATCTGCCTGAGTTAGCCAATTTAGTTTCTTCATATCTGTCCTTATATCTGCATTGAATCAGATACGCACATCGTCGCTGAAGACACAATCTTTCGTTTTTTTGTGCCTGCAGTACCCATCGTCTCAAATCCTGTCACCTCTCGCTGTATGCCTTCGCCAATGGTACGTGAGGAAAGGTGCCTTACACATCAAAAGAATAGGGTCTACTTGCCGTCACAGATACTTTGGATAAGTTTACACTGACTGCACATCTGTGATCATTCCAATAAACTTCGCACAATACTAACTGATCTGGTTTAACCAATCTCCTCAAACAATCCTTCTCATATGATTTGTAAGGGCCATCACGGTGTATGTGTGCTGTCCAGTGCAGCATATCCCCAGCAAGAAAATCTGTGTTAATGGAATTAACATGGTTCCTTGATTGCTGGGCGAGTGAATCGCTTACTGAACGTTTGGTTCTCTGGCTTAATCGCCACTCATAGACATGCATCGGGGTCGTGAGTCGTAATTTACAGCTTGCGCTGGTAAATCTTCTTTTCGTATTACCTGCAAGCCTCTCAGGGTACTGCACAACCCGACCCCAATCTCACAATTTGATCGCGAGCCATCTGATTTAAAGGACAGTTTTCCGATAATAGTAATGAGAATTGGAATGTTTTACCATTACTGGGTCCGCACAACAGTGATGCGGTTCAGCTCTCTCGCATCACGACTCCAGATGCATCCACTGCATCGACTATCTCAACTGTGTTGATTTAAGGACTGACTATGTTGCTCCTGTATCTACCAAAAAGGTAACTAGCTCACCTTCCACAAATAATACACTTTCCCTTGATCGTAGAATTCGCTTCTTCTTATCAAAACCTCAGGTTCATGGGCCTGAAACATTCGAGTTACTTTCCAGATACGGAGTGTTTTTTTCTCATTCCTTGACTGTTGATATGGTAGTTTACTGGCCTTGTAAGTCTGCTATTATTTCGGCTTAACTTCACATTTTTGTTCAGTCTGTCTGCAACACTGCCTCTGCAAAGTTACGTACTGACGTATTTGTTTCCCTGTGCTTTTATTGGTTTCAAAATAAATGTTGATTTTCCATTACAATGGACATCACATTATTTTACAGGTCGTGGCAACAGCCAGGGCCGAAGTGCCTGTACTGCATTGTAACGTTCTATGTTATAAGTTACATTTCCTGCTGATTTCCGATATCTCTCCTTACTGTGGAAGCTTCTCGTCACATCTTCCAGAGATTTGTCTGGACTTCATTTAATCGAGGCAACTGTATTTCCTGCTCAGAATGTGACCTTTCTCCAATGGAGAGAGGAAAATAGTGTCGGTGACAAAGCTGAGATCACTTACGTTCTGTCCAGAATCAACAAAAACTATCCCGATATTACAGTCTCCTGTACTTCAACATTTCAATGTGTTCCCACGCTTCTGGGTCTCTGCCTGTATTCCTGATGAAGGGCTGATGCCCGAAACGTCAATTTTACTGCTCCTCGGATGCTGCCTGAACTGCTGTGCTTTTCCAGCCCCACTCTAATCGAGACACTGTGTTCCCAGGCAATCATTTCAGTTTCTGGTCTGCTGCTGTGCTTTTCAAGACACAACACAAGCTGGATGACCGGCAACTAATTTTCTACCAACAGACCATGCAAACATTAGGACCCAACATCGAGTTCAATCATTTTAGAAACCGTCTGCCCTCTTCCACATTCTTCGTCCACCCGCCCTACCCATCAGTTCCGAAGACGGATCATTGGACTCGAAACGTTAACTTTCCTTTCTCATCAGAGATGGACAAGAGCTGCTGATTTTGTTCAGACCTTTTGGCTTTTCTTCTGAGAACTTTGCTTTTCCGTTGTAATCGCCAGATACTGGAAGCGTCTGATTGCAGGAGGAGAATTTCGCTGGAGATGAAAAGAAAGGCAAGGGCTTGATCACTCCCATTGTGAAGGTAGACGAGCTAGGCTGGGGATGTTTATCTAAGCGCAGGGAAGGCTGAATGAGAAACCGATTAACGTGTTCATTTTATGAAGAGGATAGATATGTGTGACAGGGATAAGCCTGTATTGGGAAGGAACAGAGTGACATAAATGAAAGACAGGAGACAAGGATTAGATTTCAGAAGAATGCTTTCACCTATAGAGCACTGATTATCTGGAAATCATTATCTGAGCTTGTGGCAAAGCTAAGTATCATGAGAACGTTTTAGCAGTCTGTAACCGAACACTTGAAGAGCCAGAGCACTCGTGGATATGGACCGGGAACCGGAAAGTGTGACGAGGACAGACAGGCAAACTTGTGTGCTTAAAGCTCACTGCGCGCGCGGCTCTGTGGCGCAATGGAAAGCGCGTTGCACTTCTATATCGCTGTATAAGCTGCTATTCGAAGGTTGTGGGTTCGAATCCCATTAGAGTCGAGTTTTAATTTATGTATTGCAAAGTGGTCAGATCAGACTCGGCTGCTCATCTGCAAAACCAGTAATATTCGTGCATCAACCCAACTGTCTCGAAACGGAACATTTTCCTCTCACAGATTTACATTTTCGATGTCGACTTTTGATAGAGGCCGATAAATATCTGTTAGCCACCAGGCAACACGATGACGTGAATGGGCTGGAAAAAGACTTAACATTGTTGTGTCAGCCATGATGATATTGAATGACGTGGCGGGGCAGGGTCGGTGTTAGGAATGGCCTCGTTCTGCTCCTTTGTGTCTGTGCCATTTCTGGCCCAGGTTTTTAAATAAGCACAATAAGGACAATATGAATTAAACGCCAAGTAATATTTTGGTCTCATCCCCACCACGCTTCCCTCGCAGCTCGAATAGACAGCTCTTGTTTCAGCTTTAGATCAGACAGTGGAGGAATCTCACAAGTTCTCCTTCAGGCTGAATATTCTTCCACATAGGTTTCCATGTGAACACATGGAGCAAGCAATTGCATGGATGCTGGGGATTCAGGGGCAGATTTCCCCTTTGCTGGGCTCGAATTCTGCCCAAGGTAATGAACGTGAATTTCTGATATTTTGAATCTTACTCTGGATTCTTGCGACTTTACTAATTAAACTGAATTTCAATTTGTCTTTGCATAACATTATTCAAACTTCACTGTTTATAAAAACCATGCCACATGCTCGTGGATGTAGTATGCTGAACATTGTTGATGTTGTGTGCAGTGTGAGTGGATGTGTCATATGAACATGCCAAAGGAAGTTGGTGAAATGTCAGTGAATCGAGTTCACTGACGAATTGAAGCCGATAGAAGGAAAATCCCAGTACAGTGGTGACATAACATTTCTTGTGATCAACGCAGGAAGTCACAGAAAACGTACGCAGTATTCAATAAAATCGACTTTCACCACATTTTCTGTGCCATTTTCCTGAAGTTGATGCTTCATAATCGATTATCCATTATCAGTATAACCTCCTCTGCACTATGTTTCATTTCAGGTCCACAGAAAAAAAGTGAGTAATTGGGTTGAGGGTCCCAGTGGTAAGATCAGGAGACGTTCGTCATTAGACTGCAGATCCAGCTGTGTAATTAGTTAGCTTGCTGTACTTGCATGACAGAATGGCAGTACATGAGCTGCCAAGGTTGCGCATTGGATTATCGCCAGGTGTTTGTTTTACTGATAGTGAACAGAGATGATGGCAACTTCAAGCTGAAGAACAGTTCAAACACGGAATATTACAACGCAGTAAAGTGCTTTTGGCACTAATGTTGCACCGACCTATGACGCCAATCTGAAGTCAATCTGACCAGCATTTTGGCATTATAAGCCAAAAGTTTATCCAATGATCATTTACTTGCCCTGAAGGTTGGTGAGTCTACGACTGTTGAAGGCAAGGCGTTCTGCACCCTTACTACTCTCTGAGAAAGGAATCGACCTCGGCATCTATCACACTCAATTTACATCGAGGCGCCATTTTGCCAACCATCACCATTGAAGAAAAAGGCCTTCACTGACCACCTTAAAGCAACCTCTGATCATCTTTTATGTCTCTATTAATTCACGGCTCAAAATTCTTATCTCAATCAAAAACAGCCTCAAGTCCCTCAGCCATTCCTCGTAAGACCTTCCCTTCACAGAAGGCAATATCCTAGGTAATCTCGTCTGCATCCTTTCCAATGTTTTCACATCCGTCCTATAATGTGGCGACCAGAACCGCACGCAACTCCACAGGTTTGGCCATACCAGACACATTTATGGAGCTGCAAAGGGATCGGTTGACTCTGAAACTCAATCCCTCTCCCAATAAAAACGAACACACTGTGCTCATTGCAAACAAATCCATCAACGTGTGTGTTAACTTTCAGAGTTTTATATACATGGACGCCAAGATCGCTCTGCTCATCTAAACTTCCAAGAATATTACAATTAGCCCAGAACTTTTTATTCTTGTTGCTCATTCTAAAGTAAACCACCTCACATTTTTCCACAATAACCTCCATATGCCACCCCTGAGCCCCGATCTGCAGATTATTCATGTCCGCCTGTAACCTGCAGCAGACTTCGGCACTGTTGACAACTCCATTGACTCAGTGTGTTCTGCGAATTTACTCATCCATCATCCCATGCTTGAACCCAGGTCATTTTTTAAGGTGACAAACAGCAGTGGACCCAAAAAAGAACCTTGTGGTGCACCATGAGTAACCGAACTCCAGGGTGAATATTTTCCATTAACTACCATACTCTGTGTTCTTTCAGCGAGCCAATTACTGATCTAAACAGCTAAATCACCCTCAATCCCATGACTCTGTATTTTATGCAACAGCCGAACGTGCCTTCGTGAAAATCATATCCAGAATGTTAACCACTTTACTCTCATCCATTTGTTTGTTGTCCTTTTCAAAGAGCTCAATAAAGTTTGTGAGCCACAACCTGCTCAGCTCTGGTATCTTAGTTTTTTGCTGAAAACTTATTTTAAAACAGTTAGCTTGCTTATATTACACTCCAGAATTAGTATTTAATTAACCATAATTAAAAGCAAAGATACACTTCCCTTAGTACCTGCAGAATCAATAGATTTTTTGCTGGACCCCTTTTCTTCATATTTTTATATCTTCAAAAACAACACTCTTCCCTGTTTCTAACAACTCCCCCATTTCTTTTCTTTTACCATTTGTCGTTTTTGATTTTTTTTAATTTTCTGCCCTCTTTTCACCCTAAGGTGTAGAAGTTCACAATTTTGCCGTTTCCATTACTCTTTCTTATGCGCTTACTGTTGTCATGACCGTCATTGATTTGTTTCCTCACAAGGACATTATCAACTCACTCGTTATCCACTTTAACACGTTAAATCCTATTATTAAACCTACTATTATCAGTAATGCATAAATTCCTAAATTAGCCAACCATTTTCCCAACTGGTCAGTCCCCAATCACCCCATTCCCATCTCTCATCTTTTCAAAGTTTATTCTCAATTTCTTTTATATTCTTTATCTTTTTCTTTACTATTTCTGCCTTATCTTCCACTAGGGAAGTGGCGTCCGGGATGAAGGAGCAACATTCATTACCAATTAGTGCACAGGTTCCCCATTTTTCGGCCAAGAGATAATCTAGAGCTATTCGATTCTGTAAAGCTGTTAATCTTGTGGCAATCATTTCGGTGGTTATGACAAATATTTGGGATTGAGTTTCTCCCATTGAGCCGGCGGTATCATTAATTACATTTTCAAGGGCAGCCGCCAGTTTCCGTATTCCCACCCACCCCTCCCCCATCCTCCCACCCCCGCCTTGCAGTGCCATAGCTTGAGAGTAGTGTCCACAGCAGACGGCCCCCTTCAGAGATCTCTCTGGCCTTACGTCTTATCCCCCCTTCCTTTCTCAGGTTTTTCTATTCGGAGGTAAGCGAGGAAACAACAACCATTCCAACCTTTCTGGTCTTGAGGCAATGTTTCATCAACTTCAGAACATGCATATATTTCCAGACATTCGATCACACGAACATATTTTCCCTGGGAATAAATGGATAGGCCTTCAGACGCATACCCAATATGTTCCGTTTAATATTCGGGTAGTGGTTGTGGCTGTGGCTTGGCTGGTGTAGATGCAAGATGATTTTCCCAATTGGAAGGGTGAGGCATCATTTTGATTACAGAAACAGATAATATTCACAGCTCCTTTCGGCGGGGAAATTCTAAGGCTATCGATAACAACCTGGGTTTTCAGGGCTGGCCTTGGGAACCATCCTGCAAAGTTATATTTGCTCCTCTCAGATTCCCACTTTGTATTATTTAAGCCCGAGTCAAATTGATATGCATCGTACATTTCTCTTTTGGTGAGCGGTATTACCGAGGTGGAGATCCCAGATTCGCCATGGTGTGGGATATCTGCACGGACCCAACAATTAGTAAGTCATTTTAGCTCAGCATAATTTTGGCATAGTGTAGTAAAGTGATTTCTCCCGTTTCCTCGAATAGTTAGTATTACTATTGTTATAATACTATACCAATACCCACCCATTTTTAACCACTATCTACTTTCCTGTCACCATATCTTAATGTTTTTAGGCGCCAGGGAGAGGGGTGTCCACGCAACCCTTACAATCAGTGCAATATATATCATCAAATATTAATTCTCTCTTTCTCAGCTTAACTTTCAAAGGGTTGTCTGTAGGATGAGCGTGCCACTCCACCAATGGGGTGTTCACAGGACTTTGACGCGAGTGTGATGACTCCACCATTTCTCAGCAGTCTGGATATCTGTCTCAGTAGTCAGGAGGGTTAGGAATGGTCCCTCCCTGCTCGGGTGGAGTTGGTATCTTTCCAGGTCTTGATCAGGACCCAATCACCCGGTTGTTGAACTCAAGTTGAGGTATCTGTTTCAACAGACCCTTCTTCCTAAGGACAGACAAACAAGAGCCGAGCAACACAATACAGTTCTTTAAAAACATATCATTGAACTCTACAGTTGGTAATTCCCCTCTCCCACCCAAGAAAGGTAATCCAAACATCATCTTTTAAGGAGAGAAGCCTATATCATGTCCAGGAACAATACTAATGCATAGCAATGCGGTAGGGAAACATTTTGTCCATGGCAATCGAGTCTCTAGGACTAGCTTAGATAATTGCTTCTTTAAGATTTGATTCATTCGTTCCACCCGCCCAGAGGAGAGTAAAATTGCCAAGAGATCTATAATCCTGCCATTACTCATTGTAAGATCTTGGAAGTAAAATGGCTACCTTGGTCTGAATCTATACTTTTCACCATTCCATATCATGGGATGATATGTTCAAGGAAGGTTTTCACCACTCCTTTTGAGGTGGCTAATGACTTTAGGAAAGCTTCCACCCACCCGGTTAAGTGGTCGACTAGGTCCAACGGGTACTTCTGTTTTCCCACTGGGGGTAGTTCTGTTTAATGCACCTGTATACTTTGGAAGGGTCTCACCCCTGGGATTCTACCTATTTTCAGCCCTTCCCTTACTATTTTATACATAATTAGAATCAGTGTAAATTGTCCAATCCCGATTCTCTAAGTGTTTTAAAGCTTGATTTAATGCGTAAAATTCACAGGTCTGGGCTGACCATGTGTTAGGCAGCCGGTCTGCCTCCACTGGTTGGTTTTTGTTACGTCCATTACTGCATATCCATTATGCCTTTTTTGCTTCTACTACTCTGGATGATCCATCTATAAACAATCTGTCCCCGTCATGTAAAGGTAGATCTCTTAGGTCCTGTCAAATTTTGGTTTGATACTGTATGATATTTAAACAGTCATGTTCTGGATTCTCGTTTATCTAGAGGTTCTCCCTTCCATAAGAAGGTAGCGGCTTGCCATTTTCGTCCATGTAAAAGGCTGCAGTTAGCAAAACAGGGCATTTCTACCCAAGATCGAACTGGGGACCTTTCGCGGGGAAGACGAATGGGACGACCACAACACTACAGAAACAAGCCTCAGCTACCTCTGCCGGGCGTCAGTGGTGTCCAGCACTGAAAGTTGAAGCCATTCTACGTTTCACCTTCCTGTTTCCAACTGCTCGTTGATGACCAGCGTAATTGACATCTTGAAAACGTAAAAAAAAGGCGCTTGAAATTGATGACAAAATATAGACAAGGATGTCGTCAATGATTGGACCGTAGGGCGAGGTGGAATAGGCTGGGACGACTTTCCCTGCAGCGTAACGGCTGCGACATGATCTTATGGAAGAGTTGTAAACTGAGTATTTACATATTTTAACTAAGCTGGGGCGAGTTGAAAACTCGAGAGCATAGGTGTAAGGTGAGTGGGCTGAAATTGACAAAGGATCTGAGGCACATTTCCCACACAGACGGTTGTGCTTGTATGGTATGAGCTACCAGAGGAAGTAGAGGAGGCTATTACACTCAGAAAATTGCAAAGGTAATCGAATGAGTTTCTGGATAGGATGGGTTTAGAGGGATTGGGGCCAAATGCTGGGGAACGGGACTTGTTTAATTTTGGCCATTTGGTGAGCATGGACGAGATACCCCAAAGTATCTGTTTCCACGCGGTGTACCCCAATAACGTCGTGTTACTCACACCAGCTTTAAAGGATTACTTTTTAGCGGAACTTGCCGTCGCAGTCTGTGGCACAATCATTTAGTCTGTTCGACTGCTCACGGGAAAGTTAGCATTGTGAAACACTGCAGAAACGAACGACTTCCTTACTTTTGCTCCGACTGACCATACTCTGTGAAATTTTCCCAGATCCTCAGCTGAGGATTTTTGCAGCTGGAAGTTACCTCAGAAACCTTGTTAACTCGAAATGTATTGAGCGAATCGCAAAACAGAAAGCATTTCACACGGAATACACACAAAACTGGCATACCTCATGCATTTTCAGACACAGCGAGCATGAATGCTAAATGAGAGTCGTTCCGAGGGCATGAGTCATAAAGTAATCTCACAACTAACAACAGGGCAATTCCAAATGACCCTTTCAAGCCTTAGTGCACCACCACTTCCCAGACAATGCTGTAAAGAGAGAAAGAAAGAACATAATAAGAATGGGCCATAAAAAGTGAATTTCACCAATCACAGTCTCGATTAGGTTACCTTTCCCTTCCGATGTCTCCAGGATGGAAATGAAGGAAATGGGAGAAATTCAATAACATACGACATCGAAATTCATTGGAACGATTTTCCCATTTGGCAGAAAGCCACATAAAGACGAGTAGAGTCACCGTAGGACTTTGTTTCACAACAGCGATTAAATAACGGTCTCCATTCAGTGCCAGTAAAAGCTCAACTTGCCTGGAAAGGCAGAGTTGTTTGCGATTTTCCGCGCGGGAGGCAAACACGATCATGACAGCAAAGACACTTTGAAAGATTTGGCACTATCCCAAACCACAGTTAATCCCTTGGGGAGCGAGCCCATTTTACTTTTGTTTTCTACATCAATATGCACATGTTTAAACAGCATTTTAACAAGGCGCAGTGTTGGAGTGGATCAGCCGGATTGACAGTGGCGAGATTCGAGCATACGCCCTTTCCACAACAGGAACCTGGAACGCGTTAGACCGCTCGGCCACACTACCAGCAGGCCAAGCGCCCCATTTTCTTGCATTTCTAATTGTGCTCCTGCAAAACAACAGATGCAAACTCACGTGAAAAGGGTTCCATGATCCCTCTCCGACTCGCACAGCTGCTGGATGTACCCAGCGACAATGTCACTTTAGCAGCAGATAATGATAGCCCATCAATCCAGTCAAAAATCAATGGTCAGCTGAATCTATCTTCTCAGCCTCTTTTCAGCTACAAATATATCTGTGAGTACGTGAGAATATGTTCGCTTATGATTTGGTCAAATAACCATGAACTGCTTGACATTACTGCAATTTTGATTCTTGCTTTGCTAAATGATTTCACCCATTGCTCGAAACAGGTCGACTTTCACGTTTACACGGAACACAAAATACACCGGACTACAGGGAAAATGCACAAAGCTGAGCAGGCCGTGTTCCACATCATACCGTGCAGCATAGTTTCAGTCACTGTGTCTGTTTTGCAGAATAAGAGTCCCAAAGAATGTTCTCCACCCTAAAACCGGAGGTAGCATTACAATCCGAGAACAACAGATCACATTGTGAGGATGCTCTGACCTCGGAGCCAGTTCGAGATGCCACTTTCCTTGCCTTTTGCCTTGATCGTGCAATTTGCTGCAGAGATGTTCACACCTGGATATGAGCCACATGGATACCAACTGAGTTGGAAACCTCTGTGAATCGACGAGAAGCGACTCAATAAATTTTGCGAAATTCCATGGTGCTTTTTAGAAATGCAGTTTCTGTTCACCTCAATATAAAAGGCAGTTTCTGAACATAGTAACAGAAGTCACAAGGTAATTACCTCACCCCACCCCCACTCCAGAAGAGGTGCTAACTGCCCTTGAGTGCTTTTTGTTCTCGATGTGAAGAGCTCTCACGCCTGAGTCACCTTCACGTCTCTGGTTGCTGAGTGAATCACAAAGAATAAATTCCACAAGAGCTGCAACTGCCTCACTTCCCCACTCGCCCTACCCGTTTACATTTTCCTGCTCGTCAGTGATTTAAAGAAAACCAAATGGATGCGATGTCATTCTGTAGCCTCTCTGTCGATTCCTCCGTTTCAGTTCCGACGTGGCTTAGATCTCGGGGCGCACCTTAATACTAGAGACGCTATGAAAGCTCAGGTCCAGAGGTTCCTCGGAGATTGTAATTTCTTTCATTGCTGTTGCTGATAGAATGAGTCACTAACGTGCGAACTGCTCCAAAACATGATTCAGGAACCCTGGTGCCAACTCTCGCAAGTTGAATAACGACAGACAGCTTCCAAATGAGGCCTTTCAGAGACGACTTTGGGGTACATTTGACAGACAGACAAGTTCAGGAATCCGTGGTGCGCTGTGACACCAGCGCATCAGTTTCTTCCCTGTCTTTGAACCGGGCCGCCTGCGCATGGAATGCAAATGCAGTACTGTTTATCGTGGAAGAATCAGAAGGCGGTAACTACACTCTCAAACAGAATGGCAGTCTGCACATTCTCTGCGTGTTTGTATTTTTATTCCTTCCTCTGACCAAAGATGTGTCAGTTACAGGGATCAACAGCAGGAAACGCAGGCTTATGGGGCAGGGAATGCCGTGGGGTCTGGTGGGATGCGCTTCGGATGGACCGTGTGGACTGGAAGGGCCGACAAGCCTGCTTCCCCACATGATGGGGATTCCTGAATTAAGGGTCAGCTCATGTTTTATTTTCTGGTCCTGGAGTCTCTCGTAGGCCGGACTGGGTGAAGATGGTAGAATCCCCTGCATAAGGGACATGAATGAATGGGATTGCAGGAAATTAATGTTATTATCTCTGTTTATGAGGTCAAGCTTGCATTTCAGGTTTTATTTGTCGAACTTAAACATCACCGTTTCCGTGTACCAGTCGCCAAGGATGACTAATTTAAAATATCAGCCCAACACCACCTTCTCCAGGTTGAAGTCTTAACTGTGCGGAAGAAACTGATCCTGAGCTGATGCAAGTAAATGCAGCTGCCACCGCCAGTGTCGGAAACACAGATCCAAATAGCAAAACATATTTTAAACCCACCACTGGAAAGTTCACGGCTCAACACGCTCCTTTTGTGCCACTTAGCTGTCTTAGCAAGATGCACTGTAAATAGCTATGATAGTATAGACGGGGACAACCATTTCCTTGAGCAGGAGCACACTCAACCTAGGAATTTCTTGCGCCTCTATACCATCACAGAAGGACAGGACTCTTACCTATTGCATCACTGGAGCCAGAGAGTAACTCTGTGCACTCATTCCCATCCCCATTTCTGGTTGGATCTGGGTGGCTGTGCCGATGTTCAGCTAAAATGCTACTGAAGCAAACATTTCAACAATATCCTGTCCTGTCCCCCGAGTCTTTGATGCTTGTCGAAATCTATCAAACTCATTTTTTAACATTCTCATTCAAGGGATCTCCACAGCCTCTGAGGACACCGAACTTAAAGATTCAGCTCATTCTCAGTACCCACATGTCTGTCACTGTTCGCTGAGTACTGATATTATACATTTGCTGTTCTTCCGAACATTTCCTCCGCTAGTATACTTATTGCTGCTTGCAAGCATCCAGTTCTGTGGTTACTGTGATCGTGGTTGACGGTATTTTGCATTGTGACCACAGCAACCTCGATTTGAAACCAAATCACGGCACTAAGTGTTCTCTCCGTTGTCCTTTTTGTGACACATGGTAAGAAATTAATTATTTTACCTTCAATTTTTGCTCTCTCACATCTCTGCGTTTCATATTTCAGGATTCAAACACACCCGTTATCGGCTATTTCTCTCCTTCCCACGATCATTAAACCTCCTTTCCGTCCCTCCTCCCATTTCTCTGAGGCAATGCACAATCTATCACTCTCTTTCATGTTCATATTGTTCTGTCTGTGCTGCTGCCGCGGTCACTGTTGCTGGGTGAACGTGCCCCAATACCACCATCGGGACCTTCAAACAAGTCGACCCATTTGGACACCATGGTTGTAAAATCAATCCCCATGTAACAGCTTTTACTGACATCGGCCAGAGACAATTGGAGCGTCAGGCTCATGGAAAACACCCAGGGCAGTTTTGGAGAAAATACATTTTATTGGAAAAGATCAGCTTTTGTGGCTTTCTGCATTGGTCTTGTGGTAATTTCATAGGACTGATAATCCAGAAACCGAGGTAATAGTCTGGGTACTCGGGTTTGAATCCCACAATGCCATGATCGTCAAATTTGGATTCAATAAATATCTGCAAGGAAGAATTTTATGACTACTATAAATCCATTGACAATTGTTGAAAAAAAATCTGTTTCACTGATGTTATTTCGGGATGGAATTTGCTGTCCTTACTTGGTTTGGGCTGCATGTGACTTCAGACTCACAGCAATATGGTTGAATCTCAACTGCCCTCTGGGCAATTCGGAAGTGGTAATAAATTATGCCTTGCCAGAATCGCCTTCAGACAGATCCAGAAATTTTAAAACAAATCATGTGCCGATGTTCAGCTAAAATGCTATTGAAGCACACATTTCAATAATATCCTGTACTGTCCTCCGAGTCTTTTATGCTTGTCGAAATCTATCAATCTCAGTTTTCAACATTCTCATTTAAGGATCTCCACAGCTTCTGAAGTCATCGAATTTGAAGATTGAATTCATTCACAGTTCCCACATGCCTGTCACTGTTCGCTGAGTACTGATATTGTACATTTGCTGTTTTTCCAAACATTTCCTCCGCAAGTACACTTATTGCTGCGTGCAAGCATTCTGTTCTGTTGTTGCTGTGATCGTGGTCATCTTTATTTTGCCTTGTGACCACAGCAACCTCGATTTGAAACCAAATCACGGCACTAAGTTTTCTCTCCATTGTCCTTTTTGTGACACATGGTAAGAAATTAATTATTTTACCTTCAAATTCCGCTCTCTCACATCTCTGCGTTTCATATGTCAGAATTCAAACACACCCGTTGTCGGAGATTTCTCTCCTTCCCACGATCATTAAACCTCCTTTCCGTCCCTCCTCCCATTTCTCTGAGGCAATGCACAATCTATCACTCTCTTTCACATTCATACTGTTCTGTCTGTGCTGCGGTCACTTTTGCTTGGTGAACATGCCCAATGCCACCATCGGGACCTCCAACCGAGTCGATCCATTTGAATACCGCGGTTGTGAAACCAATACCCTTGTAGCAGCTTTTACTGACATAGGACAGAGACAATTGGAGCGTCAGGCTCATGGAAAAGACCCAGGCCAGTTTTGGGGAAAATAACGTTTACTGGAAATGATCAGCTTTTGTGGCTTTCTGTGTTGCTCTTGTGGTAATTTCATAGGACTCATAATCGAGACACCGAGGTAATAGTCTGAGTACTCGGGTTTGAGCCCCACCATGCCATAATGTAGAATTTTGATTCAGCAAATGTCTGCGATGAAGAATCTAAAGATTACTATATATCCATTGACAATTGTTGAAAAAAAAGTCTGTGTCACTGATGTCATTTCGGGATGGAATTTGCTGTCCTTACTTGGTTTGGGCTGCATGTGACTTCAGACTCACAGCAATATGGTTGAATCTCAACTGCCCTCTGGGCAATTAGGAATGGGTAATAAATTCTGCCTAGCCAGAATCGCCCTCATACTAATACAGAAATTTTAAAACAAATGCTCATTAACCTCAAGCAAGAGCGTTGTGTACAGTTTTGCAAGTCACATTATAGCAGGGCTATGATCACACTGAGAAAATTGCAAGAGATATTTACCGGGATATTGTTTGGGCTGAAGAGTTTCAGTTTGGAAGAAAGACAGGACAGAGTGGAGTGTTCCTCGCAGTGCAAAGGAGATGTAGACAAGACATGATCGAGTTAGGGCATGGACAGGGTTGACTGAACGAGTTTGCCATTGATGGAGGGATCGATCAGCAGGGGCCAGAGACTTAAGCAGAAAGGCAGAATGGTTTGAGAAGATGTGCGGTAAAGCTTTATCAGCCAGCAGGGGGTTGGAATTTGGAATACACTGTCTGTAATGTTCAGAGCGGCAGAAACCCTTATAACCTGAACAAATATTCAAATGTGAACTTGTGATGCCAAGACATATTAGGCTGTGGGATAAGCATTGTGAAATGGGATTCAGTTCATTAGGCATTGTTTTTGACAAGTGTGGCCACAATGGGTTGAAGGGCTTCCTTTGACACTCTTGTCCTCGGTAGTATAATGGTTAATATCCCTGCCTGTCACAGGGCTCAATTCTCCACTGGGGGCAGTGTAAATATTTTAAAACTGTCGCGCCATTTCCAAGTGCGGGTATTGATACCAGTCCTTCCATTCTCGATGGGGCATGTCACAGGAAGGACAGTGCTGCCTGAATCAAGGTGGGGAAGGAATGCAACTCTCAGGGAGGCAGAATGTCAGTGAAAGTGCAAACACGTGACCTCTGCAAACTGTGTTGGAATGAAAAGCATTTGAAAGACTTGTTCCGGATTGAAGTGTTTATTGGAAGCAGGAAGGTGAGGATGAAACAGTGTAAAAGCATTCAAATATGAGTGCAGAAACATTTCCCGCAGCACGAATTAGAGTGTAAAGCTCAGAGTAGTGTTTCAATATATTGAATTTGGGTTAATTTGCTTTGATGAGGCTGAGTTACCAGGGTATAAAGCCATTAAAAATGATACAGGTTTTGCTAACGATGATGGAACATTGGCTCAGTAATTCGCACTGCTGTTCGGTCTGAGGGTTATGTTGTTTGGCCAAGTTAAATTGCCCTCTCGTGTCCAGGAATTGAATTAAGTAAATTAAGTGAATTAGCCATGGATAACGCGGGGACAATATCAGAAGTCACAGGACGACAGGTTATAGCCCAACAGCTTTATTTGACATCATAATGGGGAGGGTTGCCCCTTCTTCTGGTGAGATATAAAGAAATGGGGAGGGGAGCTCGGTCTGGATGAGATGCTCTTCAGTGTGTCGACACTGGCTTGATTGACTGAAATGCTCTTTCTGCAATGTAGGAGAGGGTAATGACGGTGTTTACTGGGGGTAAAGCCATTAGAGATGATGCTGAGGGGGTTTACTGAGGATGAGATTTTATTCACTTGTTGTCTTCGAAAATTTAGAACAGTTAACCCTGAACCAAGGAAGACTTAATTGGGTTTTTTCAGGTTATGAAATGTTTGGACAGAGTATATAGGTGGAAAATTCCCTCTTTCAAGTAAGTAAACATCAGGATGCTAGACATTCAAAACCTTTGATAAAACCTTTGAAGGACAAAGAAATGATGACAACAGAATTGCTGTCACTCTGAGAATCTGTTTTTCAAAATATTTGGAAAGGCACATTTGGTGACATATAAGGAATAAATTTCACAAGGAGAGAGACAGCATGTGGCTCGGTAAAGGTGTAGGGGTGCGGTGTAGTCGGTCGGAAGTTGCGGGGAAACAATGTCTAAGTGGGTTGACTTTAAATGTAAAGAAATTTCGTGAACATGTGCAGCTGAATAAGATTCGGTTTCAAAAACTCTGGATTTTGAAAGATTTGGCATTACTTGAAGCATTGTAAATGGAACTCAGTGGATTTTTATTTATTGCGAAGAGAAGATATTACATAATGAATAGGAAGTGCTTGGAGATCGACTTCCGGCTTTAATCACATGCGTTAAAGATGTGAGGACAAACACCATGATGTTTGCTCCATTTAATACTCGGTGAAATCTGCCAAAGGAACGAACAACAAAACTGGTGGGTTTTCCTTTGCACTTTAACACTGTGATTTTCTAAGCAATATTTTCCTTAAGCTGAAATTAAGTTGGAGCAAATTTGAATAAAACATTAATCGTTAAAATGAGATTTATCTACTTCACTTCTGATTATTACAATGAATATTGTGAGGTTGCAGCAAAATTAAAATGAAACGCACAAATCAGCATTTCTTGCGATTTAATCTAATTCCGGTTCAGCTATATGAGAAAGGCCATTGAGCCACAGCAACACCTTTATTTCCCTCTCCATAGCTGCTTCGTCACGTGAGAGAGAAAGTGACTGAAGAAGTTACGAGTCAAAGGTAGGTGTGAATATGACGGAAAATTCTTGTTCTCTGTTTCATTCTGACACAGTTCTGACTCAGAATGTATCACTGACAGCTATTCATTCTGACGAGCATGGCTATTTATTGGAATTTGCTGTTATTTTAATTCTGATGCAAGCAGAAACACAATGGCGTGGATTCTATTCAGTTCTGCAAATTTCTCATCCTTTACTTTCACCACATGCAACCTGATGAGGTGACATGTCACTCCTCAAAAAAATGCGCTGCGAAGACTGAACGATTATGGTGGTGGGTTATTATACCGCTGTGCTCCACATTCACGAGTTCGAGTCACACTCTGGTTGCTAACTTCACAAAACCGCTCCAGCAGTTTTTATTGGCACCTCACACTCTGGTATACACTGGATCGAGAATCTTGTTTTTGCCATTCACTGCACGGGAGATTCACAAATAATCGACACCACAATAAAGTCGCAATGAAGAGTGAGAGCAGTCATTCTATTCAATTGTAGATGAAATTGGTGTAATGAGAAGGAACGCATTTTTATTTCCGCTCCACATTCCATCTTGTCTTTCTGAGAATTTGCATCGAAAGAAAGAGAAACAAATAACAAGAGATCGGGAGCACAAGTTTATCCAGTGGGGGTGCACATGAGTATTTTAACCTAACACTTCACACAATAATCTGATCAGTATTTCAAACAGTCACACGTAATTGGAATCGCAGAAAACTTCTCCAATGAAACGAACCTTTCATTCTTCCACAAATTTCTGCTGTGTGTGACTCATGCAACGATCCATCATTGTGATAACTGACTTGCTAATTCTGTAAGGTCTACCAACTTTCTTCAGCAATCACAGCTTCTGCACACAGCCACGTATGCCGTGCCCAATGCCATTTGTTGCCCCCAGGTCACAGCATATTTCCTCTTCCTAAGTTTATGAACATTGTTCCTGATCTGTCTGATCTGTTTAATAAATCTTTTCTATCACTTCATCCCATCCCCCCACAATTCTGAACTTATGAATAAAATAAGGAGTTAGACCAAATGTGAAACAACTGGAAGTTTGCCATTCAGCCCATCGAGTCTGCCCCACCTGTCAACTAACTCATGGTTGATTTGATAATCTTTAACTCCTTTCTGCTCACTTACCTCGGCAAATTTTCATCATTTTTCTGACTAACTATCTGGCACAGTTTGAAAATACCCAACAACAGAAATGGCACATATTTTTTGGCCCCTGAGCAAAGAAATTACTCCACATTTCAGAATTAAATGGGCAATATCTAATTCTGAGATTATGTCCTCTGGTACTCTTCTCGCAGCACAGGGCAAACTACGTGCCCATATCTACCCTGTCAAGATCCCACGAATAGTGAACGTTTATGATTGGTGTTATGTGATTATAGAGTTCCCCTCCACCTCCTTTGATTCGAGGAAAATAATCCCAGCCTAACCAGTCATTTCACGAAGCTCCATTTTATACAGAGTTGGTAACATCCTCGTAAATCTCTGCTGTCCCCTGCAGCGACCCGACATACAATGAAAGCGGTGGAGAAATTTATGTGAAGAAACGGGTTGCAATATCAGGTGCAGACGGGAATTGGAACTTGAAATCAGAAAGTGAATGGAATCGGATTGACCCACAGAAGGACCAAATATAACAATTATAACTCTGATAAATGAGAATCTAATCATATCCGATTGACATTCAATGTCTTCATTGTAACTGAATTCCTCCGTGTAATCGTCCTGGGAGCTCGTATTTAGGAGAATTGGCGCCTGATCGCGTATATAAAAAGTTGACGACAAAAACATGTCCGTCGGTCGACTTTGTTTGATTATTAACTCAACCCTTGTCTCCGTGAAGCCGACATCGTCCGCAACGCACAAACTGGATGTTGAACAGAACTCTCTCCATTTGCCGAGGTGGGTGACGCTGAAATACCACTGAAGGAACGGGACACCCTCCACCACAACACAGTCACTTAACTGTACATTGTTCAACGCCTGGATATTTATTCCCTTAACTGCTGAGGCACAATTGCAGCAGTGTGCGCCACCTAGAAGTTTCACTGAAGAAAGTCATCCAGGTTTTATTGACAGAATCTTCAAAGCTCAAAGACTGTACCGACTAAAACGACAAGTTTGAAGATGCACTGAAACGTCACCATTTACAAATTACCCTCCAATGCACATGCAGTATGACTTGGAGAGGAATCATTGGTAAATTAATTGAGTGGTGAAGCGGTCTTGATGGGAAAAGAGTTATACTCGAGCCCTCCACCTTTTATTTTACAATTTTGAAAAATGTTGATTATTGCATGGACCAGACTTGTGCTCAATCCTTCAGTTGATTCCGAAACTGGCGTTTGCTAAAGATCGAATATCATTCTCAGACTGTAGTCAACAATATAACATATACAAAGAACCTCTCGACCAACTGATCTCCCTGTCCAACAATCTTCAGAGATCTGTGAATATCTTCTCCAAGATCTCTTTGCTCCTCTACACCACCCAGAATCCTCACTTTTATTGTGTCAACTACCAAAATTCACTACCACTTATTGGTTTGGATTCAATTCCATTCGCCGGTGTTCCTTTCCACCTGATTGATACATCCCTGCGGTCCCTGATATTATTCATCACAGTCAACTACACGACCAATTGTTGCATCGTCTGTAAACCTCTAAACGTGACTCCTACAACTAAGTTTGAATTATTGATCTACATCAGGAAATAGTGACACGCCAGTGGAAACAGGCATCCAAGCATTGTTCATTGCTGGATGGGATGAACACCTGCAATAACAGCAGAATCAGACCCTTGCTATCATTTGTAAACCTGATGGTGACTCTGCAGGTTGGACTCCTGGCTGATTCCTTCTCACATATGGGAGTGGTGAATGACCTGCCCACCTTGTGACTGAGGAAGTGAGTTTACATTTCAGCTGGTAATTGAATCCCTTCCTACAGACCCCGCCCCCATGGACCTGACTTCATGGAGGCGTGGGTATCCTTGTGTCTATTTAGTTTGGATAATCAGCTGAATTTGAGACCACGCTGAGCCGACTCCCAATTTTCCCCGTCATCCATGTATCTTTTTTATCTTTCCTTATTCTCCCACGCAGTGTGGCCATCATAGTCTGAATAGCATTTGTTGTCCATCCGTAAATCTCCTTGAACTGAGTCAGAGTGAATTTATGGGTGAACCGTACTATTGTGGGTCTGGAGTTATATGTTAGCAAGTCTCGTTGAGGACAGCAGATTCCCTTTTGAAGGGACATGAATGAACGGGCTTCAGCAAATTAAAACTTTTTGTCAGTCTTCCTCTGAGTGGATTTTTATTCCAGATTTTATTCGTCAAATCTAATTACCAGCAGCTGCCATGCTCCAGTCTCCAAGGTTTGCTCGCCCAAATTTCGCCATTACAATTGCAGATGACGCGAAGATCGGTGCAGTAGCAGAAAACAGAAAGGGAACTGTCAAAAAATGAAGGGAAATATAGATAGACAGGAGAGTTGAACGGAAAAGTGGCAGGTGGAGTTGGATCCAGGCAAATGTGAGGTGATGCATTTTGGGAAGTCTAATTCTAGAGCCAAGGAAACGGAAGAGCCTTGGGTAAAGTTGATGAGCAGAGAGATCTGGGAATTCAGGTCCTTTGTGGCTTAAGGTGCTGCACAGGTGGATCGAGTGGACAAGAAGGCACATGGCAAGCTTGCTTTCACCGGATTAGGCATTGATTATAAGAGCTGGCAGATTATGCTAAAATTGTACAAGATTTTGGTTCAACCGCATTTAGAATGCTGTGCACAATTCTGGTTGCTAAATTACCAATACGATGTGGACGTTTAGGAGAGTGCGCAGGGAAGACTTATACGGATGTTGCCTGGTATGGAAGATGCTTGCTCTGAAGAGACATTGAGGGGGACCTGATTGACGCCTACAAAATCATGAAGGGTATAGCCAGGAAGGATAGAGATAAGCTTTTTCGCAAGGTGAGGGATTAAATAATGAGAGGTCACGCGTTCAAAGTGAGAAGTGAAAACTTTAAGAGAGATAGATATTGGAAGTATTTTTCACAGAGAGTTCTCGGTGCCTGGAACGTGTCGCCATCAGAGGTAGTAGAGACAAGCACGATGGATTCATTTCAGGTGCGCCTGGACAGATGAATGAGCAGGTGGGGTGCAAAGGGACACAGATTCTTAGGAATTGGGTGATAGGTTTAGACAGTGAATTTGGATCAGCTCAGGCTTCCACGTCCAAAGGGCATGTTCCTGGGCTGTAAAATAACTGTGTTCTTTGTTCTTCTTTGTTCACGACACTACCAATTTCATGCTACATTGCTGCAACTCACAGAATGGCATTGTCAATTCCAATTATCACAGAGGGAATGAGAATATGAAATGTGGCTGTGTGGTACGCTGGATTGGAGTGTTTACTGGGAGCAAGAGCTGATGTGGAGACGATGTGATCAATAACAGCTCTTACTGTCAAAGTAACAAAACAGCGCATTCTTAAGGAAAATTTCAGAGAATGCTTTCAATTAATCGACCTCCCGCTTAAGGCTCCAGCATGTTTCCGCTGAGCCAATCTGCAGTGCGGGTTAATGCTGGTGTTGTATCTTAATAATCTAATAAACAGAGTCAAATATGCCCATTCCTCCCCTCTTTGACCAGGAACACTCCCAGCTTTGGCATTTCATGCGCCTCTGTGCCGTCATAGAAGAACCACATACTCACTATCAAACCAGTCAATCCATTTCGATACCGTGATTGTGAGATCAATTCTCATGTAGCAGCTTTTACAACATGAAACAGAGATTATTGGGATATCAGGCTCAGGAAAAGGACACAGGGTAGCAGCACTGAGGAAAATATTTTTTTTCGAAAATACCTCTTTCTGTGGACTTCTACATCATTTATTTAACTTGCTCATTTTGCGCTATTGCGTGCAATTCTACAATTCGCATAATAGCACGAACACGATAGCACTGGAAATGATGCAGGAGAGATTTACCAGGATATTGTCTGTGTAGAAGAGTTTCAGTCATGAAGAGAAATTGGATAAACTGGAGGCGTTTTTCTTAGAGCAGAAGACATTGAGAGGAAACATGATTGAGATATACAAAATAATAAGGAAAATGGATGGCGTAGACTGAAATAAACGTTTCTCTTTGATGGCGAAATCGATCACGGGGGAGGGGTAGGGTGGCATAGATTTAAGAATAGAAGAGGAAAGATTTGAGTGAATGTGTAGACAAATGTTTTGAAACAGCGGTTGTTTTAAATTTGGTATCAGTGCTTGCAAAGGTTGGAAAGGCAGTAATCCTCATATCTTTCAGAAGCATTCAGATGTGGATTTGTGATGCCAAGACATACGAAGCTGAAGGCCAAGTGATTTCAAAATGACTTCGGATAGTTACGTGAATGTTAATTTCAAATATTAACAAATAGGCTTCTTTTTGCATACAATTCCTGGCTAGTACCACCGCCTTTCATTGCGTGAGATAGGATTCAATTCGCTTCCATGATGGGCGCTTGCATATTGGGAAGGCTCAGTGGATAGAAACGCGCCTTTCAGCGCCAGAAACCCGCATTCTATTCCAGACTTGTGTGACTGACAGTGTGGAATTTGCACACTCATGCTCTCTCTCTCTCCCTTGTGAGTTTCTTCTGGCTGTTCCGATTCCTTCCCACAGTGCAAAGGTGTGCAATTCTGGTAAATGGCACACAAAATCTGAATGGACTGCAAGTGCTGTAAATCAGAGACAAAAGTCAGAATTGCAGCTGGAGGAAAACAGAATGACCATTTCGGGTCAACAGGCCCTTCCTCGGAACTGTTTTTAATTTGCAATGATAACTTTGATTTCTCTCCACTGATGCTGCCTGATTCGCTGATCTTTTACAGTAATTTCTATTTTTGCAGGTGGATCACAAATGCGGGTTTAGAAAGATAGAGTGGGGGTGTGTGAAAGGCAGACTCGTCCACGGCACAGTGCAGATTCAACTGGCCAAATGGTTTCTGTCTGCACTGTGTCTAATTCCATTAACTCTGAATCTGTACGTTTTTGTCCTTTTTTTAGTCTTTGGTTTTCACACCTCTCCTGCCATGTGAATTGCAGAGCAGGTCAATCGATCTTTCTGGCATAAGCCACCACTAAGCCTTTGCTACCTGATGCCTGGAAGATGAACGCTTCATATTCTGCCTTGGGACCCTGCAACCACACGGGATAAATGTGGATTTCAACGGCTTCCTCATTTCCCCTTTCCCCACACTATCACAGTCTGAAGCATCCAAATCAGCACCACCCTCCGAACCCATTCATCTCTCCCCCTCTGACTGACCACATTCTCCACGCCTCCAGCCACCATTCGCTTTCCCAGCTACCTTGCACCCAACCCCAACGCCCTCCTATTTGTCTCTCAGTCCCCAAACACAAGACTCATTCCTGAAGAACGACTTATGCTAGAAACGTCGATTTTCCCTCTCCTCGAATGCTGTCTGACCTGCTGTACTTTTCCAGCACGACAGAATCGCCATGGCGAAGATAGGCGAGCTCAGCTCAGGCTCTCTATCTGAGAGCGGACAAGGCTGACTGAGGAAGTGACTAAGATGCACATTGAGGGGATCGGTATATGTGATAGGAATAAACTTCTTCTGGGAAGAGTTAACAACCAGGGATCTCCGTTAAACACAGGGGGGGAGGATGTTCAGACGAGATGTAGGAAGAACATTTTCACTCTGAGAGTGTCGTTTGTTTGGAATTCACTGTTTGAACGTGCGGTAAAGCTATGAGTCATCAAAATATTTCGGGAGCATTGAGCCGAATACTTGTGAAGCTAGAGCACACATGGCCAAGGAGAAAGTGAGGTCTGCAGATCCTGGAGATCAAAGTTGAAACTTTATTGCTGGAACAGCACAGCAGGTCAGGCAGCATCAAGGGAACAGGAGATTCGACGTTTCGGGCACAGGCCCTTCTTCAGGATTCCTGAAGAAGGGCCTGTGCCCGAAACGTCGAATCTCCTGTTCCCTGGATGCTGCCTGACCTGCTGTGCTGTTCCAGCAATAAAGTTTCAACACATGGACAAGGACCAGCTACTGGAAAGTGAGTGAAGATAAACAGATGTCTGATGAAATATTCGAACCATGTGCAGAAAATACAGACCATGAAAGCATGGGAAGGGTAAAGGCATGGAAACTACTGGTGATCTGTTACAAAGGTCCGTGGAAAGCAACACTCGTCAAAGGGTTACTGGGGCAGGATGGGACAGGTACGGCAGGATGGGATAAGAATTGTGGAATGCTCCTACACCAGTTAGCAGAGTCAGATTGTGGTTAAGGGTTACTATGGCAGGCTGAGCTAATAACAATTAGTAAAGGCAGACTCGCCCACTAACTATCATCGTGGCAGGTTGGGACAAGTCGTGACAATAAATACTTAGGACAAGACTTTAAATAATAAATTGATAGTAGAGTCAGCCTGTTTGAGACGCTTGTATCAGGATATGACATTAAATATCTGATCAGTGGTTAGTAGAGTCAACTTGGGACAGGAAAGCATTGTGATAGATGGGGTAGCAATATTTCTATTCATGACAGGTTAATCTGGGACGGAAGACCATGGTAGCACAGCCGGCAGTAGAATACCTAATGGTGACAGTAGAATAATATTAAGTAGAATTAGGAAAACCATAGTGGCAGAAGTAGAACGACAATGGGAACTAACACTATTGGTTTTTTGTACAGCTGGAGTGAGGTAATTCTGACTAACACAGTTGGGCATTTTGATAAGCTAACAAAACAAAATTAAAGAAAAGGTAGGAAGTGATGGAGAGGGATAAGTGTGTACTACAGGGCAAGAATTATTGCTGGGGTAAGGGAAATTATGATGCGGTGAGGCATGACTTAGGATGTGTGGCTTGGAAAAGTAGACTCCAAGGCAAGAGTGTAAATGATATGTGGAACTTGTTCAAGGGGCAACTATTGAGTGTCCTTGATAATTATGTACCTGTCAGGCAGGAAGGAAAGGGTCGTGCGAGGGAGCCGTGGTTTAATAAGGAATTGGAATCCCTTGTTAAATGGAAGAGGGCGGCCTATCTCAAGATGAGACGTGAAGGTTCACTTGGGGCGATTGAGAGTTATAGGGTAGCCAGGAAGGACCTGAAGAGAGAGCTAAAAGCAGCAAGGAGGGGACATGAAAGGTCCTTAGTAGATAGGATTAGGGAAAACCCTAAGGCTTTCTATAGGTATGTTAGGAATAAAAGAATGACTAGGGTAGGAATAGGTCCAGTCAAGGATAGTAGGGGGAAGTTGCGTGTGGAGGCGGAAGAGATTGGGGAGACACTGAATGAATACTTTTCTTCAGTATTCACTCAGGAACAGGGCATTGTTGTCGATGAGAATACTGAGGCACAAATAAGTAGAATGGATGGCTTTGAGGTATGTAGAGAAGAGGTGTTGGAAATCCTGGAAAAGGTGAAAATAGATAAGTCCCCTGGGCCTGATGGCATTTATCCTAGGATTCTCTGGGAAGCAAGGGAGGAGATTGCAGAGCCATTGGCCTTGATTTTTATGTCCTCTTTGTCTACAGGAGTAGTCCCAGAAGACTGGAGGATAGCAAATGTGGTTCCCTTGTTCAAAAAGGGGAGTAGGGATAGCCCTAGTAACTATAGGCCGGTGAGTCTCACTTCTGTTGTGGGCAAAGTCTTAGAGAGAATTGTAAGGGATAGGATTTATGCACATCTAGATAGGAATAATGTGATCAAGGATAGTCAGCATGGTTTTGTGAAGGGCAAGTCGTGCCTCACAAACCTTATTGAATTCTTTGAAAAGGTGACGAAGGAGGTTGATGAGGGGAAAGTGGTAGATGTGGTATATATGGATTTTAGTAAGGCGTTTGATAAGGTTCCCCATGGTAGGCTACTGCAGAAAATACGGAGATATGGCATTGAGGGTGAGTTGGAGGTATGGATTAGGAATTGGCTGGATGGAAGAAGACAGAGGGTAGTAGTTGATGGCAAAGTTTCTTCATGGAGTGCCGTCACTAGCGGTGTTCCGCAAGGATCTGTTTTGGGACCATTGCTGTTTGTCATTTTTATAAATGACCTGGAAGAGGGGTTAGAAGGTTGGGTGAGCAAGTTTGCGGATGATACGAAAGTCGGAGGAGTTGTTGACAGTGAGGAAGCATGTGGCAGGTTACAGCAGGATATAGAGAAGCTGCAGAGCTGGGCAGAAAGGTGGCAGATGGAATTCAATGTAGCTAAGTGCGAGGTGATTCACTTTGGGAAGAATAACAAAAAGATGGGGTACTGGGCTAATGGTCGGATACTTGGTAGTGTGGATGAGCAGAGGGATCTTGGTGTCCATGTACACAGATCTCTGAAAGTTGCCACCCAGGTAAATAGTGCGGTGAGGAAGGCATATGGCGTACTGGCTTTTATTGGTAGAGGAATTGAGTTCCGGAGTCCTGAGGTCATGATGCAGTTGTATAAGACTCTGGTACGGCCGCATCTGGAATATTGTGTGCAGTTTTGGTCGCCATACTATAGGAAGGATGTGGAGGCATTGGAACGGGTGCAGAGGAGGTTTACCAGGATGTTGCCTGGTATGGAAGGAAAATCGTATGAGGAAAGACTGAGGCACTTGGGGCTGTTTTCACTAGAGAAAAGAAGGTTTAGGGGTGACTTGATTGAGGTGTACAAGATGATTAGGGGGTTAGATAGGGTCGACAGTATGAACCTTTTCCCGCGTATTGAGTCGGGTATTACAAGGGGGCATAGCTTTAAATTAAGGGGGGGGTAGATATAGGACTGATGTTAGGGGTAGGTTCTTCACTCAGCGAGTCGTTAGTTCATGGAATGCCCTGCCAGTAACAGTGGTGGACTCTCCCTCTTTATGGGCATTTAAGAGGGCATTGGATAGGTATATGGAGGATAGTGGGTTAGTGTAGTTTAGGTGGGCTTGGATCGGCGCAACATCGAGGGCCCAAGGGCCTGTACTGCGCTGTATTCTTCTATGTTCTATGTTCTATGTTCTATGATGGAGTTTAATTCAGATAAATGAAAGGTGCTGCCTTTTGACAAAGCAAATCTTAGCAGGACTTATACACTTTATGGTAAGGTCCTGGGGAGTGTTGCTGAACAAAGAGACCTTGGATTGCAGTTTCATAGCTTCTTGAAAGTGGAGTCGCAGGTAGGTAGGAGAGTGAAGAAGGCGTTTGGTCTGCTTTCCTTTATTGGTCAGATTCTTGAGTACAGGAGTTGGGAGGTCATGTTGTGGCTGTACAGGACATTGGTTAGGCCACTGCTGGAATATTGCGTACAATTATGGTCTCCTTCCTATCGGAAAAATGGTGCGAAACTTGAAAGGGTTCAGAAAAGATTTAAAAGGAAGTTCCAGGGTTGGAGGATTTGAGCTACAGGGAAAGGCTGAACACGCTAGGGCTGTTTTCCCTGGAGTGTCGGAGGCTGAGGGGTGACTTCATAGAGGTTTACTAAATTATTAGGAGTATGGTTAGGATTAATATACAAAGTTTTTTTCCACGTAGTCGGGGAGTTCAGAACTAGAAAGCGTAAGTTTAGGGTGAGAGGGGAAAGATATAAAAGAGACCTAAGGGGCAACGTTTTCACGCAGAGGGTGGTACGTGTATGGAATGAGCTGCCAGAGGATGTGGTGGAGGCTGATACAATTGCATCATTTAAGAGGCATTTGATGTGTATATGAATAGGAAGGGTATGTAGGGATATGGGCCGCGTGCTGGCAGGTGGGACTAGATTGGGTTGACACAGGGGTCTGTTTCCATGCTGTACATCTCAATGACTCTATGACTCTATGCCAGGGACCCTGACGTTCGGCGCATTCAAGAATTTGCTTTCTGAATGTCACGGGTATTGTTTGCAAATAAAAGATCTACTCCTTGAAACACTCCCCGCATCTCCTGGTGATTGTCGACATTTTCTCCACGACAACTGCAACTTTGGTTGCAGTAAAATTGTGGCGACTGCAGCTCTATGGCGCAATGAAAAGCGTGTTAGATTTCTGCAACTTTAGGAACGTTGCTATTCCATGTTTGTGGGATTGAACCCCACCAGAATTGATGTTTACTTCAATTTTCAGCTGAATCATTGACTGTTGCGCTGATTCATCGCCACTTCCTGTCGTCTGGAGATCTCGTCCCTGCTACTGACCAGACGCAATTCCTTACCTTTTTGGTTGTTCGCTTTTCTGGTATCATATCGTTTGAAACATGATCAGACCAGAATCAGATGCGCACCTGCAAAACCTGCAAATTTCGTTCAGGCATCCACTGTCTGGAAATACATTTCCCTCCCAAAGTTGCACAGAAGTTTTTGATTGCTTAAATGTATTTATCCCGTTGTATGACAGGTTGTTGTGAATGAGCTGGGGAAAGACATTGACTGTTTGGTCAGCCATGACGCTATCAAACGGCGGGAAGGACAGGTGTTTGGAATCGCCTCCTCTCCACTCTTTCTGTCTTGTTTCTTACAGAAGGCTTTCAACAATAATTTGATGAGGGCAATGTGAATCGACACTACGGAATATCAAAGTCCTTCCCTTTACACCACCGCTCTCACAGCCAGAATAGACAGCTCCAATTACAACTTTAGATCAGATAGTGAAGGACTCTCTCAGGCGCTCTGTCAGACTGCAAGCTATCTTCACACAGGTTTCCAACAGGGTACATGGAACAAGCAAACGTGTGGATATTGGGATTCAGGGACAGATTTCCAATCTGGGCGGCATGGTGGCACAGTGGTTAGCACTGCTGCCTCACAGCGCCAGAGACCCGGGTTCAATTCCTGCCTCAGGTGACTGACTGTGTGGAGTTTGCACATTCTCCCCGTGTCTGCGTGGGTTTCCTCCGGGTGCTCCGGTTTCCTCCCACAGTCCAAAGATGTGCAGGTCAGGTGAATTGGCCATGCTAAATTGCCCGTAGTGTTAGGTAAGGGGTAGATGTAGGTGTATGGGTGGGTTGCGCTTCGGCGGGTCGGTGTGGACTTGTTGGGCCGAAGGGCCTGTTTCCACACTGTAAGTAATCTAATCTAATTCTGATTTGCAGTTCTGATCAAATGAATTTATGACATGCTGAGTCGTTCTGTGCATTCTTCCTACTTTCCAATTTCAACTGTAATTGAATTTATTCTTGCATACCATTCTTACATCTTCAACACTGAAAATTTGTTGCTGGAAAAGCGCAGCAGGAGAATCGACGTTTCGGGCATAAGCCCTTCTTCAACATTCATGGAAACTGTAGAATGAGCTGCTGCACCTCGCAACTCCACCAGCTCTTCTTATATTTAACATTTTATGTTGCATGTGCTTTGTAATTTCTCTCCTCTGAATGTTAACCAAGTCGAGAGTATTTCCCTTTTGCACCCCCATCCAGGCAGGCCAGAATCCCTGTCGCTGTTTAATTCACTCCTTTTGTGCCTGCACGTGATTTTCAAATATCCTGGAATCAGCTGCTAAAATGCTTTTATTTATGAAAATTCATCTCCGAATTCAATAACTCTCAGAATAAAGAATGCCTACTCCAAACATCTTCATCCTGCCCCGATGGGTTTGAAGCTCTAACCTCTAGTTTCCACTCACCTAAACGAGGGAATTTCCCTCGAATTTACTCTTAACAACTTCACATCAGCTGGATAACCTCTCTTCGGACACAACGAAGTTTTTCCTGATTTCTCCCGCATTATTCTTTATCTATGCCACATCCCATTAACCCGCGTCTATCCTTTTCTAGTGGCTTTATCACCCAGTCAACCTCATTTGCACCGTTTCTAACGACATGTTTTCAAGTGAACCATTGTCCATGTCATTCCTAACGTCTTAATATTCCAATAAACGCTGCTCGTGTCATTCATCATGTCTTTATATCCCAGAAAATTTCAATCTGAGATAGGATGCCGAGTCCAATTCAATGCATGAAAACTCACCTCAAAGCTATGCAATCTTATTCCCGACACAGGAAAGGTGGAAGCAATTTCAATTACAGCTGAATCGATTGGCTGCAACAGAATTGGATAAAATCCCAGTCACATATATGACTATTGTTCTTATAGTTTTTTCTTCTCTCCGTGGGCTGAAGTAACACAGTGAAAGATCAATTACTTTTGCCAGACATACACAAGGCGGCGTCTGAAATGCTGAAGTTGTGAGATCAGAGCAGTTTTATTTAATGGCATAGATTATTCACTGTTTGAATCTCAGTCTTAGGAATTAGGCAGAAAGCGATTTTGAGCGAAAATTGAGCAAGGACGACTACCCCATGACGTAACCCTAATTTGTGTGGTTGTTTACCTCATTTGTGTGTATTGCCTCGTTGAGGATTTTGAAGTTGTCCCCTCTATTCAAATGTTCCATGCTTTTGCACTATTGTACAAAAGATGCAGTAAAATAACACCCAACACTGATTCGGTTAACTTGTATAGATATTGACTCTTGGAAACAGCACTATGCACTCTCCTCGAGTCTGGAAAATAATTTGATACATTCCCATTCTTATGGCTCTTTTCATTCCATCGGCTTCTGTTCTTCAGGGAATCCGATTCAGCAGATCTTGTCACTGAGTCATTTCTTTGTATGTGTTCAGATCATGTGAGCAGAATATCACAGTCCATAACCCAGAAGTCAGACCATACTCAATGAACCATATTCTGCTCTTGATCATTTAATGAACGCCAAGAAGAAACATCTATGCTCTTCAAAATTTACTCACCTGTTTTTCAGAAGCAAGATAAACAGTTCCAGGTTTCTGCTTTTGTTGTCACACGGACCAAGATTGTAAATGCTGGAAACAGTTGAGCCTGTCCGCTCTCCCACATCCATTTTCTCCCCAGGAGGTGTTAAGATAATGGTCTGAATCGAATTCTTCTAAAACGAAGAATTTTTTTTTATCCATTAATTTCTGGTTTATGGGCCCATCAGGCTCCCGTTGGGCTTCTGTGGTAGCGCAGACCACAGCAATTTCCCGCAGTCTTCAGCCTTTTGGAGCATGTACCTTCGAGGATGACATCAAAAGATATTCACTGTGACTGTGTGTTACTCGAACAATGGAGACAGCTCTACTAATGGAGGCAGCTCAGTCTGTGGGGATGGGATAAACAGCACCGTCCCGCGTGGGGAAATTCTGCAGTATGTCCTGCGGATCTGAAACAGTGCACTTTATCATTCAGATCATACTAGAGTGAGAGCACTCGAGAAGGCCAATCGGTCTCTCGTACCTGTGTCAGCTCAGGCGTTACAAAAGATGGGTTAAAGTGGAAATGCTGGCGATTAGATCAGGTTTCAAGTGTTTACGTGAGGCAGGGAGCAGAAAAAAGATACACTTTGAAGCGAATGGGATCTGAATACAGGAGCAGCAAATAGTTTGTATGGTGAAGAGGAGAGCTTTGAAGTATTGAATTCTGATTGATGGGCTATTATGGTTTTCCTTGGCCACGTTGCTACAGAAGGTAATATGTCAGTGTCTCTTGGAATTGTGATGTCGCAGGCAAATATCGCCATTACACTGCTGGAAATTCCTTGTTTCCAATGTGTGTAAAATAGCTTAAATACTGAACCCTTTCTCATAAATAATTCCAATCCATGGCAGTGTGTTGTATTTTCTCCTTTCCACTTTACCTGTCATTGTGCCTGCACTGAAGTTGATTTGCTCCTTCTGCGTGTCTTTTACAGTCTGGGCGATATGATGCAGTCGTACTGACCCACATTCAGACAGAATGTTCCCCTTCACTTCAGCCCGCCCTAACTTCGCTATCTGATACCATTCCGGTTGTTTAGGTGTTAAGCGCTCGTCTCAGATCCAGCCTGGCCTCACCCAAAATAAACGCAAACCTCAGTAACACTGTGATCACTGCACTCCAGGAGCATCCTCACTCCGACGTCATTGAATATTCCGAGGAGAAAGTTAGGACTGCAAATGCTGGAGATCAGAGTCGGGAGTGTGGTGCTGGAAAAGCACAGCAGGTCAGTCAGCTTCCGAAGAGCAAGAGAGCCCACGTTTCAGGCATAAGCCCTTCACCAGGAATAAAGCATGTGATTCGGGGACTGAGGGATACATGTTAGGGGTGTGGGGTTGGGCGGAGGTAGCTAGGAAAGCAATAGTCGGATGAAGGTGAGGGAGAAGATGATAGGTTAGAAGAAGCAGTGATGGAAAAGGCCCACGTGGCTGTGCCAAGCTTGAGGTTTGGGACGTGGGGAAAGAGAAATGAGACACTGTTCAAATCCACACTTATCCTGTGTGGATAAGTCCCAAGGTGGAATGTACGGCGTTCGTCTTCCAGGTATTTGGTGGTTATGGTTTGGCGGTGAAGGAGGCCCAGGACCTGTACGTCTTTGATGGAGTGTGAGGGGGATTTGAAGTATTTAGTCACGGGATGGTGACATTGGTGGGTGCGGGTGTCCCAGAGATGTTCTCTGAAATGATCTGCAAAACGCGTCCCGTCTCCCTGACATAGAGGAGACCACACTGGGTGCAACGGATGTAGTAGATGACATTGGAAGCGGTATAGGTGAATTTCTAACGGATGTGGAAGGATCCCTTGGAGCCTTGGACGGAGATGAGTGGAGTGGTGTGGGTGCTGGTTTTACCCTTCCTGCGGTGGCATGGAAAGATGCCAGTAGTGGGGTGTGGGCTTATTGGGGGTTGTAGAACTGATGTGAGAGGGGTTCTGGGAGGGAATGGCCTTTTCAGAATCATAATAGAGGTTGGGAGGGAAATATATATCTGATGATAGGGTCTGTTTGTAGATGGCAGAAGTGGTGGACTATGATGTGTTTTATGAGGAGTTTGGTGGGGTAAAAGTTGAGGACCATGGGGTCCTGTCCTTGTTGCGGGAGGGGTGGGGTTCAAGGACGGTGGTGTGTGAAGTGGACGAGATGCAATGGAGGGCATCGTCAACTACGTGGGAAGATAATTTGCGATTCTGGAAGAAGGAGACTTTCTGAGGTGGAATTGGTCATTCTGGGAAAAGATGTAGTGGAGGCGGAGGAATTGGGACTAAGGGATGGCGTTTTTACACGAAGTGGGGTGGGAGGAGGTGTAATATCGGTAGCTGTGGGAGTCGGTGGCCTTGCTATATATATCTGTAATTAGTTATTCCCTTGAGATGTTGATGGACAGGCCCGGGAAGGGGAGGGAATTTGCCAAGATGATCCAGGTGAATTTGAGGTCGGGCTGAAAAGTGCTGGTAACGTTGGTGAACTGTTCAATCTCCTCGTAGGATCACGCAGTGGCGCCAATGCATTCATCAAAGTAGCATTGGAGGAACAGGTGGAGAGAGGTGCCAGTGTAACTGCGAAAGCCGGGCAATTCCACATATCTGACAAAGAGGCAGGCATAGCTAGTTCACATGCGGGTGCCCATGACTATCCCTTTGGTTTGGATGAAGTGGGAGGATTGGATGGAGAAGTTGTTGAGGGTGAGGACCACTTCAGGCAGGTGGAGCAGGGTGTCGGTGGAAAGGTACTAGTTGGGATGGGGTGAGACAAAGAAACAGAGGGCATGGAGACTTTCGTCATGGCAGATGGATGTGTACAGGGAATGGATGTCCAAGATGAAGATGACGCGTTGTAGGTCTGGGAAACAAACGTCTTGGAGGAGATGAAGTGCATAGGTGGTGTCACGAACGTAGGTGGGGATTTCCTGGAATGGGGAGACATGAAGGTGTTGAGATGGGAGGAGATGAGTCGGGTCGGACAGGTGCAGTCTGAGACAACAGAACTAAGGAACGAGGTAGAAATGGAGAGTGCAGGATTCATGAAAAATGAGGTTGGAGACTGTGGATGGGAGATTCCCCAGTGGTGGTGAGATTGTGATTGGGAGATGATGGGAGGTAAGGCTGTGATTGGGGGCGGTAGTAAGGTTTGTCTGCGAGTTGGCACCTGGCTTCAACAGTGTGCCTCACACCGACTCACAAGCCTCATTCCTGATGAAGGGCTTACATCTGAAACGTCCATTCTCCAGCTCCTCGGATGCTGCCTGACATGCTGTGCTTTTCCAGCATCACACTCTCGATTCATTCATCATTGCGGTTTCATTTCACACGACCAGCTCCGTGCTGTCTGTTTATCTCCAGAAAGCACCGTTATCGTAATGTACTGCAACATCTGCCAATCTCAAACATAAATAGAAATTGCTGTAAAACCTCAGCAGAGCTGGCAGCATCTGTGCAGATGAATCACAGTTAACGTTTTAGATCCACTGCGTCGGTCCCTCCACAGATGGTGACATACTTTCTGAACTTTTCCAGCAAACTCTGTTTTTATTTGATTTTCAACATCGGCAATTCTTTTGCTTTATTTTTTTCTTATTTTCTACGAATATGATTTGGCTCAAGATTATGTTAAATGTTTTGAATGTGACTGCGATCGAATGGCCAGATTGCACCAGCCCGCTATTGCTACTTGGTTCACGTGACCAATTCCTTTCAAATTGGTCACCGTGCCCGACAATTGCACGGCATATAAATTAACAAAATTATGACATTCTCTCAGATTGGTAATCAGGAGTGAGATTGTTTGAATTGTTGAAATAGTAAGATAAACTGAAAAAATACCAGGATATTAAATGAGGAACCATAAGGGAAAGAGAGAACAGTGAATGATAGTGTTCTGGCAAAATTTAAATGTCATTGCTCAAGATTCCGAAAATGCTATCATTCACAAACATACCACAATTTGGAATGTAACTTTTAGGACATGTAATGCAAGCAGATTGCAAAAACCTAGTCTGAAACTTTTGCTGCAACTGCTTTAGTTTGAATGAACGCGTACATGGGCTTCAGTGCTGTAATAATCGCTTAAATTTCGAAGGAAATCCTTGCCTTCTAGGATACGTGGAGAAAATTCACTGATTCATCACAGTAATGGCAGGACTGTCCTCTGGAAGCATATAAGTACAATTATTCAATGCTCCATGGAGTTTCAATTAAGAGGTGAAGGGAATGTCTCCATTCACAAATTAATAATTCAGTAGAACTCGATACAGGGACACATGAATTGATGAACAAAGTGGGCAAGAACACGGACATACGATACAATAGCTACGACAATTACTACTTGGAAAGTGTTGATTTCAGATCCACAGTGGAATTTCGTAATGATGTTTACTGTCCAGAATCACTGCTGGAATGACTAGAGCCCGACTGTGATGTATTTGAACTTCAGTAACCATGAGAAATAGCTGAGACTCACTCAGGTCATGGAGGTTTAGAGAAATTATATTTAAAAAGCAAAGAGTTCATCACGTAACTGTGAAATCTTTTGGTTATCCTCAGTGGTAGCATTGTGTGTAATCCCTATCCTCATTCTCCATGTGAAGAGGTGTGAAGAGGTTAGAAAAGGCACAGACGCTGCTTACTGAATATCAAGATATTAGGAAGCCCAGGGACGGGGTTTCCCGAGACATAAAGACATCAGAAAGGATAGAAATAGTTTCATCGGCATGACAGACAGAATGAAGGAGTTTATTCACGAGATGTGGAAATGCTGGACCAGAAACACTCAAATTTAAAAGAAATCAAAAGAGATTTTAACATAATGTGATTTTTGAAGTGACTAAATCGGGGAAATTCCTTCTTTCGAATAAATAGGCAACTTTAGTTCGAGCTTCAAAACTATTAGTGAATGATAAAGAAAAGATTGGATGAGAAGTTTCTTCCACTCAATAAAGTTACTGAAATCCTGAATGACTTTGCAGAAATAAAACGTAGATTTCTGATTTCGTAGTGTTTTAAAAGACGCACGAACAAACGTACAAGGAGGGAATTTACCGTTGGAAAAAAGAAAACGTGTCGGTCTGGATTAATTTCGAATTTGGTTGTTTTCAGACACAAAGGCATTTCATGAACACGTACAGCTGAATAAGATTGAGTATAAAAAGTTCATGGATTTGAAAGATGTAGCGTATTATTCAAGGTGAAGCATTCTAAATGGGGCTGATGTCCAAAAATAACTGCAGACAGAAGTTGCATCCTAATGAGTAGCAATTGAATCGTCACGTGGAGACGCAACACCTACTTTAAAGACTTGATCACATTCACATGATGTTAGGTGTATTTCACGCTTTCTTATCTCCACCACCAAGTAGACCCTGTCTTTTTTTGTATTTTTAACCCTCTGTACTTCTCTGCAGCACACCATTTCAGCTGAAAGATGCTCAGACTAAAATTGAAAACAATATTCCGACGGTCCTATGCGATCAGTCTGTTTTTTTTATTATTATTACAATGACCATTGCGAGTTTGCAACAAACTGCATTACATGGGGACCAGCTCAACATCGATTTTCCCGGAATTTAATGCAGTGCACATGGGAAACGTCATCCATTTAAAAAATCACCTTCGGCTCTCTCTCCACACATGTCTCTTCACGTTTTAAATATTGGTAGTATGTTTGTTGATCAAGGTGTCATTATCCAGAAAAGGTAGTTTTTCAATCCACAAAAACTGGTTCTTTTCCAGAAACTTGACTTTGCTCAATATCACCTTCCATCCGTACCTCTTAACACGACAACAAATCGAAGCTACTCCATGTGAAGCTCAAACTTAAAACTTCGGCAGAGCACAGCCCACTATACTGGCACAGAGATACCTTGCACGAGTAACCTGCTGGACTGAAGCGACACATTAACGCTTACCTCCACATTCCTGGCTGTACTTTAACGGTAAGGAGCCGAGTTTCTCTGATTCCACAGCTGGTAACTGGCATTATGCGATCATCTTCACCAGTGGTTCTGACCCCGTTTGAGGAATTTGGTGAGCTACTCATTGCAAAGATGGGTAGTTTGTTGAAATGTTCAAATTCAACATTTGCATTCCCTGGCCCATGAGTCTTTTATTTTGTTTTTCATCGGTAGAAATGTTAAAATCGTCATCTTGAACAGATTCAATGACAGATCTCCATTTGTCTCTGGCATCAAATTCCAAAATATAAAGCCCCTCTGAATTCTTCCACCGCAGTCCGCTGTTTGGGAAGTGTTCCTGTTGTGGGAAATGCACTTCCCCGTGTGTCAACTGCTGCTCCCACATGCGCTCTGGCACTGCACTCATTTTCCTTCTGACACTTGCTCACTGTGTTGCTGAGATCATTCAGTGACTTGGTGTCGTACAGTCCAGGAAAATGTTACAGATCAAGGTTTTTGCATTGTTGAAATCAATTGTCAGTTTAGAATTATTTAGTATTTTAAAATTGTCTGTCCTGTATGCAAGGGCGTGTCAAAAATATCTGCGCAGAAGAAAGATATTCCAAATAATGACATTGAGCACTATGCACTCTCCTCCAGTTTGGAAAACAATTCCTCACACACAACTTTAATCTCCTGCTGTCACCGGCTCTCCACTCCATTGACTTCAAATCTTCACAGAATTCAACAGATCTTATTGCATAGTCATTTCTTCATTTTTGCTCTGATCACTGTGAGCAGAGTGTCACAGTGGGAGTGCGCTTTCCCCACACCCAGAGGTCAGATGATACTCTTGGAACCATACTGTGCTATTTATCATTTCACCAATACCAAGGAGAAATATCTATGGTGTGCATTATTTACGCAATTCACTTATTCATAAGATCAGGTAGTCGATTGCACAACTGACGAGGTGGCCGAGAGGTTAAGGCGATGGACTGCTAATCCGTTGTGCTCTGCACGCGTGGGTTCGATTCCCACTCTCGTCGCTGTTACCAACTGTTTTCAATGTTGCTGTTTTTGGATGATCACATCTGTCTTATTGAAATTGGAACTACAATGGTGTGTTTATATGCATCGACGCTATTATAAAGTTTCAAAGAATAATTTGATTTTGTTGCCTAAACTGCATTGAAATGTAGATTGAATTGGAATAGTTAAAAGGAACTCCATTTTCTTTTCCAAGTCAATTACCGTGAACTTTTATTGTCTGAGTAGAGATCCAGGAAAACCAAATAAGGAGAGATGCGAAGTGCATGTTTATGCAGTGGGATTCTTAATAAGTGTTTTGTCAGATGAAATCTGTAGCAGGTTGGGTAGAAGTGATTCACCTTGGTGAAAAGAGCACAGAGAGACAGCACGAAACAATGGAGATATTTCAAAAGTGGCAGGGGCTGGGTGTCGGAGCACCCAATAACTGGCTGTAAATGCACAGTAGAGAATTACCGATGTGGGTGCCGTGCATGGGCAGGGACAGACTTACACATTGGTCTCATCCTTTCCCTTGCTCTAGCCATTGGTGAAGGCTGGACATAAGACACATATAAACAAAAGATGTGGGAAACAAGCTCCCTCTCGTTATACACACACTTGATGCATCACATTGAACTATTAAAAACTGGAGAAGTCAGCAAGTTAACTGCAGGGACTGAATCTAAACTGTGGGTCAACAACCGCATATTAATGCAGCATAAACATGAAATGATTGCAAGAGTCTTTAAACGCATGTCATTAACAGACGTTTCGTTCTCATACCCGTGTGGCTGAATGAAGCAGCAGTGAATCCCATTTTTACCCACAGTCTTAAGCACATAGACACATTCCCCCAAGAGTGACACAGGCCTCTGGAGAAAACAAGCAGAAAGTAAGATTTCACCCACTTGGCTGATATTGTCCCATTTCAGACTTCAACACCAGTGTCCAGTTACAGCAAAGAAAGAAAGCATTAAGCCTCTCCCGTCCCAGTGTTCCTGACCCATTCTTTCCTCATCACGCTGTAGTTTGTACTTTTTCACCTCGTTCTTGCTGCAAAACGGATCATTGCTCAAGCCAGTTTTTTTTTGCTGTCTTGCCGAACCGTAACGCTTGATGTCTTTGCTGTTTGAAGATCTGCCAATCTCAACCTGAGTACACCTAATGACCCTTCCTCAACAGCCTTCTGCGACAAGAAATAATATAGATGCAGAACTGTCTGAGACAATAAATGCTTCCTCATCTCTGTTTTAATTGTGAGATCCGCATTCTAATATGAAGTTAAATATCGCACAACACCAGGTCATAGTCCAACAGGTTTAATTGGAAGCATTAGCTTTTGGAGAGCTGCTCCTTCATCAGGTGTTTGTGGAGTACACAGTTGTAAGATACAGAATTTATAGCAAATGGTTACAGTGTGATGTAACTGAAATTATAAATTGAAAAATAACTTGATTGTTTGTTAAGTCTTCCATCTGTTAGAATGACTACGTTAGGTTCATTTCTTTCTTATGTAAATCGCAAAATTTTCTTTTCATAGTTACACTCTCAGGTGAAATTTAACAATTAGTGTCAACCCAAATAATTTGTTGAAGATGTTCGTCCCTGTGTGCTGTGTCCGTGCCATAATGTTTAGACTGACGTTAATCAAAAAAAAAACACGCTGCAGGCAAGGATGCTTTGAGCAGATGCTACAGAACGGATTTATGGCGACTGCACATCAATTAACAGACCGGTGTGCCCCTTCCCTGTTGGGGAACACTTCAGTGGTCCAGGACATTCATAGCAGCAGAGATGTGGAGAAACAGATTGGGAAACAGATTTTCGAAAGGTGCAGAAGCCACAGGATATTCGTCATGGGCGATTTCAACTTCCCAAATATTGATTGGAAGCTCTTTAGATCAAGTAGATTGGACGGGGCAGTGTTTGTGCAGTGTGTCCAGGAAGCTTTTCTAACTCAGTATGTCGATTGTCCGACCAGAGCGGAGGCCATATTGGATTTGGTCCTCGGTAACGAACCAGGACAAGTAATGGGCTTGTTAGCGGGTGACCATTTTGGTGATGGTGAACACAATTCTGTGACTTCACCTTGGTTATAGAGGGAGATAGGTGCATGCAACAGGGTCGGTTTTACAATTGGGGGGAAGGGTAAATACGATGCTGCAAGACAGGATCTGAGGAGCATAAGTTGGGAGCATAGGCTGTCAGGGAAGGATGTCATTGAAATGTGGAACTTTTTCAAGGATACGACGTGTCCTTCATATGTATGTACCTGTCAGGCAGGAAAGAGATGGTCGTGTGAGGAAACCTTGGTTAACGAGGGAGGTTGAATATCCAGTAAAGAGAAAGAAGGAGGCTCAGATAAGGCTGAAGAAACAAGTTTCAGACAGAGCGTTGGAGGAATACAGGATAGCCAGGACGGAGCTGAATAAAGGGATTAGGAGAGCTAAGAGAGGGCATGAAAAATCTTTGGCGGGTAGGATCAAGGTTAACCCTAAGGCCTTTTATGCGTATGTGATAAGCATGAGAATGACGAAAACGAGGGTAGGTCAGATCAAGGACATTATTGGGAGACTGTGTACTGAGTCGGAAGATTTAGGAGAGGTCTTGAATAAGTACTTTTCTTCAGTATTTACAAATGAGAGGGACCATATTGTTGAAGAGGAGAGTATGAAATGGACTGGTAAGCTAGACAAGATACTTGTTAGGAAGGAAGATGTTTTGGACATTTTGAAAAACCTGAGTATAGACAAGTCCCCTGGGCCTGACGGAATATATCCTAGGATTATAGAAGAAAGAGAGGAAATTGCAGAACCATTGGCAATGATCTTTTCGTCTTCACTGTCAACGGGGGTGGTACCAGGGGAGAGGAGAGTGGCAAATGTTGTGCCTCTGTTCAAAAAAAGGAATAGGGATAACCCCGGGAATTCATTTTAGTAAGGCATTTGATAAGGTTCCCCATGGTATGCTTATGCGGAAAGTCAGGAGGCATGGGATAGTGGGACATTTGACCAGTTGGATAGAGAACTGGCTAACCGGTCGAAGTCAGAGAGTTGTGGTGGATGGTAAATATTCAATCTGGAGCCCAGTTACAAGTGGAGTTCCACAGGGATCAGTTCTGGGTCCTCTGCTGTTTGTAATTTTTATTAATGACTTGGATGATGGAGTCGAAGGGTGGGTCAGTAAATTTGCAGATGATACGAAGATTGGTGGAGTTGTGGATAGTGAGGAGGGTTGTTGTCGGCTGCAAAGGGACTGAGAAATGATGCAGAGCTGGGCTGAGGAGTGGCAAGTGTGAGGTTGTCCATTTTGGAAGGACAAATAAGAATGCGGAATACAGGGTTAACAGTAGGGTTCTTAGTAAGGTGGAGGAGCAGAGGGATCTTGGGGTCTATGTTCATAGCTCTTTGAAAGTTGCCACTCAGGTGGATAGAGCTTGTAAGAAGGCCTATGGTGTATTAGCGTTCATTAGCAGAGGGATTGAATTCAAGAGTCGTGAGGTGATGTTGCAGCTGTACAGGACCTTGGTAAGGCCACATTTGGAGTATTGTGTGCAGTTCTGGTCGCCTCACTTTAGTAAAGATGTGGACGCTTTGGAGAGGTTGCAGAGGAGATTTACCAGGATGTTGCCTGGAAAGGAGAATAGGTCGTACGAGGATGGGTTGAGAGTGCTAGGCCTTTTCTCATTGGAAAGGCGAAGGATGAGGGGTGACTTGATAGAGGTTTATAAGATGATCAGAGGAATAGATAGAGTAGACAGTCAGAGATGTTTTTCCCGGATACAACATCGTGTTACAAGGGGACATAAATTTAAAGTGAATGGTGGAAGGTATAGGGGGATGTCAGGGGTAAGTTCTTTACCCAGAAAGTGGTGGGGGCATGGAATGCGTTGCCTATGGGAGTGGCAGAGTCAGAATCATTGGTGACCTTTACGTGGCAATTGGATAGGTATATAGATAGGTGCTTAAGCTAGGACAAATTTTCGGCACAACATTGTGGGCCGAAGGGCCTGTTCTGTGCTGCATTGTTCTATGTTCTATGTTCTATGTTGTACATTCGACCTCAGACTTTTGGGTGACCATCATCCAAGGCGGACTTCGGAACAGGTAGCAGCTGAAAGTGCCCGAGCAGAGGCTGATAGCTAAGTTCGATACCCATGGGGACCTTGGTGTCATGTCACAGTACAAGTGATCCCATTACCCTATCTACAAACAGAGACCCTCACACATACACATACACACACACACACACACACACGCACATACACGTATGTGGGGTGAATTTTTACTTGCAGAGTTACATTGTACTTTGCTCAAAAATTGCATGAATCCATGTAAGTCTCTATTAACTCATTTTATACAATTAGTATCAGTCTAAACATTTTGGAAAAGACAGCAGTGCACAGGGGATAACACCAATTCTTAAAGTTCATCTGAGAATGTAACTTCAAAATAAAAAGTTTGCGCTTAACTTATGAAAGAAATGAAGCTCACACAGTCATTCTAATAGATGGGAGGCTTAGCAAACAATTAAGGTATTTTTCAATGTATAATTTCAGTTACATCACACTGTAAACTTGTGCTATCAATTCTGTGTCTTACAACTGTGTTCTCCACAACCACCTAATGAATGAGCAGCGGTCCGAAAGCTAGTCTTTTTGATATTTTGTAATGTCAATTTACGATTTTCATAATGAACAACAAATATTTTTCCCTGACTGGAAATCAAAATTGGGAAATAGCAGTGAGAGAGCTGAATTTCAACACTTTCACAACAAGGAAGACATATACAATGCTTGCAAATTTTCTTGGTGAATTTGTTTTTGCCTTATTGGTTCAGTTGAAAAATGACAGTCATTGAGTTTTTAAAAGCATGGCGAGAGGCCCTTCAGCCTATTGCATCATTATCAATCATCAAACATCTTGTTTGTAAACACAGTTTCCAGCACGTGACTCATCGCCTGGTGTGTTGTAAAATTTCAAGTCTTCAGTTAAATTGTCGTTCAATTTCTTAAGGGCTTAAGTGGTACAAAACACCTCTGTGAACTAACAATTCTGAGAATGAAACTCTTTCTCAGAGCCGATTTTCAGTTTTCCTCAACATCCTGTGGAAAATGTTTATGCACTCAGATCTGAATTGGTGTACCCTGTTTCTTCTTCAGTTTCCTTCTTCTTTCTATTAAATGGTTTAGACTCCAATACAGACACAAGGAGCAGGTTGCAGAAATCACGAGTGTGTACTTTCACAGACACTCTGTCTCACCGGGAGCTGCAGTCCTTCCCCATGCTGATTCACAGAGCACTGTCCTTCCTGTGACATTTCCCATGGAGAATGGAAGGACAGGCACTAATAACACTTGGAAACGAGCGGCAGTTTTAAAGCATTTACAATGCCCCAGCGAGGAATTGAGCTCCTATCTCCCGCATAGCATGCGGCGACACTAACCATTATACTACTGAGGACAACGGTTTTTAAGGAGACACTACAGCACATTGTGGCTCCATTTGTCAAAAACAATTGCTTAACGATCCGAATCGCTTAGCCCATAGCTTTATAGGTATTGGCAGAACACATTCACATCTGAATATTTCTTCAGGTTATAAGGGTTCCTGCCTCCCTGACCCTTACAGACACAGTGTTGCAAATTCCAACATCTGCCGGCCAACAATGCTTTTCCACACATTTACTTAAACCTTTCTGTCTTTCTCATTAAATTTCTGGCCCCCTATGATCGATATCTCCGTCGATGGGAAACGCTACTTTCAGTCGACCTAATACATACCTCTCAAGATTTTGTCCAACTTAACCATGCCTTCTCGCAAACTCCTCTGCACGGTGACAAACAATCCAAGTCTGTCCTGTCTTTCTTCATAACTGAAACTGTTCAGACCAGACACTATCCGAGTGAATCTCTCCTGCACCTTTCCCAGTGCGATCACATCCATGGACTTATGTGAACTGTAGACAATAGTCTCGGTAGAACTGAATGAACCGTTTTTACGTTGTCGCACCAGCATGCGGTGTGGCAATGCAACATTTATCGCCTTGTGGTCTGGGGACACGTGGAAGCCAAAGGAGACATGGCCGGTAGTTTCCTTCCCTCAAGGACGTAAGTGAAACATATGGGTTTTTCAGACAACGAATTTGGCATATTCTTAATTGGGGGTATTTCTTGCGTTCATATTTTACCATTGTCGTGGTGTGGTGGGAATCGAACCCATCCACCTTGGAATGTTACTCGGCGTTTTGTATTACAAACAAACGGTAATACCAGCAGGTATCGCAGAAAGCCATCACGGCTGATCTGTTCCAATAGAGTCTCTTTTTTTCCAATTATTCTCTGTGTCCATTTATTGAGCCTCACGTTCCAATAATATCTGGTCCATGTCAGTAAAAACCGTTAAAGGAGCTACGATATCCAAACAAATCGAATGATTTAAACGTGCAAATGAAGAGATTGGGGCATGGTCATCCAGCAACAGTGAGTAGATGGTATCAACGTGAAAGTGTGTGTTAGATTGTGCAATGCCTCAGTCAAGTGGGACGAGGGTCGGGAAAGAGAGTTAGGGTGAGTGGGAGGGAGAGACATCTTCAAGAACATTTGGGGTTAAATGCTGATACATGAAAAGCAGAAATATCAGAGAACGAAATTCGATGGAAAACGATTCATCACCTCGGAGAATATTATCATTAAAAAAGAGTAATTTTTTACCGTGTTTCACCAAAAGTAAAATTTTGAGAGAATTGACTGTCATAGAACATAGAACATAGAAGAATACAGCGCAGTACAGGCCCTTTGGCCCTCGATGTTGCGCCGATCCAAGCCCACCTAACCTATACTAACCCACTATCCACCATATACCTATCCAATGCCCGCTTAAATGCCCATAAAGAGGGAGAGTCCACCACTGCTACTGGCAGGGCATTCCATGAACTTACGACTCGCTGAGTGAAGAACCTACCCCTAACTTCAGTCCTATATCTACCCCCCCCCCTTAATTTAAAGCTATGCCCCCTTGTAATACCCGACTCCATACGCGGGAAAAGGTTCACACTGTCAACCCTATCTAACCCCCTAATCATCTTGTACACCTCAATCAAGTCACCCCTAAACCTTCTTTTCTCTAATGAAAACAGCCCCAAGTGTCTCAGTCTTTCCTCATACGATCTTCCTTCCATACCAGGCAACATCCTGGTAAACCTCCTCTGCACCCGTTCCAGGCGCAGAGATCTGTGTACATGGACACCAAGATCCCTCTGCTCATCCACACTACCAAGTATCCGACCATTAGCCCAGTATCCCATCTTTTTGTTATTCTTCCCAAAGTGAATCACCTCACACTTAGCTACATTGAATTCCATTTGCCACCTTTCTCCCCAGCTCTGCAGCTTCTCTATATCCTGCTGTAAGCTGCCACATCCTTCTTCCAGTTCATGTCTTGCATCATTGAGAAGGCTGAATGGTCTCATTCTTCTATTGTGTAACAGGATACAAGTGCTGCCTGGTCTATTATGGGCCCTATGTTGTAGTGTGGATGGGCTAAATGGCTTCTATCTGAAACGGTGTATGAGGATACAAGAATTGAACAGCATCCTCCCTATCTGTTACAACAGGTTTGATGAAGTTTCTCTTGCGGTTCCTATGTTCCAGGCTCGATATCTGAATTGGACTCCTCAATTTGCTGTGTAATTGCCTTCTATTGGTGAGCTTTAAAACAAAATCTTGTAAATTTTAATAGATATTGCATCAACTTGTCCATCCCTCTCTCATCCGTTAACGTGACGGTGTGGCTTCAGGTGGGAATATAACAGCAGGGAAATGATGCTGGAACTTTAGCAACTGCCTGTTCAGAGAAGAGTCAAGGGACCGGCCACAAGTCTGGTCATTGCATTCATCTTTTTTTTCTGAAGAATGATAAAATAGAAGATGGAGGGCGGAAATAGACCATTTGGCGCATCATGTCTGGATCAGCACTCAATCAGATCTTCGCTGACAAGGCTCCAAGTCAGGCTGGCACGTTCCTTGGAGGATAACTTGCAGATGGAGGTCTTTCGTTGCATAAGTCCATTAGACAATAGAGCAGAAATTAAACCATTCAGCACAGTGTGTCTGCTCTGCCGTTAAATCATGGCAGATACTTTGTAAACCCAATTCTCCAGCTTTCGGCTCATAAACCTTGATCCCCTTGACAACCACACTGCTACATACCTCAGTCTTACATATAATCACAGTCCTGGATTCTACAGCTTTATCTGGCAACGAATTCCATACATTCACCACTCTCTGGCTGAATAAGTGTCTCTTATTACTGCTCTCAAATGTCTTCCCTTTTCTCCAAAGTTGTGCCTTTGTGTACTAGTCTCTACTAAAAATGGAAGCACCTTCCCGGCTTCCACTCTGCCTTGGGGATACACGATTCTATAAGTACCAATTAGATTTCCTCTTATTCTTCTAAACTTCATCGAGTATAGACCCAGAGTACTCGAACGTTCCTCATGTGTCAAGCTTCTCATTTCTGTCACCATAATGATCAATTACCTCTGAACGCATCCCAGGACCAGTGCATCCTTCCTGAAATTTGAAGACCAAACATATTATCATCACCGCCTCCTAAGGGTTCCTTCATCTTCAGCTACCTTGTCCCGTCTGCCTCATTGCACATCGCTAAATCGAGTATTGCCTGTTCCCTACTTGGCTCCACCATAAGCTGCTACAAAAATCAATGTCGTCGACATTCCACAATTGAATTGAATTGAATTCATTGTCACGTGCACTGAGGCACAGTGAAAAGCATTTTCTTGCGATCAATGCAAGCATATCAGAGAGTTAAGTTGCATAGATGTATAAATAATATGCAATCATATAATAGGTTGTCATTTGTGTTTGTCTGGGCCGAGTTCACCACTCGCTGTAACCATCATCGATCTTGAATGGTACAGGTGCCATACCAGGTAGTGATACATCGAGACAGAATGCCCTCAGTTGCGCACCTTTAAAGTTGGCAAATGTATTCGTAGTGGTGCTTCAAGTGATCATCGATTTTTTTTTAAATTTCCACCACCACTAGCGAGATGCCATGATCAGACATATATCCCTCTCCCGTCCCTATCCAACATCCACGGTGACTATTCCCTACAGTAAACCCTGTTGCAATCTGCCTTCACTCCCAACACCTCCCTCAACTCGCCCCATGGAGTCTTCCCCCTGATCTCTGCTTTTCTAACACATACATGCATAGAACGTAAAAATCCGAGCAGGACGAGGCTGTCCGGTCCTTCACGCCTGCTCCGCCATTCAATCATATCATTACTGATCTTTCTAAAGACTCAAATCCGCTTACTCGCCCTCTCACTGTATCCCTTATTACCTTTTTTATTGAAATGAAATATCGCTCTTAGGCTTTAAAAACTTTTATTGAACGAGCGTCAACCTCTTCGCTGGGCAAGGTATTCCATGTGCTATCATCCGTCTGGGTGAAGAACATCCTTCTGAACTCAGTCTAAGTCTGTTTCCTCTAATCCTGAGGCTACGCCCTCTTGCTCGAGTTTCACCCAAATGTGGAAACCTCCTTTCGAATTCTATCTAATCTATTCTGTTCAAATATTTATGTTTCAGTAAGATTGCCCCCTCATTTTTCTAAATTCCAAAGTAAATAATCCTAATCTACGCAATCTCTCTTTAAAGGCCAACTCCCTCAACTTCGGAATCAACCTAGCAAACCCCCTCTGCACCCCTCCCCCCTCTCCAACTGTCAGTTCATCCGTTCTCAAGGAAGGGAACCAAAAGTGCACACAGTACACAAAGGATAGCCTCACCAGCACCTTGTACAGCTGTAACATAACATCTCTGCTTGAACCTTCATGAACCTACGTTGCATCTGTCCAATTTCTATATCGATGCCCTGCTATTTTTTCCTTGATAATAGACATCTTCCCCTCTGCAAACATTAAACTAACTGATCAATAATTCCCAATCTTTTATCCATCTCACTTTTTAAACAGTGGTGTCACATGAGCTGTTTTACAACTTGCACGGACGGCCACGCAGTCTAGTGAATTTTAAAATTGCCACAAGAGCACTTGCTGTTTCTGCCGCAATCTCCTTTAATGCCCTGAGGTGCATTCCCTCACGGCCTGGAGACTTGTCGATCCTCAGCTCCATTAGCTTGCCTAACACTATCTCTTCCGTAATGTTTGTTTCAAGGGCCTCACCTACATTTGTCTCTTTATAACTTACTGGCATGTTATAAGTATCCTCCACCGTGAAGACTGAGACAAAATACAATACCTCGACCATTTCACCACATCGCATAACTAAATGTCCCTTCTCATCCTCGAAAGGACCATCCTTTACTTTAGCCACTTTTCCTTCGTTTTATATTTTTATAGAAACTTTTGCTATCCGTCCTTTTATTCTGTACTTCGTCATGTTTATCTTTAACGTTTCCCCAATCTTCCAGTTTCAAACTGTTCTCGGCTACATGGTATGCTTTCTTTTTGACTTTGGCAGCCTCCCATGTTTCCTAAGTCACCCAGAGTAGATTACCCCTTTTCTTGCGGTCCTTCCTTTTCACTGGAATATACTTTTGCTGAGCACTGCTACAAAAAAACCTTTTTTGGAAGTCCTCCGCTGCTCGATATCTTTCCCACCAAATAACCTTTGTTTCCAGGCTAAATTTGCCAGGTGCTCTCTCGTTCTATTGTTGTGTCCCCTGTACATGCACAGGATTTTATCTTCACACTCCCCATCTGAATTCTACGTTCTGCCATACTGCGATCACTCGTTCCAAGAGGATCCCTAACTATGAGATCATTAATTATTCCTGTTCCATTACACAGGATCAGATCAAGGATTGCTTTCTCCCTCGTCGGTTCCATTGCATACTGTTCAAGCAAACCATCATGGGTACATTCATCGACCTCCTCCTCAAAGATACTGTGACTGAGCTTGTTCGACCAAGCTACATGTAGATTAAAATCCCTAATGATAATAGCTGACCCATTTTTACAGGCATTGCTTATTTGTTTGTTTATTGCCTTCACCAGTGTGATTTTATTATTTGCTGGCTTACAGACTGCACTTATCAGTGACTTTTTCTTCTTAGAGTTTCTACTTTCCATGCAAAGTAATTCAAACTCATTCCCAATAGAACACATATTTTCTCTCCACACTGCCTTGATGTCGGCCTTGAATAACAGAGAGACACCAACTTCTTTACACTGCTCTCTAAACTTCCAAATACTCTTGTACTCCTGGATATTTAACTCCCAATTGTGCTCAGCCCTTAGCCGTATCTCTCTAACGGCTACTAAATCATTTTCATTCGTGTTGATTTGTGCCATTAAGTCTTCAACCATGTTACAAATGCGACCAGCATTCAGGTGAAGTGCCTTTTTGTTAGGTTTCTTGTCCTTATGATTTCTCTAATAATATTTCCGTTTGTTTCTCGTCTCTACTCACCTGTCTATTGGCGTCTTCTCTACTCTGTTTCCAATGGCACAAACACACTTTCCAGGTGAAGCACTTCACGCAATCCAATCTAAGGCAATGCGGTTTTCACTATCTTAGGAAACGAAGTTTGGATTCGTTGAACACATTGCAGACCATTCAAATTCTGTCTTCAAGAAGAGTTCCAGCGAAACTCAGGGCATGCTGGAAAGATACCACCTCAGTTTCTATTTGGGGCCTGCAGCCTTCCAGACCCCATATCATTTTCAATTTTTTTAGGTCCTGAACTCTCCCAATCCTATCCCTCTATCAAACACGCAAAGGCCCTATTGTCACAGAGCCTGCAATAACACACTACATATGGTTCGCCACTAACAGTCTCCATTAACAGCTATTCACCCTGCCAGCCAGATCATCATCCACTCCTTTGTCAACTGTTGTTCTCTCTATTTGAACTCTATCCATCCCTTTCGTTTAGTCCTTATCCTCCCCCAAACCCCACTATATCTTCTGCAGATAAACCAACATTTTCCAAGCGATCGTCAGTTCTGAGGATAGTCACTGGACTCGAAATGTTAACTCTGATTTCTTTTTTCAGATGCTGCTAGACCTGCTGAGTTTTTCTAGCACCATCTGGTTTTGCTCTATTTAGAGTCGGATACTGTGAATATTCGAAGAAGAATGACTGCGCATGACCTGGTAGAAGCCTGTTACTCTGCTTGTGCAATGATCCCCTGCTCAGATGACAGGACTGTGTTCCTCTTGAAAAGTTCTCTTGTGGATAGTTCCCATTACAAGGTGAGCCATCGGTATCAACTTCTTAGGTCAATGAAGACAGCAATCATTTCTACCGCAATTCTATCCTGGATGTGATGAACAGCAGAGAGAAAAAAATCCCTCATGTCAGATGTGAACGGATTGGAGTCCACGCAGGAGGTGGCGGTCTTTTTTCGGATAGAAAACACTGAACCGCTTCCTCACTGTAACAATATGCCATTGGGTATCAAAGCTAAAGGTTTAATAGGCGCAAAGGCTGAAAACAGCGTCTTCCAGTTAAAATAGGTGAATGCGTTCCCTCCAGTGTGAGTACAGTAGTGTACAGTTGTAAAGATATATGGATCAAGCACTTTACACATTCAGCTGGCGAGCAGTCCCTTTGTGGGAAGACATCTGTATAGAATGCAGGAAGATGCACTTAGAGGTTCTTGATCAGTTTCATATCGGAACTGAGACTATACTGGAGGTTTTGAGAGTCTTAAAGGTGGACAAATCCACAACTCAGAGTGGAGTTGTATCTCACGTAACTTTGTGAGACAAAGGAGCAATTTAAGGGGTTTTGACCAATGTTAACATTCTTCTTTGGCCACAGGGGAGTTGGTCGAGGACTGCAGGACTACTAATGGGGTTCCACTTTTTTACAAGGCAGGTAGAAACAAACCAGCGAAATACAGCCAAGTGAGTCTCACAGGAGTGGTCGTGAAACGTTTGGAGAAACCTTTGAAAGAGAGAATTAATTGCAACTTGTCCAGGCAAGGTTTGATGAAGGAATCAGCATGGTTTTGTCAAAGGAGGTGATGCATAACAGATCTGATTACATGATTTGAGGCAGTGATCAGATGTTCAAATGAGGGGAGTGAAAATGATGTGTATGTGGGTTTCAGCGAGATCCCCCACGGGAGTCTGATAACAGGGTAGAAACATAAACAATTAACGATCACGAGGTGTCAGAGAAATTCAGCCAAATGGATCAGAGATCAGGTACAAAGCTGGCAAGCAGTTTGATTAAACAAATTGACATCGCGGTAAAAACATGTATCAGGCTAACCTAGAACTGATTCTCTGCACAGATGGCAAGAATATTCTCCCCCAAGCAGAGAGTGCAGGCAGATTTCATAGGGATACAAAACAAAGAGGATAATTTTAAAGCTGTAACAGCACAGTGTCTAAAATTGTCAAGCGATTAAAACAAGAATAAACTAAATGAAAATTAAACAAGCGTCTGGCAGTAACAATTCATTTGTAATTGCCATTGGAGATTCCAGCCATCTCTTTGAATGGGTGTAAATGTCTTCTCGAGGATTCCTAACGGTACTTCCTGTCTGCACGAGTATGTGTAAATATTCGTTCTCCTGTCATTCAGTTCTGGCCATTGTGTTCCTCTTGGGAGCAAAGTCTTCCGGGGTCTCTCAGTCTGCCTCTTTGTTTATGCGCCATCGGTTTATATGGGAAACGAGACTGCACTTCGGGTATTAGGGCTGAAGTGATGATCAAGGCGAGGAGCTGACTGGAAAGGCTGTTTGAGAAGTTATTATCTGGTCTGGGAGTAGCTTAGAATATCTGGATTCTATATTCGCCTGTTTGGCCACGACTTAGGCATTGTGGGTGTGTTCTGTGTGTGTTGGCAGGCATGATTTCTGTGTTTCGCCAACATGCTTCTGTGTTTTTTTTTCTGTGGTTATGCTGTGACTGGGAAGTGTCCCAGATTTTCTCCCAGAGTTCGCCCTTTGCTGAAGAGCATGTTGAAAAGGTGCAATGTTGCCCAGACAGGGGAGGCTATCAGTGGTGGGGCTTCGGTGTCAGAGAGGTAGTAGTCAGTGTCTGAATCTGACTGAGCGTAGTTTGTGTCAGGGTAAGGGATCTCACTCCAGCGAACTTGTGCAAGTTGGATTGTGAGGAGAGCAGAGGTAAAAGTGCTGTACAAAACCGGCAGCAGCACATACGGAGGTCCATGACCAGGGTAATGATACACACAACCGCAATAAAGGATATCAGTTCCTCTAGCAGTTCAATGCCCCGTGATCCATGCCAGGATGTTGCCCAGGTCCACAGGTCCCAGTGGGACTCCGGTTCATTTGGGGCAGAAGCAGCCTGTGGAAAGTGGTGTGACAGGTCCGTTATATTTTCGTTCGGTTCAGGGATGCAGGTACAGCAGTCTTTGCGAATTAAGGCGCTAGTGGCCCTTTTTTTGTCCAGTCAGTAGTCCATGGCCATTCTGTTTTGTAGGGCTACAGTGCGAATGGCGACAGCCTCTGGATTCAGCTGGACAAGCCCTTCAGCCGTGGCATTTTATCTCCTCTAGCGTGGTGGCCAACTAATGTGCCTCTATATCGAGGTGCAGGGTTTCGTAAGTTGTCACAAAAAGGGGGGAGAGGGTATCTTGTCTGGGGCAGTGGGGGTGCGTTTTCTGCGGGGAATAAGCTTCTGGAAAGGAGTCGACTGGAAGTGGTAAAGGAGTGGTACCACATACCACGTGCCAGCCCATGACAATGCCAGCCAGGGTATGCGTGGTGGCACCAGACAAAATAAGTGTCATTGTATGTTCTTAACTGGTGGGTTTGGAATCCTGTCCAAATATTATTGAAAATGGAATTGTGGGCAGACATATTGTGACCAAGTATATCTAGAACGCTGCACTCTGCTACAGACCAGAGTACTGCAGAGGTCAAGAGCAATGAGTTAGTGCACCAGATCCAGCCACCCACCCATGCGGATGGCTGACTTCTCGTCAGGCATATGGTTCCTCTGTGTGAACCCCATGCGGTGGTGACAGTGATGGTCAAGGTTGGGTGTTCATGTGAGAGGTTCTGGGCTGTGTAGAACCATTCGGTGAATTTGTCGAGGTGGTATCCTGCGGATTTCCTGTAGTCTCAGCTATTAGCCACATGAATGGGCGGTCTGATTAGCAGACTGATCGTTGTGACCCCTGGGACCTGTCCAGTTTTAGCCACAATTCTGCCATCTCTGCAGTGTTAAAAGGAACTGCGCCATGGCGAATGCCTCCATAGGAATGTTCAGAGAAACAATCACACACCCATCAATTGGTCTGGTTTACCCTCTGGGCATACCCTGTGGGTTATATCAAGGAAAACGTTCACCCACGGCTCACGGTGGATTAAGTGCCCTGCTCTGTGTGTCCTGTTACCGATCAGTGGTGATGTGCAAGAGTGATGATCCCGATGCCTGCAGCGAGCAGCTGGATCCCTCTGTGGTGTCTGGAGCTGTATCCTGTTCTGTTTGGTTGTCCATCTGTGGAGGCAGAGCCCTCTTTCACCGGGTCGCATTCTAGTCTCCCTTGGAGCGCGACAGCTGTCGTGGTCGTGACACAGACCAAGAGTGGTCCTTTCCATCTACGGGAGAGAGAATCTTTCGGCAGGGACTGTCACGTTACATAATGCCCAGTTTAAACGGGTGAAGTGGTTCCTGCAGTGGTGTGGACACCGCAGCTTTTTTTTGTTTATTTTGTTTTACCCCCACACTATTGCCTAACTACGGTAGTGTTTATTTTTCCCCAGCACCCATGTTGCGTGTGTGTGGGCTTGAGACACAGTGAAGAACACAAGATGCACGAATCTTTATTCAGTTTCCATCAGTAGGAAGAAAAGAAACACTCAAGTGCCCAGTACACTGCAGCTTTTGCAAATCATGGTTTAATATGATCCTTCTACTAAGGGCTTGAACCTAATCGAAGAGAGTTTCCTGTGTTCAAAGCAGCGCTGTGTCATTGGCTAGTGTTGGGGGTCCGGCTGTGGGAATGGGTCGTTCCATTAGCAAATGGTGTAAAATCCGTCGTTTGGTTTCCCTATCCTCTTTCTGTGTAAACACCCGTGGTCGACCATCTGGCCAAGCCAGTCCTGTGTCGTGCTGATTTTAGGGAGGGTGGTTTTGAGGGTGCCATTCATTGACTCCACCATTCCTGATGACTGGAGGATGGTACATTATGTGGTATCTCCAGGGTATCCCGAGGGGGTCCCAGTCAGCAGTAATGAGCTTCGCATTGAAATGGGTCCCATTCCCCCTGTGCGTCTATGTGCCCTGACATAGAAACCTCTTGTAATAACGTCGTGCAGGATACATTTTATCACTGCTCTGGGGGCATTTTTTTGGATGGGTAATGACTTGACCCATTTTGAAAACATGTCGACATTAACTAGGATATACTTGCATTCCTCCTTCTGAGGCATGTGGGCAAGGTCAATTAGAAGGTGGGTGAAATGACCCTCAGGGACTTTTATTTAGTCATGTTTGGTCATCGGCTTCCCTGCATTTTTTTGGTGGACAGATGAGGCACTGTGACAGCAGGGCTTGGGCAGCTGCAGTGCTATTCCGTTGCATAGAAGGAATGGCTGACAGCATCTTGCTTCTGTGTCCGATTCCGTGTGCTGCCAGTGCCAATAAGTGCAGATGGGCTTTCAGGGAGACGATGCATGTGTGGGTAAGAACCTGCAAGGACGGTGATTGTAGGCACCAATGCGGGCGCATGCGCTCCTCTCATCTGGTGCGGCGGCTTGCTATGCTGCTCGGAGTGCATCGAGAGGGTCAGGAGGCTCTTGAGGTTTCACCACCCTGTGTGGTCTGTAGGGCATAAGTAGCCAATGATAGTGCAGATTTCCGGGTGGCTGCATCAGCTGAGGCATTTGCTTGGGTGACGGGATCGGTGGCAGAGTTGTGGGCGTCACATTTTATAATTGCGACAGCAGCAAGTAGCAGGACTGCTTCTCGGATGTTGGCAATGAGTGCTACACGTTGGATGGTCTCACCGCTGAGCTGATGAACTTCCTTTGTTTTCATATTACGCTCAAGTCCTGAACGACTCCAAAGGCACATCTAAAGTCTGTGTAGATATTGGCTGTGCGACCCTGTGCCAGGTTGCAGGCTCTAATGAGAGCAAAGAGCTCTGCTGCCTGTGTGGACACCCCATCTGGAAAAGCAGCTGATACGAGAGTGGTGAAAGGGGTGCAGATGGCTTGGCCTGCTAATTTGTATAGGTCTGATGGCCGGAAGGAAGAGCCGCTGTTGAAAAGAATCTGGTCAGGGTTTTCTCAGACCGGTCAGGACACCTGTTGAACCAGGCGAAAGTTAAGACTGCAGATGATGGAGGTTAGAGTCTAGATGAGAATGGTGCTGAAAAGCACAGCAGGTTAGTCAGCATCCGAGAAGCAGGAAAATCAATATTTCTGAAGGAAGCCCTTTGTCAGGAATGCTGAACCAGGTCCAAGCAGTCGTGGTTGTCTGCAGAATCATGTTAGGTGAGCGGAATTAGGGTGGCGGGGTTCAAAGCTAAGGCGAGGTGTAGGGAAAGGTTTGCCGAGATCACAAAGTGACCTCATGACCAGTTCTCAGAGTTGCAGTGAAATGTTGGATTGCTGCTGAATGAAGCAGCAGGGAGAGCGACAGTTGGACCAAAGCAGTGCACGAGTGATCTAGCAAACTGGGGGTGGCCTTATCCACTGTTACTGTGGCTGCTGCCATGGCACACAAACATGCCAGGATTCCGCTCATAACAGGTGATAACTAAACATTATAAAATGCAAAAGGGCGATGGAGATCCCCATGAAGCTGTGTTAAAATGCAAGGCGCGAACCAGTCGAGCTTGGTTACAGAAAGATAGAAGCACTGAGTAATCGGGGACTGTCATAGCAGGAGTGGAAATTATTTGTTGCTTCAGTTCAGTGAATGTCCGTTGCATTTCGGATGTTCATTTCACTCTGGCTGGCTGTTTAGGGGAAGCTGCCTCCCGCAGACGTGCATCAATTGCACAATGGACAGGACTTCAGGGGCTGCAGTAGTTTACCAGCCACATAAACACTTGCAGCAGCCTGATCGTGGCAGTTAGGGGAAACTGGGTGATGACACCCAATTGCTCCTTGGACAGTGCTCTGAGGACACCCTGTGCTTGATAGACACCCTTTGCCCATCCTGTGCCAGACTGCAGAGCAAGGTTGCCGTAAACTGCTTGCATGGAGTAGCGGAGGTGGCAACGAACAGCAAGCCATCCGCATACTGAAGGCACGTGCTGTGGCATGGTAGGTGAAGGGTGGACAGGGTGAGGTATACTGCAGCAGCATAAATTTGGGGCTCGCCGAATATCCTTGGGGAAAGCCGTCCATGTATTTTGGCAGCTATCATATGTAAAAACATAAAGTTTCAGGGACCAACTTAATGGCGAATGAGGCTGAGCAAAGGTCGATTACAAGAATATCAGGTGCAGGAGGCGGGGTACTGACGAGGATAGCATTTGTGTCCTGGACTACTGGGAATCAGGGAACAACAGTGGCACTGACAGCACTACGATCTTGCATAAAGCGCCATTTTCATGATTTTCCAAGCTTCGGGATAGTTAAGAAAGGAGCGTTACATGAGGTGTGGGCACGAGGATTCCCCGTTGCAGAGGTGATTCTATAACTGGTTTGATTCCTAATACTGCTGTGGGTGATACGGGTATTATAGTATTGATGGTGGAATGCTCCCTGTCTGAGTGTAACTGTATTTGGTTAGGCGGACAACTGCTGGCCTGCATGGTTTTATTATTGTGCCCATAGCGCATACAAAACTCGCCCTGTCAAATCAGTGCATGCTGGACGAAGGGTTGTGTCTTGCCTAAATGGTGTGAAATGTATTGTTGGTTGTGCGACATGCCCTATCATGGTCATTCCAAACTACTGTTTCAAACATCCTGGATCCTCCGTGCAAAGCCACGTCCCAGAAAGTGCTGAAAAAAGAGAAAGAATGAACACTATAAGAATGGGCCATAAAAAGTGAATTTCACCAATCACAGTCTCGATTAGATTACATTTCCCTTTCGCCGTCTCCAGGACAGAAATGAAGGAAGGGGTAGAAATTTAAGAACATATGACATCGCAATCCATTGGAATCATTTTCCCATTCGCCAGAACATCAAATAACGGCGAATAGAGAGACGGTAGGACTTTGTTTCACAACAGCGATGAAATAACACTCTCTCAGTGAAAACTCAACTTGCCTGAAAAAAAAACAGCAGCAGAAGAGCGGCTTCCTATTTTACATGTCAGAGGCGAACCCCTTTGAGAGAGTGTGCAGTCTCTCACACCGCCGTTAATTCTTCAAGAAGCAAACCACCAGGTCTTTTTAAAAATTTGAATATGGCATTTAAACGCGCTGCAGCTTTGTTGTTTTCCCGCAGAAATGGCAGTGGCGGGATTGGAAACGACGCCTCTTGAGAGACTGGAAGCTCTTATGCCCGACTACAATATCAATTTCGCAGCAGATAATGATAGCTCATCAATCCTCGCAAAACTCAATGGAAAGCTGAAATCTATCTTCTGACAATATTTCCAGCTATAATTGTATATGCGAGTGTTAGAATGCTGTTCCGTCACGACTTGATAAAATAGCCTTGGGCTGCATGACATTACTGGAATTTCGATTCTTGCTTTGGAAAATGAATTCGCCCATTGCTCGAAACAGGAAGACTTTCACCTTTACACGGAACACGAAACACACTGGACTACAGGGAAAATGCACAAAGCTGAGCAGGCCGTGTTCCACATTATACCGTGCAGCATAGTTTCAGTCACTGTGTCTGTTTTGCAGAATAAGAGTCCCAAAAAATGTTCCCCACCCTAAAACCGGAGGTAGCATTACGATCCGAGATTAACAGATCACATTGTGAGAATGCTCTGACCTCGGATCCAGTTCAAAATGCCACTTTCCTTGCCTTTTACCTTAACTGTGCAATTTGCTGCTGAGATGTTCACACCTGGACATGAGCCACATGGATACCGACTGAGTTGGAAACCTATGTGGGAATCCATGAGAAGCGACTCAATAAATTTTGCTAAATTCCATGGTGCTTATTAGAAATGCAGTTTCTGTTCACCTCAATCTAAAACACAATTTCTGAACATAGTAACAGAAGTCAAAAGATAATTACCTCACCCCACCCCCACTCCGGAAGAGGTGCTAACTGCCCTTGAGTGCTTTTTGTTCTCGATGTGAAGAGCTCTCACGCCTGAGTCACCTTCACGTCTCTGGTTGCTGAGTGAATCACAAAGAAGGAATTCCACAAGAGCTGCAGCTGCCTCACTTCCCCACTCGCCCTACCCGTTTACATTTTCCTGCTCGTCAGTGATTTAAAGAAAACCAAATGGATGCGATGTCATTCTGTAGCCTCTCTGTCGATTCCTCCGTTTCAGTTCCAACATGGTTAGATCTCGCAGCGCACCTTAATACTAGCGACGTTATGAAAGCACAAGTCCAAAGGTTCCTCTGAGAGTGTAATTTCTTTCATTGCTGTTGCTGATTGAATGAGGCACTAACGCGCGACTTGCTCCAAAACATGATTCAGGACCTCTGGTGCCAATTCTCGCACGTGGAATACCGACTGACAGCTTCCAAACGAGGCCTTTCAGAGACGACTTTGGGGTATATTTGACAGACAGACAAGTTCAGGAATTCGTGGTGCGCTGTGACACCAGCGCATCAGCTTCTTCCCTGTCTTTGAACCGGGCTGCCAGCGCAAGGAATGCAAATGCGGTACTGCTTTTCGTGGAAGGATCAGAACGCGGTAACTACACTCTCAAACAGAAGGGCATATGATCAGAACCAGGTTGGAGAAAAAACTTTACAATACTTTCCACAGTAATTAAATGGAGTTGCATTACATTTGACTACGAGACCAGATTTGTTCAACCAAATTCGAAGGCAGGTTTGCAGATGGGAAAGCAAGCAAGCAAACTCCGTTCTTGTCCATGTAAAAGGCTGCAGTTGGAGAACAAAGCAGTTTCTGCCCAGTTTCTAACGGGGGAGTTTCGTGTGTGAGGCGAACGTGATGACCACTACATTACCGAAACAAGCCTGTGGCACCGCTCCTGCGGCTCAGTGGCAGCCAGCACTGAACGTTGAAGCCATTCTACGTTTCACCTTCCTGTTTCCAATAGCTCGTTTTTGTCCAGCGTAATTGACATCTTGAAAACGTACAAAAAGACACATGAATTTGATGACAAGATAGAGACAAGGATGTCGTCAATGTTTGGACCGTAGGGCGAGATGGAATAGGCTGGGACGACTTTCCCTGTAGCGTAAACGGCTGCGACATGATCTTATGGAAGGGTTGTAAACTGTGTATTCACGTGTTTTACCCAAGTTGGGGTGAGTTGAAATTATGTTGCAATTGTGCCAGCCTCAACCACTTCTTCTGGCAGCTCATTCCATACATGCACGACCCTGTTTATGAAAACGTTACCCTGAGGTGTCTTTTATATCTTTTCCTTCTGAATCTCAATCTATGCCCTCTCGTTCTGGACTTCCGACCCCAGGGAAAAGACTTTGTCTACTTATCCAAGAGCGTGAAATGCTGAGGCTGGGAGTGCTTCTGGTCAATTGGCTCAGAGGAAGCGTGCTGGAGCTGCAAGTGAGAGGTCGATGTATGGAAAGCATTCTAAGAGATTTTCCTTCACAAAGTGGTATTTTGTTACTTTGACAGTAAGAACTGCTTTTGCTCACATCGCCCCCACATCAGTCTCTTGCTCCAGTAAACACTCCAATCCAGCGTACATTGCTTCCATTCCAACACAGAAACGCTTCCTATTCTCGCTCCATTTGGGATAATCTGAATTGACAATGTCATTCTTTGAATAGAGAAATGCAGCAGGGAGTTGTTAGTGCAGCGGTGATCTATTGGGCTAGTAAACTTTGGAGACTGTAACATGGCAGCTGCTGTTCGTTAAATTCGATCAATAAAGTCTGGAAAATAAACCCAATCTCAGGAACAGAGACAAAAACTTTAATATCCTGAAAACTCATTCATTCATATCCCTTCGAAAGGGAAATCTGCCGACTGTAATGAGTCCTGTCAGCTTGTGACTTCAGACCCACAACAAGGTGGTTCACCCATGAATGCCCCCTGACTCAGTTCGAGATGAATTAGAATGAACAACAAATGCTCTTCAGACCAATGATAGCCACATTCCGTGGGAGAATAAGGAAGAATAAAAATACATGAACAACGGGGAAAATGGGAATCGTTTCTGTGTGGACTCAAATTAAACAGATTATCAAACTAAATAGATACAAGGATCCCCGCAGGGCCAAGAGCTCAGGGCCATGGGGTGACTGCAGGAAGGGATTCAATTGCCCGCTGAGGTGTAAACTCACTTACTCAGTCACAATGCCACAGGCCATTCACCACTCCCATATGGGAGAAGTGATCCCTCAGAAGACCAAATGGCAGCGTCACCAGCAAATTTACAAATGACAGCAGGAGTTCGATTCTGCTGTTATTGCAGCCGTTAATCCCAACCAGCAATAAACCCTGTTTGGTTGCGTGTTTCCAGTGGAGTTCCACTGTTTTCTGATGTAGATCAGTGATTTAGACTTAATTGTAGCAGCCATGATTTAGAACTTTGCTGTTGATGCAACAAATGGTCGTGCAGTTGACTTTGGTGAAGAATGCCAGGGACTGCAGGGATGCTTCAATCAGGTGGAAAGGTAAAATGCTGAATGGAATTGAATCCAGATCAATGAGTGTTAATGAATTTGGGGAGAAAAAACAATAACAGTGAGTATTCTGTGTGGTGTAGACGGACAAAGAGATCATGGACTGGACATTCACTATCACTGAAGATCAATGGACAGGGGAATCAGTTGGACCGAAGTACGTACTGCAGATGTTGGAAATCAGAATCAAGATTAGAGTGTGCTGAAGAAGCACAGCAGGTAAGGCAGCATCCGAGTTGCAGAAACAATGATGTTTCGGGCAAAAGCCCTTCATCAGGAATAAAGCTGGGAGCCTTGAGGGTGGAGAGATAAACCGGAGGACTGGGTCTGTGAAGAATTTAGCTGAGAGTGCAATAGATGGATGGAGATGGGGTGATCGGTGATAGGTCGGAGGAGAGGATGGAGCGGATAGGTGGGAAGGAAGATAGACAGGTGGGACAGGTCAATAGGATGGTGCCAATCTAGAAGGTTGGAAGTAGGGTAAGGTGGGTGCGAAGAGCCGAGGAAGCTGGTGGAGACCACATTGATATCCTGAGGTTGAAGGGTTCCGAGATGGAAGATGAGGCGTCGGGTGTTGAGTGAATGGCGGTGGAGGAGGCTCAGGAACTGCATGTCCTTGGGAGAGTGGTGGAAGGGGAAAGGAGTTGATGTGTTTGGTCATGTGGAGTTGGGGTTGAAATTTGCTGGTGTACTAGAAATGTTCGTTGAAGCGCTCTGCAAGAAGGTGTCTGTTGGCCCCAATGTAGAGGAGACCAACAGATGCAATAAATGACATGTGTGGCAATGCAGATGCACCTTTAGTGGATGTGGAAGGATCCTTTGGAGCCTTGGAAGGATGTGATGGGGAGGATGTGGGTGCAGGTCTTGCAATTCCTGTGGTGTCAAGGAAAGGTGCCGGGAGGGGAGGGTGCGTCACTGGAGGGCGTGGACTTGACTAGGTAGTCGTGCAGGAAACAGTCTTTGTGAAAAGTGGATGGGGTGACGAGGGAAATATATCCCTGCAGTTCAGTGTTACTGACACTTTTTACAAACCCACTGACTCCCACAGCGGTCTGGATTATAGCTCCTCCCACCCCATCTCTTGCGCAAATGTGATCCTATATTTGCCAATTCCTCCACCTCCATCGCATCTGCTCCCAAAGGAGAAGCACAGCGGTTCAAGAAGCATCCGAGGAGTAGTAAAATCAATGTTTCGGGCAAAAGCCCTTCATCAGGAATACAGTCAGAGAGCCTGAAGACTGGAGAGATAAATGAGAGGAGGTTTGGGGTGGGGAGAAAGTAGGAAAGAGTACAATAGGTGAGTGAGAGAGGAGATGAAGGTGATGGGTCAGGGAGGAGGGTGAATTTGATAGGTGGAAAGGAAGATAGACAGGTAAGACAAGTCATGGGGACAGTGCTGAGCTGGCAATTTGGAACTAGGGTGAGGTGGGGAAAGGGTAAGTGAGGAAACTGGTGAAGTCTACACTGGTGCCCTAGGGTTGCAGTGATCTGAGGCGGAAGATGAGGTGTTCTTCTTCCAGGCATCAGTTGTGAGGGAGCGGCGGTGTCGGAGGCCCAGGACCTCCAAGTCCTCGGCTCAGTGGGAGGGGGAGTTGAAATATTGGGCCACAGGGCAGTGTGGTTGATTGGTGCGGTTGGCCCAGAGATATTGCATAAAGCGCTCTGCTAGGAGGCGTCCGATCTCCCCAATGTAGAGGAGACCGCATCGGGAGCAACGGATACAATAAATGATATTGGTGGATGTGCAGGTAAAACTTTGATGGATGTGAAAGGCTCCTTTGGGGCCTTGGATGGAGGCGAGGGAGGAGGTGTGGACGCATATTTTGCAATTCTTGCGGTTGCAGGGGAAGGTGCCAGGATGGGAGGATGGGTAGTTGGGGGGCGTGGACCTGAACAGCTAGTCATGGAGGGAACGGTCTTTGCGGAAGGTGGAAAGGGGTAGGGAGTGAAATAGATCCATGGTGGTGGGGTCCGTTTGGAGGTGGTGGAAATGTCGGGGGCTGATTTGGATTATGCGAAGGTTGGTAGGGCGGAAGGTAAGCATCAGGGGGATTTTGTTCTTGTTACTGTTGGAGGGGTTGAGTCGGAGGGCGGAGATTCAGGATGTCTTCTCACAAAGCAGTTCAGAGAATATCTCCAGGACACCCACAAGAATCAACCCCAGTGCCCTCATGGCAAACATTTCAACTCCCCCTCTCACTCTCCCGAGGACATGTACATCTTGGGCCTCCTCCATTGCCACTACCTCACCACCCGATGCTAGGAGGTAGAAAGCCTCATCTTGCGCCTCGAGACCCTTCAACCCCATGGCATTAATTGGGACTTCACCAGTTTCCTCATGTCCCCCCCACCTTACACCAGTTCCCACCTTCCAGCTCATCTCCGTCCTCCTGACCTGTCACACCTGTGCATCTTCATTCCCACCTATCCTCTACACCTTCTTCTCTGCAAAATCATGTTCACCCCCCACCCCCATCCACTTACTGCACTCTCAGCTACCTTCTCCCCAGCCCCGCACCACTCCCATTTATTTCTCCATCTAATATGCTCCCAGTCTCATTCCTGATGTAGGGCTTTTGCCTGAAATGTTCATTTTCCGTGCTCCTCAGATGCTGCCGGACCTGCTGTGCTTCTCCAACACCACTCTAATCTTGAGGGGAATCAGTTGAATGAGTGGTTTTTTGGATATTTTCTATTCTTGACCACTTTACCAACTACCAGTCTAGGGAACAGCTAAAGGACTGAGCACAATTCAGGTCACCACATAAACATTTTCTTTAAATTGTAAGATAAAACATGGAAGGCTGAAGTATGCAACTTTGCCCATCAAGGCTGTTTCACCAATGAGTTTATCACTGATTCCTTTCCAATTCAGAATGCTATGGGCCTTGGAGGGGAACTTGCAAATGGTGGCGTTTCGTTGCATCTTCCATCCTTGTCTTTATAGTCAGTACAGCTGTTGAGCTTTGAAAGTTGTGTCAAATATGCCCACATTACTTACTCCAGTGCATCCTGTAGTTGGTGGACTCTGTTGCAATTGTGCCTCCTAAGTGGTGAAGAAAATGAATATTGCAGGTAATGAAGAGGGTACAATCAAGTGACTGCATTGTCATGTAGCGTATCCAGTTCCTTAAGTGTTAGTGAAGTTACACCCATCTGGGCAAATGGAGGGAGTTATGTTACACGTCTCATTTGTGCCTTGCAAACGATGTAGGATTCACGGAGCAATGAGTTGAGTTTATAATCAAAAAATGTCTACAAAAGGACATATTAATGTTGTCAAATTGTTTATTTAACGAGGTTCTATCTGTTTATTTTTCTAAATAATAGCTCTGTGGACAATTACACTGGATAATTTGTTTACAGTAAAGCCATTGAATGTCAGTGGGATATGATTAGATCCTCATTTGTCAGAGTTATCATTACTCTATTTCTTCCTTGTGTGGACCAATCTGATTCCAGTCGCTGTCTGATTTCAAGTTCCAATTCCCGCCTGTGCTTGAAATTTCAACCGCTTCTTCGCATAAATGTCTCCACCTGCCTTAATAATATGTAAGGCCGCTGCAGGGGACAGCAGAGATTAATGAACATGTTGTCAACACTGGAGAAACTTGAGCTTCGTGCAATGATTGGTTCGGCTGGGATTATTCTCCTTGAAACAAAGGAGGCGGAGTGCAGCTCTATAATCACGTAATAACATTTATCCACGTTCAATATTCATGGGATCTTGACAGGGTAATTACTAGCATTTGATTTGCTGCATCTTAATCAGCTGAATACGTTTCCGATATTTCTTTACATCTAAAGTCGTCCAAATTAGATATTGTTTCCTCGCACCTTCCAACCCCCACACCCCACTTTTACACAGGCTGTCTCTCTCCTGGTGAAACTCACTGCTTGTGTGTCTCTATATGTGCTTTTCCAAATATTTTGGAAACGGATTCTGAGTGACAGAAATTCTGCTCCCATTATTTCTTAGTCCGACATCGATGGTTTTGAAAGCCTGACCTTCAGAAATTTACGAACTTGAAAGATACCACCTATTTACTCTCTCCAAACCTCAAATACCCTGGAAAACTTCCATTCGGTTTTCCTTGGCTTAGTTTCAAATTTTCCAACACACAAATAAATAAAATTCCATCCCCACTAAACGCCGTCAGCATCGTCTCTAATTTCTTAGTACCCCAGTAAACGCACTCAGTTCTCTTCTCTGGTAGAATCACCGATTACCTACAATGCAGAAAGCACAATTCAGCCAAACGAGTGTGTAGAGTCACTCTGAACAGCATCTCAACCAGACACAGCTCCCGTCTCTATCCCCGCAGGCCTCTGACTTGTGATTTCAAATAAATCTGCTGGAATAAAACCTTGCATCGTGTGGCTGCTGACCTTATCGCTGCGTTACCGATGGCTAATTCACATAACTTACTGAATTCACTCCCTGGATACATCAGTGAAATTTAACATGGTCAATCCACCTAACTTACAGAATTAAGAGCAGTGCGAACTACTGAGCAAATGTACCATCATATTTAATACTATCTGTATCATGTGTAATGGCTTTACACACTGGTGTAACCTCAGCCTAGTGAAAGGAATCTGCGCCCACCAACTCGAATTCAATGCATCCAAACGCGGTTCTGCGCTGTACAATCTCATTAGTGCTGCTGGAAATGTTTCTGCACTCAGGTCTGAATGGGTGTACTCTGTTTTCTTCCTCAGATTCCTGCTTTATATAAACATATCAGTCAGAAACAACTCTATATAATGGTTTTCATTCCAACAAAAACACAATGTGCAGTTTGCAGAAGTTTTGCACTGTCACTGATACTCTCTCTGCCCAGGAGCTGCAGTCCTTCTCCAGCTGATTCAGACAGCACTGTCCTTCCTGTGACATATCCAATCGAGAATGGAAGGCCAAGCATGAATAATCTTCAGTGGGTAACAGAGCGACAGGTTTAAAACCTTTACGATGTCCCCAGCGGAGAATTGAGCCCTGGGACAGGCGGGGACACGAACCATGATACTGTGGAGGACAACAACATCAGCCTGTTGTGGCCTCACTTGTCGAACACAACTGCTTAACAACCTGAATCAAGTTTTCCATTGTTTAGCCCATAGTCATATCTGTTTTGGCATCGCAAATTCACATCTCAATTTTATTCAGGTTGGAAGCATTTCCACCTCTCTGACCCTTTCCGCACATCTACCCAAAACCTTCTACCTTTTCCCGAAATCTCTTGGCCCCAGTGTTCGATCACTCCATCAATAACAAAGCTTCTTTCAGTCTATCCTGTCCATATCCCTCATTATTTTGTACATCTCAGTCATGTCTTCTCCAATCTCCTCTGCTCGGTGACAAACAACCCCAGTCTGTCCAATCTCTCCTCATAGCTGAAACTCTTCAGCGCAGACAATATTCCATTGAATCGCTCATGCAACGTTTCCAATGCGATCACATCATTGCTATACTGTGAATTGCAAAGGCTGCACACAGTACTCTAGCTAGAGCCGAATTAACTTTTTTTCCTATTCTGTTACAGTATGAGGGCGTCGCTGGCTCGGCAGTATTGATTGCGATCCCTAATTACACAGCGGGCAGTTGACACTCAACCGTATTGCAGTGAGTCTGGAGTCACATCGAGGCCCGACCAGGTAATAATAGCAGGTTCTTTCCTCAAAGGACGTCAGTGAACCCGATGGTTTTGTTTTTTCAACAATTGACCATGGATTTATAGGTGTTATTTGCTTCGTAATTGCAGATATTTATTGAATCTCATTTCTAACCCCTGGCATGGTTGGAGTCAAACCGGGGTCCCTGGTTCATTTGCTTGGTATCTGAGTTAACAGTCCAGTGGTAAGAGTGCTCAGCCATTGCAGAAAACCCGTGAAACTAATCTTTCTCAATGAAGTCGCTTTTCCTCGATATTGTCCTGTGTCATTTTCCTGAGCTTGACCCCCAATAAACGTAAGTCCATATCAGTAAAAGCTGCTACCTGAGGAGTGGTCTCACAACAGCGGTAACCAAATGGATCAACTGGTCTGCACGTCCCTATGGTGGGGTTGGGGCACGTTCCCCCAGCACCATAGTGCAACACCGGCATCTCTAAATTAATAAAATGGGGTGTGGGACGGAAAGTTCAGTCAGTGATCGAAGGAGGGAGAGAAATCTCTGAGAACGGATGGATTTGAATTTTGACATATGAAACACAGAGATGTGAGCGAGCAGAATTTGAAGGGAAAAGATCATCACCTTGGAGAAAATTACCATGTGAAAACAACTGATTCTTTCTTGATTCGCAAAAATTGGGACAGATAGAGCATTTACCGCCGTGACTCGCATTCGAACCGAGGTTGCTGCGACTACAACGCAGAGTACTAACCACTATACGATCACGGCATCCCACAAGCACGCACGCAGGCTACATGCAATAAGTACAGTGGCAGAGGAAATGTGAGGCAGCGCACCAACTGCACAATATCAGTGCTAAGCGAACAGTGGCAGATATGTGGGAACACAGAATGGGCTGACCGTTTAATATCGGCTCCTCCAGTGGCTGTGGTGATTCCATCGTTAATATGCTGAAGGCTGAGATAAATAGATCTCTCCAACACATAAAAAACTCCGGGGACAGTGCAGGTGTTGTTGAAATGCTTCAATAGTAATGCAGTTTAACATCGGCTACTTCACCAGTTTCCCCCACAAGGCAGCAACCAACGCTGCCACATAGTCCCAATTCCCAGCCCCAGAATCAGAGGAATTGAGTGGCGCAGTCTCGAAGATCCAACTGGAAGTCGGGATGGTAATGAGGTCGCACAGATACTCGAAAGCTCCAGTGACACAACCGGTGAATGCACGGTTTTTCTATGACGGTTTAGAGGCGTAAGCAATTCCGAGGTTAGGAGTGCTCCTGGTCAAAGGCCGGGAAGAAGGGAAAATTTTTTCCTGTTTATAGCAATCTACAGTGCATTTGCTGAGACAGCTGAGTGCCACAACTGGAGCGTGGGCAGCTGGTTTGAAGTTTGAACTTGCTTCACTGTCACCAACTTGCCTGGAATGAATTTCCTTCACCATTTTCATTTCCAATTGTTTAATATCTCCCTGCAGTCTGCGGCTTTCTTCCTCATGGTTAATTGCATGACTAACTATTGTATGATCTGCACACTGCTAAATCATGGCCACTACAGTAAATATGAATCATTGATCTATGTGAGAAAACAGTGGAACTCACTGCAGGCATGCTTCGTAGGTTTGTAGGCGACGCCAGAATTGTTGACAGTGAGGAAGATTAGCTAAATTTCAAAAGGATCATAATCCAATGAGTCGTTGGACTGAAAAAATGTAACATGGAGTTCAATCTGGATAAATAGAAGGTATTGCATTTTGGTACAACGACAAGAGTAGGGCTTTGCGTCGTGTTGGAAAACACGGAAGCTAGGGAAGCAGGTGCATAATTCCTTGTAGTTTGCATCACCAACAGGCAAGATGGTTCAAAGGCATTTACCATACTTTGTTTCATTGTTCAGTCCTTTGTGTATAGGAGTCGGGACGTCATGTTGAAGCTTTGCAGGACATTAATGAGGCCTCTTCTGGAATATTATGTCCAGTCCAGATCGCCCAGTTGTAGGAATGATATTATTCAGCTGGAGCAGGTTCAGAAAAGTATGCACGCATGTTGCTGTGTGTGGAAGGTTTGAGTTATAATGAAAGGCTGGATAGGCTGAGTCAATTTTCAGATTCAAGATCGGGGTGCTGATAAACCACAACAGATAAGGCAGCATCCCAGGAGCAGGAGAATAATTTTTTTCGCGCAAGTGTTGTTCATCAGGCTCTTCCCCGAAACGTCGATTCTCCTGCTCCTCAAATGCTACCTGACCTGCTACGCTTTCCCAGCACAACACTCTCGACTCTGATCTCTCATTTGCAGTTCTCACTTTCTCCTAGTTGTGACTGATTTCACTCTAGGTTAGGGGTTTGAACGGCGACCTGACAGAAGTTTATGAATTATTGAGAGGCAAGTTAGAGTTAACGAAAGCTGCCTTTTCCCAGGATGGGATTTCAAGGCGAGAGGGCATATGTTTAAGATGAAAAGAGAGATATTTAAAAAAAAAAATCATTGTTTTAGGGAAGGTGTTTTACGCGTGCAATTAACTTGCTGAGGAAGTGATGGATGAGAGTAAATTTGCAACATTTAATGGACAGTAGATGCCAAACATGAATGGTAAAGTGGGATTTTTAAAATAAATTTATTCATGTCTAGTACATCAGTTATTTCCCAGAGGACATTTAAGAGTCAACCACGGTATTATCCATCTGGAGTCTCCTGTGGGACAGAGCAGATGACTATGGCAGTTTGCTTCCCGAACTGGCATGAGTGAACCAGATGGGAGTTTCCACACATCTGATTCAGGTCATCACGAGACTCTTCAATGCCAGGTGCTTATTGAATTCAAACTCCACTATCTGTCATGCCAGGACCTGAATCCTTTGTCCCCAAAATATACCAGGGTTTTTGGATTAGCAACACAGTAATTAAAGTTCAAGGGCATTATAGCCACTAAGCGGGTACAGGAGGAGGCAGATGGGACCAGATTAGTTTGGCTGTATGTTCAGCATGGATTGGTTGGACTGACTGGCCTGTATGCCTTCATGCTGTATGACTCTACGATTGAGGCTTTGGAACAAATATTTGAGGAGAAAATGAGGACTGCAGATGCTGGAGATCAGAGCTGAAAATGTGTGGTTGGAAAAGTGCAGCAGGTCAGGCAGCATCCAAGGAACAGGAGAATCGACGTTTCGGGCAAAAGCCCTTCTTCAGGAAAATTCCTGAAGAAGCGCTTATGCCCGAAATGTCGATTCTCCTGTTCCTTGGATGCTGCCTGACCTGCTGCGCTTTTCCAGCAACACATTTTCAGCTATGGAACAAATAGTTGGTTGGGATAACAACAGCATTGACAGCCTAATCGAACACCTGATGGTTTATGCAATCCTGCTAGAGTCTCGTGAGATTGTTTTGCTCAGTGATCCCTTCCCACACACGGGACTGGTGAATGGTCTCCCGCCAGTGTTACTGATTAAATTACTTTCAATTTCTGTGGTTAGTTGAATCCCTTCCTACAGTTCCCACATTGCCCTGCTTTCTCTGTGGTATCAGCGTCATTTTTTCGACACAGGGTGAATGATCCTTTTAAATTGTGTCCACACAGATACAAATCCCGTTTTCCATGTTGTAATTGTTTCTCATTCACCCACAGGTTGTGAGTATCACTGGTCAGGACAACATTTGTTTTTCGCCCCTTGTTCGTTGCTGTCTGGCTGCACCACAAACCCGGGTGCGATCCCAGCCTCGGGTCTCTGTCTGTGGGCAGTCTGCACATTGTCTGCGTGTTTGTATTTTTATTTCTCCCTCTGACCAAAGATGTGCCAGTTACAGGGATCAACAGCAGGAAATGCAGGCTTATGTGACAGGGAATACCGCGGGGTCTGGTGGGATGCGCTTCGGATGGATGTCTGGACTGACAGGGCCGACTAGACTGTTTGCCCACACGATGGGGGTTCCTGAATTAAGGGTCAACTCATGTTTTTTCTGGTCCTGGAGTCTCTCGTAGGTAGGACTGGGTGAAGATGATAGAATCCCCTGCATAAGGGACATGAGAGAATGGGATTTCAGGAAATTAAAGTTATTATCTCTGTTCCTGAGGTCAGGCTTGCATTTCAGGTTTTGTTCATCGAACGTAAACATCACCGTTTCCGTGTCCCAGTCGCCAAGGATGACTAGTTTAAAATATCACCACCATCATCACCTTCTCCAGGTTGAAATCTTGACTGTGTGGAAGAAATTGATACTGAGCTGATACAAGCAAATGCAGCTGCCACCGCCAGTGTCGGAAACAGAGATCCAAATAGCAAAGTCATCTTTTAAACCCACCACTGCAAAGTTAAGGGCTCAACACGCTCCACTTGTGCCACTCAGCTGTCTTAGAAAGATGCACCGGAAATCACTATGATAGTATAAACGGGGACAACCATTCCCTTGAGCAGGAGCACACTCAACCGAGGAATTTCTTGCGCCTCTGTGCCATCCTAGAAAGACAGCACGCTCGCCTATTGCATCACTGGAGCCAGAGAGTAACTCTGCGCACTCATTCCCATCCCCATTTCCGGTTGGATCTGGGCGCCTGTGCCGATTTTAAGCTAAAATGCTATTGAAGCAAACATTTCAGCAATATCCTGTACTGTCTCCCGAGTCTTTGATGTTTAGTTGAAATCGATCAATCTCATTTTTCAACATTCTCATTCAAGGGATCTCCACAGCCTCTGAGGACATCGAACTGAAAGATTCAGCTCATTCTCAGTTCCCACATGTCTGTCACTGTTCGCTGAGTACTGATATTGAACATTTGCTGTTTTTACGAACATTTCCTCTGCTCGTATTCTTATTGCTGCTTGCAAGCATCCTATTCTGTGGTTACTGTGATCGTGGTTGTTGGTATTTTGCATTGTGACCACAGCAACCTCGATTTGAAACCAAATTACGGCACTAAGTTTTCTCTCCGTTGTCCTTTTTGTGACACATGGTAAGAAATTAATTGTTTTACCTTCAAATTCCGCTCTCTCACATCTCTGCGTTTCATATATCAGGATTCAAACACACCCGTTGTCGGAGATTTCTCTCCTTCCCACGATCATTAAACCTCATTTCCGTCCCTCCCCCCCATTTCTCTGTGGCAATGCACAATCTATCACTCTCTTTCAGATTGATGCTGTTCTGTTGTTGGGTGAACGTGCCCCAATGCCACCATCTGGACCTTCAAACAAATCGATCCATTTGGACACCGCGGTTGTGAAATCAATCCCCATGTAGCAGCTTTTACTGACATAGGCCAAATACAATTGGAGCGTCAGGCTCATGGAAAATACAGTTTTGGTGAAAAGACATTTTATTTGAAAAGATCAGCTTTTATGGCTTTCTGGTTGGTCTTGTGATAAGTTTATAGGACGGATAATCCAGAGACCGAGGTAATAGTCTGGGTACTCGAGCTTGAATCCCATCATGCCATGATTGTCAAATTTGGATTAAAAAAATATCTGCAAGGAAGAATCTTATGACTACTATAAATCCATTGACAATTGTTGAAAAAAAATCTGTTTCACTTATGTCATTTCGGGATGGAATTTGCTGTCCTTACTTGGTCTGTGCTGCATGTGACTTCAGACTCATAGCAATATGGTTGAATCTCAACTGCCCTCTGGGCAATTCGGAATTGGTAATAAATTCTGCCTTGCCAGAATCGCCTTCAGACAGATCCAGAAATTTTAAAAGAAATGCTCATTAGGCTCAAACAAGAGTGTTGTGTGCAGTTTTGCAAGTCACATTATCGCAGGGATGTGATCACACTGAGAAAATTGCAGGAGATATTTACCGGGATACTGCTTGGGCTGAAGATTTTCAGTTGTGAAGAAAGACAGGACAAAGTGGAGTGTTTGTCGCAGTGCAACAGAGAGAGGCGGGAGCTGGGCGGAAGTTCAGACGGAGCGCAAAGCCGATCGGGAAGGTAAGTGATTACTATAAGAGTGGGTGTGTTCTCAACCTCAGGTCCTACAAAGTAGGGTCTCCCTCCCTCCTCCTCTAACCTTAATTAAGAGTCCATAGACGTGCCACACAAAGAGGGTCTAAGGAAGTTTAGATCGAGAAGTGAGACTTCATCTCAGGACTCTTTGACAAGGAGGTTGAGTGAAGTGATTACGCCACAGTTGAAGAGGGTGAAGACATGACTGCCCAGCTGGTTCAGTGCGCTACGTGCTTGATGTGGGAGGTCAACGACTCTGGTGTGCCTGGCTCGTATATGTGTGGAAAGTGTGTGCACATTCAGCAATTGACCGAGCATATTGCAGCGCTGACGAAAGAACTCGAAGACCTTAGGCTCATCCGAGAGAAGGGGATCTTTCTGGACAAGACCTTCAGCGATGTTATTACACGAATCATGCCAGAAGAGAGCAGAAGAGAGCAAATGATGAGGAAGGCAGAGAGGAGACAGGTGCAAGAGACCCCGGGAGAAGTATCTGTCAGGAACAAGTTGAAGCTTTTGGAAACAGAGACTGATGACACTGCCAGTTCGCAAGGCGGCCACGTTTGTCAATCAAACGTTGCCGCAAAGGCAAAGCGGAAGAGTCGGACATCGCACAGAGCCGTGGTAATAGGGGACTCCATCGTGAGAGGAACTGACCGGGGTTTTTGTGGCAGCAGACGGGATTTAAGAATGGTGTGTTGCTTTCCTGGTGCTAGAGTGAAAGACATCGCGGACATAGTGCAGGAAATCCTCAAGGATGAGGGTGAAGAGCCAGAGGTGGTGGTACATGTCGGCACAAATGATGTCGGGAAGAAGAGGAGGAACATACTACAGCGAGACTTCGGAGAACTAGGAAGAAGGCTGAAAAGCAGTACGTCCAAGGTGGTTATCTCCGGTTTGCTTCCAGTTCCTCGGGCTAGTGTGGCCAGAAACAGGGAGATAATGGACTTGAACGTGTGGTTGGGGAACTGGTGAAGGAAGCAATGATTCAAGTTCTTGGATCACTGGGGTATATTTTGTGGTAAACATAAATTCTACAAGAGAGATGGCTTGCACCTAAATAGGTTAGGGACCAGTATTCTGGCAGGCAGGTTTTCTACTGCAACACGGCTAGATTTAAACTAAGTAGCGGGAGGGGGGGAGGGGACAAGCTGGATGTTTAAAAAGGAAATTGAAGGGAAAGTTAGAACAAGAGAAGTCAAGAAAGACAACTGTATTAATGAGGCAGAAGACTCGGAAAGGCATCATGCTGTAAGGTTGAGTGAAATAAGGGTTGATGGGAAGGGTGAGAGCAGTAACAAATTAAAAATACTATACATGAATGCATGAAGCATTAGACATAAGATGGATGAGCTTGAGGCTCTTTTGGAAATTGGCAGATACGATATTGTAGGGATAACTGAGACGTGGCTTCAAGTGGACAGGGCCTGGGAAATGAATATTCAAGGATACACGTGTTAGCGTAAGGACAGACTGACGGGCAGAGGGGGTGGGGTGGTCTTGTTGGCAAGGGATGATATTCAGTCCCTTGCACGGGGGGACCTAGAGTCAGGAGATGTCGAGTCAGTGTGGATAGAGATTCGAAATACCAAGGGTAAAAAGACCCTCTTGGGAGTCATCTACAGGCCCCCAAACAGCAGTCTGGATGTCGGATGTAAGTTAAATCAGGAGCTGAAATTGGCCTGCCGCAAAGATGTCACTACAGTTGTTATGTGGGATTTTAACATGCAGGCAGACTGAGAGAATCAGGATGGTACTGGGTCACAAGAAAGAGACTTTGTGGAGTGCCTCAGAGATGGATTTTTAGAGCAGCTGGTGCTGGAGCCGACCAGGGAGAAGGCAATTCTGGATCTGGTATTGTGTAACGAACCAGAATTGGTCAGAGAACTCGAAGTGAAGGAGCCATTGGGAAGTAGTGACCATAATACAATAAGCTTCAATCTGCAATTTGAGAGGGAGAGGGTACAGTCGGAAGTGACAGTACTGCTGTTGAATAAAGGGAATTATGGAGCTATGAGGGAGGAGCTGGCCAAAGTTCAATGGTGCAATACCTTAGCAGGGATGACCGTGGAGGAACAATGGCGGATATTTCTGTGTATAATGCAGAAGTTGCAGGATCAGTTCATTCCTAAAAGGAAGAAAGATCCCAGGAGGAGGCATGGGCGGCCGTGGCTGACGAGGGAAGTAAAGAAACATATAAAGTTAAAAGAGAAAAAGTATAACATAGCTAAGATAAGTGGGAAAACTGAGGACTAGGAAGCTTTTAAAGAGCAACAGAGGATTACTAAGAAGGAAATACGCAGAGGAAAAATGAGGTACGAAGGTAAACTAGCCAAGAATATTAAGGAGGATAGTAAAAGCTTTTTTAGGTATGTGCAAGGCAAAAAAATGGTTAGGACAAAAATTGGGCCCTTGAAGACAGAAACAGGGGAATATATTACTAGGAACAAAGAAATGGCAGAGGAATTAAATGGGTACCTCAGATCTGTGTTCACTTGGGAAGACACAAGCAATCTCCCTGAGGTAACAGTGGCTGAAGGACCTGAACTTAAGGGAATTTATATTTGCCAGGATTTGGTGTTGGGGAAGCTGTTAGGTCTGAAGGTTGATAAGTCTCCGGGGCCTGATGGTCTGCATACCAGAGTACTGAAGGAGGTGGCTCGGGAAATCGTGGATGCGTTGGTGATTATTTTCCAGAGTTCAATAGATTCGGGGTCGGTTCCTGAGTATTGGAGGGTGGCAAATGTTACACCACTTTTTAAGAAAGGTGGGCGAGAGAAAGCAGGTAATTATAGACCAGTTAGTCTGACCTCAGTGGTGGGAAAGATGCTGGAGTCTATTATAAAGGATGAAATTACTGCACATCTGGATAGTAGTAACCGGATAGGATAGAGTCAGCATGGATTTATGAAGGGGAAATCATGCTTGACTAATCATCTTGAATTTTTTGAGGATGTAACTATGAAGTTGGACGAGGGAAATCCAGTAGATGTAGTGTACCTGGACTTTCAGAAAGCTTTTGATAAAGTCCCACACAGAAGGATAGTGAGTAAAATTAGGGTGCATGGTATTGGGGGCAAAGTACTAGATTGGATTGAAAATTGGTTGGCTAATAGGAAACAAAGGGTAGTGATAAACGGCTCCATGTCGGAATGGCAGGCAGTGACCAGTGGGGTACCGCAGGGATCCGTGCTGGGACCACAGCTTTTTACAATATATGTTAATGATATAGAAGATGGTATCAGCAATAACATTAGCAAATTTGCTGATGATACAAAGCTGAGTGGCAGGGTGAAAAGTGATGAGGATGTTAAGAGATTACAGGGTGACCTGGACAAGTTAGGTGAGTGGGCAGATGCATGGCAGATGCAGTTTAATGTGGATAAATGTATGGTTATCCACTTTGGTAGCAAGAACAGGAAGGCAGACTACTACCTCAATGGAATCAATTTATGTAAAGGGGCAGTACAGAGAGATCTGGGTGTTCTTGTACACCAGTCAATGAAGGCAAGCATGCAGGTACAGCAGGTAGTGAAGAAGGCTAACAGCATACTGGCCTTCATAACAAGAGGAATTGAGTATAGAAGCAAAGAGGTGCTTCTACAGCTGTGCAGGGCTCTGGTGAGACCACACCTGGAGTACTGTGTGTAGTTCTGGTCTCCAAATTTAGATTACTTACAGTGTGGAAACAGGCCCTTCGGCCCAACAAGTCCACACCGACCCGCCGAAGCGTAACCCACCCATACCCCTACATTTCCCCCTTACCTAACACTACGGGCAATTTAGCATGGCCAATTCACCTGACCTGCACATCTTTGGACTGTGGGAGGAAACCGGAGCACCCGGAGGAAACCCACGCAGATACGGGGAGAACGTGCAAACTCCACACAGTCAGTCGCCTGAGGCGGAGAATTGAACCCGGGTCTCTGACGCTGCGAGGCAGCAGTGCTAACCACTGTACCACCGTGCCGCCCACAAAGAAAAGACATTCTGGATATTGAGGGAGTGCAGCGTAGGTTCACTAGGTCAATTCCTGGAATGGCAGGATTACCTTACACTGAAAGACTGAAGCGACTGGGCATGTATACCCTTGAGTTTCGAAGATTGAGAGGGGATCTGATTGAGACGTATAAGATTATGAAAGGATTGGACACTCTGGCAGTAGGAAATATATTTCCACTGATGGGTGAGTGCCAAACCAGAGGACACAGCTTAAAAATACGGGGGAGACAATTTAGGACAGAGCTCAGGAGAAACTTCTTCACCCAGAGATTGGTGGCTGTGTGGAATGCTCTGCCACAGGGGGCAGTGGAGGCCCACTCTCTGAATTCATATAAGAAGGAGTTGAATAGAGCTCTCAAAGATAGTGGAATCAAGGGTTATGGAGATAAGGCAGGAACAGGATACTGACTAGGAATGATCATCCATGATTATATTGAATGGCGGTGCAGGCTAGAAGGGCTGAATGGCCTACTCCTGCACCTATTGTCTATTGTCTATTGTCTATTGTCTATTGCAAAGGAGATGTAGACAATACATGATTGAGTTAGGGTATGGACAGGGTTGACTGAACGAGTTTCCCATTGATGGAGGGATCGATCAGCAGGGGCCAGAGACTTTAGGATAAAGACAGAAAGCTTTGAGAAAATGTGCGAAAAAGCTTTATCAGCCAGTGGGTGGTTGGAATTTGGAATACACTGTCTGCATTTTTCAGAGCGGCAGAAGCCCTTATAACCTGAATAAATATTCAGATGTGAACCTATGATGCCAAGACATTTAAGACTGTGGGGTAAGCATTCTGAAATGGGATTCAGTTCATTAGGCAGTTGTTTTTGACAAGTGTGGCCACATTTGTTGAAGGGCCTCCTTTGACACTCTTGTCCTCAATAGTTTAATGGTTAGTGTCCCCGCCTGTCACAGGGCTCAATTTTCCGCTGGGGACACTGTAAGCGTTTTAAAAATGTCGCTCCATTTCCAAGTGCGGGTATTGATACCTGTCCTTCCATTCTCGATGGGGCATATCACACGAAGGGCAGTGCTGCCTGAATAAAGGTGGGGAAGGACTGCAGCTCTTAGGGAGGCAGAGTGTCAGTGAGGGTGCAAACACGTGACTTCTGCAAACTTCACCTTGTGACTGTGTTGGAATGAAAAGCATTTGACAGACTTGTTCCGGATTGAAGTGTTTACGCTAAGCAGGAAGCTGAGGAAGAAACACAAACGCATTCAAATATGAGTGCAGAAACATTTCCCGCAGCACGAATGAAATTGTAAAGGATAGAATAGCGTTTCGATACATTGAAGTTGGGTTCATTTATTTTGATGAGGCTGTTACCAGGGTATAAAACCATTAAAAAATGATACAGCATTTGCTCAGTATGATGGAACATTGTCCCAGTAATTCCCACTGCTGTTCAGAGGGAGGGTTAAGTTGATTGGCAAAGTTAAATTGCCCTCTCGTATCCAGGGAGTGAATTAAGTAAGTTCGGTGAATTAGCCATGGGTAACGCAGGGATAAGGTCAAAAGTCACAGGACGTCAGGTTATACTCCAACAGGTTTATTTGAAATCAAAAGAGGGGGTGATTTCCCTTTTTCAGGTGAAATAGAAGGAAATAGGGAGGGAGCTAGGTCTGGGTGAGATGTTCTTCAGAGAGTCAACACCGGCTCGATTGACTGAATGCTCTTTCTGCAGTGTCGGACTCTGTGATTCTAAGAATTGATAATGACGGTGTTTACTGGGGTGTAAAGCCGTTAGGGAAGATGCTGATGGGGGTGTACTGAGGATGCGATTTTATTCACTTGTCTTCTTGGAAAATTGAGAACAGTTATCCCTGAACCAAGGAAGACTTAGTGGGTTTTTTTTTTCAGGTTATGAAATGTTTGGACAGAGTAAATAGGTGGAAAATTCCCTCTTTCAAGTAAGTAAACATCTGGATGTCAGGCATTCAATACCTTTGATAAACCCTTTGATGGACAAAGTAATGATGAGAACAGAATCGCAATCACTCCGAGAATCTGTTTTTCAAAATATTTGGAAAGGCACATTTGGTGACATACAAGGAATAAATTTCACAAGGAGAGCGACAGCGTGTGGCTAGGTAAAGGAGTAGGGGTGGGTGTAGTCGGTCGGAAGTTGCAGGGAAACAATGTCTAAGTTGGTTGACTTTAAATGTAAAGAAATTTATTTAATGTGTACAGCTGAATAAGATTCTGTCCCAAAACTCTGCATTTTGAAAGATTTGGCATAATTTTCCACCTAAAGCATTGTAAATGGAACTGAGTGGATTTTTATTTCTTGTAAAGGGAAGATATTACATAATTAATAGGAAGTGACCAGTTGCTTGGAGATCGACTTCCATGCGTTAAGGATGTGAGAACAAACACCATGATGTTTGGTCCATTTAATACTCAGTGAAATCTGCCAAAGCAACGAGCAACAAAACTGGTGGGTTTTCTTTTGCTCTTTAACCCTCTGTTTTTCTAAGCAGTATTTTCCTTAAGCTGAAATAAAGTCGGAGCAAATTTGAATACAACATTAATCGGTCCAATGAGATATATCTAATTCACTTCTGATTATTACAATGAACATTGTGAGGTTTCAGCAAAATTAAAATGAAACAAACAAATCAGCATTTCTTGCTATTTAATCCAACTCAAGTTCAGCCATATGAAAAAGGCCATTGAGTGACAACATCGCCTTGAGTTCTTTCACCATGGCTGCTTTTTCACGTGAGAGAGAAAGTGACTGAAAGAAGTTATGAGTCAAATGTAGGTGTAAATATGACGGAAAATTCATGTCCTGTTTCATTCTGACTTAGTTCTGACTCAGAATGGATTGATGACAGCTATTCATTTGGACCAGCATGGCTATTCGTTGGAATTTGCTGTTATTATAATTCTAGCGAAAGCATAAACACAATGGTGTGAATTAGATTCCGCTCTGGAACTTTCTCATCCATGACTTTCACCACATGTAACCTGATGAGGTCACATGTCACCCCACTACAAAATGTGCTGAGGAGACCGAGCGATTATGGTGGTGGGTTATTATACCGCTGTGCTCCACAATCACGGGTTCGAGTCACACTCTGGTTGCTAACCTTACGCACCGCTCTAGCAGTTTTTCTTTGCACATCACATTCTGGTATACACTGGATCGAGAATCTTGTTCTTGCCCTTTACTGCACGGGAGATTCACAAATAATCGACACCACATTAAAGTTGAAATGAAGAATGAGAGCAGTCATTCTATTCAATTGTAGATTAAATTGGTGTAATGAGAAAGAACGCATTTTTCTTTCCGCCTTACATTCAATCTTGTCTTTCTATAAATTTACATCGAAAGAAAGAGAAAACAATAACAAGCGATCGGAAACACAGGTTTATCCAGTGGTGTTGTTCATGAGTATTTTAACCTAATACTTCACACAATGATCTGATTAGTATTTCAAACAGTCACTCGGAATTGGAACCGCAGAAAACCTCTCCAATGAGACGAACCTTTCATTCTTTCACAAATTTCTGCTGTGTGTGAATTATACAACAATCCATCATCCAGCGTGTTCACTGACTTGCCAACTGTATAAGATCTAGCAACTTCCTTCAGCAATCACAGCTTCTGTACACAGCCACCTGTGCTGTGCCCAGTGTCATTTGTTGCCCACAGGTCACAGTACATTTCTTCTTGCTGAGTTTATGAGCCTTGTTCCTGATCTGTCTGATCTGTTTAATAAACCTTTTCTGTCACTTCATCCCATCCCCTCACAATTCTGAACTTATGAATAAAATAAGGCGTTAGACCAAATGTTAAACCAAGTGGAAGTATGCTATTCAGCCCAAGGAGTCTGCTCAACCATTCAACGAACTCATGGATGATCTGATTTGGAAATGCCAGTGTTGGACTGGGGTGTACAAAGTTAAAAATCACACAACACCAGGTTATAGCCCAACAGGTTTAATTGGAAGCGCACTAGCTTTCGGAGCGATGCTCCTTCATCAGGTGATAGTCACCTGACTATCACTTGATGAACAAGCGTCGCTACGAAAGCTAGTGCGCTTCCAATTAAACCTGTTGGACTATAACCTGGTGTTGTGTGATTTTTAACGTAGTTAAGCTGATAATCTTGAATTCCTTTCTGCTCACTTAGCTCGACAAAATTTCATCTTCTTTCTGATTAACTTTCTGGCACAGTTTGAATATACCCACCACACAGTCTCAACAGTGGTTACTGGAAAATGCCACAGATTCTTTGACCGCTGAGCAAAGAAATTACTCGTCATTTCTGAATTAAATGGGCAATATCTAATTCTGAGATTATGTCCTCTGGTGCTCTCCTCAGAGCATAGGGCAAGCCACCTGCCCGTATCTACCCTGTCAAGATCCCACGAATGTTGAACGTTTATAATTGTTATTATGTGATTATAAAGTTCCCCTCCTCCTCCTTTGTTTCAAGGATAATAATCCCAGCCTAACCTATCATTCCACGAAGTTCTACTGTATACAGAATTAGCAACATGTTTGTACGTCTGCGCTGTCCCTTACATGTAATGAAGGTAGTTGGAGAAATTTCGGCGAGGAAACGGGTTGAAATTTCAGGCGCAGATGGGAATTGGAACTTGAAATCAGAAAACAATTAGAATCGGATTGACCCACAGAAGGACCAAATACAGCGAAGATAACTCTGACAAATGAGAATCTAATCATATTTGATTGACATTCAATGGCTTCAATGTAACTGAATTCCTCCGTGTAATCATCCTGGGAGATAGTATTTAGGAGAAATTGAACCTGACCACCCATATAAATAAGTTGACGACAAAAACCTGTCCGCGGGTCGACTTTGTTTGATTATTAACTCATCTCTTGTCTCCGTGAAGCCTACATCGTCCGCAATGCACAAATTTGATGTTTAACAAAACTCTCTTCATTTGCCTAGGTGGGTGCAGCTTCAATACCACTGAAGGAACTGGGCACCCTCCACGATAATACAGTCACTTTACGGTTTATTTTTCAACACCTGAATATTTATTCCTTTAACTGCTCAGGCACAATTGCAGCAGAGTGCACCGCATAGAAGATTCACTGGAGTAAGTCATCCAGGCCGTGTTGACAGAACCTTCAAAGCTCAAAAACTTTACTGACTATAAGGACAAGGTTGAAGATGCACTGAACCTTCACCATTTGCAAATTATCCTCCAAGTCAAATACCAGCATGACCTGGAGGGGAATCAGTGGTAAATTCATTGAGTGGTGAAGTAGGTTGATGGGCAAAGATTTATACTTCAGCCCTCTATCTTTCATCTTTCAATTTTTAAAAATGTAGATTATTGCATGGACCAGACTTGTGCTCATTCCTTTCGTTGTTTCCTAAACTGGCGGTTGCTAAAGATCGAATATCATCCACAGTCTGTGGTCAACAATAGAAAATACCCAAAAACCTCTCGAACAACTGATCTCCCTGTCCAACAATCTTCAGGGATCTGTGAATGTCCACTCCAAGATCTCTTTGTTCCTGTACACCACTCAGAATGCTCACTATTATTGTTCCAACTCCCCAAATTCACTACCACTCATTGGTCTGGATTCAATTCCATTCACCATTTTTCCTTTCCACCTGATGGATACATCCCTGCGGTCACTGACAATATTCATTATAGTCAACTATGTATCGTCAGTAAACTTCTAAATCATGACTCCTAATAAAAAAGTTTGATTTATTGATCTACATCAGGAAACAGTGGTACTTCACTGGGAAAAATCTTCCAAACATGGTTCCTTGCTGCATGGGATGAACAACTGCCATGTTCCAATCTTCAAGGGTTGCTAGCCCAGTATCTCGCCACTACATTTGCAGATGACACAAGGATTGGTGGAGTAGCCAGAAATCATAGGGGACTGTCAAAGAATGAAGTGGAATATAGATAGACAGAAGGGTTGAGCGGAGAATTGGCAAATGGTATTCCATTCAAGCAAATGTGCAGTGATGATTTTGGGAAGTCTAATTCCAGAGCCAAGTATACAGTAAACGGAACAGCCTTGGGTAAACTTGATGAGAAGAGAGATCTGGGAGTTCAGGTTCTTTGTACCCTGAAGGTGACTGCACAGGTGGATAGAGTGGTCAAGAAGGCATATGGCATGCTTGCCTTCACCGGATAGGGCATTGAGTATAAGAGCAGGCAAGTCCTGCTAAAATTGTACAGGAGTTTGATTCGGCCGCGTTTAGAATACTCTGCACAGTTCTGGTATCCAAATTATCAAAATTATGTGGACGTTTAGGAGAGAATGCGGAGAAGGTTTACGCAGATGTTGCTTGGTATGGAAGATGCAAGCTCTGAAGAGAGGTTGAGTAGGTTACTTCTGCTTTCATTAGAATAAACGAGATTACTGGTACCTGACTGAGGTCTACAATATCATGAAGGGTACAGACAGGGTGGCTAAAGATAAGCTTTTTTCCAAGATGAGTAATTCAATGATGAGAGGTCACACGTTCAAAAGAGAGGTGAAATGTTTAAGGGAGATAGACATGGAAAGTATTTTACACAGAGGTTGGCAGGTGCTGGAATGCGATGCCAGCAGAGGTAGTAGAGGCAGGCATGGTAGATTCATTTCAGGTGCGCCTGGACAGATGCATAAGTAAGTGAGAAGCAGAGGGATACGGATGCTTAGAAATTGGGCGACATGTTTAGGTAGTTGATTTGGACCGGCTGAGGCTTGGCCGTCCAAAGGGCCTGTTCCTGGGCTGCACATTTTCTGTATTCTTTGTTCTTCTTTGTTCACTACACTATCAGCTGTGGGTTACAGGTGAAGTAGTGTTACTTCTGCAATCATAATTACTTATGCAAGGTAAATGAACTCACACCAGTGCACAATTGTTTCAAGCAAGAGCTGAGTCAACATGAATGAAACCTATGTGAAGGAAATATATAATTGTTTTCATATTAGCTAAAATGTGCATACAAGAATGAAAGGTGCCTGCAAACAATGGTAGATCGTACAGACAATAGATAAGGTGCTGTGAGGGTGTAGGTTAAGCCAGATATGCTTGTACAAGCAGTAGTTATAAGCATTTGTTTCCCATTTCTGCAAAAAAAAACAAAAAACAAACCCAATTGAAAGGTTTTAAGGTTCAATATGGTTGGGGTAAGGGAAGAAATGTCACAAGTGGGGGAAATAGATTGCAGTGAATGAGTATATACCTAACAGTTAACCACAGCCAGGATGTGGTGAAAAGGCCAAGTAAAACCTGTACTTTTTTTATGCACAAGGCCGGATAAGGCAAGAGAGAAACAATAGTCATGGGCACCGGGTTTGGAGTAGTGAATCCTATGTACTTGCTAAACTCTGCGAGTCTATTTCAGGGACCACGCTTGCAAGTGTATAATAAACATACTGATTGCTTCATATCTTGTTTCGCATGAAATTATTGAAGTGAGTGGGCTTATTTTCTAACAATTGGGGGATTGTCCGGGATATTCTTCCATCGCCGGGAGGAGTGGTTGACCCTGGACACTGGGAAGAGGCCTCCCATTCACAATTGAGGAGCGGTTTCTTGTCCCGGTTTTGTCCGCTCCCTTGGGCGGCTGGTACGTATCCCACAAGAGAGTCATCTGAATCAGACAGTGAAAGAAGGTCGATAAAAAATATGGACAAAAAGGGGCCAGGCAACTCTGTGCACAGACGAAAGTCAGAAACCTGAATTTTAAGTATTAACTTGGTGGCCGGGAAAAGGGGTATTTAATCGCTGAGGGACTGGTGAGCGGCCCGAGAAATGGGGCGTAGGCAGAGTAAGTCGAACTGTCACGGAGTAAAGGAAGAAAAAGTCCCTGGTAACATTCCTCCTGAAAGTCCGTTGGGGAGGATGTTGAGGGAATGGACAAGTAACACTTGTACAAGGGAAAAAGATAAAAAGAAAATGATTGAATATTGTTGTTTAGTATGGACAAAAGAACCAATCCTCCATCCAGCTGCCTTCTGGCCAAAGTATGATTCGGATGAGGATTGGGTATGTCAGTATTTAGATTTGTATGTGAATAAAAAACAAACTTTTAGTCAAGAAGAGGCGGACTATGCGTCCTGTTGGAAGGGCAGTTTGGGAATGATGGTAGTAAAGCCAAAGGATTCCCCCTCTGCCCCACCCAGTTCCTGGGATAGTTTTTCCTGTTTGCACTCCCGCCCCACCCCCGTACCATAAAATCAGATAAGGTGAAAATGGGGGAGGAGGAGAGACAGACAGACAGGGACAGGGAACGGATGACCCACAAGAGGAGAACGAAGGGGCGGTGGACGGGGATGTTGTTGTTCCCGACCCTCAATCCACAACAAAAGGAAGGGAAGATAAAGTAGACGTAGAGGAGGTCTTTGGCGCCTAAGGGGGAAAAACAAAAACAAAAAAGGGGAAGAATATAGAGTTATCCCCGTTTCGGAGGTACCAGTAGGGGACAAAGGGATTGGATTTTTAAGTGCCCCCTCACCAGTGGGGAGGTCAGAACATTTAAAAAGAAGATGAAGGTCCTGGTTGAGGATCCGGTAGGGCTGTCTGAACAAATTGATCAATTCTTGGGGCCCAGTCTGTATGCGTGGACAGAGTTAAAGTCTATTGTGAATGTACTATTTACTGGGGAAGAAAGGGGACCAGGAGCAGCCATTGAAATATGGGACAGGGAACTTCCCATTGGAGATGGGGATACTGAACAGAGAGAGACGGAGTTTCCTCTCAGAGACACCCAGCGGGAAAATCAAAACCCGGAGCATAGGGAAGAAATGAGGGAATTGAAAGACCTGATTCTAAAAGGAAGAAGAGAGGCAGTTCCGAAGTCGCAGAATTTGACTAAAGCCTTTGAAGTTGAAGAGGAGAAAGATGAGACACCCTCAGCTTTCTTGCAAAGATTAAGAGACTCAATGCGGAAATATTCTGGAATGAACCCTGAGGACCCAGTGGCACAGGGTCTTTTGAAAGTATATTTTGTGACAAAGGCATGGCCAGACATACAGAGAAAGATACAGAAGATAGAAGGGAGGAGTGAAAAACCATTAGATGAATTATTAAGAGAGGCACAGAAAGTGTTTGCAAAGAGAGAGGTTGAGGGACAAAAACAGAATGCAAAAATAATGGTAGCTACGATTGATGAAGTAGTTAAGAAAAGAATGGAACCAATAATGAGCAACTGGAGAGGTGGGTGGCAGCATGTAGGACAGAGATGAAGAGGGAGAGGGAGAGGAAAAGGGGGAGCATTTGATAGAGGGTTCTGGCGACAGGGACAGAGATGGAAGTCTCCACAGGCAGAATGCTGTTATTGCAGAAACTCGGATATTTTAAGCGGGAGTGTCCTGATCTACAAAGGGAAGAAAGGGCAATTCCGCTTATGAATTTTGATGAAGATTAGGGGTGTTAGGGGTGCCTGCCCCCGGGGAGCCACCAGGATAAATTTGAAGGTGGGACCCTGAGGGGAAGAGGTAGTCTTCCTAGTAGATACGGGGGTAGCACGGTCATCACTGAATTTTAAACCAAAGAAAGTAGGAATGTCAACACGGTCAATTACTGTTTTCGGGGTAAAAGGGGAAGGATTTACTGTTCCAGTACTTGAACCTGTGATGATAGAAGTTCCGACGGATACAGTCACAGGAGAACTGTTGTATATCCCTGATATAGGAAGTAACTTACTAGGGATAGATTTAATTATCCTCTTAGGACTGGAGATTTGAATTCAGGAAAAAGAATTAGTTGTACAAATGGCAATGTTGACAGAAGATGTGGAGCGAGAGATAGACCCTATTATATGGGCTAGAGAAGGGAATTGTGAAAAAATACAGATCCGTCCCCTAGAAATAACTTTAAAATGGAAAGGGGACGTTGTTTATGAACGACATTATCCCATTTCCATAGAAGGTAAACGAGGACTGCAGCCAGTAATTGAGGGGCTAGAGATGGACTGTTGGAGCCATGTATGTCTCCTTATAATATCCTAATTCTACCAGTGCGGAAATCTGATGGAACTTATCGATTGGTGCAGGATTTGACAACATTGAATCGAATAGAACAGGTCAGGCATCCAGTGGTGCCAAATCCCTGTACGTTATAAAGTAAGATCCCTCATGACCACAAATGATTTAGTGTGATAGATTTAAAGGATGCCTTTTAGGCTTGTCCCTTGGCGGAGGAAAGTAGGAATTTGTTCGCCTTTGAATGGGAAGATCCCAAGACAGGACGGAAACAGCAATACCGGTGGACTGCGCTCCCCCAGGGGTTTACGCAATCCCCGAATTTATTTGGACAGATGTCAGAACAAATATTGGAGAAATTTAGCAGCCCCAAAGGAACTACCCTGTTGCAGTATTTAGACGACCTCTTAGTAACAGGAAAGAGAAGAGAAAGAGTAGGAGAAGCCACTAAAAAAAATGTTGAATTTCCTGGGTCAGCAGGGACTGCGAGTATCTAAAAACAAAGTACAATATGTGGAGCGAGAAGTGAAATACTTGGGACATTTAGTTAGTGAGGGAAAGAGAAAGATAAGCCCGGAACGGTTAAAGGGAATAGTGGGGATTCCGTTGCCCAGGAATAAACGGAAATATCTTAATTGTTTGGGTTTAACTGGATACTGCAGATTGTGGATTGATTCTTATGCTCAAAAGACGAATAAATTAGATCTCAAACCATTAGAGGAGGAACCAAAGTGTCTGAGTTGGGAAGAAGAGGAAAAATAACAATTTAAGTAATTCAAAACAGATCTGAACCATGCCCCCATGTTAGCCTTACCTTCTCTAGATAAACCTTTCCACCTCTTTGCTACCGTTGATAAGGGAGCGGCTTTGGGAGTATTAACCCAGAGGTGGAGAGGAATGAAACAGCCAGTAGCATATCTTTCGAAGCTCTTGGATCCAGTATCCTGGGGGTGGCCTGAGTGTGTGCAGGCCCTGGCTGCCACTGCATTGTTGGTGGAGGAAAGCAGAAAGCTTACATTTGGGGGAGCCCTTATAGTAAGTACTCCACACCAAGTGAGAATGATCCTAAACCAAAAAGCTGGGCGATGGTTGACAGACTCGCGGATTCTGAAGTATGAGGCAATATTAATACAAAAGGATGATCTAGTGTTGGTCACGGACAATTGTTTAAATCCAGCTGCCTTTCTTTGGAAAGGGAAGGAGAATCTCCTCAGAAGAATCCAGAACACAACTGGCTTGACGTTATAGAATAACAAACTAAGGTCCGCATGGACCTGAGAGATGTTCCACTTCATGCAGGAGCCTGACCTTTTATACACGGATCATCCCGGGAGACTGAAGGGAAAAGAAATAATGAGTAAGCAGTCGTAGACGGGACGAAAGGTAGTGTGGTAGAGACAGGAAGGTTGCCAAATAGGTGGTCAGCTCAGACCTGCGAACTCTATGCATTGGAAAGAGCCCTTAGGGCATTAGAAAATAAAGAGGGAGCAGCATACAGTGACTCAAATATGCATTTGGTGTTGTGCACACTTTTGGAAAGAATTGGCAGGAAAGAGGACTGATCAATAGCCGGGGGAAGGAATTAGCACATGAGGAGCTGATTAAATGAGTCTTGGAGTCCCTATTACTCCCCCGAGAAATAGTGGTAGTGCATGTAAATGGTCATCCGAAAGGAAATGGACCAGAAGTTAGGGGGAATAGATTAGCCGATGAAGTGGCTAAGGAAGCAGGCCTGGACCCACAAGGAGTGCTGATTCATTCCCTAATACCTACTGTCCCTGATCCCCGGAAGCTTCTATACTTACTGAAAGAGAAGAAAGAGAATTGAGAGATTTAGGGGCTACAAAGACAGCTGACGGGCATTGGATGTTACCTGATGGAAGGGAAATCACCCAAAGACTGATTCAGACAACCTTAATAAAACAGATACCCCTAAAATGGAATCAGGCAGAGGAACATTGTCGATTAAATAATGAGGGGATGAGTGAGTCCAAGATGGATGAAATCTCCGAAATGATGCTTCTGAATTTTGGGGGCAATGCTTAAAAGAAAAATGCAGAAGATAACAAATGGTAATTAAAGAAAAAGGGGGAAATTTTGGGATATAGGTAAAGTAGAGTCACTTCTGCAACATAATTATTTATGCAAGGTTTATGCACTCACACCAGTGTATAATGGTTTCAACCAAGAGCTGAGTCAGCAAGAATGCAAACTATGTAAAAACAATGACTGCAGATGCTGGAAACCAGATTCTGGATTAGTGGTTCTGGAAGAGCACATCATTTCAGGCAGCATCCAAGTAGCTTCGAAATCGACGTTTCGGGCATTTGCCCGTAACGTCGATTTTGAAGCTACTTGGATGCTGCCTGAACTGCTGTGCTCTTCCAGCACTACTCATCAAGAATGAAAACTATGTGAAGGAAATATATAATTGTTTTGTATTAGCTAAAATGTGCATACAAGAATGAAACGTGCCTGCAGACAATGGTAGATGTGACAGACAAATTTGAATGTGCCTGCACTTTTCCAACACCACAGCTTTCCTCACTTTCTCCAAATATGCTTAATGAACATGAACTGAAAATGTTAGCATCAGCAGTTGAACAAGACCAAATAAACACATTTTTTGAAATATCTATAGTGAAAACTTGTTTGAGAACATACAACAAATCAGATCGAACAACATCTCTTGCCGTTAGAACCCTTGGCCCTTCATAATAAAGAATAACCATGCTTTGATCAACCAGTATGGTGTATAACGACTGAACTGAAATACCAGAGGATAACGATTGCATTTATTGAAGGGAATGATAACTAGATCCTTACGTGATAGTGGTGATTGATCTCAGGAACAATAAGATACTTACTGTGATTATTCCACTGAACAGTGATTAGATGGTCATGAAGATCTTTGTGTGGCTTTATGTGCAGTGTTTTGTTTGAACATTGATTTCTGTAGCATTGAGATATTTTACAAGATTGACAATTGACAGTTAAAGATAAGGTTTAAATGCAACATTTAAAAAAATTGTCAGTTTTGTTTAGCGAAACACAATTCTAAGTTTATGAAATCTCTACTGTGTGGAAACAGGCCATTTGGCCCAACAAGTCTACACTGACGTTCCAAAGAATAATCCACTCGGCACCATTCTGCTCTCAGATTACTGGACATTTACCCCTGACTAATGCACATAACCTACACATCCCTGAACAGAACGTGCAGTTTAGCATGGCCAATTTACCTAACCTGCATATCTTTGGATTGTAGGAGAAAACCAGAACATGCAAACTCCACACAAACATATGGCCGAGGATGGAATCAAACCCAAGTGCATAACACTGTAAGACAGGAGTGTTAACCACTGATCCTCTATTCTCAATGTCCAGCCCCCATGTTCAAGAGGTCTATGTAGCTGTTCATTGGTTCTCTTGTCCAGATACTAATTTATAATTGATATAGCTTTAATTGTGCCCGGAATTTTGAAATTTGTCTCAAAGTTAAGAAGAAAACGAGGAGCAATTAATATGAGAAGTTGAGAGAATAGAAAGCACAGTAAATTTAAATTACAGACTGTGAGAAACAATGCTCTCTTACTTCAATAATTTCAGCCCAAGACAAGATCTGAAGCAATCAGTTTGTTTATTAGACGCTTGCAAGCGTGGTGCCTGGAATAAGGCACACAGAGTTTAGCAAATACATATCTTATATAGGATTCACTACTCCAAACCCGGTGTATCGAAAAGATTCCTGAAGGGCTTATGCCCAAAACGTTGATTCTGCTTCTCTTGAATGCTATCTGACCTGCTGTGCTTTACAGGCACAACGCTCTTGCTATTAGAAATATTTGAACATTCAGAGACAATACTAAAACTTACCTCTGTCAATTTAATTTACTGCGCTTTCTATTCACTGAAGTTTTCATGTTAATTGCTCCTCTTTTTCTTCTTAAATCTGATACAAATTTCAAAATACAGAACACAATAAAATTCACATGAATTATAAATTTACATTCTGGGCAAGAAAACCAATGGAAGGCGATATAGAATTCTTGAACAGCCTACACATATGAATGAAAAAGCAATTCCTTCTAAAAAAAATGTTTCCACGTCTCTATCGTTTTCTCAATTCAATAATCCTGCAAGTAGTTTATAATTGTCAGTTGATGTCTCTGAATGAGTACCTAATCAATGTCAATGTAACAGCTGAAACATTAACAACAGATTGATAACTGGGTGTGAAAGACCTTATTTGAAGCCAACAAATGTTTGGTATTTACTAGAATTCCACCAGAAAACATTCTTGAATCATAATATAAGAAATTAGATATGTGAGAGATGTGCAAACCTTATTTTTAAATGAACAAACTCGAATATTTTCAAAGCATTTCAATCTTACAGTCAAAATGAACAGGTGAATGGAAAAATAAAAACAAGCTTCTGACAATTCATAAACTGAACAACAATTACATATTCACTTTGATCAAAGGACAGAGGAATATTTAGATGAATCACAACATTTAGTTACATAGTAGGTAACCAGCTGACTGACAAGTAATAGGTGGGAGCATTTGTTAGTTTCCTGAAGAAGATATCAACTTTATTTCCAATTTATAGCACGACAGAATAATGTTTAATGTGTATCAATTGTTTGAACTTGCCCCTTTGCAACAAAATAAAGGACCAATCTCATCGTAATCTTTAATTCTGCAACATTTTCAAATATTCTCCAGGAACTTATAAGCAATAGAATTAGATACAGGTATCCCCACTATCTGAAAGTACAGCGTTATTATGAAACCTTACATAAGCTGAAAAGGCGTAAATCGAGGAAGCTTTAATCTTTTTCCTTTTTTTTCGTAAAAGTGAAAACCTCTTCAGATTTCTTCCAGTTAGAGAAAGCAGGGACAGATGTAAGTCTTTTGTAAAAGCTAAGTGGCTAAAGCAAACTTTCCAAAAGTAGGGGATACGTGTACACATATTTCTTGGTAACCTGACACAAATAAGTATCACATTTTGTGATTATTCTTATAATAGATAAAAGCAGATCTAATGTTGGATTGAAAAGCAATTCAATCTGTGCTTGTGTACTCTCTAATCACCATTCAGAGCAGCTCTTGATATGTTTCTGTTGAAACCTTCCCTCGGGTCTAGTAATAGAGACCCTGCCACAGCTCCACAAGCTCCTTTCATAATGTTCCCACTCAGGACGGCAGGACTGCAATATTATGTTTAATGTGGTAACTCAAATCAAAACTCAACAGCTGTTTATTGCAGTAATTTGGATGGGAATTAATCAGGTAGTTTCTGTGTGTAATGGACTGGAAATTAAACAATATTTTACAATAACAATGGAATAAAGGAATGATAAACTTAAATAAACAGGAATCTCATGACAATTCTTTGAAAGACAAATTGACAAAACTGTGTGATCATTGTACTTTGATTTCTAATATGCATCAGTCACTCAATGTGAATATTCAGCTGAAGACAATTTCCCTTCCTTTCAACAACGCACAACTTTCACAAATTCAAACTGAACAGGCATTGAAAAAGGAAGGAGCAAGCAGATGGTAATTCGATTTTCTTTACATAAACATGCGATTAATTTTAAGTAAGTTTTATATACGTAAAAAGGAAACTTATTGTGGTTCGAAATACAATAAATGTGAGCATGAAGTGAATATAATCAAATCAATTTAACTGTGTTTTCTCAGTTAAAATACAGTTCAATATTCAAAGTAATCGAGTGATTGTACACTGCAATATCTTTAATTCAGTGCTGAGATATAATTCCACATTTATACCCCTTAGAGTGAAGCAAACTTGTGCCAGGAGTCAGAGGGGGTAGGGGAGGTCCTGAATGAGTACTTTGCTTAAGTATTCACGAGTGAGTGGGACCTTGTTCTTTGTGAGAACAATGTGAAACAGGCTGATATGGTCGAACAGGTCGATATTAAGATGGAGAATGTGCTGAAAATATTGAAAACTCATGGGGATAGATAAGTCCCCTGGGCCAGAAAGGATATAACTTAGGTTGTTACGGGAAGGGAGTCAAGTGATTACTGTGTTTTGGCGATGATCTTTGCATCCTCACTGTCCACTGGAGTCATACCAGATGATTGGAGAGTGGCAAAAGTCATTCCCTTATTCAAGAAAGGCAACTGAGATATTCCTGGGAATCATCGATGAGTCAGTCTTACATCAGTTGTGGGCAAATTATTGGAGAGGATTCTGAGAGACAGGATTTATGATTATTTGGAAAAGGATAGATTGATTAGAGATGGTCAGCATGGCTTTGTGAGCGGCAGGTTATGCCTCACAAACTTATTGAATTATTTGAGGATGTGACAAACACATTGGTGAGGACAGAGTAGTGGATGTGGTATGTCTGGACTTTAGCAAGGTGTTTGATTAGGTTCCACATGGTAGGCTCATTTAGAAAGTAATGAGGTCTGGGATACAGGGAAACCTGCCTGGTTAAATAATAAATTGGCTGGCCCATAGAAGACAGGGTGAGATTAAATGGATAGTTTTCAGCTTGGAGCACGGTGACCAATGGTGTTCTGAAGGGATTAGTTCTGGGGCCTCTGCTCTTTGTGATCTTTTATAAATGACTTGGATGAGGAAGTGGAAGGGTGGGTTAGAAAGCTTCCAATGACACGAGAGTTGGTGGAGTTGTGGATAGTGTGGAGAGCCTTTGTAGGCTGCTAGAGGACATTAACATAATGCAGAGCTGGGCTGAGAAGTGGCAGATGGAATTCTACCTGGGAAAATGTGAAGTTATTCATTTTGGAATTTCAAATTTGAGTGCATATTTTCAGATTAAATGCAGGATTCTTGACAATGTGGTGGAAAAGAGGGATTGTGGGGTGCACGTCCATATATCCCTCATAGCTGACATCCGAGGTGATAGGGTTATTAAGATGGTGTATGGTGTGTGGCTTTCATTAGCAGGGAGATTGAGTTTAAGAACCACGTGTTTATGCTGCAGCTCTATGGATCAGTGATGAGACTACACTTAGAATATTGTGTTCAGTTCTGATCATCTCATTGTACATAGGATGCGGAAGCTTTAGAGAAGCTGCAGATGAGATTTATCAAGATGTTGCCTGGACTGGAAGGCATGTCTTCTGAAGAAATATTGAGGGAGCTGGGTCTTTGCTCATTGCAGTGAAAGAGGGTGAGAGCTTACTTGATAGCTTTGTGTAAGATGATGAGAGGCATAGATAGAGTGGATGATGAAAGACTTTTCCCCACAAAGTGGCATAATTTTAAGGTGAATTGGGAAAGTTGTGTGGAGATGTCAGAGATAGTTTCTTTATAGATAGTGGTGGGTGCGTGGAATGCACTGCCAGTGGTGGTAGTAGATTCAGATCCATCAGGGACATCTAAGCGACTCTTGGATAGACACATGGATGATAGTAACTGAAGGGCATGTTGGTTAGTTTGATCTTAGAGTAGGATAAAGGATCGGAACAACATCGTGGCCAAAGGGCCTGTACTGTGCTGTACTGTTCTATATTCTATGGACTGAAATGAACAATTATTACATATTAGCAACATATAGATTTTCGAAACTCTATTAGCATACTTAAGAATAATGATAAATTTCATCTTGCTATTTGACTGTGCTATCTGCAAAAATGACCAGGAATTATTGTAGGGAAAAGTAATTAGGCTTTTCTAAATTTATAAGGCTGGGATTACACAGATCATTCAAATGAGCAAAAGTCATATTTATAACAGTGCGAGTTGCAGCAGAAATAATGGATTCTTTTGTAGGTGCATTGATTGGAAATAAAATTGATTTTTATATTACTGTATAGGTACTAGGGAATATTGGATTAAATTCAGATATAAACTTCACTGCTGTGTTAGCAAGACTAAACTAAAGCATAAAATAATTATTATCATGCAAATGCCTTAATAATTACTGTTAGAATTCTGAAAAAAAGATATATTGCACCATTTTTCAAACATTCAATAAATTAAATTGTGAACCTCAGTATACTTGTTACCCAGACCAATTATTATGCAAATTATTGTAATGGTAATGACTTAATAACTAATGCTAAATCCTAAACAGATACATTGGTTCAATAATTTGTCAGCCTGTTGCTCTGAAATTGATTGGATATTTATTAAGATCCGTAAACTGAGGGACAAAATATAATAGCTCACTTGATAGAATTGAGGGAAAAAATGAGACAGTGTTTATTGAAAAGGATTGTTTTTGTTTAAAAATGCAGTTGATGCAAGAATAATATATTTTCCTCCATTGGTTTTCTTGTAGAGACATGGTTTTTTTTTTAAGTGTCATGATTCAATGTTGAGACACTTGTGTCAGAGTCTGCAAAGGGGAGAGTGAGAGAGAAAGAAATTTTAAAAAAGCAGAAAGGAAAGGAACTGGCGAGCAGAGGAGCTCCAACTGTAGTGTCTCACCCTACCAACATCTTATTGGGTGAGCTGGAATGCAGACTAGTCAAGGAACAACCTGACACAGTCATACGCTCAGAATTTTAGCTTACAATGTCCTAGACACCACCGTCACCATCCCTGTATGTCCTGTCCCACCGGCAGGACATGGATGTAACTGAAATGCTGGGACATGCAGGGTTATGGACTAAGATTGGCAGAATGTGATCAGTGTGATTTATTTAACATTTCTCCATAATATTAAACTCCAGTACAATTTGAAAAGTTATTAGCGTCATCAGACTTGAACTACAAATGTCAGAAAAAAATTATCAGGAAGTTAAAGCACAGATCGAGGCCACTTGGCCCATCCCATATGTGTTGACTGTAATAGAACTCCCTAGGCTTTACAGCTTTTTGTACTCACCATTGAAAGCAACAATTTCAGACTGTGAACTCTGCCAAATATGCTTTTATAATCTGTTTTATAAATGTATTTCTTTGACAGCTGCACACCTTCTTTCCTTGTTTCTTTCCCAGCCCTCACTCCATTCCCCGTGGCCTTGCGGGACGACCATTTCTACTGTTTAATCTCTCCTGCATTCCCCCGTGTGACAGACTGCCTTTTTGTCCTTGTCTCACTCCCACCTTGCTCACAACTTGTGACATTTCTGATGGTCCCCAGACCTCTGTAACTATCACTGCGCGCCCTGGGTCAATGGCGCGAGTTTTGAATTCTCTTCCTCCTGAGATAATCAGAAATCTTTCTGGTTGCAGTTTCCGCCAGATTTTATTTTGAAAAGCAGAGCATTTGTGTCAGAGTCAAGTATTTGTGAGCCTTCATCCACAATTCCCAGCATTTGGATGTAATTTGTGACCCTCCCACAGATGTGTAACGTTACTGGATTGGCCATGCTGACATGGCCGCAGTGTGCAATTTAGGTGGGTTGGGCTAGCCATGGTTAATGTGGGATTATGGGTGTAGGGTGGGTGAGCAGGTCATTGTGGACTCGATGGGCCAAATAGACTCTTTCTGCACCCACTGGATTCTGTGATTCTAACTAGTTGTGATTGTTGTCACATTTTCCTCATGCCAGGTTCATTCAACTCAGATACATATGATTCTGTGGGTGCTCACTCACTCCTTCCCTTCAGCTTTACACCAATTTCACACTGAATGTGAGGGTGGGAATGGGTGTGTAAATATAAATACTCCAACCGAAACCCCTCACAGGTCAGGACCTGTTTCTGCTACTTTCATCACTCACAAGGAACAGGAAAATAAAGGTTCAGTCACAAATCTTACAGGAACATAGCGGTTATAATTACCAGGAAAGGCTGAACAGCTGAAAACGCTTTTTGCAAGAAAAGGGGAGGCTCAGAGACAGCCTGGTACAAGTAGAAAGCTTTGTGTCTGTGTTTTCAGAGATTTGTGGTTGAAATCATTGGGTTGGAAGCATGTTTCATTGCCCCAGATCATCAAAGTTGCTATCTAAATGTGCATCTTTCTTTCTATCTGTCTGAGTTAACAATCAGATGGACAGGTCAATGTCTGAGTGTTTTCCCAAATACCTGATTGAATGTCTCTCCCACAAACTCAGGTGCCTCACCACTCACTGGGTCATGGGGAAACTCTGCCGTTACAATGAGAACTGTTTTTGCTGTCACCACTCCTCGTGCTTCCGCCTAATCCCCACTTCCCTTCATTAAATCCCAGCTGCCTCTAGCCCACCCACATGGGCATGTTGAAGAGCATGACAGGAGAAAGGATTGAAACCGAGAGTTCAATAGCCAGAATGAGAGAGGAAGGAGGAAATAAAAGATGATTGTGGATCCCAGGGGACACAGACTCCAGGATTAGTCCTTGTGGGAATTCCTGCAGTAATACAAGACAGCATTCCATGATGAGTTAAACCCGGGTGGCAAGACAGGGAGACACTGAACATGGGCAGGTTTAGTTCAAACACAGGAGGTTTGTTCAGTCAGTAACAGTGTGTTCGACAATGAGGTTAAGTGAACAGTGAGGGGAAATGTTAGCACAAGCTGCCGATGGATAACTTGCATTGGAACAGGAGGAGGCCATTCAGCCCCTCAACCCTGCTCTGCCATTAATGATGATCATAGCTGATGTGTGACCTAACGTACAACTTTCAAAACCCTCTAATTTCATCAATAAACTCCTCTGCAACACACAAGATGAGTATTGTAAAACTAAACATCTGCAAATGCTGGGACATCAGAAACAAAATCAGAAATTGCTGGAATAATTCAGTAGTTCTGGCAGCATCGGTGGAGAGTGAACCGTTCGTGTCCAGTGACCAGTCCGGTGACCAGCTGCAGCTGTCCATTCTGCTGTTTCTGTCACACTGGAACAGGTTCTGGTGCGAGGGGAATGAGATTGTCAATAACAACTGAGAAAACAAGAGGACGTACTCAATCAGAATTAGGAATTCACTTACCCCTCCCAGTGGGACACACACCGACAAAGTCACACTGCGGAGAGGCCGTTAACCTGCCCCACGTATGGGAAGGGATTTACTCCATCTTACAATCTGCTGAGACACCAGAGATGGCACAGTGGATTTAGACCCTTCACCTGCTCCATGTGTGAGAAAGGATTCATTCAAATCTCTCACCAGCGGAGACATTAGTACATTCCCACTGGGTAGAGGCCATTCACCTGCTCAGTCCTCTGACCTGCTTAAACACCAGTGAGCTCACAATGGGGAAAGGTTCCCTGTGTGGGGGGAGATTCACTCAAATGCAGCACCTGCGGAGTCCCCAGTGAGCCCACACAGGGGGAGAGGCCATTCAGATGGTCAGTATGTGAGAGAGGATTCAGTGATTCATCCTCCCCCCTCCCCCCCGAGACCCCAGCGATCCCACAAAGGGGGAGAGGCCATTCAGATGGTCAGTGTCTGAGAGGGGATTCAGTAATTCATCCTGCCCCACTGAGAACCCAGTGAGCCCAAACCGCGGGAGAGCTCATTCAGATGCTCAGTGTGGGATTCATTGCTCCTGCTGAGACTCCCAAGGAGACCACACCAAAGAAAGGCCATTCAGTTGCTTAGTGTGGGAGAAGGGATTCAGTGATTCATCGCTCCTGCTGAGACTCCAAGGAGCCCATACTGAGGAGAGGCCATTCAGATGCTTAGTGTGGGAGAAGGGATTCAGTGATTATTCCTGCCCAAGAGACTCCAGCGGGTTTACTCTGGGTAGGAGCTGTTCACCCCTCTGTGTGACAAGGGATTTGCTGCATCTTCAACACGATTGAGAGACCAGTGAGTGCTCACAGGGAAGTGGTCATACACCTACACCGTGTTGACTGCAGGATTCTCATTCTGATGTTACTGTCCATCAGAGTCAGGAGTGGACCTTGTCCATGATGACACTGTTGGAGTATTGATGTTGTTGTTGTTAACCACATTAACTGGGCTGGAGTTGACTGAACTTACATTGCCACTTTCTGAACCTCAGGATGCCTCTCTGGGAAGTAAGTCTCCACAAACAGCATTGTGACAAGGAGCAGGGATCATCTGTTTTGATTTAAATTGTGATTGTAGCACGGCTGCTTCACAGCCTTGGAGTCCAGCCTTGGCCAACAGCCTGTGTGGAGTTCCCACATTCTCCCCATGATAGCGTGGGTCCCCTCCAGCTGCTCTGGTTTCCTCCCGCAGTCCAAAGATGCGCAGGTCAGGTGGATCAGTCCTAAATTGACCACAGGATCCAGGATTGTGCAGACTAGGTAGATCAGCCATGGGAAATGCAGTGTTACAGTAAGAGTGCTCTGGGCCTGATGTTCTTCAGATGGTCGGTGGGGTTTGATGGGCCAATGCTCTCCTTCCACACTGTCGGGATTCTATTCTATGATTGAGGATAAAGGCTACACAGCAGCGTGTCCTTGGAGAAGGAACATGTGGTGTGCATCAGTGCTCTCGATGCCTTCAGACAGAGGTGGGCATCTCAGGGGATACAGTGCTTTATCTCCACCATTGCCCTCCTCCCCACAATTCTACCTTGATTTTGTCCCTGCTCATTCTGTCACTTGTAATGGTTTGCTTGTCCCGTAATTGGCTTTGTTTATAAATATTCAATTGGTAACACAAATGGTTTACTGCTGGTGATTATATGTCTAGATTAGAGTGGTGCTGGAAAAGCACAGCAGGTCAGGCAGGATCCGAGGAGCCAGAAAATCAATGTCTTGGCAAAAGCCCTTTTCCAGCACCACTCTGATCAAGGCTCTGCTTTCCAGCATCTGCGGTCCTCACTTTTCCACTGCTGGTGATTATATGTTAACCAAAAGCAAAATGGCGTAATGATGATTTTGATGGTGGGAAGGTTGCTGTGATCACATTTCTGGGTCAGAGAAATGGGGAAAAAGAACGCTTCACAGCTCACTGAACGAGAACTGAAAAGCTGTTAAATCAAACCTCAGACAGGGAGGCAATATTTCCCTGATGTTTGAGTAACTGGAAAGTGATGGTGTCCGGGACTAGACAGGATTTTGTTTTACAGGAGGTTGAAAGCTTTAAAACTGTTATATTCACAGTTCAATTTATTTTCTTTAATTTTATTTGCTGTGCAAAAAACTTTTTACAACATTTTAAAGCCAAAATGTACAAACCTTGTGTTAAAGATAAATGTTAAATAAAATCCATCAAACCATCCCTCACTGAAAACTGTTGTGGAGGTGCAATCTCCTGGAGAATCCCTGCCCACTTCTTCCTACCCGGGTTCCATGACTACATACATACCTGGGAGATAGCAGCAGGAGGCCATTCAGCCTTTCAATCCTGCGCCACCATTCAATGGGAAACAGCTGACCATCCAGCTCAGTCTCCTGTTTCTGCTGTGTTCCAATCCCCTTTCATGACTTTACCTTGAAGAACTATATCTAAGTCCTCCTTTGGCTTCACTGCCTTTTGTTCCAGTGACGTTGTGGTGTTACTGTGTGGGTGTAGGCACGGGTAATGTGATGGTGCTGCCTCCTGGAGGATGTACTCAACATCCCACATCATCCTGCTGTAACATCAACCGGGGTTCAGCAACTCGAGATAGAAACCATTTCCAGCATATGGGCATCACTGGCTCAGCCAGCATTTAAACCCCATCTCTAGTTACCCTTGAGAACACGGTAGTGAGCTGCTGTCTCGTACCATTCACAGTCCATTTGGTGCAGAGAGACCGACAATGCTGGGAGGGAGAGTGTTGCAGGATTTTGGCGCAGTGATTCTCTATCTTTGGTTCTTCAAATATTGTTAAACTTAATCACCAGTCTGCAAATCTTCACCATCTCGCACCCTGTATAAAGGAATATGTACAGATTAGAAATTCAGAACAGATAATTCTAATTTCTCTGGAATATTTTTCCCCTTTGTTCCCCCAAAGCTGTAACCCTCCAGTCCACTTACTCTCTCCCACCATTCTGACTCTGCTGTCCCCTAATGTACACCCTCCACATTCTCATGGAGTTGCTGATAAACAGATCCATGCCACCACTTCCCGCCCCTGGTGAGACTCTGCACCCTTTCTGGGTTCACTTCCTTTCCCTTCAGTTGCTGCAAGTCAATAATGTAACAGCAGAATGAAACAAAAGGAAACAGACAGGGAGATGGCAGATCCTGGACAGAAGAGGAACCTTCAGGCTGGGAGAATGGGTCAGATCCTTCTTTGTTTCTCAGAGGTCGATTCCCAGCATTACAACAATTTGGGGATGGAACTTGGTTCCACGTGAGTGTGATGGCACTTTGACACCCCCCCCCCCCCAACTGATCAATACTATAAGCAGACGTGCCCCTTCTCCACCCAATCACAGTGTGAATGCTTTCTGCTGGTTACCCAAAACACATGCTCCAAAACCCATCCACATTCTGTACATGTACAGTACCAGGTTTCCCTGCACACGTGTGATCCCTGCCTCAGGGATTGTGGGAGTTATGGTCCCCATGAAGCCTGTGGAGACCTGTTGCTGGAAAGTGAATGAAAAGTGTGGGGTGGAGGGTGTTGTGTATCCGATCCCCATTCAGACACACAGGACATGTGAGCTGTCACTGGCTTTTACTGAGACATCCGCTTAGAAAACTCGATTTCTGATGTAAGGAATATACATTCAGCCAATTTCGGGATGGGGAGGTTAATAAGGGGCAGCAAATTTTAAGAGAGGTGGCTCAGTGGCTAGCACTGCTGCCTCACCGCGTCAGAGACCCGGGTTTGATTCCAGCCTTAGGCAACTGTGTGGAGTTTATATATTCTCCCTATGTTTGCGTGGGTTACTTCTGTGTGCTCCGGTTTCTTTCCACAGTCCAAAGATGTGCACGTTTGATGGATTGGCCATGCTAAATTGCCTACAGGGTCCACGCATGTGCCAGTTAGACAATTAACAACAGGAAATGCAGGGTTACAGGGAATGGATGGGTCTGAATGGGATGCTCACTATAGGGTTGGCGTGGACTCGATGGATGAATACCCTGTTTCTGCACTATAGGGACTCTACTCTATTCTCATGAAGAAGAATGTACCTATCTCAATGTGTTCTGAATCTGTGGAATTCCCGATTCAAAATGTAGTGGATGCCTGGGCAATGAACAAACTTAATGAAAAGATACAGATGTTTAATTTCCAATGCGTTGAAGGGTGAGAGAGCGCAGGCGGGAAAATCCAGCTGAGAGCAAGGTGAGCTCAGTCATCACCGTATTAAATGGTGGAGATGGTTCGAAGGGCTGCATTGACTCTCCTGTGCCCAGTGCTTATCTTCTTACGGTAATAATTGGAAAGCTGAATCCAAAAATCACCACCTTCAGAAAATGCAGGATACTCAGATGGATTAGCATTCCAAACTTAGATAGTGAGGAAGCGAGTAGGAGATAATGATTTTGCAATTTTACACTGAGGGGACACAGTAATTTAGGGTTTTCGACTGTGTAGGACATTCACACCGTCCAGAATACTCTGTTGTGAATATCTATCCTGTACTTTACTACAAAGCCAAGGTCTCTGACAATGAAACCCAAAACACCGCCTCCCCACGTAATCTGATAAAAGACTTGAGAAGTCTGGTTGAATTTAGAACACAGATGGAAAACGGTAAGATTAAATCCAATCCCAAGATCCTGTGCTTAAACAAAGGAGACGACAATAGGATGAGGCAGGAGTTGGCTAATGCAGACTGGAAGCAAAGACTTTAGGGTGGGACAGTTGATGGACAGTGGAGGAATATCAAAGCAATTTTTCAAAGTGCTCAGTAAAAACATATATCAGTGAAAAGGGAGGACTGTAGGAAAAGGAGTAATCTGCCGTGGGTGTCTAAGGAAATAATGGAGTCTATCAAATTGAAATTGAAGGCATACAAATTGGTAAAGACCAAGGAGAAACCAGGAGATTAGAAAAACTTCAAAGATTAACAGAAAGCTTGATGGGATTAGGGATAAAATGTAATGAGTAGCTATCTCCATGGCCAGAATAGCAGTTTACACTGCTGGAGGGGAACCTATTGTGTGGGGAACATATGGCCACTGTAACTTTTGAAGAACTTAACTGTTACCATAGGGACAATCCTGATCAAGTTAAAAATCACAGCACACTCCAAAAACTTGTATTTCCAAATACAAGTTGGACTATAACCTGGTGTTGTGTGGTTTTTAACTTTGTCCATCCCACCCCAACCCCGGCTCCTCCACATCAGAATCCTGATAGACAGCCCCACTGAAGCGCCTGTCAGGCACTTGAGGGAGCCAAAGGGGCGTGGGGGGAGGGGTGTGTGGTTTAACCACAAAGTGCTGAACTGGACTAGACTTTCTAACTGCTGTTGCCATGGAGATAATCCTTAGAGATAGACTCTATTCAAAGTCACAAACCACAAAGGTAGAAAAATGGGAGGCGTACATCGGACAGGCGGGGAGTTACCTGATGCTGCCTGGAGGTGTTTTGCACGTAAAATATCCAGGTAACTACCATGTCTCATCAATAAAGACTCAAAAAAGACCTCTCAGAGTTCTGTGCCCAGTTATTCCTACCCAGCAGGGTTCAGGAATATGAGGTCACAGCAGTCAGTCTTCACAGTGGAGGATACGAAGAACATGCCAGTAATTGATAAGGAGACTGAGGAAGGTGAGGACCAAGATAACCACTATCATGAAAGAGTTAGAGCTGGGCAAGGTATTGGAGCTAAAGGTATACAAGTCTCTTTGCCCTGATAGAATACATCCCAGGATACCAACAGAGTTAGGGGGAGAAATAGCAAATGCACTTAGTCATAGAATCCTACAGCAGAGACAGGCCCTTTGGCCCAAGCCGATCAGAATGTCCATCCATGCTAACCCCATTTCCCTGCACTTGGCTCATCTGCTTCTGAAACGTTCCTATCCATGTATTTGTCCAAATGCCTTTTACATGTTGTTAACAGACCCGCCTCAACCACTTCCACTGGCAGCTCAGTCTGTACACATTCCACCCTCTGTGTAGAACAGTTGCCCCTCAGGTTCGCTTTTATTCTTTCTCCTCTAACCTTAAACTGATACCCTCCAGTCCTTACTTCCCTGGGAAAAAGACTGAGTGCATTCACCTTACCCAGGCCTCTCGTGATCTTATACACTTCTTTAACATATTCCCCCTCGGTTTCCTCTGCTCTAAACAAAAAAGTCCTCGCTTGTCCAACCTCTCCCTATAACTCAGACCCCTGAGACCTGGCATCATTCTTGTAAATTCCTTTTGCACCTTTCCAGTTTAATAACTGAAACCTACACTGCATCCATCACATTTCCCTTGTTTCCCCATGGCGCTGGAACCGACGTGACAACGTCAATGGATTACAATCCATGATCGATAATTCACTCCATTACAACAATCCCATTTTCAAAGCTTTTTCCATGATGCAGGAATCCTTTTGTCTTTCTGGTTTCATGGTTAATTGTCCTCATACAAAACCAATCTGTGGCTTAACTGTTCCTGGGAAATGTGCCATGATTTTTTGGACTTTCAAAACCAAATGAAATCTCTCTCTACAGTCATCACGCTAACATGGACTTTGCTGTCTCAGTACTTTTTCCAGTCACGCTGACATTTGAAATATTCGTCCACAGGCAGAATGCACACCTTTCCTTCCAGATGAAAAGGCCAATGATATCCAGATCGGCACGGATCCAGTAACTATCAAAATTGAACATGAAATTCAATTTGAATTTCTCAACTGCAAATCCCCCCTTTCAGTACTCTACAACAGAGAAAACAAAGTGCTGGAGCTCCTCAGCAGGTCTGGCAGCATCTGAAATGGTGACAGATGTAGGAAACATTGCAGCCTGAAAGAAGTGTTTAGATGATTACACCAGGAACGTGCGCTTGATGACCAATATGGAGAAGATGGGGGCATTGTGTTCAACAGTTTTCGACCAGAGACTCTGACCCCATTTTATTCGGTGTTTCTCTGAGATTCCCTCTTTTCGGAAGCAGGCAGGAGTGGGAAGCAGTAGAGAATATAAATGATGTGTGACCTTCCTCGTGAGAGGATTCGAGTACAGGAGCAGGGATTCCTTTCTGGAAGGGCCTTGGTGAGACCACACCTGGGGTACTGTGTACACCTTTGTTCCCCTTTCCCAAGTAAAGTTATCCTGGTTATTGAGAGAGAGTAAAGGAGGGTCACCAGCCTGAGTCCTGGGATGTGTAGATAGTTAAGGGCTGCAGATGCTGGAAGTCAGAGTTGATCTGGGGAAGTGTAGCAGGTCAGGCAGCATCAGAGGGGCAGGAAATTTGATGTTTTGGGTCAGGACAGTTTGTCAGTCCGGATGAATAGTCCTGACCCGAAACATCAACTTTCCAGCCCCATCGTATTCATGCTGGTCATCAAGCGCCTATTTATTCTAGTCCCAGGTTCTGGCACTCAGCGTGTAACCGATATTGTAGTGCTTGGTGTGATCATCTTAACACTTCTTCAAGGCTGCAATGTTTCCTGCATCTGTCACCATTTCAGATGTTGACAGACTTGCTTAGGATGTCCAGCAATTTATGTTCTTATTGTAGATTTCCACCATTTTGCTGAAGCACCTAGAGTCATAGACATGTATACAGCTCCATATTTTCTTGACTCACATTTCTGAGATGGCAGGACTGATGGCTGAAGAGGGACTCAATCCTCGTTTAATCCTCCTTTTCTTTGGCTTTCTGAGCTGCTGACTACATCACTAATATTCTACCTCCCATTCCCTGACCTGAATCGACCCATCTAAGCCGACACTTTAATTCCCATCCCCCAGCCAGACTAGTTACAAACTCACCAATAGAACTGGCAAAACCACCCACCAGATTTGTCTCAGCTCTGCCCAGGGGTAACTGGTCAGGCTGGTATAGGTCCCACCTAACCCAAAAACAGTCCCAGTGCCTGAAGAATCAAAACCCTTCTCTGGTACACCATTTCCCCAGCCACACATCCAGCTGATCTACCTTCTCATTCCTGCTCTCATTAGCACATGGCACTGGGAGTAAGTCTGACATTATTACATTTCAGGAGCTACATTTTAATGCATCTCTGCTCTCCCTATGTCCAGCTTTCAGGCCCTCATCCCTCTGTTTAGCGATGTCGTTGATATCTGTGTGTTGAACGACCACGGGCTGTTTACCCTCCAGCTCAAGAATGTCCTGCAGCGACTCCATGATATCATGGATCTTGGCACCAGGGAGATTACATACCATCCTGGATTCAAGTCTGTGGGCACAGAAGTGCCTGGCTGTACCCCTGATTTTTGAATCCCCTGTCACTATAGCCCTGACACTCTCAGTCCTCTTGTTCTGATCAGCAGAGCTCTCTGTGGTGTCATGAAACTGGCTGTTGCTGAATTCCGGAGAAGCCACCCCACCCATTCCCACCCTTATAGAATCCCAAGCGGTATACAGTATCTGTATGAGAAGGGGATAACAACGGGGGACTCCTGTACTCGCTTCCTGAGCCTTTTACTAGATCTGATGTTCACCCATTCCCTTTCTGCCTGTGTACCCCTCACCTGCAGTGTGACTAACTCACTAAACGTGCTGTGCATAACATTCTCAGTGTTGCAGATGCTCCACAGTAAGTCCACTCTCAGCTCCAGCTCTGAAAAGCAGTTTCCCAGTAGCTGCAGATGGGATCCCTTCCTGCACACATAGCCGTCTGGGACACTGGAAGCGGCCCTTATTACCCACATTGTGCAAGAGGAGCACACCACGGGTCTGAGGGCTCCTGGCACAATGTCTCTCTACATTCATCTAGTTACTCCCATTACGAGAATTTAAATGAGTGAGCAACCTTCCTTCACTTCAAACATGTCCATTATAATAACAAAGAAACCATCTTTACTTAAGCTGATATGTCATACTTTAAAAACTTAAATACTCCACAGGTATCACTGACAAATTGGCTATTTCCATTGGGACTGTGAATTTCTGAAAAGCCCGAACTAAAACTGAGTTTCTGCTTCACCTTCTCCCTGTCTCACCTCACTATTTACACCCAACTCCAAACCACTCTCATTGAGCCAAGCAGCCCTCACAGTGCAGCCCTGTCATTTTCATTGCCTGCTCACACCTACACTGCCCCAGCCTCCTGTACTGTTCCAATGCATCTCAATGGGAGCTCAGGACCAGCACCTCATCTTTCAATTCAGCCCTTTGTAACCCCAGAGTCAAAATGGACTTCAGCAGTTTCTGAATGAACAGACAGTTGTCAGAATCTGGAACATTCCATCTGAAATGGTGCTGGAATTTGAGTCCACAAGGAATTTCAATGAGAAATTTGCAGAGAATTGAAAGTAGGGAGTTTACAGATTAACATTATAAAGTGGATGATTGAGACTAAATCTGACAGTTCCTGCAAAGAGACGAGGTGTAATTTGGATAAATCTGTGCTCTCTCTCAGGCCAATGCCTCCTTCCACAGCTGCAGGGCCAAGAATTGAACACATACCCAAAGGGTGACCCAACCATGGACTTGAACATCTTTCTGCTTTTGGCTTGACAAAAATATTGAAGATATTTTGCCACAGACAGAACAGACAAACCCTTCTCCTTCCACAGTTAAATGCCAATGATATTCAGATCCTGATGACTCCGCTGACTGAAGAAACCTGTTTGAGATCCCAGTCTCAATTATTCTCAATTAATATCCTATAAAATGAATTCACAAAACAAAGCTCACAGTCAGTGCAAGATGAATAGTGAAGGCAAACACTTCTCTTGGTATGTGTTTGATGTGTAAATGCTCCTCTTCAAATCACCCCGCCCCCACCCAGGACGGGGACACGTGCATGCTCCTTGCGGTACCTTACCCCAAATAAAGATGGCAGCCATAACCCAGGTCCTCTCACTGCCTGAGGCCCAAGCCATCTTCCCCTTTGCTGCAAACGTGGAACCAAGATTTTCTAATTCAGACTAACGACCTGCACAGAGTGTAACTAAACCCTCCCAGTCTACATTGATACATTTCATCTGGTTTCTGCTGCCACTCTCCCCTTTCCGCCTCCTGCACACACCAAGGGTCATCATGGGTCCAGGGACCCTTCCTCAGAACCGTTGACAGTTGGGAAAATTAGAATCCCTTCAGCAAACAGGCCCTTCGGCCCAACAATCCCACACCAACCCTCCGAAGTTAATCCCACCCAAACCCATTCCCCTATCCTATTACTCTCCAATTACCCAGACTAATGCACATCCCTGAACACTACAGGAAATTTAGCTGGGCTAATTCACTTGACCTACACATCTTTGGACTGCAGGAGATAGGGGTTAAAGAGTAACTAATAGGTGGGGACAGAGTCCAAAGAGACACAGGAACATTTGGAAAGACAAAGTACTGGGAAGTTGGAAAGCTGTTAATGGAGGGGACAGGAACCTTCTAGCATCTCAGTGGCGGTGGTGGAAATGGTGGCTGATGAACTACATTGTGCCGCAAAAAAGACCCTGAGCTTCCAGTTGCCTGCTCTTTAATACACAAGACTGTTCCCTGTCCAACATCTCTGTCTCATGCTTACTGCAGTGTTCCAGTGAAGCTTGATGCAAGCTGGAAGAACACTTCAGAACATACCAAATAGCTTCCTATTTCAAGGACTGCAATTTTCCCTCACATGGGGTCAACAATGCCCTCCAGTGTATCTCCTCCACTTCCCACACCACTGCCCTTGAACCCCACCCCTCCAAAGGCAACAAAGATGGAATCCCACCATACTCACCTTCCCCCCAGATACAACTCATCATCCTCTGCTATTTCCACCATCAGATCCAACCACCTGAGATATATTTCCCTCCCCACCCCTTTCAGCATTCCACAGAGACCATATCCTCTGTGACTTCCACGTTCGATCACGCTCCCCACCAACCCATCCTCCACTCCAGGCACCTTCCACCACTGCAAGAGGTGGAAAACCTGTGCCCACACCTTCCCCTCACCTCCATCCAAGGCACCACAGGATCCTCCCACATCCAGGCATAGATTTCCCTGCCCACCCAAACACCTCACCTATTGTGTCCTTTCCTCTCAGGACGCCAAATTGTGGAATATTTCAGGGAATATTTCTGGGACACATTCACCAACGAACCCCATCGCCCTGTGGCCGACCACTTCAACTACCTGCCCCCCGCCCCCACACCCCCCACCGCCAAGGACATGCAAGTCCTCCACCACAAAATCTGAGCCACCCGACACCTGGAGGAAGAATATCTTGGGAACTTTCAACCACACGGCATCAAGGTTTCCATATCTCCCCTCCCCCACCTTATCTCAGATTCAACCCTCCAACTCGGCACAACCCTTTTGAACAGTCTCACCTGTCCATCTTCCTTTCCAATTATCCATTCCACCCTCTCACCACTACCTCCCATCTAAAAAAACCTTTTGCCTCCCTAGCTCCCTTTCCCCAACCCCAAACACCCCTCCCTATTTATCTCTCAGCCGTATCCCACCACCCACATTTCTGATGAAGTGCTGACATGCCCAATACTTCAATTCTTCTGCTCCTTGGATGCTGCCTGACCTGCTGTGCTTTTCCAGCGCCACACTTTAACATAAGCTGGAAGAACAACACCTCATCTCCCACTCGTAAACCCTGCAATCCTCTGGCTTCAACATCAAATTTAATAATTTTAGGTCCTGAATTCCCCCACGTCCTAGTGTCTTTGCCCCCTACCCCACATACCAGGCCTTGTTATTACGTAGCCTACCATTACACATTACCTATGGTTAGCCACTAACAGTCCCCATAAACAGCTATTCACCCCCACCCCCCGGCAGATCGTTATCCACTCCTTTGTCCAACTGCACTTATCTCTCTCTTTGGACTCTATCCCCACCTATCATCTACTCCTTAATCCCTACCTTCTGCATAAAAACCGACATTTTTTTCTCAGTAACATCAGTTCCTGAGGAAGTGTCACTGGATCGAAAATGCAAACCGATTTCTCTTCACAGATGCTGCCAGATCTGCTGAGCTTTTCCAGTACCTTCTGGTTGTTGTGTGTGATTTACAGCATCCGCAGTTCTTTTGGTTCTAATTTCCCCGGAGTATCTAATTCAGGTCCAGCAGACTGAAACAGTGTTTATCAACCCTCCCAGTCCACACTAACTCCATCTCTCTCCCAGTATCTGCTGTCTCTCCCACTCCCTTCACACTCACTGGGTCCTCCCTTACAGTGACACTGTGCCTGCAAAGCCGATGGTCATTTGTTGGCCTGCTGGACCCACCACTCATTCACTCCCATTGGCTGGAGGACCACGCCAACTCTCCTATTGGTCTGAAAATGTGTCAATCAGCCAGGCCCCATTGTGACCTGAGTGGTGGGATCCTCCCAGGTGCATGAAAGGCTGAGGAGTGACCTCATAGAGGTTTATAAAATCAGGAGGGGCATGGGTAGGATAAATAGACAAGATCGTTTCCCTGGGGTTGGGGAGTCCAGAATGAGAGGGCATAGGTTTAAGATGAGAGGGGAAGAATTTAAAATGGATCTGAGGGGCATTTTGTTTTCCCATTGAGGTTGGTGCGTGTATGGAATATTCTGTCAGGAAGTGAAGGATGTTGGTACAATTATACCATTTGGCATCAGGATGGGTATATGAATGGGAAGGGTGTAGAGTGATATGTGCCAAGTGTTGGCAAATGGGTCTAGATTAGGTTGGGATATCTGGTCAGCATTGACCAGTTTAACCAAAGGGTGTATTTTCATGCTGTACATCTCTACAGCTCTGCCCTGTGATGAGCTTCATCATTCACAGTGAATGGGTCAGTATCACAGAGCACAGGGGCTGGGGGATATTCCGCCCATTGGGGCTGTAGTCTCTCCCTCTGGAGATGTTGCCAGTCAGTCCCAACTCACCTCCCATTTGGACATAGCCCTCCAAATCCTTCCTTAAAAAAGTTAAATTTCAAATTTGTTTTGACAATAACGACTGAATCTGCATCCAGCTGTCTTTCAAACTGTTCCAGATGCTCAGAACTTAGTCAGTAAAATAATCTTCACATTTTTCTTTGCATTATTTGCCAGTTACCTGAAAATAGTTACTAAAAATTGTGACGTTAAAAATTTCTCACTCTGTCTCTCTGTAAATGAAATACCCTGGAAACATATCAACTCCTGGTCGAAATCACTGCTTCACCTTCTCAGCTCCAAGGAGAATTGTCTGGCCGTCTGCTAACTCTCCATAAAAGAGAAACCTATCTTAATTTTAATTTATTAGTGCCATAGAGATGTACAGCACAGAAACAGACCCTTCAGTCCAACTTGTCCATGCCGACCAGATATCCTAAATTAATCTCGTCCCATATGCCAGCACTTGGCCCATAGCCTTCTAAACCTTTCCCAATCACATAACCAGTAAGATGCCTTTTAAATGTTGTAACTGTACCAGCCTCCACACTTTCTCTGGCAGCGTGTTCCATACACACACCACGTTCAGCTTGAAACTTTGCACCTAATAATCCTTTTCAATCTTTTCCCTCACGCCTGTGCTTTCTAGTTTTGGACTCACCTAAACATGAATAAGACCCTGGCTGTTTATCCTATCCATGCCCCTAACGATTTTATCAACTTCTATGGTCACCTCTCAGCATCCGATCCTCCAGTGAAAACAGCCACAGTCTATTCAGCCTCTCACTATAGCTCAATCCCTCAACCCTGGCAACATCTTTGCATCTTTTCTGAATCCTTTCAAGTTTCACAATATCATTCCAATAGCGGGGAGACCAGGACTGAAAGCAGAATTCCAGAAGTGGCTGAATGAATGTCCTGTACAGCCGGAAAATGTAATCACAACTCCTGTACTCAATGCACAGACCAATAAAGACAAGTACACCAAACACTTTCTCCACTATCGTGCCTATCTATGATTCCACTTTCAATGAACTATGAAACTGCACTCCAAGGTGTCTTTGTTCAGCAACACTCCCCAGGACATTCCCATTAAGTGTATAAGTCCCACCCTAATTTGCTTTTCCAAAATGCAGAACCTCACATATATCTAAATTAAACTTCATCTGCCACTCCTCAGCCCATTTGATCGGAGTCTCATTGTACTCTCAGGTAACTTTGCTGTCCATTGCATCTCAAATTTTGGTGTCTATTGTAAACCTATTCACATAGCTTCTATATTCACATAGAAATCATTTACCTAACTGGCAAAAAGCAGTGGACCCAGCACCCAGCCTGACTGCACATTGCTCATCACAGGCTTCCAGTCCAAAAAGCACCCTCCACTATGACACTGACTGCTCAGCAAGGTTAGAGCTCATGGCATACAGGGAGAACTAACCATTTGGATACAGAACTGGCTCAAAGGCTGAAGACAGAGGGTGGTGATGGAGGGTTGCTTTTCAGTCTGGAGGCCTGTGGCTAGTGGAGTGTTACAATGATCACTGCTGGATCCACTACCTTTCGTCATTTATATCAATGACTTGGACGTGAACATAGGAGGTATAGTTAGTGAGATGACACCAAAACTGGAGGTGTAGTGGACAGTGAAAAAGATTACCTCAGAGTACAATGGGATCTTGATCAGATGGGTGAATGGGCTAAGGAGTGGCATTTTTGGAAAGCAAATCTTAGCAGGACTTATACACTTAATGGTAAGGTCCTGAGGAGTGTTACTGAACAAAGAGACCTTGGAGTGCAGTAGATAGGATAGTGAAGGCGGCATTTGGTATGCTTTCCTTTATCGGACAAAGTATTTAGTACAGGAGTTATGAGATCATGTTGCAACTGTATAGGACATTGGTTAGGCCAATTTTGGAACGTTGCATATAAATCTGGTCTCGCTCCTATTGGAAGGATGTTGTGAAACTTGAAAGGGTTCAGAAAAGATTTACAAGAACGTTGCCAGGGTTGGAGGATTTGAGCTCGGCTGGGGGTTGAATAGAGGTTGAATAGACTGGGGATGTTTTCCCTGCAGCGTCGGAGGCTGAGAGGTGATATTATCTATGTATATAAAAACATGAGGTGTATGGATAGGATAAATAGACAAAGTATTTTCCCTGGCGTGGAGGATCCCAGCACTAGAGGGCATAGGTTTACCATATGACGGGAAAGACTTTAAAGAGACTTGAGAGGCAATGTTTTCACACAGAGAGTGGTACGTGTATGGAATGAGCTGCCAGAGGAAGTGATGGAGGCCATTACGATTGCAACATTTAAAAGGCATCTTCATGTGTATATGAATAGGAAGGATATGGGCCGGGTGCTGACAGGTAGGACTAGATTGCGTTGGGATATCTGATTAGCATGTACTGGTTGGACCGACGGGTCTCTGTTTCTGTGCTGTCCATCTATGACTCTTTGACCTTCCAGCCAATTCCGTATCCAAACAGCTAGTTCCGCCAGAATTCTATGGCGTTGAACCTGCTAACCAGTGTGTTATGTGAAACCTTGTGTCTTTCTCAAGTCCAAGTTAATGATTTCAATGCACAAAGCCATGCTGACTCTCCCTAATCATGTCTTGCTTTTCCAATGACATGTAAATACTGTCCCTGAGAATCCCTTCCAACAAGTTCTCTGCCACTGACTTCACGCTCACTGGTCTATAGTTCCCTAGCTTTTCCTTACCACCTTTCTCAAATAATGGCACCAGTCTTCCAGCACCTCACCAGTGGCGATCAATGATACTAATATCGCAGCGAGGGGCCCAGCAAAAGCTTCCCTAATTACCCACAAAGTTCTGGGATACACCTGATCAGATTCCAGGGATTTATCCACCTTTATGCATTTTAAGACATCCAGTACCTCCTCCTCTGTAATATGTACACTTGCCAAGTTATCACTATTTATTTCTCCAACTTCCCTAACTTCCATACCCCCTTTCAGTAAAAACTGACATGAAATACTTATAGAATCTCTCCCACCTCCTGCTGTTCCATAGACAGTCTTGTTGATCTTTGAGGGTCGCTATTCTCTGCCTAGTTATTCTTTTGTCTTTAGTGTATTTGTAGAATCTCTTTGGATTCCCCTTAAACCTATTTCCCAAAGCTATCTCATGTCCCCTTTTTTGCCTCCTGGTTTCCCGCGAGTATACTCCTACTGCCCTTATAGTCCTCTAGGGATTCACACAAACACAGTGGTCTGTACGTGCCATATCCTTCCTTCATTTTCTTGACCAGAGCCTCAATTTCGCAGGTCACGCAGCATTCTCGACGCCTCCCAGCCTTGGCCTTAACAGGAACATACTGTCTGTGTACTCTCATTGTCACAGGCATATGGAGGCAATGACAGATGAGGACAGAGAAACAATCATTTATCAGTAAAGAGGTAGTGTTGGGAAAGCTAACAACTCATCCTTATCTCTATAATTCCTCTCTAGCTTCAGAACTATCACTATCTCTGCATCAAAAACATCTCAATCTCTGCAACATCCTCCAATCTCTAATCCCCTCCAGTCTCAACACCCTATCTTTAATCATGTCCACCCTCACAAATCTCTGTGATGTGCCTTTCTTTAATTCCAGCCTTCAGGATAACCCATTTTTATTTCAGATTCCTGCACCCAGAGCTCCACAATGTCCCGCTTAAACTATGTCACATTTTCCTCCAAAAAACATTAATCAATCACGTATCATCTATTCTAAGATCACCTTCTCTGACCTGGTTTCTATTGTGGCTTGTCATATTCCTATATTACGTGTCTGTGGTCTACATGACAGAAAATGGTTTTGTGGTCCATTGGGTTTATGCTGTAAAGAAATCTCCCAGCTAACTATTTTAATCCCATTTTCCAGCACAGAGCCCATAGACCTGTCAGCCTTGGCCTTGCAAGTGTGTTCCTAAATAGATTTTAAATGCCATCGGGATTTCTGTCTCTCACTCTCTTCCAGACAGTGAGGTTTAGTGCAACTGTTGCTCTATGCTGTCACCCACAGGGTTCAGAGCAGCTGGGTCTGTGCGAACCACAGATCGCCCACACATTGTGAAGGATGGCAGGGTCCCTGAGAGGGGGGCACAGGATATTTACCAGGATGGTTCAAGGAATGGGGGATTTTAGTTGCAGAATTTGTGGGGCTTTTTCAACATTAATTGTTCACATGACATGTGTGTTGCTAATACACATCAAGAATAACCATCCACAATTAATGGACTCTCCTTTTCAACCTCTCCCCTTGCTTGCGCTGTAGTAAAATTCAGGTTAACCACTACCAGACATCTCTCCCGAATGAGAGAGCAGTCCTATGGTCGGGTAGGACAATGCTGACTTGATCTTTTACACAGTGATGCCACTGTGCCTCGAGGGTGGGGAGAGGGAATGCTGAAAGTGCTGGATGGGAAACCACTCAGACACAGTGCTTTATCCTGAGGATGTTCACTTTCTTTAATATTGTTGGGGTGGGGGGGGGGGGGTGGGGGGCGGTGCACTGATGCAGGCAAGTGGAGAATGTTCCAACACAACCCTGATGTGTACCTTATAGAGAGCAAACAGACATTGGGTATTTCGCGGTTTGGAAAAACTGAGATTGTTCTCCTTGTAGCAAAGGAAATTTGGGGAGCTGTGACAAAGCGGTTTACAAACGTTACACGTTATAATAATAAACCTTACACCCATTAGCTCATTATACAAGGATTACAGGACATATGTTGAAGATTTGGGAAGATCTATTGAGAGGATGGTTTGATTCAAAGGAGAATTTTTATGCAGCGAATGGCATTGATCTGGAACACAATACTCTCACACAATATGAATATCCAGGTCCTGATGAATGGAGTAATTCTGTCAAGAGTTTGGCATTACAATGACTGAGATTACCACCTGAATATCTGCCTGTAATACAAGTTTATAAAATCCGTCACTGTCAGTTCAAGTTTGAAACTCATACAATCCCCTCCTCCTGGCCCAGGATGACTGTACACATTACCCCTGGTGGAGGTTAGCAGGCACTTCAAGGGCAAATCTGTGTGGGTTTCTTTGAGTTTCCACCTTGGGACTTCATGTGATTGAACATAGGACAGAATGTCCCAAGATTCAGTGAGATATGGAGAGCAGGATTTGCTTCCTTTTCTTTCCTTCCGTTCTGCCGCTGTGCCTCCTCAATAAGACATGGGGTGTGAAAGGCTTATGCAGCTTGATGGGCAAGATGTCTCCATTCTGACCATTGGGCAGCAAGCTCCTCCCAGTCATGAAACAGAGTATCCCTGAAAGATAGCAACTACGCATGCTTCCCACTGCCCAGTGCTCACAGTACATGTTTCGAATAATGAGGGGGCAAATCTCCTAGAAAAGGAAAAACAGGAAAGTTCCAAAAGGATTATAAACAACTTACAGAGAGATAATCACAGGAAACGTGGGCAACAAGTTGGCAAATAGAGTATAACTTGGGATAAACTGTAGAAAGCTGCACCACAAAGAGACTGGGGGAAAATGAGCAGGAAACACAGAAAGCTAGCACACAGTTATAACATTGAATCAGGTAGGGGAATGGAATGCTGTCCCTTATTTCAAAGAGTTTGCCATATAAGAGTTTGGAGTATATACCTTAGGGCAACTAAACAAATGGCGAGTGAGACCACATCTGGAGTAACATGAACAGATTTGGTCGCTTTAGTTAATGAAATAGAGCAGTTTATTGGAGGCATTTCAGAGAAGATCCATTGGGATGATCCCTGTTTCGAAGGGATTATCCTGTAAGCAAAGGCTTAATAAGTTGGGAATCTACTCACTGGACTTTGGAAGAATGAGAGGTGATCTCTTTGAAACATACAGGATTCTGTCGAGGTTTGACAGGGTAAATGTGGAGAGGATGTGTCCCATTACGGGTGAGTCTTGAGCCAGATTTTGGGTCAGTCGCGGAATCAAGGGTTCTGTTTCACATTTGTCAAGTTAAAGGCAACACCGATATAGGTTAGGGTTTCAGTAGCGGTGGAGCTGGGGTGAGAAGGAGACAAGCAACGTTTTAGAGATTGGAATTCCTGGTGTTTGTGATTGTGTAGATGTCTGATCAGAAGGTCACCTTGGGGTCAGATATGAAAGCAATATTGTGAAGAATGTAGTTCTGCCTCAGACACTTCCCAGTGAGAGGGAGGGACACAGCAGTAAGGGAAATGAATTTGGAATAGCAACTGAAGGCAATGGGTTTAACAATTACAGTGTTTCATTGGAGTGAATTGCAGCTAATCGAAGCGTGGTAAGCAGTTTGATAACTGAGTAACAGTGGAGGAATGGCGACGGATGATGGGGAGGGAGAGCTGGACATTGTCAGTGTACATGTGAAACCTAACTCAGTGCTTTTGGGCGATGTTACCTCCTGGCAGTCTGTAGGTGAGAAACAGGAAGGACCAAAGATAGATCCTGGAGGGACACCAAATACAATAAATTCAGAAAGGAAAGGGAGAGTGGAGATGGAGCAGGATTTTCCAATGATGGTGAGGTCAAACATTAGGTTTTAGCAGAATGGGAGAGAAGGACATAACCAGAAAAGACAGACAGACAGATCATGGAACAATATCTGTGAATTGCAAGGCAAGGAGGGCGGTGACAAGCAGGAGGATGAGAGAGAGATTTCGAATGTCCATGATTTGGCTACACTAGGGTAAATGGTCAAGATGACCTCTAATAAGGCTTGACAAGAGACTCTAGGAAATGCAAGTTTAGGACTAAAATGAGGAGCACCCTTGTGAGGCAGTTTGGCTCGGTGGGCTAGTGAAGAGGGCGGAAAGAAGCAGAGGCAGCTGATCGGATTGTCTCAATGTTATTGACAGAGAAACTCCATGTGCTCCTCACTCTTGTTGTTGGAGGGGAGGATGGAGGAGACAGGATAATGGGCATTTTTTTTATTTCCAAAACAATAAACATAACCTGTGATATAAAATAAGTGAAGAAACCTGTCGTACTTATCATTTATCAAGAATATTAAAATATACAACTGAAGTTCAGGTTTGAATCCCAAATCGGTAGAGGGTGGCTCTGAAGTCAAGAAAAAAAATAACTGGAATGAAGAATCTAATGTTTGCCATGGAACCATTGGGCATGTTTTTCTGCCATTGACAATGTCCTTGAGGGAAAGAAACCCGACAGTGGCCCATCAAGTCACTCATTGTATTAATCACTGCACAGTCTCAACAAAGGAATGAAACTGGATGGATCACATTACATCTACCAATGCACTAGCAAATACAACCACACAATCAGCCTTTTTGACTCTGCAACTTCCACCTCACTATGGGCCAACAACAGCAGCAGAACTGTACTCCAGCCCAATCTGAAACTCATGGCCTGATATCCCCCACTCAACCATTAACATCAAGCCAGGGGAATCAACCCTGGTTCAATGGTGAATGCAGGAGGGCATGCCAGGAGCAGTACCAGGCATACCTAAAAATGAGGTGCCAACCTGGTGCAGCTACCAAACCTGCATGCCAAACAGCACAAGCAACACCAAATAGAACTAAGTGATCCCATAACCAATAGATTAGATCAGAGTTCTGCAGTTCTGCCACACCTAGTCAAGAAGAGTGATGGACAATTAAACAACTCACTAGAGGAAGCATCACAGATATCCCCACCCTTACTGATGGAGGGGTCTCACACATTCATACAACAGATAAGAGGACAGCATTAGCAGCGATTTTCAGCAGTGCCAAGTGGATGAGCCTTCTCCATTGGTCCCTGACATCACAGATATGAATCGACTTGGTTGAAAACTCATTTCAAATCAGATCAAGAAATGGATAAGCAGTGTAAAGGTATGGGCCCTGCCAATATTCTGGCAATAATACTGTTGGCTGTGCTCCAGAACCTGCTGCCCACCAAGGCAAGTACAGCTCCAGCACTGGCACCTACTGACTTTGTGGAACATTGCTCAGGGATGTTCCAACACAAAAACACAGGGCAGATCCAACTCAGCCAATTCCCCACCATCAGTCCACACTCGCTCAGCAGTGAAGTGATGGAGGTGTCATCAACAGTGCTGTCAAGCACCTGCTCAGCAATAACCTGCTCAGCGACGCCCAGTTTGGGTTCTGCCAGGGCCACTCAGCTCCTGAGCTTGTTCCAGACTTGATTCACAAACTGACAGACAGCTAAATGAGGTGAGGATGACAGCCCAGTCCCACTCCAAGACCACTATTTTGACTTCAGTGATATCACCTGACCTTACCACAATCTCAGCTCATTTGCTGAAACTCTCATTCATTCCTTTTGTTAACTGTAGATTTCATTATCTAAACCCACTCCTGGCCAGCATCCCACATTCGCCCTCCCGATAATCTCAAGAATATTGAAAACTCCACTGCTGAAGTGCTCACTTGTACCAAAACTTGCTGATCAATCAAAAGACTCCCATTTATAAGCAACAACAATTTACTTTCGCACCTTTGAATTAATTCCTGGCTGTAAGCATTCCTATCTCCCTGCACCACACACCCTTTCATATCACAATAACTCATTTTAGTTCAGACTTTCAATGATGTGTTTATTTTTGAGTTCACCTGTGTGACTGTTTCTATAGACTCCAAGGGAACATGGTCTGGAATCCCCACTCTAACCCTCTAAGATCTACTTTCTTCCTTTAAGGCATTCTTGAAAAACTGCTTATTTGGCAATGGTTTTGGTCACTGGACACAATATTCTCCATCTCTTGCCTTATGTCAAAAGTTTTCAATAATATTTTTGTGAAATTAAAACCATGATGATTTGTACAGATATCTTCTACTCTTCGATATCGCTGAGTGAATAATCTGTAATGTCTCCTACCCAACCACGTTGTGGGAGCACCTATACAATACAAACTGCAGCGGTACAAGGAAGTCAAACATCACCCTCTCCACAGGCAACAAGGATTTGGCATTGATCGCTGGTTTCTGTGGAAGGAGAACTCATATTGCAGTTGATGTTTCAGGGAGTGCAATATAAATTATAGGGAATGAAAATGGTGCAGACTTTGACTGTCAGAAATTGAAGGAAAATGCACTCGCTTATTGGAAAAAAGAATTCTTGACTGTCAAAGATATTGTGGAAAAAATAACCTGATAATGGAACAGCATATGGTCAGAAGCCGGGCAGCAGTGGACAATTCATTTACATTCCTGAAGAAGTGCTTATGTCCGAAACGTTGATTCTCCTGCTCCTCGGATGCTGCCTGGCCTACTGTGTTTTTCCAGCTCTACATTTTTCAATTCATTTACAAAATAGCAGTGAAAGTAATAGTAAAATATTATACAGACCAAAAATACACCCATGAGAGACTGAGGAAGCTAGATAATGAACAGGTGGACATCAGAGAACCCAGAGGTGAACCAGAGCAAAGTTCACTTTTATGAACCCACAGTCAAAGATGTCTAGCACAGAAACAGACTTCTTCAGTCCAATCTATGCCAACCAGATATCCTAACCTAATCTATCTAAATTAAATCCTATCTGCCACTCCTCAGCCCATTGGCCCATCTGATCAATATCCCACTGGACTCTGAGATAACCTTCTTCATTGTCCACAATACGTCCAATTTTGGTGTCACCTGCAAACTTACTAACTATACGGCCTCTATTCACATCCAAATCATTTAAATGAATGACGAAACAAATCCAGAAAAGAAAATACATTTCTCTGGGTTTGAATGTGCTCTATGAAAATCCTGCCCTCTGACTCTTTTTACCAGGGAAGGCTGTACATACACCCCTCTGAACTTTGCCCCCTACAAAGCTGGCGGCCGCGTACGTGTCCAGTGAGTCATTGCCCCGAATAAAGATGGCGGCGCTCACTCGGGCCGATTACTCAACGAGGCATATTCCCGTTTGCTGCAAAAACGGGACTGTAAGTTTCAAACCTGTATTTTCCGATGTGTACCAAATGATTGTAAAACCTCTCAGACCATACCAACACCATTTCCCTCCCGCTTCCTGCAGTTTATTTCTTTCCTTACCGACAGGACACTGCGGACACACACTCCGAACATCCGCACCCACCGCGAGATGATCACGTGGTATAGTCTAGTCCCGCCCTCATTCACTGATTGGTCGGAGGACTAACTGCCCCGCCCGGTCCTCCAGCTCCTTCCCCTGCCTTTCCATTGGTCCGCCGCTGACATCAATCACCTCTTCGGTCCAACCTGTCCATGCCAACCAGATATCCTAACCTAATCTATCTAAATTAAATCCTATCTGCCACTCCTCAGCCCATTGGCCCATCTCATCAATATCCCATTGTACTCTGAGATTGTCCACAATACCAACTGTTGGCTGGAGCTTGCGCACTGCTTCGTGGCTTTTGCTGCTGTTTCTCAGTTACAAGAGGGGGATTCGGCGCTGAGGGACAAAGTTAAATATCACACAACCACCTGATGAAGGACCAGCAAAGTTGTGCTTCCAAATTAACCTGTTGGACTATAACCTGGTGTTCTGTGAATTTTAATTTTGTCCATCCTAATCCAACACCAGCATCTCCAAGTCACGAGTGAGGGAGGAATGCATAACATAAGAACTAGGAACAGGAGAAGGCCATCCTGCCATTTGAGCTTGCTCTACCATTCAATAAGGTCATGTCTGATCATTTCGTGGACACAGAGCCATTTACCCACGTTCTCACCGTATTCCTTAATTAATTATTTATTTAACAAAAAAACTAACTTCGCTTTAAAAACGTTCATTGAAATAGCATCAACTACTTCCCTGGGCAATGCACTCCATCGAGGTCAAGACGTTACTTCTGAATTCACTCTTAAATTTGCTGCCTCTAACCTTGTGGTGAAGCCCTCTTGTCCTAGCTTCACCTGCCAGTGGAAACATCTTCTCTACTTCTATTTTATTGTTTCCATTCATTATTTTATATTTTTCCATTCTTCTGAATTCCAATGAATATAATCCCAATCTACTTTGTCTCTGTTAAGCCAAACCCCTCACCTCCGGAATCAACATAGTTAACCTCCTCTGCACCCCGCTCTAGTGCCAGTACATCCTTGAGCACGTAAGGAGATAAAAACTGCATGCAGTACTCCAGGTGTGGCCTCACCAGCACCCACTATAGCTAGAACATTAACCTCTGCTTTTAAACATAATCCCTTCAGCAATGAAGGACAAAATTCCATTTGCCTTCTGAACTGATTGTTGTACCTGGTGACCAACCCTCCTGCAGAAGGATGTTCAGGTGCCTATGCATAGCAAATAATGCAACTTTTTAAAATTCAAGTAATAATCTTTTTATTAATGTTACTCCAACCAAAGAGTATGACTTTACATTTATGAACATAATATTCCACTTGCCAAACCATTGTCCACTCACTCAATGTATCTCTGTTCCTCCGCAAAGTTTCCCAGTCCTCCGGACACTTTGTCCTGCTACTCATCTCAGTCTCATATGCAAATTTTGATACCCTACATGTGGTCCCCAACTCCAAATCATCTGTATTAATTCTAAATAATTGCAGTCCCAACATTGATCCTAGAGGCACACTACTAGTTACTGATTGCCAGCCAGAATAAGGCTTATTTATCCCCACTCTTGGCTTCCTGTTAGCCAACTAATCTTCTATCCATGCTAATCCTCTATCCCATGCGCCCTTATATAATGCAACAGCCACCTGCGTGGCACCTTGTTGAAGGCCTTTTGGAAATCCAGGTACACCGCATCCACTGGGTCCCCATTGTCCACCTTGCTCGAAATGTCTTCATAGAATTCCAAACGATTTGTCAAGCATGACCTGCCCTTTATGAATCCATGCTCTGTCTGCCCAATGGGACAATTTCTATCCGATTCCCTGCTATTTCTTCCTTGATAATAGACCCAAGCATATTTCCAACTACAGAGAATAAACTAACTGGTGTAGAATTCCCTATCTTTTGTCCGCCGCCTTTTCTTACAGTTCTTCCTTTTCACTGGAATATGCCTTTGCTGAGCACTTCCTAAAATGTCTTTGAAAACTTTTCACTGCTCATCAACTGTCCCACCATAAAATCTTTGTTTCCAGTCTACTTTATCCAGTTTCTCCCTCATTCTATTTTAGTTCCCCGTGTTCAGGCACAGGAGCAAGGTATTAGATTTTATCTTCACATTCTCCATATGTATTCTAACTTCAACCATACAGTGATCACTTCTTCCAAGAGGATCCCTAACTCTGAGATCATTAATTATTCCTGTCCCATTGCACAGGGGCCAGATTTTGGATAGGTTGCGCCTTGTCAGTTACATTTCATACTGTTCAAAAAACCTATCCTGGATACACTTAATGAACTCCTCAAGGCTACCCTGACTGAGCTGGTTCAACCAATCTACATGTAGATTAAAATCACCCATGGTAATAGACATGCCATTTTTACAGGCATTAGTTATTTCTTTGTTTATTGCCCATCCCAATGTGATGCCTACACACTGCGCCTATCAGTGAATTTCTTGTTAGAATTTTGAAAGCATCATTCCTGTTTCTCCTAACGTACAGCAATAATAACAACTACTTGCTTTGTATGGAATCTTTCACAATGGCAAATCTCCTAAGTGCTTCATGGATGATCAAAACATTGATTTAGGATAATGATTTTAAAATACATCTTAAAGAAGGATAGAGAAGGTTAGGGAGGGTTTTCCACAAACTTCTTCCCTTGACAGCTCCAATTGTGCAATGCCGCAGGTGGGGTGGGTTGAAAAGGGAATGTACAAAGGGGAAATGGAGGAGCGCAGGCAGTGCATAGGGTCTTAAGGATAGAGGAGGTTCCAAACTGAGTCTGTCTGTCATAGATATTATGGCTGCCTCATGGAGTTTGAAGCACCGCAATGGGCCCATGCATGTCATGTTAGTCAAGGATAGTATAACGGTGGCTGAGAGAACATTTAATGAGGACTTGTCTACTGAAATAGTATGGGCTGAGGTTAGAAACAGGAGAGGGGAGGTCACACTGCTTGGATTTTTTATAGGCCGCCACAGAGTTCCAGTGAGGGGGAAGAGAGGATTAGCAAAACTACTCTGGGTAGGAGTGAAAGTAACAAGGTGGTCATTATGGGGGACTTTAACTTCCCCAACATTGATTGGAAATGCCATAATTCTAGTACGTCGGATGGATCAGTTTTTGTCCAATGTGTACAGGAGGGTTTCCTGACACAGTATGTCGAAGGGCCGACAAGAGGGGAGGCCACATTGGATCTGGTGCTTGGTCATGAACCGGACTAGGTGTTTGATTTAGTTGTAGGTGATCTCTTTGGAGAGAGTGATCATAATTCAGTTATGTTTAGTTTAGCGATGAAAAGGGATAGGTACATGCCACAGCTGAAGACTTATCGATGGGGCAGTGGCAATAATAATGCGATTCAGCAAGAATTAGGATGCATAGGATGGGGTAGCAGTGGATGCAGACAATGGAAATGCGGAGCTGTTTTAAGGAACAGATATTGCATATCCTTGATAGGTATGTCCCTGTCAGGCAAGGAGGAAATGATAAGGTAAGGGAACCGTGGTTTTCCACAGAAATTGCATCTCTTGTTAAGAAGAAGTAGGAGGCTTATGTGTTGATGAGACAAATGGTACAGATAAGTCGATGGAGACTTACAGATCAGCTAGGAAGGATTTAAAGAGAGTTAAGAAGAGCAAAAAGAGGACACGAGCAGTCTTTAGCGAATAGAATAAAGGAGAACCCGAAAGCTTTTTATAGGTATGTGAGGAATAAAGGATAGAGTAGGAATAGGGCCAATCAAAGACAGAAGTGGGAAGTTGAGTGTGGATCCTGTGGAAATCGGAGAGGTGCTAAACGAACATTCTCATTGGTTTTCACTCAGGAAAATTAGAATATTGTAGATAATAATGAGGTAGAAGATGTTAGACTATAAAGGATCGAGGTTAGTTACGAACAGGTGTTATCAATGCTAGAAGGATTGAAAGTAGACAAGTCCCCTGGACTAGATGGGATTTATCCGTAGATTGTCTGGGAAGCTAGGGAGAAGATAGCAAAGACTTCTGCTTTGATATTGAGTCATCATTGCCTACAAGTTCAGTACCAGAGGACTGGATGATTGCAAATGTTATGCCCTTGATCAAGAAGGGCAGTAGAGATGATCCAGGTAATTATATACCAGTGAGTCTTACTTCTGTTGTAGGAAAGGTTTTGGAAAGGATTATAAGAGGCACTATTTCTAATCATCTGACAAACAACAATATGATTTCAGATCGTCAATATGGTTTCGTCAAAGGTAGGTCGTGTCTCACAAACCTCATTGAGTTTTTTGAGATGGTGACCAAGCATATAGATGAGGGTAGGGCAGTTGACGTGGTATACATGGATTTCAGTAAAGCCTTTGATAAGGTTCCACATGGTAGGCTGTTAGAGAAAATGCAGCAACATGGAATTCAGTGTGATTTAGCAGTTTGGATTAGAAACTGGCTTTCTGAAAGAAGGAAGATGGAAAATAATCAGCTTCCAGTGCGGTTAATAGTGGTGTCAAGATACTACATGGCTTGGAGAGGGTGAACGCTAGGAAATTGTTTCCGTTAGGCGAGGAGACTAGGACCCGTGAACACAGCCTTAGAATGAGAGGGGTAAATTCAGAACAGAAATGTGGAGACATTTCTTCAGCCAGAAAGTGGTGGGCCTGTGGAATTCATTGCCACAGAGTGCAGTGGAGTCTGGGACGCTAAATGTCTTCAAGGCAGAAATTGATAAATTCTTGATGTCACAAGGAATTAAGGGCTAAGGGGAGAATGTGGTAAGTGGAGTTGAAATGCCCATCAGCCATGATTGAATGGCGGAGTGGACCCGATGGGCCGAATGGCCTTACTTCCGCTCTGTCTTATGGTCTTATGGTGTGCCACAAGGATCTGTTTTGGGATCACTGCTGTTTGTCATTTTTATAAAAGTCTTAGATGCAGACATAGATGGATGGATTAGTAAATTTGCAGATGAAACGAAAGTCAGTGGAGTAGTGGACAGTGTGGAAGAATGTTACAGGTTGCAGGGGGACTTGGATAAACTGCAGAAGTGGGCTGAATGGTGGCAAATGGAGTTCAATGCAGCTAAATGTAAGGTGATGCACTTTGTGAAGAACAACAGGAAGGCAGAGTACTGGGTCAATCGAAAAATTCTTGGGTAGTGTAGATGTGCAGAAGGATATTGGAGGCCATGTACATAGATGCCTGAAAGTTGCCACCCAGGTGTACAGTACTGTTAAGGCGGCATACAGTGTGTTAGGTTTCATTCGTAGATGGATTGAGTTCTGGAGCCGCAATATCATGCTGCAACTATACAATTGGTGCGGCCATATTTGGAATATTGTGTGCAGTTCTGGTGCCCATATTTCTGGAAGGATGTGGAAGCATGGGAAAAGGTGCAGAGGATATTTACCAGGATGTTGTGTGGTCTGGAGGGAAGGTGTTATGAGGAAAGGTTGAGAGACTTGAACGTGTTCTCATTGGCAAGAAGAAGGCTAAAAGAGGATTTGATAGAGACATACAAGATGATCAGAGTCTTAGATAGGGTAGACAGTGAAAGTCTTTTTCCTAGGATGATGACATTAGTGTGTATGAGGGGGCATATCTACAAATTGAGGGGTGATAGATTTAAGACAGATGTCAGAGGCAGGTTCTTTACTCAGAGTGATTAGGGCATGGAATCCACTACCTACTAATGTAGTTAACTCAGCCACATTAGTGAGATTTAAACAATCCTTTAGATAAGCACATGGGTGATTTCAGGATAGGGTAGGGGGACGAGCTGTGAATAGTTCACAGATTGGTGCAACATCAAGGATCGAAGGGCCTGTTCTGCGCTGTATTGTTCTCTGCTACAAGAGATTTTTACTGTCTTAAACAGAGTGATGGATCTTGTATTGTGGGCTTACGAAGTGTCACTGATCTCTACCAAACATGTACGAGGTAGAGAATGCTGCTTGACCTGCTGCGCTTTTCCAGCAACACATTTTTCAGCTCTGATCTCCAGCATCTGCAGTCCTCACTTTCTCCATGTACGAGGTAGAGTCAGGGCAATAATAAGAGGCTGCAACAGGAGGGGGACAGGTAGCTCCATACAAAACCCGACTGCTTCTCAACTATTTTCACCACAAAAACCGAGCGCCTTCCAGAAAAGCACCTCTATATCCCACCACTTTGCCCCACGATCGTGGTATCTGGCTGTGCACCAAGAAGAGTGCAACAGTCTGTACTGGGACCCTGAAACGCTTGGTAAGGAGTCAAATCATCTGAGCATTGAGAGCCCCACCACATTGCATGCATTTTCTCTTGTTTGCACTCTGTTTCTGACTTCCCTTGGTTTTCCTAATGAACCTGCTAAAAGTTGTTATTCCACACATCTGCACAAGCTTTGAATTGAACCCAGGCCTCTCGGTCTAAGATTCGGGATATTTTCACCGCGTCACAAAACATCGACTCGAACTTCCTTTGTCCCTTGCCTGCTAAGTCACACCTGAATCAACTCTGCAAGTGGGAGGAAGGGGCGGAACAGAAGGATCGAGTAGTGGCCGGTCCTCTAACCAGAGTGAATGAGGAGAGGGGCCAAAGCATTCTCGAGAGTGAACGCTTCAAGATTGGTCAGAGAGCAAACTATTTTGCAGGATTGATCATTCTCACGACATAGTGGAGCATTAAACGTTTCTCATAAATCAATGTGAGATTTTTAAAAAATACTGTAGTTGAAATGTAAATCTGATAACGTACATATTTCCAATCGATTTACACTACTCGAGTAAGAAACTTCTTTTCAAACTCCCAGAACAATTGGTAATTTACATACCTGGCCGGTATGGTTGATTTGGACCGGACAATTTGCATGTTAGACAGCTCTATGACGATAACTCGACAAAGCAATTGTTAATGACTAATATTTTACCCATCAGTCTGTGCAGATATAAATATTCTCTAAAAACTCACTGATAACCTCAGACGCACGCGCAGTTTGGTTTCTATGTGGAGCATGCGCAGTGTCACATTGGTCAGGAGAGAGAGAGGTGGAGCTGCTTTCTCCGGCAGCGGCTGCGATCGGCTTCAGAGAGCGGCGCTCAGAGCCGGTGTGTGGGAGCCTCGCTGGGAGAAAAGAGCGGAGAGAATTCACAAGTCCCGGATAAAGGTTAAAAATAACTCGGAAAAGACCCTCCAGTCCTGTGTAAGGAGGCGGCGGTCTCTGATTAGGGAAGGGGCCCAGGATCACGGCCGCCATTTGTTTGAGGGAAGAGGGAGCGCTCAGGACCGCCATCTTGAGAAGGTCAAGGTGCAGGAGGGCGGGGCTCTCGGGGTCTGTAGAACAATCAGAGGAAAGGGAAGACCCATTGTTACTGATTAATCCCACGAACACAGCTTCACTGGGCGGTCCCGCAGGAATATCCTGTCTCAGTCCTGCTGGGATGGTTCACCCAGTCAGAACCAGCAGCTCTCCTCCTCTCTCAGCTCCCCTTCTGTCCTTTCTGCAGCATCTGTCCCCTGGAACATTGAGCTGCCTGTCCTGTCCCTCCCTCAGCTGTTGTTCTGTAATACTTGTGATATCCCAGTCCCACCTTAGATCACTTCACTAAACACAGGAATGCACCCGATGGATTTTTCTTAACATCAGCAATTGTTTAATACTCACTTGCAGGTTTTTACTTACATCGTTTTTGAAGCATTTACTTCACATTCAATGATTTGCAATGGTGGGATTTGGACCTGTGTCCAGAGAACACTTGCTGAGCTTCTGGATAAATTGTCACACAGTAATGCCACTAGGCCATCACTTCGCCTGCTCACAGTTTGTATATCCCAGTGCAACATGAATCAAAACCCTTTCTTCCTGCACAATTGTTTGACCCGGTACTCTGGTGATGTGACTCAGTACCTCTCCATGTGGTATCCCTCACTGTGTGTGTCTAATTGCTGCCTCTGTCAGCGTCTCTCACTCTTGAAGCTATTCCAGATCATGAGCTAACAGAATCCTCCACTCCAGAGAGATGAGGCAGCACAGGTCAGGAATGGAGACTGGGATTTTCCAGATCTCTGTGGGGCTCAGTGCCATTCTACATGTGTAACCTCGTGTCCCCTTATTACATTCCTGATTTCCATCCTAAGTGTATTTCTACAGCCCCGATGCTCCTGAAGGGATTCCCTTGATTCAGCCAGTTATATCTGACATGTGACCCCTTTTTATCTTGTCCATAGCCTCGAAACTCAGCCAATGTTTCCTAATTCAGTCAGCATTGAGCTGCACACTAACAGGAACACGCTGGCGCTGAACGCTCCTTTTATCTCGGTTTTAAAATATTCCTACTTGCCAGACTTCCCTTTATCTGCAAATAGCCTCCCCAGATCTACTTTAAAAATTCATGTCTAATACTATCTTGCTCCATTGAATAACTTTAACTTGTGGACCAGGCCTATCCTTTTCCATCGCTATTTTCAAACTAATACAATTGTGGTAACTTTCCAAAGTGCTCCCCCACTAACACCTCAGTCCCGTTCCCTACCTTGTTTCCCAAGGGGAGGTCAGGTTTAGCCCCATTCTCCAGTTGGGCCACTTACATAATGACTGGGAGTTTTCGGAACACACTTAACAAATTCCTTCCATCCAAATGCTTAACTTAGTAGCAATCCCAGTCCAGGTTTGGAACGGTTAATACCCCTATCATTACAACCCTATTATTCTAAGAGATATCTGAAATCTCCTGACGTATTTGCTCCTTCATCTCCCATTGCCTATCACTGTAGTACGACCGTAGAAAACGAATGACCAATTTTTAATTCTCAGTTCCACTAATATCGCTTAACTGGGCGATCCTGCATGAATACTCCCTCTAGGTACTGCTGGGATGTTTCCCCCAATCAAAACCACCAGCTCTCCTCCTGTGTTGCCTCCTGTTCTATCCTTCCTGTAGCATCTGTCTCTGGAACATTGAACTGCTGGTCCTGTTGCTCCCTCAGCTGTGTTTCTGTCATACTTATGGTATCCCAATCCCATGTTCCCATCCATGCTCTGGGTTCATCTGCTTTATCTGTCTAACCCTTTGCATTGAAATAACTGCAGTTTAATCCACCAGTTTTCCCTCATTGTCTGCTATGTTCTTGCCTGCCTTGTCTACTTATATTGCTCTCTTGAACATTTGTACCAGCCTCAACTTTCTTTCTGGCCTTACGACTCTTTGGGGTCACACAGCCTTGCCAGACGAGTTTAAATCCTCTCGAGCAGCTCCAGCAACGCTCCCCACCAGGATGTGGGTCCCCCTCCTGCTCCCAGTTCAGGTGTATTCCCCATCCTGTCTATCTCTGCTGACACCTTCAGACATCCAGGGACTTGCCCACCAAGGTCCCTGTGTTCCTCAGTACTCCAGGAGGACCTACCATTCATGATGTATATCATTCATTTATTAGACTTCCCACAGTGCATTACCTCACAGTGATCAGAAGTAAACTCTGTCTGCCATTACTCTGCTCAGTTTATCATCTGATCGATATCAGACTGCAGCCTGAGTCCACCCCCCTCACTGTGGACAATGCCCTCACCTTTCATGTTATCCGCAAACCTACTCATGATTCCTTCTGCTTTGATATTCAAGTTATTAATGTACGTAACAGCCAGCAATGGTTCCAGCACAGATCCCTGTGGTACATCGCTGGACAATGGTTTTCAATCAAAAAAACAAACCTCCACCAATTTGCCTTAGATCCCATGGGATCTTCCCTTTTGGACCAGCCTTCCATGTGGAACCTTGTCAAAGACTTTAATGAACTCCATATAAACCACATCATCTGCACGGCCCTCATCAATATCAGAGGACAGTCTTCTCGCAAATCCATACAGACAATCCCTAATGAAATTGCGCGGGTATCCGTTTTTGGCGAATACATTGTATAGGTGTTCTTCTTCCTCTTTTTGCAGTTCTGGTGTACTGCAGTGTGTTGTGGCCCTTTTGAACAGTGTCTTGGTACAACTTGTTTTGGGTGTGTTGGGGTGGTTGCTTTTGTAGTTCAGGACTTGGTCTGTGTGTGTGGCTTTCCTGTATACCTTTGTGATGAATTCTCCGATTGGTGTTCTCTGTACCATCACGTCGAGGAATGGGAGGTGGTTGTCCTTTTCTTCCTCCCTAGTGAATCGGATTCCTGTGAGTGTGGTGTTGATGATCAGGTGTGTGTTCTCTATTTCTGTGTTTTTAATGATTACAAAGTTGCCATCTACATATCTGACCCAGAGTTTGGGTTGAATTTGCGGTAAGACTGTTTGTTCTAATCTTTGCATTACTGCTTCTGCTATGAGTCCAGAGATGGGTGAGCCCCTGGGTGTGCCGTTGATTTGTTCATATATTTGCTTGTTGAATGTGAAGTGTGTTGTGAGGCACAGGTCCGGTAGTTTGAGTATGCCGTCTTTGTTGATAGGTTCACCGTCCTGTTGTCTGTTCTGTATGTCCAGCAGGTTGGCTATTGTTTCTCTGGCTCGGGTTTTGTCGATAGAGGTGAACAGTGCCGTTACATCGAATGAGACCACAGTTTCTTCCTTGTCTATGTGTATATTTCTGATGATGTCCAAGAATTGCTGTGTTGACTGTACAGTGTCTGGATCCGCTGATCAGGTGTTTCAGTTTCTGCTGTAGTTCTTTAGCCAGTTTGTGTGATGGTGTCCCTGGTAGTGATACTATGGGTCTGAGTGGGATGTCTGGTTTGTGCAATTTAGGTAGTCCATATAATCTGAGGGTGCTGTTGCTTTCAGGTTTCATTCTCTCTAGGTCAAACCTGGTTATTTGTCCGTTTTTTTGTAGGTTCCTCAGTGTGTTATCCTATTGGTGAGCTGTGGCGTGGGGTCAAACTGCCTCTTTTGGTAGGTGTTGGTATCTGCAAGTAGTTGTTGCACTTTTTGGATGCACTCTGACCCAACATACCAGCCAATGCAGCGGACAGCTGGAACTGACAACCGGAAGCAGCAGATACAAATCACTATAAATGCCGGAGGAATGATCACAGAAGCGCTTCACAGGAGGCACCCAAACACTGAGGATGTCATCTGGACAGGGGATGAAACGCCTGCAACACAAATTCCCAGCTCGGCGAACAGAACCACAACAACGTGGACCCGAGCTACAAATCTTCTCCCAAACATTGCTACGTCACTATCACACTCCCCCATCACACATATTGCATGACTATCACCCTGACTGCGTCACTGCCACCCTGACCCCCTCACACTCACTCCATCACCATCACCCTGACCCCCTCACACTCACTCCTTCACCGTCACCCTGATCCCCTCAGAATCACTCCATCACCGACACCCAGACCCCCCACACTCACTCCATCATTCTCACACTGATCACCTCACACTCACTCCATCAATGTCACCCTGACCCCCTCACATACACTCCACCACCGTCACCCTGATCCCCTCACACTCACTCCATCACTGTCACAATGTTCACCTCACACTCACTCCATCACTTTCACCCCTTACACTCACTCCATCACCGTCACCTGACACACTTACACTCACTCCAACGCCATCAACCTGACCCCTTCACAATCACTCCATCACTGTCACCCTGACACACTCACACTCACTCCATCACTCTCACACTGATCCACTCACACTCAGTCCATCACCGTCACCCTTAATCCCTCACAATCATCCCATCACCGTCACCATGACCACTTCACGCTCACTCCATCACATTCAACCTGACCCCCTCGCACTCGCTCCATCACCGTCACCCTGACCCGCTCACACGCGCTCCATCACCGTCATGCTGACCCCCTCACACTCACTCTATCACCGCCATAGTGATCCCCTCGCACTCACTCCGTCACTGTCACCCTGACACTCCCCACACTCACTCCAACACCATCACACTGATTCCCTCACACTAATCCATCACCGTCACACTGAACCCTCACACCCACTCTATCACTGTCACCCTTATACATTCACAATCACTCTATCACCATCACCCTGAGCTCCTCACACTCCCACCATCACCGACACACTGGCCCACTCACACTCACTCCATCACTGTCACCCTGACTCCCTCACACTCATTCCATCACCGTCATACTGAAACCCTCACTCTCACTCCATCACCTTCACCCTGACCCCCTCACACTCACTCCATCACCGTCACGCTGACCCCCTCACACTCACTCAATCACCATCACGCTGACCGCCTCATAGTCACTCCATCACCGTCACACTGACCCCCTCACACTCACTCCATCACCGTCATACTAATCCCCTCACACTCCCTCCACTACCGTCAACCGGTCAACCTCACACTCACTCCTTCACTGTCACACTGATGCCCTCACACTCAGTCCATCACCGTCACCCTTAATCTCTCACTATCATTTCATCACCGTCACCAAAACCCCTTCCCACTCAAACCATCACCTTCACGCTTACCGCCTCACACTCAATCCTTCACCATCCCGCTGATCCCATCAGACTCACTGCATCACCTTCACCCTGAAAACCTCACACTCACGTCATCACAGTCACACTGGCCCCTCACACTCACTCCATCACCGTCACAGTGATCCCCTCACACTCACTCTAACACCATCACACTTACACCCTCACACACACTCCATCACGGTCACCCAGACCCCTCACACTCACCCCATCACTCTCACACTCACCCACTCACACTCACTCCACCACCGTCATCCTGAAACTCTCACTCTCACTCCATCACCGTCACCCTGACCCCCTCACACTAATTCCATCACCGTCACCCTGACCCCCTCACACTCACTCCAGAACCATCACACTGATCCCCTCACACTCACTCCATCACTCTCACACTGCTCCCCTCACACTCACTCCATCACCGTCACCCTTAACCTTGCACAGTCATCCCATTACCGTCAGCATGACCCCTTCACACTCACTCCATCACATTCACCCTGACCCCCTCACACTTACTCCATCACCGTCACGCTGACCCCTTCAGACTCACTCCATCGCAGTCACCCTGACCGCATCATACTCACTCCATCACCATCACACTGACACCCGAACACTCGACCATCACCGTCAACCTGACCCCCTCACAGTCACTCCATCACCGTCACCCTGACCCCCTCACACTCACTCCATCACCGTCACCCTGACCCCCTCACACTCACTCCATCACAGTCACCCTGACACACTCACACTCACTCCATCACCGTCAACCTGACCCCCTCACACTCACTCCATCACCTTCATCCTGAACCCCACACACTCACTCCATCACAGTCACACTGACCCCCTCACACTCACACCACGACCGTCAATCGGTCATCCTCACACTCACTCCTTCACTGTCACACTGATCCCCTCACACTCAGTCCATCACAGTCACCCTGACCCCCTCACACTCACTCCATCACCGTCACCCTGATACCCTCACACTCACTCCTTCACTGTCACACTGATCCCCTCACACTCAGTCCATCACAGTCACCCTGACCCCCTCACACTCACTCCATCACCGTCACCCTTAAACTCTCTCAATATTCCATCACCATCACCAAGACCCCTTCACACCCACTTCATCACCTTCACGCTTACCGCCACACACTCACTCCATCAATGAAACCCTGACATCCTCACTCTCGCTCCATCACCGTCGCCCTAACCCCCTCACACTCACTTCATCACCATCACACTGACTTCCTCACACTCACTCCATCACCGTCACAGTGACAATCTCACACTCACTCCATCACTGTCAAACTGACCCCCTCACACCCACTCTACCACTGTCAACATGACACACTCACAATCACTCCATCGCCATCACCCTGAAACCTTCACACTCACTTTTTCATCATCACACTGATACCCTCACACTCACTCCATCACACTCACCCTGACCCCCTCACACCCACTCCATCACCGTCACCCTCATACCCTCACACTCACGCGATCACATTCACACTGACCCCTTCACACTTACTCCATCACTGTCACAGGGATCCCCTCACACTCAACCCATCACCATCACACTGACAATCTCACACTCAATCCATCACCATCACACTGACAATCTCACACTCACTCCATCACCATCACACTGACAATCTCACACTCACTCCATCACCATCACACTGACAATCTCACACTCACTCCATCTCCGTCAAACTGACAATCTCACACTCACTCCATCACCGTCAAACTGACCCCCTCACACCCACTCTACCACTGCCAACATGACACACTCACAATCACTCCATCGCCATCACCCTGAATCCTTCACACTCACCTCTTCACCGTCACCCTGACACCCTCACACTCACTCCATCACTGTCACCCTGACCCCCAAGCACTCACTCCATCACCGTCATCCTGACAACTCGAACACGCACTCCATCACCACCTTCCTGACCCCCTCAAAATCTTTCCATCACTGTGACCCTGACCTCTTCACACTCACTCCATCAATGTCACCCTGACTCCCACATACTCACTCCATCACTGTCACACTGACCCCCAAACAGTCACGCTATCACCGTCACACTGACCCTCTCACACTCACTCCATCACCATCAACCTGACCATAAGACCATAAGACATAGGAGTGGAAGTAAGGCCATTCGGCCCATCAAGTCCACTCCGCCATTCAATCATGGCTGATGGGCATTTCAACTCCATTTATCCACATTCTCCCCGTAGCCCTTAATTCCTTGAGACATCAAGAATTTATCAATCTCTGCCTTGAAGATATTTAGCATCCCAGCTTCCACTGCACTCCGCGGCAATGAATTCCACAGGCCCACCACTCTCTGGCTGAAGAAATGTTTCCACATTTCTCTTCTGACTTGATCCCCTCTAATTCTACGGCTGTGTCCACGGGTCCTAGTCTCCTCACCTAATGGAAACAATTTCCTAGCGTCCACCCTTTCCAAGCCATGTATTATCTTGTAAGTTTCTGTTAGATCTCCCCTTAACCTTCTAAAATCCAATGAATCCAATCCCAGGATCGTCAGACGTTCCTCGTATGTTAGACCTACCATTACAGGGATCATCCATGTGAATCTCCGCTGGACACGCTCCAGTGCCAGTATGTCCTACCTGAGGTGTGGGGTCCAAAACTGGACACAGTACTCCAAATGGGGCCTAACCAGAGCTCTATGAAGTTTCAGTAGCACATCGCTGCTTTTATGTTCCAACCCTCTTGAGATAAATGACGACATTGCATTTGCTTTCTTAATCACGGACTCAACCTGCAAGGTTACCTTTAGAGAATCCTCGACTAGCACTCCCAGATCCCTTTGTACTTTGGCTTTATGAATTTTCTCACCGTTTAGAAAGTAGTCCATGCTTGTATTCTTTTTTCCAAAGTGCAAGACCTCGCATTTGCTCACATTGAATTCCATCAGCCATTTCCTGGACCACTCTCCCAAACTGTCTAGATCCTTCTGCAGCCTCCCCACTTCCTCAGTACTACCTGCCTGTCCACCTAACTTCGTATCATCGGCAAACTTCGCTAGAATGCCCCCAGTCCCTTCATCCAGATCATTAATATATAACGTGAACAGCTGCGGCCCCAACACTGAACCCTCCGGGACACTGCTTGTCACCGGCTGCCATTCCGAAAAAAGACCTTTTATCCCAATTCTCTGCCTTCTGTCAGACAGCCAATCCTCAACCCATACCAGTAGCTCACCTCGAACACCATGGGCCCTCACCTTGCTCAGCAGCCTCCCGTATGGCACCTTATGAAAGGCCTTTTGGAAGTCTAGATCGACCACATCCACTGGGTTTCCCCGGTCTAACCTACTTGTCACCTCTTCAAAGAATTCCAACAGGTTTGTCAGGCACGACCTCCCCTTACTAAATCCATGTTGACTTGTTCTAATCCGACTCTGCTCTTCCAAGAATTTAGAAACCTCATCCTTAATGATGGATTCTCGAATTTTACCAACAACTGAGGTTAGGCTAATTGGCTTACAATTTTCCATCTTTTGTCTTAATCCTTTCTTGTACAAGGGGGTTACAACAGCGATCTTCCAATTATCGGGGACTTTCCCTGACTCCAGTGACTTTTGAAAGATGTCAACCAATGCCTCCGCTATTTCCTCAGCAACCTCCCTCAGAACTCTAGGATGTATCCCATCGGGGCCAGGAGATTTATCAATTTTAAGACCTTTTAGCTTTTCTAGCACTTTTTCTTTAGTAATGGCAACCATACTCAACCCAGCCCCCAGACTCCCTTTTATTGTTGGGATATTACTCATGTCTTTCACTGTGAAGACTGACGCAAAGTACTTATTACGTTATCCTGCTATTTCCTTATCTCCCATCACGAGACTTCCAGCATCAGTTTGAAATGGCCCAATATCTATTTTTGCCTGTCATTTGTTTCATATGTCTTGAACCTCAGTGCATCACCGTCATCCTGACCCTCTCGCTCTCGCTCCATCAACTTCACCATGACCACCTCACACACACACAATCTCCATCACACTGACCCCCTCACACTCACTCCATCACCGTCACCATGTCCCCTCACACTCACTGCATCACCGTCATCCAGACCCTCTTGCACGCACTCCATCAACTTCACACTGATCCCCTCACACTCACTCCATCACTGTCACCCTGACCCCCTCACACTCACTTCATCGCCATCACACTGACAATCCCATACTCATTCCATCACCGTCACACTGATCCCCTCACACTCACTCCATCAACGTCACACTCATCCCTTCACACTCACTCCATCAATGTCACCCAGACCGCCTCATACGTACTCCATCATCGTCACCCTGACCCCCTCACACTCACGCGACCACAGTTATACTGACCCCCTCACACTTACTACATCACCGTCACACTGATCCCCTCACACTCACTCCAGCACCGTCCCACTGACCCCTCACACTCACTCCATCACCCGTCACCCAGACCCTCTCACACTCACTCCATCACCCGTCACCATGACACCCTCACACTCACTCCATCACCGTCACCCTGACACCCTCATACTCACTCCATCAATGCCACCCTTTCCCCCTCACTCTCACTCCATCACCGTCACCCTTAACCTCTCACAATCATCCCGTCACCGTCACCATGACCCAGTCACACTCACTCCATCACGTCACCCTGACCGCCTCATACTCACTCCATCACCGTCACTGTGAACGCCACACACTCACTTCATCACCGTCACCCTGACCCCCTCACTCTCGCTCCATCACCATCACCCTAACCCCATCACTCTCACTCCATCACCATCACCCTAACCCCCTCACACTCACTCCATCACCATCACACTGACAATCTCATACTCATTCCGTCACCGTCATACTGAACCACTCACACTCACTCCATCACCGTCACCCTGACCATCTCACACTCACTCCATCTACATCACACTGACCCCCTCACACTCACTGCATCACCGTCATCCTGACCCTCTCGCACTCACTCCATCACCGTCATCTTGACCACCTCACACTCACTCTATCACTGTCAACATGACACACTCACAATCACTCCATCACCATCACCATCACTCTGACCCCCTCACACTCATTCCATCAACGTCACATTGACAACCCCAACACTCGCTCCATCACCACCCTCCTGACCCCCTCACAATCTTTCCATCACTGTCACCTTGACCCTCTCACACTCACTCCATCACCGTCACCATGACCACCTCACACTACTTCCACACCGTCACCCTGAACCCCTCACACTCATTCCATTACCGTCAAACTGACCCACTCACACACACTCAATCACCATCACTCTGATCCCATCACACTCGCTCCATCACCGTCACCCTGACCCCTCACGCTCACTTCTTCTCCGTCACTTTGACCCCCTCACACTCACTCCATCACCGTCACCCTGACCCCCTCCCACTCGTAAATTCACCGTCACACTGATCCCCTCACACTCACTCCTTCACCGGCACACTGTCCCCCTCAGATTCACTCCATCACCATCATTCTGATCCCCTCACTCTCACTCCATCACCGTCAAACTGACCCTTTCACACTCACTCCTTCACCGTCACAGTGACCCCCCTCACACTCAAGCCATCATCGGCACCCTGACCCGCTCACACTCACTCCTTCACCGTCACTTTGACCCCCTCACACTCACTCCATCACCGTCAAACTGACCCCCTCACACTCACTCCTTCACCGTCACAGTGACGCCCTCACATTCACGCCATCACCGTCACCCCGACCCCCTCACACTCACTCCTTCACCATCACCCTAACACCCTCACATTCACTCCATCACCGTCAACCTGACCCCCTCACACTCACTCCATCACCGTCAAACTGACCCCGTCACACTCACTGCATCACAGTCACACTGTCCCCCTCACACTCACTCCATCATCGTCACTTTGACCCCCTCACACTCACTCCATCACCGTCAAACTGACCCCTCACACTCACTCCATCACTGTCAAACTGACCCCCTCACACTCACTCCATCACCACCCTCCTGAAACCCTCACAATCTTTCCATCACTGTCATCTTGACCTCCTCACACTCACTCCATCACAGTCACCGTGACTCCCACATACTCACACCATTACCGTCACACTGACCCCCTCACACTCATTCCATCACCGTCAAACTGAACCCCTCACACTCACTCCATCACCATCACTCTGACCCCCTCACACTCACTTCTTCTCCATCACTTTGACCCCCTCACACTCACTTCATCACCGTCAAGCTGACCCCCTCACACTCACTCCTTCACCGTCACCCTGACCCCCTCACATTCACTCCATCACCCGTCACTCTGTCCCCCTCACACTCACTTCATCACCGTCAAGCTGACCCCCTCACACTCACTCCTTCACCGTCACCCTGACCCCCTCACATTCACTCCATCACCCGTCACTCTGACCCCCTCACACGCACTCCATCACCGTCACACTAATCCCCTCACACTCACTCCTTCACCGTCACCCTGACCCCCTCACATTCACTCCATCATCGTCACCCTGACCCCCTCACACTCACTGAATCACCGTCACACTGTCCCCCTCACACTCACTCCATCACCGTCACACTGACTCCCTCACATTCACTCCATCACCGTCAAACTGACCCCATCACACTCACTCCATCACCGTCACACTGACCCCCTCACATTCACTCCATCACCGTCAAACGGACCCCCTCACACTCACGCCATCACCGTCAAACTGACCCCCTCACACTCACTCCATCACCATCACTCTGACCCCCTGACTCTCACTCCTTCACGGTCACTTTGACCCCCTCACACTCACTCCATCACTGTAAAACTGAACCCCTCACACTCACTCCTTCACCGTCACCCTGACCCACTCACATTCACTCCATCACCGTCACCCTGACCCCCTCACACTCACTGAATCACCGTCACCCTCACCCCATCACACTCACTCCATCACCATCAACCTGACCCACTCACACTCACTCCATCACCGTCAAACTGGTCCTTCACACTCACTGAATCTCCGTCATATTGTCCCCCTCACACTCACTCCATCACCGTCACACTGACCCCCTCACATTCACTCCAGCACCGTCAAACTGACCCCCTCACACTCACTCTATCACCGTCACTCTGACCCCCTCCCATTCACTACATCATCGTCACCCTGATCCCCTCGCTCTCACTCCATCACCGTCACACTGACCCGCTCACACTCACTCCTTCTCCATCACTTTGACCCCATCACCACCCTCCTGACCCCCTCACAATCTTTCCATCACAGTCAACCTGATCTCCTCACACTCACTCCATCACTGTCACCCTGACTCCCAAATACTCACTCCATCACCGTCACCCTGACCCCCAAACACTCATGCTATCACCATCATCCTGACACTCTCACACTCACTAACTCACCGTCATCTTGACCCCCTCACACTCACTCCATCACCATCGCCCTGACCCGCTCACACTCACTCCTTCTCCGACATCTTAACACCCGCACACTCACTCCATCACAGTCACACTGACCCACTCACACTCACTCCTTCTCCGTCACTTTAACCCTATCACGCTCACTCCATCACTGTCACACTGACCCCCTCATACTCACTCCTTCACCGTCACCCTGACCCCCTCACACTCACTCCATTACAGTCACTCTGACCCCCTCACACTCACTCCATCCCCGTCGCACTGATCCCCTCACACTCACTCCTTCATCGTCACCCTGACCCCCTCACACTCACTCCATCACCGTCAACCTGACCCCGTCACACTCACTCCATCACCGTCAAACTGAACCCCTCACACTCACTGCATCACCGTCAAACTGACCCCCTCACACTCACTCTATCACTGTCAACCTGACACAATCACAATCACTCCATCACCATCACTATCACCCTGACTCCCTCACAGTCACTCCATGACCATCACCCTGACCCCCTCACACTTACTCCATCACCGTCACCCTGACAACACCAATGCTCACTCCATGACTGTCACCCTGACTCCCACATACTCACTCCATCAACGTCACACTGACCCCCAAACACTCACGCCATCACCATCACGCTGACACTCTTTTACCCTCACTCACTCACCGTCATCTTGACCACCTCACACTCACTCCATCATCATCACGCTGACCCCCTCACACTCACAACTTCTCCGTCACCATGACTCCTTCACACTCACTCCATAACAATCACCCTGACGCCCTCACACTCACTCCATCACTGTCACACTGACCCCCTCACACTTACTCCTTCACCGTCACCCTGACCCCCTCACACTCACTCCTTCACCGTCAAACTGACCCCCTCACACTCACTCCATCACCGTCAAACTGACCCCCTCACACTCACTCCATCACCGTCAATCTGACCCCCTCACACTTACTCTCTCACCGTTACCCTGACCCCCTCACACTCACTCCAACACTGTCACACTGACCCCCCTCACACTCACTCCATTACCGTCACACTGACTACCTCTGTTTGTCATTTTTATAAATGACCTGGAAGAGGGGTTAGAAGGTTGGGTGAGCAAGTTTGCGGATGATACGAAAGTCGGAGGAGTTGTTGACAGTGAGGAAGCATGTGGCAGGTTACAGCAGGATATAGAGAAGCTGCAGAGCTGGGCAGAAAGGTGGCAGATGGAATTCAATGTAGCTAAGTGCGAGGTGATTCACTTTGGGAAGAATAACAAAAAGATGGGGTACTGGGCTAATGGTCGGATACTTGGTAGTGTGGATGAGTAGAGGGATCTTGGTGTCCATGTACACAGATCTCTGAAAGTTGCCACCCAGGTAAATAGTGCGGTGAGGAAGGCATATGGCGTACTGGCTTTTATTGGTAGAGGAATTGAGTTCCGGAGTCCTGAGGTCATGATGCAGTTGTATAAGACTCTGGTACGGCCGCATCTGGAATATTGTGTGCAGTTTTGGTCGCCATACTATAGGAAGGATGTGGAGGCATTGGAACGGGTGCAGAGGAGGTTTACCAGGATGTTGCCTGGTATGGAAGGAAAATCGTATGAGGAAAGACTGAGGCACTTGGGGCTGTTTTCACTAGAGAAAAGAAGGTTTAGGGGTGACTTGATTGAGGTGTACAAGATGATTAGGGGGTTAGATAGGGTCGACAGTATGAACCTTTTCCCGCGTATTGAGTCGGGTATTACAAGGGGGCATAGCTTTAAATTAAGGGGGGGTAGATATAGGACTGATGTTAGGGGTAGGTTCTTCACTCAGCGAGTCGTTAGTTCATGGAATGCCCTGCCAGTAACAGTGGTGGACTCTCCCTCTTTATGGGCATTTAAGAGGGCATTGGATAGGTATATGGAGGATAGTGGGTTAGTGTAGTTTAGGTGGGCTTGGATCGGCGCAACATCGAGGGCCCAAGGGCCTGTACTGCGCTGTATTCTTCTCACACTCACTCCATCACCGTCCCCCGACTCCCTCACACTCACTCCATCACAGTCACCCTGACCCCATCACACTCACTCCATCACCGTCACCATGACCCCCGCACACTCATTCCATCACTGTCACCCTGATAAGCTCACACTCACTCCATCACAGTCACCATGACCTCCTCACACTCCCTCCATCATCGTCAAACCGACCCCCTCACACTTCCTCCATCATCGTCAAACTGACCCCCTCACACTCACTCCATCACCGTCACCCTGACACCCTCGCACTCACTTCATTACTGTCACACTGACACCCTCACATTCACTCCGTCACCATCCCCTTGACCCCGTCACACTCACTACATCACCCTAACGCTGATCCCCTCACTCTCACTTCTTCACCGTCACACTCATCCCCTCACTCTCACTCCATCATCCTCACCCTGACCCCCTCACTCTCACTCCATCATCCTTACCCTGTTTCCCTCACCCTCACTCCATCACCATCACACTCATCTCATCACACTCATTCCATCGCCACCGCCCTGACCCCCTCACACTCACTCAATCACCGTCACCCTGATCCCCTCACACTCACTCCATCACCGTCACCCTGACCCTTTCACACTCACTCCATCACCAACACCCTGACCCCCTCACACTCACTCCATCACCAACACCCTGACCCCCTCACACTCACTCCATCACCAACACCCTGACCCCCTCACATTCACTCCATCACCAACACCCTGACCCCCTCACACTCACTACGTCGCACAATGCCCCACACGACTTCCACCATCACGCTCACCCCACACACTCCAACACCATCACACACACTGCCCCACACCACCCTCACCGTCATCCTCAGCCCCACACACTCCAACACCATCACACACACTGCCCCACACCACCCTCACCGTCATCCTCAGCCCCACACACTACAACACCATCACACACACTGCCCCACACCACCCTCACCGTCATCCTCAGCCCCAAACACGCCACCACTCTCACACACACTGCCCCACACCACCCTCACCGTCATCCTCAGCCCCACACACTCCAGAACACACACACACTGCCCCACACAATCCCCACCATCACGCTCATTCCCACACACTGCACCACACCACCCTCACCTTCACGCTCACCCCAACACACTGCACCACACCACCCTCACCTTCACTCTCACCCCCACATAATCCCCCATTCTCCCACACACTCTCCTACCGTCACGTTCACTCACCTGCACAGTCGCTCAGCATCGCACTCACTCCCCCACACATTCCCCCATCATCACGTTCACTCCCTCGCACACTCCCCCACCATCACACTCACATGCCCACGCAGTCTCCCACCATCACACGCCTCTCACACCTTAAACTGAGCTCCTGCCTGTGAACACCGACCCAGTTGATCCCCTCTAAATGGCCTTTGACCCCATCCCCATTCTATTCCCTGAGTAACAGACATTATGGGCATTTAAGCGGGCATTGAATAGGCATATGGAGGATAGTGGGCTAGTGTACGTTAGGTGGGCTTGGATCGGCGCAACATCGAGGGCCGAAGGGCCTGTACTGCGCTGTATTCTTCTATGTTCTATGTTCTATGTCCCACACAATGTGTTCTGTTTGTGATATCCTGTTATACCAGTCTCAGCTACAGCCTACGGTGCCACTCCACCTGTTACCCCCCAGTAATGGCTCATGTTCTCACACCCACTATGTCCTGGAGCAATGGCATTTGGCCCAAGCTCCATAATGTTGCCCTGGCAATGGCCTGATATGGCGTCCCAATTCTGTTCCCTAACATCGGCCTGAGGTTCGACAACCCTCTTCTGTTCCCCCAGCACTGAAGGATTCGAAGAAGATGGTAGCATTGGGAGGTTATGATCGCAAGATGGAGAGAGAGTGAATGAGATTGGGGAAGGCAACGACAGTGGAATTGAGTGTGTAAATGGGAAAAGGAGAGAGAAATAGCAGTGCAGTGTGAGAGTGGGAGGGATATACGGAGGGAGAGAGTGATAAAGGGAGCAAGGTGAATTCTGCTGAGAGCCAAGTTGCAGTGGGAGACCCAGAGGTGAAAGTAAGGACAGAGGAAGTTAATCCCAGCTCCTGAGCTCAGGGCGCGGTGCCCTCCCCTTCCCTGAGGACTAGGACTTGTTATTGAGTCTGTCTCTCTCCAGCTCAGTTTCTCCAACACAAAGACACACAACAACATCGGTCACTCTGCTGCTCGGCACGCTTTAGTCAACATTTTTATTGTTTACAAGTGGAAGTGATGGATACAGTCAGTGGGATGGTGCCTTTTCTCACTGGCCCCTGAGTTGTGAGAAACATTGAAATGTGTCCCTGGAACCCCCCTGTGGGATAAGGATGGACAAACCAGCGCTACCCTCAGTCTGTTACCATAGCGACAGGCTGCTCCATCGCTGAAACACTGAACTGAAATGAGAAAATCCCGGATGGATTGATTAATGAGGGAATTTGATGGATGGATGGATTTGGGTGAAGGGATATTTCAGCACATTCTTCAGCTGCTGCCTGAACTTAGTCTGGGTCACGGCATAAATCGCGGTGTTTGTGCAGCAACTGAGGAGCTGCAGCATGAAGCCCAATTCCTGCACAAAGGGATGGAGATACACAGGGGTATACCCAATATCATCCAGCCGTCTCCATATAGAATACAGCATTAATATTGACCATAACAGGATGAAATTGGCCGAGATGACAAACAGTAAAATGATGGATTTTTTTCGGTTTCTCATTTCAGTGTCAGACTGAGCGTCCCCATTAGTGTGAGCGCGGAGTCTCCTGCGGGCTCTGCTGGTCACTACAATGTGTCTGACGGTGAGAACATTGAGCAGCAGAATCAGGAGAAATGGGACACACGGGGTTAGAATGTTGTGGAGGAACTCGATCGTGACCCAGACAATAGAGAATAGAACAGCGTTTGTTACATAACAAAACCAGGGGAAGTTCCCCAGGTAATACCAAGCCGTGAACATAAAATACCAGGAAATGTTCTTTAAACAGCTCAGCACAGTCACTGCTCCCAGAACCACAGCCGCCGTTTTCTCACTGCAATATTTACTTTTCAGCTTCTGGCAACAAATAGCCACAAACCGATCAAAGGTGAAAGTGACGGTGAACCAGACAGAGCAGTCAGTGGCTGCATAAAGCAGGACGGCGTGGATATTACACACGGAGACGGAGTCCCTCAGGAATTCAAACTGTTCCCAATAAACAATGGGAATGTGTCTCAGGATCAGGTCGAGGATAATGACCAGGAGATCCGCCGCTGCCATGGCCCCCAGGTAACGTCTGACACAGGGAGACAATCCACAATCTTTATAAAGCAGGACGTAGATGGTCACTATGTTAACTGTGAGGAAGGAAAACAGACCTATTATCCATCAGCCTGGAGGCAAAGGGACCCGTTTGATAAGGGGCCCAGTGAGATTTTCAAATGTGTCCCTGTATTCAGGGATTTATTAAAATAATTGGAGCTGGAATAACAAATGGTAAGGTTGGAATTACTGACAAAAATGTGACATAAACCACAAGAAACCCTCCCTTCCCAAACACACAGAGACACATCAATAAGGACAGATGGTTTCTAGAACATTCCCACACACTCGATCACTCGAGAGCAGACACAGGTCACTCCTTCCCAGATCCTAATGCGGAGGGTGGAAACGTCGCTGTCCTGAAGGATTCTCTCCCAGTTTCCTGAAGACAAACGGAGTTTGGCAATTCCTGTATTTTCGTCTAAATTGTGGAAGAAATGTAAACGCAGGGAAAACGTATTCCCCCTTTTAACTGCCTGAGGGGCCTTCGGAACAGTGCCTCCTTCTCCCTGGAACGGGATCTCTTCCCTCGGGATATTATCGTTTGTTCAATTCACTGACGTCCGGCCGTTCACAAACAATGTCAGGGACAGTACGTTCCGGGGAATGTCAGTTATAGAATGTCGGGAACGGAATGTTCCCGGGAACTCCTTGACCTCTCCATGACCTTCCCCACCATCCACCCCACCCTCCTCTCTGACATATCACCTCTCCCCCATCTCCGTCTCCTGATCACATTCCCAGCTCTCTTCACCCCAGCCCCAGCTCCTGCACCAGCCCAGCTCCTTTCTCCCCCACCCAGCCCCAGCTCCTGCCCAGCCCCCTCCCATGAATCTCTAAGCTCCCAGCCCACAAGCCTCATTCCTGATGAAGGGATTATGCCTGAAACGTTCATTCCACTGCTCCTCGGATGCTGCCTGACCTGCTGTGCTTTTCTAGCACCACACTCCCAGTCAGGAAACAGTCCGACACCGTCATACTCACAGGATCAGGCCTGATGGGCAATTTAGCTTAGATTTGATTACTTACAGTGTGGAAACAGGCCCTTCAGCCCGACAAGTCACACTGACCCGCCGAAGCACAACCCACCCAAACCCATTCACCTACATTTACCCCTTCACCGAACACTACGGACAATTTCCCATGGCCAATTCACCTAACCTGCACATTTATTTTGGACTGTGTGAGGAAACCAGAGCACCCGGAGGAAACCCACTCAGACACGTTGAGAATGTGCAAACTCCACATAGTCAGTCACCTGAGGCGGGAATTGAACCCGGGTCTCTGGCGCTGTGAGGCAACAGTGCTCACCACTGTGCCACCGTGTCAGCCAGAGTGTTTCATGAAGCCCCATCACCATCCCTGGGGATATTCTATCCCACCGGCAGGACAGACCCACCAGCGGTGGGGACACCCTGGGATACAGTCAGGAAGGAGTTACCCTGCAATTCCCCAACATTGATTCCAGAACCCAGGAAATCTCATGGTAACAGATCATGGTTAAAGAAATCGCCTGAGGATGGTTATCTCCTGCCCCCCACCCCTCTTCTCGGTGATAACTCAGTTCCCCTCGATGTTGAAAACAAATCAGAGGAAAAACTGAAGGTGACAAGGACGCAGACCGTCCTCTGGGTGTGGCACTTCAATGTCCATCACCAGGAGTGTCCTCGCAGGCCCACCGATGCCTGAGCAGAACAGGCTTCAATACACAACAGCCAGACTGGGGGAAACATTCTCACGAAACTCCTTGTCCCAGATGGATCTGTTGCTGACAGTATCTGTAGGAGCAGCCAGCACACAGTCCTGGTGGAGGGAAAGTCTCAGCCTCATATTTGACAAAGTCAAGATTAGTGTGTTCCTGGAAAAGCACAGCCGGTCAGGCAGCATCCGAGGAGCAGGAAAATCACTGTTTCGGGCAGCAAACCTTCATCACGAATGAGGCTGAGAGACTCCGGGATGGAGAGATAAATCATATTAGGCGGACTGCTCACTGTGTGATCTGGCACTCCCTCCTGTGAAGTAGGACAGACTTTTAAAGGACTGAGCACATGGAAACTGGCCATCCATGAGGCACTGTGGGCTAGCAGCAGCTGCAGCATCAATGGGCTTCCCTCCATCATAAAGTCAGAAGTGGGCTGTTCACTGATGGTTTCAAAATATTCAGCACCATTCACAACTGCACGGATACTGAAACAGGCTATTCAGCCCATCAAGAGTATAACACAGGAATAGAATGAGGCCATTCTGCCATTGGAGTCTGTTACTCAGCGATGGGAGCAGATGTTTTAATCTCTCAGACCGCTTACACAGGAAATGGAAGGGAACATAAGCATTCCAAAACTGCTACACAGGAATACGGGGAGCTGTGTAGCCCAGACGAGATATCTGTCCAGCACCGGGAGCTGTGCAGAATTCAGCAGTGCACTAATGTGTGAACCTGAAAGAATTATCCATCCAGTATGTGGAGCAGCACAAACGACACCATTGCATTATTGATGAACCTCAACCGGTTACTCTGACCAGCACAGCGAACTGTGCAGTAATCACCATGAATTAATCTGTAAAAGAGGAGCAGTTACCCTCCCAGCATGAAGGACACTGTACACCACCCCAGTGCATTGATCTGGAAACTAGGAGCAGTTAACCCGCAGCAGGTAGGACTGTGTACACCACCCCAGTGAATTGATCTGTAACCCAGGAGCAGTTACTCTCCCAGTATGTCGGACTATGTACTATACCCCAGTGCATTGATCTGTAACCCAACAGCAGCTACCCTCCCAGCACACACAGATGTGTACATCACCTCAGTGCATTGATCTGTACACCTGGAGCAGTTACCTCCTCTGCATGTTGGACGAGGCACTCCACCCCAGTGCATTGATCGGTAAACCAGGAGCAGTTAACCTGCTGGAAAGTAGGATTGTGTACCCCCACCCAGTGCATTGATCTTTAAAGCAGGAGTGGTTACCCGAGCAGCATGTTGGACTGTGTACCCCACCCCAGTACATTGATCTGTAAACAAGGAGAAGTTACCGTCCCAGCATGTAGGACGGTGTACACCACCCCAGTGCATTGATCTGTAAAGCAAGAGAAGTGAGAACCCCAGCATGAAGGACTGTGTACCCCACCCCATTGCATTGATCTGGAAACCAGGAGCGGTTACCCTCCCAGCATGTAGGACGGTGTACACCACCCCAGTGCATTCATCTGCAAACGAGAAGCAGTTATCCTCACATCATGTAGGACTGTGTACACCACCCCAGTGCAGTCATCTGTAAACCAGGAGCAGTTACACACCCAGCATGTAGGATTTTGTGCAACACCCCAGTGTATTGATATGTAACCCTTGAGCAGTTACCCTCCCAGCATGTAGGACTATGTACACCATATCAATGCATTTCTCTGTAAACCAGGAGCAGGTACCCTACAACCATTTAGGACTGTGTACCCCACCCCAGTGCATTGAATTGTAAACCAGGAGCAGTTAAACTCCCAGCAGGAAGGACTGTGTACACCACCTCAGTGCATTGATCTGTAAACCAGGAGCACTTACCATCCCAGCCTTTAGGACTGTGCACACCAACGGAGTGCATTGATCTGTAAACCAGTAGTAGTTCCCCTCCCAGCATGTATGACTGGGTACCCCACACCAGTGCATTGATCTGTGAACCAGGAGCAGTTACCCTCCCAGCATGTAGGACGGTGTACACCATCCCAGTGCATTCATCTGCAAACGAGAAGCAGTTACCCTCACATCATGTAGGACTGTGTACACCACCCCAGTGCAGTCATCTGTAAACCAGAAGCAGTTACACTCTCAGCAAGTAGGGTTTTGTGCAACACCCCAGTGTATTGATATGTAACCCGTGAGCAGTTACCCTCCCAGCATGTAGGACGATGTACACCATATCAATGCATTTCTCTGTAAACCAGGAGCAGGTACCCTCCGAGCATTTAGGACTGTGTACACCTCCCCAGTGCATTGATCTGTAATCCAGGAGCAGTTACCCTCCCCGCACGTAGGACTGTGTACGCCACCCCAGTGCATTGATGTGTAAACCAGGATCAGCTACCTTCCCAGCATGTAGGTCTATTTACACCTCCCCGTGCATTGATCTGTAAACTAGGATCAGTTACTCTCCCAGCATCTCGGACTGTGTTCACCACGCTAGTGCATTGATCTGTAAACTAGGAGCAGTTACCCTCCCAGAGTCTAAGATTGTCTCACTCACCCCAGTCCATTGATCTATAAACCAGGAACAGTTACCCTCCCATAGTCTAAGATTGTCTAACCCACCCCAGTCCTTTGATCTGCAAACCAGGAGCAGTTACCCTCCCAGCATGTAGAGCTGTGTACACCACCCCAGTGCATTGATCTGTAAAGCAGGAGCAATTACCTTAACAGTATGTAGGGCTGTGTACACCATCCCAGTGCATTGATCTGTAAACCAGGAGCTGTTACCCACACAACATGTAGGACTATGTACACCACAACTGTGCATTGATCTGTAACCCAGCAGCAGCAGCCCTCCCAGCATTTAGAGCAATGTACACAACCCAGTGCATTGATCTGCAAACCAGGACCAGGAACCACCCCATCATGTGGGGCTGTGTACACCACACCAGTGCATTGATCTGTAAACCTTGAGCAGTTACCCTCCCAGCATGTAGGACTGTGCACACCGCCTCAGTGCATTGATCTGCAACCCAGCAGCAGCTACACTCCCAGCATGTAGGACTGTGTACTCCACCCCACTGCATTGATCTGTAAACCAGGAACATTTACCCTCCCAGCTTGTAGAACTGTGTACTCCATCCCCGTGCATTGATCTGTAAAGCAGGAACAGTTACTCTCCCAGCGTTTAGGACTGTGTACCCCAACTCAGTGCATTGATCTGTAAACCAGCAGCAGTTATCACCCAGCACGTCGGAATGTGTACATCGCCCCAGTGCATTGATCTGTAAACCAGGAACACTTACCCTCCCAGCATGTAGGACTTTGTACCCCACCCCAAAGCATTGATCTGTAAAGCAGGAACAGGTATCCTCCTAGCATGTAGGACTATGTACCCCACCCCAGTGCATTGATGTGAATGCCAGCAGCAGTTACACTCCCAGCATGTAGGACTGTGTACACCACCCAGGTGCATTGATTTGTAAACCAGGAACAGTTCCCCACCAAGAATCTAGGACTGTGTCCACCATCCCAGTGCATTCATCTGCAAACCAGGTGCACTTACCATTCCAGCATTGTGTAAAACTCCCCAGTACATTGAACTGTAAACCAGGAGCAGTTACCCTCCCAGCACATAGGACTGTGTACACAACCCCAGTGCATTCACTTGTAAACCAGGAGCAGTTCGCGTCCCAGCATGTAGGACTGTGCACAACTACAAAGTGCAATGATCTGTAAACCAGGAGCAGTTCGCGTCCCAGCATGTAGGACTGTGTACACCATCACAGTGCATTGATCTGTAACCGAGCAGCAGCGACCCTCCCAGCATGTCGGACTGTGTACACCATCACAGTGCATTGATCTGAAACCCAGCACCAGCTACCCTCCCAGCATGTAGGACTGAGTACACCACCCCAGTGCATTGATCTGTAAACCAGGAACAGTTACCCTCCAAGCATGAAGGACTGTGCACAACACCACAGTGCTGTGATATGAAAAAGAGTCGCATTTACACTCCCAGCATGTAGGACTGCATACACTACCCCAGTGCAATGATCTGTAAACCAGGCGAAGTCACCCTCCCAGCATGTAGGACTGTGTACACCACCCCAGTGCATTGATCTGTACACCAGGAGCAGTTACCCTCGCAGCATGTAGGACTATGTCCACCATCCCAGTGCATTGACCTGTAAACCAGGAGCAGTTACCCTCCCAGCATGTAGGACTGCATACACCTTCCCAGTGCATTGATCTATAAACCAGGAACAGTTCCCCACCAAGAATGTAAGACCGTGTACACCACCCCAGTGCATTGATCTCTCAGCCAAAAGCAGTTATCCACCCAGCATTTAGGACTGAGCTGTCAACCAGGAACAGTTACCCTCCCAGCATGTAGGACTGTGAACACCACCCCAGTGCATTGATCTGTAAACAAGGAGCAGTTACCCTCGCATCATGTCGGCCTGTGTACACCACCCCAGTGTTTTGATCTGACAATCAGGACCAGTTCCCCACCCAGTATGTAGGACTGTGTACACCACCCCGGTGCATTGATCTGTAAACAAGGAGCAGTTAACCTCGAGGTATGTTGGACAGTGAACCCCACCCCAGTGCATTGATCTGTAAACGAGGAGCAGTTACCCTCCCAGCATGTCGGACTGTATATACTACCCCAGTGTTTTGATCTGTAAATCAGGAGCAGTTACCCTACCAGCACGAGGCCTGTGTACACCACCCCCGTGCATTGACCTGTAAACCAGGAGCAGTTACCCTCGCAGCGTGATCAACAGTGTACCCCAGCCCAGTGCCTTGATCACGAACCTATGAGCAGTTAACCTCCCAGCTTGCAGGACTGTAGACAACACCCCAGTGCATTGATCTGAAAACCAGCAGCAGTTACCCGCCAAGCATGTCGGACTGTGTACCCCCACCCCAGTGCATTGATCTGTCAACCAGGAACAGTTACCCCATTCCCCCCCCCCCCCCCCCGCCAGCATGTAGGACTGTGCACACCACCGCAGTGAATTGAACTGTAAATTAGGAGCAGTTACCCGCCCTGCATGTAGAACTGTGTACAACAACGCAGTGCATTGATCTTAAAACCAGGAGCAGAAACACTCCCAGCATGTAGGACTGTGTACACCACCCCAGTGCATTGATCTGTACACCAAGAGCAGTTGCCCTCGCAGCATGTAGGAATATGTACACCATCCCAGAGCATTGACCTGTAAACCAGGAACAGTTCCCCACCAATAATGTAAGTTCGTGTACACACCCCAGTGCATTGATCTCTCAGCCAGGAGCAGTTACCCCACCAGCACGAGGTCTGTGTACACCACCCCCGTGCATTGACCTGTAAACCAGGAGCAGTTACCCTCGCAGCGTGATCAACAGTGTACCCCAGCCCAGTGCCTTGATCACGAACCTATGAGCAGTTAACCTCTCAGCTTGCAGGACTGTAGAAAACACCCCAGTGCATTGATCTGAAAACCAGCAGCAGTTACCCGCCCAGCATGTCGGACTGTGTACCCCCACCCCAGTGCATTGATCTGTCAACCAGGAACAGTTACCCCATTCCCCCCCCCCCCGCCAGCATGTAGGACTGTGTACACTACCCGCCTACATTGATCTGTAAACCAAGAACAGTTACCCCCCGAGAATGTGGGAATGTGCACAACATCCCAGTGCAATGATCTGTAAACCAGAAACAGATCCCCACCAAGAATGTACGACTGTGTACCCCACCCCAGTGCAATGATCTGTAACCCTGGAACAGTTACCTACCCAGAATGTAGGACTGTGTTCCCCACCCCAATGCACTGATCTGTGCACCTGGAGGAATTTACCCTCCTACCGTCTAGGACTGTGTACACCAACCCAGTGCAATGAACTGTAAACCAGGAGCAGTTATCCCCAGCATGGAGGACTGTGTACACCGCCCCAGTGCATTGATCTGTAATCCAGGAGCAGTTACCCTCCCAGCGTGTAGGGTCTGTTTACACCACCCCAGTGTATTGATCTTTCAACCTGGAATAGTTACCATGCCAGCATGTAGGACTATGTACCCCATAACATTGCATTGATCTATAAACAAGGAGCAGTTAACCGCCCAGCATGTAGGACTGTGCACAACAACGCAGTGCATTGATCTTAAAACCAGAAGCAGATACACTCCCAGCATGTAGGACTGTGTACCCCACCACAGTGCATTGATCTGTTAACGTGGGGAAGTTACACTCTCCCCGCGTGTAGGACTGTGCACACCACCCCGATGCATTGATCTGTAAACTAGAAGCAGTTAGTCCACCCAGCATGTAGGACTGTGTACCTCACCCCAGTGCATTGATCTGTAATGCAGCAGCAGATATCTTCTAAGCATGTAGGACTGTGTACACAACCCCAGTGCATTGATCTGTAATCCAGGAGCAGTTACCATCCCAGCATGTAGGACTGTGTACACAACCCAGTGGATTGATCTGTAAACCAGGAGCAGTTACCCTCCCAGCTTGTTGGACTGTGTACACCATCCCACTGCATTGATCTGTAAACCAGGAGCAGTTACCCTCCCAGCATGTAGGACTGTCTTCATCACCCCAGTGCATTGATCTGTAATCCAGGTGCAGTTACCCTCCCATCATGTAGGAGTGTGTACACCACCCCAGTGCATTGACCTGTAAACCAGGAGTAGTTAGCGTCCCAGCATGAAGGACTGTGTACACCATCCCAGTGCATTGATCTGTAAACCAGGAACAGTTACCCTCCCAGCATGAAGGACGATGTAAAACACCCAGGTACAGTGATATGAAAAACAGTAGCACTTGCCCTCCCAGCATGTAGGTCTTCATACACTACCCCAGTGCAATGATCTGCAAACCAGGAACAGTTACCCTCCCTGCATGTCGGACTGCATGCACCACCCCAGTGCATTGTTCTGTAAACCAGGAAAAGTTACCCTCCCAGCATGTAGGACTGTGTACACCACCCGAGTGCATTGATCTGTAAACCAGGAACAGTTACACTCCCAGCATGAAGGACTGTGTACAACACCCCAGGGCATTGATCTGAAAAACAGTAGCATTTACCCTCCCAGCATGTAGGTCTGAATACATTACCACAGTGCAATGATCTGTAAGCCAGGAGCAGTTGCTCTCCCAGCATGAAGGACTGTGTAGACTACTCCAGTGCATTGATCTGAAAACCAGGAGCAGTTACCCTCCCAGCTTTAAGGGCTTTATACAACACCCCAGTGCATTGATCTGAAAACGAGCAGCAGTTACCTCTCAGCATTTCGGATTGTGTACATTACCTCTCTGCATTGATCTGTAAACCAGGAACAATTCCCCACCAAGAATGTACGACTGTGTACCCCACCCCAGTGCAATGATCTGTAACTCTGGAGCAGTTACCTACCCAGAATGTAGGACCGTGTTCCCCACCCCAATGCACTGATCTGTGCACCTGGAGCATTTACCCTCCTACCGCCTAGGACTGTATTCCCCAACCCAGTGCATTGAACTGTAAACCAGGAGCAGTTACCCTCCCAGCATGAAGGACTGTGTACACCAACCCAGTGCATTGAACTGTCAACCAGGAGCAGTTATCCCCAAGCATGGAGGACTGTGTAGCCCACCCCAGTGCATTGAGCTGTCAACCAGGAACAGTTACCCTCCCAGCATGTAGGACTGTGTACACCACCCCAGTGCATTTACCTGTAAACAAGGAGCAGTTACCCTCCCAGCATGTAGGACTGTGTACACCACCCGCGTGCATTGATCTGAAAAACAGGAGCAGTTCCCTGCCAGAATGTAGGACTGTGTTCCCCACCCCAATGCACTGATCTGTGCACCTGGTGCATTTACCCTCCTACCGCCTAGGACTGTATTCCCCACCCCAGTGCATTGAACTGTAAACCAGGAGCAGTTATCCCCCAGCATGTAGGACTGTGTAGACCACCCCAGTGCATTGAACTGTAAACCAGGAGCAGTTACCCTCCCAGCATGTAGGACTGCGAACACCACCCCACTGAATTGATCTGTAAACAAGGAGCAGTTACCCTCGCAGCATGTCGGCCTGTGTACCCCACCCCAGTGTTTTGATCTGTAAATCAGGACCAGTTCCCCACTCAGTATGTACGACTGTGTACAGCACCCCAGTGAATTGATCTGTAAACCAGGAGCAGTTACCCTCCCAGCATGTAGGACTGTGAAGACCACCCCAGTGCATTGATCTGAAAAACAGGAGCAGTTACCTCCCCAGAATGTAGGATTGTGTTCCTCACCCCAATGCACTGATCTGTGCACCTGGTGCATTTACCCTCCTACCCTCTAGGACTGTGTACACAAACCAAGTGCAATGAACTGTAAACCAGGAGCAGTTATCCCCCAGCATGTAGGACTGTGTAGACCACCCCAGTACATTGAGCAGTCAACCAGGAACAGTTACCCTCCCAGCATGGAGGACCTTGTACACCGCTCCAGTGCATTGATCTGTAAATCAGGAATAGTTACCCTTCCAGAATGTAGAACTGTGTTCCCCACCCCAGTGCATTGATCGGTCAACCTGGATTAGTTACCCTCCCCGCATGTAGGACTATGTACCCCATAACAGTGCATTGATCTGTAAACCAGGAGCAGTTACCCCCCCAGCATGTAGGACTGTGTACACCACCCCAGTGCATTGATCTGTAAACTAGGAGCAGTTACTCCACCCAGCATGTAGGACTGTGTACCCCACCACAGTGCATTGATTTGTAAACCAGGAGAGAATACCTTCCAAGCATGTAGGACTGTGTACTCAACCCCATTGCGTTGATCTGTAATCCAGGAGCAGTTACCCTCCCAGCATGTAGGCCTGTGTACACAACCCAGTGCATTGATCTGTAAACCAGGGGCAGTTACCCTCCCAGCATGTAGGTCTGCATACATTACACCAGTGCAATGATCTGTAACCCAGGAGCAGTTACTCTCCCAACTTTAAGGGCTTTACACCACACCCCAGTGCATTGATCTGAAAACGAGCAGCAGTTACCTCTCAGCATTTCGGATTGTGTACATTACCTCTCTGCATTGATCTGTAAACCAGGAACAATTCCCCACCAAGAATGTACGACTGTGTACCCCACCCCAGTGCAATGATCTGTAACTCTGGAGCAGTTACCTACCCAGAATGTAGGACCGTGTTCCCCACCCCAATGCACTGATCTGTGCACCTGGAGCATTTACCCTCCTACCGCCTAGGACTGTATTCCCCAACCCAGTGCATTGAACTGTAAACCAGGAGCAGTTACCCTCCCAGCATGAAGGACTGTGTACACCAACCCAGTGCATTGAACTGTCAACCAGGAGCAGTTATCCCCCAGCATGGAGGACTGTGTAGCCCACCCCAGTGCATTGAGCTGTCAACCAGGAACAGTTACCCTCCCAGCATGTAGGACTGTGTACACCAACCCAGTGCATTTACCTGTAAACAAGGAGCAGTTACCCTCCCAGCATGTAGGACTGTGTACACCACCCCCGTGCATTGATCTGAAAAACAGGAGCAGTTCCCTGCCAGAATGTAGGACTGTGTTCCCCACCCCAATGCACTGATCTGTGCACCTGGTGCATTTACCCTCCTACCGCCTAGGACTGTATTCCCCACCCCAGTGCATTGAACTGTAAACCAGGAGCAGTTATCCCCCAGCATGTAGGACTGTGTAGACCACCCCAGTGCATTGAACTGTAAACCAGGAGCAGTTACCCTCCCAGCATGTAGGACTGCGAACACCACCCCACTGAATTGATCTGTAAACAAGGAGCAGTTACCCTCGCAGCATGTCGGCCTGTGTACCCCACCCCAGTGTTTTGATCTGTAAATCAGGACCAGTTCCCCACTCAGTATGTACGACTGTGTACAGCACCCCAGTGAATTGATCTGTAAACCAGGAGCAGTTACCCTCCCAGCATGTAGGACTGTGTAGACCACCCCAGTGCATTGATCTGAAAAACAGGAGCAGTTACCTCCCCAGAATGTAGGATTGTGTTCCTCACCCCAATGCACTGATCTGTGCATCTGGTGCATTTACCCTCCTACCCTCTAGGACTGTGTACACAAACCAAGTGCAATGAACTGTAAACCAGGAGCAGTTATCCCCCAGCATGTAGGACTGTGTACACCGCCCCAGTGCATTGAGCAGTCAACCAGGAACAGTTACCCTCCCAGCATGGAGGACTGTGTACACCGCCCCAGTGCATTGATCTGTAAATCAGGAATAGTTACCCTTCCAGAATGTAGAACTGTGTTCCCCACCCCAGTGCATTGATCGGTCAACCTGGAATAGTTACCCTCCCCGCATGTAGGACTATGTACCCCATAACAGTGCATTGATCTGTAAACCAGGAGCAGTTACCCCCCCAGCATGTAGGACTGTGTACACCACCCCAGTGCATTGATCTGTAAACTAGGAGCAGTTACTCCACCCAGCATGTAGGACTGTGTACCCCACCACAGTGCATTGATCTGTAAACCAGGAGAGAATACCTTCCAAGCATGTAGGACTGTGTACTCAACCCCATTGCGTTGATCTGTAATCCAGGAGCAGTTACCCACCCAGCATGTAGGCCTGTGTACACAACCCAGTGCATTGATCTGTAAACCAGGGGCAGTTACCCTCCCAGCATGTAGGACTGTGTACACCACCCGAGCGCATTGATCTGTAAACTAGGAGCAGTTACCCTCCCAGTTTGTTGGATTGTGTACACCACCCCATTGCATTGATCTGTAAACCAGGAGCAGTTACTCCACCCAGCATGCAGGACTGTGTACCCCACCACAGTGCATTGATCTGTAAATCAGGAATAGTTACTCTCCCAGCATGTAGCACCGTGTTCACCACCCCAGTGCATTGATCTGTAAACCAGAAGCAGTTACTCTCGCAGCATGTTGGACTGTGTACCACACCCCAGTGCCTTGATCTGTAACCCAGGAACATTTACCATCCTACAGTCTAGGACTATGTACACAAACCCAGTTCAATGAACTGTAAACCAGGTACAGTTATCCCCCAGCATGGAGGACTGTGTACACCACCCCAGTGCATTGATCTGTCAACCTGGAATAGTTACCCTCCCAGCATGTAGGACTATGCACCCCAAAACAGTGCATTGATCTGTAAACCAGGAGCAGTTACCCGCCCAGCATGTAGGACTGTGTACACAACCCCAGTGCATTGATCTGTAAATCAGGGGCAGTTACCCTCCCAGCATATAGGACTGTGGACAACAACGCAGTGCATTGATCTTCAAAACAGAAGCAGATACACTCCCAGCATGTAGGACTGTGTACCCCACCCCAGTGCATTGATCTGTTAACCAGGGGAAGATACACCCTCCCCGCGTGTAGGACGGTGCACACCACCCCAGTGCATTGATCTGTCAACTAGGAGCAGTTTCTCCACCCAGCATGTAGGACTGTGTACCTCACCCCAGTGCATTGATCTGTAATCCAGGAGCAGTTACCCTCCCCGCATGTAGGACTGTGCACACCACCCCAGTGCATTGATCTGTAAATTAGGAGCAGTTCCTCCACGCAGCATGGAGGACTGTGTACCCCACCACAGTGCATTGATTTGTAAACCAGCAGCAGATATCTTCCAAGCATGTAGGACTATGTACCCCAGCCCAGTGCATTGATCTGTAATCCAGGAGCAGTTACCCTCCCACCATGTAGTACTGTGTACACCACCCCAGTACATTGATCTGTAACCCAGGAGCAGTTGCCCTCCCACCATGTAGGACTGTGTACACAACCCAGTGCATTGATCTGTAATCCAGGAGCAGTTACCCTCCCAGCATGTAGGAGTGTGTACACCACACCAGTGCATTGATCTGTAATCCTGGAGCAGTTACCCTCCCAGCATGTAGGAGTGTGTCCACCACCCCAGTGCATTGATCTGTAATCCAGGAGCAATTACCCTCCCAGCGTGTAGGGACTGTTTACACCACCCCAGTGCATTGACCTGAAACCAGGAGTAGTTCGCGTCCCAGCATGAAGGACTGTGTACACCATCACAGTGCGTTGATCTGTAACCCAGCAGCAGCTACCCTCCCAGCATGGATGACTGTGTACACGACCGCAGTGCATTGATCTGTAAACCAGGAACAGTTACCCTCCCAGCATGAAGGACTACGTACAACACCCAGGTGCCGTGATCTGAAAAACAGTGGCACTTGCCCTCCCCGCATGTAGGTCTTCATACACTACCCCAGTGCAATGATCTGTAAACCAGGAACAGTTACCCTCCCAGCATGTCGGACTGCATACGCCATCCCAGTGCATTGATCTGTAAACCAGGAAAAGTTACCCTCCCAGCATGTAGGACTGTGTACACCATCCGAGTGCATTGATCTGTAAACCAGGAACAGTTACACTCCCAGCATGAAGGACTATACAACAGCCCAGGGCATTGATCTGAAAAACAATAGCAGTTACCCTCCCAGCATGTAGGTCTGCATACATTACCACAGTGCAATGATCTGTAACCCAGGAGCAGTTACTCTCCCAACTTTAAGGGCTTTACACAACACCCCAGTGTATTGATCTGAAAACGAGCAGCAGTTACCTCTCAGCATTTCGGATTGTGTACATTACCTCTCTGCATTGATCTGTAAACCAGGAACAGTTCCCCACCAAGAATGTACGACTGTGTACGCCACCCCAGTGCAATGATCTGTAACCCTGGAGCAGTTACCTACCCAGAATGTAGGACCGTGTTCCCCACCCCAAATGCACTGATCTGTGCACCTGGAGCATTTACCGTCCTATCGCCTAGGACTGTATTCCCCAACCCAGTGCATTGAACTGTAAACCAGGAGCAGTTATCCCCCAGCATGTAGGACTGTGTACACCACCCCAGTGAATTGACCTGTAAACAAGGAGCAGTTACCCTCGCAGCATGTCGGCCTGTGTACCCCACCCCAATGTTTTGATCTGTAAATCAGGACCAGTTCCCCACCCAGTATGCAGGCCTGTGTACACCACCGCAGTGCATTAACCTGTAAACCAGGAGCAGTTACCCTCGTAGCATGATGGACAGTGTACCCCACCCCAGTGCCTTGATCTTTAACCTATGAGCAGTTAACCTCCCAGCTTGCAGGACTGTAGACAACACCCCAGTGCATTGATCTGAAAACCAGCAGCAGTTACCCTCCCAGCATGTCGGACTGTGTACACCACCCCAGCGCATTGATCTGTAAACCAGGAACAGTTACCCCCCACCCCCCCACCCCCGCAGCATGTAGGACTGTGTACACTACCCCTCTGCATTGATCTGTAAACCAGGAACAGATACCCTCCCAGCATGTAGGACTGTGTACCCCCACCCCAGTGCATTGATCTGTCAACCAGGAACAGTTACCCTCCCAGTTTGAAGGACTTGATAAAACACCCCAGCGCATTGATCTGAAAACGAGCAGCAGTTACCCTCTCAGCATGTCGGATTGTGTACACTAACCCTCTGCATTGATCTGTAAATCAAGAACAGTTACCCCCCGAGAATGTGGGAATGTGTACAACACCCCAGTGCAATGAACTGTAAACCAGGAACAGTTCCCCACCAAGAATGTACGACTGTGTACCCCACCCCAGTGCAATGATCTGTAACCCTGGAGCAGTTACCTACACAGAATGTAGGACTGTGTTCCCCACCCCAATGCACTGATCTGTGCACCTGGAGCATTTACCCTCCTACTGTCTAGGACTGTGTACACCAACCCAGTGCATTTATCTATAAACCAGGAGCAGTTACTCGCCCTGCATGTAGGACTGTGCACAACAGCGCAGTGCATTGATCTTAAAACCGGAAGCAGATACACTCACTGCATGTAGGACTGTGTACCCCACCACAGTGCATTGATCTGTTAACGTGGGGAAGTTACACTCTCCCCGCGTGTAGGACTGTGCACACCACCCCAGTGCATTTATCTGTTAACCAGGGGAAGTTACACCGTCCCAGCATGTAGGACTCTGCACAACACCCCAGTGCATTGATCTGTAAACCAGGAGCAGTTACTCCACCCAGCATGTAGGACTGTGTACCCCACCAAAGTGCATTGATTTGTAAACCAGGTGCAGATACTTTCCAAGCATGTAGGGCTGTGTACCACACCCCAGTGCATTGAACTGTAAACCAGGAGCAGTTACCCTCCCAGCATGAAGGACTGTGTACACCACCCCACTGCATTGATCTGTAAACCAGGAGCAGTTACCCTCCCAGCATGTAGGACTGTGTACACCACCCCAGTGCATTGATCTGTAAACCAGGAGCAGTTACCCTCCCAGCATGTCGGACTGTGTAGACCACCCCAGTGCATTGATCTGTAAACCAGGAACAGTTACACTCCCAGCATGAAGGACTATACAACAGCCCAGGGCATTGATCTGAAAAACAATAGCAGTTACCCTCCCAGCATGTGGGTCTGCATACATTACCACAGTGCAATGATCTGTAACCCAGGAGCAGTTACTCTCCCAACTTTAAGGGCTTTACACAACACCCCAGTGTATTGATCTGAAAACGAGCAGCAGTTACCTCTCAGCATTTCGGATTGTGTACATTACCTCTCTGCATTGATCTGTAAACCAGGAACAGTTCCCCACCAAGAATGTACGACTGTGTACGCCACCCCAGTGCAATGATCTGTAACCCTGGAGCAGTTACCTACCCAGAATGTAGGACCGTGTTCCCCACCCCAAATGCACTGATCTGTGCACCTGGAGCATTTACCGTCCTATCGCCTAGGACTGTATTCCCCAACCCAGTGCATTGAACTGTAAACCAGGAGCAGTTATCCCCCAGCATGTAGGACTGTGTACACCACCCCAGTGAATTGACCTGTAAACAAGGAGCAGTTACCCTCGCAGCATGTCGGCCTGTGTACCCCACCCCAATGTTTTGATCTGTAAATCAGGACCAGTTCCCCACCCAGTATGCAGGCCTGTGTACACCACCGCAGTGCATTAACCTGTAAACCAGGAGCAGTTACCCTCGTAGCATGATGGACAGTGTACCCCACCCCAGTGCCTTGATCTTTAACCTATGAGCAGTTAACCTCCCAGCTTGCAGGACTGTAGACAACACCCCAGTGCATTGATCTGAAAACCAGCAGCAGTTACCCTCCCAGCATGTCGGACTGTGTACACCACCCCAGCGCATTGATCTGTAAACCAGGAACAGTTACCCCCCACCCCCCCACCCCCGCAGCATGTAGGACTGTGTACACTACCCCTCTGCATTGATCTGTAAACCAGGAACAGATACCCTCCCAGCATGTAGGACTGTGTACCCCCACCCCAGTGCATTGATCTGTCAACCAGGAACAGTTACCCTCCCAGTTTGAAGGACTTGATAAAACACCCCAGCGCATTGATCTGAAAACGAGCAGCAGTTACCCTCTCAGCATGTCGGATTGTGTACACTAACCCTCTGCATTGATCTGTAAATCAAGAACAGTTACCCCCCGAGAATGTGGGAATGTGTACAACACCCCAGTGCAATGAACTGTAAACCAGGAACAGTTCCCCACCAAGAATGTACGACTGTGTACCCCACCCCAGTGCAATGATCTGTAACCCTGGAGCAGTTACCTACACAGAATGTAGGACTGTGTTCCCCACCCCAATGCACTGATCTGTGCACCTGGAGCATTTACCCTCCTACTGTCTAGGACTGTGTACACCAACCCAGTGCATTTATCTATAAACCAGGAGCAGTTACTCGCCCTGCATGTAGGACTGTGCACAACAGCGCAGTGCATTGATCTTAAAACCGGAAGCAGATACACTCACTGCATGTAGGACTGTGTACCCCACCACAGTGCATTGATCTGTTAACGTGGGGAAGTTACACTCTCCCCGCGTGTAGGACTGTGCACACCACCCCAGTGCATTTATCTGTTAACCAGGGGAAGTTACACCGTCCCAGCATGTAGGACTCTGCACAACACCCCAGTGCATTGATCTGTAAACCAGGAGCAGTTACTCCACCCAGCATGTAGGACTGTGTACCCCACCAAAGTGCATTGATTTGTAAACCAGGTGCAGATACTTTCCAAGCATGTAGGGCTGTGTACCACACCCCAGTGCATTGAACTGTAAACCAGGAGCAGTTACCCTCCCAGCATGAAGGACTGTGTACACCACCCCACTGCATTGATCTGTAAACCAGGAGCAGTTACCCTCCCAGCATGTAGGACTGTGTACACCACCCCAGTGCATTGATCTGTAAACCAGGAGCAGTTACCCTCCCAGCATGTCGGACTGTGTAGACCACCCCAGTGCATTGATCTGAAAACGAGCAGCAGTTACCCTCTCAGCATGTCGGATTGTGTACACTACGTCTCTGCATTGATCTGCAAACCAGGAACAGTTCCCCCCCGAGCATGTAGGAATGTGTACAACATTCCAGTGCATTGATCTGTAAACCAGGAACAGTTAACCACCAAGAATGTACGACTGTGTACCCCACCCCAGTGCATTGATCTGTAACCCTGGAGCAGTTACCTCCCCAGAATGTAGGACTGTGTTCCTCACCCCAATGCACTGATGTGTGCACCTAGTGCGTTTTTACCCTCCTACCGTCTAGGATTGTGTACACCAACCCAGTGCAATGAACTGTAAACCAGGAGCAGTTATCCCCCAGCATGGAGGACTGTGTACACCACCCCAGTGCATTGAGCTGTCAACCTGGAATAGTTACCCTCCCAGCATGTCGGACTATGTACCCCATAACAGCGCATTGATCTGAAAACCAGGAGCAGTTACCCTCCCAGCATGTAGGACTGTGTACAACAACGCAGTGCATTGATCTTAAAACCAGAAGCAGATACACTCCCAGCATGGAGGACTGTGAACCCCACCCCAGTGCATTGATCTGTTTACCGGGGAAGTAACACCCTCCCCGCATGTAGGACTGTGCACACCACCCCAGTGCATTGATCTGTGAACTAGGAGCAGTTCCTCCACGCAGCATGTAGGACTGTGTACCCCACCACAGTGCATTTTTTTGTAAACCAGCAGCAGATATCTTCCAAGCATGTAGGACTGTGTACCCCACCCCAGTGCATTGATCTGTAATCCAGGAGCAGTTACCATCCCAGCATGTAGGACTGTGTACGCAACCCAGTGCATTGATCTGTAAACCAGGAGCAGTTACCCTCCCAGCATGTAGGACTGTATACACCATCCCACTGCATTGATCTGTAAACCAGGAGAAGTTACGCTCCCAGCATGTAGGACTGTGTACACCACCCCAGTGCATTGAACTGTAAACCAGGATCCGTTACCCTCCCAGCATGTAGGGACTGTTTACACCAGCCCAGTGCATTGACCTGTAAACCAGGAGTAGTTAGCGTCCAAGCATGAAGGACTGTGTACACCATCACAGTTCATTGATGTGTAACCCAGCAGCAGCTTCCCTCCCAGCACGTAGGACTGTGTACACGACCCCAGTGCAATGATCTGAAAACCAGGAACAGTTACCCTCCCAGCATGTCGGACTGCATACACCATCCCAGTGCATTGATCTGTATACCAGGAACAGTTACCCTCCCAGCATGTAGGACTCTGTACACCACCCGAGTGCATTGATCTGTAAACCAGGAACAGTTACCCTCCCAGCATGAAGGAGTGTGTACAACACCCCAGTGCATTTATCTGAAAACCAGGATCAGTTACCCTCCCAGCTTGAAGGGCTTTATACAACACCTAGTGCATTGATATGAAAACGAGCAGCAGTTACCCTCTCTGCATGTCGGATTGTGTACATTACCTAGCTGCATTGATTTGTACACCAGGAACAGTTACCCACCAAGAATGTATGACTGTGTTCCCCACCCCAATGCACCGATCTGTGCACCTGGAACATTTACCCTCATACCGTCTAGGACTGTGTACACGAACCCAGTGCAATGAACTGTAAACCAGGAGCAGTTATCCCCCAGCATGGAGGACTGTGTCCACCGCCCCAGTGCATTGATCTGTAAACCAGGAGCAGTTATCCTTCCAGATTGTAGGACTCTGTCCCCCACCCCAGTGCATTGTTCTGTAAACCAGGAGCAGTTACAATCCCAGCATGTAGGACTGTGTACCCCACCCCAGTGCATTGATCAGTAAACCAGGAGCAGATCCCATCCCAGCATGTAGGACTGTGTACACCACCCCAGTGTTTTGATCTGTAAATCAGGAGCAGTTCGCCACCCAGCATGTAGGACTGTGTACCTCACCCCAGTGCATTGATCTGTAAACTAGGAGCAGATACCAGCCCAGCATGTAGGACTGTGTAACCCACCCCAGTGCATTGATCTGTAAATCAGGAGCAGTTCCCAACCCAGTATGTAGCACTGTTTATACAACCCCAGTTCATTGATCTGTAAACCAGGAGCAGTTAACCTCCCATCATGTCAGACTGTGTATACCACCCCAGTGCATTGATCTGTAAACAGGAGCAGTTACCCTCCCAGCATGTAAGACTTTGTACACCACCCCAGTGTTTTGATCTGTAAATCAGAGCAGTTCCCCACCCAGTATGTAGGACTGTGTACACCACCCCAGTGCATTGATCTGTAAACCAGGAGCAGTCACCCTCCCTGCATGTAGGTCGCCATACACTACCCAAGTGCAATGCTCTATAAACCAGGAGCGGTTACAATCCCAGCATATAGGACTGTGTACACAACCCCGGTGCATTGATCTGTAAACCAGGAACAGTTACCTTCCGAGCATGTTGGACAGTGTACCACACCCTTAGGGCATTGATCTGAAAAACAGTTGTATTTACCCTCCCAGCATGTAGGTCTGCATACATTACCACAGTGCAATGACCTGTAAACCAGGAAGAGTTTCCCTCCCAACATTTAGGACTGTGTACACCACCCCAGTGCATTGATCTGTAAACAGGAGCAGTTACCCTCCCAGCATGTAGGACTTTGTACACCACCCCAGTGTTTTGATCTGTAAATCAGAGCAGTTCCCCACCCAGTATGTACGACTGTGTACACCACCCCAGTGAATTGATCTGTAAACCAGGAGCAGTTATCCTCCTGCATGTAGGTAGGCATACACTACCCAAGTGCAATGCTCTATAAACCAGGAGCAGTTACAATCCCAGCATATAGGACTCCATACACCACCCGAGTGCATTGATCTGTAAACCAGGAGCAGTTACCCTCCCAGCACGTAGGACTGTGTACACAACCCCAGTGCATTGATCTGTCAACCAGGAACAGTTACCCTCCCAGCATGTTGGACAGTGTACCACACCCTTAGGGCATTGATCTGAAAAACAGTAGCATTTACCCTCCCAGCATGTAGGTCTGCATACATTACCACAGTGCAATGACCTGTAAACCAGGAAGAGTTTCCCTCCCAAAATGTAGGACTGTGTACACCACCCCAGTGCATTGATCTGTAAACCAGGAACAGTTCCCCACCAAGAATGTAGGACTGTGTACACCATCCCAGTGCATTGATCTCTAAGCCAGGAGCAGTTAGCCACCTGCATGTAGGACTGTGTTCCCTACCCCACTGCTTTGATCTGTGCACATGGAGCATTTACCCTCCTACCGTCTCCAGGACTGTGAACACCAACCCAGTGCAATGATCTGTAAACCAGGAGCAGTTATCCCCCAGCATGGAGGACTGTGTACACCGCCCCAGTGCATTGATCTGTAAACCAGGAACAGTTACCCTCCCAGATTGTAGGACTGTGTCCCCCACCCCAGTGCATTGTTCTGTAAACCAGGAGCAGTTACCGTCCCAGCATGTAGGACCTTGTAGAACAACGCAGTGCATTGATCTGTAAACCAGGAGCAGCATCCCTCCCTGCATGTAGGTCTGCATACACTACCCCAGTGCAATGATCTGCAAACCAGGAGCAGTTACCATCTCAGCATGTAGGACTGAGTACATCAACACAGTGCATTGATCTGTAAACAGGAGCAGTTACCCTCCCAGCATGTAGGACTTTGTACACCACCCCAGTGTTTTGATCTGTAAATTAGGAGCAGTTCCCCACCCAGCATGTAGGACTGTGTACAGCACCCCATTGCATTAATCTGTAGACCAAAAGCAGTTACCCACCCAGCATGTAGGGCTTTGTGCACCACCCCAGTGTTTTGATCTGTAAATCAGGAGCAGTTCGCCACCCAGTATGTCTGATTGTTTACGCCACCCCAGTGCATTGATCTGAAATCCAGGAGCAGTTACCCTCCCCGCTTGCAGGACTGTATACAACACCCCAGTGCATTGATCTGAAAACCAGCAGCAGTTACCCTCCCAGCATGTAGGACTGTGTACACCACACCACTGCATTGATCTGTAAACCAAGATCAGTTGCCCTCCCAGAATGTAGGAACGTTTACACTACGCCTGTGCATTGATCTGTAAACCAGGAGTTGTTATTCCACCCAGCATGTAGGACTGTGTAACCCACCCCAGTGCATTGATCTGTAAACCAGGAGCAGATACCATCCCAGCATGTAGGAGTGTGTACCCCACCCCAGTGCATTGATCTGTAAATCAAGAGCAGTTCCCCACCCAGTATGTAGGACTGTGTACACCACCCTAGTGCATTGATCTGTAAACCAGGAGCAGTTACCCTCCCAGCGTGTCGGACTTTGTATTCCACCCCAGTGCATTGATCTGTATACCAGGAGCAGTTACCCTCCCAGCATGTTGGACTTTGTACACCACCCCAGTGCTTTGATCTGTAAATCAGGAGCAGTTCCCCACCCAGTATGTAGGACCGTGTACACCACCCCAGTGCATTGATCTGTAAACCAGGAGCAGTCACCCTCCCTGCCTGTAGGACTATGTACCCCACCCCAGTGCATTGCTCGGGACCACTGTATTAGATCGTTGCCCGTCGTGGGTATTCTTGCATCCTGTGCTGGAAGTGACAGGATGTACAGCTCCCACCCCTTTACCTCTCCAAAAAAGCATTGTGTCCCGACAAGGGGGTTCTGTGGTTGTGAACATCACTGTCACAGAGAGAGATGGCGGTGGAATCAGTTTAACTACCGTCACATGTAAGGGATTTGTGAAATAGACAGAGATGGGGGATACTGATAGACAGTGTCATGTAAGGATGTATTCCCAGGTTTCAGAATTCTGAAGTGTGGACACTTCGATAGCATTCTGTAACATGAGCCAGTCTTCCCAGGAAAGGTGGGAAAATGGGATATTTGAGCATTTGTTCTACAGCTTTGTAAATGGGAGTGGTTTCAACAGAATCTATGACTCACTGGGCTGAATTAAACAAAAAACTGTCTCAGTGCCATTTGCATTGCGTGTGACAGAGGGGTTGTCCTGCACGAGGCTGAGCTAGTTTCCTGGTGCTAACGTATCAAACTCACCTCATTAACGACCCACCCCACTCCATGGTGTCCGACTCATTCAATACCAGCCCGATTCTTCCACCCATCATGGCTGGAGGTACTTACTATCGCCCGGATGCCCCTGGATATTCCTTGGTCCCTGACACTGGTGCCATCTTTAAAAGGCCAAGGGCCTTGTGGTTGAGCTTTCTCAGTTTGGAGCTGCCCTGCACATTTTCCCCGAGCATGGCAGATAAAAAGTAATTGCACCACGGTTTGTCGACAGGGGCACGGAGGCCTTGGTGGCTGGGCTGGTACAGAGGGGGACCATTCTCTTCCCAGAGGGGGCCACACCACCAGACCCACCGAGCATGGTCTGAGCTCACCACCCAGCTCAGTGCAGTATCTGCCGTCTGAAGAAATGCCCAGCAAAACAGGACAAGCATCAATAACCTTCCCCGTTCTGTCAGGATAAGGCTCACCATGTTCGCTCTGCTCCCTCACACTCACTGTTTCACACCTTCCCACCCCTCCGTGCTCTCTCTCTCTCTCTCGCCCTCTCTCTCTCCCGCTCTCTATCCCCCTCGCTCCCTCTCTCTCTCTCCCTCCCGTTCTCTATCCCTCCCTCTCTCTCTCTCTCTCCCTCTCTCTCTCTCCCTCTCTCTCTCCCTCCCTCCCTCCCTCCACTTTACCCCCCGACATTAACAAAATTGCATGGATACAACACTGTGGACTGACTCCCTCTGGACGCCTCACCATGATCCCGTCCCCCACCTACACTAACACTAACACTAACACTAGGGCCACCCACTCCCACCCTCACTCCCTCCCTCCCCTTCGCCCATTCCAGGAGAAACAGCCTGGAATAGGACAGAAATGGCCAAGCCGGGTGGTGGAGTACCCGATATCCGTTCCCTCACCCCCTGCCCCCGCCATGTGGGGAGGACCCTGTTACGAGCCGGAGAGGACCGGGACGCCTCGTGTGGAGATTCTGAAACATCTACGTCCCACCAACCGAGTAGGGATCAATGTTCTTTGAAGGGCAATTCTCACTTTAAACCCACTGGCAGCTCCGTTTCCCCCGGTACAACTTAGAAGCCGTGGTCCTGATGCCATCTCCCTTTTGTGTCGAACTGGTACAAATGGAATCCCCACGGTCTCGGTGGGCAGGAGGGTGGGCTCACAACACATCGTCACCACCACCTCCCAGGAAGGGAGCACTGAGACTCCCTTCTACACCTCCCCCTGTAAACAGCTCAGATACTGAAACTAATCTGTGATAGTTACTGCTCTCCCCACTTGTCCTGACATCTTCGACAATCTATGTTCATATACACCAAGGGCCGTCTGCTTCTGCACCTCCTTTATAACGGTACGGCCTGTATTAAACTGCCTTTCAATGTCCTTCCTACCACAGTCCATCACCTCACACTGCTCTGCATTGATCCCCAACTGCCTTATAACTGAACACTACACCAGCGTGTCACTGTCCTGTTACTTCAGACTTTACAATTCTTCCAGGTTCGGTGCCATCTCCAAGCATTGAGATTGTCATAGCGTCACAGTCCCCATGAAACAACTGAAATCCTGCCCCACATACACGAGTGTGGCCAAGTGAAATACTGCTGTCAATGGAGCAACAAAAATCCTGAAATATACGAGATAGAGTAGATGAAATATTGACAAACCACTTATCGATATTCATCAGGGTATAATGTGATGAATTTGAAATTGTGTACTGTACCTTTAAGCGAGGGTGAACGCTGTTCTGAACTGAGAGCTTACAAGCACCTGTGGTATGAGAGGATGGCAGACCCAGAAACAGTATATTGCTGTGGAGCTGGAGTCGGGTAATTAGCAGTTAAGAGAAAGGGGACCCCAGAGTTGTGAATTTCTGATGTAAAATGTTCACTTTCAGAGTTAAAACATACATTGATGCTTTTATTTAAACAGTGGGATTTGGGTGTTCTCTGTCCCTCATATTTTAACAGTTTACAAGGCGAATTGAGCATTTCTTTATGTTTAGTTTAAGTTACCAGATGAGCTTCACGCAGTGCACTAACCATTCCCGTGTGTGTCTCTGTGCGTCTCAGTGTGGGGCAGGTATGGCTGTCTCTGTGGTGCTTAAAGTGATGCAATGCCACCAGCTGCTGGCCCCTTCACGGCACTGCACAGGCATTGGCAGAGGTTGAAAACCAACAGGGATACATTCAGAGATGGGGAGGGAGAGGGCAGCTGCTCACAGCACCATCCAAACGGATGCCTTATCCATGTACTGATCTAAATGTCTTTTAAACGTTGTAACTGTCCCTGCTTTCACCAGTTGCTCTGGGAGTTCATTCCACACACAAGCCAGCTTCTGTCTAAACTAATTACCTCTCATGACTTCTATAAATCTTTTTCCTCGCGTCTTAAAATATCCCTCAGTTTGAATCCCCAATTCTAGGGAAAAGACATCAGCCCTTCAGCTTCTCTGTACCCCTCATGATTTTATAAATCTCTGTAAAGTTACCCCTTAATCTCATACTCTCCAGTGAAAAACGTCCCAGCCTATCCAGCCTCTCCTTATAGCTCACTCCCTCCATTCCCAGCAACATCCAGGTTAATCTCTTCTGAACCCTCTCCAGCTTAGTAATGTCAAGGTCAGTAATATCAAAGTGAACAGTCAAGGTATTTTCTCAGGGTAGGGGAGTCCAAAACTAGAGGACATAGGATTAAGCTGAGAGGGGAACATTTAAAAGTGACCTAAGGAGCAGCTTTTTCACCCAGAGGGTGGTGTGCCTATGGAATGAGCGGGCAGGGTGACCAGACTAGACATAGTATTCCAAAAGGGGTCTCACAAAGGTCCTTTCCAACCTCAACATGATGTCCCAATTCCGATACTCAAAGGTCTGACCTGTGAAGGCAAGTGTTTTAAACACCTTCTTAACCACACTATCTATATGAGATGGAAATTTTAAAGAATTATACCTGACAGCCTAGGTCTCTGTTCTACAATACTGCCAAAGACCCTACTTTTAATTGTATAGATCCTGCTCTTGTTTGATTTACCAAATCCAATACCTCGTATTAATCCTAACTAAACTCCATCTGCCACCCCTCAGCCCAGTGTGTGATATTACTGCCACCTCACACTCCCCCTTCAATTTTAAAATGCACATCCCCCTCTACAGGGAGCCTGCACACTCCAGCCTTGATTTTCACAAAGAAAATCAAGCTTGGTTTGCCTTGTGTGGTTCGAGGGAGGAGACACAGATTGCAGACACAGTCAGTGGGGAGGAGACGCTGGACAGTAATCAGGAGCCTGGTATCATTTCATGGTTTTAGGAAGAGGCAGTCACACGTTAGAGGTGGGTTATACTGATCGGTGTTTTAGGACCAGAAATTAAGCTCTTCCTTCGTCTCTGGTGTTCAGTAATAAATATCCATTTGAGACCCTTCAGTGGGCCGAGTATGGCTGCAGGATGTCTTTCCCTAATCTTGCAGACTACAGATAATAGCGATTAAAGATGTTCATCGTTAATTTCGGTAGCACAGCGCGTGCACTCAATATCCTTGAGTTGAGACAAATATCTTGCATTTGTTTAACAATACAAAGTGTTTTGTGAAGTTCAGTAATGGTAACCTGATTATAATAAATCCACACCGAGCTGAAAGTGGGCATAAAATATGACCCAGAATCTGGGTATGGTAGTTGTAGTGAGTAGTGTCCCTGTCTCTGAGCCAGAGCTCTGGATTTGATTCCAATTCCCGAACTTGTGTGGTAGTGTTCCTAGCTCTGGACTAGAAGGCCTGGATTAAAGTCGTGCCTTTTGCAGAGGTAGGTCACAGCATGTCAGAACAGGCTGATGTACAAACACACAGGAGAATACTGTTACAGTTTTATGGGTATTGCAGAGTGATACTCGTGTCCCTACCTTCGGGTGCAAAGGTCTAGGTGTAAATCCCACAGAAGTGTCTCATGATACATCTGAACAAACTGATGAAAATGGATTTAGAATTGTGACTCGATGGAGAAGGAAGAGGTGTCAGTATTGCCTTTCAGAATTTAAGCCCAGGATGACTGAAAGTACAGCTATTCGTGTTGATTGGGGTCACAGTTCGCAAGAGGAGCGGTTTATAAAATCAGAACGGTCCTGGATAGAGTGAGTAATCAGGGTGTTTTCCCCAGTTTAGGGGCGTCCAAAACTAGAGGGCTTTGGTTGAAAGTGAGAGGGGAAAGGTTTTGATGAGGCCTAAAAGGCACCATTTCACGCAGAGGGTGGTGTGCGTTGGTATGAGCTGCCTAGGAAGTGATGGAGGCTGGTACAAATACAGCATGTAAAAGGCATCTGGGTACTGACAGACCTGCCGAGCTTTTCCAGAAATTTCTGTATTTCTTTAAAAAATGCATTCAGTTTAACACAGGTATTCTGAATACATGAAACATTTAATTTTTTAATGACGCAGGGCCATGTAAACATATTTCAAATCGACCAAGACTATTTGCTGCTAAGGGTATAGATCTGTGTATGACAGCAGCAATGATGCACCTACATGGAGCAGGGAATGCGATGGATACATAGTTTGGATAATGTACAAGGAGACTTCACCTGATCCAGTTTGGGATAGGATCACATTACTGTGTGATTCAACTCAGAGAGGGAGAAAATGTAATCTGCCTGAGAAGGTATGGCCTATTGAACTCTCTCTCCTTCATTGTTCCTCATCCCAGCAATGTGTGCGAGCGAAACAAAGCTCTACAGTCATCGTTACCATTCTTATTTTTATAGAATCCCTGCAGTGTTGAAACAGGCCCTTCAGCCCAACAAGTCCATTCCAACCTTCCCAAAATATTCCCCTATATTTACCCATGACTAATGCACCAACCCTAGAAATCCCTGAACACTATGGACAATTTAGCATGACCAATCCACCTGACCTACACAGTTTTAGCTGTGGTAGGAAACTGGAGCATCTATTAGAAGCTCACACAGTCACAGGGAGAATATGCAAACTCCACACAGACAGTCACCCAAGGCTGAAATCGAACCCAAATCCCTGGTACTATGAAGCAGCAGTGCTAACCACCGTGCTACCCTTTGGGTGATCCATGACCCGCATTCATTGGAATCTCCTCACTGCCTAAAGCAATGGGAATTCAGCCAAATCCAACTCTCCCAGGATGAAATCTCATTGCTAGCAGCTGTGTGAGTCCAATATCATCAGAAGCAGAATAACGTTTTGGACAATCTCGCAATTCTACCTTTTGTCATGAGTTCTAATAATATCTGGACAAAGTTCTTTCAAGTTAAACTTGCAGAGAGGGAGAGAGAGAGAGAGAGAGAGTCAGAGTTTATAGAAAGGGAAATATTGATTATATATTTGCAATACCCAGTTTGCCATTCATCTTTCCACCATAGTTTGAGAAACATTGCTCTGGATTATCAACGTGTAGTTTTAGCATATTAAAGAAACGAGCCTGACTTGTTCCTAAAACTGACTCTGACCCATTCTGAGACAGATATCATCGGACATATCAGAACCCTGGTTCCATAGAACATAGAAAAATACAGCGCAGTACAGGCCCTTTGGCCCTCGATGTTGCGCCGATCCAAGCCCACCTAACCTACACTAGCCCACTATCCTACATATGCCTATCCAATGCCCGTTTAAATGCCCATAAAGAGGGAGACTCCACTACTGCTACTAGCAGGGCATTCCATAAACGCACGACTCGCTGAGTAAAGAATCTACCCCTAACATTTGTTCTGTACCTACCACCCCTTAATTTAAAGCTATGCCCCCTCGTAATAGCTGACTCCATACGTGGAAAAAGGTTCTCATGGTCAACCCTATCTCAACCCCTAATCATCTTGTATACCTCTATCAAGTCACCCCTAAACCTTCTTTTCTCCAATGAAAACAGCCCCAAGTGCAACAGCCTTTCCTCATACGATCTTCCTACCATACCAGGCAACATCCTGGTAAACCTCCTCTGCACCCGTTCCAGTGCCTCCACATCCTTCCTATAGTATGCCGACCAAAACTGCACACAATACTCCAGATGGGGCCGCACCAGAGACTTATACAACATGACCTCAGGACTCCGGAACTCAATTCCTCTACCAATAAAAGCCAGTACGCCATATGCCTTCTTCACAGCACTATTTACCTGGGTGGCAACTTTCAGAGATCTGTGTACATGGACACCAAGATCCTTCTGCTCATCCATACTACCTAATATCCGACCATTAGCCCAGTACCCCATCTTCTTGTCACTCTTACCAAAGTGAATCACTTCACACTTACCTAAATTGAACTCCATTTGCCACCTTTCTGCCCAGCTCTGCAGCTTATCTATATCCCGCTATAATCTGCCACATCCTGCCTCACTGCCAACAACTACACAGACTTTCGTATCATCCGCAAACTTGCTCACCCAACCTTCTCGCCCCTCCTCCAGGTCATTTATAAAAATGACAAACAGCAATGGTCCCAAAACAGATCCTTGCAGAACACCGCTCGTAACTGCATTCCAAGATGAAACTTTACCATCAACTACTACCCTCTGTCTTCTTCCAGCCTGCCAATTCCTAATCCAAACCTCCAACTCACCCTCAATGCCATACCTCCGTATTTTTTGCAGTAGCCTACCATGGGGAACCTTATCAAACGCCTTACTAAAATCCATACACACCACATCTACCGCTTTACCCTCGTTCACCTCCTTAGTCACCTTCTCAAAGAATTCAATAAGGTTTGTGAGGCACGACCTGACCTTCACAAAACCATGCTGACTATCCTTGATCACATTATTCCGATCCAGATGTTCATAAACTCTATTCCTTGCAATTCTCTCTAAGACTTTGCCCACACCAGAAGTGAGACTTACCGGCCTATAGTTACTAGGGTTATCCCTACTCCCCTTCTTCAACAAGGGAATGTTACATTTAACCTTTGTTGTGAGCACTGGAGGAGTGGGACTAGAAAAGAAAACAGAGACCCAAAAAGCCAGGCAACTATAGACCGGTGAGCCTGATGTCAGTGGTGGGTAAGTTGTTGGAGAGGATTCTCAGGGATAGCATTTACATATATTTGGGAAGGCAAGCGCTGATTGGGGTAGACAACGTGTCTTTCTGCATGGGAAATCATGTCTCATTAATTTGGTTAAGTTTTTTGAAGAGATAACAAAGAGGATTGATGAAGGCAGTTTGGTAGACATTGTCTATATGGACTTCAGCAAGGTGTTCATTTAAAGAACGAACAGCAAAAAATATTTACAGCCCAGGAACAGGCCCTTCGCCCTCCAAGTCTGAGCCGATCCAAATTTACTGTCTAAATCTGTAGCCCAATTCCCAAGCATCTGTCTTCCTCTGCTCCCCACCTACTTATGCATCTGTCCAGACGCATCTTAAATTAATCTACCATGCCTGCCTCTACCACCTCTGCTAGCAGCACGTTCCAAACGCCCACCACCCTCTGTGTGAAGTACTTACCGCGTGTATCCCTCTCACTTTGAAAGCACGACCATCCGTTACTGAATCCTTCACCCCGGGAAAAAGCCCCTCTCTATCCACCCTGTCTATACCCTTCATGATTTTGTAAACCTCAATCAAGTTCCCCCTCAATCTCCTTTTTTTCTACTGAAAATAAACCTAACCTACTCAGCCTCTCTTCATAGCTAGTATTTCATTCTGATTGATAGACAGATTAGTAAATTTGTTTCAATCACATGGGATACAGAGGAAGCTAGTCACAATTGGCTTGAAGGAAGAAGGATATTTTTCAGACTGGAGGTTTGCGAGCAGCAGTTGGCTGTAAGAATCAGTACTGAGTTCACTGCATTTCATCATTTATGTAAAGGATTTAGATGTGAATATTGGGGTCATAGTTAGTAAGTTTACAGATTACATCAGAAAGGTGCTGTAGTAGATTATCTCAGAGAACAACGAGACCACCATTAGATGGGACAAAGGGGCAAGGAGTGACAGATGAAGTTTAATTTAGATAAATACGAGGTTTTGCATTTTGTGAACACAAACCAGGGCAGGAATTATACTCTTAATGGTAAGGTCCTGGGGCGTGTTGTGGAACAATGGGACCGAGGGATGCAGGTACATTGCTATTTGAAAGTGGAGTCGCAGGTAGACAGAGTGGTGCAGAACACATTTGGCACATTTGCCGTAATCAGTCAGAGCATTGAATATAGGGGTTGTGGTGGCATGTTGTATCTGTACAGGATGTTGGTGAGGCCACTTTAAGAATACTGCGTACAACTCGGGTTTCTGCAGAAATGATTTACACACAGATGTTCCAGGTCTGGTAGTTTGAGCTTCATGGAGAGGTTGATTAGGTTGAGGTGCTTTCTCCTGGAGTGTCAGAGGCTGAGGGGTGACATTATAGAGTTTCATAAAACCATCAGGGGCATGGATATTCTGAATAGCCATGTTCTGCTCCCCAGGACAGGGGAGTCCAGAACAAGAGGGCATAGGCTGAAGACGGGAGGACGAATGATTTAGAAGGGACCTGAAGATAAATGTTTCACACAGAGAGTGGTGTGTGTACAGAAAGTGCTGTCAGAGGAAGTGCTGAAGGCGGTTACAATCGCACATTTAAAAAACATCGGAAAGAGGAGGGATATTGCTGGCAAATAGGACTGGATCAGATTTGTTACCTGATCGGAGTGAACAGATTGGACTAACGCGTCTGTTTCTGTTCTGCATGACTCTCTGATTCTACGAGAAGGATGACGAATAATTCTGAAAGGACCATTCAAGTCAGAACTCTCTTCACTGGAAGTTTATCGTGTCTCTATGTTCACATTGATTGAAAGCTGCATTTGTTAAATATTTGAAAGAGAAGTGAGTCATGCATAATGGGATGCAGACAGGAAAGTGGGGCTGACACCCCAACCTGATCAGCCACAATCTTAGTGCCTGGTGGAGAAGGCTCAAAGTATCTAATGACCCACTCCTGCTCCTCAGTCCCATGTTTTTGTGTTCCATTCTGCCCCTCAAACCTGCTGGACAGGAACAGTTGGAGGCCACTTACTGCTATAACCTGGTTCACAGAAACAGAGGAGACAATTCAGCCTCTCAACATTTATCTTCAGGTCCCTTCTAAATCATTCGCCCTCCCGTCTCAGCTTTGAAGTGATTGGGGAAATGTAATTGGAAAATCCAGGCACGGTTATGAAGGAGACCCCTCATCTCTCTTCACAGAGTTTCCCCTCTCTGCAACTAGTGCTTCATTTGTTGGTCATGTTGGAGACCCAGATTCACTGTGAATACAGCCCCCATACCTCACCCAGAGATGGCTCACAAAATCATCTGTTCTTCCTGACTGCAATATTCAATAACATAACATTCATAAAAATAACACCCACTAACTTTCCAAAAACAGAATGGGAGAACATCAGAAACAGGAACAGGTCGTTCACTCCCCAAGCCTTCCTTCACCTTCACTGAGATCATGACTGATCTGCTCTCGGTCTGAAATCCTCTTTAATGCCCAATTCCTCATAGCTCTCACCTCTCTGATGAGTCAATATCCGTCTACCACCTCTTCAAATACTTTCAGTCATCTAGTTCCCCGAACACTCATGAGAAGAGAAATCCTGACATTCAATCCCACCTGTTTGAAGAAAACACTTGCTGCTCCTATATCATGGTTTATTGATATGAACAAAAGAGGTTGAGACAAGTGTTCAGGTACAAATGACTGGCCCTGATATCAAGGCAGTGGTTGGCTTCTGTTGACATCAAGGAGCCGAACAAAACTGGACTTAATGGGAATCAGAGTAAACTCTCCAGTGTTTGGAATCAAACATGGCACAAAGGAAGATGCTCATCATCTCAGTTCTGGGTCAGCTCTGTGGGAGATCCTCAGGGTAGCTTCCACTACACAAATAGCTTCAGGGGCTTCATCAATGTCTTCCCGCCCGCACCCTCCCCACCATAAGATCAGAAATGGGGATGGTCACTGAAGATTCCACAATGTTCAGAACATTTTGTACACCCGTCAGCTCCTGAACTGGTCTGTGCCAATGTGCAGCAAGACCCAGACTCCATTGAGACTTGTGCTGTTAAAGTGTCAGTAACATTCATCTACCAGCACTGCCTGAAACTGCACATTGCCACAGTGAAATAGAGTTCATTCAGCAACTCACGCTGGTTTCACAGGAATATGAGAAAGCCATTCAGCCCATTGACATTATTGGAGAAGAACAGGGTGGGCCCATTCAGTGCCTCCAGCCTATTACTCAGGAAGAGAAGGAGTCTAGTGTGATGGGGCACACCAGAGCCCCTCGAAAATATTGGAAGGTGGTAACCTAGACTCTATTTTTTTTATTTTAAAGGGAATATAAAGTGACTGTTCAGATGCAATGTGACACTTCAAACTACTTGGTGTGAAGCTAAACACTATTTATTTAAACACGGAAGATAAAATGAAAGCAAAGAATGAGGAATTTAGAATAACGTAATTCTATTAGACAAGTTGACAGAATAATAGATCTAGGAACTATTACTAATGAACTGAACCAATATAGGAAAATCCCATAAACACAGCCCCTGGCAGAAAGGAAAATTCAGACACAGATTGTCACAAAGATTTCTCTCATCCAGGAATTAGCACCAAGAGAAAATTCAGAGAGAGTAGCAGCCAGGACATAGTCACTGAAGCTTCCAACTCTATGGAGACCCCAATAGTTTCTGATGTTGCCAAGAAACCAAAACCCAGAGATCGTAATTTGTGAGAGCTGGCCACACCCATTCAGGCTGCATTAAAATAAAGGCCTCCCTCTCTGTTTATCCAAGTGACCTGAACTAGCCAGCTTGGTAATAATCATTCAATATCTCTCTTCAAATTAACCAGGACAAAATAACCCCTTAAAGCTGCAACATCATCACACTTGTCAGTACATCGAGGTGTCAAACAGGAACCAGGGGTAACCCAGTCAGGCCCTTCGCCCTGTCCAATCGGACAAGGAAGAAGCCAGTCAGTCCCTTGAGTCACTTACACAGCAACAGGATGAGGCCATTCAGCCCGTTGCATCACTCCTACAGCAACAATGGGAGGCCATTCATCCCCTTGAGCCATTTAGGCAGGAACAGGAGGAGGCCATTCCCCCCTCAATACACTTACACAGGCACAGAATGAGGTAGTTGATGATGATTCCTGATGAACTGCTTATACCCAAAACGTTGATTCTCCTGCTTCTTGGATGCTGCCTGACCTGCTGTGCTTTTCCAGCAATCGTCTCTCTACTCCAATCTCCAGCATTGGCAGTCCTCACTGTCTCCTAATTGATGATGTAATATGATGCACAAGTGGAGCAGAGGCTGCACAGACAGACTGGTCCTCGTTGTACCTCCTGGCTCCATTGCTTATGACACACACGTGGGACTTTAACGTGGTCTTCTAGTGTTGAGGAGGGAAGCCATATGTCTTGTGCAAAGTCTCAAGAAGGCACCTTCCATCTCCGAGAAAACAGCCTGGTGTTCTCACTGTAGGGCGGAAGTGGATCCTGGCAACGTCCTTGTAAATTTCTGCTGCACTCTTTCTAATTTAATAGCATCCTCCCTATAACAAGATGACAAAAGTGAACACAATACTCCAAGTGCGGCCTTACCAAAGTCCTGTGTAACTGCAATATAAATTCCCAACTTCTATACTCAATATCCTGCCTGATGAAGGCCAATGTGCCAAAAGACTTCTTCACTGTCCTGTCTACCTGTGACTCCACTCTTTGAGAACCGTGTGCACCTGAACATCAAGGTCTCTCTGCCCACTACACCCCTTAAGACCCTCCCATTCACCATGAAACTCCTACCTTGATTTGAGTTTCCAAAATGCAAGACCTCACACTTCTATATTAAATTCCATTTGCCATTTCTCGGCCCACTTTCCCACCTGATTAAGGTCCTGCTGCAATTTCTGATAAACTTCCTCACTGATCATGCTCCCACTTACTTTAGTGTCATCTGCAAACTTAGTAATCCCCTTCCCCAGCCTCAACCCAGATCCAACCGTTCAACTTAGCTCTGCCCTCTTGAACTGTGCTAACTGTCCATCTTCCTTCCCACCTATCCACTCCACCCTCCCCTCCAACATATCGCAATCACTCCCATCTATATCTTCCTAACGTCCTCCCAGTGACCCTCCCATCAGCCCAGCCCGTACCCTCCTATTATATTTTAGCCCCTTGTCCCCCCGCCACATTCCTGACGATGGGTTTATGCCTGATGTGTCGATTGTCCTGCTCTTCTAATGCTGCCTGATCTGTTGTGCCTTTCCGGCCCCTTACTTCTCAACTATTAGAGACTGAGCAGATCCCGTATCTTGGAAAATTACAACTACTTGTCCTCCCCCCACATCCCGGTTTTCCTTATTAAGTTTTATCTACGGAGGCGAATTCTTTATAGAGATCAGGCACTGACTCCATTCCCAGCCCCTGCCTAGTCAGTGCACTCTCCTGCAGCTCCTCGGCTCCACTTGGGGTCTCCTTTACGAGGTTCACCAATGTCACTGGCTTAAACTCCTTTATAACATTTTTTCCCAAAGTGTCTTCCTTGAATGCCCAGCACTGTGTTTCCCAGCTTACTGCAGTGAAACACCTTTTCATAGTGCCCCTCTTAAACCATCCGTTTTTTTATGCGCAATTTTAAGAACACCTGAGGCCTTTCACTTCCTTTCAACTCCTTGGACTTGTTTTTTCACCTGTGGTAAACTATTGCCAGTGTGCCTTTCTCTATGTTTTCTAGCGTAGGATTTCCCCTTCTCCCAATTTCTATCCCTCACAGGATGAAAATCCTCCCAGAAGCTAAATTTCATCACATGCCACAATGCATATTTACCTGCCATTTCTGCCGTGCTTCTCACTTCTTGAACTTTCTGTTCATTCACATGAATTCTTACCTTCTCTGGAAGTGAGTCTTTCAACTCCTCCAGCAGAATAATCTCCCTTCGAGCCTCACAGGTTTGATCCATTTTTAAGGCCTGCACCCATCTATCAAAATATATCAAATTCAATATATATCTGACCTGGTTCCGTCTCTATATTTCTGAACCGCTGTCTATATTCTTCTAGTACCAATTCATAAGCACTCAAAACAGCCTGTTTGACATCTGCATAATCTCTTGCTCCCTCATGTGACAGCACTTCATATACCTCTCAAGCTGTACCCACCAGCTTAGTCTGAACTAGCATTACCCACAGGTTCACTGGACATGCCATCTGCGGAGCCAATTTCGCAAATGAAATAAAAACGGTTTTGGCATTTTTCACACCGAAATATGGCAATGTATCAACATAGTTGTATACATCCCTACATTCTCCCTTCATCTTCATCCTGCTAATTTAACTTTCTTATCTAATTCCAAACTTCTGAATTTCAATTTCTCCCTCTCTTCCTTTTTCCTTTCTTTCTCTTTCTCTAACTTCTCTCTCTTTCAGCCTCTCTCTTTATCTTCTAACTGCAGTTGTCATATTTGCAATTTAAGTTTTGTTTGAACTCGACTGCAGTTGTCTGCTTCTCTGATACATCAAAGTGATTGACCAACTCGATTATGATGACAGCTTTCCTTTTGTCTCTGGTGAAACACAATTCTAATCTACATGTTAATTCTAAAAGTATGCCCTTCCTTTGTCTTTCTACACTTTCTTGACAAATTTGGGTACCATCTTCAAACCTCAGAACCTGTTTAGTAATTTTAAAAGCCATTTCTTTTCAATTAAATGAATTTTGTCACCTGTTTTATTTGAAGATCTAGGTCACTAACTGCCAATTTATGTAATCTGCTGGGACCTTTTGTACCCCAAATCTGTTCAAATCCCATACGACAAGCCCTCAAACCGTTATGATGTCGATGTTGAACCCCCCTGTTAATTAAGACCACACCCAGAAAAGCTCACCTCGCCTCATACTCTGTTAAAACATGAGTGACAGAGAAGTTCCAAATTCCACGATTAAGAGAAAAAATAACCATTTATAAGTATGTATGTTAACTCGCTGAGCTTGAAGGTTTGTTTTCAGATGTTTCGTCACCATGACTAGGTAACATCATCAGGGAGAGTCTCTGGTGACGCATTGGTGGTATGTCTCATCTTTCTATTTCTAGGTCTTGGTTTCTTAAGTTGCGTGATGTCATTTCCAGTTTTTTCTTCAAGGGAAGGTAGATAGAATCTAAATTGATGTGTTTATTGATGTACTTCTGGCTAGAATGTCATGCTTCTAAGAACTTCCGTGCATGGCTTTGTCCTTGGAAGTGTGTGTTGTCACAGTCAACGTGGTGTCCTTCTTTGTCTATATGTATGGAAACTAGTGGGAGTGGGTCATGTCTTTTGGTAGCCAGTTGCTGTTCATATATCCCGCTAGCACGACAACAGGACAGTCTGAAATGGAGGAAAAATGTTTTTTCTACACTGTTTAATCATTGTGTGTTCAGATAAGGAAGATTGTTCATATGTGTACAACACATTCTGAATGAACAACGGAGACACAGTTAACGAAAGATGATGCACACGATGTATAAAATTTATAAAGCATTAAAACATTATTCGATCCTCATCTGAAGTGATAGCTTCCCTTTTTCTCAACGTTCCCCCTTTTCTGGGATTCCCAACTCTAGTCTCTCATTCTTATCAGGATGTGTGTTAGAAATTCTTGGTTCTGGTTTTCCAACTTATTTCAGTTAATCCTCGTTCTACCAGGAATTAAGTATGTTGGCCTGCTCGGTTCTTTCCAAAGCTAGTGTCTGTCATATTGTTGGAGAAAAAAGTTATGGCATCAGGCCCAGCATTTGAACATATTGCTCTGTTGTACGTGCACTGTACAAAGGACAACAGCACACAGGAATTGCCAAAATGTTGAGGGAAGTATATCTACTTCTTTCGATAATATAGTTTTCTCATTTTTCACATCTCCATATATGTAGCCTCTCTCTCTCTCATTCTCCCTTTGTATATAGTTACGAAATCCACCAGTCATTCTTCGTGGCCCATCTCTCAAAACTCCTTCTTTCATTTTATAGGCAATGCTTTCATTAAGATGTAATGTGGTTATAATTAAGCAATGTAACTACAAAGACATGCGGGAGGAGCTGGCCAAAGTTAATTTGAAGGGGAGCTGAGCAGGAAAGACCATGGAGCAGCAACAGCAGAAGTTTGTGTGGATAATTCGGAAGATAATACCAGAAATGCAACCCCAAGAAGATGAAACATACTCATGGGAGGACAAGGCAGCCATGAGTTACAAGGCATCAAACCAATAGAGAAAACATACAATGTGGTGAAGATGATTGGGAATTCAGAGAATTCATTGGCTCTGAAACTACAAAAGGCTGGCATCACTGACACTACAGAGCTCTTAATCGTGGTCAAGGAGAGAAACAGAGGAAACACATTCACTTCAAACACAGAAGATGGTATTTCTCAAGGAAAAAGATTCAGGTGAATTAAACATTTGAATTAAGAACAGTTAAATTCTTTTGCGGAATGTGTCAGATTGGAAGCATGACCCAGGGAGACAGACCCTCAGCAGAATGAGAGTTTGAAAATGGAATTATTTCCACATCAGAAACCAGGTTAGGTCACTGAGTGCAGGGCTGATGGGTGAATGGGTCTCAGTGAGAATTGGGGAACAGACAGTCGAATTGCATTGCAGATATTGCAGCTCGAACTGCGTATTCATGTATTGCTGTAGACCACAGCAGGAGAGGCAGAACAGCATTCAACCACAACCTGTAATTTTTTGCCAGGATGACACCTCAGTCTGTCATTACCAGCAACACCATCTATGGCTCGGTGACGAGTGTGGGTGAACATGATAGAGTCAGAATCACATGAACCTTAACCTGATGCTAACTCATTCAAGCTACCGTACTTGACCAACAGATCTGATCGAAGATCTGCAGTCCTGTCACGTTCAGTCATAAATGGTGATGGACGATTAAACAAATGACTGGAGGCGAGGGCTCCACAAACATCCCCATCCTAAATAATGGAACACACATGCACATCAGTGTAAAAGAGAAGGATGTTTTATCTGCACCATCCTCTGCCAGAAGTGTTGAGTCGATGATACACCTCACCCTCATCATGATGCCCACAAAATCACAGATGCCAGTCTTCAACTAATTCGATTGGCTGCATGTGAGAGGAAGAAACAACTGAACACAATAGATACAACAAAGGCAATGGGTCCTGACTCCATTCCTGCAACAGGGCTGAAGCCTTGTGCTGCACAACAAGCCGTGTCCCTGGGGAAGCTGTTTCAGTCCAACTCCAACTCTAACATCTCCCTGGCAATGTGGATAATTACTCAGCTATGTCCAGTCCCCTAAGAGGGGAATTATTACAATCTGACCAATTATCACCGCCTCGGTCCCATCACGACAGTCAAATTGGTGGGAGTTCTTTTTGACAGAGATGTCAAGCAGCACAGAAACAACCTGCTCAGTGTGGTTTCCGATAGATCCCCATGTGGAGATAGTGTTGTGGAAATTTCACTGGATTCCTGATCCAGACCAGGCTAATGCTCTGGCAGCGGGTGGAAGTTAAAAACAATTAATAAAATATCGAGATCTAAAATCTAGGATCAGTAATAGTGACGTTGAAGCCAATATCGATTGTAAACAGAATTTCCTTCTCCAATGTACTTTTAGGAAGTGAAGCTCCGGTGATTTCCTGGGCTGGCCTAAAACTGACTCCAAAGACCCTGACATGTGATGAACATTTTAATGGTCTCTGAAACGGCCAAGCAAGGGCACTCATTTGTATCAAACTACTCCGAGGTCTGAAAGGATGAAACCGGACAGAACATCCGGTCTCAGCATTAGTGACGGAAAAGGGAATGGGAACACGGTCCTGTCGACCCTGCAGAGACCTCCTTCCTAACATCTGAGTGCTTTTGACAACGTTTACAGAGCTTTCACACTGACTGCACAGAAACAGCAGGAAAAGAGTAGGTCATACAACACATTGAGCCTCCCACATTCTAGTTCATGAAAGAAATCTCCTCAATGCACTTACCCGACACGATATACATATCCGTTAATGTGAGTAACCTTGAGAAACTATATAATAGGCGGTGCAGTAGTACGTTTGGTCCATCGAGTTTGCTAACCAATTCAATGAAATGATGGTTGGCCCTTCATTTCCACACCGTACTCCTGCTCTCCCACCATCCCTTTACTGTCTCTAAATCCTTATTTATAATCAGTGTCATGGTTTCAAGGTGCGAGCGAATTCCCCAGGTTCACCAGTCAATGAGTGCAGCCAGTTATTCTCATTTCAATGCAGAGTGACCTGCTTGTACCTAATACTGTGGCCCCTTGTTTTAGACGTCCCATCCAGGGGAATTATCATCCCTGCTTCCAATCTGTCTCACCCTGTCAGAGTTTTGTATATTCCACTGAGATGTCCAATCATTTCCTAAACCCCATGGAATACTGGCCCAGTCTCCCAAACTCTGCTCCCAAAACAAGCCCGTCATCCCAGAGACGAGTCTGGTCATCCTTCACTGCTCTCCATCAATGTCAGGTTTGTCCTTTATTAGGTAAGGAAACTAAACCTGCGCACAATACTGCACAATGTTCGAGATGGGATCTCTCCAAGGGCCTTACAGCTGCAGAAAGACACCCTTTCTCCTGGACTTTCATCCCCCTGAAATGAAGGTTAACACACCATTTATCTTCCTCACTGCTTTCTGTTTCGGCAATATTGCTTTCAGTGACTGGTATACAAGGAGATGCAGATCCTTTTCCGTGTTATAGCTCCCCACTTGGTGGGTCTGTGTACACTGGGCAGCGTGCCAATGCCATGCCCAGTATTGACTTCTGGTTACAGAACTCACTGCGCTGCAGGGACCTCAGAGGTTCATGCAGAAGGATCAACAATCAGGCGCATATGTCCATTTGTAGATCAACATGTTTCAACCAATCCCTTTCAAATGATAGGCTGCCAAGTTATCGTTACCACCAAAGGGCACACCATCACCTCTATCCACATTGTTCTCCCTCTGTCACGTATTTACCCATTCACTCCACTTGTCTTCGTCTTCTCGGTGCTTTTTTACATCCTCCTCACCCACTCACAATCCCACATCCGTTAGTGCTGTCGGCAGGCTGGGATATATTGTATCTGATTCCAGCAACCCAATGTTTAATGGGTGTTGTGAACAGCTGGGCCCCAAGCACCGATCCCTGCGACACCTCAGCAACCGTCCTCTGTTAATTTGTATTTATGTATTTCGTGAATCTGGGTGTCACTGCCTGGGCCAGCATTTATTGCCTGTCCCTAGTTGCCCTTGAGAAGGTGGTGGTGAGCTGCCTTGTTGAACGCTGCAGTCCACCTGCTGTGGTTGACCTCCAATGCCATTATGGAGGGAATTCCAGGATTCTGATCCAGCGACTGTGAAGGAGCGGTGATATATTTCCAAGTCAGGGTGGTGAATGGTTTGGAGGGGAACCTAAAGATGATGTTTTTTCCATACATCTGCAGACGTTGTCCTTCTAGATAGACGTAGTTGTGATTGGGAAGATGGTCTCTGAGGATCTTTGGTGAATAATTTCATTGCAGCATGTAGAGAGTAAAACACTGCTGCTGCTGCTGAGCGTTGATGGTGGAGCATTGTGGATGAAGGGACAATCAAACTGGTTGCTATGTCCTGGATGGTATAAAGCTTCTTGAGTGTTGTTGGAGCTGCACTCATCCAGGCAAATTGGGAGTCGTCTATCACACTTCTGACTTATGCATTGTAGAAGATGGACAGACTTTTGGAAGTTAAGATGTGAGTTACTCGCCGCAGTATTCCTACCTTCTGATCTGCTCTTGTAGTTACTGTGTTTATGTGGCGAGACCAGTGAGTTTCTCAGCAATGATTACCCACTCGGACTTGATACTGGGGGATTCAGTGATAGTAACACAATTGAATGCCAAGGGGCAGGTTAGATTGTATTTTATTGGTGATGGTCACGATCTGGCATTTGTGTGGCCTGAATATTACTTGCCACTTGTCAGCCTGGATACTGTCCAGATCTTGTCGCATTTGAACATGGACTGCTTCAGTATCTGAGGAGCCACAAATGTTGCAGAACATTGTACAATCATTAGCGAACATCCCCACTTCTGACCTTAAAATGGAGGGAAGGTCATTGATGAAGCAGCCCTGAAGACGTTTTCGGCCACTGCTCGAGGGACTCCTACAGACTTGGAGCTGAGTTGACTGACCTTCATCAACCATGACCGTCTTCCTACGTGTCAGGTATGAATCTAACCAGCGGGGAGTTTGCCCCTGATACCCATTGATTCCAGTGTTGCTAAAGCCCCTTGATAGCACACTTGGTCGAAGTCTGCCTTGATTTAAAAACTATCAATCTCTTCCCACCACTCGAATTCAGCTATTTTGTCCATGTTTGAACCACGGTAATGACGTCAGGAGCTTAGTGGCCCTGGTGGTGTCCAAACTGGGCGTCATTGACCAGGGTATTGCTGAGCGGGTGCTGATTCAAAGCACTGACACCTTCCACCACTTTACTGATGATCGAGAGTAGACTGATGGGGTGGTAATTGGCCCGATTGGATTTGTTCTGCTTTTTGTATACATGAGATACTTGGTTAATTTTCCACGTAATCGGGAAAAGCCATTGTTGTAACTGTCTTGAAACAGTTTGGCTAGGGGAGTGGCAAGTTCTGGAGCACAAGTTTTCAGTACTATTGCCAGAATGCTGTCAGAGTATGGACCCTATGGAGTATCCAGTATCTCCAACCGTTTCTGGATATCGCGTGGACTGAATCAAATTGGTTGATGACTGGTAACTGAATTGCTGAGGACCACTGGAGTAGGCTGAGATGGATCATCCACTCAGCACTTCTGACTGAAGGTTGTTGCGAATGCATCAGCCTTATCTTATACACTGAGGTGCTGGGCTCTTCCATCATGGAGGAAGGGGTTATTTGTGGAATCTCTTCCTCCAGTGAATTGTTTCATTGTCTGCAACATTTCTCAATTAGATGTGGAAGGACTGCAGAGCTTTGATCTGATCCGTTGCTTGTGAGATCACTTAACGCTGTCTATCACTTACTGCTTATGCTGTTCGGTGCACAATTTGTCCTGTTTGGTGGCTTCATCAGGCTGACACCTCATTTTCAGGTATGCCTGGTGCTGCTCCTGCCAGCCTGCCCATCCATTGAACCAAGGTTGATCCTCTGGAATGATGGTAATTGTTGTGAGGGGGATACGCCAGGCCATGAGTTTGTGTGGGTGTACAATTCTGCTCCTATAGATGAACCACAGTACCTTATGGACACCCAGACTTGAACTGCAAGATCTGTTCAAAGTCTGTCCTATTTAGCACCATGATAGTACCACCCAAAATGATGGATGTGATTCTCAATGTGCAGGTGTGACTTTGTCTCCACAATGACTATGCAGTGGTCACTCTTATCGATACTGTCACGGACAGATACTTCTGTAACTGGCATATTAGTAAGGCTGTGGTCAAGTAAGTTATTTCCTCTTGTTGGTTCCTTCACCACCTGCCGCAGAACCAGTCTAGCAGTTATATCCTTTAGGAACCGGCCAGCTCGATCATTAATGTTGTAGCTGAGATACTCTTGGAGGTGGACATTGAAACCCTCCAACCAGACTACGTCTTGCGCAGGTGCTACCCTCAGTGCTTCCTACAAGTGTTGGTCAGCATGGAGGAGTATTGCTTCATCAGTTGAAAGAGGCTGGTGCATGGTAATCATCAGGAGGTTTCCTTTCCCATGAACAAACTAATGCCATGAGACTTCATGGGATACAGAGTCACTGTTGAGGACTCCAAGAGCAATTCCCCTCCAAACGTATCCCAATGTGCCGCCTGCTGATGAGACAGGAGATATCCAGGGAAGGTGATGTGGAGTCTGGGATATAGTCTGAAATGGATCATCCACTCAGCAATTCTGACCGAAGATTGTTACAAATGAATCAGCCTTATCTTATACACTGAAGTTCTGGGCTCTCCCATCATGGAGGCAGGAGTTATTTGTGGAATCTCTTCCTCCAGTGAATTGTTTAATTGTCCCCAACGTTTCTTGACTAGATGTGGAAGGACTTATACCTTACAGAATCATGCCGTTCAGACAATGTCAGGCTGTTGCTTAACGAGTCTGTTTATTTATACTCACTGTTTCCTGCCAGCTGTCCTATTCTAGAAACATGACCATACATTAGCACCAATCCACTCAGATTTGATTTTGTAAACTGGGCTTGGAGCTTGACCAAACTTGTTCTAAAAATCCATATGATTTACATCCATTGCTTCTCTTTCATTTGTCTCCCAGTCTGTTTCTCAAACATAATTCCCATTTCAAAAATCTATGTTAGTGTTATCTATGAGCATTGCTTTCAGTCCCAATAATTTCTCCTAAACCATTTCCTTACTATGTTCTATATTCCATGTACTCTACCATTTTCCCACACCAGACTTGGTTTTCCTTGTATTGATAGAACGTTCTGTGAAGACAGAACTGAAATAGTGGCTTCATAGTTCTGCCATTTCCCTGTTCTCCATTCTCCATTCTCTGTTTTCAGCCTGTAAGGAAACTGCACTTGTTTTCTCATATTTCTCACATTGATATGATGTATCAAGTTATTACAGTTCACTCTTATAACCCTTGTGAATATACTCTTCAGAAACTCTCAATTCCTGCCTTAAACTGCTCAATAATTGACCTTCCACACCAAACACTCACAGGAGCATAGACTCTGTGCCAACAGAAATTCAGCACGATCTATATTAGCTCCACTTTCCTACAGCAGGCCCATATCCTGGAATGTTATTACACTTCGAATTGCTCGTCCAAGTACTTTTTAACGTTTGTGAGTTTACCCGTGATAATTCCCCTCTCAGGAAGTAATCCCAGAACACAATACCCTCGAGGTGAAAAAAAAGTTTAAATCCTCTCTGAACCTCAAAGTTTTCACTTTAAAAGTATCCTGGCTTGTTCTTGACACACTGACTAAAAGGAACAGCTGCTGTCTATCCATCCTGTCCGTGTCGCTCATAATCTTATCCTTCTGAATCATGGCCCCCTCAGCTTTCTCTGCTCCAAAGTAAACAACCCGAGCTTATCCAGCCTCTCTCCATAGCTGATATGCTCCATCCCAGGAAACATCCTGGTGAGTCACCTCTGCACCCTCTCCAATACAATCACATCCTTCCTGGAATGTGGCTCCCAGTACTACATTCAGTACTCCATTTTGGCCGAACCAAAGCCCTGTATTGCTCCTATAATCTACGCCCTGATTAGGAAACACAACACCAAAGATCCAATTCTGAACTAGTCCATTAACCTGTCCAGTCGCATTCAGGGATGTGTGCAGAAGCACACTCTGAGGTTCCCAGTGTGCTGCCATTCATTGAGTCCTCCCTGCCTGGTTCCTTCTCCCAAAGTGCATCACCTAATATTTATCAAGGTTATATTCTATCTGCCATTGGTCTGCCCATCTGACCATTCCATCTGCATCTTCCTGTAACTTAAGGCCTTCCTCCTCACTGCGAACCTCCCAGACAATCTTTATGTCAAACATACACTTACTTATCACTTCTCCACCAATTTACATCTAGCCCCTCCACATTCACATTGTTTTTTTAATGAATAACACAAATAATAAGGGACACAGCACTGATCCCTGTGGTACGTCAGGGGACACTGGTCTCCAGGTACACAAACAGCCTTCTCCCACCACCCGCTGTCTCCTGATAGTAAGTCAATGTTCGTTGTAATTTGTCAAGTTATCCATCATATTGTGAGATTTTGCATTATTTTTTCAGTTTCCCAGATGGACGTTTGTCAAAGGCCTTCCTACAAAACTAAACAATTGATCTCCTCAAACTAATTCAATCAAAGCCATTGGATGTGACTTCCTTCTGATAAAGTCATGATAATTATCCCTGATCAAACCTTGCGACTCTGATTGGAGTTCAATTTTCTCCTTCCCTATTTTCTCCAGTAGTTTCCTTAACAGTGATCTAATACTCGCTAATCTATAGTTACCTGGTCTATCTCTCCCACCCTTACTGTGAAGTGGAATCGTATTAGCCGTTCTCCAGTCCTCTGGCACCTCCCCTATGGTCAGATTCTAATTAAAATATTCAGTCAGGCTCTTTCGTCCCTTGACCTCAACAGCCGCCTGTAATACAACTCATTCAGACATGGAGATTGGTCCAAATTTATACAGAACAAAGCCTCAAGTTCTTTCTCGTATTTTACATCAATCTGTTCAAGAGCTTCCCCATCCATCTTCGTGAATTCTGTACCTGCCTCCTCCTTCTCCCAAGTAAAATAGATGTGAAGGTCTCATGTAACAATCCATCAATGTTCTCCAGCTTGACACACAGATTGCCCCTTTGTTTCCTAATGGACACTAACTGCTGATTATTCTGTTCTACTTGTCCGTATAGAATATCGTGGGATTCTCCCTGATCTCGCCGACATGTCTTTCTCCATGTCCCTCTGTTATTCAGTCCCCCCTATGTTTCTAAGATTCACTGCAAACACCTCTCATGATTTGAAACTCGAGATCACAGGCGGAGTTTCCACATCAGACAATCTTGCCATTTTAGGGATTATTCTGGATGATACCATTTGCAGTTCCTCTGTAGTCAATACATTATTTCTTAGATTGGGACTCTGAACGATACACAATACACTAAGTGTAGTCTCATGAACACTCGATTCAACTGGTGCACTACATCCTCTATATTCCAATTACACTCACATGAATGTAAACCTAATTTCTACTTTCCCATTTGCATATGTTCTTCCCAATACCTCTTGCTTTAACTTTTCTCACGAGCTTACCTTGTGAGTCCTTTAAAAAAAGCTCATGAATATCCAACTATACGTTACCAATGGTTCTTCTTTGCCTATGTCCACAATAATAATCTTCAAACCATTGAAAACAATGTTTTCCACTTCTGGTTTTCCTTTCATCGATACATTACCATACTCCCCAGTTATATTATTACATTCTATATATCTAGTAGCATATTCTTTGTAATCGAGTCCAACAGACACCCGACTGCGGATAATAAGCTACTGGTCTGTAGTTCTCCACTCCCCATCTTCATCCTTTCTTAAACTGTTGGATAATATTTATAACCTTTGCCTTGTCAAGATTGGCTAAATACCTTTCGGGAATGTGTCGGAAAATAAAGTGAAAATCCGCGTTGCAATCAACATGTCTATTGCTGCTTCCCCTGAAATTCTTGTATGAAGTTCATCTAGTCTGTCAGATTTATAAATACTCAATCCAGCTTTCTTTACAAAGATGACCCCAACATTGATAAGAATGATCTTAGACTTTACTTACACAAGTCCCATGGTCACTTGGTATTTCTGGAAGAATTTCTGGACATTCTTCCATGAAGATAGACACAAAGAAACTGTTTCTTTTCCCTGCGATTTCTCTGTTCTCTGCAATATATTATCCTGAACGCGAACCAACTGTTCCACATTTGATCTTGTTTTTATTATTATTTTCATACATTGATAAACGCTTTTTAGCAGTCTTTATCTTTTTCTTTCGTTTGCATGCTTTTTCTCTTTTTGATTTTCTTCTCAGTTTCTTGGTCATCCTTTGTTGGGTCCTACATCTCTCTGAATCCACTGACTTACTACAACACTTGGCATTTTTCTAAGCTGCCTCCTTTCATCTAATAGGAGGATAAAGGTGGATTTGAAAGAGATAGTCAGAGAGGAGGGTGGACCAGATTGATAGGAAGGAAGGTGGACACATAGGAACGTTCAAAAGGGCGGTGCTGACTTGGAAGTTCGGAGTGGGATAAGATGGGATTAGGGGAAATGGGGAAACGGGGAGATCCACTATGATCCCCTGTGGTTGGAGGGTCCCAAAGCAGAAGATGAGGATTTCTTCCTCCAGGCTTCTGGTGGCTCCGGTTTGGCGATGGAGCAGGTCTAGGACCCTCATGTCCTTGGCAGAGTGGGAAGGGGAGTTAAAGTGCTCAGCCACAAGGCGATGGAGTTGTTCAATGTGGCTGTCCCAGAGATATTCTCTGAAATGATCCACAAGTTGACCTCCTGCCTCGCCAATGTAGAGAAGATCACATTGGGTGTAATGGATGCAGTAGATGAGGAGTTCTGTTTCCCTTCATCACCTATCACTTTCAACTCCACCTTCATCTACCTATCGCATTCCCAACTACCTACCTCCGCTGCATCCCATTCTCATTTATCTCTCAGCCCCCTTGTCCCATAAGCTTCATTCCTGATGAAGGGTTTATTCCCAAAACATCGGTTTATGTGCCCTTAGTATGCTGCCTCACTGTGCTTTGCCAGCACCGCACTCTTCGACTCTGATCTCCAGCATCTGTCGCCCCCACTTTCTCCTCACACCTTCACTGTTCCCAAAAGGTCCTTTATAGCAAAATTTTCAATTAGGTCTTCTGATCACTCAACACCAATTCCTAAATAACCTGATCTCGATTAGATTACTTACAGTGTGGAAACAGGCCCTTCGGCCCAACAAATCCACACCGCCCCGCCGAAGCGCAACCCACCCATACCCTTACATTTACCCCTTACCTAACACTACGGGCAATTTTTAGCATGGCCAATTCACCTGATCTGCACATCTTTGGACTGTGGGAGGAAACCGGAGCACCCGGAGGAAACCCACGCAGACACGGGGAGAATGTGCAAACTCCACACAGTCAGTCGCCTGAGGCGGGAATTGAACCCGGGTATCAGGCGCTGTGAGGCAGCAGTGCTAACCACTGTGCCACCGTGCCGCCCGCGCTTCCCGACATAATGTTAATGTAAACCATCTCACACGTGGTCATGAAATCCATTTTTCCCAGCATTAGCATTCAATTGGGTTAACACAGTTTAGATCTAATTTAAACAGTACATTATTACTGAAGTACCCACAAATGTAAATATCCCATTTCCTGTTTTATAACACGTCCAGTATTTGTATTGCAGTTTTCACTTTGATATATAACTCCCAAAATTGTTTGCTCCTCCATGCTGTTTTTGCGCTCCACCTTACTAGGTTCTGTGGAATGTGAGCGACGTGGGCTCTGGGGAGATTAATGATAGACATCTCTCCCATCATTTATGATCTTCTCCAACTTTAACTTCTCCGTTATGCTGATGGAGTAGAGAAGGACAATGATCTTCCAATAATGCTCTGTATTCGCCCAGAGAGCTGAGACAGCTCCAACCTGGTGGGAACTTTACAGCAGGCTGGTAAAGTGTTGTTGCTGCTGTACAGGGTCTTAGTGAGATCTCATCTGGAGTAGTGTGTACAGATTTAATGTCTTCAATGAAGAAAGGATGTTGTTATATTGGAAGCAGCTCAGAGATGGTTCCCTCAACTGATTCCTGCAATGAAGATGCTAGCTTATAACAAAAGGATGATCAGGTTGACCCAGTAGCCATTGGAGTTTACAAAAATTAAAGATGATCTTATTTGAACATAGCTGACAGAAGGAGTTAACAAGTGAAGTGAATTACACAGATAATGGAGGAATCCATTCTATTCACCAGCCTGTTACACAAGAACAACAGGAGGATATTCAGGCCTTCGAACCTGTTACACCAAAACAGAACGAGGCTATTCAACCCCTATACATTTACAGAAGGACGCCAATCAGCCACTCGAGCCTATAACAGTAGGCCATGCTGCACCAGTATCCTGTTAAACAGCAACAGGGTCAGTCCATTCAGCCTCCTCAAGTCTGTAACATAGGAACTGGATGAGGTCACACAGTGACTGGAGATTGTTACACTGGGATAACAGGAGGCCATTCAGACCCACCGAACCTATTGCAAGGGAATTGGATAGGATAAAAACTATCTGAGACTTCTTTCATGAGAAAGGAAGAGGTAATTTAGACACGTGTCTGTGGTATGGGAACAGGAGAAGACCAATCAGTCCCTCGGTCCCATCTCCGGGATACATGAGGAGACCGTTCAGTATTTCCACCTGTTATGGAGAAGTATGAGAAGACCCATCAGCCCCTCAAAATGTTACATAGCAACAGGAAGTTTCCATAATCTCCCAATCATCGAAAGCATCAACAGGAGGAGGTCATTCTGGCCTTGGAGATGGCAAAATGGGAACACCAGAAAGACGTCAGCCCATCGAGTTTGTACACCAGCAGGATGATGAGTCTATTCAGCCACACATGGCTCTTACTCAGCAATTGGAGCAGATCTCTTAATGCCTTGTGACCATTAAACAGGAATTCAAAGAAAACGTAAAGGTTTTCAAAAGGGGAGAGCTTGTAATAATGGCATACATTAGGGAGTAAAGTGTAGCAATAAACTATTGTAATTTAAAGAAAGTTTTTAGAGTCCATTGTTCAGGACATTTGCAAACTCAAACCACAATTCGTCAGAGTCAACATGGTTTTACGAAGGCTAACTCGTGTTTGAATTGTTTGCTTGAGTTATTTGAAGATGTCACAAACAAGGTGGATAGTGGGAATCCTGGAGATGGAACATATCTAGTCTTCCTGAAGGCATTGGATATGTCGCTTCTCCAAAGAGTAAGTGGTAAGATCAGACAACATGGGGTTAGGAGTAATTTATTAGCTTGGATGAAGGATTGGTTAACCAACAAAATGTAGTCAGGTGGAATAAATGTGTCATTTTCGTTTGACAAATGCAGTTTGTGCCATTGATTTCAGTTCTCATGCCTCAAGCATTTGCAATCGATAGCATTACTGTACTCGGTTGATGGGAGAGAAAATAAGATGCCACATTTTCAGATGACATTAACATCGGTGGGAAATCACTTCGGAGTGATGATGCCAGAGTTTTTAAAACATATCGATAGGTTGGGAGAATGGGCCAACATTTAGCAAGGAAAATTAAAGTGAATAAATATAGGGCTATTCAAGTTGGCCAGTATAATAGAAACACAAATTATTATCTAGATGGAGAGAAAGTTCAAAGTGCTTAGTTGCAGAGGGATCGGGGTATATCACAAAAAACCTGCCTGCAGGTATTGCAAGTAATGAGAAATGTAAGCATAATTTCAGTGTTTATTTATAAAAGGATAGAGTAGAAAGGTAGGGAGTGTTGGTGTAGCTATGCAAGGCATTAGTGAGGCTTCAACTGGAGTACAGTTTGGGTGTCCTGCAGAATGAGGTTTTCCATTGGAGGCCATTCAGAAGACCTTCATTAGATTGATTCCATATTTGATGTGTTTGTCTTATGAAGAGTAATTGAGCAGTTTAGGCCTATACTCTCGAGTTTAAATCAATGAAAGGAGATCTCATTGCGGTCTGTAAAATGCTAAAAGTAATTGAAAGTGAGATGTGGAGTGGATTTGTTTCATGTGGCGCAATCTACAGCAAGAGACTAGAGTTTGAGGATGGAGAGATGGCAGGAAAGTGGAACAGAGGCCGCGTTGACATCAGCCTCATTGAGGGGTTGGATACTCCACAGATGCTCCTTGTTCTAATTCAACCCTTCGACTGTGTTGCCCAGGAATGGGGGAGGACTGGGTATCACACAGGAAGCAGGCACTCAGGATAAATCAGTTAGAGAGAACGTAACCAGTAGGGTCACACAGTGACCAGCGCTGGGTTCTCAACTATTTACAGTCTATATTAATGATTAGGAGGATGGAAGAGATATACAGATGCTGAGTTTGGTGATGTCCACAAGACCATGAGGCCATAAGACATAGGAGTGGAAGTAAGGCCATTCTGCCCATCGAGTCCACTCCGCCATTAATCATAGCTGGTGGGCATTTCAACTCCACTTACCCGCATTCTCCCCGTAGCCCTTAATTTTTTGTGACATTAAGAATTTGTCACTCTCTGCCTTGAAGACATTTAGCATCCCGGCCTCCACTGCACTGTGCGGCAATGAATTCCACAGGCCCACTACTCTGTGGTTGAAGAAATGTCTCTGCATTTCTGTTCTGAATTGACCCCCTCTAATTCTGAGGTTGTGCCCACGGGTCCGAGTCTCCTCGCCTAACAGAAACAATTTCCGAGCGTCCATCATTTCCAAGCCATGTATTATCTTGTAGGTTTCTATTAGATCTCCCCTTAACCTTCTAAACTCCAATGAATACAATCCCATGATCCTCAGCCGTTCCTCGTATGTTAGACCTACCATTCCAGAGGTCATCCATGTGAATCTCCGCTGGACACGCTCCAGTGCCAGTATGTCCTTCCTGAGGTGTGGAGCCCAAAACTGGTCTCAGTACTCCAAATGGGGCGTAACTAGAGCTTTATAAAGCCTCAGTAGCACATCGCTGCTTTTATATTCCAACCCTCTTGAGATAATTGACAACATTGCATTCGCTTTCTTAACCATGGACTCAACCTGCATGGTTACCTTTAGAGAATCCTCGACTAGCAATCCCAGATCCCTTTGTACTTTGGCTTTATGAAATTTCTCACTGTTTAGAAAGTAGTCCATGCTTGTATTCTTTTTTTCCAAAGTGCAAGACCTCGCATTTGCTCACATTGAATTCCATCAGCCATTTCCTGGACCACTCCCCAAACTGTCTAGATCCTTCTACAGCCTCCCCACTTCTTCAGTACTACCTGCTTGTCCATCTAACTTCGTATCATCGGCAAACTTCGCTAGAATGCCCCCAGTTCCTTCATGCAGATCATTAATATATAACGTGAACAGCTGCGGCCCCAACACTGAACCCTGCGGGACACCGCTCGTCACTGGCTGCCATTCCGAAAAAGAACCTTTTATCCCAACTCTCTGCCTTCTGTCAGACAGCCAATCCTCAATCCATGCCAGTAGCTCACCTCGAACACCATGGGCCCTCACCTTGCTCAGCAGCCTTATCAAAGGCCTTTTGGAAGTCTAGATAGACCACATCCACTGGGTTTCCCTGGTCTAACCTACTTGTCACCTCTTCAAAGAATTGTTATGTCGCTGTGATAAGCAAGAGATTAAATTATCAAGAGTGGGTGGAGAGTCTGCAAATAGATTCAGAGAGATAAAGACAATAGATAATAGTTTGGCAGGTAGAATTTAACATGATATAACCTGTCATTTCATATACAGGAATAATGGAAGGCAGTATGTTACTGAAATGGAGAGAGATTACAGGACTTTATGAAACTGTGTACTGGGGGGGTTCACTCAGATCCGTTCAGACATGGGAAGTTTTGCTCTATCCCTGATCGTCAGCTCCCAGACACTCCAAGTGACCCCATTGCTCTCCGTACACATGGAATACTTTGATGTGGTTGATTGGTGGTGGGAATGGTGTTTTGAAACGTGCATCAAGGGAACGGCCTTTATCCAAGATATATTCATTTCTTTCCACGTGGAGAGCCGATGACGATGGGAATGGCTGACTGCTTCTGAATGAAGAGGCCATGACTGCTGCCAGGACAGTGGGTATTCACCAACATGATGTACTGTGCATGGGTACACTGTACCATGAATGGAGAGAGAGCTCCTATAGTTCCTCTACCTCTCCCCATTGACATGAGTATTCTGCAGGTGCGATGTACACCATCGGGAATTCCACTGTACTGGATGCACCCGGCAGCTCCCTGCTGTGGGAGAAACAATCTATTTACCTCATCCACCAAATATATCCTCCATCACCGAATGGTGACATTGATGTTGAGATACTGGCAGATGATGGATATGTCACCTAGTCCTGCCTGGAAAGTTCTGGATCATAGAAGCTGAATAAAACAGTGACCCCACTGGCAGCAGCATCCTCCCCCTGGTGTGAAGCTGCAGGTCGTGTTGAAGGAGGTGACACTGCTCTGTTACCAGCTCCTTGTTCAGTCAGGGTCCCCTCACACTCTGCTCCTGGGTTACGTGAAGCTTGGGAAGCTGTTCCTGGAAAACCTCAATGTGGATATAGCAGATCCCTTTCCCCACACACACTCACTGCGTGGTTTCGAGCTTCCCCTCTCTGCAGCCTCTGCTCCATTTGTTGTTCATGTTGCAGACCCAGATGTTGTTATTACAGTCCCCATGTTCCATACAGAGTTGTGTCAACAAATCCTCAGGTCTCCCTGAATGTCTGAGGCAGCTCACAGCACAACCTACAGAAAAACCATCCTCAGCCCCTCCACTAACTTTTCAATTACAGGAGCCAGTCAGAAACCACTCGGGACCAATGTTGTGGACCAGACCAGATCCCCCCAGAATGTTTTAAGAAGGCCGCTTCGACACAAACCTTTCCTTATTTTGAATATAGATGGGAAGTGTGCCTTACAGATATGCTGTGACTGCTCAAACACGGTCTCTGATCGTGTTTTCCGGGTCCTGGAGGGGGAGGGGGAGCAGCCAGAAGTCGTGGTCCATATTGGCACCAACGACATAGGTAGGAGGAGTGCCGAGGATGTTAGACAGGCTTTCAGGGAGCTAGGTTGGAAGCTCAGAGTTAGAACGAACAGAGTTGTTGTCTCTGGTTTGTTACCCGTGCCACGTGATAGAGATTCCAGGAATAGGGAAAGAGAACACTTAAATGCGTGGCTACAGGGATGGTGCAGGAGGGAGGGATTCCGGTTTTTGGATAACTGGGGTTCTTTTGGGGACGGTGGGACCTCTATTAACAGGATAGTCTACACCTGAACCTGAGGGGCACCAGTATCCTTGGGGGGAGGTTTGCTAGTGCTCTTGGGGGGGGGGGGGGTTTAAACTAACTCTGCAGGGGCATGGGAACCCAGATTGTAGCTTCAGGGTGCAGGGCCTGGAGTGTAGGGAGGTTAGGAACATGGCATCAATTTCAAAGGAGGGTGCCTGTAAACAGGAAAGTGGCTTGAAGTGTGTATACTTCAATGCAAGAAGTATACGAAATAAGGTAGGTGAACTTGCAGCGTGGGTTGGTACCTGGGACTTCGATGTTGTGGCTATTACGGAGACATGGCTAGAACAGGGACAGGATTGGCTGTTGCAGGTTCCAGGATTTAAATGTTTTAGTAGGGTCAGAGGTGGGGGTAAAAGAGGGGGAGGTGTGGCATTGCTTGTCAAAGATAGTATTACAGTGGTGGAAAGGACGATGGATGAGGACTTGCCATCTGAGGTAGTTTGGGCTGAGGTTAGGAATAGGAAAGGTGAGGTCACCCTGTTAGGAGTCTTTTACAGGCCTCCTAATAGTCCTAGAATCATTGAAGAAAGGATAGGGAAGGTGATTCAGGAGATGAGTGACAGTTATAGGGTGGTTGTTATGGGGGACTTTAACTTTCCTGATATTGATTGGGAAAGCTATAGCTCAAGTTCGTTAGATGGGTCAGTGTTTGTTCAATGTGTGCAGGAGAGTTTCCTGACACAATATGTAGACAGACCAACAAGAGGTGAGGCCATACTGGATTTGGTTCTGGGTAACGAACCAGGCCAGGTGTTAGAATTAGAGGTAGGTGAGTACTTTGGGGATAGTGACCATAATTCGGTGATTTTTACTCTCGTGATGGAGAGGGATAAGTGTGTACTACAGGGCAAGAGTTATAGCTGGGGTCAGGGAAATTATGATGCTGTGAGGCATGACTTAGGATGTGTGGCTTGGAAAAGTAGACTCCAAGGCAAGAGTGTAAATGATATGTGGAGCTTGTTCAAGGAGCAACTATTGAGTGTCCTTGATAATTATGTATCTGTCAGGCAGGGAGGAAAGGGTCGTGCGAGGGAGCCGTGGTTTCATCAGGAATTGGAATCCCTTGTTAAATGGAAGAGGGCGGCCTATCTCAAGATGAGACGTGAAGGTTCAATTGGGGCGATTGAGAGTTATAGGGTAGCCAGGAAGGACCTGAAGAGAGAGCTAAGAGCAGCAAGGAGGGGACATGAAAGGTCCTTAGTCGGTAGGATTAGGGAAAACCCTAAGGCTTTCTATCGGTATGTTAGGAATAAAAGAATGACTAGGGTAGGAATAGGTCCAGTCAAGGATAGTAGTGGGAAGTTGCGTGTGGAGGCGGAAGAGATTGGGGAGACACTGAATGAATACTTTTCTTCAGTATTTACTCAGGAACAGGGCATTGTCGTCGATGTGAATACTGAGTCACAAATAAGTAGAATGGATGGCTTTGAGGTATGTAGAGAAGAGGTGTTGGAAATCCTGGAAAAGGTGAAAATAGATAAGTCCCCTGGCCCTGATGGCATTTATCCCAGGATTCTCTGGGAAGCAAGGGAGGAGATTGCAGAGCCATTGGCCTTGATTTTTATGTCCTCTTTGTCTACAGGAGTAGTGCCAGAAGACTGGAGGATAGCAAATGTGGTTCCCTTGTTCAAAAAGGGGAGTAGGGATAACCCTAGTAACCATGGGCCGGTGAGTCTCACTTCTGTTGTGGGCAAAGTCTTAGAGAGAATTGTAAGGAATAGGATTTATGCACATCTGGATAGGAATAATGTGATCAAGGATAGTCAGCATGGTTTTGTGAAGGGCAGGTCGTGCCTCACAAACCTTATTGAATTCTTTGAAAAGGTGACGAAGGAGGTTGATGAGGGGAAAGCGGTAGATGTGGTATATATGGATTTTAGTAAGGCGTTTGATAAGGTTCCCCATGGTAGGCTACTGCAGAACATACGGAGATATGGCATTGAGGGTGAGTTGGAGGTTTGGATTAGGAATTGGCAGGCTGGAAGAAGACAGAGGGTAGTAGTTGATGGTAAAGTTTCATCTTGGAATGCAGTTACGAGCGGTGTTCTGCAAGGATCTGTTTTGGGACCATTGCTGTTTGTCATTTTTATAAATGACCTGGAGGAGGGGCGAGAAGGTTGGGTGAGCAAGTTTGCGGATGATACGAAAGTCTGTGTAGTTGTTGGCAGTGAGGCAGGATGTGGCAGATTATAGCGGGATATAGATAAGCTGCAGAGCTGGGCAGAAAGGTGGCAAATGGAGTTCAATTTAGGTAAGTGTGAAGTGATTCACTTTGGTAAGAGTGACAAGAAGATGGGGTACTGGGCTAATGGTCGGATATTAGGTAGTATGGATGAGCAGAAGGATCTTGGTGTCCATGTACACAGATCTCTGAAAGTTGCCACCCAGGTAAATAGTGCTGTGAAGAAGGCATATGGCGTACTGGCTTTTATTGGTAGAGGAATTGAGTTCCGGAGTCCTGAGGTCATGTTGTATAAGTCTCTGGTGCGGCCGCATCTGGAATATTGTGTGCAGTTTTGGTCGGCATACTATAGGAAGGATGTGGAGGCACTGGAACGGATGCAGAGGAGGATTACCAGGATGTTGCCTGGTATGGAAGGAAGATCGTATGAGGAAAGACTGAGACACTTGGGGCTGTTTTCATTAGAGAAAAGAAGGTTTGGGGTGACCTGATTGAGGTGGACAAGATGATTGGGGGTTAGATAGGGTTGACAGTGTGAACCTTTTCCCGCGTATGGAGTCGGGTATTACAAGGGGGCATAGCTTTAAATTAAGGGGGGGGGGGTAGATATAGGACTGAAGTTAGGGGTAGGTTCTTCACTCAGCGAGTCGTGAGTTCATGGAATGCCCTGCCAGTAGCAGTGGTGGACTCTCCCTCTTTATGGGCATTTAAGCGGGCATTGGATAGGTATATGGAGGATAGTGGGTTAGTATAGGTTAGGTGGGCTTGGATCGGCGCAACATCGAGGGCCAAAGGGCCTGTACTGCGCTGTATTCTTCTATGTTCTATGTTCAAACCACTCAACATTAAGCAAAATATAATCTATTCAAATGCTTCAGTTAAAATACAATCAAAGGAAAGAACATTTTGGGATAGCTTATATATTGGAACACTTACACAAACATTAGATACCGTACCTTCTTGGTATACACCGCTTGGCACAAAGATATATTCAAATACAGATCCTTACAGCAGTTTTCCAATCCAGGGGGAAACAACATCAACAGAGATCTTAGAGAAAATCAGCTAGGTATCCTGTAATAAAATTTACAACCCTTTTGGGAACTCCAGCAGCTTCTGAATGCTTCAGCTAAAAACAAAATGAGAAACCCTGGTCTGGGAGAGCTGGCCACTGCCCGTCCATTGTTATCACCGTTTTAATGAAACCTAAAGGCTTTCTCAGTTATTTACTTGGAGTGCTTTCAGACAGCAGTTCTGCACCTCTGCGTTTAAAACCTCTCTTAAAAAGCAAACCAAGAGAAAATACAGTGGTGATATTCTCACAACTCCATCTTTAATAAAATAATCCATCAATATACAAAGGTGGATTCATTTTAGACCTCCTAATTGCCCTCTATTAGTAGACTGAAATGCATTTACTTCACACTGACTGTGAGCATATAAATGTTCACAACTTGTTTGGATTTCAGACATTTTACTCCTGCCACAGAATGTCTTTGTCTTTCTTCATCCAAGTCTCCAGAACGTGTCAAAACGGAGGTTTTCTCGCCCTGTCACCTGTATAATTTCAAATTGAATGGCAGCAATAATAAGCTCAATCGAAACAGACTGGTATTTTTCTCCCTAACCGTCTCCAAAATCTTGAAGAGGTCACGATCAGTGATAAACATTTGTCTCATATATGTTATTCGCAATTTAAATGCTGAAATGTTGTAACGCCAACACCAAGCTCAAGGCCTCCTTCCCCATTGTGGAATAAATCTGTTGATGTTTCCACTGGACACTCCAACCACACGTTACATAATGGAGCACTCCTCATCTCTCCGATCGTCCTTCTGAATGACATAGCTCCTTCTGTCTCAGCATAAAAGAGTTACATACTTCTGTACGTCTTAATGCTCTAATTTCTTTACCTGCTACTCCTGGCCTATGCCAATAAACCTTACTCTCACAGGTACATGTTTTAAGAAGATCTCGCACATACTTCTCCATCTCTCACAGAAACCAAACTTTGATTTCTGAACTTAATCATCATCATCAGCCATTTCGGTTTCTAATCTTGCCATTGTTACTCTCTGCTCTTCCACGCGAGTTCTCACGACTGCAGGAAGTAAATTATTGAACTTCTCCAAAATAAGAATCTCTCTAAGAGTGTCATAGGTTTGCTGTGTTTTTAATACCCTTACCACCTTTCAAAATTACTTTGTTTGGTCCTTTCAAACTCAATGTGCGTTTAACCAGGGACCCTTTTTCAGATTCCTGAAACGCTGTCTGTCAGCTTCTGGCACAAGCTCATATGCACTTCAGATGGCTTTCTTCACATCCTCATAATCCCCAGATACCTCCTCCGATTGGGATGCAAATACCTACCAGCTTTGTTTGGATCAGCTAACTTCACATGGTCACTGAGCACTGCATTTGTTTAATCACTTGCTCAAATGAAATTCCAAAGGCTTCTCCATCCTTCTCATCAAATTTAGATAATGTCTGGATGTATTTCAACAGAACCCCATTAGACCATTTCTTACAATAGGGTTGCTCAACCTTACTATCCTCCTCATCCCGCTGACCGTCTACCTTCATCTCCGCCTTCTATGTCAACTTTCCTCTCTAACTGCTAACTTTTTAAGTTGAATCTCTGTGCTCTTCTTCTGTTCTTTTCTCTCTTTCTTCTTCATTTTTTTTTCATTTTCTTTTATTTCTACTTTTCATCATAATTCAAACTGTTTCAATTTCTTCTCATGTTCAAAGTGCCTCATTTGAAATTCAATTCTAGCCATTTCCAAAGAGTCTCATGGCGGTTCCACCAAATGTAATTGCCGAGCTATAGCTGTAATTATCTCTCATTTTCTCACAGACAAACACAACCCCAACTCCAGCTTGTCGGTCAATTCGTACAGCTTTGCCTTCATTACCTTTTGTAAAACCCCCAAGTTCACTTCTCCACACCCAGAAAATTCTTAATGACTGAAAGAATCTTTATACACAAAACACTGTTTAAACCAACCGAATTCAACATTAGATTAGATTACTTACAGTGTGGAAACAGGCCCTTCGGCCCAACAAGTCCACACCGACGAGCCGAAGCGTAACCCACCCAGACCCATTCTCCTACATTTACCCCTTCACCTAACACGACGGGCAATTTAGCATGGCCAATTCACCTGCACATTTTTTGGATTGTGGGAGGAAACCGGAGCACCCGGAGGAAACCCACGCAGACACGGGGAGAATGTGCAAACTCCACACAGAGACTCGCCTGAGGCGGGAATTGAACCCGGGTCTCTGGCGCTGTGAAGCAGCAGTGCTAACCACTGTGCTACCGTGCCGCCCCAAAACATTTGGAACAAAAGGCGCAAACAGCTACCATACTCGACCTTTGAACGCAATAGCCTCCCGGTGCATAACCTCCAGTGTCTGCAGGAGCTTATTCAGGATTCTCTGGTTTCCTCCCACAATCCAAAGATGTGCATGTCAGGTAAATTGGTCATGCTAAATTGTTCATAGTTTTCAGGGATGTGTGGGTTGGGTGCCTTTGTCGGGGTAAATGTGTAATAATAGGGTAAAGGTCTGGGTAGGTTACTCCTCAGAGGGTCGGTGTGGACTTGTTGGGTCGAATGGCCTGTTCGCACACTGTAGGGATTGTAATTCTGAACCCAATTTGGTATTATCGATTTAGAACCAGACAAGAGTTCCCAGTGCGATATGGACCAACCAGACTGCCTCAAACTAGTTTAAGAGGGTAGCTTCGATGCCAACCTTTTCTTATTTTAATGGTAGATGTGAAGTGGGTGTTCCAGATGTGATGCTACTAGTCAAATCACTCACCATTAAGTAAAACACAATGTATATAAACACTCTAATGAAAATCCATTCAAAATGACGAGGAATTTAGAATAATTTAACTGTGGAAACCTTAACCGAATAATGGATACAGTACCTTCTACAGATGAACTGTTCCAATATACTAACATCACCTAAACATACCCCTTGGCCAAAAGGAACATTCAGACATGCATTCTTGCATACAGTTCTCCAATCCAGGAGGAATCAGCATCAAGTCAGGTTTGAGAGAGAGTAGCAGCTGGAGATGAGTTACTAGGCCGTTGTTACTACTATTTATTAAAAACTCTAAAAGTGTCGTAAGTTATTTACTTGAGCCATTTTCAGCAGGCAGTTTGGCCTTTAAGATCTCTTATTTAAAGAAAGGAGAAAATAACTTTTTTTAACGTGTCAGCATTGTCACACAATTTAGATGCCTGGTCCTTTACTCTAGGGGCTTCCTCGCGCTACTGATCGCAAAGTCACCTGAGAGGGACAAATTCAGGTACAGACCAAGTTACAAGGATGCGTCTCATAATTTCTGAAACACCCCTGTCCATGGACCATCACGTGGGACATAGCGGGAAGTGAACAACAGTCTGACACACACCATTTCACTGCTTCTCAGCTTCACAATGATTACACCCGATACACTAGGGAACCAAAAGCTAAAGCCAGGGAAAGATACAGAGGGACAGAAAGATTCACATTAAAGACAGAAAGAGACAGTTAATTAACTGAAAAGATGTTGTGGAAATATGGGAAAAAGACAGGGCAGTGGGACTAACTGGAGAAGTGAGATCTTTGAGATTAAAATGACAAGAATGAAAACATCGAATAAAGGCATTTTCAGATCAGCTGGAATGGTTGTTTCCATCAAGTTCTGAATCTGCTTCACAGAATACCACAAAACAATATAAACTGGGACAAGATGACAGCCCAGCATGGAGAGCTGTGCAGATCATGCTAGTGTGTTGCTCAGTAAACTGCACTATCTGCCCAGCATAGAGAGCATTGCAAACTTTACTATCATATGCAAACTATACTCGCATCAGATTACTGTCTACAATGGGAAGGTTTGCTGCGTGTGTGTGTGTTCACCAGAAACTGAGGGACTGTGCGTGTGTGTGTGCGCCATAGGCGTAGTTGAATGCAAAACTCATTGTTTGTGAAGGAACGCACATGGAGGAAATTATTTTAAATAAGAACAACTAGCAGGGTTTTTGTTAATCGACAGAGAGAGAACGAGAGAAGTTTGATGGACAGATGAGATAATGTGTTTGAGAATGTCAAAGACACAATAGCAACATACATCGGCATACACATGAATGACAAATGGTTGGGAGTTTGGTGTGAGTTCGAATCAGATTTGCTTCGGCAGGTTTGAAACCGGGAGTGTCAGCAGTAAATTATTGGCTTCCTTAAGACTGTACTTAATTGCCCAAGGGTCAAACAGCAGATGGACTAAACCAGTGAGACATATTCTGGAGTGGTGAGTATTTCAAGTTAGAAATGGTCAGGGAATGGTGTCAGGAATCAGCTCATGGTCAAAGGGATCACCCACAGTTGTGACTTGTCTGCTTCAGCCGCAGATATTGGTCAGGGATGAGATGCAACCAGTGGCAGGAAGTGGAGTTTGTAACCAGAACAGTGGAGAGTGACCTCCATGCTGTTAATATTTAAATAACAAAGGCAATGATACAATAAATTGTAGTTCTCCGCTGAAACTGAGTAGGTCAACATAGAGACCCATGAGTAACGCTGACAGAGCAGCGAGGGAGACAGTAATTGAACACATTCCTTGTTGTAGTTAGTAGGGGTCTGTAGAGTGAATATGTGGATCAAGAGTTTCAACAGGAAAATAATAGTGACAAGAACTGTAGACTATATAAAAGAACAGTAATACAGTCATAACTGGTTTATAGAGAGAAAACAAAATCTGGACAGTGACGCTTACCAGGAACACCAAAGATAGCCAGGAAAGGATAATAAAAATATTGAAAATTGAGAAGAGCGTAATAGATCCGCGATATTAATGACAACCAATTAGATGCAGGAAGATACCAAACATCATCAGATAAACTCATGTCTATTGTTGGAAACTGCCAGTCTAATGTTCTCAGATTCTGATCTCTCCTCCCCCTCTCTCCAAATCTGCTGATCCCTGTCAGTGCTGTCGGTGGTGGTCCAGTTCATGTTATGGGATAACACATTGAACGGCGTCGATTTAGCATTTAAAGATGGAAACCCTCCACTGGAATAATTAGAATCCATGGAGATTGACATTAATCACAGTCACGAAACAAACACTGGGTAACCGAGCAAAGGCTACGACAACAGATGAATGGGCACCGCACAACAATAAACAGACAGGAGTGTTCCCTCCCAGTTGGGGAACACTTCAGTGGTCCAGGATCTTCAACCTCGGACTTTCTGGTGACCATTCTCCAAGGCGGACTTCAGGACAGGCAGCAGCGAAAAGTGGCCGAGCAGAGGCTGATAGCGAATTTGGATACACATAGGGACGACCTCAACCGGGACCTTGGGTTCATGTCACATTACAGGTGACCACCATTGCACTAGACACACACACACAGGCACTCCTATACACACACATACATACGGACACACATGTAAACAGACACGTACACAGACACTCACACACACCCTTACAGACACACACACTCCCACACTCACACGGCACTCTCCCAGAGACTTAGACCACTCTACACTCATGCACATACATATACACACTCTCTCACTGTTACTCAAAACCCCCACCCCAGACACGCACACACACTCCCACACTCACACATGCACCCCCTCACAGACTTAAGACACTCGACATCACTACACACACATATACATTCTCTCTCACACTCATAAGCCCCCAACCCAGACAGACACAGACACACATATACAAACCGATAAAGACCCACATGCACACATATATTTTGTGGGATGAATTTGTACTTGCGGAGTTACATTGTATTTTGCTCAAAAACTGCATGGATTCATGTAAAACTCTGTTATCTCACTTTTCAGATTAGAATCAATCTACACATCATTGCATAGACAGAGAACATAGGGGGATAACACCTTCAAATATATTGTCTAGCTTACACTCACTGTCACAGCTAACCTGAGAATGCAACGTTTTTTTTTTAACAAAGGTTTTGTGATTTACACATGAAAGAAGTGAAACTATCATGGTATTCGAACAGATGAAAGACTCAACAGACAATCAAGGTAGTTTTCAAGATATAATTTCAGTTACATCACACTGTAAATTTTTGCTATAAATTCTGTGTCTTAGAAGTGTGTCCTCCACTATCACCTGATGAAGGAGCGGTGCTCCGAAAGCTTGTGTGATTCCAATTAAACTTGTTGGACTATAACCTGGTGTTGTGTGATTTTCAACTTTGTACATCCCCGTCCAACACCGGCATCTCCAAATCACGACTGAGCACACAGGCTCAATTAACCAGTTCCACACATCACTTTTCATATAACTACAAAAGAGAACATTTACTGAGTTTGGATGGAATGGATGAGGGTTGCTGAGGGATGGACCATAAATCTTTAAATCTTTTTTTAAACTTGGAAATGAGAGTAGTAACAGAACACTGCAGGGGTCTATGTATGTTCCACTCTATTTATGAAAGAGACAGTTATAAAATAACAGAGCGTTTGCATAAAGAAAACTCAGGTAGGCAAGTTTCTAGATTCCTTATTGACCAATGTGAGGCCACTCCTGGTTTTAAGTGCCCTGCTACCAAATCCTTTCATAATCTTGAGACAGAGCATTGAGACTGCTGCTCAGCAACAGGCCGAAGCAATTCTGTCCTTATGGACCTCTTACAGAGGGATAAGAGAAGCCCATTCAGCCCATATTAGCCTGTTGCTACTTGAAAATGTGGAAATCTAGAACATTGGCACATTTTGCCAATAAGGAGAAAATGAGGACTGCAGAAGCTGGAGATCAGAGCTGGAACATTTGCTGCTTGAAAAGCGCAGCGGATCAGGCAACGTCCAAGGAGCAGGAGAATAGATGTTTCGTGCTTTTCCAGCAATACATTTTTGACAACATTTTGCCAACAGAATCATTCAAAACAAAGAGATGTTTCGCTGCAGCTGTATGAGGTGGTATTGAGTATGCACCTGAAGTGCATTGCGTTGGCTGTGTTACTGTAACTGAGAAGGAATGGACCTCCATCAGATACAGTTTAACGGCTGCTCATAATCCATGGGTTGCTGTATCATTTAATGTCTCGGGTCTGTGACACAATGACAGGAGGAAGCCATTCAGCCTTTCCAGTCTATTTCAGTGAGCCACGAGGAGCCTATTCAGCCACTCGAGCCTGTTACAGAGGGGCAGGAAGTGTTTCTTTAACGTTCTGTTATGCATAAATATTAGTTTTAAATTAGTTGTGGAATAGGGAAGACCTGATGTAAACATTAAAGTTCTAACTTTGAACAAGGCCAATTTTGAGAGTGTTAGGCGAGCCCTGTGAAAGGCTAATTGGAATACGCTATTCACAGGTAAAGGGATGGTTGGAAAATGCAAGGCCATCAAAACCTCATTTCAAAGAGTCCAGAGCCAATGTGTTCCTATTAGTGAGAGGGGCAATGCTGGTGGGTGCGTGGAGTGTTGGATGGCTAGATATATTGATGCTCTGGTCAAGGTAAGGAAGGAGGCATATGTCAGGTAAACAGAGCTGAGATCAAATAAATCCAGAAAGATGTATAAGTGCAGCAAGTGCATAGTCAATGCGGAAATCGGGCCAGAAAAATGTGGACATGAGATGGCTTTAAAAATAGGGTTAACGAGGCATTGAAGAAATTCTACAAATCCTTTAGTGGCAAAAGATTAACTAGGGAGAGAACAGGGCCCCTTAAAGGTCAGAGCTGAAAATGTGTTGCTGGAACAGCGCAGTAGGTCAGACAGCATCCAGGAACAGGAGAATCGACGTTTCGGGCATAAGCCCTTCTTCAGTCCTGGATGTTCCCTGGATGCTGTCTGACCTGCTGCGCTGTTCCAGCAACACATTTACAGCTCTGATCTCCAGCATCTGCAGACCTCACTTTCTCCCCTTAAAGGTCAGTAAGGCTACCTATGTGTGGAACCATACGAGATTGGAGGGATACGAAACAAACATTTCTCCTCAGTATTTAATAAGGAGGAGGTTACAAGAGCGAGAGAAGGAATAAATATATAGTGATACATTGAAAAGTGTCTATATTACAAGGAGGTGTTTGACATTTTAAAACACATAAAGGTGAACAAATCCCTGGGACCTGATCAGTTGAATCCCAAACGTTTGTGGGAAGTCAGGAATGAGATTGCTCAGCATTTTGATGATGTATTTGTATCATTGATTTCCACAGGTGAGGTGTCAAAAGACTGAAGGGCTGCTAACATAGTGTCATTATTTAAGAAGATAAGGAAAAAAAAGGTAACCATAGATCGCTGAGCCTGACGTCAATGTTGACTAAATTGTTGGAGGAGATTTTGTGGGAAAGGATGTGTATGCATTTGAAAAGACATTGACTGAAGAGGGCTTTGTACATTGGAGATCACGTCCACTGACTCGGTGTAATTTTTTGAGCAAGTGATGAAGGTGATTGATGAAGGCAGGAGAGCGGATGTTGCCTTTATGGAATTCAGTAAGAAAACCAAAATGTTCTACATGGTAGACTGGTTAGACTGCCTGGAATCCAGGGAGAGCTCGGCATTTAGATTCAAAATGTTCTTGGATTTTGGAGACAGGGCATGACAGTGGAAATTTCTTCATTAAACGTGGAGACCTGTGACCAGTGGCGTGCCGCAAAGATCAATAGTGGGTCCACTGTCTTTGTCACTTATACAAATCATTTGCATTTGAGTATATGAAGTACGGTCAGTAAGTTTGTACATAATAACAAATTTCGTCGACCGTGAAGAATGATCTCTCAGACTATAATGGGACCTTGTTTAGGTGAGCCGAGGAGTGGCAGATAGAGTATATTTTAGTTTCATGTGCGGTGTTGCATTTTGGAAAAACAAATCAAGGCAAGACATGATAGAACTCCATAGAAATTATCGAATCCCTACAGTTAAGAAGAAGGCTTTTCGGCCCATGGAAGCCACACCATCTCTCTAAACTGTATCCCACTGGACAAACCCCTACCCTATCCCTCTGAGCCTGCATTTCCCATGGCTAATCCACCTCCCCAACACAACCCTGTGTACGGTGCGCAATTTAGCATGGCCAATCTACCCTTACCTGTATATCCTTATACTGTCGGAGTAAAGCATAGCACCCGCAGGAAACTCACGCAGACACGGGGAGAATGTACAAACTCCACACAGTCAGTTATTCAAGGATGGAATTAAACCCAGGTCGCTGCCCTGTGAGGCAGCAAAGCTAGACGAGTGATCCAGGTTCTCTGTTCCTTGAAAGTGCTGTCACAGGTAGATAGCGCAGTGAAGAAGGCACTTGGTGATCTTCCATTTATTGGTGCGTGCTTTGAGTCGAAACATTTGCATGACATGTTAAATATGTACAGGACATTGTTTTGGCCAATTTTGTAATATTGCCTTTAATCCTGGTCTCCCTGCTGTCGGAAAGGCGTTGTCAAACTTGAAAGGGTGCAGAAGAGATTTAAAAGAATATTGCAGGTGTTAGAGGGTTAGAGTTGCAGGGAGAGTGTGAATAGCCTGGGGCTATTTTCAAGTGTTGAGGCTGAGGGGTGACCTTAAAGAGGTTTATAAAATCATGAGGGGCATAGATAAGGCAAACAGCCAATGTCTTTTCCCAGGATAGACGAGTCCAAAATTAGAAGACAAAGGTTTAAGGTGAGAGGAGAAAGATTTAAAAAGGGACATGAGGGACAACATTTTCACACAGAGACTGCTGTGTGTATGGATTGAACAGCCAAAAGAGGTGGTGGAGTCAGGTACAGTTACACCATTTAAAAGGCATTTGGATGGATATATGCATGGGAAGTGTGTAGAGGGAGATGGGCCACCTGCTGGCAAGGCGGACGAGATTAATTTAGGATATTTGGTTGGTATGGATGACCAGACCGAACGATCTTTTTCCTTGCTGTACATCTCTGAGAGTCTATTGACTCTTCAGTGTATAACACTGGAACAGGAGGAGGCTATTCAGCATCTGAATACTGCCAGTCAGCTTGTTTGCTCAATTACTGAGAGTCAAATACAAAAATACATCATTCAGAATATGATGGTGTTTTACAGAAACAGGAGAAAGGCCTTTAGCTAAGAAAAGCTTTAAAGAATGTGAAGAGGCCATTCAGTCCCTCACCTCAATTCCACAGAAACAGCAGGTGAGCACAGAGCTATTGGAACCTGTTACTCAGGAGCAGGAGGATGACATGTATTTTCACAAACTTGGGATCAGGAGGGAGTCATTCAACTACTTGAAACTGGACACAGGAACAGGAGACTCAACTGTTCGAGACTGAGACACAGGAACAGGAGGCAGTCACTCAACTGGAGGCAACTGAGGCCAGAGGATCCTGTTACACAGGAACAGGAGGAGGTAATTCAGTCCCCACCAGTATGGGACACTGGGAGAGAAGGGGAGTTTGCTTGGAACAAACAGAAATATATGATAAGTTGCATTAGTGGTCCATTCAATCCTGCCCCAACATTCACTAAGATCACGGCTGATCTGATGATGATCCCCTCATTCCATTTTACGGAGACTGTCCTCTCTGCAGCCTCTGCTCCATTTGTTGGTCATGTTGCAGACCCAGATGCTGCAACAACACTCACCATCACTCATCCAGAAGGATGGATCTAACAGGATAAGTCAGGATTTGAGGGGTCCAATCACAAGAATAAAAACACAAATAAAGGTATTGTCAGATGTTCCTACTCTCACATTCGCAATTCAACTCACATAACCAGCTCATTCATTATACTTTCAGGATGGAGCACTGTGTAGATCCGGCTAGTGTACTGCTGAATGCAACCCAGCTATGTCCAGAGTGGAACTCTGTGCAGCCCACGCCAATGCTGGATCTATAATCCTGGGCTAAGTGTCCAGCTTGGGGAGCTGTGCAGTCCGCACTGGTTCATTCATATGTAATGTGCAGTCCGCACTGGTCCATTCATATATAAACCCAGGCTGTTGCATTGTTCGGTAACACTGTGTTAGATCGCAGCTCAGTGAGGGGCAACTTGCAGCCAATTTTGGAACTGACAGAATATGCAGCTCCCATTCATTTACAGATCCATATCTCCACTGTGCCTTGACAAGGGGTGCTGCGAATGTGAGAGTCACTGCAAGGAAGAGATGTAAATGGAAACAATTTAAATACCAATAGTTCTGATTAAGGCGCATGTCACTCTAGTATTTAAAGATGAAATAACTGAGAAAATATCCAATGAGATTTTGTAACTGATGCAAACAAGTAAGAGGGGGATGGTGATGTTATGGTGGTTGTACTATACGCCTTCAAATAATCAATGGGAATTAGAAGAACAAATATGCAGGGAGACTGGCGAGACTTGCAGGAGCAATAGGGTTGTCATAATCGGTGATTTTAATTATCCTAACATACACGGCGACTTCCAGAGGGTTAAGAACTTATATGGAACGTAATTTGTTAAGTGTGTTCAGGAAAGTTTCCACAAGCAATATATAGAGTATCCTACTTGGGAAGGGACAAACTGGACCTACTTTTGAGAAATAGGGATGGATAGATGACGGAGGTAAAGTGGGGGAGCATTTTGGGAAAAGTGACCAGAGCTGTATTAATATTAAAATAGGTATGGTCGGGACAAAATTGGTCCACAGATTCAAGTTCTAAATTGTGGCAAGGCGAATTTTGCTTGAATTAGACAGGCGATTGCAGGGTTTGATTGGAGTAGTGTGTTTCCAGGTAAAAGGATACCGTGAAAGTGGGAGGGCTTCAAAAGTGAGATATCTCGAGTTTACGGTTGATATGTCCCTGTGAGGGTGAAGGGAATGTGAGGCTGGAAGAGAGAACCCGGGATGACAAGAGATATTGAGGTTCTGACCAGAAAAAAGGAGGCGTCGCTCAGGTACAGGCAGCTGGAACCAAGGGAATCTCTGGAGGTACACAGGGGATACAGGAGTTTACTGAAGAAGGAAATCAACAGGGCTAAAGTGGTGTATGAGAAAGCCTTGGTTGAGCAGTTTAGGATGAATCTAAATTCAGTATAGTAAAGAAAAAGAACAACTAGAGAGAGAATACGACGCCTTAAAATCCAAAATGGGCATGCATGTGTAAACCTTCAAGAGATGGGTGAGGTCCTCAATTTCCCCTCTGTGTTTACCATGACGAAAGACATGTAGATCTGTGATCTTTGGGAGGTTAGTTGCGATATCTTGGTACAGTTCATATCACAGTAGAGGTGCTGTTGGACATATTAGAATGCATAGAGTCAGATAAATCTCTTGGTCCTGACTAGATATATCTAAGAGCACTGCACGAGGCAAGAGAAGATAGTTCAGGGGCAAGGACCCAGAAGACTGGGCAGGAGCAAATGTCGTGCCCTTATTCAGAAGGGCTGCAAAGGAAAGCGTGCAAAGACCCGTCAGCTTCACATCTCTTTCCGGAAACCACTTGAGAAGGTTCTGAGATATAAGATATGCATGCATTTGGGAAGACAGAGTTTGACTTGGAACAGTCAGCATAGCTTTGTGCCTGGCAGATCATGCCCGACAAATTTTGATAGAGTTTTTGAGGAAGTGACCAGGAAGGTTGACGAGGGCAGGGTGGTGGACATAGTCTATATGGATTTCAGTAAGGCCTTTGATAAATTTCTACATGGTAGGCCGCTCTGGAAGGTTGGATTACATGGACTCCAATGTAAACTGGCAAATTGGCGACACAATTGGCTTGACGTTATGAAGCAAATGACTATTGTGGACGGATGCTTGTCGGACTGGAGGCCTGTGGCTAGTGGAGTGCCTCGGGGGTCGGTACTGGGCCCATTGCTGTTTGTTATCTATATCTATGGTTTGGACCAGAGTGCACAACGCAACGTTAGTAAGTTTGCAGATGACACTAAAATAGGAGGCATCGTTTACAGTGAGGAACGTTATCAGAAATTGCAGCAGTATCTTGATCAGCTGGGGAAGTGGGCTGAGAAATAGCAAATGGAGTTTAATACAGATAAGTGTGACGTCTTGCATTTAAGAAAGTCAAATCCAGGTAGGAGTTTAATGACGTAGTGGAACAAAAGGCCGTTGGAGATCAGGTGCACGGTTGTCTGAAATTTGAGTCGCAGATACACAGGACAATGAAGAAGGCTGTTGGCACATTGGCCTTCATCAGCGCATTGAGTATAGAAGTTAGGTGGGACGTTATGTTATAGTTGTACAGGATGTTGGTTCGGCTGCAATTGGAGTATTGTGTTCAGTTTTGTTCACCTTGCTCTAGAGAGGACATTATTGAACATGAAAGAATGTAGAACAAATTTCCAAAGATGTTTCCTGGGCTAAAGGCTCTAAGTTATAGGCAGAAGTTGGACAGGTTAGAACTTATTTCTTTACAGCGTAGGAAATCGAGGGGGTTCTTATAGAAGTGTAGCCCATATAAACTCATGAGAGGCGTGCATGTGGCGAATATGTCAATTTTCTTTCCCAAGGTTGGTGAATCGAGTACTAGAGGACATCCATTAATGTTTGGAAAGGATGAAAAATGTAAAAACGAAACTGAGGGGTAACTTTTTAACATAGAGTGTAGTACGCATATGGACTGAGCTGTCAGTGAAAGTGATTGAGGTGGGTACAATAACAACATTGAAAAGGCATTTGGACAAATACACAGATAGGAAAGGATGAGAGGGATGCAGAACAAGGGCCGGGAAATGGGGTGAGTCTGGATGGACATTTTGGTCGCCATGGACCAGCTGGGCCAAATGGCCAGTTACACTGGCAGTCTCGTGCAATATGACTGTAAATCAGTGTGTGTTTGGGTGGAGACAGGGTAGGGGGGGGTAAACTGAGATAAATTGTCATGGAAGGATATGTTCCCAGGTTTAGAATGTTGAAATAAATTCATTCCGATAGTATCATGCAACACGGGTCAGTATTTCGAAGAATTATGAGTGAAAGGGATATTGCTGTGAGTTCAGGCGATGGAGAGTTTTGGATGAGCATTTGTTCTGCAGCTTTGTAACTGGGAGTGAGGACAGCAGAGTCTTCGCCTCACTGGGCTGGATCTAACAAAAAACTGTCGCAGTGACATTTTCATTGAGTGTGACAGAGGGGTTGTCTGCACGAGGCCGAGCTGGTTTCATGGTGCTATCTTAACAAACTCATCTCATTAACTACCCATCCCACTCCATAGTGTCCCTCTCATACAATGCCAGCCCGATTCTCCTACCCATCAGGACTGGAGGTACTCACAGTCGTCCGGATGCCCCTGGATATTCCGTGATCCCTGACACTGGTGCCATCTTTAAACGGCCAATGGGCTCACGTTTGCACCTCTCAGTTTGGAGCTGTCCTGCACGTTTTCCCCGAGCATGGCAGCGAAGGGGAAATTACACCGTGGTTTGGCGACAGCAGCCCGGAGATCCTGGTGGATGGGCTAGCACAAAGGGGACCATACTCTTCCCAGAGGGGGCCACACTACCAGACCTACCGAGAATGGTCTGAGCTCACCACCCAGCTCAGTGCAGTATCTGCGGTCTGAAGAAGTGTCCAGCAAAACAGGACAAGCATCAATAAACTTCCCCATTCTGTCAGGATAAGGGTCACCATATTTTCTCTGCTCCCTCACACTCATTGTATATCTGATAGAACACTGACCCCCGAACAAGGCTCATGCTCCACCACTTACACTACTGCATGCAGCACCTTCCCTCTCTTTCTCTCTTGCCTTTCTAATCCGCCCCCTCCCCACATAGTTATAGCATATTCTGGAGAATGTCAATTATGGAATTTTCCAGGTATTGTTCCAACTTATTCCAGTTTCAGGAAGACGGCTGTGCCCCAGTGTGTAACACGTAAGAGGATGGAGTAGAGATGTGCGTTTTCCACATCACAAACAATTAAAATCCATCATGAGGCCATTCAGTATTTCAAATATGCTGCAACATTCAATACGTTCGGGGGTGATCTGATGGTTTTCTCAGCTCCATGTTAGAGGAACTTTCAGTCATTCAACCCCCAGGTTCCTGTCACCGAGCAGACGGTTCTCAGACACTTCATACCCCGGGTTTCTTCGAGCATGTGTTCATAAGGCATTTCCCATGGGGACGGACTCTCTTAAATCATCTGATTTATAAATTCATGCAACAGTCAGCAGGCTTTCCACAGACCAATCAAAAACATGCACTTATTTTATGGTTATCGATATCCAATCACAATTAGTCATTCTGGTTATTAAACTGGTCTCACCTTATTGTATTCAGCCAAGGACAACTTCCGAACGCTTGTCTCATTATAAAACATAATTTCTAGCAGAGAACATTTTTATCTCAAATGCACTTTTTTCCTTGACATTAAAAATTTTCTTGCCCTTTTTCTGTTCCTGATTCTGTGTGTAACAGTTACACAGTCTCCCACTGAGTTGGCTGGATGGTTGGTTTGTGATGCAGAGGGAGGCCACCAGCGCAGGTTCAATTCCCCACACTGACAGAGGTTACCATAAAGGGGATGCTCTCTCAACCTCACCCCATCACCCGTGTGGTGACCTTCAACATAAACCACCATGAGTGGTCTCTCTAATGATAGTTATTTGGGACTCTAATCTAGCAATGTTAGCATTTTAATTTTTTAGCAATTTTTATTATTGAAAAATATATTTCATTATTATATTAAACCAATAACAAAACAACTCAAATAACTGAACAAAATTACATCCACGTGCATGAATATACAAAATAAGTTAAAGTCTCTAAACGGACAGAAGAAAAACAAAAATAAACAACAAATAATAAATAAGTAATATGGCTCAGCGTAACAAAATGGTAGCTCTCGTTCTTCGAGAGCATTAACTGGTAGACATTCATACGTTCATAATTCTAAATATGTGATTCATTAGACAATATCGTCATGGCTATATAAAAGCCCTTTTTTAGAGTGGCAGATAAGCCTGTATCGCGGTAATCCAAAAACGTTTGGCATATCTTATATGAATCTCTGCTTTTCGGTGCACCATACTGGTGAGAATGTCCAAAGGGATATTCTCCATGACGAGCTTACAACCACCCAACAGACCCGGACGTTTTTCAGACATCCAACACAACAGAATATTTTTCTAGCACAGGAACTATGGGGGAGATACTGAAGGAGTATTGTGCATCAATATTTACTGTGGAAAAGTATATGGAAGATACAAAATGTAGGGAAATAGATGGCGAGACCTTGCAAAATGTTAATATTACAGAGGAGGAAGTGCTGGATGCCTAAAGGTGGATAAATCCACAGGACCTGATCAGGTGTACCCTAGAACTCTGTGGAAAGCTAGAGAAATGATTGCTGGGACTTTTGCTGAGATATTTGCAATATGGATAGTCACAGGTGTGGTGCCGGAAGACTGGAGGTTGGCTAACGTTGTGCTATTGTACAAGAAGGGTGTTAAGGACAAGCCAGGGAGCTATAGACCAGTGAGCCTGACGTTGGTGGTGGGCATGTTGTTGGAGCGAATCGTGAGGGACAGAATGTGCATGCATTTGGAAAAGCAAGGACTGATTAGGGATAGTCAACATGGCTTTGTGCGTGAGAAATCATGCCTCACAAACTTGATTGAGTTTTTTGAGGAAGTAACAAAGAGAATTGATGAGGGCAGAGGGGTAGATGTGATCTATATGGACTTCAGTAAGGGTTTTGATAAGGTTCCCCATGGGAGATTGAATGACATGGTTAGATCTCATGGAATACAGGAGGACTAGCCATTTGGATACAGAACTGGCTCAAAGGTAGAAGACAGAGGGTGGTGGTGGAGGTTTGTTTTTCAGACTGGAGGCCTGTAACAAGTGCAGTGCAACAAGTATCGGTGCTGGATACACTACGTTTTGTCATTGACATAAATGATTTGGATGCGAGCATAAGAGATACAATTAGTAAGTTTGCAGATGACACCAAAATTGGAGGTGTAGTGGAGAGCGAAGAGGGTCACCTCAAATTGACCAACTAGCCAATAGGTTGAGAAGTGGCAGTTGGAGTTTAATTCAGATAAATGCGAGGTGGTGCATTTTGGGAAAGAAAATCTTAGCAGGACTTATACACTTAATGGTAAGGTCGCAAGGAGTGTTGCTGAACAAAGAGACCATGCAGTTCATGTTCATAGCTCCTTGAAAGGGGAGTCGCAGGTAGATAGGTAGAAGGTGTTTCTTTTTTTTGTCAGAATATTGAGTGCAGGATTTGTAAGATCATGTTGCGGCTGTACAGGACACTAGTTTGGCCAGTATTGGAATATTGCGTGCAATTCTGGTCTCCTTCCTATCGAAAAGATGTTGTGAAACTTGAAAGGGTTCAGAAAAGATTTCAATGATGTTGCCAGTGTTGGAGGACTTGAGCTATAGAGAGAGGCTGAACAGACTGGGGCTATTTTCCCTGGAGCGTCGGAGGCTGAGGGCTGACATTATCGAGGTTTACAAAATTATGAGGGGCAAGGATAGTGTAAGTAGGTAAAGTCTTTTCCCTGGGGTCGGGGAGTCAGAATGAGAGGATATAGGTTTAGCGTGAGCGGGGAAAGATATAATAGAGAACTACGGGGCAACTATTTCACACAGAGAATGGTACGTGTATGGATTGAACTGCCAGGTGATGTCAGGGAGGTTGATACAAGTGCAACATTTAAGAGGCATTTGGATGGGTGAATGAATAAGAAGGGTTTGGAGGGATATGGGCCAGGTGCTGGCAGGTGGGATTAGATTGGCTTGGGATATCTGGTCGGCATGGAAGGGTTGGACCGAAGGGTCTGTTTCCATGCTGTACATCTCTGACTCTATGACTCTATGGCTAATATTAATCTCTGTTTTTGGTGCACCATGCTGGTGAGAAAGTCCAAAGGGATATTCCCATGATGAGCTTACAAAGACCCAACAGACCCGGGGAGTTTTCAGAAATCCAACACAACAGATTATTTTTCAAAACAAAAAGTAAGGATTTTGTTTTCGCATATGCATCTGCGTAAGTTGCTCTGGGCATGCCCAGGAAAGGGAAATCGGGTCCATCTCCAATTCGGTCCCCAAGACTCATTCTAACACACCTAACACCGTGCTCCAACATATATGAAGCCTGCAGCAGGACCACATACAATGAGTAAGAGTGTTTGTACTCATTCTGCATTTAGGACATGCTGAAGATAACCCCACTTTGAATTTTGAGAGAAACCCTGGTGTCAGATAGACCCTATTAATAATTTACAACTGCATGGAATGGGTTCTATTATCGATCAAAATCCTTTGAGCATTTTCTTGCTGTATTGCCCTCGATCTGACGCATTGTCCTTCAAGTTTTAACAGTATTGCTAATCATTAGTTTTTGACAATGCTCCATAAATATTGTCATTTTATCTAAGAATAGCAGACTGTTAAGGGTTCACTTTGGCTGAGAGGATTCAATGTCTAGCCGTATTGATGCCAAGTCCTCAGCGGTCCAGGCACTAACATAGGATGATAAAAGAGCTTCATTGATTGCTTTTAATCGGGGAGATTTACCCCCAACAATCTGTGGGGCAGCTGCAATTTTGTTAGCTTGATAAAGAATCGCGTGTGGTACCAAATAAAAGAGCTAAACCCGCCATAATGTTTCCTAAGTATCCTAAGCATTTGCACGGGTGCTAGGAAATGAGAAAGGACATTCATTTTAATAACAGCTATGCGACCTAGCCAGGATATTGAAAATGCCTCCCATCTTTGAAGGTCTTGTTTAATTTTGTTAAACAAATGGACACAGTTCACGTTTATTAAATGATCAAAGACAGATGGAATTAATATACTGAAATAGGGAAACCACCCTCGCGACCATTTAAAAGCAAACCAGGATTTGCCCTCAGTATCAGGTATTTCCCTGAGACCTCCCATCGGCATGGCCTCCAACTTTGTAAAATTAATCGTATCACCCAGAAAGGCAACAAGCGAATTAATGCATTGCATCACATGAACTACCGAAATTGCGGGATTTGACAAAAGAAAGACCCTCATCGGCATACAATGTGACGTCTATCCCACTTCTGGGTCAGATATGATGGCCTCCCGACGGATGGCCTCCTCAAGTGGCTCAATCACCAACGTAAACAACAATGGCGAAAGGTGTCAAATTTGTCGGCTGCCTGGAGCAATATAAATATTACTGGTTGGCACACCATTTGTGAGAACCGCAGCCAGAGGATCGCCGTAAAGGACCCTCACCCACTTGATAAAAAATTTGCGTACGCCAAACCGTTCTAATGTACAAAAGAGATCCGGCCACTCAACCCAATCAAGTGCCTTCACTCATCTAAAGGGATCAATAATCCCTGGTCAGATTGTTGTTGACACTCTTGGATCATATTGTGTAACCTCTTAACAGTGTAAGAAGATCTGTGGCCCTTTATAAAGCCTGTTTGGTCCTCTTTGATTTCGGAAGGCAGAAAAGTATCCAGCCTAAATGCACGGATCTCAGACAGGATTTTGAGACCAACATTTAAAAGTGAGATTGGCGTGTAAGAAGCACAATCCTCCAGGGTCTTCCTTTCTTCAGCATCAGAGAGATATGAGCCTCTCTTAAGGATTGAGGGAGGTGTTAGTGACTATGAGTGACGGAACGTGTTATACATCAACCCTGACAATAGGTTTATAAATTATTTATAAAATTCACTCGGAAATCCGTGAGGATAGTGCGCCTTTACATTCTGAAGCTGCTTCACACCTGCGCTGACAATGGTGCATTAAGGCACAACACTTATTCAGGGGTTACTCCTGGAAGACCCAGATTCTTGAAAAATGACTCCATCTTAATCCATCTATCCTCAAAATGTTCAGTCTGAAATAATTCGGAGAAAACTCTCGGACAGGCTGCATTAATCTTTTTCGATTCGAAGGTAAGGATCTCAGTACCTTCCCTAATTGAGGTAATGGCTGGAGAGGGGCGCTCGTTTTCCTGCCAAGATAGGCTAAATACTTGCCTGGCTTATCACTATGTTCAAACACCCTTTAATTTGCAAAAGTAAGTACCTTCTTGTCTGCCTGTGTGAGAGTGGAATTCACTGTAGACCGAAGAATTGTGATCCTCTGCAGCTTAGCCACTGAGGGTCAATTACAGTATGCCCTCTCAGCTGCCCTCAGCTGTCCCTCAAGCCAGCGTTCCTGCTCCAACTTCTGCTATATCCTAAGGAATAATCATTGCCTTGGCATAAGCCTGAACAATTTCCCATAGAATGGATGGTTTACTGGTTAAATCTGAATTAATGAGGAGAAAGTGAGGTCTGCAGATGCTGGAGATCACAGCTGAAAATGTGTTGCTGGAAAAGCGCTTTTCCTGCTGCGCTTTTCCAGCAACACATTTTCAAATCTGAATTAATGTCTAAGAAAGATCTTAATTCATTAGAGAAATACTCAATGATCTAATTTGCCTTAAGAATAAAGGGATACATTCGCCAGTGTCTCAAATCTGTCATATTGCACTTAATGTTAATCAATAAGTATGGTCAGAAATGCTAATATTCCCAATTGTGCAGGATGCCACCGAATCTAAGATTGTTGCAGGGATGTGGAAGAGATCAATCCTTGTGTGGCATTTCTGCGGGTTAAAGGAGAAAATAAAATTCAAAGTTTGTGAGAAGATTTGTAGCTCGGGTGCTGGTTGTTGTTGTTCTGTTCGCCGAGCTGGAAATTTGTCTTGCAAACGTTTCGTCCCCTGACTAGGTGACATCATCAGTGCTTGGGTGCTTCCTGTGAAGCGCTTCTGTGATGCCAGAGGAAACATCACAGAAGCGCTTCACAGGAAGCTCACAAGTACTGATGATGTCACCTAGACAGGGACGAAACGTTTGCAAGACAAATTTCCAGCTCGGCGAACAGAACCACAACAGAAAGTACAATCCCTACTTGTGAGGTAGACCTGCCTCCAGGCATCCACCAGCTCTAGTTCTGCACACAAATCCACTAATTGCTTGCATTACAACGAGAGTATTGGGGGACCTTTGGACATCCTGTCAACCATGGGGTCCATAAGGCAGTTGAAATCTCCTTATCCAATAATGTGCCATGTTGCAAGATAACTGAATTTGGATAATGCATCTACCAGGATTTTAAGAGTGTGCGCCGGGTGCAGTGGTGGGGGGGTTTGGGGGAGGGTCGCAATTACCAATCAAAATATTGGATTATTTACCATAATTCAAGGCTTTGGGGATTATGATCCTCCCGTTAGTTTCAAATACAATCTAGTAATTTAAATGGAAGATTCTTCTTATCCAGTATGGCTTCTCCCCTACTCCTAGTATTAAAAGACGAGAAATAAACCCGATCAAACCCACCCTGCTGTAATGTCAAATGTTCCTTGTCATCTCCTGGAACAGAGCAACATCCACCCTCTCTTTTTTAAGACTAGAAAGTAAAATTTTCCTCTTGATTGGGCAAAGGCTCCCCTTAATGTTCCAGGTACACTATTTAAGCACATCATTATCCAGAACACACTGTAGCAACATTTGAGAGAGGAGGAACGCGAATTACTGATCAGAAAAAACAAAGTCTCATTGACCTTAAAAACTACACAAACTAAAACTATTACAACGGACAAGCTCTCAAAACTTTCCAAAACTAAACATATAAAAACCCAAAAAACAAACAAAATCGATCGGGGAATTTAAAATGACCACAAAATTTTCGCTTTCTCTGCAGAATCAGACGGGTTCATGGATCCATTCAATGCAATATAGAGAACCGTTGGGTACCAGAGGGAATACTGATTCCCGAGTCCCCTTACTCTTCTCTTGATAGATATTAGACTTGGAAGTCGGTGACCACGTTGGTGATAGCGATCACAATGCTGTTATGTTTGCAGACAACACTATGTTGGTGCAGTTGTGCATAGTGACGAAGGGTGTTGTAGGTTGCAGAGAGACATAGATAAGCTACAGAGCTGGGCTGAGAGGTGGCAAATGGAGTTTAATGCGGACAAGTGTGAGTTGATTCACTTTGGTCGGAGTAACCGGAATGCAAAGTACTGGGCTAATGGTAAGATTCTTGATAGTGTAGATGAGCAGAGAGATCTCGGTGTCCAGGTACTCAGATCCTTGAAAGTTACCACCCAGGTTGACAGGGTTGTTAAGAATGGATACTGTGTTTTAGCTTTTGTTAATCGAGGGATCAGTTCTGGAACCATGAGGTTATGCTTCAGCTCTACAAAACACTAGTGCGGTCGCACTTGGAGTATTGTGTACAATTATGGTCACCGCCTTATAAGAAGAATGTGGAAGATTTGAAAAGGGTTTAGAATAGAGGGATATCGACCATGTGCAGCTAGATGGGACTTGTCTATAATAGGGGGATATGGACCATGTGCAGGTAGATGGGACTAGTTTAGAATAGAGGAATATGGACCATGTGTAGGTAGATGGGACTAGTTTAGAATAGAGGGATATGGACCATGTGCAGGTAGATGGGACTAGTTTATAATAGAGGGATGTGGACAATGTGCAGGTAGTTGGGACTAGTTTAGAATAGAGGGACATGGACCATGTGCAGATAGATGGGACTAGTTTAGAATAAAGGGATATGGGCCATGTGCAGGTAGATGGGACTTGTTTAGAATAGAGAGATATGGACCATGTGCAGATAGATAGGACTAGTTTGGAATAGAGGGATATGGACCATGTGCAGGTAGATGGGACTAGTTTAGAATAGAGGGATATGGACCATGTGCAGCAGATGAGACTAGATTAGAATAGAGAGATATGGACCATGTGCAGGTAGCTGGGACTAGTTTAGAATAGAGGGATATGGACCATGTGCAGGCAGATGGGACTAGTTTAGAATAACATCATGGACAGCATAGACCTGGTGGGCCGAATGGCCTGTTTCTGTGCTGCACTCTTAAGTTTTCTAACTTCCCAGCATCTGCCCCAGCATACTGAAATTGTTCGAAAGGATGTGTCAATAGATAATAACTGGCCACTTAGAAACACTTTTGATAAAATTATTTGTTTTTAAGGCTGTTGGATTTAATTTGTTGGTATGAATATAAATAGCAGAATTGTAAGGGTGTAGGAGGGGTGTTGTGGTAAAGGGGATATCGTGTATTTGAATTATCAGAAAGCATTACACAATTTTCAATAAGGGCTAAAGAGCAACTTGGTAGAGAATAGGTCCCCTTAAAGATCAATAAGGTCACCCATGTGTGGAACCAGAGGAGATGGGTGAGATATAAGACAAAATAGACTTTACAATATTTACTGTGGAGAAAGACATGGAAGCTCAGGAACATGGGGAAATAAATAGTGATGTCTTGGAAAGAATCCTCACCAGAGAAGAGAAAGTGCTGAAATCTTAAAACAAATAAAGTAGATCAATCCTCAGGAGCTCATTAGGTCTGTGCTAGAATATTGTGGGAAGCTAAGGAAGAGATTACAGTGTCCCTCACAGAGATATTTATATTATCAACAGACACAGTGAGGTGTCGGAAGACTGGAGGGTTGCTAATGCTGTTCCGTCACTTAAGGACTGCAGGGAAAAGCCAGGAAATTACAGCCCCATGAGCCCAGTGATGGGGAAGTTGTTAGAGGAGATTCTGAGAGAAAGGAGATCCTTAATGAGAGGTCCTGAATGAATGCTATGTCTCAGTATTCACTGCTGAGAAGGGTCTTGTCGTTTGTGAGGGCAGCGTGAAACAGGCTGATGTACGTGAACAGGTGGATGTTAAGAAGGACGATATGCTGAGAATTTCGTAAAAGAAAAGGACAGATAAGTCACTGAACCAGACGAGATGCGTCAAAAGTTAGTACAAGAAGCGAGGGAATGGATTGCTGCACACCTGGTTATGACCTTTGCACACTCACTGTCCACTGGAATCTTACCAGATGATTGGAGGCAGGAAAACATTAGTCCCTTGTTCAGGAAAGGGAATAGGGATAATCCTGGGAATTGCATACCTGTCAGTCTCATGTCTGTGGTGTGCAAATTATTGGAGAGGAGTCTGAGAGACAGGATTTATTATTCCTTGTGAAACTATAGTTTGATTAGAGGTAGTCAGCATGGTTGTGTAATGGGCAGGTCATGCCTTACAAGTCTTATTGAATCTTTTGAGAATGTGATGAAACACCTTTATGGCTCATTCAGAAAGTACGGAGACATGGAATACAGGGAAACCTGCCTGCCTGGATACGGGATTACTAGGCAACACAAGACAAAGGGTGATGGTAGACAGAAACAATTCATACTGGAGCTGAGTGACCTGTGGCTTTCTGCAGGGAGTTGTTGCAGGACCTCTGCTCTTTGTGATTTTATGAATAAGTTGGATGTGTGAGTGGAAGAGTTGGTCAATAAGTTTGTCAATGACAAGGGGGATGTTGGAGTGGTGGATAGTGTGGAGGGCTGTTGTAGGTTGCAATGGGGGCAATGACAGGATGTAGAGCTGGGCTGGAAGTGGCAGATGGAGTTCAATCTGGAAAAGTGTGAAGTCATTCATTTTGAAGATTGAATTTGAATGCAGGATACAGGGTTAAAGGTAGGATCCTTAGGCGTGAGGAGAAACAGAAGGATCTTGAGTTCCAAGTCCATTGATCCCTCAAGATTGCCACCGAAGCTGATACGCTTGTTAAGAAAGAATATATTGTGTTGGATTTCATTAGTTTGAGAATTGAGTTTTAAAGCTGTGAGGTTATGCTGCAGATCTATAGAGCTCTGGTTAGACCCCACTTGGAATATTGTGTTCAGTTCTGGTCCTTACATTACAGGAAGGATGTGGAGGCTTTAGAGACGGTAAAGAGGACATTTACCAGGTTGCTGCTTGTACTGGAGGGCATGTCTTATGAAGAAAGGTTGATGAAGCTAAGGCTTTTCTCATTGGAGTGAAGAAGGGTGAGGGGTGACTTGGCAGAGGTGAACAAGGTGATGAGAGTCATATATAGAGCGAATAGAGAGAGGTTTTTTACCCTGACATAAATAGATATTACAAGGGAGTATAATTTTCGGGTGATGAGCGGATGGTTAAGGGGAGATTGCAGAGTTAGGCTCATGTGGCTGAGTGGAATGCACTGCCAGCGGTGGCAGTAAAATTAGATGCATTAGGGACATTTAATATACTTCTGGATGAGCACATGGATGATAATAAAATGAAGGGTATGGAAGTTAGAGTCATAGAGATGTACAGCATGGAAACAGACACTTTAGTCCATTTTAGTCCAACCCAATCGAGTCCCACCTGCCAGCTCTCGGCCCATATCCCTCCAAACCCCTCCAATTCATATACACATCCAAATACCTCTTAAACGTTGCCATTGTACCAGCCTCCACCACTTCCTATGGCAGCTCATTCCATACAAGTACCGCTGTCTGCATGAAAAAGTTACCCCTGAGGTCTGTTTCATATCTTTCCCCTCTCACCCTAAACCTATGCCCTCTAGTTCTGGACTCCCCCACCCTATGGAAAATACTTTGTTTAGTTACCCTATCCATGCCCCTCATAATTTTGTAAACGTCCATAAGGCCACCCCCCCCAGCCTCTGACACGCTCCCTGGAGCTCAAATCCTCTTACCCTGGCAAAATTCTTGTAAATCTCTTCTGAACCCTTTCCAGTTTCCCAACACCTTTCTGATAGTAAGGAGATCAAAATTGCACGCAATATTCCAACAATGGCCTAACTAATGTGCTGTATAGTCGCAACATGATCTCCCAACTCGGGACTCTGACCAATAAAGGAAAGCATACCAAACGACTTCTTCACTATCCTATCTACCTGCGATTCCACTTTCAAGGTGCTATGAACCTGCACCCCAAGGTCTCTTTGTTCAGCAACATTGCCTAGGACCTTACCATTAAGTGTTTGAGTCCTGTTAAGATGTACTTTCCTAAAATGGAGCACATCGCATTTATCTGAGTTAAACTTTATCTGTCACTCTTTTTTTAATGTTATGGTCGGATAAAGCATTGGCATGTCACCCTGGCCGAAGAGTCTTGTTCTGTACTGTTCTGTGTTCTACCTGTGGTATCTTAAACTGGGTAATAAGCTCAGATCAGTGTAAAATGATATGGCATTCAGGAGAAGCTAGTCAACTGGACAGAAAATTGGACTTGATGGTAAGAGACAGAGGGTGATGGGAGACATGTTGTTTTTCTGACAGGAGGCATGTGACCAGCGGTATAGTGGGTCCCCTGTTGTTTGTCATTTGGATAAATGGTTTGGATGGGAATATTGGTTTCCCGTTAAGTAAGTTTTTTGGGTGACACTGAAATTGGTGGTAAAGTGGACAGTGATGAACGTTATCTGTGATACAACAGGATGAACAGTACTGCTTCAATAGTGGGCTGAAGAATAGCAGATGGAGTTTAATTAGATAAAGGTGAAGTACTCCATTTTGGTGAAACAAACCAGGGCGGGATTGTACAGTTAATGTTCGGGCCCTGGGTAGTGTTGTCAATCAGTGACCCAGGGATGCAGGTACACAGTTCTTTGAAGGTAGTGTCGCAGGTAGACAGGCTGGTGAAGCAGGCGTTTGGGAAGGTTTCCTTCATTGGCCAGAGCATTAAGAGTTGGAGTTGGGACATCATGTTGTATCTGTACAAGATATTGGTGAGGCCACCATAAAAGCATTGTTGATCAGTGGGAAGAACTCATCTGGTTCACTGACCTCCTTTTGTGTAGAACATCTGACATTCTAACCTGGTCTGGCTAACATGTGACTCCAGACCCACTGCAATATGGCTGACTCTGAGCTGTCCTCTGGGTAATTAAGAAGACACCCACATCCCATGAATGAATAAATAAAAATACATATGTCCCTCCCTACCTCTGCAAACACATCCAGCTGCAACAATTCATACTGTCTTTGTAACACCGTTCATGCCCTGACCACTCTCTGTAACACTCTTACCACCTCCAGAAACTTCACCTCTCCCTGTTCATTTTGTGACATTAAACCCTGAAAATGATTCCCCTTCCCATTGGCTTCCCCCTGCTAGCAGACCCTTTGCAATCCCTTTAACACTTACTCCATCAATACGCTCTCATTTTAAGATTTTAAGTACTTTGTGATGATCTTCTCATCCTCATAATCTCATATGATACATTTTGTCCTGAGTGAGTGGCCGGTGGGAATTTCGCACTGTCTGCTTCAATTGAATGTTTTTTCGTTGAGTGATTTACACTGTTCCTTCAAATGATTTCCACTGTTCATTTGTAGGAACATGTTTCAGTCTGTTTCGCCTGTTTACCTTGGTCCGTTCTCCTCTCAAACTCATGTAATTGGCTGTTTTTGTTTCTAGTTGTAGCGTGTCCTTTCTGTGATTCACTTTAAAACTTTATATTTCATTAAACTACACTTTATCACAATTTCCCAAAGGATCTCTACAGGTGACATTACTTATTCACTAAGTTTCATCACACAACGATCGCTCTGAGATCGTTATGTCCCTAGCCAGTTGTACAATTTGTTATTCAAAGCAACACTGAAAAAAGTTTTCTGAACTCCTCTTTCAATATCACTGTTGTCAGTGTGACTGTCCCAGACTATGGGAATATTGAAGTTTCCCAAAATTATCATAATGTGTTTATTAAAAAATTCCAATGAATTCCTGTTTACTGCAGTGATGAGCAATGAAATGCTGTTCGGTGGCAAAAACTGTTTTGCTGCTTGCGTCCTTGGCAAGTAGTAGCCAGAATTTACATCCAGACTGACTCTACTTCATGACGTCAAATGCTTTCTCTCTAATGCCTTTGTTACCCATTCTTGTTAGCGTTGTCCATTTTGCATGAGTTTCCGCAAGGTTGTGATCCATTGAGTATTTATGTCCACCTTTTGTTCGCCCTGTAACCACGGTCTCTCTGGTGTCTAAATCTCTTTTATCTCTGTGTCACAAATGAATCTACCTTATTTAAGAGACATTCTCCATTCAAAAAAAAACATAATTTACTCTTTCCCAAAGTTTCCTCTCACAAACCGATTCCCTGATGCACAGTTTTAGTTAAACTCTGTCCCATCCTGTTCCTTTCTGCTTGTCTTCAGTGACATTCCCATGCTTCTCCCATACTTCACTTTTTCTCTGTGTATTTGGAAAGCTCCTTTCACCTGAACCCTGTCCCTGCATCCTCTCTGTCAGTTTGAAGCCCTGTCCATAAACCTCCCGACATGATTGGCCAGGACACTGGTCCCAGCACAGTTCCAGTGGGACCATCCTAATGAATTATTTTAAATCAGGTATGGGATGTGGGTGTCCCTGGCTGACCAGCCTTTCTTGCCCAGCCCTAGCTGCCCTTGAGCTGAGTAACTTGCTTGGCTATTTCAGAGGGTCATTGAGAGTCAAACACTTTGCTGTGGGTATGACTTGCAAACCACATGAGGATGGGCAGATGTCCTTCTCTAAAAGATAAGTGTTTGGGCTTTTGTTTGTACATCAGCAATGTTTTCATATGTATTTATGGATTGTTAATTACCATTTGTTTTAGGTATTGATTTCAAATTTCTCCATTTCTGATAGTGGGATTTAAACCTGCCTCCACAGAACATTCGCTGAGGTTTGGCATACATGCTCTAGCAAGAATACCAGGCCAGCACTTCACCTGCTCACCGGTTGCTCAACCCTGAACACTGATACATCATGAAGTGCGTCATGAAGCTAAAATCATCCTGAACTCTGGTGATATTACTCAGTCTCTCTCCTTGTGGTCTCGCTCACTGTGTGGGTCTAATTGCTGCCTCTGTCAGCATCTCTCACTCTTGCAGCTACTCCACATCCAGAGCCAACAGAATTGTCCACTCCAGAGGGATACAGCAGCACAGGCCAGGGATGGAGACTGGGATTTTCCAGAACTCTGTGGGTCACAGTATCATTCTCCCTATGTAACCCTCACTGCTTCTGCCTAATTTCCTATTCTATCTATCTTTCAGTCTCCTATACGTACTCAGGAAGTTACTGACTCAGTAGACTTCCCAGGTGCTGGGTGTTTCGTCCATCACCCCATTGAAGATGTTTGGTCAGCCAGAGAGACAAAGTAAATGGAGATCTGGAGCCTTCAATAAATCCTGCAGTGTGGTAAGATCACTCACAGTGCACAGAGCAGAGAGCAATGAGAGTGCTACAAACATCGGCTAACAAGACATGATATAGATACAGTGCTGGAGGGGGAGCACAGTACAGACACACCCCAGGCTCAATCACCGCTCCTATTTTAACTTACTTTGTACTGAGTCAGCATCGGGAGTGTCACGGTTATCGATCCAGGTCTGTGCTGGCTTAGAGAGCATCAGTATAACAAAGGGGAAAGCAGGCCTCCCACGAGAGGGTGGGACTGCTGCCTGGGGTCATTTTGTTCTGCGCTCCCTCTCCAATACTGGATCTATGTCATATCTCCTTGACCAGTGTCTTCAACAGTGTGTTACCCCTACATCAGTTCCAGTCCCTGTAACCTCGTCCCTCCCCTTTCGTCCCTCCACATATTTGAAATGTATTGCATTCCAGCCTATCATCCCTGTCTCTGTAACTTGCTTCAGTGTCTACAACATGCCTTATCTCAGTAGTCTCCTCCTCCAATAACTGGAGACAGAGGCATGCAAAACACGGAAACATAACATTCGGTCCGACTAGTCCGTGCTGACCAGGTTTACCAAACTGAACGAATCATTTCATCCTCTGTTTGGCCCATATCCGCTCAAACCTTCTCCTCTCCATGTACCTGCCCAAATGTCTTTTCCATGTTGCAATTGTTCTTGTTTCTCCATGTGCTCCTGGCAGTTCGTTCCGTCTATGCACCACACTCTGTGGATAATGTTGCCCCTCAGCTCCCTCTTTAAATCCTTGCTCTCACACCTCCCATTTATACCCTCTAGTTTTGGACTAACCTACCCTTGGCTATTCACCTTACTCATGGCCCGCAAGATTTTGTAAACCCTGATAAATTCACCCCACAGCCTCCTCTGCCCATGGGAAATATTTAGGACAATGTTACAAATATCTCCTACTCATATCTCAAAGTGCTTGCCAATGAGGGCAAGTGTAACAAATGCTGCTTTCTCCAAGCTGTCCACCTGTGATTGCCATTTCCAAGGAACAATGTAACTGTAGCTCTTGGTCTCTCTCTGTTCGACAACACTGCCCATGGCCCTGCCATTAACTGTGTTAGTCCTCCGTGGATTCTCTTTACAAAATCCAACATCTGAATTCAACTCCATCTTTCATTCCTTGGTCCACTGCCCCAGTTGGTCGAGACCCCCTTTGATAACCGATTTCACTGCCCACTACAACATTAATTTGATCATCCATAAAATTACAAACAATGGCTCCTATATTCTCACCAAATCGTTTATGAAGATGATTCACATCAGTGGACCCAGCCCTGATCCTTATAGCACACCGCTGGTCACAGGCTTCCAGTCTGAACAACATTCCTCTCCCACCTCCCTCTGTCTCCTACTGTCAAGCCAATTTTGTATCCAGTTGGCGAGCTCTCCCTGATCCCATGTAATCTTACCTTACGAACCAGTATATCATGCTAAACCATGTCAAAGACCCTTCTGACGTTGGTGTGTACAATGTATGGTCACAACTTCAACGAAAGCAATCAAGTTAGTGAGCCCTGACTTTGTATGCACAATGCCCTGCTGACTATCTTTCATCAATCTTTGCTTTTCCAAATGAACGTGACTCCTGTCTGGCAGAATCACTTTCACAACTTACCCACCACTGGCGTTGGGCTAATTGGTCTTTAGTTCCCTGGCTTTCCATTGCAGCCTTTCTTAAATAATGGACTAAAACTATATTCTTGTCATAGAGCCATACAGCATGGAAACTGACCCTTCAGTTGGTACCAAACATAACCTAAAACTAAACACATCCCAGCTGCCTGTTGCTGGCCCATATCCCTCTAACCCCTCCCTATTGCTGTACTTAATCAAATGTGTTTTAAACACTGCATTTGTACCCACATTCCCCCCTTCCCCAGGAAGTTCATTCCACTCCCAAACCACCCTCTGTGCAACAATTAGCCCCAAAGTCTTTTTTTAACATATCCCTCTTCTCACCTTAAAATGTGGCCCTTCCACTTGAGACTCCCCCAACCTGAGGGAAAGGCAACTGCCATTAACTCTATCTATATACCTCATCTTTTTCATAAACTTCCATCAGGCCGTCTCTCATCCTCCAGGCTCCAGTGAAAAAAAAGCCTGGCTGGATAGGCTTTTTTTCAGAACTAAAGACTTCCATACCCAGCCACATTCTGGTAAATCTCTTCTGAACCCCCTGCAGCTTAATAATATCCTCACAATAACTGGGTGACCAGAACTGGGCAGAGTATTGCAGAAGAGGCTTCACCAATGTCTATACAATCTCAGCATGATGTCCCAAATCCTACACTCAATGGACTGAGCAATAGTCAAGGATGCCAAGCACTGTCTTATCCATCCTGTGATGCAAACTTCAAGAATTATGTAACTGAACCCAGAGGGCACTCTGCTCTAAAACACTAACCGAGGCCCGAACATTAATTGTATGAGCTCTACCCTTGTTTGTTTTGCCAAGTGCACTATCTCGCATTTATTGAGATTGAATTCCATCCACGATTTTTCAGCCCATTTACTCATATTATCAAGAGCCCTTTGTAATCCATTTTAGCAAACCTCCTTCACATTCCACGATTCCACCCTCCAGTCTTGCAGCACATCACACATGGCTGTCAATTGTACAAATATCTTTGCTCGGTGCTCCACAATGTCTTGCCTAACATCCCACAATGTCCTATGATACACATAATGAGGTCCTGGGGCTGTCCATACCTTTGTGTTTTAAAACCTCCAGCACCACATTTTCTTTAACATGCACTATTTTCAAGTCATAGAGATGGATAGCATGGAAGCAGAGCCTTCGGTTCAACTGATCCATGCTGACCAGAAGATCTAACACATCCATCCCATTTACCAGCATTTGGCCGAAGTACCTCAAAACACTTGTTATTGATATACCCAACCAGATACCTTTTAAATGTTGTAATTGTATGAGTCTATGTTACTTTCTATCTCAGTTCATTTCATACACGTATCACCATGTGCATGAAAAAGCTGTCCCTTCAGTCCCTTGAAACCTTTCCCCTCTAACCTTAAACCTATGCCCTCTAGTTTTGGACTCCTCAACTCCTGGGAAAAGACCTTGAATGTTTACCCAATCCATACTCACCATGTTTATATAAACGTCTGTCAGGTCACCCCTCAGTCTCTGATGCTCCAGAGAATATAACCCCAGCTTATTCAGCAACTACCCTGGCAACATCTTGTAAATACTTTCTGAGCACTTTCAAATTTCACAACATTATTCCTATAGCAGGGATACTGGAATTGCAGAGAACTCCAATTGCGGTCTAACATATTACTCTTATTCCCTGAGTTCCCCAGTCATTCTCCACAGTAAGTTCTGGAGTGAAAACGTTGATTAGGGTCTTAGGAAATATCCTGAAGTTCCAGCCATCAATTGCCTCAATGATCTTTAAGGGTCCTTATTTTGTCTCTAGTTACTCTTTTACTCTTAATATATTTATACAATCACTTTTGGATTCTCCTTATGCTTCTCTGCCGAGGCTATTTCATGTACCCTTTCTGCATTCCTGATTTCCACCCAAAGTGTATTCCCAAAGCCCCTGTGATACTCGTGGATTCTCTTGATCCACCTGGCTATACCTGACATTTGCCCCCTTTTCCTTGACCAGATCCTCAACAGACAGCCAGTGTTTCAAAATGCATTCAGCATTGACCTGAACGCAAATAGGAACATGCTGGCACTGAACGCTCAATTTATCTCATTTTTAATATATTCTCACTTGCCAGATTTCGCTTTCCCTGTAAATAGACTCTCCAATTACCTTTTGAAAGTTCCTGGCTGATACGATCAATATTAGTCTGGCCCCATTTTACAACTTGAATTGTAAAATGGCCCTCTTCCGTAGCCATTTTCAAACTAATACAAATGCCTCGGTCCCTTTACCTACCTTGTTTCCCAATTGGAGGTCAGGTTTTGCCCATTTCTGTTTTCAGTCTATTTACATATTGATTGGGAGTTTTCTGGAACGCAATTACCAAATTCTCCCTTGCAAACACTGAACACTGGCAGTCCCACTCTCAGTTTGGAAAGTTTAAAAACCCCTGCCATAACAGCCCTATTATTGTGATCGATATTTGAGATCTCCTGACATATTTGTTTCTCTGTCTGCCACGGATTATTCGGGGTCAATAGGACAATCGTGTCCAGAGTGATGACCCATTCTTATTTCTCAGTTCCACTAACATAGCTTCACTGGGCGATCCCACAGGAATATCCTCTCTCAGTACTGCTGTGATGATTCTTGCAATCGAAGCCCACCACCACGTGTCCTGTCTTGCCTCCCCTTCGATGCTTCCTGTAGCATCTCTACCTTGAAACAATGAGCTGCAATTCCTGCCCCTCCCTCAGCTGTGTTTCTGTAATAACGATAATCCCTCAGTCCCATGTTCCAATCCATGCCCTCAGTTCATCTTCCTTATCTGTCAGGCCCCTTGCAATGAAATAAATGCAGTTTAATCATCAGTTTTCCCCATTCCCTGCTATGTTCTTGCCTGCCTTGTCTGTTGAAATTGCTGTCTTTAACTTGTCCAACAGTCTCAATCTTCTTTCTGACTTTGTGACTGTTTAATGTTCAACACCCTGCCAGATTAGATTATATCCTCTCAAGCAGATCTAACAATTCACCCCACCAGGATGTGGGTCCCCCACGCACTCCCAGTTCAGGTGCCTTCCACTCCCAGTCCACCTGTGCTGACACCTTTAGGGATATTTGGATTGTCCCCTCAGGTCGCTGTGTTCCTCAGTAGTTGGCAAGAACCAACCATTCATTATGTCTGCGCTTCGCTTATCGTACCTCCCACAGGGTATGACCTCACATTGATCAGAACTAAACTCTGCTCAGATTATCATCTGATCGTCATCAGACTGTAGCGAGAGACCAACCACCTCACTGTGAACAACATCTTCATCTTTCATGTCGTCTGCAAACCTACCAGTGATTACTTTTGCTTTCACATCGAAGTTATTATTCGACAGACTGACCAGCGATGGATCCTGCACAGATCCCTGTGGTACACCCGCTGGTGAATGAATTTCAACACGAAGAGGTTTATCCACGAATTTTGTATCCAATTTACCAACTGGCCTTGAATCCCAGTGGCTCTTCCCTTTTGGACCAGCCTTCCATGTGGGACCTTGTCAAAGGCCTTATTCAGGTCCACGTAAACCACATCATCTGCACTGCCCTCATCAATATTTTGAGAGACCATTTAAATAGAAAACGCAACTGAATTCCTCAGACAGAATCTTCCTCTGCCAAATCCGTGATGACTCAGCCGAGTTGATCCCTGCCTTTTCAAGTGTTTATTCATCCTCAGAATTGTTCCCAGAAATTTCCCTTCACCTGCTGTCAGACTATCTGCTATGTAATTACCTGGCCTATCCCTGCTGCCCTTCTTGAACAAAGGAACCACATTAGCGATCCTCCAGTCATTCGGCACTTCACCTGTGGCCAGCAAAGTATTAAATATATCCACTAAGGCCCCAGAAATCTCCTCTCTTACCTCCTATCGCAGCCTGGGATACATTTCATTGTGCACTGGGGATTTCTCCACCTTTATGCCTGTGAAGACATTTAATACTTGCTCATTATTGATCTTAACATGTTGTAGAACCTGAGCATCCCAACTGAAATCCACGGCTACGATGTGTGAATACAGATGGGAAGTATTCATTGGAGACCTCATCTACTTCCTTTGGCTCCATGCACAGATTATCCCTTTGGTTTCTAACAGGCGCAACTATTTAACTGGTAATCTTCTTCCTCTAACTGTATTGATAAAACACCTTGTGGCCTTTTCTTAACAGTATCTCCCAAGGGTATTTCAAACCCATTCTTTGCTCCTCTACACTTCTGAAGTGCTTCGCCTGTTTTCATCGCACTGTACTTCCTTTATCCAGCTCACGATATCGCTTGACCAGTATTCACTGGAGTTACTGCCGTTGTATTTCACTCTTCTCTTCTGGGAGCACACTAGCCCTAAATTCTCACTGTATCACTTTAAATTTCTTCCTTGATCCGAATATGAACCCAACTGCAAATACTTCCTCCCAGTCTGTGTTTGCCAGCTCCTGTCTCGTGATAATGATAATGCCCAGTGACAGTAATATTCTAATGTTTGGGGGCTTCTCCAAATTTGGCACCTTCACTTCTGCACTATCCTTATCTCCTTCCAAAATGACTTTGACACTTAGTGTTGTGTCCACTATCCCCAAAACGCTAACAAAAAATCCTAATGTCTGTCATCCTGTCCAGCACCGACAACCCACTCTGACTGTAACATCCAGCCTCTCCAGCACATGATATCACTGCAACCTTCTCCAGTCCCCCAGCACTTCTCAATCCTTTCATACAGCACCTCATTACTTCCAGCTATTCAGAAAGTACGGAGGCATGGGATACAAGGAAACCTATCTGTCTGGATACAGAAGTCCTGGCCTATAGAAGACAGAGAGTGATGATAGATGGAAAACATTCAGCCTGGAGTTCGGTGACCAGTCGTGTTCAGCCGGGATCAGTTCCCGGAACCATGCTCTTTGTGATTTTTATTAATGACTTGGATATGGGAGTGGAAGATTGGGTTCGTAAGTTTGCCAATGACACAAAGATTGTTGGAGTGGTGGATAGTGTGGATATCTATTGCTGGTTGCAACGGGGCATTGACCTGATGGGGAGATGGGCTGAGAAATGGCGGAAAGGGTACAATCTGGAAAAGTGTGAAGTGATTCGTTTTGGAAGGTCGAACTTGAATTCAGTATATTGGGTTAAAAATAGGATTCTTGGCAGTGTGGAGTAACAGTGGGATGTTGGGTTCCACCTCCATAGATCCCTCAAAGTTGCCACCCAAGCTTATAGGGTTGTTGAGAAGGAATACGTTGTGTTGGCTTTTATTTACTGGGGGATTGAGTTTCAGAGCAGTGAGGCTATGCTGCAGCTCTATAGAGCTCTGCTCAGACCACACTTAGACATTACATTCAGTTCTGGTTCTCTCATTACAGGAAAGATGTGGAAGCTTTAGAGATGGTAAAAAGAAGATTTGCAAGGATGCTGCCTGTACTGGAGAACATGTCTTATGAAGAAAAGTTGAGGGAGGTAAGGCTTTCCTCATTGGAGTGAAGAAGGATGAGGGACGTCTTGGTAGATGTGAACAAGATAATAAGAGGCACAGACACAGTGAACAGTGGAAGACGTTTTTTTCCCATGACAGAAATGGCTGTCACAAGGGAGTATAATAATAAGGTGACTGAAAGAAGGTTTAGGGGAGATTTCAGAGTTTCGTTCTCCAAAGAGTGGTGGGCGCGTCGAATGTACTGCAGTGGTGTTAGTAGCGTTAGATACATTAGGGGCATTTAATAGACTCTTGGAAAGGCACATGGATGGTAGTAAAATGAAATGTATGTAGGTTAGTTTGACCTTGGAGGAGGATAAAAGGTCGGTATAACATTGAGGGCCCAAGGGTCTGATACTGTACTGTTTAATGTTCTACTTTCGTTTGGAAAACTGGGTAATACGTTCCGATCAAGGTAAAAGGATATGGCACCCAGGAGGAGCTAGTCAACTGGATATACAATTTACCTCATGGTAGTAGACAGAGGGCAGTTGGAGACATTTTGTTTTTCTGACTGGAGGTGTTTGTCATTTAGATAATTGATTTGGCTGAGAATATTAGTTTCCTGGTAAATACGTTTGTGGGTGGCACTAAAATTGGTGATATACTGGACAGTGAAGAAGGTTAACTGTGATAAAACAGGATGGACAGTACTGCTGGGATAGTGGGCTAAAGGATAGCAGATGGTGTTTAATTAGATAAATATGAAGTGTTCCATTTTGGTAAACCAAACCATGGCGGGACTTGTACAGTTAATGTTCGAGCCTTGGGTAGTGTTATCAGTCAGTGAACCAGGGATGCAGGTACACAGTTCTTTGAGTGTGGTTTCACAGGTAGACAGGCTGGTGAAGCAGGCGTTTGGGATGGTTACCTTCATTGGTCACAGCATTGAGAGTAGGAGTTGGGATGTCATGTTGTGGTGGACACTGGTGAGGCCACCATAAAAGCATTGTTGATCAGTAGGAAAAATACATCTGGTTCACTTACATCCTTTAGGGAAGGCGATCTGACATTCTAAACTGGTCTGGCTGTCATGTGACTCCAGACCCACAGCAATATGGCTGATTCGGAACTGCCCTCTGGGTAATTAGCAGTGGGGCAAAGAATGCTGGTTCCGGTAGTGACACCCACAGCCCTTGAATTATTAAATTAAAATACATATGTCCCTCCATACCTCTGTAAACCACTCCAGCTGCAGCAATTCGTACTGGCTTTGTAACACCGTTCAGGCCCTGATCACTCTCTGTCACACTCTCACCACCTCCAGCACCTTCACCTCTTCCTGTTCCTATCATCTCATCAAACCCTGATAATGATTTCCTTTCTCACTGCCCCCTCCTGCTAGCAGACAGTTCGCAATCCCTCTAACACTTACTGCATAAACACTCTCTCACTTTAGAATTGTTAATACGTTTTGGTGATCTTCTAAGCCTGATAATCTAATAAGATCCATTTTGTTCTGAGTGAGGGACAGGTAGGAATTCGTTGTTGAGGTTTTGATGGAAATAAAAATGGAATGTCCTTTTGTTGAGTGTTTTACACCATTCTTCAAGTGTTTTTCAACTGTTCATTTACAGACACACATTTCAGTCTGTTCATCCTGTTAATCCTTGGTCAGTTCTCTTCTCAAACCCATGTAAATGGGATAATTTGTTTCCAGTTGTATCTTGTCCATTCTGTGATTCACGTTAAAGCTTTAGACTTAATTAAATTTCAATTTATCCCAGTTTCCCAGAGGATCTCTCTGTGTGACATTACTTATTCACTGAGCTTAATCAGACAACAGTCGCTCTGAGATAGCTGCGTCCGTCGTCAGTTGCACAGTGATATTCAATGTGATATCTGAGGGGAAAAAAAGTTCTCCTCTTCGAATATCACTGTTGTCAGTGTGATTGTCCCAGATTATGCGATTATTGAAGTTTCCCAAAATTATCTCAATGCCTTTGTTAAAAAATCCAATGAATTCCTGTTTATCGCAGTGATGAGCAATGAAATGCTGTTCGGTGGCAAAAACTGTTCTGCTGCTTGTGTCCTTGGCAAGTAGTAGCCAGTATTTACATTCAGACTGACTCTACTTCATGACCTGTGGCCAAATGCTTTCTCTGTAATGCCTTTGTTCCCATTTCTGTCAGTGTTACCTAACCCTCCTTTCCCATTCTGCCTTAAACCCCACAAGATTGTGAACCATTGAATATTTACGTTCCACCTTTTGTTCGTCCTGTAACCGTGTCTCACTGCTGTCTAAATCCCATTTATCTCTGTGTCACAAATCCATTTACCATATTGAAAATATTTTGTCCATTCTAAAATAAAACATAATTTACTCTTTCCCAGAATCTCCTGTCACAAACCTATTCACTGATGTACAGTTTTAGTCAAACCTTTTCCACCCTGCTCCTTTCTGCTTGTCTTCATCCACATCCCCATGCTGTTCTGATGCTTCCCTCTTCCTCTTTGGATTTGGAAAGCTCCTTTCATTTGAATCTTGTCGGTGCATCCTCTCTGTCAGTTTAAAGCTCTGTCCATAAACCTACCAGGGTGTCTCTGGCTGACCAGCCTTTCTTGCCCAGTACTAGCTGCCCTTGTGCTGAGTAGCTTGCTCGGCCCTTTCAGAGGGTAATTAAGAGGCAAACACTTTGCTGTGGATATGTCGTGCAGACCACGTGAGGATAGGCAGATGTCCTTCTCAAAAGAACCAGTGTCTTTTTGATGAACAAAGATTATTTTGGACATCAGCAACGTTTTCATACTTATTCATGAATTGTTATTTGCATTTTTTGTGTTGATTGATTTAAAATTCCCCCCGTTCTGATAGTGGGATTCAAACCTGTCTCCCCTGAACATTAGCTGAGGTTTTTGACACATGCTCCAGCAATAATACTACAAGACCATCACTTCTCTTGCTCACAGGTTGCTCATTCCTGACCGGTTATACCAGTGCATAATGAAGCAAAACCCATTCTTCCGACACAATTGTTTGATACTGACATCTTCCACCACTCTGGTGATATCACTCAGTCTCTCTCCATGTGGTAACCCTCACTGTGTGGGTCTAATTGCTGCCTCTGTCAGTGAGTCTCACTCTTGCAGCTACTCCAGATCCTGAGCCAACAGAATTCTCCACTCCGGAGAGACGAGGCAGAACAGCCCAAGGATGCAGCCTGGGAATTGCCAGATATCTGTGTGACTTAGTGCCATTCTCTAAGTGTAACACTCAGTTCATCCGTCTAGCATCCCATTCTGCCTATTTCTCTCTGTTCTGTCGGTATTTAGGAAGTTCCTGACTCAATAGACTTCCCAGCTGCTGGGTGTCTCATCCATTACCACATTGAAGATGGTTGGTCAGCCAGAAAGACAAAGGGAAGGGAGATCTTGAGTCTTCAATAAATTCTGCAGCGAGGTAAGATCACTCACAGTGCACAGAGCAGAGAGCAATGAGAGGGCTACAAACATCAGCTAACAGGACATGATATAGATACAGTGCTGGGGGGGGGGGGAGCACAGTACGACACACCACAGGCTCAAACCCCACCCCTGCTGTAAGTTCTGTTGTACTAAGACTCACTACTTTTCAACACTGTATCTGTGGCATGTCTTGTGCACCAGTGTCTTCAATTATTTTTAACTCCTATAACAGTTCCTGTCTCTGTAACGTCTTCTCTTTCCGATAGCCCATCTACATAGTTGAAATGTATTGCACTCCAGATTACCATCCTTATCGCTGTAACTTGCTTCAGTGTCTATCACATGCCTTATCTCGGTCGTCTCCTCCTCCACTAACTGGAGACAGAGCCATGCAGCACAGAAACAGTTCCTTCGATCCAACTAGTCCATGCTGACCAGATTCCCTGAACAAGTCATGTTTCCCTACACTTGACCCATATCCCTTCAAACCTTCTCCTCTCCATGTACTTGCCCTAATGTCTTTTACATGTGGTTATTGTATTTTTGTCAACCACTTCCCCTGTAAACCCATTCCATGCGTGCACCCCCCTCTGTGTGGAAAATGTTCTCCTCCAATCCCATCTAAGTCTTTCCTCTCCCATCTTATATTTATGCCCTCTAGAACACAGAACATAACAGTGCAGTACTGGCCTTTCGGCTCTCGGTGTTGTGCCTACCTGTGGAAACAATCTGAAGCCCAAGTAGCCAACACTGGTCCATTCTCGTCCATATAACTAACCAAAGACCATTTAAATGTCCTTAAAGTTGGTTAGTCTACTACTGTTGCAGGCAATGCATACCATGCCCCGACTATTCTGAGTAAAGAACCTACCTCTGGCATCTGTCCCATATCTATTTATTAATATTAGTATCTACCTCAATTTAAAGCTGTCTCCCCTCGCGTTAGGCATCGCCACCCAAGAGAAAAGGCTCTCGCTGTCCAACCCATCTAACTCTCTGACTATCTTTTATGTCTCAATTAATTGGCCTCAAATGTCTTCTCACGAACAAAAAGAGATTCAAGTCCCTCAGCCTTACTCATAAGACCTTCACTCCAGACTCGGTAAAATCTTAGTAAGTCTCCTCTGAACCCTTTCCAAATCTTTCACATACTTCCTGTAACGCGGTGATCTGAACCACAGGCAAAACTCCAAATGCGGCCACACCAGAATTTTGTACAGCTGCAGCATTATATCATGGTTCCGACACTCAATCCCTGTACCAATAAAAGCTCACATGCTGAATGCCTCCTTAACCTGGATGGCGACTTTCAACGGATCCATGTACATAGACACAGTGATCTCTCTGTTCATCTGCGTGACCAAGATCTGCTTTACCCATATCCACCTGTTAGGTCATCTTCTCAAATACGTCAATAAGGTTTGTGAGGTATGACCTACCCTTCAAAAAACCGTGCTGACTATCCCTCATCAACGTATTCATCTCCAGGTGATGATAAATGTTCGTTTCTTTTACCAGCCTTTCCAACACTTTACCCAGAATCAGAGTAAGGCGCACAGGTCTGTAATTACCCAGGGTTGTCTCTACTTCCCTTCTTGGTCAAGGGGTTAACATTTGCTGTCCTCCAGCCTTCTGGTACTATTCCTGTACACAATAATGACATAAAGATCAAAGCCAAAGGCTCGGCAATCTCCTTCCTGGCTTACCAGAGAATCCAAGCATAAATCCTATCCACCGCAGGGGACTTACCTATTTTAACACTTTCCAAAATTGCTAACACCTTCTCCTTCTGCAGTTCAATCCAATCTAGTTATGGACCCCACTACCCTGGGGTAAATATGTTGGCTAATCAACTTACCTGTACCCGTCATGGTTTTCTAAACCTTTGAAAAGTCACCCCTCAGCCACCTACACCCAATGGAAATGAGAAAGACAATGATATAAATATCCCTGCTCGTGTCCCTGCTACTACATTGTCACAATGTTCTGGGATACGCTTGTTTAGGACCGAGAGCTTTCTCTACCTTTGTGTTCTAAGACCTCCAGCACCACCTCTTCTGTAATAGGGACTCTTTATAAGCCATCACTGTTGATGTCGTTTTATTTCCTAGTCTTTGTTCACAGTCTGTTCTGACATGAAATGCTCATTTAGGCTCTTGCCAATCTCCTGTGGTTCCACACACCGATGGACTCACTGATCTTTGAGGGGCCCTAGTGTCTGTCCAATTGCTTTTTGTACTTTTGTGCTGTAGAAAATTCTTTGCATTCTCCTTTACCTTATTTGCCAAAACAATCTTATCTCCTCAGAATTCTACGCAGTACACGAAAGCTGTGCTGACTATCCCTAATCAATCCTTGTCTTTGGAAATACATATAACTCCTGTCCCGAGGACCTGCTTCCAACAGCGTGTGCACCACTGACATAAAGCCAATTGGTGTTGATGTCCCTGGCTTTCCCTCGTAGCCTTTTCTAAGCACTGGCACAGCATTAGCCCCCCCCCCCCACCCCCCCCCCACCCCCCTCACCCCCCCCCCCCAGGATCCCTGGAGACACTGATAACCTCTGGCTATCAGTGATAGAGAAATCACTTTATGGGACTCCGCAATTTCTGCCTGAGCTTCCCACAATATCCTGAGATATACTTTATTAGTTCCCAAGGACTTGTCTCCATTATATGCATTTTAATACCTCCAGTACCTTAATTTATGTGGAGTCTTTTGAAGACATCACATTTTTTCCCCCGACGTCCCCAGTCTTCCTTCACAGTAAGTTCAAACGTGACATTTTCGTTTAGTATTTCACCCATCTCCTGTGGATGGCCTCATTCATCTTCAAGGAGCCATATTCTGCCCCTAGTTAATCTTGTATTGTTAACATACATGTAGAATCTCTTCGGATTTTGCTGAGCCTGATCTTCCAAAGCTTCCTGTGGCCCCCTTTTGGCCATCCTGATTTCCCTCTTAAATGTATTACTCCACCCGCAATGTTCTTCAATGGATTCCCTTAATCCAGCTGGCCATAAGTGACATGTGCCCCCTTTGTGTTGACCAGAGCCTCAATATCCCCACCTTATCTAATGTTCCATACTTGTGTCAGCATTGTCATCCACACTAACAGGAAGATGCTGGCCCTAACCTCTCATTTTATCTCTCTTTTAAAGTTTCCCAACTGCCTGACGTTCCTTTACCTGCAACTAGCCTCCACAATCAATTGTTAAGAGCTCTTGACTAATACCTTCTGAATTGAAGCAAGGCCAGTTTTGATCTTTAACTTTGTGGACCTTGTACTTTTCCATCGCTATTTTAAAACTAATAGAATCGTGATCAGTTTGCGAAAGTGTTGCCCCACTAATAAGTCAGTCCCTTTCCCTTCCTTGTTTCCCAAGGGGAGGTCAGGTTTTACCCCTTTCTGTAGTCCGACCATTTACATTCTAAGTGAGACAGTTTTCTTAAACACGACTAACAAATTCCTCGCATCCAAGCTCTGAACACTCTAGCAGTCCGAGTCTTGGTTTGGAAAGTTAAAATCTCCGACCAGTCCATCCCTATCATTCTTACAGATCTCTGAGATCTTCTGACATATTTACTGCTCAAATTCCTACTGACTGTTGAGGGCCTGTAGTACAATCATATCAAACTGATGGCCCATTCTCATTTCTCAGTTGCACCATTATGGCTTCATTGGGCGTTCCGAGGAATATCCTCTATAAATCCTGCTGTAATGTTTTCACTGATCATAAAACTGCACTCCTCCCAACCTCCCTCTATCACCTCCTGTTCTTTCCTTCTTGTAGAATCTGTACCCTGGAACATTGAACTCCCAGTCATATCCCTCCCTCAGCTATGTTTCTGTCATGCTCTGGTGCCCCAGTCCCATGTTCCCATCCATGCACTGAGTTCATCTGCCTTAACTGTTAGGCCTTTTATTTTGAAATAAATGTACTTTAATTGATCAGTTTTCCCTCTATTTAAATTCCTGTCTTGAAATTCTGTCCCAGACTCAACCTTCAGACTGTAGCCTGAGACCAACACCCTCACCTTTCATGTCATCTGCAAACTTACTAATGATACCTTCTGCTTTCACATCCAACTCATAAATGTACAAAATACTGCACAAAGTAATGAGAGGAATACATAGGGACAATAGCCAGAGACTTTTCCCCAGGCAGGATTGACTGGTACGAGGAGTCATAGTTTGAAGATATTAGGAGGAAGGTATAAAGGAGACATCAGAGGTAGGTTCTTTACGCAGTGAGTTGCGAATGTCTGGAATGGTGCTGGTGGAAATTAAGTCATTGGGGACATGTAAGCAACTACTGGCCATGCACATGGATAGCAGTGAGTTGAGGGGTGCGTAGGTTAAGTTACTATATTTTACATTAGGATTAAGTCTCGGCTAAATATTGTGGGCCTAAGGGTCTGTTCTGTGCTGTACTTTTCTACGTTCTATAATAAACAGCAATGGTTGTTGCACAGATTCCTGTAGTTCACCCGCTGGTGAAAGAATTTCAAGCACAAACCATACCTCCACTGTTGTGGATCCAGGCAGCCAAATTGCCTTGGATCCCATTGATCTGTTGCACCAGCGTTCCGTGAGGGTCCTTGTCAAGCGCCTGAATGAACTCCATGTAACCCACATCTTCCGCACTGACCTCATCAAAATCCTCAATCGTAAATTCAAGAAAAAAGCTCAGCTTAATTTGGGAGAGGATCTTACTCTACCAAATCCATGATGAATAGCCCTAATCAGTTTCTGCCTTTACAAATGTTGTTTCATCCTGTCCCTCAGAATTGTGTCCAATAATTTCCCTGACCCTGCTGTCAGACTATCTGCTCTGTAATTATTTGGCCTATCCCTGCTGCATTTCCTGAACAAAGGAACCACATTAGCGATCCTCCAGTCATTCGGCACTTCATCTGTGGCCACAAAATATTAAGCATATCCGCCAATGCCCCAGCAATCTCCTCCCTTACCTCCCATAGCAGCCTGGGAAGCATTTCGTTGCCCACTGTGGATTTCTCCAACTTTATGCACGTGAAAAAATTCAATGCTTCCGCCTTATTGATCTTAACATGTTTGAGAAACTCGCCATCCCAACTGATATCCCCAGTGATAATGTCTTTCTCCAGCATGAATACACATGGGAAGTATTCGTTGAAGACCTCACTTACTTCCTCTGGCTCCGTGCACAGATTGTCCTTTTAGATTCTAACAGGCTCCACTCTTTCCCCAGAAATTCTCTTATTCTAACTATACTGCCAAAATACATTGTGGCTTTTCCTTAATACTATCTACCAAGGATATTTAATGACCATTGTTTGTCCTTCATTTTTCAAGAATGCCCTTGCACTCCCTATACTTTCTAATGGCTTCACTGGAGTTTATTGCACTGTATTTTCTTTACAAACTCACAATATCACTTGATCAGTATTCGCTGGATATGCTGCCTTTAGTATTCCCTCGTCAGGAGCACACTGGCCCTGAATTCTCACTGTATCACTTTAACATTCTCCCACTTTCCAAATATAGATCCAACTGCAGATAGTCCACTCAGTCTCTGTTTGTCAGATCCTCTGTATTGATAGTGATACTGATAGGAGACTCAATAGTGAGGGGGACAGGCAGGAGACTGTGTGGCTGCAGAAGAGACCCCAGGATAGTGTGCTGCCAGCCGGGTATCAGGGTCAAGGATGTCTCTGAGCAGTTACAGAACATTCTGAAGTGGCAGGATAAATACCCAGATGTCATTTTCACATCGGTATACATGACATAGTTAGTCAAAGGGATGGGATCCTGTGAAATACGTACAGGGAATGCGGAAAGAAATTAAAAAGTAATACCTCAAGGGTTGTGATGTCCAGAATACTCCCAGTGCCACAAGCCAATGAGGGTAGAAATAGAAAGATCGGCCAGATGGATACGTGGCTGAGGAGCTGGTGGAGGGGGCAGGGTTTTCAGTTCTTGGATCATTGGGATCTCTTCTGGGGTAGAGGTGACCTGAAAAAAGGGGGCGGGTTGAACTTGAACCAGAGAGGCACCAGAATCTCTGGGGGGAGAGTTGTTTGTCTTACCCCGGAGGGTTTAACCTAGTTTGGCAGGGTTTTGGATTCTGAGTAAGAGAGGGCCCATTGATCAATCAAGGGAAAAATGCATCATCCATCGAAAGCATGTTCTCTATCCAGGATATCCAGGGAGACAGTCAAGGGAGGGACAAGTCTTCTGATTTAAAGGACATTTATTTCGACACACAAGGTCTGACAGGTAAGGCAGACGAACTCAAAACATGGATTGGCTCTGGGGACTGGGATATTATAACTCTGAGGAACAAAGCCCACACACTTCAATAATTGCAGGCGGGACAAAATCTGAATCAGTAGTGTCCTTTATTTTACACTTGCAAGTGGGTGTGATGCCCAGTGCCTATAAGGCAGAGGACATACACACCAATTTCAGTTCAACTACAATATTTATATAATTTGATTTATTTTGTTTTACATTGCTCCTCCCCTGTTTACATCCTCCCCTTCCCTAAGACTGGCCCCATTACTCCTGTTTATCCTGCCTTGTCTGTGACAAAATGTTTTTTTCTGCCCTCACAAGGACATTTTACCTCATCCCGCTGCAGGTCATTGTTAGGCATATTCTTTCTTCTTCAGTATCTACTCTCTCCATCTGGGCCTCTCCCGAAGTCATGACCTATGACCTCTTTAATTGGGGTTTGATCCTGTGTCTCCGTAAAAGTGGGAAACAGATGTTTATACTAACTGTTTGTACAGGCGTATCTAGCTTAACTTCAACCCCTCACAACATCTTATCTATTTACCCATAATATCTACCATTGTTTTGCAATCGCGGTTCATGCTGGCATACAATTTTAGCTAATACAAAAACAATTATATATTTCCTCCACATAGTTTCCATTCTTGTTGACTCAGCTCTTGGCTAAATCAATTACACACTGGTGTGAGTTCATTTACTTTGTATAAGTAAATGGAATTGCAGAAGTTACACTATTTCTCCCACATCCCACAATTTCCCCTTTTTCTTTAATTACCATTTGTTATCTTCTGCAATTTTTCTTTTAAACATCGCCCCCGAAATTCGCAAGCATCATTCCGGAGATTTCGTCCATCTTGCTTTCACTCATCTCCTCATTATTTAGTCAATAAAGTTCCTCTGCCTCATTCCGTCTTAGGGGCATCTCTTTCATCAAGGTTGTTTCAATCAGTCTTTGGCTGAGTCCTCGTATACAGGGTATGATACAACAGCCAATGGCCACCAATACCCCGACTACTACTATCAGGGAAGTAAGGATAGAAACCACCACCCCTTCCATTTTGCAAACGATGGTTCAAGCCATCCCCTGACCGATGTGTCTACTCCTGATTTCTCAGCCAGTTCCTCCCCTAAGGTAGTCATTCCCCTTAAGGCCCGAGTAATTGAACCATCAGGTGCAGTGTTATTAGGAGTAAAGGTACAACAGCTTCCTTCTAACATCACACAGGCACACCCTTTTTCTGCTAAAATCATATCAAGGGCTATTTGTTTTCCCATGCCATCCTACTTGTCGCATCAAGCTGTTCTGAAATTCATTTAACCGCATCTCTTGTATAATTTATAAATCGCTGTTGATTATAGAAGATGTAAATTTATCCAATCTACGTTTTTATTTGTTGTTACCTACCAAACGAGAGCTGACTCAAAGCCTGCTGCAATCTGGTTACGGGCCTTGAATTCATCAGGTATTCCCTAAGGGACTCCTACCAAATCAAGATAAATCCTGTCATCGAAAGAAGTGTCTAACAGCAATCTCTTACCCCTTCTCTTTTTCCCTACTATCATTTCCTTCTCAAATGCCAGGGTAAATGGAATTGCCAATTGTACAATTACACATATCCCTCTCCAATCTGGAGGTAGCATGGGTCTCAATCTTTTGCCTCCACAGTACCACCACAGATCCGCTCGGGGAAACTTTTGTGCTGAGTAGTTCCCTCCCTTCTCCGTTTCGGTAACATTCTTAATCTCTGTGCATAATTTCAGTTCCCCCAAATCTCTCGACCGACTTGTCCCTCGTCTACGCACACACGATATGTGATTTCCAACTGCAGCGGAAAATGTGTGTGTGTGTGTGGGGGGGGGGGGGGTGTGGGGGTGTATCTTGTACATCTTTCTTCACCATGGGAGGGAACATCAGAGAAACTCCATGTAGTTTCATCCTGAGACATGACTATCATACATTTAATGCCCTTCCTGTCTCGCTTCCACCAGAGCGGAAAGGGAACCACCTGGGCCACTGGCCTACTGGAGGCACATGTACAGCAATTGCTTTTGTTCAGACGTTTTTCAGTATACTTTACCCATTCAACCCAGACATTTGCATCCCTGTACCCAGTTTCTATTTCGATGGTCTGGTTCAAGTCCTTTACCTCTATAATTTTTACAACTTTAGGATCATCAGGAGGGGTGAAAGGTTGTATCTTATGACCAGTAATTCAAACCGTTTTCCCTGTCCTACGCTAATTCGAAAACAACAGCCCAAGAAATCCTTCCCATTTGCTTTCGTTCCGATCCGAAATGTTTCATTTAATTGTATCTAATAGGTGCCCCACCTCCCCCAAGAATTGCTTCGTGCCATGTGGTTTTCCTTATTGTTAGGTATATTGGGTTACACTTTATATCGGGACAATCACGAGCTGGTCGGAAGGGGCCCGGTGTGCTGTGACGAGACCATTATACGAAGTATCATCCCCATCGGATTTAAGATGTATCTCAGAGCTGCGGTACTGTGTCTGATTATCTACATCCCCACAATTTACTAAGCTGCATGCATCAGCGTCTATTACTTGTGGATTATCAGACTCCGGAACTGTTAATAATACATATGAAAATGATATTTGACAAAATCCCAACACTAAGAGGGTTAGCATCATAACCCTAAGCATTCCCAGTATTCGAAACATCATGCTGAAGCACAAAAAGACTTAATATACAATCTTCAAGAAATAATCCCGCGCTCGCATCGCCACTGTATAGTCAGTTAATCAAAAGTCTCTTTCGCCTGAGTTTCAGCAGTCTTGCCTTGATTCAGCTGGCCAGACCTCTTCTTCAACTGAAGGGTCTACTGGCCCTTTGATCCGCGTGTAATGAGTCCAGCCTTCCTCCGCCGTCCTTATTGCCGTTTGGTGGTCAAAAGAGCCTGGTACGGCCCTTCCCAGTCCGGCTGCAATTTAGTCTCTATCCATGATTTTACTAAGATCCAATCACCCGGCCGGATACGGTGAACGGTGAATTCAAGAGGTGGAGTCTGTGCCAATAAACCCTGTTTTCTGAGGAAAGATAAAGAGGAGGTCAAGCACAGTATATACTTCTTTAAAAACAAATCTTTAGTTTCATGAATTGGCAATTCCCCATTCGTTCCCAAGTAAGGTAATCCAAAAACGATTTCATAGGGGGATAGTCCCAAATCTTTCCTTGGGACTGTTCGTACTCGTAAGAGAGCTATAAGTAAACATTTGGTCCAAGGGAGTCTGGTTTCTATTATCAATTTAGAGAGCTGTCGTTTGAGTGTTTGGTTCATTCTCTCAACCCTTCCCGATGATGGTGGGTGCCATGGAGCATGAAACTTCCAGGAAATTTTCAACCCTTTCGTTACCCCCTGTAACATTTTAGAGGTAAAATGACGTGAGAAACAAATCTCACTCACGAAACAATTGCAGTCCGAGACAAAAATCTGAATCAGTAGTGTCCTTTATTTTTACACTTGCAAGTGGGTGCAATGTCTCATGCCAAACAAGGCCGAGACAAATACACATCAAATTCAACCAGCTTTCAAAATTTATACAATTTGATCTTACGTCACTCATTTCCCTAAGACTGATCCCACAACTTCCCTTTATCCGGCCTTGTCCGTAACAAATGCCGATCTCTGGCCCCCATAAGGTTGTTCGACGTCATCCCACTGCAAGTCATCGTTAGGCATTACCTTTCTTTATCAGCATTTATTCCTCTCCGGAGGCCACACTGACCTTTATGACCTCTTTAATCAGGGTTTGTTCCTGTGTCTCCGTACAAGCGGGAAAACAGATGTTTATACCTACTGTTATACAAATGATTGCATTCTCTTACACCTTCTTATCTATTCGTCCATACATCTACCATTGTTTTGTAATCACGTCTCATGCTGACACACCAGTTTTAGCTGAGATGAAAACAATTATATATTTTCTTTACATAGTCCCCATTCTTGTTGCCTCAGCTCTTGGCTGAAACAATTACACACTGGTGTGAGTTCATTCACCTTGTATCAGAAATTATAATTGCAGAATTGCAGGAGTAACATTAATTTTCCTATATCCCACAATAAGTTCCTTGGTCAGAATCTATACGGTTCACTAGCCCATTTCGGGGAATTATTTGCTCTAATATTGTTTTAGACACCCCACTCACAGTGGCAGTAGCTAGGGGGTATTCCTCATCCCAACCAGATAAATGATCTACTATGACCAACATATATTTTAGTCTGCCGACTCTAGGTAGTTCAGTATAATCTACTTGTATACTCTGGAGAGGTCTCAATCTTGGGTCCCTTCCTCCCGGGGTCTGTTTTCTCAAGACTTTCTTATTTAGCTTTCTGCATATTATACATCCCTCACATATTTGTTTAGCAATTGCATATATTCCGTTACATCCGTATTCCCTAAGAACTAAATCACACATTGCTTGTACTCCCCAAAGGCTGCCTCCGTGTAGGACAGCCATAATCTCTCGCATAATCATTTTGTTTCACATTTCCCTTCCATCAGGTAACTTCCAATGCCCTTCTGCTGTTTTTGCAGCCCCTAAATCTCTCAATTCTTTTTCTTCTCTTTCTGTAAATGTAGGAGCTTCCCTAGGACCTGGGACAGTAGGTATTAAGGAATGAATCAGCACTCCTTGTGGGTTCAAGGTGGCTTCCCTAACCACTTCATCGGCTAATCTATTTCCCCTAACTTCTGGTTCATTTCCTTTCTGATGACCATTTACGTGCACTACGGCTATCTCTCGGGGGAGTAACAGGGATTCCAAGACCCGTTTAATCAATTCTTCATGTACTAATTCCTTCCCCCGGCTATTGATCAGTCCTCTTTCCTGCCATATCTTTCCAAAAGTGTGCCCAACACCAAATGCATATTTCGAGTCAGTGTATACTGTTCCCTCTTTATTTTCTGATGCCATAAGGGCTATTTCCAATGCATAGCGTTTGCAGATCTGAGCTGACCACCCATTTGGTAACCTTCCTGCCTCCACCACACTACCGTTTGTCCCATCTACGACTGCTTACTCATTATGTCTTTTCCCTTCAGTCACCCGGAATGATCCAAAAATAAAAAGTCTAGCCCCTGCATGAAGTGGAACATCTCTCAGTTTCATGCGGACCTTAGTTTGGTATTCTATAATGTCAAGGCAGTCGTGCACTGGATTCTGAGGAGAGTCTCCTTCCCCTTTCCAAAGAAATGCAGCTGGATTTAAACAATTGTCCGTGACCAACACGAGATAATCCTTTTCTATTAATATTGCCTCATATTTCAGAACCCACCAGTCTGTCAACCATCGCCCAGCTTTTTAGTTTAGGATTGTTCTCACTTGGTGTGGGGTGCTTACTATTAGGGCTCCCCCAAATGTAAGCTTTCTGCTTTCCTCCACCAACAGTGCAGTAGCAGCCACAGCCTGCACACATTCAGGCCACCCCCGGGATACTGGATCCAATAGCTTCGAAAGATATGCGACTGGCTGTTTCGTTGCTCCCCACCTCTGGGTTAATACTCCCAAATACGCTCCCTTATCTACTGTAGCAAAGAGATGGAAAGGTTTATCTAGAGAAGGTAAAGGTAACACGGGGGCATGGCTCAGATCTCTTTTGCATTCCTCAATAGTTCTTTTACCTCATCTTTCCATATCAGACACTATGGTTCCTCCTCCGATAGTCTGAGATATAATTTATTCGTCTTGTGAACACAAGAATCAATCCATAATCTGCAATATCCCGTTAAACCCCAAAAATACGTATTTCCCGTTTAGTCCTGGGTAGCGGCATCCCCACTATTCCCTCTATCCGTTCCAGGCTTATCTTTCACTTTCCCTCTCTAACTAAATGTCCCAAGTATTTCATTTCTCGCTCGACATATTGGAGTCTGTTTTTAGATGCTCGCAGTCCCTGCTGACCCAGGAAACTCAATAATTGTTTAGTGGCTTCTACTACTCTTTCTCTTCTTTTTCCTGTTACTAAGAGGTCATGTACATACTGCAACAGGGTAGTTCCCTTGAGGCTGCTAAATTTATCCAATATTTGTTCTAACATCTGTCCAAATAAATTCGGGGATTCCGTAAACCCCTGGGGGAGCACGATCCATCGGTATTGCTGTTTCTGTCCTGTCTACGGATATTCCCATTCAAATGCAAACACATTCCTACTTTCCTTTGCCAAGGGACAAGCCCAAAAGGCATCCTTTAAATCTATCACACTAAACCATTTGTGATCATGAGGGATCTTACTTAATAGCGTACAGGGATTTGGCACCACTGGGTGCCTGATCTGTTCTATTTGATTCAATGTTCGCAAATCCTGCACCAAACGTTAAGTTCCATCGGATTTTCGCACTGGTAGAATTCGGATATTGTAAGGAGACATACATGGCTACAACAGTACATCTCTAGTCCCTCAGTGACTGGCTGCACTCCTCGTTATCCTTCTATGGAAATGGGATACTGTAGCTCATAAACAACGTCCCATTTCCTTTTCAAACTTATTTCTTGGGGAGGGATCTGTATTTTACCACGATTCCCTTCTCTAGCCCATACAACGTTGCCATTTGTACAACTTATTCTTTTTCCTGAATTCAAATCTCCAGTCCTAAGAGGGTAATTAAATCACTCCCTAGTAACTTTCTTCCTATATCAGGGATATACAACAGTTCCTCTGTGACTCCAATCCTTAGGACATTCTATCTTCATAGGTTCAAATACTGGAACAGTAAATCCTTCCCCTTTTACCCCGGAAACAATAATTGACCGTGTCGACATTTCTACTTTCTTTTGTTTAAAATTCAGTGATGACCGTGTTGCCCCCGTATCTACTAGGATGACTACCTCTTCCCTACAGGTCCCACCTTCAAGTTTATCAAAGGTTCCTGGTGTGTCCCCGGGGGCAGGAACACCTGACACCCCTCTTCTTTATCAAAATTCATAAGCGGAATTGCCCTTTCCTCCCTGTGTAGGGAAGAAAACTCCCACTAAAAAAAATCCTATAATTCCGCAATAATAGCATCCTGACTGTGCAGATTTCCGTCTCTGACCCTGTCACCCGAACCCGCTATCAAACGCCCCCCGTGTCCGCTCCCTCTTCCTCTCTGTCCTACATGTTGCCACTCGCCGCTCCGGTTGCTCACTATTGATTCCATTCTTTTGTTAACTACCTCATCAACCGTAGCTACCATCATTTTTGCCTTCTGTTTTTGTCTCTCATCCTCTCTCTTTACAAATACTTTCTGTGCCTCTCTTAACAATTCATCCAATGGTTCTTCGCTCCACCCTTCTATCTTCTGTATCTTTTTCTTTATGTCTGGCCATGTCTTTGTCACAAAATGTACTTTCAAAAGACCCAGGACCACTGGGTCCTCAAGGTTCATTCCAGAGTATTTCCCCATTGAGTCTCTTAATTATTGCAAGAAAACTGAGGGAGTCTCACCTTTCTCCTCTCTAACTGCAAAGGCTTTAGTCAAATTCTGCGACTTGGAACTGCTTCTCTTATTCCTTTTTGAAACAGGTCTTTCAATTCCCTTCTCTATGCTCCGGGTTTTGATTTTCCCACTGGGGCTCTCTGAGGGGAAACTTCTTCTCTCTCTGTCCAGCTTCCCCATCCCCAATGGGATGTTACCTGTTCCATCTTTCAATGGCTGCTCCTCGTAGAAGTCCCCTTTCTTCCAAAGTAAATAGTATATTCAAAATAGACTTTAACTCAGTCCACGTATACAGACTGGGCCCCAAATAATGATCAATTTGTGCAGACAACCCTACTGTACCCTCAACCAGGACCTTGATCTCCTTAAATATTCTGACCTCCCCACTGGCGAGGGGGGCACTTTCTAACCCAATCTCTTTGTCCCCTATTGGTACCTCCAAAAGGGGATAAGTCTAAACGTTCTTAACTTTTTTGTTTTTGTTTCCCCCTTTAGACTTCGGTTTTGATACTCTGGAGGCCTCCTCTATATCTACTTTATCTTCTCTTTATTTTGTTCAGGATTGACTGTCGGGAACAACAGCATCCCCGTCCACAGCCCCTTCGTCCGCCTCTTGTGGGTCATCCGTTCCCTTTCTCAGTCTGTCCGTTTGTCTCTCCTCCTCTCCCATTTTCACCTAATCTGATTTTATGGTACGGCGGGGGTTGGGGGTTGGGGGAAGCCGCCAAGAGGATCCCAGGGACAGGGTCGAGCAGAGGGGGAATCCCTTGTCTTTACTACCATCATTCTCAAACTGCCGTTCCAACAGGACTCATAGTCCGCCTCTTCTTGACTAAAAGGTTGTTTCTCATTCATATACAAATCTAAATACTGACATACACATCCTCGTCTGAACCATACTTTGACCAAAGGACAGCCGGACGAAGGATTGGTTCTTTGGTCCATAAACAACAATATTTAATCATTTTCTTTTTATGTTTTTCCCTCGTACGAGTGCAACTTGTCCATTCCCGCAACATCCTCCCCAACGGACGTTCAGGAGGAATATTACCAGCGACATTTTCCTCCTTTACTCCGTGACAGTTCTACTTTCTCTGCCTACCCCCGTTTCTCGGGGCCCTCGCCAGTCCCACAGCGATTAAATACCCCTTTTCCCAGCCATCAAGGCAATACTTAAATGTCAGTTTTCTTATCTTGGTCTGTGCACAGAGTTGCCTGACCCCTTTTTGCCATATTTTCTTCTGACCTTCTTTCACTGTCTGATTAAGTTGTCTCTCTTGTGCGATTCGTACCAGTCTCGCAAGGCAGCAGACCAAACCGGGACACGAGACCGCTCGTCGATCGGGAACGGGACACGTCTTCCCAGTGTCCAGGGCCAGCCACTTTCCCCGGCGATGGAAGAATTTCCAGGACAACCTACAAGTGTGAGAAATGAAGCCTCACTCATTTCAATAATTTCAGTGCGAGACAAGATCTGAAGCAATCAGTATGTTTATTATCTGCTTGCAAGCGTAGTGCCTGAAATAGTCACCTAGAGTTTAGCAAGTACATATCTTATATAGGATTCACTACTCCAAACCCGGTGCCTATTGCTCTTGTTTATCTCTTGCCTTATCCGGCCTTATGCATAAGAAATTACAAGTTTTACTTCGCAATTTCACTACATCCTGCTGTGGTCCATTGTGAGGTATATCCTCCTTCACTACTATCTATTTCCACCACTTATGACATGTCCTCCCTTTCCCCAACCATATTGATCCTTATGGCCTTTCAATTGTTTTTTTTTTTGCAGACGTGCGAAAGAGATGCTTATAACGACTGCTTATACAAAAATATCTGGCTTAATCTACATCCTCACAGCACCTCATCTATTTATCTGTAACATGTAACAGTGTCTACAGGCACGTTTCATTCTTGTATGCACATTTTAGCTAATGCAAAAACAATTATATATTTCCTTCAAATAGTTTTCATTCTTGTTGACTAAGCTCTTGATTGAAACAATTATACACTGGTGTGAGTTCATTTACCTTGCATGAGTAATTATGTTTGCAGAAGTAACACTATTTTGCCTATATCTCACACGGAGAAAATAAAGCAAGGCTGGGGATGTCACAGAGAAAGTAAAGCAAAATTGGAGATGTTGCAAAGATAAGAAAGCAAGGCTGGACATTTTACAGAAATAGGATAGAAAAGCTGGAAATTTTGTAGAAAGAGGAACGCAAATCCGGAGATATTACAGAGACAGTAAAGCAACGCTTGCCATGTTACAGAGACAGGAAAGCACTGCTGGACAGGCTCTAGAGATAGGAATGCTAGGCTGAAGATATCACAGAGGTCGGAAAGAAAGGCTGGAAATGTTGAAGAGATAGGCAGGCAAGGCTGGAGTTCACAGATAGGGGAAAGTAAGACTGGAGATGTTGCAGAAATAGGAAAACAAGGCTGGGACTGTTAAAAGAGAGATAAAAGCAAGGATGCAGACATTACAGTGACAGGAAAACAAGGCTGGAGATCTTATAGAGATAGGAAAGCAAGGCTGGAGATGTTACACAGATAGGGTTGCAAGCTGGAGATGTTACAGAGATATGAATAAAAGGCTGGAGATGTTACATAGAAATGAAAGGAAGGCTGCAGATGTTCCAGAGACAGGAAAGCAAGGCTGGAGCGGTTACAGAGACTGGAATGCAAGGCTGGAGATGTTGCAGAGACAGGAAAGCAATCCTGGACATGTTACAGACACGAAAAGCAAGACTGGGCAGGCTCTGGAGATAGGAAAACACGGCTGGAGATGACACAGAGACCGAAAGGAAGACTGGCAATGTAATAGAAATAAGAAAACAAGTCTGGAGATTTTATAGAGTGAGGAAGGCACGACTGGGAATGTTACAGAGACAGGAAAGCAATTCAAGAGACGTTATAGAAAAAAGAAAACAAGGCTGTCGATGTTACAGATATGCGATGGTAAGGGTGTGGATGTTATACAGACATGAAAGCAAGGCTGGAGATGTTACAGAGTAAGGAAAGCAAGGCTGGAGATGATACAGAAACAGGAATACAAGGCTGGAGGTGTTCGAAATAGTAGAAAGCAAGTCTGTAATTTTTGCGGACACAGGAAAGCGAGCGTGGATATGTTACAGAAAGTGGAAAGCAAAGCTCAATATGTCAAAAGAGACAGAAATACAAGGCTGGAAATATTACAGGTATAGGAAAGCAACGCTGCATATGTTATAGGGATAGAAAAGCAAGGCTGGAGATGCGACAGAGATAAGAAAGCAAGGTTGGCAATTTCACAGAGATAGTAAAGCAAGGCTGGAAACGTTATACTGATAGAAATTCAATACTGGAGATGTTAAGGAGAGAGGGATGCACGGCTGGAGATGTTACAGAGACATAAAACCAAGACTGTAGATGTTACAGAAATAGGAAAGCAAGGATGGAGTGGTTACAAAGAGTGGAATGCAAGGCTGGAGACGTTGCAGAGATAGGAGAGTAATGTTGTGCAGGCTGGAGGGTAACGAAAGCACAGCTGAAGATGTCACAGAGATCGGAAAGCAAGGCTGGAGATGTTACAGAGATTAGAAAGAAGGCTGGAAATGTTAAAGAAACAAACAAACGGCTGGAGATGTTACAGAGCGAGGAAAGCACGACTGGGGATGTCACAGAGACAGGAAAGCAATTCAAGAGATGTTACAGAAATCAGAAAAGAAGGCTGGAGTTGTCACAGAGATAGGAAAGAAAGGCTTGAAATTTTACAGGGGGAGGAACGCAGGGCTGGAGATGTTACAGAGACTGGAACACAAAGCCGAAGATGTTGCAGAGATATATAGGCAAGGCTGTGAATGATACAGAGACATGAAAGCAAGGCTCGAGATAATTCAGCGTTAGGAAAGCAAGGCTGGAGATGTTACAGAGATAAGAATGCAAAGCTTGCAATCTTACAGAGATAGGAAAGCAAGGCTGAACATGTTATAGTGATAGGAATGCAAGCCTATAGAGGTTACAGAAATAGGGATGCACGACTGGAGATGTTACAGAGATAGGAAAACAAGACTAGAGTGGTTACAGAGAGTAGAATGTAAGCCTGGAGATGTTGCAGTGGCAGGAAAGTATTGCTGTACATGCTACAGTGAAAGGAAAGCAAGGCTGGACAAGTTCTTGAGATAGGAAAGCAGGGATGGAGATGTAACTGAGAGGGGAAAGCAAGGCTGGAGATGTTACAAAGACAGGAACGCTAGGCTGGAGATGTGACAGCGAGAGGAAAGCAAGGCTGGAGATGTTATCGCAAAGCAGAAGTGGGCACAGAGAATGGAAAGCAAGGCTGTAGATGTTACAGACAGAGGAAAGAAAGGCTGGGGATGTCACAGAGTTAGGGAAGAAAGGCTGGACATGTTACAGAGATTGGAAAATAAGGCTGGACAGGCTTTAGAGACAGGAAGACAAGGCTGGAGGTGGCACAGAAAGAGGAAAGCAAGTCTGGACATGTTGCAGAGGAAGGAAAGCAAGGCTGGACAGGAACCTGAGATGGGAAAGCACGGCTGGAGACGTAACAGAGAGGGGAAGCAAGGCTGGAGATGTTACAGAGACAGGAATGCAAGGCTGGCATTGTGACAGCGAGAGGAAAGCAAAGCTGGAGATGATGCAGGGAAACGAAAGCAAGGCTGGAGTGGGTACAGAGAATGGATAGCAAGGCTGTAGATGTTACAGACATAGGAAAACAAGGCTGCTGATGTTACAGAGATCGTAAAGCAAGGCTGGAGATGTTAGAGAAATAAGAAAACATTTCTGGAGATGTTACAGAAAGAGGAAAGCTAGGCTGGAGATTTTACAGAAACAGGAAAGGAAGACTGGAGATGTTAAAAGAAAAAGAAAAGCAAGATTGCAGATATTACAGGGATAGGAAAGAAAGGCTGGAGATGTCACAGAGAGAGGAAAGCAAGGCCGAGATGTTAGAGAAACAGAAAAGGAAGACTGGAGATATTAAATGAGAAAGAAAAGCAAGATTGCCGATATTACAGGAATAGGAAAGCAAGGCTGGCGATTTTACCGAGACTGGAAAGCAAGGCTGGAGATGTAACAGAGATACGAAAGCAAGGCTGGAAATGTTACAGAGATGGGAATGCAAGGCTGGAGATGTTATAGTGGCAGGAATGCACGGCTCGAGATGTGAGAGGTAGAGAAACAAGGCTGGCCATGTTACATATATAGGAAAGCATGTTCAGACAAACTCTAGGGACAGGAAAGCATGTCTAGAGATGTCACAGAGATAGGACAGCAAGGGTGGAGATGATACACAGATTGGAAAGTAAGTCTGGAGATGTTACAGAGAGAGGACAGAAACGCTGGTGATGTTTCAGAGGTAGGACATTAGGTTTGAAGATGTTACAGAGAGAGATAAGCATGGATGGGGATGATACCGTGAACAGAAGGCTGGAGATGTTACATTGAAAGGAAAGCGAATTTGGAGATGTTGCAAAGTTAAGAAAGCAAGGCTGGAAATTTTACTGAAACTGGAAAAAAGGCTGGAAATATTGTAGTGATAGGAATGCAATGCTGGATATGTTACAGAGATAGGGAGGCAAGGCTGGCCATGTTACAGAGACAAGAAGCCTCGGCTGGAAAGGCTCTAGAGCTAGGAAGGCAAAGCTGTAAATTGCATAGAGATAGGAAAGCAAAGATGGAAACGTTACAGTGATAGGAACGCAAAGATGGCGATATCACAGAATGGGGAAAGCAAGCCTGGAGATGTTACAGAGAAAGAAGAGCAAGCCTGGAGATGTTAGAGAGATAGAAAAGCCTGTCTGGTGATGTTACAATAAAAGGAAAGCAAGTTAGAAGATGTTACATTGAGAGGATAGATAGGCCAGAGATGCTACAGCGAGAGGAAAGCACGTCTGGAGATGTTACAGAGAAAGGAAAGCAAGACTGGAGATGTAACAGAACGGGCAAAGCAAGGCTGGAGATGTTACAGAAAGAGGAAAGCAAGGCTAGAAATATTTTAGTGACAGGAACGCAATGCAGGATATAAGAACAAAGAACAAAGATAGTTTAGAGTCCCGGAACAGGCCCTTCTGCCCTCTAAGCCTGAGCCGATCCAAATGTACTGTTTAAACCTGTCGGTCAATTCCTAAGCATCTGTGTCCCCCTGCTCGCCACCTACTCAGTGATCTGTCCAGACGTATCTTAAATGAATCTACCGTGCCTGCCTCCACCACTTCTGCTGGCAACGCATTCCAAACGCCCACCACCCTCTGTGTGAAGTACTTGCCGCCTGTATCACCCTTAAACTTTCCACCTCTAACCTTGAAAGCATGACCTCTCGCTACTGAATCCTTCAAACTGGGAAAAAGCTTGTCTCTATCCACCTTGCCTATACCCTGCATGAGTTTGCAAGCCTCAGTCAGTTCCACCTCAGTCTACTTTTTTCTAATGAAAATAAACCGAACCAACTCAATCTCTCTTCATAGCTCGTACCTTCCAAACCAGGCAACATCCTCGTAAACCTTGTCTGCACTCTCTCCAATGCGTTCGCATCCTTTTCGTAATGTGGCGCCCAGAACTGTTCACAATATTCTAAATGCGACCGAACCAATATCATGTACAATTTTAACATGACTTGCCATCTCTTATACTCATATCCAGTCCGATGAAGGCAAGCATAATATTAAATTTCTCGACCACACTATCCACTTGTACAGCAACCTTCAGGGTACAATGTACCTGAACTCCCAGATTTCTCTGCCCATCAACTTTTCGCAAGGCTCTTCCAATCATTCTATAATTCTCTTCAGAATTAGACTTGCCTAAATGAATCACCTCACATTTGCCTAGATTGAAAGCTATCTGCCATTTTTCCGACCAAATCTCCTGTCTATGTATATCGTCCTATATTCTCTGGCAGTCCCTTATGATTTCTGCCACTCCACCAAACTTCGTGACATTTGCAATCTTGGTGATCACACCAACAGTGCCCTTTGTAGATCATTTATGTATATTACAAACAACAGTGGCCCAAATACTGATTCTTGTGGAACACCACTGGTCACCTTTCCCCATTTCGAGAACCTCCGTTCAGCTATCACTCACGGTCTCCTGTCGCTCAATCAGTTCTTTTTCCATATACTCCAGAGAAAGGGAAGCAAGTTCGGAATTGTTACAGAGATAGACAAACAAGTCTTGCGATGTTTCAGAGATGACAAATCAAGGTTTAAAATTTTACAGAGACAGGAAAACAAGACTGGAGATGTTATAGTGATAGGAATGCAATGCTGGAGATGTTACAGAGATGGGAAGCAAGTCCGCAGATATTAAAGAGATTGGAAGCAAAGCTGGAGTGGTTACAGTGAGAGGAAAGCAAGTCTGGAGATTTTACAGAAACAGGAAAGCAAGGGTGGACATGTTAAAAGGGAGAGAAAAGCAAGGCTTCAGATATTACAGTGGTAGGAAAGCAAGGCTGGAGATGTTACAGAGATCGGAAAACAAGGCTGGAGATAGAGTCATAAAGTCATAGAGATGTACAGCATGGAAACAGACCCTTCGGTCCAACCCGTCCATGCCGACCAGATATCCCAACCCAATCTAGTCCCACCTGCCAGCACCCGGCCCATATCCCTCCAAAACCTTCCTGTTCATGTAACCATCCAAATGCCTCTGTAATGTTGCAATACTTGTTGCAGCCTTCACCACATCATCTGGCAGCTCATTCCATGCACCTACCGCCATCTGTGTGAAAACATTGCCCCTTAGGTCTCTTTCGTATCTTGCCCCTCTCACCCTAAACCTATGCCTCTACTTCTGGACTCCCCGAAAATACTTTGTCTATTTATCCTATCCATGCACATCATAATTTTTTAAACCTCGATAAGGTCACCACCCAGCCTCCGACGCTCCTAGAATAACAGCCCCAGCCTGGTCAGCCTCTCCCTGTAGCTCAGATCCTCCAACCCGAGCAACATTCTTGTTAAACTTTTCTGAAGCCTTTCAAGTTTCACAACATCTTTCGAATAGGAAGGAGACCAGAATTGCACGCAATATTCCAACAGTGGCCTAACCAATGTCATGGCCGCAACATGGCCTCCCAACTCCTGTCGGAGAAATTGAGGACTGCAGATGCTGGAGATCAGAGCTGAAAATGTGCTGCTTGAAAGGCGCAGCAGGTCAGGCAGCATCCAGGGAACAGGAGAATCGACGTTTCGGGCATGAGCATGAAGAAGGGCTCATTCCTGAAGAAGGGCTCATGCCCGAAACGTCGATTCTCTTGCTCCGTGGATGGTGCCTAACCTGCTGCGCTTTTCCAGCAACACATTTTCAGCTCCCAACTCCTGTACTCAATACTCTGACTAACAAGAGAAAGCATAATAAACGTCTTCTTCACTATCCTATCCAGCTGCAACTCCACTTTCAAGGAGCTATGAACCTGCACTCCAAGGACTCTTTGTTCAGCAACACACCCTAGGACCTTACCATGAAGTGGAGAAGTCCTACTAAGATTTGCTTTCCCAAAATGCAGCACCACGCATTTATCTGAATTAAACTACATCTGCCACTTCTCAACGCATTGGCCCATATGGTCCAGATCCTGTTGTGATCTGAGGTAACCCTCTTCTCTGTCCATCATAACTCCAATTTTTGTGTCATCTGCAAACTTACTAACTGTACCTCTTAGGTTTGAGAAATAAGAAAACAAGGCTGGAGAAGTCACAGAGATAGGAAAGAAAGGCTTGAAATTTTACAGAGATAGGAAAGCAAAGCAGGAGATGTTACAGAGGTAGGAAAGCACGGCTGGATTTGTAACAGAGAAAGGAAAGTAAGACTGGAAATTTTTCAGGGATAAGAAAGCAAGGCCGGAAATTTTTCAGAGACGGGAAAGCAAAGCTGGAGATGTTACAGAGAAAGGAAAGCAAGACTGGAGATGTGACAGAAGGGGAAAGGGAGGCTTTAAATGTTATACATTAGAGTGGTGCTGTAATAGCACAGCTAGTCAGCATGAGGGGAGCAGGAAAATTGACGTTTCGGGAAAAAGCACTTCATCTGGAATCCTGCTCCTCCTTTCTTTTCCAGCATCACTCTCGTCTTGACTAGAAGCTCACAGTGTCAGTTCAAGCACTGACACGGAAACTTCCTGCTGACTCCACTCCCTCAACCTCACGGTGTCAGATCAAACACTGACATGGAAACCTCCTGCTGTCCCCACTCTCACAGCCTCCCTGGGTGAGATCAAACACTGGAACAGAAATTTCCTGAATCCCCTCCCTCAGCTTATGCATCAGTGGCCCTCCCCATTGAACAACACTTGGAGGAAGCAGTGAGAGAGTGACAAACCTGGAGAGTATATAATGGGTGGGTCATTTCAAAACCAACAACGAGAGGGACTCAGCAGCAGGATTGCTGATCGAAACGGTTGGTTCCAAAAGGACATGGCTGATGGACTGGGTTTGCAGTGGGTGGAGAGGGAACGACTGAGAGGGGAAACATGCTTGACCTCAACCTCACCAATCGACAGACTGCAGACACATTGATCGATGATCATTTTAATAACAGTGAATACTGCATACAGTATTTCTGGCGACAAAGGCTCACCTTTACGTTGCGATTTCACTCTGTGTGTGTCGCACTGTCACCCTGCTAAACGAAATCGATCTGGTAACTAAGCACTGAGTTGTGAGAGGTAATTCAGGTCATTACCAATAGCAGCAGAATTGTACCCCAGCACAAGTTTCACCGTCATGCCTGGCTATCCTCCACGTTACATTGACCATCAGGCCAGGGGATGAACCCTTGTGCAGTGAGGAACACAGGAGGGCCTGCCAATGTATACCTGAAAATGAGGTAACATTAACAAACAGGATCACTTACACACCAAAGAGTGTAAGCTGCAAGTGATAGACAGATTGAACCAACAAATCCGACCTAATCTCTGCAATCCTGTCGAATGCAGTCTGGGTGAATGCTGGTGGACAATCAAACAACTTTCTGGTGGAGGATCCATAAATATCGCCTTCTCAATAATGAAAGAGCCCAGCACAACAAGAGATGATAAGTTTGAACCATTCCTAACAATGTACAGAAAGAAGGGTCGATGGGATGACCTACTTTAGTTTCCGCTAGATGTCAGTCTTCAGCTAATTTGGTTTATTTTGTGTAGTATTAACAAATGGCCATTGGATTTGGATAATGCGAAGTGTGTGTGCCCTGATTACATTCCATTAAAACTGTTCCTGCTGGGCTACAGCACTGGCATCGACCTGACAATGTGGGAAACTATCCGTGTATTTCCTGTATGCACACAGACAAAACATCAAACGATCAATGACTGCCGCATTGCTCTGTTCCTCTGAATACCCACTTGGAGTATATGGGCTTAACGAGATTACAAAGAGAGATCAGAGTGAAGTATGGAGGAGGCAACATAGATCAGAAGGTATTAGTATTTGGAGGAGGTTGCAGAGAATAAAGAGACATTTACATGCTGTGGTAGGTATCAGAGATCGGAAGAGGTATAAGTGCTGATGAAGCATACACAGACAGGAGGGAGGTGTTGGATAAGGTAACAGGACTAAGAAGGGGGCACGTTCTGGTGAACGTTACAGGTTCAGTGCATATTTGCAGGTGCTGGATTAGGTTACAGGGAATGGGAGAGGTGTAGGTGCTGGACAATGTTACAGGGATAGGGACGGCGTAGGTCCTGAAGAATGTTACAGGCATAGGGAGAATGTGTAGGTGCTAGAGAATGTTACAGGGAATGGGAGGGGTATAGTTGCTGGATTAGGTTACAGGGATAGGGAGGAGTGTTGGCGCTGCAGAATGGTACACAGATAGGGAGAGGTTGCAGGTGCTGTAGAATGTTAAAGAGATATGGAGGGTGTAGGTGCTGGAGAATGTTTCAGGGATAGAGAGGGGTGTAGGTGCTGGGAATGTTACAGTGATAAGGAGGGATGTCAGGCTGAAGAAGCTTGCGAAGGTTACCTAGATGGGGAGGGCTTAAGAGGCGGGAGTGGGTAACAGATATATGAAAAGTTGAAGCGTCTTAAGAAGTATACAGAGATATGGCAGCTTGAAGGGAATGGAGAAGCTTACAGGGATATGGAGGGTTGAAGAGGACTTTGAAGGTTACAAAGATACGGAGAGTTGAAGCGGCTGGCGAAGGTTACAGAGATGTGGACGGTTGAATCATCTTGAGAAGTTTAGAGAGATAGGAAGGGTTGAAAGGGGTGGAGTATGTGACACAGATATGGAGGGTTGAACGGGCTGGAGAAGGTGACAGAGATGTAGAGGGTTGAACTGGCTGGATAAGGTGACAGCACTGGGGAGCTTGAAGGCGACCAGAGAAGGTGACAGACATGGGTAGGTTGAAGGTTGAACGCGTTTCAAAGTTGGGTTGAAGTATCAAGTGAAGATGGATTACTTTTTTAACAAGGAAAGAATTAAGGGACATGGTGAGAGGGTGGGCAAGTGGAGCTGAGTCCATGAAAACATTAGCCATGATCTGATTGAATGCCAGAGCAGACTCTCAGGGCCAGGTAACCTACTCCTGCTCCTACGTTCTTTGGTTCTTACATCGGTATGTATGTGAGGGGCCTGAATGGAGTGTTCATGGAGGAGATGTTCCCACGAGTAACAGAGACGAGGGACACAGTTTCAGAGCGAAGGAATAATCCTTTAGAATGCAGATATGGAGGAATTTATTCAGCTAGAGGATGATCAATCTTTGGAACTCACTGCCTCACGGGGCTGTGGAGCTAAGTAATTCTGTGTATTTAATTCAGAGATAGATTAGTTCGTGATGACGAAGGGGATCAAGGCTTTCAGGGAGTAGAAGAGAGAATGCGGTTGGGAAACAATTCAGCTATAATCGAATGGTGGAGCAGACTCAAAGGTCCGAATGGTCTCATTCTACCCCTCTATCTTATGGTCTTATGGACTGTCCTTATTCCATTGGGTTTGAAAGGTGCAGTTATCATTTCGGGCATAATGTTCACCATGAATTCCGACACGTTCCTTTTTATTACAGTCTCCTTTTGGTTTCAGATCGATTGGAGAAAGCTCCACCACAGAAAAAAACTTGGGAATCATTGTGTATAAATCTCAGAAACGTGGCATACAGGATCAGCAGGTCACAGAGAAGGCAAATGTAATGCTGGCATTGATTCCAAAGGGAATGGAAAATAATAATAGAGAAGGCATGCAACAACGACAGAAGGCAGAAATCAGCTCGCACCAGACAACACTTGGTCCCCTATCTCCAGGGAAAATGTTCTTGCACTGGAGGCAGTTCAGACAAAATTCACCAGACTGATCCTCAAAAAGGAGGGATATTGATGAGAAGAGGTGGAGAAAATTGAACTTTGAACTGGTTAGAATTTATTGAGAAAACAAGGCAAATGCATTGATACACCAAAGATTCTTGTCTTCTCACAGGATGGATAATGAGATGTTGTTCTCCTGAGCAAAGGTCAATAACCAGAGATAAAGGGGAATGCAGGCAAAAGAGAAGCTAACACCTAAAAGCAGGACTGTACAGATTGGAGGATGCTACAGAGTTCAGATATTTTGAGATCACTGATGTTGTTTAGAGGTCAGATAGGTTGTCAGTACAGGTACAGGCTTATCAGTCCTGAAGGAGTCACAGAGATCGGGGGAATTATAGAGAACGGGGTTGGTATTTGGAGCTGTACGAGTTTACAGAGATAGGGAGGGTGTACTGGCCGGGCACAACACAATTGTCATGTTAGTTGTAGGGTCAAGAGTTTACTGAGGTAGGGAGGTTTGAACGGGCTTGATCAGTTCACAGACCCAGGGGAAATTGTAGGAAAATGGAGGACCAGAGATGCTGAGGATAGTAGGGCGGCAGGATTTCAGACAGTTAGTGAGGGCTGTGAAGGCAGGTTTGCAGCATTCCCATCAGTTACACAGAGATGTGGACTGCTGTTCTGGAGGAGGATACGGAAATCGAGAAGGTGGCTGATGCTGGAGGATACTACAAAGACAGGGCGTGGTAATATTTGACGAGATTACAGGGAGACGATGCATTGAAGAGTTGGAAAGGAGAAGGGGTTAACGAGATAGGAACAGTTTTAGGAGTTAGAAGGATTTAAGGCACTGGAACAGATGTGTTGGTCTGTTTCCTTGATGTATGACTCTATGACATGAAATTGATAGAGTCTTGGAGAGGGAATACAGAACAGCAAAAGCCCAGGCAGCATTACCAGTCTCTCATGAGAGTACTGCCTTCAGCTCTGTTGCACTGATTCTCATTAAGACAGCACAGGCCTCGTTGATAAGTGGGAACTCCCTATGCTGTCTCAGGAAGGTTCAGTACAGGAGATCTGATCGTCGTCCTCTCACAAGTGGGTGGAGATTGAGCCTGGGTTCTTACTTCTCTGTTCTTATCCTTCAGCACTGTGTCTACGCCATGTCTTGTGGGTAGATGTGTCTAGAGCTTTAAATGCGATCTGCTCTGTTGAATGTTCGTGATCTTACCTCGCTGCAGGATTTATTGCAGTCTCCATACCTCCTTGCCTTCTGGCTGACAAATTGCGTTCGATGGGGTGATGGACAATACAGGAATTAGAAATTGAGTGTCAGGAACTTCCTGAGTAACGACAGTCGACAGAGAAATAGAGATAATGGGAAATTAGACAAAGGCAGTGAGGGTTACAAATGGAAAACAGCACTGAGTCCCACTGCGATCTGGAAATTCACAGTCTCCATCCTTGGCTTGTGATGCCTCGTCTCTTCAAGGTGAAGAGTTCTGTTGGCTCAGGATCTGGAGGAGCTGCAAAAAGCTGCAGTTAGAGATAGCAATTAGACCCTCACAATAAAGGATCCTACATGGAGAGATACCGATTGATGTATCCATTTGCAGGAAGGGAATAGGATCAAACCACAGGCAGGAAGGAGGAGTTTGATTCATGGTGCACTGTGATCAGTACTCAGATATGAGGGATATCAGTGGGATAGGCGATGGCCTCGTCTTACTCTCATTAGACTGTTCATCCAGAATTTAATGCCAATATCAGGGATATCCATCTGAAAGCTCAATATCCTTTAAAGATGGAAATCTGTTATAGTCAGTTGGTCTGGCCTACATATGACTCCAGGTACTGATCAAGGGGTTGAATCTCAACTACACTCTCAAATAATCGAGCAAGCTGCTCAGCTCAAGGACAGCTTTAGGTTGGCATGAAATGCTGGCCAGCCAAAAATGCCCACATTCCACGTATGAATTAAAACATAAATCTGCTGGGAGCAGTGTCCTGGCCAATCATATCGGTAGGTTTATAGACAAAGCTTTAAACTGACAGAGAGGATGCAGGGACAGGGTTCAGGTGAAAGGAGCTTTCCAAATACAAATACGACATGTCAAGCATCGGAACAGCATGAGGATGTGAATGAAGACAAGCAGAAAGTAATAGGAAGGAACAGAGTTTACCTCTCACTGTACATCAGCGAATAGGTTCGTGACAGGAAAGATTTGGAAAATGCAAATTATCATGATTTTTAGAATGGAAAAATTCTCTGCAATAAGGTAGATGGACTTGTGGTACAGATATGATAGAGGTTTAGACACCAGAGAGATACGGTTACAGGGTGAAGAAAAAAATGAACATTTCAATTCAATGATAAGCAACCTAGCGGGAACTCAGGCAAAATGGGAAAGCAGGAAGGGTAACCTGATAGTAGTGGGTAACAAAGGCATGACAGAGATAATATTTGGCATCAGATGTTGCAATAGAATCAGTGTAAAGTCTGGCTACTACGTGTCAAAAACACAAGCAGGAGAACAGTTTTTTTTTAATGGTACCGTGCAGGATTTAATTTCTCATCACTCCATTAAACAGGAATCGGTTGGAATTTTAAATAAAGGCAGTATGATAGTTTGGAGAGACATCAAACTTTGTATAATCTTGGACAGTCACACTGGCAAGAGCGATCCTCGGGGAGGGGTTGAAAGAATAATTTTATCAGGGTTTCTGCAACGAGCTAAGAGCATAACTATTCCAGATCGACCGTTGGGTGATGAAGCTGAGTGAAGGAGTGATGTCACACTGAGCGAACCGACGGGAAATTGCAATACAGTAGAATTCAAAGAGATTATGATTTTTTAAGTGACCGCAGAGCACACCCGACGATCAGAAACAACTCCAATCCCCTGAAGTTTGAGAGGAGAACTGACCAAGCAAAACAGGAGAAACAGATCGATATATCTGGCTGTAAATGAAAAGAATTGAAGGAAGTATTAAATATTAACAGTTAAATATTTAATTATTAAACAGTACGTCAAAGTCTCAGCCGGACATTCCCAACTGTGCTTCTGAAATGTTTAGAAGGCAAATAACCTAACAGTTCTGATGGAAACATGGAGATATTTCTTAAACGGATTTCAAGGGGTGTCCTCTCAGGAGGAGTGTGGTAGGAATGAAATGAAAGGAGCACGGAGAGTTAAAGATGCTGAAGGTGGCGAGTATGTTACAGAGAGTGGTAATGACCAGAACAGTGTCACAAAGCCACTATGAATTGCTGCAGCTGCAAGACTTTGAATAGATAGCAATGAAAATACGTATTTATACTTGTCCATTCATGGGTTGAAGAGTCGACTGGCTGGACCACGATTCTTTGTCCACAGAAAATGGTCCAGATGTGGCTCAGAGTCAGCCATATTTCTGTGGGTCTGGAGAGACATGTGAGCCAGATCAGGTAAGAAAGTCAGATGACCTTCCAAAGGGACGTACGTGAACCAGCTTAGTTTTTTTTCAGATAATGAACAATGCTGTTATGGTGGCCTCACCAATGCCCTGTGTAGCCATAACATGACGTCCCAACTCTTATTCTCAATGTTCATACCAATGAAGGTAAGCATCCAAGCACCTGTTTCATCAGACTGTCTACATGTGACATAACTTTCAAAGAACTGTGTACCTGCATCCCTCCGTGTCTCTGTTTGACAAAACTACCCAGGGCCCTAACATTAACTGGACAAGCTCCCCCTCCCTCCCCGGTTTGTTTTACCAGAATGCAAAACATGCATTTCTCCACCTGCTATTCCGAAACTCACTGGCCCAGGAGTACTGTTCATCATCTTCACTGCCCACATTACCACCAGTTTCAATTTCACTGACAAATGTGATCAGCACGACTCCTGTATTCTTATCCAAATCGCTTAAATGAATGATGCACTACAGTGGACCCAGCACCGAACCTCATGGCACACTGTTTATCACAGGCCTGCAGTTTGGGCACCAACCCTCTATGAACATGTCCTGTCTCCTACCGTCAATACAATTTTGTACCCAGTTAGTGAGTGCCTCCTGATTATGTGTGATCTAGATTTGTTAATCAGTCTGCCATGCAGATCCTTGTCAAAGGTCTTGCTCAAGTTAATGTACATAAAGACTATTGTTCTGCCTGGACCTATTATTTGGCTACGACCTCAAAAACTCAATCAGATTTGAGAGACATTTTTCCCACAAAGCCATGCTGACTAACGCGAATCTATCCTTGCCATTCCAAATGTATGAAGATCCTACGTCAGGACGTCCTCCAACAACTTACCCATCCCACTGGTCTGTAGTGGCCGTCGCTGATCCAAATATCTTTGCAATGAGGCCTGTAATTTCCTCCCTCGCTTCTCACAAGTTGCTGCAATACATCTGATCATGGCCCAAGGTTTTAGCTAACGTTTTGCATTTAAGGACATTCAGCATCTCCAGTTCTTCAATGTGAATTCTGTTTAAGACATCACTATTTTCCCAAGTTCCCGAGGTTCCATGTCTTTCTCCTAATGCAAATCCTAATGCAAAACATCTGTTTCAGATCTCGCCCATGAAACAGTGATTCCACATAGACAGCCTCATTGACCTTTCAGCGTCCCTAACCTCTCCCTCGCTAATCTTTAGCTCTTGTTGAAACTTGCCAACATGCATCTGAATCTACAAATATCCGCATTCCGTCATTCTCTTCACCACCCTTATCTATTCTATCATTGGAGGTCACAACAAAATATAAAATCCAACAGATTTAAAAATATTCCCCTGTTATAAAACCATGAATCTCTCATTGTTTCTAAGGGCCCAGTTATTGTTCATTGTCAAATCCTTTATAATATACTCTGCACGTTCCCAACTTACTGTCAGGCTAACACTGTTTGCCTTCAGACTAACTGCACAAAGGGTTTTGGGAGTCCTTGTGTATCAATACGAAAACGGTAGCTTCCACTTTCAGTAGGTAATAGAGAAGATAAACCAAATGCTGAAATTCAGTACAAAGGGAATGGTGTCTAAAAGTAGGAAGGTCTTGCTAAAACTGTGCATAGTACGAGTCAGAGCGCGCCGAGAATATTCTGAAGAGTTTGAGTGTCCTAAAGAAAAATATTCTCGTATTGGATGGAGCCCAGAGAAGGTTCACTCGGCTGATCTTGGAGCTGGGGCGATTTTCTAATGAAAAAAGACAGAGTAAGTTGTGTTTGAACCGATTAGTGTTTCGAAGAATAGGCGAGAAATTTTCTGCAACATGCAAGATTCAAAGGGTTTTTGCCAGGGTACATGCTGGGAAGTGAGAAACTACAACTACAGCAATAGGCCCTCAACCCAACATTGGCTGTGCTGATTCTGATGCTATTCTAAACTAATATCATCTTCTGCACATGGTCCGTATCCCTTTACTCTGTTCCTGTTCATGTAGCTGTATGAATGCCACTTCAAAACTTTGCAAACATTTCAGCTTCTACCACGCCCTGAGCAGCTTCCACCCTCTATGGAAAAAAAACTTGCCTCATCCATCTCATTGAATTTTTTTCACTCGCAAACTTAAACCAAGGCGGCCTAGTATTTGACATTGCCACATTGGAATAAACGTTACGACTATCCACACTATCCACGCGAATCCTAATGTTATAAACCTGCACTAGTTTGCCCCTCAGCCTCCAACATTCTCGCAAAACAATCGACTTGTGTCCAACCTCCTTACATTAAACAAATTCTCATCAAGGCAACATTCTGGTAAATCACTATTGCCCCCTTTCTAAAGCTCCATATACTTCCTGTTGTGTGGCGATGAGAACAATACGCAATATTCCAAACGTGGCCAATCTGATTTTTTATTATATTACAACATGACATGCCAATGTGTCTACTCAATGCTGCCACACTCCTTAATCAGTACATCCTGTTGTGTTGTTATGTTCAGGAAGCTATGGATTTCCTTTCAAGATCCCTCTGCATATCAGTGTTCCCAAGGGTCTGGTCATTTACAGTGTAATTTTATCTTGCATTTGACTTAAAAAATACATCACGTCACAATTGTCACGATGAAATTCAATTTTCTGTTTCTCCATCCAACGTTCCATTTGTTCTACACATTGCTGCATCCTTTAAAAACTTCCTCACTATCCACAATTTCACCAACTATCCATAATTAGTACATGCCTTCTCAAGAATGTCTTCTGCAAAAGTGCTCATTTGACTGCTGATAAATTCATCTTAGTCAGATATAAATTCCAATCAGAAATCGCAGTACTGATCTTTATGAAACATCTCTGGCCACAGATGTCCAATCAGAAATACACCCCTCCACGTTCTGCTGTCTCTTGTGACCAACAAAATTTTGTATCCAATTTACCAACCACCATGGATTCCATGGATTGTGATTTGATCCTTCGGGCCAAACTACCGTGGCATAAGGTTTAGTAACGCCCATGTAGGCACTATCCATAGCCTTACACTCAATAATTATCTTTGCCACTTCCATTGGTTTTCCTTATATGGCGATCTGCAACCAGATGGCATAAAATCTCAGCAAGGGCTCACTTACTAAGATAGAGGTGAGGAGGAATTTCTTCCCTCAAAGAATAGTGAATCTGTGGGAATTTCTTACTGCAGAAGGCTGGTGAGGCTGGGTCATTAAGTATATTTAGAATAACGATGGCCAGAGTTTAATTCATCAGGGAAACAAGGGCTACCTGGAAAAGACAGGAAAGTAGAGTTGGGGATTACCTGATCAGCAATTATCTCGTTGAATAGTGAAATATAATTGATGGGGCAAAAGATCAAATTCCACTCCCACATCTGAGCGATCTAAATCATGTTTCACCTCGAAAAAATGCACAATATTCTGCTTCTCTTTATACAAAGCTCCTTTTTAATTAGATTATTAGGTATGTCTCAATACACAAAATTTGATATAGAATGGTCCATTCTCTTAATGGCTCATTGACATGGTATTACAAAAAAACACACCTCGTATACAGTCCAGGATTCCATTGCAGCACTGATACTCATTAGTTATTCAGTCAGGATATAATGGACTCAAAACAGTTAAAACAATAGGAAGGCATATAGGAACTTTTAAACAGATAGGGAGGATCATTGGGAATTGAAGAGGTTACACAGATCGGGAATGATGTAGGGACTGGAGGAGATTATACTCATAGGGATTGTTTTAGAGACTGAACAATGTCAAGAAATAAGGGATCTGCAATGGCAGTGCAGGATTCAGCACATTGGACTGTGTGGGCCCGAATGAGGTTACATAGATAGCAATAGCTGTAGAGTCTGGAGGAGATTGTAATGACTGGAGAAATTTACTCGAATAAAGAAAGTATTAGCGGTACGCAGGATTAACAAACATGGAAAGGATTGTAGGGACTGCAAGACGCTACAGAAATGAGAAGTGTTGTATCAACTTGATGGTGTACACAGGCAGGAATGTCGTGGCAACTGGAGCAGCGCATCATGAAAGGGAGGGACACAGAGACACGAGATGTTATAGAATAGGGGAGGTTTGAAATCACTGCAATCATCAGGGACAGCGAGAGAGTTGTATGGTCTGGTGGAGATTGCACAGCTGGGAGAGATATAGGGACTCGATGATGTTGTACATAGAAGTACTTTTGTTGGGACTGAAGGTGGGAACAGAAATAGAGAGAATTGTGAGGGATTACAGAGACATGGAGGGTGGTGGTGTCTGTTGGAAGTTCCTATTAGAGGGATTTTTATTGGAACTGCAAACCATGCCAGAGATAGTGAGGTTTGAAGGGGTTGGAGCCGTTTACAGAGGCAGTGAGAAATATAGCAATTGGAAGATACAGAGATGGTGGGGGCTGTTGGAGATACTAGAAATTGGATGGACTGTAGATGCTGGAAGGGTACACAACCAAGGAGGATTGCAAGAATGTGAGGAGTTTACAGAGGTAGGGAAATTGGAGCATTCTCAGTAATGAGTGGTTAGGAGTACTGTCCAGACTGGGGGAGGTTTCAGAATGGGAGAGGCACTGAGAAACAGGAAAAGGCTGCAGTAAATAGAGGAACACAAACATGTCACTCCGATGCTGTGCCAATGAGGGTTATCAGGAAGATATTTGACCCATTAAACTGTACAGATCCTCAGGGGGATGGGCCAGTGGATGCTGAAGGGATGTTTCCTTCCTCTTATGGGAGAGAGACAAACAAGAAGATTCCGTTTGACAGAGATAGATAGGGGAAAAGCCATCTTGTCTTCAGTAGCTCAAACCTACTTCAGGATTGTTCACATACAATTCAAAGGAATGCAATGAGATAGCAAAGAGCAAGGTCATTTGGGACTGTAGGAGATATGAGGCGAAGGCCAGGTTGGAAAGCCAAGGGGGAGTGAGAGGGAAGGGAGATAGACAATAGACAATAGACAATAGGCGCAGGAGTAGGCTATTCAGCCCTTCGAGCCTGCACCGCCATTCAATATAATCATGGCTGATCATTCTTAATCAGTATCCTGTTCCTGCCTTATCTCCATAACCCTTGATTCCACTATCTTTGAGAGGTCTATCCAACTCTTTCTTAAATGAATCCAGAGAGTGGGCCTCCACTGCCCTCTGGGGCAGAGCATTCCACACAGCCACCGCTCTCTGGGTGAAGAAGTTTCTCCTGAGCTCTGTCCTAAATGGCCTACCCCGTATTTGTAAGCTGTGTCGTCTGGTTCGGCACTCACCCATCAGTGGAAATATGTTTCCTACTGCCAGAGTGTCCAATCCTTTCATAATCTTATATGTCTCAATCAGATCCCCTCTCAATCTTCGAAACTCAAGGGTATACAAGTCCAGTCGCTTCAGTCTTTCAGTGTAAGGTAATCCTGCCATTCCAGGAATTGACCTCGTGAATCTACGCTGCACTCCCTCAATAGCCAGAATGTATTTTCTCAAATTTGGAGACCAGAACTGCACACAGTACTCCAGGTGTGGTCTCACCAGGGCCCTGTGCAGCTGCAGATGCACCTCTTTGCTTCTATACTCAATTCCTCTTGTTACGAAGGCCAGCATGCTATTAGCCTTCTTCACTACCTGCTGTACCTGCATGCTTGCCTTCATTGACTGGTGTACAAGAACACCCAGATCTCTCTCTACTGCCCCTTTACATAAATTGATTCCATTGAGGTAGTCGTCTGCCTTCCTGTTCGTGCTTCCAAAGTGGATAACCATACATTTATCCACATTAAACTGCATCTGCCATGCATCTGCCCACTCACCTAACTTGTCCAGGTCACCCTGTAATCTCCTAACATCCTCATCACATTTTACCCTGCCACCCAGCTTTGTATCATCAGTAAATTTGCTCATGTTATTGCTGATACCGTCTTCTATATCATTAACATATATTGTAAAAAAACTGCGGTCCCAGCACGGATCCCTGCGGTACCCCACTGGTCACTGCCTGCCATGCCGAAATGGAGCCGTTTATCACTACCCTTTGTTTCCTATTAGCCAACCAATTTTCAATCCAATCGAGTACTTTGCCCCCAATACCATGCGCCCTAATTTTACTTACTAACCTGCTGTGTGGGACTTTATTAAAAGCTTTCTGAAAGTCCAGGTACACTACATCTCCTGGATTTCCCTCGTCCAACTTCATAGTTACATCCTCAAAGAATTCAAGAAGATGAGACAAGCATGATTTCCCCTACATAAATCCATGCTGACTCTGTCCTATCCTGTTACTACTATTCAGATGTGCAGTAATTTCATCCTTTATAATAGACTCCAGCAGCTTTCCCACCACTGAGGTCAGATGTTCAACAGCTGGAAGGGTTTACAGGGAATGGACACTGTCAGGACTGGAGAACATGACACGCTCACTCATGAGAGGGAGGTAACGATATGGCATAAGGCCAAATATAACAGGAGGATTCCAAGCTCTCTACCTGTCATTTACTCAGTGAACTGCTCTCATCGAGTCTAGTGCCCAAGCCCCACGTGCAAACAGCATGAGGTTGCCCAGCTCCTGGTGCTCAGGGCCCCGTGCACTCACCCCTTAACCACACGGTAGGTAGTTACACAGCTATTCATTCTCCAGAAACACTGTGCCCTAGCCGACATAAACTGGTAAAATCAATCTCTACCAACCAAAGGCCATTGACACTCCGTGGATATTCCTCTGACTGATAGTCTTCCTCGAACAGCAGAATACACGAAATTCATCTGCATGTGTCAGAGTCAATGATAAAAGTTTCATTATCTCAAAAATGGAAACTCCCCATTCCTGCATCTCACGAAACTGTCAATTAAAAAAATGAAAAAAATAAAAAGCATTCCGACCGAAGGTTTTGGTGAGGTGGGTTCTGGTAAGTCATGAAGATCTGGAGGTCATATAGAAGTACCAAGTCAGTATCAGGCACACAGATAGAATGGGCAAATAGATTCACCTCTGAACTCACATTTCCCAGCCTGGGAATCTGTAGCTGTGCTCACCCATTCCAGTAAAGATCTCCAGATTTAGGACAAAAAGATCGGCTGAACGATCCGATCCAAAAAAGATCTGTGTTCAAATTGTGACATCCTTCACGTTCCACAACTTATGACCTGTCCCACCTTGCAGGTTCTAGGAATTCTGTTATCTTTAACCTTCTGAGAATCCACGTCCTTTCCTGCATTTGTATCATTCTCCCTTCCTACCTCCATAACATGGTCCGCATTCTGCAACTCTTTCTTCCTCTGCAATGTTCTGCAGAAGGGCACTGGAGAGTGTTTGGGGTTACAGAGATAGGGAGGGCTATCAGAATGGAAGGATTTTGCAGATATTAGGAAAATTGAAGTGGCAAAAGAGACTTCAGTAATTTTGAGGGTTGCTGCTAATAAAGGAAGAAGGAGGAAGGTAGGGACCTGAGGAGGTTACACCGTCACTCTGATACCCTCACTCTCCTGCGGTCACTCTGATCCAGTCACACGTGCTACCTCCCTGTGTCCTTGAACGCACAATTCAAAGCCTCACTGCCACGCTGAACACCTCACACCCACTCTGTCACAGTAACCGTGTCTACATGTCACTCACTCCCTCATCGTCATTGTTAAACCCTCCCACTTACTGCATCCCTGTCACCCTGACAACGTCACACACACACTAAGTCATCGTCACCCTGATTCCCTCACACTCACTCCATCACCATCAACCTAACCCCCTCACTCTCTCTCTCTATGACCGTTACCTTGTCATCCTAACCCCCTCACTCCATCACCATAACCTTGACCCCGTCTCACACACTCTGGCACTCTCACCCGAAACCCCTCAAAATCACTAGGTCACCGTCAACCTGACGCAGTCACACTCACTTCCAAACTGACCCCCTCACACTCAGTCCATCTCCGTCATCGTGATACCATTACACTATTCCTGTAACTGTCACCCTGAATCACTCACACTCACTCCGCCACTACCAACCCGATACCATCACACTAATTCTATCACTTTCAGCATGACCCACACACATTCACTCCATCATCGTAGCACTGACCCGCTCACACTCACTCCTTCACCGTCACCCTGATCACAGACCCCATCACAGTTATTGCATCAACATCACCCTATCCCTCTCACACTCTCTCCATGACCAGCACCTGGTCACCTTCACACTCTCTCCATCGTCGTCACGCTCACCCCGCACAATCATTCCGTCAGCATCACCCTGACACCTCACACTCACTCCATGACTTCACCCTGACCCCATCGGGCACACTCTGTAAGCGTCATCCAGAACCCCTCAAAATCACTTGGTCACCATCAAACTGACCCCATCACATTCACTCCCACCCTGACCCTTTTACACTCATTATATCATTGTCATGTAGACACCTCACACTATTCTGTCATTTTCACCCTGACATCCTCACATTCATTCTGTCACTGACACCCGGAAAGCTTCACACTAACTCAGTCACTGTCACCGTGGCCCTCTCGTACTCACTACGTTACTATTTTCCTGACAGGGTCACAATCACTTCGTCACCGTCACCCTGAATCACTCATATCCGCTGCATCAATGCGAACCTGACGCACACAGATGCATTCGTCCCCTTCACACTCAGGCACGCACACTCAGCCTGGCACGGTCACCCCCAGCCCCTCGCACTTTCTCTGCCCCAATCAAACTGAGCCCCCCACACTCACTCCATCTCTGTTACCCAGACACTCTCATTCTTACTTCATCACCGTCACCCTGAGCCCTTCAGACTCTTTCGATCACTGTCACCCTGACACCATCACACTCACTCCAGCACCATGACCCTGAAACCTGCACACACATTCTGTCAGTGTCAAACTGACCCCCTCACAGTCACTCCATCAGCGTCACCCTGACCCGCTCACACTCACTATTTCACTGTCACACACACATACACGCACACACACAGACATTTACTCTATCATCGTCACCCTGAGCGCCTCACACTCACGCCATAACCATCAGCCAGACCACTCAATGCACTTAGTCACCATTACCCGAACCCCCTCACACTCACTAATTCACTGTCACGCCATCACCGTAGCACTGATCCAGTCACACCCACTCCATCACTGTCAACCTGTGCCCCTCACAATCTCTCTGCCCCCGTTACTCTGAGGCCCTCGCACTGTCTTTGTCTCCGCCATCCTGAACCAATCACACTAACTCCGTCACTGTCACCCGGTACCCCTCTCACTCAGTCTGTCACTGTCACCCTGGAACCTTCATATTCACTCAGTCACTGTCACCTTGTACCCCTCACTCTGACCTTCTGATATTCATCCGTCATTATCATCTTATGTCCTCATAATCACTCCATCAGCGTAATCTATCACACCCGTCCCACTCGCTCCATCACCATAACCCTGGCACCCTCACACTGAATCCGTCATTGTCACAATAGACAATAGACAATAGGTGCAGGAGTAAGCCATTCTGCCCTTCACGCCAGCACCACCGTTCATTATGATCATGGGTGGTCATCCTCAATCATTATCCTCTTCCTGCCTTATCCCCATAACCCTTGAAGGTCTTCGACGATCCTTAAGAGCTCGATGCAACTCTTTCTTGAATGTTTCCAGAGACTTGGCCTCCACAGCCCTATTGGGCAGAGCATTCCACACACCCACCACTCTCTGGGTGAAGAAGTTTCTCCTCAACTGTGTTCTAAATGGCCATACCCCTTAGTTTCAAACTGTGTCCTCTGGTTCGGGACTCACCCATCAGCGGAAACATGCTTCCCACCTCCAAAGTGTCCAATCCTTTAATAGCCTTAAACGTCTCAATCAGATCTCCTCTCAGCCTTCTAAACTCAAAGGTATACAAGCCTAGTCGCTCCAATATTTCAACGTAAGACAGTCCCGCCATTCCGGGAATTGACCTCGTGAACCTCCGCTGCATTCCCTCAATAGCCAGAATGTCTTTCCTCAAATTTGGAGAACAAAACTGCACACAATATTCCAGGTGCCGTCTCACCAGGGCCCTGTACAGCTGCAGAAGGACCTCTTTGCTTCTATACACAATTCCTCTTCTTATGAAGGCCAGCATGCTGTTAGCTTTCTTCATTGCCTGCTGTACCTGCATGCTTGCTTTCATTGACTAATGTACAAAAACACCTAGATCTCGTTGTACTGCCCCTTTACCTAACTTGACTCCATTTAGGTAGTAATCTGTCTTCCTGTTCTTGTCACCAAAGTGGATAACCACACATTTATCCACATTAAACTGCATCTGACATGCATCTGTCCACTCGCCGAGCCTGTCCAGGTCACCCTGTAATCTCCTAATATCCTCTTCACATTTCCCCCTGCCTCCTAGCTTTGTATCATCAGCAAATTTGCGAATATTACTTTTATTACCATTATCGAGATTATTAATGTATATTGTAAAAAGCTGCTGTCCCAGCACTAATCCCTGCAGTACCCCACTGGTCACCGCCTGCTATTCTGTAAGGGAGCCGTTTATCACAAATCTTTGTTTCCTGTCAGCCGACCAATTTTCAATACAAGTCAGTATTTTGCCCCCAATACCATGCACCCTAATTTTGCTCACTAACCTCCTATGTTGGACTTTATAAAAGTCTTTCAGAAAGTCCAGGTACACTACATCCACTGGATCTCCCTTGTCCATCTTCAGAGTTACATCCTCAAAAAATTCCAGAAGATTAGTCAAGCATAAATCCATGCTGACTCTCACCTACCCTGTTACTGCTATCCAGATGTGTCGTAATTTCATCCTTTATAATTGACTCCAGCGTCTTGCCCACCACTGAGGTCACGCTAACTGATCTATAATTCCCTGCTTTCTCTCTCTCTCCTTTCTTGAAAAGTGGGACAACATTAGCTACTCTCCAATCTGCAGGAGCTGATCCTGAATCTATAGAACATTGGAAAATGATCACCAATGCATCCGCGATTTCTAGAGCCACCTCCTTCGGTACCCTGGGATGTAGACCATCAAGTCCCAGGGAGATACCAGCCTTACAACCTAGCACCATTTCCTGGCAAATACAAATTCCCTTCAGTTCAGGTCTCTCAGCCACTATTATCTCTGGGAGATTGCTTGTGTCTTCCACAGTGAACACAGATGTGAAGTACCAATTCAACTCTTCTGCCATTTCTTTGTGCTCCGTAATATGTTCACCCTTTTCTGTCTTCAAGGGCCCATTTTTAGTCCTAACCATTTTTTTTCCATTCACATATCTAAAAAAGCTTTACCGTCCTCCTTTATATTTTTGGCCAGTTTAACTTCGTACCTCTTTTTTTTCTGCGTATTTCCTTCTTAGTTATACTCTATTGTTCTTTAAAAGTTTCCTAGTCCTCCGTTGTCCCACTCATGTTTGCTATATTATACATTTTCTCTTCTAACTTAATATGTTTCATAACTTCCCTCTTCAACCACGGCCACCCCTGCTTCCTGTTTGGATCTTTCTTCCTTTTTGGAATGAACTGATCCTGCATCTTCTGCATTATACTCGGAAATACCTGGCTCCACTGCCATCCATCCCTGTTAGGGTATTGCACCATTGAACTTTGGCCAGCTCCTCCCTCATAGCTCCAAAGTTACCTTTATTCAACTGAAATATTCTTCAGTTTACTTCCGATTGTACTCTTTTCCTTTCAAATTGCAGATTAAAGCTACTTGTATTATGGTCACTACCTCCTCATGGCTCCTTCACTTCGATGTCCCTGATCCAATGCATTTCGTTGCACAACTCTGAATCCAGAATTGCCTTCTCCCTGTTCGGCCTCAGCACCAGCTATTCTAAGAATCCATCTCGGAGGCACTCCACAAACTCTCTTTCTTGGGGTCCAGTACCATCCTGATTTTCCTAGTCTATCTGCATGTTGAAATCCACCATAACAACTGAAGTAATATCTTTGCGACAGGCCAATTTCAGCTCCTTATTCAACTTACACTCTACATTCAGACAACCGTTTGGGGGCCTGTAGATAACTCCCACGAGGGTCTTTCTACCCTTAGAATTTCTCAGCTCTATCCATACTGACTCCACAACCTCTGCTTCTAGGTCCTCCTTCGCAAGGGACTGAATACCATTCCTGACCAACAGGGCCACCCCACCCCCTTTGCCCGTCAGTCTGTCCTTATGATAGAATATAGCATTGAATATTCATTTCCCAGGCCCTGTCCACTTGAAGCCATGTCTCCGTTATCCCCACAGCATCGTAACTGAAAATTTCCAAATGAGCCGCAAGCTCATCCATCTTGTTTCTAATGTTTTGTGCATTCATACATAATATTTTTAATTTGTTACTGCCCTCACCCTTCCTATCAATCCCTATTTCACTTGACCTTACGGCATGATCCCTTTGTGAGTTTTCTGCTCCATTAATTCCGTTGTCTTTCTTGACTTCTCTTGTTCTAACTTTCCCTTCAATTTCCTTCTTAAACTTCCAGTTGGTCCCCCCGCCCCCGCTATTTAGTTTAAACGCAACTGTAATGCAGTGACAAACCTGCCTGCCAGAATGCTGGTCTCCCATCTATTAAGCTGCAAGCCGTCCCTCTTGTATAATTTATCCTTACGCAGAACATACCCCAGTGATCCAAAAATTTAAATTCTTTCTTCCTGCACCAGTTCCCAACCACACATTCAAGTCAATTATCTTCCTGTTCCTGTCTTCTCCAGCCCGAGGATCTGGAAGCAAACCAGAGATAACCACACTAGACGTGCTGCTTATCAGCTTTCTTCCGAGTTCTCCGAATTCCCGCTGTAGAAGGTCCCTCCTCCTCTTCCCAACATCATTTGTGCCGACATGTACCACCACCTCTGGATCTTCACCTTCGCCCTTGAGCACTCTGTCTGCGATATTGTTAATCCTGGCACCAGGAAGGCAGCACACTATCCTCAAATCCTGCCTGTTGCCACAGAAACCCCGTTCAGTTCCTCTCACTGTGGAGTCTCCTATTTCCACGCCTCTATATGATGTCTGACTCCACGCCAACTTTTGATTGGCAGACCTGACCGCCTCGCGGACTGGCAGTGTCGTCTGTCTCTCCTTTTTCCAAAAGATTCAACCTGTTCCTAACAGATGCTTCCACTAGGGTCTCTAGCACTTGTTTCCTCTCTGCCTTCCCCTTTCTACTCTATTTTGGTATAATCACCTCGCTGAAGGTACTGTCCAGAAAGATCTCGTTCTCCTGGATGAGCGTGAGGTCATGGAGTTCTTTATCAGTGCTGCAATATGCTCTGTCAGTAGCTGAACGTGTACACACTTTCCACAGTTATACGAGCCAGATACACCAGAGTTTTTGACCTCCAACATCATGCAGTCAAGGAAACCGGAGAAAACCCGGGAAGAATGTGCAAACTCCACATGGACAGTCGCCCAAGGCGGGCACTGAACCCGGGTCTCTGGCACTTTGAGGCAGCAGTGCTAACCACTGTTCCATCGTAGGACCTGAGACTTATAACACACCTACTTAAATAACAGACGCTCAATTTCCCATTCTCTGCGTTCCGACTTCACTTCCGCCCAGCTCCCGCCAGTCTCTGCTGCACCCTCACCCTGACACACTCCCTGCAATCAGAGCCGCCCTGTCACCGTCACACTCCCCCAACATCATACCGATTACCCCTCACACTTTTTCTGTCACCATCTCCTTGATGTCTCGCACTCATCCGTCACTGTCACACTGTCTCCCACACATTCACTCTCACATCATCACCCTGACCCGCTCACACTGACTCCATCACAATTACCCTGACCCCGTCGCACGCACTGTGTCACTCTCACTCAGAACCCCTCAAATTCACTCGGACACCATCAACCTGACCCAGGCACACTCCCTCCCTCCCTGATCTCCTCACAATCACGCTGTCACCATCGCCCTGAGCCATTCACATTGACGACTTCATTGTCACACTCACACCCTGACATTGACTCCATCATCATCACCCTGACCTTCTCACACTCACTCCGTAACCATCAGCCTGACTCCCTCACACTCACTCCATCACTGTCACGCTGACACCCCAACACTCACTCTGTCAGTCACCCTGACACGGTCACATTCACTCAGTCACTGACACCTACAAACCCCACAGTCAGTCACTGACACCTGGATCCCCTCACACTCATTCCATCACCGTTTCCCTGAACCCCTCGCATTCACTCCGTAATTGTTTCCCTGAACCCCTCGCTCACTCAGTCACCATTTCCCTGACCCACTCACACTCACTCCGTTATTGTTTCCATGACCCCCTCACGCTCACTCCGTCACTGTTTCTTGGAAAGGGTCACAATCACTAAGTCACCATCACCCTGAAACCCTCGCAGTCACTGCATCAGTGACAACCTGACAAACATACATGCACTCCAACCCTGATATCCTGACGTACTCACCGTCACTCTGAGCCCCTGACATTGTCTCTGTCCCCGTCACCCTGACCCCGTCGCACTCATTCTGTCACTGGTTACCTGGCGCACAAACGCACATTCTGTCCCTGCCAAACTGAGGCGCTCACCGTAACTCTGTCACGTTCACCCTGTGCCCCTCACAATCTCCCTGTCCCCGTCACCCTGAGGCCCTCACACTGTCTTTGTCCCTGTCATCCTCACCCCCTCACACTCACTCCATCTTTGTCACCGTGACGCCGGCACACTCACTCCTGCTCCATTACGCTGCCCACCTCACACTCACTCCGTCAAAATCGCCACCACCTCTCACACTGTCGCATTGGTCCCATTGCACTCACTCCATAAGGGTCACCCTGAGCCCATCAGACCCACACCATCACCGTCACCCTGACCCCCTGGCATTCACTCCATCAACATATCCCGGACCCGTTTGAACACACTCTGTCACCATCACCCGGAACCCCTCTAATTCATTCGGTCACCATGAACATGACCCCGTCATGCTCACTCCCACCCCGACCACCTCACACTCACTCCTTCACTGTCAATCCTGACCCCCTCACACTCAGTGAATCACCGTCATCTCATTAACATTATTCTGATACCGTCTCTCTCACACACACTTCGTCACGGTCACCCTGACACCCTCACACTTACTCCAGCACTTTCTCCCTGAACATCTAACACTCACTACATCACTGTCACCTTGATGTCCTCACACTCATTCCGTTATTATTGCTCTGACCCTCTTACACTCACTCCGTCTCTGTCAGCCTGGCTCCCTCGCACTTACTCTGTCACTGTCACCCTGATGCACTCATACTCACGAGGTCATTGTCACCCTGGACCCCCTTGCATTCACTCAGTTACTGACACCCGGACACCCCCACATTCACCTAGCCACCATCACACTGTCCCCCTCACACTCATTCCGCCATTGGTTCCCTGACAGGGCCACACTCATGCAGTCACCATCATCCTGACTCACTCACATCCAATGTATGAATGTCAACCTGATGGAAACATACACTCACTCCATCCCCGTCACGCTGAGGCACTCACAATCGCTCTGTCCCTGTCACGCGGAGGCACTCACACAGTCTTTGTCCCCGTCATCCTGTCCCCATCACACTTACTCCATCATCATCTCCCTGGCCCACTCACACTCACTGTGTCACCATCACTCATAAACCCTCAAACTCACTTCGTCCCTGTAACCCTGACCACCTCAGACTCTCTCAATCAGCTTCACCCTGACACCCTCACACTCACTTTACCACCGTCCTCCTGACCCCTTCACGCTCACTTATCTCTGTCACCCTGACCACCTCAAAATCGCTTCATCATGGTCACTCAGTTCCGTCACCATGACGCCCTCACACTGACTTGGTCACTGTCACACTTACTCCTCACATTCACCGTCACATGACCACATCACATTCACACCATCACCATCACTCTGACCTCCTCACACTCATCCGTCACTGTCGCCCTTGAGTCCTCATATTCACTCCATCACCGTAACCTATGACACCTTCACGCACACTCCAGCATCGTAATCCTGGCACTCTCACACTCACTCTGTCAGCATTACGCTGAAATCCTCACACTCACTGTCACTATCACCCTGACCCCCTCAGACTCTCTCGATCACCGTCACCCTGATGTCCTCACCCTCACCCTTACTCTAGCACAATCACCCTGACCCCATCACGCACTCTGTCACTGTTAACCTGACAACCTGAAACACACTCTGTCACCGTTCCCCTGAACCCCTCACACTCACACAGTTTTTTCGCCATCACCCCCTCACGCTGAATTAGTTTCCGTCACCCTAACCCTCCCTCACTCACTGTGTCATCGTCAACCTAACCCCATCACACTCTTTCCGTAACAATCAGCCTGAGCACTCAATGCAGTTTGTCACCACCAACCAGACCCCCACACATTCACTAAATCCTCATTACCCCGTCACCGTAATACTGATGCCGTCACACTCATTCCACCACTGTCTCTCTGACATTCTCACACTCGCTTTGTCACTGTCAGCCGAACCCCCTCACACGTACTCCGTCACCATCACTTTGACTCCCTCACAGCCACTCACTCACGGGCACCCTCATCCGCTCATATCCACTCAGTCACAGTTTCCATGATAGCGTCACAATCCCTCAGTAACCATCACCATGACTCCGTCACACTCACTGCATCATTGTCACACTGATGCAAAGATATTCACACAGTCACCGTCACACTGTCCAACTCACACACACACTCTTACACCGTTGTACTGACTCCCTCTCACTTACTCTCTCACCGTCACCCTAACCCCCGCACACTTACTCTGCCATCGTCACACCGACTCTCTCACACTCACTCATTCACTGTCAACATGATCAGGTCATGGTCACTACGTCACTTTCAATCTGATCCCCTCACAATCTCTCTGTCACCGTCAGTCTGACCTCCTCACACTCATCCTGTCACTGTCACTCTAACTCCCTGACTTCAACTCTGTCATAGTCACCCTGACCCCATCAGAATCCCTCCCTCACCATCAGCCTGACGCTCAATCTCACTCTATTCCCGTGACAATTACATCCTTACACTCAAACCTTCATTGTCACCCTGACACCCTCACACTCACACCGTCACCATCACAATGAACCCCTCATTCTCACACCGTCACCCTGACTGGGTCACGCACACTCCCACCCTGTTCCCCTAACCATTCGGCCTCAAAGCCTCACTGTCACGCTGAACCCCTAACACTCACTCTGTCACAGTAAACCTGATTACATCACACTCATTTCTTCATCGTCATTATTAAACTCTCCCACCTACTCCATCACTGTCACTCTTGACACTAACACTGAGTCTCCTAATATCACAATGCCCGCTCACACACACCACATCATTGTCACCCGACTCACTCACACTCTTTCCATCACTGTTACCCTGACCTCCCCACATTCAATTGGTCATGGTCATCCTGCACCCCAACACTCACTCCAAGACCATCACTCTGACCCCTTCAACACTCATTCCATCACCATCACCCTGACCCCCTCACACTCTCACTGTCACCCTGATCCCGATATACTCACTCCGTCACTATCGCCCTGACACCCTCACACTAACTCTATCACTATCACAGTTCTCCTTCAAGATTCTCCGCTCCACGCTTGCAGCAATGCGCCGGAACCTAACCTCTCTAGAGTCAGCCCTGCCTCAGCTGAGGGCCACACTCTCTCAGAACTGCAAAGGACCCACTCTGTACTACATCCTCAGGAGAATTCATACTCTCAACAAACGGTATTTCATTCCCATCTCAAACATCAAAAACTGTAAGTACAACAAACTTTTATCTGCCCAACTCCATAACCAGCGCGCCTCAAACATTCCAGAAGATTCCTCTGGACACGGAAACGCCATTAGCTATGAGGCTGATGCAGCTACCAACCCCACGCTGACTGATTATGTCACTTCCACCCCCATCATGGCCACTCCCACAGCCACTTCCGGACCTCACATCATCGCAGATGCCTCGTGCTCAGTGTCTTTCGCCACCCCTACTGCCGTGTCTGCCAACATTTCCGCCCCCACCAGTGCCACTCATCTGCATTCTGCTGATACGCCCCCCACAGACCCCACTGTCACTATCCCCACCCCCCAGAACCCCGAGGGGAACACTACCCCTGCTCATGACTCTACCCCCATTCCCCCCAGCATCACACCCACTCCAGGTACTAGCACCGACCACTCCCAGCTCCACACCCTCACTAGATCCCAGATCCCAGTCCTGCCGAGTATTCACCATCCCTCCAGGCCTCCCCCTCACTGAGGACGAACGATCAGTCCTCAGCAAAGGACTCACCTTCATCCCCCTCCATCCACGCATCAATGAATTTAATACACGCCGTGACATCGAACAATTCTTCAGTCGCCTCCGCCTTCGAGCTTACGTTCACAATCAGGACTCCCGCCCACCATCCGAGGACCCCTTCGCCCACCTCTAACACACTGCATCCACCTGGACAACCCGCGCTGGCCTATTACCTGCCCTCGACCTCTTCATTTCCAACTGCCGTCGGGACATTAACCGCCTCAACCTGTCTACCCTGCTCCCCCACTCTAACCTCTTATTCTAACAACGCGCAGCCCTCCAATCCCTCTGCTCCAATCCCAACCTCACCATTAAGCCAGCGGATAAAGGGGGCGCAGTGGTAGTCTGGCGCACTGACCTCTACACCGTTAAAACCAAACGCCAACTCGAGGTCACCTCTTCCTCCTGCCCCCTCGACCATGACCCCACCCCTCATCACCAAACCATCGTCTCCCAGACCATACAGAACCTCATCACCTCATGAGATCTCCCACCCACAGCTTCCAACCTCATAGTCAGGGAACCCCGCACTGCCCGGTTCTAACGACTTCCCAAATCCACAAGCCTGACCACCCTGGCCGACCCATTGTCTCAGCATGCTCCTGCCCCACTGAACTCATCTCTACCTACCTCGACACTGTCCTATCCCCGCTAGTCCAGAAACTCCCCACATATGTTCGAGACACCACCCACGCACTCCACCTCCTCCAAGACTTCCGTTTCCCCGGCCCCCAACGCCTCATCTTCAACATGGATATCCAATCCCTCTACACCTCCATCCGCCATGACCAGGGCCTCCAAGCCCTCCGTTATTTCCTCTCCAGACGTCCCCAACGGTACCCTTCCACCGACACACTCATTCGTTTGGCCGAACTAGTCCTCACCCTTAACAATCTCAGTTGAATCCTCCCACTTGCTCCAGACCAAAGGGGTAGCCATGGGCACACGTATGGGCCCAGTTATGCCTGTCTCTTTGTTGGTTACGGAGACAAGTTGATCTTCCGTAATTACGCCGGCACCACTCCCCACCTCTTACTCCGCTACATTGATGACTGCATTGGCGCCACCTCGTGCTCCCGCGAGGTGGTTGAACAATTCATCAACTTCATCATCACATTCCACCCTGACCTTAATTTTACCTGGACCATCTCTGACACCTCCCTCCCCTTCCTGGACCTCTCCATCTCCATTAGTGACGACCGACTTGACACTGACATTTTTTACAAACCCAACGACTCCCACAGCTACCTGGATTACACCTCTTCCCACCCTATCTCTTGCAAAAATACCATCCCGTATTCCCAATTCCTGCGCCTCCGCGGTATCTGCTCCCAGGAGGACCAGTTCCACCATAGAACACACCAGATGGCCTTCTTCTTTAGAGATCGCCATTTCCCTTCCCACGTGGTTAAAGATGTCCTCCAACGCATCTCGTCCACATCCCGCACCTCCGCCCTCACACCCCACCCTTCCAACCGTAACAAGGACAGAACGCCCCTGGTGCTCACCTTCCACCCTACCAACCTTCGCATAAACCAAATCATCCGCCGACATTTCCGCCACCTCCAAAAAGACCCCACCACCAGGGATATATTTCCCTCCCCATCCCTTTCCACCTTCCGCAAAGACCGTTCCCTCCGTGACTACCTGGTCAGGTCCATGCCCCCCATGACCCACCCTCCCATCCTGGCACTTTTCCCTGCCACCGCAGGAACTGTAAAACCTGTGCCCACACCTCCTCCCTCACCTCTATCCAAGGCCCTAAAGGAGCCTTCCACATCCATCAAAGTTTTACCTGCACATCCACTAATATCATTTATTGTATCCGTTGCTCCCGATGCGGTCTCCTCTACATTGGGGAGACTGGGCACCTCCTCGCAGAGCGCTTTAGGGAACATCTCCGAGACACCCGCACCAATCAACCACACCGCCCCCTGGCCCAACATTTCAACTCCCCCTCCCACTCTACTGAGGACATGGAGGTCATCGGCCTCCTCCACCGCCGCTCCCTCACCACCAGACGCCTGGAGGAAGAACGCCTCATCTTCCGCCTCGGAACACTTCAACCCCAGGTCATCAATGTGGACTTCAACAGCTTCCTCATTTCCCCTTCCGCCACCTCATCCTAGTTTCAAACTTCCAGCTCAGCACTGTCCCCATGACTTGTTCGGACTTGTCCGACCTGCATAGCTCCTTTTTCACCTATCCACTCCACCCTCTCCTCCCTGATCTATCACCTTCATCTCCTCCCCCACTCACCCATTGTACTCTATGCTACTCTCTCCCCACCCCCACCCTCCCCGAGCTTATCTCTCCACGCTTCAGGCTCACTGCCTTTAATCCTGATGAAGGGCTTTTGTCCGAAACGTCGATTTCGAAGCTCCTTGGATGCTGCCTGAACTGCTGTGCTCTTGCAGCACCACTGATCCAGAAACTGGTTTCCAACATCTGCAATCATTGCTTTTTCCCTCACATTAACGTCTACACTGTAACACTAATCCCCCTCGCACTACCTCCATCGCCATCACACTACCCCCACATACTCAGTCCATCACTGTCACCCTCAATCCCTGATTCTCATGTTGTCACCGTCACATTGGCTCCATCATACCCACTCTCTCACCGTCACTCTGATACCTTCAGACTCAGTCCGCTTCGATCAGACTGATCCCATCACACTCAGTCGGTCAGAATAACCCTGATTAGTCACAGTCACAAGCACCCTGACCCACTCACGCTCATTAAGTCACTATCACTATGTACTCCCCCCACACACACTCACTCCGTCAACGTTTCCCAGATCCCTTTCACTCACTCAGTCACAATCAACCTGGCACCCTCACACTCATTACCTCATTGTCAACCTGAGCCCCGAAAACTAACTCCATCACAACCACACTACCTACCCTACACTCAATCCATCACTCTCACCCACAACTCCCTTACACTCACTTTGTCACCATCACACTGACCCCCATCAGAATCACCGCCTGACCCACACCCTGATACCTTCACACTCACTCCATCTCTGTCACGCTGACCCCATCACACTCAGTCCGTCAAGATAACCCTGACTAATCGCAGTCATAGGCATCCTGACACCCTTACAGTCACTCCATCACCGTCACCGTGTCCCCTCACATCCACTCCGTCACTGTCACGCTGCACCCTCACAATCACTCTGTAATCCTGATCCTTCACGCTCTCTCCATCACCATCACCCAAACCCAAACTTACTCAGTCACCCTGCGAACCTGACCCTCTCACACGCAAAGCCTCAATGCCATTCTGCCCATTTCAACCTCATTCTGTCCCCTGACCATCTGACACTCATTCCATGTCTGTCACCCTGGCCACTTCACTAACACTGTCACCGTCACCCTGACCCCTTCACATTCAGTCTGTCATCCAAACCCAATTGCATTCAGTCCGCCCAGACACTTTTAACCCCATTGCACTCAAACCCTCAAAATCATCCTGACCACCTCAATCTAACTCTGTCACAATGAACCTGATCACCTCGCACTCAGTCCATGAGCAACAACTTTACCCCCTGCACGTAGTCAGTCACCGTCACCCTGAACATCTCACACTCACTCTGTCACTATCACCCTGACCCTCACACACTTATTCAATCACTATCAATCTGAACCCCACACATTCACTCATTCACTATCTTTCTGAAACCCTCACACTCCCTCCGTAACTGTCATGCTGACCACCTCACACTCACTGAATTAATGTCACCTGCCTTCATCACACTCATTCTGTCACCCCGTTCCCCTCACACTCACTCTGGCATTGTCACCCTGACCTTCCAACATACACTCTGTTACAATCGTCCTGACACCGGCATTAACTTTCTACCCTGACTCTCTCGCACTCACTTAGTAACCGTCACCCTGTCTCCCTCACACTCACTCTGTCATCCTGACAACCTCACACTCACAAACTGACGGTCACCTGACTCCACGCACACACTTCATCACCGATACACCTACCCCCTTACACTCACTCCTTTACTGTCACACTCACGCCATACCACTCCATCTGTCATCGTCACTGTGACCCTTTCACACTCTCTCCTTCACCAGCAGCCTGACACCCGCACACTCACTCCATCAGGGTCATCCGGATCCCCTCACACTCACTGCAACCCCCTCACCATGATCTCCCCACACTCACCCGTCACTGTCACCCTTACTTCCGTCCATTCACTCCATCACTCTAATCTATGATACCCTCACACTAACTCCATCACCGTAACCTTGGCATCCTCACATTCACTCTGCCACCATCACAATGACCCACTCACACTCACTCCATCACCGGCACCCTGAATGCATCACACTCACACCCTCAATGTCACCTGACACCCTCACACTCCCTCCATCGCAGACACTCGGACCCCCTAATTCTCACTCCATCACTGTCACACTCTGACACGCAATCTGTCACCATTACCATCAGCTTGACACCCTCACATTCAGGCCATCGCCCTCATCCTGATCTGATCACATTCACACCATCACTCCTACCTATACTCACTCTGTTGCCCTGACCCACTAATAATCACTCAACTGCCATCACAATTACCGCCTTATATTCAGAATGTCACTGGCCCATGCATACCGTGACATGTACTCTCTCACTGTCACCCTGACCAAATCACACTGAGTAGTTTCCATCGGGCTTTTCTCCTTACACTCACAACATCACCTTAATATGAGCCTCTCACAATCACTCCATCACCATCACCCTGATTCCCTCACACTCACTCCATCACTGTCACCGTGACCATCTCTCACACACTCTGCCAGGGTAACCATAATACTTTCACAATCACTCCATCCCCCTCACCCTGACCTCCTCACACTCATCCGTCACTGTCATCCTTACCTCCTCACATTTTCTCCATCACCATTACCTATGACACCCTCACACTTACTCTGTTAGTATTACCCTGACACCCTCAGAATACCTCCTTCCCTGTTACCCTGACGCTCTCAAACTCAGTCATAGGCACCTTGACCTCTTCACATTCACTCAGTCACTGTCATCATGTCCTCCTCACACACACTCAGTACTGCCATCCTGACCCACTCCCACTAATACCATCACCATTACGCTATTCCCCTACTCTCGCTCTGTCACTGTCACACTCTCTCCGAAACTCACATTGGTACCGTCACACTGATTCCATCAGACCTACTCCCTCACCGTCACCTTAACACCCTCACACTCCCTCTGTCTCTTTCATGCTGAGCCCAATAACACTCAGTCCGTCAAAGTAAACCTGTCGTCACAATCATAGGCACCCAGACCCCTCACACTCACTGAGTCACAATCACCGTGTAGACCTCACATTCACCCAGTCACCGTTACCCTGATCCCCTCACACTTATTCCATCACCATCAGCCTGATACCTCACACTCACTCGAACACAATCAACCTCACTCCCTCATATTCATTCACTCACTGTCACCCTGACCCCCTCACACATACTCCGTCGCTGTCACCCTGACCTCCTCGCAATCACTCCTTTATCCTGAGCCCCACACACTCACTCCGTCACTGTCACTCTGATCATCTCACACACACTCCGTCAGTGTCACCGTGACACTCTCACACTCACTCAATCCCCCTCACCCTGACCTCCTCACACTCATCCGTTACTGTCATCCTTACCTTCTCACATTCATTCCATCACCTTAATCTATAACACACTTACTTTGGCACTGTAAACCTGAAGCCTTAAAACTCAGTCAGAGGCACCTTGATCCCTTCACACTCACTCAATCACTGTCATCCTGTCCTGCTCACACACACTCAGATACTGTCACACTGACCCTTTCGCACTAACTCCATCACCTTTTAGTTAATACCCCTACCCTCGCTCTTTCACTGTCACACTTACTCCAAAACTCACATTGGTAGCGTCACACTGATCCCATGACACTCACTCCCTCACCGTCACCCGAACACCCTAACACTTACTCTGTCTCTGTCACGCTGAGTCCATCACATTCAGTCCATCAAAGTAACCCTGTAGTCACAGTCATAGGCACTCTGATCCCTCACACCCACTAAGTCACAATCAGCGTATACTCCTCACATTCACCCTGTCACCGTTTCCCAGATCCCCTCACACTCATTCCATCACTATCACCCTGATACCTCACACTCACTGGGACACAATCAACTTCACGCTCTCATATTCACTCTTTCACTGTCACCTGACCCTCTCACACACACTCATTCGCTGTCACCCTGACCTCCTCGCAATAACTCCTTCATCTTGAGCCCCACACAGTCACTCTATCACTATCACCCTGATCCCTTCACACTCACTGAGACACAATCAACCGCACCCCCTCACATTCACTCATTCACTGTCACCCTGACACTTTCACACATACGCCTTCGCTGTCACTCTGACCTCCTCACAATAACTCCTTCATCCTCAGCCCCACACACTCACTCTATCACTATCACCCTGGTCACCTCACACTCACTCCGTCACTGTCACTCTGATCATCTCACACACACTACGTCAGGGTCACCTTGACACTCTCACACTCACTCCACCCCCCTCAACCTGACCTCCTCATACTCATCCGTCACTGTCATCTATAACTTCTCACATTCACTCCATCACCTTAACCTAGAACACACTCACACTCACTCTGTCACAGTCACCCTGATGCTCTCAAACTCAGTAACAGGCACCTTGACCCCTTCACACTCACTCAATCACTGTCATCCTGTCCGCCTCACACACTCTCAGGTACTGTCACCCTGACCCACTCGCACTAACTCCATCACCTTCAAACTATTCCCCCTACCCTCGCTCTGTCACTGTCATCCTCACTCCGAAACTCACATTGGTACCGTCACACTGATCCCATCAGACTGACTCCCTCACCATTACCCTAACACTCTCACACTCACTCTGTCTCTGTAACGCTGAGCCCATCACATTCAATCCATCAAAGTAACCCTGTAGTCACAGTCATAGGCACTCTGACCCCTCACAGTCACTGAGTCACAATCAGCGTATACTCCTGACATTCACCCTGTCACCGTTTCCCTGATCCCCTCACACTCATTCCATTACCATCAGCCTGATACCTCAAACTCACTCGGATACAATCAACCTCACTGCCTCATATTCACTCACTCACTGTCACCCTGACCTCCTCGCACTCACTCCTTCATCCTGACCCCCTCACACTCACTCTATCACTATCACCCAGACCTAATTACACTCAGTGCACCCCGCCACCCTGACCCTGTCACACTCAAATCCCCAATGCCGTCCTGACCATCTCAAACTTACTCTGTTTCCGGGCCACCTCACACTTCTCCATCTCTGTCACCATGTTCCCCGCACACTCACTCCGTCACTGTCAGCCTGACGTCATTACATTCACTTTATCACCCAGACCCAATCACATTCAGTCCTCCCTGCCACCCTGTTCCCCTCTCACTCAATCACCGTCACCCTGACTCCATCGAAGTCACTCCTTCAGCAATCGTCTTACCCTCTCGCACATAGTCAGTCACTGTCACCCTGAACATCTCACACTCACTCTGCCACTGTCACCCTGAAACCCTCACACTCTGTCTGTAACTGGTCCGCTTCACGGCCTCACAGCCACTACATTCTGTCACCCTGATCCCCTCACACTCACCATGCCACTGTCATCCTGATCCTCTCACGCACACTCTGACACCATCGCCCTGACCCCCACATACTCATTCTATCACCCTGACCCCCTCACACTCACTCTGTCATTGTCACCCGGACCCCCTCACATTCTTTCCGTCACCCTCATGAATTCATACTCACTCCGTCACCCTGAAACCCCTTACATTCACTCCGCTGTTATCACCCTGACCCTCTAACGCACATTTTATCACCATCACACGGAAGCCCTCACTCTCATTCCATTAGTGTCATACTGACGCCCTAAATCTCACTTCATCACAGTAACGCTGGCACCCTCAAACTGTCTCCATCACTGTCAGACTAACACCTTACACACATACTCCATCACCGGCACACTGATCCCCTTACACTCACTCTATCACTGTCACACTAACACCCTCACACTCAATCTCTCATCGTCATTCTGACACCCTCACACTCGCTTCTTCACCACTAGCCTGACACCCGCACACTCACTCCATCACCGACTCCCTGACCCCCTTACACTCACTCAGTTACCGTCACCGTGAACGCCCATCTCTCATTGGTCACCGTCAGACTTACTCTGTTACTGTCACGCTCACTTGCTGGCTCTCACTCTGTCCCCATCACCGTGACCCCATCAGATTCCTGCAATCACAGTCATCTTGAACCCATCACACTCACTCCATCACCGACAATCTGAATCGCTCACTCTCACCCCGTCATTCTGACTCGGTCACACACACTTGCACCCTCCCTATCACCCTGAACCCTCAAAATCAATACGTCAGTGTCACGCTGACTCCCTCGCACTCAATCCCCAAGGATCACCCTAAACCCCTCACACTTCCTCTGTCACTGGCACCCGTAGCCCTCTCACTCACTCCATCACACTGACCATCCTCATAAACACCCCGTCACTGTCACTCAGGCCACCTCACACTCACAGTCACTATCACTCTGAACCCCTCAAACTCAAGCAGTCACATGCAACCTGACCCCCTCATAAATACTCAGTCACTGTCACTGTGTCCCCATCACACTCATTCCCTCACTGTCACCCTGACCTTTCGCACTAACACAATCTCCATCACACTATACCTCCACACTCACTCAGTCACTGTCACCCTCAACTTCCTGACACTCACCTTGTCAAGCCACACTAACTCCATTAGACTCAGTCCGCCATTGTCACCCTGACCCCCTCACACTCAGTTTGTCACAGGTAACTTTGACCTACTTCCTCCCAATTAGTCACCGTTACCCTGAACCGCTCACACTCCCTCCGTCACTGTCACCCTGAAACCCTTCAACACTGCTCCGTTACTGTTACCCTGACCATTTACACTGATTCTGTCGCTGTCAGAGTGACTACTGCACAGTCACTAGCTCACCATCACACTGACCCGCCTCACACGCACTCCATCGCCCTCACCCTGACATTATCACATATACTCGATCACTTCTTCCCTGGCTCCCTCACACTTCATCAGTCACCTTGACGCCCTCACTGGCACCCTGTCCCCCCGCTGATCACTTCATCATCCCTATCCTGCCCATCGTCATATTCCCACAGTCACCCTAAACCGCTCACACTGTTTTCCTCACCTCACCCTGACCCCCTCAGAATCACATCATCGCCATAACCCTTTATCCCTCACACTCACTCCATCTCTATCAATCTGACCTTATCAGACATCCTCCCTCACCATCCCCGTGAACCCATCACACTTACTCTGGAACTACCACCCTGACCCTCACACTCACAGTGTCGATGTCACCCTGGCTACTCGCATACTCTCACTCTATCTCTGTAACTCTGACCACTTCACACTTACTCCACCAAAGTCACCCTGAACCTGACACACTCATTCCATCACTGTCAACCGGTCCACCTCACGCTCACTCCATCATCTTCACCCTAACACCCTCACACTCACTCCATCAATGTCACCCTGGCCACCTCACGGTCACTCTGTCACTGCCACTCAGACACACTCACAGGCACTTGGTCATTGTCACCCTGACCCCCCCTCCCCCACACTCACTCTGGAACTATTACCCTGACCCGTCAGACTCACTCCGTTGACGTCACCCTGGCCATATCACACTTACTCCATCTTTGTCATCCTTGCCACATCACATTCACTGCATCAACATGATTTCCTCATAACCACTCTGCCTTCGTCACTGGGATCCCCTCACACTCACTCCGTCACTATCACCAAGACCCTCTCACACTCAATACATCACTGTCACCCTGACGCCTTCAATCTACTGCATCACCTTTACCATGACCCCCTCACACTCACTCCGTCACCCTAACACACACACACTAAAACCATCATAGTCACCTAGACCTTGTAACAATAACTCCTTCTCTGTCACCCTAATTTCCACACACCCACTCCATCACCGTCAGACTGACTCCTCACACATACTGCATCACTGACACACTGACTCCCTCGCACTCACTCAACCTTTGTCTCCCTGACTCATCAACATTCACTCTTTCACCATCACCCTGAAACCCTGATATTCACTTTTTCACCCTAATGTTCACATACTCACTCCATAACCGTCACTATCACCCATCACATTCTCTCTGCCACCCTGAACCCCTCGCACTCTGTCATCCTGATCGCCTCCCACTTTCTCTGCTGTTGTCAGTCTGACCCTCTCACACTTACTCTGTCAACATCACCCTGACCCCCTCAAACACATTCTGTCACTATCACCCTTACCCACCTCACTTTCACTCTGTGGACCTCACCCTGATCTGATCACATTCAGATCATCACTGCAACTCTGACCCCCTCACACTCACTCCGTTGCCTTGACCCACTAACTATCACTCCACCCCGTCATACTTACCGCCTTACACTCAGTCTTTCACTGGTCCACGCACACACTGATACCCTCTCTGTCACTGTCACCCTGACCCAATCACACTGAGTCGGTTCCAGCACAAATTTCTCCTTACACTCACTCCATCACTGTAACATGAGCCACTCACACTCACTACATTACTGTCACCCTAACCCGCTCACGCTCACTCCAGCAGTGTAACCTGAGCCACTCACACTCACTCCATCACTGTCACCCTGTCCCCCTTACACTCACTCTGTAGCCATCACCCCGAGTGCCTCACACTCAGTCCTTCAAGGTCATCTTGAACCCTTGAGTCTCATTCCATCACAGGAACGTTGGCACCCTCAATCTCTCTCCATCACCATCACTCTGACCACCTCATACTCACTCCATCATCATGATGCTGACGCCCTCAGTCACACTCCGTCACTGTCACCCTGAACCCCTCAGTATCACTGTGTTACCATTACCCTGAACGCCTCTCTCTCACTCTGTCATCGTCATCTAAACTTATCACACTTACTCAGTCATTTTCACCCTCACTCGCTGACTCTCACTCTGTCTCCATCACCCTGACACCATCGGACGCGCACACATTCTGTAACTGCCAACCTGACCCACTCGCATGCACTCCATCACTTTCATCCTGACCTCCTTACACTCAGTCTGTCACACTCTACCTGTCCCCATCAGACTCCCTCCATCACCCTGACCCCTAACACTCACTCCATTCCCCTCATCCTGACCACTTCACACTCCATCCCTCACTGTCACCCGACTACTTCACATTCACTCCATCACTGTATCCTTGACCACCTCACACTCACTTCGTCACCATCACCCTGACCTCACACATTCACTCTGTCACACAAACCCTATCACACCCAGTCCGTCCCGCCATCCTGGCTGCTTCCCAGTCAAACCCTCAAAGTCATCCTGCCAACTCAGACTCACGTTGTCACCCTGGCCAACTCACACTCGCTCCGTCACTGTCACCATGAACCCCTCAAACTCACTCAGAGATAAGAACCCTGACCCAACCGCCCTCACGCCCCTGCACCATCACACTCATTTCCTCACTCAATCCCCCACTATTACGCTCACTACTGTGCTCCCTCACCAGTATCCCAAATGATCTCCGAACGTCACCCTTAATTTCACGCTTCATCAACCAATGTGCTGCTCACTCCCGTGCATATACCCCCACTATCTCATCCACGTCACACTCACTGCACTTCACACTCACCCACTATCAAACTCACTCATCCGCACTCTCCACACTGTCACGTTTACAACGCTGCACATTGACCCACAGTCATGCTGATTCCCCCACACTCTTCCTCACCCTCACACTCTCACAACCCCACCGTAGCGCTCACTTGCCCACACGCCCCTACCATTGCACCCCCACCCACACGCCTCTAACATCATGCTCACCGCCCCATACACACCCACACCAACGTGCTCATTCTCGCACAAAGTCCCCACCTTCACACTCACTCCCCTGCAGTCTCGCGCAATGTCATTTTCATTTGCCCCCACACTCCTGAACCGTCACACTCAGTTCACTGCACACTCTCCCACCCTCACACTCACTCTCCTACACACTCCCACGCAATGAAGTTCACTCTTCCACACACTGCCCCAATGTCACGCTCCGTTAACACCACACTCACCCACCGTCACAGTTACTCCCCTATCCACCTTCGGGCCATTACACAAACTCCCCCACGCACTCTCCTACCATCACACTTCCTCCCCCCACGCACCACTTCCTTTGCATCCATTCCCTGGCATATTCCTCCACCGTTGCACTCACACCACTACAAACTCACGCATCATCCCACTGACTCCTGCACACATTCATCCAGCCTCATACATTCTTGTCTGTACACTCCCCCACTATCATGCACACTTCCCCGCACGCTCACCCAACATCACACTCAGTCACCCGCACAGTCCACTTCCGTTCAGCTCACTCCCGCACTTCATGTCCAACCGTCCTGCTCACTTCACCACACACTCCCCCACAGTCCCTCTCACTCCCCCCACATATACCACAATGTCATGCTCACACCCTTGCACGTTCTCTCAATGTTATTTTCATACTCCCCGCACACTGCCCCAGTGTTGCTTTCATTCCACCACGCACTTGCCACCATCACGCTCACGTCTGCGTGCACACTGCCGCTATCATGCTCACTCCCCATTAGACATTTCTCAGTCACTCTCACCTCCCTGCACACACCCCTACCATCACACCTACTCCTCTGCATGGCCCCCACCGTCACACAAAATCCACTACACACGCACCACCCACTATCATAATCAGTGTCCCAGATCCTTGCCCACGGTCATGCTCACTCCCCAATCAGACACCCTCCACTGCACACTGTCCCACCGTTACGCTCACTCCCCTCCCACACACACGACTACAGAACGGTCATTACCATGTACACTTCCCCACCATCACACTCACTGCCCTGCACACTACTCTGCATTACGATCATTCCCCGAACACTCCACCACCATCACATTCATTTTCCTGCACTCTCCCCCAACGTCACACTCACTCACTTGCACACTTTAGCATCATCACACTTACGCCCCACACACTTCTCCAATGTCACTCTCCCTCCCCATGCATACTCCCACCATGAGACTCCCGCCGTTGCACACTCTCCCACTGTCACTACCCTAAACATTCACTCACCTTCATGTTCACTCCTCACACACTTCCCACCCTGACGCTCAGTCTCTGACACACTCCTCTACCGTCATGCCTACTTGCTGCACACTCCCTCACCATCACGCTCACTACTCCGCCCATACTAAACATAGTCAGAATTAATCCGTCACACAATCTCCCACGATCATACTCAGTCCCTCTTGCTTCCCGACTGTTATGCCTACTCCCCCGCGCACTCCCCCACCATCACTCTCACCCATCTATTCCCCCTCCATTATACGCACTTTCCCATCATTGTGCCCACTCCCCACAAACTCCGCCAACATTACACTCATTCCCCAATTCATATTGCTACCGCCACACTCACTTCCCAAACACTGTTCCATCATTACACTCACTCTCCATGTCCACCTCCACTGTCACACTTACTCACTAGCATATGCTCCCACCGTCACACTACTCCCCCGCACATTCTTCCACTGTCATGCTTACTCCCCGACACACTCCCCCATGGTCATGCTCACTGCCTCACACTCCCGCAATGTCGCACTCACTCAGCAGGAGTCTCCATCAACATCACACTCAACATGCTTACTAAAATATCATCATATTCACTCCCTGCGATCTGGCCCATGGTCACACACACTCCCGCAATCACTCCAACATTACATTCACTCCCAAATATTACTGCACACTTTCATTCACCACCCCGCCCACTGTCACGCTCACAATCACCCATAATCACCTTCAATGCCTTGCGCACGTCCCCACTTTCACACTCACTCCGACACACTCCCGCACTGTACACTCACTCTCAATTACTCTCCCCCACCATCACTGTCTCTTCACTGCACATTACCAAAACCATCACGCTCATTCCTCTTTCCTCTCCCTCACTGTAATGTTCTCCTCCCACACACTTCTCCACCTTCGCTTTCACCTCTCTGCACACGCACCCACCATCATACTCACTCACCCGCACACTCCCCGACCATCACACTCACTCTCTCACATCTTGCCCCAAAATTCCGCTCAGTCTCTCGCACTCTCTGCCAATGTCATGCATGCACCCATACACTGCCCCACTGTCACACTTACTCTGCTACACTCTGCCCCATGGACAGGCTCACTCATATGCACAAATATGCCAACGTCACTCACTCCACCTGCACACCCACATCGTCATGCTTACTCTGCTGAAAGCTCTCACACTGTCAAACTCACACCCTCACACAGTCCACTACCATTGCAATTTGTTTCCCACATGTTTGCCAACCATCTAACTCACAGCCCGAAATCACTCCACCATCATTTTCACACCCCCATACACTCCCCCACTGCCATGCTCGCTCCACAACACACTGCCCCCCCGACAAGCCTCCTCCCCACTCATATGCCCACCATCACCCTCACTCACTCACACACTCTCCACCATCATGTGCACTCCCCTGAATGCTCCCCACAGTCACATTCACTCCCCCACACAATTCGCCATGGTCACATTTACTCCCCTGCACACGCTCCCAAAGTCACACTCACGACCAAGCATACACCCCCATCGAATGCTCACTTCCCTACACACCGCCACAATGTAATGCTCAATACCCCCCCGTCCAACCATCACACACATTCCCCTGCACTCCTTCCCACTGCCCCGCTCACTCTTTCAAGCACAACCCCGCTGACACACTCATTCCTCAGCTCTCTCTCCCACTGTCATACCATCTCCCCAGCAAACTTGCTTCCATCACACTCATTCCCCAGACACTCCATCATCGTCAAACTCACTCCCCTGCATACTGCTGCACCATCATCGTCACATCACTGCACACTCTCTCACCATCACACTCACTCCCTCTACACTCTTCTTCACTGTCACCCTCTCTTCCCCGCATACGCCCGAACAATCATGTTCACACCCCTGCACACTTCCCCACTGTCAAGCTGACTCCCCCACAAGCTCTGTCACCGTTACGCTCACTCCCCGCACTCACCGACCAACATACTGCCTCCCCCACTCTCACCCCTCAACGTTACGCTCTTTCTCCTCCCACATGCCCACATTACCATGCTCACTCCCCCGTGCAGTTCCCCAACATATGCTCAATTCTCGTACACTTCATTACCATAACGCCTACCCTGCTGCACACTCCCCACCATCACACTCACTCCCCCACACACTCCCTCAGCATCACATTTACTTCCCCTACACTATACTCGACTGTGACACGCTCTACCCTTCCCACATCAACACCATAGCCCTCACTCGTATGCACATTTCCCCACCATCATGCACCATTATCGTCAAACTCACTTCCCCACACACTCCCCCGCCATCACTCTCCCTCCCCACACACTCATACCGCATCACGCTCTTTCCCCCGCAAACGCCCACACTCTCATGTTCACTCCCCAGAATATTTCGCCACCATCGCATTCAGTCTCCCACACACTACACCACGGTCCCACTCAATCACCCCGCACAGTCTCCTACCGTCATGTTTACTCCTTGTAAACTCCAGCACCCTCACATCTACTCTACTGCACAGTCCACACCGTCACGCTCATCCGCATGGATTCTCCCTCACCATTACGCTCACTCATCCGCACACTCCCTACTCTAAGCATTGGTCATGTACCTGGCCCTCGTTCATTCTCTCGAACTGGCCTTTGATCACATTCCGACTCAGATCAGTGAGCATCAACAATGTGTTCCACACAGTCTCTTCCTGTGAAGCAGCCTGTTCTCCATTACCCACCCTTTAGCCCCTGCCACAGCTGATGGTGCCTCCCCCATTATTACCTCCTCCTTTCGACGAATGCTCTAACATTCACCAAGCAAAGACGTTTGTCCCAAGCTCCAGGTATTAAGTGAGCAACAGCCTGTCACGCCTCATTCATCTTTCCTCCCCCAGCATTGGCCTGAATATCCACACCTCTTTTCCTTTCACCCCAGCGACGGAATGTAAAGAGAGGATTCGAGGAAAAGAGAATTGGAGAGAGGGAGTTTGGGAGGTAACGAGTGCTGAACGCAGAGAGCTCAGAAGAGCGGGGAATGGAGGGAAAGTGAAATAGATTGTAAATGGAAGACGGAGTGAGAGACACAGAGGAACAGTGTGAGCATGGGATGGATGGAGAGGGAAAAAGGCAGAGAGATGAATTGTGCAGAAGTCCAGGTCAGAGTGGGGGAACGCAGAGGTGAAAGCAAGGACAGAGTGACTTCAACGCACTTGTTGAGTTCAGGCCAATTCCCTCCCCTTCCTGTGGACCAGAACTTGGGGCTGAGTTTATTCTCTCTCCAGCCCAGCTTCTTCAAAGCAAAAGCAAACAACAATACCATTCACTCTACTGCTTGGCGCTTTTTAATGAACATTATTTGTTGTTTACAAGTTGAAGTGATGGAGTACAGTCAGTGGGATGTTGCTGTTGCTCATTGGCCCCTATGTTGTGAGAAACATTTTCATGTGTCCCTGTAACCCCACTGTGTGGTAATGTTGGACAGACAAGAGCTACCCTCAGTCTGTTAACAGAGAGACAGACTGCTTCATCTCTGAAACTCTGAACTGATATGAGGAAATCCTGGATGGACTGATTAACGACTGAATTGGATAGAGTGATGAATTTAGGTAAATGGATATTTCAGCGCATTCTTCAGAAGCTGTCTGAACTTATTCTGTGTCACTGCTTAAATTGCGGTGTCTGTGCAGCAACTGAGGAGCTGCAGCATGAAGCCCAATTCCCGCAGATAAGGATGGAGATATACAGGGGTATTCACAATGTCCTGAAACCGGGCCCACATAGAATACAGCATAAATATTGACCACAGCAGGATGAAATTAGCTGAGATCAAAAACAGTAAAATGATGGATTTAATTCGATTTCTCATTTCTGTGTCGAACTGAGCGTCCACATTGGTGGCAGCTAGGAGTCTCCTGCGGGCTCTGCTGGTCACGATAATGTGTGTGGTGGTGAGACCATTGAGCAGCAGAATCAGGAGAAATGGGAGAGCCGGAGTTACAGTGTAGTGGATGGACTGGATTGTGACCCAGACATGTGAGGATGGAACACCATCTTTTGCATAACAAATCCAGTGGCGATTTATCATCACATACTGAGTTGTGATCATAAAATACCAGGAAATGTTCTTTAAACAGCTCAGCACAGTCACTGCTCCCAGAACCACTACCGCTGTTTTCTCACTGCAATATTTACTTTTCAGCTTCTGGCAACAAACGGCCACAAACCGATCAAATGTGAAAGTGACGGTGAACCAGACAGAACAGTCAATGGATGCATAAACCAGGACGGCGTGGATATTACACACGGGGATGGACGTGTAAAAATAAAACAACTCTGCATATACAACAGGAATCCTTCTCAGTACCAGTTCGAAGGTAATGACCAGTAGATCTGCCGCTGCCATGGCCACCAGGTAACGTCTCACACATGGAGACAATCCACAATCTTTCTCACGCAGGACGTATATTGTCAGTGCATTAACTGTGAGGAAGGAAAACAAGCAGATTATCCATCAGTCTAGACGCAAATTTTTTAGTCTGACTGAGGACCCAGTGAGATTATCGAATGTGTCACTGTACACAGGGAATTATTACTGAAATAATTGGAGCTGCAATAACAAATGGGAAATTCTGAATTACTGACAAAAATGTCACAAGCCACAAGAGACCCTCCCTCCCCAAACACAAAGAGACACGTCCATAAGAACAGATGGTTCCTGAAACATTCCCACACACTTGATCACACGAGAGCAGGCACAGGTCACTTCTTTCCAGATCCTAATTCGGAGGGTGAAAAAGTTGCTGTTCCGAAGCATTCATTCCCGGTTCCTTGAAGAGAAACGGAGTTTAGAAATTTCTGGTTTTCAGTCTAAGTTGTGGTGGATCCTGTGTCGTAAAGAAATGAAAACGCAGGGAAAACGTAGTCAACACTTTCACTGCCTGAGGGACTTCGGAGCAGTCTCTTTCTCCCTGGAACGGGATCCTTTCCCTCGGCATCTGACCATTTGTGCAATTCATTGATGTCCGGCCGTTCACAAATAATGCCCGGGATAGAATGTTCGGGGAATGTCCGTTATAAATATTGAGTACAGAATATTCGGGGAAATCTTCCGCAGCTACTTTGGCACCATTCCCCATATTTTCCTCAACTACATTGGTGACTGTATTGGAGTTATCTCGTGCTCACACGAGGAGATTGAACAGCTCATCACCTTCACAAATATATTCTAGCCAACCTCAATTTCACCTGGACCATTTTGGGCACCTAATCCCTTCCGAGACCTCGTCATCTCCATTTCTGGCGACCAATTAACAAAGGACATTTCCTACAAGCGCAGTGACCTACGTAGATACTACACCTCCTTCTACCCTGCCTCTTGTACAAACGGGATTCCTTATTCACAATTGCTCTATCTCCGTCCCAACTGCTCCTAGGGGGAACAATTACACCGCAGACAAAACCCAGTTAGCCTCCTTCTTCACAGATTACAATTTACCTTCACACATGTTTGATGATGCCGTCCAGCGCATCTCGTCCACTTCCTGCACCAGTGGCATCCAACCCCAGTGCTCCCAATGCAACAAAGACAGAAACCCTTCACTTTCCACCCACCAACTTCTGCATACATCGCATCATCCTTTGCCATTTACGCTACCTCCAAACAGACCCCACAACTTGGAATACAGTTCCCTCCTTACCCTGATCAGAGGCCATTCCTTTCTCAAATTCCTCGTCAGATTGACGCCCTCCACCCGCCCTCATCCCACTTCCAACACTTTCCCCGGCCATTGCAAGACCTGCAAAATATGCGCCCACGCCTCCTACCTCATATCCATCTACGGTCACAAAGGATCCTTTCGCATCCGACAGAAATTTCTCTGTAACTACGCCAATGTCACCTACAGTGTCCTTTGCACCCAATTTGGTCTCCTCTACATCCGGGATACTGAACGCCATCTTGCAGATCATTTCAGAGTACACCTCTGGGGCACCCGCAGCATTCACCACCACCGCCCCATGTTGAACACTTTAACTCCGCCTCCCACTCCGTCAACGACATGCAGGACCTGGCTTCTTCATCTAGAAACAATAACCAGCCGAAACCTTGAGGAAGACGCCTCAATTCCGCCCTGGGACATTGCAACTGAACAGGATCAATGTAGATTTCATTATTTTCCGCATTTCCTCTCCCCTTAAGTTATCGCAATCCGAAGCCTCCAACTCGGCACTGCATCCTTGAACTTTCCTTCATATTTCACTTTTTCTGGTCCGCTCTCCTCTCTGACCTATCACCTTCTACCTCACCTTCACCTGTCTATCACATTCTCAGCTACCTTGCCCTCAGCCCCAACCTCTTTCCATTTGTTTCTCAGCCACCCAGCCGAGAAGGCTCATTCCTGATTAAGGGCTGATGTTCGAAAAGTTGATTCCCCTTCTCCTCGGATGCTGCCTGACCTGTTGTGCTTTTCGAGCATTACATTCCCAATTAGAAAACAGTCTGACACCATCCTACTCAAAGATTCAGGCCTGATGGTAATTGTTTCATGAAGCACTGCCACCATCCCTGGGTATATCTTGACCCATCGGCAGGACAGACCCAAAATTAATGTGGGTTCCCTGGGATACAGTTAAGGAAGGGGTTACCCTGAAATTCACCAACATTGATATCATGCTAACAGGTCAAAGGTGGTCAAGGAAAACGCCTGATGATGGATATATCCTGCCCCTCTCCCCCCACCCCACCTCTCAGTGCTAACTCAGTTCCCCTTGACTTTGAAAACAAATCAAAGGAAGCACTGCGGGTGAGAAGGACATGGAACATACTCTGGGTCTGGGACTTCATGACCATCACCAAGTGTGTCTTCACAGGTCCAACACTGACTGAGCATGGAGAGACATCAGATACACAAAAACCAGACATGGGCAAGTGATGGGGGAACCAAAAAGAAGGAAAAATTCTCACCAAACTCCTTTTTCCAGATGGATCAGTCCTTAACAGTATCTGTTGGGCAGCCAGCACACAGTTCTGGAGGAGAGAATGCCTCATCCGCCTCATACTGAAGATCCTGCCCATTCTGTTATATGCCATTCCCTCCTGTGAAGTAGGACATACTTCGAAATGACCAAGCAAATGGAAACTGGTCCTCCATGAGGCATCATGGGCTATCAGCAGCTGCAACATCAATGGCGTTCACTCCATCATAAAATCAGAAGTGGACTGCTCAGCCATGGTTCCAAAATGTTCAGTAACATTCATAACTACACCTATACTGAAGCAGGCTATTCAGCCAATCAAGTGTTTTAAACAGGAATAGAATGAGGCTATTCAGCTATTCGAGCCTGTTGTTCAGCTATTGAAGCTGATCTTTTAATATTTCATTCCTGGTCCATTGGAAATTGCAGGGAACATTCATCCTTTCAAAACAGCCACCCAGGACTGGTTATTGAGCCGGGAGAAGTGATAAGTTAGGGATAAATGTGTCTTTATTAATTCAACACAAATTAACGACTGCAGTAACACAGTGACCAGTCCTGGGATCTCAACGATTTGCAAGGTTTTAGAGAAATGTAACAGATGTATTCTAACTTAGATAGTCAGAAAATTAATTTATCAAGAGGAGGTAGAGAATCTCTGATTGGATAAGCAACGGACAGTGGCTTGGCAACTGAAATGTAACGTGGGTATATGAAAACTATGATATTTATCAGCAAGAATAACAGGTTGTATGTTAAATAAATGTAGGGGGCTAACAGGACTTAGAGACACAGTGTGTCCTGTTGCGTTCAGTCTGACCTTTTCAGACATGGGAAGTGTTGCTCCATCTCCCTGATGGTCTGCTCCCTAATGTTCCCAGTGACCCCACAGCTCTCGTTCACACGGGATATTTTGTAGTGGTTGGTTGGGGTTGTGGAGTCGTGAGGCGTAATGTGTTTTGAGCCGTGTTTCAAGGGGATGGCCTTTATTCTGAAGGCTATCATTTCTGGCTACGTAGATACCTGAAGACGATGGGAATAGCTGACTGCTTCTGAATGAAGAAGCTATGGTTGCTGCCAGAACAGTGGGTATTCACCAAAATGATGTACTGTACATAGTCACGCTGCAACATTAATAGAGTGAGAGGCGAAGGCTCCAATCACAAAATAAGAATGAAAGACATTACAGATCAGCTGAAATTGATAGGTACAATACATTTTCAATCCATAACAGAGAAGCATTAAATCAGAGGAGATACCTCTCCAGCACACAACACTGTGTCGATCAAGATCTGCTCAGTCCAACCCAGCAATCTGCCGAGTGCAGAAAACTGCACACCACAGCAGTGCATTGCTCTATAAACCTAAACTAGACATCTGTCCAGCACGGGGAGTTGAGCAGACCACAGCATTGCCTCGATCTTTAAACTCGGACTAGATGTATGTTCATCACTGGGAGCTATGAAAAACACAGCAGTGCATTGATCTTTAAACACAGACTAAATATCAGTCCAGTACACCGAGCTATGCAGAGCACAAACCTACAAATCCTGATGAGATGTCTTGCCAGCACCGGGAGCTATGCAGACCGCAGTAGTGCATTGATCTACGAACCCGAAATGGAAATCAGTCCAGCACGCGGACCTATGCAGAACACAGCAGTGTATTGACCTCTAAACCCAGACTAGATATCTGTCCACAGTGTGCAACTGGGAACGCACATCAGGCCAGGCAACATGCAAAGAGCAAGAGAATCAGAGTTTCAGGCACAAGGCCTGATCAGATTCCTGATGAAGGGATTATGCCAGAAACGTTGATTCTCCTTCTCCTTGGATACTGAATTGCCTGCTGTACATTCCCAGAAGCACACTCTCGACTCTTATCCAGCATCTGAGTCCTCATTTTCTGATTGGTCTCTGTTCAGCACTGGGAGCTGCAACACTGCAGTGATCTATAAACCTAAAAAAGATATCTGTCCAGCATGGGGAGCTACGCAGACCACCGCAGTGCATTGATCTGTAGACCTGAACAATTTATCTGTCCAGCACCAGAATCTATGCAGACCACAGCTGTTACATTGCATCGAGGTCATCCTGAGTGAAGTAATTTCGGAGAGGTTGAGTTTAATTTTAGTTCGCTTTCTCCAACTTTGAATGTTTTTTTGGAAATATTCTTAAAAAGTATAGTGAGAATAGATTGTAGAGTCATGAAACAACCCCAATGGCAGCATATGGGCCACCAAAGGGCTCTTTCTGTTGCTATCCCAAGGACAACGTTGCAAGGAATCGTAGAAAACCTCTCTGAGTCTTCAAAGGTATTCTTTGAAGAAGAAAACAGCTTCAGGACAGTGGAATGTCGTAAAGATGGTGGCAGGTCAGAATGTTCCAGTTTGAACACCGATGCTCCACCGATTCTTCCTTATTTATTCTATTTTATGGAGAGTATATTGTTGCAAAACTATTATATTTTTAACGTGACTCATTTGGGAAAGGAGGAAGTGAGTCCCAGATCAGAGGATCGCGAGGAGAATCAAGGCTTCAAGGTTTAAAGAACAGTTCTGCCTGGAGACATGTCCAAGTGCGGTTTGGATACTGGGCCCCGTGCAATCTGGAGACTGGGCCAAGTGTGGTCTGCCGACTTGGACCGGTGTCGCATGGACAATGGGCCCGATGCAGTTTGGAGACTGGTCCCGGAATGTTCTGCATTCTGGCCCAGTGTGTCCCAGACACTGGGTCTGCTGCGGCCTGGACACTTGGCCTGGTGTGCTTTGGACACTGGCCCTGGTATAGTCTGGAGCCTGGGCCTCATACGGCCTTGAGACTGGGCACGGTGCGGTCTGGAGACTGAGCCTGGTGTGGTCTGCTGACTGAACCTGGTGTGATCTACAGTCTCGAGACAAGATATTGTATAATGTCTCTAGTGATATTTGGTCCAATGGAAGATAGTAGTGGGAAGTGTTAGTTGAATCTGAGGACATGGGGAAGCACTTCGTTATTACTTTTCCTCAGTATTCTCATTGGAAAATGGCAATGTCATTCAGAATACGGAGATACAGGCAACAGGATTATATGGGAATGATGTTGACAAAGGGGTGGTTTTCGCAATTTTGGAATATCTGAATATAACTATTAACCCTGGGCCAGCGGGATTTATTCTCGGGTTCTCTGGAAATCCAGGGAGGCGTTACAGAGTCTTTGACTTCAAAATATATGTCATCAGTGTCGACAGAAGTAGTGCCAGAAGATTGGAGGATAGCAAAAGTTGTTCTCTTGCTTAAGAAGGGTTATCGGGACAACCCTGGTAACTTAAGAGCAGTGCGCCTTATATCAGTTGTGAGTAAGATGTGGGAAAATTTTGTGAGAGATAAGATTCGTAATCATCTGGAAAGGAATAATTTGATTAGAAGTCGTCAACATAGTTTTGTGAATCGTAGGTCGTGCCTCACCAATCTTATTGGGTTCTTCGATAAGGTGAGAAAACAGGTGGGTGAAGGTAAAGTGGTTGATGTGGTGTACAAGGACTTCAGTAAAACATTTGGTAAGATTACACAGGATAGGGTTTTGTACAAAATACGGAGTTTTAGGATTCAAGATGATTCAGCGGTTTAGATCAGATATTGGCGATCTGAAAGAAGACAGAAGGTGGTGGTACGTGGAAAATACTCATCGGGGAGGTGAATTACCAGTGATGTGCTACAAGGACCTGTTTTGGGACCACTGCGGCTTGTCATTTTTATAAATGATCTGGATGTGGGCGAAGATGGATGGGTTAGTAAATTTGTGGGCGACACGAGGGGAGGCAAAGTTGTGGATCGTTCTGATGATTACATAAGATGCAGCACTAGACTGAGAAGTGGCAATTGGAGTTTAATGCAGGAAAGTTTGAGGTAGTTCAATTCGGAAGAAATGACAATAATGCAGGTTATTGAGCTAATGGGAAAAGTCTTGGCATTTTAGATGAACAGAGAGATCTCGTTGTCCAGGTGCATACATACCTGAAAGTTGCCACTCAGGTTTATAGGGTCGTTAAGGAGGCATATTGTGTGTTTATTTGGAGGGGGGGGGGGGGGACTGAGTTTCGGAGCCAACAGAGCAAGGGCCAACTGAGCAAGACACTGGTAAGGCCGCACCTGGATTATTGCCTGTAGTTCTGGTCAGTGCATTATATGAATGATGTGAAAGCTTTGGGCAGGTTCCAGATGAGATTTTCGAGAATGTTGCCTGTCATGGAAGGAAGGTCTTACGAGGAAAGGGTGAATGAGGAATTACACTGTATCCGTTGGAGAGAAGAAGGTTTAGAGGTGACTTCACCGAGACGTACAAGATAATCAGAAGATTGGATAGAATGGACAGTGAGAGCCTTTTATCCTCAGATGGTGAAGGCAAACACAAGGAGGCATAGCAGTAAATTGAGGGGTGATAGACATAGGATTGATATTAGGTGTAGTTTCTTCAATCAGAGTGCAATACGGGCCAGGAATGACCTGCCTGAAACAGTAGTTTCAGTAAGCGCATTTAAATGAGCCACGGATAGACATATGGATAATGGAACTGTGTAGGTTAAATGTGAATCAGATTATTTTCACTGTTTGGTGGCATTGAGTGCCGAAGGGCCTTGACTCCGCTGTAACTTTCTGTGTTCTATCAGTGTCGGCCCGGTGCAGCCTGGAGACTAGACATGTTGCAGTCTGGAGACTGGGCCTGGTGCAGTCTGGAAAATCGGCCTGGTGCGGTCTGGAGACTGGGCCCAGTGCTGTCTGGATACTTGTTGCTGGCACAGACTGGGTTGTAATTCGAGTCAGTTCTTTCTTTCATTTTTATTCTCCTGCTGGACTTTCCTTTATTATTCTTTCAAGTTTGTACCAAATACTTAAGAATCTACACCTAGATTTCTTGGACCTATGATGGCGCGTAAGTGAAGTCATTGCAAACGTTCTGCTGCAATCATTAAACTGCACGTGACAATGAAGCCAATTCAATTGAAATGTGAGAGAGTCACTGTCTTTAATGGTCCTTCCAAACAAACCTGCTGCTTGTGCAGTGACATGGAGCGTCCGGAGAGAATGTTATTACTTTACTTTAAACACAGGAAGGAAAGACAGACAGTGAGAGAGTGAGGGGGGACATTTTGATTCCCATTTCACGGGAGTTACTCCCAAAGAACAGAGACCCAAATGCTCAGAGATGCTGAAGCATGAGCGCGCGCACACACACACACAAACACACACACCATATTCGCGCAGACATATGGAGATATTCAGCCCTTCATAGAACATAGAACATAGAAGAATACAGCGCAGTACAGGCCCTTCGGCCCTCGATGTTGCGCCGATCCAAGCCCACCTAACCTACATTAGCCCACTATCCTCCATATGCCTATCCAATGCCCGCTTAAATGCCCATAAAGAAGGAGAGTCCAACACTGCTACTGGCAGGGTATTCCATGAACACACGACTCGCTGAGTAAAGAACCTACCCCGAACATCTGTCCTATACCTACCACCCCTTAAGTTAAAGCTATGCCCCCTTGTAATAGCTGACTCCATACGTGGAAAAAGATTCTCACTGTCGACCCTATCTAAACCCCTAATCATCTGTACACCTCTATCAAGTCACCCCTAAACCTTCTTTTATCCAATGAAAACAACCCCAAGTGCCTCAGCCTTTCCTCATACGATCTTCCTACCATACCAGGCAATATCCTGGTAAACCTCGTCTGCACCCGTTCCAGTGCCTCCACATCCTTCCTATAGTATGGCGACCAAAACTGCACACAATACTCCAGATTTGGCGCACCAGAGTCTTATACAACTGATACATGACCTCAGGACTCCGGAACTCAATTCCTCTACCAATAAAAGCCAGTACGCCATATGCCTTCTTCACCGCACTATTTAACTGGGTGGCAACTTTCAAAGATCTGTGTACATGGTCACCAAGATCCCTCTGCTCATCCACACTACCAAGCATCCGACCATTAGCCCAGTACCCCATCTTTTTGTTACTCTTACCAAAGTGAATCACCTCACACTTAGCTGCATTGAACTCCATTTGCCACCTTTCTGCCCAGTTCTGCAGCTTATCTATATCCCGTTGTAACCTGCCACATCCTTCCTCACTGTCTACAACTCCTCAGACTTTCGTACCATCCGCAAACTTGCTCACTCAACCTTCTAACCCATCCTCCAGGTCATTTATAAAAATGACAAACAGCAATGGTCCCAAAACAGATCCTTGCGGAACACCGCTAGTGACGGCACTCCAAGATGAACCTTTGCCATCAACTACTACCCTCTGTCTTCTTCCAGCCTGCCAACTCCTAATCCAAACCTCCAACTCACCCTCAATGCCATTCCTCCGTATTTTTGCAGTAGTCCACCATGGGGAACCTTATCAAACGCCTTACTAAAATCCATATACACCACATCGACCGCTTTCCCCTCGTCCACCTCCTTAGTCACCTTCTCAAAGAATTCAGTAAGGTTCGTGAGGCACGACCTACCCTTCACAAAACTATGCTGACTATCCTTGATCAGATGTTCATAAATCCTACTCCTTACAATTCTCTCTAAGATTTTGCCCACAACAGAAGTGAGACTCACTGGCCTACAGTTACTAGGGTTATCCCTACTCCCCTTCTTGAACAAGGGAACCACATTTGCTAGCCACCAATCGTCAGGCACTACTCCTGTAGAAAATGAGGACATAAAAATCAAGGCCAATGGCTCTGCAATCAACTCCCTTGCTTCCCAAAGAATCCTAGGATAAATGCCATCAGGTCCAGGGAACTTATCTATTTTCACCATTGTGGGCGGCACGGTGGCACAGTGGTTAGCACTGCTGCCTCACAGCGCCAGAGTCCCGGGTTCAATTCCCGCCTCAGGCGACTGACTGTGTGGAGTTTGCACGTTCTCCCCGTGTCTGCGTGGGTTTCCTCCGGGTGCTCCGGTTTCCTCCCACAGTCCAAAGATGTGCAGGTCAGGTGAATTGGCCATGCTAAATTGCCCGTAGTGTTCGGTTAGGGGTAAATGTAGGGGTAGGGGTATGGGTGGGTTGCGCTTCGGCGGGGCGGTGTGGACTTGTTGGGCCGAAGGGCCTGTTTCCACACTGTAAGTAATCTAATCTAATCTAATCTAATCACCCTGTCCAGAATTTCCAACTCCTCTTCTCTACATACCTCAAAGCCATCCATTCTACTTAATTGTGACTCAGTATTCACATCGAAAACAATGCCCTGTTCCTGAGTGAATACTGACGAAAAGTATTCATTCAGTGTCTCCCCAATCTCTTCAGCCTCCACACGCAACTTCGCACTACTATCCTTGACTGGTCCTATTCCTACCCTCGTCATTCTGTTATTCTTCATGCGTGCCTTGACATTCCGTGGCTGATCTGAACATGGCCTCACCTTTATTTCCACCTGGGAAATAACGAAGGGCAAGGGACTTTCATGTGAGAATGAGGGCATTTTGGACCGGTGAACAAAATTATATTAGTTTGATAAAAGTCCTGAAAAAGGATATACCCACTCCACAAGTTTATGTTACAATTTGTGCAAGAGTAATTGTGAAGGAACTGGACAAAAACTTTCAAAAGATGATTGGGGGAAGCTGTTGAAGGTGAAAGGATTTCAGGGAAGTGGGAGTCATTCAAAAGTGAGATAGTGAGACTTCAGGAATTACATGTTCCTGTCAGTGTGAAGGGAAATGCGAACAGGAGTAGGGCACAGGATATGTCAGGGGATATTGAGGCTTTGTACAAGGAAAATAGAAGGCATATGTCAGGAACAGGCAAGTGCTATCAAAATAATCCCCTGCACATACGGAGTGTAGGAGAACACTTACCAAGGAAATCGGGAGGGCAAAACAGGTGCATGAGGTAGCTTTGGCTATGAGGTTAAGGAGATTTGAAAGAGATTCGACAAAAGAGAAACTGGAGAGACATTAGGGCCCCATAAAAATCAATCAGCCATCTAATGTTTGGCTCCACGGGAGATGAATAAGAATTATTAGGTCTAATGTAATATGTACTCACGTGAAGACAGTGAAAAGTTTACAAGTCGCCACATGTGACACAATCTTAGATACAAAGCTACCCGTCACTCCTCCTTCCCTCCAAAACCCCGCCCCTCCCGCCCCACCCACCCCCCCCCCCCCCCCACCCCACCACCACACACACACACACACACCTCCAAGATACAAAATCTTGGTAGAAATCAGAAAAATAAAGAAAATAAAATTAAGTGTAAAACATTACGGCATTTCCTGCAGTGGTCGAAAAACACAGAAAATCAGTTCATTGTTCAACAACAGAGTCCATAAGCGTCTGGCCATGCTGGGTTCACACTCTACATCAGGACTCGACCTCCCCACTCCGCTGCCTTATAGCCTGTTTCTGCTCGAAGGGTGAGGTCCCACACAAAAACCTCACGTCGGTATTTACTCTAGAGGAAAATGCGGAAGAGAGGAAAGTCAGAGAAAAAAAATAAGTGATCTTTGAAACGAGACCACGTTACAGTAGCGGAAGAACTGACAGTCTTAAAATGCATAACCACAGGTTAAAAACCCGGGGCATGTTCAAATGTATCCCGGAATCACTGCAGGAAGCTGGGGAAGAAACTGTGCTAGCACGGGCTGAGATGTTTGTATCATTCCTTAGAGTTCTGGTGAAGGGTTACTGGATTGTTAATTCCGTCTTCTCTGCACAGATGTTGCCAGACCTTTTGAACTTTCCCATAACCTTCTGTCTTTCTTACTGATTTACAGAATGTGCAGTCCTTTCAAATTTTTTTTATTTGTATCATTGACAACCACGGGTGAGTATTTGAAGGCATCTAATGTGGTAACATTATTTTTAAAAAGGCTGCCAGGAACTGCAGACCAGTGATTCTGACGTCAGATGTGACTAAATGTGTTAGGAGCTTCTGGGAGACAGGATTTACATGCATTGGGAAAAACAAGGACTGATCAGAGATAGTCAGCATGGCTTTTTGTATGGGAGAACTGGTCTCAAAAATAATTGACAGAGGTGACCAAGAAGATAGATGAAAGGCAATCAGCACACATTGTCTAAGTGGACCTTAGCAAGCCCCAACATTTGGGAGAGCTAGCCAATTTGATACAGCAATGTCTTAACAGTCGGAGGCAGAAGGTGCTGGGAGAGATTTGTTGTTTCTACTGGTCGCGTGTGACCAGCGGTGTGCCACAAGGAGCAGGATGCTTCTTTTCATTGTTTTTGTAAATGATTTTGATGGGAATGTAGGAACCTTGGAACGTAAGTTTGCCGATGAAACCCCCAAAATTATTTGTTATAGTGGATCGTGAAAAAGCTTCCAGAAAAGAACAGTGGCTCAGTGGTTCGTATTGTTGCCTCAATGCACCAGGATCGCAGGTTCGATGCCAGCCTCGGGCAACGTTCTGTGTGGAGTTCGCACATTCTCCCCCTGTCTGCCTCGCTTTCCTCCGGGTGCTCTGGTTTCCTCCCACGATCCAAAGATGTGCAGGTCAGATGAATTGGCCATGCCAAATTGCCCATAAGTTAGGAGCATTAATCAGAGGAAATGGGTTGGGTTGGGTTAACTTCGGAGGGTCGGTGTGGACTTGTTGGGCAGAAGTGCCTGTTTCCACACTATAGGTAATCTAATCTTGATCTACTGGGCCAGTGGCCTGAGGAATGGCAGATGGAGCTTCTTTCTGTTAAATGTGAAATGTTGCATTTTCAAAGTTTGTGAGAAGATTTGTAGCTCGGGTGCTCGTTGTTGTGGCTCTGTTCGCCGAGCTGGTAATTTGTGTCGCAGACGTTTCGTCCTCTGTCTAGGTGACATCCTCTGTGCTTGGGCGCCTCCTGTGAAGCGCTTCTGTGATGTTTCCTCGGCACTTAAAGTGAATTGACCCTGTCGCTTCCGGTTGTCAGTTCTAGCTGCAGTGGCAGGTATATTGGATCCAGATCGATGTGTTCGTTGATGGCAGACTGAGGGATTATCCCCAGAAGAAAAAGATGCAGATCGTGGTTGAATATAAGTATGCTTCTGCTGCTGCTGAGGTCTGTAGCACCACATCAGCATCAGGAATTCGCTCTACCATGTTTCTTGAACGGAACTAGTTCCATTTTTTCTGCTTTTGGCACATACTCGGCCAAATCTTTCCTGTACACGTACCCATCCAATTGTCTTTTAAATGTTGTAATTGTACTCAGCAATACCAGTTCCTCTGATAGCTGGCTACATATACATACAACCCTCTGTGAGAAACAACTGCCCCTTAGATCCGTTTTAAATATCTTCCCTCTCACCTTAAAACTATCCTCTCTGGTGTCAGACACACTTACAGTGGGAAAAAGGCCTTGGCCGTGCATCTTATCTGTTTTCCTCATGATTTTATAGACCTCTGTAGGGTAACCTCACATCCTCCTACGCAAAGGTAACAAAATCACAGACTTGTCATAGGACATGTTTTATAGGACTACTTTTATAGGACACGCCAAACAGAGAACAGCCAGGGAATTCCTAGAGGCATGGCACTCATCCACAGATTCAATCAATAAGCACATTGTCCTGGACCTAATATACTGGCAACTGCAGCGGACAGCTAGAACTGACAACCAAAAGCGGCAGGGAGAAATTACTATACGCGCCGAGGAAACAACACAGAAGCGCTTCACAGGAGGTGCCCAAGCACTGAGGAAGCCCCTCTACAGGGGACGAAATGTCTGCTACACAAATTCCCAGCTCGGTGAACAGAACCACAACAATGGTTTTAAAAGTGCTTACCGTTAGCGGGCAGCGGTGTTTTTTTTTTCTCTTTCACTCTCTCTTCACAGAAAGAGCGGGAGCACCAGGGGGAAGTGACGACGACCAGAGGGGCAGCCGAGACCCGGAAGCAGTTAGTGTAAGCTTACCTGGGTAGGTTTTTTCCCCTCTTTAAAAGCGCGAAGGAGAGGAACCCGAGGCACTACACGGGTAGTGCCTCCCACCCGCCCTCCTCCTCTAACCTAATAATAACACCTGTTTTGGTAAGTAGGTAAGTGCTGAATTTTGCTTGTTGTATTCTTTAGACCCAGTTTTTTTTTAAAATAAAAGTTAGCTTTAGAGGGATGGCAGTGAAGGCAGTGCAATGTTCCTCCTGCAACATGTATGAGGTGAGGGATGCCATCGACGTCCCTGCCGATTACACTTGCAGGAAGTGCACCCATCTCCAGCTCCTCCAAGACCGTGTTAGGGAACTGGAGCTGGAGTTGGATGAACTTCGGATCATTCGGGAGGCAGAGGGGGTCATAGATCAGAGTTATAGGGAGGTAGTAACTCCAAAGATGGCAGATAGATGGGTGACAGTGAGGGGGACTGGGAGGAAGCAGCCAGTGCAGGGACCCCCTGCGGCCGTTCCCCTCAAGAACAAGTATACCGTTTTGGATACTTGTGGGGGGGATGACTTGCCAGGGGTAAGTAACGGGGCTCAGGTCTCTGGCACGGAGCCTGTCCCCGTTACTCAGAAGGGAAGGGTGAAGAAGAGCAGAGCAGTAGTAATTGGGGACTCGATAGTTAGGGGCACAGATAGGCGGTTTTGTGGGAACGAGAGAGACTCACGTTTGGTATGTTGCCTCCCAGGTGCAAGGGTACGTGATGTCTCTGATCGTGTTTTCCGGGTCCTGGAGGGGGAGGGGGAGCAGCCCGAAGTCGTGGTCCATATTGGCACCAACGACATAGGTAGGAGGAGTGCCGAGGATGTTAGACAGGCTTTCAGGGAGCTAGGTTGGAAGCTCAGAGTTAGAACGAACAGAGTTGTTGTCTCTGGTTTGTTACCCGTGCCACGTGATAGAGATTCGAGGAATAGGGAAAGAGAACACTTAAATGCGTGGCTACAGGGATGGTGCAGGAGGGAGGGATTCCGGTGTTTGGATAACTGGGGTTCTTTCTGGGGACGGTGGGACCTCTATAAACAGGATGGTCTACACCTGAACCTGAGGGGCACCAGTATCCTTGGGGGGAGGTTTGCTAGTACTCTTGGGGGGTGTTTAAACTAACTCTGCAGAGGCATGGGAACCCAGATTGTAGCTTCAGGGTGCAGGGCCTGGAATGTAGGGAGGTTAGGAACATGGCATCAGTTTCCAAGGAGGGTGTCTGTAAACAGGAAAGTGGCTTGAAGTGTGTATACTTCAATGCAAGAAGTATACGAAATAAGGGAGGTGAACTTGCAGCGTGGGTTGGTACCTGGGACTTCGATGTTGTGGCTATTACGGAGACATGGCTAGAACAGGGACAGGATTGGCTGTTGCAGGTTCCAGGATTTAAATGTTTTAGTAGGGTCAGAGGTGGGGGTAAAAGAGGGGGAGGTGTGGCATTGCTTGTCAAAGATAGTATTTCAGTGGTGGAAAGGACGATGGATGAGGACTTGCCATCTGAGGTAGTTTGGGCTGAGGTTAGGAATAGGAAAGGTGAGGTCACCCTGTTAGGAGTCTTTTACAGGCCTCCTAATAGTCCTAGAATCATTGAAGAAAGGATAGGGAAGGTGATTCAGGAGATGAGTGACAGTAATAGGGTGGTTGTTATGGGGGACTTTAACTTTCCTGATATTGATTGGGAAAGCTATAGATCAAGTTCGTTAGATGGGTCAGTGTTTGTTCAATGTGTGCAGGAGAGTTTCCTGACACAATATGTAGACAGGCCAACAAGAGGTGAGGCCATACTGGATTTGGTTCTGGGTAACGAACCAGGCCAGGTGTTAGAATTAGAGGTAGGTGAGCACTTTGGGGATAGTGACCATAATTCGGTGATTTGTACTCTCGTGATGGAGAGGGATAAGTGTGTACTACAGGGCAAGAGTTATAGCTGGGGTCAGGGAAATTATGATGCGGTGAGGCATGACTTAGGATGTGTGGCTTGGAAAAGTAGACTCCAAGGCAAGACTGTAAATGATATGTGGAGCTTGTTCAAGGAGCAACTATTGAGTGTCCTTGATAATTATGTACCTGTCAGGCAGGGAGGAAAGGGTCGTGCGAGGGAGCCGTGGTTTAATAAGGAATTGGAATCCCTTGTTAAATGGAAGAGGGCGGCCTATCTCACGATGAGACGTGAAGGTTCAATTGGGGCGATTGAGAGTTATAGGGTAGCCAGGAAGGACCTGAAGAGAGAGCTAAGAGCAGCAAGGAAGGGACATGAAAGGTCCTTAGTCGGTAGGATTAGGGAAAACCCTAAGGCTTTCTATAGGTATGTTAGGAATAAAAGAATGACTAGGGTAGGAATAGGTCCAGTCAAGGATAGTAGTGGGAAGTTGCGTGTGGAGGCGGAAGAGATTGGGGAGACACTGAATGAATACTTTTCTTCAGTATTTACTCAGGAACAGGGCATTGTCGTCGATGTGAATACTGAGTCACAAATAAGTAGAATGGATGGCTTTGAGGTATGTAGAGAAGAGGTGTTGGAAATCCTGGAAAAGGTGAAAATAGATAAGTCCCCTGGGCCTGATGGCATTTATCCTAGGATTCTCTGGGAAGCAAGGGAGGAAATTGCAGAGCCATTGGCCTTGATTTTTATGTCCTCTATGTCTACTGGAGTAGTGCCAGAAGACTGGAGGATAGCAAATGTGGTTCCCTTGTTCAAAAAGGGGAGTAGGGATAACCCTAGTAACTATAGGCCGGTGAGTCTCACTTCTGTTGTGGGCAAAGTCTTAGAGAGAATTGTAAGGGATAGGATTTATGCACATCTGGATAGGAATAATGTGATCAAGGATAGTCAGCATGGTTTTGTGAAGGGCAGGTCGTGCCTCACAAACCTTATTGAATTCTTTGAAAAGGTGACGAAGGAGGTTGATGAGGGGAAAGCGGTAGATGTGGTATATATGGATTTTAGTAAGGCGTTTGATAAGGTTCCCCATGGTAGGCTACTGCAGAAAATACGGAGATATGGCATTGAGGGTGAGTTGGAGGTTTGGATTAGGAATTGGCTGGATGGAAGAAGACAGAGGGTAGTAGTTGATGGCAAAGTTTCTTCATGGAGTGCCGTCACTAGCGGTGTTCCGCAAGGATCTGTTTTGGGACCATTGCTGTTTGTCATTTTTATAAATGACCTGGAAGAGGGGTTAGAAGGTTGGGTGAGCAAGTTGGCGGATGATACGAAAGTCGGTGGAGTTGTTGACAGTGAGGAAGGATGTGGCAGGTTACAGCAGGATATAGAGAAGCTGCAGAGCTGGGCAGAAAGGTGGCAAATGGAATTCAATGTAGCTAAGTGTGAGGTGATTCACTTTGGGAAGAATAACAAAAAGATGGGGTACTGGGCTAATGGTCGGATACTTGGTAGTGTGGATGAGCAGAGGGATCTTGGTGTCCATGTACACAGATCTCTGAAAGTTGCCACCCAGGTAAATAGTGCAGTGAGGAAGGCATATGGCGTACTGGCTTTTATTGGTAGAGGAATTGAGTTTTCATTAGAGAAAAGAAGGTTTAGGGGTGACTTGATTGAGGTGTACAAGATGATTAGGGGGTTAGATAGGGTTGACAGTGTGAACCATTTCCCGCGTATGGAGTCGGGTATTACAAGGGGGCATAGCTTTAAATTAAGGGGGGGTAGATATAGGACTGAAGTTAGGGGTAGGTTCTTCACTCAGCGAGTCGTAAGTTCATGGAATGCCCTGCCAGTAGCAGTGGTGGACTCTCCCTCTTTATGGGCATTTAAGCGGGCATTGGATAGGTATATGGAGGATAGTGGGTTAGTATAGGTTAGGTGGGCTTGGATCGGCGCAACATCGAGGGCCAAAGGGCCTGTACTGCGCTGTATTCTTCTATGTTCTACATGGAAGCTGGGGAAATTAGGGAAATAAATCGGTGCAGTGATGTTTTGGAATGCGGCTACATTACAGAAAAGGAAGTGCCAGAATTTAGAAAATGCACAATGTTAGATAAACACCCAGGACCTGTTCAAGCATAGGTTTTTCTACGTGAACCTTCGTGAGACCCAACAAGATGCCACATGGTAGCCTGGTTAATAAGGTTAGATCACAGGGGATCAGGAACTGTTTCTAAATTAAAGTAGGAGACAGATGGTGCAGGGAGAGATTTGTTGTGACTAGCGGTGTGCCACAGGACCAGTGCTGGGGCCACTGTTGTTTGTTATTTTGAGAAATGATTTGGATGAGAATATACAAAGGATGGATGGTAACATTGCAGATGACACCAAATTGCTGGTAAAATGGCAGTGAAGATGGTCATTTAAAAGGAAAATGAGATCATGATTAACTGCGCCAGTAGGACGAGGATGGACAGGTGGAGCTTCCTGCCGTTAAATATGAGGTGTTGCCTTCTTTTTTAGAATAATCAGAGCTGGACTTACACGTGGGCAGGGTGGTGTGGAAGGCAGTAGGTACGATTACCTTCATCAGTCAGAGCAGTGAATATAGTAATTGGGACATGATGCTGTGCCTGTCCAAGAGGACAGTAAGGACAAATTTGTAGTCCTGTGTACAATTCGTGTTGCCCTGATATACGAAGAATGTTATAAACCAGAAAGGGGGCAAAATATTTGCAATGATGAGAAAGTGACTGGAGGTCCTGAGGTGTAAGAGTAGCCTGGATAGAACAAAGAGAACAAAGAAAATTTACATCCCTGGACGCCTTTGCGCTCCAAGCCTGAGCCGATCCAAATCCACCGTGTAAACCTGTCGCCCAATTCCTAAGCATCTGTATCCCTCTGCTCCCCATGTACTTATTTATCTGTTGAGACGCATCTGAAATGAATCTAACGTGCCTGCCTCTACTAACTCTGCTGGCAACGCGTTCCAGACACCTACCACCCTCTGTGTAAGGTATTTGCTGCGAGTATCCCCCTTAAACTTTTCACCTCTCATCTTGAAAGCGTGACCTCTCATTACTGAATCCTTCACTCTAGGAAAACGCTTATCTCGATCTACCCTGTCTATACCTTTTTTGATTTTGTAGACCTTCTAAGGTCTCGCCTCAATCTCCTTTTTTCAAATGAAAACAATCCTAACCTACTCAACCGCTCTTCATAGCTAACACCTTCCCTACTAGACAAAATCCTCATAAGCCTTGCCTGCACCCTCTCCAAAGCCTCCACATCTTTTTTGCAAGGTTGAGTCCAGAAATGTACACAGTATTCCAAATGCGGCCGAACCAATGTCTTGTACAATTTTAACAGACATGGCAGTTCTTATACTCAATACCCCGTCCGATGAAGGCAAGCATACTATATGCCTTCTTGACCAATCCATCCACCTGTGAGCGACGTTCAGGGTACAATGGACTTGCACTCCCCGATCTCTCTGCTCATCAACTTTTCACAATGCTATTCCGTTTACTGTATAATTCGCTCTAAAATTACACTTCCCAAAATGCATCATCTCACATTTGCCTGGATTAAACTCCATCCACCACTTCTCTTCCAACCCACCAGTCTATCGATATTCGCCTGTATTATTTAACAGTGTCCCATATTTTTTGCTCCTGCACCAATCTTCGTGTCATCTGCAAACTTGCTGATTATACCAACAGTGCCCTTTTCCAGATCATTTATGTACATCACAAACAGCACTGGCGACAGTACTGATCCCTGTGGAACACCACTCGTCACGTTTCTCCATTTTGAGAAACTCCTTTCAACTACTACTCTCGGTCTCTGGTTTTTCAACCAGTTCTTTATGCACATATCTAGAGCACTCTGCACACTATGTGACTTCACTTTCTCCGTTGGTTTACCATGGAAACCTTATCAATCGCCTTGTCAAAGTCTATGTAAATGACATCTACAGCCCTTCCTTCATCTATCAAGGCGTTGACTTACTCGAAGAATTCGAGTAAGTTGGTAAGGCACGATCACCCCGTACAAAACCATTTTGCCTATCACTGCTAAGTCCATTCTGTTTCAAATTTAAATAGATTTTACCCCTGAGAACCTTCTGCAGCAACTTTCCTACCACTGACGTCAGGCTCACTGGTCTGTAGTTAACCGAAATATTCCTACACCCCCTTTTGTACAGGAGGGCAACACAAGCAATTCTCCAATCCTCCAGCACTTCACCTGAGTTTAAGGATGCTACAAAGATAGCTGTCAGCGCCTAGGTATTTTCTCTCTTGCCTCCCTCAGCAACCTGGGATAGATCCCATCCGGTCCTGTGGATTTGTCCACCTTAATAAACTCTATCCTACCAAACATAAGTATCTTACCTACTTATGTGAACGTGATCCAGAGTAATCAAACTTCTATCTCTAATTTAAACATTCATCATGTCCCTCTCCTCAGTGAACACTAATGCCAAGTAAATATTCAGAGTTTCACACATCTTCTCAGGTTCAAAATGCAGCCTTCCTTCCTTATCGTTTAGTGGACCAATCCTTTCTCCAGTTACCCGCTTGCTTCTTATATCTTAACAAAAGGCTTTGGGATTCTCATTAATTGCGCTCACTAAAGTTATTTCATTACCACTTTTAATGGAACATTGAAAATAGAAATGTAGGCCTTTTGGTCCAGGACGTGGTACCGAGCATTAATCCCAATGTAAAATCAAATAACTTAAGCTACACACCCCTCAGCTGCCTGCTATCCATTTGAATGTCCAGCAGTCGCTTAAATGTCCCTAATTACTCTGCTTCCACCATCACCATTGACAACGCATTCCATGCATTCACAACTCTCTGCGTCAGGAACCTTCCTCTGACATCCCCTCTATACCTTTCTCCTAATATCTTAACAACTACGAGCCCTCGTACCAGTCAATCCTGCACTGGGGAAAGGTCTCAGGCTTTTGACTCTATCTATTTCTTCTATTACCTTGCATACCTCGATCAGGTCACCTCTCTTCCTCCTCTCCAGAGGAAAAAGTCCGAGCTTGGTCAACCTCTCTTCACAAGGCAAACCCTCACAAGGCAGCATCCTGGTAAACCTCTTTTGCACCGTCTCCAAAGTCTCTGTACCTTTCCTACAATAGGGGGACCAGAACTGGACACAATATTGCTTGTGTGGTCTCACCAGTGACTTGTAGAGCTGTAACAAAACCTCGTGGTATTAACCTCGATCTCCCTGTTAATGAAAGCCAAAACACCATATGCTCTTTAACACTCCTATCCACTTGGGTAGCAACTATGAGGGATCTATATAATTGAACACCAAGATCTCTCTGCTCCTCAACACTGCGAAGAATCCTGTCTGTAATCCTATATTCAGCTTTCGAGTTCGACCTTCCTAAATGTATCACTTCATATTGTTCTGGTTGAACTCCATTTGTCATTTTCACCCCAGCACTACATTTTGCCTATGTAACGCTGTAGCTGCAGTATCCCTTGATACTATAAACGGAACTCCAACCTTTGTGTCTTCTGCAAAATTTACTCACCAACCCCTCAACCTCCTCATTTATAAAAAGTACAAAGAGCAGAGGCCCAAGAACAGAGCTCTGGGGGATCCACTCAACACTGACCTCCAGGCAGAATTCTTTCCACCAACATGCACTCTCTGCCTTCTGTCATCCATTCAATTCGGAATCCAGATAGCCAAGTCTCCCTGTTTCCCATAATTCCTGACTTTATGAGTGAGGCTATCATGGGGAACATTATCAAATGCCACATTTACTGCTCGACCTTTGTCAATCTGCCTTACACTTCCCCAAAGAACACAATAAAATCTGTGAGGCATGACCTGCCCCTCAAAAGGCCATGCTGACTGCCTTTAGTCACGCTATGCTTTTCCAAATAGTCATAAATCCTATCCCTCAGAATGCTTTCCAAAACTTTGCTGACCATTGACATAAGGCGAACTAGTCTGTATTTGCCAGGGATTTCCCTATTACCTTTCTTGAAAAGTGGAACAACCTCATTTCTCTCTTCCCAGAGTAGCTTCGGATAAATTTGGCCTTGCCCTGGAGACTCACCAATCTTAATGTTTGCCAAAGCTTCCAGCACATCAGCGTCATGGAGTTTGATCGAATCAAGCTTGTATACGAGTTCCTCAAAGCTCCCATTCGAAACAAGCTCCATTTCCTTCGTCATGATCGAAACAAAAGACTCATTTAGGGCTTCCCCTGTCTGTTCAGACTCCACCCACAAGTTCCCTACGCTGTCCCTGATCGGCCATACTTTATCCCTGATCATTCTCTTATTCCTCACATATGAGTTAAATGCCTTTTTCATACCCACTCCTGACTCTCGTCAGTCCATTTCTGAGCTCGTTTCTAGTAAGCCTGTGATCCTCTACGTAATCTGCCTTCTTCCTATGGATGGGAAGTTCATCTGGTCTCGTCCTCCAAGGTTCCTTAAGCTTACCCCTTCTTATACATCTCAGAGGAACAAATTTTTGCACCACTTGCAACAACCTCCTGCATTCCTGAAGAAGGGCTAATGCCCGAAACGTCGATTCTCCTGTTCCCTAGATGCTGCCTGACCTGCTGCGCTTCTCCAGCAACACATTTCCATCTCTGATCTCCAGCATCTGCAGACCTCATTTTCTCTTCAAAGTAGTAAACTGGGCCAAGGCCAATTGTATAAAAATTAGGCAGAAGCTGGGAAATGCGGATTGGGACCAGCTATTTGAAGGGAAGTCCACATTTCATATGTGGGAGGCTTTCAAAGATAGTGTAAAAATAGTACAGAATAGGCATGCCCTGTTGAAAGCAAAGAATCATGAAGTTAACATTAGTCAGGGAAAGAGGAGGCAGAGAGCAGATGAACGCAAAGAACTGGTGGCCTCAAGTGCATATACTTTCATGCGAGGAGTATAGTGGGGAAGGCAAATGAATGTAGGGCTTGATGGCGCCTGGAATTATGTCGTTATTACAGTCACAGAGACTTGGTTGAAAGGAGAGCCTGATTCGCAACTAAATGTTCCAGAATATAACGCTTCAGACAGGACAGGGAGAGACGTAAAAAGGGTGGAGAGGAGTTGCATTGCTGGTCAGGGATGATATCACGGCTCTGCAAAAGGTGGGAATTATGGTGGGCTTTAGGAGTGAAGCATTATGGGTGGAACTGAGAAATAAGACGGGTGCAGTAACATTGTTGGGGCTGTATTACAGGCCTCCCAACAGTGAGTGTGAGGTAGAAGGACAAATACGTGAACAGATTATGGAAAGATGTCGAGCCAACAGTGACGTGGTGATAAATTTTTTTAATTTTCCCAACATTGACTGGCAGACAATTAGTGTCTGACGTCTGGATAGGATAGAATTTATAAGAAGCGGCTAGGAGAGTTTTCTGGGGCAGTATGTCAATAGTCCAACGAGGGAAGAGGCCATATTGGACCTGGGGAATGATCCAGGCGAAGGGGTAGAAGTTGCGTTGGCGGATTTTTTGGGAACAGTGACCACAATTATGGAGGTTTTAGTATACTCAAAGACAAAGATTAGAGTGGTCCTAAGGGAAGAGTAGTAAACTGGGGTGGAAATGTGTTGCTGGAGAAGCGCAGCAGGTCAGGCAGCATCTAGGGAACAGGAGAATCGACGTTTCGGGCATGAGCCCTTCATCAGGAAGGTTATAATCTTACCCCTTCTTATACATCTCAGAGGAACAAATTTTTGCACCACTCGCAACAACTTCTCCTTAAACAGTCTTCACATGTCTGCTGTGCCCTTTCGGTGGAACAATAGCTCCCATGTTGTACTTCCCAAGTCCTGTCTGATAGCGTCATTATTTCCTTTTCCTCAATTAAATATCTTCCCTACATGTAACTGCTGCTTTCCCTCTCCAATGCTTTGATAAATGTGAGGCAATTATGATGACTGTCACCAAAGTGTTTTCTCACCGCGAGATCTGGCACCGGTCCTGGCTCATTTCCGAGCACCGAATCCAAAATAGCCTCTCCCTTCATCGGCCTGTCTACATACTGAATAAGGAAATCCTCCTGAACAAACTTGACAAAAACGGCTCCATCCAAAAAATCTTATCTAAGGAGATTCCAGTTGATTTTGGGGAAGTTGAAATCACCCATAACAACAACTTTGCTACATCTGAATTTTTCCAAAGCCTGCCCGCCAATGAATTCTTTAATCTTATTAGTCCGCTTAATTCCTCGTTTAAGAATGGTCCTACTCTCCCGATATTCCATCAAGGCCCGTTCTGTTATTAGCTACCTGAGCATTATGTACGCTTCAGGAGTGTTATAATAATGATGGACATGGACAGGGTGAATAGCCAAGGTGTTTTCCCCAGGGAAGGGGTGTCCAAAATCAAAGGTACACGTTTAGGGTAAGAGGGGAGAGATGTAAAACAGATCGAAGAATTAGTTGTTTCGCACAGACTGCTATGTATATGTAATAAGCTGCCAGAAAAGGCAGTACAGGGAAATACAATTACAACATTTAAAATACAATTCAATGGATACATGAGGAGGAAAGATTTGGAAGGCTATATGCCAGATGCAGACAAATAGGATTAGTTCACATTAAGAAACCTGGTGAGCATGGACACGTTGGGCAGAAGGGTCTCTTTGCATATTGTGTGAATCTAAGACCCTATGATATTATAAATCTCTTTCATCACCAATGCTTTGCTGCTCTCAGCTCATTTCTAGGACAAATATCCACTTCAAAGATCGTGCTCCTCTTACGTTGAAAATAACATTCTTAACATTGATGTAGTAACCAAGCCACAGCAGCAGCAGCAAAATGGTATTGAACCACGACCTCAAGCCTTTTGCCCGGTATACTCCCTCAGTCTACCATTACCAACGAGCCGATCTATGATTCAGCGATGAGTGTGTTACACATGCTGGTTAGAAACGTGTGGACTGAAACCTGATCACAATCTGTTAATGTTACTGGACTGGACTGGTTGCATTCCAAACAGCAGAACTAACATCTGAAAGAGAAGGTGAAATGCTTTCAAGACCAACAGATCAGATCGAAACTCTTCAGTCCTGCCCCATACATTCGTAAATGGTGATGGAAAAATAAACAGCTTACTGGAGGAGATGCCTCCACAAATATCCCATTATTAGGAATGGAATAGCCCTGCGCATCAGGATAAAAGCAAAGCATGCAGTATTTGCACTATCATCAGCCAGAAGTGTTCAGTCGATGATCCACCTCACCCTCGCCTTGATACCTACAGAATCAAAGATTCCCGTTTTCAACCAATTTGATTCACTGCACCTGACGTGAAGAAACAGCGGAACATAATGGGTATAACAAAGACAATGGGCTGTGACACCATTCCTGGAATAGGACAGAAAAATTCTGTTGCATGTTGTCTCTGGGAAAACTGTTTCATTCCAGCTTCAACTGTCACAACTCCCTAACAACGTGAAAAGTTATTTAGCTGTGTCCTATCCACTAAGAGGAGAATAATTACAATTTCACCAATACCACCGCTTCAGTCCCATCAAGACAATAATATTGGTGGGAGTTCTTTTTGACAGAGCTGTCAAGCTGCTCAGAAATAACCTGCTCAGTGTGGTTTCTGATAGGTTCCCAGGTTGAGATGGTGCTGTTGTGGAAATGTTATTGGATTACTAATCCAGGCCAGGCTAATGCTCTGACAGCTGATGGGAGTTAAAAACAATTAATAAAATACCGAGATCTAAAGTCTAGTGTCAGTAACAGTGACCCTGAATTCAGCGTCGACTGGAAGCACCACTTTATTCCCCAATGTACTTTCAGGAAGCAAATCTCGCGTGCTTTCCTGGTCTGGCCTAAATATGACGTCAGACACACAGACATATGCTGAACTGTTCAATAGTCTCTGAAAGGACCAAGCAAGACCATCAATTGTACCACATTGCTCTGGGGTCTTCAAAGACAGGATAGCACATCCATCACCAGGCTCAGAATCGGAAAAAAGCATCCGAATACACAGTCCTGTAGACCTTCAGAGCCCTCCCTGCGAACACGTGGCTGCTTGTGACAACATTTTCCGAGCTTTCCCACAGACTGAACAGAAGCATCGGGAAAGGAGTAGGTCATTCAACACATTGGGCCTCTACCCATTCTAGTTCATTTGAGAATATCTCATCAATACACTTTGCCCACACAATGTGCATATTCCTTAATATGATTAACTATTATAAAACTATAAAAATCGACATTTGATTGATCCCTTTGGTTCATTGAGTTTTCTACCATAATCCAAAAATAATGGCTGATGCTCTATCTCCACAACATACACCTGTTCTCTCCCTCTCGTGTATAGAAATCCTCATTTACATTCAGTGCCTTGACTTCCACAGGCATATGTGCGAGAGAGACCCCAGGTTCACCAGTCTCTGAGCACAGACATTTATTGTCATCTCAATGCAGAGTGACCTGTCTGTACCTAATCCTGTGGGCACTTGTTTTAGACGTCCCAGCCAGGGGAATTATCATCCCAGATTCCAATCGGTCTCACCCTGTCAAAGAATTATATATGTCACTGAGATATCCACTCATTTTCCTAAACCCCAAGGAATACAGGCTCATTCGCCCCATATTCTACTCCCACACAATCCTGTCATCCCAGAAATCAGTCTGGCTGTACTTCGCTGCTCTCCCTCAATGTCTGGTTTGTCGTTTGTTAGTTAAGTAGTCCAAAACTTCACACAATCCTCCACAATGTTCGAGAGGAGGTATCACCAAGCTCCTGTACAGTTGCAGTGAGATACCCCCACGGCTGGACTCAAATCGCCTGGAAATGAAGTGCAACACAACATTTCTCTTCTTAACTGCTTTCTGTTCCTGCAATATTGCTTTCGCTGACAGTAGTGAAAAGAGATCCAGATCCTTTTCTGTGCTACAGCTACCCATGTGGGTCTATATACACTGGTCAGCGTGCCAATGCCATTCCCAGTATTGACTTCTGGCTTCAAAACTCACTATCCTGCATGATCCTCGGAGGGGTTTGCGGCAGGAAACAGGAAAATGATCATAATTCACCTTATTCTAACAACATTTTTCACCAATGCATTTTCAAATGGTATTTTGTCATTCTATTTTTCCCACCAAAGAGCACAACATCAAATCTACACACAATGCTCTTCATCTGCCACGTATTTACCTAGTCACTCCACTTGTCTCAATCACCTTGGAGCTTTATTACATCCTCCTCACCCACTATCATCCAACATCGGTTAGTGTCATCAGCAGACTTGGAAATATTGCATTTGATCCTCTCAAACAAATGCTTGAGATGTACTGGCAATAGCTGTGGCCGAAGTACCACTGTCTGTGGTATCCCATGATGCTTCTGATACAAAAAAAGGATATCTTCAAACCGATGCACTGCTTCCTGTCAGCTTGCCCATTCTAAAACCATGTTCATGTATTAGCCCCATTACCACTCGGTTTGATTTTGCACTCTTGGCTTGGGACTTTATGAAAAATATTCCTAAAATCTCAAATGCACTGCATTCATTGTTTCTCGAAACTGCATCGGACAGTCATGTTAACTTTGTCGATAACTATTACTTGCAACACAAAAAGTTTCTCGCAAACTATTTATTCACAAACATCATTGTGTTGTCGAGAATGTGTTGCTGGAAATGCACAGCAGGTCAGGCAGCAACCGAGGAGCAGGAGAATCAATGATTCAGACATCAGCCCTTCAGCCGGAATGAGGCTTGTGGAACAAAGCTGAGAGATAAATGGGACGGGGTTGGGGTTGGGGGGAAGGTAGCTGAGAAGGCGATATGTGTTTTAAGGTGATGGAGAAGGTGATAGGTCTGAGGGAGGAGGGATGGACAGTTCTGGTGGGCGGTGTCGAGTTGGAGTCTTGGGACTAGGATAATGTATGGGGAGAGGAAATGAGGAAGCTGTTAAAATCAACATTGATCCCGTGTGTTTGTAGTGTCCCAAGGCGAAATATGAGGCATTCTTCATCCAGGCGTCGAGTAGCAACGGTTGGCTGGACCTGTATGTATTTGATGTAGAGGGAGCGGGCGCTGAAGTCTTCAGCAACAGGGCGGTGGGGTTGGTGGGTGCGGGTGACCGAGAGATGTTCCGTGAAACGATCCACAAGAAGGGAAGACAGAGCGTCTTGTCTCTCCTTATAGATTCTGCTTGTCTCCCTGAGTGTCTGAGGCTGCTCACAGTACAACCTCCAACATAACATCTCCAGCACCTGCACTAACTTTTCAATAACAGGAAACAGCCAGAAGTCCCTAATATGCAAGATAGATGCTTGGCGCTTTAGAATAATACTCGAGGGACTTCCTCGTGTTACTGACAGCACAATCAGCTGAGAGGGATAAACAGGCGGTCCGTGGACAGGCACAGACCAAGATACAAAGACATAAATCAAAGCTGCTGAATGCCCTATGTCCAACATGGAGCACCATATAGGACACACTGGGAAGTGAACAACGACCCGACACACACCATTTCATTTTGTTCTGATGTTCAACATGCCAACACTCAGCACAATGGGGAGTCAAAAGCCAATGTCAGGGAAAGACACAGAAAGACAAGTGATTAATTAACGGCTAACATGTTGTGAACTTATGGATAAAGAGACAGTAGAGTAGAACTAAGTGGAGAAGTGAGACAATGGTTGGCCCAATCACAAGGATGAGAAAATTCAATAAAGACATTGTCAGATCAGTAGAAATGGTTTGTCACATCAAATTCTGAATTTGCCTCATAGAACCTCCCCAGACCTACCATTAACGGGGCAAGGTTCCAGCCAGAATGGAGAGCTGTGCAGACCGTTCTACTGCAGTACCCCATAAATTGGGCTATCTGCCCAGCACGGGGAACATTGCAAACCATTGCAGTATATCACTCATATGCTTGCATTTGAGAAATGCGTTGCGTTGCATGGGGGGATATGCAATCCATCGAGTGACAGTAAATGAACTCCCATAAATGTGTGGTTCTGTATCTCATTTGCACCAGTATAAGGTAATACATTATGTGCATTTGTGTGGGTGTGTTTTTGGTTATCGAAATGAAAACCGTTTTTTGAGATAGAATACACACGGAGGAAATCATTTTTAATGTGAACAATTGGCAAAGGTTTGAATAATCAACATAGAGATATTAAGCACCGTGTTATAAACAGAGAATGTTTCTTTTTAAATGTTTTTGCGATTTACATATGAAAGAAATAATCTGAATCTTTTTCAATATATAATTTCAATTACATCACACTGTAAACTTTTGCTATAAATTCTGATGGACTATAACTTGGTGACTTTTAACTTTGTACATCCCAGTCCAACACAAGCGTCTTCAAATCATGACTGAACAAATGGGTTCAGTTAACCCCTTCTTTACAGAATTTTTATATCATAATAAAAGGGAACATTTACTCGGTCTGGATGGAATGGCCTTATCCTATTCGTCTGTAACAGGCTCAATCGGCTGAATGGTCTTCTCCTAATCGTGTGTAGCAGGCCGGAGGCATTACATTACGCAGCAACGCATGGATGATGAACAGCCAGTAAACAGTATTTGCTGGAGCTCTCACCCTTCTCAGTTACAGAAAAACAAACAACACTATTTACTCCAGGTGTCATTTCATTAACACCTCGTACAGCTGCAGCACCACTTCTCTACGTTTTGACCCATTCCTTATGCCAAATGTGCCAAATTTTAGCTTTCCACCTCTTTAAGTGGTATAAGGCCCGTGTGGGCTGAATAACCTCATATCCCTCTGTTACAGGCACATGGTGTCAGATTGGTTTTTCCGAGTTCCTGTGAAGCAGTCTCGGTGCTCTGAAAGATGTCTCAATGTTCTGAAAGGCCTTAATAACTGGGCATTAAAACTTGGAGCAGCATTGCACAAAGTCAGTGAACAAGAAACATTTTACGTTGCTTTGTGGCCGCGAGACATGGCCCCATCAGACAGTTTATACAGCTGGTCTTTTGTTTTATCTCTGTCTTGTTTTATAAACAGGTTGGGACATATACAACTCTGCACTGATCTGGCACTATTCACAAATACAAGGATTAAAATGATTGAAAGAATTATGATCTCTCCCTCACCAACTGTCATCCATTCCGTTGTTGCAACACGGCGGTAAAAGCTTCTGCTAATTAAACGACGCATACAGCAAAGCTCATCTTGCCTCGTAATCTGTTAAAGCGTGGGTGACAGAGTACGAATCAAAATATGACTGTTTAACGAAAACAACTTAAAATGCTATTCTTTAACTCCAAAAGTTATCATTACATAAGAAAATATTCCAACTCCGAGCCTCCTTTGTATTAAATATTTAGCTAACTTCTACTCTGTAACAATATACTGATCCAATATAGCCCCTATTAAATTTACAGCCTATAATTTTCAAAACCAGCTAGCAGTGTTGATCCTCCTCTGCAGGCCCCGGGTCGCCTTCAGCCTACTGCTACAGATTTTTTTTAATATATGGTAAAAAGGTTCCTTTTAGAGAGAGTTGCAGTCGTTCCATGGCAGAAGGTGCTCTTTTTATTGCTAACTGTCGGTAATGTTGGCGTTTATACCCCAAAACACTGGATCGTCTCATTGGTTTAATACTGTCAAAACAGTAAAATTCAAATTCGATTGCCTTTTAGAGGATTGGGACATTATTGGGGCATAATTTAAACAGGTTGGTTGAATTCGAAATGCTATGAAAACAACAAGGCAACAAGGTTTCTTACACAACAGCCAAAATGTTTCATTTTCAAATTGTTCAGGACACTTTGTGCCTGCAGTCAGCCACATGACAGCTTTTCAACTTTCTCTTAAAGGTATTCTTTCAACTTCATGCTTTCAACCTCATCACTTTATAACTTCTCCAGAGTGGGTCACCAAATGGTCTAAGCTTCTTGAATGTACACAGCAGCTTAAAACACAACTTCCAAGGAAACAATCCCCAGCATTTCTAGTAAATTTTCAATAACCGAATTAAATTGGATGTCACTGAATGACAAGTTAGAATCCTACTCTGAATCAAACACAGTTGAAGGGATTCGTCATGCAACTGAGCAAATGATCAGCAAAGTGTGGTTATCACGGGCTTTCAGTAAATAGGCTCAGCACAAGTTACAAAGACGTGTCTGAAAGCTGCTGAAATCCCACTGTCCAATATGAAGCACTGTGTAAAACAAAGAAACCGCAAGCTATGTTTTTTAAAAAATAAACTTTTCCTCAGCTTCTTAAAAGTGGAATCACTAGGGTAAGCATCACTAAAGGCCATGGAATGCTACAGGACAGTTATTTATATTAAAACTGAATGTCAGTTTGATTAACAACAAATGTGAGGGTTTGGAAAGTAGACAGCGGGAGAGACACTGGGAGAGAGCATTGTCGAAGAATGTGTTCACAGGTTTCAGTATGCTGAAAATAAGACATTTCAACAGAATTTTGCAGTATTTCCAGTAATGATGCATAAGCAGAATTTTGGTGTGAGCTCAGACAGAGTCAGAGAGTCATGGAGATGTATAACATTGAAATAAATCCTTCTATCCAACTGATCTCTGCTGAACAGATATCCTAAAACAATCTAGTGACACTTACCAGCATTTTGCCAATATCGCTCTAAACCGTTTGTAGTCATATACCTATCCAAATGCCTTTTAATTGTTGTAATTTTACCCGCCTCCACCACGTCCTGTGGCAGTTCATTCCAAACACACACCACCCACTGCATGAAAAAGTTGCTCCTTAGGTCCCTTTTAATTGTTTTTCCCTCTCACCTTAGATTGTAACCCTCTAGTTTTGGGGATAATACCTTTGATATTCACCCTATCCATGCCCCTTACGGTCCAAGCAACGTAGCCCCAAACTAATCAACCTCTCTCTAAAGCTCAATTCCCAGCAACATTCTTGTAAATATTTTCTAACCTCTTCAAGTTTCACAGTTCTTTCCCACAGGAGAGCTAGAATTGAATGCAGTATTTGAAAAGTGATGGAACTACTGTCCTGTACATGACGTCCCGATTCCTATAGTCAAAACCCTGACAAATAACGACAAACATACCAAAGCCTTTCACAATCCTGTCTAACTGTGACTGCATTTTCAAGGAGCCATAAACCTGCAATCCCATGTCTCTTTGTTTATTGACGCAGGACCTGCTCATTGAGTGTATAAGTCTTGCAATGATTTGCCTCTCCAAATATAGCACTTCACATTTGTGTATAGTAAACAACATCTGCCACTCCTCAGCCTATTGGCCCATGTAATCAAGATTCCATTGTATTCTGAGGTAACCTTCTTCCCTGTCCACTACACCATAAATTTTGGTGATATCTTCAACTTTACCAACTGTTCCTCCTATGATCACATCCAATACATTTATATAAGCAATGCAAACTAGTGGAACCAGCACCAATCCTTGTGGCACACCTCTGGTCACGGCCTAGCAGTCCAAAAACAACTCTACACCACAACCTTCAACTCCTACCTTCAAGCCAATTTTCTAATTAAATGGCTAGTTCTCTCTGTTTTCCATACTAATCTTGTTAACCGGTCTACCATGTGGAAAGTTGTCAAATTTCTTACTGAGGTCCATTTCAACAATGTACATTTCTCTGCCTCAATGAAGCATCTTAGTCACTTGTTCAGAAATCTCAGTCAAGTTAGCGAGACAGGATTTCCCATGTTTAAATCTGCGTTGACTATTCCTAATCAGTCCATGCCTTTCAAAATCGATGCAAATCCTGTGCCTCATAATCGTCTCCTAACAACTTGTCCACCACTGGCGTCAGGCTCACCGCTTTTACTTACCACCCTTCTTAGATTCTTTTAGTAATGACACCACTTTAGCCAACCTCCAGTCTTCAAACACCTGACCTGTGACTATCATGATTTATATATGTCAGCATCGGGCTCAGCATTCAGTTCCCTATCTTTCCACGACTTCTCGGGTACATCTGATCAGGTCCTGGAGATTTTTCCAACTTTATACGTTTTAAGAACTCCTTTGTAATCCAGACACTTTCCAAGATGTCATTGATCATTTCGGAATTCTCTAGCTTCAATATCCTCCTGCACAGTCAATATGATACAAAGTGCTCTTTTAATACCTCCTTCATTTCTTGCAGTTCTGCACATCGGCAACGTTGTTGATCTCCCGAGTTGCTATTTTCGCTTTAACGCATTTCTAGAATGCCTTTGGATTCTCCTTAACTTTACTTGCAATAGGTACCTCATGTACCCTGTTTGCCCTCCTGATTTCCTTCCGATGTGCATTCCTACTGCCTTTAGACTCCTCTGGTGATTCACTTTAAATCTGGAATTAAGAGTCTAATGACGATGATTAATCTATTTTCAATTGTTTGGAAAATCCATCAGATACACAAACGTCATTTAAGGAAGAAAACTGCAATACTTACCTGGTCTGGTCTACATGTGACTCCAGACACACAGCAATTTGTTTAACTATGAACTGCCCTATGGGAAATTAGAGATGGCCAATAAATTCTGCCTACCCAATGACACCTTCATCCCATGACTGAACATTGAAAAAAACTGGATTCCTGCTGTCTATATCTGACATTTGATTCCCACTTATCCAGGAACAGAACCTCAACTTCTCGAGTCATCCGGCATTTCTCCCACCTCCCACCTTTACCCTTCACACTAACAGGAGCATACTGACTCGGAACTCTTGACATCTCGTTTTTGGAGGCGTCCCCCTTCCCAGCTGGCCACTTACCTGCCACTATAAGGTCCAATCGTATTTTCAAAGTTCGTGCCGATTATCATCAAATTTGACCTTCCTCCAATTTCGAACTTTACCTTTTAGATCCAGTTCGTCCGTTTCCACCTCTATTTTAAAACTCATAGAGTTATGATGACTTGCCACAAATAGTGCCCCCCCCCCCCCCCCCAAAGTTAAGTCACGTTTAGCTCCTTCTCTGTGACAGCGAGTAATGGACTAGCAGCTGCAGCTTTGAAACGGGGGGTGGGCTCGTTTCAAAGTCTAAGTTTCTTTGGGCTGAATCTAACAATACTTTGTCTCAGTCATATTTTCATTGAGTGTGACAGGGAATCGAGGCCTCGCTAGTTTCCTTTTGAACTCACTTCAGCAACTACATACACACTCCATGGTGTCCTTCTCATTCAATGACAGTTCACATCTCCTACCCATAATGGCTGATGATTCTCACCATCTCCCGGATGATCCTGAATATCCCGCAATCCCTGGCTCTAGCGCTATCCTTAAAAGGACAATGGAGGTTTCTCAGTTGGGAGCTATCCTGCACAGTTTATCGTGAGCATTCCTGATAAGCGGCAATTACACAAAGCTTTGTCGACGGGGGCACAGAAATCCTGGTGGATGGGCTAGTATAGAAGAGGACCATTCTCTTCCCATAGGGGGCCACACCACTAGACCCACCAAGCATGGTCTGAGCTTTCCACCCAGCCGAGTGCAGTATCTGCAGTCTAAAGAAATGCCCAGCAATACAAGACAATCATCAACGACCTCCAACGTATTCGCTCTGCTCCCTCATGCTCACTGTATATCTGTTATAGCACCTGCCCCGTGAACAACTCATTCTCCAGCACTCTGCATTGCATACAGCATCTTTCCTATCTCTCTCTCTTTTTCTCTCTTTCTCTTCAATCCCCCAACAACCTTCTGCTATCCTCCCACATTAATAGTACTGCATGGATTCAACACTGCGGACTGACTACGTATCGACACTATGTCAATTCATATTCCAACACAAATAGCACGGCCACCCACTCCCACCCTCACCCCCTCCTTTCCTATCTCCCATTCCAGGAGAAAAAGCATGGAATAAGACGGAAAGTGCCAAGCCAAGTGTAGGAGTGCCCGATATCTGTGTCCTCACCCCCTTCCTGCCACCATGTGGAGGGGACCTGGTACAATTTGGAGAGGACTAGGATGCCTCGCGTGGAGATTCGGAGATATCCCCGCCCTACAATTGAGTCAGAAGCAATGTTCATTGAGGGAGAATTCTCACTTTAAACCCACTGTCAGTTCGTTTACCACGGAATACCTCAGAAGGTGTGGCCCTGATGCCATCTACCTTGTGTGTCGAGTTGGTACAAATGGAATGCCTCCTGTCTCAGTGGGCACGAGGGTGTGCTCATAACATATTGTCTCCAACAACTCCCAGGAAGGAAGCACGTTGTAACTCTCTTGCGCATCCTACTGTAAACAGTTCAGAAAATGAAACGTATCTGTGGTATTTACTGCTCTCCCTAACTGTCCTGGAATCTCCAATAATCTGTGCTGATATAAACCCAGGACCCTGTGCTCTTGGACCTAGTCGAAAAAGATACAGTTTGTTTTATGTTGTCTTTCAAAGTCATTCCTACCAAAGTGCACCAACTTCCACTGCTCTACTTTGATCCTCATCTGTCACATATCTGCAAGCATGGAAATTGTACTATATCGTGCTCCACGCAAAAGAACAGACAGACTGACAAACTCAAACATCTGAGTAAGTGAAATAGTGAGAAAATAACCGAAGATCAAAAGATATACTGACAGATTCCCTACGTCGGTATAAATGTCAATGCATTATTGTGTATGCCTGTGTTTCTGTATTACTGTTTGTGCATCTGTTTCAACGTGTTTAAGTGTAGGTACATTTATATGTGTATTCGTCTCTGCGAGAGTCTGTGTGGGGGTGCAGGTCTGGCAGACTCGGTGATGCTAAAAGAGATTCAACGTCACACACAGCGACAAGGGCAGAGGGTGATAAGCCTCAATGATTCAGTCTGGGATGCAGAGAGGGAGGATTGCAGGTCACAGCACCATCCAACCTGACAGCGCGTGCGCGTGCACAAACACACGCACATACGGAAGAATTGCAAAGAGACTTGGGTCTGTTAGAATAGAACTGTGCACCTCCGACTGAGCCATGTTTTCAGGGGATGAGATAATTTATTGCACACTCAGTAACTTGCAATGTTTCTAATGCTTAAACAATGTACGAGAAAGTATCGAAAAGTCTAAAAAAAAGGCTCAATAGTGGTCAGATTATCGCAGGAAAAACATCGCTTACTATCGGCAAAACTGCTCTGTGCTTCCAAATATACTATTTGGAAAACCAAACACCTGTTCAACGTTAGAGATTCACATCATTTGGTGACTTCTCGAAGAAAAACTTCCACTCATGCAATCGTGTGGGGTCGCCAGCAGAGTGTGTTGTGGTATGAATATATTAAAAAACGGACAGAGAGAGAAACTGGAATTACTCGGAAAACAAGACTGCAGAGATGCAGACAGAAGTACACACAAGCAGAGACACTGACACGAATACACAGAACACATGCACAAAGAGGTACACACAAATATGGGCGCAGACACACAAACACATGAACCCTCCCCCCCGCACCCCCCCATTGCGCACCCATAAACACACAGGGTATATGTATGTATATATAAATATAGATAGAAATATGTTTCTCTCTTTCTCTCTCTCTCTCTCTCTCTCATATATCAATAGGCAGAGAATTAATTTAGTTCAGTTGGCTGAATTGTTGTTTTCAGAGCAGAATGACGCCAACACTATGGGATCAATTCCCATTACCGGTTTCAGTTCCACATGAAGGACCCTCCTTCGCCTCCATTTCCCTCACCTGCGGTCTGGTGGCCTTCAGGTTAAATCACCATCAGTCGTTACTCGCTAATAAAAGAGCAGACCCTATGATCTGGTAAGACTAAGAATACACAACAATTAATAGGCAATCAATAGTCAGTCGGAGAAGGCAGGTGAATAACATTTCGGCAATGATGAGTCTAATAGCCTAATTCTGCTCCAGTTTATCATTCGCATACGAACTTATGGTGTACAGAATTGTCTTTCTGTGAATTAAGTGGAGGCTAAATTTGGAAATCATTTGAGTGAAGAGCATTAATGTGAGTGTGGTCAGGTTTGAGGGGCTGAATGGTCTATATCTGTTCCTAATTGTTGTGTTTCAAAAGGGCAGTGTACGGTTTGAAGGGAACAATCTTTGAGAATAAGGCATTCCCATTTCAGACTGGGATAGAGATACTGCTTTCTCTTTAGGATTGTGCAATCTGTGGTGTTCTCATTTTCAATATGCTGTGAGGACTGAGTGACTGAAAACATTCAAGGTTGGGTTCCAGAGAGCTTTGATGAACAAGAAGACAGGCTTAAAAAGGATGTTCAGCCACATTCACATCAACAAAGAGCATTCTGAATGGTGCAGCAGGCTCGACGGAATGAAGGGATAACTGCTTCTCCTAACCCATGTGCACTTATCATGGCTGTTGAAGCGGTAGGTGAAGGTCCTTTCATCCATTCTGCCCTCGACGGATTTACACAAGAATAGATTGAAATAATTCAGCCCTTTAATTGTATTACAGAGTATAATACAATGGGATGGGGGGGGGGGGGGGGAAACCAAAGTTTCTACTCAGTTGCCCTGCAACAGGTGAGCCCTGGTGAACACTAAGGGAAGAAATATTCACTATAAATGTTTATTTTCATGATGTGAAGTGGTGACGTAGTGGAGTGCCTCAGGAATCAGTGTGAGGCTATCAACTATTTATAATCTATACCAATGACGTGAATGAGGGGATTTATTGGATTAGAGCTCAATTAGTTCATTCACTAAGATAGTCATTTAATTGGATATGGAGACTCTGCAATGGGTAAAAAAAAAGACAGGGGAGATTAGTGAGAAAATCTTCGTAAGTAAAGGCATACCAACGATTCGTGCTATGACGGACGTACCAAATTATATTAAAATGCTTAAACGGAGAAAAAAACGTAATATTCTGTGGTACTCAGGGATTTGTATGTTGCAGGACAAGAATCACTTCAACTTAGTCAGGAGATTTAGGAAGTGATTAAGAAAGTATATGCAATGATGCAGTTTCATACAAAGGCAATCAGGAATAATCATGGGGATGTTTTATTGCATTTGTATATGGCAATGCTTAGATTATAAACTGATGCATTGTGTGTAGTTCTGAACCCCTATACTGTTCGAAAAATATGCAATTGATTTAGAAGCTTTTCAAATATGATGCACTTTACTCGTTACTAAAATGAAGGCCTGATGGATGCATAGAGTCACACAGCTGGTAAATAGTCCATTCGGTCCAGCTCATCTGCACAGACCAGATATTTCAATCTGATGTAATTTAATTTGCCGCATTAGGCACATTATCGTCTAAACCCTTCGTATTCATATATCCATCCAAATGCCTCATAAAGTTTGTAAAAGTATCCAACGCTACCACTTCCTCTGGCAGCTCTTTCCATACGCACACTACCCTCTGCATGAAAATCTTGCTCCTATCACCTTAATTTATGCCCTCGAGTTTATAGCCTCTGAAAATAACTTTAGCTGTTTACCATATCTACATCCCTCGTGGCCTACACAAGTCTAGGACAGTTCAGGTATGAAAGTGGAGCATATTCGTATTGAACCATCTAACCTGAAGGGAATGCATCAGAAGCATAGCCGATGGATGAGAAAATTAAACTAAGGACTCAATTTTAAGAAAACAATACATTAATTTTATGACAGGTACTATGAAGGCATGCATTTATTGTGAATAAATTCATGCAGGCACATGTAAACATGTATTTTCATTTTAAACTATGAATCACTCCTAATTTGACAAGAGACCAATGATGGAGTCATGCAGTCAGGGGAACTTTCAACGAGACTGTACATGTTTCAGGTTGATTTTCACGTAACAGCAACATACGAGAGCCGAAATCCAATCAGACATATTTTTCACTTATGTAGGATCCCTGTTGAGGATACAATGGAATATGTCTACTGCCTGCAGCAAAGGAAATTCAGCTAAATCAAACTGTTCCAGGAAGACACCCCAATGCTAGTAGCGTGTGTGAACAGAATAACTTCAGAGGTAGAATAACAACTGAGACAATCGCAATTTTCTTTTTGTCATGAAATTAATTATTATTTGGAGGAAGATCTTCTGAACTAATATTTTGCAGGATTGTGCACATTTCTGTGTCTCAGAAAAATAAATATTGATGCTCATATTATTGATGTCCAAACTGTTTCTCATTTATCTTTCCATCGTAGCTCGAAAACTTTGTTTTAGAACTTATTTTTTTTTAAAAATTTAACAATCTGCATAACTTGCTAGTAACATTGAACCTGACCCAGTCTGAGACCGATATCAACTACCACAAGACACATTTGGTCACATATCGAATTTGTTCGGATCTATGGAGAAGTGGGACTAGAAAAGGAAACAGTGACTCTCCAACTACAGTAGGAAGAGGAATCAGGAGAAATTCTCAAAGGGACGTTTGATGGGAATTCTCTTCTCCACAAGTCTATGATACCTGTGTGTGTACATTCATTCAAAGCTGTGCGTTAGTTAAATATTTTTCGGAAAAGTGACTCGATGATATAATGAACTACAGATGGGAAAGTGAAGCCAAAATTTGATCAGCCACAATCTTTGTGACAGGTGGAACATAGAACAACTCCTGCTCCTCAGTTCTACGTCACCTCATTTCAGTCAGCTCCTTAAAATTGCTAGACAGGAGCAGTTGAAGACCACTTTCTCCTTGTAACTGATGCACAGAAAAAAAGCGGAGAAAATTCAGCCCCTGCTCACAGTAAAGCATGGTTTGATATGGATTGGAAAACGTTCTTGGGGGAAGAGTAGGTGTTACTGTGAAACATTCCCCTCGTTTCGTTTCTTCTTGCAGAAGTTCCCCTGCCTACATTTATTAGCCACGTTATACACCCAGATTCACTATGAATACATGCCTGATGCCGCACCCAGACATTGCTCGTAAAATCGTTCGGTCTCTCTGACTGCAAAATTCCTTCACAGGACTTCTGGGAAAATAAAAACAGTGAAACCACTAATAACAGAATGAAACAACATGAGATGCAGGTGTAGGTCACTCAGCCTCTAAAGCCTAACATTCCCTTCAATCAGACCATGGCTGATCTGCTTTCGGCCCCAAATCCTGAACTGCCTGACATGTCAAACATCTACCAATACCTGTCTTCCAAAGTTCGCAGTGATCGATCTCCCCTAACTCTCTGGAGAGGAGATGTCCCGTCCGGCACTACCCTCTGTAAAAACGAAACACTCACCGCACGTACACCGTGACCTATTGACATGAATAAAATATATGCACACAAGGAAAGAGTGTCAGGTTCTTATATCAAGCAAGAGTTAACTGAGGTTGGTATAAAGAAACTTGAAGAAAATTGAACTTAATGGCAGCCAGGAATAATCTCCCCACTGGTTGGAGTGATTTAGAGCACGAAGGAAATGTTTGTGGTTCGTGGACATCTACCATCTCAGTCATGGGTCATTTCTGCAGGCGATCCTCAGGATAGATTAATCGACATAAACATCTTCAGCTGCTTCATCAATAAGTTACGCCCATCATAAGATTAGAAGTGCGGATGGCCACTGAAGATTGCACAATGTTCACAACAATGTGCCCCCCCTCATCTCCTGAAGTGGTGTATGTTCATGTGCGGCAAGATTGGACAACATTCAGGCTTGTGCTGTTAAAGTGTGAGTAAAATATATGTAATAGTACTGCTAGACAGTGCATATTTCCCCAGAAAAATTAAGGAAATCATTGAGCACCTCAAGATTGAAGTTAATCAGCCTCCCAAAATATTAGATAAGAGGGATAGCCCATTTTCTCCCTCCTGCTGTTTAAACAGGAAGAGAAAGAAACTAGTCAAAATGTTGAGCTGTTAAACAGGAACCAGCGGTAGCCAAATCATGTCCTTGAGCTTCTTTAATTAGATCAGGAGGCTTCAGTCTTTCAGGACCCTCAAATAGGAGGATGATATCAACGCCCCAACATGACAAACCACGAAGCAAAGACTAGACGGACAGACTGCTCCACGTTGTTCCTCCTGGCTCTAGTGTTAATGGTACATATGTGGTACTTTATAGTGGTTTGCTGATGGTGAGGAATGACAGTTGGTGTTTTGTGCCGAGTCTTCAAGTAGGCAACTTCCATCTCCAATAAGACAGGCTGGTGTTCTGTTTGGTGGTCAGAAGCTGGTGGGGCTTGCTACCTCTTTCAGCAATAAGGCATTATGGCTGCTGACAGATTTATGAACAACATGATGTTCAGTGAAGAGTCACAAGCCAACTGCACATTGAGATATTGAGAGTGTATTCAGAGCCTGGAGCTCTGTCTCGCCTAATATGGCGGCCCCACAGAGATACATAAACTATCAGGCAAGTCATTATCGCGAAAATGCAATTTCTTATGCTATCAATGTCTTTCACTCGACATAATGAGTGTTAGTCCATAATCTTCAACATTTAATACCATCATCTCTTATTCTGTCAGAGTGCTACAAATTGAACACTTAGTTCCTTCACATTCTCCTCACAGTACCATCAACCCAGGGATTAGTCTGGTGAAAATCCTTTGCACTGTCTCTGTGATGTGGAGACTTTTGCTTATAAAGAAGCGAACCTCTGTCCAGAATACCCCAAACACTGCTTCAAGAACTCTCTACAGCTGTACGAAGGTGCCTTTACTCCTTGCTCGATTCATTTTGTAATGAAGGATAGCATATAATTCACTGTACTGATTCATAGATGGCCTGCATGAATTCTGTTAGTGACTTATAACCAAGGGCATCAAGGTCCGTTTCGAGAAAAGCGCTTCCCTACTTCTCACCTTCGAAGAAATACAAAACGAAAAGGACTCTATACGATGGTCACATCATTTGTTGTTCAAATCATTTATTTGCGTTGTGAATTGTGGTGTTTCAACGACACATGCATGCGATACCAATGAGTTGTACCCTTCAGAACAGAACAGGGCCCTGCTCTCAGTATTCTCTCCATCATTCAATTCTAAATGCATTTAGTATATTCCCCCTTACCCTACAGGCTTACTTTCTTCACTCACCTGTGCGCAACCATGTGAAAATATCTTCTCAGAATAAAATGCACGAACCCCACTGCTTCGCATTCGTCGATGACACAACCAACATCCTCTATAAACTCCAGTATTTTTAGCAAAAATAATTTCCCGGTCATGAATCTCGGCTGACTCTGCTAAATCATATCATTATTCACCAAGGGTCTGGATATCGTTAATTACAAAAAAATGCGAATATTTTCCTCATACCCGACGTCAGGTTATCGATCTGTTGTCTTTCTGCTTTTCCACTTTGCGTTCAGACAGGTTACTTTGCAGTCTATAGGATGCTTTTCCATCATCTAAAGTGTTTTGATGAACTTTTTCCTCCCTCATAGAATTAAGGAATTGACAGTGCAGAAAGAGATCATTGAGCACCTCAAGATTGAAGCTAATCAGCCTCCCAAAATATTAGATAAGAGTGTCTCCACCAGGTCCAAAAAGTGTTATCCATCGAGCTCAACTCTCCAACGCTATCTCTGTAGCCCTCTAAATTCATCACTCATCTTGTCAGCTTACCAACCTTCATTTCCATGAACTTTTCCAATACATAAACTTTCATATCTCCAGTTTTTTGAAGTTCCTCACTTTCGCCAGTCACCCTGTACTCTAAAATTTCCAAAAGATTAGAACAAATAGCCCTAGCAACCATCAAACCAAAAATCTGGATCCGCTACGTAGATGACACTTTGTCATCACAAAAGGAAACAAGATAGAAGAGACATGTAGCATCATCAACACCCTCACAGGCATAAAGTTCTCTCAGGAGGAATAATCCGACAACAAACTCGCATTCCTGGACGTCACAGTCAAACGATTGGACAACAGAGAACTACAAACCTGTGTGTACAGAAAACCGATAAACACTGACCAAATACTTAACTACACCAGCAACCATCCCAACACGCACACACAAAGCTGTATCAGAACATATTCCAATGAGCCACCACACACTGCAGCACAGACAAACTTCGGAAAACAGAGGAAAACCACCTATACAAAGTATTCAAAAAGAACGGATACTCAAAAAATACAGTCCGCAGATTCCTCAGGAACAAACCACGACAAGCAGACCTAACACAGCCAGAAACCCTAACCACCTTACCATACATCAAAGAAGTCTCAGAAATGATAGCCAGACTACTAAGACCTCTCGGAATCCTGATAACACAAAAACCCACCAACACTCTCAAACAAAAGCTAACAAACTTAAAAGACTCAGTACAACCCATGGACAAAACCAACATCATCTACAAATTTCCATGCAAGGACTGCCACAAACAGTACCTAGGACAAACAGGAAGAAAGTTAGCCACCAGGATACACGAACAACAGCTAGCCACAAAAAGACACGACGCTCTCTCCCTCGTAGCCCTACACACGGGTCAAACAAAATACCATTTCGACTGGAACAACACATCTATCCTGGGACAGGCTAAGCAAAGACATGCCAGAGAATTCCTAGAGGCCTGGCACTCCAACCACAACGCCATAAATAAACGCATAGATCTAAATACCATCTATCAACTCCTCAGAAAACGAACAGGAAATGACATCACCGCAAATCCAAGGAACCCTATCCAGGACAAACATGCAAACAGAAAGCAGGAGACAATAGCTTCGCTTCACTTGGCGGTCGTTACTGATGATGTTACCTAGCCAGGCAATGAAACGTCTGGATACCAAACCTACAGCTCAGCGAGCAAACCTACAACCCATTTCCAAAAGATTTTCTGTTGCTTCCTCTGTGGAGACAGAACCAACATTCTTACCTCGAACAGAGATGGCCTTTGTCACGTCGCGAATACGTAGAGGATGACACTGTGGCATATTGGATACATCACTCCCACATTTTCGGATTGTTCTTGAATCAAAGCATTTGTTGGGTAATGTCACTACAGTCTTCTATCTGGTATGGAACTACAGGTTGTGCTGAATGAGGTTATAAAGCTCTGTGACCTCCACTTTGGTCCTGGATAAGACACAACATTGGGAAATAGCTAAAATGATAGTGGAGTGCCTTGGCCCTCCCTGTGCGGTCTCTGCAGACCAAGACAATTTGTAATTTCAGTACCTGCACGTTGTTCATTGTGGGGATACAAGACCCTGAGATCACCCTGAAGAATCAGAGCAACTGACAACACAAATCCAAGATTACCATCCAGTGAACTTCTTCTGAATTTCCAATAAAAGGAACAAGTAAAATCTTCATGTACATGGTACACCCGCTCAGTGTTAAAAATGCCATCCTCTCATTAGTTTGCATTTTTGGCTAAGCACTGGCAGCCTGCAGTGGTTCAATAAGGCAGCTCACCAACACCTTATCAAGGGCAACTGCGAAAGGGAAACATATACTGACTCAGAAATAACACTGATACACCACTAGTGAATAAAAGGAGATGACCGCACTCAAGGAATAGAAACAGAGGGAACATAACTCACTTTATACAGGGATATATACTGACCTGGGCATGATACTCAGGAATATGGGAAAAAGTGAAAAATCAGTGATATTAATTTCATATTTTAATTCCATCCCAGATAATTATCAACAATTCCTTTGCTGATTCCTTTTTCTTTCTCTCTATTTCTTCATATATTAGATCACTCCACCAAAACGCATTACAGTATTTCCCAAATAATTTCAGACCTGACCCGTGATCAGTGTACTCAAAACTCTGTTTATTAGATTAGATTAAGATTACATTAAATTACAGATTAGAAACAGGCACTTCGGCCCAACAAGTCCACACCGACCCGCCGAAGCGAAACCCACCCATACCCCTACATTTACCCCTTACCTAACACTACGGGCAATTTAGCATGGCCAATTCACCTGACCCTGCACTTCTTTGGACTGTGGGAGGAAACCGGAGGAAACCCACGCAGGAGAACGTGCAAACTCCACACAGTCAGTCGCCTGAGGCGGGAATTGAACCCGGGTCTCAGGGGCTGTAAGGCAGCAGTGGCTAACCACTGTGCCACCGTGCCGCCCAAACTGCCCCTTTTCCCCAGCACTCTGCTTCTTTCTGTTTCAGATCTCAGGTATCTTTCTTTGTTTGGTTTACACTTTATTTTGTTACTTTACGGGATTTCAGCAAGAGCAGCATTTGATGACCATCACTAATATCCGTTGATTGTGATCGTTCCACAAGGCAGTATAGAACAAAGCACTTTGTTATGGGTATGAAGTTGGCACACTCTTAATCCAAACTCGGTAGCAGTGTCATATTTCATTACCAAAGGATAAGAGTAAAACGGATAGGTTATTGGACAAAATACTGCTGATTTTATGGTCACAGTTCGTGCACTTTGTTTTTTTTTTAACTTCGGTTCTTATTATTTGAATTTAAGTTCTGCTACCAGCTGTGGTAGGACATTTAAACAGTGTCTTTCGTGTAATGACCTGTGGTTCTGATTTATCCATCCAGCGACTTTCCTACTCTGATACATTGTCCCCATTATGAAGTAAATTTGGAGACACGCACAAGTTTGTGATTGAAATATGTGAAACAGGATCAGTGACCAGAAGAAAACTGGAACTGTAAAGTCTGATGTTCACCTAATGGTTTATTTAGCAAACGCACTGACGCAGATTTGGAGATTCGGGGTATTATGAAACAGGTAGTGGACAGGTTTGGTGATGGAAGATAATTCAATATATAGCTTAGTTCAAGACAAAAACGGTGCTTGCTGTCTTGTTCTCAGATATTTGTGAGGAAAGGTTCTGAATTATGCCGATAATGAATGGAGTTTTTAACGAAACTAAATACAATAGTTTGTATATTTATCAGATATATAAAACAGAAAAAAAATCAACATGGTTTCTGTAATTAATAAATGAGCAGAATTAGTGGGACTTACCAAGAACACCAATAATAGCGAGGACTGGATAATAACCTGCCTGAATAATCAAGAGTACACATAGTATCAGTCTTGGTAAATCTGACTTAGATCTGTGGAACCAGTAAAGACCTTCGGATAAACGCCTGTGCGTAATTGTAACATTCCAGGCCATTGTTCTCAGATTCGGATCGATTGTCGGAGCATTCCAGTCGAATCTTCTCAGATTCTTATCTCTCCTTGCCCTGTCTCTGGAGCTGCTGAACTCTGTTCATGACGGAGTTAATGCATCTCTTGCTACAATGGCGTAACACATTGAATGAAGCCCCGTACTAATAGGAGAGAGAAACCCTCCAGTGACACAGTTAGGATCCATGGAGGCTGATATCAATCACAGTCTCTGAACAAACCGTCCCAGTTAACTCATTAACTACAGAACTTCCAGCTCACATTAACAACTGGACTAGATTGGATGTCAATATCAATAACTATTGAGTTAATCTCCTATCATTCAGAATGTTGTCCATTTACAATGCGGCAACTGCTTGCCTCCCTAAAAATCACACATTCAAGTTATTGTTACTGTGCTGTTCTCTCCTGCGCTGCGACAAATGCCAACCAAACGATTGTCAAATGACAGAGTTGCCCTGCATTTCAGAAGGAGCTTGAATTTGTCTGGACGTTCCTCTCACTGCCCTCAGAAGGCCACGTTGTAATGTCAACACACAGTGCTGGTCACGATACTTTAAAGAAAATGTAAGCACCTTATTGCTGAATTACTCGTTGTAAAACTATAATTGACTTTTCTTGACTTCAGACCAAACTCAAACTTGGCATTAAAAACCATGGATTCGTGTATCAGGGACAGAGTGGATATACTATTAACTAGGAAACAGAAAGAAATGCGAACAGTGGCTGTGGAGATATTGCCCCAGTCATTTTCTCTCTTTCTGCCAGGTAGACTAATGCAATGTGAACCAAACTGGATAGGTTTAAAAGGAGAGAAGAGTATGTTATGTAGAAACTTTAATCACTGGATATACAGATCGATAGGGTTGAGCATATATGCATAGGATATTCGGAATTAAAATCACAGACACAATGCGCAGGGCCATGTGAGAAAACAGAACAACAACAGTCAAGAAATAACTCATTCCGAGCTGGTGCAGAGATGATGGTCTCAGTAACTGCCGCCTTTGTTGTAAATTTCACGTGGAATCCTAAATTGTAACAGTGAGATATTCGGCCCATCGAGCCTACACTGACCTCTGAAGAGCACTGCACCCAGAACCACCTGCTACCCTATCCATGTATCTCCTATGGCTATTCTGCCACGTCCCCTATCCCTGTTCCTCCCAGAGCCAACTCAAGTAGCTGCAGATGAGCAATTTAACATGGTCAATTCACTTAAACTTTACATGTTTTGACTGTGGGAGGAATCAGGAGCAGCTAAAGGAAGCACTTACAAACAAGGGAAGAATATGAAAGCTCAATGCAGGTACTGGACTAAGGATACAATTTTACCAAGGCCCATAATGCTATAAGACAGCAGCGCTAACCCTTGAGCCACCGTGCCACCGTGCCATGCTCCCAACTGCGTTACTGTGACAAGGAATACTGGGGAACATGGAAATCTGAAATGCAAACAGAAAATGATGGCGAAATGCATCAGATGAGTCAGGATCGAAGAGTGAAACAGAATTGGCATATTGTGTCTGATGTGACTCTGTTCTGAAAAACTCATATTGGTCTCAAAACGTAAATTCTGTTTCTCGCTGCTCAGATGCTAACAGATGTGCTAACGTTTTCCTGCGCTTTCAACTGTCTTTTTTCTTTTGGACTGGATATATATCTGACCTGAAAGGAGATGGTGAAGCTGCCATTTCAGTTGACTCGCAAGCATTTGGTTAAGAATTTGAATGTAAAATTTAAAAAAAAATGTTTGACAAATTTCTAAAAATCGATAACGTCATGGACTGTCATAATTCGCCATGAAAATGTTGAAATCAGTGGCCCTGATGTCGTATTATCAACCCTCTGACAGTAATCGATTGAAGTAAAAACCCAGACCCATATTACCTCAATGTCATGTTGTTTTCTGATGTCACTGGGGTCGCACTCATCTAGCAAGTTCTCAAACTTTATGAAACATAAAATATCTTGGCATATTTATACAGGACACATTCATCCATGAGTTTTGAACGCACTAGCATTGGAAGATTGTATTTGACAAACCGAATAATTCTGCAGAAGGTGACAGAGAGCTGTCTGAATGAATCTCTTCTCTCCAAGTGATGCACATACACACATTTCAACATGTTTTAAGAGACATTTCAACATGTTTCTAACAACTGATAGTGAATTAACAACAAATTAGTCGCGAGACAGAATGACATAGATAAAAATAGATAAGTCCCCTGGGCCTGATGGCATTTATCCTAGGATTCTCTGGGAAGCAAGGGAGGAGATTGCAGAGCCATTGGCCTTGATTTTTACGTCCTCTTTGTCTACAGGAGTAGTCCCAGAAGACTGGAGGATAGCAAATGTGGTTCCCTTGTTCAAAAAGGGGAGTAGGGATAGCCCTAGTAACTATAGGCCGGTGAGTCTCACTTCTGTTGTGGGCAAAGTCTTAGAGAGAATTGTAAGGGATAGGATTTATGCACATCTAGATAGGAATAATGTGATCAAGGATAGTCAGCATGGTTTTGTGAAGGGCAAGTCGTGCCTCACAAACCTTATTGAATTCTTTGAAAAGGTGACGAAGGAGGTTGATGAGGGGAAAGCGGTAGATGTGGTATATATGGATTTTAGTAAGGCGTTCGATAAGGTTCCCCATGGTAGGCTACTGCAGAAAATACGGAGATATGGCATTGAGGGTGAGTTGGAGGTTTGGATTAGGAATTGGCTGGATGGAAGAAGACAGAGGGTAGTAGTTGATGGCAAAGTTTCTTCATGGAGTGCCGTCACTAGCGGTGTTCCGCAAGGATCTGTTTTGGGACCATTGCTGTTTGTCATTTTTATAAATGACCTGGAAGAGGGGTTAGAAGGTTGGGTGAGCAAGTTTGCGGATGACACGAAAGTCGGAGGAGTTGTTGACAGTGAGGAAGCATGTGGCAGGTTACAGCAGGATATAGAGAAGCTGCAGAGCTGGGCAGAAAGGTGGCAGATGGAATTCAATGTAGCTAAGTGCGAGGTGATTCACTTTGGGAAGAATAACAAAAAGATGGGGTACTGGGCTAATGGTCGGATACTTGGTAGTGTGGATGAGCAGAGGGATCTTGGTGTCCATGTACACAGATCTCTGAAAGTTGCCACCCAGGTAAATAGTGCGGTGAGGAAGGCATATGGCGTACTGGCTTTTATTGGTAGAGGAATTGAGTTCCGGAGTCCTGAGGTCATGATGCAGTTGTATAAGACTCTGGTACGGCCGCATCTGGAATATTGTGTGCAGTTTTGGTCGCCATACTATAGGAAGGATGTGGAGGCATTGGAACGGGTGCAGAGGAGGTTTACCAGGATGTTGCCTGGTATGGAAGGAAAATCGTATGAGGAAAGACTGAGGCACTTGGGGCTGTTTTCACTAGAGAAAAGAAGGTTTAGGGGTGACTTGATTGAGGTGTACAAGATGATTAGGGGGTTAGATAGGGTCGACAGTATGAACCTTTTCCCGCGTATTGAGTCGGGTATTACAAGGGGGCATAGCTTTAAATTAAGGGGGGGTAGATATAGGACTGATGTTAGGGGTAGGTTCTTCACTCAGCGAGTCGTTAGTTCATGGAATGCCCTGCCAGTAACAGTGGTGGACTCTCCCTCTTTATGGGCATTTAAGAGGGCATTGGATAGGTATATGGAGGATAGTGGGTTAGTGTAGTTTAGGTGGGCTTGGATCGGCGCAACATCGAGGGCCCAAGGGCCTGTACTGCGCTGTATTCTTCTATGTTCTATGTTCTATGTTCTATGTTCTACATGCAACTTGGAAGATAACTTGCTAAAGTTGTTTTTTTTTTCACTATTCCCATTACTAGTGCAGAATATTCTCTAAATCGGATTTGTCATAATTTGGTCAGGGTCCTTGATGCTACCATCCGTCAAGTCTTGCTTCGATGGAAAGGGAGTTTACTCTTATCTCACCTCAAATTACACTGGAAGATCCATTGAAAGAATTAAGAGCAAAAGATGAGAGAACTGTTTTATTTAATAATGTCCTCAAAAGTTTCAAAAGTAAATTGCGTACGGACTTTTAATTCTGTCTGAAGATTTCTGTCCTATTAGTAATAAGACTCCCTGGTTAAGCTTTGTGAAAGAGGGGCGGAAAGAAGCTCCACTTTGTATCAGTATTGACCAAAATCTTCAGTTCACGGTGCAGCAGTAGTTGGAAACATATTATTGTCTGTAGCTGTTGGAAATTGATCATTCCAAACTCATCATTCACTGAGGACCTGCAGTACACAGAAATCAGCAACTTTCAGCAGCTAGTTGAGAACAAAAGCGAAAGTGATAGTCAGGGAAAGTGGGAGTAATAGGGGAAGTGGAATGATATACAGTGCAGGAAGTGTTCTGGGAAATGGTCATTGGAAGCGTCTGTAGCAGCTGAAGGCGCGATGCAAGGGATGTAAGTGTTAAAGGAAAGTGTAGGAAGGCGAAGAGGAAGTGTGGCTGTAAAAACATCAGTGGCAAAGAAAAGCCTGGATTTGGAAAAGTGAGATTAATGGACAATCAAATAGCACTGTTCATGAAATCTGGGGTCTTGTTTCCTTTGAAACCTAAGAAAAGATTTATCCTACTTTTACAATTAACACTAGATTCTTGTTCATATTATGCATTCACTCTGCATTTCTATATGTCTGTCAAGTGCACACAACATTTTCTTTTCTCCTAAATGCATTATTTCAACATGACGTCACTTTTAAACACAATATTCAGAACGGTGGTTGTTTCTTCTATTAATTTGCTTCCAACTCAACCTAGGGATGAGAACGAGAAAATTGATCTTCTACAGAGTGTTTAACTGTAGAATTTAATGCAACCTTTATTCTCATCGCTCTAGCTCTTTCAAGCAAACTTAACAAAAGAGTCTGTTTCCATCCTGCAGATGAAAAAAGATCTTCAGATCTGACTATTGCAGTGAATGACATAAAGAATAAGCTGCAGGTGCGCATAAAACAGAAATGTTACAATGCACAGTGCCAAAAGCTTGTCTAAAAGTAATGATGTACTAGCCTTATGCACAATACATTAGATTAGATTACTTCCAGTGTGGAGACAGGCCGTACATCCCAACAAGTGCATAACGACCATCCGAAGAGCAACCCACTAAGACCCATTCCCCAACATTTTATCCCTTCACCTAACACTACGGGCAATTTAGCATGGCCAATTCGCCTAACCTATACATTTTTGGACCGTGGGGGAAAACCGGCTCACCCGGAGGAAACCCAAGCAGACACGTGGAAAATGTGCAAATTCCACACAGACAGTAGCCTGAGATGGTGAATTGAACGCTGGTCTCTGGTGCTGTGAGGCAGCAGTTCTTACCACTGTGCCAACGCGGAGCAGAGTATAAAGGCAGAATTCTGCTCCATGTGCAAAATACTATTTGTGGCTCCCTCACAAAAGACCTCAACGGCAACACGCTACAAATTCCAGAAGGGAGAAATATAAGGGAGAATGGAATTCTGACTTCTTCCTCTGTAACAGCTTGTGCAGAACAGGAAGAAAATCAAGTTTTGTTTCTGATATTCATAAATGTTGATGGTTAGAATGTGCGCGATGGAGGGGGTGTTGTAGGATTATAAACAATGCCGTGGATGACACAATGTTAGCCGGGTCATTCACAGTGAGGAGGGCCGTGTTAGGTTACAGGATGGTACAAACAGATTGTTCCCATGGCCAGATCAATGACCCAAAAAGAACTTAACGCTGGAATATGTGAATGCTGCACTTTGGAAGAAAAAAACAGATAGAGGGTACTCAACCATGAAGTTAAGCTAGATTTGCTTTTTGAACAGAGAAGGTTGAAGAATGAACCTGACAGAGATCGTGAGAGGTATGGATAGAGTGAACAGACAGTAACTGTTCCACTTAGTAAATGAGTTGAAAACTAGGGGACACAGGATTAAAATGAAAAACAAGACATTGTGAAAGTATTTGTGGAATCTGCTTTCAACAAAGAGGATGGGATGTAGCCAGAATGCATTGTCTGGGAGGGTTGTTGAAGAAGGCAACATTATAAATCCTGTAAAGTACTGATCTCATGAGGGACATAAGGAGAAAGGATGTGTTGGGTACGCTAACTGATAATACGGTGGACAAATCCCCAGGACTGGATGGGATCAATCCCAGGTTGCTGATGGATGTGAGATAGGAAATAGCAGGGGCTGTGACAGAGATCTTTGTCGCCTCTTTAAACACAGGTGAAATTCCAGAGGACTGGAGCATTATTAATGTTGTTCCCCTGTTCAAGAAGTGTTCTCAGGATATTCCAGTTAACTACAGACCTGTGTGCCTGATGTCAGTTGTGGGAAAGTTGGTGGAGAAGGTACGGAGGGATAGGATCCATTTCTATTTGGTAGATAATGATCTTAACAGTGAAGGCAACATTGTTACCCTGAAAGTGGCTGCACAAGCAGATAGAGTGGTCAAGAAGTCATATGGTATGCTCGCCTTCTTCGGACGTGGTATTGAGTATAAGAGCTGGCACGTTATGTTAAAATGTACAATACATTGGTTCGGCCGCATTTAAATACTGTGTACAGTTCTGGTCACCATATTACCAAAATAATGTGGACGACTTGGACAGGGTGCAGAGAAGGTTTACGAGGATGTTGCCTGGTATATCTATGAAGAAAGGTTGAGTAAGTTAGGTTATTTTCATTAGAAAAAAGGGATTGAGGGGGGACCTGATTAAGGTTTACAAAATCATGAAGAACAAAGACAGGATGGATAGAGACAAGCTTTTTCCTAGGGTGAAGGATTCAATAACTAGAAGTCACGCTTTCAAGCTGAGAGGTAGAAAGATTAAGGGGTTTTCAAGCGGTAAGTTATTCACACAGAGTGTGGTGGGCGTTTGGAACGCGTTGCCTGCAGAGATGGCAGAGTCAGGCACGGTAGATTCATTTAAGATGCGTATGGACAAATGCATGATTAGGTGGGGAGCAGAGGTATACAGAAGCTAAGGAATTGACCGACAGGTTTGGACAATACATTTGGATCGGCTCAGGCTTGGAGAACCGAAGGGCCTGTCCCTGGGCTGTAAGTTTTCTTTATTCTTCTTTGTTCTTTGTTCTTTGCAATGTGGAGATGTGACATTTTTGCCATTACAGAAATGTGGCTGAGGGAGAGCAGGACTGGTTACTCAGTTACTATTGTACAGGAACGAAAGCCAGAAGAGAAGAGGGGGTAAATCTGGAAGTGGATTTGTTTATTAATCATGGAGTGAGTTACTGATTCAAGGAGGGATGATATCTTGGAAGAATCTTCAAGCGAGGCTTTGTGGTTGGAGTTTAGGATTAAAACGATGACAGACAACTGCTGGGGATATATTATTACTCACCAGATGAATGAAAACACATGAGCAGATATAAACACAAATCATTGAGGTGTGTAAAACAGTAATATGATGGTTATACTGAGATAGTTAAAATCCCAACATTTATTGGGGCCGTGATATCTTTTTTCAGAGTAGCCAGATGGTTTGAAATTTATTGCAGAGAGTTTCTTATATTAAAATGTAGAAGCCTCAACAAGGGATGGTGGAATACTGGGACCTCATTGTGGGGAGTGAAGCCAGTCAGTTATTCTAGGCAGGATTTGGAAACCATTTTAGGATCAGAAACCATGTCTCATATATTTTCAATTTGTAGGAAAAGTCAAAACAAAAGGGCTGAGAAATAGGATGTTTTTGGATTGCGGAGGCAGATTTTATTATTTTTAAAATGACAGGGGCTAGCGAAAGTGCAGTTATATCTGTTTAACATTGCAGCAGAACAGCGTGAGATGGGATCACATGATTTAAATGGAAATGATGACAGTGCCGGCCCAACATGTTACATTGAAGCTGAAAGTTTGGAAAAACAGCACAGAGACCCTAGAATGTCGACAAATTTTCAAAATGGAATAGAAGATATAAATGAAAGCTGAAAGCAGGTATAATGTGAGCAGATCAGTGGAGGTACAAGAAGAGTACAGAAAGTGTGGGACTGAAAGTAAGAAAGTGAGTAGAAAAGCAAAGAAGTGATGTGATAAAACATTAACAGGTAAAATTAGCAACAATCCAACGATATTGCATCGGCTTGTGAAGGGGAAGAGGATAACACGTGAAAGAATTGGTGGTATTAAGGACCAATGAGGCAGCATGTGCACGGAGTTCGAAAATATGTTAAACACGCAATTCATTTCTGTCTTCACTTTGGAGAAGCCGTGACTGAATTAAGGGAGAATGACAGTGCGATCCTCGAACAGACTGATGCAAAAGCTGAGGAAGAATTGGAAGTTTATGCGGGATAAAGAGTGGGCAAATCCACAGATCTGGATGAGCTGTATATTCGGACGATGTAGGAGATGAGTGAGGAGATTACAGTTTCTTGATTTTTTTTTCCTTTTCGTTTTGCCTCTGGTCACTGAGGGGATTTGGTAGGACAGGATACATCTAATGCAGGTTCAATTTTCAGAGTGTGAGAAATACGCCATCGGAATAAAGACTATCAATTCTGTCGTTAGTGGTCAGGAAACAATTGAGAAAATTCTGAAGGCTGTGCAGTTTGAATCCCAAAGAAAAGAAAGACCACCTGGGTTGGGATTAGACAATCATGCCTGACGAAGGTACTCAGGAAAAGTACCACAGAAAAAGAGCGAGCCTATAAAGTGGACGAGAGCACTGGGAAATCAGAAGATTATGAAGGCTACAAAAGCAAATAGAGCATAACAAATGCAGAAATAAGGAAGTAGAGGATCAAAAATGAAGGTAGGCTAGCCAGTAATATTCGAAATTAAATTTAAATATTCTTTCACTACATAAGAAACAAACGAGAGTGAAAAGTTGAGATTGGCCTCTCCAAATTGATGCAGGAAGGCTAGTGATGGGAGAAAAGGGAATACCTGAAGAACTTTATAAATACTTTATGTCAGTCTTCGCAGTGGAAGACATGAGTAATATCCCAACAATCAAGGAGAGTCAAGGGGCAGTGTTCAGTATGGTGGCCATTGCAAAGGAGAAAGTACTTATAAGCTGAAATGTCTAAAACTGAAAAACTGGTCTGGATGGGATACGTCCTAGAGTTCTGAGAGATGTGGCGGAAGAAATAGCGGAGGCGTTGTTTTTAATCTTTCAAAAATCACTGGATTCAGGGAAAGTCCCAGGTGGTTGGAAAATCGCTGTTGTTACCCTCTTGTTCAAGAAAGGATCAAGACTAAAGATGGAAAATTATAGGCCGATTAGACTAGTTTCGGCTGGCGATAACAAATCTAGAATCTATCGTTAAGGCTGAGATTTCAAAATTATTGGAAATACAGGGGCGAATTAGAACAAGTCAGAATGGATTTAGTAAGGGGAAGTCGTGCCTGAAAAATCTGTTAGAATTCTTTGAAAAAATAACAAATAACTTAGACCATAGAAACCCTGTGGATGTTACCGAACTAGACTTTCAAAACGCCTTTGGTAAGGTGCCTGATTGGAGGCTGATGAGTAAAGTGAGGGCCATGGTGTTCGACGTGAGCTACCCAGAGGGAGGGCCTCAACTGGGACATTGGGTTGATGTCACATTACAGGTGACCACCATTGCAGTATACACACACACGGATACTCCTACACACACACTGTCACACACACAGGCAATCCTATACACACATACACACGGACATGCATACACACAGACGCGCACACAGAAACCCACACACACCCTTACAAACACACACACTCCCACACTCACACATGCGCCCCCTCACAGACTTAAGACACTCTGCATCACTACACACACACATACACTTTCTCACACTCACAACCCCCAACCTAGACAGACACACACAAAGACCCACATGCACACATATATTTTGTGGGGTGAATTTGTACTTGCATGGTTGCATTGTACTTTGCTCAAAAACCGCATGCATTCATGTAGAACTCTGAGCTCAAAAACTGCATACATTTATGTAAAACTCCGCTATCACACCTTTTAGATTAGGATCAATCTAAACATCATAGCATAGACAGAGAACACAGGGGGCCAACACCTTCAACATATTGTCTAGCTATCACCATTGTTAACAGCTAACCTGAGAATGCAACTTTTATTATAAAAGATTTTGTGATTTACACATGTAAGAAGTGAAACTATCACTGCATTCTAACAGACAAAAGGCTTAACAGACAATCAATTTTTTCAATGCGTGATTTCAGTTACTTCATACTGTAAATTTTTGCTATCAATTCTGTGTTAGGATTGAGCCCGAACACAGGGAGGATCATCGCTCCGAAAGCTAGTGCGCTTCCAATTAAATCTGTTGGACTATAACCTGGTGCTGTGTGATTTTTAACTTTGTGCACCCCAGTCCAACACCGGCATCACCAAATCCAAACTACAAAGGTATTTAACAGTGCTTGTATAGGATTCTCGATAGGATGACTTGCAGGTTGAGTCCGTGGTTAAGAAAGCAAATGTAATGTGTCATTTATTTTGAGAGGGTTGGAATGTAAAAGCAGTGAATTGCGACTGATACTTTATAAAGCTCTGGTTAGGCAGCATTTATAATATTGTGACCAGTTTTGGACCCCCTCAGGAAGGACATACTGGCACTGGAGCGTGTCTAGCGGAGATTCACACGGATGGTCCCTGGAATGTTCGGCCTGACACATGATGAACGGCTGAAGGTCCGGGAGTTGCATTCGTTGGAGGGGAAATCTAATGGAAGCTTATATGATAATGCATGTATTAGAAAGGGTGGACACTGGAAATTGATTCCGTCAGGTGAGGTTACCAGGACTCGTGAGCACAGCCTGAGAATTAGAGGGGGGCAATTTATAACGGAAATTAGGAGACATTTCTTCAGCCAGAGAGTGGTGGGCCTGGAGAATTCATGGCCACAGAGCGCAGCGGAGGCCGGGACAGTAAATGTCTTCAAGGTAGAGTTTAATATAATGTTTAATCTCACAAGGGCTGAAGGGATACGGGGACAGTGCGAGTAGATGGCTTTGAAATGCCCATCAGCAATGATTAAATAACGGAGTGGACTCGATTGGCCGAATGCCTTTACTTCTACTCCTATTTCTTATGGACTTATGGAATCATTAAATATCATCAAGGCTGAGAGAGACATATTTTTTAAACAACGATTCCGGGTAAAATTGCAGGGAAGTAGAAAAGGGGATTGTCAGAATAAATACAATGTTATTGAAAGGAAAGTCAGGCCCAGTGAGGGGTGGGAATGCTATTGCTCCTATGCCTTTGATATTCTCTTTCCAATTCCCTGTGTTCACTGGAACATCAACTTCTCTCCATCTGGAGTGAGGCACAGTTTGGAATGCAATCAACGGATTCAAGGAATTCATAAATGCAATACTAATAGCCAGAAAGGACCAGCAGAGGACTATGATGATGCAGATTGGTATGGAAGACATCAGGCAAACACGCCCCAAGGCCAAATAGTGACATGCAGTGTGCAGAAGAACATCCTGGGCCTTTTGTTGAAGAGTGCTGAATGTCCAAACACTACATCACTACAGTGTCTCCCTCCTTCCCAAACCAAATCTAAATGGACGAGTGGAGGAGTGGCGTTGTGGAGGGATGGAGTGGTTTGCTTTTGCTAAATTTTTTTGTAACATTGTCAGAAGTAATGTTTTGGTTCAAGAGATTTCAGACAGCGGCAGCTCAGCCAAAAGTACAGGTTAGCTCACGTAAAGTCCTTTAAGCTTCCGTCTTACAGGAGTTCAGACGGCAATTAGAGCAGTTGCGTGTTCTTCCTGTTGAATGTAGGAACTCAGGGAGACTGCCACTATCCCTGATGACTACATGCATTTGAGGTTCACCCATCTGCAGCTCCTGGGAGAACGTTTTCGGGAGGTGGAGCTGGATGCATTCAGGATCATTCGAGATGCTGATCACTTCATAGATAAGAGATTTAGTGAGGTGATCACAGCCACGTCCCTCCTTTTGTAATGACTGTGGTACCCAGTCCCACATACCAATTCATGCCCTGCATTCATCAGACCTTTCTGTCAGCCATCTTGCATTGAAATAGATGCAATTTAATCCACCAGGTGTTCCTTGCTACTTGTCGTGTTCCAGGCAGAGAGTAGCTGGGTGACCACCCTGAAAGGCAAAGGGAGAAGGCAGAGTGAAGGAATCCCTTGAGACCATTCCCCTCATAAACAAGTAAATTTGTTTCAGATAATGTTAGGAGGATGACTATTCAGGAGAAAGCAGCAGTAGCAAGGTCGGTTTGCACTACAACTGGCTCTGGGGCACGGCAGGAAAGTGTAAAAGTAAGGGGTTTTGCTTAGAGATAGGCGACTCTATAGTTAGAGGGGCAGACAGGAAACGTTGTGGTCGCAAATGGGAATCCACCATGGTGTGTTGCCTCCCAGGTGCCAGGGTACACGTCATCTACAAGTGGCTGCACAACGTCCTCGGAGGGTGTGGGTGTGGGTGTTGGGCGTGAGCAGCCAGACCCCATTGTACATTTGGTATAAATGACATAGATAGAAATATCGATGAGGTCCTGTGGAGTTACTGCAGAGAGCGAGGGAAATCGTTAAAAAGACAGGACCATGATAATGATAGTACAAGATTATTTCCAGTGTCACGTGCTAGTGAGGACATGAACAGGAGGATATGGCAGATCAATGCGTAGCTGAACAATCAGTGCAGTGTGCAGAGATTCAGATTTTTAGATCACTGGGATATCCTCTGCGGCAGAGCTGACCTATTCAAGACGGACGGTTTGTACCTGGATTGGAGGGAGGGGCCATATCATCGCACCGAGGTTTGGCAGTGCTGCAAAGGAGGGTTAAAACTATAATTGGTAGGAGAAGTGGGATCCTGAACAGCTGGGAAGAAAGTCCGAGCCAAGAAGGAGACATAGGAATCAGAAAATAGTAATTTGATTAGATTACATTACAGTGTGGAAACAGGCCCTTCGGCCCAACAAGTCCACACCGACCCGCCGAAGCACAACCCACCCATACCCCTCCATTTCCCCCTTACCTAACACTGCGGGCAATTTAGCATGGCCAATTCACCTGAGCTGCACATCTTTGGACTGTGGGAGGAAACCGGAGCACCCGGAGGAAACCCACGCAGACACGGGGAGAACGTGCAAACTCCACACAGTCAATCGCCTGAGGCGGGAATTGAACCCAGGTCTCTGGCGCTGTGAGGCAGCAGTGCTAACCACTGTGCCACCGTGCCGCCCATTTGGACATACAGGTCAGGCTGGAACACAACAGTGAGCAAGGAATGCCTGTTGGATTAAATTGGTTCTGTTTCAAAGGCTGACAGGTAAGGCCGGTAAACTCAGAGCGTGGACAGATACATTAGATAGGGATATCATGGCCATTACAGGAAAATGGCTAAGGGAGAGATAGGACTGACAACTTAATGAACCAGCGTACAGGTGCTTAAGGAGGGCCAGACGTCTAGGAAGGAGCAGAGGAGGTGTTGCATGTTTGGTTAAGGTGATCATCACAGCAGTGATCAGGGATAAAATAAGCCAAGGTTCATCCAGTGAGGCTTTGTGGGTGGAGCTAAGAAATAAGTAGGGGATGGTGACGTTATCGGGTTTGTACTGTAGGTCCCCCCATGGACATCTGGAATTAATGGAATAAATATGCAGGGTGAGAGGGGACACGTGCAGGGACAATAGGGTTCATAATTTCCCTAAAAGAACGTTAGATGGAGTAATTATTTGTTCTCTGGTAGACCTGACAAGTATTGCGAGATTTGAACACTTGCAAGTTCGTGCCCTGGATCTTTCAATAAAATTTAAGTGAGAGCAATTGTTTAATTTTTTGACTTGTGGTTGCTTCAATTAAAAGTGAGAGAAATGGCTCTTAAAATTGTGAAAGCAGTTCAAGAATTTGAAGATGGTTCTCAAATTATTCCAGAAAGTTTAGAAATAAAGAAAAAGAACATATTTTTAGATTTAACTAAGAAGTTCGATTTGTGTTCAACTAAAGACAAAGTAAAGTTGAAATTGTAAGTAAGTTAGACAAACAATTATGTGTGTCAGAGAAAGAGACACGTGCAGTAGAGCAAGAAAAAAACATAAATTACAATTGAGGAAAATGGAGTTAGAAGATAAACAAAGAGAGGGAGAAAGATAGAGAAAAAAGAGACAGAGAGAGGAAAAAGACGGGGAGAGAATTGGCTCTTAGTTGGGCAGAGAGAGAGAAGAAAGGGAGAAATAACGAGAAAGAGAACTCGAACTTGAGAAGTTGCAACTTAGTCAGCAAAGTCAAGTTAACCGGTTGAAGATTAAAGGATGGTCGTCATGTATACAAATATGTCAAAACTCTGCCACATTTCGATGAGAAATACGTTTAAACCTTACTTATTGCACTTGAAAAATTGGCTAGGTTTATGGAGCGGTCAGAGGATTTATGAGTATTGCTAGTTCAGAATAAACTTGTAGGCCGAACGTGTGAGGTTTTTGTGGTGCTGTCAGATGAACGGTGAAGGCATTACGAGGAGGTCAATCAGGTTCTTTGAAGTGTTCTGAACTGGCAACAAACGCATATAGACTGCGATTGAGGAACATAAAGTAGGAACCAAGTCAGACTTATGTTGAGTTGGAAGGAATTAAACATAGCCAATTTGGTGGATGGGTGCGTGCTTTAAAAATACATAAGAACCTTCGAGGCTGTTCGAACGATTATACGTTGGACGGGTTTACAATCCCACTTGCAGAGATAGAAATAATTTCAGTGGAGGAACAGAAAATTCATGAAATGAAAACGACAGCAGAATTGGCAGATAATATAGTGTAATGCACAAGTCAATTTCTTGGGCTGCATTTCATCGTGTAATGGAAAGACGTGAGGAGAAAAGGAGCTCCCTCACTGCGAACAAAATGTAGAGAATACTGGTAAAGATTTATCACAGGATAAAAAAAAAACTAAGACTAAAAGTTTGGAATGGTCTCAGGTTTTGCCAATGTGGTAACGTCAGACACGTAAAGTCACAGTGTGGGGAGAAAGGCGCTGTGAGAAAAGATGTGGAAAACATAACGTAAGACAGTGGCATTAGTAAGGTAGTGAAGGAGACCCCAAGAAGAGCCGAGGAACTACAGGAGAGTGCACAGCTTCACCCTAGTAGGTAACATTCTCAGTGGTGGTCCGGGCAAAGCACTGTTGATAATTCTTCCTTTATATTTGTAAGTTTTTCTCTTTATTCTATTTGAAAGTAGATAGCAGGAATTATCAACAATGCTCTGCGTATGAAGTTAGTGCCTGATCTATACAAATATAAAGTTTATTCTAAAGAACGGTGGGAAATTAGAAGAAGTTATGATTTTGAGAGACAAAGGATCTAACACTGATAGTAAAGGATGAGTGAATTTGCGCTCTTTCTGATCTGTTGCACGATAGTGTGGCAATTTGTGGGATAGATGGACAGATATTTAGCACTCCCAATGTAAGATTAGGTTGGAGTACCAACTCAAGACTGTGCAAGTTACAGTACGAATCATTGACAGAGTGTCAGTTCCAGGAATTCAGTTCGTTCTTTGGAATGATTTGGCAGAATCCAAGGTTGGAGAATCAACCCTTTGCCGTGGAGAATCCCAAGGCAGTATACGAAACTGAGGAGGTAAAATAGAAATATCCTGGTATCTTACCAGACAGTGTAGTAACTGGTCCCACTATCATAAGTCACAGCCCGAAGCGAAACGTGAAGAGAAAGATAAAGGACATGAATGAGGTTTGCTCGCTGAGCTGGACGATCCATTCCCAGACGTTTCCTCACCCTACTCAGTAATATTTTCAGTGGCACTCTGGGCGAAGCACTTTCGATAATTCCGCCTTTCTATTTATGTGTTTTAAATTTATTCTATTTATAAATAGATAACAGGAATTATCAAAAGTGCTTCGCCCAGAGGCCCAAAGAAAATTTTACCTAATAGGGTGACGAAACATTTGGAAATGAACCTTCCAGCTCAGTGAGCTAATCTACATCCAGAACCTCAACCTGAGCTACAAATCTTCTCAAAACTAGCTGAAAGATGAAGGAGTTGAGTTTCAGTTAGCGAATATCCTGTTGACATTACGGTGCAGCAAAAACGAGAACAGGCAGAGGATCAGACAGAAGTTTGTCGTCCTGAAAGGCTAAGGACTTTGCAACAGCACGACGAGCCAATCAAAATTATTTTTTAGGATGTGTACTTCAGAAAGTTGGCAGAGAATATTCTGGAGAGTTATTAACTGAAAAATAAAATTCTAAGACAGTAATGGAGAAAACAGCAGTTCAGTGTAAAATAGAAATGGGCACCAGATTATTTTACTGGTCGGATACAGACAGGAGGTGTTTCTGATAGCACAAACACTACCTGTAAGAGATCACCCTGGAATTATTGCCCTGGAATGCATAAGGATGTGATTATCTTTTACGTACGTGTCATACATACCAAATGCTAGGTAAGCCAGAGTCAAAGACCAGCACCTTTGTTGCCCATTCCCAGATTTGAAGAACCTTTCACACGGGTGATTGTTGATTGTGTAGGTCCCCTCCCGAGAACTAGATGAGAAACAGGTATGAGTTGCTTCTCCGCACAGGGAGGAATTAAATCAAGATGATGTGGTTTTTGATTTGTCTCAAAATCGATTAAAAAACGAAGGAGTCCTTCAGGAGTAGGAAAGGTTAGTCAAGTATATGCCTCATGAGGATAAAACGCGGTTGAAAGATCTCTTACTGCATGAGAAGGACATATGTAAGAGTCAGAAGGTTAAGACTAATGCTGCCATATATGAAGTAGACATCGGGAATACTGCTCTGATAAAACAAGACCACTATCAGCATATTACTTTCAAATCTGGACAGATCCAGTTGGAGGCAGAGGTCTGCGCGATGAGGGCACCATTGAACCAAGCCTGAAAGAATAGAGTTTGGCAAAGAGCTTAGTTCTCAGACTGAAAAAGACTGAACAAATCTGCGTGGATTATCGATACATCAATACAGTGACAAAATCAGACTAATTTCCAGTTTTTAGATTGGAGGACAAACGAGCGTAGTTTCATTAAATTTTTAAATCGTCATTGAGAGGGACAAAACGGGTCCACATGTTCAAGTTTTAAATTCATGCAAGGTTAACTTAGACGGAATTAGACAGGAGGTTGTAGGGGTTGATTGAAGTGTTTGTTTGCAGGCAAAGGGCACTCGGGTGAGTCGGAGGCATTTAAAAGTGAGATAGCGGGAGTTCAGGGTCTATATGTTCCCGTGAGGGCGAACGGAAATGTTGGGAAGAATAGGGAACCATGGGTGACAGGAAAAATCGAGGCTTTCATCAGAATAAAGAAGGCATGGCTGAAGGACAGGCAGTTGAGATACAGGGGAAATGTACAGGAGATACTGGAGTTCACTTTAGAAGGAAATCAGGAGGGCGGTAAGGGGGAACAAAGTAGTATTGGGTGAGAAGATTGGGGGATCCAAATAGGTATGTTAAGTATATTAATGAAAAAAAAAATAACTAGAGAGAGTAGAAGGTTAAATTCACACAACAACAGGATATCGTCCAACAGGTTCTATTGGAACCACACTAGTTTTCAGAGCATCGCTCCTTCATCAGGTGATAGTGGAGGACTCAATACTAAGACACAGAATTTATAGCAAAAATTTACAGTACGATGTAACTGAAATTATACATTGAACAATACCTTGATATTCTGGTGAGACTTTCATCTGTTTGAATACCATGATAGTTTTACTTCTTTCATGGTAAATCACACAACCTTTTCTTAAAAGTTACATTCTCAGGTTAGCGTAAAAATAGATGATAGCTAGACAATATGTTGACGGTATTAGCCCCTTGTATTCTCTGTCTTTGCCATGATGTTTAGATTGATTCTAATCTAAAAAGTGAGGTAACAGAGGATTACATGAATTCATGCAGTTTTTGAGCAAAGTATAACGTACCTCTGCAAGTACAAATTCACCCCGCAAAATATATGTGTGCATGTGGGTCTTTGTCTGTGTGTGTTTGCGCGTGTGTGCATGTGTGTCTGGGCTAGGGGTTGTAAGTGTGAGAGAGAGTGTATCTCTTCGTGTGTGTGTGTGTGTGGTGATTTACAGTGAATAATTGGCCGGGCAGAGGCTGATAGCTAACTTTGATACGCAAAGAGAGGGCCTCAACCGGGACACACACACACAGACATTCGTACACACACACACATTCTCTCTCTCTCTATCACACACGCACACACGCACACACACACACACACACACACACGCACGCACACACATACACATACATGCACAGACACGTACACATACACCCACACACACCCTTTTCGACACACACACACACACTCCCACATTCACACAGGCATTCTCTCAGAGACGTAGACCACTCTACACTCACTACACACACATATACACTCTCTCACACAATCACAACGTCCAACTCGGCATACAAAGACCCACATGCACACATATTTTGTCAGGTGAATTTGTACTTACAGAGTTACATTACACTTTGCGCAAAAACTGCATGAATTCATGTAATCCTCTGTTATCTCACTTTTTAGATTAGAATCAATCTAAACACCATGACATAGACAGAGAACACAAGGGGGCGAACACCTTTAACATACTGGTCTAGCTATCACACATTGTAACAGCTAACCTGAGAATGCACCTTAAAAAAAACGGTTTTGTGATTTAGACATGAAAGAAGTGAAACTATCGTGATATTAAAACAGATGAAAGACTCAACAGACAAACAAGATATTTTTAAATGTATAATTTCAGTTGCATCACACTAATTTGTTTTGCTATACATTCTTTGTCTCAGGATTGAGTCCTCCGCTATCATCTGATGAAGGAGCGACGCTCGAAAGCTGGTGTGCTTCCAATTAAACCTCTTGGACTATAATCCGGTGTTGCGTCATTTTTAACATTGTACACCCCAGTCCAACACCACCATCTCCAAATAGAGAGAATCGGACCTCTCAAGGATCAAGGAGGATATGTATTTGCAGAACTGCAGGAGATAGACAAAGTCCGCAATGCATATTTCTTCATGCAGAAAACCACGAAGACTTCGGAACTTGAGGATGTCCGTGGTACTATATTGGCGACAGTCCATATCACAGTAGAGGATGTTGAAATGCATGAAATTAGATAAATCCCCTGGCCTTGATCAGATAAATGCAAGATACACACTGCAAGTAGATAGACAAGAATTTGCAGGGGACTTGGCCAATATTTTTGCATCACTATTAATTACATGTGAGGTCCGCGGTGAATGCAGGGTAACAAATGTTGTTCCCTTTTACATGAAAGACTGTAAAAGGAAAAAAAAAACAGCCTGGGAACCGTAGACTGTTAAGCTTAACATCGGTGGTAGGTACGCTACTTGAGAAGATTATGAGGGATAAGAGATATATGCATTTGGGAAGACAGGATTTGATTAGGAATCGTTAGCATGGCTTTGCGCATGGGAGAACATGCCTGACAAGTTTGTTCAAGTTATTTGATGAAGTAAACGGTAAAGTTGATTGGTAGAAGTCAAAAAGTGCAGCGCTGGTAAAGCACAGCACGTCAGATAGCATACGAGGATCAGGAGAATCGATGTTCAGACATTTTGATGAAGTGTGAATACCTGAAATGACGATTCTCCTGCTTCTCAGATGCTTCTTGACAGGCTGTGCTTTTCTAGTCCCACACGTTTCGAGTCTGACCTCCAGCATCTGCAGTCCTCACTTTCTCCGAGCATCATAGACTTACTCTATACGGAATTCAGCTATACCAGAACAGGATGAGGCCGTTCACCCCTGAATTCTGATATGCAATCACATTCACAGGCCAATCAGCGCCTCAAGCGTATATCACTGTACCCAGATTAGGCCATGCAGCACCACTACCTAGAGATACAGAAACAAGATCAGTCCATTCAGCTCCCCAAGTCTGTTAGACAAGAACAGAAAGAGTCCACAAATAGACTAGCATATATGGTATACTGGAGTAACAGGAGACCCTTTCGCCCTTCAACCCTGCCTTCATTTTCAGAGACGTCAGGGCTGGTCTGCTATAGGCCTCGATTTCTCTTCCATCCCAGTTCATTGTCGCCCTCAACTCTCTGACGCGTCAAAAACCATTGACACCCTCTTCCCCCCATCCCACCAAACATTTCAGTGATATAGCTCCTGTAACTGTCTGGGATAGGGAGACCACATTATTTAATAACTTCTGAGAGAAGGAAATGTTCCCCACACATATACCTTGGTGTATTGACATGAAAAAAGCTTTGAGCACTGTGTAAGAATGACTGGTAATAACGTCACAGCAGGATTTGACTGAGCAAGGTGTCAAGGAATCCTGAACAAAAAATGAACATAATGGGAATTAGGTGTAAACTGGTTGGGTAATTCAGAACACAATGTGGCTGGTGGAGGTCAATCCTCTCAGTCCCTGGATATCGCTGTGGGCGATCCTCAGAGTGGCTTGTTTGGCACAAACATCTTCAGTTGCTTCGTCAATGTCTTTCGCTACATCATACAATCAGAGTTGAGCATGTTCAGTGACTATCACACAATGTTCAGAACAATTTATCACCACACAGGTGCTAATGTGTCAAAACCTGGACGACATTCAAACGTGTGCTGTTAACGTGTAGCAAACAGGCATGTAACAGTACCGTTAGACCCTGCACATTTCCACAGAAAATAAAGAGAAGCGCATGCAGCATCTCAAGTTGGTTTCACAGGAATGTGAGAAAGCCCTACACATCGAAACTATTGGATAAGAAGAAGCACAACCCTTTCACTATCTGCTGCCTAACACAAGAAGACATTTGTTTTTAAACTGCAAATGTTAAATCCAAAGGAAACAGGCAGAAGACTGGAAGAAGACAACAAGCCAGACAGCAGCAGGAGGTGAAGAAGTCAACGCCTTGCATATAATGATTCTTCAAGACTGGGGGTGGTAGAATGGGAGTTCCAGATAAAGAGGCGGGTGAGGGAGGAGAAGGCAGTGTGGTGAGGTGTGGATGGCTGAAGACAGATCGTGTGTACCATCAGGCTTGTCGATGGGAGGACTGAATCTGGTTGGTGGCTGGAAAAAGGTTTGATCAGAGGAATGGAAGTAATGGAATGGGCTGGGAAAGTAGTCGGGGGATTGGAAGGGAGACTATTTAAAGTTGGAGAACTCACTGTTGATTCCTCCAGCCTGTAGGCTTCCCGGGGGAAGATGTAGTGTTGTTCCTCCAATTTGCAGTTTGGTTCGTTGTGGCAATGGAGGAGGCCAAGGAAGGCAGTGTTGGAAAGGGATTGGGAGGGAGAATTGAAATAGGCAGTGACTGGGAGGTCAGGTCAGCGCTAATGGGCCCAGCTGAGATGTGCAGCAAAACATTCCCCTCGTTTACGTTTGGTCTCCCCGATGTAGAGAAGACCACATCCTGAGCACCAGCTATAGTACATTAGGTTGGATCTTACCACCTTGCACATATTCCACAAGGGTCGTTCGCTTCGCTAATCACTTTGCCACACTCCTCACCCATTCCTCCAGTTTTCCCCACCCGAAACATCCCCTGCAACTGGAATAGATGCATCACCTGTCAGCACACCACTCCCCTCACCTCCTTACAGAGCTCTCCGTGTCTATCCAGGTGAGACAGAGTTTCACCTGCCTCTCTTCTATCCTACTTTACTGCATCCTGCGCTCCTGATACGATCTTCTCACGACCAATTTCAATCCTCCTTTCTAATCCCTTTCTCACATTACCATCCTTGGGCTCCTGTGTTGCCACGGTGAGTCAGATCGCAAATTGGAGGAACAACACTTCATCGTCCGCCTGGGCAGCCTATAGGTGGAAGTACACAACAATGAGTTCTGCAATTTAAAATGGCATTCCCAGCCATGCAACTACACCATTACAAGTCCACCTCCTCCCTTCCATTCCGCCTAATGACCCTTCTTTTCATTTACCAACCGGATTCTCTCTCATCGACCAACCATATTGCATCTATCACTTGTGTCCACCTATCCCTACTTCAGCAACCTGCTGTTCTTCCCACCACAAACATTTCCTTTTCTCTTTATCTGCAGATCCCCCAACTCTCACCCTCAGTAAGGAAGAACGGTTAGACCTAAAATGTTGACTTCTCCACCTCCTGATGCCGCCAAGCTACTGGTTTTCTTCTATCCTCCTGTTCGTCTGCTAATACACAGGAAGATAAGGAGACTACTCAGTACATCACGCTGGTAGGCAGGAACCACGAGTCAGCCATTAAAGTATATCATTTTGGATACTGCTGGTGGGGACAGCCTACCAGGAAAAAGCCATAGTTGTCAGGTCTCTGGCACTGAACATCGCACTGTGTTCAGAAGGGGGATGTGTGGGTAATAGGAAAACGTTACTGGTATGGGACTCAATACTTAGACGGATTGACAGTAGAATTTGTGGTCAGGAACGGGACTCCCGGAAGGTATGTTGCCTTCTTGGTGCCAAGGTCAGGAATGTCACCGATAGAGTTTACAATATTCTGAAGGGGGAGGGTGAGCAGCCAGAAATCGTGGTACATTTTGGCACCAATGATATAGCCAGGAAAGGGACTGATGATCTTAAAAGTGACTACAGATAGTGAGGTTGGAAGCTGAAGAACAGGACGGGTAGAGTAGGGATCACAGGTTTGCTACTGGTGCCACGAGATAGTGAGATGAGGAACAATCAGCGAATGCAGCTTAACACGTGGCTGGACGGTTGGTGCAGGAGAGATGACTACAGATACGTAGACCATTGGGATAAAATCTGGGGAAGGTGGGAACTGTACATGAAGGAAGGGTTGCATCTGAACTGGATGGATACAGATGTCTTGGGTGGGAGATTTGCTCGTGCGATTCGCGAGGGTTTAAATTAGTTTGGCAGGGGCGTGGGAATCGGAGCCACATGTCTGAGAGGTGGTCAGTTGCAGACAGGACAGTGACAGGATATATTGAATCTATCGGAAGATTTCTTAGGCGATGAAACAAAGGGATCAGTTAAAGTGTGTCTGCTTTATTGCAAGGCGTGTCCGTCATGAGAGTAATGAACTTATAGCATGGATCTGGACTTGGAGCTACAATGTTGGGGCCATAACGCAGACGTGGGTGTCACAGGTGCAGGGATGTTTGCTTGATGTTTCAAGGTTTAGAACGTTTAAAATGAAAAGAGAGGGAACAGCCACCGCATTGAGTTTTCTAGAGACCACCTGATAGCAGAAGAGAGAGACTGAAGATCTCATAGGTGGGCAGATTCTGGAAAAATGCAAAAGTAGCAGGATTGTTGTTTTGGTGATTTCAACTTTCCCAATATCAAGTGAACCTCCTAAGTGCAGATGGATCGTATGGAGCCTTTTTGTCAGGTGTGTTCAGGAGGGTTTCCTTACTCAGTGTGTGGAAAGTCCGACGAGGGAAGAGGCAAATTTGAATTTGGTGCTCGGCAACGAGCCAGGACAGGTTTCAGATCTCGCGATAGGAGAGCACTTTGGTGAAAGTGATGACAACTGCCTTACATTTAGCATAGTCTGAGAGAGTGAAAGGTGCAGTTACCGAGGAAAGATATTTAATTGGGGAAAAGGAATTTGTGACCCTATCCGGCAGGAGTTGGGAAGTACAGACTGGGAGCAATTTTTCCACAGGAAGGGCACAGCAGACATGTGGTGATTATTTAAGGAGTCGTTTTTGCGAGTGATGCACAAATATGTTCTTCTGAGAAAGGAAGGAATGGTAAGAGTAAGGAACCTTGGTTGACAAGAGCAGAAGAGCTTATCGTCAAAAGGAAGAAGGCAGCTTACGTAAGGTGGAGGATGCAAGGATCTAGCACAAGTTTAGAGATTACAGGCTTGCTTGAAAGGAGCTCAAAAATGGACTGAGGAGCAGCAGGAGGGGGCACGAAGGAGGCTTGACAAGAAGTATTAGGTAGGATCCAAAGGCATTTCACTCCTACGTGAGGAATAACAGAATGATTAGGGAGAAGGTAGGGCCGATCAGGGATAGTGATGGAAACTTATGCGTGGAGTCTGAGCAGACAGGGGGAAGCCCGAAAAGAGTTTTTTTTGTTGATTAGGTTTTCACCAATGAACAATAACTTGTTGCAAATGAAAACCAAGAGGAGCTGGAATCCAATCTTGACCAGATCAGGGTTGATGAAGATAATGTGCGAGAATTTTTTTGAAAACATTAAGATTAATAACACCCAGGGCCAGACCAGATTTAGCAAAGTCTGCTCCGGGAAGCGAGAAAGGCAGTTGCTAAGCTGCTGGCCAGGATTTGTGCCTCCCCACTCTCCATGGGAATCAAACCGGACGATGGGAAGGAGGCAAATGTTGTTCCACTTTGCAAGAAGAGTAATTGAGAAATCCTTGGCAATTACAGACCGGTCAGTCTCACATCTGTGGTCAGCAAAGATGTGCAAATAATTCTGAGTGATAGGATTTATTACTATTTGGCAAAGCATAGTGAGATTAAAGGCAGCCGGCATGGCTTTGTGTGGAGCAAGTCATGCCTCACAAATATTATTATGCTCTTAGAGGAAGTGACAAGGCAGGTCGATGTAGGTCGAGCAGTGGATGCATTTCAGCAAGGCATTTGACAGGGTTCCTCATGGTAGGCTCATTCAAAAAAGTCAGCAAGTATGGGATATAGGAAGATTTCGCTATTTGGATTCAGAATTGGCTGGCGGACAGAAGGTAGAGCGTGGTTGTAGATGGAAAGTATTCGGCCTGGAGGTAAGTGTTGAGTGGGTTCCCGCAGGGCTCTGTTCTTGTGCTTCAGATCTTTGTAGTTTTTATAAATGACTTGAATGAAGAAGTTGAGGAGTCGATTAGTAAATTTGCAGATAACATAAAGGTTGGAGGTGTCGCCAATAGTATCAAGAGATACTGCAGGGTGCAGCGTAATATAGACAGGATGCAGAGCTGGGCTGAGAAATGGCAGATGGAGTTCAACCTGGATAAATGCGAAGTGATACAGTTTGGAAGGTCTAGCTCGAATGCTGAATATAGGATTAAAGACAGAATTCTTGTCAGTGTGGAGGAACAGAGATGATCTGGGTGTGCAAGTACATAGATACCTCAAAGTTGCTACCCAGGTGGATTGGATTGTTAAGAAAGCATATGGTATTTTGGCTTTCATTAACATGGGTATCGAGATTATCAGCCACGAGGTTTTGCGGCAGCTCTACAAGTCCCCAGTGAGACCACACTTGGAATATTGTGTCCAGTTCTTGTCGCTCTACTGTAGGAAAGATACAGATGCTTTGGAGAGGGTGCAAAGAAGGTTTACCAGGATGCTGCCTGGACTTGAGGGCTTGCCTTATGAAGAAAGTTTAATAAGCTCAGACCTTTCTCTCTAGAGAGACAGACGAAGAGAGGAGACCTAATCGAGTGTACAAAGTAATGAGAACAATAGATAGTGTCAAGAGCCAAAGACTTTTCCGCAGGGCAGGATTGACAGATACGAGAAGTCACAGTTTGATGATATTAGGAGGAACGTGTAAAGGAGACATCAGATGTAAGTTCTTTACGCAGAGAGTTGTAAATGCATGCAATGCGTTGCCAGCTAAGGAGGTGAAAGCGAAGTGATTGGGGACATTTAAGCTCACATGAATAGCAGTGAGTTGAGGGATGCGTAGGTTAAGTTACTATATTTTACATTAGCATTAAGTCTCGGCACAACATCGTGGGCCGAAGAGTCTGTTCTGTGCTGTACCTTTCTATGTTCTACGTTCTAAAGTGATCATCACTTTCTTATTTCCCAGTTCCATCCAAATGGACGTACTGTCATGAATATCCTCCCTAAGCACAACCATAATGCTATCCCTAATCAAAAACGCCACTGAGATTCGTCTCTGATTCCCCCTTTCTATCCTTCCTCTTACATCTATACCCTGGAATATTACGCTGCCAGTCCTATCCATTCCTGAGCCACGTTTCTGTTATGCCCATGATATCGCAGTCCCATAATTAAAACCATGCCATGAGCTCAGTTGCCTTCCCTGTCAGGCCTTTTGCATTGAAATAAATGCAGTGTAAATGGTCAGTCGTACCTCATTCTGTGATTTGCCCTTGCCTGCCTTGACTGTTTGATTTCTGGACAGTATCAGCCTCAGAATTCTCTCTTTTCTCAATATGTCTTTGGATTTAACCCCACTCCCTCACTGGTTTAATGCCTCCCGAGAAGCATCAGCAAATCCTCCATTCCAATTCAGATACAATCCGTCCTTCTTATGCAGGTCAATTCTACCACTGCAGAGATCCCAATGATCCAAAAGCGGGGAACTTCTCCCTTGCACAAGGTCCTTCGTCACACGTTCATCGTCTCTATCATAATATTCCTGTTCTCACTAGTATGTGGCACTGGGAGCAATTCAGATATTATTACGCACATGGAGCTACTTTTTTTGACTTCCAGGATAATTTGCTATATTTTCTCATCAGAACTTCATCCTTTTTTTCCTTCCTGTGTCATTGGTATCAATGTACAATGATCTCCTATGGACTATTCTTCCCTTTTCACAATATTTTGCACCCTCTGTGGTTCTAAGGCACCACCCCATTCTGATGTTTCACTCTCAGCTACAGAAACGGCAGTCAATGCTCCTGACTAGACAGTCCCCTATCACCATCGATTACCTGGAACCTTATATACCTCTCATTGCACTAGGGTCAGTTTCAGTGACAGTAACTTGGCTGTCAGTGCTACATTCTCCCGAGAGTCTGTGACCCCGATGTTTTTTGAAACAGTATACATATTTGAGACGGAAATAGCCATAGGCGAATCCTGCACTAACTGCCCTCTACTCCTACCCTTCAGAGAGTTTACCCATCTACCTGACAGGATGTGAAGTTTTCCTACCTTTCTGAAACTGCCAGCTACCAAACCCCCGATTTCCATAAATTCATCATAACATTTAACGACCGCTCCCTCTGATCCATGAAATCCTATTTGATTTGCCTGCTCACTTCCTGCAGACAATCATCAGCTCATTAAAATTCTCCATAATCTCCCACGTCCACCAGAAAGACACATCACTCTATGAATGGCCGTCTCTGCACCCTAACATCCACAGACCCAGAAAAAGGCAGTCTTACTGCTTCACAAAATATTACTCTAGAATATATTAGAACTAATAATTTATAATTTAGAGATTTAATCAACATATCATAAGATGTTTATTTAAAGAAATAAACTCTCACCGCACTGAATGTTATAGCTTTACTAAAATGAAAAAGACGAAGGTTTATCTTTTAAGAGACTGAAACCCACTGAGCTGTGAGTCACAGAGGTGAACAGCACGTAATAGAACCTACTGTCAAATTTGTCCATGCCGAACAGATATCCTCACCTAATCTAGTCCATTTTTCCAGCACCCTTCTAATCTGTTTCAAATAAGTATCCAGGTGCCTTTAAAATGCTCTAATTGTACGAGTCCCCACCACTTCCTCTGGCAGCTCATTCCATACACCCACCAACCTCCGCGTGAAAAAGTTGTTCCTTAGTTCCCTTTTATATCTTTGCCCTCTCACCCAAACCTACACCCTTTATTTATGGACTCCCCTACCCCAGGAAAAATAACTTTTCTGATAATGCTATGCAAGCCCCTCATGACTTTATACACCTCTATGACGTCACCTCTCAGCCTCTGATGCTCCAGGGAAAAACGTCCCAGCCTATGCGGCCTCTTCCTACAGCTAAAACCCTCTAACCATGCCAGCATTCTTGTAATTTTTTTGAACCCTTTCAAGTTTCACAACATCCTTCCGATAGGCCGAGAACAGAATTGAACACAATTTTCCAAACATATCCTAACCATTGCAACATGACCTTCCAACGACTATACTCAATGATCTGACCAATAAAGGGAAGCAGACCAAACAACTTCTTCGCTATTCCATCTACCTGCGACTCCACTTTAAAAGAAATATGAACCTGCACTGCAAGGTCTATTTGTTCAGCAACAACACCTAGGAAGTTTCCATTAAATATAAATATAAGATAATCAGAGGCTGAGATAGGGTGGACAGAGCTTTTCTTTTCAAATATGGTGACGGCGAGTAGGAGGGGGCATATCTTTAAATCGAGGGATGATAGATATATGACAGATATCAAAGGTAGTTTCATCACGCAGAGAGAAGTAAGGGTATGGAATTCTTTGCCTGCAACGGTAGTAGATTCGCCAACTTTAAGTACATTGAAGTCATCATTGGACAAGCATATGGACGTACTTGGAATAGTGCAGGTTAGATGGGCTTCAGTTTGGTTTGACAAGTCTGTGCAACATCGAGGGCCGAAGGACCAGTACTGCGCTGTGTTGTTCTATATTCTATGTATCAGTCCAGCTAAGATTGCTTTTCCAAAATAAAGCACCTCTCATTTACCTGAATTGAACTTCATCTACCACTGTTCAGCCCATTGGTCCATCCAATTAAGATGCCATTGCAATCCGAGGTAACCTTCTTCACTGTCCACGACACCTCCAATTTTGGTGTCCTCTGCAAACTTACTAAGTATACCTCCTATGTTCATATCCAAATCATTTATAAGTACGATGAAAATTAGTGGACCCAGCACCGATCCTTGTGGCACTTCACTGGTCTCAGATCTCCAATCTGAAAAGCAACACTTCATCACCATCCTTTGTCTTCTAACTTTGAGCCAGCACTGTATTCAAATCGCTAAATCTCCCTGTATTCAATGAGGTCTAACCATGCTAACCAGTCTCCTATTGGGAACCTTGTCGATCGTCTTACTGAAGTCCATATTGATTATGTCCACAAATTGGCCATCATCAATCCTCTTAGTTACTTCTCCAAAGAACCTCATGTTTGTGAGACACGATTTCCCACACACAAAGCTATGCTGACTATCACTAATCAGTCCTTCCCTTTCCAAATACTGTAAATCCTCTCCCTCACGATTCACTCCCACAACTTGCGCGGCACCTACATCTGGCTCACCGTTTGATAGTTCCATAGCTTGTCCTTACCACCTTTCTTAACCAACTACTCGTCTTCTGACATCTCACCTTTGGCTATCAATGAGGCAAATATCTCAGCAAGGAGTCCAGCAATCGCCTTCCTAACTTCCGACAGAATTCAAGGGGACACCTGATCATGTTCTGAGAAGTTACCAAACTTTATGCATTACAACACACCCAGCATTTCCTCCTCTATAAGTTGAATATTTTCAAATTGTCACCCTCTATTTCCCCAAATCCATACCTTCCATCTCCTTCTTTACAGTAAGCACTGATGTCAAATATTCGGTTAGTATCTACCCCATCTCCTGTGGCTCCACTTATAGGCTGCCTCGTTGCTCTTTGAGGGATCCAGTTCTGTCTCTAGTTACCGTTTTGTTCTTAAGACATTTATATAAAAGAAATTCCTTTGGATTATTCTTACCTATTTGACAAAGCTATCTTATGTTCCCTTTTTGCCGTCTTGAGTTCCCTCTTAAGTTACTTCTACTGTCTTTGTAATCTCAGGATCTTTTGGATTTTTGGATTTGAATAAATGCAAACTTTTACGTCCTGATAAAGGAAACGAGGGCAGTCGAGCCTTGATTAGTGATAGAGAACAAAGACACCAGAGGGTTCAGGTCTTTTAAGATTGCGTCACATGTAGACAGGGTAGTTAAAAAGCTGTTGAAACACATACCTCCATTTTTGAGATCTTTGAGTATAGGAAATCGCTGTGATGCGGTTATACAGAATGTTGGTGAGGCTTCTTCTGAAATTCTGTTTCCAATTCTGGTTGCGCTGTGACCTGGAGGATATTATTAAATTGGAACTGGTTCAGAAGAGATTTGCCAGGATGTTGATGGGAATGGATGATTTGAATTATAAGCAGAGGCTGGATAGATTGGAACTACTTCAGAATCCTTAAGGGGGAGGGTTTGCAGCCAGAAGTCGTGGTGCACATTGGCACCAACGACATAGGTAGGAAGAGGGGTGGGGAGATCATTCAAGAGCTCAAGGAGTTAGGCTGGAAGCTAAAAGCTAGGACAGACAGAGTCGTCATCTCTGGGTTGATACCGGTGCCACGTGACAGTGAGGCAAAGAATAGGGAGAGAGTGCAGTTGAACACGTGGCTGCAAGGCTGGTGTAGGAGGGAGGGCTTCAGATATTTGGACAATTGGACTGCATTCTGGGGAAGGTGGGACCTGTACAAACAGGACGGGTTGCACCTGAACCAGAAGGGCACCAATATTCTGGGGGGTAGGTTTGCTAGCACTCTTCGGGGGGGTTTAAACTAATTTGGCAGGGGGATGGGATCCGGACTTGTAGTCCAGCAAGTAGGTTAGCTGTTTGTCAGGATGCCCAAGACTGTAGGGAGGCTGTGGAGAAGGTAGCACTGACAGGGACTACTTGCGGACACAGAGATGGGCTCAAGTGCGTATACTTCAACGCAAGGAGTATCAGAAATAAGGTGGGTGAACTTAAGGCGTGGATCGGTACCTGGGACTACGATGTTGTGGCCATCACGGAAACATGGATAGATGTGGGACAGGAATGGCTGTTGGAGGTTCCTGGTTACAGGTGTTTCAGTAAGATTAGGGAGGGTGGGAAAAAAGGAAGGGGGGGTGGCATTGCTAATTAGAAATGGTATAACGGTTGCAGAAAGGAAGTTTGAGGGGGATCTGCCTCTGGAGGTAGTATGGGCTGAAGTCAGAAATAGGAAAGGTGCAGTCACCTTGTTGGGTGTTTACTATAGGCCCCCCAATAGCAGCAGAGATGTGGAGAAACAGATTGGGAAACAGATTTTGGAAAGGTGCAGAAGCCACAGGGTCGTAGTCATGGGCGACTTCAACTTCCCAAATATTGATTGGAAGCTCTTTAGATCAAGTAGATTGGATGGGGCGGTGTTTGTGCAGTGTGTCCAGGAAGCTTTTCTAACGCAGTATGTAGATTGTCCAACCAGAGGGGAGGCCATATTGGATTTGGTACTCGGTAATGAACCGGGACAAGTGGTGGGCTTGTTAGTGGGTGAACATTTTGGTGATGGTGACCACAATTCTGTGACTTTCACCTTGGTTATGGAGAGAGATAGGTGCGCACAACAAGGTAGATTTTATAATTGGGGGAAGGGAAATTACGATGCTGTAAGGCAGGATTTGAGGAGCATACGTTGGGAGCTTAGGCTGTCAGGGAAGGATGTGGTGGAAATGTGGAACTTTTTCAAAGAGCAGATACGACGTGTCCATGATATGTATGTACCTATCAGGCAGGAAAGAAATGGTCGTGTGAGGGAGCCTTGGTTGACGAGAGAGGTTGAATGTCTGGTAAAGAGGAAGAAGGAGGCTTACATAAGGTTGAGGAAACAGGATTCAGACAGAGCAGTGGAGGGATACAGGATAGCCAGAAGGGACCTGAAGAAAGGGATTAGGAGAGCTAAGAGAGGGCATGAAAAATCGTTGGCGGATAGGATCAAGGATAACCCCAAGGCATTTTATGCGTATGTGAGAAACCTGAGAATGACGAGAACGAGGGTAGGTCCGATCAAGGACAGTAGTGGGAGACTGTGTATTGAGTCGGAAGAGATAGGAGAGGTCTTGAACAAGTACTTCTCTTCAGTATTTACGAACGAGAGGGACCGTATTGTAGAAGAGGAGAGTGTGAAATGGACTGGTAAGCTAGAAGAGATACCTGTTAGGAAGGAAGATGTGTTGGACATTTTGAACAACTTGAGGATAGACAAGTCCCCCGGGCCTGACGGGATATATTATAGGATTATGTGGGAAGCAAGAGAGGAAATTGCAGTACCGTTGGCAATGATCTTCTCGTCTTCACTGGCAACGGGGGTGGAACCAGGGGACTGGAGAGTAGCGAATGTTGTGCCCCTGTTCAAAAAAAGGGAATAGGGATAACCCCGGGAATTACAGGCCTGTTAGTCTCACTTCTGTGGTAGGCAAAGTAATGGAAAGGGTACTGAGGGATAGGATTTATGAGTATCTGGAAAGACACTGCTTGATTAGGGACAGCCAGCACGGATTTGTGAAGGGTAGGTCTTGCCTTACAAGTCTTATTGAATTCTTCGAGGAGGTGACCAAGCATGTGGATGAGGGAAGAGCAGTGGATGTAGTGTACATGGATTTTAGTAAGGCATTTGATAAGGTTCCCCATGGTAGGCTTATGCGGAAAGTCAGGAGGCATGGGATAGAGGGAAATTTGGCCAATTGGATAGAAAACTGGCTAACCGGTCGAAGGCAGAGAGTGGTGGTAGATGGTAAATATTCAGCCTGGAGCCCAGTTACAAGTGGAGTTCCGCAGGGATCAGTTCTGGGTCCTCTGCTGTTTGTAATTTTTATTAATGACTTAGATGAGGGAGTCGAAGGGTGGGTCAGTAAATTTGCAGATGATACGAAGATAGGTGGAGTTGTGGACAGTGAGGAGGGCTGTTGTCGGCTGCAGAGGGACTTAGATATGATGCAGAGCTGGGCTGAGGAGTGGCAGATGGAGTTCAACCCTGCCAAGTGTGAGGTTGTCCATTTTGGAAGAACAAATAAGAATGCGGAATACAGGGTTAATGGTAGGGTTCTTAGTCAGGTGGAGGAACAGAGGGATCTTGGGGTCTATGTACATAGATCTTTGAAGGTTGCCACTCAGGTGGATAGAGTTTGTAAGAAGGCCTATGGAGTATTATCGTTCATTAGCAGAGGGATTGAATTCAAGAGTCGTGAAGTGATGTTGCAGCTGTACAGGACTTTGGTTAGGCCACAGTTGGAGTACTGTGTGCAGTTCTGGTCGCCTCACTTTAGGAAAGATGTGGAAGCTTTGGAGAGGGTGCAGAGAAGATTTACCAGGATGTTGCCTGGAATGGAGAGGAAGTCGTACGAGGATAGGTTGAGAGTTCTCGGCCTTTTCTCGTTGGAACGGCGAAGGATGAGGGGTGGCTTGATAGAGGTTTATAAGATGGTCAGAGGAATAGATAGAGTAGACAGTCAGAAACTTTTTCCCCGGGTATAACAGAGTGTTACAAGGGGACATAAATTTAAGGTGAAGGGTGGAAGGTATAGGGGAGATGTCAGGGGTGGGTTCTTTACCCAGAGAGTGGTGGGGGCATGGAATGCGCTGCCCGTGGGAGTGGTAGAGTCGGAATCATTGGCGACCTTTAAGCGGCATTTGGATAGGTACATGGATGGGTACTTAATCTAGGTTAGAAGTTCGGCACAACATCGTGGGCCGAAGGGCCTGTTCAGTGCTGTATTGTTCTATGTTCTATGTTCTACTTTCACTGGAACGAAGGAGTCTGAGGGGTGATCATATTAGAGGTCTATAATATCAAGAGGGGGACCGATAATGTCAATAACCGGTTTCCTTTCCATGGATTGGTTGGATTACCGGGTCTGTTTTGGTGCTGTATATCGTTATGACTAGCTCTCGCTGTCTGTGAATTCCTCTATCTTCACAACTCTCTTACTGTCACCTCATCCATGAGGGTACACGATTCAAGACTGGGTAAATACTTTTTAAGGTGAGAGGAGAAAGGCTTTAAGAAGACGTTCGGATTTTATTTTTTTTATTTTTGTACAGATAGTGGTTCATGAAATGAGCTTCCAGAGTTAGTGGTAGTTGTGAATACAATTACAATTGTAGGGTTGCACAGTGGCTCAGTGGTTCGCATTGCTGCCAGAGCGCTAGGGTCCCAAGTTCGATTCCAGACGTGGGCGACTGTCTCTGTGGGGTTTCCACATTCTTCCCGTGTCTGCGTGAGTTTCTTCCAGGTTCAGTGATGTGTATGTTAGGTGAATTAGTCATAGGTGGATATAGAGTAGGGTAATTGGATTCTTTGAGAACGACCTTTGGGCAGCGACGTTATTTGAATGGGTTTGGACAAAGCGGAGGCACTTGGAAATAGTTCAGTTTGAAGTGATTGTTGACGTGGATTGGTTGGATGACCGGATCTATTTTGGTTCTGTATATCTCGACGACTAACTCTCATTATCTGTGAATTCCTCTATCTTCACAAATCTATCACAGTCACCTCATCCAGCCTCAGAACTCCTCCTTATCTCTAATTCTTCTGCAGGCTCAAAACCCACACTAGCTCTTCTGTCACAACCATCTCTATCTCTGTGACTTTCTTGAACCTCACAGTTCTCCCGAACGCTAATCTCTTCCAGCCTCACTATCCTCCTGATCTCTAATCTCTTCGCCACTCACCAAGCCCTGCTATATGTGCAATTCTAACCTTGAGAATACCCTCTTTTTACTTCGCATGTGACGATGGCACTATCAGATTCCTGTACCCTCTCCACAGGCTCCAGAATTTCGTCCTGAACCCCTCCATCTCACTTTACTCCCAAAATCGTCAAACAATCATTTGTCATCTTATCTAATATCACCTCTCTGACCTGATTTCAAATGTGACTTGTCATATTTCTCTGTCAATCATCTCAGTGGTCTACAAGACAAAAAGGACTGTGTGGTCTATTTTGTCTGTGACAAAGAAAAATACTACTAACCTAGCCAAATCTACTTTCCAGTAGTTGGTCCAAAGTGTTATCTGTCATGCCATCGCCAGTGTACACATAAATACATATTAAATGTTTTCGGGATTCCTGTGTCTCCCACCCTTACAGACAGTGATGGCATGACCCACAAAAAAACGGAGCAGCTGGGTCTGTCCATCCAGAGATCACTTTCACGTTGGTAAATTTGGCAGGATCCCAGACAGAGTGTATAGGAGATTTACCAGGATGGTTCAAAGAATGGTTAATTTTAGTTGCAGAAACATGGGTTTTGATGATACGCATCAAGTATATCCATCTGCAAGAAATTGACTCTTCTTCTCAACCTCTCCCTTGCCTGGGCTGGTATAACCTTCAGGTTAAAATACCACCAGACATCTCTCCCTAATGAGAGTGCAGCCTTATGGTCTGCTAAGGCAATGCTGTCTTTACCTTTTACAAAGTGATGCCACAGTTCCTCGGGGGTCGGGAGAGGGAATGCGGAAGGTGGTGGATGGGACACCACTCAGGCACAGTGCTTTGTCCTGGAGGATGTTCACTTTCTTTCATATTGTTGGGAGCTGCACTGAAGCAGACAAGTGGAGAATTGTCCAACGCAATCCTGTTGTGATCTTATAGATAGCAAACAGACATTGGGGAATCAGGGGTTTGGAGAAACTGAAATTGCTCTCCTTGTAGCAAAGGAAATTGAGGGGAGCTGTGAGATAGGCGTTTACAAAAGATATACATCAAGTTGATAAACTTAACACTCATCAGCTCATCATAAAAGGATTACAGGACAGATATTGAAGATTTCGGGGAGATCTATTTGAAAGTGGTTCGATTCAAAGGAAAACTTTTATGCAGCAAATGAGAACGAACTGGAAAACAATACTCATATACAATGCAAATATCCAGGTCCTGATGAATAGAGTAATTCTGTTAGAGTTTGGCGTTGCAATTACTGCGATTACCATCTGAATGTCCACCTGTAATATCCTGTAATACAAGTTTATAAAAACCGCCATTGTCAGTTAAGATTGGAAACTCAAACCATCCCCTCCTCCTGCCACAGAATGACTGGAGACATTACCCCTTGTAGACATCAGCAGTCAATACAGGGGAAATACTATGTTGGTTTCTATGAGTTTGCACCTTGGGACTTCATGTGACTGAGCAGAACAGATTTTTGACACATGGGACAGAATATTCCAAGAGTTGGTGAGATGCAGTGAGCAGGATTTGCTTCATTTCATTCCTTCGGAGTGCCGCTGCACCTCATGAATAAGACACTTGGTGTGAAAGGCGAATGCAGTTTGATGGGCAGGTTATCGCCATTCTGAAGAATGGTCAGCAATGCCTTTGCAGTCATTCCATAGAGTATCCCGAAAAGGATAACAACTGAGCATGCTGCTCACTGTCCAGAACTCCCAGGAAATGTTTAGAAGAATAAGGTGGGAAATCTTCAAGAAAAATATAACATTAATTTTCCAAAAGGATTATAATACAGAGAGATATTCACAGGAGAAGTGAGCAACAAGCTCAAAAATGGAATATAGTTTGGAAAATTGTGAAGTTGTTCATTTTGGCGGAGATAATAAAAGAACAGAGTACTATTTAAATGGTGTAAACTGTAGAAAGCTACAGGTAATTGCGCAGAAAACACAGAAAGCTAGCATGCAGTTACAACAGGTCATCAAGAAGGTGAATAAGAATGTTGTTCCTTATTTAAAGGGATTTGCAGTATAAGTGTTTGGAGTATATACTTAGGGCAACTGTCCGAAATGCGTATGAGTCCGCATCTGGAGTAATGTAAGGCGTTTTGGTCCGTTTATTTAATGAAATGCATCATTTCACTTGAGGCATTTCAGAGAACATTGACTGGTATAATCCCTGATTTGGAGGGATTATCATTTAAGCAATGGCTGTTGAAATTGTGAATCTTCTCCCTGGCTTTTGGGAGAATGAGAGGTGATCGGATTGAAACATATGTGATTCTTAAGGGGTTTGACAGGGTAAATACTCAGAAGATGTTTCCAAACATGGGGGTGTCCAGAACCAGATTCTACATGATTCACGGAATCAGTAGTTCTGTTTCGGATTCATCAGGCTTACGGCAACACAGACACGGGTAGGGGGTTTCCGTAGCAATGGAGCTGGGGTGAGGAGGAGATAAGCAACATTTAAGAGATTGTATTTCCTGTTGTTTGTGATTGTGTAGATGTCTGATCAGACGCTTACTTTGGGGTCAGAATTGCGAGCAATACTGTGCAGAGTGTAGTTCTGCCTCAGAGAGATCCCAGTGAGAGGGAGGGGCTCAGCTGTAAGCGAAATTAATTTGTAATAGCAACTGAACGCATTGGGTTCAAACATTGCAACGTTTCATTGGAAGAATTTACACTGAATCGGGTAGAAAAAGCGTGATAAGCATTTGATAACTGTAACAGTGCAGCAATGGAGAGAGATTCGAATAGATTAGATTACATACAGTGTAAAAACAGTCCCTTCGACCCAACCAGTGTACACCGACGCTCCGAAGACTAACCCAACCAGACCGATTTCCATCTGACTAATGTACCGAACACGACAGGTAATTTAACATGGCTAACTCACCTGACCTGCATATCTTTGGACTGTGGGAAGAAACCAGAACACCCGGAGGAAGCCCACGCAAACACGAGGAGAATGTACAAATTCCTCAGCGACAGTCACCCAAGGCTGGAATCGAACCTGGGACCCTGGTGCTGTGAGGCAGCAGTGCTAAACACAGTGCCATTATGCCACCTTGTGAGCATGATGAGGAGGTACAGCTGTGCATTGTTAAAGTACATGTGAAACCCAACACGATATTTTGAACGATGTCACCTCCTGGAAGTATGCAGGTGTGAAACAGGAGGGACTAATGATACATCCTGGAGGGACACCAAATACAAGGACTAAAGGAAACGGAGAGTGGAGATGGAGCAAGAGTTCAGAATGATAGTGAGGTCAAATATTAGATTTAGCAGAATGGGTGAGAAGGACATAACTAGAAAAAAACAGACAGACAGAACAAGGAACAGTACCCGTGATATGGTGAGGGAGACTGATGATGATGAGGAGAGGGCAAAGTTTTTTTTAGATTACTTACAGTGTGGAAACAGGCCCTTCGGCCCGACAAGTCCACACCGCCCCGCCGAAGCGCAAACCACCCATACCCCTACATTTACCCCTTACCTAACACTACGGGCAATTTAGCATGGCCAGTTCACCTGACCTGCACATCTTTGGACTGTGGGAGGAAACCGGAGGACCCGGAGGAAACCCACGCATACACGGGGAGAACGTGCAAACTCCACACAGTCAGTCGCCTGAGGCGGGAATTGAACCCGGGTCTCTGGCGCTGTGAGGCAGCAGTGCTAACTACTGTGCCACCGTGCCACCCACGAGTTGTAGTGTAGTGTCTGTAGTTTAATGAGGCGAGGAGAAAGGGTCAAGATGAACTCTAATTAAGCTTGACAAGAAAATGGAGAAAGCTGTTAGGTTAAGACTAAAACGATGAGCATCACGTGAGGCAGTTTAGCTTGGTCGGCTAGTGGAAGGGATGGAAGCAGCAGAGGCAGCTGATCGGACTGTCTCAGATAAACCGCATGTGCTGCTCACTTGTTGGGGAGAATGGAGAAGACAGGATGATAGACAGTGTTTAACAAATAAACAAATCCTGGGTTGGTGAGATTTAAAATGAGTGTAAAAAACCTGATGCATTGAACTTCGATCCAGAATATTAAAATGTACAACTGAAGTCCGGATTCGATGGTGGAATCTGAATTCAATAAAAAATACAACTGGAATTAAGAATCGACTGATCTCCATTGAACAATTGCCAATGGCAGAATCAATCCCGAATGCCCTCCCGGGAAAGATGACTGCCAATGTAGCAGTGGCCCAGCAAGCTACTCATTGTCTTCATAACTGTAAAGTCTCAGCAAAGAAAATAATCTGGATGGACCACATGACATCTACCAAGGCACCAGAAAATACAACCACAGAATCAGCCCTCTCGACCCTGCAAATTTCTCTTCACTAACATCTGGCGCTAGTGCGAATATGTGGACAGCTTGACATAGTCTTACTCACTGAATCATAAATTACTGACAATAACGAGAACCTACTATCACCATTCCTAGATATGTCCTATCCCCCCAGCAGGACAGACCAGACTGAGGTTGTGGCACAGTGGTGTACAGACAGGAAGGACTTGCCCAGAGAGTACTCAGCATTAACAGAAGACGGCAGGATGTCTCATGGCTCCTGCTGATTACCATATACCGTCCTCCCTCGGCTGATGAATCAGTACTCCTTCATATTGAGCAACACTTGTAGGAAGCACTGAGGGTGTAAATGGAGCCAACCGTACTCTGGGTATGGGTTTTCAATATGCACCACTAACAGTAACTCAGCAACAGGAATAGTGACTCAGCTGGTTGGGTCGTAAAGGACGTAGCTGCTCAACGTGGCCTGCAGCAGGTGGTGAGCGAGCCAAGACGAGGGAAAAACGTTGTTATGAATTGACCAGCTACAGATAAATCTGTCCATAACAGCAGCAGTAAAAACGACCATCACACAGTCCTTTGGATACAATGCCTTGCATTCAAGTGGAAAGTAGTCTCCAGTGTGTTTACAGACACAACCACTTTGCTGAATGGGATATTTTTCGATCAGATGGCGGGCCTCAAAACGGGGCATCTCTAAGGCACTGTGGAACAACAATAGCAGAATTGCAATCCAGCATAACCTGAAATCTCATGGCCTGGCATACTCCCCACTTAACCATTACCATCAAAATAGTGGATCAATCCTGTTTCAGTGCAAAGTGCAGGATGGTATGCTAGGAGGACCGTCAGGCATACCTAAAAGAGGTAGGTGAAAGTGAGGACTGCAGGTGATGCAGATCAGAGACAAAATTAAAGTATGCTGGAAAAGCACAGCGGGTCAGGCAGCATCTGAGGAGCAGGAAAATCAATGTTCTGGGCAGGGTCCTTTCAACAAGATGAAAGAATCCTGCCAAAAACTTCCATTTTCCTGCTCCTCAGATGCTGCCTGACGCGCTGTGCTTTTCCAGCACCACTGTAATCTTGTATCATACCTAAAAGACCTACCAAACCAGCATGCCAATCAGCACAAGCGACAAGAAATAGAAATGAGCGATCCCACAACCAATGGATTAAATCTGAGCTCTGCAATTCTGCAACACTCAGTCATGAATGGTGATGGACAATTTAACAACTCATTGGAGGAAGCATCACAGAATATCCCCACCCTTACTGATGGAGGGGCCTCACACATTAATGTAAAAGCTAAGACGACAGCTTTTGCAGCAATTTTCCATCTCAGCCTTTTCCACTGGTTCCCAGCATCATAGATGCTCAACCGATCATTTCAGTTCAAATAATATCAAGAAATGGACAAAGAGTGTAAGGGGTATGAGCCCTGCCAACATTCGGGCTACGGTTCTGATGGCTTGTGCTCCAGAACTTTCCAACCACAAACCCGAGTACCGCTCCAGCACTGGCATCGACTGACAATGTAGAACGCTGCCTGGGTATGTTCAATGCAGAAACACAGGAAACAGCCAACCCAGCTAATTTCCATCTATCAGTCCACACTCGATCAGTAGTAAAGTAATGGAAGGTGTCGCCAACAGTGATCTCAAGCAGCAGCTGCTCAGCAATAACCTGCTCAGTGATGCCCAGTTTAGGTTCTGCCAGGGCCATTCAATTCCTGAGCCTTTTGCAGACGTGATTCAAAAAACGGTCAAACAGCTGAATTCCAGAGATGAGCTGAGGGTGACAGCCTAAGCCAAATAGAAAAAGTACAAACTGTTTTGATTTGCACACATGTTGTCTCATCTTCTGACTGAATGATCTGTAACATCTCTGACCGAACGAAATTTTGGGAACACCTTCACCACAGTAAGTGCAGCAGTACAAGGAAGTCAAACATCACATTCTCCAAAGCAACCGTAGCATTGATCATTGGTATCTGTGGAGGGAGAAACACAGCTGATGTTTAAGCGAGTGCAAAATGAATTACAGTAAATGAAAATGGTGCAGAATTTGACAGTCAGAAATGGAAGGAAAATCCACTTTTTTTGGAAAAACGAATTATTGATCGTTACAGATATTGTTGAAAATGTAATCCGTTATGATTGCAGTAAATGCTCAGAGGCTGAGCAGCAATGGAAGACTCATTTATAACAGTTCTGTGAAAGTAACAGTAATGCACTAAGCAAGCCAACACGTTGCGTCCGAAGACTCTAACATCCCCTCGCACATCACCAAGGACATTTAGCTCCTGGGCCTCCTCCACACCCAAATCCAAAGCATATGATGCCTGGAAGAAGAATGCCTCATCTTCCGCCCTTGCTACCCTCCGATGACATGGGATCAATGTGGATTTGAACAGTTTCCACATTTCCCTTCCCCCCACTTCATCTTCGACACAAATTTCCAACTTGGCACCGCCCTCTTGACATGTCTTTCCAGTCCATTTTCCTTCCCACCGATCAGCTGCTACCTGACCTGCTGTGCTTTTCAGCATCACGCTCTTGGACTTTGAAAACATCCTGACTCTGGCACATTGTGTAAATCCTGCGCTATCACTCCCTGTCAAGGAAGGCTGCGCATCCGTGCTGCTGCAGCTTGCTGCTCACAAACTTGACAGCCGAGGATCACTACCCTCCAATAAAGATTCCGGCGCTCACTCGGGCCTATTGCCATCTGAGGCAAACACAGGCCTTAGATTTTCAAATTTGTGTTTTCCAATGTGCTCTAAATTGCTGTAAAACTTCTGAGCACATACCAACACCATTTCCCTCCCTCTTCCTGCTGTTCATTTCTTACCTTTCGAGTGTTCTGCACATTCACATTCGCAATGCCTTGTTCACCACAATATTGTGCTGCTCGCGAGGCTGATCATTGTTGTCAAGTATAGCTCCGCCCCTCATTCACTCCGATTGTTTGGCGCTCTAATCTAGCGTCCTGTCCTCTTATTGGTCCCGCATTGACATCAATCACCCGTGGCCCATTGTGGGCTGTTGCATGCACAGCGCTTCTGCTTTACTCCTGTTCATCAGGTAGAAGAGAGAAGGATCATTCCTGTTTCTCCCATTGTCAGAAAATAACAACAACTAATTGCATTGTATGTAGCTTTCGACATTGACGATTCTCCTAAAGTGCTTCATGAATGATGGAAATGTTAATTAAAGAGAACGATTTAAAATTCATCTTAAAGGAGGTCAGATCGGTTAGGGAGGATATCGCAGAAGATTGTGTCCTCGGCAGCTCCAATCTTGGACTGATGTAGGTGGGGAACAGTTTACAATGGAGACAGTTAGTGGCTAACAGTAGGTTGACAACCCCTTGCCCTAGCCCACTACCCACACACCACATCTTCTTATCGCAGCCTTCCATTATACACTATCTAGGGTTAGCCACTAACATCTCCATTAACAGCTATTCACCCTCCCCGCCACATCATTATCCATTCCTTTACACAACCATTCTTATCGCTCTATCCCCGCCTATCCTTTATTCCTTATATCCGCCCCACCCTACCCTACCTTCTGCAGAAAAACCAATATTTATTTTCTGGTAACATCAGCTCAGGATCACTGAGATCTGAAACTTTATCTTTGATTTCTCTTCACATATGTTGCTAGAACTGCTGACCTTTGCCAGAACCTCCTGGTTGTTGTTTCTGATTACAGCATTCACAGTTCTTTTAGTTTTAATTTACCGGGAGTTTGTAAATCATGTGTAGCAGTGTCCGTCACTGTCTCTGCAGTCTCGCCCACTCCCTTCACACTCACTGAATGCCCCCTCACAGTGACTCTGCGCCTGGCCAGATCATGGTCACGTGCCATGCTGCTGCTCTCTCTCATTGACTGCAGGGCCACACCAACTCTCCTTCTCTTAGTTGGTGAGCTGCTGTCAATCAGCCAGGCACCGTTGTGAGGTGAGTGGTGGGATCGTCCTTCTCTCTGCCCTGCGATGAGCTTCGTTATTGAAATGGGGAAATAGGACAGAGCACAGGGGTTGGGGGCTATACAACCCATGGGGGCTGTTTTCTCTCCGTCTGGAGTTGCTGAAAATCTGTCGCAATTCCCCTGTCATTTGCCCATAGCCCTCCAAATCGTTCCTTAAAAATGTGAATTCCAAATCTGTTTGAGACTAACTGCTGAATCTGTTTCCAGCTGCCATTCAGACTGTTCCAGATGCTCAGAACTTACTGAGTAAAATAATCTTCACATTTTAACCCTGCATTATTTGTCAATTATCTGAAAGTAGTTTCTAAAAATTGTATCAGTGTTGACAATTCCTCTCTGTTTGCAAATTAAATATCCTGGAAACAAATCTGCACCTGGTCGAAATTACTGATTCACCTTCTCAGCTCTAAGAACAATTATCTGAGCTTCTGCTGGCTCTCCATTAAAGAGGAATGCAGATTATTTTAATTTATTAGTGTCATACAGAAGTTCAGCACAATTTGTCCAAGCCAACTAGAAATCCTAAGCAAATGGAGTACTATTTGCCAGCTATTGGTCCATATCCCTCGAACCCCTTCATATTCATAAACCCAATCGGATGCCTTTTAAATGTTGTAATTGTATCAGCCTCCACTACTTGATCTGGCAGCTCAATCCATACATAGACCAAACTCAGTTTGAAAGGGATGCCCCTGAAATCCCTTTTAAATATTTTCCCTCTCAACTTTAACCCATTTGCTCGTGTTTGGACACCCCCACCCTGGGGAGAAAATACCCCGGCTGTTCACCTTTTCCATGCCCCTCATGAATTTATAAATCTCCATTAGGTCACCTGTCAGTCTTTGACTCTCCGGAGAAAATAGACCCAGGTTATTCAGCCTTTCCCCGTCGCACAAATCCTCCAACCCTGTCAATGTCTTGTCTGATCCCTTTCACATTTCACACCATCCTTCCGAGAACTGGGAAATTCGAACTTAACATTGAATTCCAGAAGTGTCTTAATCAATGTCCTTTTCAGCCACAATATGACGTCACAACTTTTGTATTCAATGTATTGACCAATACACCTAATGGTACCAAATGCTGCATTGAATCCCCTGCCTACCTGCAACTCTACTTTCAAGAAAAAATGAACCTGCACATCATGGACGTTTTGTTCAGCAGAACTCGCCAGGACCTTACCATTGATTGCATAAATCCTACTCTGGTTTGCCTTTCTAAAATGCAGCAGCTTACATTTATCTAAATTGATTTCCGTCATCCATTTCACAGTCCATTGGCCCATCTGATCAATATCCTGTTGTATCTGAACTAACTTCCATCACAGTCCACTACCCCTCCAATTTTGATATAATCTGTAGCCGACTGATCATACCACATATATTCACATCCAAGTTATGTATGTAAGTCATTCTCTAATGTCGCTGAAGGAAGGAATTTGCCATCCTTATCTGATCTGGCTTACATGTGACTCCTGACCTATAGCAACATGGCAGTCTCTTAACTGCCTTCTGGTTAATTATGGATGGACAATAAATGCTGACCCAGCCAGTGACGTCCTCATCCTATGAATAAATGGAAAAAAAACAAGGTTAAGTTTTATTCCTTCTCTAGTAGGTATATCCTACAATATGAACCAAAATATTTCTAGTATACACTGAACAAACACCTTACTTTCCAAGTCCTCAACAGGATTCCGAGGCTTAGTTTGGAAAATTAAAACTCCTTATCATTACAACCACATTATTCTTTCAGATAACTGAGATTTTCCGGTAAATTTGTTTGTCAATTCTCCGCTGACTGTTGGAGGGGTTGGGGGTGGGGGGGGTGGGGGGGTGGTGGGGGGAGGAAATGGGGGTAGTGTCGATCGCACAATCACAATAAGGAGATCATCACTTTTTTTTAATTTCTCCGTTCCAATCAGATAACGTACCTGGATTGGCTCCCAGGAATGTCTTCCCGAATTCCAGCCGTAATGTTATCCCTTAGCAAAAACGCCACTTCCCCTGCTCTGTTCTCCCTTTCTATCCTTGCTATAAAAAAAATATCTTGGAACATTGAGCTGCTAGTCCTATCCACCCCTGAGTCAGGCCTTTGTAGTTGGGATAATATCCCAGTGCCATGTTCAAAACCATAACATGCGCTCATTTGCCTGACTGGTCAAGACTCTTGCACTGAAATAAAAGCAGTGTAACTGGTCTGTCGACCTCATTTCGTGGCTTGCTCTTGCTTGTCTGACCTCGGAAAAGTACCAGCCTCACATGTAAGTCATTTATCTCTGTCTCTTTGGGTTTTCCCCTACTCCATCACTGGTTTAATGCCTCCTGAGCAGCACTAGCAAATCTCCCTGCCTGGATTTTAGACCCCTTTCAATGCAGGTGCAATCTGTCCTTGCTATGTCGGTCAGATACAGCCCAGAAGAAATTCCCATGATCCAAATATGTCATTCCTTCTCCCCTGGAACAGCTCCTTCACCACACATTTATCTCCTCCATCCTGCTATTCCTACTCTCAATAGCATGTTGTTCCGGGAGTAATCTAGATATTACTATTCTTGAGAACCTGTTTTATTTAAATCTCCTACACAATTTCCTGTTATTCTCTCATCAGGACCCCCTTCCTCTGTCATTGGATCCATTTTGCAATAACCTCCCACTGATGATTCTCCGCTTTGAATATATTTTGTTCCCAATCTGAGGCATCCTTGATCCTGACATGAGAGAGGCACCACCACATTCTGATGTCTCACTGTCAGCTGCAGAAACGGCAGTCTGTGTCCCTTGTTAGAGAGTCCACAATCACAATTGATTATCTGGAACCTGATATACCTCACATTAGAGTAGAGCCAGTTTCAGCACCAGTAGCTTGGCTGCTAGTGCTACATTTCCCTGTACGTCTATTAACCACTACATCTGCCAAGCCAGAATACTTTTTTGAGGTGGGGACAGGCACAGGAGACTCCTGCATTACCTGCCTAGCCCTTGTACCTTTCTTGGAGGTATCCCATCTACCTGACCGTATCTGTAGTATCCTACCATCCTGAGACTGCCAACTATGACACTCAGGGCTCTTGTCAATTCCTAACTGCTTGAAATCACTCCACAATCATCTGATGAAGGAACAGCGCAACGAAAGCTACTGCTTCCAAATAAATCTGTTGAACTATATGCTGGTGTTGTCTGATTTTTAACTCTATCTACCCCAGTCTAATACTGGTGTCTCCAAATCATTTATTCCCTCCCCAACCAATCCACGAAATCTGATACGACTTGCAATCATACCTCCTTCAGATATAATCATCAGGATCATTGAAACTTTCCTTAATCTCACACATCCGACAGGAGCAGCATGTCACTCGAAACAGACCATCTCTCCGCGTTAACATTCTACAAATCGAGAAAAAGACACAATCTTACTGATCTACAAAATACTGCCCAAGACTAACTTAATGCCTATGTCTTAAATCTTAAAAATGTAATCAAGAAACCGTGAGACATATTTTAAAAAATCACTTTACTCACTACTGTAGACGGATCAAACCAAAGCAGAATAAGATTGATGTTTTAAGAGATTGATACCCACTGAGATGATCCCCGGCTGGAAGTAGTTCTGAGATTGAGGTCTTTCTGAGAGCATTTGTGAAACGTCAATTTGTGTCAATTTTCTCCCAGCTCCATTTCCAGAGAGTTTTCTAACTTCATAGCCAGTCAAGTGAGAGAGTTCACTGCTGTCGTTTTATTCGCTGTGGGTTGCCTTTGCTGCACAGACCAGTATTTATTGGCCATTTTATTTGACTTGGAGAAAGGTGGTGGAAACTTCCTTCCTGAAATGCTGCAGTCCAGGTTGGACAATGATCCCCTCGAGCGTCACAGCCGTCCCTTTCTCTGTAATGCCCCTCAAATCTCACATCCCTCCCAAACTCTGTAATCCCCCCTCCAGTTTCAGGGATTACATGTCTATGATACATGGACGTTTCAGTGCGTAATCTCAAATTGTTCACGTAAAATGACTGACCTTTTTGTTTTGAACCTTAGTAAAAAGGGAGGCAATGGCTGAATGGTATTCTTGACAGACGAGTAGTATGTGCAATGTTCCGAGGATTCGGGTTAGAATCCCAACATGGCTGATTGTCTCATCTGAATTCAATAAAATCTAGAATGAAAAGTCTAATGATGATCATGAAACGATTGTCGATTGTTAGAAGAAAAAAACATTTGGTTCACTAATGTCCTTTAGGGAAGGAAACGATCAACCTCACCTGGTCTAGCCAACATATGACTCCAGACGCACAGCAATGTGGCTGACTCTCAACTGCCTTCTGGGAAAATACCTACATTCTCGGAGCGAATAAACAAAAAAAGATCTTTTTTTTAATTGTGGGTGAGACCTTTTTTTTCAAAAGAAATTGTGTTTTCAAAGTAATAAAAAAAATCACCTTAGTTGAATGGCACTATCGATGCTGCAATATTTAAAGAGAACTCAAGGAACAAATAGACAGAGAGATCTCTGATATAAAGTCAGAATAATGTTGTAATAGTGGTTGATTCGTTTTTTTTTCAAGCATTGACTAAGACTACCATAGTGTGAAAGGTTTGATTGGTTCAGAGTTTCTGAAATGAGATCAAGACAATATTCTTTATCAATATGCAATATTTCTGTCAGAAATCGAGCAAAACCTGACATTTTCTTGGCACATAAGATCGGGAAAGGAACTAAAGTGATAATACGGGAACAGTTTGGGTGGGATGAAATTGGGGGCATTCTGGATCAGTGGTGCTGGAAGAGCACAGCAATTTAGGCAGCATCCGAAAAGCTTCGAAATCGACGTTTTGGGCAAAAGCCCTTCATCAGGAATAAAGGCAGAGAGCCTGAAGCGTGGAGAGATAAGCTAGAGAGGGTGGGGGTGGAGATAGAGTAGCATAGAGTACGATAGGTCAGTGGGGGAGGAGATGAAGGTGATAGGTCAGGAAGGAGAGGGTGGAGTGGATAGTGGAAAAGGAGCTGGGCAGGTCGGACAAGTCCGGACAAGTCAAGGGGATCATGTTGCTGGAGGTTATAAACTAGGATGAGGTGGGGGAAGGGGAAATGAGGAAGCTGTTGAAATCCATATTGATGACCTGGGGTTGAAGTGTTCTGAGGCGGAAGATGAGGCGTTCTTCTTCTATGCGTCTGGTGGTGAGGGAGCGGCGGTGGAGGAGGCCCAGCACCTCCATATCCTCGGCAGAGTGGGAGGGGGAGTTGAAATGTTGAGCCACAGTGCGGTTTGGTTGATTGGTGCGGGTGTCTCGGAGATGTTCTATAAAGCGGTCTGCTAGGAGGCGCCCAGTCTCCCCAATGTAGAGGAGACCGCATCGGGAACAATGGATACAATAAGTGATATGAGTGGATGTGCAGGTAAAACTTTGATGGATGTGGAAGGCTCATTTAGGGCCTTAGATGGAGGTGAGGGAGGAGCTGTGGGCACAGGTTTTACAGTTCCTGCGGTGGCAGGGGAAAGTGCCAGGATGGGAGGGTGGGTCCTAGGGGGGCGTGGACCTGACCAGGTAGTCACGGAGGGAACGATCTTTGCGGAAGGAGGAGAGGGGTGGGGAGGGAAATATATCCCTGGTGATGGGGTCTGTTTGGAGGTAGCGAAAATGGCGGCGGATAACTGGTTTATGCGAAGGTTGGTAGGGTGGAAGGTGAGCACCAGGGGTGTTATGTCCTTGTTGCGGTTGGAGGGGTTGGGTCTGAGGGCGGAGGTGCGTGATGTGGACAAGACGCGTTGGAGGGCATCTTTAAGCACATGGGAAGGGAAATTGCGGTCTCTAAAGAAGGAGGCCATCTGGTGTGTTCTATGGTGGAACTGCTCCTCCTGGGATCAGATACGGCGGAGGCGGAGGAATTGGGAATACGGGATGGCATTTTTGCAAGAGGTAGGGTGGGAAGAGGTGTAATCCAGGAAGGTGTGGGAGTCGGTGCGTTTGTAGAAAATGTCAGTGTCAAGTCGGTCGTCACTGATGGAGATGGAGATGTCCAGGAAGGGGAGGGAGGTGTCAGAGATGGTCCAGTTAAATTTAACGTCAGGGTGGAATGTGTTGGTGAAGTTGATGAATTGCTTAACCTCCTCGCCGAGGCACGAGGTGGCGCCAATGCAGTCATCAATGTAGCGGAGGAAAAGGTGGGGAGTGGTGCCGGTGTAATTACGGAAGATCAACTGCTCTACGTAGCCAACAAAGAGACAGGCATAGCTGGGGCCCATACGTGTGCCCATGGCTACCCCTTTGGTCTGGAGGAAGTGGGAGGATTCAAAGGAGAAATTGTTAAATGTGAGGACCAGTTCGGCCAAACGAATAAGAGTGTCGGTGAAGGATGGAGGTGTAGAGGGAATGGATATCCATGGTGAAGATGAGGCGTTGGGCGCCGGGGAAACGGAAGTCTTGGAGGAGGTGGAGGGCGTGGGTGGTGTCTCGAATGTATGTGGGGAATTCCTGGACTAGGGGGGATAGGACAGTGTCGTGGTAGGTAGAGATGAGTTTAGTGTGGCAGGAGAATGCTGAGACAATGGTTCGGCCAGGGTGGTCAGGCTTGTGGATCTTGGGAAGGAGGTAGAAACGGGCAGTGCGGGGTTCCCGGACTATGAGGTTGGAAGCTGTGTGTGGGAGATCTCCTGAGGTGATGAGGTTCTGTATGGTCTGGGAGATGATGGTTTGGTGATGGGGGGTGGGGTCATGGTCAAGGGGGCGGTAGGAAGAGGTGTCCTCGAGTTAGCGTTTGGCTTCAGCGATGTAGAGGTCAGTGCGCCAGACTACCACTGCACCCCCTTTGTCCCCTGGCTTGATGGTGATGTCAGGATTGGAGCAGAGGGATTGGAGGCCTGCGCGTTGTGAGGGTGAGAGGTTGGAGTGGGGGAGGGGGTGTCGACAGGTTGAGGCGGTTAATGTCCCGGCGGCAGTTTGAAATGAAGAGTTCGAGGGCAGGTAATAGGCCAGCACGGGGTGTCCAGGTGGATGCAGTGAGTTGGAGGTGGGCGAAGTGGTCCTCGGAAGATGGCGGGAATCCTGATTGTGAAAGTAAGCTCGGAGGCGGACGGGACGGAAGAATTGTTCGATGTCACGGCGTGTATTAAATTCATTGATGCGTGGGCAGAGGGGGACGAAGGTGAGTCCTTTGCTGAGGACTGATCGTTCGTCCTCAGTGAGGGGGAGGTCTGGAGGGATGGTGAAAACTCGGCAGGGCTGGGAGCTGGTGTGGGTGTAGAGCTGGGAGTGGGGTCGGAGCCAGTACCTGGAGTGGGTGTGATGGTGGGGGGAATGGGGGTAGAGTCATGAGCAGGGGTAGTGTTCCCCTCGGGGTTCTGGGGGGTGGGGATAGTGACAGTGGGGTCTGTGGGGGGCGTGTCAGCAGAATGCAGGTGAGTGGCGCTGGTGGGGGCGGAAGTGGTGACAGACACGGCAGTAGGGGTGGCGGAAGTCACTGAGCGTGTGGCATCGGCGATGATGTGAGGACCGGAAGTGGCTGTGGGAGTGGCCATGATGGGGGCAGAAGTGACATTATCAATCAGCGTGGGGGTGGGAGCTTCATCAGCCGCACGGCTAATGGTGTTTCTGAAGCCAGGGGAATCTTCTGGAATGTTCGAGGAGCGCTGGTTATGGAGGTGGGTAGATAAAAGTTTGTTGTACTTACAGGTTTTGATGTTTGAGATGGAATTGAAATACTGTTTGTTGAGAATATGGATTCTCCTGAGGATGTAGTACAGAGTGGGCCCTTTGCAATTCTGAGAGAGTGTGGCCCTCAGCTGAGGCAAGGCTGACTGTAGAGAGGATAGGTGCCGGCGCATTGCTGCAAGCGTGGAGCGGAGGATCTTGAAGGAGAACTGTTGCTGGTGTTTTTGAATCTGTAGTCTGTACTGTTTGTCCTGTTCGGGTCCGAACTCTGCTGATTTAAAGGTGGTCCGGAGTCCGTGTGGGATGAGGTGGTTACGGAGACAGGCATTGAGGAAGTAAACGTGGCTGTGGTAGCAAGTTTGTTTCAGGACATGGTTGAAGAGCTTCAGCGCAGAGGAAATGACCTGGGAGTTGCAGCGGGAGAGAGACTCCCTGAGATTCTTGTAGAGAGAGGAGGAAAACTTCTTCAAGGCAGGTATCCTTGCAAGAGGATTCGCAGTAGGGTTAAAATCAACGAGGTAAAAACAATAACTGCAGATGCTGGAAACCAGAAATTGTGGGCACCATAGAGAAATATCTGTACAACTGAGAACAACGGGTGAGCTGCCTGATGACTGGAGAGTGGCTAATGTTGCACCTTTGTTAAAGAGAGGATATAAGGAGAGGCCTGGGAAATGTAGACCTCTGAGCCTGACTTCAGAGGTGTGGAAGCTGTTGGAGGTATTCTGAAGATTAGGATATGCATATTTTTGGAGAGCTAAGGAATGATTGAGGATATTCAGTATGGTTATGTAAGAGGGTGTCTCACAAACCTGATTGAGTTTCTGAAGTTAGTCACCAAGAAAATCAATGAAGGCAGGGCATTAGACATTGTTTATTTTGACTTTAGTAAAGCCTTTGAAAAGGTTATGCATGAGAAACGAATTTGTAAAGTTCGATCACATGGGATTCAGTGACAGCTTCCCAACTGGATAGAAAATTAGCTGAAAAGCAGGAGACAGAGCAATAGTGGAGGGTTGCTTTTCAGACTGGACGTCTGTAACCAGCAGTGTTCCACTTCAATCGGTGTTGTGTCCATTTTTATTTGCCATGTATATAGATGATTTGGGGTTAAGAATACACAAAGTATGGTTCGTTTGCGTGACATAAAAATGTTAAAGTGGATCGTAACAAAGATTATCTATGTTTGGAAAGGGATTTTGATCAATTGGGAGAAGGGGCTGAAGAAAGGCAAATGGTGTTTAATTTGATTTACCGGGACAGTTCAAGGAATCACGTTTTTTTTTGTTGCATGATTTTTTTCCTACATTAGCCATTCCTGTGACCTAGGTGTAGCTAATACACATCAAGCATATCCATCTAATATCAAACGGAAAAATGGTGTAAAGATTTTAAGCCCTGCAAATATTCAATATGTAGTGTGCAATGGCAGGCTATGTGATATCAAGACCTGCTTTGTTGGGTAAGGGGCTAGGAGAAAGGCCTAATATAATTCAACATGATATTAAGTCTTTAAGGTTGCACATTCCCCAAGCAGAATATTAGGTGCTGCGTTTCCAGCTTGTGCTGAGCTTCCCTGGAATGCTGCAGCAAGCCTGAAACAGAGATGTTTGCCAGAGAACAGAGTGGTGTGCTAAAAAGACAGACAACTAGAATGTGTGTTGTGGCTTTTGGATACTGAGGAAGACCAAAGTCAATAGGCACGTGTTATACCTTGGGCGTTTATAGGGGAATGTGCTGGATTGGCGGTGGGTCCTGTTTGGAGTGAATGAAGAGTGTACCAGGGTGTCCGAGAGGGAACTGTCCCTGCAAAATGTGGACAAGGGATGGAAGGGGAATGTTTGATGGCGGCATCTTGGAGTTGACAGAAATGACGTCAGATGATCTGTACTCTGTCTGCAAGTAACCCCGAGCTTCTAGTTGCAGCCACTTTAACACCCTACCCTGTTCTCTCTCTAACATCTGACTCAAGCGTACTGCAGTCTTCTAGCGGAGATCAGCATAAGCTGGAAGAACACTTCGTTTTGCGCTTGGGAACGCTGCAGCACTCCGGACTTAACACTGAGTTTACTAGTTACCTGGCCTGAAATCCTTCATGTCTTATGACTCTAACTCACACACCAGGTCTTCTGATTACATAACTCGCCATTACACAATACCTATGGTTAGCCACTAACAGTCTCCATTAAGAGATATTCACCCTCCCAGCCAAATCTTTTCTCCTTGATCCAAATGTTCTTCTCGCTGTGTATAATATACCTTTTGCATAGAAACCGACATTTTCATACCATCATTTCTGAGGAAGTTTCACTGGATCTGAAACGTTATCATTGATTTCTCTTCACAGATGCCGCCAGACCTGCTGACCTTTTCCAGTATCTTCTGATTGTTGTTTCTGATTTACAGCATTCACAGTTCATTTGGTTCTAATTTACCTGGAGTTTCTAATTCAGGTCCAGTGACCTGCACCATGAGTTTATAAACCCTCCCAGTTTACAATAACGCCATTTCTACACAGTGTCTGCTGTCTCTCCCACTCCCTTCACATTCACTGAGTTCCCCCTCACAGTGACAATGTGCCTGCAAAGCTCATGGTCACGTGTTATCCACACCAACTCACCTCCTATTGGTCTGGCGCTGCCGTCAATCAGCCGGGCCCTATTGTGAGGTGAGTGGTGTGATCCTCCCTCTCTCAGCCCTGGGATGAGCTTCATCATTCACAATGAATGGGGCAGTATCGCAGATGACAGGACTGGCGGCTATTCAGCCCATTGGGGCTGCACTCTCTCCCTCTGGAGATGCTTCAAATCTATCCAAACTCCCCTTCCATTTGTTCATAGCTGTTCAAATCGGTACTTCAAAATTTACATTCCAAACCTGTTTGAGAATGACTGCTGAATCTGTGGACGAACTGTGGATGCTGTAAATCAGAAACAACAATCAGAAGATGCAGAACCGTTCCCGATGCTCAGACTTTACTGAGTAAAATGATCTTCACCTTTCAACCTTGCATGATTTCCCAAGTTTAATAGTTAATGAAAATTGTGACAACGTTATGATTTCTCCCTCTGACTTTGTAAATTAAATAGCCTGGAAACAAATCTATTCCTGGTTGAAATCACTGCTTAAACGTTTCAGCTCCAAGGAATTTATCTCATCTTCTGCTACCTCTCAATAGAAGAGATCATATTTTAATTTATTAATATAATAGAGGTGTGTAGCAAAGAAACAGACCCTTTTGTCCAAAACGCCCCTGCCAACTGGGGATACTAAATCAATGGAGCCCCATTTGCCAGCTGTTCGCCCTTAACCCTCTAAACCTTCCCTATTCATACACCCAATGATAGTGAATGGGGCATCATGACAGAGCACAGGTGCTGGGGGCTATTGAACCAATTGTGGCTGTCCCTCTGGAGATGCTGCCATTCTATCCCGAACCCCCTCCTATTTGTCCATAGCTCTCTACATGTTTCCTTAAAAAGTAAAATTCTAAATGTGTTTGCTGAATCTGTGTCCAGCTGCTATTCAGGCAGTTCCAGATGCTCAGAACTTACTGAGTAAAATAATTTTCACATTTGCAACTTGCATTATTTGCCAATTACCTGACAGTAGTTACTGAGTTAAAGTCTATTTTGAATATGCTAATTACTTTGGAATAAAGGGGACTTATACGTGGAGCAACCATTGAAATATGGTATAGGGAACATCCCATTGGGGATGGGGATGCTGGACAGAGAGAGAAGAAGTTTCCCCTCAGAGAGCCCCAGTAGGAAAATCAAAACCAGGCTCAGAGAAGAAATGAGGGAATTGAAAAACCTGTTTCAAAAAGAAATAAGAGAAGCAGCTCCAAATCGCAGGTTTTTTGCTAAAGCCTTTGAAGTTAGACAGGAGAAAGGTGAGACTTCTTCAGCTTTCTTGCAAAGATTAAGACACTCAATGCGGAAATACTCTGCTATGAACCCAGAGGACCCAGTGGCACATGGTCTTTTGAAAGTACATTTTGTGACAAAGGCATGGCCAGACACAGAGAAAGATACAGAACATAGAAGGGTGGAGTGAAACACCATTAGACGAATTGTTAAGTGAGGCACAGAAAGTGTTTGTAAAGACGGAGGATGGGAAACAAAAACAGAAGGCAAAAAATGTTGGTAGCTATGGTTGATGAAGTAGTTAAAAAAAGAATGGAACCAATAGTGAGCAACCGGAGCGGCAGGTGGCAGCATGTAGGACAGAGAGGAATAGGGAGAGGGAGAAGAAAAGGGGGAGCATTTGATAGAGGGTTCGGGTGACAGGGGCAGAGACGGAAGTCTTCACAGGCAGGATGCTATTATTGCGGAATGATGGGATATTTTTAGCAGGAGTTTTCCTCCCTAAACAGGGGAGAAAGGGCAATTCCGCTGATGAAGTTTGATGGAGAATAGGGGTGTCAGGGGTTCCTGCTCCCGGGGACCAACCAGGAACCCTTGATAAACTTGAAGGTGGGACCTTATAGGGAAGAGGTAGTCTTCCTAGTAGATACGGGGGCAGCACGGTCATCGCTGTATTTTAAACCAAAGAAAGTAGGAATGTCAACACGGTCAATTACTGTTTCCTGCATAAAAGGAGAAGGATTGACTGTACCAGTATTTGAACCTATGATGAAAGAATGTCCTAAGTATAGGGTTACAGGGGAACTGTGTATATCCCTGATAGAGGAAGTAACTTACTAGGGAGAGATTTAATTACCCTCTTAGGACTGGAGATTGGAATTCAGGAAAAAGAATAAGTTGTACAAATGGCAATGTTGTATGGGTGAGAATAGGGAATCGTGGTAAAATACAGAACCCTCCCCAAGAAATAAGTTTGAAAAGGAAAGGGGACGATGTGTATGAGGTACAGTAAACCCAGTTTCACAGAAGGTAAACGAGGAGTGCAGCCAGTCCCTGGGGGACTAGAGATGCACTGTTGAAACCATGAATGTCTCCTTATAATATCCTAATTCTACCAGTGCGAAAATCCGATGGAACCTATCGATTGGTGCAGGATTTGAGAACATTGAATCAAATAGAACAGATCAGGCACCCAGTGGTGCCAAATCCCTGTACGTTATTAAGTAAGATGCCTCATGACCAAAAATGTTTTAGTGTGATAGATTTAAAGGATGTGTTTTGGGCTTGTCCCTTGGCGGAGGAAAATAGGAATGTGTTTGCATTTGAATGGGAAGATCCCAAGACAGGACGTAAACAGCAATACCGGTGGATCGTGCTTCCCCGGGGTTTACGGAATCCCCGAATTTATTTGGACAGATGTTAATACAAATATTGGAGAAATTTAGCAGCCCCAAGGGAACTACCCTCTTGCAGTATGTAGATGACCTCTTAGTAACAGAAAAAAGAAGAGAAAGAGAAGTAGAAGCCATTAACAAATTATTGAGTTTCCTGGGTCAGCAGGGACTGCAAGTATATAAAAACAAATTACAATATGTGGAGCGAGAACTGAAATACTTGGGACATTTAGTTAGTGAGGGAAATCGAAAGATAAACGTGGAACGGATAGAGGGAATAGTGGGGATACCCCTGCCCAGAACTAAACGGGAATTACGTATTTTGGGGGGTTTAACGGGATATTGCAGATTGTGGATTGCTTTTTATGCTCAAAAGACGAATAAATTATATCTCAAACTATTAGACGAGGAACCAAAGAGTCTGAGTTGGGAAGATGATGAAAAAGAACTATTGAGGAATGCAAAAGAGATCTGATCCACGCCCCCATGTTAGTCTTACCTTCTCGAGATAAACCTTTCCACCTCTTTGCGACATTAGATCAGGGAGCAGCTTTGGAAGTATTAATCCAGAGGTGGAGAGGAATGAAACAGCCAGTAGCATATCTTTCGAAGCTATTGGAACCAGTATCCCGGGGGTGGCCTGAGTGTGTGCAGGCCGTGGCTGCCACTGCATTGTTGGTGGAGGAAAGCAGGAAGCTTACATTTGGGGGAGCCCTAACACTAAGCAACCAAAACAAGTGAGAAAGTTCCGAAACCAAAAAGCTTGGCGATTATTGACAGACTCACGGGTTCTGAAATATGAGGCAATATTAACAGAAAAGGATGATCTAGTGTTGGTCACGGACAATTGTTTCAGTCCAGCTGCCTTTCTTTGGAAAGGGGAAGGAGAATCTCCTCAGAATCCAGAGCACAACTGCCTTCACATTATTGAATACCAAACTAAGGACCGCATGGACCTGAGCGATGTTCCACTTCATGCAGGAGCCTGACGTTTTATAGACGGATCATCCCGGGTGACTGAAGGGCAAAGACATAATGGGTATGCAGTTACAGAAGGGACAAACGGTAGTGTGGTGGAGGCAGGAATATTGACGAATGGGTGGTCAGCTCAGACCTGCGAACTCTATGCATTGGAAAGAGCACTTAGGGTATTAGAACATAAAGAGAGAGCAGTATACACTGACTGTAAATATGCATTTGATGTTGTGCACACTTTTGGCAAGATATGGATGGAAAGAGGACTGATCAATAGCCGGGGGAAGGAATTAATACATGAGGAGTTAATTAAACGGGTCTTGGAGTCCCTATTACTCCCCTGAGAAATAACGATAGTGCATGTAAATGGTCATCAGAAAGGAAATGAACCAGACGTTAGGGGGAATAGATTAGCCGATGAAGTGGCTAAGGAAGCAGGCCTGGACCCACAAGGAGTGCTGATTCATTCCCTAATACCTACTGTCCCTGATCCTCGGGAAGCTCCTATATTTACTGAAAGAGAGGAAAAATAGTTCAACGATTTAGGGGCTGCAAAGACTGCAGACGGGCATTGGATGTTACCTGATGGAAGGGAAATGTTAAACAAATGGTGATGCGAGAGATTAAGGCTGTCCTACACCAAGGCAGCCATTGGGGAGTACAAGCAATATGTGATTTAGTTCTTAGGGAATATGGATGTAAAGGAATATATACAATTGTTAAACAAATATGTGAGGGATGTGTAATATGCAGAAAGGTAAATAAGAAAGTCTTGAGAAAACAGAACCCGGGAGGAAAAGACACGGGATTGAGACCCTTCCAGAGTATACAATAGATTATACTGAAGCACCCAGAGTAGGAAGACGAAAATATATGCTGGTAATAGTAGATCATCTATCTGGTTGGGTTGAGACATACCCCTAGCTACCGCCACTGCGAGTGGGGTGTCTACAGCAATATTAGAGCACATAATTCCCCGATATGAGCGAGTGAACCATATAGATTCCGACCAAGGAACTCATTTTACCTCTTAAAGTGTTACAGGGCATAATAAAAGGATTGGGAATTTCCTTGGCCTTCCACGCTCCATGGCACCCGCCATCATCAGGACGGTTTTTGAGAATGAACCAAATACTCAAACGACAGCCCTCTAAATCGATGATAGAAACCAGACTCCCTTGGACTAACTGTTTACCTATAGCTCTCTTGCGACCATGAACAGCGCCAAGGAAAGATTTGGGACTATCCCCATAAGAAATCTTATTTGGATTACCTCATCTGGTAACGAATGGATAATTGCCAATTCTCGAAACTAAAGACATGTTCTTAAAGAAATATATACTGGGCTTGTCCTCCTATTGTCTTTCCTAAGGAAACAGGGTTTATTGGTAGAGACTCCGCCCCTTGAATTTGCCATTAATCCAATCCGGCCGGGCTATTGGGTCTTAGTAAAATCATGGACGGAGACTAAATTGCAGCCGGACTGGGAAGGGCTGTACCAGGCTCTTTTGATGACCGAAACGGCAATAAGGACGGCGGAGAAAGGCTGGACTCACTACACTCGGATCAAAGGGCAGTGGAATCTCCAGTCGAGGAAGAAATCTGGGCAGCCGAATCAACGCAATAACCGTCTAAATTCAGACTAAAGAGACTTTGAGTAACTGATTGTACAGTGGCGACGGCGAGCGCGGGATTATTTCTGTCGGATTATATATTAAGTATTTTCGTGCTTCAACACGATTTTTAGAATACTGGGAATGCTTAGAGGTATGCTGCTAGCCGTCTTAGTTTTGGAATTTTGTCAAATATCATTTTCGTTATTAACGGTTCCTGAGTCTGATAATCCACAAGTAATAGACGCTGATGCATGTAGCTTAGTCAATTGTGGGGATGTAGATAATCAGAGACAGTACAGGAGCTCAGAGATACATCTTAATTCCTATGGGGTAGCCTTGGGGATGGTAGTTGGATTAATGGTCTTGTCACAGTATTCGGGGCCCCCTTCCGACCAGCTCGCGATTGTCCTGATAAAAAGTGTAACCCAACATACCTAACGATGAAGAAGGCCACATAGGATGAATAAATTCTGGGGGCGGGGGGGGGGGGGGGGTGTGGTTGGAGGGGGCGCGCGAGGTGGGTGAGGCATCAGTCAGGTACAATTAAATGAAATATTTGCGATAGAAATGAAAACAAACGGGAATGATTTTTCGGGCTGTTGTTTTCGAATTAGTGTAGGACAGGGAAAACGAGCAGAACTACTGGATAATAAAGTGCAACCTTTCAGCCCTCTAGATGACCTTAAAGTAGAAAAATATATACAGGTAAAGGACTTAAAATAGACCATCGAAAGAGAAACTGGTTACGGGGAGACAGGAAGGGCATGAAATGTATGATAGCCCTGTATCAGGATAAGACTGCATGGAATGGTAGGAATTGTACGTCCTTATCTCTGATGTTCCCTTCCTTGGTGAAGAAAGCTTCAAAGGGCCCCCTAAGATTTCAGCCGGAGTCAAAAATCACACATCGTGTGTGCATGGACGAGGTACAAATCGGTCTAGAGAATTGGGGGAGCTGAAAGTATGTATAGAGGTTAAGAATGCCACGGAAACGGACAAGAGAGGGAACTACTCAGCACTAGGTAGCGGATCTATGGTGGTACTGTGGAGGCAAAATATTGAGACCCACCCTACCTACGGATTGGAGAGGGATATGTGCAATTGTACAATTGGCAAATCCATTTACCCTGGTAGTTGCGAAGGAAAAGATAGTAGGGGAAAAGGGAACGAGTAAGAGATCACTGTTAGACACTTTTTTGATGACAGGATTTATCTCGATTCGGTAGGAGTCTCTACGGAGGTACCTGATGAGTTCAAGGCTCGTAACCAGATTGCAGCAGGCTTTGAGTCAGCTCTGCTTTGTTGGGTAACAATTAATTAAAATGTAGACTTGATAATTACATTTTCTATCATCAACAGCAATTTATAAATTATACAAAATATGCAGTTAAAGGAATACCAGAACAGCTTGATGTGACAAGTAGGATGGTATAGGAAAACAGAATGGCCCTTGAAATGACTTTAGCGGGAAAAGGGTGTGTGTGTGTTTGTAATGTTAGGAGGAAGCTATTGAACCTTTATTCCTAATAACACTGCGCCTGATGGTTCAAGTACTGCTAACTATGTTAGCAGAGGAACGGGCTGAGAATTCGGGAGTACACACATCTCTCACGGAATGGCTTGAATCATAGTTTGGAAAATGGAAGGGGGTGGTGGTTTCCATCCTGACTTCCCTGATAGTAGTAGCCGGGACATTAGTAGCCAATGACTGTTGTATCATACCCTGTATACGAGGATTCACGAAAATACTGTTTGAGACATCCTTAATGAAACAGATGTCCCTAAAAGGGAGTCAGGCAGAGGAACATTATAGATTAAAAATGAGGGGATGAGTGAGACTAAGATGGATGAAATCTCCGGAACGATGTTTGCGAATTTTGGGGGCGATGCTTAAAAGAAAAAGTCAGAAGATAATAAATGGTAATTAAAGGAAAAGGGTGAAGTTGTGAGATATAAGCAAAGTGCTTCTGCAATCAAAATTAATTATGCAAGGTAAATGAACTCACACCAGTGTATACTTGTTTCAACCAACAGCTAAGTCAACAAGAATGAAAACTAATATGAAGGAAATATATAATTGTTTCTGTATTAGCTAAAGTGTGCATACAAGAATGAAACGTGCCTGCAAACAATGGTAGATGTTACAGACAACTAGATAAGGTGTTGTGAGGATGTTGGTTAAGCCAGATATGCTTGTACAAGCAGTAGTTAAAAATATCTGTTTCCCACTTCTGCAAAAAACAAAATAAACAAACCCCAATTAAAAGGTCATAAGGATCAATGTGGTTGGGGAAAGGGAGGAAATGTCACACGTGGGGGAAATCGATAGTAGTGGGGAGGATATACCTCACAATAAACCACTTTATGATGCGGTGAAATGCCCAAGTAAAACGTGTACTGTGTTATGCACAACGCCAGATAAGTCAAGAGATAAACAATAGTAATTGGAGTAGTGAATCCTACATAAGATACGTACTTGCTAAACTCTGGGTGTCTATTCCAGGCACCGCGCTTGCAAGCGGATAATAAACATACCGATTGCTTCAGATGTTGTTTCGGACTGAAATTATTGAAGTGGGTGAGATTCGTTTCTCATATATGTGACATCTCCAGCTTTGCTTAGCTCTCTCTGTAACATCTCCAAAGCTGCGTTCTTATCTCTGAAACATTACCAGCCTTTCTGTCCTTTCTCTGTAACATCTCCAGCCTTGTTTTTCAATCTATGTATCATATCGAACCAGCCTTTCCTCTCTCGGTGACATCTGTAGGTGTGCTTTCCTATCCCAAGAGCCTGTCCAGCCTCGCTTTCCTATATCTGTAACATATCCAGCCAAGTGTTTTCTGTCTCTGCCATCTCCAGCAGTGCGTTCCTATCACCATAACATTTCCAGCCTTGCTTTACAATCTCTGTAAAATTTACAGCTTTGCTTTCATATCTCTGTAATATCCCCAGCCTTGCTTCCCTTTCCCTGCAACATCTACAGATTTGCTTTTTTATATCTGCAACATCTCCAGCCTTGCTTTCCTATGTCTGTAACATCTCCAGCCTTGGTCTCCTTTCCCTGTAACATCTTCAACCTTTCTTTCCTCTCTTTTTAGCATCGGCAGCCTTACTTTCTTTTCTCTATAACATATCCAGCCATCCTTTCCTCAGTCTGCAACATCGTCAGCCTTGCGTTCCTGTCAAAGGTGATGCCTTGCTTTCCTGTCTCTGTAACATCACCAGCATTGCATTCCTAACACTATAAAATTTCCAGCTTTGCTTTCCTATCTCTGTAAAATTTTCAGTCTTGCGTTGTTATCTCTGTAACATATCCACCCTTACTTTCCTCTCTCTGTGACATCTGCAGCCTTGTTTTCATACCTATGCAACATCACCAGCCTTGCATTCCTTTCTCTGTAACATCACCGGCCTTGCTTTTCTATCTCTGTAACATCTCCAGTCTAGCATCAACGTGTAACATGTCCAGAATTGCATTCCTCTCACTATAACATTTCCAGATTAGTTTTCCTACCTCTGTAAAATTTCCACCCTTGCTCTCTTATCATTGTAATATCTCAGCCTTGCTTTTCTCTCTCTGTAACCTCTCACGACTTAGTTTCCTATCTCTGTAACATCTCCAGCCATGCATTCCAATCTTTGTGTTATCTTCAGCCTTGTATTCCTTTCTCTACTGCCTGTCCAGCCTTGCTTTCCTGTCTCTGTAGATATCTCCAGACTTGCTTTCCTATCACTGGAATATCTGCAGCCTTGCTCTTATCTCTGTTTTAACATCTCCAGCCTTGGTTTCCTACCTCTGTGATATCTTCAGCCTTACATTCCTATCTTTAGATCCTGTCCACTCTTGCTTTCCTGTCTCTGTAACATGGCCAGGCTTGCGTCACTGTCTCTGTAACATCGCTGACATTGTGTTCCTCTCATTATAACATTTCCAGCCTTTCTTTCCTATTCCTGTCATATTTCCAGCCTTGCTTTCTTATCCTTGCTTCTTATTCTTATCTCAAACTTTTGCTATCCTTTTTCTGCAATATCTTCAACCTTGCTTTCCGATTTATGTATAATATCGAACCATGCTTTCCTATATTGGTGACATCTGTAGATGTGCTTTCCTATCCCTAGAGCCTGTCCACCCTTGCTTTCCTATCTCTGTAACACATCCAGCCGAGTATTACTGTCTCTCATATATCCCGCAGTACGTTGCTATCACTATAGTATTTCCAGCCTTGCTTTCCAGTCTCAGTAAAATTTACAGCCTTGATTTAGTATCACCGTAAACATCTCCATCCGCGTTTACTTATTTCTCTCAGATCTCCAGCCACGTTTTCCTATCTCTGTAACATCTGTCGCCTCAGTTTCCAGTCTCTGTAATAGCTCCAGCCTTGCATTACTATCTCTGGAACATCTTAAGCTTTGCTTTCCCCTCTCTGTTAAATCTCCAGCCTTGATTTCCTGTCTATGCAACATCCCCAGCCATGTTACTTCTCTTTGTAGCATCTCCACCCTTGTTTTCTTATTTCTCTAACATCTCCAACTTTGCTTTCCTATCTCTGTAACATCTCCAGTCTTGCTCTGCTTTTTCTGTAACACCAGGAATCGATGGGCCGAATGGCCTTACTTCCACTCCTATACCTATGTCGTATGGTCTACCATCTCCAGCCTTACTTTCTTATCTGTGCAACATCACCAGCCTTTCTGCTCTCTCTCTGTAACATCAGGAGACTTGCTTTCCTTTCTCTGTAACATTTCCAGCCTTGCTCTTCTTTCCGTGTAACATCTCTAGCCTTGCTTTCCTGTCTCTTTTACATCTCCATCCTTGCTTTCATTTCTTTGTAACGTATCAGCCTTCCTTTCCTCACTCTGCAACATTGTCTGCATTGTGTTGGTGATGCTTTCCTTTCCTATCTCTGTAACATCTCTAGCATTGCATTCCTAACACAATAACATTTCCAGCTTTGCCTTCCTTTCTCTGTCATTTTACCAGCCTTGCTTTGTTATCTCTGCAAAATCACCAGCCTTGCTTTGCCCTTCGGGAACATCTCCAGCCTTGCATCCCTATCTCTGTAACATGTCCAGAATTGCATTCCTCTCAGTGTAACTTTTCCAGCCTTGTTTTCCTACCTCTGTAAAATTTCCAGCCTTGCTCTCTTATCATTGTAACATCTCGATCTTGCTTTCCTCTCTCTGCAACCTCTCAAGCCTTGCTTTCCTATCTCTGTAACATCTCCAGCCTTGCATTCCAATCTCTGTGTTATTTTCAGCCTTGTGTTCCTATCTCTAGAGCCTGTCCAGCCTTGCTTTCCTATCTCTGTAACATCTCCAGCCTTGCGTTCTGATCACGATAACATCTCCAGCCTTTCTTTCTTATTTCTGTAAAATTTCCAGCCTTGCTTTCTTATCTTTGCAACATCAGCAGCCTTCTTTTCTCTGTAACATCTCCAGCCACGCTTACCTCTCTCAGTATCATCTCCAAGCGTGCATTCCTAACTCTGTAACATCCCCAGCCTTGCTTTCCCATCTCTGTGTTATCTTCAGCCTTGTAATCCAATCTCGGAGGCTGTCCAGCCTTGCTTTCCTATCTCTGTAACATCTCCAGCCTTGCATTCTTATCTTTGCAACGTCTCCAATATTGCTTTTCTTTCTCTGCAACATCTTCAGACTTGCTTTCTTTTCTCTGTAACATCTGCAGTCATACTTGCCTCTCTCTGTAACATCTCTAACCTTGTTTTCCGATATCTGTATCATCTCCAACATTGATTTCTTATTACTGTGACATCGCGAGAAGTGCTTTCCTATCCATAGAGTCTGATCAGCCGTGCTTTCCCATCTCTGTAACATGTCCAGCCTTGTTTCTCCATCTCTAACATCTCCAGCAGTGCGTTCCTGTCACTATAACATTTCCAGGCATTGTTTTCCTATCCCTATAAAATTTACAGCCTTGCTTTCGAATCTCTTTAATATCTCGAGCCTTGCTTTCCTATCTCTGTAACATCTCCAGTCTTGCATTCCTATCTCTGTGTTACCTTCAGCCTTATATTCCTTTCTCTGTGTTATCTTCAGCCTTGTATTCCCATTTCTACAGACTGTCCAGCCTTGCCTTCTTATGTCTGTAACGTGGCCAGCTTTGCTTTCCTTTCTCTGTAACATCTCGAGCATTGCTTTCCTATCACTATATCCTTCCATTCCTATCTCTGCTACATCTCCAGCCTTGCACCACTTTCTCTGTCACATCTCGAGCATTGCCTTCCTATCATTATAGCATTTCCAGCCTTGATTCCCCATCTCTGCAGAATTTCCAGCCTTTCTTTCTCATCTCTGTAGCATCTCCAGCCTTACTTTCCTATCTCTGAAAAAAAAACAGATTTCTGTCTAATCTCTGTAACATCTCCAGCTTCGCTTTCCTCTCCCTGTAACATTTCCAGCCTTGCATCCATATCTCTGTACCATCTTCAGCCTTCCATTCCTATCTTTCTATCATCTCCAGCATTGCATTGCTATCACGATAACATTTGCAGCCTTGCTTTCCTGTATCTGTACAATTTCCAGTCTTGTTTCCTTGTCTCTGTAACATCTCCAGCCTTGCTTTACTGCCACCGCAACAACTCCAGACTTTCTTTGCTATCCCTGTCATATCTGCAGACCTTATTTTTCTGTTTCTGTAACATTTTCAGCCTAGCCTTCCACTCTCTGGAACATCTCCAGCCTTGTTATCTTATTTCTCTAATATTTCAGTCTTGTCTTCCTCTCTCTGTCTCGTCTCCAGCCTTGCTTCCCCATCTCTGCGACATCTCCAGCCTTGTTTCCCTGTCTCTGTGATATCTCCAGCGTTGTAGTCCAATCTCTAGAGCCTGTCCAGCATTGCTTTCCTATCTCTATAACATGGCCAGGCTTGCTGCCCTATCTCAGCAACATCTCCAGCAGTGCGTTCCTATCACTATAACATTTCCATCCTTTCATTCCTAATACTGTAAAATTTCTAACCTTGCTTTCTTATCTTTGCAACATCTCCAATTTTGCTTTCCTTTCTCTGTAACACCTCCAGCTTTGCTTCCCTCTCTCTGTAACATATCCAAACTTGCTTTCTTGTCTCTGGAACATCATCAGCCTTCCAGTCCTCTCTCTGTAAAATCTCCAGTCTTGCTTTCTTATATCTGCAAGTTTTCCAGCCTTGCTTTCCTCTGTCTCTGTAACATCTCCAGCCTTGCTTTCTTATCTCTGCAACATACCCAGCCTTCCTTTCTTCCGTCTGTATCATCTCCAGCAGTGCGTTCGTGTCACTGGAGATGCCTTGCTTTCCTGTCTCTGTAACATCTCCAGCCTTGTTTTCCATTTTCTGTGCCCGCTGCAGCCTTGCTTTCCTCTCAACGTAACAAATCCAGACTCGCTTTCCACTCCCTGTAGCATCCCCAGCCTTGCATTTCTATCTCTGTATTATTTCTACCTTGCATCACTATCTGTATAACATCTCCAGCATTGCATTCATATCAGTATAACATTTCCAGCCTAGGTTTCCTCTTTCTGTAAGATTTCAACATTTATTTCTTATATCTGTAACATCTCCGGCCTTGCTTTCCTATCACTTTAACAACACCAGACTTGTTTTCCAATCATTGTAATGTCTGCAGTTTTGCTATTCTGTCTCTTTTAACATCTCCAACCTTGCTTTCCTTTTTCTGTATCGTCTCCAACCTTGATATCCATTTTCTGTACTCGCTGCAGCCTTGCTTTCCTCTCGGTCGGTGTAACAAATGCAGCCTCGATTTCCACACCCTGTCGCATCTCCAGCCTTGCATTCCTATCTCTGTAACATTTCTGGCCTTACATCCCTATGTGTCTAACATCTCCAGCATTGCATTCATATCACTATAACATTTCCAGCATTCCTTTCCTCTCTCTGTAAGATTTTAAGCCTTTGATTTTTATATCTGGAACAGCTTCGGCCTTGCTTTCCTATCTCTTTAACAACGCCAAACTTGCTTTCCTATCCTTGTAATGTTTGCCGCCTTGCTATTCTGTCTCTTTACAGATCTCCAACCTTGCTTTCCTGTTTGCATAACGTCTCCAGCCTAGCTTTCCTCTCTTGGGAACATCTCCAGCATGTTTTCTTCTTTCTCTAACATCGCAGACTTGCCTTCCTCTCTCTGTAACGTCTCCAGCTTTGCTTTCCTATTTCTGCAACATCTCCAGCCTTGTTTTCCTATCTCTGAAATATCGCCATCCTTGCTTTCCTATATCTGTGATATCTCCCGCCTTGTATTACTATCTCTAGAACCTGTCCAGCATTTCTTTCCTATCTCTGTAACATGACCAACCTTGTTTACCTATCTCTGCAACATCTCCAGCATTGCGTTCCTCATTGAAAAATTTACAGCCTAGCTTTCTTATCTCTGTAACATCTCCAGCCTTGCTTTCCTTTCTCTGTAACACCTCCAGCCTTGCATTTCTATCTGTCTAACATCTCCAGCCTTGTTTTCCCCTCTCTGTTACATCTCCACCCTTGTTTTCCTATCCCTGCAGCATCCCCAGTCATGCTTTGCTCTCTCTCTAACATCTCCAGCCCTGCTTTCCGAACTCTATAACATCTCCAAACTTGCTTTTCTGTCTCTGTGAAATCTCCAGTTGCTTTCATATCTCTGTATCATCTCCAGTTTGCTTTCCTATCTCTGTAACCTCTCCAGCATTGCGTTCTGATCACAATAACATTTCCAGCCTTTTTTTCTTATTTCTGTAAAATTTCCAGCCTTGCTTTCTTATCTTTGCAACATCACCAGCCTTCCTTTCGTATCTCTGTTACATCGCCAGCATTGCATTCCTATCCCGATAACATTTCCAGCCTTGTGTTCTGATCTCTGTGACATCTCCAGACGTGCTTTTCTATCCCTAGACCCTGTCCAGCCATGCTTTCCTATCTCTGTAACACGTCCAGCGTTGTTTCTCTATCTCTAACATCTCCAGAAGTAAGTTCCTATCACTATAACATTTCCAGCATTGCTTAACTATCCCTGTAAAATTTACAGCCTTGCTTTCTAATATCTGAAATATCTCCAGTCTTGCATTCCTATCTCTGTATTATCTTCAGCCTTGTATTTCTATTTCTACAGACTGTCCAGCCTTGCTTTCTTATCTCTGTAACTTGGCCAGCCTTTCTTTCCTATCTCTGTAACATATCCAGCCTTGCATTCCTATCTTTGCAACATCTGTAGCGTTGCATCCCTTTCTCTGTCACATCTCGAGCTTTGCATTCCTATCACTATAATATTTCCAGACGTGATTCCCCATCTCTGTAGGATTTCCTTGCTTTCCTTGCCTTGCTTTTGTATCTCTGTAGCAACTCCAGCCTTGCTTTCCTATCTCTGAAAAAAATAAACATTGCTGTTTAATCTCTGTGACATCTCCAGCCTCGCTTTCCTATCCCTGTAACATCTCCAGCCTCGCAATCATATCTCTGTACCATCTTCAGCCTTCCATCTCTATCTTTCTAACTTCTCCAGCATTGCATTGCTATCACGATAACATTTGCAGCCTTGTTTTCCTGTATCTGTAAAATTTCCAGTCTTGCTTCCTTGTCTCTGTAACATCTCCAGCCTTGCTTTACTACCACCGCAACAACTCCAGACTTACTTTGCTATCCCTATCATATCTGCAGCCCTGTTATTTTTCTGTTTCTGTAACATCTTCAGCCGAGCCTTACACTCTCTGGAACATCTCCAGCCTTGTTATCTTATTTCTCTAATATTTCAGTCTTGTCTTCCTCTCTCTGTCTCGTCTCCAGCCTTGCTTCCCCATCTCTGCGACATCTCCAGCCTTGTTTCCCTGTCTCTGTGATATCTCCAGCGTTGTAGTCCAATCTCTAGAGCCTGTCCAGCATTGCTTTCCTATCTCTATAACATGGCCAGGCTTGCTGCCCTATCTCAGCAACATCTCCAGCAGTGCGTTCCTATCACTATAACATTTCCATCCTTTCATTCCTAATACTGTAAAATTTCTAACCTTGCTTTCTTAACTTTGCAACATCTCCAATTTTGCTTTCCTTTCACTGTAACAACTCCAGCCTTGCCTTCCTCTCTCTGTAACACCTCCAGTCTTGCCTACCTCTCTCTGTTACATCTCCAGTCATGCTTTATTATATCTGCAAGGGGTCCAGCCTTGATTTCCTTTCTCTGCAACATATCCAGCCTTCCTTTCTTCCTTCTGTAACATCACCAGCACTGCGTTCCTATCACTGGAGATGTCTTGCTTTCCTGTCTCTGTTACATCTCCAGCCTTGCTTTCCATTTTCTGTACTCGCTGCAGCCTTGCTTTCCTCTCGGTGTTTCAAATCCAGCCTCGCTTTCCACTCCCTGTAAGTTCTCCAGCCTTGCATTCCTACCTCTGTAATATTTCCAGCCTTGCATGCCTATCTGTCTAACATCTCCAGCATTGGAGATAGGTGGGCGGCACGGTGGCACAGTGGTTAGCACTGCTGCCTCACAGCGCCGGTGACCCGGGTTCAATTCCCGCCTCAGGCGACTGACTGTGTGGAGTTTGCACGTTCTCCCCGTGTCTGCGTGGTTTTCTCCGGGTGCTCCGGTTTCCTCCCACAGTCCAAAGATGTGCAGGTCAGGTGAATTGGCCATGCTAAATTGCCCGTAGTGTTAGGTAAGGGGTAAATGTAGGGGTATGGGCGGGTCGGTGTGGACTTGTTGGGCCAAAGGGCCTGTTTACACACTGTAATGTAATGTTATGTAATCTAATCTAATCTAATCATTGCATTCATATCACTAGAACATTTCCAGCCTTACTTTCCTCTCGCTGTAAGACTTCAAGACTTTATTTCTTTTATCTGTAACATATCCGGCCTTGCTTTCCAATCTCATTAACAACGCCAAACTTGCTTTCCTATCCCCGTAAGGTCTGCAGCCTTGCCGTTCTGTCTCTTTTAACATCTTCAACCTTGGTTTTCTGTTTGCGTAACGTTTAAAGTCTAGCTTTCCTCTCTCGGGAACATATCCAGCCTTGTTTTCTTCTTTCTCTAACATCTCAGACTTGCCTTCCTCTCTCTGTAACGCCACCAGCTTTACTTTCCTATTTCTGCAACATCTCCAGCCTTGCTTTCCTATCTCTGAAACATCTTCATCCCGACCTCTCTGCCCCCACCCCAGTCTGACCTTTCACCCTCACCTTGACCTCTTTCCACCGATCACATTTCCGACGCCCCTCCCTCAAGTCCCTCCTCCCTACCTTTTATCTTAGCCTGCTGGACAAACTTTCCTCATTCCTGAAGAAGGGCTTATGCCCGAAACGTCGATTCTCCTGTTCCCTGGATGCTGCCTGACCTGCTGCGCTTTTCCAGCAACACATTTCTATCTCTGAAACATCACCAGCCTTGCTTTCCTATCTCTGTGATATCTCCCGCCTTGTATTCCTACCTCTTGAACCTGTCCACCATTGCTTTCCTATCTCTGTAACATGACCAACCTTGTTTACCTATCTCTGCAACATCTCCAGCATTGCATTCCTAACTGAAAAATTTACAGCCTTGCTTTCTTATCTCCGTAACATCTCCAGACTTGCTTTCCTATCTCTGCAACATCTCCAGACTTGCCTTCCTATTTCTGTGATGCCTCCAGCCTTGTATTCTCATGTCTGTAGCCTATGCAAAATTGGTTTCTTTTCTCTGTAACATGACCAGCTTTGTTTCCCTTTCTCTGCAAAATCTCCAGCCTTGCATTGCTATCTTTGTAACGTTTCCAGCCGTGCTTTCCGTACTCTATATCATCTCCAAACTTGCTGTCACATCTCCAGCCTTGCTTTACTCTCTCTAACATCTACAGCCTTGTTTTCTTATTTCTGTAACATCTAGGCCTTGCTTCCATCTCTCTGTAACCTCTTAACCCTTGGTTTCCAATCTCTGCAACATCTGCAGTCGTGCTTTCCTGTCTCGTAACATCTCCAGCCTTGCTTTCCTTTCTATGTGGTATCTCCAACCTTGTATTCCTCTCTATAGAGACTCTGCAGCCTTGCTTTCCTAGTTCTGTAACACCTCCAGCCTTGCGTCCCTATCTCTGTAACATCTCCAGCATTGCATACCAATCACTATAATATTTCTAGTCTTTCTTTCCTATTTCTGTAAAATTTCCAGTCTCATCTTTGTAACATCCTCAATCTTGCTTTCCTTTGCCTGCAACATCACCAACCTTCCTGTCCTCTCTAACATCCCCAGCATTGCTTTCCAATCTGTGCATCATCCCTAAACTTGCTGTCCCATCTCTGTGACATTTCTAGCTGTGCTTTTCTAAATCTGGAGCCTGTCCAGCCTTGCTTTCCTATCTCTGCAACATGTGCAGCCTCGTTTTCCTTTTCTATAACACCTCCAGCCGTTCGTTTCTATCTCGGTAACATCTCCAGCCTCGTATCCATTCTATTTACCACTCCCCCAGCCTTGCTCTTCTCTCTCTGCAACGTCTGCAGCCTTGCTTTCCTCTCAACATTTCCACTTTCAATTTTACTGTCTCTGCACCATCTCCAGCCATGCATTCCTGTCTCTGCAATATCTCCAGCCTTGTTTCCTCTCTCTTTAACATCTACAGCCTTATTTTCTTACCATTGTAACATCTCCAGCCTTGCTTTCCTATCTATGCAACATTATCAGCAGTAATTAGTTCTTTCTCTCACATCTCCAGCCTTGCTTTCCTATATCTGTAACATCTCCAGTCTTACTTTCCATTCTGGAAAGCAAGTCTGGCGATGTTTCAGAGAGAGGACTGGAAAGCTGGAGATGTTGCGGAGATAAGAAAGTAAGGCTTGCTATGTTGCAGAGAGAGGAAAGCAAGGCTGGAAATGTTACAATGGTAATAAAACAAGGCTGTAGAAGTTAAGGAGAGAGGAAATAAGGTTGAAGATGTTGCAGAGACAGTAAAATTGAAAGTGGAAATGTTGAGAGGAAAACAAGGCTGCAGACGTTACAAAGAGAGGGAAGTAAGGCTGGAATGTTTACAGAGATAGGAAAGCAAGTTTGGAGTGGTGACAGAGAGAGGAAGGCAAGGCTTCAGATGTTGCAGAGACTGCAAAGCAAGGCTGGAGATTTTCCGGTTGTAGGAAAGCTTGGCTGGAGATGTTACAAGGACAGGAATGCAAGACTGGAGATGTTACAGACGAAAGTGCAGACTGGAAATTTTACCGAGCAAGGAAAACCAAGCTGGAGATGTTACAGAGATACAAAACCAAAGCTGGAGATATTAGTGTAATAAGAAAACAAGGCTGCAGATGTTACAGAGAGAGGAAAGCACGGCTGGGGATGTTGCAGTGAGTGGAAAGCAAGACTGGAGATGTTACAGAGAAAGGAAAGCAAGGCTGAAGGTCTTCGAGAAATAAGAAAACAAGGCTCGGGATGTTACAGAGAGAGGAAAGCACGGCCAATGTTGTTGAAGAGACAAGAAAGCAAAGCTGGGGATGTTAAAGGGAAGGGAAAACAATGCTAGAAATCTTGCATGTAAAAGAATGTAAGGCTGGTGATGTTACAGAGATAGGAAAGCAAGGCTGGAGATGTAACAGAGGAAGGAGAGCACAGCTGGAGATGTTGCAGAGACAGTAAAATCGAAACTGGGGATGTTACATCGAGACGAAAACATGGTCGCAAACATGACAGAGAGAGGATAGCAATGTTGGGGAGGGTACACAAAATGGAAAGTAAGACTGGAGATGTTACAGAGATAGGAATTCAAGGCTGGAGATGTTACAGAGATAGGAAAGCAAGGCTGGAATGGCTTCAGCGAGTGGAATGCAAAGCTGGACATGTTGCCGAGACTAGAAAGCAAGGCGGGACGTGTGACAGAGAGAGGAAAGTAAGGCTAGAAATGATACAGAGATAAGAAAGCAAGGCTGGAGATGTTACATAGACAGGAAAGCGAGGCGGGAAATATGAAAGAAACAGCAAAGCAAGGCTGGAGATGTTAAAAGAGACAGAAATGCAAGGCTGCTGATATTACCAGGATAGTAAAGCAAGGCGGGATTTGTTACAGAGATTGGAAAGCAAGGCTGGAGATGCTACAGAAAAAGGAATGCAAGGCTGGAAATGTTATCGTGATAGGAATGCAATGCTGGAGGTGAAACAGAGATATGAATGCACGGCTGGAGATGATACAGAGAAAGGAAAGAAAGGCTGGAGTGGCTACAGAGAGTGGAATGCAAGGCTGGAGATGTTGCAGAGATAGGAAAGCAAGGCTTGACGTGTTACAGAGAGAGGAAAGCAAGGCTGGAGATGCTACAGTCATGAGAAAGCAAGGCTGAAGGTGTTACAGAGATAGGAAAGAAAGGGTGCAAATGTTACATAGACAGGAAAACGAGGCTGGAAATATGACAGAAACAGCAAAGCAAGGCTGGAGATGTGAAGAGAGACAGAAATGCAAGGCTGTCAATATTACCAGGATAGTAAAGCAAGGCTGGAGATGTTACAGCGATACAAAAACAAAGCTGGAAATTTTACAGAAAAAGGAAAGCTAGGCTGGAAACGTTATCGTGACAGGAATTCAATACTGGAGATGTAACAGAGATCGGAATGCACTTCTGGAGATGAGACAGAGATATGAAAGCAAGACTGGAGATGTCACAGAGTTGTGAAAGCAATTTTGAGATGTTATAGAGTTTGGAAAACAGGGCCGCAGATGTTACAGAGATAGCAATGCAAGGCTGGAGATGTTGCAGAGACAGGAAAACATGGCTGGTCATATTATTGAGAAAAGAAAGCAATGCTGCATAGGCTCCAGACATAGGAATACAAGGCTGGGGATATCACAGAAATAGGAAATCAAGGCTGGATATGTTGCAGAGATAGGAAAGCAAGGCTGGGGATGTTACGGAGAGAGGAAACGAAGGCTGAGATGTTCCAAAGATGAGAGAGCAAGGCTGGAAATTTTACAGATGTAGTAAAACAAGTCTGTAAATGTTACAATGATAGGAATGCATTTGTAGAGATGTTACAGAGATAGAGATGCAATGCTGGCGATGTTACAGACTGAGGAAAGGAAGGCTGGATATGTTACAGAGATAAGAAAGCAAGGCTGGAGATGATACAGTGGTCGTAAAGCAAGGCTGGAGATTTTACAGCGATGGCAGTGCAAGGCTGGAGATGTTACAGAGAAAGAAAAGTGAGGCTGGAGATGTTACAGAAATAAGAAAGGAAGGCTGTAAAAATTTCGATTTGGAACACAATGCTGGCGATTTTGCTGAGATAGGTAAACAAGGCTGGTCATGTTGCAGAGATAGGAAAGCAATGCTGGACAGGTTCTAGAGATAGGAATACAAGGCTGGAGACATCACAGATATAGGAGAGCAAGGCTGGAGATGTAACAGAGATAAGAAAGCAAGGCGGGAGATGTGACAGAAATAGGCAAGCAAGGCTGGAGATGTTACAGAGATAGCAATCCAAGGCTGAAGATATTATTAGGGATAGAAAAGCAAGTCTGGCATTGTCATAGATATAGGAAAGGAAGGCTGGAGAAGTTACAGATATAAGAAATTAAGGCTTGAAATCTGACAGAGAGAGGAAAGCAAGTCTGGAAATGTTATAGTGATAGGAATGCAAGGCTGGAGATGTTACAGGGACTGGAAAACGAGGCTGGATTTGTTACACCGAGAGGAAAGCAAGGCTGTAGCGGGTACAGAAATTGGAAAGCAAGGCTGGAGATGTTACATAGACAGGAAAGAAAGGCATCTCCTGTGCTAGGAATGCAGTGCTGGTGATGTGATAGACAGAGAAAAGGAAAGCTGGATATGTTGCAGTGATAAGAAAGCAAGACTGGCGATGTTACAGAGAGAGCAAAGTAAGGCTAGATCCCTTGCAAATAAAAGAAAGCAAGACTGGAGATATTACAGAAAGAGGACTGGAAGGCTGATGATGTTGCAGAGACAAGAAAGCAAGTTTGGAGTTATTTCAGAGAGAGATAAGCAATGCTAGATGTATTACAGAGATAGGAAGACAAGGCTGGAGATGTTACAGAAAAAGGAAAATTAAATTGGAGATTTTGCAAAGTTCGAAAGCAAGTTTAGCAATTTACAGTATTAGGAATGAAAGGATGGAAATGTTATAGTGATGGGAAAGCAATGCTGCAGATGTTGCTGAGATAGGGAAGCAAGCCTGGCCATGTTACAGAGATAGGAAGGCAATGCTGGACAGGCTCTCGAGATAGGAATACAAGGCTGGAGATATCACAGAGACAGGAAAGCAAGGCTGGAGATGTTGCAGGGATAGGAAAGCAAGGCTGGGCACGTGACAGCGAGAGAACGGCAAGGCTGAAATGTCAGAAAAATAAGAAAACAAGGCTGGAGATGTTCCAGAGAGTGGAAGGATAGGCTGGAGATGTTACAGAAGCAGAAAAGCAGGACTGCAAATATGACAGGGATAGGAAAGGAAGTCTGGAGTTGTTGCAGTGATAGGAAAGCAAGGCTGGAGTGGTTACATAGGCAAGGAAGCAAGGCTTGAAATTTTACAGAGACAGGAAAGCAAGGCTGCAAATGTGATAGCAATGCATTGCTGGAGATGTTACAAAGATAGGGATGGAAGGCTGAAGATGGTACAGAGATAGGAATGCGAGGCTGTGGATGTTACAGGGAGAGGAAAACAGGGCTGGAAATGTTACTGAGATTAGGCAGCAAACTGTTTATTTTTGCAGAGAGTGGAAATCTTAATTGTCTCTTTCTATCTTTAACGCGAATCTTTCTGTTCCTGTGTATCGTTCCCTGACCTTGGGTGTTTGGCTTCTGAATGTATCGAGTGCTGGCATCGTGAGGCTCAGAAACAATGACATGAGGTTTGTCAGGCTGTTGTTCACTTCCCGGTGTTGGTCGTATGGTGCTCCATGTTGGACAGGGTGCGCAGCAGCTTCACTCACGTCTTTGAAGGTTGGTCAGTAGCTGTCCACCGCAAGCCCCTGTTTGTCTTCTCAGCTGACAATGTGGTCAGTAACATGAGGAAGCCCCTGGTGTGGTATTTTAAAGAAACAGGCATTTACCTTGTGACTGGTGGGCTTTAGCCTGATTCCTGTTGGGGATGATTTGCTGGAGGTTGTGCTGTCAGCTGTCTCAGACATTCAGGGAGACCTGAGGACTTGGTGATCCAATTCTGGATTAAACATGAAGACTGTAATTACAGCATCTGGATGTGTAACTTGAACAACAAAGGGAGCAGAGGCTGCAGAGAATGGAAGCTCTGAAATTACAGAGTGAGTATGGGGAAAGGTATCTGCTATATCTGTCTGTGTTTTAATGTAGACATACATAATCTGACTTTCCCCTTACACACACTCACACTCACAGTCTCTCTCTCCCTCACACACACACACACACACACATATCCCTCCAACCCCTCCCACTGACACACTCCACCCCCGCTACACTCTCACGCACATACATGTAAATCTGCAGTGTGGGTTTGGATTTGCAGGTTTGCCTTTGCAGCTGCATTCTAATTTGTTCAAAAAGCACGCAATGTGTCAGCAGTCAATGTCGACTTTATAAACTCCTATGTAGGAAATAAAGCCAGTCTGACGCCAGGTTAAGACACAGACAGACTGTAAACAAGACCTCACGCTTAAAATACATTGTCAGACCGGAGGTGTCACGCCCTTTGGATTGATAATACTTGAAGTTATCTCCAGGCATTGACTTGAAGAAAATTGTTGGATTCTCATCATCAAAGAAAAATCTGCCCCTCCATTCTAAATGTTGAAATGTTTAAGAGCTATATCAGATGTGTTCATGTCATGTGCATGAATTGTATGAGGTCTTGGTGTTTTCCTTATCAATTCTGTGTTAAGGCCCTCCTCTCTTACTAACACCTGATGAAGGAGCAGGACTCTGAAAGCAAGCATTTTCAAATAAACCCCTTCAGTTTTATACTGGTGTCGTGTGATTTTTGACCTTGCCCAAACTAGTCCAATAACAGCACCTCCACATCATGGTTTTTTTTTTATTGGTCAGCCAATCCTCTGTCCAAGAAATTAAATTTTCTTAACCCTCTGTGCTCTTACCTTGCATTTGAATCTTTTATGGTGCACGTTATGCAATGCCTTCTGGAAGGGCATATATAATACATCTGTCGGATCCCTTTTATCCACCATGCTTGTCACATTAAATGAAACTCAGCTAAATAATTCAAGAACAATTTATCCATCATAAAATCATTTTGTTTAGGATGGATTAAGGGCTGTCTTTGATAATCACCTTACTAACAGAATCTACCAATTTGACTTCAATTCCAATAATTTGCTCACTACTTTTCATTCCCTTCTGAAATTGGTTATTCAAAGTTCTTCACTTTCTATAATCTCCACATTCACTTTCAATTCCTGTGTAACAGGCACAAGCCAGCAAAAAGTACAGCTCCAATTGCCATGAAAGTGGCATGAGTGGTTGATTGGACTCATTCTGTTTATACTTTACAAACTCGAGTGTTGAATGGGTTTCTTGGTGTTCCTACATTATAGTCTTGACACGCTGAATGTCGTCCTGCTGTTCCTATATTATGGTCTCAAAGTGCTGTATTTCCTTCTCCTGTTCCTCACCAAGCTACTCAAGACATGAATGCTTTCTGCGTTTTCTTCATGAGAGGACTGGGGACATATGGAAACTTGCTGTAGCAGTGCACCGTTTCAAGTGGCTGAAGTGTCTCCTCATGTTTCTTCATAACAGGCTAGAGAAACTGAGCAGTCTCCTCCTATATCCCTGAAATCGCAACAACCGTGTGATTGGACTTCTCCGGTTCCCATAAAACATAAATGTGGATGAATTGTCCCCTCCTGTTCACATTAAAAAAAAAACTCAAACGGTTTCATGCCAGTCGGCTATTCTTGTGCAATTGACTCAATCGGTTGAATAGCCTTAACCGAGTGTGAAATTTTCCAATAACTTTCTGGCCTCATCCAGTTCTTGTGTTGCAGCATTTAGAAGGTTGAATAGCCTCATCCTGTTGTTGTGTAACACAATTTAGGTCCTGCATGGTCTATTATGGGTCCTGTGTTGGAGTGCGAAGGTACTGATTGGCCTCTTCCTGAAACTCTCTATCAGGATCCAGACACGAAACGTTCTCCTTCTACATCTGCTGTAACAGTTTCGAATAATCTCCTTCTGCTGTTCCTGTGTTCCAGGTTCGAGAAGTGAAACGGATTCCTGAATTTGATGTATAATTGTTTTCCATTGCTGAGTCCTAAAACAAGACCATTGTCATTCTTGCAAACATTAAGAGGTATTGGATCAACCTGCTCACCCCTTCCCTCCTAGGTTAACGTGACGCTGTGTCTTATTTTATTGAAGTTCCTCCTTAATAAACAGGTAGATCTGAGGTTAAGAACCTAGCAGCGTCTGCACCTCACATGTGCTATTCCTTGTTAAACCTCTATCAAATACCATGTTGCTGTTCCATCAGGTTGTTGATCCAACTTCATGGTGCAGAAGGTGACGGTTACTTGTTGAACGTGTGTCGTGGAAATTAAATCGACATTAATCAAATGCTAGCAAGAGGAATGCAAAAGCTTTACTGTACCCTCTGCAGGGGGCCCAATACACTTTGCAAGATGCTGCATGTAAGGGGCTGAACAACTTGCACATATTATTTTTATACTACATTTCACTTATCCTTATCACACGCTCAAGGACAAAAACTGTGAACATTCGGCTGTTGGTATGATTGCGTAGGTTTCCCTGACTCCTGTTGAATCTGACTGCTTTCCAAGACTTGCAAGGTGAAGTTGTCTGCTTGCAGAATCGAGCAATGTCAGGCTGTCTACTTAACATTTTAGCAAGGTGTTAGTTTTATCGAAATATTAGATTTAGCAAAGTATTCTCTTTCAGATTTCACAGCAAATGTTAATTTGGCTAATTTTCCATTACATCTCCCCCCTTTTGGTATTTTACAGCAATGACAAAAGTAACAACAACAAAAAAACTATACAAAGCTAGATAACTATACATCAAAATTTCTTAGGTAGCACCAAGCTTTTCCTCAGACACCATCTAACTTTTACACAGCTATGTGTTAGTATCATCACTTGCCCTTGTGTGCTCTGTACACAGCCCATTTTCACACGTCATTCTCGTCAACGTCACGGTAGGGTGTGGTCCTCGCAATCGGATCCTCTGTTGCCGTGCCACTGAATGTTTTACTATTTGGAATCCCACTGCACTCATAAGCAAACGGCATAGCCAGGTACACAAGCAGGATCCTATACAAAGCATTATGAGTATCGCCAGTCCTACAAGTAGTAGAATGTGTAGGATCCAATATCCCCAATCCTCCCCAAAGGGAGGGTAGCCATTTGTGCAAATACACCGTTCTCCACTGCCTTTCACCATATGGAAGGCTGTGGTCGGAAGCGTGTCAGCCTTGGGACTGCAGTTGGCCTTGAGTTCGGGGGGTGGCGCGAGATTTGCCATAATTTCTCCCCTTATCAGGGGCAGGGTAGTCACCGCCACGGAAGCACAAAGCTCGCATTTCTCGCCAGGCTCTCTGTAATTCGTTCAGCAGTCCACCGTTGGGCAGTGTAGCCAGCAATGGCTGGAGTGTATCAAGTAGCCAACGTTTAATTTCCTGTGTTGTATTAGGGCCAAAGCATATGCTCTGTTCCCTTCACATCTAGCAATGTTCCTTCGCATCTCCGAACCTATTGGCGTCGCATTTACGCCATCAACCTCCTGCAGGGCCAATTCCACTACCGAGTTAGCGGACGACTCCCTCCGGTTAGGGGGTAACATTAATGCCCTCTGCCCTGCTTGGGGTTAGGTCCATGATTTGGTTTGTGTAGTTGCCATGCCCCGGTGCTACTATCTTCTGGAGGATCTTCTGCACTGCATCTCGGGGCGGGGGTGTGGGGAGTGACTAAGCCACAATATTCACCTGCCTATCGATCTCAGAGAAGGTTCTATCCATTTCACCAGACTCCCTCATCGCTCTTCTGAAAATTGGATATTATCACCCGTGCCCAGGCACCTCCTACCAAGTTCACGGTCAGGTGTCCCTGTAGCCGTGGTAGCAACTTTTAATTGCCAGTCACTGGCGCCACCAGAATCCCTGCTTAAATATTTATTATCCACAATATTGTCATACTGGTTTGTAAACGGCCATGGGTCGCATGTGAAAGTTCTTCTTGCACCATCAGTAAGGATTACCATCTGCGTCTGTATCCCTGACGCCAGTCCTACAAGGGCGATTGCAAAGAGTGCGAGCTGGGGCATTCCCATAGCGTACGACGTTTTTAATTACTATTTGCACGTAATTGGTTCCTGTGCTGTCCGATGTCTCCTCAGGCCCAGTTGCACGTTTGCAATGGCTGGCGTGTATCCACGTCGCTCTTTCGGCCATCTTAACAGCTGTCTGTGTCGTGAGGAACACTTGAAACGGTCCCAGCCACCCCGTCACTTTCAGTTTTTCTTCCTGAAGCCTTTCACCACTATCCAGGTTCTAGATCATGCAGCTTCCCTTCTGCTGGTTGGGCTAGTGCTGCTTTCACTTCATTCCACATTTGAAACAAAAGTGTAGAGAGTTTCATACAGTAACAGAACATTTCACCCTCACAGTGGTCTGTTATCTGTCTTACCGTGGGTCTTGTTCTAATTCCTGTATTGGTAGCCTCCCAAACAAAATCTCAAACGGGCTAAAATTAGCTCTCCCTCTTCTCCTAGCTCTCAAATACATTAACGTAATTGGAAGTGCCTTTATCCTTTTAACCCATAGTTCCTCACAGCATTTTGTCAAATTATATTTTAGGGTAGCATTTTCTCTTTCCACTGCCCCGCCGCTCGCTGGGTGATAGGCACAGTGTTGTTTCATCTTTATTCCCAAATAATCAATGATGTGCTGTCAGGCATTATTGACAAATGGAGTCCCATTCTCACTACTAAGCCTTTCAGGATTGCCCCATCTCGGAATTATTAAAGTTAGCAAAACATTGGCTATTGCACTGGCATAATGTTTAGAAGTGGGAAACGCTTCCACTCATGTGAAAAACATATCAACATATACCAGATAATACCCTTTCCCTTCGAGGAGTGTAAGTTCAATAAAATCCATCTGTAAATGTTCGAAGAGTCTTTGGGGTTGGGGGTGTGCTGCCTGACTCATCTGCACACCCCTCTACACATTATTAGTAGCACAGATAACACATCGTTCACAATATTTCTGGGAGTAATGATTAAACCCCTTCATGTACCATTGTGCCGAAATACTGTCATGCATCCCCCTTTGACACATGGTCCTTACCGTGTGTCAGTTTGGCATAGAATGGAAGTAATGATCGTGGTAGGCAAGGTTTACCATTGGGGCCACACCACCCCTCTTCCCTCACGATGGGCCCTGCTTTTGTCCACTCTCGCTTTTCTTCCAGCGAGGCCCGTGACTGTAACTCCCGTACGTCTGCTGTTGGGGTACAATTTTTTTCATAAACATGTCAAACTGTTCACTGCTGCGTTGCCGTCCTCACAGCTGAACCTGCACTTGCATTGCATTGAGAAGTAAAATCGTTATTTTTTCGTGTGGGCTTCATATGTACACACATCGATTGATTTATGCAATACAACCGCTTCCACGAGGTCAGAAATCAGGTCACGTTGTGTGACGGTCTTTCTGGTGGAGCTCAAGAAGCCCCGATGTTTCCACGGGATTCCAAAATTATGTACCTCCCGGAATGCGTATCTGCAATCGGTGTACACATTCACGGTCTTCCTTTAGCCAAGTTACATGCCTCAGTCAAGATAATCAGCACTGCCAGAACTGACAGATGAGAAGTGAGTAATCCCGCTTTGACTTCCTCGTCGATAGTCACTACAGCATTCCGATTACAATTCTGGCTTGTCTCCTTACTCCTGAATGCTGACTAATCCACAAAAACCTCCATATGCGGATTCTGAAGTGGTGAATCCTGCAAATGTGGTCTAGGGCGGAAAGTTAAATAGTCACAGCGACACAAGCATGTGGGTCTCCGCCTCCTGATGTGGGGAGAAGGCTAGCAGGGCTAAGGGCGTTACATCTCTTTATTATAATGTTAGGCATCTCCAATAACGCAGTATTGTATCCGAGCCAATGTGCTTCCGACATGTGTGCTGTCTCTAGCTCGGAAAGCAGTAAGGATACTGCATGTGGGATCAGTAGGGTTAATTCACCAGAACCGACTATGTCCCTGGATGCTACAACAGCCTTTTCAGCTGCAGTCATGGCTCGCAGGCATTTCGGCAATCCTGCTGCTACGGGGTCCAGCTTAGCCGAAACATAAGCTACCAGCCTCAATTTTCCCCCATGATCGTGCAACAGCACAGATGTCATGCAGCCACGCTTCTCATCTGCAGTTTTTACATAAGCCTTGTTTGGATTCGGAATCCCCAGTGTAGGTGTAGTTTGGAGCGCCTTTTTAATTCAACAAATGTACTTTCGGTTTCTCGGGTCCATTGCAACGGGCTCAGGCTCTGAAAACTTTTCTCATCGGCTATGTCGCTTAGGGGCGTCTCAGGGGGTGCGGATTGTGGAATAAACATTCTACAGTCGGAGCACATGCCCAAAAAGGATAGCACTTGTTTCTTCGTGTGAGACTTCGGAATTTGCTGTATTGCTTGAACTCTGTCTTGATCAATGGCCTTCCCTTGTTCAGATATTAAGTGACCTAAGAACTTCATCTGTTTTGCACAAATTGTGGCTTTGTGAGAGGAGCTTTCTGCCCTTACCTCGCTAGATGGCAGAACAATACAAGTGCATACTTTTCACATTGTTCCTCTGTCAGTGCTGCTATTATACTGCAGAAGCGCTGACCCCAGGCTTGAAACTAGAGTCGCCAGACTCCTGCGTAAAACTTCATTTCATATGTTGCGGGACTCATAGTAACCTTGACAAAGTCACGTGAAGCTATATGATTTCTCTTTGAATGAAAAAGCGAACCAGAATTGACTATCTGCGTGTACCGGTACATGAAAAAGGCATTGCTAAATCCACAACAGAGAGCCACTTACTGTCCGGTGTAACTTGAGTTACTATTGTACAGGGATTGGGAACAGTTGGGGCGTGCGGGACAACAGCGTTATTGACAGCCTGCAAGTCTTGACCAAACCTGCATTCCTCCGGTTCAACTGGAATGTTTGCCTTTTTGACCGGAAAAATGGGGGTCCTCAACGGTGAGTTTTCACAGTGGATTATGACTCCAGCCATTGGGAGAGATTTAAAGACTGGAGTAATTCTTTCTATGGCCTCGGGTTTTAACGGTTATTCTGCCCTGCAAGCACGATAGTCGGACTTCAGGGTTATTCTTAGGGGTTCACAGCCTCGTATGTTTGCCTTTTGCCCACAACACAGTAGAAGCCGTTTTTAATCTTGGGTCCGAAACTTCTATCTTAGGGAAACGCTAGTCTACCCTCCAACCCTCTTCAGGACTAATGGGGGTTATTTGGACTGTGCGATCTGCCTGAGTGAGCCAATTTATTTTCTTCCTGTATGTCTGCATATCTGCATTGAACCAGATACCCACATCGTCCCTGAAGACCCAAACTTTGTGCCTTTAGCACCCATGGTCCTAATTCCTGCCACCTGTCGCTGGACGTCTTCGTCAATAACACGTGAGGAAAAAGAGCCTTACACATCAAAAAGGAATTGTGTGCTTGCCGTTACAGATACTTTAGGTAAGTTCACACTGACTGCACATCTGTGATCATTCCAATAAATTTCGCACAATAACAAATGATCTGGTTTAACGAATCTCTTGAACCAATCCTTTCCATATGATTCGTCAGGGCCATCGTGATGTCTCTGTGCTGTGCAGTGCAGCATGTCCCCAGCAAGAACATCAGTGTTAATAGGATTAACATGGTCACTTATTTCCAGGGCGAGTGAATCACTCACTGACCTTATCTCTCTTTGGCTTAATCGCTACTCATAGATATATATCAAGGGTCGTGGGTCGTATTTTGCAGCCTGCACGGGTAGGTATTCCCTTTGAATTAAGTGCAAACACTTGGGGTCCTGAGGAAATCCAAGCCAGACTCACTATGAGATCCCGAGCCATCAAATGTAAAAGGACAGAAGTCAGATAACAAAAATGAGCGTTGGAATGCTTACCCAGTACTCGGTTCACAAATTTGGGGAGACGGAAATTTCTCTCATATCACGATTTCTGATGCACCCATTGTGTTCAGCGGCCTTCCACTCATCTTTATTTCCGTCGTTTCTCTGAATTGGCTTAATTTAAGGACTGAATATGTTGCCCCTGTATCTACCAAAAAGGTAACTGGTGTGCCTTCCACATATAACACGGAGGTCGGCATCGACATATACGCATCATAATTATAGTGAACAAAGAGTGCGCACTTCGCAGTCTCAGTGCTCAATATGGCCTTCGGATTTGTTTCAGTGCCTGTATGTTTAGCAGTCGAGATTAGCATAAGGGAGCCTTCGTTGCCAAGCATAAGGGAAAGAAGCTTACCTGTACCTTGTGGGCTGCCCACCTTCACCTCAGCATTCCCCTGTCAATTACCCTGCTGTCCAGCCTCCAGAGCCAATTGGGATTGTCTGGACGGACACTGTCTCGCCCAGTGGTCCATTGCTCCGCAAACAAAGTACCCGCTAGATCCACCCCTGCCAGTGTCTCTTCCATGACCCCTTCGTCTTCCTCTTCCGCGACCTACACATCTGTCTCTCTCCCTGCAGCTCCTCCCTCCAACGGTTGACCATTTGCATCATAGTAAGCTAAGGTTTATGTGCTTGTTGCTCCATCTTTAGTTTCTGCTTATCCTTCGCTTGGACCAGCATGTTTTTCAGCATATATCAAATGTTGTTCTATCAAATTCAGCTTTCTAGTGTCCCAGGTGTCTTTTACATTTTTGACTGTTTCGTCTTTGATTCCATTGATGACGATGTTCCTCAGGTGTGCTTCATACGGTGTAATTTCTGCTGTCGTCATGTCCTCGGGTGGTCTCTGTCAACCATGGGCGTTATGGACTTATGGAGGCGCATAGGGGACTAGGAGACTGTCTCACCTTCTTGTTGTTTACACATTGCAACTTTGGTCACGTCCATTCGCACTAGGAATGTCTCCCAACAGGCGGCTGTCGGCGTGGAGCAAAAGCATTTAAGTCTCTGTTCTCTTACGCTTGCAGGTTGGTTGAGTTGGCATGGACGTTTACGGCTGACCATTTATACTTGATTTTGGTGACATCGGCACCAATGTTTTTCCCAGGAGATGTCTCATCGCATGTGACCTGGGACGAAACTCGACACCGAACTTTGTTACTTTTTCAGTGAACCTATTACCTCCAACATCGCATGGGTCAGGCAACTGCCTTTAGGCAGTTTCCAAATCCTTTATGGTCCATGATCGGTGGACCAGCACTGGGCACCCTCCTGGACCTGCAACCTCAACCATTGGTGCTTGCAGAACGACCTGCTTAGATGATCGTATGTCGGTACTCTCGCCGTCTGACTTATCATCCGTCGTGGACTGATCATGAGCAGGCCCTGGATGTCTTTCAGTCTTGGAGTGGCCACCCTCATTTTAGGCTTCTTACTTCAGTTGGTTGAAGATACGATAGGCTATTGGTGATGCAGCACACCCTAAGACGGCGGCCACTGGCTTGGAACCTTCAGCAGGTGGATCTCATAGGGGGACTGGAGGACTGGGAGGGCAGTCATCAGGGTCAGGATCTGGAACAGACTTAAGATACTGTACAGCTTCATCAGGTTGTTTTCCGTCTGTTCCAGATCCTGACCATGATGACTGCCCTCCCAGTGCGAGTGTGTATAGGTGCATCTGATCTATCTTTTACTTGGTATTTACTTTCCCTGATATCAGCCTCAGCCTTCCACATTTTATAAGTACTCCAATTCATAGGTTTTATTCTTCCCTTCCGTTTCTCCTTCTCTCTCACCTCCAACTGTGACTTCAATATTTCCAACTGCCTTCAACTAAAACTGCCACACTCCGAAAAACCACACTCCTTAATCCACAATTCTAACTCTTTTACAGACTCTGGGCCATAATTATTTCACATGTACTGTACTTTTGGTTGACCATTCCAAGTCCTCTCTTTTCGTTTGCTCTTGCTGGAGCCCATTTAAACGTTACTGAAAAAGTGTTCAGCTGTCTCTCTCTCTCTTTCTTTGTGCTGTTATCTTTTCCTTTTTGACTTGCTTTTACCTCTGGAGGTGCCTTTTCACATTAGGCGCGTCCGCCTCAATGCCTTGGATTTGGCAAACCAAGGAACCACATGTCCGGTACGTCTTTGGGGAGTCTAACTCGGGCAGTGGTGGTTCCAAGCCTCAAACTACCCTTCACCTTGCTGTCTCTAAAGCACTGTAGAGACAGCAATCCCTTACGTTGAGTTTTACTCGAATACCGTGCGAAAGTTCACTGGAACCTCTTCCTGCTTTATTTATTCTCTTATAATAATTCTCTATATTGGATTACTTAAGCTACGACTCTTACCCCGGCCCTATTCGATTGAAACCCCGGCGATGGGACGATCCACAGATTCCCAGTCCTCTCACGCAAAAGGGCCAATTCAGCGCTCGAGAAGAAGTGAAAGTCCTACAACGCGCTGGCCCCTACAGCTGCTGGGAATACTCGGATTCTTACCCTGTCGTGGCGTACTGGACGAGCTCCCAAGTTTACAGTCGTGGAAATTAAATCGACTTGAATCAAATTCTAGCAAGAGCAAAGAGAAAGCTTTGTTGTAACTTCTGCAGGGGGCTCAATACACTTGGCAATTGCCGTATGTGAGGGGTTGCACAACTTTCACATATTCTTTTTGTTCTACATTTCGTTTATCCTTCTCGAGGACAAGAACTGGGAACATTCGGCTGTTGATATGAAGTTTATGTTTTCCCTGACTATTGTTGATTCTGGCAGTTTTGCAAGACTTGTAAGGGCAAGTTGTCTACCTGCAGAATCCAGCGAAATTTGGCTATCTACTTAAAATTTTAGTGAAGTGTTAGATTTAGCAAAGTTATCTCTTTCGGTTTACACAGCAAATGTTAATTTTGTTAATTATCTATTATACGTGCTTCCTGTGTTTGAAGGTAACAGCGCTCCCACTCCCATAAGCTGGGCTTGTCCCCCCATCAGAAAATGTTGTGTTCAGTTGAGGTGATTGTGCACTTCCCTATGCAGCCAGAAATGTAGTAATGTCCTCAGGATCTCGATTCAAATCCTGTTCATGCGTTCAGTTTTGCGTGGTGGTGAGGCCGAGCAACGTAAGGTGCTGTTTATAAGCTTCACTGTGAAAGTCGCTCTGAGGGCTTGAATCCCATCACTGCCACTTGTGCTAATTGTGTGTTATGCTGAATCTTCGTGTGAGTAAGCTATGTTTAAATTGAACATGACAAAAATGTAATCTGTTTCTTGCAAAGTGATCTATGATGAGGGACAACGCAGAGCCTTCAGGAAGTCAGCGGCCACACTAATTCTGTAAAGTGGTAGTTGTTACATTCACTTCACGTGGGAAAAGTCCCTAGAAAGAAACACGTGTGTGCTGCTCCTTCATTATGTAGGCAAGTTCTAAGACCGACAGAATGTAGCTCAGACGTTAGCACTGCTGCCTCTCAGCGCTAGAAACCCGCGTTCAATTCCCGCCTCAGTTAACTCTCTGTGCAGTGTTTGCACATTCTCCCTGTGTCTGTCAAGGCTTCCATTGATATTCCAGTCCCAAAATTTAAAGAATAAGTAGATTTGCTATGCTAAATTAACCAGGATGTCCAGGAATGTGCAGGAGAGATGCAGTAATCATGCGAAGTGCAGGGTTATAGGGAATGTTTGAACGAAAGCAGTGTTTCAGATTGGGATGTGATGGTCTCCTGAGGCTCAATGTGGGATCGATGGGTCAAATGACCAGCTTCCACACTATAGAGAATCTATGATCAAAATCTTCACCGTGGAAATAAGTTAAGGGAACAATCTCTTGGTTAATTCAAATATCCTTTCTTGAGTGTGGAGATGAAATCTGTACACGCTACTCCAGGTGTGATTGCACTAAGATACTGTACAGCAGCAGCATCATTTTACCTGCCTGCTGTAAGCTTCCCACCCAGGTTAGAGCGGTCTCAGTTGTTTGGGGGAATGCACAGCATTGTTGAAATATTTTGCTCTTCTCTACTTCACGAGCATACCGGGAGAATTGGCGAAAATGTCAGAATGACACTTGTGAAGAACATGTAGGATGCGGCGAGATAATATCAATGTTCAAACATGCCTTGGCCAAATATTTCGCCTGAATAGGCTATTAATTTTCCTCGATCCCACGTCGCTCAGATTCCAGTGGAGCTTAGAAACAGCAATGATAATCAAATATTGATGGGAGGTATTTATCAATGTCAATGCTGTGACAGAAATGCTGCGTATGTGACAAAATAGGAAAATAGAAATCCATGATTTTGGGCACTGCAGACATGGAGACATTAGAATCGCATCTAAACAATATGAACCAAAGTTAATGTTAATGCTGGGAAAATGGGTTTCATGAGTGTGTATGAGCTGCTTTCCTTGAACAATATGTTGAACAGTGAACTCGAGATCAGGCTGTTAAGGAGTTGCTGTGTGATCAGAAGAGCTATTTGAAAACCATGCGGAAAAGGAGCCTTTGGAAATAATCATCTTAATATATTGAATTTTACATGACGTTTGAATACAAAATCTTTTTTTAAATTAATATGCGTGTATCTGACTGGAATCATGCATGCATGAGCAACAGGTGGCAATTTTAAAAGTGCATCATAAAGATACACTGGAAGACAGGCCCTTTCTGTTGAATAGAATCCCTACAGTGTGGAAACAGGCTCTTCGGACCAACAAGTCTACACCAACCCACCCAGACCCATTCCTCTACACCTAACACTATGGACAATTTAGAATGACCAATTCACCTAACCTTCACACATTTAGACTGTGGGAGGAAACCCGGAGGAAACGCACGCAGACACGGGGTGAATGTGCAAACTCCACACAGACAGTTGCCCGAGGCGGGAATTGTACCTGGGTCCCTGGTGCTATGAGGCAGCAGTGATAACCACTGAGCTACCGTGCCGCCCTTCATTTATCAAAACACTATAAGTTGCACAGTATACATATATCCTCAAGGCGCATGTGGCAAAAGGGTAAGGTGACTCAACCATGATTAACAGACAAAGTTAAAAATTGTATTATATCAAGGAAAGTCGATCAGAAAAAATGGAAGACAATATGGATTCATTGGAACGAAGGCGGACTAAGAAATTGAAAAGGGCATTAAAAAGACATCAAGAATGCAAAATAAAAAAGAAACATAAGGACTGATAAAAAGCTTCTGACAATATTTGAAAGGAAATTTTAAATCCACTTGAAATGTTAAGCAGTGGGGAACAAATATGGATAGGATAATTTATTGCTGATAAAAGAGAAATTGCAGGGAAACTAACTCGTTACATTATGTCTGTCTCGTGGAGGAATTTCTAACATCTCCCAGAAATACAAAGTTACCATGAGACTTGTGTAACTATAAACTAAAATCGTTCATATTAGTAACGAGGCGTGTTTGCCTGTCCTCGGATGCTGCCTGAATTGCTGTGCTCTTCCAGCACCACTGATCCAAAATCTGGTTTCCAGCATCTGCAGTCATTGTTTGTACCGTGTTTGAAAACATAGCCGAATTAGTGATTGATAAGTCTGACTGAACAAATGTACGTCATAATGAAATTTCAGAGATAGAGGCAATACACAGGTTGATTGCATTGGCTAACACAGTACTTCCCCTGTGCAATTTGGAAGATTATAAATGCATTCCACGATCCAAAAAGGGAAGAAGAGGACAAGTGGGGACAAGTAACTTGTCATGCACAGGAGGGAATCTGTTTAAATCTGTTATAACAAATGTGGTATTGGTCATTTTGAAAGTAATAGCAAACTTCAAAAGAATGCATATATGAAAGGGAAGTTGCAATTTTCAGACGTTTTTTCTTGAAGATATCGCTTGTAGATATAAACAATGGAGACCAACAGAGATGATGTAATTGTATATTCAGGGGGATTTTTTTAAAGAAATGCCACAGCACGCTATTAGAAAGAAACTGAAGAAATATGTATTGGAGAAATATGTGGAAACATGAAGATAGATTTTCGGTTTACCTTTATTTAATGGGAATCAGAATGTAGATAACGAACAGTCATCCAGACTGGAAGCATTAGTTTGCTCTCTCTCCGTTGGTGCTCTCAGCATTTTTTTGTTTTCAGTACTGATTCCAGCATCTACAGTAATTTACTTTTATTAAAGGTAAATGTGTCTTTCCTCGCTTACGCCGAGTGTTGCTGAGACTGTGCCTTTAATACTGTGTAAAGTTTAGGTGTCCTGATCTAGAGAAAAATATACTGGCAACATATACTGAAAGGACATTCTCCAGATTAATCCCACAGATGGCAAGATTTTCTGGTGAGGGAATTCGGCCTGTGTTACCTCGAGTTTCAACGATTGAAAAGCAATCTTAATGAAAACGAAAACGTTCACACAGAAAGGGCTGAATAAAACAGGGAGTTGGAGAATTGGTAGCAGGCAAGATTGAGGAGAGTCCTAAGATTTTCCACAAGGACATCAAGTAGAATAATATTACAAGTGAACAGTTAGAACGCATTAGAAACCATCTGTGTGTGAAGGAGGAGGCAATGACAGAATTTGAGAAGATGGAGTGGGAAGCTATTTAGCAAATTCATATAAGATGTGAACTTCGATTGATGGTTTTAGCTGGTCTAAAAATTGGATAAAAACGATCCGGATGTGTTTTATCCGAGGCTGCTGTTGGAGATAAGGAAGAAAAGACCTGACCAATTTTTTAATATATATATAGAATCAGGTGACAGGAGAGAGAAGCTCGAGGATGGATGCAGTTACGCTGTACTGGAAGGGTGGTGCAGAAAGACCAGGGCAATGTAGATCAGTGAGTATCAGTTCACTTTCAGGGAAGCTATTGGAGAATAAAAAGAAGGATAAAATGGATCTCTATTTGAGAGGCAATGTTTCATCAAGGACAGTCACCATTGCTTTATCGGAGGGAAGTCATGCCTAATGATTTTTATTGGAATTTTTCAAGGAGTTCTTTTAATGGTTTTCTCACCAAATCCATTGACAAAGCCCCGCCTGGGAAACTGATAAATTTGTTATAATCTTATGGTATCAAGGTTAAATTAGCAAGTTAGATTCAAACTATCTCAGAGGAAGGAGAAGGAGGGTGGTGGCAGAAGGCTGTTGTGTGACTGGGAACGTGTAACACAAGGATCAGTGCTGTGTCACTTCCTATTTGGGGTACTCTAAAATATTGGAGATGTGGATGTTGAGTGTGGTATGGGAATGTGGTTAATAAGTGTTTGTTTGATGGTGAGGAGGAAGGTCTTATGTAACTGGAACATGTAGATGGAATGGCCAGATCAATGACAGATGCCATGTAACACTGATAAATATGAGGTGATGCACCTCAGAAGTAGAAACGCAGACAGGGGAGTACTCAATGAACATCAGCAAACCAGGAAGACCAGAGGGGGCTTCTGCACTGATCCCCGAGTGTGAGAACATGCTGTATGACAGGAATTGGGACTTGGGACTCAGGTATTCCCAATATACCTCAAACGTAGGGTTGTTGGACCTAAGTGCAATATTTCCAAGCTTGCTTACAGCACGAAACGGTGTCTAACTGCGAGTGGGTAAGAAGGATATCAGAATGCTTCAAGGTGACTGAGACAAGTGGGGTGAATGGACAAGTACATGGCAGATGAAGACCAATATGTGTAAATGTGATGTTGTGTACTTTGGTGGGAACAATAGGACAGTAGCCTGCCATTTGAAACGGGGTACGTTAAAAATATTGTTTTATAGGACTTATGCAGATTTTCTTGTTTTAATCTGCACAGACCCTCGAGGTTCATCCACAGCTGTGAGTTTTGGCGCCAGAGATCAGTACTGGGAATGGCATTGACACAGTGACTAGTGTACATACACCCACTAAGTGGTTAGCTGTAATATTGGAAATAATCTGAATCTTCTTGTACACTCGTCACTGAAAGCAACATTTAGGTAGATAAATGGTGTATTGACCATAATTTTAAGGGAATTTGAAAACAGGAGTAAGGGTGTCTTACTGCAGCTGCAATTTGGTGAGAACCCTTGCCTAACATTGTGCAACGTTATGTGAAGTTTTGATTTCTGTCCTTAATAAAGGACAAAACTGACCTTCATTGAGTGCAGTGAAGGATCTCTGGGATATCAGGCATGTTGTGGGAACATACTTTGTGTGAACTGAGCCTGTATTCCAAGGGGTTTAGGAAAATGAGTGGAGATCTGAGTAAATAATATGGACCTGTGACGGTGAGGCAGATTCGAAACAAGGATGATAATTCCCCTGGCTGGGACGTCTGAAACATGAGGCCACATTATGAGGTACAGCCAGGACACTCTGCATTGAGACGTGAATAAATATCTGCACCCAGAGACTGTTGAACTTGGGGAATTCTGTCCCACTCAAGCCTGTGAGATCCAACGCACTGAATATGCATAGACACTAAATGGGAAGAGATAGCGCAGGACCATGGTTTGAAAATAAAGGATCAGACATCATTACATTGAATGGGGCTACAAAACGATGGATCGAAGGGACTGCTGAAGTTAATGTTTAATAGTTTTCCATTGGTTGATAACACTGAGGGATGCATACATTTTGGGGGAGAAGTGCATGAGGGAGATGTTCAAGAACTGGAATGGGGGATGCGTAACGTATTGAATGGCTTACTCATTTCCCGATGATTCTGTGCAGTCTAACGGAAAGCTCTGTAAAGGTTGTCACAAGCTGTCAGGTGTTAGGAAGGAGGCCTGACAGGGTCGTTAGGACCGTACTTCCCGTTCCTTTTTCCGATAGGGAGGCTAAAGATCGGTGCTGTTTCCGGAGTTAAAAGCAAAAACGCGAAAAGTACAAAACTCGAAGACGGAGCAGCGCTCCGAAAGCAAGTGCTTCCAATTAAAACTATTGGCCTATAAGCTGGTGTTGTGTGATTTTTAACTTTGTACACCCCAGTCCAATACCGGCATCTCCAAATCATGAATTCCATCTGGGTCTATCCTTTCGACCTTTGATACAATTGATCGCCTTGCTTGGCCGTTTCTGTGCAGCTCGACAGCTGTCAAGAAGAACTTCCACGAATTTCACTGTCGTGATGAGTCTGTGGGTGTGGTACATGTTCTTATTGAAATTATTCCCCTCTTGGAGAATAGGACATAGTTGAGTAATTTTCCACATTCCCAGGGAGAAAACAGAGTTGGAGCTGAAATGAAACAACTTCCCCAGTTATGCAGCACAACTCTTCAGTCCTATTGCAGGAATGATGTCAGGGTACATTGACTTTGGTCAAGTTACTGCGTTCTGTCATTTCTTCACGTCACGTGCAGAAAATCGAATTGATTTAAGACTGGCATTTGTGATGCTGTGGGCATCATGCGGGGGTTAGGTAGATCAATGATTAAACGCTTCTGGCTGGGGATGCTGCAGATACTACATACTTTTCTTTTACACTGAGCTACAGAGCTGTTCCATTATTTTGGATAGGGATATTTGTGAACCATCTCCTCCAGTGAGTTGTTTAATCGTCCATCACTACTTATGACTGAATGTGGCTGGACTGTTGGTCTGTTGGTCTTGGGATTATTGTGCCCGCTCTGTCAGATGTTAGTCCAACTGTTTGGAATGTAAGCAGTAAGTGCGTAGGTTAAAGGTTTGCCATCAGGTTTAGGTACACATAGTTCTGTCTGGAATGTTCACCTACACTTATCACTGAACCATAGATCGCCTCGGTAGTAATGGCAGACTGAGGGATTATCCCCAGAAGAAAAAAGATGCAGATCGTGGTTGAATATAAGTATGCTTCTGCTGCTGCTGAGGTCTGTACCACCACATCAGCATCAGGAATTCGCTCTACCATGATTCTTGAACGGAACTAGTTCCATTTTTTCTGCTTTTGGCACATACTCGGCCAAATCTTTCCTGTACACGTACCCATCCAATTGTCTTTTAAATGTTGTAATTGTACTCAGCAATACCAGTTCCTTTGATAGCTGGCTACATATACATACAACCCTCTGTGATAAACAACTGCCCCTTAGATCCGTTTTAAATATCTTCCCTCTCACCTTAAAACTATCCTCTCTGGTGTCAGACACACTTACAGTGGGAAAAAGGCCTTGGCCGTGCATCTTATCTGTGTTCCTCATGATTTTATAGACCTCTGTAGGGTAACCTCACATCCTCCTACGCAAAGGTTACAAAATCACAGACTTGCCATATATCTCAAAACCTCCCATCTCCGCCACATCATTTAAAATATTTTGTCTCCTTTCCAGTTTATAACATCCTTCCTATAGAAGGGCGACAAGAATTGTACTCAGTACAACAAATGTGTCCTTACTAGTCTCTTGCATAGTCACAACATGATGTCCCAATTCCTATACTTGATGGTGTGTCAGTTGAAGGTAAGCATGTATAATACCCTCTTCCCTACCCTGTCGACCTGCGACTCCACTTTCAAAGAACTATGTGCCTGCAACCTGGGTTTCTCTGTTGGAAAACATTGCCCAGGGCCCAACCGTTAACTGTGTAAATCCTGCATTGGTTTGTCGAACAAAATGCAACATTGTTGTGGTTCTGTTCACCGAGCTGGGAATTTGTGTTGCAGACATTTCGTCCCCTGTGGAGGGGCTTCCTCAGTGCTTGGGCACCTCCTGTGAAGCGCTTCTGTGTTGTTTCCTCGGCGCGTATAGTAATTTCTCCCTGCCCCTTCCGGTTGTCAGTTCTAGCTGTCCGCTGCAGTTGCCAGTATATTAGGTCCAGGACAATGTGCTTATTGATTGAATCTGTGGATGAGTGCCATGCCTCTAGGAATTCCCTGGCTGTTCTCTGTTTGGCTTGTCCTATAAAAGTAGTCCTATAAAACATGTCCTATGGCAAGTCTGTGATTTTGTTACCTTTGCGTAGGAGGATGTGAGGTTACCCTACAGAGGTCTATAAAATCATGAGGAACACAGATAAGATGCACGGCCAAGGCCTTTTTCCCACTGTAAGTGTGTCTGACACCAGAGTGGATAGTTTTAAGGTGAAAGGGAAGATATTTAAAACGGATCTAAGGGGCAGTTGTTTCTCACAGAGGGTTGTATGTATATGTAGCCAGCTATCAGAGGAACTGGTATTGCTGAGTACAATTACAACATTTAAAAGACAATTGGATGGGTACATGTACAGGAAAGATTTGGCCGAGTATGTGCCAAAAGCAGAAAAAATGGAGCTAGTTCCGTTCAAGAAACATGGTAGAGCGAATTCCTGATGCTGATGTGGTGCTACAGACCTCAGCAGCAGCAGAAGCATACTTATATTCAACCACGATCTGCATCTTTTTCTTCTGGGGATAATCCCTCAGTCTGCCATCAACGAACACATCGATCTGGATCCAATATACCTGCCACTGCAGCGGACAGCTAGAACTGACAACCGGAAGCGACAGGGACAAATCACTTTAAGTGCCGAGGAAACATCACAGAAGCGCTTCACAGGAGGCGCTCAAGCACTGAGGATGTCACCTAGACAGAGGACGAAACGTCTGCGACACAAATTACCAGCTCGGCGAACAGAGCCACAACAACGAGCACCCGAGCTACAAATCTTCTCACAAACTTTGAAAATGCAACATTTCACATTTAACAGAAAGAAGCTCCAGCTGCCATTCCTCAGGCTACTGGCCCAGTAGATCAAGATTAGATTACCTATAGTGTGGAAACAGGCACTTCTGCCCAACAAGTCCACACCGACCCTCCGAAGTTAACCCAACCCAACCCATTTCCTCTGATTAATGCTCCTAACTTATGGGCAATTTGGCATGGCCAATTCATCTGACCTGCACATCTTTGGATCGTGGGAGGAAACCAGAGCACCCAGAGGAAAGCGAGGCAGACACGGGGAGAATGTGCGAACTCCACACAGAACGTTGCCCGAGGCTGGCATCGAACCTGCGATCCTGGTGCATTGAGGCAACAATACGAACCACTGAGCCACTGTTCTTTTCTGGAAGCTTTTTCACGACCCACTATAACAAATAATTTTGGGGGTTTCATCGGCAAACTTACGTTCCAAGGTTCCTACATTCCCATCAAAATCATTTACAAAAACAATGAAAAGAAGCATCCTGCTCCTTGTGGCACACCGCTGGTCACACGCGACCAGTAGAAACAACAAATCTCTCCCAGCACCTTCTGCCTCCGACTGTTAAGACATTGCTGTATCAAATTGGCTAGCTCTCCCAAATGTTGGGGCTTGCTAAGGTCCACTTAGACAATGTGTGCTGATTGCCTTTCATCTATCTTCTTGGTCACCTCTGTCAATTATTTTTGAGACCAGTTCTCTCATACAAAAAGCCATGCTGACTATCTCTAATCAGTCCTTGTTTTTCCCAATGCATGTAAATCCTGTCTCCCAGAAGCTCCTAACACATTTAGTCACATCTGACGTCAGAATCACTGGTCTGCAATTCCTGGCAGCCTTTTTAAAAATAATGTTACCACATTAGATGCCTTCAAATACTCACCCGTGGCTGTCAATGATACAAATAAAAAAATTTTGAAAGGACTGCACATTCTGTAAATCAGTAAGAAAGACAGAAGGTTATGGGAAAGTTCAAAAGGTCTGGCAACATCTGTGCAGAGAAGACGGAATTAACAATCCAGTAACCCTTCACCAGAACTCTAAGGAATGATACAAACATCTCAGCCCGTGCTAGCACAGTTTCTTCCCCAGCTTCCTGCAGTGATTCCGGGATACATTTGAACATGCCCCGGGTTTTTAACCTGTGGTTATGCATTTTAAGACTGTCAGTTCTTCCGCTACTGTAATGTGGTCTCGTTTCAAAGATCACTTATTTTTATTTCTCTGACTTTCCTCTCTTCCGCATTTTCCTCTAGAGTAAATACAGACGTGAAGTTTTTGTGTGGGACCTCACCCTTCGAGCAGAAACAGGCGGTAAGGCAGCGGAGTGGGGAGGTCGAGTCCTGATGTAGAGTGTGAACCCAGCATGCCAGACGCTTATGGACTCTGTTGTTGAACAATGAACTGATTTTCTGTGTTTTTACTGCAGGAAATGCCGTAATGTTTTACACTTAATTTTATTTTCTTTATTTTTCTGATTTCTACCAAGATTTTGTATCTTGGAGGTGTGTGTGTGTGTGGGGGGGGGGTTGGGGGGCGGGGGGGCGGGAGGGGCGGGGTTTTGGAGGGAGGGAGGAGTGACGGGTAGCTTTGTATCTAAGATTGTGTCACATGTGTCGACTTGTAAACTTTTCACTGTCTTCAGGTGAGTACATATTACATTAGACCTAATAATTCTTATTCATCTCCCGTGGTGCCAAACATTAGATGGCTGATTGATTTTTATGGGGCCCTAATGTCTCTCCAGTTTCTCTTTTGTCGAATCTCTTTCAAATCTCCTTAACCTCATAGCCAAAGCTACCTCATGCACCTGTTTTGCCCTCCCGATTTCCTTGGTAAGTGTTCTCCTACACTCCGTATGCGCAGGGGATTATTTTGATAGCACTTGCCTGTTCCTGACATATGCCTTCTATTTTCCTTGTACAAAGCCTCAATATCCCCTGACATATCCTGTGCCCTACTCCTGTTCGCATTTCCCTCCACACTGACAGGAACATGTAATTCCTGAAGTCTCACTATCTCACTTTTGAATGACTCCCACTTCCCTGAAATCCTTTCACCTTCAACAGCTTCCCCCAATCATCTTTTGAAAGTTTTTGTCCAGTTCCTTCACAATTACTCTTGCACAAATTGTAACATAAACTTGTGGATTGGGTATATCCTTTTTCAGGACTTTTATCAAACTAATATAATTTTGTTCACCGGTCCAAAATGCCCTCATTCTCACATGAAAGTCCCTTGCCCTTCGTTATTTCCCAGGTGGAAATAAAGGTGAGGCCATGTTCAGATCAGCCACGGAATGTCAAGGCACGCATGAAGAATAATAGAATGACGAGGGTAGGAATAGGACCAGTCAAGGATAGTAGTGCGAAGTTGCGTGTGGAGGCTGAAGAGATTGGGGAGACACTGAATGAATACTTTTCGTCAGTATTCACTCAGGAACAGGGCATTGTTTTCGATGTGAATACTGAGTCACAATTAAGTAGAATGGATGGCTTTGAGGTATGTAGAGAAGAGGAGTTGGAAATTCTGGAAAGGGTGATTAGATTATATTAGATTACTTACAGTGTGGAAACAGGCCCTTCGGCCCGACAAGTCCACACCGCCCCGCCGAAGCGCAACCCACCCATACCCCTACCCCTACATTTACCCCTAACCTAACACTACGGGCAATTTAGCATGTCCAATTCACCTGACCTGCACATCTTTTTTTTTTGGATTGTGGGAGGAAACCGGAGCACCCGGAGGAAACCCATGCAGACACGGGGAGAACGTGCAAACTCCACACAGTCAGTCGCCTGAGGCGGGAATTGAACCCGGGACTCTGGCGCTGTGAGGCAGCAGTGCTAACCACTGTGCCACCGTGCCGCCCACAATGGTGAAAATAGATAAGTTCCCTGGGCCTGATGGCATTTATCCTCGGATTCTCTGGGAAGCAAGGGAGGAGATTGCAGAGCCATTGGCCTTGATTTTTATGTCCTCATTTTCTACAGGAGTAGTGCCTGACGATTGGTGGCTAGCAAATGTGGTTCCCTTGTTCAAGAAGGGGAGTAGAGATAACCCTAGTAACTATAGGCCAGTGAGTCTCACTTCTGTTGTGGGCAAAATCTTAGAGTGAATTGTAAGGAGAAGGATTTATGAACATCTGGATAGGAATAATGTGATCAAGGATAGTCAGCATAGTTTTGTGAAGGGTAGGTCGTGCCTCACGAACCTTATTGAATTCTTTGAGAAGGTGACTAAGGAGGTGGACGAGGGGAAAGCGGTAGATGTGGTGTATATGGATTTTAGTAAGGCGTTTGATAAGGTTCCCCATGGTGGACTACTGCAAAAATACGGAGGTATGGCATTGAGGGTGAGTTGGAGGTTTGGATTAGGAGTTGGCAGGCTGGAAGAAGACAGAGGGTAGTAGTTGATGGCAAAGGTTCATCTTGGAGTGCCGTCACTAGCGGTGTTCCGCAAGGATCTGTTTTGGGACCATTGCTGTTTGTCATTTTTATAAATGACCTGGAGGAGGGGTTAGAAGGTTGGGTGAGCAAGTTTGCGGATGGTACGAAAGTCTGAGGAGTTGTAGACAGTGAGGAAGGATGTGCCAGGTTACAACGGGATATAGATAAGCTGCAGAACTGTGCAGAAAGGTGGAAATGGAGTTCAATGAAGCTAAGTGTGAGGTGATTCACTTTGGTAAGAGTAACAAAAAGATGGGGTACTGGGATTAATGGTCGGATGCTTGGTAGTGTGGATGAGCAGAGGGATCTTGGTGTCCATGTACACAGATCTTTGAAAGTTGCCACCCAGTTAAATACTGCGGTGAAGAAGGCATATGGCGTACTGGCTTTTATTGGTAGAGGAATTGAGTTCCGGAGTCCTGAGGTCATGTATCAGTTGTATAAGACTCTGGTGCGCCAAATCTGGAGTATTGTGTGCAGTTTTGGTCGCCATACTATAGGAAGAATGTGGAGACACTGGAACGGGTGCAGAGGAGGTTTACCAGGATGTTGCCTGGTATGGTAGGAAGATCGTATGAGGAAAGGCTGAGGCACTTGGGGTTGTTTTCATTGGAGAAAAGAAGGTTTAGGGGTGACTTGATAGAGGTGTACAGATGATTAGGGGTTTAGATCGGGTCGACAGTGAGAATCTTTTTCCACGTATGGAGTCAGCTATTACAAGGGGGCATAGCTTTAACTTAAGGGGTGGTAGGTATAGGACAGATGTTAGGGGTAGGTTCTTTACTCAGCGAGTCGTGAGTTCATGGAATACCCTGCCAGTAGCAGTGTTGGACTCTCCTTCTTTATGGGCATTTAAGCGGGCATTGGATAGGCATATGGAGGATAGTGGGCTAAAGTAGGTTAGGTGGGCTTGGATCGGCGCAACATCGAGGGCCGAAGGGCCTGTACTGCGCTGTATTCTTCTATGTTCTATGTTCTATGAAGGGCTGAATATCTCCATATGTCTGCGCGAATATGGTGTGTGTGTGTGTGTTTGTGTGTGTGTGTGCGAGCGCGCATGCTTCAGCATCTCTGAGCATTTGGGTCTCTGTTCTTTGGTAGTAAATCCCGTGAAATGGGAATCAAAATGTTCCCCCTCACTCTCTCACTGTCTGTCTCTCCCTCTTGTGTTTAAAGTAAAGTAATAACATTCTCTCTGGACGCTCCATGTCACCGCACAAGCAGCAGGTTTGTTTGGAAGGAGCATTAAAGACAGTGACTCTCTCACATTTCAATTGAATTGGCTTCATTGTCACGTGCAGTTTAATGATTGCAGCAGAACGTTTGCAATGACTTCACTTACGCGCCATCATAGGTCCAAGAAATCTAGGTGTAGATTCTTAAGTATTTGGTACAAACTTGAAAGATTAATAAAGGAAAGTCCAGCAGAAGAATAAAAATGAAAGAAAGAACTGACTCGAATTACAACCCAGTCTGTGCCAGCAACAAGTATCCAGACAGCACTGGGCCCAGTCTTCAGACCGCACCAGGCCGATTTTCCAGACTGCACCAGGCCCAGTCTCCAGACTGCAACATGTCTAGTCTCCAGGCTGCACCGGGCCGACACTGATAGAACATAGAAAGTTACAGCGGAGTCAAGGCCCTTCGGCACTCAATGTCACCAAACAGTGAAAATAATCTGATTCACATTTAACCTACACAGTTCCATTATCCATATGTCTATCCGTGGCTCATTTAAATGCGCTTACTGAAACTACTGTTTCAGGCAGGTCATTCCTGGCCCGTATTGCACTCTGATTGAAGAAACTACACCTAATATCAATCCTATGTCTATCACCCCTCAATTTACAGCTATGCCTCCTCGTGTTTGCCTTCACCATCTGAGGATAAAAGGCTCTCACTGTCCATTCTATCCAATCTTCTGATTATCTTGTACGTCTCGGTGAAGTCACCTCTAAACCTTCTTCTCTCCAACGGATACAGTGTAATTCCTCATTCACCCTTTCCTCGTAAGACCTTCCTTCCATGACAGGCAACATTCTCGAAAATCTCATCTGGAACCTGCCCAAAGCTTTCACATCATTCATATAATGCACTGACCAGAACTACAGGCAATAATCCAGGTGCGACCTTACCAGTGTCTTGCTCAGTTGGCCCTTGCTCTGTTGGCTCCGAAACTCAGTCCCCCCCTCCAAATAAACGCCAACACACAATATGCCTCCTTAACGACCCTATAATCCTGAGTGGCAACTTTCAGGTATGTATGCACCTGGACAACGAAATCTCTCTGTTCATCTAAAATGCCAAGACTTTTCCCATTAGCTCAATAACCTGCATTATTGTCATTTCTTCCGAATTGAACTACCTCAAACTTTCCTGCATTAAACTCCAATTGCCACTTCTCAGTCTAGTGCTGCATCTTATGTAATCATCAGAACGATCCACAACTTTGCCTCCCCTCGTGTCGCCCACAAATTTACTAACCCATCCATCTTCGCCCACATCCAGATCATTTATAAAAATGACAAGCCGCAGTGGTCCCAAAACAGGTCCTTGTAGCACATCACTGGTAATTCACCTCCCGGATGAGTATTTTCCACGTACCACCACCTTCTGTCTTCTTTCAGATCGCCAATATCTGATCTAAACCGCGGAATCATCTTGAATCCTAAAACTCCGTATTTTGTGCAAAACCCTGTCGTGTGTAATCTTACCAAATGTTTTACTGAAGTCCTTGTACACCACATCAACCACTTTACCTTCACCCACCTGTTTTCTCACCTTATCGAAGACCCCAATAAGATTGGTGAGGCATGACCTACGATTCACAAAACTATGTTGACTACTTCTAATCAAATTATTCCTTTCCAGATGATTACGAATCTTATCTCTCACAAAATTTTCCCACATCTTACTCACAACTGATATAAGGCGCACTGCTCTTAAGTTACCAGGGTTGTCCCGATAACCCTTCTTAAGCAAGAGAACAACTTTTGCTATCCTCCAATCTTCTGGCACTACTTCTGTCGACACTGATGACATATATTTTGAAGTCAAGGACTCTGTAACGCCTCCCTGGATTTCCAGAGAACCCGAGAATAAATCCCGCTGGCCCAGGGTTAATAGTTATATTCAGATATTCCAAAATTGCGAAAACCACCCCTTTGTCAACATCATTCCCATATAATCCTGTAGCCTGTATCTCCGTATTCTGAATGACATTGCCATTTTCCAATGAGAATACTGAGGAAAAGTAATAACGAAGTGCTTCCCCATGTCCTCAGATTCAACTAATACTTCCCACTACTATCTTCCATTGGACCAAATATCACTAGAGACATTATACAATATCTTGTCTCGAGACTGTAGATCACACCAGGTTCAGTCAGCAGACCACACCAGGCTCAGTCTCCAGACCGCACCGTGCCCAGTCTCAAGGCCGTATGAGGCCCAGGCTCCAGACTATACCAGGGCCAGTGTCCAAAGCACACCAGGCCAAGTGTCCAGGCCGCAGCAGACCCAGTGTCTGGGACACACTGGGTCAGAATGCAGAACATTCCGGGACCAGTCTCCAAACTGCATCGGGCCCATTGTCCATGCGACACCGGTCCAAGTCGGCAGACCACACTTGGCCCAGTCTCCAGATTGCACGGGGCCCAGTATCCAAACCGCACTTGGACATGTCTCCAGGCAGAACTGTTCTTTAAACCTTGAAGCCTTGATTCTCCTCGCGATCCTCTGATCTGGGACTCACTTCCTCCTTTCCCAAATGAGTCACGTTAAAAATATAATAGTTTTGCAACAATATACTCTCCATAAAATAGAATAAATAAGGAAGAATCGGTGGAGCATCGGTGTTCAAACTGGAACATTCTGACCTGCCACCATCTTTACGACATTCCACTGTCCTGAAGCTGTTTTCTTCTTCAAAGAATACCTTTGAAGACTCAGAGAGGTTTTCTACGATTCCTTGCAACGTTGTCCTTGGGATAGCAACAGAAAGAGCCCTTTGGTGGCCCATATGCTGCCATTGGGGTTGTTTCATGACTCTACAATCTATTCTCACTATACTTTTTAAGAATATTTCCAAAAAAACATTCAAAGTTGGAGAAAGCGAACTAAAATTAAACTCAACCTCTCCGAAATTACTTCACTCAGGATGACCTCGATGCAATGTAACAGCTGTGGTCTGCATAGATTCTGGTGCTGGACAGATAAATTGTTCAGGTCTACAGATCAATGCACTGCGGTGGTCTGCGTAGCTCCCCATGCTGGACAGATATCTTTTTTAGGTTTATAGATCACTGCAGTGTTGCAGCTCCCAGTGCTGAACAGAGACCAATCGGAAAATGAGGACTCAGATGCTGGAAAACAGAGTCGAGAGTGTGCTTCTGGGAATGTACAGCAGGCAATTCAGTATCCAAGGAGAAGGAGAATCAACGTTTCTGGCATAATCCCTTCATCAGGAATCTGATCAGGCCTTGTGCCTGAAACTCTGATTCTCTTGCTCTTTGCATGTTGCCTGGCCTGATGTGCGTTCCCAGTTGCACACTGTGGACAGATATCTAGTCTGGGTTTATAGGTCAATACACTGCTGTGTTCTGCATAGGTCCGCGTGCTGGACTGATTTCCATTTCGGGTTCGTAGATCAATGCACTACTGCGGTCTGCATAGCTTCCGGTGCAGGCAAGACATCTGATCAGGATTTGTAGGTTTGTGCTCTGCATAGCTCGGTGTACTGGACTGATATTTAGTCTGTGTTTAAAGATCAATGCAATGCTGTGTTTTTCATAGCCTCCAGTGATGAACATACATCCAGTCCGAGTTTAAAGATCGAGGCAATGCTGTGGTCTGCTCAACTCCCCGTGCTGGACAGATGTCTAGTTTAGGTTTATAGAGCAATGCACTGCTGTGGTCTGCAGTTTTCTGCACTCGGCAGATTGCTGGGTTGGACTGAGCAGATCTTGATCGACACAGTGTTGTGTGCTGGAGAGGTATCTCCTCTGATTTAATGCTTCTCTGTTATGGATTGAAAATGTATTGTACCTATCAATTTCAGCTGATCTGTAATGTCTTTCATTCTTATTTTGTGATTGGAGCCTCTGCCTCTCACTCCATTAATGTTGTAGCGTGACTATGTACAGTACATCATTTTGGTGAATACCCACTGTTCTGGCAGCAACCATAGCTTCTTCATTCAGAAGCAGTCAGCTATTCCCATCGGTCTTCAGGTATCTACGTAGCCAGAAATAATAGCCTTCAGAATAAAGGCCATCCCCTTGAAACACGGCTTAAAACACATTACGCCTCACGACTCCACAACCCCAACCAACCACTACAAAATATCCCGTGTGAACGAGAGCTGTGGGGTCACTGGGAACATTAGGGAGCAGACCATCAGGGAGATGGAGCAACACTTCCCATGTCTGAAAAGGTCAGACTGAACGCAACAGGACACACTGTGTCTCTAAGTCCTGTTAGCCCCCTACATTTATTTAACATACAGCCTGTTATTCTTGCTGATAAATATCATAGTTTTCATATACCCACGTTACATTTCAGTTGCCAAGCCACTGTCCATTGCTTATCCAATCAGAGATTCTCTACCTCCTCTTGATAAATTAATTTTCTGACTATCTAAGTTAGAATACATCTGTTGCATTTCTCTAAAACCTTGCAAATCGTTGAGATCCCAGGACTGGTCACTATGTTACTGCAGTCGTTAATTTGTGTTGAATTGATAAAGACACATTTATCCCTAACTTATCCCTTCTCCCGGCTCAATAACCAGTCCTGGGTGGCTGTTTTGAAAGGATGAATGTTCCCTGCAATTTCCAATGGACCAGGAATGAAATATTAAAAGATCAGCTTCAATAGCTGAACAACAGGCTCGAATAGCTGAATCGCCTCATTCTATTCCTGTTTAAAACACTTGATTGGCTGAATAGCCTGCTTCAGTATAGGTGTAGTTATGAATGTTACTGAACATTTTGGAACCATGGCTGAGCAGTCCACTTCTGATTTTATGATGGAGGGAACGCCATTGATGTTGCAGCTGCTGATAGCCCATGATGCCTCATGGAGGACCAGTTTCCATTTGCTTGGTCATTTCGAAGTATGTCCTACTTCACAGGAGGGAATGGCATATAACAGAATGGGCAGGATCTTCAGTATGAGGCGGATGAGGCATTCTCTCCTCCAGAACTGTGTGCTGGCTGCCCAACAGATACTGTTAAGGACTGATCCATCTGTAAAAATGAGTTTGGCTAGAATTTTTCCTTCTTTTTGGTTCCCCCATCACTTGCCCATGTCTGGTTTTTGTGTATCTGATATCTCTCCATGCTCAGTCAGTGTTGGACCTGTGGAGACACACTTGGTGATGGTCATGAAGTCCCAGACCCAGAGTATGTTCCATGTCCTTCTCACCCGCAGTGCTTCCTTTGATTTGTTTTCAAAGTCAAGGGGAACTGAGTTAGCACTGACAGGTGGGGTGGGGTGGGGGGGCAGGATATATCCATCATCAGGCGTTTTCCTTGACCACCTTTGACCTGTTAGCATGATATCAATGTTGGTGAATTTCAGGGTAACCCCTTCCTTAACTGTATGCCAGGGAACCCACATTAATTTTGGGTCTGTCCTGCCGATGGGTCAAGATATACCCAGGGATGGTGACAGTGCTTCATGAAACAATTACCATCAGGCCTGAATCTTTGAGTAGGATGGTGTCAGACTGTTTTCTAATTGGGAATGTAATGCTCGAAAAGCACAACAGGTCAGGCAGCATCCGAGGAGAAGGGGAATCAACTTTTCGATCATCAGCCCTTAATCAGGAATGAACCTTCTCGGCTGGGTGGCTGAGAAACAAATGGAAAGAGGTTGGGGCTGAGGGCAAGGTAGCTGAGAATGTGATAGACAGGTGAAAGTGAGGTAGAAGGTGATAGATCAGAGAGGAGAGCGGACCAGAAAAAGTGAAATATGAAGGAAAGTTCAAGGATGCAGTGCCGAGTTGGAGGCTTCGGATTGTGATAACTTAAGGGGAGAGGAAATGCGGAAAATAATGAAATCTACATTGATCCTGTTCAGTTGCAATGTCCCAGGGCGGAATTTGAGTCGTCTTCCTCAAGGTTTCGGCTGGTTATTGTTTCTAGATGAAGAAGCCAGGTCCTGCATGTCGTTGACGGATTGGGAGGCGGAGTTAAAGTGTTCAACATGGGGCGGTGGTGGTGAATGCTGCGGGTGCCCCAGAGGTGTACTCTGAAATGATCTGCAAGATGGCGTTCAGTATCCCGGATGTAGAGGAGACCAAATTGGGTGCAAAGGACGCTGTAGGTGACATTGGCGTAGGTACAGAGAAATTTCTGTCGGATGCGAAAGGATCCTTTGTGACCGTAGATGGATATGAGGTAGGAGGCGTGGGCGCATATTTTGCAGGTCTTGCAATGGCCGGGGAAAGTGTCGGGAGTGGGATGAGGGCGGGTGGAGGGCGTCAATCTGACGAGGAATTTGAGAAAGGAATGGCCTCTGATCAGGGTAAGGAGGGAACTGTATTCCAAGTTGTGGGGTCTGTTTGTAGGTGGCGTAAATGGCAAAGGATGATGCGATGTATGCAGAAGTTGGTGGGTGGAAAGTGAAGGGTTTCTGTCTTTGTTGCATTGGGAGCACTGGGGTTGGATGCCACTGGTGCAGGAAGTGGACGAGATGCGCTGGACGGCATCGTCAAACTTGTGTGAAGGTAAATTGTAATCTGTGAAGAAGGAGGCTAACTGGGTTTTGTCTGCGGTGTAATTGGTCCCCCTAGGAGCAGGGGACGGAGATAGAGTAATTGTGAATAAGGAATCCCGTTTGTACAAGAGGCAGGGTAGAAGGAGGTGTAGTATCTACGTAGGTCACTGCGCTTGTAGGAAATGTCCTTTGTTAATTGGTCGCCAGAAATGGAGATGACGAGGTCTCGGAAGGGATTAGGTGCCCAAAATGGTCCAGGTGAAATTGAGGTTGGCTAGAATATATTTGTGAAGGTGATGAGCTGTTCAATCTCCTCGTGTGAGCACGAGATAACTCCAATACAGTCACCAATGTGGTGGAGGAAAATATGGGGAATGGTGCCAAAGTAGCTGCGGAAGATTTCCCCGAATATTCTGTACTCAATATTTATAACGGACATTCCCCGAACATTCTATCCCGGGCATTATTTGTGAACGGCCGGACATCAATGAATTGCACAAATGGTCAGATGCCGAGGGAAAGGATCCCGTTCCAGGGAGAAAGAGACTGCTCCGAAGTCCCTCAGGCAGTGAAAGTGTTGACTACGTTTTCCCTGCGTTTACATTTCTTTACGACACAGGATCCACCACAACTTAGACTGAAAACCAGAAATTTCTAAACTCCGTTTCTCTTCAAGGAACCGGGAATGAATGCTTCGGAACAGCAACTTTTTCACCCTCCGAATTAGGATCTGGAAAGAAGTGACCTGTGCCTGCTCTCGTGTGATCAAGTGTGTGGGAATGTTTCAGGAACCATCTGTTCTTATGGACGTGTCTCTTTGTGTTTGGGGAGGGAGGGTCTCTTGTGGCTTGTGACATTTTTGTCAGTAATTCAGAATTTCCCATTTGTTATTGCAGCTCCAATTATTTCAGTAATAATTCCCTGTGTACAGTGACACATTCGATCATCTCACTGGGTCCTCAGTCAGACTAAAAAAATTGCGTCTAGACTGATGGATAATCTGCTTGTTTTCTTTCCTCACAGTTAATGCACTGACAATATACGTCCTGCGTGAGAAAGATTGTGGATTGTCTCCATGTGTGAGACGTTACCTGGTGGCCATGGCAGCGGCAGGTCTACTGGTCATTACCTTCGAACTGATACTGAGAAGGATTCCTGTTGTATATGCAGAGTTGTTTTATTTTTACACGTCCATCCCCGTGTGTAATATCCACGCCGTCCTGGTTTATGCATCCATTGACTGTTCTGTCTGGTTCACCGTCACTTTCACATTTGATCGGTTTGTGGCCATTTGTTGCCAGAAGCTGAAAAGTAATTATTGCAGTGAGAAAACAGCGGTAGTGGTTCTGGGAGCAGTGACTGTGCTGAGCTGTTTAAAGAACATTTCCTGGTATTTTATGATCACAACTCAGTATGTGATGATAAATCGCCACTGGATTTGTTATGCAAAAGATGGTGTTCCATCCTCACATGTCTGGGTCACAATCCAGTCCATCCACTACACTGTAACGCCGGCTCTCCCATTTCTCCTGATTCTGCTGCTCAATGGTCTCACCACCACACACATTATCGTGACCAGCAGAGCCCGCAGGAGACTCCTAGCTGCCACCAATGTGGACGCTCAGTTCGACACAGAAATGAGAAATCGAATTAAATCCATCATTTTACTGTTTTTGATCTCAGCTAATTTCATCCTGCTGTGGTCAATATTTATGCTGTATTCTATGTGGGCCCGGTTTCAGGACATTGTGAATACCCCTGTATATCTCCATCCTTATCTGCGGGAATTGGGCTTCATGCTGCAGCTCCTCAGTTGCTGCACAAACACCGCAATTTATGCAGTGACACAGAATAAGTTCAGACAGCTTCTGAAGAATGCGCTGAAATATCCATTTACCTAAATTCATCACTCTATCCAATTCAGTCGTTAATCAGTCCATCCAGGATTTCCTCATATCAGTTCAGAGTTTCAGAGATGAAGCAGTCTGTCTCTCTGTTAACAGACTGAGGGTAGCTCTTGTCTGTCCAACATTACCACACAGTGGGGTTACAGGGACACATGAAAATGTTTCTCACAACATAGGGGCCAATGAGCAACAGCAACATCCCACTGACTGTACTCCATCACTTCAACTTGTAAACAACAAATAATGTTCATTAAAAAGCGCCAAGCAGTAGAGTGAATTGTATTGTTGTTTGCTTTTGCTTTGAAGAAGCTGGGCTGGAGAGAGAATAAACTCAGCCCCAAGTTCTGGTCCACAGGAAGGGGAGGGAATTGGCCTGAACTCAACAGGTGCGTTGAAGTCACTCTGTCCTTGCTTTCACCTCTGCGTACCCCCACTCTGACCTGGACTTCTGCACAATTCATCTCTCTGCCTTTTTCCCTCTCCATCCATATCTCCCTCCCATGCTCACACTGTTCCTCTGTGTCTCTCACTCCGTCTTCCATTTACAATCTATTTCACTTTCCCTCCATTCCCCGCTCTTCTGAGCTCTCTGCGTTCTGCACTCGTTACCTCCCAAACCCCCTCTCTCCAATTCTCTTTTCCTCGAATCCTCTCTTTACATTCCGTCGCTGGGGTGAAAGGAAAAGAGGTGTGGATATTCAGGCCAATGCTGGGGGAGGAAAGATGAATGAGGCGTGACAGGCTGTTGCTCACTTAATACCTGGAGCTTGGGACAAACGTCTTTGCTTGGTGAATGTTAGAGCATTCGTCGAAAGGAGGAGGTAATACTGGGGGAGGCACCATCGGCTGTGGCAGGGGCTAAAGGGTGGCTATTGGAGAATAGGCTGCTTCACAGGAAGAGACTGTGTGGAACACATTGTTGATGCTCACTGATCTGAGTGGGAATGTGATCAAAGGCCAGTTCGAGAGAATGAACGAGGGCCAGGTACATGACCAATGCTTAGAGTAGGGAGTGTGCGGATGAGTGAGCGTAATGGTGAGGGAGAATCCATGCGGATGAGCGTGACGGTGTGGACTGTGCAGTAGAGTAGATGTGAGGGTGCTGGAGTTTACAAGGAGTAAACATGACGGTAGGAGACTGTGCGGGGTGATTGAGTGGGACCGTGGTGTAGTGTGCGGGAGACTGAGTGCGATGGTGGCGAAGTATTCTGGGGAGTGAACATGAGAGTGTGGGCGTTTGCGGGGGAAAGAGCGTGATGCGGTATGAGTGTGTGGGGAGGGAGAGTGATGGCGGGGGAGTGTGTGGGGAAGTGAGTTTGACGATGATGGTGCATGATGGTGGGGAAATGTGCATACGAGTGAGGGCTATGGTGTTGACGTGGGAAGGGTAGAGCGTGTCACAGTGGAGTATAGTGTAGGGGAAGTAAATGTGATGCTGAGGGAGTGTGTGGGGGAGTGAGTGTGATGGTGGGGAGTGTGCAGCAGGGTAGGCGTTATGGTAATGAAGTGTACGAGAATTGAGCATATGTTGGGGAACTGCGCGGGGGAGTGAGCATGGTAATGTGGGCATGTGGGAGGAGAAAGAGCGTAACGTTGAGGGGTGAGAGTGGGGGAGGCAGTATGTTGGTCGGTGAGTGCGGGGAGTGAGCGTAACGGTGACAGAGCTTGTGGGGGAGTCAGCTTGACAGTGGGGAAGTGTGCAGGAGTGTGAACATGATTGTTCGGGCGTATGCGGGGAAGAGAGGGTGACAGTGAAGAAGAGTGTAGAGGGAGTGAGTGTGATGGTGAGAGAGTGTGCAGTGATGTGACGATAATGGTGCAGCAGTATGCAGGGGAGTGAGTTTGACGATGATGGAGTGTCTGGGGAATGAGTGTGATGGAAGCAAGTTTGCTGGGGAGATGGTATGACAGTGGGAGAGAGAGCTGAGGAATGAGTGTGTCAGCGGGGTTGTGCTTGAAAGAGTGAGCGGGACAGTGGGAAGGAGTGCAGGGGAATGTGTGTGATGGTTGGACGGGGGGGTATTGAGCATTACGTTGTGGCGGTGTGTAGGGAAGTGAGCATTCGATGGGGGCGTATGCTTGGTCGTGAGTGTGACTTTGGGAGCGTGTGCAGGGGAGTAAATGTGACCATGGCGAATTGTGTGGGGGAGTGAATGTGACTGTGGGGAGCATTCAGGGGAGTGCGCATGATGGTGGAGAGTGTGTGAGTGAGTGAGGGTGATGGTGGGCATATGAGTGGGGAGGAGGCTTGTCGGTGGGGCAGTGTGTTGTGGAGCGAGCATGACAATGGGGGAGTGTATGGGGGTGTGAAAATGATGGTGGAGTGATTTCGGGCTGTGAGTTAGATGGTTGGCAAACATGTGGGAAACAAATTGCAATGGTAGTGGACTGTGTGAGGGTGTGAGTTTGACAGTGTGAGAGCTTTCAGCAGAGTAAGCATGACGATGTGGGTGTGCAGGTGGAGTGAGTGACGTTGGCATATTTGTGCATATGAGTGAGCCTGTCCATGGGGCAGAGTGTAGCAGAGTAAGTGTGACAGTGGGGCAGTGTATGGGTGCATGCATGACATTGGCAGAGAATGCGAGAGACTGAGCGGAATTTTGGGGCAAGATGTGAGAGAGTGAGTGTGATGGTCGGGCAGTGTGCGGGTGAGTGAGTATGATGGTGGGTGCGTGTGCAGAGAGGTGAAAGCGAAGGTGGAGAAGTGTGTGGGAGGAGAACATTACAGTGACGGAGAGGAAAGAGGAATGAGCGTGATGGTTTTGGCAATGTGCAGTGAAGAGACAGTGATGGTGGGGGAGAGTAATTGAGAGTGAGTGTACAGTGCGGGAGTGTGTCGGAGTGGGTGTGAAAGTGGGGACGTGCGCAAGGAATTGAAGCTGATTGTGGGTGATTGTGAGCGTGACAGTGGGCGGGGTGGTGAATGAAAGTGTGCAGTAATATTTGGGAGTGAGTGTAATGTTGGAGTGATTGCGGGAGTGTGTGTGACCATGGGACAGGTCGCAGGGAGTGAATATGATGATATTTTAGTAAGCATGTTGAGTGTGATGTTGATGGAGACTCCTGCTGAGTGAGTGCGACATTGCGGGAGTGTGAGGCAGTGAGCGTGACCATGGGGGAGTGTGTCGGGGAGTAAGCATGACAGTGGAAGAATGTGCGGGGGAGTAGTGTGACGGTGGGAGCATATGCTAGTGAGTAAGTGTGACAGTGGAGGTGGACATGGAGAGTGAGTGTAATGATGGAACAGTGTTTGGGAAGTGAGTGTGGCGGTAGCAATATGAATTGGGGAATGAGTGTAATGTTGGCGGAGTTTGTGGGGAGTGGGCACAATGATGGGAAAGTGCGTATGATGGAGGGGGAATAGATGGGTGAGAGTGATGGTGGGGGAGTGCGCGGGGGAGTAGGCATAACAGTCGGGAAGCAAGAGGGACTGAGTATGATCGTGCGAGATTGTGTGACGGATTAATTCTGACTATGTTTAGTATGGGCGGAGTAGTGAGCGTGATGGTGAGGGAGTGTGCAGCAAGTAGGCATGACGGTAGAGGAGTGTGTCAGAGACTGAGCGTCAAGGTGGGAAGTGTGTGAGGAGTGAACATGAAGGTGAGTGAATGTTTAGGGTAGTGACAGTGGGAGAGTGTGCAACGGCGGGTGTCTCATGGTGGGAGTATGCATGGGGAGGGAGAGTGACATTGGAGAAGTGAAGTGGGGCGTAAGTGTGATGATGCTAAAGTGTGCAAGTGAGTGAGTGTGACGTTGGGGGAGAGTGCAGGAAAGTGAATGTGATGGTGGTGGAGTGTTCGGGGAATGATCGTAATGCAGAGTAGTGTGCAGGGCAGTGAGTGTGATGGTGGGGAAGTGTACATGGTAATGACCGTTCTGTAGTCGTGTGTGTGGGAGGGGAGTGAGCGTAACGGTGGGGCAGTGTGCAGGGGAGTGTGTCTGATTGGGGAGTGAGCATGACCGTGGGCAAGGATCTGGGACACTGATTATGATAGTGGGTGGTGCGTGTGTAGTGGATTTTGTGTGACGGTGGGGGCCATGCAGAGGAGTAGGTGTGATGGTAGGGGTTTGTGCAGGGAGGTGAGAGTGACTGAGAAATGTCTGATGGGGAGTGAGCATGATAGCGGCAGTGTGCACGCAGACGTGAGCATGATGGTGGCAAGTGCGTGGTGGAATGAAAGCAACACTGGGGCAGTGTGCGGGGAGTATGAAAATAACATTGAGAGAACGTGCAAGGGTGTGAGCATGACATTGTGGTATATGTGGGGGGAGTGAGAGGGACTGTGGGGGAGTGTGTGGTCAAGTGAGCAGGACGGTTGGACATGAAGTTCGGGAGTGAGCTGAACGGAAGTGGACTGTGCGGGTGACTGAGTGTGATGTTGGGTGAGCGTGCGGGGAAGTGTGCATGATAGTGGGGGAGTGTACAGACAAGAATGTATGAGGCTGGATGAATGTGTGCAGGAGTCAGTGGGATGATGCGTGAGTTTGTAGTGGTGTGAGTGCAACGGTGGAGGAGTATGCCAGGGAATGGATGCAAAGGAAGTGGTGCGTAGGGAGAGGAAGTGTGATGGTAGGAGAGTGCGTGGGGGAGTTTGTGTAATGGCGCGAAGGTGGATAGGGGAGTAACTGTGACGGTGGGTGAGTGTGGTGTTAACGGAGCGTGACATTGGGGCAGTGTGTGGAAGAGTGAACTTCATTGCGTGGGAGTGTGTAGGAGAGTGAGTGTGAGGGTGGGAGAGTGTGCAGTGAACTGAGTGTGACGGTTCAGGAGTGTGGGGGCAAATGAAAATGACATTGCGCGAGACTGCAGGGGAATGAGTGTGAAGGTGGGGACTTTGTGCGAGAATGAGCACGTTGGTGTGGGTGTGTATGGGGCGGTGAGCATGATGTTAGAGGCGTGTGGGTGGGGGTGCAATGGTAGGGGCGTGTGGGCAAGTGAGCGCTATGGTGGGGTTGTGAGAGTGTGAGGGTGAGGAAGAGTGTGGGAGAATAAGCATGACTGTGGGTCAATGTGCAGCGTTGTAAACGTGACAGTGTGGAGAGTGCGAATGAGTGAGTTTGATAGTGGGTGAGTGTGAAGTGCAGTGAGTGTGACGTGGATGAGATAGTGGGGGTATATGCACGGGAGTGAGCAGCACATTTGTTGATGAAGCGTGAAATTGAGGGTGACGTTCGGAGATCATTTGGGATACTGGTGAGGGAGCACAGTAGTGAGCGTAATAGTGGGGGGTTGAGTGAGGAAATGAGTGTGATGGTGCAGGGGCGTGAGGGCGGTTGGGTCAGGGTTCTTATCTCTGAGTGAGTTTGAGGGGTTCATGGTGACAGTGACGGAGCGAGTGTGAGTTGGCCAGGGTGACAACGTGAGTCTGAGTTGGCAGGATGACTTTGAGGGTTTGACTGGGAAGCAGCCAGGATGGCGGGGCGGACTGGGTGTGATAGGATTTGTGTGACAGAGTGAATGTGTGAGGTCAGGGTGATGGTGACGAAGTGAGTGTGAGGTGGTCAAAGATACAGTGATGGAGTGAATGTGAAGTAGTCGGGTGACAGTGAGGGATGGAGTGTGAAGTGGTCAGGATGAGGGGAATGGAGTGAGTGTTAGGGGTCAGGGTGATGGAGGGAGTCTGATGGGGACAGGTAGAGTGTGACAGACTGAGTGTAAGGAGGTCAGGATGAAAGTGATGGAGTGCATGCGAGTGGGTCAGGTTGGCAGTTACAGAATGTGTGCGCGTCCGATGGTGTCAGGGTGATGGAGACAGAGTGAGAGTCAGCGAGTGAGGGTGAAAATGACTGAGTAAGTGTGATAAGTTCAGTTGACGATGACAGAGTGAGAGAGAGGCGTTCAGGGTAATGGTAACACAGTGATACTGAGGGGTTCAGGGTGACAGTGACGGAGTGTGACTGAGGGCGTCAGCATCATGGTGATGGAGTGAGTGTGAGGTGGTCAGAGTGATGGTGATGGAGAGAGATTGAGGGTGCCAACGTTCCTGTGATGGAATGAGACTCAAGGGTTCAAGATGACCTTGAAGGACTGAGTGTGAGGCACTCGGGGTGATGGCTACAGAGTGAGTGTAAGGGGGACAGGGTGACAGTGATGGAGTGAGTGTGAGTGGCTCAGGTTACACTGCTGGAGTGAGCGTGAGCAGGTTAGGGTGACAGTAATGTAGTGAGTGTGAGTGGCTCATGTTACAGTGATGGAGTGAGTGTAAGGAGAAATTTGTGCTGGAACCGACTCAGTGTGATTGGGTCAGGGTGACAGTGACATAGAGGGTATCAGTGTGTGCGTGGACCAGTGAAAGACTGAGTGTAAGGCGGTAAGTATGACGGGGTGGAGTGATAGTTAGTGGGTCAAGGCAACGGAGTGAGTGTGAGGGGGTCAGGGTTGCAGTGATGATCTGAATGTGATCAGATCAGGGTGAGGTCCACAGAGTGAAAGTGAGGTGGGTAAGGGTGATAGTGACAGAATGTGTTTGAGGGGGTCAGGGTGATGTTGACAGAGTAAGTGTGAGAGGGTCAGACTGACAACAGCAGAGAAAGTGGGAGGCGGTCAGGATGACAGAGTGCGAGGGGTTCAGGGTGGCAGAGAGAATGTGATGTGTGATAGTGACGGTTATGGAGTGAGTATGTGAACGTTAGGGTGAAAAAGTGAATATCAGGGTTTCAGGGTGATGGTGAAAGAGTGAATGTTGATGAGTCAGGGAGACAAAGGTTGAGTGAGTGCGAGGGAGTCAGTGTGTCAGTGATGCAGTAAGTGTGAGGAGTCAGTCTGACGGTGATGGAGTGGGTGTGTGGAAATTAGGGTGACAGAGAAGGAGTTATTGTTACAAGGTCTAAGTGACTATGATAGTTTTAGTGTGTGTGTGTTAGGTTGACGGAGTGAGTGTGAGGGGGTCATGGTAAATTTGATGCAGTAGATTGAAGGCGTCAGGGTGACAGTGATATATTGAGTGTGAGAGGGTCTTGGTGATAGTGACGGAGTGAGTGTGAGGGGATCCCAGTGACGAAGGCGGAGTGGTTATGAGGAAATCGTGTTGATGCAGTGAATGTGATGTGGCAAGGATGACAAAGATGGAGTAAGTGTGATATGGCCAGGGTGACGTCAACGGAGTGAGTCTGACGGGTCAGGGTAATAGTTCCAGAGTGAGTGTGGGGGAGGGGGGGTCAGGGTGACAATGACCAAGTGCCTGTGAGTGGGTCTGAGTGGCAGTGACAGAGTGACCGTGAGGTGGCCAGGGTGACATTGATGGAGTGAGTGTGAGGGTGTTAGGGTGAAGATGATGGAGTGAGCGTGAGGTGGACCGGTTGACAGTGATGGAATGAGTGTGTCAGGTTCAGGGTGACTTTGGTGGAGTAAGTGTGAAGTGGTCAGAGTTACAGAGATAGAGTGAGAGTATGTGAGTAGCCAGGGTGACATCGACACTGTGAGTGTGAGGGTCAGGGTGGTAGTTCCAGAGTAAGTGTGATGGGTTCACGGGGATGGTGAGGGAGGATGTCTGATAAGGTCAGATTGATAGAGATGGAGTGAGTGTGAGGGATAAAGGGTTATGGCGATGATGTGATTCTGAGGGGGTCAGGGTGAGGTGAGGAAAAGAGTGTGAGCGGGTTAGGGTGACTGTGGGAATATGACGATGGGCAGGATAGGGATGATGAAGTGATCAGCGGGGGGACAGGGTGCCAGTGAGGGCGTCAAGGCGACTGATGAAGTGTGAGGGAGCCAGGGAAGAAGTGATCGAGTATATGTGATAATGTCAGGGTGAGGGCGATGGAGTGCGTGTGAGGCGGGTCAGTGTGATGGTGAGCTAGTGACTGTGCAGTAGTCACTCTGACAGCGACAGAATCAGTGTAAATGGTCAGGGTAACAGTAACGGAGCAGTGTTGAAGGGTTTCAGGGTGACAGTGACGGAGGAAGTGTGAGCGGTTCAGGGTAACGGTGACTAATTGGGAGGAAGTGGGTCAAAGATACCTGTGACAAACTGAGTGTGAGGGGGTCAGGGTGACAATGGCGGACTGAGTCTAATGGAGTTAGTGTGGCTTGACAAGGTGAGTGTCAGGAAGTTGAGGGTGACAGTGACTGAGTGAGTGTGGAGGTATAGTGTGATGGAGATTGTGTTAGTGCGAAAGGTCAGGGTGACAGTGAGGGAATGAGTGTGATGGGGACACAGTGACAGTGACTGAGTATTTATGAGGGGGTCAGGTTGCATGTGACTGCTTGAGTTTGAGGGGTTCAGAGTGATAGTGACTGTGAGTGTGAGGTGGCCTGAGTGACAGTGACGGGGTGTTTATGAGGATGGTCAGTGTGATGGAGTGAGTGAGAGGGCTACGGGTGCCAGTGACAGAGGAAGTGTGAGGGGTTTAGGGTGATCCTTGGGGATTGAGTGCGAGGGAGTCAGCGTGACACTGACGTATTGATTTTGAGGGTTCAGGGTGATAGGGAGGGTGCAAGTGTGTGTGACCGAGTCAGAATGACGGGGTGAGAGTGAGCGATTCAGATTGTCGGTGATGGAGTGAGTGTGATGGGTTCAAGATGACTGTGATTGCAGGAATCTGATGGGGTCACGGTGATGGGGACAGAGTGAGAGCCAGCAAGTGAGCGTGACAGTAACAGAGTAAGTCTGACGGTGACCAATGAGAGATGGGCGTTCACGGTAACGGTAACTGAGTGAGTGTAAGGGGGTCAGGGAGTCGGTGATGGAGTGAGTGTGCGGGTGTCAGGCTAGTGGTGAAGAAGCGAGTGTGAGGGTGTCAGAATGACGATGAGAGATTGAGTGTGAGGGTGTTAGTGTGACAGTGATAGAGTGAGTGTAAGGGGATCAGTGTGCCGGTGATGGAGTATGTGTGTAAGGTGTTAGTCTGACAGTGATGGAGACAGTTTGAGGGTGCCAGCGTTACTGTGATGAAGTGAGATTTAGGGCGTCAGTATGACACTAATGGAATGAGAGTGAGGGCTTCCGTGTGATGGTGATAAAATGTGCGTTAGAGGGTCAGGGTGATAACAGCGGAGTGAATGTAAGGGGTTTCAGGGTGACGGAGTGAGTATGAATTCATGAGGGTGACGGAAAGAATGTGAGGGGGTCCGGGTGACAATGACAGAGTGAGTGTGAGGGGGTCAGGGTGATAGAATGAGTATGTGGGGGTCAGGGCGATGGTGTCAGAGTGTGCGTGAGAGGATCAGGATGACAGTGGCATGGTGAGTGTGAGGGGATCAGGGTGACAGAATGTAGTGGCTGTGAGGCCGTGAAGCGGACCAGTTACAGACAGAGTGTGAGGGTTTCAGGGTGACAGTGGCAGAGTGAGTGTGAGATGTTCAGGGTGACAGTGACTGACTATGTGCGAGAGGGTAAGACGATTGCTGAAGGAGTGACTTCGATGGAGTCAGGGTGACGGTGATTGAGTGAGAGGGGAACAGGGTGGCAGGGAGGACTGAATGTGATTGGGTCTGGGTGATAAAGTGAATGTAATGACGTCAGGCTGACAGTGACGGAGTGAGTGTGCGGGGAACATGGTGACAGAGATGGAGAAGTGTGAGGTGGCCCGGAAACAGAGTAAGTTTGAGATGGTCAGGACGGCATTGGGGATTTGAGTGTGACAGGGTCAGGGTGGCGGGGTGCACTGAGTGTAATTAGGTCTGGGTGATAGTGATAGAGTGAGTGTGAGGGGGTCAGGATGAAGGAGTGAGTGCGAGGAGGTCAGGGTGACAGTGAGTGAGTGAATATGAGGCAGTGAGGTTGATTGTATCCGAGTGAGTTTGAGGTATCAGGCTGATGGTAATGGAATGAGTGTGAGGGGATCAGGGAAACGGTGACAGGGTGAATGTCAGGAGTATACGCTGATTGTGACTCAGTGACTGTGAGGGGTCAGAGTGCCTATGACTGTGACTACAGGGTTACTTTGATGGATTGAATGTGATGGGCTCAGCGTTACAGAGACAGAGTGAGTGTGAGAGTGTTAGGGTAATGGTGAGGGAGTCAGTCTGATGGGATCAGTGTGACGGTACCAATGTGAGTTTCGGAGTGAGGATGACAGTGACAGAGCGAGGGTAGGGGGAATAGTTTGAAGGTGATGGAGTTAGTGCGAGTGGGTCAGGGTGACAGTACCTGAGAGTGTGTGAGGCGGACAGGATGACAGTGATTGAGTGAGTGTGAAGGGGTCAAGGTGCCTGTTACTGAGTTTGAGAGCATCAGGGTGACTGTGACAGAGTGAGTGTGAGTGTGTTCTAGGTTAAGGTGATGGAGTGAATGTGAGAAGTTATAGATGACAGTGACGGATGAGTATGAGGAGGTCAGGTTGAGGGGGGTGGAGTGAGTGTGAGAGTGTCAAGGTGACCCTGACGTAGTGTGTGTGAGATGATCAGAGTGACAGTGACGGAGTGAGTGTGAGGTGACCAGGGTGATAGTGATAGAGTGAGTGTGTGGGGCTGAGGATGAAGGAGTTATTGTGAGGAGGTCAGAGTGACAGCGAAGGCGTATGTGTGAAAGTGTCAGGGTGACAGTGAATGAGTGAATGTGAGGGGGTGCGGTTGATTGTGTCTCAGTGAGTGTGAAGGGATCAGGGTGATAGTGATAGAGTGACTGTGTGGGGCTCAAGATGAAGGAGTTATTGCGAGGAGGTCAGGGTGACAGCGAATGAGTGTGTGTGAGAGGGTCAGGTGACAGTGAAAGAGTGAATATGAGGGCGTGAAGTTGATTGTGTCCCAGTGAGTGTGAGGTATCAGGGTGATAGTGATGGAATGAGTGTGAGGGGATCTGGGAAACGGTGACAGGGTGAATGTGAGGAGTATACGCTGATTGTGACTTAGTGGGTGTGAGGGATCAGAGTGCCTATGACTGTGACTACAGGGTTACTTTGATGGACTGAATGTGATGGACTCAGCGTGACAGAGACAGAGTAAGTGTTAGGGTGTTCGGGTGACGGTGAGGGAGTGAGTGTCATGGGATCAGTGTGACGCTACCAATGTGAGTTTTGGAGTAAGTGTGACAGTGAAAGAGCGAGGGTAGGGGTATTAACTAAAAGGTGATGTAGTTAGTGCGAAAGGGTCAGTGTGACAGTATCTGAGTGTGTGTGAGCAGGACAGGATGACAGTGATTGAGTGAGTGTGAAGGGATCAAGGTGCCTCTGACTGAGTTTTAAGGCTTCAGGTTTACAGTGCCAAAGTAAGTGTGTTATAGATTAAGGTGATGGAATGAATGTGAGAAGGTAAGGATGACAGTAACGGATGAGTGTGAGGAGGTCAGGGTGAGGGGGATTGAGTGAGTGTGAGAGTGTCACGGTGACACTGACGGAGTGTGTGTGAGATGATCAGAGTGACAGTGACGGAGTGAGTGTGTGGGGCTCAGGATAAAGGAGTGATTGCGAGGAGGTCAGGGTGACAGCGACGGAGTATGTGTGAGGGGGTCAGGGTGACAGTGAGTGAATGAATATGAGGGAGTGAGGTTGATTGTGTTCGAGTGAGTGTGAGGTATCAGGCTGATGGTGATGGAATAAGTGTGAGGGGATCAGGGTAACGGTGACTGGGTGAATGTGAGGTCTACACGGTGATTGTGACTCAGTGAGTGTGAGGGGTCTGGGTGCCTATGATTGTGACGACAGGTTTACTTTGACGGACTGAGTGTTATTGGGCTCAGCATGAAAGAGACAGAGGGAGTGTGAGGGTGTTAAGGTGACGGTGAGGGAGTAGGTCTGATGGAATCAGTGTGACGGTACCAATGTGAGTTTCGGAGAGAGTGTGACAGTGACAGAGCGAGAGTAGGGGAATAGCGTAATGGTGATGGTATTAGTGGGAGTGGGTCAGGATGGCAGTGCTGAGTGTGTGTGAGGAGGACATGATGACAGTGACTGAGTGAATGTGAAGAGGTCAAGGTGCCTATGACTGAGTTTGAGAGCGTCAGGGTGACAGGGAAGGAGGTATTCTGAGGGTGTCAGGGTAATACTAACAGAGTAAGTGTGAGGGTGTCATAGGTAATGGTGATGGAGAAAATGTGAGGAGGTAAGGATGACAGTGACGGATGAGTGTGAGGAGGTCAGGGTGAGGGGGATGGAGTGATTGTGAAAGTATTATGGTTACCCTGGCAGAGTGTGTGAGAGATGGTCACGGTGACAGTGATGGAGTGAGTGTGAGGGAATCAGGGTGATGGTGATGGATTGATTGTGAGAGGCTCATATTAAGGTGATGTTGTGAGTGTAAGGAGAAAAGCCCGATGGAAACTACTCAGTGTGATTTGGTCAGGGTGACAGTGAGAGAGTACATGTCACGGTATGCATGGGCCAGTGACATTCTGAGTATAAGGCGGTAATTGTGATGGCAGTTGAGTGATTATTAGTGGGTCAGGGCAACAGAGTGAGTATAGGTAGGAGTGATGGTGTGAATGTGATCAGATCAGGATGAGGGCGATGGCCTGAATGTGAGGGTGTCAAGCTGATGGTAATGGTGACAGATTGCGTGTCAGAGTGTGACAGTGATGGAGTGAGAATTAGGGGGTCCGAGTGTCTGCGATGGAGGGAGTGTGAGGGTGTCAGGTGACATTGAGGGTGTGAGTGTGATGCATTCAGGGTGCCGGTGATGGAGTGAGTGTGAGTGGGTCATTGTGATGGTGGCAGAGTGAATGTGAGGATGCCAAGGTTACGGTGATGGAGTTAGTGTGAGGGTATCATAGATTAGAGTGATGGAGTGAATGGACGGAAGTAAGGGTGACAGTGACGGGTGAGTGTGGGGAGATCATGGTGAGGGGGTTGCAGTGAGTGTGAGGGGATCCGGATGACCCTGATGGAGTGAGTGTGCGGGTGTCAGGCTGCTGGTGAAGGAGAGAGTGTGAAAGGGTCACAGTGACGATGACAGATGGAGTGGTATGGCGTGAGTGTGACAGTAAAGGAGTGAGTGTAAGGGGGTAGGTGTATCGGTGATGAAGTGTGTGCGTGGAGTCAGGTGACCGTCAGTTTGTGAGTGTGAGGTTGTCAGGATGACAGAGTGAGTGTGAGGGAGACAGGGTGACGGTTACTAAGTGAGTGCGAGAGAGTCAGGGTAGAAAGTTAATGCCGGTGTCAGGACGATTGTAACAGAGTGTATGTTGGAAGGTCAGGGTGACAATGCCAGAGTGAGTGTGAGGGGAACGGGGTGACAGAATGAGTGTGATGAAGGCAGGTGACATTAATTCAGTGGGTGTGAGGTGGTCAGCATGACAGTTACGGAGGGAGTGTGAGGGTTTCAGAAAGATAGTGAATGAGTGAATGTGTGGGGTTCAGATTGATAGTGATTGAATAAGTGTGTGAGGGTCAGGGTGATAGTGACAGAGTGAGTGTGAGATGTTCAGGGTGACGGTGACTGACTACGTGCAGGGGGTAAAGTTGTTGCTCATGGACTGAGTGCGAGGTGATCAGGTTCATTGTGACAGAGTTAGATTGAGGTGGTCAGGATGATTTTGAGGGTTTGAGTGCAATGGGGTTAAAAGTGTCTGGGCGGACTGAATGCAATTGGGTTTGGATGACAGACTGAATGTGAAGGGGTCAGGGTGACGGTGACAGTGTTAGTGAAGTGGCCAGGGTGACAGACATGGAATGAGTGTCAGATGGTCAGGGGACAGAATGAGGTTGAAATGGGCAGAATGGCATTGAGGCTTTGCGTGTGAGAGGGTCAGGTTCGCAGGGTGACTGAGTAAGTTTGGGTTTGGGTGATGGTGATGGAGAGAGCGTGAAGGATCAGGATTACAGAGTGATTGTGAGGGTGCAGCGTGACAGTGACGGAGTGGATGTGAGGGGACACGGTGACGGTGATGGAGTGACTGTAAGGGTGTCAGGATGCCTATGACTGCGATTAGTCAGGGTTATCTTGACGGACTGAGTGTGATGGGGTCAGCGTGACAGAGATGGAGTGAGTGTGAAGGTATCAGGGTGTGGGTCAGGCGGTGATTCTGATGGGGGTCAGTGTGATGGTGACAAAGTGAGTGTAAGGGAGTTGTGGGTGAGAGTGATGGATTGAGTGTAGGGTAGGTAGTGTGGTTGTGATGGAGTTAGTTTTCGGGGCTCAGGTTGACAATGAGGTAATGAGTGTGAGGGTGCCAGGTTGATTGTGACTGAGTGAGTGAAAGGGATCTGGGAAACGTTGACGGAGTGAGTGTGTGTGGGGGGAGTACATAGTGATAGTGACTTAATGAGCGTGAGTGGGTCAGGGTGCTTGTGACTGTGACTAATCAGGGTTATTCTGACCGACTGAGTGTGATGGGATCAGTCTGATCGAAGCGGACTGAGTCTGAAGGTATCAGAGTGACGGTGAGAGAGTGGGTATGATGGAGCCAATGTGACGGTGACAACATGAGAATCAGGGATTGAGGGTGACAGTGATGGACTGAGTATGTGGGGGAGTGTGATGGCGATGGAGGTAGTGCGAGGGGTATTAGTGTTACAGTGTAGACGTTAATGTGAGGGAAAAAGCAATGATTGCAGATGTTGGAAACCAGTTTCTGGATCAGTGGTGCTGCAAGAGCACAGCAGTTCAGGCAGCATCCAAGGAGCTTCGAAATCGACGTTTCGGACAAAAGCCCTTCATCAGGATTAAAGGCAGTGAGCCTGAAGCGTGGAGAGATAAGCTCGGGGAGGGTGGGGGTGGGGAGAGAGTAGCATAGAGTACAATGGGTGAGTGGGGGAGGAGATGAAGGTGATAGATCAGGGAGGAGAGGGTGGAGTGGATAGGTGAAAAAGGAGCTATGCAGGTCGGACAAGTCCGAACAAGTCATGGGGACAGTGCTGAGCTGGAAGTTTGAAACTAGGATGAGGTGGCGGAAGGGGAAATGAGGAAGCTGTTGAAGTCCACATTGATGACCTGGGGTTGAAGTGTTCCGAGGCGGAAGATGAGGCGTTCTTCCTCCAGGCGTCTGGTGGTGAGGGAGCGGCGGTGGAGGAGGCCGATGACCTCCATGTCCTCAGTAGAGTGGGAGGGGGAGTTGAAATGTTGGGCCAGGGGGCGGTGTGGTTGATTGGTGCGGGTGTCTCGGAGATGTTCCCTAAAGCGCTCTGCGAGGAGGTGCCCAGTCTCCCCAATGTAGAGGAGACCGCATCGGGAGCAACGGATACAATAAATGATATTAGTGGATGTGCAGGTAAAACTTTGATGGATGTGGAAGGCTCCTTTAGGGCCTTGGATAGAGGTGAGGGAGGAGGTGTGGGCACAGGTTTTACAGTTCCTGCGGTGGCAGGGAAAAGTGCCAGGATGGGAGGGTGGGTCATGGGGGGCATGGACCTGACCAGGTAGTCACGGAGGGAACGGTCTTTGCGGAAGGTGGAAAGGGATGGGGAGGGAAATATATCCCTGGTGGTGGGGTCTTTTTGGAGGTGGCGGAAATGTCGGCGGATGATTTGGTTTATGCGAAGGTTGGTAGGGTGGAAGGTGAGCACCAGGGGCGTTCTGTCCTTGTTACGGTTGGAAGGGTGGGGTGTGAGGGCGGAGGTGCGGGATGTGGACGAGATGCGTTGGAGGACATCTTTAACCACGTGGGAAGGGAAATGGCGATCTCTAAAGAAGAAGGCCATCTGGTGTGTTCTATGGTGGAACTGGTCCTCCTGGGAGCAGATACCGCGGAGGCGCAGGAATTGGGAATACGGGATGGTATTTTTGCAAGAGATAGGGTGGGAAGAGGTGTAATCCAGGTAGCTGTGGGAGTCGTTGGGTTTGTAAAAAATGTCAGTGTCAAGTCGGTCGTCACTAATGGAGATGGAGAGGTCCAGGAAGGGGAGGGAGGTGTCAGAGATGGTCCAGGTAAAATTAAGGTCAGGGTGGAATGTGATGATGAAGTTGATGAATTGTTCAACCACCTCGCGGGAGCACGAGGTGGCGCCAATGCAGTCATCAATGTAGCGGAGTAAGAGGTGGGGAGTGGTGCCGGCGTAATTACGGAAGATCAACTTGTCTCCGTAACCAACAAAGAGACAGGCATAACTGGGCCCATACGTGTGCCCATGGCTACCCCTTTGGTCTGGAGCAAGTGCGAGGATTCAACTGAGATTGTTAAGGGTGAGGACTAGTTCGGCCAAACGAATGAGTGTGTCGGTGGACGGGTACCGTTGGGGACGTCTGGAGAGGAAATAACGGAGGGCTTGGAGGCCCTGGTCATGGCGGATGGAGGTGTAGAGGGATTGGATATCCATGTTGAAGATGAGGCGTTGGGGGCCGGGGAAACGGAAGTCTTGGAGGAGGTGGAGTGCGTGGGTGGTGTCTCGAACATATGTGGGGGGTTTCTGGACTAGCGGGGATAGGACAGTGTCGAGGTAGGTAGAGATGAGTTCAGTGGGGCAGGAGCATGCTGAGACAATGGGTCGGCCAGGGTGGTCAGGCTTGTGGATTTGGGAAGTCGTTAGAACCGGGCAGTGCGGGGTTCCCTGACTATGAGGTTGGAAGCTGTGGGTGGGAGATCTCATGAGGTGATGAGGTTCTGTATGGTCTGGGAGACGATGGTTTGGTGATGAGGGGTGGGGTCATGGTCGAGGGGGCAGGAGGAAGAGGTGACCTCGAGTTGGCGTTTGGTTTTAACGGTGTAGAGGTCAGTGCGCCAGACTACCACTGCGCCCCCTTTATCCGCTGGCTTAATGGTGAGGTTGGGATTGGAGCAGAGGGATTGGAGGGCTGCGCGTTGTGAGAATAAGAGGTTAGAGTGGGGGAGCAGGGTAGACAGGTTGAGGCGGTTAATGTCCCGACGGCAGTTGGAAATGAAGAGGTCGAGGGCAGGTAATAGGCCAGCGCGGGTTGTCCAGGTGGATGCAGTGTGTTAGAGGTGGGCGAAGCGGTCCTCGGATGGTGGGCGGGAGTCCTGATTGTGAACGTAAGCTCGAAGGCGGAGGCGACTGAAGAATTGTTCGATGTCACGGCGTGTATTAAATTCATTGATGCGTGGATGGAGGGGGATGAAGGTGAGTCCTTTGCTGAGGACTGATCGTTCGTCCTCAGTGAGGGGGAGGCCTGGAGGGATGGTGAATACTCGGCAGGACTGGGATCTGGGATCTAGTGAGGGTGTGGAGCTGGGAGTGGTCGGTGCTAGTACCTGGAGTGGGTGTGATGCTGGGGGGAATGGGGGTAGAGTCATGAGCAGGGGTAGTGTTCCCCTCGGGGTTCTGGGGAGTGGGGATAGTGACAGTGGGGTCTGTGGGGGGCGTATCAGCAGAATGCAGATGAGTGGCACTGGTGGGGGCGGAAATGTTGGCAGACACGGCAGTAGGGGTGGCGAAAGACACTGAGCACGAGGCATCTGCGATGATGTGAGGTCCGGAAGTGGCTGTGGGAGTGTCCATGATGGGGGTGGAAGTGACATAATCAGTCAGCGTGGGGTTGGTAGCTGCATCAGCCTCATAGCTAATGGCGTTTCCGTGGCCAGAGGAATCTTCTGGAATGTTTGAGGCGCGCTGGTTATGGAGTTGGGCAGATAAAAGTTTGTTGTACTTACAGTTTTTGATGTTTGAGATGGGAATGAAATACTGTTTGTTGAGAGTATGAATTCTCCTGAGGATGTAGTACAGAGTGGGTCCTTTGCAGTTCTGAGAGAGTGTGGCCCTCAGCTGAGGCAGGGCTGACTCTAGAGAGGTTAGGTTCCGGCGCATTGCTGCAAGCGTGGAGCGGAGGATCTTGAAGGAGAACTGTGATAGTGATAGAGTTAGTGTGAGGGTGTCAGGGCGATAGTGACGGAGTGAGTATATCGGGATCAGGGTGACAGTGAGAGTGTGAGGGGGTCAGGGTGATGGTGATGGAATGAGTGTTGAAGGGGTCAGAGTGATGGTCTTGGAGTGAGTGTTGGGGTGCAGGATGACCATGACCAATTGAATGTGGGGAGGTCAGGGTAACAGTGATGGAAAGAGTGTGAGTGAGTCGGGTGACAATGATGTGGTGTGTGTGAGCGGGCATTGTGATATTGGGAGACTCAGTGTTAGTGTCAAGAGTGACAGTGATGGAGTAGGTGGGAGAGTTTAATAATGACGATGAAGAAATGAGTGTGATATAATCAGGTTTACTGTGACAGAGTGAGTGTTAGGGGTTCAGCGTGACAGTGAGGCTTTGAGGCCGAATGGTTAGGGGAACAGGGTGGGAGTGTGCGTGACCCAGTCAGGGTGACGGTGTGAGAATGAGGGGTTCATTGTGATGGTGACGGTGTGAGTGTGAGGGTGTCAGGGTGACAATGAAGGTTTGAGTGTAAGGATGTAATTGTCACGGGAATAGAGTGAGATTGAGCGTCAGGCTGATGGTGAGGGAGGGATTCTGATGGGGTCAGGGTGACTATGACAGAGTTGAAGTCAGGGAGTTAGAGTGACAGTGACAGGATGAGTGTGAGGAGGTCAGACTGACGGTGACAGAGAGAGTGTGAGGGGATCAGATTGAAAGTGACGTAGTGACCATGACCTGATCATGTTGACAGTGAATGAGTGAGTGTGAGAGAGTCGGTGTGACGATGGCAGAGTAAGTGTGCGGGGGTTAGGGTGACGGTGAGAGAGTAAGTGAGAGGGAGTCAGTACAACGGTGTAAGAGTGTGTGTGTGAGTTGGACAGTGTGACGGTGACTGTGTGAATATCTTTGCATCAGTGTGACAATGATGCAGTGAGTGTGACGGAGTCATGGTGATGGTTACTGAGGGATTGTGACGCTGTCATGGAAACTGTGACTGAGTGAATATGAGCGGATGAGGGTGCCCGTGAGTGAGTGGGTGTGAGGGAGTCAAAGTGATGGTGACGGAGTACGTATGAGGGGGTTCGGCTGACAGTGACAAAGCGAGTGTGAGAATGTCAGAGAGACAGTGGTGGAATGAGTGTGACGGCATCAGTATTACGGTGACGGGGTAATGAGGATTTAGTGAATGTGTGGGGGTCTGGTTGGTGGTGACAAACTGCATTGAGTGCTCAGGCTGATTGTTACGGAAAGAGTGTGATGGGGTTAGGTTGACGATGACACAGTGAGTGAGGGAGGGTTAGGGTGACGGAAACTAATTCAGCGTGAGGGGGTGATGGCGACAAAACTGGGTGAGTGTGAGGGGTTCAGGGGAACGGTGACAGAGTGAGTTTCAGGTTGTCAGGTTAACAGTGACTGAGTGCGTGATGGGGTCAGGGTGATTGTGCTAGAATAAGGGTGAGGGTGAGGACATCAGGGTGACGGTGATCGAGAGAGTCTGAGGGGGTCAGGGTGATAGTGACAGTGAGTGTGAGGATTTCAGCGTAATGCTGACAGAGTGAGTGTGAGAGTGCCAGGATTACGATGCTGGAGTGTGCGTGAAGGTGTCATAGGTTACGGTGATGGAGTAAATATGAGGACTCAAGGGCGACAGTGACGGATGAGTGTGAGGAGGTCAGAGTGATGGTGATGGTGTGAATGTGATGTGGTCATGTGACGGTGAATGTGAGGAGTAAGTGTGACAGTGACCAAGTCAGTGTGAGGGCGTCATGGTGACGGAACTGAGTGACCATGATGAAGCGATTTTGAGGTGGTCAGGGTGACAGAGATAAGTGAGCGTGAAGGGGTCAGGAGGACGGTGGTAAAGTGAGTGTGAGGGTGTCAGGGTGAAGCTGATTGAGAGAGTCTGAGGTGGTCAGGGTTACAGGGACGAAGTGAGTTTGAGGGTTTATGAGTGATGGTGACATAGTGAGTGTGAGTGGGCCAGGGAGATGATGATGGGGTAAGTGTGATGGAGACAGGATGACGGGGACAAAGACTGTGTGAGTGCCTCCGCGTGACAGGGACAGAGCGATTGTGAGTGCCTCAGCGTGACGGGGATGGAGTGAGTGTATGTTTCCATCAGGTTGACATTCATACATTGGATGTGAGTGAGTCAGGATGATGGTGACTGCATGAGTGTGGCCCTGTCAGGGAACCAATGGCGGAATGAGTGTGAGGGGGAGAGTGTGATGGTGGCTAGGTGAATGTGGGGGTATCCGGGTGTCAGTAACTGAGTGAATGCAAGGGGTTCCAGGGTGACAATGACCTAGTGAGTATGAGTGCATCAGGGTGACAGTGACAGAGTAAGTGCGAGGGTGCCAGGCTGACAGAGACGGAGTGAGTGTAAGAGGGTCAGAGCAATAATAACGGAATGAGTGTGAGGACATCAAGGTGACAGTGATGTAGTGAGTGTGAGATGTTCAGGGAGAAAGTGCTGGAGTAAGTGTGAGGGTGTCAGGGTGACCGTGACGACGTGTGTGTGAGAGAGACGGTATCGGAATAATGTTAATGAGATGACGGTGATTCACTGAGTGTGAGGGGGTCAGGATTGACAGTGAATGAGTGAGTGTGAGGTGGTCGGGGTGGGAGTGAGCATGACGGGGTCATGTTCATGGTGACCGAATGAATTAGAGGGGTTCCCGGTGATGGTGACAGAGTGTGTTCAAACGGGTCCGGGATATGTTGATGGAGTGAATGCCAGGGGGTCAGGGTGACGGTGATGGTGTGGGTCTGATGGGCTCAGGGTGACCCTTATGGAGTGAGTGCAATGGGACCAATGCGACAGTGTGAGAGGTGGTGGCGATTTTGACGGAGTGAGTGTGAGGTGGGCAGCGTAATGGAGCAGGAGTGAGTGTGCCGGCGTCACGGTGACAAAGATGGAGTGAGTGTGAGGGGGTGAGGATGACAGGGACAAAGACAGTGTGAGGGCCTCAGGGTGACGGGGACAGGGAGATTGTGAGGGGCACAGGGTGAACGTGACAGAGTTACGGTGAGCGCCTCAGTTTGGCAGGGACAGAATGTGCGTTTGTGCGCCAGGTAACCAGTGACAGAATGAGTGCGACGGGGTCAGGGTGACGGGGACAGAGAGAATGTCAGGGGCTCAGAGTGACGGTGAGTACGTAAGGATATCAGGGTTGGAGTGCATGTATGTTTGTCAGGTTGTCACTGATGCAGTGACTGCGAGGGTTTCAGGGTGATGGTGACTTAGTGATTGTGACCCTTTCCAAGAAACAGTGACGGAGTGAGCGTGAGGGGGTCATGGAAACAATAACGGAGTGAGTGTGAGTGGGTCAGGGAAATGGTGACTGAGTGAGCGAGGGGTTCAGGGAAACAATTACGGAGTGAATACGAGGGGTTCAGGGAAACGGTGATGGAATGAGTGTGAGGGGATCCAGGTGTCAGTGACTGACTGTGGGGTTTGTAGGTGTCAGTGACTGAGTGAATGTGACCGTGTCAGGGTGACTGACAGAGTGAGTGTTGGGGTGTCAGCGTGACAGTGATGGAGTGAGTGTGAGGGAGTCAGGCTGATGGTTACGGAGTGAGTGTGAGAAGGTCAGGGTGATGATGATGGAGTCAATGTCAGGGTGTGAGTGTGACAATGAAGTCGTCAATGTGAATGGCTCAGGGCGATGGTGACAGCGTGATTGTGAGGAGATCAGGGAGGGAGGGAGTGTGCCTGGGTCAGGTTGATGGTGTCCGAGTGAATTTGAGGGGTTCTGAGTGAGAGTGACACAGTGCGTGCGACGGGGTCAGGGTAATTGTGATGGAGTCAGTGTGAGCGGGTCAGGGTGATGATGTGAGAGTGAATGTGTGGGAGACAGTGTGACAGTGACGGATGAGTGCGAGACATCAAGGAGATGGTGACAGAAAAAGTGTGAGGGGTAATCGGTATGATGTTGGGGGAGTGTGACGGTGACAGGGCGGCTCTGATTGCAGGGAGTGTGTCAGGGTGAGGTGCAGCAGAGACTGGCGGGAGCTGGGCGGAAGTGATGTCGGAACGCAGAGAATGGGAAATTGAGCGTCTGTTATTTAAGTAGGTGTGTTATAAGTCCCAGGTCCTACGATGGAACGGTGGTTAGCACTGCTGCCTCAAAGTGCCAGAGACCCGGGTTCAGTGCCCGCCTTGGGCGACTGTCCATGTGGAGTTTGCACATTCTTCCCGGGTTTTCTCCGGTTTCCTTGACTGCATGATGTTGGAGGTCAAAAACTCTGGTGTATCTGGCTCGTATAACTGTGGAAAGTGTGTACACGTTCAGCTACTGACAGAGCATATTGCAGCACTGATAAAGAACTCCATGACCTCACGCTCATCCAGGAGAACGAGATCTTTCTGGACAGTACCTTCAGCGAGGTGATTATACCAAAATAGAGTAGAAAGGGGAAGGCAGAGAGGAAACAAGTGCTAGAGACCCTAGTGGAAGCATCTATTAGGAACAGGTTGAATCTTTTGGAAAAAGGAGAGACAGACGACACTGCCAGTCCGCGAGGCGGTCAGGTCTGCCAATCAAAAGTTGGCGTGGAGTCAGACATCATATAGAGGCGTGGAAATAGGAGACTCCACAGTGAGAGGAACTGAACGGGGTTTCTGTGGCAACAGGCAGGATTTGAGGATAGTGTGCTGCCTTCCTGGTGCCAGGATTAACGATATCGCAGACAGAGTGCTCAAGGGCGAAGGTGAAGATCCAGAGGTGGTGGTACATGTCGGCACAAATGATGTTGGGAAGAGGAGGAGGGACCTTCTACAGCGGGAATTCGGAGAACTCGGAAGAAAGCTGATAAGCAGCACGTCTAGTGTGGTTATCTCTGGTTTGCTTCCAGATCCTCGGTCTGGAGAAGACAGGAACAGGGAGATAATTGACTTGAATGTGTGGTTGGGAACTGGTGCAGGAAGCAAGAATTTAAATTTTTGGATCACTGGGGTATGTTCTGCGTAAGGATAAATTATACAAGAGGGACGGCTTGCAGCTTAATAGATGGGAGACCAGCATTCTGGCAGGCAGGTTTGTCACTGCATTACAGTTGCGTTTAAACTAAATAGCGGGGGCGGGGGGACCAACTGGAAATTTAAGAAGGAAATTGAAGGGAAAGTTAGAACAAGAGAAGTCAAGAAAGACAACGGAATTAATGGAGCAGAAAACTCACAAAGGGATCATGCCGTAAGGTCAAGTGAAATAGGGATTGATAGGAAGGGTGAGGGCAGTAACAAATTAAAAATATTATATATGAATGCACAAAACATTAGAAACAAGATGGATGAGCTTGCGGCTCATTTGGAAATTTTCAGTTACGATGCTGTGGGGATAACGGAGACATGGCTTCAAGTGGACAAGGCCTGGGAAATGAATATTCAATGCTATATTCTATCATAAGGACAGACTGACGGGCAGAGGGGGTGGGGTGGCCCTGTTGGTCAGGAATGGTATTCAGTCCCTTGCGAAGGAGGACCTAGAAGCAGAGGTTGTGGAGTCAGTATGGATAGAGCTGAGAAATTCTAAGGGTAGAAAGACCCTCGTGGGAGTTATCTACAGGCCCCCAAACGGTAGTCTGAATGTAGAGTGTAAGTTGAATAAGGAGCTGAAATTGGCCTGTCGCAAAGATATTACTTCAGTTGTTATGGTGGATTTCAACATGCAGATAGACTGGGAAAATCAGGATGGTACTGGACCCCAAGAAAGAGAGTTTGTGGAGTGCCTCCGAGATGGATTCTTAGAACAGCTGGTGCTGAGGCCGAACAGGGAGAAGGCAATTCTGGATTCAGCGTTGTGCAACGAAATGGATTGGATCAGGGACATCGAAGTGAAGGAGCCATGAGGAGGTAGTGACCATAATACAAGTAGCTTTAATCTGCAATTTGAAAGGAAAAGAGTACAATCGGAAGTAAACTGAAGAATATTTCAGTTGAATAAAGGTAACTTTGGAGCTATGAGGGAGGAGCTGGCCAAAGTTCAATGGTGCAATACCCTAACAGGGATGGATGGCAGTGGAGCCAGGTATTTCCGAGTATAATGCAGAAGATGCAGGATCAGTTCATTCCAAAAAGGAAGAAAGATCCAAACAGGAAGCAGGGGTGGCCGTGGTTGAAGAGGGAAGTTATGAAACATATTAAGTTAGAAGAGAAAATGTATAATATAGCAAACATGAGTGGGACAACGGAGGACTAGGAAACTTTTAAAGAACAATAGAGTATAACTAAGAAGGAAATACGCAGAAAAAAAAAGAGGTACGAAGTTAAACTGGCCAAAAATATAAAGGAGGACGGTAAAGCTTTTTTAGATATGTGAATGGAAAAAAAATGGTTAGGACTAAAAATGGGCCCTTGAAGACAGAAAAGGGTGAACATATTACGGAGCACAAAGAAATGGCAGAAGAGTTGAATTGGTACTTCAGATCTGTGTTCACTGTGGAAGACACAAGCAATCTCCCAGAGATAATAGTGGCTGAGAGACCTGAACTGAAGGGAATTTGTATTTGCCAGGAAATGGTGCTAGGTTGTAAGGCTGGTATCTCCCTGGGATTTGATGGTCTACATCCCAGGGTACCGAAGGAGGTGGCTCTAGAAATCGCGGATGCATTGGTGATCATTTTCCAATGTTCTATAGATTCAGGATCAGCTCCTGCAGATTGGAGAGTAGCTAATGTTGTCCCACTTTTCAAGAAAGGAGAGAGAGAGAAAGCAGGGAATTATAGATCAGTTAGCGTGACCTCAGTGGTGGGCAAGACGCTGGAGTCAATTATAAAGGATGAAATTACGACACATCTGGATAGCAGTAACAGGGTAGGTGAGAGTCAGCATGGATTTATGCTTGACTAATCTTCTGGAATTTTTTGAGGATGTAACTCTGAAGATGGACAAGGGAGATCCAGTGGATGTAGTGTACCTGGACTTTCTGAAAGACTTTTATAAAGTCCAACATAGGAGGTTAGTGAGCAAAATTAGGGTGCATGGTATTGGGGGCAAAATACTGACTTGTATTGAAAATTGGTCGGCTGACAGGAAACAAAGATTTGTGATAAACGGCTCCCTTACAGAATAGCAGGCGGTGACCAGTGGGGTACTGCAGGGATTAGTGCTGGGACAGCAGCTTTTTACAATATACATTAATAATATAGATAATGGTAATAAAAGTAATATTCGCAAATTTGCTGATGATACAAAGCTAGGAGGCAGGGGGAAATGTGAAGAGGATGTTAGGAGATTACAGGGTGACCTGGACAGGCTCGGCGAGTGGACAGATGCATGTCAGATGCAGTTTAATGTGGATAAATGTGTGGTTATCCACTTTGGTGACAAGAACAGGAAGACAGATTACTACCTAAATGGAGTCAAGTTAGGTAAAGGGGCAGTACAACGAGATCTAGGTGTTTTTGTACATTAGTCAATGAAAGCAAGCATGCAGGTACAGCAGGCAATGAAGAAAGCTAACAGCATGCTGGCCTTCATAAGAAGAGGAATTGTGTATAGAAGCAAAGAGGTCCTTCTGCAGCTGTACAGGGCCCTGGTGAGACGGCACCTGGAATATTGTGTGCAGTTTTGTTCTCCAAATTTGAGGAAAGACATTCTGGCTATTGAGGGAATGCAGCGGAGGTTCACGAGGTCAATTCCCGGAATGGCGGGACTGTCTTACGTTGAAAGATTGGAGCGACTAGGCTTGTATACCTTTGAGTTTAGAAGGCTGAGAGGAGATCTGATTGAGACGTTTAAGGCTATTAAAGGATTGGACACTTTGGAGGTGGGAAGCATGTTTCCGCTGATGGGTGAGTCCCGAACCAGAGGACACAGTTTGAAACTAAGGGGTATGGCCATTTAGAACACAGTTGAGGAGAAACTTCTTCACCCAGAGAGTGGTGGATGTGTGGAATGCTCTGCCCAATAGGGTTGTGGAGGCCAAGTCTCTGGAAACATTCAAGAAAGAGTTGTATCGAGCTCTTAAGGATCGTCGAAGACCTTCAAGGGTTATGGGGATAAGGCAGGAAGAGGATAATGATTGAGGATGACCACCCATGATCATAATGAACGGTGGTGCTGGCGTGAAGGGCAGAATGGCTTACTCCTGCACCTATTGTCTATTGTCTATTGTGACAATGACGGATTCAGTGTGAGGGTGCCAGGGTTATGGTGATGGAGCGAGTGGGTCGGGTGTGATAGATTACGCTGATGGAGTGATTATGAGGACATAAGATGATAATGACGGATGAATATCAGAAGGTCAGAGTGAGGGGTACAAGGTGACAGTGACTGAGTGAATATGAAGGTTCCAGGGTGACAGTGACAGACTGAGTGAGAGGGGTACCGGGTGACAGTGACGGAGTTAGTGTGATTGGTTCAGGATGGCGGAGACAAAGACAGTGCGAGGGCCTCAGAGTAACGGGGGCAGAGAGATTGTGAGGGGCACAGGTTGACAGTGATGGAGTGGGTGTGACTGGATCAGTGCTACGGTGATGGCGTGACAGTGATTTAGTGAGTGTGAGGGGGTCCGGGTAATGGTGACTAAGTGCATTGAGTGGTCTGGCTGATGGTTATGGCGTGAGTGTGAGGCGCTCAGGGTGACGATGATAGAGTAAATGTCTGTGTGTGTGCGTGTATGTGTGTGTGACAGTGAAATAGTGAGTGTGAGCGGGTCAGGGTGACGCTGATGGAGTGACTGTGAGGGGGTCAGTTTGACACTGACAGAATGTGTGTGCAGGTTTCAGGGTCATGGTGCTGGAGTGAGTGTGATGGTGTCAGGGTGACAGTGATCGAAAGAGTCTGAAGGGCTCAGGGTGACGGTGATGAAGTAAGAATGAGAGTGTCTGGGTAACAGAGATGGAGTGAGTGTGGGGGGCTCAGGTTGATTGGGGCAGAGAAAGTGCGAGGGGCTGGGGGTGACCGTGCCAGGCTGAGTGTGCGTGCCTGAGTGTGAAGGGGACGAATGCATCTGTGTGCGTCAGGTTCGCATTGATGCAGCGGATATGAGTGATTCAGGGTGACGGTGACGAAGTGATTGTGACCCTGTCAGGAAAATAGTAACGTAGTGAGTACGAGAGGGCCACGGTGACAGTGACTGAGTTAGTGTGAAGCTTTCCGGGTGTCAGTGACAGAATGAATGTGAGGATGTCAGGGTGAAAATGACAGAATAGTGTGAGGTGTCTACATGACAATGATATAATGAGTGTAAAAGGGTCAGGGTGGGAGTGAATGTGATGGGGTCAGTTTGATGGTGACCAAGTGATTTTGAGGGGTTCTGGATGACGCTTACAGAGTGTGCCCGATGGGGTCAGGGTGAAGTCATGGAGTGAGTGTGAGGAGTCAGGGTGATGCTGACTGAATGATTGTGCGGGGTGAGCGTGACGACGATGGAGAGAGTGTGAAGGTGACCAGGTGCTGGTCATGGAGAGAGTGTGAGAGGGATAGGGTGATGTTGATGGAATAACTGTGATGGGGTCTGTGATCAGAGTGACGGTGAAGGAGTGAGTGTGAGCGGGTCAGTGCTACGATGATGGAGTGAATGTGTGTGGGTCATGCTGAAAGTGATAGAATTAGTGTGATGGTATCGGGTTGGTAGTGGCGGAGTGAGTGTGAGTGATTCAGGGTGACAGTTACAGGAATAGTGTAATGGTATCACGATGACGGAGATGGACTGAGTGTGAGGGGGTCAGTTTGGAAGTGAGTGTGACTGCGTCAGGTTGACGGTGACCTAGTGATTTTGAGGGGTTTCGGGTGAGAGTGCCAGAGTGTGTGAGACGGGGTCAAGGTTATGGTGATGGAGTGAGGGGGTTAGGATGACCAGGTAACGGTCATAGAGAGAGAGAGTGAGGGGGTTAGGTTGATGGTGATGGAGTGAGTGTGGGGGAATCAGGGTGACGATGACTTAGTGTGTGTGTGACGTTGTCAGGGTGACAGGGATGCAGTAAGTGGGAGGGTTTAACAATGACGATGAGGGAGTGAGTGACATGTAGACACGGTTACTGTGACAGAGTGGGTGTGAGGTGTTCAGCGTGGCAGTGAGGCTTTGAATTGTGCGTTCAAGGACACAGGGAGGTAGCACGTGTGACTGGATCAGAGTGACCGCAGGAGAGTGAGGGTATCAGAGTGACGGTGTAACCTCCTCAGGTCCCTACCTTCCTCCTTCTTCCTTTATTAGCAGCAACCCTCAAAATTACTGAAGTCTCTTTTGCCACTTCAATATTCCTAATATCTGCAAAATCCTTCCATTCTGATAGCCCTCCCTATCTCTGTAACCCCACACACTCTCCAGTGCCCTTCTGCAGAACATTGCAGAGGAAGAAAGAGTTGCAGAATGCGGACCATGTTATGGAGGTAGGAAGGGAGAATGATACAAATGCAGGAAAGGACGTGGATTCTCAGAAGGTTAAAGATAACAGAATTCCTAGAACCTGCAAGGTGGGACAGGTCATAAGTTGTGGAACGTGAAGGATGTCACAATTTGAACACAGATCTTTTTTGGATCGGATCGTTCAGCCGATCTTTTTGTCCTAAATCTGGAGATCTTTACTGGAATGGGTGAGCACAGCTACAGATTCCCAGGCTGGGAAATGTGAGTTCAGAGGTGAATCTATTTGCCCATTCTATCTGTGTGCCTGATACTGACTTGGTACTTCTATATGACCTCCAGATCTTCATGACTTACCAGAACCCACCTCACCAAAACCTTCGGTCGGAATGCTTTTTATTTTTTTCATTTTTTTAATTGACAGTTTCGTGAGATGCAGGAATGGGGAGTTTCCATTTTTGAGATAATGAAACTTTTATCATTGACTCTGACACATGCAGAGGAATTTCGTGTATTCTGCTGTTCGAGGAAGACTATCAGTCAGAGGAATATCCACGGAGTGTCAATGGCCTTTGGTTGGTAGAGATTGATTTTACCAGTTTATGTCGGCTAGGGCACAGTGTTTCTGGAGAATGAATAGCTGTGTAACTACCTACCGTGTGGTTAAGGGGTGAGTGCACGGGGCCCTGAGCACCAGGAGCTGGGCAACCTCATGCTGTTTGCACGTGGGGCTTGGGCACTAGACTCGATGAGAGCAGTTCACTGAGTAAATGACAGGTAGAGAGCTTGGAATCCTCCTGTTATATTTGGCCTTATGCCATATCGTTACCTCCCTCTCATGAGTGAGCGTGTCATGTTCTCCAGTCCTGACAGTGTCCATTCCCTGTAAACCCTTCCAGCTGTTGAACATCTGACCTCAGTGGTGGGAAAGCTGCTGGAGTCTATTATAAAGGATGAAATTACTGCACATCTGAATAGTAGTAACAGGATAGGACAGAGTCAGCATGGATTTATGTAGGGGAAATCATGCTTGTCTCATCTTCTTGAATTCTTTGAGGATGTAACTATGAAGTTGGACGAGGGAAATCCAGGAGATGTAGTGTACCTGGACTTTCAGAAAGCTTTTGATAAAGTCCCACACAGCAGGTTAGTGAGTAAAATTAGGGCGCATGGTATTGGGGGCAAAGTACTCGATTGGATTGAAAATTGGTTGGCTAATAGGAAACAAAGGGTAGTGATAAACGGCTCCATTTCGGAATGGCAGGCAGTGACCAGTGGGGTACCGCAGGGATCCGTGCTGGGACCGCAGCGTTTTTACAATATATGTTAATGATATAGAAGACGGTATCAGCAATAACATTAGCAAATTTACTGATGATACAAAGCTGCGTGGCAGGGTAAAATGTGATGAGGATGTTAGGAGATTACAGGGTGACCTGGACAAGTTAGGTGAGTGGGCGGATGCATGGCAGATGCAGTTTAATGTGGATAAATGTATGGTTATCCACTTTGGAAGCACGAACAGGAAGGCAGGCTACTACCTCAATGAAATCAATTTATGTAAAGGGGCAGTAGAGAGAGATCTGGGTGTTCTTGTACACCAGTCAATGAAGGCAAGCATGCAGGTACAAGCAGGTAGTGAAGAAGGCTAATAGCATGCCGGCCTTCATAACAAGAGGAATTGAGTATAGAAGCAAAGAGGTGCATCTGCAGCTGCACAGGGCCCTGGTGAGACCACACCTGGAGTACTGTGTGCAGTTCTGGTCTCCAAATTTGAGAAAAGACATTCTGGCTATTGAGGGAGTGCAGCGTAGATTCACGAGGTCAATTCCTGGAATGGCAGGAAAGACTGAAGCGACTGGACTTGTATACCCTTGAGTTTCGAAGATTGAGAGGGGATCTGATTGAGACATATAAGATTATGAAAGGATTGGACACTCTGGCAGTAGGAAACATATTTCCACTGATGGGTGAGTGCCGAACCAGACGACACAGCTTACAAATACGGGGTAGGCCATTTAGGACAGAGCTCAGGAGAAACTTCTTCACCCAGAGAGCGGTGGCTGTGTGGAATGCTCTGCCCCAGAGGGCAGTGGAGGCCCACTCTCTGGATTCATTTAAGAAAGAGTTGGATAGAGCTCTCAAAGATAGTGGAATCAAGGGTTATGGAGATAAGGCAGGAACAGGATACTGATTAAGAATGATCAGCCATGATTATATTGAATGGCGGTGCAGGCTCGAAGGGCTGAATAGCCTACTCCTGCGCCTATTGTCTATTGTCTATTGTCTATCTCCCTTCCCTCTCACTCCCCCTTGGCTTTCCAACCTGGCCTTCGCCTCATATCTCCTACAGTCCCAAACGACCTTGCTCTTTGCTATCTCATTGCATTCCTTTGAATTGTATGTGAACAATCCTGAAGTAGGTTTGAGCTACTGAAGACAAGATGGCTTTTCCCCTATCTATCTCTGTCAAACGGAATCTTCTTGTTTGTCTCTCTCCCATAAGAGGAAGGAAACATCCCTTCAGCATCCACTGGCCCATCCCCCTGAGGATCTGTACAGTTTAATGGGTCAAATATCTTCCTGATAACCCTCATTGGCACAGCATCGGAGTGACATGTTTGTGTTCCTCTATTTACTGCAGCCTTTTCCTGTTTCTCAGTGCCTCTCCCATTCTGAAACCTCCCCCAGTCTGGACAGTACTCCTAACCACTCATTACTGAGAATGCTCCAATTTCCCTACCTCTGTAAACTCCTCACATTCTTGCAATCCTCCTTGGTTGTGTACCCTTCCAGCATCTACAGTCCATCCAATTTCTAGTATCTCCAACAGCCCCCACCATCTCTGTATCTTCCAATTGCTATATTTCTCACTGCCTCTGTAAACGGCTCCAACCCCTTCAAACCTCACTATCTCTGGCATGGTTTGCAGTTCCAATAAAAATCCCTCTAATAGGAACTTCCAACAGACACCACCACCCTCCATGTCTCTGTAATCCCTCACAATTCTCTCTATTTCTGTTCCCACCTTCAGTCCCAACAAAAGTACTTCTATGTACAACATCATCGAGTCCCTATATCTCTCCCAGCTGTGCAATCTCCACCAGACCATACAACTCTCTCGCTGTCCCTGATGATTGCAGTGATTTCAAACCTCCCCTATTCTATAACATCTCGTGTCTCTGTGTCCCTCCCTTTCATGATGCGCTGCTCCAGTTGCCACGACATTCCTGCCTGTGTACACCATCAAGTTGATACAACACTTCTCATTTCTGTAGCGTCTTGCAGTCCCTACAATCCTTTCCATGTTTGTTAATCCTGCGTACCGCTAATACTTTCTTTATTCGAGTAAATTTCTCCAGTCATTACAATCTCCTCCAGACTCTACAGCTATTGCTATCTATGTAACCTCATTCGGGCCCACACAGTCCAATGTGCTGACTCCTGCACTGCCATTGCAGATCCCTTATTTCTTGACATTGTTCAGTCTCTAAAACAATCCCTATGAGTATAATCTCCTCCAGTCCCTACATCATTCCCGATCTGTGTAACCTCTTCAATTCCCAATGATCCTCCCTATCTGTTTAAAAGTTCCTATATGCCTTCCTATTGTTTTAACTGTTTTGAGTCCATTATATCCTGACTGAATAACTAATGAGTATCAGTGCTGCAATGGAATCCTGGACTGTATACGAGGTGTGTTTTTTGTAATACCATGTCAATGAGCCATTAAGAGAATGGACCATTCTATATCAAATTTTGTGTATTGAGACATACCTAATAATCTAATTAAAAAGGAGCTTTGTATAAAGAGAAGCAGAATATTGTGCATTTTTTCGAGGTGAAACATGATTTAGATCGCTCAGATGTGGGAGTGGAATTTGATCTTTTGCCCCATCAATTATATTTCACTATTCAACGAGATAATTGCTGATCAGGTAATCCCCAACTCTACTTTCCTGTCTTTTCCAGGTAGCCCTTGTTTCCCTGATGAATTAAACTCTGGCCATCGTTATTCTAAATATACTTAATGACCCAGCCTCACCAGCCTTCTGCAGTAAGAAATTCCCACAGATTCACTATTCTTTGAGGGAAGAAATTCCTCCTCACCTCTATCTTAGTAAGTGAGCCCTTGCTGAGATTTTATGCCATCTGGTTGCAGATCGCCATATAAGGAAAACCAATGGAAGTGGCAAAGATAATTATTGAGTGTAAGGCTATGGATAGTGCCTACATGGGCGTTACTAAACCTTATGCCACGGTAGTTTGGCCCGAAGGATCAAATCACAATCCATGGAATCCATGGTGGTTGGTAAATTGGATACAAAATTTTGTTGGTCACAAGAGACAGCAGAACGTGGAGGGGTGTATTTCTGATTGGACATCTGTGGCCAGAGATGTTTCATAAAGATCAGTACTGCGATTTCTGATTGGAATTTATATCTGACTAAGATGAATTTATCAGCAGTCAAATGAGCACTTTTGCAGAAGACATTATTGAGAAGGCATGTACTAATTATGGATAGTTGGTGAAATTGTGGATAGTGAGGAAGTTTTTAAAGGATGCAGCAATGTGTAGAACAAATGGAACGTTGGATGGAGAAACAGAAAATTGAATTTCATCGTGACAATTGTGACGTGATGTATTTTTTAAGTCAAATGCAAGAGAAAATTACACTGTAAATGACCAGACCCTTGGGAACACTGATATGCAGAGGGATCTTGAAAGGAAATCCATAGCTTCCTGAACATAACAACACAACAGGATGTACTGATTAAGAAGGAGTGTGGCAGCATTGAGTAGACACATTGGCATGTCATGTTGTAATATAATAAAAAATCAGATTGGCCACGTTTGGAATATTGCGTATTGTTCTCATCGCCACACAACAGGAAGTATATGGAGCTTTAGAAAGGGGGCAATAGTGATTTACCAGAATGTTGCCTTGATGAGAATTTGTTTAATGTAAGGAGGTTGGACACAAGTCGATTGTTTTGCGAGAATGTTGGAGGCTGAGGGGCAAACTAGTGCAGGTTTATAACATTAGGATTCGCGTGGATAGTGTGGATAGTCGTAACGTTTATTCCAATGTGGCAATGTCAAATACTAGGCCGCCTTGGTTTAAGTTTGCGAGTGAAAAAAATTCAATGAGATGGATGAGGCACGTTTTTTTTCCATAGAGGGTGGAAGCTGCTCAGGGCGTGGTAGAAGCTGAAATGTTTGCAAAGTTTTGAAGTGGCATTCATACAGCTACATGAACAGGAACAGAGTAAAGGGATACGGACCATGTGCAGAAGATGATATTAGTTTAGAATAGCAGCAGAATCAGCACAGCCAATGTTGGGTTGAGGGCCTATTGCTGTAGTTGTAGTTTCTCACTTCCCAGCATGTACCCTGGCAAAAACCCTTTGAATCTTGCATGTTGCAGAAAATTTCTCGCCTATTCTTCGAAACACTAATCGGTTCAAACACAACTTACTCTGTCTTTTTTCATTAGAAAATCGCCCCAGCTCCAAGATCAGCCGAGTGAACCTTCTCTGGGCTCCATCCAATACGAGAATATTTTTCTTTAGGACACTCAAACTCTTCAGAATATTCTCGGCGCGCTCTGACTCGTACTATGCACAGTTTTAGCAAGACCTTCCTACTTTTAGACACCATTCCCTTTGAACTGAATTTCAGCATTTGGTTTATCTTCTCTATTACCTACTGAAAGTGGAAGCTACCGTTTTCGTATTGATACACAAGGACTCCCAAAACCCTTTGTGCAGTTAGTCTGAAGGCAAACAGTGTTAGCCTGACAGTAAGTTGGGAACGTGCAGAGTATATTATAAAGGATTTGACAATGAACAATAACTGGGCCCTTAGAAACAATGAGAGATTCATGGTTTTATAACAGGGGAATATTTTTAAATCTGTTGGATTTTATATTTTGTTGTGACCTCCAATGATAGAATAGATAAGGGTGGTGAAGAAAATGACGGAATGCGGATATTTGTAGATTAAGATGCATGTTGGCAAGTTTCAACAAGAGCTAAAGATTAGCGAGGGAGAGGATAGGGACGCTGAAAGGTCAATGAGGCTGTCTATGTGGAATCACTGTTTCATGGGCGAGATCTGAAACAGATGTTTTGCATTAGGATTTGCATTAGGAGAAAGACATGGAACCTCGGGAACTTGGGAAAATAGTGATGTCTTAAACAGAATTCACATTGAAGAACTGGAGATGCTGAATGTCCTTAAATGCAAAACGTTAGCTAAAACCTTGGGCCATGATCAGATGTATTGCAGCAACTTGTGAGAAGCGAGGGAGGAAATTACAGGCCTCATTGCAAAGATATTTGGATCAGCGACGGCCACTACAGACCAGTGGGATGGGTAAGTTGTTGGAGGACGTCCTGACGTAGGATCTTCATACATTTGGAATGGCAAGGATAGATTCGCGTTAGTCAGCATGGCTTTGTGGGAAAAATGTCTCTCAAATCTGATTGAGTTTTTGAGGTCGTAGCCAAATAATAGGTCCAGGCAGAACAATAGTCTTTATGTACATTAACTTGAGCAAGACCTTTGACAAGGATCTGCATGGCAGACTGATTAACAAATCTAGATCACACATAATCAGGAGGCACTCACTAACTGGGTACAAAATTGTATTGACGGTAGGAGACAGGACATGTTCATAGAGGGTTGGTGCCCAAACTGCAGGCCTGTGATAAACAGTGTGCCATGAGGTTCGGTGCTGGGTCCACTGTAGTGCATCATTCATTTAAGCGATTTGGATAAGAATACAGGAGTCGTGCTGATCACATTTGTCAGTGAAATTGAAACTGGTGGTAATGTGGGCAGTGAAGATGATGAACAGTACTCCTGGGCCAGTGAGTTTCGGAATAGCAGGTGGAGAAATGCATGTTTTGCATTCTGGTAAAACAAACCGGGGAGGGAGGGGGAGCTTGTCCAGTTAATGTTAGGGCCCTGGGTAGTTTTGTCAAACAGAGACACGGAGGGATGCAGGTACACAGTTCTTTGAAAGTTATGTCACATGTAGACAGTCTGATGAAACAGGTGCTTGGATGCTTATCTTCATTGGTATGAACATTGAGAATAAGAGTTGGGACGTCATGTTATGGCTACACAGGGCATTGGTGAGGCCACCATAACAGCATTGTTCATTATCTGAAAAAAAACTAAGCTGGTTCACGTACGTCCCTTTGGAAGGGCATCTGACTTTCTTACCTGATCTGGCTCACATGTCTCTCCAGACCCACAGAAATATGGCTGACTCTGAGCCACATCTGGACTATTTTCTGGGGACAAAGAATCGTGGTCCAGCCAGTCGACTCTTCAACCCATGAATGGACAAGTATAAATACGTATTTTCATTGCTATCTATTCAAAGTCTTGCAGCTGCAGCAATTCATAGTGGCTTTGTGACACTGTTCTGGTCATTACCACTCTCTGTAACATACTCGCCACCTTCAGCATCTTTAACTCTCCGTGCTCCTTTCATTTCATTCCTACCACACTCCTCCTGAGAGGACACCCCTTGAAATCCGTTTAAGAAATATCTCCATGTTTCCATCAGAACTGTTAGGTTATTTGCCTTCTAAACATTTCAGAAGCACAGTTGGGAATGTCCGGCTGAGACTTTGACGTACTGTTTAATAATTAAATATTTAACTGTTAATATTTAATACTTCCTTCAATTCTTTTCATTTACAGCCAGATATATCGATCTGTTTCCCCTGTTTTGCTTGGTCAGTTCTCCTCTCAAACTTCAGGGGATTGGAGTTGTTTCTGATCGTCGGGTGTGCTCTGCGGTCACTTAAAAAAATCATAATCTCTTTGAATTCTACTGTATTGCAATTTCCCGTCGGTTCGCTCAGTGTGACATCACTCCTTCACTCAGCTTCATCACCCAACGGTCGATCTGGAATAGTTATGCTCTTAGCTAGTTGCAGAAACCCTGATAAAATTATTCTTTCAACCCCTCCCCGAGGATCGCTCTTGCCAGTGTGACTGTCCAAGATTATACAAAGTTTGATGTCTCTCCAAACTAGCATACTGCCTTTATTTAAAATTCCAACCGATTCCTGTTTAATGGAGTGATGAGAAATTAAATCCTGCACGGTACCATTAAAAAAAACTGTTCTCCTGCTTGTGTTTTTGACACGTAGTAGCCAGACTTTACACTGATTCTATTGCAACATCTGATGCCAAATATTATCTCTGTCATGCCTTTGTTACCCACTACTATCAGGTTACCCTTCCTGCTTTCCCATTTTGCCTGAGTTCCCGCTAGGTTGCTTATCATTGAATTGAAATGTTCATTTTTTTCTTCACCCTGTAACCGTATCTCTCTGGTGTCTAAACCTCTATCATATCTGTACCACAAGTCCATCTACCTTATTGCAGAGAATTTTTCCATTCTAAAAATCATTATAATTTGCATTTTCCAAATCTTTCCTGTCACGAACCTATTCGCTGATGTACAGTGAGAGGTAAACTCTGTTCCTTCCTATTACTTTCTGCTTGTCTTCATTCACATCCTCATGCTGTTCCGATGCTTGACATGTCGTACTTGTATTTGGAAAGCTCCTTTCACCTGAACCCTGTCCCTGCATTCTCTCTGTCAGTTTAAAGCTTTGTCTATAAACCTACCGATATGATTGGCCAGGACACTGCTCCCAGCAGATTTATGTTTTAATTCATACGTGGAATGTGGGCATTTTTGGCTGGCCAGCATTTCATGCCAACCTAAAGCTGTCCTTGAGCTGAGCAGCTTGCTCGATTATTTGAGAGTGTAGTTGAGATTCAACCCCTTGATCAGTACCTGGAGTCATATGTAGGCCAGACCAACTGACTATAACAGATTTCCATCTTTAAAGGATATTGAGCTTTCAGGTGGATATCCCTGATATTGGCATTAAATTCTGGATGAACAGTCTAATGAGAGTAAGACGAGGCCATCGCCTATCCCACTGATAGCTGCCTCATATCTGAGTACTGATCACAGTGCACCATGAATCAAACTCCTCCTTCCTGCCTGTGGTTTGATCCTATTCCCTTCCTGCAAATGGATACATCAATCGGTATCTCTCCATGTAGGATCCTTTATTGTGAGGGTCTAATTGCTATCTCTAACTGCAGCTTTTTGCAGCTCCTCCAGATCCTGAGCCAACAGAATTCTTCACCTTGAAGAGACGAGGCATCACAAGCCAAGGATGGAGACTGTGAATTTCCAGATCGCAGTGGGACTCAGTGCTGTTTTCCATTTGTAACCCTCACTGCCTTTGTCTAATTTCCCATTATCTCTATTTCTCTGTCGACTGTCGTTACTCAGGAAGTTCCTGACACTCAATTTCTAATTCCTGTATTGTCCATCACCCCATCGAACGCAATTTGTCAGCCAGAAGGCAAGGAGGTATGGAGACTGCAATAAATCCTGCAGCGAGGTAAGATCACTAACATTCAACAGAGCAGATCGCATTTAAAGCTCTAGACACATCTACCCACAAGACATGGCGTAGACACAGTGCTGAAGGATAAGAACAGAGAAGTAAGAACCCAGGCTCAATCTCCACCCACTTGTGAGAGGACGACGATCAGATCTCCTGTACTGAACCTTCCTGAGACAGCATAGGGAGTTCCCAATTATCAACGAGGCCTGTGCTGTCTTAATGAGGATCAGTGCTGAAGGCAGTACTCTCATGAGAGACTGGTAATACTGCCTGGGCTTTTGCTGTTCTGTATTCCCTCTCCAAGACTCTATCAATTTCATGTCATAGAGTCATACATCAAGGAAACAGACCAACACATCTGTTCCAGTGCCTTAAATCCTTCTAACTCCTAAAACTGTTCCTATCTCGTTAACCCCTTCTCCTTTCCAACTCTTCAATGCATCGTCTCCCTGTAATCTCCTCAAATATTACCACGCCCTGTCTTTGTAGTATCCTCCAGCATCAGCCACCTTCTCGATTTCCGTATCCTCCTCCAGAACAGCAGTCCACATCTCTGTGTAACTGATGGGAATGCTGCAAACCTGCCTTCACAGCCCTCACTAACTGTCTGAAATCCTGCCGCCCTACTATCCTCAGCATCTCTGGTCCTCCATTTTCCTACAATTTCCCCTGGGTCTGTGAACTGATCAAGCCCGTTCAAACCTCCCTACCTCAGTAAACTCTTGACCCTACAACTAACATGAAAACCGTGTTGTGCCCGGCCAGTACACCCTCCCTATCTCTGTAAACTCGTACAGCTCCAAATACCAACCCCGTTCTCTATAATTCCCCCGATCTCTGTGACTCCTTCAGGACTGATAAGCCTGTACCTGTACTGACAACCTATCTGACCTCTAAACAACATCAGTGATCTCAAAATATCTGAACTCTGTAGCATCCTCCAATCTGTACAGTCCTGCTTTTAGGTGTTAGCTTCTCTTTTGCCTGCATTCCCCTTTATCTCTGGTTATTGACCTTTGCTCAGGAGAACAACATCTCATTATCCCTCCTGTGAGAAGACAAGAATCTTTGGTGTATCAATGCATTTGCCTTGTTTTCTCAATAAATTCTAACCAGTTCAAAGTTCAATTTTCTCCACCTCTTCTCATCAATATCCCTCCTTTTTGAGGATCAGTCTGGTGAATTTTGTCTGAACTGCCTCCAGTGCAAGAACATTTTCCCTGGAGATAGGGGACCAAGTGTTGTCTGGTGCGAGCTGATTTCTGCCTTCTGTCGTTGTTGCATGCCTTCTCTATTATTATTTTCCATTCCCTTTGGAATCAATGCCAGCATTACATTTGCCTTCTCTGTGACCTGCTGATCCTGTATGCCACGTTTCTGAGATTTATACACAATGATTCCCAAGTTTTTTTCTGTGGTGGAGCTTTCTCCAATCGATCTGAAACCAAAAGGAGACTGTAATAAAAAGGAACGTGTCGGAATTCATGGTGAACATTATGCCCGAAATGATAACTGCACATTTCAAACCCAATGGAATAAGGACAGTCCATAAGACCATAAGATAGAGGGGTAGAATGAGACCATTCGGACCTTTGAGTCTGCTCCACCATTCGATTATAGCTGAATTGTTTCCCAACCGCATTCTCTCTTCTACTCCCTGAAAGCCTTGATCCCCTTCGTCATCACGAACTAATCTATCTCTGAATTAAATACACAGAATTACTTAGCTCCACAGCCCCGTGAGGCAGTGAGTTCCAAAGATTGATCATCCTCTAGCTGAATAAATTCCTCCATATCTGCATTCTAAAGGATTATTCCTTCGCTCTGAAACTGTGTCCCTCGTCTCTGTTACTCGTGGGAACATCTCCTCCATGAACACTCCATTCAGGCCCCTCACATACATACCGATGTAAGAACCAAAGAACGTAGGAGCAGGAGTAGGTTACCTGGCCCTGAGAGTCTGCTCTGGCATTCAATCAGATCATGGCTAATGTTTTCATGGACTCAGCTCCACTTGCCCACCCTCTCACCATGTCCCTTAATTCTTTCCTTGTTAAAAAAGTAATCCATCTTCACTTGATACTTCAACCCAACTTTGAAACGCGTTCAACCTTCAACCTACCCATGTCTGTCACCTTCTCTGGTCGCCTTCAAGCTCCCCAGTGCTGTCACCTTATCCAGCCAGTTCAACCCTCTACATCTCTGTCACCTTCTCCAGCCCGTTCAACCCTCCATATCTGTGTCACATACTCCACCCCTTTCAACCCTTCCTATCTCTCTAAACTTCTCAAGATGATTCAACCGTCCACATCTCTGTAACCTTCGCCAGCCGCTTCAACTCTCCGTATCTTTGTAACCTTCAAAGTCCTCTTCAACCCTCCATATCCCTGTAAGCTTCTCCATTCCCTTCAAGCTGCCATATCTCTGTATACTTCTTAAGACGCTTCAACTTTTCATATATCTGTTACCCACTCCAGCCTCTTAAGCCCTCCGCATCTAGGTAACCTTCGCAAGCTTCTTCAGCCTGACATCCCTCCTTATCACTGTAACATTCCCAGCACCTACACCCCTCTCTATCCCTGAAACATTCTCCAGCACCTACACCCTCCATATCTCTTTAACATTCTACAGCACCTGCAACCTCTCCCTATCTGTGTACCATCCTGCAGCGCCAACACTCCTCCCTATCCCTGTAACCTAATCCAGCAACTATACCCCTCCCATTCCCTGTAACATTCTCTAGCACCTACACATTCTCCCTATGCCTGTAACATTCTTCAGGACCTACGCCGTCCCTATCCCTGTAACATTGTCCAGCACCTACACCTCTCCCATTCCCTGTAACCTAATCCAGCACCTGCAAATATGCACTGAACCTGTAACGTTCACCAGAACGTGCCCCCTTCTTAGTCCTGTTACCTTATCCAACACCTCCCTCCTGTCTGTGTATGCTTCATCAGCACTTATACCTCTTCCGATCTCTGATACCTACCACAGCATGTAAATGTCTCTTTATTCTCTGCAACCTCCTCCAAATACTAATACCTTCTGATCTATGTTGCCTCCTCCATACTTCACTCTGATCTCTCTTTGTAATCTCGTCAAGCCCATATACTCCAAGTGGGTATTCAGAGGAACAGAGCAATGCGGCAGTCATTGATCGTTTGATGTTTTGTCTGTGTGCATACAGGAAATACACGGATAGTTTCCCACATTGTCAGGTCGATGCCAGTGCTGTAGCCCAGCAGGAACAGTTTTAATGGAATGTAATCAGGGCACACACACTTCGCATTATCCAAAACCAATGGCCATTTGTTAATACTACACAAAATAAACCAAATTAGCTGAAGACTGACATCTAGCGGAAACTAAAGTAGGTCATCCCATCGACCCTTCTTTCTGTACATTGTTAGGAATGGTTCAAACTTATCATCTCTTGTTGTGCTGGGCTCTTTCATTATTGAGAAGGCGATATTTATGGATCCTCCACCAGTAAGTTGTTTGATTGTCCACCAGCATTCACCCAGACTGCATTCGCAGGATTGCAGAGATTAGGTCGGATTTGTTGGTTCAATCTGTCTATCACTTGCAGCTTACACTCTTTGGTGTGTAAGTGATCCTGTTTGTTAATGTTACCTCATTTTCAGGTATACATTGGCAGGCCCTCCTGTGTTCCTCACTGCACAAGGGTTCATCCCCTGGCCTGATGGTCAATGTAACGTGGAGGATAGCCAGGCATGACGGTGAAACTTGTGCTGGGGTACAATTCTGCTGCTATTGGTAATGACCTGAATTACCTCTCACAACTCAGTGCTTAGTTACCAGATCGATTTCGTTTAGCAGGGTGACAGTGCGACACACACAGAGTGAAATCGCAACGTAAAGGTGAGCCTTTGTCGCCAGAAATACTGTATGCAGTATTCACTGTTATTAAAATGATCATCGATCAATGTGTCTGCAGCCTGTCGATTGGTGAGGTTGAGGTCAAGCATGTTTCCCCTCTCAGTCGTTCCCTCTCCACCCACTGCAAACCCAGTCCAGCAGCCATGTCCTTTTGGAACCAACCGTTTCGATCAGCAATCCTGCTGCTGTGCCCCTCTCGTTGTTGGTTTTGAAATGACCCACCCATTATATACTCTCCAGGTTTGTCACTCTCTCACTGCTTCCTCCAAGTGTTGTTCAATGTGGAGGGCCACTGATGCATAAGCTGAGGGAGGGGATTCAGGAAATTTCTGTGCCAGTGTTTGATCTCACCCAGGGAGGCTGTGAGAGTGGGGACAGCAGGAGGTTTCCATGTCAGTGTTTGATCTGACACCGTGAGGTTGAGGGAGTGGAGTCAGCAGGAAGTTTCCGTGTCAGTGCTTGAACTGACACTGTGAGCTTCTAGTCAAGACGAGAGTGATGCTGGAAAAGAAAGGAGGAGCAGGATTCCAGATGAAGTGCTTTTTCCCGAAACGTCAATTTTCCTGCTCCTCTCATGCTGACTAGCTGTGCTATTCCAGCACCACTCTAATGTATAACATTTAAAGCCTCCCTTTCCCCTTCTGTCACATCTCCAGTCTTGCTTTCCTTTCTCTGTAACATCTCCAGCCTTGCTTTCCCGTCTCTGAAAAATTTCCGGCCTTGCTTTCTTATCCCTGAAAAATTTCCAGTCTTACTTTCCTTTCTCTGTAACAAATCCAGCCGTGCTTTCCTACCTCTGTAACATCTCCTGCTTTGCTTTCCTATCTCTGTAAAATTTCAAGCCTTTCTTTCCTATCTCTGTGACTTCTCCAGCCTTGTTTTCTTATTTCTCAAACCTAAGAGGTACAGTTAGTAAGTTTGCAGATGACACAAAAATTGGAGTTATGATGGACAGAGAAGAGGGTTACCTCAGATCACAACAGGATCTGGACCATATGGGCCAATGCGTTGAGAAGTGGCAGATGTAGTTTAATTCAGATAAATGCGTGGTGCTGCATTTTGGGAAAGCAAATCTTAGTAGGACATCTCGACGTCATGGTAAGGTCCTAGGGTGTGTTGCTGAACAAAGAGTCCTTGGAGTGCAGGTTCATAGCTCCTTGAAAGTGGAGTTGCAGCTGGATAGGATAGTGAAGAAGACGTTTATTATGCTTTCTCTTGTTAGTCAGAGTATTGAGTACAGGAGTTGGGAGCTGAAAATGTGTTGCTGGAAAAGCGCAGCAGGTTAGGCACCATCCACGGAGCAAGAGAATCGACGTTTCGGGCATGAGCCCTTCTTCAGGAATGAGCCCTTCTTCGTGCTCATGCCCGAAACGTCGATTCTCCTGTTCCCTGGATGCTGCCTGACCTGCTGCGCCTTTCAAGCAGCACATTTTCAGCTCTGATCTCCAGCATCTGCAGTCCTCAATTTCTCCGACAGGAGTTGGGAGGCCATGTTGCGGCCATGACATTGGTTCGGCCACTGTTGGAATATTGCGTGCAATTCTGGTCTCCTTCCTATTCGAAAGATGTTGTGAAACTTGAAAGGCTTCAGAAAAGTTTAACAAGAATGTTGCTCGGGTTGGAGGATCTGAGCTACAGGGAGAGGCTGAACAGGCTGGGGCTGTTATTCTAGGAGCGTCGGAGGCTGGGTGGTGACCTTATCGAGGTTTAAAAAATTATGATGTGCATGGATAGGATAAATAGACAAAGTATTTTCGGGGAGTCCAGAAGTAGAAGCATAGGTTTAGGGTGAGAGGGGCAAGATACGAAAGAGACCTAAGGGGCAATGTTTTCACACAGATGCTGGTAGGTGCATGGAATGAGCTGCCAGATGATGTGGTGAAGGCTGCAACAAGTATTGCAACATTACAGAGGCATTTGGATGGTTACATGAACAGGAAGGTTTTGGAGGGATATGGGCCGGGTGCTGGCAGGTGGGACTAGATTGGGTTGGGATATCTGGTCGGCATGGACGGGTTGGACCGAAGGGTCTGTTTCCATGCTGTACATCTCTATGACTTTATGACTCTATCTCCAGCCTTGTTTTCCGATCTCTGTAACATCTCCAGCCTTGCTTTCCTACCACTGTAATATCTGAAGCCTTGCTTTTCTCTCCCTTTTAACATGTCCACCCTTGCTTTCCTGTTTCTGTAAAATCTCCAGACTTGCTTTCCTCTCACTGTAACCACTCCAGCTTTGCTTCCAATCTCTTTAATATCTGCGGACTTGCTTCCCATCTCTGTAACATCTCCAGCATTGCATTCCTATCACTATAACATCTCCAGTCTTGTTTTCCTGTCTCTTTAAAATTTTAAACCTTGATTTGTCATCTCTGAAACATCGCAAGACTTGTTTGTCTATCTCTGTAACAATTCCGAACTTGCTTCCCTTTCTCTGGAGTATATGGAAAAAGAACTGATTGAGCGACAGGAGACCGTGAGTGATAGCTGAACGGAGGTTCTCGAAATGGGGAAAGGTGACCAGTGGTGTTCCACAAGAATCAGTATTTGGGCCACTGTTGTTTGTAATATACATAAATGATCGACAAAGGGCACTGTTGGTGTGATCACCAAGATTGCAAATGTCACGAAGTTTGGTGGAGTGGCAGAAATCATAAGGGACTGCCAGAGAATATAGGACGATATACATAGACAGGAGATTTGGTCGGAAAAATGGCAGATAGCTTTCAATCTAGGCAAATGTGAGGTGATTCATTTAGGCAAGTCTAATTCTGAAGAGAATTATAGAATGATTGGAAGAGCCTTGCGAAAAGTTGATGGGCAGAGAAATCTGGGAGTTCAGGTACATTGTACCCTGAAGGTTGCTGTACAAGTGGATAGTGTGGTCAAGAAATTTTATATTATGCTTGCCTTCATCGGACTGGATATTGAGTATAAGAGAAGGCAAGTCATGTTAAAATTCTACATGATATTGGTTCGGTCGCATTTAGAATATTGTGAACAGTTCTGGGCGCCACATTACGAAAAGGATGCGAACGCATTGGAGAGAGTGCAGACAAGGTTTACGAGGATGTTGCCTGGTTTGGAAGGTACGAGCTATGAAGAGAGATTGAGTTGGTTCGGTTTATTTTCATTAGAAAAAAGTAGACTGAGGTGGAACTGACTGAGGTTTGCAAACTCATGCAGGGTATAGGCAAGGTGGATAAAGACAAGCTTTTTCCCAGTTTGAAGGATTCAGTAGCGAGAGGTCATGCTTTCAAGGTGAGAGGTGGAAAGTTTAAGGGTGATACAGGCGGCAAGTACTTCACACAGAGGGTGGTGGGCGTTTGGAATGCGTTGCCAGCAGAAGTGGTGGAGGCAGGCACGGTAGATTCATTTAAGATACGTCTGGACAGATCACTGAGTAGGTGGCGAGCAGGGGGACACAGATGCTTAGGAATTGACCGACAGGTTTAAACAGTACATTTGGATCGGCTCAGGCTTGGAGGGCAGAAGGGCCTGTTCCGGGACTCTAAACTATCTTTGTTCTTTGTTCTTATATCCTGCATTGCGTTCCTGTCACTAAAATATTTCTAGCCTTGCTTTCCTCTTTCTGTAACATCTCCAGCCTTGCTTTGCCCGTTCTGTTACATCTCCAGTCTTGCTTTCCTTTCTCTGTAACATCTCCAGACGTGCTTTCCTCTCGCTGTAGCATCTCCGGCCTATCTATCCTCTCAATGTAACATCTTCTAACTTGCTTTCCTTTTATTGTAACATCACCAGACAGGCTTTTCTATCTCTCTAACATCTCCAGGCTTGCTCTTCTTTCTCTGTAACATCTCCTGGCTTGCTTTCCCCATTCCGTGACATCGCCATCTTTGCGTTCCTATCACTGTAACGTTTCCATCTTTGCTTTCCTATCTCTATGCAATTTACAGCTTTGCCTTCCTAGCTCTAGAGCCTTTCCAGCCGAGGCTTCTTGTCTCTGTAACATGGCCAGCCTTGCCTCCCTATCTCTGTAACATATCCAGCATTGCATTCCTATCACTACAATATTTCCAGCCTTTTTTCCAGTTTCAGTAAAATTTCCAGCCTTGCTTTCTTAACTTTGCAACATCTCCAAATTCGCTTTCCTTTCAATGTAACATCTCCAGCCTTCTGTTCACGGTATCATCCCCATCCATGCTTATCTCTCTCTGTAACATCTTCAAACCTAATGTCCTACCTCTGAAACATCACCAGCGTTTCTGTCCTCTCTCTGTAACATCTCCAGACTTACTTTCCAATCTGTGTATCATCTCCACCCTTGCTGTCCTATCTCTGTGACATCTCTAGACATGCTTTCCTGTCCCTAGAGTTTGTCTGAACATGCTTTCCTATATATGTAACATGGCCAGCCTTGTTTCTCTACCTCTCACATCTCGAGCCGTGCATTCCTGCCACTATAACATCTCCAGCCTTGCATTCCCATCTCTGTAACATTTCCAGCCTTGCTTTCGTATCTCTGTTACATCTCCAGCCTTGCTTTCCAGTCTCGGTAAAATCGCCAGCCTTGCTTTCCTATTCCTGTAATATCGGCAATCTTGCTTTTCTTTCTCTTTTAATATCTCCAGTCTTCCTTTTCTGTTTCTCTAACATCTCGGCCTTGCTTTCCTCTCTCTGTGACATCTCCAGCCTTTCTTTCCTATCCGTGTAATATCTGCAATCTTGCTTTTCTTTTTCTTTTAACATCTCCAGTCTTCCTTTCCTGTTTCTGTAAAATCTCCAGCCTAGCTTTCCTCTTTCTGTAACATCTCCAGAAATGTTTTCTTATTTCTCTAACATCTCCAGCCTTGCTTTACGATCTCTGTAACATCAGCAGCCTTGTTTTCCTATGTCTGTAACATCTACAGCCTTGCTATCCATTCTCTGTACCCACTCCAGCCTTGCTTTCGTTTCCCTGCATCATCTCCAGCTTTGCTTTCCTCTCGCTGTCACAATGCCAGCCTTGCATTCCTGTCTCTGTAACATCTCCAGCCTTGCTTCCCCTCTCTGTTACGTCTCCAGCCGTGCTTTCCCATCTCAAGTTCCTGTCCAGCCTTGCTTTCCTTCCTCTGCAACATGTCCAGACTTGCTTTCCTCTTTCTGTGCCACCTCCAGCCTTGTCTTCCTGTCTCTAAAGCCTGTCCAGCCTTATTTTCCAATCTCTGTAACATGTCCAGCCTTTCTTCCCTAACTCTGTGACATCCCCAGCCTTTCTTTCCTCTGTCTGTAACATCTACAGCCTTGCTTTCCATTCTCTGTGCCCACTTCTGCTTTGCGATAACATCTCCAGCCTTGCTTTCCTCTCGCTGTCACATCTCCAGCCTAGCGTTCCTGTCTTTGTAACATCTCCAGCCTTGCTTTCCCCTCTCAGTTACATCTCCATCCCTGCTTTCCTATCTCAAGAACTTGTCCAGCCTTGCTTTCCTTTCACTGTAGCATGTACAGCAATACTTTCCTGCCACTGCAACATCTCCAGGCTTACATTCTACTCTCTGTAACCACTCTAGTCTTGTTTTCCTATCTCTGTAACATCTCCAGTCGTGCATCCCTATTTCTGTAACCTCTATAGGCTTGCATTCCTATCACTATAACATGTTCAGCCTTGCTTTCCTATCTCTGTAAGATTGCAAGCTTTGCATTCTTATCTCTGTAACATCTCCAGCCTTGCTTTCCTTACGCTGAATTATCTCGAGCCTTGCTTTCATGTCTCTGTATCATTCACAGCCTTGCCTATATATCTCTGCAACATCTTCGGCTTTGTGTTCCAGTCTCTGTAACATCTCGAGCCCTGCGTTCCTCCCCCTGTAAAATTTCAAGCCTTTCTTTCCTATCTCTGTGACAACTCCAGCCTTCTTTTCTGATTTCTGTAACATCTCTTGAATTGCTTTCCTGTCTCTGTAACATTCCCAGTCGTGCCTTCCTCACTCTATAAAATCTCCAGACTTGTTTTCTTATTTCTATTACATTGCCAGTCTTCCCTTCGGTCTCTGTGTCATCTCCAGCCGTGTTTTCCTATCTCCAGAGCCTGCCCAGTCTTGCTTTTCGTGTCTGTAACATGTCCAGGATTGCTTTCCTGTCTCTGCTACACATCCAGCCTTGCATTCCAGTCTCTGTAACCGCTCCAGCCTTGCTTTCCTGTCTCTGGAACATATGCAGCCTTCCTTTCATTTCTATGTAACATCTCCAGCCTTTTATTCATATCTCTGTAACATCTCCAGCTTGCAACCCTATCTGTGTAACATCTCCAGCCTTGCTTTCCTATCTCTATAAGATCTCCAGCCTTGTTTTCCTGTCACTGTAATGTCTGCATCCTTGCTTTTATCTCTCTTTTAACAGTCCCAGCCTTGTTTTCCTATTTCTGCAACATCTCCAGTCTTACTTTCCCCTATCTGTGAACACTCCAGCCTTGCCTGCCTATCTCTTCAACATTTCCAGCCTTTCTTTCCGACCTCTGTGATATCTTCAGCCTTGCATTCCTATCTCTAGAGCCTGTCCAGCAGTGCTTTCCTGTCTCTGTAACATGGCAAGCGTTGCTTTACTGTCTCTGTAATATCTCCGGATTTGCGTTCCTCTTACTACAAAATTTCCAGCTTTTCTATCCTATTTCTGTAAAATGTCCAGCCTTGCTTTCTTATCTTTGCAACATCTCCAATTTTGCTTTACTTTCTCTGTGACATCCCCAGCCTTGCTTTATTTTCTCCGTGTGAGATATAGGCAAAATAGTGTTACTTCTGCAAACATAATTACTCATGCAAGGTAAATGAACTCACACCAGTGTATAATTGTTTCAATCAAGAGCTTAGTCAACAAGAATGAAAACTATTTGAAGGAAATATATAATTGTTTTTGCATTAGCTAAAATGTGCATACAAGAATGAAACGTGCCTGTAGACACTGTTACATGTTACAGATAAATAGATGAGGTGCTGTGAGGATGTAGATTAAGCCAGATATTTTTGTATAAGCAGTCGTTATAAGCATCTCTTTCGCACGTCTGCAAAAAAACAAAAACAATTGAAAGGCCATAAGGATCAATATGGTTGGGGAAAGGGAGGAGATGTCATAAGTGGTGGAAATAGATAGTAGTGAAGGAGGATATACCTCACAATGGACCACAGCAGGATGTAGTGAAATTGCGAAGTAAAACTTGTAATTTCTTATGCATAAGGCCGGATAAGGCAAGAGATAAACAAGAGCAATAGGCACCGGGTTTGGAGTAGTGAATCCTATATAAGATATGTACTTGCTAAACTCTAGGTGACTATTTCAGGCACTACGCTTGCAAGCGGATAATAAACATACTGATTGCTTCAGATCTTGTCTCGCACTGAAATTATTGAAATGAGTGAGGCTTCATTTCTCACACTTGTAGGTTGTCCTGGAAATTCTTCCATCGCCAGGGAAAGTGGCTGGCCCTGGACACTGGGAAGACGTGTCCCGTTCCCGATCGACGAGCGGTCTCGTGTCCCGGTTTGGTCTGCTGCCTTGCGAGACTGGTACGAATCGCACAAGAGAGACAACTTAATCAGACAGTGAAAGAAGGTCAGAAGAAAATATGGCAAAAAGGGGTCAGGCAACTCTGTGCACAGAGCAAGATAAGAAAACTGACATTTAAGTATTGCCTTGATGGCTGGGAAAAGGGGTATTTAATCGCTGTGGGACTGGCGAGGGCCCCGAGAAACGGGGGTAGGCAGAGAAAGTAGAACTGTCACGGAGTAAAGGAGGAAAATGTCGCTGGTAATATTCCTCCTGAACGTCCGTTGGGGAGGATGTTGCGGGAATGGACAAGTTGCACTCGTACGAGGGAAAAACATAAAAAGAAAATGATTAAATATTGTTGTTTATGGACCAAAGAACCAATCCTTCGTCCGGCTGTCCTTTGGTCAAAGTATGGTTCAGACGAGGATGTGTATGTCAGTATTTAGATTTGTATATGAATGAGAAACAACCTTTTAGTCAAGAAGAGGCGGACTATGAGTCCTGTTGGAACGGCAGTTTGAGAATGATGGTAGTAAAGACAAGGGATTCCCCCTCTGCTCGACCCTGTCCCTGGGATCCTCTTGGCGGCTTCCCCCAACCCCCAACCCCCGCTGTACCATAAAATCAGATTAGGTGAAAATGGGAGAGGAGGAGAGACAAACGGACAGACTGAGAAAGGGAACGGATGACCCACAAGAGGAGGACGAAGGGGCTGTGGACGGGGATGCTGTTGTTCCCGACAGTCAATCCTGAACAAAATAAAGAGAAGATAAAGTAGATATAGAGGAGGCCTCCAGAATATCAAAACCAAAGTCTAAAGGGGGAAACAAAAACAAAAAAGTTAAGAACGTTTAGACTTATCCCCTTTTGGAGGTACCAATAGGGGACAAAGAGATTGGGTTAGAAAGTGCCCCCCTCGCCAGTGGGGAGGTCAGAATATTTAAGGAGATCAAGGTCCTGGTTGAGGGTACGGTAGGGTTGTCTGCACAAATTGATCATTATTTGGGGCCCAGTCTGTATACGTGGACTGAGTTAAAGTCTATTTTGAATATACTATTTACTTTGGAAGAAAGGGGACTTCTACGAGGAGCAGCCATTGAAAGATGGAACAGGTAACATCCCATTGGGGATGGGGAAGCTGGACAGAGAGAGAAGAAGTTTCCCATCAGAGAGCCCCAGTGGGAAAATCAAAACCCGGAGCATAGAGAAGGGAATTGAAAGACCTGTTTCAAAAAGGAATAAGAGAAGCAGTTCCAAGTCGCAGAATTTGACTAAAGCCTTTGCAGTTAGAGAGGAGAAAGGTGAGACTCCCTCAGTTTTCTTGCAATGATTAAGAGACTCAATGGGGAAATACTCTGGAATGAACCTTGAGGACCCAGTGGTCCTGGGTCTTTTGAAAGTACATTTTGTGACAAAGACATGGCCAGACATAAAGAAAAAGATACAGAAGATAGAAGGGTGGAGCGAAGAACCATTGGATGAATTGTGAAGAGAGGCACAGAAAGTATTTGTAAAGAGAGAGGATGAGAGACAAAAACAGAAGGCAAAAATGATGGTAGCTACGGTTGATGAGGTAGTTAACAAAAGAATGGAATCAATAGTGAGCAAACGGAGCGGCGAGTGGCAACATGTAGGACAGAGAGGAAGAGGGAGCGGACACGGGGGGCGTTTGATTGCGGGTTCGGGTGACAGGGTCAGAGACGGAAATCTGCACAGTCAGGATGCTATTATTGCGGAATTATAGGATTTTTTTTAGTGGGAGTTTTCTTCCCTACACAGGGAGGAAAGGGCAATTCCGCTTATGAATTTTGATAAAGAAGAGGGGTGTCAGGTGTTCCTGCCCCCGGGGACACACCAGGAACCTTTGATAAACTTGAAGGTGGGACCTGTAGGGAAGAGGTAGTCATCCTAGTAGATACGGGGGCAACACGGTCATCACTGAATTTTAAACAAAAGAAAGTAGAAATGTCGACACGGTCAATTATTGTTTCCGGGGTAAAAGGGGAAGGATTTACTGTTCCAGTATTTGAACCTATGAAGATAGAATGTCCTAAGGATTGGAGTCACAGAGGAACTGTTGTATATCCCTGATATAGGAAGAAAGTTACTAGGGAGTGATTTAATTACCCTCTTAGGACTGGAGATTTGAATTCAGGAAAAAGAATAAGTTGTACAAATGGCAACGTTGTATGGGCTAGAGAAGGGAATCGTGGTAAAATACAGATCCCTCCCCAAGAAATAAGTTTGAAAAGGAAATGGGACGTTGTTTATGAGCTACAGTATCCCATTTCCATAGAAGGATAACGAGGAGTGCAGCCAGTCACTGAGGGACTAGAGATGTACTGTTGTAGCCATGTATGTCTCCTTACAATATCCGAATTCTACCAGTGCGAAAATCCGATGGAACTTAACGTTTGGTGCAGGATTTGCGAACATTGAATCGAATAGAACAGATCAGGCACCCAGTGGTGCCAAATCCCTATACGCTATTAAGTAAGATCCCTCATGATCACAAATGGTTTAGTGTGATAGATTTAAAGGATGCCTTTTGGGCTTGTCCCTTGGCAAAGGAAAGTAGGAATGTGTTTGCATTTGAATGGGAATATCCGTAGACAGGACAGAAACAGCAATACCGATGGATCGTGCTCCCCCAGGGGTTTACGGAATCCCCGAATTTATTTGGACAGATGTTAGAACAAATATTGGATAAATTTAGCAGCCTCAAGGGAACTACCCTGTTGCAGTATGTACATGACCTCTTAGTAACAGGAAAAAGAAGAGAAAGAGTAGTAGAAGCCACTAAACAATTATTGAGTTTCCTGGGTCAGCAGGGACTGCGAGCATCTAAAAACAGACTCCAATATGTCGAGCGAGAAATGAAATACTTGGGACATTTAGTTAGAGAGGGAAAGTGAAAGATAAGCCTGGAACGGATAGAGGGAATAGTGGGGATGCCGCTACCCAGGACTAAACGGGAAATACGTATTTTTGGGGTTTAACGGGATATTGCAGATTGTGGATTGATTCTTGTGCTCACAAGACGAATAAATTATATCTCAGACTATCGGAGGAGGAACCATAGTGTCTGATATGGAAAGATGAGGTAAAAGAACTATTGAGGAATGCAAAAGAGATCTGAGCCATGCCCCCGTGTTACCTTTACCTTCTCTAGATAAACCTTTCCATCTCTTTGCTACAGTAGATAAGGGAGCGTATTTGGGAGTATTAACCCAGAGGTGGGGAGCAACGAAACAGCCAGTCGCATATCTTTCGAAGCTATTGGATCCAGTATCCCGGGGGTGGCCTGAATGTGTGCAGGCCGTGGCTGCTACTGCACTGTTGGTGGAGGAAAGCAGAAAGCTTACATTTGGGGGAGCCCTAATAGTAAGCACCCCACACCAAGTGAGAATAATCCTAAACTAAAAAGCTGGGCGATGGTTGACAGACTGGTGGGTTCTGAAATATGAGGCAATATTAATAGAAAAGGATTATCTCGTGTTGGTCACGGACAATTGTTTAAATCCAGCTGCATTTCTTTGGAAAGGGGAAGGAGACTCTCCTCAGAATCCAGTGCACGACTGCCTTGACATTATAGAATACCAAACTAAGGTCCGCATGAAACTGAGAGATGTTCCACTTCATGCAGGGGCTAGACTTTTTATTTTTGGATCATTCCGGGTGACTGAAGGGAAAAGACATAATGAGTAAGCAGTCGTAGATGGGACAAACGGTAGTGTGGTGGAAGCAGGAAGGTTACCAAATGGGTGGTCAGCTCAGATCTGCAAACGCTATGCATTGGAAATAGCCCTTATGGCATTAGAAAATAAAGAGGGAACAGTATACACTGACTCGAAATATGCATTTGGTGTTGGGCACACTTTTGGAAAGATATGGCAGGAAAGAGGACTGATCAATAGCCGGGGGAAGGAATTAGTACATGAAGAATTGATTAAACGGGTCTTGGAATCCCTGTTACTCCCCCGAGAGATAGCCGTAGTGCACGTAAATGGTCATCAGAAAGGAAATTATCCAGAAGTTAGGGGAAATAGATTAGCCGATGAAGTGGTTAGGGAAGCCACCTTGAACCCACAAGGAGTGCTGATTCATTCCTTAATACCTACTGTCCCAGGTCCTAGGGAAGCTCCTATATTTACGGAAAGAGAAGAAAAAGAATTGAGAGATTTAGGGGCTGCAAAAACAGCAGAAGGGCATTGGAAGTTACCTGATGGAAGGGAAATGTGAAACAAAATGATTATGCGAGAGATTATGGCTGTCCTACACGAAGGCAGCCTTTGGGGAGTACAAGCAATGTGTGATTTATTTCTTAGGGAATACGGATGTAACGGAATATATGCAATTGCTAAACAAATATGTGAGGGATGTATAATATGCAGAAAGCTAAATAAGAAAGTCTTGAGAAAACAGACCCCGGGAGGAAGAGACCCAAGATTGAGACCTCTCCAGAGTAGACAAGTAGATTATACTGAACTACCCAGAGTCGGCAGACTAAAATATATGTTGGTCATAGTAGATCATTTATCTGGTTGGGATGAGGAATACCCCCTAGCTACTGCCACTGTGAGTGGGGTGTCTAAAACAATATTAGAGCAAATAATTCCCCGAAATGGGCTAGTGAACCGTATAGATTCTGACCAAGGAACTTATTGTGGGATATAGGAAAATTAATGTTACTCCTGCAATTCTGCAATTATAATTTCTGATACAAGGTGAATGAACTCACACCAGTGTGTAATTGTTTCAGCCAAGAGCTGAGGCAACAAGAATGGGGACTATGTAAAGAAAATATATAATTGTTTTCATCTCAGCTAAAACTGGTATGTCAGCATGAGACGTGATTACAAAACAATGGTAGATGTATGGACGAATAGATAAGAAGGTGTAAGAGAATGCAATCATTTGTATAACAGTAGGTATAAACATCTGTTTTCCCGCTTGTACGGAGACACAGGAACAAACCCTGATTAAAGAGGTCATAAAGGTCAGTGTGGCCTCCGGAGAGGAATAAATGCTGATAAAGAAAGGTAATGCCTAACGATGACCTGCAGGGGGATGACGTCGAACAACCTTATGGGGGCCAGAGATAGGCATTTGTTACGGACAAGGCCGGATAAATGGAAGTTATGGGATCAGTCTTAGGGAAATGAGTGACGTAAGATCAAATTGTATAAATTTTGAAAGCTGGTTGAATTTGATGTGTATTTGTCTCGGCCTTGTTTGGCATGAGACATTGCACCCACTTGCAAGTGTAAAAATAAAGGACACTACTGATTCAGATTTTTGTCTCGGACTGCAATTGTTTCGTGAGTGAGATTTGTTTCTCACGTCATTTTACCTCTAAAATGTTACAGGGGGTAACGAAAGGGTTGAAAATTTCCTGGAAGTTTCATGCTCCATGGCACCCACCATCATCGGGAAGGGTTGAGAGAATGAACCAAACACTCAAACGACAGCTCTCTAAATTGATAATAGAAACCAGACTCCCTTGGACCAAATGTTTACTTATAGCTCTCTTACGAGTACGAACAGTCCCAAGGAAAGATTTGGGACTATCCCCCTATGAAATCTTTTTTGGATTACCTTACTTGGGAACGAATGGGGAATTGCCAATTCATGAAACTAAAGATTTGTTTTTAAAGAAGTATATACTGTGCTTGACCTCCTCTTTATCTTTCCTCAGAAAACAGGGTTTATTGGCACAGACTCCACCTCTTGAATTCACCGTTCACTGTATCCGGCCGGGTGATTGGATCTTAGTAAAATCATGGATAGAGACTAAATTGCAGCCGGACTGGGAAGGGCCGTACCAGGCTCTTTTGACCACCAAACGGCAATAAGGACGGCGGAGGAAGGCTGGACTCATTACACGCGGATCAAAGGGCCAGTAGACCCTTCAGTTGAAGAAGAGGTCTGGCCAGCTGAATCAAGGCAAGACTGCTGAAACTCAGGCGAAAGAGACTTTTGATTAACTGACTATACAGTGGCGATGCGAGCGCGGGATTATTTCTTGAAGATTGTGTATTAAGTCTTTTTGTGCTTCTGCATGATGTTTCGAATACTGGGAATGCTTAGGGTTATGATGCTAACCCTCTTAGTGTTGGGATTTTGTCAAATATCATTTTCATATGTATTATTAACAGTTCCGGAGTCTGATAATCCACAAGTAATAGACGCTGATGCATGCAGCTTAGTAAATTGTGGGGATGTAGATAATCAGACACAGTACCGCAGCTCTGAGAGACATCTTAAATCCTATGGGGATGATACTTGGTATAATGGTCTCGTCACAGTACACCGGGCCCCTTCCGACCAGCTCGTGATTGTCCCGATATAAAGTGTAACCCAATATACCTAACAATAAGGAAAACCACATGGCACGAAGCAATTCTTGGGGGAGGTGGGGCACCTATTAGATACAATTAAATGAAACATTTCGGATCGGAACGAAAGCAAATGGGAAGGATTTCTTGGGCTGTTGTTTTCGAATTAGCGTAGGACAGGGAAAACGGGTTGAATTACTGGTCATAAGATACAACCTTTCACCCCTCCTGATGATCCTAAAGTTGTAAAAATTATAGAGGTAAAGGACTTGAACCAGACCATCGAAATAGAAACTGGGTACAGGGATGCAAATGTCTGGGTTGAATGGGTAAAGTATACTGAAAAACGTCTGAACAAAAGCAATTGCTGTGCATGTGCCTCCAGTAGGCCAGTGGCCCAGGTGGTTCCCTTTCCGCTCTGGTGGAAGCGAGACAGGAAGGGCATGAAATGTATGATAGCCATGTCTCAGGATGAAACTACATGGAGTGATAGGAATTGTACCTCCCTATCTCTGATGTTCCCTCCCATGGTGAAGAAAGATGTACAAGATACCCCCCCCCACCCCCCCCCCCCCCCCCCACACACACACATTTTCCGCTGCAGTTGGAAATCACATATCGTGTGTGCGTAGACGAGGGACAAGTCGGTCGAGAGATTTGGGGGAACTGAAATTATGTACAGAGATTAAGAATGTTACCGAAACGGAGAAGGGAGGGAACTACTCAGCACAAAAGTTTCCCCGAGCGGATCTGTGGTGGTACTGTGGAGGCAAATGATTGAGACCCATGCTACCTCCAGATTGGAGAGGGATATATGCAATTGTACAATTGGCAATTCCATTTACCCTGGCATTTGAGAAGGAAATGATAGTAGGGAAAAAGAGAAGGGGTAAGAGATTGCTGTTAGACACTTCTTTCGATGACAGGATTTATCTTGATTTGGTAGGAGTCCCTAAGGGAATACCTGATGAATTCAAGGCCCGTAACCAGATTGCAGCAGGCTTTGAGTCAGCTCTCGTTTGGTAGGTAACAACAAATAAAAACGTAGATTGGATAAATTTACATCTTCTATAATCAACAGCGATTTATAAATTATACAAGAGATGCGGTTAAATGAATTTCAGAACAGCTTGATGCGACAAGTAGGATGGCATGGGAAAACAAATAGCCCTTGATATGATCTTAGCAGAAAAAGGGTGTGCCTGTGTGATGTTAGAAGGAAGCTGTTGTACCTTTACTCCTAATAACACTGCACCTGATGGTTCAATTACTCGGGCCTTAAGGGGAATGACTACCTTAGGGGAGGAACTGGCTGAGAAATCAGGAGTAGACACATCGGTCAGGGGATGGCTTGAACCATCGTTTGCAAAATGGAAGGGGGTGGTGGTTTCTATCCTTACTTCCCTGATAGTAGTAGTCGGGGTATTGGTGGCCATTGGCTGTTGTATCATACCCTGTATACGAGGACTCAGCCAAAGACTGATTGAAACAGCCTTGATGAAATAGATGCCCCTAAGACGGAATAAGGCAGAGGAACTTTATTGACTAAATAATGAGGAGATGAGTGAAAGCAAGATGGACGAAATCTCCGGAATGATGCTTGCGAATTTCGGGGGCGATGTTTAAAAGAAAAATTGCAGAAGATCACAAATGGTAATTAACGAAAAAGGGGAAATTGTGGGATGTGGGAGAAATAGTGTTACTTCTGCAATTCCATTTACTTATACAAAGTAAATGAACTCACACCAGTGTGTAATTGATTTAGCCAAGAGCTGAGTCAACAAGAATGGAAACTGTGGAGGAAATATATAATTGTTTTTGTATTAGCTAAAATTGTATGCCAGCATGAACCGCGATTGCAAAACAATGGTAGATATTATGGGTAAATAGATAAGATGTTGTGAGGGGATGAAGTTAAGCTAGATACGCCTGTACAAACAGTTAGTATAAACATCTGTTTCCCACTTTTACGGAGACACAGGATCAAACCCCAATTAAAGAGGTCATAGGTCATGACTTCGGGAGAGGCCCAGATGGAGAGAGTAGATACTGAAGAAGAAAGAATATGCCTAACAATGACCTGCAGCGGGATGAGGTAAAATGTCCTTGTGAGGGCAGAAAAAAACATTTTGTCACAGACAAGGCAGGATAAACAGGAGTAATGGGGCCAGTCTTAGGGAAGGGGAGGATGTAAACAGGGGAGGAGCAATGTAAAACAAAATAAATCAAATTATATAAATATTGTAGTTGAACTGAAATTGGTGTGTATGTCCTCTGCCTTATAGGCACTGGGCATCACACCCACTTGCAAGTGTAAAATAAAGGACACTACTGATTCAGATTTTGTCCCGCCTGCAATTATTGAAGTGTGTGGGCTTTGTTCCTCAGAGTTATAATATCCCAGTCCCCAGAGCCAATCCATGTTTTGAGCTCGTCTGCCTTACCTGTCAGACCTTGTGTGTCGAAATAAATGTCCTTTAAATCAGAAGACTTGTCCCTCCCTTGACTGTCCCCCTGGATATCCTGGATAGAGAACATGCTTTCGATGGATGATGCATTTTTCCCTTGATTGATCAATGGGCCCTCTCTTACTCAGAATCCAAAACCCTGCCAAACTAGTTTAAACCCTCCGGGGTAAGACAAACAACTCTCCCCCCAGAGATTCTGGTGCCTCTCTGGTTCAAGTTCAACCCGCCCCCTTTTTTCAGGTCACCTCTACCCCAGAAGAGATCCCAATGATCCAAGAACTGAAAACCCTGCCCCCTCCACCAGCTCCTCAGCCACGTATCCATCTGGCCGATCTTTCTATTTCTACCCTCATTGGCTTGTGGCACTGGGAGTATTCTGGACATCACAACCCTTGAGGTATTACTTTTTAATTTCTTTCCGCATTCCCTGTACGTATTTCACAGGATCCCATCCCTTTGACTAACTATGTCATGTGTACCGATGTGAAAATGACATCTGGGTATTTATCCTGCCACTTCAGAATGTTCTGTAACTGCTCAGAGACATCCTTGACCCTGATACCCGGCTGGCAGCACACTATCCTGGGGTCTCTTCTGCAGCCACACAGTCTCCTGCCTGTCCCCCTCACTATTGAGTCTCCTATCAGTATCACTATCAATACAGAGGATCTGACAAACAGAGACTGAGTGGACTATCTGCAGTTGGATCTATATTTGGAAAGTGGGAGAATGTTAAAGTGATACAGTGAGAATTCAGGGCCAGTGTGCTCCTGACGAGGGAATACTAAAGGCAGCATATCCAGCGAATACTGATCAAGTGATATTGTGAGTTTGTAAAGAAAATACAGTGCAATAAACTCCAGTGAAGCCATTAGAAAGTATAGGGAGTGCAAGGGCATTCTTGAAAAATGAAGGACAAACAATGGTCATTAAATATCCTTGGTAGATAGTATTAAGGAAAAGCCACAATGTATTTTAGCAGTATAGTTAGAATAAGAGAATTTCTGGGGAAAGAGTGGAGCCTGTTAGAATCTAAAAGGACAATCTGTGCACGGAGCCAGAGGAAGTAAGTGAGGTCTTCAACGAATACTTCCCATGTGTATTCATGCTGGAGAAAGACATTATCACTGGGGATATCAGTTGGGATGGCGAGTTTCTCAAACATGTTAAGATCAATAAGGCGGAAGCATTGAATTTTTTCACATGCATAAAGTTGGAGAAATCCACAGTGGGCAACGAAATGCTTCCCAGGCTGCTATGGGAGGTAAGGGAGGAGATTGCTGGGGCATTGGCGGATATGCTTAATATTTTGTGGCCACAGATGAAGTGCCGAATGACTGGAGGATCGCTAATGTGGTTCCTTTGTTCAGGAAATGCAGCAGGGATAGGCCAAATAATTACAGAGCAGATAGTCTGACAGCAGGGTCAGGGAAATTATTGGACACAATTCTGAGGGACAGGATGAAACAACATTTGTAAAGGCAGAAACTGATTAGGGCTATTCATCATGGATTTGGTAGAGTAAGATCCTCTCCCAAATTAAGCTGAGCTTTTTTCTTGAATTTACGATTGAGGATTTTGATGAGGTCAGTGCGGAAGATGTGGGTTACATGGAGTTCATTCAGGCGCTTGACAAGGACCCTCACGGAACGCTGGTGCAACAGATCAATGGGATCCAAGGCAATTTGGCTGCCTGGATCCACAACAGTGGAGGTATGGTTTGTGCTTGAAATTCTTTCACCAGCGGGTGAACTACAGGAATCTGTGCAACAACCATTGCTGTTTATTATAGAACGTAGAAAAGTACAGCACAGAACAGACCCTTAGGCCCACAATATTTAGCCGAGACTTAATCCTAATGTAAAATATAGTAACTTAACCTACGCACCCCTCAACTCACTGCTATCCATGTGCATGGCCAGTAGTTGCTTACATGTCCCCAATGACTTAATTTCCACCAGCACCATTCCAGACATTCACAACTCACTGCGTAAAGAACCTACCTCTGATGTCTCCTTTATACCTTCCTCCTAATATCTTCAAACTATGACTCCTCGTACCAGTCAATCCTGCCTGGGGAAAAGTCTCTGGCTATTGTCCCTATGTATTCCTCTCATTACTTTGTGCAGTATTTTGTACATTTATGAGTTGGATGTGAAAGCAGAAGGTATCATTAGTAAGTTTGCAGATGACATGAAAGGTGATGGTGTTGGTCTCAGGCTACAGTCTGAAGGTTGAGTCTGGGACAGAATTTCAAGACAGGAATTTAAATAGAGGGAAAACTGATCAATTAAAGTACATTTATTTCAAAATAAAAGGCCTAACAGTTAAGGCAGATGAACTCAGTGCATGGATGGGAACATGGGACTGGGGCACCAGAGCATGACAGAAACATAGCTGAGGGAGGGATATGACTGGGAGTTCAATGTTCCAGGGTACAGATTCTACAAGAAGGAAAGAACAGGAGGTGATAGAGGGAGGTTGGGAGGAGTGGATTTTTATGATCAGTGAAAACATTACAGCAGGATTTATAGAGGATATTCCTCGGAACGCCCAATGAAGCCATAATGGTGCAACTGAGAAATGAGAATGGGTCATCAGTTTGATATGATTGTACTACAGGCCCTCAACAGTCAGTAGGAATTTGAACAGTAAATATGTCGGAAGATCTCAGAGATCTGTAAGAATGATAGGGATGGACTGGTCGGAGATTTTAACTTTCCAAACCAAGACTCGGACTGCTAGAGTGTTCAGAGCTTGGATGCGAGGAATTTGTTAGTCGTGTTTAAGAAAACTGTCTCACTTAGAATGTAAATGGTCGGACTACAGAAAGGGGTAAAACCTGACCTCCCCTTGGGAAACAAGGAAGGGAAAGGGACTGACTTATTAGTGGGGCAACACTTTCGCAAAGTGATCACGATTCTATTAGTTTTAAAATAGCGATGGAAAAGTACAAGGTCCACAAAGTTAAAGATCAAAATTGGTCTTGCTTCAATTCAGAAGGTATTAGTCAAGAGCTCTTAACAATTGATTGTGGAGGCTAGTTGCAGGTAAAGGAACGTCAGGCAGTTGGGAAACTTTAAAAGAGAGATAAAATGAGAGGTTAGGGCCAGCATCTTCCTGTTAGTGTGGATGACAATGCTGACACAAGTATGGAACATTAGATAAGGTGGGGATATTGAGGCTCTGGTCAACACAAAGGGGGCACATGTCACTTATGGCCAGCTGGATTAAGGGAATCCATTGAAGAACATTGCGGGTGGAGTAATACATTTAAGAGGGAAATCAGGATGGCCAAAAGGGGGCCACAGGAAGCTTTGGAAGATCAGGCTCAGCAAAATCCGAAGAGATTCTACATGTATGTTAACAATACAAGATTAACTAGGGGCAGAATATGGCTCCTTGAAGATGAATGAGGCCATCCACAGGAGATGGGTGAAATACTAAACGAAAATGTCACGTTTGAACTTACTGTGAAGGAAGACTGGGGACGTCGGGGGAAAAAATGTGATGTCTTCAAAAGACTCCACATAAAATAAGGTACTGGAGGTATTAAAATGCATATAAGGGAGACAAGTCCTTGGGAACTAATAAAGTATATCTCAGGATATTGTGGGAAGCTCAGGCAGAAATTGCGGAGTCCCATAAAGTGATTTCTCTATCACTGATAGCCAGAGGTGAATGCAAAGGAGAATGCAAAGAATTTTCTACAGCACAAAAGTACAAAAAAGCAATTGGACAGACACTAGGGCCCCTCAAAGATCAGTGAGTCCATCGGTGTGTGGAACCACAGGAGATTGGCAAGAGCCTAAATGAGCATTTCATGTCAGAACAGACTGTGAACAAAGACTAGGAAATAAAACGACATCAACAGTGATGGCTTATAAAGAGTCCCTATTACAGAAGAGGTGGTGCTGGAGGTCTTAGAACACAAAGGTAGAGAAAGCTCTCGGTCCTAAACAAGCGTATCCCAGAACATTGTGACAATGTAGAAGCAGGGACACGAGCAGGGATATTTATATCATTGTCTTTCTCATTTCCATTGGGTGTAGGTGGCTGAGGGGTGACTTTACAAAGGTTTAGAAAACCATGAGGGGTACAGGTAAGTTGATTAGCCAACATATTTACCCCAGGGTAGTGGGGTCCATAACTAGATTGGATTGAACTGCAGAAGGAGAAGGTGTTAGCAATTTTGGAAAGTGTTAAAATAGGTAAGTCCCCTGCGGTGGATAGGATTTATGCTTGGATTCTCTGGTAAGCCAGGAAGGAGATTGCCGAGCCTTTGGCTTTGATCTTTATGTCATTATTGTGTACAGGAATAGTACCAGAAGGCTGGAGGACAGCAAATGTTAACCCCTTGACCAAGAAGGGAAGTAGAGACAACCCTGGGTAATTACAGACCTGTGAGCCATACTCCGATTCTGGGTAAAGTGTTGGAAAGGCTGGTAAAAGAAACGAACATTTATCATCACCTGGAGATGAATAAGTTGATGAGGGATAGTCAGCACGGTTTATTGAAGGGTAGGTCATGCCTCACAAACCTTATTGACGTATTTGAGAAGATGACCTAACAGGTGGATATGGGTAAAGCAGATCTTGGTCACGCAGATGAACAGAGAGATCACTGTGTCTATGTACATGGATCCGTTGAAAGTCGCCATCCAGGTTAAGAAGGCATTCAGCATGTGAGCTTTTATTGGTACAGGGATTGAGTGTCGGAACCATGATATAATGCTGCAGCTGTACAAAATTCTGGTGTGGCCGCATTTGGAGTTTTGCCTGTGGTTCAGATCACTGCATTACAGGAAGTATGTGAAAGATTTGGAAAGGGTTCAGAGGAGACTTACTAAGATTTTACCGAGTCTGGAGTGAAGGTCTTATGAGTAAGGCTGAGGGACTTGAATCTCTTTTTGTTCGTGAGAAGACATTTGAGGCCAATTAATTGAGACATAAAAGATCGTCAGAGAGTTAGATGGGTTGGACAGCGAGAGCCTTTTCTCTTGGGTGGCGATGCCTAACGCGAGGGGAGACAGCTTTAAATTGAGGTAGATACTAATATTAATAAATAGATATGGGACAGATGACGGAGGTAGGTTCTTTACTCAGAATAGTCGGGGCATGGTATGCATTGCCTGCAACAGTAGTAGACTCACCAACTTTAAGGACATTTAAATGGTCTTTGGTTAGTTATATGGACGAGAATGGACCAGTGTTGGCTACTTGGGCTTCAGATTGTTTCCACAGGTAGGCACAACACCGAGAGCCGAAAGGCCAGTACTGCACTGTTATGTTCTGTGTTCTAGAGGGCATAAATATAAGATGGGAGAGGAAAGACTTAGATGGGATTGGAGGAGAACATTTTCCACACAGAGGGGGGTGCACGCATGGAATGGGTTTACAGGGGAAGTGGTTGACAAAAATACAATAACCACATGTAAAAGACATTAGGGCAAGTACATGGAGAGGAGAAGGTTTGAAGGGATATGGGTCAAGTGCAGGGAAACATGACTTGTTCAGGGAATCTGGTCAGCATGGACTAGTTGGATCGAAGGAACTGTTTCTGTGCTGCATGGCTCTGTCTCCAGTTAGTGGAGGAGGAGACGACCGAGATAAGGCATGTGATAGACACTGAAGCAAGTTACAGCGATAAGGATGGTAATCTGGAGTGCAATACATTTCAACTATGTAGATGGGCTATCGGAAAGAGAAGACGTTACAGAGACAGGAACTGTTATAGGAGTTAAAAATAATTGAAGACACTGGTGCACAAGACATGCCACAGATACAGTGTTGAAAAGTAGTGAGTCTTAGTACAACAGAACTTACAGCAGGGGTGGGGTTTGAGCCTGTGGTGTGTCGTACTGTGCTCCCCCTCCAGCACTGTATCTATATCATGTCCTGTTAGCTGATGTTTGTAGCCCTCTCATTGCTCTCTGCTCTGTGCACAGTGAGTGATCTTACCTCGCTGCAGAATTTATTGAAGACTCAAGATCTCCCTTCCCTTTGTCTTTCTGGCTGACCAACCATCTTCAATGTGGTGATGGATGAGACACCCAGCAGCTGGGAAGTCTATTGAGTCAGGAACTTCCTAAATACCGACAGAACAGAGAGAAATAGGCAGAATGGGATGCTAGACGGATGAACTGAGTGTTACACTTAGAGAATGGCACTAAGTCACACAGATATCTGGCAAATCCCAGGCTGCATCCTTGGGCTGTTCTGCCTCGTCTCTCCGGAGTGGAGAATTCTGTTGGCTCAGGATCTGGAGTAGCTGCAAGAGTGAGACTCACTGACAGAGGCAGCAATTAGACCCACACAGTGAGGGTTACCACATGGAGAGAGACTGAGTGATATCACCAGAGTGGTGGAAGATGTCAGTATCAAACAATTGTGTCGGAAGAATGGGTTTTGCTTCATTATGCACTGGTATAACCGGTCAGGAATGAGCAACCTGTGAGCAAGAGAAGTGATGGTCTTGTAGTATTATTGCTGGAGCATGTATCAAAAACCTCAGCTAATGTTCAGGGGAGACAGGTTTGAATCCCACCATCAGAACGGGGGGAATTTTAAATCAATCAACACAAAAAATGTAAATAACAATTCATGAATAAGTATGAAAACGTTGCTGATGTCCAAAATAATCTTTGTTCATCAAAAAGACACTGGTTCTTTTGAGAAGGACATCTACCTATCCTCACGTGGTCTGCACGACATATCCACAGCAAAGTGTTTGCCTCTTAATTACCCTCTGAAAGGGCCGAGCAAGCTACTCAGCACAAGGGCAGCTAGTACTGGGCAAGAAAGGCTGGTCAGCCAGAGACACCCACATTCCACAAGTAAATAAAAACAATCCCATTGCACTGGGACCCAATGGAACCATGATGAGAACGGAGTGCAGGTAAGGGCTGGGCAAGAAAGGCTGGTCAGCCAGAGACACCCTGGTAGGTTTATGGACAGAGCTTTAAACTGACAGAGAGGATGCACCGACAAGATTCAAATGAAAGGAGCTTTCCAAATCCAAAGAGGAAGAGGGAAGCATCAGAACAGCATGGGGATGTGGATGAAGACAAGCAGAAAGGAGCAGGGTGGAAAAGGTTTGACTAAAACTGTACATCAGTGAATAGGTTTGTGACAGGAGATTCTGGGAAAGAGTAAATTATGTTTTATTTTAGAATGGACAAAATATTTTCAATATGGTAAATGGATTTGTGACACAGAGATAAATGGGATTTAGACAGCAGTGAGACACGGTTACAGGACGAACAAAAGGTGGAACGTAAATATTCAATGGTTCACAATCTTGTGGGGTTTAAGGCAGAATGGGAAAGGAGGGTTAGGTAACACTGACAGAAATGGGAACAAAGGCATTACAGAGAAAGCATTTGGCCACAGGTCATGAAGTAGAGTCAGTCTGAATGTAAATACTGGCTACTACTTGCCAAGGACACAAGCAGCAGAACAGTTTTTGCCACCGAACAGCATTTCATTGCTCATCACTGCATTAAACAGGAATTCATTGGATTTTTTAACAAAGGCATTGAGATAATTTTGGGAAACTTCAATAATCGCATAATCTGGGACAATCACACTGACAACAGTGATATTCGAAGAGGAGAACTTTTTTCCCCCTCAGATATCACATTGAATATCACTGTGCAACTGACGACGGACGCAGCTATCTCAGAGCGACTGTTGTCTGATTAAGCTCAGTGAATAAGTAATGTCACACAGAGAGATCCTCTGGGAAACTGGGATAAATTGAAATTTAATTAAGTCTAAAGCTTTAACGTGAATCACAGAATGGACAAGATACAACTGGAAACAAATTATCCCATTTACATGGGTTTGAGAAGAGAACTGACCAAGGATTAACAGGATGAACAGACTGAAATGTGTGTCTGTAAATGAACAGTTGAAAAACACTTGAAGAATGGTGTAAAACACTCAACAAAAGGACATTCCATTTTTATTTCCATCAAAACCTCAACAACGAATTCCTACCTGTCCCTCACTCAGAACAAAATGGATCTTATTAGATTATCAGGCTTAGAAGATCACCAAAAAGTATTAACAATTCTAAAGTGAGAGAGTGTTTATGCAGTAAGTGTTAGAGGGATTGCGAACTGTCTGCTAGCAGGAGGGGGCAGTGAGAAAGGAAATCATTATCAGGGTTTGATGAGATGATAGGAACAGGAAGAGGTGAAGGTGCTGGAGGTGGTGAGAGTGTTACAGAGAGTGATCAGGGCCTGAACGGTGTTACAAAGCCAGTACGAATTGCTGCAGCTGGAGTGGTTTACAGAGGTATGGAGGGACATATGTATTTTAATTTAATAATTCAAGGGCTGTGGGTGTCACTACCGGAACCAGCATTCTTTGCCCCACTGCTAATTACCCAGAGGGCAGTTCCGAATCAGCCATATTGCTGTGGGTCTGGAGTCACATGACAGCCAGACCAGTTTAGAATGTCAGATCGCCTTCCCTCAAGGATGTAAGTGAACCAGATGTATTTTTCCTACTGATCAACAATGCTTTTATGGTGGCCTCACCAGTGTCCACCACAACATGACATCCCAACTCCTACTCTCAATGCTGTGACCAATGAAGGTAACCATCCCAAACGCCTGCTTCACCAGCCTGTCTACCTGTGAAACCACACTCAAAGAACTGTGTACCTGCATCCCTGGTTCACTGACTGATAACACTACCCAGGGCTCGAACATTAACTGTACAAGTCCCGCCATGGTTTGGTTTACCAAAATGGAACACTTCATATTTATCTAATTAAACACCATCTGCTATCCTTTAGCCCACTATCCCAGCAGTACTGTCCATCCTGTTTTATCACAGTTAACCTTCTTCACTGTCCAGTATATCACCAATTTTAGTGCCACCCACAAACGTATTTACCAGGAAACTAATATTCTCAGCCAAATCAATTATCTAAATGACAAACACCTCCAGTCAGAAAAACAAAATGTCTCCAACTGCCCTCTGTCTACTTCCATGAGGTAAATTGTATATCCAGTTGACTAGCTCCTCCTGGGTGCCATATCCTTTTACCTTGATCGGAACGTATTACCCGGTTTTCCAAACGAAAGTAGAACATTAAACAGTACAGTATCAGACCCTTGGGCCCTCAATGTTATACCGACCTTTTATCCTCCTCCAAGGTCAAACTAACCTACATACATTTCATTTTACTACCATCCATGTGCCTTTCCAAGAGTCTATTAAATGCCCCTAATGTATCTAACGCTACTAACACCACTGCAGTACATTCGACGCGCCCACCACTCTTTGGAGAACGAAACTCTGAAATCTCCCCTAAACCTTCTTTCAGTCACCTTATTATTATACTCCCTTGTGACAGCCATTTCTGTCATGGGAAAAAAACGTCTTCCACTGTTCACTTTGTCTGTGCCTCTTATTATCTTGTTCACATCTACCAAGACGTCCCTCATCCTTCTTCACTCCAATGAGGAAAGCCTTACCTCCCTCAACTTTTCTTCATAAGACATGTTCTCCAGTACAGGCAGCATCCTTGCAAATCTTCTTTTTACCATCTCTAAAGCTTCCACATCTTTCCTGTAATGAGAGAACCAGAACTGAATGTAATGTCTAAGTGTGGTCTGAGCAGAGCTCTATAGAGCTGCAGCATAGCCTCACTGCTCTGAAACTCAATCCCCCAGTAAATAAAAGCCAACACAACGTATTCCTTCTCAACAACCCTATAAGCTTGGGTGGCAACTTTGAGGGATCTATGGAGGTGGAACCCAACATCCCACTGTTACTCCACACTGCCAAGAATCCTATTTTTAACCCAATATACTGAATTCAAGTTCGACCTTCCAAAACGAATCACTTCACACTTTTCCAGATTGTACCCTTTCCGCCATTTCTCAGCCCATCTCCCCATCAGGTCAATGCCCCGTTGCAACCAGCAACAGATATCCACACTATCCACCACTCCAACAATCTTTGTGTCATTGGCAAACTTACGAACCCAATCTTCCACTCCCATATCCAAGTCATTAATAAAAATCACAAAGAGCATGGTTCCGGGAACTGATCCCGGCTGAACACGACTGGTCACCGAACTCCAGGCTGAATGTTTTCCATCTATCATCACTCTCTGTCTTCTATAGGCCAGGACTTCTGTATCCAGACAGATAGGTTTCCTTGTATCCCATGCCTCCGTACTTTCTGAATAGCTGGAAGTAATGAGGTGCTGTATGAAAGGATTGAGAAGTGCTGGGGGACTGGAGAAGGTTGCAGTGATATCATGTGCTGGAGAGGCTGGATGTTACAGTCAGAGTGGGTTGTCGGTGCTGGACAGGATGACAGACATTAGGATTTTTTGTTAGCGTTTTGGGGATAGTGGACACAACACTAAGTGTCAAAGTCATTTTGGAAGGAGATAAGGATAGTGCAGAAGTGAAGGTGCCAAATTTGGAGAAGTCCCCAAGCATTAGAATATTACTGTCACTGGGCATTATCATTATCACGAGACAGGAGCTGGCAAACACAGACTGGGAGGAAGTATTTGCAGTTGGGTTCATATTCGGATCAAGGAAGAAATTTAAAGTGATGCAGTGAGAATTTAGGGCTAGTGTGCTCCCAGAAGAGAAGAGTGAAATACAACGGCAGTAACTCCAGTGAATACTGGTCAAGCGATATCGTGAGCTGGATAAAGGAAGTACAGTGCGATGAAAATAGGCGAAGCACTTCAAAAGTGTAGAGGAGCAAAGAATGGGTTTGAAATACCCTTGGGAGATACTGTTAAGAAAAGGCCACAAGGTGTTTTATCAATACAGTTAGAGGAAGAAGATTACCAGTTAAATAGTTGCGCCTGTTAGAAACCAAAGGGATAATCTGTGCATGGAGCCAAAGGAAGTAGATGAGGTCTCCAATGAATACTTCCCATCTGTATTCACACATCGTAGCCGTGGATTTCAGTTGGGATGCTCAGGTTCTACAACATGTTAAGATCAATAAGGAGCAAGTATTAAATGTCTTCACAGGCATAAAGGTGGAGAAATCCCCAGTGCACAATGAAATGTATCCCAGGCTGCTATAGGAGGTAAGAGAGGAGATTTCTGGGGCCTTAGTGGATATATTTAATACTTTGCTGGCCACAGGTGAAGTGCCGAATGACTGGAGGATCGCTAATGTGGTTCCTTTGTTCAAGAAGGGCAGCAGGGATAGGCCAGGTAATTACATAGCAGATAGTCTGACAGCAGGTGAAGAGAAATTTCTGGGAACAATTCTGAGGATGAATAAACACTTGAAAAGGCAGGGATCAACTCGGCTGAGTCATCACGGATTTGGCAGAGGAAGATTCTGTCTGAGGAATTCAGTTGCGTTTTCTATTTAAATGGTCTCTCAAAATATTGATGAGGGCAGTGCAGATGATGTGGTTTACGTGGACCTGAATAAGGCCTTTGACAAGGTCCCACATGGAAGGCTGGTCCAAAAGGGAAGAGCCACTGGGATTCAAGGCCAGTTGGTAAATTGGATACAAAATTCGTGGATAAACCTCTTCGTGTTGAAATTCATTCACCAGCGGGTGTACCACAGGGATCTGTGCAGGATCCATCGCTGGTCAGTCTGTCGAATAATAACTTCGATGTGAAAGCAAAAGTAATCACTGGTAGGTTTGCAGACGACATGAAAGATGAAGATGTTGTTCACAGTGAGGTGGTTGGTCTCTCGCTACAGTCTGATGACGATCAGATGATAATCTGAGCAGAGTTTAGTTCTGATCAATGTGAGGTCATACCCTGTGGGAGGTACGATAAGCGAAGCGCAGACATAATGAATGGTTGGTTCTTGCCAACTACTGAGGAACACAGCGACCTGAGGGGACAATCCAAATATCCCTAAAGGTGTCAGCACAGGTGGACTGGGAGTGGAAGGCACCTGAACTGGGAGTGCGTGGGGGACCCACATCCTGGTGGGGTGGATTGTTAGATCTGCTTGAGAGGATATAATCTAATCTGGCAGGGTGTTGAACATTAAACAGTCACAAAGTCAGAAAGAAGATTGAGACTGTTGGACAAGTTAAAGACAGCAATTTCAACAGACAAGGCAGGCAAGAACATAGCAGGGAATGGGGAAAACTGATGATTAAACTGCATTTATTTCATTGCAAGGGGCCTGACAGATAAGGAAGATGAACTGAGGGCATGGATTGGAACATGGGACTGAGGGATTATAGTTATTACAGAAACACAGCTGAGGGAGGGGCAGGAATTGCAGCTCATTGTTTCAAGGTAGAGATGCTACAGGAAGCATCGAAGGGGAGGCAAGACAGGACACGTGGTGGTGGGCTTCGACTGCAAGAATCATCACAGCAGTACTGAGAGAGGATATTCCTGTGGGATCGCCCAGTGAAGCTATGTTAGTGGAACTGAGAAATAAGAATGGGTCATCACTCTGGACACGATTGTCCTATTGACCCCGAATAATCCGTGGCAGACAGAGAAACAAATATGTCAGGAGATCTCAAATATCGATCACAATAATAGGGCTGTTATGGCAGGGGTTTTTAAACTTTCCAAACTGAGAGTGGGACTGCCAGTGTTCAGTGTTTGCAAGGGAGAATTTGGTAATTGCGTTCCAGAAAACTCCCAATCAATATGTAAATAGACTGAAAATAGAAATGGGCAAAACCTGACCTCCAATTGGGAAACAAGGTAGGGAAAGGGACCGAGGCATTTGTATTAGTTTGAAAATGGCTACGGAAGAGGGCCATTTTACAATTCAAGTTGTAAAATGGGGCCAGACTAATATTGATCGTATCAGCCAGGAACTTTCAAAAGGTAATTGGAGAGTCTATTTACAGGGAAAGCGAAATCTGGCAAGTGAGAATATATTAAAAATGAGATAAATTGAGCGTTCAGTGCCAGCATGTTCCTATTTGCGTTCAGGTCAATGCTGAATGCATTTTGAAACACTGGCTGTCTGTTGAGATCTGGTCAAGGAAAAGGGGGCAAATGTCAGGTATAGCCAGGTGAATCAAGAGAATCCACGAGTATCACAGGGGCTTTGGGAATACACTTTGGGTGGAAATCAGGAATGCAGAAAGGGTACATGAAATAGCCTCGGCAGAGAAGCATAAGGAGAATCCAAAAGTGATTGTATAAATATATTAAGAGTAAAAGAGTAACTAGAGACAAAATAAGGGTCCTTAAAGATCATTGAGGCAATTGATGGGTGGAACTTCAGGATAATTCCTAAGACCCTAATCAACTTTTTCACTCCAGAACTTACTGTGGAGAATGACTGGGGAACTCAGAGAATAAGAGTAATATGTTAGACCGCAATTGGAGTTCTCTGCAATTCCAGTATCCCTGCTATAGGAATGATGTTGTGAAATTTGAAAGTGCTCAGAAAGTATTTACAAGATGTTGCCAGAGTAGTTGCTGAATAAGCTGGGGTTATATTCTCTGGAGCATCAGAGACTGAGGTGTGACCTGACAGACGTTTATATAAACATGGTGAGTATGGATTGGGTAAACATTCAAGGTCTTTTCCCAGGAGTTGAGGAGTCCAAAACTAGAGGGCATAGGTTTAAGGTTAGAGGGGAAAGGTTTCAAGGGACTGAAGGGACAGCTTTTTCATGCACATGGTGATACGTGTATGAAATGAACTGAGAGAGAAAGTAACATAGATTCATACAATTACAACATTTAAAAGGTATCTGGTTGGGTATATCAATAACAAGTGTTTTGAGGTACTTCGGCCAAATGCTGGTAAATGGGATGGATGTGTTAGATCTTCTGGTCAGCATGGATCAGTTGAACCGAAGGCTCTGCTTCCATGCTATCCATCTCTATGACTTGAAAATAGTGCATGTTAAAGAAAATGTGGTGCTGGAGGTTTTAAAACACAAAGGTATGGACAGCCCCAGGACCTCATTATGTGTATCATAGGACATTGTGGGATGTTTAGGCAAGAAATTGTGGAGCACCGAGCAAAGATATTTGTACAATTGACAGCCATGTGTGATGTGCTGCAAGACTGGAGGGTGGAATCGTGGAATGTGAAGGAGGTTTGCTAAAATGGATTACAAAGGGCTCTTGATAATATGAGTAAATGGGCTGAAAAATCGTGGATGGAATTCAATCTCAATAAATGCGAGATAGTGCACTTGGCAAAACAAACAAGGGTAGAGCTCATACAATTAATGTTCGGGCCTCGGTTAGTGTTTTAGAGCAGAGAGCCCTCTGGGTTCAGTTACATAATTCTTGAAGTTTGCATCACAGGATGGATAAGACAGTGCTTGGCATCCTTGACTATTGCTCAGTCCATTGAGTGTAGGATTTGGGACATCATGCTGAGATTGTATAGACATTGGTGAAGCCTCTTCTGCAATACTCTGCCCAGTTCTGGTCACCCAGTTATTGTGAGGATATTATTAAGCTGCAGGGGGTTCAGAAGAGATTTACCAGAATGTGGCTGGATATGGAAGTCTTTAGTTCTGAAAAAAAGCCTATCCAGCCAGGCTTTTTTTTCACTGGAGCCTGGAGGATGAGAGATGGCCTGATGGAAGTTTATGAAAAAGATGAGGTATATAGATAGAGTTAATGGCAGTTGCCTTTCCCTCAGGTTGGGGGAGTCTCAAGTGGAAGGGCCACATTTTAAGGTGAGAAGAGGGATATGTTAAAAAAAGACATTGGGGCTAATTGTTGCACAGAGGGTGGTTTGGGAGTGGAATGAACTTCCTGGGGAAGGGGGGAATGTGGGTACAAATGCAGTGTTTAAAACACATTTGATTAAGTACAGCAATAGGGAGGGGTTAGAGGGATATGGGCCAGCAACAGGCAGCTGGGATGTGTTTAGTTTTAGGTTATGTTTGGTACCAACTGAAGGGTCAGTTTCCATGCTGTATGGCTCTATGACAAGAATATAGTTTTAGTCCATTATTTAAGAAAGGCTGCAATGGAAAGCCAGGGAACTAAAGACCAATTAGCCCAACGCCAGTGGTGGGTAAGTTGTGAAAGTGATTCTGCCAGACAGGCGCCACGTTCATTTGGAAAAGCAAAGATTGATGAAAGATAGTCAGCAGGGCATTGTGCATACAAAGTCAGGGCTCACTAACTTGATTGCTTTCGTTGAAGTTGTGACCATACATTGTACACACCAACGTCAGAAGGGTCTTTGACATGGTTTAGCATGATATACTGGTTCGTAAGGTAAGATTACATGGGATCAGGGAGAGCTCGCCAACTGGATACAAAATTGGCTTGACAGTAGGAGACAGAGGGAGGTGGGAGAGGATTGTTGTTCACACTGGAAGCCTGTGACCAGCGGTGTGCTATAAGGATCAGGGCTGGGTCCACTGATGTGAATCATCTTCATAAACGATTTGGTGAGAATATAGGAGCCATTGTTTGTAATTTTATGGATGATCAAATTAATGTTGTAGTGGGCAGTGAAATCGGTTATCAAAGGGGGTCTCGACCAACTGGGGAAGTGGACCAAGGAATGAAAGATGGAGTTGAATTCAGATGTTGGATTTTGTAAAGAGAATCCACGGAGGACTAACACAGTTAATGGCAGGGCCATGGGCAGTGTTGTCGAACAGAGAGAGACCAAGAGCTACAGTTACATTGTTCCTTGGAAATGGCAATCACAGGTGGACAGCTTGGAGAAAGCAGCATTTGTTACACTTGCCCTCATTGGCAAGCACTTTGAGATATGAGTAGGAGATATTTGTAACATTGTCCTAAATATTTCCCATGGGCAGAGGAGGCTGTGGGGTAAATTTATCAGGGTTTACAAAATGTTGCGGGCCATGAGTAAGGTGAATAGCCAAGGGTAGGTTAGTCCAAAACTAGAGGGTATAAATGGGAGGTGTGAGAGCAAGGATTTAAAGAGGGAGCTGAGGGGCAACATTATCCACAGAGTGTGGTGCATAGACGGAACGAACTGCCAGGAGCACATGGAGAAACAAGAACAATTGCAACATGGAAAAGACATTTGGGCAGGTACATGGAGAGGAGAAGGTGTGAGCGGATATGGGCCAAACAGAGGATGAAATGATTCGTTCAGTTTGGCAAACCTGGTCAGCACGGACTAGTCGGACCGAAGGTTATGTTTCCGTGTTTTGCATGCCTCTGTCTCCAGTTATTGGAGGAGGAGACTACTGAGATAAGGCATGTTGTAGACACTGAAGCAAGTTACAGAGACAGGGATGATAGGCTGGAATGCAATACATTTCAAATATGTGGAGGGACGAAAGGGGAGGGACGAGGTTACAGGGACTGGAACTGATGTAGGGGTAACACACTGTTGAAGACACAGGTCAAGGAGATATGACATAGATACAGTATTGGAGAGGGAGCGCAGAACAGAATGACCCCAGGCAGCAGTCCCACCCTCTCGTGGGAGGCCTGCTTTCCCCTTTGTTATACTGATGCTCTCTAAGCCAGCACAGACCTGGATCGATAACCGTGACACTCCCGATGCTGACTCAGTACAAAGTAAGTTAAAATAGGAGCGGTGATTGAGCCTGGGGTGTGTCTGTACTGTGCTCCCCCTCCAGCACTGTATCTATATCATGTCTTGTTAGCCGATGTTTGTAGCACTCTCATTGCTCTCTGCTCTGTGCACTGTGAGTGATCTTACCACACTGCAGGATTTATTGAAGGCTCCAGATCTCCATTTACTTTGTCTCTCTGGCTGACCAAACATCTTCAATGTGGTGATGGACGAAACACCCAGCACCTGGGAAGTCTACTGAGTCAGTTACTTTCTGAGTACGTATAGGAGACTGAAAAATAGATAGAATAGGAAATTAGGCAGAAGCAGTGAGGGTTACATAGGGAGAATGATACTGTGACACACAGAGTTCTGGAAAATCCCAGTCTCCATCCCTGGCCTGTGCTGCTGTATCCCTCTGGAGTGGACAATTCTGTTGGCTCAGGATGTGAAGTAGCTGCAAGAGTGAGAGATGCTGACAGAGGCAGCAATTAGACCCACACAGTGAGCGAGACCACAAGGAGAGAGACTGAGTAATATCACCAGAGTTCAGGATGATTTTAGCTTCATGACGCACTTCATGATGTATCAGTGCTCAGGGTTGAGCAACCGGTGAGCAGGTGAAGTGCTGGCCTGGTATTCTTGCTAGAGCATGTATGCCAAACCTCAGCGAATGTTCTGTGGAGGCAGGTTTAAATCCCACTATCAGAAATGGAGAAATTTGAAATCAATACCTAAAACAAATGGTAATTAACAATCCATAAATACATATGAAAACATTGCTGATGTACAAACAAAAGCCCAAACACTTATCTTTTAGAGAAAGACATCTGCCCATCCTCATGTGGTCTGCAAGTCATACCCACAGCAAAGTGTTTGACTCTCAATGACCCTCTGAAATAGCCAAGCAAGTTACTCAGCTCAAGGGCAGCTAGGGCTGGGCAAGAAAGGCTGGTCAGCCAGGGACACCCACATCCCATACCTGATTTAAAATAATTCATTAGGATGGTCCCACTGGAACTGTGCTGGGACCAGTGTCCTGGCCAATCATGTCGGTAGGTTTATGGACAGGGCTTCAAACTGACAGAGAGGATGCAGGGACAGGGTTCAGGTGAAAGGAGCTTTCCAAATACACAGAGAAAAAGTGAAGTATGGGAGAAGCATGGGAATGTCACTGAAGACAAGCAGAAAGGAACAGAATGGGACAGAGTTTAACTAAAACTGTGCATCAGGGAATCGGTTTGTGAGAGGAAACTTTGGGAAAGAGTAAATTATGTTTTTTTTTTGAATGGAGAATGTCTCTTAAATAAGGTAGATTCATTTGTGACACAGAGATAAAAGAGATTTAGACACCAGAGAGACCGTGGTTACAGGGCGAACAAAAGGTGGACATAAATACTCAATGGATCACAACCTTGTGGAAACTCATGCAAAATGGACAACGCTAACAATAATGGGTAACAAAGGCATTAGAGAGAAAGCATTTGACGTCATGAAGTAGAGTCAGTCTGGATGTAAATTCTGGCTACTACTTGCCAAGGACGCAAGCAGCAAAACAGTTTTTGCCACCGAACAGCATTTCATTGCTCATCACTGCAGTAAACAGGAATTCATTGGAATTTTTTAATAAACACATTATGATAATTTTGGGAAACTTCAATATTCCCATAGTCTGGGACAGTCACACTGACAACAGTGATATTGAAAGAGGAGTTCAGAAAACTTTTTTCAGTGTTGCTTTGAATAACAAATTGTACAATTGGCTAGGGACATAACGATCTCAGATCGATCGTTGTGTGATGAAACTTAGTGAATAAGTAATGTCACCTGTAGAGATCCTTTGGGAAATTGTGATAAAGTGTAGTTTAAAGAAATATAAAGTTTTAAAGTGAATCACAGAAAGGACACGCTACAACTAGAAACAAAAACAGCCAATTACATGAGTTTGAGAGGAGAACGGACCAAGGTAAACAGGCGAAACAGACTGAAACATGTTCCTGCAAATGAACAGTGGAAATCATTTGAAGGAACAGTGTAAATCACTCAACGAAAAAAACATTCAATTGAAGCAGACAGTGCGAAATTCCCACCGGCCACTCACTCAGGACAAAATGTATCATATTAGATTATGAGGATGAGAAGATCATCACAAAGTACTTAAAATCTTAAAATGAGAGCGTATTGATGGAGTAAGTGTTAAAGGGATTGCAAAGGGTCTGCTAGCAGGGGGAAGCCAATGGGAAGGGGAATCATTGTCAGGGTTTAATGTCACAAAATGAACAGGGAGAGGTGAAGTTGCTGGAGGTGGTAAGAGTGTTACAGAGAGTGGTCAGGGCATGAACGGTGTTACAAAGACAGTATGAATTGTTGCAGCTGGATGTGTTTGCAGAGGTAGGGAGGGACATATGTATTTTTATTTATTCATTCATGGAATGTGGGTGTCTTCTTAATTACCCAGAGGACAGCTCAGAGTCAGCCATATTGCATTGGGTCTGGAGTCACATGTTAGCCAGACCAGGTTAGAATGTCAGATGTTCTACACAAAAGGAGGTCAGTGAACCAGATGAGTTCTTCCCACTGATCAACAATGCTTTTATGGTGGCCTCACCAATATCTTGTACAGATACAACATGATGTCCCAACTCCAACTCTTAATGCTCTGGCCAATGAAGGAAACCATCCCAAACGCCTGCTTCACCAGCCTGTCTACCTGCGACACCACTTTCAAAGAACTGTGTACCTGCATCCCTGGGTCACTGATTGACAACACTACCCAGGGCCCGAACATTAACTGTACAATCCCGCCCTGATTTGTTTCACCAAAATGGAGTACTTCACCTTTATCTAATTAAACTCCATCTGCTATTCTTCAGCCCACTATTGAAGCAGTACTGTTCATCCTGTTGTATCACAGATAACGTTCATCACTGTCCACTTTACCACCAATTTCAGTGTCACCCAAAAAACTTACTTAACGGGAAACCAATATTCCCATCCAAACCATTTATCCAAATGACAAACAACAGGGGACCCACTACACCGCTGGTCACATGCCTCCTGTCAGAAAAACAACATGTCTCCCATCACCCTCTGTCTCTTACCATCAAGTCCAATTTTCTGTCCAGTTGACTAGCTTCTCCTGAATGCCATATCCTTTTATACTGATCTGAGCTTATTACCCAGTTTAAGATACCACAGGTAGAACACAGAACAGTACAGAAGAAGACTCTTCGGCCATGGTGACATGCCAATGCTTTATCCGACCATAACATTAAAAAAAGAGTGACAGATAAAGTTTAACTCAGATAAATGCGATGTGCTCCATTTTAGGAAAGTACATCTTAACAGGACTCAAACACTTAATGGTAAGGTCCTAGGCAATGTTGCTGAACAAAGAGACCTTGGGGTGCAGGTTCATAGCACCTTGAAAGTGGAATCGCAGGTAGATAGGATAGTGAATAAGTCGTTTGGTATGCTTTCCTTTATTGGTCAGAGTCCCGAGTACAGGAGTTGGGAGATCATGTTGCGACTATACAGCACATTAGTTAGGCCATTGTTGGAATATTGCGTGCAATTTTGATCTCCTTACTATCAGAAAGGTGTTGGGAAACTGGAAAGGGTTCAGAAGAGATTTACAAGAATTTTGCCAGGGTAAGAGGATTTGAGCTCCAGGGAGCGTGTCAGAGGCTGAGGGGTGGCCTTATAGACGTTTACAAAATTATGAGGGGCATGGATAGGGTAAATAAACAAAGTATTTTCCATAGGGTGGGGGAGTCCAGAACTAGAGGGCATAGGTTTAGGGTGAGAGGGGAAAGATATGAAACAGACCACAGGGGCAACTTTTTCATGCAGACAGCGGTACTTGTATGGAATGAGCTGCCAGAGGAAGTGGTGGAGGCTGGTACAATGGCAACGTTTGAGAGGTATTTGGATGTGTATATGAATTGGAGGGGTTTGGAGGGATATGGGCCGAGAGCTGGCAGGTGGGACTCGATTGGGTTGGACTAAAGTGGACTAAAGTGTCTGTTTCCATGCTGTACATCTCTATGACTCTAACTTCCATACCCTTCATTTTATTATCATCCATGTGCTCATCCAGAAGTATATTAAATGTCCCTAATGCATCTAATTTTACTGCCACCGCTGGCAGTGCATTCCACTCAGCCACATGAGCCTAACTCTGCAATCTCCCCTTAACCATCCGCTCATCACCCGAAAATTATACTCCCTTGTAATATCTATTTATGTCAGGGTAAAAAACCTCTCTCTATTCGCTCTATATATGACTCTCATCACCTTGTTCACCTCTGCCAAGTCACCCCTCACCCTTCTTCACTCCAATGAGAAAAGCCTTAGCTTCATCAACCTTTCTTCATAAGACATGCCCTCCAGTACAAGCAGCAACCTGGTAAATGTCCTCTTTACCGTCTCTGAAGCCTCCACATCCTTCCTGTAATGTAAGGACCAGAACTGAACACAATATTCCAAGTGGGGTCTAACCAGAGCTCTATAGATCTGCAGCATAACCTCACAGCTTTAAAACTCAATTCTCAAACTAATGAAATCCAACACAATATATTCTTTCTTAACAAGCGTATCAGCTTCGGTGGCAATCTTGAGGGATCAATGGACTTGGAACCCAAGATCCTTCTGTTTCTCCTCACGCCTAAGGATCCTACCTTTAACCCTGTATCCTGCATTCAAATTCAATCTTCAAAATGAATGACTTCACACTTTTCCAGATTGAACTCCATCTGCCACTTCCAGCCCAGCTCTACATCCTGTCATTGCCCCATTGCAACCTACAACAGCCCTCCACACTATCCACCACTCCAACATCCCCCTTGTCATTGGCAAACTTATTGACCAACTCTTCCACTCACACATCCAACTTATTCATAAAATCACAAAGAGCAGAGGTCCTGCAACAACTCCCTGCAGAAAGCCACAGGTCACTCAGCTCCAGTATGAATTGTTTCTGTCTACCATCACCCTTTGTCTTGTGTTGCCTAGTAATCCCGTATCCAGGCAGGCAGGTTTCCCTGTATTCCATGTCTCCGTACTTTCTGAATGAGCCATAAAGGTGTTTCATCACATTCTCAAAAGATTCAATAAGACTTGTAAGGCATGACCTGCCCATTACACAACCATGCTGACTACCTCTAATCAAACTATAGTTTCACAAGGAATAATAAATCCTGTCTCTCAGACTCCTCTCCAATAATTTGCACACCACAGACATGAGACTGACAGGTATGCAATTCCCAGGATTATCCCTATTCCCTTTCCTGAACAAGGGACTAATGTTTTCCTGCCTCCAATCATCTGGTAAGATTCCAGTGGACAGTGAGTGTGCAAAGGTCATAACCAGGTGTGCAGCAATCCATTCCCTCGCTTCTTGTACTAACTTTTGACGCATCTCGTCTGGTTCAGTGACTTATCTGTCCTTATCTTTTACGAAATTCTCAGCATATCGTCCTTCTTAACATCCACCTGTTCACGTACATCAGCCTGTTTCACGCTGCCCTCACAAACGACAAGACCCTTCTCAGCAGTGAATACTGAGACATAGCATTCATTCAGGACCTCTCATTAAGGAGCTCCTTTCTCTCAGAATCTCCTCTAACAACTTCCCCATCACTGGGCTCATGGGGCTGTAATTTCCTGGCTTTTCCCTGCAGCCCTTAAGTGACGGAACAGCATTAGCAACCCTCCAGTCTTCCGACACCTCACTGTGTCTGTTGATAATATAAATATCTCTGTGAGGGACACTGTAATCTCTTCCTTAGCTTCCCACAATATTCTAGCACAGGCCTAATGAGCTCCTGAGGATTGATCTACTTTATTTGTTTTAAGATTTCAGCACTTTCTCTTCTCTGGTGAGGATTCTTTCCAAGACATCACTATTTATTTCCCCATAGAACATAGACATAGAACATAGAACAATACAGCACAGAACAGGCCCTTCGGCCCACGATGTTGTGCCGAACTTCTAACCTAGATTAAGTACCCATCCATGTACCTATCCAAATGCCGCTTAAAGGTCGCCAATGATTCCGACTCTACCACTCCCACGGGCAGCGCATTCCATGCCCCCACCACTCTCTGGGTAAAGAACCCACCCCTGACATCTCCCCTATACCTTCCACCCTTCACCTTAAATTTATGTCCCCTTGTAACACTCTGTTGTACCCTGGGAAAAAGTTTCTGACTGTCTACTCTATCTATTCCTCTGATCATCTTATAAACCTCTATCAAGTCACCCCTCATCCTTCGCCGTTCCAACGAGAAAAGGCCGAGAACTCTCAACCTATGCTCGTACGACTTCCTCTCCATTCCAGGCAACATCCTGGTAAATCTTCTCTGCACCCTCTCCAAAGCTTCCACATCTTTCCTAAAGTGAGGCGACCAGAACTGCACACAGTACTCCAACTGTGGCCTAACCAAAGTCCTGTACAGCTGCAACATCACTTCACGACTCTTGAATTCAATCCCTCTGCTAATGAACGATAATACTCCATAGGCCTTCTTACAAACTCTATCCACCTGAGTGGCAACCTTCAAAGATCTATGTACATAGACCCCAAGATCCCTCTGTTCCTCCACCTGACTAAGAACCCTACCATTAACCCTGTATTCCGCATTCTTATTTGTTCTTCCAAAATGGACAACCTCACACTTGGCAGGGTTGAACTCCATCTGCCACTCCTCAGCCCAGCTCTGCATCATATCTAAGTCCCTCTGCAGCCGACAACAGCCCTCCTCACTGTCCACAACTCCACCTATCTTCGTATCATCTGCAAATTTACTGACCCACCCTTCGACTCCCTCATCTAAGTCATTAATAAAAATTACAAACAGCAGAGGACCCAGAACTGATCCCTGCGGAACTCCACTTGTAACTGGGCTCCAGGCTGAATATTTACCATCTACCACCACTCTCTGCCTTCGACCGGTTAGCCAGTTTTCTATCCAATTGGCCAAATTTCCCTCTATCCCATGCCTCCTGACTTTCCGCATAAGCCTACCATGGGGAACCTTATCAAATGCCTTACTAAAATCCATGTACACTACATCCACTGCTCTTCCCTCATCCACATGCTTGGTCACCTCCTCGAAGAATTCAATAAGACTTGTAAGGCAAGACCTACCCTTCACAAATCCGTGCTGGCTGTCCCTAATCAAGCAGTGTCTTTCCAGATACTCATAAATCCTATCCCTCAGTACCCTTTCCATTACTTTGCCTACCACAGAAGTAAGACTAACAGGCCTGTAATTCCCGGGGTTATCCCTATTCCCTTTTTTGAACAGGGGCACAACATTCGCTACTCTCCAGTCCCCTGGTACCACCCCCGTTGCCAGTGAAGACTAGAAGATCATTGCCAACGGTACTGCAATTTCCTCTCTTGCTTCCCACATAATCCTAGGATATATCCCGTCAGGCCCGGGGGACTTGTCTATACTCAAGTTGTTCAAAATGTCCAACACATCTTCCTTCCTAACAGGTATCTCTTCTAGCTTACCAGTCCATTTCACACTCTCCTCTTCTACAATACGGTCCCTCTCGTTCGTAAATACTGTAGAGAAGTACTTGTTCAAGACCTCTCCTATCTCTTCCGACTCAATACACAGTCTCCCACTACTGTCCTTGATCGGACCTACCCTCGTTCTCGTCATTCTCAGGTTTCTCACATACGCATAAAATGCCTTGGGGTTATCCTTGATCCTATCCGCCAACGATTTTTCATGCCCTCTCTTAGCTCTCCTAATCCCTTTCTTCAGGTCCCTTCTGGCTATCCTGTATCCCTCCACTGCTCTGTCTGAATCCTGTTTCCTCAACCTTATGTAAGCCTCCTTCTTCCTCTTTACCAGACATTCAACCTCTCTCGTCAACCAAGGCTCCCTCACACGACCATTTCTTTCCTGCCTGATAGGTACATACATATCATGGACACGTCGTATCTGCTCTTTGAAAAAGTTCCACATTTCCACCACATCCTTCCCTGACCGCCTATGCTCCCAACGTATGCTCCTCAAATCCTGCCTTACAGCATCGTAATTTCCCTTCCCCCAATTATAAAATCTACCTTGTTGTGCGCACCTATCTCTCTCCATAACCAAGGTGAAAGTCACAGAATTGTGGTCACCATCACCAAAATGTTCTCCCACTAACAAGCCCACCACTTGTCCCGGTTCATTACCGAGTACCAAACCCAATATGGCCTCCCCTCTGGTTGGACAATCTACATACTGCGTTAGAAAAGCTTCCTGGACACACTGCACAAACACCGCCCCATCCAATCTACTTGATCTAAAGAGCTTCCAATCAATATTTGGGAAGTTGAAGTCGCCCATGACTACGACCCTGTGGCTTCTGCACCTTTCCAAAATCTGTTTCCCAATCTGTTTCTCCACATCTCTGCTGCTATTGGGGGGCCTATAGTAAACACCCAACAAGGTGACTGCACCTTTCCTATTTCTGACTTCAGCCCATACTACCTCCAGAGGCAGATCCCCCTCAAACTTCCTTTCTGCAGCCGTTATACCATTTCTAATTAGCAATGCCACCCCCCCTCCTTTTTTCCCACCCTCCCTAATCTTACTGAAACACCTGTAACCAGGAACCTCCAACAGCCATTCCTGTCCCACATCTATCCACGTTTCCGTGATGGCCACAACATCGTAGTCCCAGGTACCGATCCACGCCTTAAGTTCACCCACCTTATTTCTGATACTCCTTGCGTTGAAGTATACTGAGTTTCTGAGTTTCCATGTCTTTCTCCACAGTAAATATTGTAAAGTCTATTTTGTCTTATATCTCACCCATCTCCTCTGGTTCCACACATGGGTGACCTTATTGATCTTTAAGGGGACCTATTCTCTACCAAGTTGCTCTTTAGCCCTTATTGAAAATTGTGTAATGCTTTCTGATAATTCAAATACACGATATCCCCTTTACCACAACACCCCTCCTACACCCTTACAATTCTGCTATTTATATTCATACCAACAAATTAAATCCAACAGCCTTAAAAACAAATAATTTTATCAAAAGTGTTTCTAAGTGGCCAGTTATTATCTATTGACACATCCTTTCGAACAATTTCAGTATGCTGGGGCAGATGCTGGGAAGTTAGAAAACTTAAGAGTGCAGCACAGAAACAGGCCATTCGGCCCACCAGGTCTATGCTGTCCATGATGTTATTCTAAATTAGTCCCATCTGCCTGCACATGGTCCATATCCCTCTATTCTAAACTAGTCCCAGCTACCTGCACATGGTCCATATCTCTCTATTCTAATCTAGTCTCATCTGCTGCACATGGTCCATATCCCTCTATTCTAAACTAGTCCCATCTACATGCACATGGTCCATATCCCTCTATTCCAAACTAGTCCTATCTATCTGCACATGGTCCATATCTCTCTATTCTAAACAAGTCCCATCTACCTGCACATGGCCCATATCCCTTTATTCTAAACTAGTCCCAACTACCTGCACATTGTCCACATCCCTCTATTATAAACTAGTCCCATCTACCTGCACATGGTCCATATCCCTCTATTCTAAACTAGTCCCATCTACCTACACATGGTCCATATTCCTCTATTCTAAACTAGTCCCATCTACCTGCACATGGTCCATATCCCCCTATTATAGACAAGTCCCGTCTTGCTGCACATGGTCGATATCCCTCTATTCTAAACCCTTTTCAAATCTTCCACATTCTTCTTATAAGGCGGTGACCACAATTGTACACAATACTCCAAGTGCGACCGCACTAGTGTTTTGTAGAGCTGTAGCATAACCTCATGGTTCCAGAACTGATCCCTCGATTAACAAAAGCTAAAACACAGTATCCATTCTTAACAACCTTGTCAACCTGGGTGGTAACTTTCAAGGATCTGAGTACCTGGACACCGAGATCTCTCTGCTCATCTACACTATCAAGAATCTTACCATTAGCCCAGTACTTTGCATTCCGGTTACTCCGACCGGAATCACCTCACACTTGTCCGCATTAAACTCCATTTGCCACCTCTCAGCCCAGCTCTGTAGCTTATCTATGTCTCTCTGCAACCTACAACACCCTTCGTCACTATGCACAACTGCACCAACATAGTGTTGTCTGCAAACATAACAGCATTGTGATCGCTATCACCAACGTGGTCACCGACTTCCAAGTCTAATATCTATCAAGAGAAGAGTAAGGGGACTCGGGAATCAGTATTCCCTCTGGTACCCAACGGTTCTCTATATTGCATTGAATGGATCCATGAACCCGTCTGATTCTGCAGAGAAAGCGAAAATTTTGTGGACATTTTAAATTCCCCGATCGATTTTGTTAGTTTTTTGGGTTTTTATATGTTTAGTTTTGGAAAGTTTTGAGAGCTTGTCCGTTGTAATAGTTTTAGTTTGTGTAGTTTTTAAGGTCAATGAGACTTTGTTTTTTCTGATCAGTAATTCGCGTTCCTCCTCTCTCAAATGTTGCTACAGTGTGTTCTGGATAATGATGTGCTTAAATAGTGTACCTGGAACATTAAGGGGAGCCTTTGCCCAATCAAGAGGAAAAATTTACTTTCTAGTCTTAAAATAGAGAGGGTGGATGTTGCCCTGTTCCAGGAGATGACAAGGAACATTTGACATCACAGCAGGGTGGGTTTGATCGGGTTTACTTCTCGTCTTTTAATACTAGGAGTAGGGGAGAAGCCATACTGGATAAGAAGAATCTTCCATTTAAATTACTAGATTGTATTTGAAACTAACGGGAGGATCATAATCCCCAAAGCCTTGAATTATGGTAAATAATCCAATATTTTGAATGGTAATTGCGACCCTCCCCCAAACCCCCCCCCCCCCCCCCCCCCACCACTGCACCCGGCGCACACTCTTAAAATCTTGGTAGATGCATTATCCAAATTCAGTTATCTTGCAACATGGCACATTATTGGATAAGGAGATTTCAACTGCCTTATGGACCCCATGGTTGACAGAATGTCCAAAGGTCCCCCAATACTCTCGTTGTAATGCAAGCAATTAGTGGATTTGTGTGCAGAACTAGAGCTGGTGGATGCCTGGAGGCAGGTCTACCTCACAAGTAGGGATTGTACTTTCTGTTGTGGTTCTGTTCGCCGAGCTGGAAATTTGTCTTGCAAACGTTTCGTCCCTGTCTAGGTGACATCATCAGTACTTGTGAGCTTCCTGTGAAGCGCTTCTGTGATGTTTCCTCCGGCATCACAGAAGCGCTTCACAGGAAGCTCCCAAGCACTGATGATGTCACCTAGTCAGGGGACGAAACGTTTGCAAGACAAATTTCCAGCTCGGCGAACAGAACCACAACAACCAGCACCCGAGCTACAAATCTTCTCACAAACTTTGAATTTTATTTTCTCCTTTAACCCGCAGAAATGCCACACAAGGATTGATCTCTTCCACATCCCTGCAACAATCTTAGATTCGGTGGCATCCTGCACAATTGGGAATATTAGCATTTCTGACCATACTTATTGATTAACATTAAGTGCAATATGACAGATTTGAGACACTGGCGAATGTATCCCTTTATTCTTAAGGCAAATTAGATCATTGAGTATTTCTCTAATGAATTAAGATCTTTCTTAGACATTAATTCAGATTTGAAAATGTGTTGCTGGAAAAGCGCAGCAGGAAAAGCGCTTTTCCAGCAACACATTTTCAGCTGTGATCTCCAGCATCTGCAGACCTCACTTTCTCCTCATTAATTCAGATTTAACCAGTAAGCCATCCATTCTATGGGAAATTGTTCAGGCTTTTGCCAAGGCAATGATTATTCCTTAGGATATAGCAGAAGTTGGAGCAGGAACGCTGGCTTGAGGCACAGCTGAGGGCAGCTGAGAGGGCATACTGTAATTGACCCTCAGTGGCTAAGCTGCAGAGGATCACAATTCTTCGGTCTACAGTGAATTCCACTCTCACACAGACAGCCAAGAAGGTACTTACTTTTGCAAATTAAAGGGTGTTTGAACATAGTGATAAGCCAGGCAAGTATTTAGCCTATCTTGGCAGGAAAACGAGCGCCCCTCTCCAGCCATTATCTCAATTAGGGAAGGTACTGAGATCCTTACCTTCGAATCGAAAAAGATTAATGCAGCCTGTCCGAGAGTTTTCTCCGAATTATTTCAGACTGAACATTTTGAGGATAGATGGATTAAGATGGAGTCATTTTTCAAGAATCTGGGTCTTCCAGGAGTAACCCCTGAATAAGTGTTGTGTCTTAATGCACCATTGTCAGCGCAGGAGGGTGTGAAGCAGCTTCAGAATGTAAAGGCGCACTGTCCTCACGGATTTCCGAGTGAATTTTATAAATAATTTATAAACCTATTGTCAGGGTTGATGTATAACACGTTCCGTCACTCATAGTCACTAACACCTCCCTCAATCCTTAAGAGAGGCTCATATCTCTCTGATGCTGAAGAAAGGAAGACCCTGGAGGATTGTGCTTCTTACACGCCAATCTCACTTTTAAATGTTGGTCTCAAAATCCTGTCTGAGATCCGTGCATTTAGGCTGGATACTTTTCTGCCTTCCGAAGTCAAAGAGGACCAAACAGGCTTTATAAAGGGCCACAGATCTTCTTACACTGTTAAGAGGTTACACAATATGATCCAAGAGTGTCAACAACAATCTGACCAGGGATTATTGATCCCTTTAGATGAGTGAAGGCACTTGATTGGGTTGAGTGGCCGGATCTGTTTTGTACATTAGAACGGTTTGGCGTACGCAAATTTTTTATCAAGTGGGTGAGGGTCCTTTACCGCGATCCTCTGGCTGCGGTTCTCACAAATGGTGTGCCAACCAGTAATATTTATATTGCTCCAGGCAGCCGACAAATTTGACACCTTTCGCCATTGTTGTTTACGTTGGTGATTGAGCCACTTGAGGAGGCCATCCGTCGGGAGGCCATCATATCTGACCCAGAAGTGGGATAGACGTCACATTGTATGCCGATGAGGGTCTTTCTTTTGTCAAATCCCGCAATTTCGGTAGTTCATGTGATGCAATGCATTAATTCGCTTGTTGCCTTTCTGGGTGATATGATTAATTTTACAAAGTTGGAGGCCATGCCGATGGGAGGTCTCAGGGAAATACCTGATACTGAGGGCAAATCCTGGTTTGCTTTTAAATGGTCGCGAGGGTGGTTTCCTATTTCAGTATATTAATTCCATCTGTCTTTGATCATTTAATAAACGTGAACTGTGTCCATTTGTTTAACAAAATTAAACAAGACCTTCAAAGATGGGAGGCATTTTCAATATCCTGGCTAGGTCGCATAGCTGTTATTAAAATGAATGTCCTTTCTCATTTCCTAGCACCCGTGCAAATGCTTAGGATACTTAGGAAACATTATGGCGGGTTTAGCTCTTTTATTTGGTACCACACGCGATTCTTTATCAAGCTAACAAAATTGCAGCTGCCCAACAGATTGTTGGGGGTAAATCTCCCCGATTAAAAGCAATCAATGAAGCTCTTTTATCATCCTATGTTAGTGCCTGGACCGCTGAGGACTTGGCATCAATACGGCTAGACATTGAATCCTCTCAGCCAAAGTGAACCCTTAACAGTCTGCTATTCTTAGATAAAATGACAATATTTATGGAGCATTGTCAAAAACTAATGATTAGCAATACTGTTAAAACTTGAAGGACAATGCGTCAGATCGAGGGCAATACAGCAAGAAAATGCTCAAAGGATTTTGATCGATAATAGAACCCATTCCATGCAGTTGTAAATTATTAATAGGGTCTATCTGACACCAGGGTTTCTCTCAAAATTCAAAGTGGGGTTATCTTCAGCATGTCCTAAATGCAGAATGAGTACAAACACTCTTACTCATTGTATGTGGTCCTGCTGCAGGCTTCATATATGTTGGAGCACGGTGTTAGGTGTGTTAGAATGAGTCTTGGGGACCGAATTGGAGATGGACCCGATTTCCCTTTCCTGGGCATGCCCAGAGCAACTTACGCAGATGCATATGCGAAAACAAAATCCTTACTTTTTGGATTTGAAAAATAATCTGTTGTGTTGGATTTCTGAAAACTCCCCGGGTCTGTTGGGTCTTCGTAAGCTCATCATGGGAATATCCCTTTGGACTTTCTCACCAGCATGGTGCACCAAAAACAGAGATTAATATTAGCCATAGAGTCATAGAGTCAGAGATGTACAGCATGGAAACAGACCCTTCGGTTCAACCCTTCCATGCCGACCAGATATCCCAAGCCAATCTAATCCCACCTGCCAGCACCTGGCCCATATCCCTCCAAACCCTTCTTATTCATTCACCCATCCAAATGCCTCTTAAATGTTGCACTTGTATCAACCTCCCTGACATCACCTGGCAGTTCAATCCATACACGTACCATTCTCTGTGTGAAATAGTTGCCCCGTAGTTCTCTATTATATCTTTCCCCGCTCACGCTAAACCTATATCCTCTCATTCTGACTCCCCGACCCCAGGGAAAAGACTTTACCTACTTACACTATCCTTGCCCCTGATAATTTTGTAAACCTCGATAATGTCAGCCCTCAGCCTCCGACGCTCCAGGGAAAATAGCCCCAGTCTGTTCAGCCTCTCTCTATAGCTCAAGTCCTCCAACACTGGCAACATCATTGAAATCTTTTCTGAACCCTTTCAAGTTTCACAACATCTTTTCGATAGGAAGGAGACCAGAATTGCACGCAATATTCCAATACTGGCCGAACGAGTGTCCTGTACAGCCGCAACATGATCTTACAAATCCTGCACTCAATATTCTGACAAAAAAAGGAAACACCGTCTACCTATCTACCTGCGACTCCCCTTTCAAGGAGCTATGAACATGAACTGCATGGTCTCTTTGTTCAGCAACACTCCCTGCGACCTTACCATTAAGTGTATAAGTCCTGCTAAGATTTTCTTTCCCAAAATGCACCACCTCGCATTTATCTGAATTAAACTCCAACTGCCACTTCTCAACCTATTGGCTAATTGGTCAATTTGAGGTGACCCTCTTCGCTCTCCACTACATCTCCAATTTTGGTGTCATCTGCAAACTTACTAATTGTACCTCTTATGCTCGCATCCAAATCATTTATGTCAATGACAAAACGTAGTGTATCCAGCACCGATACTTGTTGACTGCACTTGTCACAGGCCTCCAGTCTGAAAAACAAACCTCCACCACCACCCTCTGTCTTCTACCTTTGAGCCAGTTCTGTATCCAAATGGCTAGTCCTCCTGTATTCCATGAGATCTAACCATGTCATTCAATCTCCCATGGGGAACCTTATCAAAACTCTTACTGAAGTCCATATGGATCACATCTACCCCTCTGCCCTCATCAATTCTCTTTGTTACTTCCTCAAAAAACTCAATCAAGTTTGTGAGGCATGATTTCTCACGCACAAAGCCATGTTGACTATCCCTAATCAGTCCTTGCTTTTCCAAATGCATGCACATTCTGTCCCTCACGATTCGCTCCAACAACATGCCCACCATCAACGTCAGGCTCACTGGTCTATAGCTCCCTGGCTTGTCCTTAACACCCTTCTTGTACAATGGCACAACGTTAGCCAACCTCCAGTCTTCCGGCACCACACCTGTGACTATCCATATTGCAAATATCTCAGTAAAAGTCCCAGCAATCATTTCTCTAGCTTTCCACAGAGTTCTAGGGTACACCTGATCAGGTCCTGGGGATTTATCCACCTTTAGGCATCCAGCACTTCCTCCTCTGTAATATTAACATTTTGCAAGGTCTCGCCATCTATTTCCCTACATTTTGTATCTTCCATATACTTTTCCACAGTAAATATTGATGCACAATACTCCTTTAGTATCTCCCCCATAGGTCCTGTGCTAGAAAAATATTCTGTTGTGTTGGATGTCTGAAAAACGTCCGGGTCTGTTGGGTGGTTGTAAGCTCGTCATGGAGAATATCCCTTTGGACATTCTCACCAGTATAGTGCACCGAAAAGCAGAGATTCATATAAGATATGCCAAACGTTTTTGGATTACCGCGATACAGGCTTATCTGCCACTCTAAAAAAGGGATTTTATATAGCCATGACGATATTGTCTAATGAATCACATATTCAGAATTATGAACGTATGAATGTCTATCAGTTAATGCTCTCGAAGAACGAGAGCTACCATTTTGTTACGCTGAGCCATATTACTTATTTATTATTTGTTGTTTATTTTTGTTTTTCTTCTGTCCGTTTAGAGACTTTAACTTATTTTGTATATTCATGCACGTGGGTGTAATTTTGTTCAGTTATTTGAGTTGTTTTGTTATTGGTTTAATATAATAATGAAATATATTTTTCAATTAAAAAAATTGCTAAAAAATTAAAATGCTAACATTGCTAGATTAGAGTCCCAAATAACTATCATTAGAGAGACCACTCATGGTGGTTTATGTTTAAGGTCACCACACGGGTGATGGGGTGAGGTTGAGAGAGCATCCCCTTTATGGTAACCTCTGTCAGTGTGGGGAATTGAACCTGCGCTGGTGGCCTCCCTCTGCATCACAAACCAACCATCCAGCCAACTCAGTGGGAGACTGTGTAACTGTTACACACAGAATCAGTAACAGAAAAAGGGCAAGAAAAATTTTAATGTCAAGGAAAAAAGTGTATTTGAGATAAAAATGTTCTCTGCTAGAAATTATGTTTTATAATGAGACAAGTGTTCGAAAGTTGTCTTTGGCTGAATACAATAAAGTGAGACCAGTTTAATAACCAGAATGACTAATTGTGATTGGATATCGATAACCATAAAATAAGTGCATGTTTTTGATTGGTCTGTGGAAAGCCTGCTGACTGTTGCATGAATTTATAAATCAGATGAAATATATTGTTAGGAGAGTCCGTCCCCATGGGAAATGCCTTATGAACACATGCTCGAAGAAACCCGGGGTATGAAGTGTCTGAGAACCGTCTGCTCGGTGACAGGAACCTGGGGGTTGAATGACTGAAAGTTCCTCTAACATGGAGCTGAGAAAACCATCAGATCACCCCCGAACGTATTGAATGTTGCAGCATATTTGAAATACTGAATGGCCTCATGATGGATTTTAATTGTTTGTGATGTGAAAAACGCACATCTCTACTCCATCCTCTTACGTGTTACACACTGGGGCACAGCCGTTTTCCTGAAACTGGAATAAGTTGGAACAATACCTGGAAAATTCCATAATTGACATTCTCCAGAATATGCTATAACTATGTGGGGAGGGGGCGGATTAGAAAGGCAAGAGAGAAAGAGAGGGAAGGTGCTGCATGCAGTAGTGTAAGTGGTGGAGCATGAGCCTTGTTCGGGGGTCAGTGTTCTAACAGATATACAGTGAGTGTGAGGGAGCAGAGAAAATATGGTGACCCTTATCCTGACAGAATGGGGAAGTTTATTGATGCTTGTCCTGTTTTGCTGGACATTTCTTCAGACCGCAGATACTGCACTGAGCTGGGTGGTGAGCTCAGACCATTCTCGGTAGGTCTGGTAGTGTGGCCCCCTCTGGGAAGAGTATGGTCCCCTTTGTGCTAGCCCATCCACCAGGATCTCCGGGCTGCTGTCGCCAAACCACGGTGTAATTTCCCCTTCGCTGCCATGCTCGGGGAAAACGTGCAGGACAGCTCCAAACTGAGAGGCGCAAACGTGAGCACATTGGCCTTTTAAAGATGGCACCAGTGTCAGGGATCACGGAATATCCAGGGGCATCCGGACGACTGTGAGTACCTCCAGTCATGATGGGTGGGAGAATCGGGCTGGCATTGTATGAGAGGGACACTATGGAGTGGGGTGGGTAGTTAATGAGATGAGTTTGTTAAGATAGCACCATGAAACCAGCTCGGCCTCGTGCAGACAACCCCTCTGTCACACTCAATGAAAATGTCACTGCGACAGTTTTTTGTTAGATCCAGCCCAGTGAGGCGAAGACTCTGCTGTCCTCACTCCCAGTTACAAAGCTGCAGAACAAATGCTCATCCAAAACTCTCCATCGCCTGAACTCACAGCAATATCCCTTTCACTCATAATTCTTCGAAATACTGACCCGTGTTGCATGATACTATCGGAATGAATTTATTTCAACATTCTAAACCTGGGAACATATCCTTCCATGACAATTTATCTCAGTTTACCCCCCCCCCCCCACCCTGTCTCCAACCAAACACACACTAATTTACAGTCATATTGCACGAGACTGCCAGTGTAACTGGCCATTTGGCCCAGCTGGTCCATGGCGACCAAAATGTCCATCCAGACTCACCCCATTTCCCGGCCCTTGTTCTGCATCCCTCTCATCTTTTCCTATCTGTGTATTTGTCCAAATGCCTTTTCAATGTTGTTATTGTACCCACCTCAATCACTTTCACTGACAGCTCAGTCCATATGCATACTACACTTTATGTTAAAAAGTTACCCCTCAGTTTCGTTTTTACATTTTTTATCCTTTCCAAACATTAATGGATGTCCTCTAGTACTCGATTCACCAACCTTGGGAAAGAAAATTGACATATTCGCCACATGCACGCCTCTCATGATTTTATATGGGCTACACTTCTATAAGAACCCCCTCGATTTCCTACGCTGTAAAGAAATAAGTTCTAACCTGTCCAACTTCTGCCTATAACTTAGAGCCTTTAGCCCAGGAAACATCTTTGGAAATTTGTTCTACATTCTTTCATGTTCAATAATGTCCTCTGTAGAGCAAGGTGAACAAAACTGAACACAATACTCCAATTGCAGCCTAACCAACATCCTGTACAACTATAACATAACGTCCCACCTAACTTCTATACTCAATGCGCTGATGAAGGCCAATGTGCCAACAGCCTTCTTCATTGTCCTGTGTATCTGCGACTCAAATTTCAGACAACCGTGCACCTGATCTCCAACGGCCTTTTGTTCCACTACGTCATTAAACTCCTACCTGGATTTGACTTTCTTAAATGCAAGACGTCACACTTATCTGTATTAAACTCCATTTGCTATTTCTCAGCCCACTTCCCCAGCTGATCAAGATACTGCTGCAATTTCTGATAACGTTCCTCACTGTAAACGATGCCTCCTATTTTAGTGTCATCTGCAAACTTACTAACGTTGCGTTGTGCACTCTGGTCCAAACCATAGATATAGATAACAAACAGCAATGGGCCCAGTACCGACCCCCGAGGCACTCCACTAGCCACAGGCCTCCAGTCCGACAAGCATCCGTCCACAATAGTCATTTGCTTCAGAACGTCAAGCCAATTGTTTCGCCAATTTGCCAGTTTACATTGGAGTCCATGTAATCCAACCTTCCAGAGCGGCCTACCATGTGGAAACTTATCAAAGGCCTTACTGAAATCCATATAGACTATGTCCACCACCCTGCCCTCGTCAGCCTTCCTGGTCACTTCCTCAAAAACTCTATCAAAATTTGTCGGGCATGATCTGCCAGGCACAAAGCTATGCTGACTGTTCCAAGTCAAACTCTGTCTTCCCAAATGCATGCATATCTTATATCTCAGAACCTTCTCAAGTGGTTTCCGGAAAGAGATGTGAAGCTGACGGGTCTTTGCACGCTTTTCTTTGCAGCCCTTCTGAATAAGGGCACGACATTTGCTACTGCCCAGTCTTCTGGGTCCTTGCCCCTGAACTATCTTCTCTTGCCTCGTGCAGTGCTCTTAGATATATCTAGTCAGGACCAAGAGATTTATCTGACTCTATGCATTCTAATATGTCCAACAGCACCTCTACTGTGATATGAACTGTACCAAGATATCGCAACTAACCTCCCAAAGATCACAGATCTACATGTCTTTCGTCATGGTAAACACAGAGGGGAAATTGAGGACCTCACCCATCTCTTGAAGGTTTACACATGCATGCCCATTTTGGATTTTAAGGCGTCGTATTCTCTCTCTAGTTGTTCTTTTTCTTTACTACACTGAATTTAGATTCATCCTAAACTGCTCAGCCAAGGCTATCTCATACATCACTTTAGCCCTGTTGATTTCCTTCTTCAGTAAACTCCTGTATCCCCTGTGTACCTCCAGAGATTCCCTTGGTTCCAGCTGCCTGTACCTGAGCGACGCCTCCTTTTTTTCTGGTCAGAACCTCAATATCTCTTGTCATCCAGGGTTCTCTCTTCCAGCCTCACATTCCCTTCACCCTCACAGGAACATATCAACCGTAAACTCGAGATATCTCACTTTTGAAACCCTCCCACTTTCACGGTATCCTTTTACCTGGAAACACACTACTCCAATCAAACCCTGCAATCCCGTCTAATTCAAACAAAATTCGCCTTGCCACAATTTAGAACTTGAATCTGTGGACCAATTTTGTCCCGACCATACCTATTTTAATATTAATACAGCTCTGGTCACTTTTCCCAAAAAGCTCCCCCACTTTACCTCCGTCAGCTATCCATCCCTATTTCCCAAAAGTAGGTCCAGTTTGTCCCTTCCCAAGTAGGATACTCTATATATTGCTTGTGGAAACTTTCCTGAACACACTTAACAAATTATGTTCCATATAAGTTCTTAACCCTCTGGACGTCGCCGTGTATGTTAGGATAATTAAAATCACCGATTATGACAACCCTATTGCTCCTGCAAGTCTCGCCAGTCTACCTGCATATTTGTTATTCTAATTCCCATTGATTATTTGAAGGCGTATAGTACAACCACCATAACATCACCATCCCCCTCTTACTTGTTTGCATCAGTTACAAAATCTCATTAGATATTATCTCAGTTATTTCATCTTTAATTACTAGAGTGACATGCGCCTTAATCAGAACTATTGGTATTTAAATTGTTTCCATTTACATCTCTTCCTTGCAGTGACTCTCACATTCGCAGCACCCCTTGTCAAGGCACAGTGGAGATATGGATCTGTAAATGAATGGGAGCTGCATATTCTGTCAGTTCCAAAATTGGCTGCAAGTTGCCCCTCACTGAGCTGCGATCTAACACAGTGTTACCGAACAATGCAACAGCCTGGGTTTATATATGAATGGACCAGTGCGGACTGCACATTATATATGAATGAACCAGTGCGGACTGCACAGCTCCCTAAGCTGGACACTTAGCCCAGGATTATAGATCCAGCATTGGCGTGGGCTGCACAGAGTTCCACTCTGGACATAGCTGAGTTGCATTCAGCAGTACACTAGCCGGATCTACACAGTGCTCCATCCTGAAAGTATAATGAATGAGCTGGTTATGTGAGTTGAATTGCGAATGTGAGAGAACTAAACATCTGGTAATACCTTTATTTTGTGTTTTCATTCTTGTGATTGAACTCTTCAAATCCTGACTCCTCCGGTTTGACCGATCCCTCTGCATGAGTGATGGTGACTGTTGTTACAGCATCTGTGTCGGCAACATGACCAAAAAATGGAGCAGAGGTTGCAGAGAGGACAGTCTCCGTAAAATGGAATGAAGGGATCATCATCAGATCAGCCGTGATCTTAGTGAATGTTGGGGCAGGATTGAATGGACCACTAATGCAACTTATCATATATTTCTGTTTGTTCCAAGCAAACTCCCCTTCTCTCCCAGTGTCCCATACTGGTGGGGACTGAATCACCTCCTCCTGTTCCTGTGTAACAGGATCCTCTGGCCTCAGTAGCCTCCAGTTGAGTGACTGCCTCCTGTTCCTGTGTCTCAGTCTCGAACAGTTGAGTCTCCTGTTCCTGTGTCCAGTTTCAAGTAGTTGAATGACTCCCTCCTGATCCCAAGTTTGTGAAAATACATGTCATCCTCCTGCTCCTGAGTAACAGGTTCCAATAGCTCTGTGCTCACCTGCTGTTTCTGTGGAATTGAGGTGAGGGACTGAATGGCCTCTTCACATTCTTTACAGCTTTTCTTAGCTAAAGGCCTTTCTCCTGTTTCTGTAAAACACCATTATATTCTGAATGATGTATTTTTGTATTTGACTCTCAGTAATTGAGCAAACAAGCCGACTGGCAGTATTCAGATGCTGAATAGCCTCCTCCTGTTCCAGTGTTATACACTGAAGAGTCAATAGACTCTCAGAGATGTACAGCAAGAAAAAATATCGTTCGGTCTGGTCATCCATACCAACCAAATATCCTAAATTAATCTCGTCCGCCTTGCCAGCAGGTGGCCCATCTCCCTCTACACACTTCCCATGCATATATCCATCCAAATGCCTTTTAAATGGTGTAACTGTACCTGACTCCACCACCTCTTTTGGCTGTTCAATCCATACACACAGCAGTCTCTGTGTGAAAATGTTGTCCCTCATGTCCCTTTTTAAATCTTTCTCCTCTCACCTTAAACCTTTGTCTTCTAATTTTGGACTCGTCTATCCTGGGAAAAGACATTGGCTGTTTGCCTTATCTATGCCCCTCATGATTTTATAAACCTCTTTAAGGTCACCCCTCAGCCTCAACACTTGAAAATAGCCCCAGTCTATTCACATTCTCCCTGCAACTCTAACCCTCTAACACCTGCAATATTCTTTTAAATCTCTTCTGCACCCTTTCAAGTTTGACAACGCCTTTCCGACAGCAGGGAGACCAGGATTAAAGGCAATATTACAAAATTGGCCAAACCAATGTCCTGTACATATTTAACATGTCATGCAAATGTTTCGACTCAAAGCACGCACCAATAAAGGGAAGATCTCCAAGTGCCTTCTTCACTGCGCTATCTACCTGTGACAGCACTTTCAAGGAACAGAGAACCTGGATCACTAGTCTAGCTTTGCTGCCTCACAGGGCAGCGACCTGGGTTTAATTCCATCCTTGAATAACTGACTGTGTGGAGTTTGTACATTCTCCCCGTGTCTGCGTGAGTTTCCTGCGGGTGCTATGTTTTACTCCGACAGTATAAGGATATACAGGTAAGGGTAGATTGGCCATGCTAAATTGCGCACCGTACACAGGGTTGTGTTGGGGAGGTGGATTAGCCATGGGAAATGCAGGCTCAGAGGGATAGGGTAGGGGTTTGTCCAGTGGGATACAGTTTAGAGAGTCGGTGTGGCTTCCATGGGCCGAAAAGCCTGTTTCCTAACTGTAGGGATTCGATAATTTCTATGGAGTTCTATCATGTCTTGCCTTGATTTGTTTTGCCAAAATGCAACACCGCACATGAAACTAAAATATACTCTATCTGCCACTCCTCGGCTCACCTAAACAAGGTCCCATTATAGTCTGAGAGATCATTCTTCACGGTCGACGAAATTTGTTATTATGTACAAACTTACTGACCATACTTCATATACTCAAATGCAAATGATTTGTATAAGTGACAAAAGACAGTGGACTCACTATTGATCTTTGCGGCACGCCACTGGTCATAGGTGTCCAAGTTTAATGAAGAAATTTCCACTGTCATGCCCTGTCTCCAAAATCCAAGAACATTTTGAATCTAAATGCCGAGCTCTCCCTGGATTCCAGGCAGTCTAACCTTGCTAACCAGTCTACCATGTAGAACATTTTGGTTTTCTTACTGAATTCCATAAAGGCAACATCCGCTCTCCTGCCTTCATCAATCACCTTCATCACTTCCTCAAAAAATTACACCGAGTCAGTGGACGTGATCTCCAATGTACAACGCCTTCTTCAGTCAATGTCTTTTCAAATGCATACACATCCTTTCCCACAAAATCTCCTCCAACAATTTAGTCACCATTGACGTCAGGCTCAGCGATCTATGGTTACCTTTTTTTTCCTTATCTTCTTAAATAATGACATTATGTTAGCAGCCCTTCAGTCTTTTGACACCTCACCTGTGGAAATCAATGATACAAATACATCATCAAAATGCTGAGCAATCTCATTCCTGACTTCCCACAAACGTTTGGGATTCAACTGATCAGGTCCCAGGGATTTGTTCACCTTTATGTGTTTTAAAATGTCAAACACCTCCTTGTAATATAGACACTTTTCAATGTATCACTATATATTTATTCCTTCTTTCGCTCTTGTAACCTCCTCCTCATTAAATACTAAGGAGAAATGTTTGTTTCGTATCCCTCCAATCTCGTATGGTTCCACACATGGGTAGCCTTACTGACCTTTAAGGGGAGAAAGTGAGGTCTGCAGATGCTGGAGATCAGAGCTGTAAATGTGTTGCTGGAACAGCGCAGCAGGTCAGACAGCATCCAGGGAACAAGAGAATCGACGTTTCGGCCATAAGCCCTTCTTCAGGACTGAAGAAGGGCTTATGCCCAAAACGTCGATTCTCCTGTTCCTGGATGCTGTCTGACCTACTGCGCTGTTCCAGCAACACATTTTCAGCTCTGACCTTTAAGGGGCCCGGTTCTCTCCCGAGTTAATCTTTTGCCACTAAAGGATTTGTCGAATTTCTTCAATGCCTCATTAACCCTATTTTTAAAGCCATCTCATGTCCACATTTTTCTGGCCCGATTTCCGCATTGACTATGCACTTGCTGCACTTATACATCTCTCTGGATTTACTTGATCTCAGCTCTGTTTACCTGACATATGCCTCCTTCCTTACCTTGACCAGAGCATCAATATATCTAGCCATCCAACACTCCACGCACCCACCAGCATTGCCCCTCTCACTAATAGGAACACATTGGCTCTGGACTCTTTGAAATGAGGTTTTGATGGCCTTGCATTTTCCAACCATCCCTTTTCCTGTGAATAGCGTATTCCAATTAGCCTTTCACAGGGCTCGCCTAACACTCTCAAAATTGGCCTTGTTCAAAGTTAGAACTTTAATGTTTACATCAGGTCTTCCCTATTCCACAACGAATTTAAAACTAATATTTATGCGTAACAGAACGTTAAAGAAACACTTCCTGCCCCTCTGTAACAGGCTCGAGTGGCTGAATAGGCTCCTCGTGGCTCACTGAAATAGACTGGAAAGGCTGAATGGCTTCCTCCTGTCATTGTGTAACAGACCCAAGACATTAAATGATACAGCAACCCATGGATTATGAGCAGTCGTTAAACTGTATCTGATGGAGGTCCATTCCTTCTCAGTTACAGTAACACAACCAACGCAATGCACTCCAGGTGCCTACTCAGTACCACCTCATACTGCTGCAGCGAAACATCTCTTTGTTTTGAATGATTCTGTTGGCAGAATGTTGTCAAAAATGTATTGCTGGAAAAGCACGAAACATCTATTCTCCTGCTCCTTGGACGTTGCCTGATCCGCTGCGCTTTTCAAGCAGCAAATGTTCCAGCTCTGATCTCCAGCATCTGCAGTCCTCATTTTCTCCTTATTGGCAAAATGTGCCAATGTTCTAGATTTCCACATTTTCAAGTAGCAACAGGCTAATATGGGCTGAATGGCCTTCTCTTATCCCTCTGTAATCGGTCCAGAAGGACAGAATTGCTTCGGCCTGTTGCTGAGCAGCAGTCTCAATGCTCTGTATCAAGATTATGAAAGGATTTGGTAGCAGGGCACTTAAAACCAGGAGTGGCCTCACATTGGTCAATAAGGAATCTAGAAACTTGCCTACCTGAGTTTTCTTTATGCAACCGCTCTGTTATTTTATAACTGTCTCTTTCATAAACAGATTGGAACATGTATAGACCCATGCAGTGTTCTGTTAATACTCTTATTTCCAAGTTTAAAAAAAGATATAAAGATTTATGGTCCATCCCTCAGCAACCCGCATCCATTCCATCCAAACTCAGTAAATGTTCTCTTTTGTAGTTATATGAAAAGTGATGTGTGGAACTGGTTAATTGAGCCTGTGTGCTCAGTCGTGATTTGGAGATGCCGGTGTTGGACGGGGATGTACAAAGTTGAAAATCACACAACACCAGGTTATAGTCCAACAAGTTTAATTGGAATCACACAAGCTTTCGGAGCACCGCTCCTTCATCAGGTGATAGTGGAGGACACACTTCTAAGACACAGAATTTATAGCAAACATTTACAGTGTGATGTAACTGAAATTATATCTTGAAAAATACCTTGATTGTCTGTTGAGTCTTTCATCTGTTCGAATACCATGATAGTTTCACTTCTTTCATGTGTAAATCACAAAACCTTTGTTAAAAAAACGTGCATTCTCAGGTTAGCTGTGACAGTGAGTGTTAGCTAGACAATATATTTGAAGGTGTTATCCCCCTATGTTCTCTGTCTATGCAATGATGTGTAGATTGATTCTAATCTGAAAAGTGAGATTACAGAGTTTAACATGAATCCATGCAGTTTTTGAGCTCAGAGTTGTACATAAATTCATGCAGTTTTTGAGCAAAATACAATGTAACTCCGCAAGTACAAATTCATCCCACAAAATATATGTGTGCATGTGGCTCTTTATCGGTTTGTATATGTGTGTCTGTGTCTGTCTGGGTTGGGGGCTTGTGAGTGTGAGAGAGAATGTATATGTGTGTGTAGTGATGTAGAGTGTCTTAAGTCTGTGAGGGGGTGCATGTGTGAGTGTGGGAGTGTGTGTGCGTGTCTGGGGTGGGGGTTTTGAGTAACAGTGAGAGAGTGTGTATATGTGTGCATGAGTGTAGAGTGGTCTAAGTCTCTGGGAGAGTGCCGTGTGAGTGTGGGAGTGTGCGTGTCTGTAAGGGTGTGTGTGAGTGTCTGTGTACGTGTCTGTTTACATGTGTGTCCGTATGTATGTGTATGTATAGGAGTGCCTGTGTGTGTGTGTCTAGTGCAATGGTGGTCACCTGTAATGTGACATGAACCCAAGGTCCCGGTTGAGGTCCTCCCTATGTGTATCCAAATTCGCTATCAGCCTCTGCTCGGCCACTTTTCCCTGCTGCCTGTCCTGAAGTCCGTCTTGGAGAAAGGTCACCAGAAAGTCCGAGGTTGAAGATCCTGGACTACTGAAGTATTCCCCAACTGGGAGAGAACACTCCTGTCTGTTGATTGTTGTGCGGTGCCCATTCATCTGTTGTCGTAGCCTTTGCTCGGTTACCCAGTGTTTGTTTAGTGACTGTGATTAATGTCAATCTCCATGGATTCTAATTATTCCAGTGGAGGGTTTCCATCTTTAAATGCTAAATCGGCGCCGTTCAATGTGTTATCCCATAACATGAGCTGGACCACCACCGACAGCTCTGACAGGGATCAGCAGATTTGGAGAGAGGGGGAGGAGAGATCAGAATCTGAGAACATTAGACTGGCATGTTGCAACAATAGACATGAGTTTATCCGATGATGTTTGGTATGTTCCTGCATCTAATTGGTTGTCACTAATATCGCGGATCTATTACGCTCTTCTCAATTTTCAATATTTTTATTATCCTTTCCTGGCTATCTTTGGTGTTCCTGGTAAGTGTCACTGTCCAGATTTTGTTTTCTCTCTATAAACCAGTTATGACTGTATTACTGTTCTTTTATATAGTCTACAGTTCTTGTCACTATTATTTTCCTGTTGAAACTCTTGATCCACATATTCACTCTACAGACCCCTAATAACTACAACAAGGATTGTGTTCAATTACTGTCTCCCTCTCTGCTCTGGCAGTGTTACTCATGGGTCTCTATGTTGACCTACTCAGTTTCAGCGGAGAACTACAATTTATTGTATCATTGCCTTTGTTATTTAAATATTAACAGCATGGAGGTCACTCTCCACTGTTCTGGTTACAAACTCCACTTCCTGCCACTGGTTGCATCTCATCCCTGACCAATATCTGCGGCTGAAGCAGACAAGTCACAACTGTGGGTGATCCCTTTGACCATGAGTTGATTCCTGACATTATTCCCTGACCATTTCTAACTTGAAATACTCACCACTCCAGAATATATCTCACTGGTTTAGTCCATCTGCTGTTTGACCCTTGGGCAATTAAGTACAGTCTTAAGGAAGCCAATAATTTGCTGCTGACACTCCCGGTTTCAAACCTGCCGAAGCAAATCTGATTCGAACTCACACCAAACTCCCATCCATTTGTCATTCATGTGTATGCCGATGTATGTTGCTATTGTGTCTTTGACATTCTCAAACACATTATCTCATCTCTCCATCAAACTTCTCTCGTTCTCTCTCTGTCGATTAACAAAAACCCTGCTAGTTGTTCTTATTTAAAATAATTTCCTCCATGTGCGTTCCTTCACAAACAATGATTTTTGCATTCAACTACGCCTATGGCGCACACACACACGCACAGTCCCTCAGTTTCTGGTGAACACACACACACGCAGCAACCCTTCCCATTGTAGACAGTAATCTGATGCGAGTATAGTTTGCATATGATAGTAAAGTTTGCAATGCTCTCTATGCTGGGCAGATAGTGCAGTTTACTGAGCAACACACAAGCATGATCTGCACAGCTCTCCATGCTGGGCTGTCATCTTGTCCCAGTTTATATTGTTTTGTGGTATTCTGTGAAGCAGATTCAGAACTTGATGGAAACAACCATTCCAGCTGATCTGAAAATGCCTTTATTCGATGTTTTCATTCTTGTCATTTTAATCTCAAAGATCTCACTTCTCCAGTTAGTCCCACTGCCCTGTCTTTTTCCCATATTTCCACAACATCTTTTCAGTTAATTAACTGTCTCTTTCTGTCTTTAATGTGAATCTTTCTGTCCCTCTGTATCTTTCCCTGGCTTTAGCTTTTGGTTCCCTAGTGTATCGGGTGTAATCATTGTGAAGCTGAGAAGCAGTGAAATGGTGTGTGTCAGACTGTTGTTCACTTCCCGCTATGTCCAACGTGATGGTCCATGGACTGGGGTGTTTCAGAAATTATGAGACGCATCCTTGTAACTTGGTCTGTACCTGAATTTGTCCCTCTCAGGTGACTTTGCGATCAGTAGCGCGAGGAAGCCCCTAGAGTAAAGGACCAGGCATCTAAATTGTGTGACAATGCTGACACGTTAAAAAAAAGTTATTTTCTCCTTTGTTTAAATAAGAGATCTTAAAGGCCAAACTGCCTGCTGAAAATGGCTCAAATAAATAACTTACGACACTTTTAGGGTTTTTAATAAATAGTAGTAACAACGGCCTAGTAACTCATCTCCAGCTGCTACTCTCTCTCAAACCTGACTTGATGCTGATTCCTCCTGGCTTGGAGAACTGTATGCAAGAATGCATGTCTGAATGTTCCTTTTGGCCAAGGGGTATGTTTAGGTGATGTTAGTATATTGGAACAGTTCATCTGTAGAAGGTACTGTATCCATTATTCGGTTAAGGTTTCCATAGTTAAATTATTCTAAATTCCTCGTCATTTTGAATGGATTTTCATTAGAGTGTTTAAATACATTGTGTTTTACTTAATGGTGAGTGGTTTGACTAGTAGCATCACATCTGGAACACCCACTTCACATCTACCATCAAAATAAGAAAAGGTTGGCATCGAAGCTACCCTCTTAAACTAGTTTGAGGCAGTCTGGTTGGTCCATATCGCACTGGGAACTCTTGTCTGGTTCTAAATCGATAATACCAAATTGGGTTTAGAATAACAATCCCTACAGTGTGCGAACAGGCCATTCGACCCAACAAGTCCACACCGACCCTCTGAGGAGTAACCTACCCAGACCTTTACCCTATTATTACACATTTACCCCGACAAAGGCACCCAACCCACACATCCCTGAAAACTATGAACAATTTAGCATGACCAATTTACCTGACATGCACATCTTTGGATTGTGGGAGGAAACCAGAGATTCCTGAATAAGCTCCTGCAGACACTGGAGGTTATGCACCGGGAGGCTATTGCGTTCAAAGGTCGAGTATGGTAGCTGTTTGCGTCTTTTGTTCCAGATGTTGAATTCGGTTGGTTTAAACAGTGTTTTGTGTATAAAGATTCTTTCAGTCATTAACATTTTTCTGGGTGTGGAGAAGTGAAGTTGGGGGTTTTACAAAAGGTAATGAAGGCAAAGCTGTACGAATTGACCGACAAGCTGGAGTTGGGGTTGTGTTTGTCTGTGAGAAAATGAGAGATAATTACAGCTATAGCTCGGCAATTACATTTGGTGGAACCGCCATGAGACTCTTTGGAAATGTCTAGAATTGAATTTCAAATGAGGCACTTTGAACATGAGAAGAAATTGAAACAGTTTGAATTATGATGAAAAGTAGAAATAAAAGAAAATGAAAAAAAAATGAAGAAGAAAGAGAGAAAAGAACAGAAGAAGAGCACAGAGATTCAACTTAAAAAGTTAGCAGTTAGAGAGGAAAGTTGACATAGAAGGCGGAGATGAAGGTAGACGGCCAGCGGGATGAGGAGGATAGTAAGGTTGAGCAACCCTATTGTAAGAAATGGTCTAATGTGGTTCTGTTGAAATACATCCAGACATTATCTAAATTTGATGAGAAGGATGGAGAAGCCTTTGGAATTTCATTTGAGCAAGTGATTAAACAAATGCAGTGCTCAGTGACCATGTGAAGTTAGCTGATCCAAACAAAGCTGGTAGGTATTTGCATCCCTATCGGAGGAGGTATCTGGGGATTATGAGGATGTGAAGAAAGCCATCTGAAGTGCATATGAGCTTGTGCCAGAAGCTGACAGACAGCGTTTCAGGAATCTGAAAAAGGGTCCCTGGTTAAACGCACATTGAGTTTGAAAGGACCAAACAAAGTAATTTTGAAAGGTGGTAAGGGTATTAAAAACACAGCAAACATATGACACTCTTAGAGAGATTCTTATTTTGGAGAAGTTCAATAATTTACTTCCTGCAGTCGTGAGAACTCGCGTGGAAGAGCAGAGAGTAACAATGGCAAGATTAGAAACCGAAATGGCTGATGATGATGATTAAGTTCAGAAATCAAAGTTTGGTTTCTGTGAGAGATTGAGAAGTATGTGTGAGATCTTCTTAAAACATGTACCTGTGAGAGTAAGGTTTATTGGCATAGGCCAGGAGTAGCAGGTAAAGAAATTAGAGCATTTAGACGTACAGAAGTATGTTACTCTTTTATGCTGAGACAGAAGGAGCTATGTCATTCAGAAGGACAATTGGAGAGATGAGAAGTGTTCCATTATGTAACGTGTGGTTGGAGTGTCCAGTGGAAACATCAACAGATTTATTCCACAATGGGGAAGGAGGCCTTGAGCTTGGTGTTGGCGTTACAACATTTCAGCATTTAAATTGCGAATAACATATATGAGACAAATTTTTATCACTGATCGTGACCTCTTCAAGATTTTGGAGACGGTTAGGGAGAAAAATACCAGTCTGTTTCGATTGAGCTTATTATTGCTGCCATTCAATTTGAAATTATACAGGTGACAGGGCGAGAAAACCTCCGTTTTGACACGTTCTGGAGACTTGGATGAAGAAAGACAAAGACATTCTGTGGCAGGAGTAAAATGTCTGAAATCCAAACAAGTTGTGAACATTTGTATGCTCACAGTCAATGTGAAGTAAATGCATTTCAGTCTACTAATAGAGGGCAATTAGGAGGTCTAAAATGAATCCACCTTTGTATATTGATGGATTATTTTATTAAAGATGGAGTTGTGAGAATATCACCACTGTATTTTCTCTTGGTTTGCTTTTTAAGAGAGGTTTTAAAGGCAGAGGTGCAGAACTGCTGTCTGAAAGCGCTCCAAGTAAATAACTGAGAAAGCCTTTAGGTTTCATTAAAAAGGTGATAACAATGGACGGGCAGTGGCCAGCTCTCCCAGACCAGGGTTTCTCATTTTGTTTTTAGCTGAAGCATTCAGAAGCTGCTGGAGTTCCCAAAAGGGTTGTAAATTTTATTACAGGATACCTAGCTGATTTTCTCTAAGATCTCTGTTGATGTTGTTTCCCCCTGGATTGGAAAACTGCTGTAAGGATCTGTATTTGAATATATCTTTGTGCCAAGCGGTGTATACCAAGAAGGTACGGTATCTAATGTTTGTGTAAGTGTTCCAATATATAAGCTATCCCAAAATGTTCTTTCCTTTGATTGTATTTTAACTAAAGCATTTGAATAGATTATATTTTGCTTAATGTTGAGTGGTTTGAGCAGTCACAACATATCTGTAAGGCACACTTCCCATCTATATTCAAAATAAGGAAAGGTTTGGGTCTAAGCGGCCTTCTTAAAACATTTTGGGGGGATCTGGTCTGGTCCACAACATTGGTCCCGAGTGGTTTCTGACTGGCTCCTGTAATTGAAAAGTTAGTGGAGGGGCTGGGGATGGTTTTTCTGTAGGTTGTGCTGTGAGCTGCCTCAGACATTCAGGGAGACCTGAGGATTTGTTGACCCAACTCTGTATGGAGCATGGGGACTGTAATAACAACATCTGGGTCTGCAACATGAACACCAAATGGAGCAGAGGCTGCAGAGAGGGGAAGTTCGAAACCACGCAGTGAGTGTGTGTGGGGAAAGGGATCTGCTGTATCCACATTGGGGTTTTCCAGGAACAGCTTCCCAAGCTTCACTTAACCCAGGAGTAGAGTGTGAGGGGACCCTGACTGAACAAGGAGCTGGTAACAGAGCAGTGTCACCTCCTTCAACACGACCTGCAGCTTCACACCAGGGGGAGGATGCTGCTGCCAGTGGGGTCACTGTTTTATTCAGCTTCTATGATCCAGAACTTTCCAGGCAGGACTAGGTGACATATCCATCATCTGCCAGTATCTCAACATCAATGTCACCATTCGGTGATGGAGGATATATTTGGTGGATGAGGTAAATAGATTGTTTCTCCCACAGCAGGGAGCTGCCGGGTGTATCCAGTACAGTGGAATTCCCGATGGTGTACATAGCACCTGCAGAGTATTCATGTCAATGGGGAGATGTAGAGGAACTATAGGAGCTCTCTCTCTATTCATGGTACAGTGTACCCATGCACAGTACATCATGTTGGTGAATACCCACTGTCCTGGCAGCAGTCACGGCCTCTTCATTCAGAAGCAGTCAGCCATTCCCATCGTCATCGGGTCTCCACGTGGAAAGAAATGAATATATCTTGGATAAAGGCCGTCCCCTTGATGCACGTTTCAAAACACCATTCCCACCACCAATCAACCACATCAAAGTATTCCATGTGTACGGAGAGCAATGGGGTCACTTGGAGTGTCTGGGAGCTGACGATCAGGGATGGAGCAAAACTTCCCATGTCTGAACGGATCTGAGTGAACCCCCCAGTCCACAGTTTCATAAAGTCCTGTAATCTCTCTCCATTTCAGTAACATACTGCCTTCCATTATTCCTGTATATGAAATGACAGGTTATATCATGTTAAATTCGACCTGCCAAACTATTATCTATTGTCTTTATCTCTCTGAATCTATTTGCAGACTCTCCACCCTCTCTTGATAATTTAATCTCTTGCTTATCACAGCGACATAACAATTCTTTGAAGAGGTGACAAGTAGGTTAGACCAGGGAAACCCAGTGGATGTGGTCTATCTAGACTTCCAAAAGGCCTTTGATAAGGCTGCTGAGTAAGGTGAGGGCCCATGGTGTTCGAGGTGAGCTACTGGCATGGATTGAGGATTGGCTGTCTGACAGAAGGCAGAGAGTTGGGATAAAAGGTTCTTTTTCGGAATGGCAGCCAGTGACGAGCGGTGTCCCGCAGGGTTCAGTGTTGGGGCCGCAGCTGTTCACGTTATATATTAATGATCTGCATGAAGGTACTGGGGGCATTCTAGCGATGTTTGCCGATGATACGAAGTTAGATGGACAAGCAGGTAGTACTGAAGAAGTGGGGAGGCTGTAGAAGGATCTGGACAGTTTGGGGAGTGGTCCAGGAAATGGCTGATGGAATTCAATGTGAGCAAATGCGAGGTCTTGCACTTTGGAAAAAAGAATACAAGCATGGACTACTTTCTGAACGGTGAGAAATTTCATAAAGCCAAAGTACAAAGGGATCTGGAATTGCTAGTCGAGGAATCTCTAAAGGTAACCATGCATGTTGAGTCCATGGTTAAGAAAGCGAATGCAATGTTGTCAATTATCTCAAGAGGGTTGGAATATTAAAGCAGCGATGTGCTACTGAGGCTTTATAAAGCTCTAGTTACGCCCCATTTGGAGTACTGAGTCCAGTTTTGGGCTCCACACCTCAGGAAGGACATACTGGCACTGGAGCGTGTCCAGCGGAGATTCACATGGATGATCTCTGGAATGGTAGGTCTAACATACGAGGAACGGCTGAGGATCATGGGATTGTATTCATTGGAGTTTAGAAGGTTAAGGGGAGATCTAATAGAAACCTACAAGATAATACATGGCTTGGAAATGATGGACGCTCGGAAATTGTTTCTGTTAGGCGAGGAGACTCGGACCCGTGGGCACAACCTCAGAATTAGAGGGGGTCAATTCAGAACAGAAATGCAGAGACATTTCTTCAGCCAGAGAGTAGTGGGCCTGTGGAATTCATTGCCGCACAGTGCAGTGGAGGCCGGGATGCTAAATGTCTTCAAGGCAGAGATTGACAAATTCTTGATGTCACAAAAAATTAAGGGCTACGGGGAGAATGCGGGTAGTGGAGTTGAAATGCCCACCAGCTATGATTAATGGCGGAGTGGACTCGATGGGCAGAATGGCCTTACTTCCACTCCTATGTCTTATGGCCTCATGGTCTTATGGACATCACCAAATCCAGCATCTGTATATCTCTTCCATCCTCCTGATCATTAATATAGACTGTAAATAGTTGAGAACCCAGCGCTGGTCACTGTGTGACCCTACTGGTTACGTTCTCTCTAACTGATTTATCCTGAGTGCCTGCTTCCTGTGTGATACCAAGTCCTCCCCCATTCCTGGGCAACACAGTCGAAGGGTTGAATTAGAACAAGGAGCATCTGTGGAGTATCCAACCCCTCAATGAGGCTGATGTCAACGCGGCCTCGGTTCCACTTTCCTGCTATCTCTCCATCCTCAAACTCTAGTCTCTTGTTGTAGATTGCGCCACATGAAAAAAATCCACTCCACATCTCACTTTCAATTACTTTTAGCATTTTACAGACCGCAATGAGATCTCCTTTCATTGTTATAAACTCGAGAGTATAGGCCTAAACTGCTCAATTACTCTTCATAAGACAAACACATCAAATATGGAATCAATCTAATGAAGGTCTTCTGAATGGCCTCCAATGGAAAACCTCATTCTGCAGGACACCCAAACTGTACTCCAGTTGAAGCCTCACTAATGCCTTGCATAGCTACACCAACACTCCCTACCTTTCTACTCTATCCTTTTATAAATAAACACTGAAATTATGCTTACATTTCTCATTACTTGCAATACCTGCAGGCAGGTTTTCTGTGATATACCCCGATCCCTCTGCAACTAAGCACTTTGAACTTTCTCTCCATCTAGATAATAATTTGTCTTTCTATTATACTGGCCAACTTGAATAGCCCTATATTTATTCACTTTAATTTTCCTTGCTAAATGTTGGCCCATTCTCCCAACCTATCGATATGTTTTAAACTCTCTGGCATCATCACTCCGAAGTGATTTCCCACCGATGTTAGTGTCATCTGAAAATGTGGCATCTTATTTTCTCTCCCATCAACCGAGTACAGTAATGCTATCGATTGCAAATGCTTGAGGCATGAGAACTGAAATCAATGGCACAAACTGCATTTGTCAAAAGAAAATGACACATTTATTCCACCTGACTACATTTTGTTGTTTAACCAATCCTTCATCCAAGCTAATAAATTACTCCTAACCCCATGTTGTCTGATCTTACCACTTACTCTTTGGAGAAGCGACATATCCGATGCCTTCAGGAAGACTAGATATGTTCCATCTCCAGGATTCCCACTATCCACCTTGTTTGTGACATCTTCAAATAACTCAAGCAAACAATTCAAACACGATTTAGCCTTCGTAAAACCATGTTGACTCTGACGAATTGTGGTTTGAGTTTGCAAATGTCCTGAACAATGGACTCTAAAAAATTTCTTTAAATTACAATAGTTTATTGCTACACTTTACTCCCTAATGTATGCCATTATTACAAGCTCTCCCCTTTTGAAAACCTTTACGTTTTCTTTGAATTCCTATTTAATGGTCACAAGGCATTAAGAGATCTGCTCCAATTGCTGAGTAAGAGCCATGTGTGGCTGAATAGACTCATCATCCTGCTGGTGTACAAACTCGATGGGCTGACGTCTTTCTGGTGTTCCCATTTTGCCATCTCCAAGGCCAGAATGACCTCCTCCTGTTGATGCTTTAGATGATTGGGAGATTATGGAATCTTCCTGTTGCTATGTAACATTTTGAGGGGCTGATGGGTCTTCTCATACTTCTCCATAACAGGTGGAAATACTGAACGGTCTCCTCATGTATCCCGGAGATGGGACCGAGGGACTGATTGGTCTTCTCCTGTTCCCATACAACAGACACGTGTCTAAATTACCTCTTCCTTTCTCATGAAAGAAGTCTCAGATAGTTTTTATCCTATCCAATTCCCTTGCAATAGGTTCGGTGGGTCTGAATGGCCTCCTGTTATCCCAGTGTAACAATCTCCAGTCACTGTGTGACCTCATCCAGTTCCTATGTTACAGACTTGAGGAGGCTAAATGGACTGACCCTGTTGCTGTTTAACAGGATACTGGTGCAGCATGGCCTACTGTTATAGGCTCGAGTGGCTGATTGGCGTCCTTCTGTAAATGTATAGGGGTTGAATAGCCTCGTTCTGTTTTGGTGTAACAGGTTCGAAGGCCTGAATATCCTCCTGTTGTTCTTGTGTAACACGCTGGTGAATAGAATGGATTCCTCCATTATCTGTGTAACTCACTTCACTTGTTAACTCCTTCTGTCAGCTATGTTCAAATAAGATCATCTTTAATTTTTGTAAACTCCAATGGCTACTGGGTCAACCTGATCATCCTTTCGTTATAAGCTAGCATCTTCATTGCAGGAATCAGTTGAGGGAACCATCTCTGAGCTGCTTCCAATATAACAACATCCTTTCTTCATTGAAGACATTAAATCTGTACACACTACTCCAGATGAGCTCTCACTAAGACCCTGTACAGCAGCAACAACACTTTACCAGCCTGCTGTAAAGTTCCCACCAGGTTGGAGCTGTCTCAGCTCTCTGGGCGAATACAGAGCATTATTGGAAGATCATTGTCCTTCTCTACTCCATCAGCATAACGGAAGATCTGGAGAAGTTAAAGTTGAAGAAGATCATAAATGATGGGAGAGATGTCTATCATTAATCTCCCCAGAGCCCACGTCGCTCAGATTCCACAGAATCTAGTAAGGTGGAGCGCAAAAACATCATGGAGGAGCAAACAATGATGGGAGTTATATATCAAAGTGAAAACTGCAATACAAATACTGGACGTGTTATAAAACAGGAAATGGGATATTTACATTTGTGGGTACTTCAGTAATAATGTACTGTTTAAATTAGATCTAAACTGTGTTAACCCAATTGAATGCTAATGCTGGGAAAAATGGATTTCATGACCACGTGTGAGATGGTTTACATTAACATTATGTCGGGAAGCGCGGGCAGCACGGTGGCACAGTGGTTAGCACTGCTGCCTCACAGCGCCTGACACCCGGGTTCAATTCCCGCCTCAGGCGACTGACTGTGTGGAGTTTGCACATTCTCCCCGTGTCTGCGTGGGTTTCCTCCGGGTGCTCCGGTTTCCTCCCACAGTCCAAAGATGTGCAGATCAGGTGAATTGGCCATGCTAAAAATTGCCCGTAGGTTAGGTAAGGGGTAAATGTAGGGGTATGGGTGGGTTGCGCTTCGGCGGGGCGGTGTGGATTTGTTGGGCTGAAGGGCCTGTTTCCACACTGTAAGTAATCTAATCGAGATCAGGTTATTTAGGAATTGGTGTTGAGTGATCATAAGACCTAATTGAAAATTTTGCTATAAAGGACCTTTTGGGAACAGTGAAGGTGTGAGGAGAAAGTGGGGGCGACAGATGCTGGAGATCAGAGTCGAAGAATGCGGTGCTGGCAAAGCACAGTCAGGCAGCATACTAAGGGCACATAAACCGATGTTTTGGGAATAAACCCTTCATCAGGAATGAAGCTTATGGGATAAGGGGGCTGAGAGATAAATGAGAATGGGGTGCAGCGGAGGTAGGTAGTTGGGAATGCGATAGGTAGATGAAGGTGGAGTTGAAAGTGATAGGTGATGAAGGGAAACAGAACTCCTCATCTACTGCATCCATTAAACCCAATGTGATCTTCTCTACATTGGCGAGGCAGGAGGTCAACTTGTGGATCATTTCAGAGAATATCTCTGGGACAGCCACATTGAACAACTCCATCGCCTTGTGGCTGAGCACTTTAACTCCCCTTCCCACTCTGCCAAGGACATGAGGATCCTAGACCTGCTCCATCGCCAAACAGGAGCCACCAGAAGCCTGGAGGAAGAAATCCTCATCTTCGGCCTTGGGACCCTCCAAACACAGGGGATCATAGTGGATCTCCCCATTTCCCCATTTCCCCTAATCCCATCTTATCCCACTCCAAACTTCCAAGTCAGCACCGCCCTTTTGAACGTTCCTATGTGTCCACCTTCCTTCCTATCAATCTGGTCCACCCTCCTCTCTGACTATCTCTTTCAAATCCACCTTTATCCTCCTATTAGATGAAAGGAGGCAGCTTAGAAAAATGCCAAGTGTTGTAGTAAGTCAGTGGATTCAGAGAGATGTAGGACCCAACAAAGGATGACCAAGAAACTGAGAAGAAAATCAAAAGGAGAAAAAGCACGCAAACGAAAGAAAAAGATAAAGACTGCTAAAAAGCGTTTATCAATGTATGAAAATAATAATAAAAACAAGATCAAATGTGGAACAGTTGGTGCGCGTTCAGGATAATATATTGCAGAGAACAGAGAAATCGCAGGGAAAAGAAACAGTTTCTTTGTGTCTATCTTCATGGAAGAATGTCCAGAAATTCTTCCAGAAATACCAAGTGACCATGGGACTTGTGTAAGTAAAGTCTAAGATCATTCTTATCAATGTTGGGGTCATCTTTGTAAAGAAAGCTGGATTGAGTATTTATAAATCTGACAGACTAGATGAACTTCATACAAGAATTTCAGGGGAAGCAGCAAAAGACATGTTGATTGCAACGCGGATTTTCACTTTATTTTCCGACACATTCCCGAAAGGTATTTAGCCAATCTTGACAAGGCAAAGGTTATAAATATTATCCAACAGTTTAAGAAAGGATGAAGATCGAGAGTGGAGAACTACAGACCAGTAGCTTATTATCCGCAGTCGGGTGTCTGTTGGACTCGATTACAAAGAATATGCTACTAGATATATAGAATGTAATAATATAACTGGGGAGTATGGTAATGTATCGGTGAAAGGAAAACCAGAAGTGGAAAACATTGTTTTCAATGGTTTGAAGATTATTATTGTGGACATAGGCAAAGAAGAACCATTGGTAACGTATAGTTGGATATTCATGAGCTTTTTTGAAAGGACTCACAAGGTAAGCTCGTGAGAAAAGTTAAAGCAAGAGGTATTGGGAAGAACATATGCAAATGGGAAAGTAGAAATTAGGTTTACATTCATGTGAATGTAATTGGAATATAGAGGATGTAGTGCACCAGTTGAATCGAGTGTTCATGAGACTACACTTAGTGTATTGTGTATCGTTCAGAGTCCCAATCTAAGAAAGAATGTATTGACTACAGAGGAACTGCAAATGGTATCATCCAGAATAATCCCTAAAATGGCAAGATTGTCTGATGTGGAAACTCAGCCTGTGATCTCGAGTTTCAAAACATGAGAGGTGATTGCAGTGAATCTTAGAAACATAGGGGGGACTGAATAACAGAGGGACATGGAGAAAGACATGTCAGCGAGATCAGGGAGAATCCCACGATATTCTGTACGAACAAGTAGAACAGAATAATCAGCAGTTAGTGTCCATTAGGAAACAAAGGGGCAATCTGTGTGTCAAGCTGGAGAACATTGATGGATTGTTACATGAGACCTTCACATCTATTTTACTTGGGAGAAGGAGGAGGCAGGTAAAGAATTCACGAAGATGGATGGGGAAGCTCTTGAACAGATTGATGTAAAATACGAGAAAGAACTTGAGGCTTTGTTCTGTATAAATTTGGACCAATCTCCATGTCGGAATGAGTTGTATTACAGGCGGCTGCTGAGGTCAAGGGACGAAAGAGCCTGCCTGAATATTTTAATTACAATCTGACCATAGGGGAGGTGCCAGAGGACTGGAGAACTGCTAATACGATTCCACTTCACAGTAAGGGTGGGAGAGATAGACCAGGTAACTATAGATTAGCGAGTATTAGATCACTGTTAAGGAAACTACTGGAGAAAATAGGGAAGGAGAAAATTGAACTCCAATCAGAGTCGCAAGGTTTGATCAGGGATAATTATCATGACTTTATCAGAAGGAAGTCACATCCAATGGCTTTGATTGAATTAGTTTGAGGAGATCAATTGTTTAGTTTTGTAGGAAGGCCTTTGACAAACGTCCATCTGGGAAACTGAAAAAATAATGCAAAATCTCACAATATGATGGATAACTTGACAAATTACAACGAACATTGACTTACTATCAGGAGACAGCGGGTGGTGGGAGAAGGCTGTTTGTGTACCTGGAGACCAGTGTCCCCTGACGTACCACAGGGATCAGTGCTGTGTCCCTTATTATTTGTGTTATTCATAAAAAAAAACAATGTGAATGTGGAGGGGCTAGATGTAAATTGGTGGAGAAGTGATAAGTAAGTGTATGTTCGACATAAAGATTGTCTGGGAGGTTCGCAGTGAGGAGGAAGGCCTTACGTTACAGGAAGATGCAGATGGAATGGTCAGATGAGCAGACCAATGACAGATAGAATATAACCTTGATAAATATTAGGTGATGCACTTTGGGAGAACGAACCAGGCAGGGAGGACTCAATGAATGGCAGCACACTGGGAACCTCAGAGTGTGCTTCTCCACACATCCCTGAATGCGACTGGACAGGTTAATGGACTAGTTCAGAATTGGATCTTTGGTGTTGTGTTTCCTAATCAGGGCGTAGATTATAGGAGCAATACAGGGCTTTGGTTCGGCCAAAATGGAGTACTGAATGTAGTGCTGGGAGCCACATTCCAGGAAGGATGTGATTGTATTGGAGAGGGTGCAGAGGTGACTCACCAGGATGTTTCCTGGGATGGAGCATATCAGCTATGGAGAGAGGCTGGATAAGCTCGGGTTGTTTACTTTGGAGCAGAGAAAGCTGAGGGGGCCATGATTCAGAAGGATAAGATTATGAGCGACACGGACAGGATGGATAGACAGCAGCTGTTCCTTTTAGTCAGTGTGTCAAGAACAAGCCAGGATACTTTTAAAGTGAAAACTTTGAGGTTCAGAGAGGATTTAAACTTTTTTTCACCTCGAGGGTATTGTGTTCTGGGATTACTTCCTGAGAGGGGAATTATCACGGGTAAACTCACAATCGTTAAAAAGTACTTGGACGAGCAATTGGAAGTGCAATAACATTCCAGGCTATTGGCCTGCTGTAGGAAAGTGGAGCTAATATAGATCGTGCTGAATTTCTGTTGGCACAGAGTCTATGCCCCTGTGAGTGTATGGTGTGGAAGGTCAATTATTGAGCGGTTTAAGGCAGGAATTGAGAGTTTCTGAAGAGTATATTCACAAGGGTTATAAGAGTGAACTGTAATAACTTGATACATCATGTCAATGTGAGAAATATGAGAAAACAAGTGCAGTTTCCTTACAGGCTGAAAACAGAGAATGGAGAATGGAGAACAGGGAAATGGCAGAACTATGAAGCCACTATTTCAGTTCTGTCTTCACAGAACGTTCTATCAATACAAGGAAAACCAAGTCTGGTGTGGGAAAATGGTAGAGTACATGGAACATAGAACATAGTAAGGAAATGGTTTAGGAGAAATTATTGGGACTGAAAGCAATGCTCATAGATAACACTAACATAGATTTTTGAAATGGGAATTATGTTTGAGAAACAGACTGGGAGACAAATGAAAGAGAAGCAATGGATGTAAATCATATGGATTTTTAGAACAAGTTTGGTCAAGCTCCAAGTCCAGTTTACAAAATCAAATCTGAGTGGATTGGTGCTAATGTATGGCCATGTTTCTAGAATAGGACAGCTGGCAGGAAACAGTGAGTATAAATAAACAGACTCGTTAAGCAACAGCCTGACATTGTCTGAACGGCATGATTCTGTAAGGTATAAGTCCTTCCACATCGAGTCAAGAAACGTTGGGGACAATTAAACAATTCACTGGAGGAAGAGATTCCACAAATAACTCATGCCTCCATGATGGGAGAGCCCAGCACTTCAGTGTATAAGATAAGGCTGATTCATTTGTAACAATCTTCGGTCAGAATTGCTGAGTGGATGATCCATTTCAGACTATATCCCAGACTACACATCACCTTCCCTGGATATCTCCTGTCTCATCAGCAGGCGGCACATTGGGATACGTTTGGAGGGGAATTGCTCTTGGAGTCCTCAACAGTGACTCTGTATCCCATGAAGTCTCATGGCATTAGTTTGTTCATGGGAAAGGAAACCTCCTGATGATTACCATGCACCAGCCTCTTTCAACTGATGAAGCAATACTCCTCCATGCTGACCAACACTTGTAAGAAGCACTGGGGGTAGCACCTGCGCAAGATGTAGTCTGGTTGGAGGGTTTCAATGTCCACCTCCAAGAGTATCTCAGCTACAGCATTAATGATCGAGCTGGCCGGTTCCTAAAGGATACACCTGCTAGACTGGTTCTGCGGCAGGTGGTGAAGGAACCAACAAGAGGAAATAACTTACTTGACCACAGCCTTACTAATATGCCAGTTACAGAAGTATCTGTCCGTGACAGTATCGATAAGAGTGACCACTGCATAGTCATTGTGGAGACAAAGTCACACCTGCACATTGAGAATCACATCCATCATTTTGGGTGGTACTATCACGGTGCTAAATAGGACAGACTTTGAACAGATCTAGCAGTTCAAGTCTGGGTGTCCATAAGGTACTGTGGTTCATCTATAGGAGCAGAATTGTACACCCACACAAACTCATGGCCTGGCGTATCCCCCTCACAACAATTACCATCATTCCAGAGGATCAACCTTGGTTCAATGGATGGGCAGGCTGGCAGGAGCAGCACCAGGCATACCTGAAAATGAGGTGTCAGCCTGATGAAGCCACCAAACAGGACAAATTGTGCACCGAACAGCATAAGCAGTAAGTGATAGACAGAGTTAAGTGATCTCACAAGCAACGGATCAGATCAAAGCTCTGCAGTCCTTCCACATCTAATTGAGAAATGTTGCAGACAATGAAACAATTCACTGGAGGAAGAGATTCCACAAATAACCCCTTCCTCCATGATGGAAGAGCCCAGCACCTCAGTGTATAAGATAAGGCTGATGCATTCGCAACAACCTTCAGTCAGAAGTGCTGAGTGGATGATCCATCTCAGCCTACTCCAGTGGTCCTCAGCAATTCAGTTACCAGTCATCAACCAATTTGATTCAGTCCACGCGATATACAGAAACGGTTGGAGATACTGGATACTCCATAGGGTCCATACTCTGACAGCATTCTGGCAATAGTACTGAAAACTTGTGCTCCAGAACTTGCCACTCCCCTAGCCAAACTGTTTCAAGACAGTTACAACAATGGCTTTTCCCGATTACGTGGAAAATTAACCAAGTATCTCATGTATACAAAAAGCAGAACAAATCCAATCGGGCCAATTACCACCCCATCAGTCGACTCTCGATCATTAGTAAAGTGGTGGAAGGTGTCAGTGCTTTGAATCAGCACCTGCTCAGCAATACCCTGGTCAATGACGCCCAGTTTGGACACCACCAGGGCCACTCAGCTCCTGACGTTATTACCGTGGTTCAAACATGGACAAAAGAGCTGAATTCGAGTGGTGGGGTGAGAGTGATAGTTTTTAAATCAAGGCAGACTTCGACCAAGTGTGGTATCAAGGGGCTTTAGCAACACTGGAATCAATGGGTATCAGGGGCAAACTCCCCACTGGTTAGATTCATACCTGACACGTAGGAAGACGGTCATGGTTGATGAAGGTCAGTCAACTCAGCTCCAAGTCTGTAGGAGTCCCTCGAGCAGTGGCCGAAAACTTCTTCAGGGCTGCTTCATCAATGACCTTCCCTCCATTTTAAGGTCAGAAGTGGGGATGTTCGCTAATGATTGTACAATGTTCTGCAACATTTGTGGCTCCTCAGATACTTAAGCAGTCCATGTTCAAATGCGACAAGATCTGGACAGTATCCAGGCTAACAAGTGGCAAGTAATATTCAGGCCACACAAATGCCAGATCGTGACCATCACCAATAAAATACAATCTAACCTGCCCCTTGGCATTCAATTGTGTTACTATCACTGAATCCCCCAGTATCAAGTCCTAGTGGGTAATCATTGCTGAGAAACTCACTGGTCTCGCCACATAAACACAGTAACGACAAGAGCAGATCAGAAGGTAGGAATACTGCGGCGAGTAACTCACATCTTAACTTCCAAAAGTCTGTCCATCTTCTACAATGCATAAGTCAGAAGTGTGATAGACGACTCCCAATTTGCCTGGATGAGTGCAGCTTTATACCATCTAGGACATAGCAACCAGTTTGATTGTCCCTTCATCCACAATGCTCCACCATCAACGCTCAGCAGCAGCAGCAGTGTTTTACTCTCTACATGCTGCAATGAAATTATTCACCAAAGATCCTCAGAGACCATCTTCCCAATCACAACTACGTCTATCTAGAAGGACAACGTCTGCAGATGTATGGAAAAAACATCATCTTTAGGTTCCCCTCCAAACCATTCACCACCCTGACTTGGAAATATATCACCGCTCCTTCACAGTCGCTGGATCAGAATCCTGGAATTCCCTCCATAATGGCATTGGAGGTCAACCACAGCAGGTGGACTGCAGCGTTCAACAAGGCAGCTCACCACCACCTTCTCAAGGGCAACTAGGGACAGGCAATAAATGCTGGCCCAGGCAGTGACACCCAGATTCACGAAATACATAAATACAATTTAACAGAGGACAGTTGCTGAGGTGTCGCAGGGATCGGTGCTTGGGGCCCAGCTGTTCACAATACCCATTAAACATTGGGTTGCTGGAATCAGATACAATATATCCCAGCCTGCCGACAGCACTAACGGATGTGGGATTGTGAGTGGGTGAGGAGGATGTAAAAAAGCACCGAGAAGACGAAGACAAGTGGAGTGAATGGGTAAATACGTGACAGAGGGAGAACAATGTGGATAGAGGTGATGGTGTGCCCTTTGGTGGTAACGATAACTTGGCAGCCTATCATTTGAAAGGGATTGGTTGAAACATGTTGATCTACAAAGGGACATATGCGCCTGATTGTTGTTTCCTTCTGCATGAACCTCTGAGGTCCCTGCAGCGCAGTGAGTTCTGTAACCAGAAGTCAATACTGGGCATGGCATTGGCACGCTGCCCAGTGTACACAGACCCACCAAGTGGGGAGCTATAACACGGAAAAGGATCTGCATCTCCTTGTACACCAGTCACTGAAAGCAATATTGCAGAAACAGAAAGCAGTGAGGAAGATAAATGGTGTGTTAACCTTCATTTCAGGGGGATGAAAGTCCAGGAGAAAGGGTGTCTTTCTGCAGCTGTAAGGCCCTTGGAGAGATCCCATCTCGAACATTGTGCAGTATTGTGCGCAGGTTTAGTTTCCTTACCTAATAAAGGACAAACCTGACATTGATGGAGAGCAGTGAAGGATGACCAGACTCGTCTCTGGGATGACGGGCTTGTTTTGGGAGCAGAGTTTGGGAGACTGGGCCAGTATTCCATGGGGTTTAGGAAATGATTGGACATCTCAGTGGAATATACAAAACTCTGACAGGGTGAGACAGATTGGAAGCAGGGATGATAATTCCCCTGGATGGGACGTCTAAAACAAGGGGCCACAGTATTAGGTACAAGCAGGTCACTCTGCATTGAAATGAGAATAACTGGCTGCACTCATTGACTGGTGAACCTGGGGAATTCGCTCGCACCTTGAAACCAAGAGACTGATTATAAATAAGGATTTAGAAACAGTAAAGGGATGGTGGGAGAGCAGGAGTACGGTGTGGAAATGAAGGGCCAACCATCATTTCATTGAATTGGTTAGCAAACTCGATGGACCAAACGTATTACTGCACCGCCTATTATATAGTTTCTCAAGGTTACTCACATTAACGGATATGTATATCGTGTCGGGTAAGTGCATTGAGGAGATTTTTTTCATGAACTAGAATGTGGGAGGCTCAATGTGTTGTATGACCTACTCTTTTCCTGCTGTTTCTGTGCAGTCAGTGTGAAAGCTCTGTAAACGTTGTCAAAAGCACTCAGGTGTTAGGAAGGAGGTCTCTGCAGGGTCGACGGGACTGTGTTCCCATTCCCTTTTCCGTCACTAATGCTGAGACCGGATGTTCTGTCCGGTTTCATCCTTTCAGACCTCGGAGTAGTTTGATACAAATGAGTGCCCTTGCTTGGCCGTTTCAGAGACCATTAAAATGTTCATCACATGTCAGGGTCTTTGGAGTCAGTTTTAGGCCAGCCCAGGAAATCACCGGAGCTTCACTTCCTAAAAGTACATTGGAGAAGGAAATTCTGTTTACAATCGATATTGGCTTCAACGTCACTATTACTGATCCTAGATTTTAGATCTCGATATTTTATTAATTGTTTTTAACTTCCACCCGCTGCCAGAGTATTACCCTGGTCTGGATCAGGAATCCAGTGAAATTTCCACAACACTATCTCCACATGGGGATCTATCGGAAACCACACTGAGCAGGTTGTTTCTGTGCTGCTTGACATCTCTGTCAAAAAGAACTCCCACCAATTTGACTGTCGTGATGGGACCGAGGGGGTGATAATTGGTCAGATTGTAATAATTCCCCTCTTAGGGGACTGGACATAGCTGAGTAATTATCCACATTGCCAGGGAGATGTTAGAGTTGGAGTTGGACTGAAACAGCTTCCCCAGGGACACGGCTTGTTGTGCAGCACAAGGCTTCAGCCCTGTTGCAGGAATGGAGTCAGGACCCATTGCCTTTGTTGTATCTATTGTGTTCAGCTGTTTCTTCCTCTCACATGCAGCCAATCGAATTAGTTGAAGACTGGCATCTGTGATTTTGTGGGCATCATGATGAGGGTGAGGTGTATCATCGACTCAACACTTCTGGCAGAGGATGGTGCAGATAAAACATCCTTCTCTTTTACACTGATGTGCATGTGTATTCCATTATTTAGGATGGGGATGTTTGTGGAGCCCTCGCCTCCAGTCATTTGTTTAATCGTCCATCACCATTTATGACTGAACGTGACAGGACTGCAGATCTTCGATCAGATCTGTTGGTCAAGTACGGTAGCTTGAATGAGTTAGCATCAGGTTAAGGTTCATGTGATTCTGACTCTATCATGTTCACCCACACTCGTCACCGAGCCATAGATGGTGTTGCTGGTAATGACAGACTGAGGTGTCATCCTGGCAAAAATTACAGGTTGTGGTTGAATGCTGTTCTGCCTCTCCTGCTGTGGTCTACAGCAATACATGAATACGCAGTTCGAGCTGCAATATCTGCAATGCAATTCTACTGTCTGTTCCCCAATTCTCACTGAGACCCATTCACCCATCAGCCCTGCACTCAGTGACCTAACCTGGTTTCTGATGTGGAAATAATTCCATTTTCAAACTCTCATTCTGCTGAGGGTCTGTCTCCCTGGGTCATGCTTCCAATCTGACACATTCCGCAAAAGAATTTAACTGATCTTAATTCAAATGTTTAATTCACCTGAATCTTTTTCCTTGAGAAATACCATCTTCTGTGTTTGAAGTGAATGTGTTTCCTCTGTTTCTCTCCTTGACCACGATTAAGAGCTCTGTAGTGTCAGTGATGCCAGCCTTATGTAGTTTCAGAGCCAATGAATTCTCTGAATTCCCAATATTCTTCACCACATTGTATGTTTTCTCTATTGGTTTGATGCCTTGTAACTCATGGCTGCCTTGTCCTCCCATGAGTATGTTTCATCTTCTTGGGGTTGCATTTCTGGTATTATCTTCCGAATTATCCACACAAACTTCTGCTGTTGCTGCTCCATGGTCTTTCCTGCTCAGCTCCCCTTCAAATTAACTTTGGCTAGCTCCTCCCGCATGTCTTTGTAGTTACATTGCTTAATTATAACCACATTACATCTTAAAGAAAGCAGTGCCTATAAAATGAAAGAAGGAGTTTTGAGAGATGGGCCACGAAGAATGACTGGTGGATTTCGTAACTATATACAAAGGGAGAATGAGAGAGAGAGAGGATACAGATATGGAGATGTGGAAAATGAGAAAACTATATTATCGAAAGAAGTAGATATACTTCCCTCAACATTTTGGCAATTCCTGTGTGCTGTTGTCCTTTGTACAGTGCACGTACAACAGAGCAATATGTTCAAATGCTGGGCCTGATGCCATAACTTTTTTCTCCAACAATATGACAGACACTAGCTTTGGAAAGAACCGAGCAGGCCAACATATTTAATTCCTGGTAGAAAGAGGATTAACTGAAATAAGTTGGGAAACCAGAACCAAGAATTTCTAACACACATCCTGATAAGAATGAGAGACTAGCGTTGGGAATCCCAGAAAAGGGGGAACGTTGAGAAAAAGGGAAGCTATCACTTCAGATGAGGATCAAATAATGTTTTAATGCTTTATAAATTTTATACATCGTGTGCATCATCTTTCGTTAACTGTGTCTCCGTTGTTCATTCAGAATGTGTTGTACACATATGAACAATCTTCCTTATCTGAACACACACTGATTAAACAGTGTAGAAAAAACATTTTTCCTCCATTTCAGACTGTCCTGTTGTCGTGCTAGCGGGATATATGAACAGCAACTGGCTACCAAAAGACATGACCCACTCTCACTAGTTTCCATACATATAGACAAAGAAGGACACCACGTTGACTGTGACAACACACACTTCCAAGGACAAAGCCATGCACGAAAGTTCTTAGAAGCATGACATTCTAGCCAGAAGTACATCAATAAACACATCAATTTAGATTCTATCTACCTTCCCTTGAACAAAAAACTGGAAATGACATCACGCAACTTAAGAAACCAAGACCTAGAAATAGAAAGATGAGACATACCACCAGTGCGTCACCAGACACTCTCACTGATGATGTTACCTAGTCATGGTGACGAAACATCTGAAAACAAACCTTCAAGCTCAGCGAGTTAACATACATACTTATAAATGGTTATTTTTTGTCTTAATCGTGGAATTTGGAACTTCTCTGTCACTCATGTTTTAACAGAGTATGAGGCGAGGTGAGCTTTTCTGGGTGTGGTCTTAATTAACAGGGGGGTTCAACATCGACATCATAACAGTTTGAGGGCTTGTCGTATGGGATTTGAACAGATTTGGGGTACAAAAGGTCCCAGCAGATTCCATAAATTGGCAGTTAGTGACCTAGATCTTCAAATAAAACAGGTGACAAAATTCATTTAATTTTGTTTCCTTGTGGTTGGTTAATTGAAAAGAAATGGCTTTTAAAATTACTAAACAGGTTCTGAGGTTTGAAGATGGTACCCAAATTTGCCAAGAAAGTGTAGAACGACAAAGGAAGGGCATACTTTTAGAATTAACATGTAGATTAGAATTGTGTTTCACCAGAGACAAAAGGAAAGCTGTCATCATAATCGAGTTGGTCAATCACTTTGATGTATCAGAGAAGCAGACAACTGCAGTCGAGTTCAAACAAAACTTAAATTGCAAATATGACAACTGCAGTTAGAAGATAAAGAGAGAGGCTGAAAGAGAGAGAAGTTAGAGAAAGAGAAAGAAAGGAAAAAGGAAGAGAGGGAGAAATTGAAATTCAGAAGTTTGGAATTAGATAAGAAAGTTAAATTAGCAGGATGAAGATGAAGGGAGAATGTAGGGATGTATACAACTATGTTGATACATTGCCATATTTCGGTGTGAAAAATGCCAAAACCGTTTTTATTTCATTTGCGAAATTTGCTCCGCAGATGGCATGTCCAGTGAACCTGTGGGTAATGCTAGTTCAGACTAAGCTGGTGGGTACAGCTTGAGAGGTATGTGAAGTGCTGTCACATGAGGGAGCAAGAGATTATGCAGATGTCAAACAGGCTGTTTTGAGTGCTGATGAATTGGTACTAGAAGAATATAGACAGCGGTTCAGAAATATAGAGACAGAACCAGGTCAGATATATATTGAATTTGAAAGAATTAAACACAGTCATTTTTATAGATGGGTGCAGGCCTTAAAAATGGATCAAACCTGTGAGGCTCGAAGGGAGATTATTCTGCTGGAGGAGTTGAAAGACTCACTTCCAGAGAAGGTAAGAATTCATGTGAATGAACAGAAAGTTCAAGAAGTGAGAAGCACGGCAGAAATGGCAGGTAAATATGCATTGTGGCATGTGATGAAATTTAGCTTCTGGGAGGATTTTCATCCTGTGAGGGATAGAAATTGGGAGAAGGGGAGATCCTACGCTAGAAAACATAGAGAAAGGCACACTGGCAATAGTTTACCACAGGTGAAAAAACAAGTCCAAGGAGTTGAAAGGAAGTGAAAGGCCTCAGGTGTTCTTAAAATTGCGTATAAAAAAAACGGATGGTTTAAGAGGGGCACTATGAAAAGTTGTTTCACTGCAGTAAGCTGGGAAACACAGTGCTGGGCATTCAAGGAAGACACTTTGGGAAAAAATGTTATAAAGGAGTTTAAGCCAGTGACATTGGTGAACCTCGTAAAGGAGACCCCAAGTGGAGCCGAGGAGCTGCAGGAGAGTGCACTGACTAGGCAGGGGCTGGGAATGGAGTCAGTGCCTGATCTCTATAAAGAATTCGCCTCCGTAGATAAACCTTAATAAGGAAAACCGGGATGTGGGGGGAGGACAAGTAGTTATAATTTTCCAAGATACGGGATCTGCTCAGTCTCTAATAGTTGAGAAGTAAGGGGCCGGAAAGGCACAACAGATCAGGCAGCATTAGAAGAGCAGGACAATCGACACATCAGGCATAAACCTATCGTCAGGAATGTGGCGGGGGGACAAGGGGCTAAAATATAATAGGAGGGTACGGGCTGGGCTGATGGGAGGGTCACTGGGAGGACGTTAGGAAGATATAGATGGGAGTGATTGCGAAATGTTGGAGGGGAGGGTGGAGTGGATAGGTGGGAAGGAAGATGGACAGTTAGCACAGTTCAAGAGGGCAGAGCTAAGTCGAACGGTTGGATCTGGGTTGAGGCTGGGGAAGGGGATTACTAAGTTTGCAGATGACACTAAAGGAAGTGGGAGCATGGTCAGTGAGGAAGTTTATCAGAAATTGCAGCAGGACCTTAATCAGGTGGGGAAGTGGGCCGAGAAATGGCAAATGGAATTTAATATAGAAGTGTGAGGTCTTGCATTTTGGAAACTCAAATCAAGGTAGGAGTTTCATGGTGAATGGGAGGGTCTTAAGGGGTGTAGTGGGCAGAGAGACCTTGATGTTCAGGTGCACACGGTTCTCAAAGAGTGGAGTCACAGGTAGACAGGACAGTGAAGAAGTCTTTTGGCACATTGGCCTTCATCAGGCAGGATATTGAGTCTAGAAGTTGGGAATTTATATTGCAGTTACACAGGACTTTGGTAAGGCCGCACTTGGAGTATTGTGTTCACTTTTGTCATCTTGTTATAGGGAGGATGCTATTAAATTAGAAAGAGTGCAGCAGAAATTTACAAGGACGTTGCCAGGACCCACTTCCGCCCTACATTGAGAACACCAGGCTGTTTTCTCGGAGATGGAAGGTGCCTTCTTGTGACTTTGCACAAGACATATGGCTTCCCACCTCAACACTAGAAGACCACGTTAAAGTCCCACGTGTGTATCATAAGCAATGGAGCCAGGAGGTACAACGAGGACCAGTCTGTCTGTGCAGCCTCTGCTCCACTTGTGCATCATATTACAGCATCAATTAGGAGACAGTGAGGACTGCCAATGCTGGAGATTGGAGTAGAGAGACGATTGCTGGAAAAGCACAGCAGGTCAGGCAGCATCCAAGAAACAGGAGAATCAACGTTTTGGGCATAAGCAGTTCATCAGGAATCATCATCAACTACCTCATTCTGTGCCTGTGTAAGTGTATTGAGGGGGGAATGGCCTCCTCCTGTTCCTGCCTAAATGGCTCAAGGGGATGAATGGCCTCCCATTGTTGCTGTAGGAGTGATGCAACGGGCTGAATGGCCTCATCCTGTTGCTGTGTAAGTGACTCAAGGGACTGACTGGCTTCTTCCTTGTCCGATTGGACAGGGCGAAGGGCCTGACTGGGTTACCCCTGGTTCCTGTTTGACACCTCGATGTACTGACAAGTGTGATGATGTTGCAGCTTTAAGGGGTTATTTTGTCCTGGTTAATTTGAAGAGAGATACTGAATGATTATTACCAAGCTGGCTAGTTCAGGTCACTTGGATAAACAGAGAGGGAGACCTTTATTTTAATGCAGCCTGAATGGGTGTGGCCAGCTCTCACAAATTACGATCTCTGGGTTTTGGTTTCTTGGCAACATCAGAAACTATTGGGGTCTCCATAGAGTTGGAAGCTTCAGTGACTATGTCCTGGCTGCTACTCTCTCTGAATTTTCTCTTGGTGCTAATTCCTGGATGAGAGAAATCTTTGTGACAATCTGTGTCTGAATTTTCCTTTCTGCCAGGGGCTGTGTTTATGGGATTTTCCTATATTGGTTCAGTTCATTAGTAATAGTTCCTAGATCTATTATTCTGTCAACTTGTCTAATAGAATTACGTTATTCTAAATTCCTCTTTCTTTGCTTTCATTTTATCTTCCGTGTTTAAATAAATAGTGTTTAGCTTCACACCAAGTAGTTTGAAGTGTCACATTGCATCTGAACAGTCACTTTATATTCCCTTTAAAATAAAAAAAATAGAGTCTAGGTTACCACCTTCCAATATTTTCGAGGGGCTCTGGTGTGTCCCATCACACTAGACTCCTTCTCTTCCTGAGTAATAGGCTGGAGGCACTGAATGGGCCCACCCTGTTCTTCTCCAATAATGTCAATGGGCTGAATGGCTTTCTCATATTCCTGTGAAACCAGCGTGAGTTGCTGAATGAACTCTATTTCACTGTGGCAATGTGCAGTGTCAGGCAGTGCTGGTAGATGAATGTTACTGACACTTTAACAGCACAAGTCTCAATGGAGTCTGGGTCTTGCTGCACATTGACACAGACCAGTTCAGGAGCTGACGGGGGTACAAAATGTTCTGAACATTGTGGAATCTTCAGTGACCATCCCCACTTCTGATCTTATGGTGGGGAGGGTGCGGGCGGGGAGACATTGATGAAGCCGCTGAAGCTATTTGTGTAGTGGAAGCTACCCTGAGGATCTCCCACAGAGCTGACCCAGAACTGAGATGATGAGCATCTTCCTTTGTGCCATGTTTGATTCCAAACACTGGAGAGTTTACTCTGATTCCCATTAAGTCCAGTTTTGTTCGGCTCCTTGATGTCAACAGAAGCCAACCACTGCCTTGATATCAGGGCCAGTCATTTGTACCTGAACCCTTGTCTCAACCTCTTTTGTTCATATCAATAAACCATGATATAGGAGCAGCAAGTGTTTTCTTCAAACAGGTGGGATTGAATGTCAGGATTTCTCTTCTCATGAGTGTTCGGGGAACTAGATGACTGAAAGTATTTGAAGAGGTGGTAGACGGATATTGACTCATCAGAGAGGTGAGAGCTATGAGGAATTGGGCATTAAAGAGGATTTCAGACCGAGAGCAGATCAGTCATGATCTTAGTGAAGGTGAAGGAAGACCTGTTCCTGTTTCTGATGTTCTCCCATTCTGTTTTTGGAAAGTTAGTGGGTGTTATTTTTATGAATGTTATGTTATTGAATATTGCAGTCAGGAAGAACAGATGATTTTGTGAGCCATCTCTGGGTGAGGTATGGGGGCTGTATTCACAGTGAATCTGGGTCTCCAACATGACCAACAAATGAAGCACTAGTTGCAGAGAGGGGAAACTCTGTGAAGAGAGATGAGGGGTCTCCTTCATAACCGTGCCTGGATTTTCCAATTACATTTCCCCAATCACTTCAAATCGTGTGTGAGTGTTGAGAGGCTGAATTGTCTCCTCTGTTTCTGTGAACCAGGTTACAGCAGTAAGTGGCCTCTAACTGTTCCTGTCCAGCAGGTTTCAGGGGCAGAATGGAACACAAAAACATGGGACTGAGGAGCAGGAGTGGGTCATTAGATACTTTGAGCCTTCTCCACCAGGCACTAAGATTGTGGCTGATCAGGTTGGGGTGTCAGCCCCACTTTCCTGTCTGCATCCCATTATGCATGACTCACTTCTCTTTCAAATATTTAACAAATGCAGCTTTCAATCAATGTGAACATAGAGACACGATAAACTTCCAGTGAAGAGAGGTCTGACTTGAATGGTCCTTTCAGAATTATTCGTCATCCTTCTCGTAGAATCAGAGAGTCATGCAGAACAGAAACAGACGCGTTAGTCCAATCTGTTCACTCCGATCAGGTAACAAATCTGATCCAGTCCTATTTGCCAGCAATATCCCTCCTCTTTCCGATGTTTTTTAAATGTGCGATTGTAACCGCCTTCAGCACTTCCTCTGACAGCACTTTCTGTACACACACCACTCTCTGTGTGAAACATTTATCTTCAGGTCCCTTCTAAATCATTCGCCCTCCCGTCTTCAGCCTATGCCCTCTTGTTCTGGACTCCCCTGTCCTGGGGAGCAGAACATGGCTATTCAGAATATCCATGCCCCTGATGGTTTTATGAAACTCTATAATGTCACCCCTCAGCCTCTGACACTCCAGGAGAAAGCACCTCAACCTAATCAACCTCTCCATGAAGCTCAAACTACCAGACCTGGAACATCTGTGTGTAAATCATTTCTGCAGAAACCCGAGTTGTACGCAGTATTCTTAAAGTGGCCTCACCAACATCCTGTACAGATACAACATGCCACCACAACCCCTATATTCAATGCTCTGACTAATTACGGCAAATGTGCCAAATGTGTTCTGCACCACTGTGTCTACCTGCGACTCCACTTTCAAATAGCAATGTACCTGCATCCCTAGGTCCCATTGTTCCACAACACTCCCCAGGACCTTACCATTAAGAGTATAATTTCTGCCCTGGTTTGTGTTCACAAAATGCAAAACCTCGTATTTATCTAAATTAAACTTCATCTGTCACTCCTTGCCCCTTTGTCCCATCTAATGGTGGTCTCGTTGTTCTCTGAGATAATCTACTACACCACCTTTCTGATGTAATCTGTAAACTTACTAACTATGGCCCCAATATTCACATCTAAATCCTTTACATAAATGATGAAATGCAGTGAACTCAGTACTGATTATTACAGCACACTGCTGCTCGCAAGCCTCCAGTCTGAAAAATATCCTTCTTCCTTCAAGCCAATTGTGACTAGCTTCCTCTGTATCCCATGTGATTGAAACAAATTTACTAATCTGTCTATCAATCAGAATGAAATACTAGCTATGAAGAGAGGCTGAGTAGGTTAGGTTTATTTTCAGTAGAAAAAAGGAGATTGAGGGGGAACTTGATTGAGGTTTACAAAATCATGAAGGGTATAGACAGGGTGGATAGAGAGGGGCTTTTTCCCGGGGTGAAGGATTCAGTAACGGATGGTCGTGCTTTCAAAGTGAGAGGGATACACGCGGTAAGTACTTCACACAGAGGGTGGTGGGCGTTTGGAACGTGCTGCTAGCAGAGGTGGTAGAGGCAGGCATGGTAGATTAATTTAAGATGCGTCTGGACAGATGCATAAGTAGGTGGGGAGCAGAGGAAGACAGATGCTAAGGAATTGGGCTACAGATTTAGAAAGTAAATTTGGATCGGCTCAGACTTGGAGGGCGAAGGGCCTGTTCCTGGGCTGTAAATATTTTTTGCTGTTTGTTCTTTAAATGAACACCTTGCTGAAGTCCATATAGACAATGTCTACCAAACTGCCTTCATCAATCTTCTTTGTTATCTCTTCAAAAAACTTAACCAAATTAATGAGACATGATTTCCCATTCAGAAAGACACGTTGTCTACCCCAATCAGCGCTTGCCTTCCCAAATATATGTAAATGCTATCCCTGAGAATCCCCTCCAACAACTTACCCACCACTGACATCAGGCTCACCGGTCTATAGTTGCCTGGCTTTTTGGGTCTCTGTTTTCTTTTCTAGTCCCACTCCTCCAGTGCTCACAACAAAGGTTAAATGTAACATTCCCTTGTTGAAGAAGGGGAGTAGGGATAACCCTAGTAACTATAGGCCGGTAAGTCTCACTTCTGGTGTGGGCAAAGTCTTAGAGAGAATTGCAAGGAATAGAGTTTATGAACATCTGGATAGGAATAATGTGATCAAGGATAGTCAGCATGGTTTTGTGAAGGTCAGGTCGTGCCTCACAAACCTTATTGAATTCTTTGAGAAGGTGACTAAGGAGGTGAACGAGGGTAAAGCGGTAGATGTGGTGTGTATGGATTTTAGTCAGGCATTTGATAAGGTTCCCCATGGTAGGCTACTGCAAAAAATACGGAGGTATGGCATTGAGGGTGAGTTGGAGGTTTGGATTAGGAATTGGCAGGCTGGAAGAAGACAGAGGGTAGTAGTTGATGGTAAAGTTTCATCTTGGAATGCAGTTACGCGGTATTCTGCAAGGATCTGTTTTGGGACCATTGCTGTTTGTCATTTTTATAAATGACCTGGAGGAGGGGCTAGAAGGTTGGGTGAGCAAGTTTGCGGATGATACGAAAGTCTGTGTAGTTGTTGGCAGTGAGGCAGGATGAGGCAGATTATAGCGGGATATAGATAAGCTGCAGAGCTGGGCAGAAAGGTGGCAAATGGAGTTCAATTTAGGTAAGTGTGAAGTGATTCACTTTGGTAAGAGTGACAAGAAGATGGGGTACTGGGCTAATGGTCGGATATTAGGTAGTATGGATGAGCAGAAGGATCTTGGTGTCCATGTACACAGATCTCTGAAAGTTGCCACCCAGGTAAATAGTGCTGTGAAGAAGGCATATGGCGTACTGTTTTTTATTGGTAGAGGAATTGAGTTCCGGAGTCCTGAGGTCATGTTGTATCAGTCTCTGGTGCGGCCGCATCTGGAGTATTGTGTGCAGTTTTGGTCGCCATACTATAGGAAGGATGTGGAGGCACTGGAACGGATGCAGAGGAGGTTTACCAGGATGTTGCCTGGTATGGTAGGAAGATCGTATGAGGAAAGGCTGTTGCACTTGGGGCTGTTTTCATTGGAGAAAAGAAGGTTTAGGGGTGACTTGATAGAGGTGTACAAGATGATTAGAGGTTTAGATAGGGTTGACCATGAGAACCTTTTTCCACGTATGGAGTCAGCTATTACGAGGGGGCACAGCTTTAAATTAAGGGGTGGTAGGTACAGAATAAATGTTAGGGGTAGATTCTTTACTCAGCGAGTCGTGCGTTTATGGAATGCCCTGCTAGTAGCAGTAGTGGAGTCTCCCTCTTTATGGGCATTTAAACGGGCATTGGATAGGCATATGTAGGATAGTGGGCTAGTTAAGGTTAGGTGGGCTTGGATCGGCGCAACATCGAGGGCCAAAGGGCCTGTACTGCGCTGTATTTTTCTATGTTCTATGGAACCAGGTTTCTGATATGTCCGATGATATCTGTCTCAGATTGGGTCAGAGTCAGTTTTAGGAACAAGTCAGGCTAGTTTCTTTAATCTGCTAAAACTACACGTTGATAATCCAGAGCAATGTTTCTCAAACTATGGTGGAAAGATGAATGGAAAACTGGGTATTGCAAATATATAATCAATATTTCCCTTTCTATAAACTCTGGCTCTCTCTCTCTCTCTCCCTCTCTGCAAGTTTAACTTGAAAGAACTTTGTCCAGATATTATTAGAACTCATGACAAAAGGAAAAATTGCGAGATTGTCCAAAACGTTATTCTGCTTCTGATGATATTGTACTCACACAACTGCTAGCAATGAGATTTCATCCTGGGAGAGTTGGATTTGGCTGAATTCCCTTTGCTTTAGGCAGTGAGGAGATTCCAATGAATGCGGGTCATGGATCACCCAAAGGGTAGCACGGTGGTTAGCACTGCTGCTTCATAGTACCAGGGACTTGGGTTCGATTTCAGCCTTGGGTGACTGTCTGTGTGGAGTTTGCATATTCTCCCTGTGACTGTGTGAGCTTCTAATAGATGCACCAGTTTCCTACCACAGCTAAAACTGTGTAGGTCAGGTGGATTGATCATGCTAAATTGTCCGTCGTGTTCAGGGATTTCTAGGGTTGGTGCATTAGTCATGGGTAAATATAGGGGAATATTTTGGGAAGGTTGGAATGGACTTGTTGGGCTGAAGGGCCTGTTTCAACACTGCAGGGATTCTATAAAAATAAGAATGGTTACGATGACTGTCTAGCTTTGTTTCGCTCGCACACATTGCTGGGATGAGGAACAATGAAGGAGAGAGAGTGCAATAGGCCATACCTTCTCAGGCAGATTACATTTTCTCCCTCTCTGAGTTGAATCACACAGTAATGTGATCCTATCCCAAACTGGATCAGGTGAGGTCTCCTTGTACATTATCCAAACTATGTATCCATCACATTCCCTGCTCCATGAAGGTGCATCATTGCTGCTGTCATACACAGATCTATACCCTTAGCAGCAAATGGTCTTGGTCGATTTGAAATATGTTTACATGGCCCTGCGTCATTAAAAAATTAAATGTTTCATGTATTCAGATTACCTGTGTTAAAATGAATGCATTTTTTAAAGAAATACAGAAATTTCTGGAAAAGCTCGGCAGGTCTGTCAGTACCCAGATGCCTTTTACATGCTGTATTTGTACCAGCCTCCATCACTTCCTAGGCAGCTCATACCAACGCACACCACCCTCTGCGTGAAATGGTGCCTTTTAGGCCTCATCAAAACCTTTCCCCTCTCACTTTCAACCAAAGCCCTCTAGTTTTGGACGCCCCTAAACTGGGGAAAACACCCTGATTACTCACTCTATCCAGGACCGTTCTGATTTTATAAACCGCTACTGCTGCGAACTGTGACCCCAATCAACACGTATAGCTGTACTTTCAGTCATCCTGGGCTTAAATTCTGAAAGGCAATACTTGACACCTCTTCCTTCTCCATCGAGTCACAATTCTAAATCCATTTTCATCAGTTTGTTCAGATGTATCATGAGACACTTCTGTGGGATTTACACCTAGACCTTTGCACCCGAAGGTAGGGACACGAGTATCACTCTGCAATACCCATAAAACTGTAACAGTATTCTCCTGTGTGTTTGTACATCAGCCTGTTCTGACATGCTGTGACCTACCTCTGCAAAAGGCACGACTTTAATCCAGGCCTTCTAGTCCAGATCTAGGAACACTACCACACAAGTTCGGGAATTGGAATCAAATCCAGAGCTCTGGCTCAGAGACAGGGACACTACTCACTACAACTACCATACCCAGATTCTGGGTCATATTTTATGCCCACTTTCAGCTCGGTGTGGATTTATTATAATCAGGTTACCATTACTGAACTTCACAAAACACTTTGTATTGTTAAACAAATGCAAGATATTTGTCTCAACTCAAGGATATTGAGTGCACGCGCTGTGCTACCGAAATTAACGATGAACATCTTTAATCGCTATTATCTGTAGTCTGCAAGATTAGGGAAAGACATCCTGCAGCCATACTCGGCCCAATGAAGGGTCTCAAATGGATATTTATTACTGAACACCAGAGACGAAGGAAGAACTTAATTTCTGGTCCTAAAACACCGATCAGTATAACCCACCTCTAACGTGTGACTGCCTCTTCCTAAAACCATGAAATGATACCAGGCTCCTGATTACTGTCCAGCGTCTCCTCCCCACTGACTGTGTCTGCAATCTGTGTCTCCTCCCTCGAACCACACAAGGCAAACCAAGCTTGATTTTCTTTGTGAAAATCAAGGCTGGAGTGTGCAGGCTCCCTGGAGAGGGGGATGTGCATTTTAAAATTGAAGGGGGAGTGTGAGGTGGCAGTAATATCACACACTGGGCTGAGGGGTGGCAGATGGAGTTTAGTTAGGATTAATACGAGGTATTGGATTTGGTAAATCAAACAAGAGCAGGATCTATACAATTAAAAGTAGGGTCTTTGGCAGTATTGTAGAACAGAGACCTAGGCTGTCAGGTATAATTCTTTAAAATTTCCATCTCATCTAGATAGTGTGGTTCAGAAGGTGTTTAACACACTTGCCTTCACAGGTCAGACCTTTGAGTATCGGAATTGGGACATCATGTTGAGGTTGGAAAGGACCTTTGTGAGACCCCTTTTGGAATACTATGTCTAGTCTGGTCACCCTGCCCGCTCATTCCATAGGCACACCACCCTCTGGGTGAAAAAGCTGCTCCTTAGGTCACTTTTAAATGTTCCCCTCTCAGCTTAATCCTATGTCCTCTAGTTTTGGACTCCCCTACCCTTCGAAAATACCTTGACTGTTCACTTTGATATTACTGACCTTGACATTACTAAGCTGGAGAGGGTTCAGAAGAGATTAACCTCGATGTTGCTGGGAATGGAGGGAGTGAGCTATAAGGAGAGGCTGGATAGCCTGGGACGTTTTTCACTAGAGAGTATGAGATTAAGGGGTAACTTTACAGAGGTTTATAAAATCATGAGGGGTACAGAGAAGCTGAAGGGCTGATGTCTTTTCCCTAGAATTAGGGATTCAAACTGAGGGATATTTTAAGACGCGAGGATAAAGATTTATAGAAGTCATGAGAGGTAATTATTTTAGACAGAAACTGGCTTGTGTGTGGAATGAACTCCCAGAGCAAGTGGTGAAAGCAGGGACAGTTACAACGTTTAAAGGACATTTAGATCAGTACATGGATAAGGCATCCGTTTGGATGGTGCTGTGAGCAGCTGCCCTCTCCCTCCCCATCTCTGAATGTATCCCTGTTGGTTTTCACCCTCTGCCAATGCCTGTGCAGTGGCGTGGAGGGGCCTGCAGCTGGTGGCATTGCATCACTTTAAGCACCACAGAGACAGCCATACCTGCCCCACACTGAGACGCACAGAGACACACACGGGAATGGTTCGTGCACTGCGTGAAGCTCATATGGTAACTTAAACTAAACATAAAGAAATGCTCAATTCGCCTTGTAAACTGTTAAAATATGAGGGACAGAGAACACCCAAATCCCACTGTTTAAATAAAAGCATCAATGTATGTTTTAACTCTGAAAGTGAACATTTTACATCAGAAATTCACAACTCTGGGGTCCCCTTTCTCTTAACTGCTTATTACCCGACTCCAGCTCTACAGCAATATACTGTTTCTGGGTCTGCCATCCTCTCATACCACAGGTGCTTGTAAGCTCTCAGTTCAGAACAGCGTTCACCCTCGCTTAAAGGTACAGTACACAATTTCAAATTCATCACATTATACCCTGATGAATATCGATAAGTGGTTTGTCAATATTTCATCTACTCTATCTCGTATATTTCAGGATTTTTGTTGCTCCATTGACAGCAGTATTTCACTTGGCCACACTCGTGTATGTGGGGCAGGATTTCAGTTGTTTCATGGGGACTGTGACGCTATGACAATCTCAATGCTTGGAGATGGCACCGAACCTGGAAGAATTGTAAAGTCTAAAGTAACAGGACAGTGACACGCTGGTGTAGTGTTCAGTTATAAGGCAGTTGGGGATGAATGCAGAGCAGTGTGAGGTGATGGACTGTGGTAGGAAGGACATTGAAAGGCAGTTTAATACAGGCCGTACCGTTATAAAGGAGGTGCAGAAGCAGACGGCCCTTGGTGTATATGAACATAGATTGTCGAAGATGTCAGGACAAGTGGGGAGAGCAGTAACTATCACAGATTAGTTTCAGTATCTGAGCTGTTTACAGGGGGAGGTGTAGGAGGGAGTCTCAGTGCTCCCTTCCTGGGAGGTGGTGGTGACGATGTGTTGTGAGCCCACCCTCCTGCCCACCGAGACCGTGGGGATTCCATTTGTACCAGTTCGACACAAAAGGGAGATGGCATCAGGACCACGGCTTCTAAGTTGTACCGGGGGAAACGGAGCTGCCAGTGGGTTTAAAGTGAGAATTGCCCTTCAAAGAACATTGATCCCTACTCGGTTGGTGGGACGTAGATGTTTCAGAATCTCCACACGAGGCGTCCCGGTCCTCTCCGGCTCGTAACAGGGTCCTCCCCACATGGCGGGGGCAGGGGGTGAGGGAACGGATATCGGGTACTCCACCACCCGGCTTGGCCATTTCAGTCCTATTCGAGGCTGTTTCTCCTGGAATGGGCGAAGGGGAGGGAGGGAGTGAGGGTGGGAGTGGGTGGCCCTAGTGTTAGTGTTAGTGTTAGTGTAGGTGGGGGACGGGGCCATGGTGAGGGGTCCAGAGGGAGTGAGTCCACAGTGTTGTATCCATGCAATTTTGTTAATGTCGGGGGGTAAAGTGGAGGGAGGGAGGGAGAGAGAGAGAGGGAGAGAGAGAGAGGGAGGGATAGAGAACGGGAGGGAGAGAGAGAGAGAGCGAGGGGGATAGAGAGCGGGAGAGAGAGAGGGAGAGAGAGAGAGAGAGAGCACGGAGGGGTGGGAAGGTGTGAAACAGTGAGTGTGAGGGAGCAGAGCGAACATGGTGAGCCTTATCCTGACAGAACGGGGAAGGTTATTGATGCTTGTCCTGTTTTGCTGGGCATTTCTTCAGACGGCAGATACTGCACTGAGCTCGGTGGGTCTGGTGGTGTGGCCCCCTCTGGGAAGAGAATGGTCCCCCTCTGTACTAGCCCAGCCACCAAGGCCTCCGTGCCCCTGTCGACAAACCGTGGTGTAATTACTTTTTATCTGCCATGCTCGGGGAAAATGTGCAGGGCAGCTCCAAACTGAGAAAGCTCAACCACAAGGCCCTTGGCCTTTTAAAGATGGCACCAGTGTCAGGGACCAAGGAATATCCAGGGGCATCCGGGCGATAGTGAGTACCTCCAGCCATGATGGGTGGAAGAATCGGGCTGGTATTGAATGAGTCGGACACCATGGAGTGGGGTGGGTCGTTAATGAGGTGAGTTTGATACGTTAGCACCAGGAAACTAGCTCAGCCTCGTGCAGACAACCCCTCTGTCACACGCAATGCAAATGGCACTGAGACAGTTTTTTGTTTGATTCAGCCCAGTGAGTCATAGATTCTGTTGAAACCACTCCCATTTACAAAGCTGTAGAACAAATGCTCAAATATCCCATTTTCCCATCTTTCCTGGGAAGACTGGCTCATGTTACAGAATGCTATCGAAGTGTCCACACTTCAGAATTCTGAAACCTGGGAATACATCCTTACATGACACTGTCTATCAGTGTCCCCCATCTCTGTCTATTTCACAAATCCCTTACATGTGACGGTAGTTAAACTGATTCCACCGCCATCTCTCTCTGTGACAGTGATGTTCACAACCACAGAACCCCCTTGTCGGGACACAATGCTTTTTTTGGAGACGTAAAGGGGTGGGAGCTGTACATCCTGTCACTTCCAGCACAGGATGCAAGAATACCCACGATGGGCAACGATCTAATACAGTGGTCCCGAGCAATGCACTGGGGTGGGGTACATAGTCCTACAGGCAGGGAGGGTGACTGCTCCTGGTTTACAGATCAATGCACTGGGGTGGTGTACACGGTCCTACATACTGGGTGGGGAACTGCTCCTGATTTACAGATCAAAACACTGGGGTGGTGTACAAAGTCCAACATGCTGGGAGGGTAACTGCTCCTGGTATACAGATCAATGCACTGGGGTGGTATACAAAGTCCGACACGCTGGGAGGGTAACTGCTCCTGGTTTACAGATCAATGCACTAGGGTGGTGTCCACAGTCCTCCATACTGGGTGGGGAACTGCTCTTGATTTACAGATCAATGCACTGGGGTGGGGTACACAGTCCTACATGCTGGGATGGTATCTGCTCCTGGTTTACAGATCAATGCACTGGGGCGGGGTAAACAGTCCTACATGCTGGGTGGAATAACAACTCCTGGTTTACAGATCAATGCACAGGCGAAGTGTACACGTTCCTACATTCTGGGAGGGCAACTGATCTTGGTTTACAGATCAATGCAGTGGTGTGGTGTCCACAGTCCAACATGCTGGGAGGGTAACTGCTGCTGGTTTTCAGATCAATGCACTGGGGTGTTGTATACAGTCCTGCAAGCGGGGAGGGTAACTGCTCCTGGATTTCAGATCAATGCACTGGGGTGGCGTAAACAATCAGACACACTGGGTGGCGAACTGCTCCTGATTTACAGATCAAAACACTGGGGTGGTGTACAAAGTCCTACATGCTGGGATGGTATCTGCTCCTGGTTTTCAGATCAATGCACTGGGGTGGTGTACACAATCCTACATGCTGGGTGGGTAACTGCTTTTGGTCTACAGATTAATGCAATGTGGTGCTGTACACAGTCCTACATGCTGGGTGGGAAACTGCTCCTGATTTACAGATCAAAACACTGGGGTTGTGTCCAAAGTCCTACATGCTGGGAGGGTAACTGCTCCTGTTTACAGATCAATGCACTGTGTTGATGTACTCACTCCTACATGCTGAGACGGTAACTGCTCCTGGTTTGCAGATCATTGCACTGGGGTAGTGTCTGCAGACCTCCATGCAGGGAGGGATGCTGCTCCTGGTTTACAGATCAATGCACTGCGTTGTTGTACAAGGTCCTACATGCTGGGACGGTAACTGTTCCTGGTTTACAGAACAATGCACTGGGGTGGGGGACACAGTCCTACAATCTGGAAGGGTAACTGTTCCTGGTTTACAGATCAATGCACTGGGGCGGTGTACACAGTCCTCCATGCTGGGGGATAACTGCTCCTGGTTTACAGATCATTGCACTGGGTTGGTGTACACAGTCCTAGACGGTAGGAGGGTAAATGCTCCATGTGCCCAGATCAAAGCAGTGGGGTAGGGAACACAGTCCTACATGCAGGTGGCTAACTGCTCCTGGCTTAGAGATCAATGCACTGGGATGGTGTACACAGTCCTACATTCTTGGTGGGGAACTGTTCCTGGTTTACAGATCAATGCACTCGGGTGGTGTACACAGTCCTATATGCTGGGATTGTAACTGCTCCTGGTTTATAGAGCATTGCACTTGGGTAATGTATGCCGACCTACATGCAGGGAGGGTGTGTGCTCCTGGTTTACAGATCAATGCACTGGGGTGGTGTACACAGTCCTACATCCTGGGAGGGTAACTGCTCCTGTTTACAGATCATTGCACTGGGATGGTATACACAGTCCTACATTCTTGGTGGGGAACTGTTCCTGGTTTACAGATCAATGCACTGGGGTGGTGTACACAGTCCTACATGTTGGGAGGGAAACTCTTCCTGGTTCATTGCATAGTTCATTGCACTGTGGTAATGTATGCAGACCTACATGCTGGGAGGGTAAATGCTACTGTTTTTCAGATCAATGCCCTAAGGGTGTGGTACACTGTCCAACATGCTCGGAAGGTAACTGTTCCTGGTTTACAGATCAATGCACTCGGGTGGTGTACACAGTCCTTCGTGCTGGGAGGGTAACTGTTCCTGGTTGACAGATCAATTCACCGGGGTTGTGTACACAGTCCTACGTGCTGGGAGGGTAACTGCTCCTGGTTTACAGATCAATGCACTCGGGTGGTATATACAGTTCTATATGCTGGGATTGTAACTGCTCCTGGTTTATAGAGCATTGCACTTGGGTAGTGTATGCCGACCTGCATGTAGGGAGGGTGACTGCTCCTGGTTTACAGATCAATGCACTGGGGTGGTGTACACAGTCCTACATACTGGGTGGGGAACTGCTCTGATTTACAGATCAATGCACTGGGGTGGTGTACACAGTCCGACATGCTGGGAGGGTAACTGATCCTGGTTTACAGAACAATGCAGTGGGGTGGTGTACACACTCCTCCATGCTGGGGGATAACTGCTCCTGGTTTACAGATCATTGCACTGGGTTGGTGTACACAGTCCTAGACGGTAGGAGGTTAAATGCTCCAGGTGCACAGATCAAAGCAGTGGGGTAGGGAACACAGTCCTAAATGCGGGTGGCTAACTACTCCTGGCTGAGAGATCAATGCACTGGGATGGTGTACACAGTCCTACATTCTTGGTGGGGAACTGTTCCTGGTTTACAGATCAATGAACTGGGGTTGTATGCACATTTTTACATACTGGGTTGGGAACTGCTCCTGATTTACAGATCAATGCACTGGGGTGGGTTACACAGTCCTACATGCTGGGCTGGTATCTGCTCCTGGTTTACAGATCAATGCACTGGGGTGGGGTACAGTCCTACCTGCTGGGTGGAATAACTGTTCCTGGATTACAGATCAATGCACTGGGGTGGTGTACACAGCCCTACATGCTGGGTGGCGAACTGCTCCTGATTTACAGATCAAAACACTGGGGTGGTGTACACAGTCCTACATGCTGGGAGGGTTACTGCTCCTCGTTTACAGATTAATGCAGTGTGATGGTGCACACAGTCCAACAAGCTGGGAGGGTAACTGATCCTGGTTTACAGATCAATGCACTGGGGTGGGGTACACAGTCCTACATGCTGGGATTGTAACTGCTCCTGGTTTACAGATCATTGCACTTGGGTAGTGTATGCCGACCTGCATGCAGGGAGGGATATTGCACCTGGTTTACAGATCAATGTGCTGGGGTGGTGCACACAGTCCTACATGCTGGGAGGGTAACTGTTCCTGGTTTCCCGATCATTGCATTGGGGTAGTGTATGCAGACCTACATGCTGAGAAGGTAACTGCTGCTGGTTTTCCGATCAATGCACTCGGGTGGGATACACAGTCCTAGATGGTAGGAGGATAAATAGTCCAGGTGTACACATCAATGCAGTGGGGTGGGGAACACAGTCCTACATGCTGGGTGGGTAACTGCTCCTGGCTTAGCGATCAATGCACTGGGGTGGTGTACACAGTCCTACATGCGGGGAGGGAACTGCTCGTGGTTTACAGATCAATGCACTGGGATGGTGTATGCAGTCCGACATGCTGGGTGGGTAACTGTTCCTGGGTTACAGATCAATGCACTGGGATGGTGTACACAGTCCCTACATGCTGGGCTGGTAACTGCTCCTGGTTTACAGGTCAATGCACTGGGTGTGTGTACATTGTCCTACGTGCTGGGAGGGTAACTGCTTCTGGTTTTCAGATCAGTGCACCTGGGTGTTGTACATAGTCCTTCATGCTGGGAGGGTAACTGTTCCTGGTTTACAGATCAATGCACTGGGGAGTTGTACACCGTCTCTACATGCTGGGATGGTAACTGCTCCTGGTTTACAGGTCAATGCACTGGGGTTGTGTACATTGTCCTACGTGCTGGGAGGGTAACTGCTTCTGGTTTACAAATCATTGCACTCGGGTGGTGTATACAGTCCTACATGCGAGGAGGGAAATTGCTACTGTTTTTCAGATCACTGCACCTGGGTGTTGTACATAGTCCTTCATGCTGGGAGGGTAACTGTTCCTGGTTTACAGATCAATGCACTGGCGTGGTGTAAACAGTCCTACATGCTGGGAGGGTAACTGCGGCTGGGTTACAGATCAATGCACTGTGATGGTGTACACAGTCCTACATGCTGGGACACTAACTGCTCCTGGTTTACAGATCAATGCACTGGGGAGTTGTACACTGTCCCTACATGCCGGGATGGTAGCTAATCCTGGTTTACAGATCAATGCACTGTGGTGGTGTACACAGTCCTACATGCTGGGAGGGTAACTGTTCCTGGTTTACAGGCCAATGCACTGGGGTGGGGTACACAGTCCTACATGCTTGGATGGTAAGTACTCCTGGTTTACAGGTCAATGCACTGGGGTGGTGGACACAGTCCTACATGCTGGGATGGTAACTAAGCCTGGTTTACAGGTCAATGCACTGGGGTGGGATACACAGTCCTACATGCTTGGAAGTTATCTGCTCCTGGGTTACAAATCAATGCACTGTGGTGGGGTACACAGTCCTACATGCTGGGTGGAGTAACTGTTCCTAGTTTACAGATCAATGCAGTGGGGTGTTGTGCACAGTCCTACATGCTGGGACGGTAACTGCTCCTGGTTTACAGATCAATGCACTGGGGTGGGGGAAACAGTCCTACAATCTGGAAGGGTAACTGTTCCTGGTTTACAGATCAATGCACTGGGGCGGTGGACACAGTCCTCCATGCTGTGGGATAACTGCTCCTGGTTTAAAGTTCATTGCACTGGGTTCGTGTACACAGTCCTAGACGGTATGAGGGTAAATGCTCCATGTGCACAGATCGGTGCATTGGGGTGGGGAACACAGTCATACATTCTTGGTGGGTAACTGTTCCTGGTGTACAAATCAATGCAGAGAGGTAATGTACACAATCCGACATGCAGAGAGGGTAACTGCTGCTCGTTTTCATATCAATGCACTAGGTGTTGTATAAAGCCCTTCAAGCTGGGAGGGTAACTGATCCTGGTTTTCACATCAATGCACTGGGGTGTTGTACACAGTCCTACATGCTGGGAGGGTAACTGTTCCTGGTTTACAGATCAATGCACTGGGATGGTGTATGCAGTCCGACATGCTGGGAGGGTAACTGTTCCTGGTTTTCAGATCATTGCACTGGGGTCGTGTACACAGTCCTACATGCTGGGAGGGAAGCTGCTGCTGGGTTACACATCAATGAACTGTGATGGTGTACACAGTCCTTCATGCTGGGACGCTAACTACTCCTGGTTTACAGGTCAATGCACTGGGCTGGTGTAAACAGTCCCTACATGCTGGGAGGGTAACTGATCCTGGTTTACACAACAATGCACTGGGGTGGTGTACACAGTCCTATATGCTGGGAGCGTAACTTCTCCTGGTTTACAGATCAATGCAGTGGGATGGTGTATACAGTCCTACATGCTGGGAGGGTAACTGCTCCTGGTTTACAGATCAATGCACTGGGTTGTGTACACAGTCCTACATGCTGGGATGGTAACTGCTCCTGGATTACACATCAATGCACTGGGGTGGGGTACACAGTCCTACATGCTTGGAAGATATCTGCTGCTGGTTTACAAATCAATGCACTGTGGTGGGGTACACAGTCCTACATGCTGGGAGGGTGTTACTTCCCCGGTAAACAGATCAATGCACTGGGGTGGGGTACACAGTCCTACATGCTGGGAGTGTATCTGCTTCTGGTTTTAAGATCAATGCACTGCGTTGTTGTACACAGTCCTACATGCTGGGCGGGTAACTGCTCCTGGTTTACATATCAATGCGCTGTTATGGGGTACATAGTCCGACATGCTGGAAGGGTAACTATTCCAGGTTGACAGCTCGATACACTGGGGTGGTGTACAGAGTCCTCCATGCTGGGGGATAACTGCTCCTGGTTTACAGTTCATTGCACTGGGTTGGTGTACACAGTCCTAGACTGTAGGAGGGTAAATGCTCCTGGGTTACAGATCAAGGCTCTGGGGTGTGGTACACTGTCCAACATGCTGCGAGGGTAACTGCTCCTGGTTTAAAGATCAATGCAATGTGGTGTGGTATACAGTCCTACATGCTGGGAGGTTAACTATTCCTGACTTACAGATCAATGCACTATTGTGTGGTACACAGTCCTCCATGCTGGGTGGAGTACCTGCTCCTGGTTTACAGATCAATGCACTCGGGTGATGTACACATTCCTACATGCTGGGAGGTTAACTGTTCCTGGTTTACAGATCAATGCACTGGGTTTTGTACACAGGCCTACATGCTGGGAGGGTAACTGCTCCTGGATTACAGATCAACGCACTGGGGTGGGGAACACAGTCCTACATGCTTGGAAGGTATTCTCTCCTGTTTTACAAATAAATGCACTGTGGTGGGGTACATAGTCCATCACGCTGGGTGGAGTAACTGCTCCGAGTTTACAGATCAATGCACTGGGGTGGTGTGCACAGTCCTACATGCGGGGTGGGTGTAACTTCCCCTGGTTAACAGATCCATGCACTGGGGTGGGATACACAGTCCTACATACTGGGAGTGTATCTGCTTCTGGTTTTAAGATCAATCCACTGCGTTGATGTACACAGTCCTACATGCAGGGCGGGTAAATGCTCCTGATTTACAGATCAATGCACTGGGCTGGGGTACATAGTCCTACATGCTGGGTGGAGTAACGGCTCCTAATTTACAGATCAATGCACTTGGGTGGTGTGCACAGTCCTACATGCGGGGAGGGTAACTGCTCCTGGATTACAGATCAATGCACTGGGGTGGTGTACACAGTCCTACATGCTGGGAGGGTAACTGCTCCTGGTTTACAGATCAATGCACTGTTATGGGATACATAGTCATACATGCTGGGAGGGTAACTAATCCAGGTTAACAGATCAATGCACTGGGGTGGGGTACACAGTCCTACATTCTGGAAGGGTAACTGTTCCTGATTTACAGATCAATGCACTGGGGCGGTGTACACAGTCCTCCATGCTGGGGGATAACTGCTCGTGGTTTACAGTTCATTGCACTGGGTTTGTGTACACAGTCGTAGACGGTAGGAGGGTAAAAATGCACTAGGTGCACAGATCAGTGCATTGGGGTGAGGAACACAGTCCTACATTCTGGGGAGGTAACTGCTCCAGGGTTACAGATCAATGCACTGGGGTGGGGTACACAGTCGTACATTCTTGGTGGGGAACTGTTCCTGGTTTTCAGATCAATGCACTGGAATGTTGTACACATTCCTACATGCTCGGGGGGGGGGAACTGTTCCTGGTTTACAGATCAATGCAGAGATGTAGTGTACACAATCCGACATGCTGAGAGGGTAACTGCTGCTCGTTTTCAGATCAATGCAATGGGGTGGTCTACACAGTGCTACATGCTGGGAGGTTAACTGCTCCTGTTTTTCAGATCAATGCACTGGGGTGGTCTACACAGTCCGACATGCTGGGAGGGTAACTGCTCCTGGTTTACAGATCAATGCAGTGGGGTGTGGTACACAGCCCTCCATGCTTGGAAAGTATCTGCACCTGGTTTACAAATCAATGCACTTTGGTGGGGTACACAGTCCTACATGCTGGGTGGAGTAACTGCTCCTGGTTTACAGATCAATGCACTGGGGTGTTGTGCACAGTCCTACATGCTGGGACGGTGTAACTTCCCCTGGTTAACAGATAAATGCACTGGGGTGGGGTACACAGTCCTACATGCAGTGAGTGTATCTGCTTCCGGTTTTAAGATCAATGCACTGCGCTGTTGTGCACAGTCCGACATGCAGGGCGGGTAACTGCTCCTGGTTTATAGATCAATGCACGGGGGTGGTGTACACAGTCCTCCATGCTGGGGGATAACTGCTCCTGGTTAAAGTTCATTGCACTGGGTTGGTGTACACAGTCCTAGACGGTAGGAGGGTAAATGCTCCAGGTGCACAGATCAGTGCATTGGGGTGGGGAACACAGTCCTACATTCTGGGTAGGTAACTGCTCCAGGGTTACAGATCATTGCACTGGGGTGGGGTACACAGTCGTACATTCTTGGTGGGGAACTGTTCCTGGTTTACAGATCATTGCACTGGGGTGTTGTACACATTCCCACATTCTCGGGGGGTAACTGTTCTTGGTTTACAGATCAATGCAGAGGGTTAGTGTACACAATCCGACATGCTGAGAGGGTAACTGCTGCTCGTTTTCAGATCAATGCGCTGGGGTGTTGTATCAAGTCCTTCAAACTGGGAGGGTAACTGTTCCTGGTTGACAGATCAATGCACTGGGGTGGGGGAACACAGTCCTACTTGCTGGGAGGGTATCTGCTCCTGGTTTACAGATCAATGCAGAGGGGTAGTGTACACAGTCCTACATGCTTCGGGGGGTGGGGGGGGTAACTGTTCCTGGTTTACAGATCAATGCGCTGGGGTGGTGTACACAGTCCGACATGCTGGGAGGGTAACTGCTGCTGGTTTTCAGATCAATGCACTGGGGTGTTGTCTACAGTCCTGCAAGCTGGGAGGTTAACTGCTCATAGGTTAGAGATCAAGGCACTGGGGTGGGGTACACTGTCCATCATGCTGCGAGGGTAACTGCTCCTGGTTTACAGGTTAATGCACTGCGGTGGTGTACACAGGCCTGCATACTGGGTGGGAACTGGTCCTGATTTACAGATCAAAACACTGGGGTGGGGTACACAGGCCGACATGCTGCGAGGGCAACTGCTCCTTGTTTACAGATCAATTCACTGGGGTGGTGTACACAGTCCTACATGCTGGGGGATAACTGCTCCTGGTTTACAGTTCAATGCACTGGGTTGGTGTACACAGTCCTAGGCGGTAGGAGGGTAAATGCTCCAGGTGCACAGATCAGTGCATTGGCGTGGGGAACACGGTCCTACATTCTGGGTAGGTAACTGCTCCAGGGTTACAGATCATTGCACTGGGGCGGCGTACACAGTCGTACATTCTTGGTGGGGAACTGTTCCTGGTTTACAGATCAATGCAGAGAGGTCATGTACACAATCCGAAATGCTGAGAGGTAACTGCTGCTCGTTTTCAGATCAATACACTGGGGTGTTGTATAAAGCCCTTAAAGCTGGGAGAGTAACTGCTCCTGGGTTACAGATCATTGCACTGTGGTAATGTATGCAGACCTACATGCTGGGAGGGTAACTGCTATTGGTTTTCAGATCAATGCCCTGGGGTGTTGTACACAGTCCTTCATGCTGGGAGTGTAACTGTTCCTGGTTTACAGGTCCATGCACTGGGATGGTGTATGCAGTCCGACATGCTGGGAGGGTAACTGTTCCTGGTTTACAGATCATTGCACTGGGGTAGTGTATGAAGACCTACATGCGGGGAGGGCAAGTGGTACTATTTTTCAGATCACTGCACCGGGGTGTTGTACATAGTCCTTCATGCTGGTAGGGTAACTGTTCCTGGTTTACAGATCAATGCACTGGGGTCGTGTACACAGTCCTACATGCTGGGAGGGTAGCTGCTGCTGGGTTACAGATCAACGCACTGTGATGGTGTATACAGTCCTTCATGCTGGGACGCGAACTACTCCTGGTTTACAGGTCAATGCACTGGGGTGGTGTAAACAGTCCCTACACGCTGGGAGGGTAACTGCTCCTGGATTACAGATCAATGCACTGGGGTGGTGTACACACTCCTACATGATGGGAGCGTAACTGCACCTGATTTACAGATCAATGCACTGGGGTGGTGTACACTGTCCTACACGCTGGGAGGGTAACTGCTCCTGGATTACAGATCAATGCACTGGGGTGGTGCACACTGTCCTACATGCTGGGAGGGTAACTGCTCCTGGTTTACAGTTCAATGCACTGGGTTGTGTACACAGTCCTACATGCTGGGTGGAGTAACTGCTCCTGTTTTTCAGATCAATGCACTGGGGTGGTCTACACAGTCCCACATGCTGGGAGGGTAACTGCTCCTGGTTTACAGATCAATGCACTGGGGTGGTGTACACAGTCGTACATACCGAGTGGGGAACTGGTCCTGATTTACAGATCAAAACACTGGGGTGGGGTACACAGGCCGACATGCTGCGAGGGTAACTGCTCCTTGTTTACAGATCAATTCACTGGGGTGGTGTACGCAGTCCTACATGCTGGGAGGGTAACTGTTCCTGGTTGAGAGCTCAATGTACTGGGGTGGGTTACACAGTCCTACATGCTGGGGGATAACTGCTCCTGGTTTACAGTTCAATGCACTGGGGTGGGGAATACAGTCCTAGGCGGTAGGAGGGTAAATGCACCAGGTGCACAGATCAGTACATTGGGGTGGGGAACACAGTCCTACATTCTGGGTAGGTAACTGCTCCAGGGTTACAGATCATTGCACTGGGGTGGGGTACACAGTCCTACATTCTGGCAGGTAACTGCTCCTGTTTTCCAGATCAATGCACTGGGGTGGTCTACACAGTCCTACATGCTGGGAGGGTAACTGCTCCTGGTTTACAGATCAATGCAGTGGCTTGTGTTCACAGTCCTACATGCTGGGAGGGTAACTGTTCCTGGATTACAGATCAATGCACTGGGGTGGGGTACACAGCCCTACATGCTTGGATAGTATCTGCTCCTGGTTTACAAATCAATGCACTGTGGTGGGGTGCACAGTCCTACATGTTGGGTGGAGTAACTGCTTCTAGTTCACAGATCAATGCACTGGGGTGGTGTGCACAGTCCTACATGCGGGGAGGGTGTAACTTCTCCTGGTTAACAGATAAATGCACTGGGGTGGGGTACACAGTCCTACATGCTGGGAGGGTATCTGCTTCTGGTTTTATGATCAATGCACTACGTTGTTGTGCACAGTGCTACATGCAGGGCGGGTAACTGCTCCTGGTTGATAGATCAATGCACTATTATGGAGTACATAGTCCTACATGCAGGGCGGGTAACTGCTCCTGGTTTATAGGTCAATGCACTGGGGTGGTGTACACAGTCCTAGACGGTAGGAGGGTAAATGCTCCAGGTGCACAGATCAGTGCATTGGGGTGGGGAACACAGTCCTACATTCTGGGTAGGTAACTGCTCCAGGGTTACAGATCATTGCACTGGGGTGGGGTACACAGTCGTACATTCTTGGTGGGGAACTGTTCCTGGTTTACAGATCATTGCACTGGGATGTTGTACACATTCCCACATTCTCGGGGGGTAACTGTTCTTGGTTTACAGATCAACGCACTGGGATGGTGTACACAGTCCGACATGCTGGGAGGGTAACTGCTGCTGGTTTTCAGATCAATGCACTGGGGTGTTGTATACAGTCCTGCAAGCTGGGAGGGTAACTGCTCATAGGTTACAGATCAAGGCACTGGGGTGGGGTACACTGTCCATCATGCTGCGAGGGTAACTGCTCCTGGTTTACACGTCAATGCACAGGGGTGGTGTACACAGGCCTACATGCTGGGAGGGTAACTGCTCCTTGTTTACAGGTAAATGCACTGGGGTGGTGTACACAGTCCTACATGCTGGGAGGGTAACTGTTCCTGGTTGACAGCTCAATGCACTGGGGTGGGCTACACAGTCCTACATGCTGGGGGATAACTGCTCCTGGTTTACAGTTCAATGCACTGGGTTGGTGTACACAGTCCTAGGCGGTAGGAGGGTAAATGCTCCAGGTGCACAGATCAGTGCATTTTGGTGGGGAACACGGTCCTACATTCTGGGTAGGTAACTGCTCCAGAGTTACAGGTCATTGCACTGGGGTGGGGTACACAGTCGTACATTCTTGGTGGGGAATTGTTCCTGGTTCACAGATCAATGCAGAGAGGTAATGTACACAACCCGAAATGCTGAGAGGTAACTGCTGCTCGTTTTCAGATCAATGCACTGGGGTGTTGTATAAAGCCCTTAAAGCTGGGAGGGTAACTGCTCCTGGTTTTCAGATCAATGCACTGGGGTAGTCTACACAGTCCTTCATGCTGGGAGAGCAACTGCTCCTGGGTTACAGATCATTGCACTGTGGTAATATATGCAGACCTACATGCTGGGAGGGTAACTGCTACTGTTTTTCAGATCAATGCCCTGGGGTGTTGTACACAGTCCTTCATGCTGGGAGTGTAACTGTTCCTGGTTTACAGATCAATGCACTCGTGTGGTGTACACAGTCCTACGTGCTGGGAGGGTAACTTTTCCTGGTTTACAGATCAATGCACTGGGATGGTGCATGCAGTCCGACATGCAGGGAGGGTAACTGTTCCTGGTTTGCAGATCATTGCACTGGGGTAATGTATGAAGACCTACATGCTGGGAGGGCAAGTGCTACTGTTTTTCAGATAACTGCACCTGGGTGTTGTACATCGTCCTTCATGCTGGGAGGGTAACTGTTCCTGGTTTACAGATCAATGCACTGGGATGGTGTACACAGTCCCACATGCTGGGACGCTAACTACTCCTGGTTTACAGGTCAATGCACTGGGGTGGTGTAAACAGACCCTACACGCTGGGAGGGTAACTGATCCTGGATTACAGATCAATGCACTGGGGTGGTGTACACACTCCTACATGATGGGAGGGTAACTGCGCCTGGATTGCAGATCAATGCACTGGGGTGATGAAGACAGTCCTACATGCTGGGAGGGTAACTGCTCCTGGTTTACAGATCAATGCAGTGGGATGGTGTACACAGTCCAACAAGCTGGGAGGGTAACTGCTCCTGGTTTACAGATCAATGCACTGGGTTGTGTACACAGTCCTACATGCTGGGATGGTAACTGCTCCTGGATTACAGATCAATGCACTGGGGTTGTGTACACAGTCCTACATGCTTGGAAGATATCTGCTGCTGGATTACAGATCAATGCACAGGGGTGAGGTACACAGTCCTACATGCTGGGTGGAGTAACTGCTTCTAGTTTACAGATCAATGCACCGGGGTGGTGTGCACAGTCCTACACGCGGGGAGAGTGTAACTTCCCCACGTTAACAGAGCAATGCACTGGGGTGGGGTACACAGTCCTACATGCTGGGAGTGTATCTATTTCTGGTTTTAAGATCAATGCACTGCGTTGTTCTGCACAGTCCTACATGCAGGGCGGTTAACTGCTCCTTGTTTATAGATCAATGCACTGTTATGGGGTACATAGTCCTATATGCTGGGATGGTAACTATTCCAGGTTGACAGATCAATGCACTGGTGTGGTGTAAACAGACCCTACACGCTGGGAGGGTAACTGCTCCTGGATTACAGATCAATGCACTGGGGCGGTGTACACAGTCCTAGACGGTAGGAGGGTAAATTCCTCCAGGTGCACAGATCAGTGCATTGGGGTGGGGAACACAGTCCTACATTCTGGGTAGGTAACTGCTCCAGGGTTACAGATCATTGCACTGGGGTGGGGTACACAGTCGTACATTCTTGGTGGGGATGTGTTCCTGGTTTACGGATCATTGCACTGGGATGTTGTACACATTCCCACATTCTCGGGGGGTAACTGTTCTTGGTTTACAGATCAATGTAGGCGGGTAGTGTACACAGTCCTACATGCTGGCGGGGGTGGGTGGGTGGGGTAACTGTTCCTGGTTGACAGATCAATGCACTGGGGTGGTGTACACAGTCCGACATGCTGGGCGGGAAACTGCTGCTGGTTTTCAGATCAATGCACTGGGGTGTTGTCTACAGTCCTGCAAGCTGGGAGGTCAACTGCTCATAGGTTCGTGATCAAGGCACTGGGGTGGGGTACACTGTTCATCACGCTGCCAGGGTAACTGCTCCTGGTTTACAGGTCAATGCACGGGGGTGGTGTACACAGGCCTACATGCTGGGAGGGTAACTGCTCCTGATTTACAGATCAAAACACTGTGGTGGTGTACACAGTCCGACATGCTGGGAGGGTAACTGCTCCTCGTTTACAGATCAATGCACTGGGGTGGGGTACACTGCCCAACATACCTCGAGGGTAACTTCTCCTGGTTTACAGACCAATGCACGGGGGTGGTGTACACATTCCTACATACTGGGTGGGGAACTGGTCCTGATTGTCAGATCAAAACACTGGGGTGGTGTACACAGGCCGACATGATGCGAGGGTAACTGCTCCTTGTTTACAGATCAATGCACTGGGGTGGTGTTCACAGTCCTACATGCTGGGAGGGTAACTGTTCCTGGTTGACAGCTCAATTCACTGGGGTGGGCTACACAGTCCTACATGCTGAGGGATAACTGCTCCTGGTTTACAGTTCAATGCATTGGGTTGGGGAATACAGTCCTAGGCGGTAGGAGGGTAAATGCTCCAGGAGTACAGATCAATGCAGTGGGATGGGGAACACAGTGCTAAATGCTGGGTGGGTAACTGCTTTTGGCTGAGAGATCAATGCACTGGGGTGTGTACACGAACTTACATTATTGGTGGGGAACTGTTCCTGGTTTACAGATCAATTCACTGGGAAGGTGTATGCAGTCCTACATGCTGGGAGGGTAACTGCTCCTGGTTTACAGGTCAATGCACTGGGATGGTGTACATAGTCCTACATGCTGCGAGGGTAACTGCTCCTGGTGTACAGATCAATGCACTGGGGTGGTGTACACAGTCCAACATGCAGGGCGGGTAACTGCTCCTAATTTACAGTTCAATACACTGCGCTGGTGTGCACAGTCCTACATGCGGGGAGGGTAACTGCTCCTGGAATACAGATCAATGCACTGGGGTTGTGTACACAGTCCTACATGCGGGGACGGTAACTGCTCCTGGATTACAGATCAATGCACTGGGGTTGTGTACACAGTCCTACATGAGGGGACGGTAACTGCTCCTAGTTTACATATCAATGCACTGGGGTGGTGTGCACAGTCCTACACGCGGGGAGGGTGTAACTTCCCCTGGTTAACAGATCAATGCACTGGGGTGGGGTACACAGTCCTACATGCTGGGAGTGTATCTATTTCTGGTTTTAAGATCAATGCACTGCGTTGTTGTGCACAGTGCTACATGCAGGGCGGGTAACTGCTCCTGGTTTATGGATCAATGCACTGTTATGGGGTACATAGTCCTACATGCTGGGATGGTAACTATTCCAGGTTGACAGATCAATGCACTGGGGTGGTGTAAACAGACCCTACACGCTGGGAGGGTAACTGCTCCTGGATTACAGATCAATGCACTGGGGCGGTGTACACAGTCCTCCATGCTGGGAGGGTAACTATTCCAGGTTGACAGCTCGATGCACTGGGGTGGTATACACAGTCCTCCATGCTGGGGATAACTGCTCCTGGTTTACAGTTCATTGCACTGGGTTGGTGTACACAGTCCTAGACGCTAGGAGGGTAAATTCCTCCAGGTGCACAGATCAGTGCACTGGGGTGGGGAACACAGTCCTACATTCTGGGTAGGTAACTGTTCCAGGGTTACAGATCATTGCACTGGGGTGGGGTACACAATCATACATTCTTGGTGGGGATCTGTTCCTGGTTTACAGATCATTGCACTGGGATGTTGGACACATTCCCACATTCTCGGGGGGTAACTGTTCTTCGTTTACAGATCAATGTAAGCGGGTAGTGTACACAGTCCTACATGCTGGCGGGGAGGGCTGGGGGATAACTGTTTCTCGTTGACAGATCAATGCACGGGGGTGGTGTATACAGTCCGACATGCTGGGCTTGTAACTGCTGCTGGTTTTCAGATAAATGCACTGGGGTGTTGTCTACAGTCCTGCAAGCAGGGAGGTTAACTGCTCATAGGTTAGTGATCAAGTCACTGGGGTGGGGTACACTGTCCATCACGCTGCGAGGGTAACTGCTCCTGGTTTACAGGTCAATGCACGGGGGTGGTGTACACAGGCCTACATGCTGGGAGGGTAACTGCTCCTGATTTACAGATCAAAACACTGGGGTGGTGTACACAGTCCGACATGCTGGGAGGGTAACTGCTCCTTGTTTACAGATCAATGCACTGGGGTGGGGTACTCTGTCCATCACGCTGCGAGGGTAACCGCTCCTGGTTTACAGGTCAATGCACGGGGGTGGTGTACACAGTCCTACATACTGGGTGGGGAACTGGTCCTGATTTTCCGATCAAACCACTGGGGTGGTGTACACAGGCCGACATGATGCGAGGGTAACTGCTCCTTGTTTACAGATCAATGTACTGGGGTGGTGTACACAGTCCTCCATGCTGGGAGGGTAACTGTTCCTGGTTGACAGCTCAATGCACTGGGTTGGGGAATACAGTCCTAGGCGGTAGGAGGGTAAATGCTCCAGGAGTACAGATCAATGCAGTGGGATGGGGAACACAGTGCTAAATGCTGGGTGGGTAACTGCTTTTGGCTGAGAGATCAATGCACTAGGGTGTGTACACGAACTTACATTATTGGTGGGGAACTGTTCCTGGTTTACAGATCAATGCACTGGGAAGGTGTATGCAGTCCTACATGCTGGGAGGGTAACTGCTCCTGGTTTACAGGTCAATGCACTGGGATGGTGTACATAGTCCTACATGCTGCGAGGGTAACTGCTCCTGGTGTACAGATCAATGCACTGGGGTGGTGTACACAGTCCTACATGCTGGGAGGGTGACTGCGCCTGGTTTACAGATCATTGCAATGGGGTAGTGTATGCAGACCGACATGCTGGGAGTGTAAATGCTACTCTTTTTCAGATCACAGCATTGTAGTTTTGTACACAGTCCTTCATGCTGGGAGGGTAACTGTTCCTGGTTTACAGATCAATGCACTGTGATGGTGTACACAGTCCTACATGCTGGGAGGGTAGCTGCTGCTGGGTTACAGATCAATGTACTGTGATGGTGTACACAGTCGTACATGCTGGGACGCGAACTCCTCCTTGTTTACAGATCAATGCACTGGGGTGGTGTACACAGTCCAACATGCTGGGAGGTTAACTGTTCCTGGTTTACAGATCAATGCACTGGGGTGGTGTACTCAGTCCTACATGCGGGGAGGGTAGCTGGTGCTGGGTTTCAGATCAATGCACTGTGATGGTGTACACAGTCCTACATGCTGGGACGCGAACTCCTCCTTGTTTACAGATCAATGCACTGGGGTGGTGTACACAGTCCTACATGCTGGGAGGGTAACTGCTCATAGGTTACAGATCAAGGCACTGGGGTGGGGTACACTGTCCATCATGCTGCGAGGGTAACTGCTCCTGGTTTACACGTCAATGCACAGGGGTGGTGTACACAGGCCTACATGCTGGGAGGGTAACTGCTCCTTGTTTACAGGTAAATGCACTGGGGTGGTGTACACAGTCCTCCATGCTGGGAGGGTAACTGTTCCTGGTTGACAGCTCAATGCACTGGGTTGGGGAATACAGTCCTAGGCGGTAGGAGGGTAAATGCTCCAGGAGTACAGATCAATGCAGTGGGATAGGGAACACAGTGCAAAATGCTGGGTGGGTAACTGCTTTTGGCTGAGAGATCAATGCACTAGGGTGTGTGCACGAACTTACATTATTGGTGGGGAACTGTTCCTGGTTTACAGATCAATGCACTGGGAAGGTGTATGCAGTCCTACATGCTGGGAGGGTAACTGCTCCTGGTTTACAGGTCAATGCACTGGGATGGTGTACATAGTCCTACATGCTGCGAGTTTAACTGCTCCTGGTGTACAGATCAATGCACTGGGGTGGTGTACTCAGTCCTACATGCGGGGAGGGTAGCTGGTGCTGGGTTTCAGATCAATGCACTGTGATGGTGTACACAGTCCTACATGCTGGGACGCGAACTCCTCCTTGTTTACAGATCAATGCACTGGGGTGGTGTACACAGTCCTACATGCTGGGAGGGTAACTGTTCCTGGTTGACAGCTTAATGCACTGGGGTTGGTCTACACAGTCCTACATGCTGGGGGATAACTGCTCCTGGTTTACAGTTCAATGCACTGGGTTGGGTATACAGTCCTAGGCGGTGGGTGGGTAAATGCTCCAGGAGTACAGATCAATACAGTGGGATGGGGAACACAGTCCTAGATGCTGGGTGGCTAACTGCTTTTGGCTGAGAGATCAATGCTGGGGTGGTGTACACGGTCTTACATTCTTGGTGGGGAACTGTTCCTGGTTTACAGATCAATGCACTGGGAAGGTGTTTGCAGTCCTACATGCTGGGAGGGTAACTGCTCCTGGTTTACAGGTCAATGCACTGGGATGGTGTACATTGTCCTACATGCTGCGAGGGTAACTCCTCCTGGTGTACAGATCAATGCACTGGGGTGGTGTACACAGTCCTACATGCTGGGAGGGCGACTGCGCCTGGTTTACAGATCATTGCACTGGGGTAGTGTATGCAGTCCTACATGCTGGGAGTGTAAATGCTACTCTTTTTCATATCACAGCACTGTGGTGTTGTACACAGTCCTTCATGCTTGGAGGGTAACTGTTCCTGGTTTACAGATCAATGCACTGGGGTGGTGTACTCAGTCCTACATGCTGGGAGGGTAGCTGCTGCTGGGTTACAGATCAATGCACTGTGATGGTGTACACAGTCCTACATGCTGGGACGCGAACTGCTCCTGGTTTACAGATCATTGCACTTTGTAGTTGTGCACAGTCCTACATGCTGGGACGCGAACTGCTCCTGGTTTACAAGTGAATGCACTGGGGTTGTGTACACAGTCCTATGTGCTGGGAGGGTAACTGCTCCTGGTTTACAGTTCAATGTACTGGGGAGGTTTACACAATCCTACATGCTGGAATGGTAACTGCTCCTGGTTTGCAGATGAATGCACTGGGATGGTGGACACAGTCCTAGATTCTTGGTGGGGAACTGTTCCTGGTTTACAAATCAATGCACCTGGGTGGTGTACACAATCCGACATGCTGGGAGTATAACTACTCCTGGTTTACAGATCAATGCATTGTGGTGGTGTACACAGTCCTACATGCTGGGTGTGTAACTGCTGCTGGCATTCACATGGGGTGGGGTACATAGTCCTACATGCTAGGAGGATACCTGTTCCTGCTTTACAGATCAATGCACTGAGGTGGGGTACAAAGTCCTACATGCTGGGAGGGTAAGTATTCCTGGGTTACAGATCAATGCACTGGGGCGATGTACACATTCCGACGTGCTGGGGGATAACTGCTGCTGGTTTACAGATCAATGCACTGAGTTGGGGTACACAGTCCTAAACGCTGGGAGAGTAACTGTTCCTGCTTTACAGATCATTGCACTGGGATGGAGTACACAGTTCTACAAGCTGGGAGGGTAAATGTTCCTGGTTTACAGATCAATGCAGTGGGGTGGAGTACACAGTCCTACATGCTGGGAGGGTAGCTGCTGCTGGGTTACAGATCAATGCACTGAGGTGGTGTGCACAGTCCTACATGCTGTGAGGGTAACTGCTCCTGGTTTACTGATCAAGGCACTGGGGTGGGGTACACAGTCATAAATGCTTGGTGGATACCTGCTCCCCGTTTACAGTAAAATGCACTGAAGTGGTGTACATAGTCCTACATGCTGGGAGGGTAACTGCTCAAGGTTTACAGATCAATGCACTGGTGTGGTGTACACAGCCCCACATGATGGGGTGGTTCCTGGTCCTGGTTTGCAGATCAATGCACTGGGTTGTGTACATTGCTCTAAATGCTGGGAGGGCTGCTGCTGCTGGGTTACAGATCAATGCACAGTTGTAATGTACATAGTCCTACATGTTGTGTGGGTAACAGCTCCTGGTTTACAGATCAATGCACTGGGATGGTGTACACAGCCCTCCATACTGTTAAGGTAATTGCTCCTGCTTTACAGATCAATGCACTGGGGTGGTGTACACAGCTCTACATGCTGGGAGGGTAACTGCTCCTGGTTTGCAGATCAAAGGACTGGGGTGGGTTAGACAATCTTAGACTCTGGGAGGGTAACTGTTCCTGGTTTATAGATCAATGGACTGGGGTGAGTGAGACAATCTTAGACTCTGGGAGGGTAACTGCTCCTGGTTTACAGATCAATGCACTAGCGTGGTGTACACAGTCCTCGATGCTGGGAGAGTAACTGATCCTAGTTTACAGATCAATGCACGGGGAGGTGTAAATAGACCTACATGCTGGGAAGGTAGCTGATCCTGGTTTACAAATCAATGCACTGGGGAGGTGTACACAGTCCTTTCTGCTGGGAAGGTAGCTGCTGTTGGGTTACAGATCTATGCACTGTGGTGGTGAGCACTGTCCTACATGCTGTGAGGGTAACTGTTCCTGGTTTAAAGATCAGTGCACTGGGGTGGAGTACACAGTCATAAAGGCGAGGAGGGTAACTACTACTGGTTTACAGATCAATGCACTCCGTTGGTGTACACAGTCCGAAAGGCTGGGATGGTAAGTTCTCCTGGTTTACAGATCAATGCACTGAGGTGGTGTACTCAGTCCTTCCTGATGGGAGTGTAACTGCTCCTGGTTTACAGTTCAATGCACTTGGGTGGGGTACACAGTCCTAAATGCTTGGAGGGTCCCTGCTCCTGGTTTACAGAGAAATTCATTGATATGGTGTACATAGTCCTACATGCTGGGAGGGTAACTGCTCAAGGGTTACATATCAATACACTGGGGTGTTGCACAAAATCCTACATGCTGGGTGTGTAACTGCTCCTGGTTTACAGATGACTGCACTGTGGTGGTGTACACAGTCCTAAATGATGTGAGGATAACTGCTTCTCGTTTGCAGATGAATGCACTGGGGTGGTGTACACTGTCCTACATGCTGGGAGGGTAACTGCTCCTGGTTTCCAGATCAATGCACTGGGGTGGTGTACAGTGTCCTTCATGCTGGGAGGGTAACTGCTCCTCTTTTACAGATTAATTCATGGTGATTACTGCACAGTTCGCTGTGCTGGTCAGAGTAACCGGTTGAGGTTCATCGATAATGCAATGGTGTCATTTGTGCTGCTCCACATACTGGATGGATAATTCTTTCAGGTTCACACATTAGTGCACTGCTGAATTCTGCACAGCTCCCGGTGCTGGACAGATATCTAGTCTGGGTTTATAGATCAATGCACTTCCGTGGGCTACACAGCTCCCCGTATTCCTGTGTAGCAGTTTTGGAATGCTTATGTTCCCTTCCATTTCCTGTGTAAGCGGTCTGAGAGATTAAAACATCTGCTCCAATCGCTGAGTAACAGACTCCAATGGCAGAATGGCCTCATTCTATTCCTGTGTTATACTCTTGATGGGCTGAATAGCCTGTTTCAGTATCCGTGCAGTTGTGAATGGTGCTGAATATTTTGAAACCATCAGTGAACAGCCCACTTCTGACTTTATGATGGAGGGAAGCCCATTGATGCTGCAGCTGCTGCTAGCCCACAGTGCCTCATGGATGGCCAGTTTCCATGTGCTCAGTCCTTTAGAAGTCTGTCCTACTTCACAGGAGGGAGTGCCAGATCACACAGTGAGCAGTCCGCCTAATATGATTTATCTCTCCATCCCGGAGTCTCTCAGCCTCATTCGTGATGAAGGTTTGCTGCCCGAAACAGTGATTTTCCTGCTCCTCGGATGCTGCCTGACCGGCTGTGCTTTTCCAAGAACACACTAATCTTGACTTTGTCAAATATGAGGCTGAGACTTTCCCTCCACCAGGACTGTGTGCTGGCTGCTCCTACAGATACTGTCAGGGACAGATCCCTCTGGGACAAGGAATTGGGTGAGAATGTTTCCCCCAGTCTGGCTGTTGTGTATTGAAGCCTGTTCTGCTCAGGCATCGGTGGGCCTGTGAGGACACTCCTGGTGATGGACATTGAAGTGCCACACCCAGAGGACGGTCTGCGTCCTTGTCACCTTCAGTTTTTCCTCTGATTTGTTTTCAACATCGAGGGGAACTGAGTTATCACCGAGAGGAGGGGTGGGGGGCAGGAGATAACCATCCTCAGGCGATTTCTTTAACCATGATCTGTGACCATGAGATTTCCTGGGTTCTGGAATCAATGTTGGGGAATTGCAGGGTAACTCCTTCCTGACTGTATCCCAGGGTGTCCCCACCGCTGGTGGGTCTGTCCTGCCGGTGGGACAGAATATCCCCAGGGATGGTGATGGGGCTTCATGAAACACTCTGGGTGACACGGTGGCACAGTGGTGAGCACTGTTGCCTCACAGCGCCAGAGACCCGGGTTCAATTCCCGCCTCAGGTGACTGACTGTGTGGAGTTTGCACATTCTCAACGTGTCTGAGTGGGTTTCCTCCGGGTGCTCTGGTTTCCTCACACAGTCCAAAATAAATGTGCAGGTTAGGTGAATTGGCCATGGGAAATTGTCCGTAGTGTTCGGTGAAGGGGTAAATGTAGGTGAATGGGTTTGGGTGGGTTGTGCTTCGGCGGGTCAGTGTGACTTGTCGGGCTGAAGGGCCTGTTTCCACACTGTAAGTAATCAAATCTAAGCTAAATTGCCCATCAGGCCTGATCCTGTGAGTATGACGGTGTCGGACTGTTTCCTGACTGGGAGTGTGGTGCTAGAAAAGCACAGCAGGTCAGGCAGCATCCGAGGAGCAGTGGAATGTACGTTTCAGGCATAATCCCTTCATCAGGAATGAGGCTTGTGGGCTGGGAGCTTAGAGATTCATGGGAGGGGGCTGGGCAGGAGCTGGGGCTGGGTGGGGGAGAAAGGAGCTGGGCTGGTGCAGGAGCTGGGGCTGGGGTGAAGGGAGCTGGGAATGTGATCAGGAGACGGAGATGGGGGAGAGGTGATATGTCAGAGAGGAGGGTGGGGTGGATGGTGGGGAAGGTCATGGAGAGGTCAAGGAGTTCCCGGGAACATTCCGTTCCCGACATTCTATAACTGACATTCCCCGGAACGTTCTGTCCCTGACATTGTTTGTGAACGGCCGGACGTCAGTGAATTGAACAAACGATAATATCCCGAGGGAAGAGATCCCGTTCCAGGGAGAAGGAGGCACTGTTCCGAAGGCCCCTCAGGCAGTTAAAAGGGGGAATACGTTTTCCCTGCGTTTACATTTCTTCCACAATTTAGACGAAAATACAGAAATTGCCAAACTCCGTTTGTCTTCAGAAAACTGGGAGAGAATCCTTCAGGACAGCGACGTTTCTACCGTCCGTATTAGGATCTGGGAAGGAGTGACCTGTGTCTGCTCTCGAGTGATCGAGTGTGTGGGAATGTTCTAGAAACCATCTGTCCTTATTGATGTGTCTCTGTGTGTTTGGGAAGGGAGGGTTTCTTGTGGTTTATGTCACATTTTTGTCAGTAATTCCAACCTTACCATTTGTTATTCCAGCTCCAATTATTTTAATAAATCCCTGAATACAGGGACACATTTGAAAATCTCACTGGGCCCCTGATCAAACGGGTCCCTTTGCCTCCAGGCTGATGGAGGCACTGTTTTCCTTCCTCACAGTTAACATAGTGACCATCTACGTCCTGCTTTATAAAGATTGTGGATTGTCTCCCTGTGTCAGACGTTACCTGGGAGCCATGGCAGCGGCGGATCTCCTGGTCATTATCCTCGACCTGATCCTGAGACACATTCCCATTGTTTATTGGGAACAGTTTGAATTCCTGAGGGACTCCGTCCCCGTGTGTAATATCCACGCCGTCCTGCATTATGCAGCCACTGACTGCTCTGTCTGGTTCACCGTCACTTTCACCTTTGATCGGTTTGTGGCTATTTGTTGCCAGAAGCTGAAAAGTAAATATTGCAGTGAGAAAACGGCGGCTGTGGTTCTGGGAGCAGTGATTGTGCTGAGCTGTTTAAAGAATATTTCCTGGTATTTTATGTTCACGGCTTGGTATTACCTGGGGAATCTCCCCTGGTTTTGTTATGTAACAAACGCTGTTCTATTCTCTATTGTCTGGGTCACGATCGAGTTCCTCCACAACATTCTAACCCCGTGTGTCCCATTTCTCCTGATTCTGCTGCTCAATGTTCTCACCGTCAGACACATTTTAGTGACCAGCAGAGCCCGCAGGAGACTCCGCGCTCACACTAATGGGGACGCTCAGTCTGACACTGAAATGAGAAACCGAAAAAAATCCATCATTTTACTGTTTGTCATCTCGGCCAATTTCATCCTGTTATGGTCAATATTAATGCTGTATTCTATATGGAGACGGCTGGATGATATTGGGTATACCCCTGTGTATCTCCATCCCTTTGTTACGGAATTGGGCTTCATGATGCAGCTCCTCAGTTGCTGCACAAACACCGCGATTTATGCCGTGACCCAGACGAAGTTCAGGCAGCAGCTGAAGAATGTGCTGAAATATCCCTTCACCCAAATCCATCCATCCATCAAATTCCCTCATTAATCAATCCATCCGGGATTTTCTCATTTCTGTTCAGTGTTTCAGCGATGGAGCAGCCTGTCGCTATGGTAACAGACTGAGGGTAGCGCTGGTTTGTCCATCCTTATCCCACAGGGGGGTTACAGGGACACATGTCAATGTTTCTCACAACTCAGGGGCCAGTGAGAAAAGGCACCATCCCACTGACTGTATCCATCACTTCCACTTGTAAACAATAAAAATGTTGACTAAAGCGTGCCGAGCAGCAGAGTGACCGATGTTGTTGTGTGTCTTTGTGTTGGAGAAACTGAGCTGGAGAGAGACAGACTCAATAACAAGTCCAAGTCCTCAGGGAAGGGGAGGGCACCTCGCCCTGAGCTCAGGAGCTGGGATTAACTTCCTCTGTCCTTACTTTCACCTCTGGGTCTCCCACTGCAACTTGGCTCTCAGCAGAATTCACCTTGCTCCCTTTATCACTCTCTCCCTCCGTATATCCCTCCCACTCTCACACTGCACTGCTATTTCTCTCTCCTTTTCCCATTTACACACTCAATTCCACTGTCGTTGCCTTCCCCAATCTCATTCACTCTGTCTCCATCTTGCGATCATAACCTCCCAATGCTACCATCTTCCTCGAATCCTTCAGTGCTGGGGGAACAGAAGAGGGTTGTCGAACCTCAGGCCGATGTTAGGGAACAGAATTGGGACGCCATATCAGGCCATTGCCAGGGCAACATTATGGAGCTTGGGCCAAATGCCATTGCTCCAGGACATAGTGGGTGTGAGAACATGAGCCATTACTGGGGGGTAACAGGTGGAGTGGCACCGTAGGCTGTAGCTGAGACTGGTATAACAGGATATCACAAACAGAACACATTGTGTGGGACATGGAACATAGAACATAGAAGAATACAGCGCAGTACAGGCCCTTCGGCCCTCGATGTTGCGCCGATCCAAGCCCACCTAACGTACACTAGCCCACTATCCTCCATATGCCTATCCAATGCCCGCTTAAATGCCCATAATGTCTGTTACTCAGGGAATAGAATGGGGATGGGGTCAAAGGCCATTTAGAGGGGATCAACTGGGTCGGTGTTCACAGGCAGGAGCTCAGTTTAAGGTGTGAGAGGCGTGTGATGGTGGGAGACTGCGTGGGCATGTGAGTGTGATGGTGGGGGAGTGTGCGAGGGAGTGAACGTGATGATGGAGGAATGTGTGGGGGAGTGAGTGCGATGCTGAGCGACTGTGCAGGTGAGTGAACGTGACGGTAGGAGAGTGTGTGGGAGAATGGGGGATTATGTGGGGGTGAGCGTGATGGTGGGGATTGTGTGGGGCAGTGTGTGTGTGTTCTGGAGTGTGTGGGGCTGAGGATGACGGTGAGGGTGGTGTGGGGCAGTGTGTGTGAGAGTGGTGGCGTGTGTGGGGCTGAGGATGACGGTGAGGGTGGTGTGGGGCAGTGTGTGTGATGGTGTTGGAGTGTGTGGGACTGAGGATGACGGTGAGGGTGGTGTGGGGCAGTGTGTGTGATGGTGTTGGAGTGTGTGGGGTGAGCGTGATGGTGGAAGTCGTGTGGGGCATTGTGTGACGTAGTGAGTGTGAGGGGGTCAGGGTGTTGGTGATGGAGTGAATGTGAGGGGGTCAGGGTGTTGGTGATGGAGTGAGTGTGAGGGGGTCAGGGTGTTGGTGATGGAGTGAGTGTGAGTGGGTCAGGGTGTTGGTGATGGAGTGAGTGTGAAAGGGTCAGGCTGACGGTGATGGAGTGAGTGTGAGGGGATCAGGGTGACGGTGATTGAGTGAGTGTGAGGGGATCAGGGCGGTGGCGATGGAGTGAGTGTGATGAGATGAGTGTGATGGTGATGGAGTGATGGTGAGGGAAACAGGGTGAGGATGATGGAGTGAGAGTGAGGGGGTCAGGGTGAGGATGATGGAGTGAGAGTGAGGGGATGAGTGTGACGGTGAAGGAGTGAGAGTGAGGGGATCAGCGTTAGGGTGATGTAGTGAGTGTGACGGGGTCAAGGGGGTGGTGACGGAGTGAGTGTGAGGGTGTCAGTGTGACAGTGATGAAGCGAGTGCGAGGGTGTCAGGGTGACGGTGATGGAGTGAGTGTGAGGGGGTCAGTTCGACGATGATGGAGGAAGTGTGAGGGGGTCAGTTTGACGATGATGGAGGGAGTGTGAGGAGGTCATGGTGACTGTGATGGAGTGAGTGTGAGCTTATCAGGGTGACAGTGATGGAATGAATGTGCGGGGTTCATGGTGACGGTGATGGAGTGAGTGTGAGGGGGTCAGGGTGACTGTGATGGAGTGAGTGTGAGGGAGTCGGGGGACGGTGATGGAGTGAGTGTGAGGTAGTCAGTGTGACGGTGATGGAGTGAGTGTGAGGGGGGTCAGTGTGACAGTGTTGGAGTGAGTGTGAGGGGGTCAGGGTAACGGTGAGAGAGTAAGTGTGAGGGGGTCAGATTGACGGTGATGGAGTGAGTGTGGGGGATCAGGGTGACGGTGATGTAGTGAGTGTGAAGGGGTCAGGGTGAGGGTGAAGGAGTGAGTGTGAGCGGGTCAGGGTGACAATGATGGAGTGAGTGTGAGGGGTCAGTGTGACGGTGATGCAGTGAGTGTGACGGGGTCAGTTTGACGGTGATGGAGTGAGTGTGAGGGGGTCAGTTTGACGGTGAAGGAGTGAGTGTGAGGGGGTCAGGGTGACGATGAAGGAGTGAGTGTGAGGGGATCAGTGCGACGGGGATGGAGTGAGTGTGAGGGGGTCAGAGTGACTGGAATGGAGTGAGTGTGAGGGGGTCAGGGTGACGGTGAAGGAGTGAGTATGAGGGGGTCAGTTGACAGTGATGGAGTGAGCGTGATAGGGTTAAAGTGACGGAGAAGGAGTGAGTGTGAGTGGGTCAGTGTGACTGTGATGGAGTGAGTGTGAGGGCGTCAGGGTGATGATTATGGAGTGAGTGGGAGGGGGTCAGGGTGACGGTGAAGTTGTGAGTGTGAGAGGGTCAGGGTGAAGGTGATGGAGTGAGTGTGAGGGTGTCAGGATCACGGTAATGGAGTGAGTGTGAGGATGTCAGGATCACGGTAATGGAGTGAGTGTGAGGGGGTCAGGGTGACGGTGATGCAGTGAGTCTGAGAGGGTCAGGGTGTGGGTGATGGAGTGAGTGTGAGGGTGTCAGGATCTCGGTAATGGAGTGAGTGTGAGGGGGTCAGAGTGATGGTGATGGAGTGAGTGTGAGGGGGTCAGTCTGACGGGGATGGAGTGAGTGTGAGTGTGTCAGGGTGACGGTGATGGAGTGAGTGTGAGGGGGTCAGTCTGACGGAGATGGAGTGAGTGTGAGGGTGTCAGGGTGACGGTGATGGAGTGAGTGTGAGGGGGTCAGTATGACGGTGATGGAGTGAGTGTGAGGGGGTCAGTCTGACGGGGATGGAGTGAGTGTGAGGGTGTCAGGGTGACGGTGATGGAGTGAGTGTGAGGGGGTCAGTGTGACGGTGAAGTTGTGAGTATGAGGGGGTCAGGATGACAGTGAAGTTGTGAGTGTGACTGGGATAGGGTGACCGTGAAGGAGTGAGTGCGAAGGTGTTAAGATGTCGGAGAAGGAGTGAGTGTGAGCGGGTCAGGGCGATGGTGATGGAGTGAGTGTGAGGGGGTCAACATGACGGTGAGTTAGTGAGTGTGAGAGTGTCAGGATGATGGTGATAGCATGAGTGTTTAGGGGTCAGGGTGACGGTGATGGAGTGAGTGTGAGGAGATCAGGTTGACTGTGATGGAAAGATTGTGAGGGGGTCAGGAGGGTGGTGATGGGGTCAAAGTGATGGAGAAGGAGTGAGTGTGAACGGGTCAGTGTGACGGTGATGGAGTGAGAGCGAGGGGATCAGGGTGACGATGATGTAGTGAATGGGAGGGGGTCAGAGTGACGCTGATAGAGTGAGTGTGAGGGGGTCAGTTTGACGGTGATGGAGTGAATGTGAGGGGGTCAGTGTGACGGTGATGGAGTGAGTGTGAGGGGGACAATATGACGGAGATTCAGTGAGTGTGAAGGACCAGTTTGACGGTGATGGAGTGAGTGTGAGCGGGTCAGGTTGATGGTGATGGAGTGAGTGTGATGGGGTCAGGGTGACGGTGATTCAGTGAGTGTGAGGGTGTCAGGGTGACGGTGATGGAGTGAATGTGAGTGGGTCAGGGTGACGGTGAAGGAGTGAGTGTGAGGGGATCAGTGCGACTGGAATGGAGTGAGTGTGAGGGGGTCAGGGTGATGGTGAAGGAGTGAGTATGAGGGGGTCAGTGTGACAGTGATGGAGTGAGCGTGATAGGGTTAAAGTGACGGAGAAGGAGTGAGTGTGAGTGGGTCAGTGTGACTGTGATGGAGTGAGTGTGAGGGCGTCAGGGTGATGATTATGGAGTGAGTGGGAGGGGGTCAGGGTGACGGTGAGGGAGTGAGTGTGAGGGTGTCAGGATCACGGCAATGGAGTGAGTGTGAGGGGGTCAGGATGACGGTGATGCAGTGAGTCTGAGAGGGTCAGGGTGTGGGTGATGGAGTGAGTGTGAGGGTGTCAGGATCTCGGTAATGGAGTGAGTGTGAGGGGGTCAGAGTGATGGTGATGGAGTGAGTGTGAGGGGGTCAGTCTGACGGGGATGGAGTGAGTGTGAGGGTGTCTGGGTGACGGTGATGGAGTGAGAGCGAGGGGATCAGGGTGACGATGATGTAGTGAATGGGAGGGGGTCAGAGTGACGGTGATAGAGTGAGTGTGAGGGGGTCAGTTTGACGGTGATGGAGTGAATGTGAGGGGGTCAGTGTGACGGTGATGGAGTGAGTGTGAGGGGGACAATATGACGGAGATTCAGTGAGTGTGAAGGACCAGTTTGACGGTGATGGAGTGAGTGTGAGCGGGTCAGGTTGATGGTGATGGAGTGAGTGTGATGGGGTCAGGGTGACGGTGATTCAGTGAGTGTGAGGGTGTCAGGGTGACGGTGATGGAGTGAATGTGAGTGGGTCAGGGTGACGGTGAAGGAGTGAGTGTGAGGGGTTCAGTTTTAAATGATGGAGTGAGTGTGAGGGGGTCAATGTGACCGTGAAGGAGTGAGAGTCAGGGGGTCAGAGTGATGGTGATGGAGTGAGTGTGAGGGGGTCAGTTTGACGGTGATGGCGTGAGTGTGAGGGGGTCCGTTTGACGGTGATGGAGTGAATGTGAGGGGGTCAGTGTGACGGTGATGGAGTGAGTGTGATGGGGTCAGTTTGACGGTGATGGAGTGAATGTGAGGGAGTCAGTGTGACGGTGATGGAGTGAGTGTGAGGGGGACAGTGTGACGGTGATTCAGTGAGTGTGAGGGGGTCAGGGTGACGGTGATGGAGTGAATGTGAGGGGATCAGGGTTACGGTGAAGGAGTGAGTGTGAGGGGATTAGTGTGACGGTGATGGAGTGCATGTGAGGGGGTCAGCTTGACGGTGATGAAGTGAGTGTGAGGGGGACAGAGTGACGGGTGATGGAGTGAATGTGAGGGGGTCAGGGTGACGGTGAAGGAGTGAGTGTGAGGGGGTCAGCTTGACGGTGATGAAGTGAGTGTGAGGGGGTCAAAGTGACGGAGAAGAAGTGAGTGTGAGGGGGTCAGAGTGATGGTGATGGAGTGAGTGTGAGGGGGTCAGTTTGACGGTGATGGAATGAGTGTGAGGGGGTCAGTGTGACGGTAATGGAGTGAGTATGTGGGAGTCACGGTGACAGTGATGGAGTGAGTGTGAGGAGGTCAAGATGACAGTGATGGAAAGATTGTGAGGGGGTCAGGAGGGTGGTGATGGAGTGAGTGTGAGGGGGTCAGTTTGACCGTGATGGAGTGCGTGTGAGGGGTCAGTTTGACGGTGATGGAGTGAGTGTGACGGGGTCAGTTTGACGGTGATGGAGTGAGTGTGAGGGGGTCAGGTTGACGGTGATGGAGTGAATGTGAGGGTGTTAGGGTGATGGTGAAGGAGTGAGTGTGAGGGGGTCGGGGTGACGGTGATGGCGTGAATGTGAGGGCGTCACTGTGACGGTGAAGGAGTGAGTGTGAGGGGGTCAGTTTGACGGTGATGGAGTGAGTGTGAGGGGGTCAAAGTGACGGTGAAGGAGTGAGTGTGAGCGGGTCAGGGTGACGATGATGGCTTGAGTGTGAGGGGGGTCACTGTGACGGTGAAGGAGTGAGTGTGAGGGGGTCAGTTTGACCGTGATGGAGTGCGTGTGAGGGGTCAGTTTGACGGTGATGGAGTGAGTGTGACGGGGTCAGTTTGACGGTGATGGAGTGAGTGTGAGGGGGTCAGGTTGACGGTGATGGAGTGAATGTGAGGGTGTTAGGGTGATGGTGAAGGAGTGAGTGTGAGGGGGTCGGGGTGACGGTGATGGCGTGAATGTGAGGGCGTCACTGTGACGGTGAAGGAGTGAGTGTGAGGGGGTCAGTTTGACGGTGATGGAGTGAGTGTGAGGGGGTCAAAGTGACGGTGAAGGAGTGAGTGTGAGCGGGTCAGGGTGACGATGATGGCTTGAGTGTGAGGGGGGTCACTGTGACGGTGAAGGAGTGAGTGTGAAAGGGTCAGTTTGACGGTGATGGAGTGAGAGTGAGGGGATCAGAATGATGGTGATGGAGTGAATCTGAGGGGGACAGTGTGCCGGTGAAGGAGTGAGTGTGAGGGGATCAGTGTGACGGTGATGGAGTGAGTGTAACGTGATCAGGGTGACGGTGAATTTACGAGTGGGAGGGGGTCAGGGTGACGGTGATGGAGTGAGTGTGAGGGGGTCAAAGTGACGGAGAAGAAGTGAGCGTGAGGGGTCAGGGTGACGGTGATGGAGCGAGTGTGATGGGGTCAGAGTGATGGTGATTGAGTGTGTGTGAGTGGGTCAGTTTGACGGTAATGGAATGAGTGTGAGGGGTTCAGGGTGACGGTGTGGAAGTAGTGTGAGGTGGTCATGGTGACGGTGATGGAGTGAGTGTGAGAGGGTCAAGCTGACAGTGATGGAAAGATTGTGAGGGGGTCAGGAGGGTGGTGATGGAGCGAGTGTTGGGGTTGTCAATGTGACGTTAATGGAATGAGTGTGAGGGGGTCAGAGTGATGATGATGGTGATGGAGTGATTGTGAGTGTGTCATGTTGACAGTGATAGAGTGAGTGTGAGGTGGTCAAGATGACGGTGATGGAGTGAGTGCGAGAGGGTCAGGATGACGGTGATGCAGTGAGTGTGAGGGGGTCAGTGTGATGGAGATGGAGTGAGTGTGAGATGGTCAGGGTGACGGTGATGGAGTGAGTGTGAGTGGTTCAGTATGACGGTGATGGATTGAGTATGAGATTGTCAGTGTGATGGTGATGTAGTGAGTGTGAGGGGGTTAGGGTGATGGTGATGGAGTGAGAATGATGGGGTTAGGGTGATGGTGATGGAGCGAGAGTGAGGGGGTCAGGGTGACGGTGATTAAGTGAGTGTGTGGTGTTCACAATGACGGTGATGGAGTGAGTATGAGGCGGTCAGGGTGACCGTGATGGAGTGAGTGTGACTGGGTCATGGTGACGGTGACGGGATGATTGTGAGAGGTTAAGGGTGACGGTGATGGAGTGAGAGTGAGGGGGAAATGGTGGCATTGATGGAGTGAGTGTGAGGGGATCAGTGTTAGAGTGATGGAGTGAGAGTGAGGGTGTCAGGGTGACGGTGATGGAGTGAGTGTGAGGGTGTCAGGGTGACGGGTGATGGAGTGAGTGTGAGAGGGTCTGGGTGACGGGTGATGGAGTGAGTGTGAGGGGGTCAGTGGGACAGTGCTGGAGTGAGTGTGAGGGGATCAGTGTGACGGTGATGTAGTAAGTGTGAGGGGGTCAGTATGACTGTGGTCGCGTGAGTGTGAGGGGGTCAGGGTGACGATGATGGAGTACGTATGAGGCGGTCTGGGTGACATTGATGGAGTGAGTGTGAAGGGATGAGTGTGACGTTGATGGAGTGAGGGTGAGGGGATCAGTGTGACGGTGATGGAGTGAGTGTGAGATTGTCAGTGTGATGGCGATGGAGTGAGTGTGAGAGGGTCAGGGTGTCGGTGATGGAGTGAGTGTGAGAGGGTCAGGTGTCGATGATGGAGTGAGTGTGAGGGGATCAGTGTGACGGTGATGGAATGAGTATGGGATTGTCAGTGTGATGGCGATGAAGTGAGTGTGAGGGGGTCAGGGTGACAGTGATGGAGTGAGTGTGAGGGGATCAGTGTGAAGTTGATGGAGTGTGTGCAAGAGGGTCTGGATGACGGTGTTGCAGTGAGTGTGAGGGGACATGGTGACGGTGATGGAGTGAGTGTGAGGGGGTCAGTGTGATGGAGATTGTGTGAGTGTGAGGTGGTCATGGTGAAGTTGATGGAGCGAGTGCGAGAGGGTCAGAATGACGGTGATGCACTGAGGTTCAATACATATGAAACAAATGACAGGCAAAAATAGATATTGGGCCATTTCAAACTGATGCTGGAAGCCTCGTGATGGGAGACAAGGAAATAGCAGGAGACCGTAATAAGTACTTTGCGTCAGTCTTCACAGTGAAAGACATGAGTAATATCCCAACAATAAAAGGGAGTCTGGGGGCTGGGTTGAGTATGGTTGCCATTACTAAAGAAAAAGTGCTAGAAAAGCTACAAGGTCTTAAAATTGATAAATCTCCTGGCCCCGATGGGATACATCCTAGAGTTCTGAGGGAGGTGGCTGAGGAAATAGCGGAGGCATTGGTTGACATCTTTCAAAAGTCACTGGAGTCAGGGAAAGTCCCCGATAATTGGAAGATCGCTGTTGTAACCCCCTTGTACAAGAAAGGATCAAGACAAAAGATGGAAAATTGTAAGCCAATTAGCCTAACCTCAGTTGTTGGTAAAATTCGAGAATCCATCATTAAGGATGAGGTTTCTAAATTCTTGGAAGAGCAGAGTCGGATTCGAACAAGTCAACATGGATTTAGTAAGGGGAGATCGTGCCTGACAAACCTGTTGGAATTCTTTGAAGAGGTGACAAGTAGGTTAGACCGGGGAAACCCAGTGGATGTGGTCGATCTAGACTTCCAAAAGGCCTTTGATAAGGTGCCATACGGGAGGCTGCTGAGCAAGGTGAGGGTCCATGGTGTTCGAGGTGAGCTACTGGTATGGGTTGAGGATTGGCTGTCTGACAGAAGGCAGAGAATTGGGATAAAAGGTCCTTTTTCGGAATGGCAGCCGGTGACAAGCAGTGTCCCGGAGGGTTCAGTGTTGGGGCCGCAGCTGTTCACGTTATATATTAATGATCTAGATGAAGGGACTGGGGGCATTCTAGCGAAGTTTGCCGATGATACGAAGTTAGGTGGACAGGCAGGTAGTACTGAGGAAGTGGGGAGGCTGCAGAAGGATCTAGACAGTTTGGGAGAGTGGTCCAGGAAATGGCTGATGGAATTCAATGTGAGCAAATGCGAGGTCTTGCACTTTGGAAAAAAGAATACAAGCATGGACTACTTTCTAAACGGTGAGAAAATTCATAAAGCCAAAGTACAAAGGGATCTGGGAGTGCTAGTCGAGGATTCTCTAAAGGTAACCATGCAGGTTGAGTCCGTGATTAAGAAAGCAAATGCAATGTCGTCATTTATCTCAAGAGGGTTGGATTATAAAAGCAGCGATGTGCTACTGAAACTTCATAGAGCTCTGGTTAGGCCCCATTTGGAGTACTGTGTCCAGTTTTGGACCCCACACCTCAGGTAGGACATACTGGCACTGGAGCGTGTCCAGCGGAGATTCACATGGATGATCCCTGTAATGGTAGGTCTAACATACGAGGAACGACTGACGATCCTGGGATTGTATTCATTGGATTTTAGAAGGTTAAGGGGAGATCTAACAGAAACTTACAAGATAATACATGGCTTGGAAAGGGTGGACGCTAGGAAATTGTTTCCATTAGGTGAGGAGACTAGGACCCGTGGACACAGCCGTAGAATTAGAGGGGATCAATTCAGAAGAGAAATGTGGAAACATTTCTTCAGCCAGAGAGTGGTGGGCCTGTGGAATTCATTGCCGCGGAGTGCAGTGGAAGCCGGGATGCTAAATATCTTCAAGGCAGAGATTGATAAATTCTTGATGTCTCAAGGAATTAAGGGATACGGGGAGAATGCGGATAAATGGAGTTGAAATGCCCATCAGCCATGATTGAATGGCGGAGTGGACTTGATGGGCCGAATGGCCTTACTTCCATTCCTATGTCTTATGGTCTTATGGTCAGGGTGATGGTGATGGAGTGAGTGTGAGAGGGTCAGTGTGACGGTGATAGCGTGACTGTTTGGGGGTCAGTGTGACAGTGATGGAGTGAGTATGTGGGAGTCAGGGTGACATTGATGGAGTGAGTGTGAAGAGGTCAGGGTCACAGTGATGGAAAGCTTTTGAGGGGGTCAGGAAGGTGATGATGGAGTGCGTGTTCGAGTTGTCAGGGTGACGGTGATGGAGTGAGTGCTTGGGGGTCAGGGTGACAGTGATGGAGTGAGTGTGAGGGTGTCAGGGTGACGGTGAAGGAGTGAGTGTGAAGGATTCAGGGTGATGGCGATGGAGTGATTGTGAGTGTGTCATGTTGGCAGTGGTAGAGTGAGTGTGAGGGGGTCAGTTTGACGGTGATGGAGTGAGTGTGAGATTGTCAGTTTGACGGTGATGGAGTGAGTGTGAGATTGTCAGTGTGATGGTGATGGAGTGAGTGTGAGATTGTCAGTGTGATGGTGATGGAGTGAGTGTGAGATTGTCAGTGTGAAGGTGATGTATTGAGTGTGAGATTGTCAGTGTGATGGTGATGGGGTGAGTGTGAGGGGATCACTGTGACACTGATGGAGTAAGTGTGAAGGGGTCAGTGTGAATGTGATCGCGTGAGTGTGAGGGTATCAGGGTGACGGTGATGGAGTGAGTGTGAGGGGGTCAGGGTGAGTGTGATGGAGTGAGTGTGAGGGTATCAGTGTGACGATGAAGAAGTGAGTGTGAAGGATTCAGGGTGATGGCGATGGAGTGATTGTGAGTTTGTCATGTTGACAGTGGCAGAGTGGGTGTGAGGGGGTCAGTTTGACAGTGACGGAGTGAGTGTGAGATTGTCAGTGTGATGGTGATGGAGTGAGTGTGAGATTGTCAGTGTGATGGTAATGAAGTGAGTGTGAGATTGTCAGTGTGATGGTGATGGAGTGAGTGTGAGGGGATCACTGTGACGGTGATGAAGTGAGTGTGAGGAAGTCAGTGTGATGGTGATGAAGTGAGTGTGAGGGGGTTAGGGCGACGGTGATGGAGCGAGAGTGAGGACGTCAGGGTTTCATTGATGGAGTGAGTGTGTGGCGGTAAGCGTGAAGGTGATGAAGTGGGTGTGAAGGGGTCTTGGTGATGTTGATGGAATATTGAGAGAGTTTAAGGGTGACGGTGATGGAGTGAGTGTGAGGGGGTCAGGGTGACTGTGATGGACTGAGTGTGAGGGGATCAGTGTGAATGTGAAGGAGTGAGTGTGAGGATGACCGATTGACGGTCGTGGTGTGAGTGTGAGGGGGGCAGTGTGACTGTGATGGAGTGAGTGTGTGGGGTTCAGGGAGACGGTGATGGAGTGAGTGTGAGGGGGTCAGGTTGACGGTGATGGATTGAGTGTGAGTGGGTCAGGGTGAATGTGATGGAGTGAGTGTGAGGGGGTCAGGGTGACGGTGATGGAGTGAGTGTGAGGGGGTCAGGGTGTGGGTGATGGAGTGACTGTGAGAGGGTCAGGTTGACGGTGATGGTCGAGTGTTCGGGTGTCAGTGTGATGGTGATGGAGTGAGTATGAGGCGGTCAGGGTGACTGCGATGGAGTGAGTCTGAAGGGGTCAGCGTGACGGTGATGGAGTAAGTGTGAGGGGGTCAGGGTGAATATGATGGAGTGAGTGTGAAGGCGTCATGCTGACGGTAATGGGATGACTGTGCAAGGTTAAGGGTGACGGTGATGGAGTGAGTGTGAGGGGAGCAGTGTGAGAGTGATGGAGTGAGTGTGAGGGGATCAGTGTGATGGTTCTGGAGTGAGTGTGAGGGGGTCAGGGTGACGGTGATGGAATTAATGTGAGGGGGTCAGGGTGACGGTGATGGAGTGAGAGTGAGAGTTTAGGGATGACGGTGGTGGAGTGAGTGTGAGTGGGTGAGTGTGAGAGTGATGGGGTGAGTGTGAGGGGTCTGGGTGACCGTGATAGAGTGTGTGTGAGGGTGTAAGTGTGATGGTGTTAGAGTGAGTGTGAGGGGATCACTGTGACGGTGATGGAGTGAGTGTGAGGGGCCAGTGTGACTGTGATGACGTGAGTGTGAGGTTTTCAGGGTGAAGGTGATGCAGTGAGTCTGATGGGATCAGCGGGATGGTGAAGGATTGAGTGTGAGGCAGTAAGCGTGAAGGTGATGGTTTGAGTGGGAAGGGGTCTTGGTGACGGTGATGAAATGATAGTGAGAGATTAAGGGTGACGGTGATGGACTGAGTGTGAGGGCATCAGTGTGACAGTGAAGGAGTGAGTGTGAGGTTGACCGGTTGACGGTAGTGGAGGGAGTGTGAGGGGATTAGTCTGACGGTGATGGAGTGAATGTGAGGGGGTCAGTGTGACGGTGATGGAGTGAGTATGAGGCGGTCAGCGTGATGGTGATTGAGTGAGTGTGAGGGGGTCAGCGTTACGGTGATGGAGTGAGTGTGAGGGGGTCAGGGTGAAGGTGATGGAGTGAGTGTGAGTGGGCCAGTGTGACGGTGATGGTGGGAGTGTGAGGGGCTCAGGGTGATGGTGATAGAGTGATTGTGAATGTATAAGGGTGACAGTGATAGAGTGGGTGTGAGGGTTCAGTGTGACGGTGATGGATTAGTGTGAGGGGATCAGTGTGATGGTGCTGGAGTGAGTGTGGGGAGTGTCAGGGTGACAGTGACGGAGTGAGTGCGAGGGGATCACTATGGCGGTGATAGATTGAGTGTGAGGGGGTCAGCATGACGGTGATGGAGCGAGTGTGAGCGGGTCAGGGTGACGGTGATGGAGCGAGTGCGAGGGGGTCAGGTTGAATGTGATGGAGTGAGTGTGAAGTGGTCATGGTGACGGTGATGGGATGATTGTGAGGGATTAAGGGTGACGGTGATGGACTGAGTGTGAGTGGATCAGTGTGAGAGTGATGGAGTGAGTGTGAGTGTGTCAGGGTGACAGTGATTGAGTGATTGTGAAGGGGTCAGGTTGATGGCGTTGGAGTGAGTGTAAGTGTGTCCGGTGACGGTGATGGAGTGAGTGTAAGGGGGTGAAAGTGATGGAGTGAGTGTAAGGGGTGAAAGTGATGGTGTGAGTGTGAGGTGAACAATGTGACAGTGATGGAGTGAGTGTGAGGGGATCAGGGTGACGGTGGTGGAGTGTATGTGAGGGGGTCAGGGTGACATTGATGGAGTGAGTGTGAGGTGATCAGTGTGAGAATGATGGAGTGAGTGTGGGGGGTCTGGGTGTCGGTGATGGAGTGAGTCTGAGGGGGTCCGGGTGACGGTGAAGGAGTGAGTGTGAGGGGGTCATTGTGATGGTGATGAAGTGAGTGTGAGGGGGTCACGGTGGCAGTGATGGCGTGAGCCCGAGGGGATCAGGGTGACGGTGAAGGAGTGAGTGTGAGGGGGTCAGGGTGATGGTGATGGAGTGAGTGTGAGGGGGTCAGGGTGGCAGTGACGCAGTCAGGGTGATAGTCATGCAATATGTGTGATGGGGGAGTGTGATAGTGACGTAGCAATGTTTGGGAGAAGATTTGTAGCTCGGGTCCACGTTGTTGTGGTTCTGTTCGCCGAGCTGGGAATTTGTGTTGCAGGCGTTTCATCCCCTGTCCAGATGACATCCTCAGTGATTGGGAGCCTCCTGTGAAGCGCTTCTGTGATCTTTCCTCCGGCATTTATAGTGATTTGTATCTGCTGCTTCCGGTTGTCAGTTCCAGCTGTCCGCTGCATTGGCTGGTATATTGGGTCAGAGTGCATCCAAAAAGTGCAACAACTACTTGCAGATACCAACACCTACCAAAAGAGGGAGTTTGACCCCACGCCACAGCTCACCAATAGGATAACACACTGAGGAACCTACAAAAAAACGGACAAATAACCAGGTTTGACCTAGAGAGAATGAAACCTGAAAGCAACAGCACCCTCAGATTATATGGACTACCTAAATTGCACAAACCAGACATCCCACTCAGACCCATAGTATCACTACCAGGGACACCATCACACAAACTGGCTAAAGAACTACAGCAGAAACTGAAACACCTGATCAGCGGATCCAGACACTGTACAGTCAACACAGCAATTCTTGGACATCATCAGAAATATGCACATAGACAAGGAAGAAACTGTGGTCTCATTCGATGTAACGGCACTGTTCACCTCTATCGACAAAACCCGAGCCAGAGAAACAATAGCCAACCTGCTGGACATACAGAACAGACAACAGGACGGTGAAACTATCAACAAAGACGGCATACTCAAACTACCGGACCTGTGCCTCACAACACACTTCACATTCAACAACCAAATATATGAAATCAACGGCACACCCAGGGGCTCACCCATCTCTGGACTCATAGCAGAAGCAGTAATGCAAAGATTAGAACAAACAGTCTTACCGCAAATTCAACCCAAACTCTGGGTCAGATATGTAGATGGCAACTTTGTAATCATTAAAAACACAGAAATAGAGAACACACACCGGATCATCAACACCACACTCACAGGAATCCGATTCACTAGAGAGGAAGAAAAGGACAACCACCTCCCATTCCTCGACGTGATGGTACAGAGAACACCAATCGGAGAATTCACCACAAAGGTATACAGGAAAGCCACACACACAGACCAAGTCCTGAACTACAAAAGCAACCACCCCAACACACCCAAAACAAGTTGCACCAAGACACTGTTCAAAAGGGCCACAACACACTGCAGTACACCAGAACTGCAAAAAGAGGAAGAAGAACACCTATACAATGTATTCGCCAAAAACGGATACCCGCGCAATTTCATTAGGGATTGTCTGTATGGATTTGCGAGAAGACTGTCCTCTGATATTGATGAGGGCCGTGCAGATGATGTGGTTTATATGGAGTTCATTAAAGTCTTTGACAAGGTTCCACATGGAAGGCTGGTCCAAAAGGGAAGATCCCATGGGATCTAAGGCAAGTTGGTAAATTGGGTCCTCAAATGGTGGAGGTTTGTTTTTTTGATTGAAAGCCATTGTCCAGCGATGTACCACAGGGATCTGTGCTGGAACCATTGCTGGCTGTTACGTACATTAATAACTTGAATATCAAAGCAGAAGGAATCATGAGTAGGTTTGCGGATAACATGAAAGGTGAGGGCATTGTCCACAGTGAGGGGGATGGACTCAGGCTGCAGTCTGATATCGATCAGATGATAAACTGAGCAGAGTAATGGCAGACAGAGTTTACTTCTGATCACTGTGAGGTAATGCACTGTGGGAAGTCTAATAAATGAATGATATACATCATGAATGGTAGGTCCTCCTGGAGTACTGAGGAACACAGGGACCTTGGTGGGCAAGTCCCTGGATGTCTGAAGGTGTCAGCAGAGATAGACAGGGTGGGGAATACACCTGAACTGGGAGGAGGAGGGGGTCCCACATCCTGGTGAGGAGCGTTGCTGGAGCTGCTCGAGAGGATTTAAACTCGTCTGGCAAGGCTGTGTGACCCCAAAGAGTCGTAAGGCCAGAAAGAAAGTTGAGGCTGGTACAAATGTTCAAGAGAGCAATATCAGTAGACAAGGCAGGCAAGAACATAGCAGACAATTAGGGAAAACTGGTGGATTAAACTGCAGTTATTTCAATGCAAAGGGTTAGACAGATAAAGCAGATGAACCCAGAGCATGGATGGGAACATGGGATTGGGATACCATAAGTATGACAGAAACACAGCTGAGAGAGCAACAGGACCAGCAGTTCAATGTTCCAGAGACAGATGCTACAGGAAGGATAGAACAGGAGGCAACACAGGAGGAGAGCTGGTGGTTTTGATTGGGGGAAACATCCCAGCAGTACCTAGAGGGAGTATTCATGCATGATCGCCCAGTTAAGCGATATTAGTGGAACTGAGAATTAAAAATTGGTCATTCGGTTTCTACGGTCGTACTACAGTGATCGGCAATGGGAGATGAAGGAGCAAATACGTCAGGAGATTTCAGATATCTCTTAGAATAATAGGGTTGTAATGATAGGGGATCTTAACCGTTCCAAACCTGGACTGGGATTGCTACTAAGTTAAGCATTTGGATGGAAGGAATTTGTTAAGTGTGTTCCAAAAACTCCCAGTCATTATGTAAGTGGCCCAACTGGAGAATGGGGATAAACCTGACCTTCCCTTGGGAAACAAGGTAGGGAACGGGACTGAGGTGTTAGTGGGGGAGCACTTTGGAAAGTTACCACAATTGTATTAGTTTGAAAATAGCGATGGAAAAGGATAGGCCTGGTCCACAAGTTAAAGTTATTCAATGGAGCAAGATAGAATTAGACAGGAATTTTTAAAGTAGATCTGGGGAGGCTATTCGCAGATAAAGGGAAGTCTGGCAAGTAGGAATATTTTAAAACCGAGATAAAAGGAGCGTTCAGTGCCAGCGTGTTCCTGTTAGTGTGCAGCTCAATGCTGACTGAATTTGGAAACATTGGCTGAGTTTCGAGGCGATGGACAAGATAAAAAGGGGTCACATGTCAGATATAACTGGCTGACTCAAGGGAATCCCTTCAGGAGCATCGGGGCTGTAGAAATACACTTAGGATGGAAATCAGGAATGTAATAAGGGGACACGAGGTTACACATGTAGAATGGCACTGAGCCCCACAGAGATCTGGAAAATCCCAGTCTCCATTCCTGACCTGTGCTGCCTCATCTCTCTGGAGTGGAGGATTCTGTCAGCTCATGATCTGGAATAGCTTCAAGAGTGAGAGACGCTGATAGAGGCAGCAATTAGACTCACACAGTCAGGGATACCACATGGAGAGGTACTGAGTCACATCATCAGAGTACCGGGTCAAACAATTGTGCAGGAAGAAAGGGTTTTGATTCATGTTGCACTGGGATATACAAACTGTGAGCAGGCGAAGTGATGGCCTAGTGGCATTACTGTGTGACAATTTTTCCAGAAGCTCAGCAAGTGCTCTCTGGACACAGGTCCAAATCCCACCATTGCAAATCATTGAATGTGAAGTAAATGCTTCAAAAACGATGTAAGTAAAAACCTGCAAGTGAGTATTAAACAATTGCTGATGTTAAGAAAAATCCATCGGGTGCATTCCTGTCTTTAGTGAAGTGATCTAAGGTGGGACGGATATCACAAGTATTACAGAACAACAGCTGAGGGAGGGACAGGACAGGCAGCTCAATGTTCCAGGGGACAGATGCGGCAGGAAGGACAGAAGGGGAGCTAAGAGAGGAGGAGAGCTGCTGGTTCTGACTGGGTGAACCATCCCAGCAGGACTGAGAGAGGATATTCCTGCGGGACCGCCCAGTGAAGCTGTGTTCGTGGGATTAATCAGTAACAATGGGTCTTCCCTTTCCTCTGATTGTTCTACAGACCCCGAGAACCCGCCCTCCTGCACCTTGACCTTCTCAAGATGGCGGTCCTGAGCGCTCCCTCTTCCCTCAAACAAATGGCGGCCGTGATCCTGGGCCCCTTCCCTGATCAGAGACCGCCGCCTCCTTACACGGGCCTGGAGGGTCTTTTCCGAGTTATTTTTAACCTTTATCCGGGACTTGTGAATTCTCTCCGCTCTTTTCTCCCAGCGAGGCTCCCACACACCGGCTCTGAGCGCCGCTCTCTGAAGCCGATCGCAGCCGCTGCCGGAGAAAGCAGCTCCACCTCTCTCTCTCCTGACCAATGTGACACTGCGCATGCTCCACATAGAAACCAAACTGCGCGTGCGTCTGAGGTTATCAGTGAGTTTATAGAGAATATTTATATCTGCACAGACTGATGGGTAAAATATTAGTCATTAACAATTGCTTTGTCGAGTTATCGTCAAAGAGCTGTCTAACATGCAAATTGTCCGGTCCAAATCAACCATACCGGCCAGGTATGTAAATTACCAATTGTTCTGGGAGTTTGAAAAGAAGTTTCTTACTCGAGTAGTGTAAATCGATTGGAAATATGTACGTTATCAGATTTACATTTCAACTACAGTATTTTTTTAAAATCTCACATTGATTTATGAGAAACGTTTAATGCTCCACTATGTCGTGAGAATGATCAATCCTGCAAAATAGTTTGCTCTCTGACCAATCTTGAAGCGTTCACTCTCGAGAATGCTTTGGCCCCTCTCCTCATTCACTCTGGTTAGAGGACCGGCCACTACTCGATCCTTCTGTTCCGCCCCTTCCTCCCAGTTGCAGAGTTGATTCAGGTGTGACTTAGCAGGCAAGGGACAAAGGAAGTTCGAGTCGATGTTTTGTGACGCGGTGAAAATATCCCGAATCTTAGACCGAGAGGCCTGGGTTCAATTCAAAGCTTGTGCAGATGTGTGTAATAACAACTTTTAGCAGGTTCATTAGGAAAACCAAGGGAAGTCAGGAACAGAGTGCAAACAAGAGAAAATGCATGCAATGTGGTGGGGCTCTCTATGCTCAGATGATTTGACTCCTTACCAAGCGTTTCAGGGTCCCAGTACAGACTGTTGCACTCTTCTTGGTGCACAGCCAGATACCACGATCGTGGGGCAAAGTGGTGGGATATAGAGGTGCTTTTCTGGAAGGCGCTCGGTTTTTGTGGTGAAAATAGTTGAGAAGCAGTCGGGTTTTGTATGGAGCTACCTGTCCCCCTCCTGTTGCAGCCTCTTATTATTGCCCTGACTCTACCTTGTACATGGAGAAAGTGAGGACTGCAGATGCTGGAGATCAGAGCTGAAAAATGTGTTGCTGGAAAAGCGCAGCAGGTCAAGCAGCATTCTCTACCTCGTACATGTTTGGTAGAGATCAGTGACACTTCGTAAGCCCACAATACAAGATCCATCACTCTGTTTAAGACAGTAAAAATCTCTTGTAGCAGAGAACAATACAGCGCAGAACAGGCCCTTCGATCCTTGATGTTGCGCCAACCTGTGAACTATTCACAGCTCGTCCCCCTACCCTATCCTGAAATCACCCATGTGCTTATCTAAAGGATTGTTTAAATCTCACTAATGTGGCTGAGTTAACTACATTAGTAGGTAGTGGATTCCATGCCCTAATCACTCTGAGTAAAGAACCTGCCTCTGACATCTGTCTTAAATCTATCACCCCTCAATTTGTAGATATGCCCCCTCATACACACTAATATCATCATCCTAGGAAAAAGACTTTCACTGTCTACCCTATCTAAGACTCTGATCATCTTGTATGTCTCTATCAAACCCTCTCTTAGCCTTCTTCTTGCCAATGAGAACACGTTCAAGTCTCTCAACCTTTCCTCATAACACCTTCCCTCCAGACCACACAACATCCTGGTAAATATCCTCTGCACCTTTTCCCATGCTTCCACATCCTTCCAGAAATATGGGCACCAGAACTGCACACAATATTCCAAATATGGCCGCACCAATTGTATAGTTGCAGCATGATATTGCGGCTCCAGAACTCAATCCATCTACGAATGAAACCTAACACACTGTATGCCGCCTTAACAGTACTGTCCACCTGGGTGGCAACTTTCAGGCATCTATGTACATGGCCTCCAATATCCTTCTGCACATCTACACTACCCAAGAATCTTTCGATTAACCCAGTACTCTGCCTTCCTGTTGTTCTTCACAAAGTGCATCACCTTACATTTAGCTGCATTGAACTCCATTTGCCACCATTCAGCCCACTTCTGCAGTTTATCCAAGTCCCCTGCAACCTGTAACATTCTTCCACACTGTCCACTACTCCACTGACTTTCGTTTCATCTGCAAATTTACTAATCCATCCATCTATGTCTGCATCTAAGACTTTTATAAAAATGACAAACAGCAGTGATCCCAAAACAGATCCTTGTGGCACACCATAAGACCATAAGACAGAGCGGAAGTAAGGCCATTCGGCCCATCGGGTCCACTCCGCCATTCAATCATGGCTGATGGGCATTTCAACTCCACTTACCACATTCTCCCCTTAGCCCTTAATTCCTTGTGACATCAAGAATTTATCAATTTCTGCCTTGAAGACATTTAGCGTCCCAGACTCCACTGCACTCTGTGGCAATGAATTCCACAGGCCCACCACTTTCTGGCTGAAGAAATGTCTCCACATTTCTGTTCTGAATTTACCCCCTCTCATTCTAAGGCTGTGTTCACGGGTCCTAGTCTCCTCGCCTAACGGAAACAATTTCCTAGCGTCCACCCTCTCCAAGCCATGTAGTATCTTGACACCACTATTAACCGCACTGGAAGCTGATTATTTTCCATCTTCCTTCTTTCAGAAAGCCAGTTTCTAATCCAAACTGCTAAATCACACTGAATTCCATGTTGCTGCATTTTCTCTAACAGCCTACCATGTGGAACCTTATCAAAGGCTTTACTGAAATCCATGTATACCACGTCAACTGCCCTACCCTCATCTATATGCTTGGTCACCATCTCAAAAAACTCAATGAGGTTTGTGAGACACGACCTACCTTTGACGAAACCATATTGACGATCTGAAATCATATTGTTGTTTTTCAGATGATTACAAATATTGTCTCTTATAATCCTTTCCAAAACCTTTCCTACAACAGAAGTAAGACTCACTGGTATATAATTACCTGGGTCATCTCTACTGCCCTTCTTGATCAAGGGCATAACATTTGCAATCATCCAGTCCTCTGGTACTGAACTTGTCGGCAATGATGACTCAATATCAAAGCCAAAGTCTTTGCTATCTTCTCCCTAGCTTCCCAGACAATCTACGGATAAATCCCATCTAGTCCAGGGGACTTGTCTACTTTCAATCCTTCTAGCATTGATAACACCTGTTCGTAACTAACCTCGATCCTTTATAGTCTTACATCTTCTACCTCATTATTATCTACAATATTCTAATTTTCCTGAGTGAAAACCAATGAGAATGTTCGTTTAGCACCTCTCCGATTTCCACAGGATCCACACTCAACTTCCCACTTCTGTCTTTGATTGGCCCTATTCCTACTCTATCCTTTATTCCTCACATACCTATAAAAAGCTTTAGGGTTCTCCTTTATTCTATTCGCTAAAGACTGCTCGTGTCCTCTCTTTGCTCTTCTTAACTCTCTTTAAATCCTTCCTAGCTGATCTGTAAGTCTCCATCGACTTATCTGTACCATTTGTCTCATCAACACATAAGCCTCCTACTTCTTCTTAACAAGAGATGCAATTTCTGTGGTAAACCACGGTTCCCTTACCTTATCATTTCCTCCTTGCCTGACAGGGACATACCTATCAAGGATATGCAATACCTGTTCCTTAAAACAGCTCCGCATTTCCGTTGTCTGCATCCACTGCTACCCCATCCTATGCATCCTAATTCTTGCTGAATCGCATTATTATTGCCACTGCCCCATCGATAAGTCTTCAGCTGTGGCATGTACCTATCCCTTTTCATCGCTAAACTAAACATAACTGAATTATGATCACTCTCTCCAAAGTGATCACCTACAACTAAATCAAACACCTAGTCCGGTTCATGACCAAGCACCAGATCCAATGTGGCCTCCCCTCTTGTCGGCCCTTCGACATACTGTGTCAGGAAACCCTCCTGTACACATTGGACAAAAACTGATCCATCCGACGTACTAGAATTATAGCATTTCCAGTCAATGTTGGGGAAGTTAAAGTCCCCCATAATGACCACCTTGTTAATTTCACTCCTACCCAGAGTAGTTTTGCTAATCCTCTCTTCCCCCTCACTGGAACTCTGTGGCGGCCTATAAAAAAATCCAAGCAGTGTGACCTCCCCTCTCCTGTTTCTAACCTCAGCCCATACTATTTCAGTAGACAAGTCCTCATTAAATGTTCTCTCAGCCACCGTTATACTATCCTTGACTAACATGACATGCATGGGCCCATTGCGGTGCTTCAAACTCCATGAGGCAGCCATAATATCTATGACAGACAGACTCAGTTTGGAACCTCCTCTATCCTTAAGACCCTATGCACTGCCTGCGCTCCTCCATTTCCCCTTTGTACATTCCCTTTTCAACCCACCCCACCTGCGTCATTCCACAATTGGAGCTGTCAAGGGAAGAAGTTTGTGGAAAACCCTCCCTAACCTTCTCTATCCTTCTTTAAGATGTATTTTAAAATCATTCTCCTAAATCAATGTTTTGATCATCCATGAAGCACCTTAGGAGATTTGCCATTGTGAAAGATTCCATACAAAGCAAGTAGTTGTTATTATTGCTGTACGTTAGGAGAAACAGGAATGATGCTTTCAAAATTCTAACAAGAAATTCACTGATAGGCGCAGTGTGTAGGCATCAAATTGGGATGGGCAATAAACAAAGAAATAACTAATGCCTGTAAAAATGGCATGTCTATTACCATGGGTGATTTTAATCTACATGTAGATTGGTTGAACCAGCTCAGTCAGGGTAGCCTTGAGGAGTTCATTAAGTGTATCCAGGATAGGTTTTTTGAACAGTATGAAATGTAACTGACAAGGCGCAATCTATCCAAACTCTGGCCCCTGTGCAATGGGACAGGAATAATTAATGATCTCAGAGTTAGGGATCCTCTTGGAAGAAGTGATCACTGTATGGTTGAAGTTAGAATACATATGGAGAATGTGAAGATAAAATCTAATACCTTGCTCCTGTGCCTGAACACGGGGAACTAAAATAGAATGAGGGAGAAACTGGATAAAGTAGACTGGAAACAAAGATTTTATGGTGGGACAGTTGATGAGCTGTGAAAAGTTTTCAAAGACATTTTAGGAAGTGCTCAGCAAAGACATATTCCAGTGAAAAAGAAGAACTGTAAGAAAAGGCGGCGGACAAAAGATAGGGAATTCTACACCAGTTAGTTTATTCTCTGTAGTTGGAAATATGCTTGGGTCTATTATCAAGGAAGAAATAGCAGGGAATCGGATAGAAATTGTCCCATTGGGCAGACAGAGCATGGATTCATAAAGGGCAGGTCATGCTTGACAAATCGTTTGGAATTCTATGAAGACATTTCGAGCAAGGTGGACAATGGGGACCCAGTGGATGCGGTGTACCTGGATTTCCAAAAGGCCTTCAACAAGGTGCCACGCAGGTGGCTGTTGCATTATATAAGGGCGCATGGGATAGAGTATTAGCATGGATAGAAGATTAGTTGGCTCACAGGAAGCCAAGAGTGGGGATAAATAAGCCTTATTCTGGCTGGCAATCAGTAACTAGTAGTGTGCCTCTAGGATCAGTGTTGGGACTGCAATTATTTAGAATTGATACAGATGATTTGGAGTTGGGGACCACATGTAGGGTATCAAAATTTGCATATGAGACTAAGATGAGTAGCAGAACAAAGTGTCCGGAGGACTGGGAAACTTTGCGGAGGAACAGAGATACATTGAGTGAGTGGACAATGGTTTGGCAAGTGGAATATTATGTTCATAAATGTAAAGTCATACTCTTTGGTTGGAGTAACATTAATAAAAAGATTATTACTTGAATTTTAAAAAGTTGCATTATTTGCTATGCAGAGGCACCTGAACATCCTTCTGCAGGAGGGTTGGTCACCAGGTACAACAATCAGTTCAGAAGGCAAATGGAATTTTGTCCTTCATTGCTGAAGGGATTATGTTTAAAAGCAGAGGTTAATGTTCTAGCTATAGTGGGTGCTGGTGAGGCCACACCTGGAGCACTGCATACAGTTTTTATCTCCTTACGTGCTCAAGGATGTACTGGCACTGGAGCGGGGTGCAGAGGAGGTTAACTATGTTGATTCCGGAGGTGAGGGGTTTGGCTTAACAGAGACAAAGTAGATTGGGATTATATTCATTGGAATTCAGAAGAATGGAAAAATATAAAATAATGAATGGAAAGAATAAAATAGAAGTAGAGAAGATGTTTCCACTGGCAGGTGAAGCTAGGACAAGAGGGCTTCACCACAAGGTTAGAGGCAGCAAATTTAAAAGTGAATTCAGAAGTAACGTCTTGACCTCGATGGAGTGCATTGCCCAGGGAAGTAGTTGATGCTAGTTCAATGAACGTTTTTAAAGCGAAGTTATTTTTTTTAAAAAAAAAGATTTAATTACTTAAGGAATACGGTGAGAACGTGGGTAAATGGCTCTGTGTCCACGAAATGATCAGACATGACCTTATTGAATGGTAGAGCAAGCTCAAAGGGCAGGATGGCCTTCTCCTGTTCCTAGTTCTTATGTTATGCATTCCTCCCTCACTCGTGACTTGGAGATGCTGGTGTTGGATTAGGATGGACAAAATTAAAATTCACAGAACACCAGGTTATAGTCCAACAGGTTAATTTGGAATCACAACTTTGCTGGTCCTTCATCAGGTGGTTGTGTGATATTTAACTTTGTCCCTCAGCGCCGAATCCCCCTCTTGTAACTGAGAAACAGCAGCAAAAGCCACGAAGCAGTGCGCAAGCTCCATCCAACAGTTGGCATTGTGGAAAATCTCAGAGTACAATGGGATATTGATGAGATGGGCCAATGGGCTGAGGAGTGGCAGATAGGATTTAATTTAGATAGATTAGGTTAGGATATCTGGTTGGCATGGACAGGTTGGACCGAAGAAGTGATTGATGTCAGCGGCGGACCAATGGAAAGGCAGGGGAAGGAGCTGGAGGACCTGGCGGGGCAGTTAGTCCTCCGACCAATCAGTGAATGAGGGCGGGAATAGACTATACCACGTGATCATCTCGCGGTGGGTGCGGATGTTCGGAGTGTGTGTCCGCAGAGTCCTGTCGCTAAGGAAAGAAATAAACTGCAGGAAGCGGGAGGGAAATGGTGTTGGTATGGTCTGAGAGGTTTTACAATCATTTGGTACACATCGGAAAATACAGGTTTGAAACTTACAGTCCCGTTTTTGCAGCAAACGGGAATATGCCTCGTTAAGTAATCGGCCCGAGTGAGCGCCGCCATCTTTATTCGGGGCAATGACTCACTGGACACGTACGCGGCCGCCAGCTTTGTAGGGGGCAAAGTTCAGAGGGGTGCATGTACAGCCTTCCCTGGTAAAAAGAGTCAGAGGGCAGGATTTACATAGAGCACATTCAAACCCAGAGAAATGTATTTTCTTTTCTGGATTTGTTTCGTCATTCATTTAAATGATTTGGATGTGAATAGAGGCCGTATAGTTAGTAAGTTTGCAGGTGACACCAAAATTGGACGTATTGTGGACAATGAAGAAGGTTATCTCAGAGTCCAGTGGGATATTGATCAGATGGGCCAATGGGCTGAGGAGTGGCAGATAGGATTTAATTTAGATAGATTAGGTTAGGATATCTGGTTTGCATAGGTTGGACTGAAGAAGTCTGTTTCTGTGCTAGACATCTTTGACTGTGGGTTCATAAAAGTGAACTCTGCTCTGGTTCACCTCTGGGTTCTCTGATGTCCACCTGTTCATTATCTAGCTTCCTCGGTCTCTCATGGGTGTATTTTTGGTCTGTATAATATTTTACTATTACTTTCACAGCTGTTTTGGAAATGAATTGAAAAATGTAGAGCTGGAAAAACACAGTAGGCCAGGCAGCATCCGAGGAGCAGGAGAATCAACGTTTCGGACATAAGCACTTCTTCAGGAATGTAAATGAATTGTCCACTGCTGCCCGGCTCCTGACCATATGCTGTTCCATTATCAGGTTATTTTTTCCACAATATCTTTGACAGTCAAGAATTCTTTTTTCCAATGAGTGAGTGCATTTTCCTTCAATTTCTGACAGTGAAAGTCTACACCATTTTCATTCCCTATAATTTGTATTGCCCTCCCTGAAACATCAACTGCAATATGAGTTCTCCTTCCACAGAAACCAGCGATCAATGCCAAATCCTTGTTGCCTGTGGAGAGGGTGATGTTTGACTTCCTTGTACTGCTGCAGTTTGTATTGTATAGGTGCTCCCACAACGTGGTTGGGTAGGAGACATTACAGATTATTCACTCAGCGATATCGAAGAGTAGAAGATATCTGTACAAATCATCATGGTTTTAATTTCACAAAAATATTATTGAAAACTTTTGACATAAGGCAAGAGATGGAGAATATTGTGTCCAGTGACCAAAACCATTGCCAAATAAGCAGTTTTTCAAGAATGCCTTAAAGGAAGAAAGTAGATCTTAGAGGGTTAGAGTGGGGATTCCAGACCATGTTCCCTTGGAGTCTAGAGAAACAGTCACACAGGTGAACTCAAAAATAAACACATCATTGAGAGTCTGAACTAAAATGAGTTATTGTGATATGAAAGGGTGTGTGGTGCAGGGAGATAGGAATGCTTACAGCCAGGAATTAATTCAAAGGTGCGAAAGTAAATTGTTGTTGCTTATAAATGGGAGTCTTTTGATTGATCAGCAAGTTTTGGTACAAGTGAGCACTTCAGCAGTGGAGTTTTCAATATTCTTGAGATTATCGGGAGGGTGAATGTGGGATGCTGGCCAGGAGTGGGTTTAGATAATGAAATCTACAGTTAACAAAAGGAATGAATGAGAGTTTCAGCAAATGAGCTGAGATTGTGGTAAGGTCAGGTGATATCACTGAAGTCAAAATAGTGGTCTTGGAGTGGGACTGGGCTGTCATCCTCACCTCATTTAGCTGTCTGTCAGTTTGTGAATCAAGTCTGGAACAAGCTCAGGAGCTGAGTGGCCCTGGCAAAACCCAAACTGGGCGTCGCTGAGCAGGTTATTGCTGAGCAGGTGCTTGACAGCACTGTTGATGACACCTTCCATCACTTCACTGCTGAGCAAGTGTGGACTGATGGAGGGGAATTGGCTGAATTGGTTTTGCCCTGTGTTTTTGTGTTGGAACATCCCTGAGCAATGTTCCACAAAGTCAGTAGGTGTCAGTGCTGGAGCTGTACTTGCCTTGGTGGGCAGCAGGTTCTGGAGCACAGCCAACAGTATTATTGCCAGAATATTGGCAGGGCCCATACCTTTACACTGCTTATCCATTTCTTGATCTGATTTGAAATGAGTTTTCAACCAAGTCGATTCATATCTGTGATGTCAGGGACCAATGGAGAAGGCTCATCCACTTGGCACTGCTGAAAATCGCTGCTAATGCTGTCCTCTTATCTGTTGTATGAATGTGTGAGACCCCTCCATCAGTAAGGGTGGGGATATCTGTGATGCTTCCTCCAGTGAGTTGTTTAATTGTCCATCACTCTTCTTGACTAGGTGTGGCAGAACTGCAGAACTCTGATCTAATCTATTGGTTATGGGATCACTTAGTTCTATTTGGTGTTGCTTGTGCTGTTTGGCATGCAGGTTTGGTAGCTGCACCAGGTTGGCACCTCATTTTTAGGTATGCCTGGTACTGCTCCTGGCATGCCCTCCTGCATTCACCATTGAACCAGGTTTGATTCCCCTGGCTTGATGTTAATGGTTGAGTGGGGGATATCAGGCCATGAGTTTCAGATTGGGCTGGAGTATAGTTCTGCTGCTGTTGTTAGCCCATAGTGAGGTGGAAGTTGCAGAGTCAAAAGGGCTGATTGTGTGGTTGTATTTGCTAGTGCATTGGTAGATGTAATGTGATCCATCCAGTTTCATTCCTTTGTTGAGACTGTGCAGTGATTAATACAATGAGTGACTTGATGGGCCACTGTCGGGTTTCTTTCCCTCAAGGACATTGTCAATGGCAGAAAAACATGCCCAATGGTTCCATGGCAAACATTAGATTCTTCATTCCAGTTATCTTTTTCTTGACTTCAGAGCCACCCTCTACCGATTTGGGATTCAAACCTGAACTTCAGTTGTATATTTTAATATTCTTGATAAATGATAAGTACGACAGGTTTCTTCACTTATTTTTAGAATCACTATCACAGGTTATGTTTATTGTTTTGGAAATAAAAAAAAAATGCCCATTATCCTGTCTCCTCCATCCTCCCCTCCAACAACGAGTGAGGAGCACATGGAGTTTCTCTGTCAATAACATTGAGACAATCCGATCAGCTGCCTCTGCTTCTTTCCGCCCTCTTCACTAGCCCACCGAGCCAAACTGCCTCACAAGGGTGCACCTCATTTTAGTCCTAAACTTGCATTTCCTAGAGTCTCTTGTCAAGCCTTATTAGAGGTCATCTTGACCATTTACCCTAGTGTAGCCAAATCATGGACATTCGAAATCTCTCTCTCATCCTCCTGCTTGTCACCGCCCTCCCCGCCTTGCAATTCACAGATATTGTTCCATGATCTGTCTGTCTGTCTTTTCTGGTTATGTCCTTCTCTCCCATTCTGCTAAAACCTAATGTTTGACCTCACCATCATTGGAAAATCCTGCTCCATCTCCACTCTCCCTTTCCTTTCTGAATTTATTGTATTTGGTGTCCCTCCAGGATCTATCTTTGGTCCGTCCTGTTTCTCACCTACAGACTGCCAGGAGGTAACATCGCCCAAAAGCACTGTGTTAGGTTTCACATGTACACTGACAATGTCCAGCTCTCCCTCCCCATCATCCGTCTCCATTACTCCACTGTTACTCAGTTATCAAACTGCTTACCACGCTTCGATTAGCTGCAATTCACTCCAATGAAACACTGTAATTGTTAAACCCATTGCCTTCAGTTGCTATTCCAAATTCATTTCCCTTACTGTTGTGTCCCTCCCTCTCACTGGGAAGTGTCTGAGGCAGAACTACATTCTTCACAATATTGCTTTCATATCTGACCCCAAGGTGACCTTCTGATCAGACATCTACACAATCACAAACACCAGGAATTCCAATCTCTAAAACGTTGCTTGTCTCCTTCTCACCCCAGCTCCATCGCTACTGAAACCCTAACCTTTGTCGGTGTTGCCTTTAACTTGACAAATCTGAAACAGAACCCTTGATTCCGCGACTGACCCAGAATCTGGTTCAAGACTCACCCGTAATGGGACACATCCTCTCCACATTTACCCTGTCAAACCTCGACAGAATCCTGTATGTTTCAAAGATATCACCTCTCATTCTTCCAAAGTCCAGTGAGAAGATTCCCAACTTGTTCAGCCTTTGCTTACAGTATAATCCCTTCAAAACAGGGATCATCCCAATGGATCTTCTCTGAAATGCCTCCAATAAACTGCTCTATTTCATTAACTAAAGCGACCAAATCTGTTCATGTTACTCCAGATGTGGTCTCACTCGCCATTTGTTTAGTTGCCCTAAGGTATATACTCCAAACTCTTATATGGCAAACTCTTTGAAATAAGGGACAGCATTCCATTCCCCTACCTGATTCAATGTTATAACTGTGTGCTAGCTTTCTGGTTTTACTGCTCATTTTCCCCCAGTCTCTTTGTGGTGCAGCTTTCTACAGTTTATCCCAAGTTATACTCTATTTGCCAACTTGTTGCCCACGTTTCCTGTGAATATCTCTCTGTAAGCTGTTTATAATCCTTTTGGAACTTTCCTGTTTTCCCTTTTCTAGGAGATTTGCCCCCTCATTATTCGAAACATGTACTGTGAGCACTGGGCAGTGGGAAGCATGCGTAGTTGCTATCTTTCAGGGTTACTCTGTTTCATGACTGGGAGGAGCTGGCTGCCCAATGGTCAGAATGGAGACATCTTGCCCATCAAGCTGCATGAGCCTTTCACACCCCATGTCTTATTGAGGAGGAATAGCGACAGAACGGCACGATGGCACAGTGGTTAGCACTGTTGCCTCACAGCGCCAGAGACCCAGGTTCAATTCCCGACTCAGGCGATTGACTGTGTGGAGTTTGCACGTTCTCCTCGTGTCTGCGTGGGTTTCCTCCGGGTGCCCCGGTTTCCTCCCACAGTCCAAAGATGTGCAGGGTCAGGTGAATTGGCCATACTAAATTGCCCGTAGTGTTAGGTAAGGGGTAAATGTAGGGGTATGGGTGGGTTCGCTTCGGCGGGTCGGTGTGGACTTGTTGGGCCGAAGGGCCTGTTTCCACACTGTAATGTAATCTGTAATCTGTAATCTGTAAAAACGGAAGGAAAGAAAAGGAAGCAAATCCTGCTCTCCATATCTCACTAAATCTTGGGACATTCTGTCCTATGTTCAATCACATGAAGTCCCAAGGTGGAAACTCAACGAAACCCACACAGATTTGCCCTTGAAGTGCCTGCTAACCTCCACCAGGGGTAATGTGTACAGTCATCCTGGGCCAGGAGGAGAGGATTGTATGAGTTTCAAACTTGAACTGACAGTGACGGATTTTATAAACTTGTATTACAGGCAGATATTCAGGTGGTAATCTCAGTCATTGTAATGCCAAACTCTTGACAGAATTACTCCATTCATCAGGACCTGGATATTCATATTGTGTGAGAGTATTGTGTTCCAGATCAATACCATTTGCTGCATAAAAATTCTCCTTTGAATCAAACCATCCTCTCAATAGATCTTCCCAAATCTTCAACATGTGTCCTGTAATCCTTGTATAATGAGCTAATGGGTGTAAGGTTTATTATTATAACGTGTAACGTTTGTAAACCGCTTTGTCACAGCTCCCCAAATTTCCTTTGCTACAAGGAGAACAATCTCAGTTTTTCCAAACCGCGAAATACCCAATGTCTGTTTGCTCTCTATAAGGTACACATCAGGGTTGTGTTGGAACATTCTCCACTTGCCTGCATCAGTGCACCGCCCCCCCAACAATATTAAAGAAAGTGAACATCCTCAGGATAAAGCACTGTGTCTGAGTGGTTTCCCATCCAGCACTTTCAGCATTCCCTCTCCCCACCCTCGAGGCACAGTGGCATCACTGTGTAAACGATCAAGTCAGCATTTTCCTACCCGACCATAGGACTGCTCTCTCATTCGGGAGAGATGTCTGGTAGTGGTTAACCTGAATATTACTACAGCGCAAGCAAGGTGAGAGGTTGAAAAGGAGAGACCATTAATTGTGGATGGTTATTCTTAATGTGTATTAGCAACACACATGTCACGTGAACAATTAATGTTAAAAAAGCCCCACAAATTCTGCAACTAAAATCCCTCATTCCTTGAACCATCCTGGTAAATCTCCTGTGCCCCCTCTCAGGGACCCTGCCATTCTTCACAATGTGTGGGCGATCTGTGGTTCAGACAGACCCAGCTGCTCTGAACCCTGTGGGTGTCAGCATAGAGCAACAGTTGCACTAAACCTCACTGTCTGGAAGAGAGTGAGAGACAGAAATCCCGATGGCATTTAAAATCTATTTAGGAACACACTTGCAAGGCCAAGGCTGACAGGTCTATGGGCTCTGTGCTGGGAAATGGGATTAAAATAGTTAGCTGGGAGATTTCTTTACAGCATAAACCCAATGGACCACAAAACCGTTTTCTGTCATGTAGACCACAGACGCATAATATAGGAATATGACAAGCCACAATAGAAACCAGGTCAGAGAAGGTGATATTAGAATAGATGATACGTGATTGATTAATGTTTTTTGGGGGAAAATGTGACAGAGGTTTAGTGGGACATTGTGGAGCTCTGGGTGCAGGAATCTGAAATAAAAATTGGTTATCCTGAAGGCTGGAATTAAAGAAAGGCACATCACAGAGATTTGTGAGGGTGGACATGATTAAAGATAGGGTGTTGAGACTGGAGGAGATTAGAGATTGGAGGATGTTGCAGAGATTGAGATGTTTTTGATGCAGAGATAGTGATAGTTCTGAAGCTAGAGAGGAATTATAGAGATAAGGATGAGTTGTTAGCTTTCCCAACACTACTTCTTTACTGATAAATGATTGTTTCTCTGTCCTCATCTGTCATTGTCTCCATGGGCCTGCGACAATGAGAGTACACAGACAGTATGTTCCTGTTAAGGCCAAGACTGGGAGGCATCGGGAATGCTGCGTGACCTGAGAAATTGAGGCTCTGGTCAAGAAAATGAAGGAAGGATATGGCAGGTACAGACCACTGGGTTTGTGTGAATCCCTAGAGGACTATAAGGGCAGTAGGAGTATACTCGCGGGAAACCAGGAGGCAAAAAAGGGGACATGAGATAGCTTTGGGAAATAGGTTTAAGGAGAATCCAAAGAGATTCTACAAATACACTAAAGACAAAAGAATAACTAGGCAGAGAATAGCGACCCTCAAAGATCAACAAGACTGTCTATGGAACAGCAGGAGGTGGGAGAGATTCTATAAGTATTTCATGTCAGTTTTTACTGAAAGGGGGTATGGAAGTTAGAGAAGTTGGAGAAATAAATAGTGATAACTTGGCAAGTGTACATATTACAGAGGAGGAGGTACTGGATGTCTTAAAATGCATAAAGGTGGATAAATCCCTGGAATCTGATCAGGTGTATCCCAGAACTTTGTGGGTAATTAGGGAAGCTTTTGCTGTGGCCCTCGCTGCGATATTTGTATCATTAATCGCCACTGGTGAGGTGCTGGAAGACTGGTGCCATTATTTGAGAAAGGTGGTAAGGAAAAGCTAGGGAACTATAGACCAGTGAGCGTGAAGTCAGTGGCAGAGAAGTTGTTGGAAGGGATTCTCAGGGACAGTATTTACATGTCATTGGAAAAGCAAGAAATGATTAGGGAGAGTCAGCATGGCTTTGTGCATTGAAATTATTAACTTGGACTTGAGAAAGACACAAGGTTTCACATAACACACTGGTTAGCAGGTTCAACGCCATAGAATTCTGGCGGAACTAGCTGTTTGGATACGGAATTGGCTGGAAGGTCAAAGAGTCATAGATGGACAGCACAGAAACAGAGACCCGTCGGTCCAACCAGTACATGCTGATCAGATATCCCAATGCAATCTAGTCCTACCTGTCAGCACCCGGTCCATATCCTTCCTATTCATATACACATGAAGATGCCTTTTAAATGTTGCAATCGTAATGGCCTCCATCACTTCCTCTGGCAGCTCATTCCATACACGGACCACTCTCTGTGTGAAAACATTGCCTCTCAAGTCTCTTTAAAGTCTTTCCCGTCATACCGTAAACCTATGCCCTCTAGTGCTGGGATCCTCCACGCCAGGGAAAATACTTTGTCTATTTATCTTATCCATACACCTCATGTTTTTATATACATAGATAATATCACCTCTCATCCTCCGACGCTGCAGGGAAAACAGCCCCAGTCTATTCAACCTCTATTCAACCCCCAGCCGAGCTCAAATCCTCCAACCCTGGCAACGTTCTTGTAAATCTTTTCTGAACCCTTTCAAGTTTCACAACATCCTTCCAATAGGAGCGAGACCAGATTTATATGCAACGTTCCAAAAGTGGCCTAACCAATGTCCTATACAGTTGCAACATGATCTCATAACTCCTGTACTAAATACTTTGTCCGATAAAGGAAAGCATACCAAATGCCGCCTTCACTATCCTATCTACTGCACTCCAAGGTCTCTTTGTTCAGTAACACTCCTCAGGACCTTACCATTAAGTGTATAAGTCCTGCTAAGATTTGCTTTCCAAAAATGCCACTCCTTATCCCATTCACCCATCTGATCAAGATCCCATTGTACTCTGAGGTAATCTTTTTCACTGTCCACTACACCTCCAGTTTTGGTGTCATCTCACTAACTATACCTCCTATGTTCACGTCCAAGTCATTGATATAAATGACGAAAGGTAGTGGATCCAGCAGTGATCATTGTAACACTCCACTAGTCACAGGCCTCCAGTCTGAAAAGCAACCCTCCATCACCACCCTCTGTCTTCAGCCTTTGAGCCAGTTCTGTATCCAAATGGTTAGTTCTCCCTGTATGCCATGAGCTCTAACCTTGCTGAGCAGTCAGTGTCATAGTGGAGGGTGCTTTTTGGACTGGAAGCCTGTGATGAGCAATGTGCTGTCAGGCTGGGTGCTGGGTCCACTGCTTTTTGCCATTTATGTAAATGATTTCTATGTGAATATAGAAGCTATGGTGAGTAGGTTTACAATAGACACCAAAATTGGAGATGCAATGGACAGCAAAGTTACCTGAGAGTACAATGAGACTCCGATCAAATGGGCTGAGGAGTGGCAGATGAAGTTTAATTTAGATATATGTGAGGTTCTGCATTTTGGAAAAGCAAATTAGGGTGGGACTTATACACTTAATGGGAATGTCCTGGGGAGTTTTGTTGAACAAAGACACCTTGGAGTGCAGTTTCATAGTTCCTTGAAAGTGGAATCATAGATAGGCACGATAGTGGAGAAAGTGTTTGGTGTACTTGTCTTTATTGGTCTGTGCATTTTGTACAGGAGTTGTGATGACATTTTCCGGCTGTACAGGACATTCATTCAGCCACTTCTGGAATTCTGCTTTCAGTCCTGGTCTCCCCGCTAATGGAATGATATTGTGAAACTTGAAAGGATTCAGAAAAGATGCAAAGATGTTGCCAGGGTTGAGGGACTGAGCTATAGTGAGAGGCTGAATAGACGGTGGCTGTTTTCACTGGAGGATCGGATGCTGAGAGGTGACCATAGAGGTTGATAAAATCGTTAGGGGCATGGATAGGATAAACAGCCAGGGTCTTATTCATGTTTAGGTGAGTCCAAAACTAGAAAGCACAGACGTGAGGGAAAAGATTGAAAAGGATTATTAGGTGCAAAGTTTCAAGCTGAACGTGGTGTGTGTATGGAATGAGCTGCCAGAGAAAGTGTGGAGGCTGGTACAGTTACAACATTTAAAAGACATCTTACTGGTTATGTGATTGGGAAAGGTTTAGAAGGCTATGGGCCAAGTGCTGGCATATGGGACGAGATTAATTTAGGACATCTGGTCGGCATGGACAAGTTGGACTGAAGGGTCTGTTTCTGTGCTGTACATCTCTATGGCACTAATAAATTAAAATTAAGATAGGTTTCTCTTTTATGGAGAGTTAGCAAAAGGCCAGACAATTCTCCTTGGAGCTGAGAAGGTTAAGCAGTGATTTCGACCAGGAGTTGATTTGTTTCCAGGATATTTCATTTACAGAGAGACAGAGTGAGAAATTTTTAACGTCACAATTTTTAGTAACTATTTTCAGGTAACTGTCAAATAATGCAACGAAAAATGTGAAGATTATTTTACTGACTAAGTTCTGAGCATCTGGAACAGTTTGAAAGACAGCTGAATGCAGATTCAGTCGTTATTGTCAAAACAAATTTGAAATTTAACTTTTTTAAGGAAGGATTTGGAGGGCTATGTCCAAATGGGAGGTGAGTTGGAACTGACTGGTACCATCTCCAGAGAGAGAGAGTACAGCCCCAATGGGCGGAATAGCCCCTAGCCCCTGTGCTCTGTGATACTGACCCATTCACTGTGAATGATGAAGCTCATCACTGGGCAGAGCCGTAGAGATGTACAGCATGAAAATACACCCTTTGGTTAAACTGGTCCATGCTGACTAGATATCCCAACCTAATCTAGACCCATTTGCCAACACTTGGCACATATCACTCTACACCCTTCGTATTCATATACCCATCCTGATGCCAAATGGTATAATTGTACCAACATTCTTCACTTCCTGACAGAAGATTCCATACACGCACCAACCTCAATGGGAAAAAAAAATGCCCCTCAGATCCATTTTAAATTCTTCCCCTCTCATCTTAAACCTATGCACTCTCATTCTGGACTCCCCCACCCCAGGGAAACGACCTTGTCTATTTATCCTACCCATGCCCCTCATGATTTTATAAACCTCTATGAGGTCACTCCTCAGCCTTTCATGCACCTGGGAGGATCCCACCACTCAGGTCACAATGGGGCCTCGCTGATTGACACATTTTCAGACCAATAGGAGAGTTGGTGTGGTCCTCCAGCCAATGGGAGTGAATGAGGGGTGGGTCCAGCAGGCCAACACATGACCATCAGCTTTGCAGGCACAGTGTCACTGTGAGGGAGGACTCAGTGAGTGTGAAGGGAGTGGGAGAGACAGCAGATACTGGGAGAGAGATGGAGTTAGTGTGGACTGGGAGGGTTGATAAACACTGTTTCAGTCTGCTGGACCTGAATTAGATACTCCGGGTAAATTAGAACCAAAAGAACTGCGGATGCTGTAAATCACACACAACAACCAGAAGGTACTGGAAAAGCTCAGCAGATCTGGCAGCATCTGTGAAGAGAAATCGGTTCGCATTTTCGATCCAGTGACACTTCCTCAGGAACTGATGTTACTGAGAAAAAAATGTCGGTTTTTATGCAGAAGATAGGGATTAAGGAGTAGATGATAGGTGGGGATAGAGTCCAAAGAGAGAGATAAGTGCAGTTGGACAAAGGAGTGGATAACTATCTGCCGGGGGGTTGGGGTGAATAGCTGTTTATGGGGACTGTTAGTGGCTAACCATAGGTAATGTGTAATGGAGGGCTACGTAATAACAAGGCCTGGTATGTGGGGTAGGGGGCAAAGACACTAGGACGTGGGGGAATTCAGAACCTAAAATTATTAAATTTGATGTTGAAGCCAGAGGATTGCAGGGTTTACGAGTGGGAGATGAGGTGTTGTTCTTCCAGCTTATGTTAAAGTGTGACGCTGGAAAAGCAGAGCAGGTCAGGCAGCATCCAAGGAGCAGAAGAATTGACGTATTGGGCATGTCAGCACTTCATCAGAAATGTGGGTGGTGGGATACGGCTGAGAGATAAATAGGGAGGGGTGTTTGGGGTTGGGGGAAGGGAGCTAGGGAGGCAAAAGGTGTTTGTAGATGGGAGGTAGTGGTGAGAGGGTGGAATGGATAATTGGAAAGGAAGATGGACAGGTGAGACTGTTCAAAAGGGTTGTGCCAAGTTGGAGGGTTGAATCTGAGATAAGGTGGGGGAGGGGAGATGTGGAAACCTTGATGCCGTGTGGTTGAAAGTTCCCAAGGTGTTCTTCCTCCAGGTGTCGGGTGGCTCAGATTTTGTGGTGGAGGACTTGCATGTCCTTGGCGGTGGGGGGTGGGGGTGCGGGGGGCGGGTAGCTGAAGTGGTCGGCCACAGGGCGATGGGGTTCGTTGGTGAATGTGTCCCAGAAATATTCCCTGAAATATTCCACAATTTGGCGTCCTGAGAGGAAAGGATACAATAGGTGAGGTGTTTGGGTGGGCAGGGAAATCTATGCCTGGATGTGGGAGGATCCTGTGGTGCATTGGGTGGAGGTGAGGGGAAGGTGTGGGCACAGGTTTTCCACCTCTTGCAGTGGCAAGCGAAGGTGCCTGGAGTGGAGGATGGGTTGGTGGGGAGCGTGATCTAACATGAAAGTCACAGAGGGTATGGTCTCTGTGGAATGCTGAAAGGGGTGGGGAGGGAAATATATCTCAGGTGGTTGGATCTGATGGTGGAAATAGCAGAGGACGATGCGTTGTATCTGGGTGGAAGGTGAGGATGGTGGGATTCCATCTTTGTTGCATTTGGAGGGGTGGGGTTCAAGGGCAGTGGTGTGGGAAGTGGAGGAGATACACTGGAGGGTATTGATGACCATGTGGGAGGGGAAATTACAGTCCTTGAAATAGGAAGCCATTTTGTATGTTCTGAAGTGTTCTTCCAGCTTGTATCAAGCTTCACTGGAACACCGCAGTAAGCATGAGACAGAGATGTTAGACAGGTAACAGTCTTGTGTGTGAAAGAGCAGGCAACTGGAAGCTCATGGTCTTTTTTGCGGCACAATGTAGATCATCAGCCACCATTTCCACCACCGTCACTGAGATGCTAGAAGGTTCCTGTCTCCTCCATTAACAGCTTTCCAAATTCCCACTCCTTTGTCTTTCCAAATGTTTCTGTGTCTCTTTGGGCTCTGTCCCCACCTATTAGTTACTCTTTAACCCCTATCTCCTGCAGTCCAAAGATGTGTAGGTCAAGTGAATTCGCCCAGCTAAATTTCCTGTAGTGTTCAGGGATGTGCATTAGTCTGGGTAATTGGAGAGTAATAGGATAGGGGAATGGGTCTGGGTGGGATTAACTTCGGAGGGTTGGTGTGGAATTGTTGGGCCGAAGGGCCTGTTTCGTAAAGGGATTCTAATTTTCCCAGCTGTTATCGGTTTTGAGGAAGGGTCCCTGGACCCATGATGACCCTTGGTGTTTGCAGGAGGCGGAAAGGGAAGAGTGGCAGCAGAAACCGGATGAAATGTATCGGTGTAGACTGGGAGGGTTTACTTACACTCTGGGCAGGTCGTTAGTCTGAATTAGAAACTCTTGGTCCCACGTTTGCAGCAAAGGGGAAGATGGCTTGGGCCTCAGGCAGTGAGAGGTCCTGGGTTATGGCCGCCATCTTTATTTGGGGTAAGGTACCGCAAGGAGCATGCACGTGTCCTCTTCCTGGGTGGGGGCGGGGTGATTTGAAGAGGAGTATTTACACATCAAACACATACCAAGAGAACTGTTCGCCTTCACTATTCATCTTGCACTGACTGTGAGCTTTGTTTTGTGAATTCATTTTATAGGATATTAATTGAGAATAATTGAGACTGGGATCTCAAAAAATAAGTTTCTAGAGTCAGCGGAGTCATCAGGATCTGAATATCATTGGCATTTAACTGTGGAAGGAGAAAGGTTTGTCTGTTCTGTCTGTGGGAAAATATCTTCAATATTTTTGTCAAGCCAAAAGCAGAAAGATGTTCAAGTCCATGGTTGGATCACCCTTAGGGTATGTGTTCAATTCTTGGCCCTATAGCTGTGGAAGGAGGTATTGGCCTGAGAGAGAGCACAGATGTATCCAAATTACACCTCGTCCTTTTGCAGGAACTGTCAGATTTAGTCTCAATCATCCACTTTATAATGTTAATCTGTAAACTCCATACTTCCAATTCTCTGCAAATTTCTCATTGAAATTCCTTGTGAACTCAAATTCCAGCACCATTTCAGATGGAATGTTCCAGATTCTGACAACTGTCTGTTCATTCAGAAACTGCTGAAGTCCATGTTGACTCTGGGGTTACAAAGGGCTGAATTGAAAGATGAGGTGCTGGTCCTGAGTTCCCATTGAGGTTCATTGGAACAGTGCAGGAGGCTGAGGGAAGTGTAGGTGTGAGCAGACAATGAAAATGACACGGCTGCACTGTGAGGGCTGCTTGGCTCAATGAGTGTTTTGGAGTTGGGTGTAAATAGTGAGGTGAGACAGGGAGAAGGTAAAGCTGAAACTCAGTTTTAGTTCAGGTCTTTCAGAAATTCACAGTCCCAATGGGAATAGCCAATTTGTCAGTGATACCTATGGAGTATTTAAGTTTTTAAAGTATGACATATCAGCTTAAGTAAAGATTTTTTTTTGTTATTATAATGGACATGTTTGAAGTGAAGGAAGGTTGCTCACTCATTTAAATTCTCGTAATGGGAGTAACTAGATGAATGTAAAGAGACGTTGTGCCAGGAGCCCTCAGACCCGTGGTGTGCTCCTCTTGCACATTGTGGGAAATAAGGGCCGCTTCCAGTGTCCCTGACGGCTATGTGTGCAGGAAGGGTTCCCATCTGCAGCTACTAGGAAACTGCTTTTCAGAGCTGGAGCTGAGAGTAGACTTATTGTGGAGCATCTGCAATACTGAGAATGTCATGGACAGCACGTTTAGTGAGTTAGTCACACTGCAGGTGAGGGGTACACAGGCAGAAAGGGAATGGGTGAACATCAGATCTAGTAAAAGGCTCAGGAAGCGAGTACAGGAGTCCCCCGTTGTTATCCCCTTCTCATACAGATACTGTATACCGCTTGGGATTCTATAAGGGTGGGAATGGGTGGGGTGGCTTCTCGGGAATTCAGCAACAGCCAGGTTCATGACACCACAGAGAGCTCTGCTGATCAGAACAAGAGGACTGAGAGTGGCAGGGCTATAGTGACAGGGGACTCAATAATCAGGGGTACAGCCAGGCACTTCTGTGCCCACAGACATGAATCCAGGATGGTATGTAATCTCCCTGGTGCCAAGATCCATGATATCATGGAGTGGCTGCAGGACATTCTGGAGCTGGATGGTAATCAGGCCGTGGTCGTGCAATACACAGATACCAATGACATCGCTAAACAGTGGGATGAGGGCTTGAAAGCTGTACATAGGGAGAGCAGAGAGGCATTAAAATGTAGCTCCTGAAATGTAATAATGTCAGACTTACTCCCAGTGCCATGTGCTAATGAGAGCAGGAATGAGAAGGTAGATCAGCTGGATGTGTGGCTGGGGAAATGGTGTACCAGAGAAGGGTTTTGATTCTTCAGGCACTGGGACTGTTTCTGGGTTAGGTGGGACCTATACCAGCCTGACCGGTTACCCCTGGGCAGAGCTGAGACAAATCTGGTGGGTGGTTTTGCCAGTTCTATTGGTGAGTTTGTAACTAGTCTGGTTGGGGGATGGGAACTAAAGTGTCGGCTTATATGGGTCAGATTCAGGTCAGGGAATGGGAGGTAGAATATTAGTGATGTAGTCAGCAGCTCCGAAAGCCAAAGAAAAGGAGGATTAAACAAGGATTGAGTCCCTCTTCAGCCATCAGTCCTGCCATGTCAGAAATATGAGTCAACAAAATATGGAGCTGTATACATGTCTATGACTCTAGGTGCTTCAGCAAAATGGTGGAAATCTACAATAAGAACATAAATTGCTGAACATCCTCAGCAAGTCTGTCAGCATCTGAGATGGTGACAGATGCAGGAAACATTGCAGCCTTGCAGAAGTGTTAAGATGATCACACCAAGCACTACAATATCGGTTAGGCACTGAGTGCCAGAATGTGGTACGAGAATAAATAGGCGCTTGATGACCAGCATGAATACGATGGGGCTGGAAAGTTGATGTTTCGGGTTATGACTATTCATCCGGACTGACAAACTGTCCTGACCCAAAACATCAACTTTCCTGCCCCTCTGATGCTGCCTGACCTGCTGCACTTCCCCAGATCCACATTGTATAAACTCTGACTTCCAGCATCTGCAGCCCTTAACTATCTACACATCCCAGGACTCAGGCTGGTGACCGTCCTTTACTCTCTCTCAGTAACCAGGATAACTTTACTTGGGAAAGGGGAACAAAGGTACACACAGTACTCCAGGTGTGGTCTCACCAAGGCCCTTGAAGAAAGGGATCCCTGCTCCTTACTCGAATCCTTTCACTCGGAAGGTGACACATCATTTACATTCTCTACTGCTTCCCACTCCTGCCTGCTTCCGAAAAGAGGGAATCTCAGAGAAACACCGAATAAAATGGGGTCAGAGTCTCTGGTCTAAAACTGTTGAACACAATGCCCCCATCTTCTCCATACTAGTTATCAAGCGCACGTGCCTGGTGTGATCATCGAAACACTTCTTCAAGGCTGCAATGTTTCCTGCATCTGTCACCATTTCAGATGCTGCCAGACCTGCTGAGGAGCTCCAGCACTTTGTTTTCTCTGTTGTAGAGTACTGAAAGGGGGGATTTGCAGTTGAGAAATTCAAATTGAATTTCATGTTCAATTTTGATAGTTACTGGATCTGTGCCGATCTGGATATCATTGGCCTTTTCATCTGGAAGGAAAGATGTGCATTCTGCCCGTGAACGAATAGCACAAATGTCAGTGTGACTGGAAAAAGTACTGAGACAGCAAAGTCCATGTTAGTGTGGGGACTGTAGAGAGAGATTTCATTTGGTTTTGAAAGTCTAAAAAATCATGGCCCATTTCCCAGGAACAGTTAAGCCACAGATTGGTTTTGTATGAGGACAAATAACCATGAAACCAGAAAGACAAAAGGATTCCTGCATCATGGAAAAAGCTTTGAAAATGGGATTGTTGTAATGGAGTGAATTATCGATCATTGATTGTAATCCATTGACGTTGTCACATCGGTTCCAATGCCGTGGGGAAACACTGGAAATGTGATGGATGCAGTGTAGGTTTCAATTATTCAACTGGAAAGGTGCAGAAGAAATTTACAAGAATAATGCCAGGTCTCAGGAGTCTGAGTTCTAGGGAGAGGTTGGACAAGCGAGGACTTTTTTGTTTAGAGCAGAGGAAACCGAGGGGGAATATATTAAAGAAGTGTATAAGATCATGAGAGGCATGGGTAAGGTGAATGCACTCAGTCTTTTTCCCAGGGAATAAGGACTGGAGGGTGTCAGTTTAAGGTTAGAGGAGAAAGACTAAAAGGGAACCTGAGGGGCAACTGTTTTACACAGAGGGTGGTATGTATATGGAATGAACTGCCAGTGGAAGTGGTTGAGGCGGGTCTGTTAACAACATCTAAAGGGCATTTGGACAAATACATGGATAGGAAAGTTTCAGAAGCAGATGAGCCAAGTGCAGGGAAATGGGGTTAGCATGGATGGACATTCTGATCGGCATGGGCCAGTTTGGGCCAAAGGGCCTGTCTCTGATGTAGGATTCTATGACTAAGTCCATTTGCTATTTCTCCCCCTAACTCTGTTGGTATCTTGGGATGTATTCTATCAGGGCAAAGAGACTTGTCTACCTTTAGCTCCATTAGCTTACCCAGCTCTAACTCTTTCATGATAACGGTTATTTATAGGTCCTCACCTTCCTCAGTCTCCTTATCAATTACTGGCATGGTCTTCGTATCCTCCACTGTGAAGTCTGACTGCTGTGTACTCATATTCCTGAACCTTGCTGGGTAGGAATAACTGGGCACAGAACTCTGAGAGGTCTTCTTTGAGTCTTTATTGATGAGGCATGGTAGTTACGTGCAAAATGCCTTCGAACAGCATCAGGTTACTCCCCGTCTGTCCAGTGTACGCCTCCCATTTTTCTACCTTTGTGGTTTGTGACTTTGAATAGAGACTATCTCTCAGGACTATCTCCATGGTAATAGCAGTTAAAAAGTCTAGTTCAGTTCAGCACTTTGTGGTTAAACCACACACCCCTCCCCCCACGCCCCTTTGGCTCCCTCAAGTGCCTGACAGGCGCTTAAGTTTCAGTGGGGCTGTCTATCAGGATTCTGATGTGGAGGAGCCGGGGTTGGGGTGGGATGGACAAAGTTAAAAACCACACAACACCAGGTTATAGTCCAACAGGTTTATTTGGAAATACAAGTTTTTGGAGTGTGCTGTGATTTTTAACTTGATCAGGATTATCTCTATGGTAACAGTTAAGTGCTTCAACAATTACAGAGGCCATATGTTCCCCACACAATAGGTTCCCCTCCAGCAGTGTAAACTGCTATTCTGTCCCTGGAGATAGCTACTCATTACATTTTATCCCTAATCCCATCAAGCTTTCTGTTAATCTTTGAAGTTTTTCTAATCTCCTGGTTTCTCCTTGGTCTTTACCAATTTGTATGCCTTCAATTTCAATTTGACAGACTCCATTATTTCCTTAGACACCCATGGCAGATTACTCCTTTTCCGACAGTCCTTCCTTTTCACTGATATATGTTTTTACTGAGCACTTTGAAAAATTGCTTTGATATTCATCCACTGTCGGTCAACTGTCCCACTGTAAAGTCTTTGCTTCCAGTCTATATTAGCCAACTCCTGCCTCATCCCATTGTAGTCTCCTTTGTTTAAGCACAGGATCTTGGGATTGGATTTAATCTTTCCGCTTTCCATTTGTGTTCTAAATTCAACCAGACCTCGCAAGTCTTTTATCAGATTGCGTGGGGAGGCGGTGTTTTGGGTTTCATTGTCAAAGACCTTGGCTTTGTAGTACAGTATAGGATAGACTATTCTGGACGCTGTGAATGTCCTACACAGCCTAACACCATAAATCACTGTCTCCCCTCAGTTTAAAATTGCAAAATGATTATCTCCTACTCGCTTCCTCACTATCTAAGTTTGGAACGCTAATCCACCTGAGTGTCCTGCATTTTCTGAAGGTGGTGAGTTTTGGGTTCAGCTTTCCAGTTATTACTGTAAGAAGATAAGCACTGGGTACAGGAGAGTCAATGCAGCCCTTCGAACCAGCTCCACCATTTAATACGATGTTGATTGAGCTCACCTTGCTCTCAGCTGGATTTTCCCACCTGCCCTCTCTCACCCTTCAACGCATTGCAAATTCAACATCTGTATCTTTTCATTAAGTTTGCTCATTGCCCTGGCATCCACTGCATTTTGAATAGGAAATTCCACAGATTCAGAACACATTGAGATAAGTACATTCTTCTTCATGAGAATAGAATAGAGTCCCTATAGTGCAGAAACAGGGTGTTCATACATCGAGTCCACACCAACCCTATAGTGAGCATCCCATTTAGACCCATCCATTCCCTGTAACCCTGCATTTCCTGTTGTTAATTGTCTAACTGGCACATGCGTGGACCCTGTGGGCAATTTAGCATGGCCAATCCATCAAACCTGCACATCTTTGGACTGTGGAAAGAAACCGGAGCACCCAGAGGAAACCCACGCAGACAGAGGGAGAATGTGTAAACTCCACACAGTCGCCTAAGGCGGAATCAAACCCGGCTCTCTGATGCTCTGAGGCAGCAGTGCTAGCCACTGAGCCACCTCTCTTAAAATTTGCTGCCCCTTATTAACCTCCCCACCCCGCAATTGGCTGAATGTATATTCCTTACGTCAGAACTCGGGTTGTCTAAGCAGATGTCTCAGTAAAACCCAGTGACAGCCCACATGTCCTGTGTGTCTGAATGGGGATCCAACACCCTCCAGCCCACAATTTTCATTCACTTTCCAGAGGCTTCATGGGGACAACAACTCCCACAATCCCTGAGGCAGGGACCACACGTGTGGGGAAACCCGGCACTGTATATGTACGAAATGTGGGCGTGTTTTGGAGCATTTGTTTTGGGTAACTAGCGGAAAGCATTTCACACTGATTGGCTGGAGAAGGGAAGCATCTACTTATAGTATTGATCGGTTGGAGGGGTGGGGGGGTTTCAATGTGCCATCACACCCACGTGGAACCAAGTTCCATCCCCAACTTGTTGTAATGCTGGGAATCGACCAATGGGAAATGAGGAAGGATCTGACCCATTCTCCCAGACTGAAGGTTCCTCTTCTGTCCAGGGTCTGCCACCTCCCTGTCTGTTTCCTTTTGTTTCATTCTGCTGTTACATTATTGACTTGCAGCAACTGAAGGGAAAGGAAGTGAACCCAGAAAGGGTGCAGAGTCTAACCACGAACGGGAAGTGGTGGCATGGATCTGTTTATCAGTTACTCCATGAGAATGTGGAGGGTATACATTAGGGGTAGCAGAGGCAGAACAGTGGGAGAGAGTAAGTGGGCTGGAGGGTTACAGCTTTGGGGGAAGAAAGGGGAAAAATATTCCAGAGAAATTAGAATTGTCTGTTCTGAATTTCTAATCTGTACATATTCCTTTATACAGGGTGCTAGATGGTGAAGATTTGCAGACTGAAATCTCAAAATTATGTGCAGATCGTGATTAAGTTAACCAGCGTTTGAAGAACCAAAGATAGAGACTCACTCGGCCAAAATCCTGAACACTGTCCCTCCCAGCATTGTCGGTCTCTGCACCAAATGGACTGTGAATGGTTCAAGACAGCAGCTCACTACCATCTTCTAAAGGGTAGCTAGAGATGGGGTATAAATGCTGGCTGAGCCAGTGATGCCCATATCCTGGAAATGGGTTCTCTCTCTAGTTGCTAAAACCCAGTTGATGTTCCTGCAGGATGATGAGGGACGCTGAGTGCATCCTCCAGGAGGCAGCACCATCACATTACCCCTGCCTACACCCACAGAGTAACACAGCAACGTCACTGAAACAAAAGGTGGTGAAGCCAAAGGAGGACTTCAATGAATTTACCTCGAAGAACTATATCTAAGGGGATTGGGACACAGCACGAACAGGAGACTGAGCTGGATGGTCAGCTGGTTCCCATTGGTTGGTGGAGCAGGATTGAAAAGCCGAAAAGCTCTTCCTGCTATCTCCCAGATATGCATATAACCATGGAGCCTGAGTAGGAAGAAGTAGGCAGGGCAATGATTCTCCAGGAGATTGCACCTCCACATCAGTTTTCAGTGAGGGAAGGTTTGATGGATTTTATTTAATATTTGTCTTTTACATTAAAAAAAAATAAATTTGCAAACCTTGTGTTCAAGTTTATCCCAGAATAACAGTAAAAGAATCGAAACGATCTGAATATAACAGTTTTTAAAATTTCAAATGCCCTGTAAAACAAAATCCTGTCTATTCCCGGACACCATCACTTCCCAGTTGCTCAAACTCCATGGAAATATTCCCTCCCTGTCTGAACCTTTGATTTGATTAAACTGCTTTTCAGTCCTCGTTCTGTGAGCTGTGAAGCGTTCTTTTACCCACCATTTCTCCTACCCAGAAGTGTTATCTCACACAGCTGTGCAACCTTCCCACCATCAACATCATAATTTCGCCATTTTGCTTTTTGTTACCAGCAGTAAGCCACCCGTGTAACCAATTGAATATTTCCAAACAAGACCCCTTACAGGCAAAGCAAACCATTACAAGTGACAAAGTGAGAAGGGACTAAATCAAGGTAGAGTTGTAGGGAGAGAGCAGCGACAGAGATAAAGCACGTATCCCCTGCGGTGCCCACCTCTAATTAAAGGCATTGAGAGCATTGATACACACCACATGCTTCTTCTGCAGGTACACCCTGCTGTGTAGCGTTTATCCTCAATCATAGAATAAAATCCCTACAGTGTGGAAGGAGAGCATTGGCCCATCAAATCCCACCGACCATCTGAAGAACATCCCACCCACTGCACTCCATCCCTGTAACACTGCATTTCGCATGGCTGATCCACCTCGTCTGCACATTCCTGGACACCATGGGCAATGTAGCACGACTGATCCACATAACCTGCACATCTTTTGACTGTCGGAGGAAACCAGAGGACTCACACTATCGTGGGGAGAATGTGGAAACTCCACACAGGCCGTTGACCAAGGCTGGCCTCTGACCTTGTATCTGGTGCTTTGAAGCAGAGGTGCTCCAATCCCAATATAAATCAAAACAGATGATCCCTGCTCATTGTCACATTGCTGTTTGTATAGCCTTGTGCCCAGAGAGACATCCTGAGGTTCAGAAAGTGGCTATATAAATTCAGTCAACTCCAGCCCAGTTAATGTGGTTAACACCACAACAACATCAATATTCCAACAGTGTCATCATGTACAAGGTCCGGTCCTGACTCTGATTAACAGTAACTGCAGAATCAGAGTCCTGCAGTGATGTGTGTACTCTACCCCACACGGAGCAGAGGGATGACCACTTCCCTGTGTGCACTCACTGGTCTCTCAGTCATGTTGAAGATGCAGCAAATCCCTTGTCACACAGAGGTAAACAACTCCTACCTAGTGTGAACCCTCTGGTGTATCAGCAGGAGGGATGAATCACTGATACACACTGACCATCTGAATGGCCTTTCCCCAGAGTGGGCTCACTGGGGTCTCAGCAGATCAGAAGACTGGGTGAATCCTTTCCCACACGTGGAGCAGGTGAATGGCCTCTCCCCGGTGGGAACGCACTGATGTCTCTGCAGGAGAGAGATTTGAATGAATCCTGTCTAACACATGGAGCAGGTGAAGAGTCTAAATCCTCTGGTGCCTCAGCAGATTCCAAGAGTGAGTAAATCCCTTCCTATACATGGGGCAGGTGACCAGCCTCTTCCCAGTGTGACTGTGTCAGTGAGTGTCCCACTGGGAGGGGTAAGTGAATTCCTTCCCACAGTCCCCACGTTTACACAACCTCACCCTGGTCCCGTCATAATGGTGTCTTCCCAGATCAAATGACCAGTTAAATCCTCAACCACATGCACAACACGAATGGTTTCTCTGGGCTGGGAATGCTGCTTTCCACTTCCATATTATGTATAATGTTCGGGACCAGCCGAATTGGGTGCGTTAAATGTGATGTTAAAGCTGAGTTTCCCATCTGTGAACTCTCTCTGTAAAACAAATTTATCTCCTTCATTACTACAGCTCCCAACACCAACTCTCCCTTTAGTTCTCCTGAAATTCTAAATTTGGACTAATGCAATAATGTGGCTTTCTCTCACTTGTTTCTGAAAGTAAATTAGGATGATTTTGAATAACTGGACTTTACTAGCCAAACTCGTTCCTACTCTATCATATACGACTTTTAACCCATGGGAAATGTGTTACTCGCTTCGATGACCGTTATAATGCTCTGACCACTTCTATGGAGTCGGTATAAGTTGATTCTATCAATTATCAATAGATTGTATCTAAACAGGATGCCCACACAACAGTAGGCGCTCTGACACTCAATGCCCGTAAGTTAAGTTATTTTTCTTAAAGCCCCACATGTGTCTGGCAATCTGGCAATACAATTGAAGATAGTTTATACAATAACCTTACAGTCTTAGTTGCCAATTCCAATCCATGAAGCAGTCAGTAACATTCCCCAGTGAATTGAATTCTATTAGCAGCTTTGTCCTGTCAGAAGAGATTGAGGATCATGAAGCTGTCTTCTCTGGAGGACTGAAATATGAAACACTTGAAATGAACAAAATTCTTCAAGAGCTCAATAGGATAGATATAGGACGATGTGCACCCTGGCTGATATGTGTTGAATGAAATAAGCACTAACTGAGGTGTCTTTACACAGCATCCCTTTTAGCTGCATAAATGTTCAAGATTTATTTGCTGCGCTAATTCCACTCTCTTATTGAATCCCATTTGTAACTGCTGGAATGTTGGTTGCCGTGCAAATTGGTAACATTTGATTCAATCTATCCTGAAACCTCTCTGTATCTGTGTCTCGCTTTTGTTCACCAAGACCCTCATTCAATCAGACCTTTTTACAAACCCTGCCCTGATATTTCCCTAGAGGGCTCAGAATTAAATGTCCACAGAATTGTTACTGCACAAAAGGAGGCCGATTGGCTCATCAGCTCTCCAAAGGATCACCTCACCGAATGCTATTCTTCGACCTTTACCCCATAAACCTTCCCATTCGTCCTCTTCCAATAACTGTTCTGTTCAATTCTATTCTCGTCATTATACCTGGCTCCCATTGTACTCTTTGGCAGTGCATTCCTGACCATAAACTTTCTCTGCATGAAAGCACTTTGTATCATGTTACATGTGCTTCTTTTGTCAATCCCTTGACATCGGTGCCTCCTCGTTATTGATTCTTTCATGAAAGAGAGCAGTTTCTCCTGGTCTACTCTCAATAGATCCCTTTTGGAGGTATCTTTATCCAGTATCCCTAGGGATGGTGAATATCATCTCTCCCGGTCACAGGACACCAGTACAAGGCCATGCAGTTGTTTTCACTGTGCGGCTGGGTTCAGGACACCATCCAGCCTCACTGCACTCCAGCGAATACACACTGGGGAAAGACCATTCACCTGCTCTAAGTGTGGGAAGCAATTCACTCAGATATCCAGCTTGATGAAACACCGGCAAGTTCACAAGTAACCACAGCGATTGGATTTATTTTGTTTGTTCATGGGATCGTGGCATCACTTGCTGGGGCAGCATTTGTCATTCATTCTGACTGCCAAGAAGATGGTCCAGGGTCAACCCCATTATTCAGGGTCTGGATTCACATGTCGGCTGGTCAAGGTCAGAATTAACACAGTTTCCGAGACCCAGTGACATGAAGAGTTGATTTCTGGCCTATTATTTATGTAATGATAATGAATAATTTTTGCAGTTGAATTAAAAGTGACAGACCAAAATGTGTTTTATTCTGATTGAGCACGTCCTCCTTTTTTCTCAGTTATTATTGATAGTCTCATTCCCCTCGCACCAGAACCTGTTCAAGAGAGTGTTACAGAAAAGGCAGAATGGTCAGCTGCAGCTGGTCACCTGACTGATCACTGGTTCCGAAAGGTTCACTCTCCACAGATGCTGCCAGACACGCTGAAAAATTCTTTTGTTATTTCTGATTTCCCAGCATTTGCAGATGGTTAGTTTTTCAATATTCATCTTGTCTGTTGCAGAGGAGTTTATTGATGAGTTTGGAGAGTTTTGAATGGCAGAGCAGGGTTGAGGGGCTGAATGTCCACCTCCCCTTCCAGTGAAAGTTGTCCATCTGCAGCTTGTGTCAACATTTCCCCTCGCTGCTCACTTCCCATCCATGTCTAACACACTGTTACTGACTGAGCAAACCTCCTGTGTTTGAGCTTAAACCTGCTAATGTTCAGTGTGCCTCTCCTGCCACCCAGGTTAAACTCTCATCGTGAAATGCTGTCTCGCATTACTGTGGGAATGCCCACAAAGGACTCAGCCTGGAGTCTGTATCCCATGGGATCCACAAACCCGGTTTATTTCCTCCTTCCTCTTTCATTCTGGCTATTGAACTCTCGGTTTCAATGCAATCTCCTGTCATGCTCTTCAACATGCTCATGTGAGTGGGCTAGAGACAGCTGGGATTTAATGAAGGGAAGTGGGGATTAGGCGGTAGCACGAGGAGAGGTGCCAGCAAAGACCGTACTCATTGGCACGGCAGAGTTTCTCTGTGACCCAGTGAGTGGTGAGGCACCTGAGATTGTGGGCGGAGACAGATTCACTCATGGATTTGGGAAACACTCAGACACTGACCAAACCATTGATTGTTAACTCAGACATAAAGAAGGATGCACATTTAGATAGCACCTTTGATGACCTGGGGCAATAAAACATGCTTCCATCACAATGATTTCAACCACAAATCTCTGAAAACACAGGCACAAAGCTTCCTACTTGTACCAGGTTGTCTCTCAGCCTCCTCTTGAGAAAAGAGTTTTAAGCTGTTTAGCCTTTCCTGATTATAACCTCTGTGTTCCTATAAGATTTGTGACTGAACCTTTATTTTCCTGTTCCTTGGGAGTGATGCCAGCAGCAGAAACAGTTCCTGACCTGTGCGGGTTTCGATTGGAGTATTTGTATTTAAAAATTCATTCCCACCCTCACATACAGTGTGAAATTGATGTAAAACAGAAGGAAAGGATTGAGTGAGAACCCACAGAAACACAAAGGCAGCGTGTGTACCTGAGCTGAATGAACCTGGCATAAGGAAAACGTGACGACAATCACAACTAGTTAGAGTCACAGAATCCCGTAGATGCAGAAAGAGGCTATTCGGTCCATCAAGCCTGCAATGAACTGCTCTCCCGCCCTACCTCCATAACCTCTCATTTATCATGGCTAACCCACCCCGCTAAACCTGCACACTACAGGCCATGTTAGCACAGCCAATAGAGCAAACCTGCACATCTGTGGGAGGGTCACAGATTACATCCAAATGCTCGGAATTGTGGATGATGTCTCACGAATATTTGACTCTAATACAAATGCTCTGTTTTTAAAAATAAAATCTGGGGCAAACTGCAACCAGAAAGATTTCCAATTATCTCTGGAGGAAGATAATTCAAAACTCGTGCCATTGACCCAGGGAACACAGTGAAGTCACAGAGGTCTGGGAACCACCAGACATTTAACAGATTGTGAGCAAGGTGGAGGTGAGACAAGGACAAACAGACAGTCTGTCACACAGGGGAAGGCAGGAGAGATTAAACAGCAGAAATGGTAGTCCCTCAAGGCCACAGGGAACAGAGTTCAGGCTGAGATTGATGCTAGAAAACAAGGTGTGCAGCTGTCAAAGAAATACATTGTAAAACAGATAATAAGAACGTAGAGGGCAGAGTTCACAGTCTGAAATTGTTGCTGTCAATGCTGTAAAGCCTGGATAGTTCTATTACAACCAACACATACAGGATGGGCCAAGTGGCCGCCATCTGTGCTTCTGATAAAGTTATTCCGACATTTGGATATCAAGTCTGATGATGCTCATAAATTCTCAAATTCAACTTGAGTTTAATATGCTGGAGAAATGTCAAATAAATCACATTGATCCCATTCTGCAGACTTTAGTCCGCAGCCCTGCATGTTCCAGCATCTCAGTTACATCCATAACCTTTTGTCCTAATGTGATGCTGGTTACTGCCTCTGCCACCCCATCAGTGAGTTCCTGCTCCTCACCATCTCCGAGTGAAATGAAGTCTCCCCTCCCCTTCTTTCTGAGAATTAGTTTCAATCTAAAACCTTCAGTTTCTGACCTCTCTGTTAATGAATAGCTCCTCCCTATCCACTCGATCTAGATTCTTTAGCATTTTATCACTTCAATTAAATCTCAGCTCATCCTCCTCAGAAATCATCCCCAGTCTATCCAACTTTTCCTCAGAGCAGAAATTTCTAATCGGAGAAACATTCTGATCAATCTCCTCTCTGGTGTGATCACATCAACCCTGGAATGTGGGGATCAGAAATGTGTGTAGTACTTTAGCTGTGGTCAAACGAGTGTTCCTGACATTTCCAGTGTCACCTCCGTGTTCTTGTGGTTGTCGCTCACACAAGAAGTGTCTTGGATTTCCCACATGGAACTGGATGTGCACTCCATGAGGCTGGGATTCCCTACCATGTGTTTATTTGTTAACTAATCCTAAATTAATTTCAGATTAAAACAAGATGATCAGCTACCCACCAATCAACTTCTTCCATTGTACTCAAGTCACCTTACTTTTTAAACATCTCTTTAAAATTATTACTATCTAAACACAACAGGCTTTAATTTGCTGATCAAGTATTCAGATGTCTCCATTATTACAATCACTTGAAGATTATTTTTACCTTCAGCTACATTTGGTCAATTGAACACTGATTGTAAATATATGAATATCAAAAGGACTTGAGTTTTATGATGATTAATCCAGTCTGACGTTCTTGTTGGTTAATATCTTGAAGAGACCTGTCCTCAGAACTCCAGCTGTGCTCTGACTTCATTGACAACAGTCCATGGCTGGACTGCAGATCTTCGATCTATTCTGTTGTTTCCCGGATTGCATCACTCTGTCTATCACTTGCTGCTTATGCTGTTTGGAACACAAGAAGTCCTCTTTGGGAACTTCATCAGGTTGACACTTCATTTTTAGGTATTCATGCTGCTTTTACTGTAAGTTTTGTTGGAGTATAATTTTACTGCTGTTGGTGGAAGGAAAGAGCTAAAATTTTACACTGTCGGCCCCATACACAAGAAGCTGCATGCAGTATCATGAACACTGAAAGGCCAAGACATGAAATACGAGCAACTCTGTACAATGATGCAGGATCACAACTGCAGCAAGGGGAGTTTAAGATCCAACCCGACATAGGAGTATGGAAAGAAGCAGCTGATCAGATTGTCTCATTCAGAGTCACAAAGAGACTCTGTGAGATTATTGTACTGTTGGGGGTGAGGATGGAGGAGGTTTGGGAGATGGAGAGCCCTTCAAAAGAAACTAATCTGCCTGAGAGTTATGGGATTGACTTGATTGCCATGCATTTAACAGAAAGCTAATTGAAACTGTTTTTATCCCCGTTAGATAACAAGGCATCAGAAACAAAGCCCAGAATACATGGTTCCGAGATGGATGTCAATAGCCCATCAACATCCAACTCCTGCAATGAATAAAGGAAAATAAAAGTCTCTACCCAGTGTGAATCTGCATGTTCAACGATGTTGTGAACATTTCCAAAACTAAGTTCTCTATATGCAAAACTTTATGAACTGCCAAAACCATTGTTCATTACTTGGTGTGAACAAGAGAAAAAAAATCCTTCAACTTGTGGTTATGAGTACATTGACTGGTGTCTCAGCAGGATGGATGCCTGAGTGAATCCCTTCCCACCCCCCCCCCCCCCCTCCCACCCCCGCCCCCCCCCCACCACACACACACACAGAGAAGGTGAACAGCTTCTCCCCAGTCTGACTGGTTTGGCCAGTTTCCAGGTGGGATGGGTAAAGAATTCCCTTCTGGCATTCCCCACATTTCCAGAGTCGGTCCCTAGTGTGGCTGCACTGGTGTTTTGCCATTTCAGTTAAATGCTGGCAGATTGTTATACACACCGTTACACCCCCCCTCCCCTCCCCCACCCCCGAACCCAGTATAAAACAGGAAACATTATCTCCTGCTGTGGAGGGACAGACTGTATTAGTCTGTGTCGGAACACTGAGCAGATTTACCTCAATGACAATTTAATCGGTGACCAGAGCAAGTTAAGTAGGTCCAAATAAAATGCATGACAGCACAGAGAGAGACCCATCAAATCCAAGCTGGCTCTCTGCAGCAGAATCTCACATTCTCATTCCCCATACGTACCCCAAACTCTGCAAGTTTATTTCCCTCAGAACTGATCTAATTGTTTTTATCAATTATTCATCTTCTCCTCTGCCTGCACCACCATAATAGGCAGTATGTTCTGCATATTTCCAGCCAATACAGACAACAGAAACAATGGCTCATCTCCCACTGTCTCAAAGTGGGGGTGGCGTTTTTGCCGGTTTGATGGTGAGTTTGGGGAGGCGCAGTGGTAGTTTGGCGCACTGATCTTTACACTGCTGAGGCTAAACGCCAGCTCACAGACACCTCCTCCTCCTTCCCCCTTGACCACGACCCTACCACTTCCCACCACCAAACCATCATCTCCGAGACCATCCATAACCTCATCACCTCAGGAGATCTCCCATCCACCGCCTCCAACCTCATAGTCCCACAACCCCACACCGCCCGTTTCTACCTCCTGCCCAAAATCCACAAACGTGACTGCCCCGGCCGACCCATTGTCTCAGCCTGCTCCTGCCCCACTGAACTCATCTCTGCATACCACGACACGGTCCTGTCCCCCTTAGTCCAAGAACTCCCCACTTACATTTGGGACACCACCCAAGCCCTCCACCTCCTACATGATTTTTGCTTCTCCGGCCCCCAACGCCTTATCTTCACCATGGACATCCAGTTGCTATACCCCTCCACCCCCATCACGAAGGCCTCCAAGCCCTCCACTTCTTCCTTTCCCACCAACCCAACCAGTACTCTCCCACTGATACCCTCCTTTGACTGACTGAACTGGTCCTCACCCGAAACAACTTCTCCTTCCAATCCTCCCACTTCCTCCAAATCAAAGGAGTAGCCATGGGCACCCGCATGGACCCCAGCTATACCTGCCTCTTCATCAGATATGTGGAACAGTCCATCTTCCGCAGCTACACTGGCACCACCCCCCCACCTTTTCCTCTGCTACATCGATGATTGTATTGGTGTTACCTCGTGCTCCCATGAGGAGGTTGAATGTTCATCCACTTTACTAACACCTTCCACCACGACCTCAAATTCACCTGCACCGTCTCAGACTCCTCCCTCCGCTTCCTCGACCTCTCCATTTCTATCTTGGGCGACTGACTCAACACAGACATTTACTATAAACCGACCGACTCTCACAGCTACCTAGATTACACCCCCTCCCACCCTGTCCCCTGTAAAACGCCATCACATATTTCCAATTCCTTCATCTCCGCTCCATCTGCTCTCAGGAGGACTAATTCGAATACCGAACAACTCAAATTGCCTCCTTCTTCAAAGACCGCAATTTCTCCTCCGACGTGGTCGACGATGCTCTCCATTGCGTCTCCTCCACTTCCCACTCCTCCGCCCTTGAACCCCACCCCTCCAATCGTCACCAGGACAGAACCCCACTGGTCCTCGCCTTCCATCCCACCAACCTCCGGATACATCGTATCATTCTTCGTCATTTCTGCCACTTCCAGACAGACCCCACCACCAGGGATATATTTCCCTCTCCAACCCTATCAGCATTCAGGAGAGACCACTCCCTCTGCGACTCCCTCGTCAGATCCACACCCCCCACCAACCCAACCTCCACTCCCGGCACCTTCCCCTGCAACCACAAGAAGTGCAAAACATGCGCCCACACCTCCCCCCTCACCTCCCTCCAAAGCCCCAATGGATCCTTCTATATCTGTCGCAAATTCACCTGCACCTCCACACACATCATTTACTGTATCCGCTACAGCCGGTGTGGTCTCCTCTACACTGGGGAGACAGGCTGCCTACTTGCAGATCTTCAGGGAACACCTCTGGGACACCCACACCAACCAACCCAACCGCCCTATGGCGGAACACTTTAACTCCCCCTTCCACTCCTCCAATGACATGCAGCTCCTTGGCCTCCTCCATCGTCACACCCTGGCCACACGACGCCTGGAGGAAGAGCACCTCATCTTCCACCTAGGCATCCTCCAACCACGAGGGATGAATGTAGATTTCTCCAGCTTCCTCATTTCCCCTCCCTCCACTTATTCAGCACCGCCTTCTTGACCTGCAATCTTCTTCCCGACCTCTCCGCCCCCACCTCCTCTCCGGCCTATCACCGTCACCCTCACCTCCTTCCACCTATCGTATTCCCAGCACCCCACCCCCAAATTCCCTCCCCCTTACATTTTATTTCAGCCCGCTTGGCGCACTAGTATCATTCCTGCAGAAGGGCTTATGCCCAAAACGTCGATTCTCCTGCTCCTCGGATGCTGCCTGGCCTGCTGTGTTTTTCCATCACCACATTTTTCAACTCCCGCTGTCTCAAAACCTTACATCTGATCTTCAGTCTTATGCCATCACCTATTGAATACAGATATTTTTGTCTGCTATATCTAGGTCTGTTGTAATCTTATACAGCTCTATCAAAAATATATTCTACATCTTCACTTCAAAGAAAATAGCAATTTCTTCAAATCAATCCAGTGACAGCATTTTCTTCATCAGTGAACCACTCCAGTAAGTCTGTACTCTATACTCTGAAGATCACTCATATCCTTCATTGTTGATGTCTATTTTGTTCCACAGATCCAGACGACGCAAGTTTTCTGCACAACAGCAGTAGCTTTATTATTGGACAGCCGGCGAGAGCTTCAAAGCGTCTCTAAAGTAGCTGAGTGTCTACTTGCAGAGGCTGTTCTTCCTGAATCTCTGCCTTACCCACAGAGACAGTATATTTAACAGGAATTAGACAAAGGCATATCAGTCACATGGGCAATTGTCAATAGATAGTTTAAAGTAGGTAATTATGACCTTACAAAGCTTGATGAATGGCGATGTACTGTGATAACGTGTGATGGATTACGGAAACTGATTATCGTATTGTTCATGTTTATGTGTTGATGGGAAGAGATTAAGGCAGAAGGGTTCTTCCTTCAGTTAATGGGGGATTCACTTACCTATGCTCATATGGAGGGGAGATAAGATAATGGACCGGGAGGCAGTTTAACAGGCTTGTGCCCAGGACTCTCAGTCTTGTCTGGCAAGGGCAAATTCGTCTGTCTGGGGTTATGGTGGAATACACATGTCCTGAAAGAGAAGCAAATTATGGAACTGGCCCCTCTGTGGTATTTTAACTTCCTCATTCTGATCAGGAATCTGTTGACCAGAATTGGATGCAATGATTGACTGTGACCTAACTAGAGCTTTGTCAAGGGTTAGCATCTTTTCCGTGTACAAAGTTAAAAATCACACAACACCAGGTTATAGTCCAACAGGTTTAATTGGAAGCACACTAGCTTTCGGAGCGACGCTCCTTCATCAGGTGATAGTGGAGGGCTCCTGATGAAGGACCGTCACTCTGAAAGCTAGTGTGCTTCCAATTAAACCTGTTGGACTATAACCTGGTGGTGTGTGATTTTTAAATTTGTACACCCCAGTCCAACACAGGCATTTCCAAATCACAACTTTTCCGTGATTTTGTTATCATTCCCCCTATTAATGAAGTCGAGCATCCCATATGTTTTCCTCAAAACAATTTATGTTCTCTCTCCATTAATGATATGTACACTTTGTTCCCCATTCCTGCTGTCCTGCTCTCTGTATCTGTGCCATTCAAATTATATATTCCCTTTCTACATTGCTTCTCTCAAAATGCATCAACTTATTGTATGTTCTAAAGAAGAAACATATTCCATTCAAAATATTATCTCTCGTTACACGCATTCTACCCCCTGGAAAACAGAACAGCACAGCACAGGAATAATCGGCCCACCATGTCTATGCGGATCATGATGCTATTCCAAACTAATTCAATCTCCCTGTATATGATCCATATCCCTGACAACCCATGCCTGCTTATGTGTCTGTCCAAATGGCTCTTGAACGTTGTGATTGTTTCTGCTTTTACCGACTCCCAGGAGAGTACATTCTAGTCACTCACCATCTACTGCTCAAGAAACCTGTCTGACACAGCTTCCTTTAAACTTGCAAAGATGTTGTTGGAAATGCTCAGTAGGTCATGCAGCATCTGTGAAGAAAACTCAGTTAATGTTTCGGTTCTGGTCACCCTTCAACAGAAACGTTAACTCTGATTTCTCTTCACAGGTGCTGATAGAACTGCTGAGTTTTTTTTCCAGAAACTTCTGTTTTTTTTTTTCTGGTTTACAGCATCTGCTGTTCTTTCGGTTTTCATTTCCTTTGAACTTCCCCCTCTCCCCTTAAATCTATGGCCTCTAGAATTTATCATTTCCACCATGGAAAAAGATTCAGATTATTCACTCTGTCTGTGCCTCTCGGATTATTCCGCAGCCACTGACTTTCCAAAGACTGCAATTCAAGATTTTCCAACCTCTCCCAATCCAGGCAACATCCTGGTAAACCTGTTTCCACCCTCTCCAAAGCCTCCACATCCTCCTTATAACGTGGTGATCCAAACAGCACAAAATACTCCAAAGGTGGCCTAATGACAGTTTTATATTCACTCCCCTGACAGAAGAAAGCTTTATTCCTGATGAAGGGCTCTTGCCCGAAACGTTGATTTTACTGCTCCTCGGATGCTGCCTGAACTGCTGTGCTCTTCCAGCACCACTAATCCCGGAGAAGGCAAGCCTGGCATCCAGCTCCTTCACCACATTCAGGGAGCCATGAACTTGCACCTGAAGATCCCTCTCTATCCCAATGCTGCTCAGGGCCCTTCCGTTTAGTGCATACATTCCTCTTACAATGAGCCTCCCAAAATGTTTCACCTCACACTTATCTGAATTAAAATCTATCTGCAATTTCTCCACATAACCTTCCAACTGCCCTCTTCCTTGTTGTATCCTTTCACAACATTCTTCATGATTCACAACTTCGTGAGTTTGTACAATCTACAAACTTGCTAATTAAATCGTTTACATTTTCAAACTAATCATTTATATATTACAAACAACAGATGTCCCAGTTCTGATCCTTGTGGAACAGCACTAGCCACAGACCTCCAGCCGGCAACTTGCCCCAGCACAACAGTTGCTGGGAGAAATATCAAAGAGGAGCCTTCAGTTCTGTGCTGTGCAGCACGACCGACGTTTATTCAGAGCTCCTTACTAACGCATGATGGGAGAGTTGCCTCTCAGGCTCCCCCAGCCAAGTCCAGCATTTTGCTGCATTTCCTTCATACGTTCAGGTAATATATCCCCCCTGACCCAATCTCCTGGGTTTGGGATGTCAGCTTGGAGGTTTCTCTGCTCCCTTTTCCAGTTTCTGATACTCTACCGTTCTGCAACTTCCCCTCTCAGCTCATGCAGTTGCTTAGCCAGTTCTTTCACAAATTGTTTAACCCTATCCTTACCATTGCACATCTCGTGCCCTCCCACTGCCACACCCTCTGGCAGCTGCATAGTCCATACAGTCACTAATTCAAAGGTGAACAGCCCCGTTCCCTTTGCTGGGGTTGGCTTCAGTTTCATTTCTGTTCAGTATCAAACAGGGCACATATGTGTTTAACTACGTGTCCCTTGGTCAGAATCTGCAGGGGAATGCTTGCACCCACTGCGTAAACCTATTTATTAAGACCCAGCAGGATTTCCTTCCCCGGGCTTGGGATGGAGGTGTATGTAAAATCCATCTGTAATTATTCCCATGTGCTTCTGGGTCTCAGCTGCTTGATCCACTTTATCCTGATTGATTTCTCTGGCTCACACAGTGTACAGACTACACACCTTCGACAAAACTTCTCCCTGTCCCAGGCCACACCGGTAGTGGGTCATCTGATATTGCATGGTATCCTGCCCAATATGTTTCAGCCCATGATATGTTTTTAATAATGTTTGTCTTATATAGTGTCGTGGCACTGCTGGATCATCCAGACTCTGCCGTGTCCTATTATTGCCCCACCCTTTTCCTGTTCCTGTTTCTCCTGCTGTGTGACTGTTTCTAAGAATGTCTTTAAAATTTCCCTTTTCGCTTCTGTGGCTACTGTCACTGCCACTTCCCAAATGTCTGCACTGTTTCAGTCAGTATTTTACCTGCCTTACCCACATACTCACTGCCCTGTTGGTGTGGAGTTTCTACTTTTGTGAGCTTTAATCTTCATCATTGTTGCTTCACTGGGAAATTTAGCTGTTTCCACTAACTCTCTGACCTGTTCCTCATGCTCTATGTGGCCCCCAGAGGGTGAGCCCAGGCCAACACATGGTCATGAACAATGTCAAAGGCATGCTGTGTACATGTTTCCTCCCTGTCCCCTGGCTAATGCCAGTGCTTCTTTCAGGGCTTTAGATGGCTCTGCCAATTCTAGATATTACTTACAAAATTCCCACGGTAGTTAAACAATCCTAAGGTTTGCCTTACGCCCTTCACGGTGTGCGGGTGGACAGTTGTAATATCATAGTTTTTGGTTCTGCTGGGACTGTCCCCTCACGCTTCATGATTTGATCTCCCCGGTATGATATCCCTACCTTCCCAGTTGCACTCTCTGTGAGTTAATGTTAAGCCCGGCCTGGATGACCTGACCCAATACTCTGTTTAATATCCAGAGATGTTCTATCTCACCGACTGAGTTGATAAAGTGTTGGTAAGATCAATTTGACTAACTCCATCAGCCATTGATGAGGGGAAAGCGGTAGATGTGGTATATATGAATTTTAGTAAGGCGTTTGATAAGGTTCCCCAGGTAGGCTACTGCAGAAAATACGGAGATATGGCATTGAGGGTGAATTGGAGGTTTGGATTAGGAATTGGCTGGATGGAAGAAGACAGAGGGTAGTAGTTGATGGCAAAGTTTCTTCATGGAGTGCCGTCACTAGCGGTGTTCCGCAAGGATCTGTTTTGGGACCATTGCTGTTTGTCATTTTTATAAATGACCTGGAAGAGGGGTTAGAAGGTTGGGTGAGCAAGTTTGCGGATGATACGAAAGTCGGAGGAGTTGTTGACAGTGAGGAAGCATGTGGCAGGTTACAGCAGGATATAGAGAAGCTGCAGAGCTGGGCAGAAAGGTGGCAGATGGAATTCAATGTAGCTAAGTGCGAGGTGATTCACTTTGGGAAGAATAACAAAAAGATGGGGTACTGGGCTAATGGTCGGATACTTGGTAGTGTGGATGAACAGAGGGATCTTGGTGTCCATGTACACAGATCTCTGAAAGTTGCCACCCAGGTAAATAGTGCGGTGAGGAAGGCATATGGCGTACTGGCTTTTATTGGTAGAGGAATTGAGTTCCGGAGTCCTGAGGTCATGATGCAGTTGTATAAGACTCTGGTACGGCCGCATCTGGAATATTGTGTGCAGTTTTGGTCGCCATACTATAGGAAGGATGTGGAGGCATTGGAACGGGTGCAGAGGAGGTTTACCAGGATGTTGCCTGGTATGGAGGGAAAATCGTATGAGGAAAGACTGAGGCACTTGGGGCTGTTTTCACTAGAGAAAAGAAGGTTTAGGGGTGACTTGATTGAGGTGTACAAGATGATTAGGGGGTTAGATAGGGTAGACAGTATGAACCTTTTCCCGCGTATGGAGTCGGGTATTACAAGGGGGCATAGCTTTAAATTAAGGGGGGGTAGATATAGGACTGATGTTAGGGGTAGGTTCTTCACTCAGCGAGTCGTTAGTTCATGGAATGCCCTGCCAGTAACAGTGGTGGACTCTCCCTCTTTATGGGCATTTAAGAGGGCATTGGATAGGTATATGGAGGATAGTGGGTTAGTGTAGTTTAGGTGGGCTTGGATCGGCGCAACATCGAGGGCCCAAGGGCCTGTACTGCGCTGTATTCTTCTATGTTCTATGTTCTATTTACCGGTGGGATATACTGGAATATTGTGGGATCCCTGAGGTAACTGTTTTCTCAGACAGCTATCCGGCTTCTGTCAATTAGTAAGGGATACTGTCAGTCTGACGATTCTCTGCTGCTCTCAATCTGTCACTGTCACAATTACAACCTCCTCAGGCCCAGCTTTAATGGGATCCTGTTTGTGTGGGGAGTGAGAGGGCCCTCGACCTTTACAGGATCTACAGATAATAACCCACATTCCTGTTTGGGTTACCCACACTGCTGAGTGGGTCCTAGCTGTAACTCCCAAGAATCCCTGACTGTCCCACTCTCCCTGCAATTTGGTGATGTCGCCTCTTAATTTCTTCCTGTCCCATTACTGGCTGGGGCGTCCCTATGTTATAGTCCAGGTCTCGACATCAATAGTTGCTCCTAATTGTTCTAAAATGGCAACTACCAGAATGGTCCTTTCCTCTGTTTCACACTCCCATATCTGAATGCATTTTCTCATATTCCTGATCTACATCGGGACAGGTTCCTCCAGCTTCATCCAGCTTCCTCAGTTCCCATTCTGACTGCTCTCATTTTAGTAATTGAGAGGGTGAGGGGTAAATCCACAGTGGTAACTGATATAGATGCTTCTGTGTTAACATCACGCGTTGCTGGAGCCCTAACAGCGTGTCAATAAATATTCATGGGCTATGGATGTGCACACGTGAACACAGGCCACACACAATGTGAACACCTATCTCCCTCTCTCTGCCTATGTTCCTTGGCTATATGCCCTTTTCTGCTTCCCTTGCAACATTGCGAGTCTGGTTCCCCTCCTTGTAGTGCAGCTATTCCCTTGTGTTTCTGAGTTTGCCTCAGCTCTCATGGCCCAATTCAGAATTTGTTTAGAATTATCTCCCACTGGGAGTCCCATGTTTATAATTACAGTTACATGGGGTTTCATGTCATCTTTTAAATACATCAAACAAATTTCATCATCACAGGTTGAGGTTTGGTAATCCCCCGTGGTCGTTATACACCTCAAGCTTCCTCTCTGTACGATCATCGATATTACCCGTGGGGCCCTGAGTCACTAAGGTTATTTTAGCCCATTCAGCCTGTCCCCTCCCCAGTGTGTCCCTGTAATATCTGTAAATGCCTGGAGCCACTGATCGGCTGTGCACTGGGGGAAACTGGCTCACACCCCCACTCTCTCATTGCAGGGACAGATTCTGCTGTACACGTCAGGGCATCTTGGCCTGAAAGGTTTTGGCCTGACATCCTCATCAGTGAGACTGCACACATTAATTAATTCATCCATATTCTCCCAATAAGATCATTATAACAATTTCTCTATCAGGCTTGGTGTTCATTCACCAACATCTGTCATTCAGCCAGGTAAACGGTTCGGGTTTGGTATCTGTCAGTTCCCTTTGTTGCCCCTTCTGCCTGTCCAAGTTTGAGTTTTCATGCCAGGCGGTGCCATAGACACGGTCTTCTGGACATTAAAGGGCGGTGGGTCATCCCACCCAATGCTGGCCCTCTCTCTATAGATACAGTCATAGAGACATAGATGTCCAGCATGGAAACAGACCCTTGTGTCCAACTCGTCTATGCCGACCAGATATTCCAACCCAATCGAGTCCCACCAAACCTTTCCTATTCATATACTCATCCAAATGTATTTTAAATGTTGCAATTGTACTAGCCTCCACCACTTCCTCTGGCAGCTCATTCCATACACATACCATCCTCTATATGAACAAGTTGCCCCTTAGGTCTCTTTTATATCTTTTCCCTCTCACACTAAACCTATGCCCTCTAGTTCTGGACTCCCCAACCCCAGGGAAAAGGCGTTGCCTATTTATCCTATCCATACCCCTCATAATTTTGTAAACCTCTGTAAGGTAAACCCTCAGCCTCCGACACTCCAGGAAACACAGCCCCAGCCTGTTCAGCCTCTCCCTATAGCTCAAATCCTCTAGCCCCGGCAACATTCTTGCAAATCTTTTCTGAACCCTTTCAAGTTTCACAACATCTTTCCGATGGGAGGCAACCAGAATTGCATGCAATATTCCAACAGTGGCCTAACCCATGTCCTGTACAACTGCAACATGACCTCCCAACTCCTGTACTCGGTACTCTGACCAAGAAAGGAAAGCATACCAAAACGCCTTCTTCACTATACTATCTACCTGCGACTCCACTTTCAAGGAGCTATGAACCTGCACTCCAAAGTCTCTTTGTTCAGCAACACTCCCTAGGACCTTACTATTAAGTGTATAAGTCCTGCTCAGAATTGCTTTCCCAAAATGCAGCATCTTGCATTTATCTGAATTAAACTCCATCACCACTTCTAAGCCCATTGGCCCATCTGGTCCATATCCTGCTGTAATCTGAGGTAACCCTCTTCGCTCTCCACTACACCTCCAATGTTGCTCTTATCTGCAAACTTACTAATTGTACCTCTTATGCTCCCTTTTAGTCTTTCTCCTCTAACCTTAAACTGATACCCTCCAGTCCTTATTCCCTGGGAAAAAGACTGAGTGCATTCACCTTACCCATGCCTCTCATGATCTTATACACTTCTTTAATATATTCCCCCTCGGTTTCCTCTGCTCTAAACAAAAAAGTCCTCGCTTGTCCAACCTCTCCCTAGAACTCAGACTCCTGAGACCTGGCATTATTCTTGTAAATTTCTTCTGCACCTTTCCAGTTGAATAATTGAAACCTACACTGCATCCATCACATTTCCAGTGTTTCCCCACGGCATTGGAACCGATGTGACAACGTCAATGGATTACAATCAATGATCGATAATTCACTCCATTACAACAATCCCATTTTCAAAGCTTTTTCCATGATGCAGGAATCCTTTTGTCTTTCTGGTTTCATGGTTAATTGTCCTCATACAAAACTAATCTGTGGCTTAACTGTTCCTGGGAAATGGGCCATGATTTTTTAGACTTTCAAAACCAAATGAAATCTCTCTCTACAGTCCCCACACTAACATGGACTTTGCTGTCTCAGTACTTTTTCCAGTCACACTGACATTTGTGCTATTCGTTCACGGGCAGAATGCACACCTTTCCTTCCAGATGAAAAGGCCAATGATATCCAGATCGGCACAGATCCAGTAACTATCAAAATTGAACATGAAATTCAATTTGAATTTCTCAACTGCAAATCCCCCCTTTCAGTACTCTACAACAGAGAAAACAAAGTGCTGGAGCTCCTCAGCAGGTCTGGCAGCATCTGAAATGGTGACAGATGCAGGAAACATTGCAGCCTTGAAGAAGTGTTTCGATGATCACACCAGGCACGTGCGCTTGATAACTAGTATGGAGAAGATGGGGGCATTGTGTTCAACAGTTTTAGACCAGAGACTCTGACCCCATTTTATTCGGTGTTTCTCTGAGATTCCCTCTTTTCGGAAGCAGGCAGGAGTGGGAAGCAGTAGAGAATGTAAATGATGTGTCACTTTCCTAGTGAAAGGATTCGAGTAAGGAGCAGGGATCCCTTTCTTCAAGGGCCTTGGTGAGACCACACCTGGAGTACTGTGTGTACCTTTGTTCCCCTTTCCCAAGTAAAGTTATCCTGGTTACTGAGAGAGAGTAAAGGACGGTCACCAGCCTGAGTCCTGGGATGTGTAGATAGTTAAGGCTGCAGATGCTGGAAGTCAGAGTTTATACAATGTGGATCTGGGGAAGTGCAGCAGGTCAGGCAGCATCAGAGGGGCAGGAAAGTTGATGTTTTGGGTCAGGACAGTTTGTCAGTCCGGATGAATAGTCATAACCCGAAACATCAACTTTCCAGCCCCATCGTATTCATGCTGGTCATCAAGCGCCTATTTATTCTCGTACCACATTCTGGCACTCAGTGCCTAACCGATATTGTAGTGCTTGGTGTGATCATCTTAACACTTCTGCAAGGCTGCAATGTTTCCTGCATCTGTCACCATCTCAGATGCTGACAGACTTGCTGAGGATGTTCAGCAATTTATGTTCTTATTGTAGATTTCCACCATTTTGCTGAAGCACCTAGAGTCATAGACATGTATACAGCTCCATATTTTGTTGACTCATATTTCTGACATGGCAGGACTGATGGCTGAAGAGGGACTCAATCCTTGTTTAATCCTCCTTTTCTTTGGCTTTCGGAGCTGCTGACTACATCACTAATATTCTACCTCCCATTCCCTGACCTGAATCTGACCCATATAAGCCGACACTTTAGTTCCCATCCCCCAACCAGACTAGTTACAAACTCACCAATAGAACTGGCAAAACCACCCACCAGATTTGTCTCAGCTCTGCCCAGGGGTAACCGGTCAGGCTGGTATAGGTCCCACCTAACCCAGAAACAGTCCCAGTGCCTGAAGAATCAAAACCCTTCTCTGGTACACCATTTCCCCAGCCACACATCCAGCTGATCTACCTTCTCATTCCTGCTCTCATTAGCACATGGCACTGGGAGTAAGTCTGACATTATTACATTTCAGGAGCTACATTTTAATGCCTCTCTGCTCTCCCTATGTACAGCTTTCAAGCCCTCATCCCACTGTTTAGCGATGTCATTGGTATCTGCGTATTGCACGACCACGGCCTGATTACCATCCAGCTCCAGAATGTCTTGCAGCCACTCCATGATATCATGGATCTTGGCACCAGGGAGATTACATACCATCCTGGATTCATGTCTGTGGGCACAGAAGTGCCTGGCTGTACCCCTGATTATTGAGTCCCCTGTCACTATAGCCCTGCCACTCTCAGTCCTCTTGTTCTGATCAGCAGAGCTCTCTGTGGTGTCATGAACCTGGCTGTTGCTGAATTCCCGAGAAGCCACCCCACCCATTCCCACCCTTATAGAATCCCAAGCGGTATACAGTATCTGTATGAGAAGGGGATAACAACGGGGGACTCCTGTACTCGCTTCCTGAGCCTTTTACTAGATCTGATGTTCACCCATTCCCTTTCTGCCTGTGTACCCCTCACCTGCAGTGTGACTAACTCACTAAACGTGCTGTCCATGACATTCTCAGTATTGCAGATGCTCCACAATAAGTCTACTCTCAGCTCCAGCTCTGAAAAGCAGTTTCCTAGTAGCTGCAGATGGGAACCCTTCCTGCACACATAGCCGTCAGGGACACTGGAAGCGGCCCTTATTTCCCACAATGTGCAATAGGAGCACACCACGGGTCTGAGGGCTCCTGGCACAACGTCTCTTTACATTCATCTAGTTACTCCCATTACGAGAATTTAAATGAGTGAGCAACCTTCCTTCACTTCAAACATGTCCATTATAATAACAAAAAAAAAATCTTTACTTAAGCTGATATGTCATACTTTAAAAACTTAAATACTCCATAGGTATCACTGACAAATTGGCTATTCCCATTGGGACTGTGAATTTCTGAAAGACCTGAACTAAAACTGAGTTTCAGCTTTACCTTCTCCCTGTCTCACCTCACTATTTACACCCAACTCCAAAACACTCATTGAGCCAAGCAGCCCTCACATTGCAGCCGTGTCATTTTCATTGTCTGCTCACACCTACACTTCCCTCAGCCTCCTGCACTGTTCCAATGAACCTCAATGGGAACTCAGGACCAGCACCTCATCTTTCAATTCAGCCCTTTGTAACCCCAGAGTCAACATGGACTTCAGCAGTTTCTGAATGAACAGACAGTTGTCAGAATCTGGAACATTCCATCTGAAATGGTGCTGGAATTTGAGTTCACAAGGAATTTCAATGAGAAATTTGCAGAGAATTGGAAGTATGGAGTTTACAGATTAACATTATAAAGTGGATGATTGACACTAAATCTGACAGTTCCTGCAAAAAGACGAGGTGTAATTTGGATACATCTGTGCTCTCTCTCAGGCCAATACCTCCTTCCACAGCTATAGGGCCAAGAATTGAACACATACCCTAAGGGTGATCCAACCATGGACTTGAACATCTTTCTGCTTTTGGCTTGACAAAAATATTGAAGATATTTTCCCACAGACAGAACAGACAAACCTTTCTCCTTCCACAGTTAAATGCCAATGATATTCAGATCCTGATGACTCCGCTGACTCTAGAAACTTATTTTTTGAGATCCCAGTCTCAATTATTCTCAATTAATATCCTATAAAATGAATTCACAAAACAAAGCTCACAGTCAGTGCAAGATGAATAGTGAAGGCGAACAGTTCTCTTGGTATGTGTTTGATGTGTAAATGCTCCTCTTCAAATCACCCCGCCCCCACCCAGGAAGAGGACACGTGCATGCTCCTTGCGGTACCTTACCCCAAATAAAGATGGCGGCCATAACCCAGGACCTCTCACTGCCTGAGGCCCAAGCCATCTTCCCCTTTGCTGCAAACGTGGGACCAAGAGTTTCTAATTCAGACTAACGACCTGCCCAGAGTGTAAGTAAACCCTCCCAATCTACACCGATACATTTCATCCGGTTTCTGCTGCCACTCTTCCCTTTCCGCCTCCTGCAAACACCAAGGGTCATCATGGGTCCAGGGACCCTTCCTCAAAACCGATAACAGCTGGGAAAATTAGAATCCCTTTACGAAACAGGCCCTTCGGCCCAACAATTCCACACCAACCCTCCGAAGTTAATCCCACCCAGACCCATTCCCCTATCCTATTACTCTCCAATTACCCAGACTAATGCACATCCCTGAACACTACAGGAAATTTAGCTGGGCGAATTCACTTGACCTACACATCTTTGGACTGCAGGAGATAGGGGTTAAAGAGTAACTAATAGGTGGGGACAGAGCCCAAAGAGACACAGAAACATTTGGAAAGACAAAGGAGTGGGAATTTGGAAAGCTGTTAATGGAGGAGACAGGAACCTTCTAGCATCTCAGTGACGGTGGTGGAAATGGTGGCTGATGATCTACATTGTGCCGCAAAAAAGACCATGAGCTTCCAGTTGCCTGCTCTTTCACACACAAGACTGTTACCTGTCTAACATCTCTGTCTCATGCTTACTGCAGTGTTCCAGTGAAGCTTGATACAAGCTGGAAGAACACTTCAGAACATATAAAATGGCTTCCTATTTCAAGGACTGTAATTTCCCCTCCCACATGGTCATCAATACCCTCCAGTGTATCTCCTCCACTTCCCACACCACTGCCCTCGAACCCCACCCCTCCAAATGCAACAAAGATGGAATCCCACCATCCTCACCTTCCACCCAGATACAACGCATCGTCCTCTGCTATTTCCACCATCAGATCCAACCACCTGAGATATATTTCCCTCCCCACCCCTTTCAGCATTCCACAGAGACCATACCCTCTGTGACTTCCATGTTAGATCACGCTCCCCACCAACCCATCCTCCACTCCAGGCACCTTCGCTTGCCACTGCAAGAGGTGGAAAACCTGTGCCCACACCTTCCCCTCACCTCCACCCAAGGCACCACAGGATCCTCCCACATCCAGGCAGAGATTTCCCTGCCCACCCAAACACCTCACCTATTGTATCCTTTCCTCTCAGGACGCCAAATTGTGGAATATTTCAGGGAATATTTCTGGGACACATTCACCAACGAACCCCATCGCCCTGTGGCCGACCACTTCAGCTACCCGCCCCCCGCACCCCCACCCCCCACCGCCAAGGACATGCAAGTCCTCCACCACAAAATCTGAGCCACCCGACACCTGGAGGAAGAACACCTTGGGAACTTTCAACCACACGGCATCAAGGTTTCCACATCTCCCCTCCCCCACCTTATCTCAGATTCAACCCTCCAACTTGGCACAACCCTTTTGAACAGTCTCACCTGTCCATCTTCCTTTCCAATTATCCATTCCACCCTCTCACCACTACCTCCCATCTACAAACACCTTTTGCCTCCCTAGCTCCCTTCCCCCAACCCAAACACCCCTCCCTATTTATCTCTCAGCCGTATCCCACCACCCACATTTCTGATGAAGTGCTGACATGCCCAATACGTCAATTCTTCTGCTCCTTGGATGCTGCCTGACCTGCTGTGCTTTTCCAGCGTCACACTTTAACATAAGCTGGAAGAACAACACCTCATCTCCCACTCGTAAACCCTGCAATCCTCTGGCTTCAACATCAAATTTAATAATTTTAGGTCCTGAATTCCCCCACGTCCTAGTGTCTTTGCCCCCTACCCCACATACCAGGCCTTGTTATTACGTAGCCCACCATTACACATTACCTATGGTTAGCCACTAACAGTCCCCATAAACAGCTATTCACCCCAACCCCCCGGCAGATCGTTATCCACTCCTTTGTCCAACTGCACTTATCTCTCTCTTTGGACTCTATCCCCACCTATCATCTACTCCTTAATCCCTATCTTCTGCATAAAAACCGACATTTTTTTCTCAGTAACATCAGTTCCTGCGGAAGTGTCACTGGATCGAAAATGCGAACCGATTTCTCTTCACAGATGCTGCCAGATCTGCTGAGCTTTTCCAGTACCTTCTGGTTGTTGTGTGTGATTTACAGCATCCGCAGTTCTTTTGGTTCTAATTTACCCGGAGTATCTAATTCAGGTCCAGCAGACTGAAACAGTGTTTATCAACCCTCCCAGTCCACACTAACTCCATCTCTCTCCCAGTATCTGCTGTCTCTCCCACTCCCTTCACACTCACTGAGTCCTCCCTCACAGTGACACTGTGCCTGCAAAGCTGATGGTCATGTGTTGGCCTGCTGGACCCACCCCTCATTCACTCCCATTGGCTGGAGGACCACACCAACTCTCCTATTGGTCTGAAAATGTGTCAATCAGCCAGGCCCCATTGTGACCTGAGTGGTGGGATCCTCCCAGGTGCATGAAAGGCTGAGGAGTGACCTCATAGAGGTTTATAAAATCATGAGGGGCATGGGTAGGATAAATAGACAAGGTCGTTTCCCTGGGGTGGGGGAGTCCAGAATGAGAGTGCATAGGTTTAAGATGAGAGGGGAAGAATTTAAAATGGATCTGAGGGGCATTTTTTTTTCCCATTGAGGTTGGTGCGTGTCTGGAATCTTCTGTCAGGAAGTGAAGGATGTTGGTACAATTATACCATTTGGCATCAGGATGGGTATATGAATACGAAGGGTGTAGAGTGATATGTGCCAAGTGTTGGCAAATGGATCTAGATTAGGTTGGGATATCTGGTCAGCATGGACCAGTTTAACCAAAGGGTGTATTTTCATGCTGTACATCTCTACGGCTCTGCCCAGTGATGAGCTTCATCATTCACAGTGAATGGGTCAGTATCACAGAGCACAGGGGCTAGGGGCTATTCCGCCCATTGGGGCTGTACTCTCTCTCTCTGGAGATGGTACCAGTCAGTCCCAACTCACCTCCGATTTGGACATAGCCCTCCAAATCCTTCCTTAAAAAAGTTAAATTTCAAATTTGTTTTGACAATAACGACTGAATCTGCATTCAGCTGTCTTTCAAACTGTTCCAGATGCTCAGAACTTAGTCAGTAAAATAATCTTCACATTTTTCGTTGCATTATTTGACAGTTACCTGAAAATAGTTACTAAAAATTGTGACGTTAAAAATTTCTCACTCTGTCTCTCTGTAAATGAAATATCCTGGAAACAAATCAACTCCTGGTCGAAATCACTGCTTAACCTTCTCAGCTCCAAGGAGAATTGTCTGGCCTTTTGCTAACTCTCCATAAAAGAGAAACCTATCTTAATTTTAATTTATTAGTGCCATAGAGATGTACAGCACAGAAACAGACCCTTCAGTCCAACTTGTCCATGCCGACCAGATGTCCTAAATTAATCTCGTCCCATATGCCAGCACTTGGCCCATAGCCTTCTAAACCTTTCCCAATCACATAACCAGTAAGATGCCTTTTAAATGTTGTAACTGTACCAGCCTCCACACTTTCTCTGGCAGCTCATTCCATACACACACCACGTTCAGCTTGAAACTTTGCACCTAATAATCCTTTTCAATCTTTTCCCTCACGCCTGTGCTTTCTAGTTTTGGACTCACCTAAACATGAATAAGACCCTGGCTGTTTATCCTATCCATGCCCCTAACGATTTTATCAACCTCTATGGTCACCTCTCAGCATCCGATCCTCCAGTGAAAACAGCCACCGTCTATTCAGCCTCTCACTATAGCTCAGTCCCTCAACCCTGGCAACATCTTTGCATCTTTTCTGAATCCTTTCAAGTTTAACAATATCATTCCATTAGCGGGGAGACCAGGACTGAAAGCAGAATTCCAGAAGTGGCTGAATGAATGTCCTGTACAGCCGGAAAATGTCATCACAACTCCTGTACAAAATGCACAGACCAATAAAGACAAGTACACCAAACACTTTCTCCACTATCGTGCCTATCTATGATTCCACTTTCAAGGAACTATGAAACTGCACTCCAAGGTGTCTTTGTTCAACAAAACTCCCCAGGACATTCCCATTAAGTGTATAAGTCCCACCCTAATTTGCTTTTCCAAAATGCAGAACCTCACATATATCTAAATTAAACTTCATCTGCCACTCCTCAGCCCATTTGATCGGAGTCTCATTGTACTCTCAGGTAACTTTGCTGTCCATTGCATCTCCAATTTTGGTGTCTATTGTAAACCTACTCACCATAGCTTCTATATTCACATAGAAATCATTTACATAAATGGCAAAAAGCAGTGGACCCAGCACCCAGCCTGACAGCACATTGCTCATCACAGGCTTCCAGTCCAAAAAGCACCCTCCACTATGACACTGACTGCTCAGCAACGTTAGAGCTCATGGCATACAGGGAGAACTAACCATTTGGATACAGAACTGGCTCAAAGGCTGAAGACAGAGGGTGGTGATGGAGGGTTGCTTTTCAGACTGGAGGCCTGTGACTAGTGGAGTGTTACAATGATCACTGCTGGATCCACTACCTTTCGTCATTTATATCAATGACTTGGACGTGAACATAGGAGGTATAGTTAGTGAGATGACACCAAAACTGGAGGTGTAGTGGACAGTGAAAAAGATTACCTCAGAGTACAATGGGATCTTGATCAGATGGGTGAATGGGCTAAGGAGTGGCATTTTTGGAAAGCAAATCTTAGCAGGACTTATACACTTAATGGTAAGGTCCTGAGGAGTGTTACTGAACAAAGAGACCTTGGAGTGCAGTAGATAGGATAGTGAAGGCGGCATTTGGTATGCTTTCCTTTATCGGACAAAGTATTTAGTACAGGAGTTATGAGATCATGTTGCAACTGTATAGGACATTGGTTAGGCCACTTTTGGAACGTTGCATATAAATCTGGTCTCGCTCCTATTGGAAGGATGTTGTGAAACTTGAAAGGGTTCAGAAAAGATTTACAAGAACGTTGCCAGGGTTGGAGGATTTGAGCTCGGCTGGGGGTTGAATAGAGGTTGAATAGACTGGGGCTGTTTTCCCTGCAGCGTCGGAGGATGAGAGGTGATATTATCTATGTATATAAAAACATGAGGTGTATGGATAAGATAAATAGACAAAGTATTTTCCCTGGCGTGGAGGATCCCAGCACTAGAGGGCATAGGTTTACGGTATGACGGGAAAGACTTTAAAGAGACTTGAGAGGCAATGTTTTCACACAGAGAGTGGTCCGTGTATGGAATGAGCTGCCAGAGGAAGTGATGGAGGCCATTACGATTGCAACATTTAAAAGGCATCTTCATGTGTATATGAATAGGAAGGATATGGGCCGGGTGCTGACAGGTAGGACTAGATTGCGTTGGGATATCTGATCAGCATGTACTGGTTGGACCGACGGGTCTCTGTTTCTGTGCTGTCCATCTATGACTCTTTGACCTTCCAGCCAATTCCGTATCCAAACAGCTAGTTCCGCCAGAATTCTATGGCGTTGAACCTGCTAACCAGTGTGTTATGTGAAACCTTGTGTCTTTCTCAAGTCCAAGTTAATAATTTCAATGCACAAAGCCATGCTGACTCTCCCTAATCATTTCTTGCTTTTCCAATGACATGTAAATACTGTCCCTGAGAATCCCTTCCAACAACTTCTCTGCCACTGACTTCACGCTCACTGGTCTATAGTTCCCCAGCTTTTCCTTACCACCTTTCTCAAATAATGGCACCAGTCTTCCAGCACCTCACCAGTGGCGATTAATGATACAAATATCGCAGCGAGGGCCACAGCAAAAGCTTCCCTAATTACCCACAAAGTTCTGGGATACACCTGATCAGATTCCAGGGATTTATCCACCTTTATGCATTTTAAGACATCCAGTACCTCCTCCTCTGTAATATGTACACTTGCCAAGTTATCACTATTTATTTCTCCAACTTCTCTAACTTCCATACCTCCTTTCAGTAAAAACTGACATGAAATACTTATAGAATCTCTCCCACCTCCTGCTGTTCCATAGACAGTCTTGTTGATCTTTGAGGGTCGTTATTCTCTGCCTAGTTATTCTTTTGTCTTTAGTGTATTTGTAGAATCTCTTTGGATTCTCCTTAAACCTATTTCCCAAAGCTATCTCATGTCCCCTTTTTTGCCTCCTGGTTTCCCGCGAGTATACTCCTACTGCCCTTATAGTCCTCTAGGGATTCACACAAACCCAGTGGTCTGTACCTGCCATATCCTTCCTTCATTTTCTTGACCAGAGCCTCAATTTCTCAGGTCACGCAGCATTCCCGATGCCTCCCAGTCTTGGCCTTAACAGGAACATACTGTCTGTGTACTCTCATTGTCGCAGGCCCATGGAGACAATGACAGATGAGGACAGAGAAACAATCATTTATCAGTAAAGAAGTAGTGTTGGGAAAGCTAACAACTCATCCTTATCTCTATAATTCCTCTCTAGCTTCAGAACTATCACTATCTCTGCATCAAAAACATCTCAATCTCTGCAACATCCTCCAATCTCTAATCTCCTCCAGTCTCAACACCCTATCTTTAATCATGTCCACCCTCACAAATCTCTGTGATGTGCCTTTCTTTAATTCCAGCCTTCAGGATAACCAATTTTTATTTCAGATTCCTGCACCCAGAGCTCCACAATGTCCCACTAAACCTCTGTCACATTTTCCCCCAAAAAACATGAATCAATCACGTATCATCTATTCTAATATCACCTTCTCTGACCTGGTTTCTATTGTGGCTTGTCATATTCCTATATTATGCGTCTGTGGTCTACATGACAGAAAACGGTTTTGTGGTCCATTGGGTTTATGCTGTAAAGAAATCTCCCAGCTAACTATTTTAATCCCATTTCCCAGCACAGAGCCCATAGACCTGTCAGCCTTGGCCTTGCAAGTGTGTTCCTAAATAGATTTTAAATGCCATCGGGATTTCTGTCTCTCACTCTCTTCCAGACAGTGAGGTTTAGTGCAACTGTTGCTCTATGCTGACACCCACAGGGTTCAGAGCAGCTTGGTCTGTGTGAACCACAGATCGCCCACACATTGTGAAGAATGGCAGGGTCCCTGAGAGGGGGCACAGGAGATTTACCAGGATGGTTCAAGGAATGGGGGATTTTAGTTGCAGAATTTGTGGGGCTTTTTTAACATTAATTGTTCACGTGACATGTGTGTTGCTAATACACATTAAGAATAACCATCCACAATTAATGGTCTCTCCTTTTCAACCTCTCACCTTGCTTGCGCTGTAGTAATATTCAGGTTAACCACTACCAGACATCTCTCCCGAATGAGAGAGCAGTCCTATGGTCGGGTAGGAAAATGCTGACTTGATCGTTTACACAGTGATGCCACTGTGCCTCGAGGGTGGGGAGAGGGAATGCTGAAAGTGCTGGATGGGAAACCACTCAGACACAGTGCTTTATCCTGAGGATGTTCACTTTCTTTAATATTGTTGGGGGGGGGGGGCGGTGCATTGATGCAGGCAAGTGGAGAATGTTCCAACACAACCCTGATGTGTACCTTATAGAGAGCAAACAGACATTGGGTATTTCGCGGTTTGGAAAAACTGAGATTGTTCTCCTTGTAGCAAAGGAAATTTGGGGAGCTGTGACAAAGCGGTTTACAAACGTTACACGTTATAATAATAAACCTTACACCCATTAGCTCATTATACAAGGATTACAGGACACATGTTGAAGATTTGGGAAGATCTAATGAGAGGATGGTTTGATTCAAAGGAGAATTTTTATGCAGCAAATGGTATTGATCTGGAACACAATACTCTCACACAATATGAATATCCAGGCCCTGATGAATGGAGTAATTCTGTCAAGAGTTTGGCATTACAATGACTGAGATTACCACCTGAATATCTGCCTGTAATACAAGTTTATAAAATCCGTCACTGTCAGTTCAAGTTTGAAACTCATACAATCCCCTCCTCCTGGCCCAGGATGACTGTACACATTACCCCTGGTGGAGGTTAGCAGGCACTTCAAGGGCAAATCTGTGTGGGTTTCGTTGAGTTTCCACCTTGGGACTTCATGTGATTGAACATAGGACAGAATGTCCCAAGATTCAGTGAGATATGGAGAGCAGGATTTGCTTCCTTTTCTTTCCTTCCGTTCTGTCGCTATGCCTCCTCAATAAGACATGGGGTGTGAAAGGCTCATGCAGCTTGATGGGCAAGATGTCTCCATTCTGACCATTGGGCAGCCAGCTCCTCCCAGTCATGAAACAGAGTATCCCTGAAAGATAGCAACTACGCATGCTTCCCACTGCCCAGTGCTCACAGTACATGTTTCGAATAATGAGGGGGCAAATCTCCTAGAAAAGGGAAAACAGGAAAGTTCCAAAAGGATTATAAACAGCTTACAGAGAGATATTCACAGGAAACGTGGGCAACAAGTTGGCAAATAGAGTATAACTTCGGATAAACTGTAGAAAGCTGCACCACAAAGAGACTGGGGGAAAATGAGCAGTAAAACCAGAAAGCTAGCACACAGTTATAACATTGAATCAGGTAGGGGAATGGAATGCTGCCCCTTATTTCAAAGAGTTTGCCATATAAGAGTTTGGAGTATATACCTTAAGGCAACTAAACAAATGGCGAGTGAGACCACATCTGGAGTAACATGAACAGATTTGGTCGCTTTAGTTAATGAAATAGAGCAGTTTATTGGAGGCATTTCAAAGAAGATCCATTGGGATGATCCCTGTTTTGAAGGGATTATACTGTAAGCAAAGGCTGAACAAGTTGGGAATCTTCTCACTGGACTTTGGAAGAATGAGAGGTGATATCTTTGAAACATACAGGATTCTGTCGAGGTTTGACAGGGTAAATATGGAGAGGATGTGTCCCATTACGGGTGAGTCTTGAACCAGATTCTGGGTCAGTCGCGGAATCAAGGGTTCTGTTTCAGATTTGTCAAGTTAAAGGCAACACCGACAAAGGTTAGGGTTTCAGTAGCGATGGAGCTGGGGTGAGAAGGAGACAAGCAACGTTTTAGAGATTGGAATTCCTGGTGTTTGTGATTGTGTAGATGTCTGATCAGAAGGTCATCTTGGGGTCAGATATGAAAGCAATATTGTGAAGAATGTAGTTCTGCCTCAGAGACTTCCCAGTGAGAGGGAGGGACACAACAGTAAGGGAAATGAATTTGGAATAGCAACTGAAGGCAATGGGTTTAACAATTACAGTGTTTCATTGGAGTGAATTGCAGCTAATCGAAGCGTGGTAAGCAGTTTGATAACTGAGTAACAGTGGAGTAATGGAGACGGATGATGGGGAGGGAGAGCTGGACATTGTCAGTGTACATGTGAAACCTAACACAGTGCTTTTGGGCGATGTTACCTCCTGGCAGTCTGTAGGTGAGAAACAGGACGGACCAAAGATAGATCCTGGAGGGACACCAAATACAATAAATTCAGAAAGGAAAGGGAGAGTGGAGATGGAGCAGGATTTTCCAATGATGGTGAGGTCAAACATTAGGTTTTAGCAGAATGGGAGAGAAGGACATAACCAGAAAAGACAGACAGACAGATCATGGAACAATATCTGTGAATTGCAAGGCGGGGAGGGCGGTGACAAGCAGGAGGATGAGAGAGAGATTTCGAATGTCCATGATTTGGCTACACTAGGGTAAATGGTCAAGATGACCTCTAATAAGGCTTGACAAGAGACTCTAGGAAATGCAAGTTTAGGACTAAAATGAGGTGCACCCTTGTGAGGCAGTTTGGCTCGGTGGGCTAGTGAAGAGGGCGGAAAGAAGCAGAGGCAGCTGATCGGATTGTCTCAATGTTATTGACAGAGAAACTCCATGTGCTCCTCACTCGTTGTTGGAGGGGAGGATGGAGGAGACAGGATAATGGGCATTTTTTTTTATTTCCAAAACAATAAACATAACCTGTGATAGTGATTCTAAAAATAAGTGAAGAAACCTGTCGTACTTATCATTTATCAAGAATATTAAAATATACAACTGAAGTTCAGGTTTGAATCCCAAATCGGTAGAGGGTGGCTCTGAAGTCAAGAAAAAGATAACTGGAATGAAGAATCTAATGTTTGCCATGGAACCATTGGGCATGTTTTTCTGCCATTGACAATGTCCTTGAGGGAAAGAAACCCGACAGTGGCCCATCAAGTCACTCATTGTATTAATCACTGCACAGTCTCAACAAAGGAATGAAACTGGATGGATCACATTACATCTACCAATGCACTAGCAAATACAACCACACAATCAGCCCTTTTGACTCTGCAACTTCCACCTCACTATGGGCTAACAACAGCAGCAGAACTATACTCCAGCCCAATCTGAAACTCATGGCCTGATATCCCCCACTCAACCATTAACATCAAGCCAGGGGAATCAAACCTGGTTCAATGGTGAATGCAGGAGGGCATGCCAGGAGCAGTACCAGGCATACCTAAAAATGAGGTGCCAACCTGGTGCAGCTACCAAACCTGCATGCCAAACAGCACAAGCAACACCAAATAGAACTAAGTGATCCCATAACCAATAGATTAGATCAGAGTTCTGCAGTTCTGCCACACCTAGTCAAGAAGAGTGATGGACAATTAAACAACTCACTGGAGGAAGCATCACAGATATCCCCACCCTTACTGATGGAGGGGTCTCACACATTCATACAACAGATAAGAGGACAGCATTAGCAGCGATTTTCAGCAGTGCCAAGTGGATGAGCATTCTCCATTGGTCCCTGACATCACAGATATGAATCGACTTGGTTGAAAACTCATTTCAAATCAGATCAAGAAATGGATAAGCAGTGTAAAGGTATGGGCCCTGCCAATATTCTGGCAATAATACTGTTGGCTGTGCTCCAGAACCTGCTGCCCACCAAGGCAAGTACAGCTCCAGCACTGACACCTACTGACTTTGTGGAACATTGCTCAGGGATGTTCCAACACAAAAACACAGGACAGAGCCAACTCAGCCAATTCCCCTCCATCAGTCCACACTCGCTCAGCAGAGAAGTGATGGAGGTGTCATCAACAGTGCTGTCAAGCACCTGCTCAGCAATAACCTGCTCAGCGACGCCCAGTTTGGGTTCTGCCAGGGCCACTCAGTTTCTGAGCTTGTTCCAGACTTGATTCACAAACTGACAGACAGCTAAATGAGGTGAGGATGACAGCCCAGTCCCACTCCAAGACCACTATTTTGACTTCAGTGATATCACCTGACCTTACCACAATCTCAGCTCATTTGCTGAAACTCTCATTCATTCCTTTTGTTAACTGTAGATTTCATTATCTAAACCCACTCCTGGCCAGCATCCCACATTCACCCTCCCGATAATCTCAAGAATATTGAAAACTCCACTGCTAAAGTGCTCACTTGTACCAAAACTTGCTGATCAATCAAAAGACTCCCATTTATAAGCAACAACAATTTACTTTCGCACCTTTGAATTAATTCCTGGCTGTAAGCATTCCTATCTCCCTGCACCACACACCCTTTCATATCACAATAACTCATTTTAGTTCAAACTCTCAATGATGTGTTTATTTTTGAGTTCACCTGTGTGACTGTTTCTATAGACTCCAAGGGAACATGGTCTGGAATCCCCACTCTAACCCTCTAAGATCTACTTTCTTCCTTTAAGGCATTCTTGAAAAACTGCTTATTTGGCAATGGTTTTGGTCACTGGACACAATATTCTCCATCTCTTGCCTTATGTCAAAAGTTTTCAATAATATTTTTGTGAAATTAAAACCATGATGATTTGTACAGATATCTTCTACTCTTCGATATCGCTGAGTGAATAATCTGTAATGTCTCCTACCCAACCACGTTGTGGGAGCACCTATACAATACAAACTGCAGCAGTACAAGGAAGTCAAACATCACCCTCTCCACAGGCAACAAGGATTTGGCATTGATCGCTGGTTTCTGTGGAAGGAGAACTCATATTGCAGTTGATGTTTCAGGGAGTGCAATATAAATTATAGGAAATGAAAATGGTGCAGACTTTGACGGTCAGAAATTGAAGGAAAATGCACTCGCTTGTTGGAAAAAAGAATTCTTGACTGTCAAAGATATTGTGGAAAAAATAACCTGATAATGGAACAGCATATGGTCAGGAGCCGGGCAGCAGTGGACAATTCATTTACATTCCTGAAGAAGTGCTTATGTCCGAAACGTTGATTCTCCTGCTCCTCGGATGCTGCCTGGCCTACTGTGTTTTTCCAGCTCTACATTTTTCAATTCATTTCCAAAACAGCTGTGAAAGTAATAGTAAAATATTATACAGACCAAAAATACACCCATGAGAGACCGAGGAAGCTAGATAATGAACAGGTGGACATCAGAGAACCCAGAGGTGAACCAGAGCAAAGTTCACTTTTATGAACCCACAGTCAAAGATGTCTAGCACAGAAACAGACTTCTTCAGTCCAACCTATGCCAACCAGATATCCTAACCTAATCTATCTAAATTAAATCCTATCTGCCACTCCTCAGCCCATTGGCCCATCTGATCAATATCCCACTGGACTCTGAGATAACCTTCTTCATTGTCCACAATACGTCCAATTTTGGTGTCACCTGCAAACTTACTAACTATACGGCCTCTATTCACATCCAAATCATTTAAATGAATGACGAAACAAATCCAGAAAAGAAAATACATTTCTCTGGGTTTGAATGTGCTCTATGTAAATCCTGCCCTCTGACTCTTTTTACCAGGGAAGGCTGTACATGCACCCCTCTGAACTTTGCCCCCTACAAAGCTGGCGGCCGCGTACGTGTCCAGTGAGTCATTGCCCCGAATAAAGATGGCGGCGCTCACTCGGGCCGATTACTCAACGAGGCATATTCCCGTTTGCTGCAAAAACGGGACTGTAAGTTTCAAACCTGTATTTTCCGATGTGTACCAAATGATTGTAAAACCTCTCAGACCATACCAACACCATTTCCCTCCCGCTTCCTGCAGTTTATTTCTTTCCTTAGCGACAGGACTCTGCGGACACACACTCCGAACATCCGCACCCACCGCGAGATGATCACGTGGTATAGTCTATTCCCGCCCTCATTCACTGATTGGTCGGAGGACTAACTGCCCCGCCAGGTCCTCCAGCTCCTTCCCCTGCCTTTCCATTGGTCCGCCGCTGACATCAATCACTTCTTCGGTCCAACCTGTCCATGCCAACCAGATATCCTAACCTAATTTATCTAAATTAAATCCTATCTGCCACTCCTCAGCCCATTGGCCCATCTCATCAATATCCCATTGTACTCTGAGATTTTCCACAATACCAACTGTTGGATGGAGCTTGCGCACTGCTTCGTGGCTTTTGCTGCTGTTTCTCAGTTACAAGAGGGGGATTCGGCGCTGAGGGACAAAGTTAAATATCACACAACCACCTGATGAAGGACCAGCAAAGTTGTGATTCCAAATTAACCTGTTGGACTATAACCTGGTGTTCTGTGAATTTTAATTTTGTCCATCCTAATCCAACACCAGCATCTCCAAGTCACGAGTGAGGGAGGAATGCATAACATAAGAACTAGGAACAGGAGAAGGCCATCCTGCCCTTTGAGCTTGCTCTACCATTCAATAAGGTCATGTCTGATCATTTCGTGGACACAGAGCCATTTACCCACGTTCTCACCGTATTCCTTAAGTAATTAAATCTTTTTTTTAAAAAAAAATAACTTCGCTTTAAAAACGTTCATTGAACTAGCATCAACTACTTCCCTGGGCAATGCACTCCATCGAGGTCAAGACGTTACTTCTGAATTCACTCTTAAATTTGCTGCCTCTAACCTTGTGGTGAAGCCCTCTTGTCCTAGCTTCACCTGCCAGTGGAAACATCTTCTCTACTTCTATTTTATTCTTTCCATTCATTATTTTATATTTTTCCATTCTTCTGAATTCCAATGAATATAATCCCAATCTACTTTGTCTCTGTTAAGCCAAACCCCTCACCTCCGGAATCAACATAGTTAACCTCCTCTGCACCCCGCTCCAGTGCCAGTACATCCTTGAGCACGTAAGGAGATAAAAACTGCATGCAGTACTCCAGGTGTGGCCTCACCAGCACCCACTATAGCTAGAACATTAACCTCTGCTTTTAAACACAATCCCTTCAGCAATGAAGGACAAAATTCAATTTGCCTTCTGAACTGATTGTTGTACCTGGTGACCAACCCTCCTGCAGAAGGATGTTCAGGTGCCTCTGCATAGCAAATAATGCAACTTTTTAAAATTCAAGTAATAATCTTTTTATTAATGTTACTCCAACCAAAGAGTATGACTTTACATTTATGAACATAATATTCCACTTGCCAAACCATTGTCCACTCACTCAATGTATCTCTGTTCCTCCGCAAAGTTTCCCAGTCCTCCGGACACTTTGTCCTGCTACTCATCTTAGTCTCATATGCAAATTTTGACACCCTACATGTGGTCCCCAACTCCAAATCATCTGTATTAATTCTAAATAATTGCAGTCCCAACACTGATCCTAGAGGCACACTACTAGTTACTGATTGCCAGCCAGAATAAGGCTTATTTATCCCCACTCTTGGCTTCCTGTTAGCCAACTAATCTTCTATCCATGCTAATACTCTATCCCATGCGCCCTTATATAATGCAACAGCCACCTGCGTGGCACCTTGTTGAAGGCCTTTTGGAAATCCAGGTACACCGCATCCACTGGGTCCCCATTGTCCACCTTGCTCGAAATGTCTTCATAGAATTCCAAACGATTTGTCAAGCATGACCTGCCCTTTATGAATCCATGCTCTGTCTGCCCAATGGGACAATTTCTATCCGATTCCCTGCTATTTCTTCCTTGATAATAGACCCAAGCATATTTCCAACTACAGAGAATAAACTAACTGGTGTAGAATTCCCTATCTTTTGTCCGCCGCCTTTTCTTACAGTTCTTCTTTTTCACTGGAATATGTCTTTGCTGAGCACTTCCTAAAATGTCTTTGAAAACTTTTCACAGCTCATCAACTGTCCCACCATAAAATCTTTGTTTCCAGTCTACTTTATCCAGTTTCTCCCTCATTCTATTTTAGTTCCCCGTGTTCAGGCACAGGAGCAAGGTATTAGATTTTATCTTCACATTCTCCGTATGTATTCTAACTTCAACCATACAGTGATCACTTCTTCCAAGAGGATACCTAACTCTGAGACCATTAATTATTCCTGTCCCATTGCACAGGGGCCAGATTTTGGATAGATTGCGCCTTGTCAGTTACATTTCATACTGTTCAAAAAACCTATCCTGGATACACTTAATGAACTCCTCAAGGCTACCCTGACTGAGCTGGTTCAACCAATCTACATGTAGATTAAAATCACCCATGGTAATAGACATGCCATTTTTACAGGCATTAGTTATTTCTTTGTTTATTGCCCATCCCAATGTGATGCCTACACACTGCGCCTATCAGTGAATTTCTTGTTAGAATTTTGAAAGCATCATTCCTGTTTCTCCTAACGTACAGCAATAATAACAACTACTTGCTTTGTATGGAATCTTTCACAATGGCAAATCTCCTAAGGTGCTTCATGGATGATCAAAACATTGATTTAGGAGAATGATTTTAAAATACATCTTAAAGAAGGATAGAGAAGGTTAGGGAGGGTTTTCCACAAACTTCTTCCCTTGACAGCTCCAATTGTGGAATGACGCAGGTGGGGTGGGTTGAAAAGGGAATGTAAAAAGGGGAAATGGAGGAGCGCAGGCAGTGCATAGGGTCTTAAGGATAGAGGAGGTTCCAAACTGAGTCTGTCTGTCATAGATATTATGGCTGCCTCATGGAGTTTGAAGCACCGCAATGGGCCCATGCATGTCATGTTAGTCAAGGATAGTATAACGGTGGCTGAGAGAACATTTAATGAGGACTTGTCTACTGAAATAGTATGGGCTGAGGTTAGAAACAGGAGAGGGGAGGTCACACTGCTTGGATTTTTTTATAGGCCGCCACAGAGTTCCAGTGAGGGGGAAGAGAGGATTAGCAAAACTACTCTGGGTAGGAGTGAAATTAACAAGGTGGTCATTATGGGGGACTTTAACTTCCCCAACATTGACTGGAAATGCTATAATTCTAGTACGTCGGATGGATCAGTTTTTGTCCAATGTGTACAGGAGGGTTTCCTGACACAGTATGTCGAAGGGCCGACAAGAGGGGAGGCCACATTGGATCTGGTGCTTGGTCATGAACCGGACTAGGTGTTTGATTTAGTTGTAGGTGATCACTTTGGAGAGAGTGATCATAATTCAGTTATGTTTAGTTTAGCGATGAAAAGGGATAGGTACATGCCACAGCTGAAGACTTATCGATGGGGCAGTGGCAATAATAATGCGATTCAGCAAGAATTAGGATGCATAGGATGGGGTAGCAGTGGATGCAGACAACGGAAATGCGGAGCTGTTTTAAGGAACAGGTATTGCATATCCTTGATAGGTATGTCCCTGTCAGGCAAGGAGGAAATGATAAGGTAAGGGAACCGTGGTTTACCACAGAAATTGCATCTCTTGTTAAGAAGAAGTAGGAGGCTTATGTGTTGATGAGACAAATGGTACAGATAAGTCGATGGAGACTTACAGATCAGCTAGGAAGGATTTAAAGAGAGTTAAGAAGAGCAAAGAGAGGACACGAGCAGTCTTTAGCGAATAGAATAAAGGAGAACCCTAAAGCTTTTTATAGGTATGTGAGGAATAAAGGATAGAGTAGGAATAGGGCCAATCAAAGACAGAAGTGGGAAGTTGAGTGTGGATCCTGTGGAAATCGGAGAGGTGCTAAACGAACATTCTCATTGGTTTTCACTCAGGAAAATTAGAATATTGTAGATAATAATGAGGTAGAAGATGTAAGACTATAAAGGATCGAGGTTAGTTACGAACAGGTGTTATCAATGCTAGAAGGATTGAAAGTAGACAAGTCCCCTGGACTAGATGGGATTTATCCGTAGATTGTCTGGGAAGCTAGGGAGAAGATAGCAAAGACTTTGGCTTTGATATTGAGTCATCATTGCCGACAAGTTCAGTACCAGAGGAGTGGATGATTGCAAATGTTATGCCCTTGATCAAGAAGGGCAGTAGAGATGACCCAGGTAATTATATACCAGTGAGTCTTACTTCTGTTGTAGGAAAGGTTTTGGAAAGGATTATAAGAGACACTATTTGTAATCATCTGACAAACAACAATATGATTTCAGATCGTCAATATGGTTTCGTCAAAGGTAGGTCGTGTCTCACAAACCTCATTGAGTTTTTTGAGATGGTGACCAAGCATATAGATGAGGGTAGGGCAGTTGACGTGGTATACATGGATTTCAGTAAAGCCTTTGATAAGGTTCCACATGGTAGGCTGTTAGAGAAAATGCAGCAACATGGAATTCAGTGTGATTTAGCAGTTTGGATTAGAAACTGGCTTTCTGAAAGAAGGAAGATGGAAAATAATCAGCTTCCAGTGCGGTTAATAGTGGTGTCAAGATACTACATGGCTTGGAGAGGGTGGACGCTAGGAAATTGTTTCCGTTAGGCGAGGAGACTAGGACCCGTGAACACAGCCTTAGAATGAGAGGGGGTAAATTCAGAACAGAAATGTGGAGACATTTCTTCAGCCAGAAAGTGGTGGGCCTGTGGAATTCATTGCCACAGAGTGCAGTGGAGTCTGGGACGCTAAATGTCTTCAAGGCAGAAATTGATAAATTCTTGATGTCACAAGGAATTAAGGGCTAAGGGGAGAATGTGGTAAGTGGAGTTGAAATGCCCATCAGCCATGATTGAATGGCGGAGTGGACCCGATGGGCCGAATGGCCTTACTTCCGCTCTGTCTTATGGTCTTATGGTGTGCCACAAGGATCTGTTTTGGGATCACTGCTGTTTGTCATTTTTATAAAAGTCTTAGATGCAGACATAGATGGATGGATTAGTAAATTTGCAGATGAAACGAAAGTCAGTGGAGTAGTGGACAGTGTGGAAGAATGTTACAGGTTGCAGGGGACTTGGATAAACTGCAGAAGTGGGCTGAATGGTGGCAAATGGAGTTCAATGCAGCTAAATGTAAGGTGATGCACTTTGTGAAGAACAACAGGAAGGCAGAGTACTGGGTCAATCGAAAGATTCTTGGGTAGTGTAGATGTGCAGAAGGATATTGGAGGCCATGTACATAGATGCCTGAAAGTTGCCACCCAGGTGGACAGTACTGTTAAGGCGGCATACAGTGTGTTAGGTTTCATTCGTAGATGGATTGAGTTCTGGAGCCGCAATATCATGCTGCAACTATACAATTGGTGCGGCCATATTTGGAATATTGTGTGCAGTTCTGGTGCCCATATTTCTGGAAGGATGTGGAAGCATGGGAAAAGGTGCAGAGGATATTTACCAGGATGTTGTGTGGTCTGGAGGGAAGGTGTTATGAGGAAAGGTTGAGAGACTTGAACGTGTTCTCATTGGCAAGAAGAAGGCTAAGAGAGGGTTTGATAGAGACATACAAGATGATCAGAGTCTTAGATAGGGTAGACAGTGAAAGTCTTTTTCCTAGGATGATGATATTAGTGTGTATGAGGGGGCATATCTACAAATTGAGGGGTGATAGATTTAAGACAGATGTCAGAGGCAGGTTCTTTACTCAGAGTGATTAGGGCATGGAATCCACTACCTACTAATGTAGTTAACTCAGCCACATTAGTGAGATTTAAACAATCCTTTAGATAAGCACATGGGTGATTTCAGGATAGGGTAGGGGGACGAGCTGTGAATAGTTCACAGGTTGGCGCAACATCAAGGATCGAAGGGCCTGTTCTGCGCTGTATTGTTCTCTGCTACAAGAGATTTTTACTGTCTTAAACAGAGTGATGGATCTTGTATTGTGGGCTTACGAAGTGTCACTGATCTCTACCAAACATGTACGAGGTAGAGAATGCTGCTTGACCTGCTGCGCTTTTCCAGCAACACATTTTTCAGCTCTGATCTCCAGCATCTGCAGTCCTCACTTTCTCCATGTACAAGGTAGAGTCAGGGCAATAATAAGAGGCTGCAACAGGAGGGGGACAGGTAGCTCCATACAAAACCCGACTGCTTCTCAACTATTTTCACCACAAAAACCGAGCGCCTTCCAGAAAAGCACCTCTATATCCCACCACTTTGCCCCACGATCGTGGTATCTGGCTGTGCACCAAGAAGAGTGCAACAGTCTGTACTGGGACCCTGAAACGCTTGGTAAGGAGTCAAATCATCTGAGCAGAGAGAGCCCCACCACATTGCATGCATTTTCTCTTGTTTGCACTCTGTTCCTGACTTCCCTTGGTTTTCCTAATGAACCTGCTAAAAGTTGTTATTACACACATCTGCACAAGCTTTGAATTGAACCCAGGCCTCTCGGTCTAAGATTCGGGATATTTTCACCGCGTCACAAAACATCGACTCGAACTTCCTTTGTCCCTTGCCTGCTAAGTCACACCTGAATCAACTCTGCAACTGGGAGGAAGGGGCGGAACAGAAGGATCGAGTAGTGGCCGGTCCTCTAACCAGAGTGAATGAGGAGAGGGGCCAAAGCATTCTCGAGAGTGAACGCTTCAAGATTGGTCAGAGAGCAAACTATTTTGCAGGATTGATCATTCTCACGACATAGTGGAGCATTAAACGTTTCTCATAAATCAATGTGAGATTTTAAAAAAATACTGTAGTTGAAATGTAAATCTGATAACGTACATATTTCCAATCGATTTACACTACTCGAGTAAGAAACTTCTTTTCAAACTCCCAGAACAATTAGTAATTTACATACCTGGCCGGTATGGTTGATTTGGACCGGACAATTTGCATGTTAGACAGCTCTATGACGATAACTCGACAAAGCAATTGTTAATGACTAATATTTTACCCATCAGTCTGTGCAGATATAAATAATCTCTATAAACTCACTGATAACCTCAGACGCACGCGCAGTTTGGTTTCTATGTGGAGCATGCGCAGTGTCACATTGGTCAGGAGAGAGAGAGGTGGAGCTGCTTTCTCCGGCAGCGGCTGCGATCGGCTTCAGAGAGCGGCGCTCAGAGCCGGTGTGTGGGAGCCTCGCTGGGAGAAAAGAGCAGAGAGAATTCACAAGTCCCGGATAAAGGTTAAAAATAACTCGGAAAAGACCCTCCAGGCCCGTGTAAGGAGGCGGCGGTCTCTGATCAGGGAAGGGGCCCAGGATCACGGCCGCCATTTGTTTGAGGGAAGAGGGAGCGCTCAGGACCGCCATCTTGAGAAGGTCAAGGTGCAGGCGGGCGGGGCTCTCGGGGTCTGTAGAACAATCAGAGGAAAGGGAAGACCCATTGTTACTGATTCATCCCACGAACACAGCTTCACTGGGCGGTCCCGCAGGAATATCCTGTCTCAGTCCTGCTGGGATGGTTCACCCAGTCAGAACCAGCAGCTCTCCTCCTCTCTTAGCTCCCCTTCTGTCCTTCCTGCAGCATCTGTCCCCTGGAACATTGAGCTGCCTGTCCTGTCCCTCCCTCAGCTGTTGTTCTGTAATACTTGTGATATCCGTCCCACCTTAGATCACTTCACTAAAGACAGGAATGCACCCGATGGATTTTTCTTAACATCAGCAATTGTTTAATACTCACTTGCAGGTTTTTACTTACATCGTTTTTGAAGCATTTAATTCACATTCAATGATTTGCAATGGTGGGATTTGGACCTGTGTCCAGAGAACACTTGCTGAGCTTCTGGATAAATTGTCACACAGTAATGCCACTAGGCCATCACTTCGCCTGCTCACAGTTTGTATATCCCAGTGCAACATGAATCAAAACCCTTTCTTCCTGCACAATTGTTTGACCCGGTACTCTGATGATGTGACTCAGTACCTCTCCATGTGGTATCCCTGACTGTGTGAGTCTAATTGCTGCCTCTATCAGCGTCTCTCACTCTTGAAGCTATTCCAGATCATGAGCTAACAGAATCCTCCACTCCAGAGAGATGAGGCAGCACAGGTCAGGAATGGAGACTGGGATTTTCCAGATCTCTGTGGGGCTCAGTGCCATTCTACATGTGTAACCTCGTGTCCCCTTATTACATTCCTGATTTCCATCCTAAGTGTATTTCTACAGCCCCGATGCTCCTGAAGGGATTCCCTTGAGTCAGCCAGTTATATCTGACATGTGACCCCTTTTTATCTTGTCCATCGCCTCGAAACTCAGCCAATGTTTCCTAATTCAGTCAGCATTGAGCTGCACACTAACAGGAACACGCTGGCACTGAACGCTCCTTTTATCTCGGTTTTAAAATATTCCTACTTGCCAGACTTCCCTTTATCTGCAAATAGCCTCCCCAGATCTACTTTAAAAATTCCTGTCTAATACTATCTTGCTCCATTGAATAACTTTAACTTGTGGACCAGGCCTATCCTTTTCCATCGCTATTTTCAAACTAATGCAATTTTGGTAACTTTCCAAAGTGCTCCCCCACTAACACCTCAGTCCCGTTCCCTACCTTGTTTCCCAAGGGAAGGTCAGGTTTAGCCCCATTCTCCAGTTGGGCCACTTACATAATGACTGGGAGTTTTTGGAACACACTTAACAAATTCCTTCCATCCAAATGCTTAACTTAGTAGCAATCCCAGTCCAGGTTTGGAACGGTTAAGATCCCCTATCATTACAACCCTATTATTCTAAGAGATATCTGAAATCTCCTGACGTATTTGCTCCTTCATCTCCCATTGCCGATCACTGTAGTACGACCGTAGAAAACGAATGACCAATTTTTAATTCTCAGTTCCACTAATATCGCTTAACTGGGCGATCCTGCATGAATACTCCCTCTAGGTACTGCTGGGATGTTTCCCCCAATCAAAACCACCAGCTCTCCTCCTGTGTTGCCTCCTGTTCTATCCTTCCTGTAGCATCTGTCTCTGGAACATTGAACTGCTGGTCCTGTTGCTCTCTCAGATGTGTTTCTGTCATACTTATGGTATCCCAATCCCATGTTCCCATCCATGCTCTGGGTTCATCTGCTTTATCTGTCTAACCCTTTGCATTGAAATAACTGCAGTTTAATCCACCAGTTTTCCCTCATTGTCTGCTATGTTCTTGCCTGCCTTGTCTACTTATATTGTTCTCTTGAACATTTGTACCCCGGCCTCAACTTTCTTTCTGGCCTTACGACTCTTTGGGGTCACACAGCCTTGCCAGACGAGTTTAAATCCTCTCGAGCAGCTCCAGCAACGCTCCTCACCAGGATGTGGGACCCCCTCCTCCTCCCAGTTCAGGTGTATTCCCCACCCTGTCTATCTCTGCTGACACCTTCAGACATCCAGGGACTTGCCCACCAAGGTCCCTGTGTTCCTCAGTACTCCAGGAGGACCTACCATTCATGATGTATATCATTCATTTATTAGACTTCCCACAGTGCATTACCTCACAGTGATCAGAAGTAAACTCTGTCTGCCATTACTCTGCTCAGTTTATCATCTGATCGATATCAGACTGCAGCCTGAGTCCATCCCCCTCACTGTGGACAATGCCCTCACCTTTCATGTTATCCGCAAACCTACTCATGATTCCTTCTGCTTTGATATTCAAGTTATTAATGTACGTAACAGCCAGCAATGGTTCCAGCACAGATCCCTGTGGTACATCGCTGGACAATGGCTTTCAATCAAAAAAAACAAACCTCCACCATTTGAGGACCCAATTTACCAACTTGCCTTAGATCCCATGGGATCTTCCCTTTTGGACCAGCCTTCCATGTGGAACCTTGTCAAAGACTTTAATGAACTCCATATAAACCACATCATCTGCACGGCCCTCATCAATATCAGAGGACAGTCTTCTCGCAAATCCATACAGACAATCCCTAATGAAATTGCGCGGGTATCCGTTTTTGGTGAATACATTGTATAGGTGTTCTTCTTCCTCTTTTTGCAGTTCTAGTGTACTGCAGTGTGTTGTGGCCCTTTTGAACAGTGTCTTGGTGCAACTTGTTTTGGGTGTGTTGGGGTGGTTGCTTTTGTAGTTCAGGACTTGGTCTGTGTGTGTGGCTTTCCTGTATACCTTTGTGGTGAATTCTCCGATTGGTGTTCTCTGTACCATCACGTCGAGGAATGGGAGGTGGTTGTCCTTTTCTTCCTCTCTAGTGAATCGGATTCCTGTGAGTGTGGTGTTGATGATCCGGTGTGTGTTCTCTATTTCTGTGTTTTTAATGATTACAAAGTTGCCATCTACATATCTGACCCAGAGTTTGGGTTGAATTTGCGGTAAGACTGTTTGTTCTAATCTTTGCATTACTGCTTCTGCTATGAGTCCAGAGATGGGTGAGCCCCTGGGTGTGCCGTTGATTTGTTCATATATTTGGTTGTTGAATGTGAAGTGTGTTGTGAGGCACAGGTCCGGTAGTTTGAGTATGCCGTCTTTGTTGATAGGTTCACCGTCCTGTTGTCTGTTCTGTATGTCCAGCAGGTTGGCTATTGTTTCTCTGGCTCGGGTTTTGTCGATAGAGGTGAACAGTGCCGTTACATCGAATGAGACCACAGTTTCTTCCTTGTCTATGTGCATATTTCTGATGATGTCCAAGAATTGCTGTGTTGACTGTACAGTGTCTGGATCCGCTGATCAGGTGTTTCAGTTTCTGCTGTAGTTCTTTAGCCAGTTTGTGTGATGGTGTCCCTGGTAGTGATACTATGGGTCTGAGTGGGATGTCTGGTTTGTGCAATTTAGGTAGTCCATATAATCTGAGGGTGCTGTTGCTTTCAGGTTTCATTCTCTCTAGGTCAAACCTGGTTATTTGTCCGTTTTTTTGTAGGTTCCTCAGTGTGTTATCCTATTGGTGAGCTGTGGCGTGGGGTCAAACTCCCTCTTTTGGTAGGTGTTGGTATCTGCAAGTAGTTGTTGCACTTTTTGGATGCACTCTGACCCAATATACCAGCCAATGCAGCGGACAGCTGGAACTGACAACCGGAAGCAGCAGATACAAATCACTATAAATGCCGGAGGAAAGATCACAGAAGCGCTTCACAGGAGGCTCCCAATCACTGAGGATGTCATCTGGACAGGGGATGAAACGCCTGCAACACAAATTCCCAGCTCGGCGAACAGAACCACAACAACGTGGACCCGAGCTACAAATCTTCTCCCAAACATTGCTACGTCACTATCACACTCCCCCATCACACATATTGCATGACTATCACCCTAACTGCGTCACTGCCACCCTGACCCCCTCACACTCACTCCATCACCATCACCCTGACCCCCCTCACACTCACTCCTTCACCGTCACCCTGATCCCCTCGGGCTCACGCCATCACCGACACCCAGACCCCCCACACTCACTCCATCATTCTCACACTGATCACCTCACACTCACTCCATCAATGTCACCCTGACCCCCTCACATACACTCCACCACCGTCACCCTGATCCCCTCACACTCACTCCATCACTGTCACATTGTTCACCTCACACTCACTCCATCACTTTCACCCCTTACACTCACTCCATCACTTTCACCCCCTTACACTCACTCCATCACCGTCACCTGACACACGTACACTCACTCCAACGCCATCAACCTGACCCCTTCACAATCACTCCATCACTGTCACCCTGACACACTCACACTCACTCCATCACTCTCACACTGATCCACTCACACTCAGTCCATCACCGTCACCCTTAATCCCTCACAATCATCCCATCACCGTCACCATGACCACTTCACACTCACTCCATCACATTCAACCTGACCCCGTCGCACTCGCTCCATCACCGTCACCCTGACCCGCTCACACTCGCTCCATCACCGTCATGCTGACCCCCTCACACTCAATCTATCACCGCCATAGTGATCCCCTCGCACTCACTCCGTCACTGTCACCCTGACACTCCCCACACTCACTCCAGCACCATCACACTGATCCCCTCACACTAATCCATCACCGTCACACTGAACCCTCACACCCACTCTATCACTGTCACCCTTATACATTCACAATCACTCTATCACCATCACCCTGAGGCCCTCACACTCCCACCATCACCGTCACACTGGCCCACTCACACTCACTCCATCACCTTCACCCTGACCCCCTCACACTCACTCCATCACCGTCACGCTGACCCCCTCACACTCACTCAATCACCATCACGCTGACCGCCTCATACTCACTCCATCACCGTCACACTGACCCCCTCACATTCACTCCATCACCGTCAGACTAATCCCCTCACACTCCCTCCACTACCGTCAACCGGTCAACCTCACACTCACTCCTTCACTGTCACACTGATGCCCTCACACTCAGTCCATCACCGTCACCCTTAATCTCTCACTATCATTTCATCACCGTCACCAAGACCCCTTCCCACTCAAACCATCACCTTCACGCTTACTGCCTCACACTCAATCCTTCACCATCCCGCTGATCCCATCACAGTCACACTGGCCCCTCACACTCACTCCATCACCGTCACAGTGATCCCCTCACACTCACTCGAACACCATCACACTTACACCCTCACACACACTCTATCACGGTCACCCAGATCCCTCACACTCACCCCATCACTCTCACACTCACCCACTCACACTCACTCCACCACCGTCATCCTGAAACTCTCACTCTCACTCCATCACCGTCACCCTGACCCCCTCACATTAATTCCATCACCGTCACCCTGACCCCCTCACACTCACTCCAGAACCATCACACTGATCCCCTCACACTCACTCCATCACTCTCACACTGCTCCCCTCACACTCACTCCATCACCGTCACCCTTAACCTTGCACAGTCATCCCATTACCGTCAGCATGACGCCTTCACACTCACTCCATCATATTCACCCTGACCCCCTCACACTTACTCCATCACCGTCACGCTGACCCCTTCAGACTCACTCCATCGCAGTCACCCTGACCGCCTCATACTCACTCCATCACCATCACACTGACACCCGAACACTCGACCATCACCGTCAACCTGACCCTCTCACAGTCACTCCATCACCCACACCCTGACCCCCTCACACTCACTCCATCACCGTCACCCTGACCCCCTCACACTCACTCCATCACATTCACCCTGACCCACTCACACTCAATCCATCACCGTCAACCTGACCCCCTCACACTCACTCCATCACCGTCACCCTGAACCCCACACACTCACTCCATCACAGTCACACTGACCCCCTCACACTCACACCACGACCGTCAATCGGTCATCCTCACACTCACTCCTTCACATTCACACTGATCCCCTCACACTCAGTCCATCACAGTCACCCTGACCCCCTCACACTCACTCCATCACCGTCACCCTTAAACTCTCTCAATATTCCATCAACATCACCAAGACCCCTTCACACCCACTTCATCACCTTCACGCTTACCGCCACACACTCACTCCATCAATGAAACCCTGACATCCTCACTCTCGCTCCATCACCGTCGCCCTAACCCCCTCACACTCACTTCATCACCATCACACTGACTTCCTCACACTCACTTCATCACCGTCACAGTGATCCCCTCACACTCACTCCATCACCATCACACTGACAATCTCACACTCACTTCATTACCATCACACTGACAATCTCACACTCACTCCATCACCATCACACTGACAATCTCACACTCACTCCGTCACTGTCAAACTGACCCCCTCACACCCACTCTACCACTGTCAACATGACACACTCACAATCACTCCATCGCCATCACCCTGAAACCTTCACACTCACTCATTCACTGTCACACTGATCCCCTCACACTCACTCCATCACACTCACCCTGACCCCCTCACACTCACTCCATCACCGTCACCCTGATACCCTCACACTCACGCGATCACATTCACACTGACCCCTTCACACTTACTCCATCACTGTCACAGTGATCCCCTCACACTCACCCCATCACCATCACACTGACAATCTCACACTCAATCCATCACCATCACACTGACAATCTCACACTCACTCCATCACCATCACACTGACAATCTCACACTCACTCCATCACCATCACACTGACAATCTCACACTCACTCCATCACCGTCAAACTGACAATCTCACACTCACTCCATCACCGTCAAACTGACCCCCTCACACCCACTCTACCACTGCCAACATGACACACTCACAATCACTCCATCGCCATCACCCTGAATCCTTCACACTCACTTCTTCATCGTCACACTGATACCCTCACACTCACTCCATCACACTCACCCTGACCCCCTCACACTCACTCCATCACCGTCACCCTGATACCCTCACACTCACGCGATCACATTCACACTGACCCCTTCACACTTACTCCATCAGTGTCACAGTGATCCCCTCACACTCACCCCATCACCATCACACTGACAATCTCACACTCAATCCATCACCATCACACTGACAATCTCACACTCACTCCATCACCATCACACTGACAATCTCACACTCACTCCATCACCATCACACTGACAATCTCACATTCACTCAATCACCATCACACTGACAATCTCACACTCACTCCATCACCGTCAAACTGACAATCTCACACTCACTCCATCACCGTCAAACTGACCCCCTCACACCCACTCTACCACTGCCAACATGACACACTCACAATCACTCCATCGCCATCACCCTGAATCCTTCACACTCACTTCTTCACCGTCACCCTGACACCCTCACACTCACTCCATCACTGTCACCCTGACCCCCAAGCACTCACTCCATCACCGTCACCCTGACAACTCGAACACGCACTCCATCATCACCTTCCTGACCCCCTCAAAAGCTTTCCATCACTGTGACCCTGACCTCTTCACACTCACTCCATCAATGTCACCCTGACTCCCACATACTCACTCCATCACTGTCACACTGACCCCCAAACAGTCACGCTATCACCGTCACACTGACCCTCTCACACTCACTCCATCACCATCACCCTGACCATAAGACCATAAGACATAGGAATGGAAGTAAGGCCATTCGGCCCATCAAGTCCACTCCGCCATTCAATCATGGCTGATGGGCATTTCAACTCCATTTATCCGCATTCTCCCCGTAGCCCTTAATTCCTTGAGACATCAAGAATTTATCAATCTCTGCCTTGAAGATATTTAGCATCCCGGCTTCCACTGCACTCCGCGGCAATGAATTCCACAGGCCCACCACTCTCTGGCTGAAGAAATGTTTCCACATTTCTCTTCTGAATTGATCCCCTCTAATTCTACGGCTGTGTCCACGGGTCCTAGTCTCCTCACCTAATGGAAACAATTTCCTAGCGTCCACCCTTTCCAAGCCATGTATTATCTTGTAAGTTTCTGTTAGATGTCCCCTTAACCTTCTAAAATCCAATGAATACAATCCCAGGATCGTCAGTCGTTCCTCGTATGTTAGACTTACCATTACAGGGATCATCCATGTGAATCTCCGCTGGACACGCTCCAGTGCCAGTATGTCCTACCTGAGGTGTGGGGTCTTTGGCTTTATGAATTTTCTCACCGTTTAGAAAGTAGTCCATGCTTGTATTCTTTTTTCCAAAGTGCAAGACCTCGCATTTGCTCACATTGAATTCCATCAGCCATTTCCTGGACCACTCTCCCAAACTGTCTAGATCCTTCTGCAGCCTCCCCACTTCCTCAGTACTACCTGCCTGTCCACCTAACTTCGTATCATCGGCAAACTTCGCTAGAATGCCCCCAGTCCCTTCATCTAGATCATTAATATATAACGTGAACAGCTGCGGCCCCAACACTGAACCCTCCGGGACACTGCTTGTCACCGGCTGCCATTCCGAAAAAGGACCTTTTATCCCAATTCTCTGCCTTCTGTCAGACAGCCAATCCTCAACCCATACCAGTAGCTCACCTCGAACACCATGGGCCCTCACCTTGCTCAGCAGCCTCCCGTATGGCACCTTATCAAAGGCCTTTTGGAAGTCTAGATCGACCACATCCACTGGGTTTCCCCGGTCTAACCTACTTGTCACCTCTTCAAAGAATTCCAACAGGTTTGTCAGGCACGATCTCCCCTTACTAAATCCATGTTGACTTGTTCTAATCCGACTCTGCTCTTCCAAGAATTTAGAAACCTCATCCTTAATGATGGATTCTCGAATTTTACCAACAACTGAGGTTAGGCTAATTGGCTTACAATTTTCCATCTTTGTCTTGATCCTTTCTTGTACAAGGGGGTTACAACAGCGATCTTCCAATTATCGGGGACTTTCCCTGACTCCAGTGACTTTTGAAAGATGTCAACCAATGCCTCCGCTATTTCCTCAGCCACCTCCCTCAGAACTCTAGGATGTATCCCATCGGGGCCAGGAGATTTATCAATTTTAAGACCTTTTAGCTTTTCTAGCACTTTTTCTTTAGTAATGGCAACCATACTCAACCCAGCCCCCAGACTCCCTTTTATTGTTGGGATATTACTCATGTCTTTCACTGTGAAGACTGACGCAAAGTACTTATTACGGTCTCCTGCTATTTCCTTATCTCCCATCACGAGGCTTCCAGCATCAGTTTGAAATGGCCCAATATCTATTTTTGCCTGTCATTTGTTTCATATGTATTGAACCTCAGTGCATCACCGTCATTCTGACCCTCTCGCACTCGCTCCATCAACTTCACCATGACCACCTCACACTCACACAATCTCCATCACACTGACCCCCTCACACTCACTCCATCACCGTCACCATGTCCCCTCACACTCACTGCAACACCGTCATCCAGACCCTCTTGCACACACTCCATCAACTTCACACTGATCCCCTCACACTCACTCCATCACTGTCACCCTGACCCCCTCACACTCACTTCATCGCCATCACACTGACAATCCCATACTCATTCCATCACCGTCACACTGATCCCCTCACACTCACTCCATCATCGACACCTGACCCTCTCACACTCACTCCATCACCGACACCCTGACCCTCTCACAATCACTCCATCGCCATCACACTGACAATCTCACACTCACTCCATCACCGTCACACTGATCCCCTCACCCTCACTCCATCAACGTCACACTCATCCCTTCACACTCACTCCATCTATGTCACCCAGACCGCCTCATACGTACTCCATCATCGTCACCCTGACCCCCTCACACTCACGCGACCACAGTCATACTGACCCCCTCACACTTACTACATCACCGTCACATTGATCCCCTCACACTCACTCCAGCACCGTCCCACTGACCCCCTCACACTCACTCCATCACCCGTCACCCAGACCCTCTCACACTCACTCCATCACCCGTCACCCTGACACCCTCACACTCACTCCATCACCGTCACCCTGACACCCTCACTCTCACTCCATCACTCTAACACTGATCCCCTCACACTCACTCCATCAATGCCACCATTTCCCCCTCACTCTCACTCCATCACCGTCACCCTTAACCTCTCACAATCATCCCGTCACCGTCACCATGACCCAGTCACACTCACTCCATCACGGTCACCCTGACCGCCTCATACTCACTCCATCACCGTCATTGTGAACACCACACACTCACTTAATCACCGTCACCCTGACCCCCTCACTCTCGCTCCATCACCATCACCCTAACCCCATCACTCTCACTCCATCACCATCACCCTAACCCCCTCACTCTCACTACATCACCATCACACTGACAATCTCATACTCATTCCATCACCGTCATACTGAACCACTCACACTCACTCCATCACCGTCACCCTGACCATCTCACACTCACTCCATCTCCATCACACTGACCCCCTCACACTCACTGCATCACCGTCATCCTGACCCTCTCGCACTCACTCCATCACCGTCATCTTGACCACCTCACACTCACTCTATCACTGTCAACATGACACACTCACAATCACTCCATCACCATCATCATCACTCTGACCCCCTCACACTCATTCCATTAACGTCACATTGACAACCCCAACACTCGCTCCATCACCACCCTCCTGACCCCCTCACAATCTTTCCATCACTGTCAGCTTGACCCTCTCACACTCACTCCATCACCGTCACCATGACCACCTCACACTACTTCCACACCGTCACCCTGAACCCCTCACACTCATTCCATTACCGTCAAACTGACCCACTCACACACACTCAATCACCATCACTCTGACCCCATCACACTCGCTCCATCACCGTCACCCTGACCCCTCACGCTCACTTCTTCTCCGTCACTTTGACCCCCTCACACTCACTCCATCACCGTCACCCTGCCCCCCTCCCACTCGTAAATTCACCGTCACCCTGATCACGTTACACTCACTCCATCACCGTCACACTGATCCCCTCACACTCACTCCTTCACCGGCACACTGTCCCCCTCAGATTCACTCCATCACCATCATTCTGATCCCCTCACTCTCACTCCATCACCGTCAAACTGACCCTTTCACACTCACTCCTTCACCGTCACAGTGACCCCCCTCACACTCAAGCCATCATCGTCACCCTGACCCGCTCACACTCACTCCTTCACCGTCACTTTGACCCCCTCACACTCACTCCATCACCGTCAAACTGACCCCCTCACACTCACTCCTTCACCGTCACAGTGACGCCCTCACATTCACGCCATCACCGTCACCCCGACCCGCTCACACTCACTCCTTCACCGTCACTTTGACCCCCTCACACTCACTCCATCACCGTCAAACTGACCCCCTCACACTCACTCCTTCACCGTCACAGTGACGCCCTCACATTCACTCCATCACCGTCAACCTGACCCCCTCACACTCACTCCATCACCGTCAAACTGACCCCGTCACACTCACTCCATCACCGTCAAACTGACCCCTCACACGCACTCCATCACTGTCAAACTGACCCCCTCACACTCACTCCATCACCACCCTCCTGACCCCCTCACAATCTTTCCATCACTGTCATCTTGACCTCCTCACACTCACTCCATCACTGTCACCGTGACTCCCACATACTCACTCCATTACCGTCACACTGACCCCCTCACACTCATTCCATCACCGTCAAACTGACCCCCTCACACTCACTCCATCACCATCACTCTGACCCCCTCACACTCACTTCTTCTCCGTCACTTTGACCCCCTCACACTCACTTCATCACCGTCAAGCTGACCCCCTCACACTCACTCCTTCACCGTCACCCTGACCCCCTCACATTCACTCCATCACCCGTCACTCTGTCCCCCTCACACTCACTTCATCACCGTCAAGCTGACCCCCTCACACTCACTCCTTCACCGTCACCCTGACCCCCTCACATTCACTCCATCACCCGTCACTCTGACCCCCTCACATGCACTCCATCACCGTCACACTAATCCCCTCACACTCACTCCTTCACCGTAACCCTGATCCCCTCACATTCACTCCATCACCGTCACCCTGACCCCCTCACACTCACTGAATCACCGTCACACTGTCCCCCTCACACTCACTCCATCACCGTCACACTGACTCCCTCACATTCACTCCATCACCGTCAAACTGACCCCATCACACTCACTCCATCACCGTCACACTGACCCCCTCACATTCACTCCATCACCGTCAAACGGACCCCCTCACACTCACGCCATCACCGTCAAACTGACCCCCTCACACTCACTCCATCACCATCACTCTGACCCCCTGACTCTCACTCCTTCACGGTCACTTTGACCCCCTCACACTCACTCCATCATTTAAAACTGAACCCCTCACACTCACTCCTTCACCGTCACCCTGACCCACTCACATTCACTCCATCACCGTCACCCTGACACCCTCACACTCACTGAATCACCGTCACCCTGACCCCATCACACTTACTCCATCACCATCAACCTGACCCGCTCACACTCACTCCATCACCGTCAAACTGGTCCTTCACACTCACTGAATCTCCGTCATATTGTCCCCCTCACACTCACTCCATCACCGTCACACTGACCCCCTCACATTCACTCCATCACCGTCAAACTGACCCCCTCACACTCACTCTATCACCGTCACTCTGACCCCCTCCCATTCACTACATCATCGTCACCCTGATCCCCTCGCTCTCACTCCATCACCGTCAACCAGACACCCTCACACTCACTCCATCCCCGTCAGACTGACCCCCTCACACTCACTCCATAACCATCACTCTGACCCCCTCACACTCACTCCATTACCGAGATCCTGACACCCTCACACTCACTCCATCACCCACACCCTGACCCTCTCAGACTCACTGCATCACCGTCATCCTGACCCCCTCACACTCACTCCATTACCGTGATCCTGACACCCTCACACTCACTCCCTCACCTTCACCCTGACCCTCTCACACTCACAACTTCACCGTCACCCTGACCCCCTCCCACTCACTCCATAATCATCACCCTGACGCCCTCACACTCACTCCATCACAGTCACACTGACCCACTCACACTCACTCCTTCTCCGTCACTTTAACCCTATCACGCTCACTCCATCACTGTCACACTGACCCCCTCATACTCACTCCTTCACCGTCACCCTGACCCCCTCACACTCACTCCATTCCAGTCACTCTGACCCCCTCACACTCACTCCATCCCCGTCGCACTGATCCCCTCACACTCACTCCTTCACCGTCACCCTGACCCACTCACATTCACTCCATCACCGTCACCCTGACACCCTCACACTCACTGAATTACCGTCACCCTGACCCCATCACACTCACTCCATCACCATCAACCTGACCCGCTCACACTCACTCCATCACCGTCAAACTGGTCCTTCACACTCACTGAATCTCCGTCATATTGTCCCCCTCACACTCACTCCATCACCGTCACACTGACCCGTTCACACTCACTCCTTCTCCATCACTTTGACCCCATCACCACCCTCCTGACCCCCTCACAATCTTTCCATCACAGTCAACCTGATCTCCTCACACTCACTCCATTACCGTCACCCTGACCCCCAAACACTCATGCTATCACCATCATCCTGACACTCTCACACTCACTAACTCACCGTCATGTTGACCCCCTCACACTCACTCCATCACCATCGCCCTGACCCGCTCACACTCACTCCTTCTCCGACATCTTAACACCTTCACACTCACTCCTTCACGGTCACCCTATCCCAGTCACACTCACAACTTCACTGTCATCCTGACCCCCTCATACTCACAACTTCACCGTCACACTGACCCCCTCACACTCACTCCATCACCGTCACCCTGACACCCTCATACTCACTCCATCCCCGTCAGACCGACCCCCTCACAGTCACTCCATCACCGTCATACTGACCCCCTCACACTCACTCCATCACCGTCACCCTGACACCCTCACACTCACTCCATCCCCGTCAGACTGACCCCCTCACACTCACTCCATCACCGTCACCCTGACACCCTCACACTCACTCCATCCCCGTCAGACTGACCCCCTCACACTCACTCCATCACCATCACTCTGACCCCCTCACACTCACTCCATTACCGAGATCCTGACACCCTCACACTCACTCCATCACCCACACCCTGACCCTCTCAGACTCACTGCATCACCGTCACCCTGACCCCCTCACACTCACTCCATTACCGTGATCCTGTCATCCTCACACTCACTCCATTACCGTGATCCTGACACCCTCACACTCACTCCATCACCTTCACCCTGACCCTCTCACACTCACAACTTCACCGTCACCCTGACCCCCTCCCACTCACTCCATAATCATCACCCTGACGCCCTCACACTCACTCCATCACAGTCACACTGACCCACTCACACTCACTCCTTCTCCGTCACTTTAACCCTATCACGCTCACTCCATCACTGTCAACTGACCCCCTCATACTCACTCCTTCACCGTCACCCTGACCCCCTCACACTCACTCCATTCCAGTCACTCTGACCCCCTCACACTCACTCCATCCCCGTCGCACTGATCCCCTCACACTCACTCCTTCATCGTCACCCTGACCCCCTCACACTCACTCCTTCACCGTCAAACTGACCCCCTCACACTCACTCCATCACCGTCAAACTGACCCCGTCACACTCACTGCATCACCGTCACACTGACCCCTCACACTCACTCCATCATTGTCACCCTGACCCGCTCACACTCACTCCTTCACCCTCACCCTGACCCCTTCACACTCACTACATCACCGTCACCCTGATCCCCCACACTCACTCCATCACCGTCAATCTGACCCCCTCACACTTACTCTCTCACCGTTACCCTGACCCCCTCACACTCACTCCAACACTGTCACACTGACCCCCCTCACACTCACTCCATCACCGTCACACTGACTACCTCACACTCACTCCATCACCGTCCCCCGACTCCCTCACACTCACTCCATCACAGTCACCCTGACCCCCTCACACTCACTCCATCACCGTCACCATGAACCCCGCACATTCATTCCATCACTGTCACCCTGATAAGCTCACACTCACTCCATCACAGTCACCATGACCTCCTCACACTCCCTCCATCATCGTCAAACTGACCCGCTCACACTCACTCCATCACCGTCAAACTGGTCCTTCACACTCACTGAATCTCCGTCATATTGTCCCCCTCACACTCACTCCATCACCGTCACACTGACCCGTTCACACTCACTCCTTCTCCATCACTTTGACCCCATCACCACCCTCCTGACCCCCTCACAATCTTTCCATCACAGTCAACCTGATCTCCTCACACTCACTCCATCACCGTCACCCTGACCCCCAAACACTCATGCTATCACCATCATCCTGACACTCTCACACTCACTAACTCACCGTCATGTTGACCCCCTCACACTCACTCCATCACCATCGCCCTGACCCGCTCACACTCACTCCTTCTCCGACATCTTAACACCTTCACACTCACTCCTTCACGGTCACCCTATCCCAGTCACACTCACAACTTCACTGTCATCCTGACCCCCTCATACTCACAACTTCACCGTCACACTGACCCCCTCACACTCACTCCATCACCGTCACCCTGACACCCTCATACTCACTCCATCCCCGTCAGACTGACCCCCTCACACTCACTCCATCACCGTCATACTGACCCCCTCACACTCACTCCATCACCGTCACCCTGACACCCTCACACTCACTCCATCCCCGTCAGACTGACCCCCTCACACTCACTCCATCACCGTCACCCTGACACCCTCACACTCACTCCATCCCCGTCAGACTGACCCCCTCACACTCACTCCATCACCATCACTCTGACCCCCTCACACTCACTCCATTACCGAGATCCTGACACCCTCACACTCACTCCATCACCCACACCCTGACCCTCTCAGACTCACTGCATCACCGTCACCCTGACCCCCTCACACTCACTCCATTACCGTGATCCTGTCATCCTCACACTCACTCCATTACCGTGATCCTGACACCCTCACACTCACTCCATCACCTTCACCCTGACCCTCTCACACTCACAACTTCACCGTCACCCTGACCCCCTCCCACTCACTCCATAATCATCACCCTGACGCCCTCACACTCACTCCATCACAGTCACACTGACCCACTCACACTCACTCCTTCTCCGTCACTTTAACCCTATCACGCTCACTCCATCACTGTCAACTGACCCCCTCATACTCACTCCTTCACCGTCACCCTGACCCCCTCACACTCACTCCATTCCAGTCACTCTGACCCCCTCACACTCACTCCATCCCCGTCGCACTGATCCCCTCACACTCACTCCTTCATCGTCACCCTGACCCCCTCACACTCACTCCTTCACCGTCAAACTGACCCCCTCACACTCACTCCATCACCGTCAAACTGACCCCGTCACACTCACTGCATCACCGTCACACTGACCCCTCACACTCACTCCATCATTGTCACCCTGACCCGCTCACACTCACTCCTTCACCCTCACCCTGACCCCTTCACACTCACTACATCACCGTCACCCTGATCCCCCACACTCACTCCATCACCGTCAATCTGACCCCCTTACACTTACTCTCTCACCGTTACCCTGACCCCCTCACACTCACTCCAACACTGTCACACTGACCCCCCTCACACTCACTCCATCACCGTCACACTGACTACCTCACACTCACTCCATCACCGTCCCCCGACTCCCTCACACTCACTCCATCACAGTCACCCTGACCCCCTCACACTCACTCCATCACCGTCACCATGAACCCCGCACATTCATTCCATCACTGTCACCCTGATAAGCTCACACTCACTCCATCACAGTCACCATGACCTCCTCACACTCCCTCCATCATCGTCAAACTGACCCCCTCACACTTCCTCCATCATCGTCGAACTGACCCCCTCACACTCACTCCATCACCGTCACCCTGACACCCTCGCACTAGCTTCATCACTGTCACACTGACACCCTCACACTCACTCCGTCACCACCCCCTTGACCCCGTCACACTCACTACATCACCCTAACGCTGGTCCCCTCACTCTCACTCCTTCACCGTCACACTCATCCCCTCACTCTCACTCCATCATCCTCACCCTGACCCCCTCACTCTCACTCCATCATCCTCACCCTGTTTCCCTCACCATCACTCCATCACCATCACACTCATCTCATCACACTCACTCCATCGCCACCGCCCTGATCCCCTCACACTCACTCCATCACCGTCAGCCTGACCCTTTCACACTCACTCCATCACCAACACCCTGACCCACTCACACTCACTCCATCACCAACACCCTGACCCCCTCACACTCACTCCATCACCAACACCCTGACCCCCTCACATTCACTCCATCACCAACACCCTGACCCCCTCACACTCCCTACGTCACACAATGCCCCACACGACTTCCACCATCACGCTCACCCCACACACTCCAACACCATCACACACACTGCCCCACACCACCCTCACCGTCATCCTCAGCCCCACACACGCCACCACTCTCACACACACTGCCCCACACCACCCTCACCGTCATCCTCAGCCCCACACACTCCAGAACACACACACACTGCCCCACACCATCCCCACCATCACGCTCACTCCCACACACTGCACCACACCACCCTCACCTTCACGCTCACCCCCACATAATCCCCCATTCTCCCACACACTCTCCTACCGTCACGTTCACTCACCTGCACAGTCGCTCAGCATCGCACTCACTCCCCCACACATTCCTCCATCATCACGTTCACTCCCTCGCACACTCCCCCACCATCACACTCACATGCCCACGCAGTCTCCCACCATCACACGCCTCTCACACCTTAAACTGAGCTCCTGCCTGTGAACACCGACCCAGTTGAACCCCTCTAAATGGCCTTTGACCCCATCCCCATTCTATTCCCTGAGTAACAGACATTATGGGCATTTAAGCGGGCATTGGATAGGCATATGGAGGATAGTGGGCTTGTGTACGTTAGGTGGGCTTGGATCGGCGCAACATCGAGGGCCGAAGGGTCTGTACTGCGCTGTATTCTTCTATGTTCTATGTTCCATGTCCCACACAATGTGTTCTGTTTGTGATATCCTGTTATACCAGTCTCAGCTACAGCCTACGGTGCCACTCCACCTGTTACCCCCCAGTAATGGCTCATGTTCTCACACCCACTATGTCCTGGAGCAATGGCATTTGGCCCAAGCTCCATAATGTTGCCCTGGCAATGGCCTGATATGGCGTCCCAATTCTGTTCCCTAACATCGGCCTGAGGTTCGACAACCCTCTTCTATTCCCCCAGCACTGAAGGATTCGAGGAAGATGGTAGCATTGGGAGGTTATGATCGCAAGATGGAGAGAGAGTGAATGAGATTGGGGAAGGCAACGACAGTGGAATTGAGTGTGTAAATGGGAAAAGGAGAGAGAAATAGCAGTGCAGTGTGAGAGTGGGAGGGATATACGGAGGGAGAGAGTGATAAAGGGAGCAAGGTGAATTCTGCTGAGAGCCAAGTTGCAGTGGGAGACCCAGAGGTGAAAGTAAGGACAGAGGAAGTTAATCCCAGCTCCTGAGCTCAGGGCGCGGTGCCCTCCCCTTCCCTGAGGACTTGGACTTGTTATTGAGTCTGTCTCTCTCCAGCTCAGTTTCTCCAACACAAAGACACACAACAACATCGGTCACTCTGCTGCTCGGCACGCTTTAGTCAACATTTTTATTGTTTACAAGTGGAAGTGATGGATACAGTCAGTGGGATGGTGCCTTTTCTCACTGGCCCCTGAGTTGTGAGAAACATTGACATGTGTCCCTGTAACCCCCCTGTGGGATAAGGATGGACAAACCAGCGCTACCCTCAGTCTGTTATCATAGCGACAGGCTGCTCCATCGCTGAAACACTGAACAGAAATGAGAAAATCCCGGATGGATTGATTAATGAGGGAATTTGATGGATGGATGGATTTGGGTGAAGGGATATTTCAGCACATTCTTCAGCTGCTGCCTGAACTTAGTCTGGGTCACGGCATAAATCGCGGTGTTTGTGCAGCAACTGAGGAGCTGCAGCATGAAGCCCAATTCCTGAACAAAGGGATGGAGATACACAGGGGTATACCCAATATCATCCAGCCGTCTCCATATAGAATACAGCATTAATATTGACCATAACAGGATGAAATTGGCCGAGATGACAAACAGTAAAATGATGGATTTTTTTCGGTTTCTCATTTCAGTGTCAGACTGAGCGTCCCCATTAGTGTGAGCGCGGAGTCTCCTGCGGGCTCTGCTGGTCACTACAATGTGTCTGACGGTGAGAACATTGAGCAGCAGAATCAGGAGAAATGGGACACACGGGGTTAGAATGTTGTGGAGGAACTCGATCGTGACCCAGACAATGGAGAATAGAACAGCGTTTGTTACATAACAAAACCAGGGGATGTTCCCCAGGTAATACCAAGCCGTGAACATAAAATACCAGGAAATATTCTTTAAACAGCTCAGCACAATCACTGCTCCCAGAACTACAGCCGCCGTTTTCTCACTGCAATATTTACTTTTCAGCTTCTGGCAACAAATAGCCACAAACCGATCAAAGGTGAAAGTGACGGTGAACCAGACAGAGCAGTCAGTGGCTGCATAAAGCAGGACGGCGTGGATATTACACACGGGGACGGAGTCCCTCAGGAATTCAAATTGTTCCCAATAAACAATGGGAATGTGTCTCAGGATCAGGTCGAGGATAATGACCAGGAGATCCGCCGCTGCCATGGCCCCCAGGTAACGTCTGACACACGGAGACAATCCACAATCTTTATAAAGCAGGACGTAGATGGTCACTATGTTAACTGTGAGGAAGGAAAACAGACCTATTATCCATCAGACTGGAGGCAAAGGGACCCGTTTGATCAGGGGCCCAGTGAGATTTTCAAATGTGTCCCTGTATTCAGGGATTTATTAAAATAATTGGAGCTGGAATAACAAATGGTAAGGTTGGAATTACTGACAAAAATGTGACATAAACCACAAGAAACCCTCCCTTCCCAAACACACAGAGACACATCAATAAGGACAGATGGTTTCTAGAACATTCCCACACACTCGATCACTCGAGAGCAGACACAGGTCACTCCTTCCCAGATCCTAATACGGACGGTAGAAACGTCGCTGTCCTGAAGGATTCTCTCCCAGTTTTCTGAAGACAAACGGAGTTTGGCAATTTCTGTATTTTCGTCTAAATTGTGGAAGAAACGTAAACGCAGGGAAAACGTATTCCCCCTTTTAACTGCCTGAGGGGCCTTCGGAACAGTGCCTCCTTCTCCCTGGAACGGGATCTCTTCCCTCGGGATATTATCGTTTGTTCAATTCACTGACGTCCGGCCGTTCACAAACAATGTCAGGGAAAGACCGTTCCCGGGAATGTCAGTTATAGAATGTCGGGAACGGAATGTTCCCGGGAACTCCTTGACCTCTCCATGACCTTCCCCACCATCCACCCCACCCTCCTCTCTGACATATCACCTCTCCCCCATCTCCGTCTCCTGATCACATTCCCAGCTCCCTTCACCCCAGCCCCAGCTCCTGCACCAGCCCAGCTCCTTTCTCCCCCACCCAGCCCCAGCTCCTGCCAAGCCCCCTCCCATGAATCTCTAAGCTCCCAGCCCACAAGCCTCATTCCTGATGAAGGGATTATGCCTGAAACGTTCATTCCACTGCTCCTCGGATGCTGCCTGACCTGCTGTGCTTTTCTAGCACCACACTCCCAGTCAGGAAACAGTCCGACACCGTCATACTCACAGGATCAGGCCTGATGGGCAATTTAGCTTAGATTTGATTACTTACAGTGTGGAAACAGGCCCTTCAGCCCGACAAGTCACACTGACCCGCCGAAGCACAACCCACCCAAACCCATTCACCTACATTTACCCCTTCACCGAACACTACGGACAATTTCCCATGGCCAATTCACCTAACCTGCACATTTATTTTGGACTGTGTGAGGAAACCAGAGCACCCGGAGGAAACCCACTCAGACACGTTGAGAATGTGCAAACTCCACACAGTCAGTCACCTGAGGCGGGAATTGAACCCGGGTCTCTGGCGCTGTGAGGCAACAGTGCTCACCACTGTGCCACCGTGTCACCCAGAGTGTTTCATGAAGCCCCATCACCATCCCTGGGGATATTCTGTCCCACCGGCAGGACAGACCCACCAGCGGTGGGGACACCCTGGGATACAGTCAGGAAGGAGTTACCCTGCAATTCCCCAACATTGATTCCAGAACCCAGGAAATCTCATGGTCACAGATCATGGTTAAAGAAATCGCCTGAGGATGGTTATCTCCTGCCCCCCACCCCTCCTCTCGGTGATAACTCAGTTCCCCTCGATGTTGAAAACAAATCAGAGGAAAAACTGAAGGTGACAAGGACGCAGACCGTCCTCTGGGTGTGGCACTTCAATGTCCATCACCAGGAGTGTCCTCACAGGCCCACCGATGCCTGAGCAGAACAGGCTTCAATACACAACAGCCAGACTGGGGGAAACATTCTCACCCAATTCCTTGTCCCAGAGGGATCTGTCCCTGACAGTATCTGTAGGAGCAGCCAGCACACAGTCCTGGTGGAGGGAAAGTCTCAGCCTCATATTTGACAAACTCAAGATTAGTGTGTTCTTGGAAAAGCACAGCCGGTCAGGCAGCATCCGAGGAGCAGGAAAATCACTGTTTCGGGCAGCAAACCTTCATCACGAATGAGGCTGAGAGACTCCGGGATGGAGAGATAAATCATATTAGGCGGACTGCTCACTGTGTGATCTGGCACGCCCTCCTGTGAAGTAGGACAGACTTCTAAAGGACTGAGCACATGGAAACTGGCCATCCATGAGGCACTGTGGGCTAGCAGCAGCTGCAGCATCAATGGGCTTCCCTCCATCATAAAGTCAGAAGTGGGCTGTTCACTGATGGTTTCAAAATATTCAGCACCATTCACAACTGCACGGATACTGAAACAGGCTATTCAGCCCATCAAGAGTATAACACAGGAATAGAATGAGGCCATTCTGCCATTGGAGTCTGTTACTCAGCGATTGGAGCAGATGTTTTAATCTCTCAGACCGCTTACACAGGAAATGGAAGGGAACATAAGCATTCCAAAACTGCTACACAGGAATACGGGGAGCTGTGTAGCCCACGGAAGTGCATTGATCTATAAACCCAGACTAGATATCTGTCCAGCACCGGGAGCTGTGCAGAATTCAGCAGTGCACTAATGTGTGAACCTGAAAGAATTATCCATCCAGTATGTGGAGCAGCACAAATGACACCATTGCATTATCGATGAACCTCAACCGGTTACTCTGACCAGCACAGCGAACTGTGCAGTAATCACCATGAATTAATCTGTAAAAGAGGAGCAGTTACCCTCCCAGCATGAAGGACACTGTATACCACCCCAGTGCATTGATCTGGAAACCAGGAGCAGTTACCCTCACAGCATGTAGGACAGTGCTCACCACCACAGTGCATAGATCTGTAACCCAACAGCAGCTACCTTCCCAGCAGAAAGGACTGTATACACCTCCCCAGTGCATTGATCTGTAATCCAGGAGCAGTTACCCTCCCCGCACGTAGGACTGTGTACACCACCCCAGTGCATTGATGTGTAAACCAGGATCAGCTACCTTCCCAGCATGTAGGTCTATTTACACCTCCCCGTGCATTGATCTGTAAACTAGGATCAGTTACTCTCCCAGCATCTAGGACTGTGTACACCACGCTAGTGCATTGATCTGTAAACCAGGAGCAGTTACCCTCCCAGAGTCTAAGATTGTCTCACTCACCCAGTCCATTGATCTATAAACCAGGAACAGTTACCCTCCCAGCATGTAGAGCTGTGTACACCACCCCAGTGCATTGATCTGTAAAGCAGGAGCAATTACCTTAACAGTATGTAGGGCTGTGTACACCATCCCAGTGCATTGATCTGTAAACCAGGAGCTGTTACCCACACAACATGTAGGACTATGTACATTACAACTGTGCATTGATCTGTAACACAGCAGCAGCAGCCCTCCCAGCATTTAGAGCAATGTACACAACCCAGTGCATTGATCTGCAAACCAGGACCAGGAACCACCCCATCATGTGGGGCTGTGTACACCACACCAGTGCATTGATCTGTAAACCTTGAGCAGTTACCCTCCCAGCATGTAGGACTATGTACACCACTTCAGTGCATTTTACTGTAAACGGGGAGCAGGTATCCACCAAGCATTTATGACTGTGTACCCCACCCCAGTGCCTTGATCAGTAAACCAGGAGCAGTTACCCTCAACGCATGTAGGACTGTGCACACCACCCAAGTGCATTGATCTGTAAACCAGGAACATTTACCCTCCCAGCTTGTAGAACTGTGTACTCCATCCCAGTGCATTGATCTGTAAAGCAGGAACAGTTACTCTCCCAGCGTTTAGGACTGTGTACCCCAACTCAGTGCATTGATCTGTAAACCAGCAGCAGTTATCCCCCAGCACGTCGGAATGTGTACATCGCCCCAGTGCATTGATCTGTAACCCAGGAATACTTACCCTCCCAGCATGTAGGACTTTGTACCCCACCCCAGTGCATTGATCTGTAAAGCAGGAACAGGTATCCTCCTAGCATGTAGGACTATGTACCCCACCCCATGTGAATGCCAGCAGCAGTTACACACCCAGCATGTAGGACTGTGTATACACCACCACAATGCATTGATCTGTAAACCAGGAGTAGTTATACTCCCAGCATGTCGGATTGTGTACACCACCCAGGTGCATTGATTTGTAAACCAGGAACAGTTCCCCACCAAGAATCTAGGACTGTGTCCACCATCCCAGTGCATTCATCTGCAAACCAGGAGCAGTTACCATTCCAGCATGTAGGATTGTGTAAACCTCCCCAGTACATTGAACTGTAAACCAGGAGCAGTTACCCTCCCAGCACATAGGACTGTGTACACAACCCCAGTGCATTCACTTGTAAACCAGGAGCAGTTCGCGTCCCAGCATGTAGGACTGTGCACAACTACAAAGTGCAATGATCTGTAAACCAGGAGCAGTTCGCGTCCCAGCATGTAGGACTGTGTACACCATCACAGTGCATTGATCTGTAACCCAGCAGCAGCTACCCTCCCAGCATGTAGGACTGTGTACACCATCACAGTGCATTGATCTGAAACCCAGCACCAGCTACCGTCCCAGCATGTAGGACTGAGTACACCACCCCAGTGCATTGATCTGTAAACCAGGAACAGTTACCCTCCAAGCATGAAGGACTGTGTACAACACCACAGTGCTGTGATATGAAAAAGAGTAGCATTTACACTCCCAGCATGTAGGACTGCATACACTACCCCAGTGCAATGATCTGTAAACCAGGCGCAGTCGCCCTCCCAGCATGTAGGACTGTGTACACCACCCCAGTGCATTGATCTGTACACCAGGAGGAGTTACCCTCGCAGCATGTAGGACAATGTACACCATCCCAGTGCATTGACCTGTAAACCAGGAGCAGTTACCCTCCCAGCATGTAGGACTGCAAACACCTTCCCAGTGCATTGATCTGTAAACCAGGAACAGTTCCCCACCAAGAATGTAAGACCGTGTACACCACCCCAGCATTGATCTCTCAGCCAAAAGCAGTTACCCACCCAGCATCTAGGACTGTGTTCCCCATCCCACTGTATTGATCTGTACTTCTGGAGCATTTACCCACCCACCGCCTAGGACTGTATACCCAACCCAGTGCATTGAACTGTAAACCAGGAGCAGTTATCCCCCAGCATGTAGGACTGTGTAGACCAACCCCAGTGCATTAACCTGTCAACCAGGAACAGTTACCCTCCCAGCATGTAGGACTGTGTACACCACCCCAGTGCATTGATCTGTAAACAAGGAGGAGTTCGCGTCCCAGCATGTAGGACTGTGTACACCATCACAGTGCATTGATCTGAAACCCAGCACCAGCTACCCTCCCCGCATGTAGGACTGAGTACACCACCCCAGTGCATTGATCTGTAAACCAGGAACAGTTAACCTCCCAGCATGTAGGACTGTGTACACCATCACAGTGCATTGATCTGTAAACCTGGAACAGTTACCCTCCCAGCATGAAGGACTGTGTACAAAACTACAATGCTGTGATCTGAAAAAGAGTAGCATTTACACTACCAGCATGTCGGTCTGCATACACTATCCCAGTGCAATGATCTGTAAACCAGGCGCAGTCACCCTCCCAGCATGTAGGACTGTGTACACCACCCCAGTGCATTGATCTGTACACCAGGAGCAGTTAAACTCGCAGCATGTAGGACTATGTACACCATCCCAGTGCATTGACCTGTAAACCAGGAGCAGTTACCCTCCCAGCATGTAGGACTGCATACACCTTCCCAGTGAATTGATCTGTAAACCAGGAACAGTTCCCCACCAATAATGTAAGTTCGTGTACACACCCTAGTGCATTGATCTCTCAGCCAAAAGCAGTTACCCACCCAGCATTTTGCACTGTGTTCCCCATCCCACTGCATTGATCTGTACTCCTGGAGCATTTACCCTCCTACCGCCTAGGACTGTATTCCCCAACCCAGTGCATTGAGCTGTCAACCAGGAACAGTTACCCTCCCAGCATGTCGGACTGTGTACACCACCCCAGTACATTGATCTGTAAACAAGGAGCAGTTACCCTCGCATCATGTCGGCCTGTGTACACCACCCCAGTGGTTTGATCGGAAAATCAGGACCAGTTCCCCACCCAGTATGTAGGACTGTGTACACCACCCCCGTGCATTGACCTGTAAACCAGGAGCGGTTACCCTCGCAGCGTGATGGACAGAGTACCCCACCCCAGTGCATTGATCTGTAAACAAGGAGCAGTTACCCTCCCAGCATGTCGGACTGTGTACACCACCCCAGTGTTTTGATCTGTAAATCAGGAGCAGTTACCCTCCCAGCATGTAGGCCTGTGTACACCACCCCCGTGCATTGACCTGTAAACCAGGATCAGTTACCCTCGCAGCGTGATGGACAGTGTACCCCACCCCAGTGCCTTGATCACTAACCTATGAGCAGTTAACCTCCCTGCTTGCAGGACTGTAGACAACACCCCAGTGCATTTATCTGAAAACCAGCAGCAGTTACACGCCCAGCATGTCGGACTGTATACACCACCCCCGTGCATTGATCTGTCAACGAGAAACAGTTATCCCCCAGCCCTCCCCGCCAGCATGTAGGACTGTGTACACTACCCGCTTACATTGATCTGTAAACGAAGAACAGTTACCCCCCGAGAATGTGGGAATGTGTCCAACATCCCAGTGCAATGATCTGTAAACCAGGAACAGATCCCCACCAAGAATGTACGATTGTGTACCCCACCCCAGTGCAATGATCTGTAACCCTGGAACAGTTACCTACCCAGAATGTAGGACTGTGTTCCCCACCCCAATGCACTGATCTGTGCACCTGGAGGAATTTACCCTCCTAGCGTCTAGGACTGTGTACACCAACCCAGTGCAATGAACTGTCAACCAGGAGCAGTTATCCCCAGCATGGAGGACTGTGTACACCGCCCCAGTGCATTGATCTGTAATCCAGGAGCAGTTACCCTCCCAGCGTGTAGGGTCTGTTTACACCACCCAAGTGCATTGATCTGTCAACCTGGAATAGTTACCATCCCAGCATGTAGGACTATGTACCCCATAACAGTGCATTGATCCATAAACCAGGAGCAGTTACCCGCCCTGCATGTAGCACTGTGCACAACAACGCAGTGCATTGATCTTAAAACCAGAAATAGATACACTCCCAGCATGTAGGACTGTGTACCCCACCCCAGTGCATTGATCTGTTAACCAGGGGAAGTTACACCCTCCCCGCGTGTAGGACTGTGCACACCACCCCAGTGCATTGATATGTAAACTAGGAGCAGTTACCGTCCCCTCATGTAGGACTGTGTACACAACCCCAGTGCATTGATCTGTATTCCAGGAGCAGTTACCGTCCCCGCATGTAGGACTGTGTACACAACCCCAGTGCATTGATCTGTATTCCAGGAGCAGTTACCCTCCCCGCATGTAGGACTGTGCACACCAGCGCAGTGTATTGAACTGTAAACAAGGAGCAGTTACCCTCCCAGCATGTCGGACTGTGTACACCACCCCAGTGTTTTGATCTGTAAATCAGGAGCAGTTACCCTCCCAGCATGTAGGACTGTGTACACCACCCCCGTGCATTGACCTGTAAACCAGGATCAGTTACCCTCGCAGCGTGATGGACAGTGTACCCCACCCCAGTGCCTTGATCACTAACCTATGAGCAGTTAACCTCCCTGCTTGCAGGACTGTAGACAACACCCCAGTGCATTTATCTGAAAACCAGCAGCAGTTACACGCCCAGCATGTCGGACTGTATACACCACCCCCGTGCATTGATCTGTCAACGAGAAACAGTTATCCCCCAGCCCTCCCCGCCAGCATGTAGGACTGTGTACACTACCCGCTTACATTGATCTGTAAACGAAGAACAGTTACCCCCCGAGAATGTGGGAATGTGTCCAACATCCCAGTGCAATGATCTGTAAACCAGGAACAGATCCCCACCAAGAATGTACGATTGTGTACCCCACCCCAGTGCAATGATCTGTAACCCTGGAACAGTTACCTACCCAGAATGTAGGACTGTGTTCCCCACCCCAATGCACTGATCTGTGCACCTGGAGGAATTTACCCTCCTAGCGTCTAGGACTGTGTACACCAACCCAGTGCAATGAACTGTCAACCAGGAGCAGTTATCCCCAGCATGGAGGACTGTGTACACCGCCCCAGTGCATTGATCTGTAATCCAGGAGCAGTTACCCTCCCAGCGTGTAGGGTCTGTTTACACCACCCAAGTGCATTGATCTGTCAACCTGGAATAGTTACCATCCCAGCATGTAGGACTATGTACCCCATAACAGTGCATTGATCCATAAACCAGGAGCAGTTACCCGCCCTGCATGTAGCACTGTGCACAACAACGCAGTGCATTGATCTTAAAACCAGAAATAGATACACTCCCAGCATGTAGGACTGTGTACCCCACCCCAGTGCATTGATCTGTTAACCAGGGGAAGTTACACCCTCCCCGCGTGTAGGACTGTGCACACCACCTCAGTGCATTGATATGTAAACTAGGAGCAGTTACCGTCCCCTCATGTAGGACTGTGTACACAACCCCAGTGCATTGATCTGTATTCCAGGAGCAGTTACCGTCCCCGCATGTAGGACTGTGTACACAACCCCAGTGCATTGATCTGTATTCCAGGAGCAGTTACCCTCCCCGCATGTAGGACTGTGCACACCAGCGCAGTGTATTGAACTGTAAATTAGGAGCAGTTACCCGCCCTGCATGTTGGACTGTGTACAACAACGCAGTGCATTGATCTTAAAACCAGGAGCAGATACACTCCCAGCATGTTGGACTGTGTACACCACCCCAGTGCATTGATCTGTACACCAGGAGCAGTTACCCTCGCAGCATGTAGGACTATGTACACCATCCCAGTGCATTGACCTGTAAACCAGGAGCAGTTACCCTCCCAGCATGTAGGACTGCATACACCTTCCCAGTGAATTGATCTGTAAACCAGGAACAGTTCCCCACCAATAATGTAAGTTCGTGTACACACCCTAGTGCATTGATCTCTCAGCCAAAAGCAGTTACCCACCCAGCATTTAGCACTGTGTTCCCCATCCCACTGCATTGATCTGTACTCCTGGAGCATTTACCCTCCTACCGCCTAGGACTGTATTCCCCAACCCAGTGCATTGAACTGTAAACCAGGAGCAGTTATCCCTCAGCATGTAGGACTGTGAACACCACCCCAGTGCATGGATCTGTAAACAAGGAGCAGTTACCCTCGCATCATGTCGGCCTGTGTACACCACCCCAGTGTTTTGATCTGACAATCAGGACCAGTTCCCCACCCAGTATGTAGGAATGTGTACACCACCCCCGTGCATTGGTCTGTAAACCAGGAGCAGTTACCCTCGAGGTATGTTGGGCAGTGTACCCCACCCCAGTGCATTGATCTGTAAACGAGGAGCAGTTACCCTCCCAGCATGTCGGACTGTGTACACCACCACAGTGTTTTGATCTGTAAATCAGGAGCAGTTACCCTCCCAGCATGTCGGACTGTGTACACCACCACAGTGTTTTGATCTGTAAATCAGGAGCAGTTACCCTCCCAGCATGTAGGCCTGTGTACACCACCCCCGTGCATTGACGTGTAAACCAGGAGCAGTTACCCTGGCAGCGTGATGAACAGTGTACCCCACCCCAGTGCCTTGATCACGAACCTATGAGCAGTTGACCTCCCAGCTTGCAGGACTGTAGACAACACCCCAGTGCATTGATCTGAAAACCAGCAGCAGTTACCCGCCCAGCATGTCGGACTGTGTACACCACCCCAGTGCATTGATCTGTCAACCAGTAACAGTTACCCCACCCACCCACCCCCGCCAGCATGTAGGACTGTGTACACTACCCGCCTACATTGATCTGTAAACCAAGAACAGTTACCCCCCGAGAATGTGGGAATGTGTACAACATCCCAGTGCAATGATCTGTAAACCAGGAACACATCCCCACCAAGAATGTACGACTGTGTACCCCACCCCAGTGCAATGATCTGTAACCCTGGAGCAGTTACCTACCCAGAATGTAGGACTGTGTTCCCCACCCCAATGCACTGATCTGTGCACCTGGAGGAATTTACCCTCCTACCGTCTAGGACTGTGTACACCAACCCAGTGCATTGATCTGTAATCCAGGAGCAGTTACCCTCCCAGCGTGTAGGGTCTGTTTACACCACACCAGTGCATTGATCTGTCAACCTGGAATAGTTACCATCCCAGCATATAGGACTATGTACCCCATAACAGTGCATTGATCTATAAACAAGGAGCAGTTAACCGCCCTGCATGTAGGACTGTGCACAACAACGCAGTGCATTGATCTTAAAACCAGAAGCAGATACACTCCCAGCATGTAGGACTGTATACCCCACCACAGTGCATTGCTCTGTTAACGTGGGGAAGTTACACTCTCCCCGCGTGTAGGACTGTGCACACCACCCCGGTGCATTGATCTGTAAACTAGAAGCAGTTACTCCACCCAGCATGTAGGACTGTGTACCTCACCCCTGTGCATTGATCTGTAATCCAGCATCAGATATCTTCCAAGCATGTAGGACTGTGTACACAACCCCAGTGCATTGATCTGTAATCCAGGAGCAGTTACCATCCCAGCATGTAGGATTGTGTACACAACCCAGTGCATTGATCTGTAAACCAGGAGCAGTTACCCTCCCAGCTTGTTGGACTGTGTACACCATCCCACTGCATTGATCTGTAAACCAGGAGCAGTTACCCTCCCAGCATGTAGGACTGTCTTCATCACCCCAGTGTACTAATCTGTAATCCAGGCGCAGTTACCCTCCCATCATGTAGGAGTGTGTACACCACCCCAGTGCATTGATCTGTAATCCAGGATCAGTTACCCTCCCAGCGTGTAGGTTCTGTTTACACCACCCCAGTGCATTGACCTGTAAACCAGGAGTAGTTAGCGTCCCAGCATGTGGGACTGTGTACACCATCCCAGTGCATTGATCTGTAAACCAGGAACAGTTACCCTCCCAGCATGAAGGACGATGTACAACACCCAGGTGCAGTTATCTGAAAAACAGTAGCACTTGCCCTCCCAGCATGTAGGTCTTCATACATTACCCCAGTGCAATGATCTGCAAACCAGGAACAGTTACCCTCCCTGCATGTCGGACTGCATGCACCATCCCAGTGCATTGATCTGTAAACCAGGAAAAGTTACCCTCCCAGCACGTAGGACTGTGTACACCACCCGAGTGCATTGATCTGTAAACCAGGAACAGTTACACTCCCAGCATGAAGGACTGTGTACAACACCCCAGGGCATTGATCTGAAAAACAGTAGCAGTTACCCTCCCAGCATGTAGGTCTGCATATATTACCACAGTGCAATGATCTGTAACCCAGGAGCAGTTGCTCTCCCAGCATGAAGGACTGTGTAGACTACCCCAGTGCATTGATCTGAAAACCAGGAGCAGTTACCCTCCCAGCTTTAAGGGCTTTATACAACACCCCAGTGCATTGATCTGAAAACGAGCAGCAGTTACCTCTCAGCATTTCGGATTGTGTACATTACCTCTCTGCATTGATCTGTGAACCAGGAACAATTCCCCACCAAGAATGTACGACTGTGTACCCCACCCCAGTGCAATGACCTGTAACTCTGGAGCAGTCACCTACCCAGAATGTAGGACCGTGTTCCCCACCAAAATGCACTGATCTGTGCACCTGGAACATTTACCCTCCTACCGCCTAGGACTGTGTACACCAACCCAGTGCATTGAACTGTAAACCAGGAGCAGTTATCCCCCAGCATGTAGGACTGTGTAGCCAACCCCAGTGAATTGAGCTGTCAACCAGGAACAGTTACCCTCCCAGCATGTAGGACTGTGTACACCACCCCAGTGCATTTACCTGTAAACAAGGAGCAGTTACCCTCCCAGCATGTAGGCCTGTGTACACCACCCCTGTGCATTGACGTGTAAACCAGGAGCAGTTACCCTCGCAGCATGATGGACAGTGTACCCCACCCCAGTGCCTTGATCTGTAACCTATGAGCAGTTACCCTCCCAGCTTGCAGGACTGTATAAACACCCCAGTGCATTGATCTGAAAACCAGCTGCAGTTACCCTCCCAGCATGTCGGACTGTGTACACCATCCCAGTGCGTTGATCTGTAAACCAAGAACAGTTACCCCCCGAGAATGTGGGAATGTGTACAACATCCCAGTGCAATGATCTGTAAACCAGGAACAGTTCCCCACCAAGAATGTACGACTGTGTACCCCACCCCAGTGCAATGATCTGTAACCCTGGAGCAGTTACCTACCCAGAATGTAGGACTGTGTTCCCTACCCCAATGCACTGATCTGTGCACCTGGAGCATTTACCCTCCTACCGTCTAGGACTGTGTACACCACCCCAGTGCATTGATCTATAAACCAGGAGCAGTTACCCGCCCTGCATGTAGGACTATGTACTCCATAATAGTGCATTGATCTATCAACCAGGAGCAGTTACCCGCCCTGCATGTAGCACTGTGCACAAAAACGCAGTGCATTGATCATAAAACCAGAAGCAGATACCCTCCCAGCATGTAGGACTGTGTACCCCACCCCAGTGCATTTATCTGTTAACCAGGAGAAGTTACACCCTCCCCGCATGTAGGACTGTGCACACCACCCCAGTGCATTGATCTGTGAACTAGAAGCAGTTACTCCACCCAACATGTAGGACTGTGCACCCCACCACAGTGCATTGATTTGTAAACCAGGAGCAGATACTATCCAAGCATGTAGGGCGGTGTACCCCACCCCAGTGCATTGATCTGTAATCCAGGAACAGTTACCCTCCCAGCATGTAGGACTGTGAACACAAGCCACTGCATTGATCTGTAACCCAGGAGCAGTTCCCCTCCCAGTTTGTTGGACTGTGTACACCATCCCACTGCATTGATCTGTAAACCAGGAGCAGTTACCCTCCCAGCATGTAGGACTGTGTAGACCACCCCAGTGCATTGATCTGGAAAACAGGAGCAGTTACCTGCCAGAATGTAGGACTGTGTACCCCACCCCAGTGCAATGATCTGTAACCCTGGAGCAGTTACCTACCCAGAATGTAGGACTGTGTTCCCCACCACAATGCACTGATCTGTGCACCTGGTGCATTTACCCTCCTACCGCCTAGGACTGTATTCCCCACCCCAGTGCATTGAACTGTAAACCAGGAGCAGTTATCCCCCAGCATGTAGGACTGTGTAACCCACCCCAGTACATTGAGCTCTCAACCAGGAACAGTTACCCTCCCAGCATGTAGGACTGCGTACACCACCCCAGTTAATTGATCTGTAAACAAGGAGCAGTTACCCTCGCAGCATGTCGGCCTGTGTACCCCACCCCAGTGTTTTGATCTGTAAATCAGGACCAGTTCCCCACTCAGTATGTACGACTGTGTACACCACCCCAGTGCATTGATCTGTAAACCAGGAGCAGTTACCCTCCCAGCATGTGGGACTGTGTTGACCACCCCAGTGCATTGATCTGAAAAACAGGAGCAGTTACCTCCCCAGAATGTAGGATTGTGTTCCTCACCCCAATGCACTGATCTGTGCACCTGGTGCATTTACCCTCCTACCGTCTAGGACTGTGTACACAAACCAAGTGCAATGAACTGTAAACCAGGAGCAGTTATCCCCAGCATGGAGGACTGTGTACACCGCCCCAGTGCATTGATCTGTAAATCAGGAATAGTTACCCTTCCAGAATGGAGAACTGTGTTCCCCACCCCAGTGCATTGATCGTTCAACCTGGAATAGATACCCTCCCCGCATGTAGGACTATGTACCCCATAACAGTGCATTGATCTGTAAACCAGGAGCAGTTACCCTCCCAGCATGTAGGACTGTGTACACCACCCCAGTGCATTGATCTGTAAACTAGGAGCAGTTACTCCACCCAGCATGTAGGACTGTGTACCCCACCACAGTGCATTGATTTGTAAACCAGGAGAGAAAACCTTCCAAGCATGTAGGACTGTGTACTCCACCCTAGTGCGTTGATCTGTAATCCACTAGCAGTTACCCTCCCAGCATGTAGGCCTGTGTACACAACCCAGTGCATTGATCTGTAAACCAGGAGCAGTTACCCTCCCAGCATGTAGGACTGTGCACACCACCCGAGTGCATTGATCTGTAAACTAGGAGCAGTTACCCTCCCAGTTTTTGGATTGTGTAAACCACCCCACTGCATTGATCTGTAAACCAGGAGCTGTTACTCCACCAAGCATGCAGGACTGTGTACCCCACCACAGTGCATTGATTTGTAAATCAGGAATAGTTACTCTCCCAGCATGTAGCACCGTGTTCACCACCCCAGTGCATTGATCTGTAAACCAGAAGCAGTTACCCTCGCAGCATGTTGGACAGTGTACCACACCCCAGTGCCTTGATCTGTAACCCAGGAACATTTACCCTCCTACCGTCTAGGACTATGTACACCAACCCAGTGCAATGAACTGTAAACCAGGAACAGTTACCCGCCCAGCATGTAGGACTGTGTACACAACCCCAGTGCATTGATCTGTAAATCAGGGGCAGTTACCCTCCCAGCATATAGGACTGTGGACAACAACGCAGTGCATTGATCTTAAAAACATAAGCAGATACACTCCCAGCATGTAGGACTGTGTACCCCACCCCAGTGCATTGATCTGTTAACCAGGGGAAGATACACCCTCCCCGCGTGTAGGACTGTGCACACCACCCCAGTGCATTGATCTGTAAACTAGGAGCAGTTACTCCACCCACCATGTAGGCCTGTGTACCCCACCACAGTGCATTGATCTGTAATCCAGGAGCAGTTACCCTCCCCGCATGTAGGACTGTGCACACCACCCAAGTGCATTGATCTGTAAATTAGGAGCCGTTACTCCACCCAGCATGTAGGACTATGTACCCCAGCCCAGTGCATTGATCTGTAAATCAGGAGCATTTACCCGCCCTGCATGTAGGACTGTGTACATCAACGCAGTGGATTGATCTTAAAACCAGAAGCAGATACACTCCCAGTATGTAGGACTGTGCACACCACCCCAGTGCATTGATCTGTAAATTAGGAGCAGTTACTCCACGCAGCATTTAGGACTGTGTACCCCACCACAGTGCATTGATTTGTAAACCAGCAGCAGGTATCTTCCAAGCATGTAGGACTATGTACCCCAGCCCAGTGCATTGATCTGTAATCCAGGAGCAGTTACCCTCCCACCATGTAGTACTGTGTCCACCACCCCAGTACATTGATCTGTAACCCAGGAGCAGTTACCCTCCCACCATGTAGGACAATGTGCACCACCCCAGTGCATTGATCTGTAAACCAGGAGCAGTTACCCCCCAGCGTGTAGGACAGTGTGCACCACCCCAGTGCATTGATCTGTAAATCAGGTGCAGTTACGCTCCCATCATGTAGGAGTGTGTACACCACCCCAGTGCATTGATCTGTAATCCAGGAGCAGTTACCCTCCCAGCGTGTAGGGACTGTTTACACCACCCCAGTGCATTGACCTGTAAACCAGGAGTAGTTCGCGTCCCAGCATGAAGGACTGTATACACCATCACAGTGCGTTGATCTGTAACCCAGCAGCAGCTACCCTCCCAGCATGTAGGACTGTGTCCACGACCCCAGTGCATTGATCTGTAAACCAGGAACAGTTACCCTACCAGCATGAAGGACTATGTGCAACACCCCGGTGCAGTGATCTGAAAAACAGTAGCACTTGCCCTCCCCGCATGTAGGTCTTCATACACTACCCCAGTGCAATGATCTGTAAACCAGGAACAGTTACCCTCCCAGCATGTCGGACTGCATACACCATCCCAGTGCATGGACCTGTAAACCAGGAACAGTTACACTCCCAGCATGAAGGACTGTGTACAACACCCCAGGGCATTGATCTGAAAACCAATAGCAGTTACCCTCCCAGCATGTAGGTCTGCATACATTACCACAGTGCAATGATCTGTAACCCAGGAGCAGTTACTCTCCCAGCTTTAAGGGCTTTATACAACACCCCAGTGTATTGATCTGAAAACGAGCAGCAGTTACCTCTCAGCATTTCGGATTGTGTACATGACCTCTCTGCATTGATCTGTAAACCAGGAACAGTTCCCCACCAAAAATGTACGACTGTGTACGCCGCCCCAGTGCAATGATCTGTAACCCTGGAGCAGTTACCTACCCAGAATGTAGGACCGTGTTCCCCACGCCAATGCACTGATCTGTGCACCTGGAGGAATTTACCCTCCTACCGCCTAGGACTGTATTCCCCAACCCAGTGCATTGAACTGTAAACCAGGAGCAGTTATCCCCCAGCATGTAGGACTGTGTACACCACCCCAGTGAATTGATCTGTAAACAAGGAGCAGTTACCCTCGCAGCATGTCGGCCTGTGTACCCCACCCCAGTGTTTTGATCTGTAAATCAGGACCAGTTCCCCACCCAGTATGTAGGACTGTGTACAGCACCCCAGTGAATTGATCTGTAAACCAAGAGCAGTTACCCTCCCAGCATGTAGGCCTGTGTACACCACCCCCGTGCATTGACCTGTAAACCAGGAGCAGTTACCCTCGCAGCGTGATGGACAGTGTACCCCACCCCAGTGCCTTGATCACTAACCTATGAGCAGTTAACCTCCCAGCTTGCAGGACTGTAGACAACACCCCAGTGCATTGATCTGAAAACCAGCAGCAGTTACCCTCCCAGCATGTCGGACTGTGTACACCACCCCAGCGCATTGATCTGTAAACCAGGAACAGTTACCCCCCCCCCACCCCCCGAAGCATGTAGGACTGTGTACACTACCCCTCTGCATTGATCTGTAAACCAGGAGCAGATACCCTCCCAGCATGTAGGACTGTGTTCCCCCACCCCAGTGCATTGATCTGTCAACCAGGAACAGTTACCCTCCCAGTTTGAAGGACTTGATACAACACCCCAGCGCATTGATCTGAAAACGAGCAGCAGTTACCCTCTCAGCATGTCGGATTGTGTACACTAACCCTCTGCATTGATCTGTAAACCAAGAACAGTTACCCCCCGAGAATGTGGGAATGTGGACAACACCCCAGTGCAATGATCTATAAACCAGGAACAGTTCCCCACCAAGAATGTACGACTGTGTACCCCACCCCAGTGCAATGATCTGTAACCCTGGAGCAGTTACCTACACAGAATGTAGGACTGTGTTCCCCACCCCAATGCACTGATCTGTACACCTGGAGCATTTACCCTCCTACCGTCTAGGACTGTGTACACCAACCCAGTGCAATGAACTTTAACCAGGAGCAGTTATCCCCCAGCATGGAGGACTGTGTACACCACCCCCGTGCATTGATCTATAAACCAGGAGCAGTTACCCGCCCTGCATGTAGGACTGTGCACAACAGCGCAGTGCATTGATCTTAAAACCGGAAGCAGATACGCTCACTGCATGTAGGACTGTGTACCCCACCCCAGTGCATTTATCTGTTAACCAGGGGAAGTTGCACCGTCCCAGCATGTAGGGCTGTGCACAACACCCCAGTGCAGTGATCTGTAAACCAGGAGCAGTTACTCCACCCAGCATGTAGGACTGTGTACCCCACCAAAGTGCATTGATTTGTAAACCAGGTGCAGATACTTTCCAAGCATGGAGGGCTGTGTACCACACCCCAGTGCATTGATCTGTAATCTAGGAGCAGTTAACCTCCCAGCATGTAGGACTGTGTACACAACCCAGTGCATTGATCTGTAAACCAGGAGCAGTTACCCTCCCAGCATGTAGGACTGTGTACACCACCCCACTGCATTGATCTGTAAACCAGGAGCAGTTACCCTCCCAGCATGTCGGACTGTGTAGACCACCCCAGTGCATTGATCTGAAAAACAGGAGCAGTTAACCTCCCAGCATGTAGCACTGTGTAGACCACCCCATTGCATTGATCTGAAAACGAGCAGCAGTTACCCTCTCAGCATGTCGGATTGTGTACACTACATCTCTGCATTGATCTGTAAACCAGGAACAGTTCCCCCCCGAGCATGTAGGAATGTGTACAACATTCCAGTGCATTGATCTGAAAACCAGGAACAGTTCCCCACCAAGAATGTACGACTGTGTACCCCACCCCAGTGCATTGATCTGTAACATTGGAGCAGTTACCTCCCCAGAATGTAGGACTGTGTTCCTCACCCCAATGCACTGAACTGTGCACCTAGTGCATTTTTACCCTCCTACCGTCTACGACTGTGTACACAAACCCAGTGCAATGAACTGTAAACCACGAGCAGTTATCCCCCAGCATGGAGGACTGTGTACACCGCCCCAGTGCATTGATCTGTAAATCAGGAACAGTTACCCTTCCAGAATGTAGGACTGTGTACCCCACCCCAGTGCATTGATCTGTTAACCTGGATTAGTTACCCTCCCAGCATGTATGACTATGTATCCCATAACAGTGCATTGATCTGTAAACCAGGAGCAGTTACCCTCCCAGCATGTAGGACTGTGTACACCACCCCAGTGCATTGATCTGTAATCCAGGAGCAGTTACCCTCCCCGCATGTAGGACTGTGCACACCACCCAAGTGCATTGATCTGTAAATTAGGAGCCGTTACTCCACCCAGCATGTAGGACTATGTACCCCAGCCCAGTGCATTGATCTGTAAATCAGGAGCATTTACCCGCCCTGCATGTAGGACTGTGTACATCAACGCAGTGGATTGATCTTAAAACCAGAAGCAGATACACTCCCAGTATGTAGGACTGTGTATCCCACCCCAGTGCATGGATCTGTTAACCAGGGGAAGTTACACCCACCCCGCATGTAGGACTGTGCAAACCACCCCAGTGCATTGATCTGTAAACTCGGAGCAGTTACTCCACCCAGCGTGATGGACTATGTACCCCACCACAGTGCATTTATTTGTAAAACAGGAGAGAATACCTTCCAAGCATGTAGGACTGTGTACCTCACCCCAGTGCGTTGATCTGTAATCCAGGAGCAGTTACCCTCCCAGCATGTAGGCCTGTGTACAAAACCCAGTGCATTGATCTGGAAACCAGGAACAGTTACCCTCCCAGCATGTAGGAATGTGTACATCACCCGAGTGCATTGATCTGTAAACCAGGAGCAGTTACTCCACCCAGCATGGAGGACTGTGTACCACACCACATTGCATTGATCTTTAAACCAGGAGCAGTTACCCTCGCAGCATGTTGGACAGTGTACCACACCCCAGAGCCTTGATCTGTAACCCAGGAGCATTTACCCTCCTACAGTCTAGGACTGTGTACACCAACCCAGTGCATCGAGCTGTCAACCTGGAATAGTTACCCTCCCAGCATGTCGGACTATGTACCCCATAACAGCGCATTGATATGTAAACCAGGAGCAGTTATCCCCCAGCATGTAGGACTGTGTACACCACCCCAGTGCATTGATCTGTAAACCAGGAGCAGTTACCCTCCCAGCATGTAGGACTGTGTACAACAACGCAGTGCATTGATCTTAAAACCAGAAGCAGATACACTCCCAGCATGTAGGACTGTGTACCCCACCCCAGTGCATTGATCTGTGAACTAGGAGCAGTTACTCCACCCAGCATGTAGGACTGTGTACCCCACCCCAGTGCATTGATCTGTAATCCAGGAGCAGTTACCATCCTAGCATGTAGGACTGTGTACACAACCCAGTGCATTGATCTGTAAACCAGGAGCAGTTTCCCTCCCAGCATGTAGGACTGTATACACCATCCCACTGCATTGATCTGTAAACCAGGAGAAGTTACGCTCCCAGCATATAGGACTGTGTACACCACCCCAGTGCGTTGTTCTGTAAACCAGGATCAGTTACCCTCCCAGCATGTAGGGACTGTTTACACCAGCCCAGTGCATTGACCTGTAAACCAGGTGTAGTTAGCGTCCCAGCATGAAGGACTGTGTACACCATCACAGTTCATTGATGTGTAACCCAGCAGCAGCTTCCCTCCCAGCATGTAGGACTGTGTACACGACCCCAGTGCAATGATCTGAAAACCAGGAACAGTTACCCTCCCAGCATGTCGGACTGCATACACCATCCCAGTGCATTGATCTGTAAACCAGGAACAGTTACCCTCCCAGCATGTAGGACTGTGTACACCACCCGAGTCCATTGATCTGTAAACCAGGAACAGTTACCCTCCCAGCATGAAGGACTGTGTATAACACCCCAGTGCATTGATGTGAAAACCAGGATCAGTTACCCTCCCAGCTTGAAGGGCTTTATACAACGCCTAGTGCATTGATATGAAAACGAGCAGCAGTTACCCTCTCTGCATGTCGGATTGTGTACATTACCTCTCTGCATTGATTTGTACACCAGGAACAGTTACCCACCAAGAATGTATGACTGTGTTCCCCACCCCAATGCACCGATCTGTGCACCTGGAGCATTTACCCTCATACCGTCTAGGACTGTGTACACGAACCCAGTGCAATGAACTTTAAACCAGGAGCAGTTATCCCCCAGCATGGAGGACTGTGTCCACCGCCCCAGTGCATTGATCTGTAAACCAGGAACAGTTACCCTTCCAGATTGTAGGACTGTTTCCCCCACCCCAGTGCATTGATCTGTAAACCAGGAGCAGTTACCGTCCCAGCATGTAGGACTGTGTATAACAACGCAGTGCATTGATCTTAAAACCAGAAGGAGATACACTCCCCGCATGTAGTACTGTGCACAACACCCCACTGCATTGATCTGTAAACTAGGAACAGTTACTCCACCCAGCATGTAGGACTGTGTACCCCACCACAGTGCATTGATTTGTAACCCAGGAGCAGATAACTTCCAAGCATGTAGGACTGTGTATCCCACCCCAGTGCATTGACCTGTAAACCAGGCTTAGTTACCATCCCAGCATGTAGGACTGTGTACACCACCCCAGTGCATTGACCTGTAAACCAGGAGTACTTACCATCCAAGCATGTAGGACTGTGTACCCCACCCCAGTGCATTGGCCTGTAAACCAGGAACAGTTACCCTCCCAGCATGTAGGACTGTGTACACCACCACAGTGCATTGATCTGTAAACCAGGATTAGCTACCATCCCGGCATGAAGGGACAGTGTACAACTCCCCAGTGCATTGATCTGTAAACCAGGAGCAGTTAGTGTCCCAGCATGTAGGACTGTGTACACCATCACAGTGCATTAATCTGTAACCCAGCCGCAGTTACCCTCCCAGCATGTAGGACTGTTTACACCACGCCAGTGCATTGATCTGTAAACAGGAACAGTTACCCTCCCAGCATGAAGGACTATGTACAACACCCAGGTGCAGTGATCTGAAAAACAGTAGCAATTTCCCTCCTCGCATGTAGGACTGTATACACCACCCGAGTGCAATGATTTGTAAACCAGAAGCAGTTACCCTCCCAGCACGTAGGACAATGTACACAACCCCAGTGCATTGACCTGTAAACCAGGAGCAGTTACCATCCCAGCATGTAGAGACGGTGTACAACTCCCCAGTGCATTGATCTGTAAACCAGGAACAGTTACCCTCCCAGCATGAAGGACTATGTACAACACCCAGGTGCACTGATCTGAAAACCAGAAGCAGTTACCCTCCCAGCACGTAGGACAATGTACACACACCCAGTGCATTGACCTGTAAACCAGGAGCAGTTACCATCCCAGCATGTAGGGACTGTGTACACCATCCCAGTGCATTGATCTGTAACCCAGGAACAGTTACCCACCCAGCATGTCGGACTGCATACACCATCCCAGTGCATTGATCTGTAAACCACGAGCAGTTCCCTCCCAGCATGTAGGACTGTGTACACCACCCCAGTGCATTGATCGCTAAGCCAGGAGCAGTTACCCACCCAGCATGTAGGACTGTGTTCCCCATCCCACTGCATTGATGTGTACACCTGGACTATTTATCCTCCTACCATCTAGGACTGTGTATCCCACCCGAGTGCATTGATCGGAAAACCAGCAGCAGTTACCTTCTCAGCATGTAGGTCTGCATACACTACCCCAGTGCAATGATCGGGAAACCAGGAACAGTTACCCTCCCAGCATGTAGGACTGTGTGCACCACCCCAGCACATTGATCTGTAAACCAGGTGCAATATCCCTCCCTGCATGCAGGTCGGCATACACTACCCAAGTGCAATGATCTGTAAACCAGGAGCAGTTTCAATCCCAGCATGTAGGACTGTGTACCCCACCCCAGTGCATTGATCTGTAAACCAGGATCAGTTACCCTCCCAGCTTGTTGGACTGTGTACACCATCACACTGCATTGATCTGTAAACGAGGAGCAGTAACCCTCCCAGCATGTAGGACTGTGTACACCACCCCAGTGCATTGATCTGTAAACCAGGAGCAGATACCAGCCCAGCATGTAGGACTGTGTAACCCACCCCAGTGCATTGATCTGTAAATCAGGAGCAGTCCCCAACCCAGCATGTAAAAATGTGCATACAACCCCAGTTCATTGATCTGTAAACCAGGAACAGTTCCCCACCAAGAATGTTGGACTGTGTACACCATCCCAGTGCATTGATCTCTCAGCCAGGAGTAGTTAGCCACCCGCATTTAGGACTGTGTTCCCTACCCCACTGCTTTGATCTGTGCACCTGGAGCATTTACCCTCCTACCGTCTAGGACTGTGTACACCAACCCAGTGCAATGATCTGTAAACCAGGAGCTGTTATCCCCCAGCATGGAGGACTGTGTACACCACCCCAGAGCATTGATCTGTAAACCAGGAACAGTTACCCTTCCAGATTGTAGGACTGTGTCCCCCACCCCAGTGCATTGTTCTGTAAACCAGGATCAGTTACCCTCCCAGCTTGTTGGACTGTGTACACCATCACACTGCATTGATCTGTAAACCAGGAGCAGTTACCCTCCCAGCATGTCGGACTGTGTACACCACCCCAGTGCATTGATCTGTAAACAGGAGCAGTTACCCTCCCAGCATGTAGGACTTTGTACACCACCCCAGTGTTTTGATCTGTAAATCAGAGCCGTTCCCCACCCAGTATGTAGGACTGTGTACACCACCCCAGTGCATTGATCTGTAAACCAGGAGCAGTCACCCTCCCTACATGCAGGTCGGCATACACTACCCAAGTGCAATGCTCTATAAACCAGGAGCAGTTACAATCCCAGCATATAGAACTGTATATACCACCCGAGTGCATTGATCTGTAAACCAGGAGCTGTTACCCTCCCAGCACGTAGGACTGTGTACACAACCCCGGTGCATTGATCTGTCAACCAGGAACAGTTACCCTCCCAGCATGAAGGACTGTGTACACCACCCGAGTGCATTGATCTGTAAACCAGGAACAGTTACCTTCCGAGCATGTTGGACAGTGCACCACACCCTTAGGGCATTGATCTGAAAAACAGTAGCATTTACCCTCCCAGCATGTAGGTCTGCATACATTACCACAGTGCAATGAACTGTGCAATGAACCAGGAAGAGTTTCCCTCCCAACATGTAGGACTGTGTACACCACCCCAGTGCATTGATCTGTAAACCAGGAACAGTTCCCCACCAAGAATGTAGGACTGTGTATACCATCCCAGTGCATTGATCTGTAAACAGGAGCAGTTACCCTCCCAGGATGTAGGACTGTGTACACCACCCCAGTGCATTGATCTGTAAACCAGGAGCACACACCCTCCCTGCATGTAGGTCGGCATACACTACCCAAGTGCAATGCTCTATAAACCAGGAGCAGTTACAATCCCAGCATATAGGACTGTGTACACCACCCGAGTGCATTGATCTGTAAACCAGGAACAGTTCCCCACCAAGAATGTAGGACTGTGTACACCATCCCAGTGCGTTGATCTCTAAGCCAGGAGCAGTTAGCCACCTGCATGTAGGACTGTGTTCCCTACCCCACTGCTTTGATCTGGGCACATGGAGCATTTACCCTCCTACCGTCTAGGACTGTGTACACCAACCCAGTGCAATGATCTGTAAACCAGGAGCAGTTATCCCCCAGCATGGAGGACTGTGTACACCGCCCCAGTGCATTGATCTGTAAACCAGGAACAGTTACCCTTCCAGATTGTAGGACTGTGTCACCCACCCCAGTGCATTGTTCTGTAAACCAGGAACAGTTACCGTCCCAGCATGTAGGACCTTGTACAACAACGCAGTGCATTGATCTGTAAACCAGGAGCAGCATCCCTCCCTGCATGGAGGTCTGCAGACACTACCCCAGTGCAATGATCTGCAAACCAGGAGCAGTTACCGTCTCAGCATGTAGGAGTGAGTACATCAACACAGTGCATTGATCTGTAAACAGGAGCAGTTACCCTCCCAGCATGTAGGACTTTGTACACCACCCCAGTGTTTTGATCTGTAAATCAGGAGCAGTTTCCCACCCAGCATGTAGGACTGTGTACAGCACCCCATTGCATTATTTTGTACACCAAAAGCAGTTACCCACCCAGCATGTAGGATTGTGTACACCACCCCAGTGCATTGATCTGAAAACCAGGAGCAGATACCATCCCAGCATGTAGGACTTTGTACACCACCCCAGTGTTTTGATCTGTAAATCAGGAGCAGTTCGCCACCCAGTGTGTCTGATTGTTTACGCCACCCCAGTGCATTGATCTGAAATCCAGGAGCAGTTACCCTCCCCGCTTGCAGGACTGTATACAACACCCCAGTGCATTGATCTGAAAACCAGCAGCAGTTACCCTCCCAGCATGTAGGACTGTGTACACCACACCACTGCATTGATCTGTAAACCAAGATCAGTTGCCCTCCCAGAATGTAGGAACGTGTACACTTCGCCTGTGCATTGATCTGTAAACCAGGAGTTGTTATTCCACCCAGCATGTAGGACTGTTTACCCCACCCCAGTGCATTGATCTGTAAACCAGGAGCAGATACCATCCCAGCATGTAGGACTGTGTACTCCACCCCAGTGCATTGATCTGTAAATCAAGAGCAGTTCCCCACCCAGTATGGAGGACTGTGGACACCACCCTAGTGCATTGATCTGTAAACCAGGAGCAGTTACCCTCCCAGCGTGTCGGACTTTGTATACCACCCCAGTGCATTGATCTGTATGCCAGGAGCAGTTACCCTCCCAGCATGTTGGACTTTGTACACCACCCCAGTGTTTTGATCTGTAAATCAGGAGCAGTTCCCCACCCAGTATGTAGGACCGTGTACACCACCCCAGTGCATTGATCTGTAAACCAGGAGCAGTCACCCTCCCTGCCTGTAGGACTATGTACCCCACCCCAGTGCATTGCTCGGGACCACTGTATTAGATCGTTGCCCATCGTGGGTATTCTTGCATCCTGTGCTGGAAGTGACAGGATGTACAGCTCCCACCCCTTTACCTCTCCAAAAAAGCATTGTGTCCCGACAAGGGGGTTCTGTGGTTGTGAACATCACTGTCACAGAGAGAGATGGCGGTGGAATCAGTTTAACTACCGTCACATGTAAGGGATTTGTGAAATAGACAGAGATGGGGGATACTGATAGACAGTGTCATGTAAGGATGTATTCCCAGGTTTCAGAATTCTGAAGTGTGGACACTTCGATAGCATTCTGTAACATGAGCCAGTCTTCCCAGGAAAGGTGGGAAAATGGGATATTTGAGCATTTGTTCTACAGCTTTGTAAATGGGAGTGGTTTCAACAGAATCTATGACTCACTGGGCTGAATCAAACAAAAAACTGTCTCAGTGCCATTTGCATTGCGTGTGACAGAGGGGTTGTCTGCACGAGGCTGAGCTAGTTTCCTGGTGCGAACGTATCAAACTCACCTCATTAACGACCCACCCCACTCCATGGTGTCCGACTCATTCAATACCAGCCCGATTCTTCCACCCATCATGGCTGGAGGTACTCACTATCGCCCGGATGCCCCTGGATATTCCTTGGTCCCTGACACTGGTGCCATCTTTAAAAGGCCAAGGGCCTTGTGGTTGAGCTTTCTCAGTTTGGAGCTGCCCTGCACATTTTCCCCGAGCATGGCAGATAAAAAGTAATTACACCACGGTTTGTCGACAGGGGCACGGAGGCCTTGGTGGCTGGGCTAGTACAGAGGGGGACCATTCTCTTCCCAGAGGGGGCCACACCACCAGACCCACCGAGCTCAGTGCAGCATCTGCCGTCTGAAGAAATGCCCAGCAAAACAGGACAAGCATCAATAACCTTCCCCGTTCTGTCAGGATAAGGCTCACCATGTTCGCTCTGCTCCCTCACACTCACTGTTTCACACCTTCCCACCCCTCCGTGCTCTCTCTCTCTCTCTCTCTCCCTCTCTCTCTCCCGCTCTCTATCCCCCTCGCTCTCTCTCTCTCTCTCCCTCCCGTTCTCTATCCCTCCCTCTCTCTCTCTCCCTCTCTCTCTCTCCCTCCCTCCCTCCACTTTACCCCCCGACATTAACAAAATTGCATGGATACAACACTGTGGACTCACTCCCTCTGGACCCCTCACCATGACCCCGTCCCCCACCTACACTAACACTAACACTAACACTAGGGCCACCCACTCCCACCCTCACTCCCTCCCTCCCCTTCGCCCATTCCAGGAGAAACAGCCTGGAATAGGACAGAAATGGCCAAGCCGGGTGGTGGAGTACCCGATATCCGTTCCCTCACCCCCTGCCCCCGCCATGTGGGGAGGACCCTGTTACGAGCCGGAGAGGACCGGGACCTCCCCCTGTAAACAGCTCAGATACTGAAACTAATCTGTGATAGTTACTGCTCTCCCCACTTGTCCTGACATCTTCGACAATCTATGTTCATATACACCAAGGGCCGTCTGCTTCTGCACCTCCTTTATAACGGTACAGCCTGTATTAAACTGCCTTTCAATGTCCTTCCTACCACAGTCCATCACCTCACACTGCTCTGCATTGATCCCCAACTGCCTTATAACTGAACACTACACCAGCGTGTCACTGTCCTGTTACTTTAGACTTTACAATTCTTCCAGGTTCGGTGCCATCTCCAAGCATTGAGATTGTCATAGTGTCACAGTCCCCATGAAACAACTGAAATCCTGCCCCACATACACGAGTGTGGCCAAGTGAAATACTGCTGTCAATGGAGCAACAAAAATCCTGAAATATACGAGATAGAGTAGATGAAATATTGACAAACCACTTATCGATATTCATCAGGGTATAATGTGATGAATTTGAAATTGTGTACTGTACCTTTAAGCGAGGGTGAACGCTGTTCTGAACTGAGAGCTTACAAGCACCTGTGGTATGAGAGGATGGCAGACCCAGAAACAGTATATTGCTGTAGAGCTGGAGTCGGGTAATAAGCAGTTAAGAGAAAGGGGACCCCAGAGTTGTGAATTTCTGATGTAAAATGTTCACTTTCAGAGTTAAAACATACATTGATGCTTTTATTTAAACAGTGGGATTTGGGTGTTCTCTGTCCCTCATATTTTAACAGTTTACAAGGCGAATTGAGCATTTCTTTATGTTTAGTTTAAGTTACCATATGAGCTTCACGCAGTGCACGAACCATTCCCGTGTGTGTCTCTGTGCGTCTCAGTGTGGGGCAGGTATGGCTGTCTCTGTGGTGCTTAAAGTGATGCAATGCCACCAGCTGCTGGCCCCTCCACGCCACTGCACAGGCATTGGCAGAGGGTGAAAACCAACAGGGATACATTCAGAGATGGGGAGGGAGAGGGCAGCTGCTCACAGCACCATCCAAACGGATGCCTTATCCATGTACTGATCTAAATGTCCTTTAAACGTTGTAACTGTCCCTGCTTTCACCACTTGCTCTGGGAGTTCATTCCACACACAAGCCAGTTTCTGTCTAAAATAATTACCTCTCATGACTTCTATAAATCTTTTTCCTCGCGTCTTAAAATATCCCTCAGTTTGAATCCCCAATTCTAGGGAAAAGACATCAGCCCTTCAGCTTCTCTGTACCCCTCATGATTTTATAAACCTCTGTAAAGTTACCCCTTAATCTCATACTCTCTAGTGAAAAACGTCCCAGCCTATCCAGCCTCTCCTTATAGCTCACTCCCTCCATTCCCAGCAACATCCAGGTTAATCTCTTCTGAACCCTCTCCAGCTTAGTAATGTCAAGGTCAGTAATATCAAAGTGAACAGTCAAGGTATTTTCGAAGGGTAGGGGAGTCCAAAACTAGAGGACATAGGATTAAGCTGAGAGGGGAACATTTAAAAGTGACCTAAGGAGCAGCTTTTTCACCCAGAGGGTGGTGTGCCTATGGAATGAGCGGGCAGGGTGACCAGACTAGACATAGTATTCCAAAAGGGGTCACACAAAGGTCCTTTCCAACCTCAACATGATGTCCCAATTCCGATACTCAAAGGTCTGACCTGTGAAGGCAAGTGTGTTAAACACCTTCTTAACCACACTATCTATATGAGATGGAAATTTTAAAGAATTATACCTGACAGCCTAGGTCTCTGTTCTACAACACTGCCAAAGACCCTACTTTTAATTGTATAGATCTTGCTCTTGTTTGATTTACCAAATCCAATACCTCGTATTAATCCTAACTAAACTCCATCTGCCACCCCTCAGCCCAGTGTGTGATATTACTGCCACCTCACACTCCCCCTTCAATTTTAAAATGCACATCCCCCTCTCCAGGGAGCCTGCACACCCCGGCCTTGATTTTCACAAAGAAAATCAAGCTTGGTTTGCCTTGTGTGGTTCGAGGGAGGAGACACAGATTGCAGACACAGTCAGTGGGGAGGAGACGCTGGACAGTAATCAGGAGCCTGGTATCATTTCATGGTTTTAGGAAGAGGCAGTCACACGTTAGAGGTGGGTTATACTGATCGGTGTTTTAGGACCAGAAATTAAGCTCTTCCTTCGTCTCTGGTGTTCAGTAATCAATATCCATTTGAGACCCTTCATTGGGCCGAGTATGGCTGCAGGATTTCTTTCCCTAATCTTGCAGACTACAGATAATAGCGATTAAAGATGTTCATCGTTAATTTCGGTAGCACAGCGCGTGCACTCAATATCCTTGAGTTGAGACAAATATCTTGCATTTGTTTAACAATACAAAGTGTTTTGTGAAGTTCAGTAATGGTAACCTGATTATAATAAATCCACACCGAGCTGAAAGTGGGCATAAAATATGACCCAGAATCTGGGTATGGTAGTTGTAGTGAGTAGTGTCCCTGTCTCTGAGCCAGAGCTCTGGATTTGATTCTAATTCCCGAACTTGTGTGGTAGTGTTCCTAGCTCTGGACTAGAAGGCCTGGATTAAAGTCGTGCCTTTTGCAGAGGTATGTCACAGCATGTCAGAACAGGCTGATGTACAAACACACAGGAGAATACTGTTACAGTTTTATGGGTATTGCAGAGTGATACTAGTGTCCCTACCTTCGGGTGCAAAGGTCTAGGTGTAAATCCCACAGAAGTGTCTCATGATACATCTGAACAAACTGATGAAAATGGATTTAGAATTGTGACTCGATGGAGAAGGAAGAGGTGTCAGTATTGCCTTTCAGAATTTAAGCCCAGGATGACTGAAAGTACAGCTATTCGTGTTGATTGGGGTCACAGTTCGCAGCAGTAGCGGTTTATAAAATCAGAACGGTCCTGGATAGAGTGAGTAATCAGGGTGTTTTCCCCAGTTTAGGGGCGTCAAAAACTAGAGGGCTTTGGTTGAAAGTGAGAGGGGAAAGGTTTTGATGAGGCCTAAAAGGCACCATTTCACGCAGAGGGTGGTGTGCGTTGGTATGAGCTGCCTAGGAAGTGATGGAGGCTGGTACAAATACAGCATGTAAAAGGCATCTGGGTACTGACAGACCTGCCGAGCTTTTCCAGAAATTTCTGTATTTCTTTAAAAAATACATTCATTTTAACACAGGTAATCTGAATACATGAAACATTTAATTTTTTAATGACGCAGGGCCATGTAAACATATTTCAAATCGACCAAGACCATTTGCTGCTAAGGGTATAGATCTGTGTATGACAGCAGCAATGATGCACCTTCATGGAGCAGGGAATGTGATGGATACATAGTTTGGATAATGTAACCGGAGACCTCACCTGATCCAGTTTGGGATAGGATCACATTACTGTGTGATTCAACTCAGAGAGGGAGAAAATGTAATCTGCCTGAGAAGGTATGGCCTATTGCACTCTCTCTCCTTCATTGTTCCTCATCCCAGCAATGTGTGCGAGCGAAACAAAGCTCGACAGTCATCGTTACCATTCTTATTTTTATAGAATCCCTGCAGTGTTGAAACAGGCCCTTCAGCCCAACAAGTCCATTCCAACCTTCCCAAAATATTCCCCTATATTTACCCATGACTTATGCACCAACCCTAGAAATCCCTGAACACTATGGACAATTTAGCATGATCAATCCACCTGACCTACACAGTTTTAGCTGTGGTAGGAAACTGGTGCATCTATTAGAAGCTCACACAGTCACAGGGAGAATATGCAAACTCCACACAGACAGTCACCCAAGGCTGAAATCGAACCCAAGTCCCTGGGACTATGAAGCAGCAGTGCTAACCACCGTGCTACCCTTTGGGTGATCCATGACACGCATTCATTGGAATCTCCTCACTGCCTAACGCAATGGGAATTCAGCCAAATCCAACTCTCCCAGGATGAAATCTCATTGCTAGCAGCTGTGTGAGTACAATATCATCAGAAGCAGAATAACGTTTTGGACAATCTCGCAATTCTACCTTTTGTCATCAGTTCTAATAATATCTGGACAAAGTTCTTTCAAGTTAAACTTGCAGAGAGGGAGAGAGAGAGAGAGAGAGTCAGAGTTTATAGAAAGGGAAATATTGATTATATATTTGCAATACCCAGTTTGCCATTCATCTTTCCACCATAGTTTGAGAAACATTGCTCTGGATTATCAACGTGTAGTTTTAGCAGATTAAAGTAACTACCCTGACTTGTTCCTAAAACTGACTCTGACCCATTCTGAGACAGATATCATCGGACATATCAGAAACCTGGTTCCATAGAACATAGAAAAATACAGCGCAGTACAGGCCCTTTGGCCCTCGATGTTGCGCCGATCCAAGCCCACCCAACCTTAACTAGCCCACTATCCTACATATGCCTATCCAATGCCCGTTTAAATGCCCATAAAGAGGGAGACTCCACTACTGCTACTAGCAGGGCATTCCATAAACGCACGACTCGCTGAGTAAAGAATCTACCCCTAACATTTATTCTGTACCTACCACCCCTTAATTTAAAGCTATGCCCCCTCGTAATAGCTGACTCCATACGTGGAAAAAGGTTCTCATGGTCAACCCTATCTAAACCTCTAATCATCTTGTACACCTCTATCAAGTCACCCCAAACCTTCTTTTCTCCAATGAAAACAGCCCCAAGTGCAACAGCCTTTCCTCATACGATCTTCCTACCATACCAGGCAACATCCTGGTAAACCTCCTCTGCACCCGTTCCAGTGCCTCCACATCCTTCCTATAGTATGCCGACCAAAACTGCACACAATATTCCAGATGCGGCCGCACCAGAGACTGATACAACATGACCTCAGGACTCCGGAACTCAATTCCTCTCCCAATAAAAACCAGTACGCCATATGCCTTCTTCACAGCACTATTTACCTGGGTGGCAACTTTCAGAGATCTGTGTACATGGACACCAAGATCCTTCTGCTCATCCATACTACCTAATATCCGACCATTAGCCCAGTACCCCATCTTCTTGTCACTCTTACCAAAGTGAATCACTTCACACTTACCTAAATTGAACTCCATTTGCCACCTTTCTGCCCAGCTCTGCAGTTTATCTATATCCTGCTATAATCTGCCTCATCCTGCCTCACTGCCAACAACTACACAGACTTTCGTATCATCCGCAAACTTGCTCACCCAACCTTCTAGCCCCTCCTCCAGGTCATTTATAAAAATGACAAACAGCAATGGTCCCAAAACAGATCCTTGCAGAATACCGCGTAACTGCATTCCAAGATGAAACTTTACCATCAACTACTACCCTCTGTCTTCTTCCAGCCTGCCAATTCCTAATCCAAACCTCCAACTCACCCTCAATGCCATACCTCCGTATTTTCTGCAGTAGCCTACCATGGGGAACCTTATCAAATGACTTACTAAAATCCATACACACCACATCTACCGCTTTACCCTCGTTCACCTCCTTAGTCACCTTCTCAAAGAATTCAATAAGGTTTGTGAGGCACGACCTGACCTTCACAAAACCATGCTGACTATCCTTGATCACATTATTCCTATCCAGATGTTCATAAACTCTATTCCTTGCAATTCTCTCTAAGACTTTGCCCACACCAGAAGTGAGACTTACCGGCCTATAGTTACTAGGGTTATCCCTACTCCCCTTCTTCAACAAGGGAATGTTACATTTAACCTTTGTTGTGAGCACTGGAGGAGTGGGACTAGAAAAGAAAACAGAGACCCAAAAAGCCAGGCAACTATAGACCGGTGAGCCTGATGTCAGTGGTGGGTAAGTTGTTGGAGGGGATTCTCAGGGATAGCATTTACATATATTTGGGAAGGCAAGCGCTGATTGGGGTAGACAACGTGTCTTTCTGAATGGGAAATCATGTCTCATTAATTTGGTTAAGTTTTTTGAAGAGATAACAAAGAAGATTGATGAAGGCAGTTTGGTAGACATTGTCTATATGGACTTCAACAAGGTGTTCATTTAAAGAACAAACAGCAAAAAATATTTACAGCCCAGGAACAGGCCCTTCGCCCTCCAAGTCTGAGCCGATCCAAATTTACTTTCTAAATCTGTAGCCCAATTCCTTAGCATCTGTCTTCCTCTGCTCCCCACCTACTTATGCATCTGTCCAGACGCATCTTAAATTAATCTCCCATGCCTGCCTCTACCACCTCTGCTAGCAGCACGTTCCAAACGCCCACCACCCTCTGTGTGAAGTACTTACCGCGTGTATCCCTCTCACTTTGAAAGCACGACCATCCGTTACTGAATCCTTCACCCCGGGAAAAAGCCCCTCTCTATCCACCCTGTCTATACCCTTCATGATTTTGTAAACCTCAATCAAGTTCCCCCTCAATCTCCTTTTTTCTACTGAAAATAAACCTAACCTACTCAGCCTCTCTTCATAGCTAGTATTTCATTCTGATTGATAGACAGATTAGTAAATTTGTTTCAATCACATGGGATACAGAGGAAGCTAGTCACAATTGGCTTGAAGGAAGAAGGATATTTTTCAGACTGGAGGCTTGCGAGCAGCAGTGTGCTGTAAGAATCAGTACTGAGTTCACTGCATTTCATCATTTATGTAAAGGATTTAGATGTGAATATTGGGGCCATAGTTAGTAAGTTTACAGATTACATCAGAAAGGTGGTGTAGTAGATTATCTCAGAGTACAACGAGACCACCATTAGATGGGACAAAGGGGCAAGGAGTGACAGATGAAGTTTAATTTAGATAAATACGAGGTTTTGCATTTTGTGAACACAAACCAGGGCAGAAATTATACTCTTAATGGTAAGGTCCTGGGGAGTGTTGTGGAACAATGGGACCTAGGGATGCAGGTACATTGTTCCTTGAAAGTGGAGTCGCAGGTAGACAGAGTGGTGCAGAACACATTTGGCACATTTGCCGTAATCAGTCAGAGCATTGAATATAGGGGTTGTGGTGGCATGTTGTATCTGTACAGGATGTTGGTGAGGCCACTTTAAGAATACTGCGTACAACTCGGGTTTCTGCAGAAATGATTTACACACAGATGTTCCAGGTCTGGTAGTTTGAGCTTCATGGAGAGGTTGATTAGGTTGAGGTGCTTTCTCCTGGAGTGTCAGAGGCTGAGGGGTGACATTGTAGAGTTTCATAAAACCATCAGGGGCATGGATATTCTGAATAGCCATGTTCTGCTCCCCAGGACAGGGGAGTCCAGAACAAGAGGGCAGAGGCTGAAGACGGGAGGGCGAATGATTTAGAAGGGACCTGAAGATAAATGTTTCACACAGAGAATGGTGTGTGTACAGAAAGTGCTGTCAGAGGAAGTGCTGAAGGCGGTTACAATCGCACATTTAAAAAACATCGGAAAGAGGAGGGATATTGCTGGCAAATAGGACTGGATCAGATTTGTTACCTGATCGGAGTGAACAGATTGGACTAACGCGTCTGTTTCTGTTCTGCATGACTCTCTGATTCTACGAGAAGGATGACGAATAATTCTGAAAGGACCATTCAAGTCAGACCTCTCTTCACTGGAGGTTTATCGTGTCTCTATGTTCACATTGATTGAAAGCTGCATTTGTTAAATATTTGAAAGAGAAGTGAGTCATGCATAATGGGATGCAGACAGGTAAGTGGGGCTGACACCCCAACCTGATCAGCCACAATCTTAGTGCCTGGTGGAGAAGGCTCAAAGTATCTAATGACCCACTCCTGCTCCTCAGTCCCATGTTTTTGTGTTCCATTCTGCCCCTCAAACCTGCTGGACAGGAACAGTTGGAGGCCACTTACTGCTGTAACCTGGTTCACAGAAACAGAGGAGACAATTCAGCCTCTCAACACTCACACACGCTTTGAAGATATTGGGGAAATGTAATTGGAAAATCCAGGCACGGTTATGAAGGAGACCCCTCATCTCTCTTCACAGAGTTTCCCCTCTCTGCAACTAGTGCTTCATTTGTTGGTCATGTTGGAGACCCAGATTCACTGTGAATACAGCCCCCATACCTCACCCAGAGATGGCTCACAAAATCATCTGTTCTTCCTGACTGCAATATTCAATAACATAACATTCATAAAAATAACACCCACTAACTTTCCAAAAACAGAATGGGAGAACATCAGAAACAGGAACAGGTCGTTCACTCCCCAAGCCTTCCTTCACCTTCACTAAGATCATGAGTGATCTGCTCTCGGTCTGAAATCCTCTTTAATGCCCAATTCCTCATAGCTCTCACCTCTCAATCCTGACATTCAATCCCACCTGTTTGAAGAAAACACTTGCTGCTCCTATATCATGGTTTATTGATATGAACAAAAGAGGTTGAGACAAGGGTTCAGGTACAAATGACTGGCCCTGATATCAAGGCAGTGGTTGGCTTCTGTTGACATCAAGGAGCCGAACAAAACTGGACTTAATGGGAATCAGAGTAAACTCTCCAGTGTTTGGAATCAAACATGGCACAAAGGAAGATGCTCATCATCTCAGTTCTGGGTCAGCTCTGTGGGAGATCCTCAGGGTAGCTTCCACTACACAAATAGCTTCAGCGGCTTCATCAATGTCTCCCCGCCCGCACCCTCCCCACCATAAGATCAGAAGTGGGGATGGTCACTGAAGATTCCACAATGTTCAGAACATTTTGTACCCCCGTCAGCTCCTGAACTGGTCTGTGTCAATGTGCAGCAAGATCCAGACTCCATTGAGACTTGTGCTGTTAAAGTGTCAGTAACATTCATCTACCAGCACTGCCTGACACTGCACATTGCCACAGTGAAATAGAGTTCATTCAGCAACTCACGCTGGTTTCACAGGAATATGAGAAAGCCATTCAGCCCATTGACATTATTGGAGAAGAACAGGGACAGCCCATTCAGTGCCTCCAGCCTATTACTCAGGAAGAGAAGGAGTCTAGTGTGATGGGACACACCAGAGCCCCTCGAAAATATTGGAAGGTGGTAACCTAGACTCTATTTTTTTTATTTTAAAGGGAATATAAAGTGACTGTTCAGATGCAATGTGACACTTCAAACTACTTGGTGTGAAGCTAAACACTATTTATTTAAACACGGAAGATAAAATGAAAGCAAAGAAAGAGGAATTTAGAATAACGTAATTCTATTAGACAAGTTGACAGAATAATAGATCTAGGAACTATTACTAATGAACTGAACCAATATAGGAAAATCCCATAAACACAGCCCCTGGCAGAAAGGAAAATTCAGACACAGATTGTCACAAAGATTTCTCTCATCCAGGAATTAGCACCAAGAGAAAATTCAGAGAGAGTAGCAGCCAGGACATAGTCACTGAAGCTTCCAACTCTATGGAGACCCCAATAGTTTCTGATGTTGCCAAGAAACCAAAACCCAGAGATCGTAATTTGTGAGAGCTGGCCACACCCATTCAGGCTGCATTAAAATAAAGGCCTCCCTCTCTGTTTATCCAAGTGACCTGAACTAGCCAGCTTGGTAATAATCATTCAGTATCTCTCTTCAAATTAACCAGGACAAAATAACCCCTTAAAGCTGCAACATCATCACACTTGTCAGTACATCGAGGTGTCAAACAGGAACCAGGGGTAACCCAGTCAGGCCCTTCGCCCTGTCCAATCGGACAAGGAAGAAGCCAGTCAGTCCCTTGAGTCACTTACACAGCAACAAGATGAGGCCATTCAGCCCGTTGCATCACTCCTACAGCAACAATGGGAGGCCATTCATCCCCTTGAGCCATTTAGGCAGGAACAGGAGGAGGCCATTCCCCCCTCAATACACTTACACAGGCACAGAATGAGGTAGTTGATGATGATTCCTGATGAACTGCTTATGCCCAAAACGTTGATTCTCCTGTTTCTTAGATGCTGCCTGACCTGCTGTGCTTTTCCAGCAATCGTCTCTCTACTCCAATCTCCAGCATTGGCAGTCCTCACTGTCTCCTAATTGATGCTGTAATATGATGCACAAGTGGAGCAGAGGCTGCACAGACAGACTGGTCCTCGTTGTACCTCCTGGCTCCATTGCTTATGATACACACGTGGGACTTTAACGTTGTCTTCTAGTGTTGAGGAGGGAAGCCATATGTCTTGTGCAAAGTCTCAAGAAGGCACCTTCCATCTCCGAGAAAACAGCCTGGTGTTCTCAATGTAGGGCGGAAGTGGGTCCTGGCAACGTCCTTGTAAATTTCTGCTGCACTCTTTCTAATTTAATAGCATCCTCCCTATAACAAGATGACAAAAGTGAACACAATACTCCAAGTGCGGCCTTACCAAAGTCCTGTGTAACTGCAATATAAATTCCCAACTTCTAGACTCAATATCCTGCCTGATGAAGGCCAATGTGCCAAAAGACGTCTTCACTGTCCTGTCTACCTGTGACTCCACTCTTTGAGAACCGTGTCTCTCTGCCCACTGCACCCCTTAAGACCCTCCCATTCACCATGAAACTCCTACCTTGATTTGAGTTTCCAAAATGCAAGACCTCACACTTTTATATTAAATTCCATTTGCCATTTCTCGGCCCACTTCCCCACCTGATTAAGGTCCTGCTGCAATTTCTGATAAACTTCCTCACTGACCATGCTCCCACTTCCTTTAGTGTCATCTGCAAACTTAGTAATCCCCTTCCCCAGCCTCAACCCAGATCCAACCGTTCAACTTAGCTCTGCCCTCTTGAACTGTGCTAACTGTCCATCTTCCTTCCCACCTATCCACTCCACCCTCCCCTCCAACATATCGCAATCACTCCCATCTATATCTTCCTAACGTCCTCCCAGTGACCCTCCCATCAGCCCAGCTCGTACCCTCCTATTTATCTTTTACCCCCTTGTCCCCCCGCCACATGCCTGACGATGGGTTTATGCCTGATGTGTCGATTGTCCTGCTCTTCTAATGCTGCCTGATCTGTTGTGCCTTTCCGGCCCCTTACTTCTCAACTATTAGAGACTGAGCAGATCCCGTATCTTGGAAAATTATAACTACTTGTCCTCCCCCCACATCCCGGTTTTCCTTATTAAGGTTTATCTACGGAGGCGAATTCTTTATAGAGATCAGGCACTGACTCCATTCCCAGCCCCTGCCTAGTCAGTGCACTCTCCTGCAGCTCCTCGGCTCCACTTGGGGTCTCCTTTACGAGGTTCACCAATGTCACTGGCTTAAACTCCTTTATAACATTTTTTCCCAAAGTGTCTTCCTTGAATGCCCAGCACTGTGTTTCCCAGCTTACTGCAGTGAAACAACTTTTCATAGTGCCCCTCTTAAACCATCCGTTTTTTTTATACGCAATTTTAAAAACACCTGAGGCCTTTCACTTCCTTTCAACTCCTTGGACTTGTTTTTTCACCTGTGGTAAACTATTGCCAGTGTGCCTTTCTCTATGTTTTCTAGCGTAGGATCTCCCCTTCTCCCAATTTCTATCCCTCACAGGATGAAAATCCTCCCAGAAGCTAAATTTCATCACATGCCACAATGCATATTTACCTGCCATTTCTGCCGTGCTTCTCACTTCTTGAACTTTCTGTTCATTCACATGAATTCTTACCTTCTCTGGAAGTGAGTCTTTCAACTCCTCCAGCAGAATAATCTCCCTTCGAGCCTCACAGGTTTTATCCATTTTTAAGGCCTGCACCCATCTATAAAAATGACTGTGTTTAATTCTTTCAAATTCAATATATATCTGACCTGGTTCTGTCTCTATATTTCTGAACCGCTGTCTATATTCTTCTAGTACCAATTCATCAGCACTCAAAACAGCCTGTTTGACATCTGCATAATCTCTTGCTCCCTCATGTGACAGCACTTCACATACCTCTCAAGCTGTACCCACCAGCTTAGTCTGAACTAGCATTACCCACAGGTTCACTGGACATGCCATCTGCGGAGCCAATTTCGCAAATGAAATAAAAACGGTTTTGGCATTTTTCACACCGAAATATGGCAATGTATCAACATAGTTGTATACATCCCTACATTCTCCCTTCATCTTCATCCTGCTAATTTAACTTTCTTATCTAATTCCAAACTTCTGAATTTCAATTTCTCCCTCTCTTCCTTTTTTCCTTTCTTTCTCTTTCTCTAACTTCTCTCTCTTTCAGCCTCTCTCTTTATCTTCTAACTGCAGTTGTCATATTTGCAATTTAAGTTTTGTTTGAACTCGACTGCAGTTGTCTGCTTCTCTGATACATCAAAGTGATTGACCAACTCGATTATGATGACAGCTTTCCTTTTGTCTCTGGTGAAACGCAATTCTAATCTACATGTTAATTCTAAAAGTATGCCCTTCCTTTGTCTTTCTACACTTTCTTGGCAAATTTGGGTACCATCTTCAAACCTCAGAACCTGTTTAGTAATTTTAAAAGCCATTTCTTTTCAATTAACAAACCACAAGGAAACAAAATTAAATGAATTTTGTCACCTGTTTTATTTGAAGATCTAGGTCACTAACTGCCAATTTATGGAATCTGCTGGGACGTTTTGTACCCCAAATCTGTTCAAATCCCATATGACAAGCCCTCAAACTGTTATGATGTCGATGTTGAACCCCCCTGTTAATTAAGACCACACCCAGAAAAACTCACCTCGCCTCATACTCTGTTAAAACATGAGTGACAGAGAAGTTCCAAATTCCACGATTAAGAGAAAAAATAACCATTTATAAGTATGTATGTTAACTCGCTGAGCTTGAAGGTTTGTTTTCAGATGTTTCGTCACCATGACTAGGTAACATCATCAGTGAGAGTGTCTGGTGACGCACTGGTGGTATGTCTCATCTTTCTATTTCTAGGTCTTGGTTTCTTAAGTTGCGTGATGTCATTTCCAGTTTTTTGTTCAAGGGAAGGTAGATAGAATCTAAATTGATGTGTTTATTGATGTACTTCTGGCTAGAATGTCATGCTTCTAAGAACTTTCGTGCATGGCTTTGTCCTTGGAAGTGTGTGTTGTCACAGTCAACGTGGTGTCCTTCTTTGTCTATATGTATGGAAACTAGTGAGAGTGGGTCATGTCTTTTGGTAGCCAGTTGCTGTTCATATATCCCGCTAGCACGACAACAGGACAGTCTGAAATGGAGGAAAAATGTTTTTTCTACACTGTTTAATCAGTGTGTGTTCAGATAAGGAAGATTGTTCATATGTGTACAACACATTCTGAATGAACAACGGAGACACAGTTAACGAAAGATGATGCACACGATGTATAAAATTTATAAAGCATTAAAACATTATTTGATCCTCATCTGAAGTGATAGCTTCCCTTTTTCTCAACGTTCCCCCTTTTCTGGGATTCCCAACGCTAGTCTCTCATTCTTATCAGGATGTGTGTTAGAAATTCTTGGTTCTGGTTTCCCAACTTATTTCAGTTAATCCTCTTTCTACCAGGAATTAAATATGTTGGCCTGCTCGGTTCTTTCCAAAGCTAGTGTCTGTCATATTGTTGGAGAAAAAAGTTATGGCATCAGGCCCAGCATTTGAACATATTGCTCTGTTGTACGTGCACTGTACAAAGGACAACAGCACACAGGAATTGCCAAAATGTTGAGGGAAGTATATCTACTTCTTTCGATAATATAGTTTTCTCATTTTCCACATCTCCATATCTGTATCCTCTCTCTCTCTCATTCTCCCTTTGTATATAGTTACGAAATCCACCAGTCATTCTTCGTGGCCCATCTCTCAAAACTCCTTCTTTCATTTTATAGGCACTGCTTTCTTTAAGATGTAATGTGGTTATAATTAAGCAATGTAACTACAAAGAAATGCGGGAGGAGCTGGCCAGAGTTAATTTGAAGGGGAGCTGAGCAGGAAAGACCATGGAGCAGCAACAGCAGAAGTTTGTGTGGATAATTCGGAAGATAATACCAGAAATGCAACCCCAAGAAGATGAAACATACTCATGGGAGGACAAGGCAGCCATGAGTTACAAGGCATCAAACCAATAGAGAAAACATACAATGTGGTGAAGATGATTGGGAATTCAGAGAATTCATTGGCTCTGAAACTACATAAGGCTGGCATCACTGACACTACAGAGCTCTTAATCGTGGTCAAGGAGAGAAACAGAGGAAACACATTCACTTCAAACACAGAAGATGGTATTTCTCAAGGAAAAAGATTCAGGTGAATTAAACATTTGAATTAAGATCAGTTAAATTCTTTTGCGGAATGTGTCAGATTGGAAGCATGACCCAGGGAGACAGACCCTCAGCAGAATGAGAGTTTGAAAATGGAATTATTTCCACATCAGAAACCAGGTTAGGTCACTGAGTGCAGGGCTGATGGGTGAATGGGTCTCAGTGAGAATTGGGGAACAGACAGTAGAATTGCATTGCAGATATTGCAGCTCGAACTGCGTATTCATGTATTGCTGTGGACCACAGCAGGAGAGGCAGAACAGCATTCAACCACAACCTGTAATTTTTGCCAGGATGACACCTCAGTCTGTCATTACCAGCAACACCATCTATGGCTCGGTGACGAGTGTGGGTGAACATGATAGAGTCAGAATCACATGAACCTTATCCTGATGCTAACTCATTCAAGCTACCGTACTTGACCAACAGATCTGATCGAAGATCTGCAGTCCTGTCACGTTCAGTCATAAATGGTGATGGACGATTAAACAAATGACTGGAGGCGAGGGCTCCACAAACATCCCCATCCTAAATAATGGAATACACATGCACATCAGTGTAAAAGAGAAGGATGTTTTATCTGCACCATCCTCTGCCAGAAGTGTTGAGTCGATGATACACCTCACCCTCATCATGATGCCCACAAAATCACAGATGCCAGTCTTCAACTAATTCGATTGGCTGCATGTGAGAGGAAGAAACAGCTGAACACAATAGATACAACAAAGGCAATGGGTCCTGACTCCATTCCTGCAACAGGGCTGAAGCCTTGTGCTGCACAACAAGCCGTGTCCCTGGGGAAGCTGTTTCAGTCCAACTCCAACTCTAACATCTCCCTGGCAATGTGGATAATTACTCAGCTATGTCCAGTCCCCTAAGAGGGGAATTATTACAATCTGACCAATTATCACCCCCTCGGTCCCATCACGACAGTCAAATTGGTGGGAGTTCTTTTTGACAGAGATGTCAAGCAGCACAGAAACAACCTGCTCAGTGTGGTTTCCGATAGATCCCCATGTGGAGATAGTGTTGTGGAAATTTCACTGGATTCCTGATCCAGACCAGGGTAATACTCTGGCAGCGGGTGGAAGTTAAAAACAATTAATAAAATATCGAGATCTAAAATCTAGGATCAGTAATAGTGACGTTGAAGCCAATATCGATTGTAAACAGAATTTCCTTCTCCAATGTACTTTTAGGAAGTGAAGCTCCGGTGATTTCCTGGGCTGGCCTAAAACTGACTCCAAAGACCCTGACATGTGATGAACATTTTAATGGTCTCTGAAACGGCCAAGCAAGGGCACTCATTTGTATCAAACTACTCCGAGGTCTGAAAGGATGAAACCGGACAGAACATCCGGTCTCAGCATTAGTGACGGAAAAGGGAATGGGAACACAGTCCCGTCGACCCTGCAGAGACCTCCTTCCTAACACCTGAGTGCTTTTGACAACGTTTACAGAGCTTTCACACTAACTGCACAGAAACAGCAGGAAAAGAGTAGGTCATACAACACATTGAGCCTCCCACATTCTAGTTCATGAAAAAAATCTCCTCAATGCACTTACCCGACACGATATACATATCCGTTAATGTGAGTAACCTTGAGAAACTATATAATAGGCGGTGCAGTAATACGTTTGGTCCATCGAGTTTGCTAACCAATTCAATGAAATGATGGTTGGCCCTTCATTTCCACACCGTACTCCTGCTCTCCCACCATCCCTTTACTGTTTCTAAATCCTTATTTATAATCAGTCTCTTGGTTTCAAGGTGCGAGCGAATTCCCCAGGTTCACCAGTCAATGAGTGCAGCCAGTTATTCTCATTTCAATGCAGAGTGACCTGCTTGTACCTAATACTGTGGCCCCTTGTTTTAGACGTCCCATCCAGGGGAATTATCATCCCTGCTTCCAATCTGTCTCACCCTGTCAGAGTTTTGTATATTCCACTGAGATGTCCAATCATTTCCTAAACCCCATGGAATACTGGCCCAGTCTCCCAAACTCTGCTCCCAAAACAAGCCCGTCATCCCAGAGACGAGTCTGGTCATCCTTCACTGCTCTCCATCAATGTCAGGTTTGTCCTTTATTAGGTAAGGAAACTAAACCTGCGCACAATACTGCACAATGTTCGAGATGGGATCTCTCCAAGGGCCTTACAGCTGCAGAAAGACACCCTTTCTCCTGGACTTTCATCCCCCTGAAATGAAGGTTAACACACCATTTATCTTCCTCACTGCTTTCTGTTTCTGCAATATTGCTTTCAGTGACTGGTGTACAAGGAGATGCAGATCCTTTTCCGTGTTATAGCTCCCCACTTGGTGGGTCTGTGTACACTGGGCAGCGTGCCAATGCCATGCCCAGTATTGACTTCTGGTTACAGAACTCACTGCGCTGCAGGGACCTCAGAGGTTCATGCAGAAGGAAACAACAATCAGGCGCATATGTCCCTTTGTAGATCAACATGTTTCAACCAATCCCTTTCAAATGGTAGGCTGCCAAGTTATCGTTACCACCAAAGGGCACACCATCACCTCTATCCACATTGTTCTCCCTCTGTCACGTATTTACCCATTCACTCCACTTGTCTTCGTCTTCTCGGTGCTTTTTTACATCCTCCTCACCCATTCACAATCCCACATCCGTTAGTGCTGTCAGCAGGCTGGGATATATTGTATCTGATTCCAGCAACCCAATGTTTAATGGGTATTGTGAACAGCTGGGCCCCAAGCACCGATCCCTGCGACACCTCAGCAACCGTCCTCTGTTAAATTGTATTTATGTATTTCGTGAATCTGGGTGTCACTGCCTGGGCCAGCATTTATTGCCTGTCCCTAGTTGCCCTTGAGAAGGTGGTGGTGAGCTGCCTTGTTGAACGCTGCAGTCCAACTGCTGTGGTTGACCTCCAATGCCATTTGGAGGGAATTCCAGGATTCTGATCCAGCGACTGTGAAGGAGCGGTGATATATTTCCAAGTCAGGATGGTGAATGGTTTGGAGGGGAACCTAAAGATGATGTTTTTTCCATACATCTGCAGACGTTGTCCTTCTAGATAGACGTAGTTGTGATTGGGAAGATGGTCTCTGAGGATCTTTGGTGAATAATTTCATTGCAGCATGTAGAGAGTAAAACACTGCTGCTGCTGAGCGTTGATGGTGGAGCATTGTGGATGAAGGGACAATCAAACTGGTTGCTATGTCCTAGATGGTATAAAGCTTCTTGAGTGTTGTTGGAGCTGCACTCATCCAGGCAAATTGGGAGTCATCTATCACACTTCTGACTTATGCATTGTAGAAGATGGACAGACTTTTGGAAGTTAAGATGTGAGTTACTCGCCGCAGTATTCCTACCTTCTGATCTGCTCTTGTAGTTACTGTGTTTATGTGGCGAGACCAGTGAGTTTCTCAGCAATGATTACCCACTAGGACTTGATACTGGGGGATTCAGTGATAGTAACACAATTGAATGCCAAGGGGCAGGTTAGATTGTATTTTATTGGTGATGGTCACGATCTGGCATTTGTGTGGCCTGAATATTACTTGCCACTTGTTAGCCTGGATACTGTCCAGATCTTGGCGCATTTGAACATGGACTGCTTAAGTATCTGAGGAGCCACAAATGTTGCAGAACATTGTACAATCATTAGCGAACATCCCCACTTCTGACCTTAAAATGGAGGGAAGGTCATTGATGAAGCAGCCCTGAAGAAGTTTTCGGCCACTGCTCGAGGGACTCCTACAGACTTGGAGCTGAGTTGACTGACCTTCATCAACCATGACCGTCTTCCTACGTGTCAGGTATGAATCTAACCAGCGGGGAGTTTGCCCCTGATACCCATTGATTCCAGTGTTGCTAAAGCCCCTTGATACCACACTTGGTCGAAGTCTGCCTTGATTTAAAAACTATCACTCTCACCCCACCACTCGAATTCAGCTCTTTTGTCCATGTTTGAACCACGGTAATGACGTCAGGAGCTGAGTGGCCCTGGTGGTGTCCAAACTGGGCGTCATTGACCAGGGTATTGCTGAGCAGGTGCTGATTCAAAGCACTGACACCTTCCACCACTTTACTGATGATCGAGAGTAGACTGATGGGGTGGTAATTGGCCCGATTGGATCTGTTCTGCTTTTTGTATACATGAGATACTTGGTTAATTTTCCACGTAATCGGGAAAAGCCATTGTTGTAACTATCTTGAAACAGTTTGGCTAGGGGAGTGGCAAGTTCTGGAGCACAAGTTTTCAGTACTATTGCCAGAATGCTGTCAGAGTATGGACCCTATGGAGTATCCAGTATCTCCAACCGTTTCTGTATATCGCGTGGACTGAATCAAATTGGTTGATGACTGGTAACTGAATTGCTGAGGACCACTGGAGTAGGCTGAGATGGATCATCCACTCAGCACTTCTGACTGAAGGTTGTTGCGAATGCATCAGCCTTATCTTATACACTGAGGTGCTGGGCTCTTCCATCATGGAGGAAGGGGTTATTTGTGGAATCTCTTCCTCCAGTGAATTGTTTCATTGTCTGCAACATTTCTCAATTAGATGTGGAAGGACTGCAGAGCTTTGATCTGATCCGTTGCTTGTGAGATCACTTAACTCTGTCTATCACTTACTGCTTATGCTGTTCGGTGCACAATTTGTCCTGTTTGGTGGCTTCATCAGGCTGACACCTCATTTTCAGGTATGCCTGGTGCTGCTCCTGCCAGCCTGCACATCCATTGAACCAAGGTTGATCCTCTGGAATGATGGTAATTGTTGTGAGGGGGATACGCCAGGCCATGAGTTTGTGTGGGTGTACAATTGAGGCTATCAAATTGAAATAGAAAGCATACAAATTGGCAAAGCCCAAGGAGAAACTAGGAGATTAGAAAAACTTTAAAGATCAACAGAAAGCTAGATGGGATTGGGGGAGAAAAGTGATGAGTAGCTATCCCCAGGGCCAGAATAGCAGTTTACACGGCTAGCGGGGAACCTATTACGTGGGGAACATATGGCCTCTGTAATTGTTGAAGCACGTAACTGTTACCATAGAGATCATCCAGATCACGTTACAAATCACAGCACACCCCAAAAGCTTGTTCTTCCAAATAAACCTGTTGGACTATAACCTGGGGATGTGTGGTTTTTAACTTTGCCCACCCCACTCCAACACCAGTACTTCCACATCAGAATCCTGACAGACAGCCCCACTGAAACTGAAGTTCCTGTCAGATACCTGACTGAGCCACAAGGGCGTGGGGGAGGGGTATGTGGTTTAATCACAAAGTGTTGAGCTGAACTCGACTTTCTAACTGCCGTTGCCATGGAGATAATATTGAGAGACAACGTCCATTCAAAACCACAAACCACAAAGGTATAAGAATGGGAGCGGCACATCGGACAGGCGGGGAGTTACCTGATGCTGCCTAGAGGTGTTCTGCATGTACACTATCCAGGTAACTGCCGTGTCTCATCAATGAAGACTCAAAGAAGACCTCTCATAGTTCTGTACCTAGTTATTGCTATCCAGCAGGGTTCAGGAATATGAGTACACAGCAGTCAGTCTTCACCGTGGAGGATACGAAGAGCATGCCAGTAATTGATAAGGAAACTGAGGAAGGTGAGGACCAAGAAACAACCATCATCACGAAAGCGTTAGAGCTGGGCAAGCTAATGGAGCTAAAGGTGGACAAGTCTCTTTGCCCTGATGGAACACATCCCAGGGTGCTAGCAGAGATAGCGGGAGAAATAGTAAATATACTTGGAGTCAGAGTCCTACAGCAGAGACAGGCCCTTTGGCCCAAACTGGCCCATGCCAACCAGAATGTCCATCCACGCTAACCCCATTTCCCTGCACTTGACCCTTCTACTTCTGACCCTTTCCTATCCATGTATTTGTCCAAATGTCTTTTACATGTTGTTAATGTACCCACCTCAAGCACTTCCACTGGTAGCTCAGTCCATATACATACCACCCTCTGTGTAGAACTGTTGGCCCTCAGGTTCCCTTTCATAATTTCTCCTATAACCGTAAACTGATGCCCTCCACTCCTTGATTCCCTGGGAAAAAGACTGAATGCATTCACCTTACCCAAGCTCTCATGGTCTTATACACTTCCAGAAAACATCCCCCCCTCTGTTTCTTCTGCTCTAAACAAAAAAAATCCTCCCTTGTCCAACCTCTCCCTACAACTCAGACCCCTGAGCCCGAGCAAAAATTCTTGTAAATTTCTTATGCACTTTTTCCAGGTTAATAATTGAAACCTACACTGCACTCATCACATTTCCAGTGTTTCCCCATGGCACTGGAACCGACGTGACAACGCCAATGGATAACAAGCCATGTTCGATAATTAACTCCTTTCCAACAATCCCGTTTTCATCATTTGTTCCATGGTGCAGGTATCCTTGTGTCTTTCTGGTTGCATGGTTAATTAAAACAAATCCTCATACAAAACAAATCTGTAGCTTAATTGTTTTTGGGAAATGTGCCATGTTTTTTCAGACTTTTAACAACAAATGAATTACTTCTCCACAGTCATCACACTAACATGAACTTGGCTGAGTCTCAGTAATTTTTCCAGACACACTGACATTTGAAATATTCGCCCACGGACAGAATACACACCTTTCCCTCCACATGAAAAGGCCAATGATATTCAGATCGGCACAGATCAAGTAACTATCAAAACTGAACGTGAAGTTCAATTTGAATTTCTCATCCACAAATTCACCCTTTCAGAACCCGACAACAGAGAAAATAAGTCACCACCGTTAACACAGGATGGAAATTCATAAGACAGTGATAGTATTAAATTGTAGGTTCTTTGTTCCCCCAAAGCTTTAAATCTCAGTCTCATAATTGCTCTCTTCTGTGAACTGAAATCCAAACCAATCTCCTCACCCCTTTACCTCCACACCCAGTTCTCATACACTCTCTCTTCTCTTTGAAATCAGCTTCCTAGCTCCTACCTGCAGACTAAGAACCAAAAAAAGGTTTCCTCCCACAATCCAAATATGCGCAGGTCAGGTGAATTGGCCAAGCTAAATTGCCCACAGTGTTAGATGCATTAGTCAGAGGGAAATGGGTCTGGGTGGGTTACTCTTCCGACGGTCGGTGTGGACTGGTTGGGCCGAAGGGCCTGTTTCCACACTGTAGGAAATCTAATCTAATCAAATCAATGCGTCTGACTCGGAGCCTCCTGGATGTTGGTGAATCCTTACCCCACCTCCCAGGTTTCCGTCCTGGTCAGAACCAAACTGATTTTTTTTTCCCCAATCTGGAATCTCTTATTTATTTCCCCCACACGGACCCTCTAATAAGAACCATCCTGCACACTGGCCAAGTCATATCTGATTGAACTACGATGAACCAAATTAGAATTTAATTGCAGGCCCATCCTTGTTCCTTTCCATAACATTCCTGAATCTTCACACGAGTTCTGATAACTTTCTGCAAAATGCTCCCCCCACTGATAGCCGACCACTTGTCACGATATCAGGGCAGGGGCCATTTCCCTGGGTCCTATTCCCAGAGGGAGGAAACTGTGAATGACAGATTAATTCCATACACGCACAGCCTCCCTCCTGGCCCTGACCAGCCCTGCACATACACTAACAATTGGCCAGCACTGCGCCCGTGCACTGGTCTCCCCTCCTACAGCACATGCTCCAGATCACACACGAATCTGGGTGATTGACAGCAGCTGCTGCCCAGTAGGGTGGAGGGGTCACGGCTGGAGATTGTAAGCAATGAATGAATGTGGATGACACTGGGGGGTGGACAGGTGAGTGAGGTACAGGATCAGTGCAGCAGTAGGAGGTGACCCTGGACAAAGTTAGCAATGGGAGAATCTGACAGGAGAGAAACTGCAGGAAGGTTCTGTTGAGGCTCAGGCAGGGACAGCTGGGAGACAGTATGGCCTGGCGGCTTGGGCTCGTTTTCCAATCAGCCTTTTCAAAGATGCTGTTACTCAACTCTGAGCCCGATCCTCCTGGTTCAGAGGTAAGGACACTATCACCATTTCCTGGTGGGCTAGTGGAAAGAAGGGAAGATTTTCTCAATCTCTCTCACATGGAAACTCCATGAGCTCCTCCCACTTACTGTCTATGGTGGGGATGGAGACAGAGCAGATGGGAGCGGGGTTCGGGATAAAGGGACTGCCTTTCAAATGGAACTTACCTGTGTGGGTGATATTAACAAGACTCAATACACAGTCGCTAACACAAACCTGATGTACTTGAACTTTATCCAAAATATTAACACTCATAACTGGGTGACACAGATCCCAATGTACAGAGTTAAGTCCTGGATATTAATAACGGCCTTGTGTATGAGAAATCACGTCTCATGAACTTGAGTCATTTTTTTGAAGTAACAAAGAGGATTCATGAGGGCAAAGCAGTGGAAATGATCTACATGGACTTCAGTAAGACGTTCAACATGGGAGACTGGTTATCAAGATTGATCCCATGGAATACAGAGAGAACTAGCCATTTGGATATAAAACTGGCTCAAAGGTGGAAGACAGATGGTGGTGGTGGAAGGTTGCTTTTCAGATTGGAGACCTGTGACAGTGGGGTGTCACAAAGGATCGGTGCTGGATCCACTAATTTTCATAATTTATATCAATGATTTGGATGTGAATATAGGAAATATTGTTAGTAAGATGACACCAAAATTGGAGGTGTAGTGGACAGTGAAGAGGATTACCTCAGATTACAACGGGATCTTGATCAGAGGGTCGAATGTGCTGACGACTGGCAGATTAAGTTTAATTTAGATAAATGTGAGGTGCTGCATTTTGGGAAAGCAAATATTAGCAGGATGTATACACTTAATGGTAAGGTCCTCGGGAGTGCTGCTGAACAAAGAGACCTTGGAATGCAGGTTCACAGCTTTTTGAAAGCAGAATCGCAGGTAGATAGGATAGTGAAGAAGGTGCTTAGTATGCTTTCCTTTATTGGTCAGAGCACTGAGTATAGGAGTTGGGAGGATATATTGCGGCTGTACAGGGACATTGCTTAGGTCACGCTTGGAATATTGCGTGCAATTCTGGTCTCCTTCCTATCAAATAAATATTGTGAAACTTGAAAGTGGGCAGAATAGTATTACAAGCACGTTCTCAGGTTTGGAAGATTTGAGCTACAGGGAGAGGATAAATACATTGTTTTCCCTGGAGTGTCAGATGCTGATGGGTGACCTTATAGAGGTTTATAAAATCAGTAGGGGCATGGATAGGGTAAATATACAAGGTCTTTTCCCTGCGGTGGGGAGGAGGCACGATGGGAGGTGGGAGACAGAGGGGGCGGAGACCGAAAGGGGAGGGTGACCGTTATTTTGTAGATCTACAACACAACCCTGTTCCTGTTTTCTCCGCATCCACTTCAATCCCTCTGAAGGGCTCAGAACAAGTGTACAGTCCCTGGAAAGTAGAGTTTCAGGGTGATCAAGTGCTGAAGGTTGCATTTGGGACGCTGACCTTTATTGGTCTGTGCACTTATCAATAAATGGACCAGGGTTCAATTCCACTGTCCTGGATTCATGTCTGTGGCCACAGACGCGCCTGTCACTGACCCTGACTACTGCATCCCCTGTCACTACAGCTCTGCCATTCTCCTTCCTCCCGTTCTGTGCAGCGGAGCTATCTGTGGTGTCATGTCATCATCTGTTGCTGATTTCCCCTGAGAGTCCAACCCCTTATAGAATCCCAAGCGGTGCACAATATCTGTTTGAGAAGCGGAGCGATCAGTGGAGAGTCCTGCACTTCCTTCCTGAGCCTCTTACTTGATCTGATGGTCACCCATTCCCTTTCTGCCTGTGTAACCCTCACCTGCAGTATGACGAACTCACTAAACGTGCTGTCCATAACATTCTCAGTATTGCTCCACAGTGAGTCCACTCTCAGCTCCAGGTCTGAAAAGCAGTTTCCCAGTAGCTGCAGATGGGCACTCTTCCTGCACACATTGCCGTCACGGACACAGGAAGTGTCCCTTATTTCCCACATTGTGCAAGAGGAGCACACCACTGGTCTGAGGTCTCCGATCACAATGTCTCTCTCGTTTCAGTTAGTTACTCCCATTAGGAGAATTTAAATGAGCTAGTAACCTTCCTTCTCTTCAAACATTTCCATTATAATCAAAAGTCCCGATCTTTACTTAAGCTGATATTTTATACTTTAAAAACTGTTTTTTTAAAAAACTCAGCAGGTATCGCTTACAACTTGGCTGTTCCCATTGGGACCATGTGAATTTCTGAATGGCCTGCACTAAAACTGAAGCTGTAGTTCACATTCTCCCTGTCTCCCCTCACTCTGTTTACAACCAACTCCAAAACACTCATTGAGCCTATCAGCACCCACAGTGCAGCGATATCATTTTCATTGTCTCCTCCCACCTACACTGCCCCAACCTCCAATGCATCTCAATGGGAGCTCAGGAACAGCATCTCATCTCTCAATTCAGCCCTTTGTAATCCCAGAGTCAACAAGGACTTCAACAGTTTCTGAATGAACAGACAGTTGTCAGAACCTGGAACATTCCACCTGAAATGGTGCTGGAATTTGAGTCCATAAGGAATTATAATGAGAAGTTTGCAGGAATTGAAAATAAGGAGTTTACAGATTAACATCATGAAGTGGGTGGTTGGGTCTAAATCTGAGAGTTCTTACAAGAGATGAGGTGTAATTTGGATAAATCTGTGCTCCCTCTCAGACAATACCTCCTTCCACAGCTGCAGGGCCCAGAATTGAACACAAGCCCCAAGGGTGATACAACCACAAATTTGAACATCTTTCTGCTTTTTGCTTGAAATAAAAACCAGATACTTTCCCACAGACAGAACAGACACATATTTCTCCTTCCACAGTTAAATGTCAATGGTATTCAGATCCTGATGACCCTGATGACAAAAGAAAATTGCTTTTGAGATCCCTGTCTCAATTATTCTCAATTAATATCCTATAAAATGAATTGACAAAACAAAACTCACAGTCAGTGCAGGCTGAACAGTAAAGACAAATATTTCTCTTGGTATGTGTTTGATGTGTAAATGCTCCTCTTTCAATCACCCCGCCCCCACCAAGGAAGAGGACATGTCCATGTGCCTCACTGTACCTTGCCCCCAATAAAGATGGCGGCTATAACCCAGGACCTATCACAGCCATTTTCCCATTTGCTGTAAACGTGGGACCAAGAGTTTCTAATTCAGGCCTAACTACATGTACAAAGTGTAATTAAACCCTCCCAGTCTAAACCGGATCCAACTCCCCTTTCCCGTTTCCTCCTCCTGCACACACCAAGGGTCATTCTCGGTCCAGTGACCCTTCCTCAGAACTGACGGCAGCTGGGAAAATTAGAATCCCTACAGTGTGATAACAGGCCATTCGGCCCAACAAGTCCACACCCACCCTCTGAAGAGTTTCTCAACCAAACCCATTCCTTGACCCTATTATTCTACATTTCCCCTGACAAATGCACCTAACCTATACATTCCTGAACACTACGGGAAATTTAGCTGGGCCAATGCACCTCACCTGCATATCTTTGGAGATAGGGTTTAAAGAGAAAATAATAGGTGGGGATGGAGCCCAAAAGAGTCAGTAACATTTGGAAAGACAAAGGAGTGGATAACAATCTGGCTGGGAGGGTGCATAGCTCTTAATGGTGGGGACAGGAACCTGTGTCTGGCAGCATCTCAGTGGAGGTGCTGGAAATGGCAGCTGATGATCTACGTTCTGCTGCAAAACAGATACCGAGCTTCCAGTTGCCTGTCACTTTAACAGACGAGTCTGTTGCCTGGCCAACATCTCTGTCTCATGCTTACTGCAGTGTTCCAGTGAAGCTTGATGCAAGATGGCAGAACACTCCAGAAACATACTAAAACACCCCGTATTTCAAGGACTGCAATTTCCCCTCCCATGTGGTCAACAATACTCTCCAGTGTATCTCCACCACTTGCCACACCTCTGCCATTGAACCACACCTCTCCAACTGCAGCAAGTATAGAACCCCCCCAGTTCTCACCTTCCACCCAGGTACAATGCATCATCCTCTGCCATTTCCACCACCTACAATCAGATCCCACCAGAGGTATATTTCCCTCTCCATTCCTTTCAGCATTCCACAGAGACCATTCCCTGTGAATTCCAAGTCAGATCCATGCTCCCCAACAACCCCACTCCCAGCCCCTTCACTTGCCAATGCAAGATGTGTAAAATCTGTGCCCACACCTCCTCCCTCACCTCCAAAGGACCCTTCCACATCCAGCAGAGATTTTCCTGCACATCCAAACACCTCACCTATTACGGCCTTTGCTTTCGATGTGGTCTCCTCTCCACTGGGGAGTCAGGACACCAACTTGCGGAATGTTTCAGGGAACATTTCTGCGATGCATGCACCAACAAACCCCACCATCTTGTGGCCGACCACTTCAACTTTCCCACCCACTCCACCAAGGACATGCAAGTCCTGGGCCACCTCCACCACCAACTCACAGCCACCCGACGCCTGGAGGAAGAAAACCTCATCTTCCATATTGGGACCCTTTAACCACAGAATCAAGGTTTCCTCATCTCCCCTCCCCTGCCCTTTCCCAGATCCAACCCTCCAATTCGACACCACCCTCTTGAACTGTCCCACCTGTCCATCTTCCTTTCCAATTATCCTCTCCACCCTTTCTCCATTACCCTCCACCTACATCTACTAATTGCCTTCCTAGCTCCCTTCCCACTAACCACACACATCCCTCTTTTTAATCTCTCAGCCCTCTTACTACTCCCCCTCCCCCACCAATCCCGGTATTCCTGATGAAAAGAATATGCCCAAAATGTCAATTCTCTTGCTCCTGAGATGCTGCCTGACCTGCTGTGCTTTTCCAGCGCCACACGTTAACGCAACTGGAAGAACAACAACTCATCTTCTACTTGGGGACCCTGCACCCCTCTAGCCCCAGTATCAAATTCAATAATTTTAGGTCCTGAACTCTCCAATGTCATTGCGCCCTAGCCTCTTAACACATACCAGGCCTTGTTGTCACATAGCCTACCATTACACATTACCTATGGTTAGCCACTAACAGTCCCAATAAACAGCTATTCACCCTCCCCCTGTCAGATCGTTATCCACTCCTTTGTCCAACTGCTCCCAACTCTTTGGACTCGATCACCACCTATCATTTACTCCTTAACCCCTACCTTCTGCATATACACCGACATTTCTTTTCAGTAACATCAGTTCTGTGGAAGGGTCAGCAGATCCAAAATGTTAACTCTGATTTCTCTTCACAGATGCTGCCAGACCTGCCGAGCTTTTCCAGTACTTTTTGGTTATTGTGAGAGATTTACAGCATCTGCAGTTCTTTTGGTTCTAATTTACAAGGAATTTCTAATTCAGGTCTAGCAGCCTAAAACCGTGCGTTTTTTAACCCTCCCAGTCCACAATAGCTCCATTTCTTCCCCAGACATTGCAGTCTCTCCCATTCCCTTCACACTCACTGGGTCCCCCCTCACCGTGACACTGCGCCTGCACAGCTCACGGCCACAGGTTGGCCTGCTGGACCCACCCCAATTCACTCCCATTGGCTGGAGGATCATGCTAATTCTCCTATTCGTCTGAAGCGGCTGTCAATCACCCGGGCCCCATTGTGACATGAGTGGGCTCCTCCCAAGAGCATCGGATGCTGAGGGGTAACCTCATAGAGTTTTATAAAATCCTGAGGAGTACGGAATGGGAAAAATAGACAAGGTCTTTTCCCTGGGGTGGGGGAGTCTAGAACGAGAGGGTATGGGTTTAAGGTGAGAGGGAAAAAATTTAAAAGGGACCCTAGAGGCAACTTTTTTCACACTGAGATTGGTGCAAGTATGGAATCTTCTATTCAGGGAAATGGTGGAGGCTGGTACAATTACACCATTTGGCATCTGGATGGGTATGTGAATAGGAAGGGTTTAGAGGGATACGTGCCAAGTGTTGGCAAATGGGACTAGATTAGGTTGGGATATCTGGTCGGCATGGACCAGTTCGGCCAAAGGGTCTAGTTCCATGCTATAGGTCTCTATGACTCTGCCCTGGGATGAGCTTCATCATTCACAGTGAATGGGGCAGTAACACAGAGCACAGGGGTTTGGGGCTATTCAGCCCATTGGGGCTGTACTCTCTCCCTCTGGAGATGGTGCCAGTCTATCCCAACTCACCTCCCATTTGTCTGTAGCCTCCAAATCCTTCCTTAAAAAAGTTAAATTCCAAATTTGGTTTGACAATAACTACTGAATCTGCATCCAGATCTTGGTCAAACTGTTCCAGATGATCAGAACTTAGTGAGTAAAATAATCTTCACATTTTTAACTTGCATTATTTGCCAGTTACCTGAAGGTAGCTACTAAAAATTGTGAAGTTAATAATTTCTCCCTGTCTCTCTGTAAATTAAATATCCTGGAAACAAATCTGCTCCTGGTCAAAATCACTGCCTAACCTTCTCAGCTCCAAGGAGAATTATCTGATCTTCTGCTAACTCTCCATAAAAGAGAAACCCATCTTAATGTTATTAGTGCCATAAAGATGTACAGCAGAGAATCAGACCTTTCGATCCATCTTGTCCATGCTGAGCAGATATCCTAAATTAATCTCATCCCATATGCCAGCACTTGGCCTATATCCTTCTAAACTTTTGCTAATCACATACAACATCTCAAAGGCATAATTGGGTAAATGTACCAGCCTCCACACTTCCTCTGGCAGCTCATTCCATAAACGTACCATGTTCAGCTAGAAACATTACTCCTTAGATCCCTTTTAAATCTTTTCCCTCACACATGAAGCCTGTGCCCCCAAGCTTTGGACTCACATATCCTGGGAATAAGACCCTGGGATTTCACCCTATCCATGCCCCTCACAATTGTATCCGATGCTCCAGAGAAAACAGCCCCAGCCTATTCAGCTTCTTCCTATATAGCTCAAACCCTCAACCCTGGCAATATCTTTGCGGATCTTTTCTGAACCCTTTCAAGTTTCACAATATCATTCCGATAGCAGAGAGACCAGGACTGAAAGCAGAATTCCAGAAGTGGCTGAATCAATGTGCTGTGCAGCCGCAAAATGGCGTCCCAACTCCACAACTCATTGCACTGACCAGTAAAGGCAAGTACACCAAACACCTTCTTCACTACCCTGCCTATGATTCCACTTTCATGGAACTATGAACCTGCACTCCAAGGTCTCTTTGTTCAGCAACATTCCCCAGGACCTTCCCATTAAGTGTATAATTCCTGCCCTCATTTGCTTTTCCAAAATGGAGTATCTCACATTTATCTGAAATAAACTCGATCTGACAATCCTCAGCCCATTTGATTGAAGTCCCATTGTACTCTGAGGTAACCTTCTTCGCTGTCCAGTGTACCTCCAATTTTGATGTCTACTGTAAACCCACTAACTATACCTCATATCCACATAGAAATCACTGATATAAATGATGACAAGCAGTGGACCCAGCACCGATCCTTACATTATATTGCTCATAACAGGCCTCCAGTCCGAAAAGCACTACCCTCCGTCTCTAACCTTCCAGCCAATTTGTAGCTGGTTCTCTCCGTATCCCATGGTGTCTAACTCGCTAACCAGTCTGTCAAGTGGAACCTTTTTGAATGTCTTTCTGAAGTCCAAGTTAGTGATTTATGTACAAAGCCATGCTGACTATCCCTACTCATTTCTTGCCTTTCCAATTATATATAAACCTGTCCTTTAGAATTCCTTCCAACACCTTGTCTGCCACTAACCTCAGGCTCACCATTGTATTGTTCCCTGGCCTTTCCTCATCACCTTTCTCAAATAATGGCGACTGTCTTGCAGCACCTCACCTGTGGCTATCGGTGATAGAAATATCTCAGTGAGGGCCCGGCAATCACTTCCCTAACTTCCCACAAAGATTTGGGATATACCAGATCAGGTCCCACAGATTTACTCAGCTTTATGTATCAGACACCCAGTACAACCTCCTCTGTAATATGGACAGTTGTCAAGTTATCACTATTTATTTCTCCAAAGTCTCTAGCTTCCATATCCTCTTTCAGAAAAAGCTGACATGAAATCCTCAGATAGTATCTTTCCCACCTTCTGTGCTTCCACAGACAGCCTTGTTGATCTTTGAGAGTCCCTATTCTCTGCCTGGTTACTCTTTTGTCCTTAGTGTTTTGTAGAATCTCTTTGGATTGTCCTTAAACCTCTTTCCCCCCAAGTCTATCTCGTGTATCGTTTTTGCCCTCCTGTTTTCCCTCAAGTGTACTCTTACTGCCCCGAAACTCCGAGGGATTCACTCAAACCCAGCTGTCTGTACCTGCCGTATCCCTCCTTCATCTTTTTGACCAGACCCTCAATTTCTCTAGACACACAGAATTCTCTACACCTACCAGACTTGGCAATAACAGGAACATACTGTCTATGTTCTCTTGTTGTCTCATTTTCACAGGCCTATGGAGGCAATCGCAGATGAGGACATGGAAACAGTCATTCTCAGTAAAGAGGTAGTGTTGTGAAAGATAACAGCCCAAAAGTATATGGGTCTCCTGGCCATGATGGAATGCATCCCAGGGCACTAAAAGAGATGGTGAAGGGTCTATTGACCTTCCTTGCTAGAGGGATGGTTATGCTGCAGCTGTGCAGGGTGCTGGTGAGGCCACACCTGGAGTACTATGTACAGGTTTGATCTCCTTACTTCAGCAAGGATGTACTGACACTGGAGGGGATACAGAGGAGGATCACTAGTTTGAGTCAGGAGTTGAGAAGGTTGGTGTATGTGGAAAGATTGTATAGACTGGGACTATACTTGTTGGGATTTAGAAGAATGGGAGGTTATATTGGAAAAAATAAAATCAAGAAGTGAATAGATAAGATAGAAGCAGGGAGGTTATTTCCACTGGGGGGGGGGTGGGGGTCAGCCGAGAGAGCATAGCGTCAAAATAAGTGGGTATCTGATTTAGGACAGAGTTGAGAAGGAACTTCTTCAGCTAAAGGGTTACGAATCTGTGGAATTCCCTGCTGAGTGCAGCAGTTGACATTATCAACTTGAATGTCTTTAAGGCAAAATGTAGATTTGCAAACAGGAAAGGAATTAAGGGTTATGGTGAGGGAGCAGGAAAGTGGAGCTGAGGCCATGAAAAGCTCAGCCCTGAGCTTATTGAATGGCAGTGCAGGCTTGAGGGACCAGATGGCCTACTCCTGCTCCTATTCCTTCTGTTCTTATGTTCCCACTTTCCAGCCGTCCCTTTACCTGGGGGTTGCAAAGAAATATTGAAAGTTCTCGCCTTGTACCGTCAGAATTCACCTTTGTCCAACTTCGAACACCAACTTTTAGATCTGGTCTATTATTTTCTGCAACTATTTTAAAACTAGTAGAATCATCGACAGAGAATCCCAAGTGTGGAAGCAGGCCATTCGGCCCATCACATCCAGACTGACCCTCTGAGCCTCCTATCTTACCCCTGTAACGCTGCATTTCACATGGTCAATCCTCCTTGCCTGCACACCCCTGAACACTCTAGGCAATTTCCCATGGCCAATCCACCCAACTTGCACATCCCTGAACAATATGGGCAATTCAGCCTGGTATTCTCCACCCAACCTGCACATCTTTGGACTGTAGGAGGAAATCAGAGCACTCGGACGAAACCCACACAGACAACCTCAATAAGGTGATCATCCTGTTCTTATTTCCCAGTTCCACCCAAGTAAGTTCACCGGGCGAAGCCCCATGAATATCCTCCCTAAGCACAACAATAATGTTATCCCTTACCAAAAACACCATTCCACCTTCTCTCTTATCCCCCTTTCTATCCTTCCTCTTACATCTATTCCCTGGAACATTAAGCTACCTGTCCTTTCCAACCTAAGACACGTTTCTTGAATACCCACTATATCCCAGTCCCATGTTCAAAATCATATCTTAAGCTCATCCGCTTTCCCTGTCAAACCTCTTGCATTGAAATAAATGCAATGCAGTGCTATCAAAAGGACAGACTGATGGGCAGAGGGGGTAAGATGGCCCTGTTGGTGAGGGATGAAGTTCAGCCCCTTGCGAAGGGAGAGACACAGAATCAGGAGATGTACGGTTAGATTGGAGGGTGGCTAATGTTGTCCCCCTTTTCAAGAAAGGTGGGAGAGAAAACACAAGGAATTATAGACCGGTTATCCTGAGGTCAGTGGTAAGAAAAATGCTGGAGTCAATTATAAAAGATGAAATTATGGCTCATTTCGATAGCAGTAATAGGATTTGTCAGAGTCAGCAGGGATTTACAAAGGGGAATATACTGACTTGAATTGAAAATTGGCTGGCTGACAGGAAGCAAAGATTAGTGATAAATGCTTCCTTTCGGAATGGCAGGCCATGACTAGTGGGGTACCACAAGGTTCGGTGCTGGGACCGCAGCTGTTTACAATATACATTAATAATATAGATGAACGTATTAAAAGTAATATTAGCAAATTTGCTGATGACACAAAGCTGGGTGGCAGGGTGAAATGTGAGGAGGATGTTATGAGAATACAGATTAACTTGGACAGGTTAGGTGAGTGGACGGATGCATAGCAGATGCAGTTTAATGTGGATGAATGCATGGTTATCCACTTTGGAGGCAAGAACAGGAAGGCAGATTACTATCTAAAAGGAGTCAGGTTTGGTAAAGGGGAAGTACAACGAGATCTAGGTATTCTTGTACATTAGTCAATGAAAGCAAGCATGCAGGTACAGCAGGTAGTGAAGAAAGCTCACTGCATGCTGGCCCTCATAACAAGAGGAACTGAGTATAGGAGCAAAGAGGTCCTTCTGCTAAGACCGCACCTCGAGTATTGTGTGCAGTTTTGGTCTCCACATTTAAGGAAGAGCATTGTGGCTATTGAGGGAGTGTTGGGTAGGTTCACGAGGTCAATTACTGGAATGGCGGAATGATCATATGTTGAAAGATTGGAGCGACTGAGCTTGTATACACTTCAGTTTAGTAGAATGAGAGAGGATCTGATTGAGACCTACAAGATTATTAAAGGGTTGGACACTCTGGAGGCAGGAAGCATGTTTCCACGGATGGGTGAGTCCAGAACAGTTTAAAAATAAGGGAGAGGTCATTTAGAACAGAGTTGAGGAGAAACGTCTTCACCCAGAGAGTAGTGGGCACATGGAATGCACTGCTCCAGAAGGCAGTGGAGGCCAAGTCTCTGGATACTTTCAAGAAAGAGATGGATAGAGCTGTTAAAGATAATGGAATCAAGTGTTACGGAGATAAGACAGGAACAGGATACTGATTGTGGACGATTAGCCATGATCATAATGAATGGTGGTGCTGACTCAAAGGGCAGAATGGCCTATTCCTGCACCTATTGTCTATTGTACCTTGTCAGTCCGATCTCATTCTGTGCCTTTCCCTTATCTGTCTAAGTTCTCAACTGTACCCACCTCAAACTTACCTCCGTTCTCACTATCTCTTTAAGTTTGCCCCCATACCTTCACTAGTTTAATGCCTCCCGAGTAGCACTAGCAAATCTCCCTGCTTGGATATTAGACACCTTCCAATTCAGGTGTAATCCATCCTTCTTATGCACGTCAATTCTACCCCAGCAGAGATTCCAATGATCCAAAAATGTGAATCCTTCTCCCCTGTATCAGAACCTTGGCGACGCATTCATCTACTCGACCCTGCTATTCCTACTCTCACTAGCATGTGGCACCGGGAGTAATCCAGATATTACTATCCACAAGGACCTGCTTATTATCCTCCAGGCTAATTTGCTATATTGTCTCATCAGGACTTCATCCTTTTCTCTTATGTCATTGGTACCAATGTACAACGACCTCCCACTGATCATTCTCCCCTTTCAGAATATTCTGCACCCTCGGAGCCATCCTTCACCCAGACAGTAGGGAGGCACCACCCCATTCTGATGTCCCACTGTTAGCTACAGAAAGTGCAGTCTGTGCTGCAGACTAGAGAGCCCCCTATCACCATCGATCACGTGGAACGTGATCTACCTCACATTACTCTAGATTCATTACACTAGTAACTTGGCTGTCAGTGCGATATTCCCCTGAGAGTGTGACTCTTGACGCTTTCCAAAACAGTATACTTGTTTGAGATGGAAATAACCACAGGAGACTCCTGCACTACTTGCCCTCTCCTTCTTCCTTTCCGAGAGGAAACCCATCTACCTGACTGGATCGGCAGTTTTCCTACCTTTCTGAAACTGCCACCTATCACACCCCCCGGCTCCTGTAAATTCTTCATTACCTTGAATTATCGTTCCATCTGATCCATGAAATCCTACAGGATTTGCATCCTCACTTCCTGCAGACAATCAAGATCACTGAAACTTTCCTTAATCTCCTACATCCAACCGGAAGAACACATCACTGTACGAATGGCCATCTCTGCACCTTAACAGTCCACAGACCCAGAAAAAGGAACTCATTCTTACAGCTTTACAAAACACTACTCTCGAATAAATTAGGACCAATATTTTATATTTTATAAATCTTAATCAAAGCATCATAAGATGTGTATTTAAAGAAATAATCCGTCACCCTACTGAATGTTGTAGCTTTACTAAAATAAAACAGACTGAGATTTATCTTTGAAGTGACCGAAACCCACTGGGCTGTGAGTCACAGACAAACAGCACTAAACAGAACCTTCGGTCAAATGTGTCCATGCCGACCAGATATCCGAACCTAATCTTATCCCTCTTGCCAGCACCTGGGCCATATCCTCTAAATCATTCCTATTTCTGCCTTTAAAATGCTACAATTGTCAGCCTCACCCACTTCTTCTGGCAGTTTATTCCATACGTGCACCACTCTCTGCATGAAAAACGTGCTCCTTTGTTCCCTTTTATATCTTTCCCCTCTCACCGTCAATCTATGCTCTCTATTTCTGGACTCTCCTACTCAGTGAAAAGACCTTGTCTGTTTACCCTATCCATGCTACTAATGATTTTATAAACCTCTAAAGATGTCACCCCTCAGTCTCTGAAGCTCCAGGGAAAGAAAGCCTCAGCCTTTTTGCTCTCTTCCTGCAGCTCAAACCCTCCAACCCTGGTAAATCGTTTTTCAACCCTTTCATGTTTCACAACATCCTTCTGACTGACGGAGAACAGTTCAGGGCCAATCTCTCTTACCTGAGCCCCTGTGTTACCTCTTTTCTTCATATCAATAGGTCATGGTGTAGAAGCAGAGAGAGGTTTCTTCAAACAGAAGGACGTGATTGTCAGGAATTTTCTTACACAGAGAGTTAAGGGAGCTAGATCACTGAAAGGGATAAGTGGTGTCCTGCAGGGATCGGTGGTGGGAACGCTGCTCGTTGTGATTTTTATAAATGACTTGGATGAGGAAGCGGAAGGGTGGGTTAGTAAGTTTGCCGATGACGTGAGGGTTTGTGGAGTAGTACATAATGTGGAGGGCTGTTGTCGGTTGCAATGGGGCATTCACAGGATGCAGAACTTGGATGAGAAGTGGTAGATAGAGTTCAACCTGGAAGAGTGTGAAGTGATTTTCTTTGCAAGCTCGAATGTCAATGCACAATACAGGGTTAAAGGCAGGATTGTTGGCAGTGTGGAGGAACAGATGGATCTTGGGGTCCATGTCCATAAATCCCTTAAGTTACCTACCCAAATTGTGATAGGGTTGTTAAGAAGGGATATACTACTTTAATTTTGATTAGAAGGGATTGAGTTTAAGAGCCACGAGGTTATCTGCAGCTCTATAGTGCCTTAGCAAGCCCACACTTGGAATATTGTGTTCAGTTCTGGTCACCTCATTCTAGGAAGGATGTGGAAGCTTCAGAGAGGATGCAGAGGGAACTTGCCAGGATGCTGACTGGACTGGAGATTAGGTCTTATGAAGAAAGATTGAGGGAGTTAGGGCCTTTCTCATTGGAGTGAACAGGATTGGATACAGGTGTACAAGATGATGAGGCATAGATAGAGTGAATAGCCAGATACCTTTTCCCCCAGTAGAAATGTCTCCAACGAGGGAACGAGTGTACATAATTTTATGGTGATTGGAGGACGGTTTCGGTGAGATGGCAGAGTTAGGTTCTTTACACAGAGAGTGTTCGGTGCGTGGAATGCACTGCCAGCAATGTAAGTCGCGTTAGATACCTGAGGGACATTTAAGAGATGCTTGGATAGGCACAGGAAAGATAATGCACGAAACTATGTTGATGAATCTGATCTTAAAGGGGATAAAAGATCAGCACAACCTCGAGGACCGAAGGGCCTGTACTGTGCTGTAATGTCCTAAGTTCTCTGTTCTACGAAAGTATTTAAAGAGTCGTTAGATGGATGTTGACCTGTCAGAGAGTTGAGTGCTATGAATAATTAGGCATGAAAGAGGACTTGAGCCCAAGGGAAGATCAGCCATGATATTACTGAAGGGCAAGCCAACTTGAGGGGTGCGAGTAGGGAGTGAACGACTTGCTTCTGTTTCTATGTTCTCACATTTTATTATTGGAAAATTGCAGGGTTCCATTTTCCTGGAAGTTTTGTTATTGAATGTTATAGTCAGGGAGTCCAGAGGAGTTTCTGAGCCATCTCTGGGTGATGTGTCCGAGCTGTATTCACAGTGAACCTGGTTCGATGACGTGACCAACAAATGGAGCACATTTTGCAGAATGGGGAATCTCTGTAAAGAGAGATGAGGGGCCTCTTTGAAACGCAGTCTGGGTTTTCAAATTACATTTTTCAAATCAACCAAATCGTGTGGGAAAGTATTGAGCGACTGAATAATCTCCTCTGTTTCTGTGCACGAGATGATAGCAGTAAGTGGCCTCCCACTGCTCCTGTCTTGCAGGTTTTACGGGCTGAATGGAAGACAGAAACATGGGACTGGGGAACAGGAGTGGGTCATTACACACAGTGAACCTTCTTCACCAGGCACTAAGATTGTGGCTGATCAGGTTGTGGTCTCAGCACCACCTTCTTGTCTGTATCCAATTATCCATGACTCACTTCATGGACAAATACTTAACTAGTGCTTCTTTGAATAAATGTAAACAAAGAAGCACCACAAACTTTTGGGTAAGAGAATTTCCACTCGAAAGGCCTTTAAGAACTTTTCCTAATTTGTGCGAAGATTTGTAGCTCGGGTGCTCGTTGTTGTGGTTCTGTTCGCCGAGCTGGAAGTTTTTGTTGCAAACGTTTCGTCCCCTGGCTAGGCGACATCATCAGTGCTTGGGAGCCTCCTGCGAAGCGCTTCTTTGATGTTTCCTCCGGTGTTTGTTGTGGTCTGTCCCTGCCGCTTCCGGTTGTCAGTTTCAGCTGTCCGCTGTAGTGGTTGGTATATTGGGTCCAGGTCGGTGTGTTTGTTGATGGAGTTTGTGGATGAATGCCATGCCTCTAGGAATTCCCTGGCTATTCTCTGTCTGGATTGGCCTATGATAGTAGTGTTGTCCCAGTCGAATTCATTAAAAACACGGAAATAGAAAAAACACACCGGATCATCAATGCCACACTCACAGGAATCCGATTCACGAGAGAAGAAGAAAAGGATAGCCAACTCGCATTCCTAGACGTGATGGTACAGAGAACACCGAACGGAGAATTCACTACAAGAGTATACAGGAAAGCCACACACACAGACCAAGTTCTAAACGATGAAAGTCACCACCCCAACACACACAAACGAAGCTGCATCAGGACACTATTCAAAAGGGCCACAACACACTGCAGTACACCAGGGCTGCAAAAAGAAGAAGAGTAACACCTATACAAGGTATTTGCCAAAAACGGATACCCGCACAACTTCATCAGCAGATGCCTAAGAGAAAGACCACGGAACGAGGACATACCACAACCAAAAGGACTAGCCACACTACCGTACATCAGGAGCATCTCGGAACTGACTGCCAGACTACTGCGACCCCTAGGACTCATAACGGCACACAAACCAACAGCCACGCTCAGACAACAACTCACCAGAACGAAGGACCCGATAACCAACATGAGCAAGACGAATGTAGTGTACAAAATACCATGCAAGGACTGCACTAAACACTATATAGGACAAATAGGAAGACAGCTAACAATCCGCATACATGAACATCAACTAGCCACGTAACGACACGAACAGCTATCCTTAGTAGCCACACACGCAGACAACAAGCAACATGAATTCGACTGGGACAACACTACTATCATAGGGCAATCCAGACAGAGAACAGCCAGGGAATTCCTAGAGGCATGGCATTCATCCACAAACTCCATCAACAAACACATCGACCTGGACCCAATATACCAACCACTACAGCGGACAGCTGAAACTGACAACCGGAAGCGGCAGGGACAGACCACTATTAACACCTGAGGAAACATCAAAGAAGCGATTCGCAGGAGGCCCCCAAGCACTGATGATGTCGCCTAGCCAGGGGACGAAACGTTTGCAACAAAAACTTCCAGCTCGGCGAACAGAACCACAACAACTTTTCCTAATCCATCTTATTGAATAAGAGAGTCATAAAACACGGAAACAGACACTTTTGTTCAAATTGTCCATGCTGACCAGACATCTTCATCTGATCTAGTCTCACATTCAAGCATTTTTCCAATATACTTCTGAACCATTCTTATTTATGTGTAATTATACCCGCTTCCATGGGTGCTGTTGTACTCTGAGATAATCTTCCTCACTGTCCACTGCACCACATTTTGTTGTTATCTGTAAACTTACTAATCGTGCCTCCGATGTAGACATCCAAGTCGTGGATATACATGATGAAAAGCAGCAAGCTCAACACTGATTCTTTCAGCACACCACTGGCCACAGGGCTCCAGTCTGGAAAATAATCCGTTACCTTCAAGACAATTTTGCATCCAATTGGTTGAATTTCCTGGATTCCATGGGACATAACTGCTTTAAATGTTCATTTTTATGCTGTAACTCAATTAATTTAGCTGAGCTAAACATATTTCCATGATTATATGTTTACTCCTGTCTTGTTTCAACTAGCTGATGAAACAAAGTCTCTGCCAATGCCACTTCAGCTTCCTTGTCTATACATTTATGATCTCTCCTGTTTCAGCTGGTGACATTGTGACCTTGTTGTCCCACAATCAGGAAAGATTCCAGGATAAGGCTCCTGGTTTGCTTCAGTTGCCTGTGACTCCACTGGATTTTCAACCAGAGCAGTCAGCATTTCTCCTGGTGAATCAGCTACATACTTTTCAAGGACAAATTGTATTCCTCGAGCTGAAAGTGTGTCCAATACTCCCACCACAATTTCGCCACACTTTACTGGACATTGTAACCCCGCTTTACATAATTTTGCGCTTTTTATCTCACAAGTATTCACTTTAGCAGTACCTTTTCTCGAAATAGTCCTTCAGAAATACATACCTTCACATCTTTCAGCATCATAGACTGAGAGGATCCTCTGTCTCTCAATAGTGCATCCTCTTTATCTGAAACTCCTGACCTACGTGAATACACTTTCCCTTTGCAGGTATATTTTATAAGCAGATCCGGTACTTCCTCCTTAACCAACCTCAGATCAACTTGTACACTCTGATGCAGCTTTCTAGCCTCCACTGTGCTTTGTGTTACCGCTCCAATAAAACTCCCAGGCTTATCCTGTTTTCTTACCTCTGTTTTTTGCCCTAGCCCACCAACAGAGTGATTTCCTGTGACCTAATTTATTGCAACTAAAACCGGAGCTTTTTAGCTTATTTGTCCCTTTCAAGGGTTTCCTTTTTACCCTGTGTAAGTTATCCTTCTGATCTTCACTGAGATCTATATATCGTTTTCCACGTGAGGATTTCTCTATCCCTCATGAACTGAAATTAATTCTGGAAGCCAAAATGTGTTTTATGGAACAATTCATAATCATCATGCTCTTCAGCTGTTAACCTTCCTGTTTTACCTCTCGGCTCTTCCACATGTGTTCGCACTACTTCAGGCATCTTTGAATTCCTCCTAAATAATTATCTCTCTAAGTGTATCATTGATTTGCTCGATTTTTTAAGTTCTTATCCATTTATCAAAATTACTCTCTTCGATCCTTTCAAACTCAATATAGGTTTGACCAGAGTCACTCCTAAGATTCCTGAAATGTTGTCTATAGGAAGGCGTGAATATACTTAAAAAGTATCTCACCAGGTTTTTGACTACCATGGGTTTGCTAATCCTCATGCTGTTCCTCACTAAACTTACTTTCAGCCTTCATCTCCATCGTTTTCAGCTGACTTTCCACTCTCAGTGCCCATCTCTTAAGCTCAAACGCTCTCTTTTTGTTTCTCTCCTGCTAAAGCCATTCCTTTTTAATCTCTTTCCTAAATAAAACCAATTCATTCTCTTTGTTTCTCTTTTAATTTTCTTCGTAACGCAATATGCTTCATTTCTGCTTCTGACTCAAGCTGCTTTATTTGCGATTGAAGTTTAGTCATTTCTGCAGACTCCAATGGAGTACCCAGCAAATTGGAATGCTGAACGATTGCTGCAATCATCCCGTCTTTCCTCACATTAGGAAGTAGCTTCAACTCCAGCTTGTCGACTAATTCCCGCAGCTTAGACTTATGTGCATTTGGTACAAGTCCCAAGGTCGATTCTCCCATCTCCAAAACACTCTTTGTGACTGCAAGAGCTATTGTTCTCTGAAGTTCTGTTTACCCACCAAATCAACACACGAAAAAAGAGACTCTAAAACCTGCCACTCGCTGTCAAAATTCCGTAAAGGCCCCCCAATCTGTTATGAAACAGGCCTGACCCCTCAAAACATTTTTAAGCAGGTAGTCCAGACGTAAATTTGGTATTTGTTGAAGGTTAGTGTATAGTGGATATTCCCGGAGTGAATTAACTGGTCAGACTGCCGTGTTTTAAACAAAAAGACTTTATTTACCAAATTACAGAATGAAGCACATGAAACTGAAAATAGAATATCCAACTAACTTACCTTATCCAACCAAAAGGCTATCCTGACTTTAGGATGTTGTTCCAAAATACTTGCAAGAATTCAAATAAACAAATGCTTTATCACAAAAAGTAAATCTGATACAAAAAGCTGACAGGTTATGAGGTCGGAAGGAGAAAGAGGGTGAGCGCGTCCAAGTTCAACGTGACCCGAACTCAACTAACCCCAAAACGGAATCGACCTGCCCAGCTAGAGAGCTGCCCACGTCCGCTTGATTGTACAAGTTTTTATTTAAAGATTTGAAAGCGTTCTGCCTGAGGCATTACCAGTTAGGTATAAACAAAAGGACCCCAAATGAACCTTTCAAAACTCAGACATATTGGAATCTTGGGTCATTTAGAACCTCACTGAAGAAGAAAATTCAAGGATAATATAACTTTGTAAAATGACCGGCTTTGTGACAACATCTGCCACATTTGGCTTTGGTCTGAGTACAAACAATGTAAGTCTTTTTGCTTTGAAGTCAATAAAGTGTGTTCAGGTATTTGTGAGTTTATATTTTTAAAAGGTGCTGAAGCACGTTGAGTGCCTGCCTTGAAGAAGTTTTCCTCCTCTCTCTACAAGAATCTCAGGAAGTCTCTCTCCCACTGCAACTCCCAGGTCATTTACTTGTCCGGACTTTTCCGACCTGCCTAGCTCCTTTTCCACCTATCCACTCCACCCTCTCCTCCCTGACCTATCACCTTCATCTTCTCCCCCACTGACCTATTGTACTCTATGCTACTCTCTCACCACCCCCACCCTCCTCTAGCTTATTATCTCCACGCTTCAGGCTCTCTGCCTTTATTCCTGATGAAGGGCTTTTGCCAGAAACGTCGATTTTGCATGTCCTCGGATTTTGCCTGTCCTCGGATGTTGCCTGAACTGCTGTGCTCTTCCAGCACCGCTGATCCAGAATCTGGTTTCCAGCATCTGCAGCCCTTGTTTTTACCTCATTATCAGATCGGATATACGGTGTACTGATGATTATTCAGACAGGTTACTATCCCATGCTCGCTATTGTCGGCGTTCCTGGTAAGTACCTCCATCTCTATCCATTTACTAATCCCATAAACCATGGCGAACTTCCTTGCTATTTCTGTTGCCTATATTTGGCTAAGATGGAAAATGCTGTCTTCAGTTTCAAATGCAAATTCCATTCATTATCCACAAATTTCAGAACCATCCACGCCCCCGCCCTCACAAATACCAGAGAGCAAGTTTGTTCACAATCCCGAAGTACATTTCCACCCTGAATTTATGTCTCGGTATTCTGTCCATCATCAAACCTATCGACTATCAGCTCGATAATATCCCCAGTCACCATCTTAGCATCAATACTGACGCTAAATAAATCATTATTCGTGCCTTTATGGTAACAGGTCTCCTCGAAGCACGATTTCCGTTGCAACTATTTCGATCACAACCTTGTTCTTGTCTCTAAAGTAACCTCATGACAGGGACGCTGTGTCAGAGTATTACTGTTGCAAGAAATGTAATTCAGAGGCACATGTTATTACATATAAAGGCACTGTTTCACATCCAACCACAAATTATTTCAGAACGTAAATTCAAATGACAGGAATTGGAAATAAAAGCAAGTTTCAATAATTTTCAGCACAGCATCACCAGCATTTAGTCCATAAGTTGATCTATTTCACTGATGTCGTTTGGAAAAGAAATCTAGCATTAATACCTGATCTGGCTTAGGACTGACATCAGACCCACAGTAATGTGCTTGGCTCTGTACTATCTTCGGGAATAAGCTCACAGTAAAGGGTCAACAAATAATGCCCCTGTCAGCGATGCAGACATCGCATGTAATAACAAAAGTAAAGGTTTTGCAAGAGATCAGAATCAAAAAGAACGAGAAAGTGCCAGAGAAACTGAGCAGATTCGGCAGCCTCAGATCGAGAGAAAAAAAAATGGCATGTTGAGTCCAATGACCAGACGTCAGAAGTGAACACCGCTTGGAAATAGTGTGATTGATGTTGGTGACAGGGATGTCTGTTGTAAAAGGGAGAAGGACTGAGTAGAATAGATAGAGAAAGGGAAAGATAGAGGGAAAGAAGCAAACAAACGGATTTTTGATGATTATGTGGGATGGAAAACAAACGAGATTATTTATTTATTTTTCTCCTGTTACCATATTACTGAAAACTGTGACCATGTAAGGTATATATCAAAGTCACTGTTTAAAGAGAGTTATGTCGCTTTGTCTCTCTTCCCTGAGTGTAAACATATTCTTTTATTCATTAATGGGATGCTGGGCCAGTATTTAATTCCATTTCCCCATTGTCCTTGAGAAGGTGTTTGTGAGCTGTCTTGCTGATCAGTGCTGTCAGTGCTTAGTTCTGTCCGGTTTCATTTCTTTGAGACTTTATAGTGACTGATAATACTGAGTGGCTGGCTTGGCTATTTCAAACTGCAACTGAGAGTTAACCACAGTACTGTGGATTCCGGAATCACACGTAAGCCCGATTAGGTGAAGATGTTGGATTTCCTTCCCTGAAGGGCATGGGAGTGCCAGATAGGTCAATAGACAATGGTTTCATTGTTTTATTTGATTCTTAATTCCTGATATTTTATTGAATTCAAGTTCCAACATTTGCCGAGGTGGAATTCCAATCAAGGGTATGGGTCATTACCTGGATCCCTGAATTAATATTCCAGAGATCATACAGCTTGGCCCTTGCCTTCTCAGCACCTTCAACCATCTCCAGTGGCAATGGTGATGATGCTGTTGGTGTGGCTTTGCTTCATAAGGCAAAGAAATGATTTGGAAAAACATACCATCCTTCTCATTTTGTATTTATGAGAAGGCGAGGTAATGGGAAGTGCGCCTGGTGAAAATGAGCTGGATGTCCTTGGTCATGAGTCACTGACAGTAAGTTCATTGCAAAATGATTAAAGTGTAAGAGTGAAGCCACCTTCTTACATTTGTACAGTGTTCTTGAGATAGTACGTGGGACACTGTGAACAGATTTTCTCTCCTTTATAATGAATGATTTCCTTGCTACATAGAGACAGAATAAAGGAGTTTCACCAGACTAATCCCTGTAGTGATAGTACCATGAGAAGAGTGTGAAGGAAATTAGTGTTCAATCTGTAACGCTACAAAAATAATTAAAACTGATTGCATTAAAACTTGAGCGTTATGTACTAACACTCATTATTTCCAAAACAAAACGTTGATAGCGTGAAATATAATGTGTTTTCTGCAATAAACGTCTTCACACTTGGACAAATATATAGATAGGCAACATTGAGAACGATATGGGCCAAGTGAAGGGAAATGGGCTGAGCATGGATGGACATTTTGGTCAGCATGAACCAGTTTGGGCTAAAGGCCTATCACTGTGCTGTAGGACTCTGTGACTCGATGAAAATTTACATAGCCCGATGGGCAGCATCCCCTCCCCCCCCCCCCCCCCCCCCATGTTGGATGAGAGAGAGCTCCAGTTTCTGAATGAACTCTCAATGTGCAGTTGGTGTGTAAGCCTGCACTGAACGTTATGATTTTTACAAATCTGTCAGCAGTCGAATTCTGATAGAGTTCGCCATTCCTGCCAGCTACTGACCCCCGTACAGAACACTAGCCTGTCTTTTCTGTCACAAACCTAGTCCCTTTTTTTGTCTAAAAACTGCTCCATGGCTCAAGCAGACCCAGTCTTTGATGTTTGTCAGACGGACAATAAAACGGGGCCTGACTCTGATCAGTTTCGTTTGGTACAGAGATAGAAAGGATTTCCAGAGGCCTTTTGTTTATATGTAAACAGATGAGACTTCTTCCCTTCAAGTTTAACCTGAAAGCATGTGCTCCATTTATACTGTAATAAGCTCCTTTATCTCAAAATCTCCTCCAACAACTTCCCCATCATTGGGCTCATGGGGCTGTAATTTCCTGGCTTTTCCCTGCAGTCCTTTAGCGATGGAACAGCATTAGCCGCCCTCCAGTCTTCCAACACCTCACTGTGTCTGTTGATAATATAAATATCTCTGTTAGGGACACTGCAATCTCTTCCCTAGCTTCCCACAATATTCCAGGATCGACCCAATGAGCTACTGAAGACTAATCTACCTTTATTTGTTTTAAGATATCAGCACTTTCTCTTCTCTGGTGAGGATTCTTTCCAAGACATCACTATTTATTTCCTCAAGTTCCCAAGCTTCCATGTCTTTCGCCACAGTAAATACTAACAAGATTATTTTATCTAATATCTCACCCATCTCCTCTGATGCCACACATGGGTGACCTTATTGATCATTAAGAGGCCCTATTCTCTAACAAGTTACTCTATAGCCCTTATTGAAACTTAAATGCACCATATCCCCTATACCACTACATCCCTCCTGCAAACTTACAATTCTGCCATTTATATTCACACCAACAAATTAAAACCATCAGGTTCAAAAACAAATTCTCTTTTATCAAATGTGTTTCTAAGTGGCCAGTTATTGTATATTGACATACCTTTTCTAATAATTTCAGTCTATTCCCGACTTACTGTCAGGCTAACACTATGTGGTTTCAGACTGGCAGCAGTTTATCAATCTGAAAAAGGTAGCTCACAGGGTAAGCAGGTAATAGAGAAGGCAAATCAAATGCTGGCATTTATTACAGAGGGAATGGAGTCTAAAAATAGGCAGGTCTAGCTAGAACTATGCAAGGTACAAATCAGACCACACCTCGAATATTATGAACAGTGTGAGTGCCCAAAGGAAATATATTGTCACATTGGAGGCAGTCCAGATAAGGTTCACTCGGCTGATCCTGGGAATGGAAGGATTTTCTAATGAGAAGAGGTGGAGGAGGTTGAGGTTGAACCCATTGAGGTTTAGATAATGAGCGAGAAATGGAATGAAACATCCAAGATTCTGAAGGGCTCTGATCGGGCAGGTGCTGGAAAGTTAGTAAATAGAACAGTAGAGCACAGCAGCAGGCCTATGCTGTCTATGCTGTCCAAGATACTATTCTAACTCATACCATCTGCTTGCACATGGCTCCATATCCCTCTGATCTCTGCCTGTTCATGTTTCTGTCTAAATTCCTGTACTGCGCTGTATTTTTCTATGTCCTATGTTCTATGTTCAAACTCATTATATCCTGCATAATATTGTGGGTCTCTGCTCTCAAAACTCCTTTCTATTGCGATTATTGGATATTTATTAGTACACAGCATTTGATCGACAAATATGATATGATGTTATAGAAAACCATCTCACATACAATCCTGTACATCTTTGGATTGTGGGATGAAACTGGAGCACCCAGAGGAAACCCGGACAGACACGGGGAGAACGTGTAAACTCCACACAGTCGCCTTAGGCTGGAACCAAATCCAGGTCCTTGACGCTATGAGTCAGCAATGCTAACCATTGAGCCACCTCTGCTTAAAACTTTCTCCTACTATTAACCATCCCACGCCCCAGTTGGTTGAATCTATATTCCTTACAACAGAAAATCACGTTGTGGAAGCAGATGTGTCAGTAAAACCCAGTGACAGCCCATATGTTCTGTGTATCTGAATGAGGATCCTATACACAACACCCCCCCAGTCCACATTTCTCTTTCACTTTCCTGAGACATGGCTCCAGTGGCTTCATTGGGACTACAAATCCCACAATCCCTGAGGCAGGGACCACACGTGTGTGGGGAAACCCGGCACTGTACATGTACAGAATGTGGGTGGGTTTTGGAGATGTGCTTTGGCTGGAGGAGGAATGTATCTGCTTATAGTATTGATTGTTGGGGGTTGAAAGTGTCGCTACACCCATGTCGGACCACTCTCCATCCCCAATTCATTGTAATGCTGGGAATCAACGAATGGGGAACAAAGAAGGATCTGACCCATTCTCCCAGACTGAAGGTTCCTCTTCTGTCCAGGATCTGCCACCTCCCTGTCTGTTTCCTTTTGTTTCATTCTGCTGTTACATTATTGACTTGCAGCAACTGAAGGGAAAGGAAGTGAACCCAGAAATGGTGCAGAGTCTAACCAGGGACAGGAAGTGGTGGCATGGATCTGTTTATCAGTAACTCCATGAGAATGTGGAGGGTGTACATTAGGGGGTAGCAGAGTCAGAACAGTGGGAGAGAGTAAGTGGGCTGGAGGGTTACAGCTTTGAAGGAAGAAAGGGGAAAAAGGTATTCCAGAGCAACGAGTATTGTCTGTTCTGAATTTCTAACCTGTACATATTCCTTTATACAGGGTGATTGATGGTGAAGATTTGCAGACCGAAATCTCAAAATCACGTGCAGATCGTGATTAGGTTAACCAGCATTTGAAGAAGCAAAGATGGAGAGTCACTGGGCCAAAATCCTGCAACACTCTCTTTCCCAGCATTGTCGGTCTATCTGCACCAATTGAACTGCGAATGGTTCAAGACATCAGCTCACTACCATCTTGTCAAGGGTAACTAGAGATGGGGAATAAATGCTGGCTGAGCCAGTGATGCCCATGTCCTAGAAATGGTTTCTATCTCTAGTTGCTGAAACTCGGTTGATGTTACTCGGATGATGAGGGATGCTGAGTACATCCTCCAGTAGGCAGCACCATCACATTACCCCTGCCTACACCCACACAGTAACACAGCAACGTCACTGGAACAAAAGGCAGTGAAGGTACAGGAGGACTTAGATGTAGTTCTTCGTGGTAAATTCATGAAAGGGGATTGGAACACAGCAGGAACAGGAGACTGAGCTGGATGGTCAGCTGTTTCCCATTGAATGGTGGAGCAGGATTGAAAGGCTGAATTGCCTCCTCCTGCTGCTGCTATCTCCCAGGTATGGATATAGCCATTGAGCCTGGGTAGGAAGGAGTAGGCAGGGATTCTCCAGGAGATTGCACTTCCACAACAGTTTTCAGTGAGGGATGGTTTGATGGATTTTATTTAACATTTATCTTTAACACAAGGTCTGTAAATTTTAGTTTTAAAATGTTGTAAAAATTTTTTGCACGGCAAATAAAATTAAAGAAAATAACTTAAACTGTCTGAATATAACAGTTTTAAAACTTTCAACTTCCTGTAAAACAAAATTCTGTTTATTCCCGGACACCATCACTTTCCAGCTACTCAAACTCCGGGAAAATATTCCCTCCCTGTCTGAACCTTTGGTTTGATTTATCTGCTTTTCAGTTCTCATTCTGTGAGCTGTGAAGCGTTCTTTTCTCTTATTTCTCCAACCTAGAAGTGTTATCACAGCAACCTTCCCACCATCATTATGTCATTTTGCTTTTGGTTAACATATAATCACCAGCGGTGCAACAGTGAGGACCGCAGATGCTGGAAACCAGAGCCTCTATTAGAGTGGTGCTGGAAAAGGGATTTTGCAAAAACATTTATTTTCCGGCTCCTCGGATCCTGCCTGACCTGCTGTGCTTTTCCAGTATCACTCTAATCTCGACATATCATCACCAGCAGTAAACCATTTGTGTTACCAATTGAATATTTATAAACAAATCCCATTATGGGCCAAGCAAACCATTACAAGTGACAACATGGGAAGGGACTAAATCAAAGTAGAATTGGGGGCAGGAGGGGGCAGTGGTGGAGATAAAGCACTATATCTCCTGTGGTGCCGACCTCTATCTGAAGGCAGAAAAAGCATTGATACACACCACATGTTCCTTCTCCAAGGACACCCTGCTGTGTAGCCTTATCTTCAATCATAGAATAGAATCCCTTCAGTGTGGGAGGAGAGCACTGGCCCATCAAACTCCACCGACCATCCGAAGCACATCATGCCCAGAGCACTCCATCCCTGTAACACTGCATTTCCCATGGCTGATTCTTGGACACAGTGGACAGGTTAGCACGACTGATCCACCTAACCATCGCATCTTTTGGGCTGTGGGAGAAAACCAGAGCACCTGGAGGGGACCCACACTATCATGGGGAGAATATGGGAACTCCACACAGACCGTTGACCAAGGTTGGACTCCAACCTTGTAACTGATGCTGTGAAGCAGCCATGTTACAATCACAATTTAAATCAAAGCAGATGATCCCTGCTCATTGTCACTTTGCTGTTTGTGGAGACTTACTGCCCAGAGAGACATTCTGAAGTTCAGAAAGTGGCAATCTAAGTTCAGTCAACTCCATCCCAGTTAGTGTGATTAACAACAACATCAATACTCCAGCAGTGTCATCATGTACGAGGTCCACTCCTGACGCTGATGGACAGTAACATCAGAATCAGAGTCCTGCAGTCCGCACGGAGCAGGGGGATGACCACTTCCATGTGAGCACTCACTGGTCTCTCAATCGTGTTGAAGACGCAGCAAATCCCTTGTCACACAGAGGGGTGAACAACTCCTTCCCAGTGTGAACCCGATGGAGGCTCAGGGGGCGGGATGAATAACTGAATCCCTTCTCCTACACTGAGTTTCTGAATGGCCTCTCCCCCTGTGTGGCTTTACTGGGACTTCGCAGGTGGTGCATTTGTATCAATCTCCCCCCACACTGGGTGTGAATCTCCCCCTACACTTTTCCCATAGTTAGCTCGCTGGTGTTTCAGCAGGTAACTGAGTAAATCCTTTCCAACAAACTGAGCAGGTGAACGGCCTCTCTCCGATGGGAATGCACTGATGTCTCCGCAGGTGAGAGATTTGAATGAATCCTTTCTCACACATGGAGCAGGTGAAGGGTCTAAATCCGCTGTGCCATCTCTGGTGTCTCAGCAGGTTGTAAGATCGAGTAGTTCCCTTCCCATACATGGGCCAGGTGAACGACCTCTCCCCAGTTTGACTGTGTCAGTCAGTGTCGCGCTGAAAGGTGTCAGTGAATCCCTTCCCACAGTCCTTTCAGTTACACAGCCTCACCCTGATCCAAACACATTGGTGTCTTCCCAGATCACATGACCAGTTAAATATTCGACTACATGTATAACATAGGAATGATTTTTCTGGGCTGGTAATGCTGCTTTCCCCTTCCATATTACCGATAAGGATCAGGACTTGAAGAATTGGACGACTCTGCAGTTGATGTGATGTTAAAGCTGAGTTTCCCTTCTGGGAACTCTCTCTGTCTGTAAAACAAGGTTTCCCCTATCATTCCTACAACTCCCAACACCAGCTCTCCCTTCAGTTCCCCTGAATTTCTAAATTTGGACTAATGCAATGACCTACTTAATGTGCCTTTCTCTCACTTATATCTGAAAGTAAGTTGGGACCATTTTGAATAATTTTTTACACTTTACCAGCGGAACTCGTACTTACTCTGCCATTTATGATATGTAACCCATGGGAAATTTGTTACCATCTCCGATGGCCGTTATAATGCTCTGACCACTTCTCCGGAGCCAGTGCAAGTCAATTCTAACAATTACTAAGAGATTGTATCTGAACGGGATGCCCCAACAACAATAGGAGCTCTGACACGCGATGCCCATCATTTAAGTTATTTTTCTTAAAGCCCCTCATGTGTCTAGCAATCTGGCAATACAATCGAAGATATTTTATACAGTAACCTTTCAGTCTCAATTGCCATTTCCAGTCCTTGAAACAGCCAGTAACATGCCAGTGAATTGAATTCTAACAACAGCATTGCCCTGGCAGAAGAGATTGAGGAGAATGAAACTGTCTTCTCTGGACTATCTAAACATGAAACACTTAAAATGAACAAAAATCTTAAAGAGATCAATATAGTAGACACAGCAAGGATGTGTGCCCTGGCTGGTGTGTCTAAAATGAAATCAGCACTAATTGTGGTATCTTTCCCCAGCATCCCCTTTAGCTGCATAAATGTTTAAGATTTATTTGCTGCTCTAATTCCACTCTCTTGATCACTTCCACTTGTAACTGCTGTAATGTTGGTGACCATGCAAATTTATAACATTTGATTTATTCCATCCCAAAACCTCTCTGTATAGGTGTCTCACTTTTGTTCACCTAGACTCTCATTCAATCTGACCTCTTCACAATCCCTGCTCTGGTAATTCCTTAAAGGGCTCAGAATGAAATGTTCACAGAAGGACAAAAGGAGACTGATTGACTCACCAGCTGTCCAAAGGATCACCTCACTGAATGCCATTCTTTACCTTTACCCCATAAACATTCCCATTCATCCCCTTCCAATAACTCTTCAATTCTATTCTCTTCATTGTACCTGGCTTCACCTCGCTCTATGGCAGTGCATTCCATAAACTTTCTCTGCATGAAAACGTTTTGTCTCATGTCACATGTGCTTCCTTTGTCAATCCCCTTACATCAGTTCCTCCTTATTATTGATTCTTCCATGCATGTGAACAGTTGCTCCCGATCTACTCTCACTAGATCTCTCTTGGAGGTATCTTTACCCAGTATCCCCTGGGATGGTGAATATCATCTCTCCCGGTCCCGGGAGACCAGTGAGAGACCATTCAGGTGCTCTCACTGTGGTACTGGGTTCAGCACACCATCCAGCCTCACTGTACTCCAGCAAATACACACTGGGGAGAGGCCATTCACCTGCTATTAGTGTGGGAAGCCACGCAATCAGATATCCAGCTTGATGAAACATCGGCGAGCTCACAAGTAACCACAACGATTGGATTTGTTTTGTTTGTTCATGGGATCACAGCATCACTTGCTGGGACAGCATTTGCCATCCATTCTAACTGCCCAGGAGATGGTTCAGAGTCAACCACATTATTCAGGATTTGGATTCACATGTAGTCTGGACGAGGTCAGAATTAGCACAATTTCCCAGACCCAGTGACATGAAGATTTCTGTTCTATTATCCTATTTCAGAAATATTAATGAATAATGTTTGCAGTTGAATTAAAAGTGAAAGACCAAAATGTGTTTTATTCTGATTGAGCACATCCTCCTGTTTTCTCAGTTGTTATTGACAATCTCATTCCCCCCGGAACCAGAACCTGTTCCAATGTTACAGAAAAGGCAGAATGGTCAGCTGCAGCTAGTCACCTGACCCATCACTAGTCCTAAAGGTGCACTCTCCACAGATGCTGCCAGATCTGCTGAATTTTTCCAGCAATGTCTGCTTTTTTTCCTGATGTCCCAGAATTAGCAGATGATCAGTTTTTCAATATTCATCATATCTGTTGCAGAGGAGTTTATTGATGAGTTTTGAGGGTTTTGAAAATTGCAAGTTAGGCCACAAATCAGCCATGATCATCCTGAATGGCAAAGCAGGATTGAGGGACTGAATGGCCTCCCCCTGTACCAATGAAAGTTGTCCATCTGCAGCTTGTGGCAACATTTCCCCTCACTGTTCACTTCACATCCATGTCGATTACAGGGTTACTGACTGATCAAAACCTCCAGTGTTTGAACTAAACCTGTTCATGTTCAGTGGCTCCCTCTCCAGCCACCCGCCTTTAACTCTCATCATGGAATGCTGTCTCGTATTACTGTGGGAATGCCCACAAGGACTAATCCTGGAGTCTGTATCCCCTGGGATCCACAATCACCGTTTATTTTCTCCTTCCTCTTTCACTCTGGCTATTGAACTGTCAGTTTCAATCCATTCTCCTGTCATGCTCTTCAACATGCCCATGTGGGTGGACTATAGGCAGCTGGGATTTAAAGAAGGGAAATGGGGATTAGGCAGAAACACTAAGAGAGGTGACAGCAAAGAATGTTGTCATGATAACAGCAAAGTTTCTCCGTGACCCAGTGAGTGGTGAGGCACCTGAGATTGTGGGGGAGGCAGATTCAATCAGGGATTCGGGAAAACACTCAGACAATGACCTATCCATCTGATTGTTAACTCCGACAGATAGGCAAAAAGAAAGATGCACATTTCGATAGCACTTTGATAACCTGGGGCAATGAAACATGCTTCCAACCCAATGATTTCAACCTCAAATCTCTGAAAACACAGACACAAAGCTTCCTACTTGTACCAGGTTGTCTCTCAGCCTCCTCTTTTCTTAAGAAAAGAGTTTTAAGCTGTTTAGCCATTCCTGGTGATTATAACCTCTATGTTACTGTCAGATTTGAGACTGAACTTTTATTTTCCTGTTGTGAGTGATGCCAGTAGCAGAAACAGTTCCTGACTTGTGAGGGATTTCGGTTGGAGTATTTAATATTTACAAATTCATTCTCACCCTCACATACTGTGTGAAATTGATGTAAAACTGAAGGAAAGGATTGAGTGAGCACCCAGAGAAACACAAAACGCAGCATGTGTACCTGAGCTGAATGAACCTGGCATGAGAAAAATGTGACAACAATCACAATTAGAATCACAGCATCCCTTAGGCACACAAACAGGCTATTCGGTCCATCGAGTCTGCAATGACCTGCTGTGCCATCCTACCCCCATAACACCACATTTACCCAACCAACCTAACCTACACACTACAGGCCATGTTAGCACGGCCAATCCATCAAACCTGCACATCTGTGGGAGGGTCTCAAATTATGTCTAAGTGCTCAGAATTGTGGATGAAGGATCAAAATACTTGACTCTGACGCAAATCCTCTTTTTTCAAAATAAAATCTAGGGGAAACTGCAACCAGAAAGATTTCCGATTATCTCATGAGGAAGAGAATTCAAAACACGTGCCACTGACCCAGGGGGCGCAGTGAAGTCACAGAGGTGTGGGAATCAGAAATGTAACAGGTTGTGAGCAAGATGGGCGTGAGACAAGGACAAAAAGACAGTCTGTCACACGGGGAAGGCAGGAGAGATTAAACAGCAGAAATGGTAGTCCCTCAAGGCCACAGGGAATGGAGTTAGGGCTGGGAAAGAAACCAGGAAACCAGGTATGTAGCTGTGAAAGATATACATTATAAAAACAGATTACAATAACTTAGAGGGCAGAGTTCACAGTCTGAAATTGTTGCTCTCGTTGGTGAGCGCAGGAAGCTGTAAAACCTGGGTAGTTCTATCGCAGCCAACACATGCAGGATGGATCACGTGGCCTCAATCTGTGCTGTAATTTTCTGATAAAGTTATTCTGACATTTGAAATTCAGGTCGGATGATGTTCATAAATTCTCAAATTGAACTTGACTTTAATATTCTGGAGAAATGTCAAATAAATCACAATGATCCCATTCTTCAGACTTTAGTCCGCAGCCCTGTGTGCTCCAGCGTTTCAGTTACATCCATGTCCTTTTATTCTAATGTGATGCTGGTTACTGCCCCATCAATGCGTTCCTGCTCCCCACCATCTCTGAGTGAAATGAATTCTCCCTTCCCCTTCTTTCTGGGAATTAGTTTCAATCTAAATCCTCCAGTTTCAGACCTCCCAGTTAATGAATAGCTCCTCCCTATCCACTCGATCTGGATTCTTCAGCATTTTATCACTTCAATTAAATCTCAGCTCATCCTCCTCGGAAATCATCCCCAATCTATCCAACCTTTCCTCAGAGCAGACATTTTCCAATCATGGAAACATTCTGATCAGTCTCCTGTGTACCCTCTCTGGTGTGATCACATCAACCCTGGAATGTGGGGATCAGAAATGTGTGCAGTACTTTAACCACAGTCAAACGAGTGTTCCTGACATTTCCCGTGTCACCTCCGTGTTCTTGTGGTTGTAGCTCACACAAGAAGTGTCCTGGTTTTCCCACATGGAACTGGATGGGCACTCCATGGGGCTGGGATTCCCTACCATGTGTTTATTTGTTAAATAATCTTAAATTAACTTCAGATTAAAACAACATTATCAGCTACCCACCAATCAACTTCTTCCATTGTACTCAAGTCACCTTACTTTTTAAAATCTCTTTAAAATTATTACTATCTAAACACAACAGGCTTTAATTTGCTGATCAAGTATTCAGATGTCTCCACGGTTACAATCACTTGAAGATTATATTTACCTTCAGCAAAATTTGGTGAATTGAACACTGATTGTAAATATATGAATATCAAACGGACTTGTGTTTTATGATAATTAATCCAGTCTGACATTCTTGTTGGTTAATATCTTGAAGAGAACTGTTCTCAGAACTCCAGCTGTGCTCTGATTTCATTCATAACTGGATTTGGTTGGACTGCAGATCTTAGGTCTGTTCTGTTGTTTCCCGGATTGCTTCACTCTGTCTATCACTTGCTGGTTATGCTGTTTGGCACACAAGTAGTCCTCTTTGGGAACTTCATCAGGTTAACACCTCATTTTTAGGTAGTCATGTTGCTGTGACTGACATGCCCTCCTGAATTCTCTCAGTTGGATGAGGATTGATACTCTGGTTTGATGGTAAGAGGTAAGTTGGGGGATATTCTTGGCCGTGATTCTATAAGTTTTGTTGGAGTACAATTCTACTGCTGTTGTTGGAAAGAAAGAGCTAAACTCTTACACTGTTGGCCCCATATACTACATGCAGTATCATGAACACTGATAGGCCAAGGCATGAAATACGAGCAACACTGTACAATGATGCAGGATCGCAACTGCAGTAAGGGGAGTTTAAGATCCAACTTGACATAGGAGTAGGGAAAGAAGCAGCCGATCAGATTGTCTCATTCATAATCATAAAGAGACTCTATGAGATTATTGTACTGTTGGAGATGTGGATGGGGGAGGTTGGGGAGATGGAGAGTCCTTCTACAAAAACTAATCTGCCTGAGAGTTCTGAGATAGAATTGATTGCCATGCATTTAACAGAAAGCTAATTGAAACTGGTTTTATCCCCAAAAGATAACAAGACTGATGGTGCTTCCAATCATCATCAGAAACAAACCCCAGAATACATGGTTCGGAGATGGATGTCAATAGCCAATCAACATCCAACTCCTGCAATCATTGAGCAAACGTATGTGTGAATACCCAGTTCTGATGAACCAGAAAATCACTGTTCACTCTGTGCAGATGGACAGCGATGTGGGGAAGTATTGGCCGAGTGGTATTGTCGTGAGACAGTTAATCTAAAACCCCACATGGTGTTCTGAAGACCTGGGTTCAAAGCCTGCTGCAGCAGATGGGGGGATTTGAATTCAATAAAAAAAACCTTGTGAATTTAGAGTCTAATGATAACCATTAATCGATTGTCAGAAAAACCCATCTGGTTCACTAATGCCCTTTCATGAAGGAAGCTGCCATCCTTACCTGGTCTGGCCAACGTTGTGACTTCAGACCCACAGCAATGTGGTTGACTCTTACCTGCCCCCTAGGCAATTAGGGATGGGCAGTAAATGCTACCGGGCCAGCAACACCCTCATCCTGTGAATGAATAAAGGAAAATAAAAATCTGTACCCAATGTGAATCTGTGCATGTTCAACAATGTTGTGAACATTTCTAAAGCTAAGATCTCTATGAGCACAATTTTGTGAGTTGCCAAAACCATTGTTCATTACTTGGCGTGAAAAAGAGAAAAAATGCTTGAACTGTGGCAATCAGTAAATTGACTGGTGTCTCAGCAGGATGGATGCCTGAGTGAATCCCTTCCCACCCCCCCACCCCCGCCCCCCCCCCCCCCCCCCCCCACCACACACACACACAGAGCAAGTGAACAGCTCCCCAGTCTGACTGGTTTGGCCAGTTTCCAGGTGGGATGGGTAAAGAATTCCCTTCTGGCTTTCCCAATTTCCAGAGTCGATCCCTAGTGTGGCTGCACTGGTGTTTTGCCATTTCAGATAAATGCTAGCAGACTTTTACACACACCGTTCGCCTGCCCGAGTGTCTACTTGTAGAGACTCTTCTTCACGAATCTCTGCCTTTCCCACAGAGACAGTATATTTAATAGGAATTAGAGAAAGGCATATCAGTCACATGGGCGATTGTCATTATATAGTTTAAAGTCGGTAATTATGACCTTACAAAGCTTGATGAATGGCGATGTCCTGTGATAACGTGTGAATGGATTACAGAAATTGATTATCATATTGTTCATGATTATGTGTTGATGGGAAGAGATTAAGGCAGAAGGGTTCTTCCTTCAGTAAATGGGGGATTCCCTTACCTATGGTCATATGGAGGGGAGGTAAGATAATGGGAGTGGGAGGCAGTTTAACAGGGTTGTGCACATGGCTCTCAGTCTTGTCTGGAAATGGCAAATTCCTCTGTCTGGGGTTACGGGGAAATCCACACGTGTGGCTGTAAGAGGTTCTATTTTGAGATACTGTCAGCCTCCACCCTTCTGAGGTATTCTGTCTGTATTCTAAGAGTACAGGCCTTCAGCTGATGAAATAAGGCCTTTGGCAGGGGACTGTTTAACCCTTGAGACCCCACGCTGTCTTGAAAGAGAAGCAAAAGGTATGGAACTGGTCCCTCTATGGTATTTTAACTTCCTCATTCTGACCAGGAATCTGTTGACCAGAATTGAATGCAATGATTGACTGTGACCTAACTAGAGCTTTGTCAAGGGTCAGCATCTTTTCCGTGAGTTTGTTATCATTCCGCCATTAATGAAGCCCAGCATCCCATTTGTTTTACTCAAAACACTTTATGTTTTCTCTCCTTTAATGATTTGTACACATTATTCCCCATTCCTGCTGTCCTGCTCTCTGTGTCTATGCCACTCAAATATATGTTCCCTTTCTATATTGATTCTCTCAAAATGCATCAACTTCCTGTGTGTTCTAAAGAAGAGACATATTCTACTCAAAATATTATTTCTCACTCCACACATTCTACCCCCTGGAAAACAGAACAGGACAGCACCGGAATAATCGGCCCACCATGTCTGTGCGGACCATGATGCCATACCAAACTAATTCCACCTGCCTGGACATGATCCATATCCACTGCCAACCCCTGACTGCTTATGTGCCTGCCCAAATGCCTCTTAAGCATTGTGATTGTTTCTGCTTTTACCACCTCCCAGATGAATACATTCTAGTCATCTACCACTTTTTGCGTAAGAAACTTGCCTGACATAATTCCATTTAAACTTTCACATGTTGTTGGAAATGCTCAGCACGTCATGCAGCATCTGTGAAAATAAAAATCCGTTAATGTTTTGCGTCCTTCCTCAGAAACGTGAATTCTGATTTCTCTTTACAGATGCTTCCAGACTTGTTGAGCATTTCCAGAAACCTCTGTTTTTGTTTCTGATTTACAGCATCTGCTGTTATAGAACATAGAACATAGAAGAATACAGCGCAGTACAGGCCCTTTGGCCCTCGATGTTGCGCCGATCCAAGCCCACCTAACCTATACTAACCCACTATCCTCCATATACCTATCCATTGCCCGCTTAAATGCCCATAAAGAGGGAGAGTTCACCACTGCTACTGGCAGGGCATTCCATGAACTTACGACTCGCTCAGTGAAGAACCTACCCCTAACTTCAGTCCTATATCTACCTCCCCTTAATTTAAAGCTATGCCCCCTTGTAATACCCGACTCCATACGCGGGAAAAGGCTCACACTGTCAACCCTATCTAACCCCCTAATCATCTTGTACACCTCAATCAAGTCACCCCTAAACCTTCTTTTCTCTAATGAAAACAGCCCCAAGTGTCTCAGTCTTTCCTCATACGATCTTCCTTCCATACCAGGCAACATCCTGGTAAACCTCCTGTGCACCCGTTCCAGTGCCTCCACATCCTTCCTATAGTATGGCGACCAAAACTGCACACAATATTCCAGATGCAGCCGCACCAGAGTCTTATACAACTGCATCATGACCTCAGGACTCCGGAACTCAATTCCTCTACCAATAAAAGCCAGTACGCCATATGCCTTCCTCACCGCACTATTTACCTGGGTGGCAACTTTCAGAGATCTGTGTACAAGGACACCAAGATCCCTCTGCTCATCCACACTACCAAGTATCCGACCATTAGCCCAGTACCCCATTTTTTTGTTATTCTTCCCAAAGTGAATCACCTCACACTTAGCTACATTGAATTCCATTTGCCACCTTTCTGCCCAGCTCTGCAGCTTCTCTATATCCTGCTGTAACCTGCCACATCCTTCCTCACTGTCAACAACTCCTCCGACTTTCGTATCATCCGCAAACTTGCTCACCCAACCTTCTAACCCCTCTTCCAGGTCATTTATAAAAATGACAAACAGCAATGGTCCCAAAACAGATCCTTGCGGAACACCGCTAGTGACGGCATTCCATGAAGAAACTTTGCCATCAACTACTACCCTCTGTCTTCTTCCATCCAGCCAATTCCTAATCCAAACCTCCAACTCACCCTCAATACCATATCTCCGTATTTTCTGCAGTAGCCTACCATGGGGAACCTTATCAAACGCCTTACTAAAATCCATATATACCACATCTACCGCTTTCCCCTCATCAACCTCCTTCGTCACCTTTTCAAAGAATTCAATAAGGTTTGTGAGGCACGACCTGCCCTTCACAAAACCATGCTGACTATCCTTGATCACATTATTCCTATCCAGATGTGCATAAATCCTATCCCTTACAATTCTCTTTAAGACTTTGCCCACAACAGAAGTGAGACTCACCGGCCTATAGTTACTAGGGTTATCCCTACTCCGCGTTTTGAACAAGGGAACCACATTTGCTATCCTCCAGTCTTCTGGCACTACTCCTGTAGACAAAGAGGACATAAAAATCAAGGCCAATGGCTCTGCAATCTCCTCCCTTGCTTCCCAGAGAATCCTAGGATAAATGCCATCAGGCCCAGGGGACTCATCTATTTTCACCTTTTCCAGGATTTCCAACACCTCTTCTCTACATACCTCAAAGCCATCCATTCTACTTATTTGTGACTCAGTATTCACATCGACGACAATGCCCTGTTCCTGAGTAAATACTGAAGAAAAGTATTCATTCAGTGTCTCCCCAATCTCTTCCGCCTCCACACGCAACTTCCCACTACTATCCTTGACTGGACCTATTCCTACCCTAGTCATTCTTTTATTCCTAACATACCTATAGAAAGCCTTAGGGTTTTCCCTAATCCTACCGACTAAGGACCTTTCATGTCCCCTCCTTGCTGCTCTTAGCTCTCTCTTCAGGTCCTTCCTGGCTACCCTATAACTCTCAATCGCCCCAATTGAACCTTCACGTCTCATCTTGAGATAGGCCGCCCTCTTCCATTTAACAAGGGATTCCAATTCCTTATTAAACCACGGCTCCCTCGCACGACCCTTTCCTCCCTGCCTGACAGGTACATAATTATCAAGGACACTCAATAGTTGCTCCTTGAACAAGCTCCACATATCATTTACGCTCTTGCCTTGGAGTCTACTTTTCCAAGCCACACATCCTAAGTCATGCCTCACCGCATCATAATTTCCCTGACCCCAGCTATAACTCTTGCCCTGTAGTACACACTTATCCCTCTCCAACACAAGTGTAAAAATCACCGAATTATGGTCACTATCCCCAAAGTGCTCACCTACCTCTAATTCTAAAACCTGGCCTGGTTCGTTACCCAGAACCAAATCCAGTATGGCCTCACCTCTTGTTGGCCTGTCTACATATTGTGTCAGGAAACTCTCCTGCACACATTGAACAAACACTGACCCATCCAACGAACTTGAGCTATAGCTTTCCCAATCAATATCAGGAAAGTTAAAGTCCCCCATAACAACCACCCTATTACTGTCACTCATCTCCTGAATCACCTTCCCTATCCTTTCTTCAATGATTCTAGGACTATTAGGAGGCCTGTAAAAGACTCCTAATAGGGTGACCTCACCTTTCCTATTCCTAATCTCAGCCCAAACTACCTCAAATGGCAAGTCCATCTCTCGGTTTTTATTTTCTTTAAATTTCCCCCTGTCCCCTGAAATCTATGGGCTCTAGAATTTGTCACTTCTACCTCGGAAAAATATTCAGATTATAGAACATAGAACATAGAACAATACAGTGCAGAACAGGCCCTTCAGCCCTCAATGTTGCGTTGACCTGGAATTTTCTCAACTCGTCCCCCTACACTATCCCAAAATCATCCATGAGCTTATCTAAGGATTGTTTAAAACTCCCTAATGTGGCTGAGTTGACTACCTTAGCTGGTAGAGCATTCCAAACACTTTCCACTCTCTCTGTGTAAAGGATTTGCCTCTGACATCTGTCTTAAATCTATCACCGCTCAATTTGTAGTTGTGCTCTCTCGTACAAGTTGTCGTCATCATCCTAAGAAAAAGACTTTCACTGTCTACCGTATCTAATCCTCTGATCATCTTGTATGTCTCTATCAAATCCCCCCCCCCTTAGCCGCCTTCTTTCCAATGAGAACAGATCCAAGTCTCTCAGCCTTTCCTCATAAGACCTTCCCTCCAAACCAGGCACCATCCTGATAAATCTCCTCTGCATCTTTTCCAATGCTTCCACATCCTTTTTGTAATGGGGCGCTAGAACTGTACACAGTATTAAAACTGTGGCCGCACCAGCATTTTGTATAGTTGCAGCATGATTATGCGGTTCTAGAACTCAATCCTTCTACCAATGGAACATAACACGCCGTATGCCGCCTTCAGCACTATCCATCTGGGTGGCAACTTTCAGGGATCTATGTATATGGACTCCAACATCCCTCTGCACACCCGCACTACCAAGAATCTTTCCATTGACCCAGTACTCTGCCTTCCTGTTATTCTTCCCAAAGTGCATCACCTCACATTTAGCTGCATTGAACTCCACTTGCACCTCTCAGCCCAATTCTGCAGTTTATCTAAATCCCCCTGCAACCCGTAACACTCTTCCAGACTGTCTACTACTCCACAGACTTTAGTGTCGTCTGCAAATTTTCTAATCCATCCACCTATGCCTGCATCTACTTCATTTGTCAAAATGACAAACAACAGTGGTTCCAAAACAGATCTTTGTGGAACACCACAAGTACCTGGGCTCCAGATTGAATATTTTCCATCTACCACCACTCGCTGCCTTCTTTCAGAAGTTTCTAATCCAAACTGCTAAATCACTCTCAACTCCATGTCTCTGCATTTTATCCATCAGCCTACCATGTGGAACCTTATCAAAGGCTTTACTGAAGTCCATGTATACCACGTCAATTGGCCTAGTCTCATCTAAATTATTGGTCACCTTCTCAAAAAACTCAATGAGGTTTGTGAGAGACGACCTGCCCTTGACGAAACCATGTTGACTATCTGTAATCAAATTGTTGCTTGTTAGATGATTATAACTATTTTCTCTTATAATCCTTTCCAAAACCTTTCCTACAATGGAAATAAGGCTCACTGGTCTATAATTACCTGGGTCATCTCTGCTGCCCTTCTTGAACAAGGGCATAACATTTGCAATCCTCCAGTCCTCGGGTACTAAACCCATAGACAATGATGACTCAAATATCAAAGCCAAAGTCTCAGCTATCTCCTCCCTAGCTTCCCAGAGAATCCACGGATAAACCCCATCCGGCCTGCGGACTTGTCTACTTTCACTCCTTCTAGAATTGATAACACCTGTGCGTAACTAACCTCAATCATTTCTAGTCTAATATCTCGTACCACATTTTTGTCCTCTACAATATTCTCCTTTTCCTGTGTAAACACCGATGAGAAATGTTCATTTAGCACTTCTCCGCTCTCTGCAGGGTCCACACTCAACTTCCCACTTCTGTCTTTGATTAGCCCTATTCCTACCCTAATCATCCTTTTATTCTTCACATACCTATAGAAAGTTTCAGGGTTATCCTTTATTCTGTTTGCTGAAGACTGCTCGTGTCCTCCCTTAGCTTTTCTTAACTCTCTCTTTAAATCCTTCTTCGCTGATCTGTAACTCTCCATTGCTTCAGCTGTACCATTTTGCCTCATCAACACATAAGCCTCTTTCTTCTTCTTAACAAGAGATGCAATTTCTGTAGTAAACCATGGTTTACAAACTCTGTCTGTGCCAGTTGGGTCACCCCACAGCCATTGTTTTTCCAAAGACAACAATCCAAGTTTTTCCAACCTCTCCCAATCCAGGAAACATCCTGGCAAACCTGTTTCCACTTTCCCAAAAGCCTTCACATTCTACCTATAATGTGGTGATCAAAGCGGCACACAATACCCCAAAGGTGGCCTGATTATAGTTTTATATTCACTCCCCTGACAGAAGAAGGCAAGCCTGCCATTCACCTCCTTCACGACTTTCAGGGACCTTTCAGCTTGCAACTGAAGATCCCTCTGTATATCAGTGTTGCTCAGCTCTCTTCCCTTTATTGTATACATTCCTCTTGCTATGTGTCTTCCAAAACCCATCACCTCACACTTGTCTGAATTAAAATATATCTGCAATTTCTCCACAAAACTTTCTGACTCATCTCTTTCTTGCTGTATCCTTTGACATCATTCTTCACGATTCACAACTTCAACAGTTTGTGCCATCAACAAACTTGCCAATTAAATCGTTTCCATTTTCAAACTTTTCATTTATGTACATTACAAGCAACAGATGTCTAGTTCTGATCCTTGTGGAACAGCACCAGCCATAGACCTCCAGCCAGCAACATGCCCCTGCACAACTGTTGCTGGGAGAAATATCAAAGAGGAGCCTTGAGTTCTGTGTTGAGCAGCATGACCAACGTTTATTCAGAGCTCCTTACTAATACATGATGGGAGAGGTCTCTCTCTGGCTCCCCCAGATAAGTCCAGCATTTTGATGTGTTTACTTCATACGTTCCAGTAATATTTTCCCCCTGACCTGAAGTCCAGGATTTGGAATGTCAGCTCGGATATTTCCATGTTCCCTTTCACAGTCTCGGATTCTCTCAGCTCATGCAGCTGCTTTGCCAGTTCTTTCACAAATGGGTTAACCCTATCCTTGTCATTGCACATCTCCAGCCTACCACTACCACACATCTCCGGCCCTCCCACTACCATACCCTGTGGCATCTGCATAGTCCATCCAGTCACTAATTCAAAGGAGGACAGCCCCGTTCACTTTGCTGAGGATGTCCTCAGTTTCATTAGGCTGGTGGGGAGTACTCCAACCCATCGTTGTCCTGTCTCTGAGAGAGCCTTAGTCAGACTAGCTTTCAGTGCCTGCGTCATTCCTTCTACTGTCCCAGAGCTCTGGGGGTGGTATGGGGGATGGGATTTCTGTTCAGTACCAAACAGGGCACATAGCTCTTCAGCTATGTTCCCTGTAACATTTGTCCCTTGGTCAGAATCTGCAGGGGAATGCTTCCACCCACTGAGTAAACCTATTTATTAAAACCCCGCAGGACTTCCTTCCCTGGGATTGGGATGAGTGTGTGTGTGTAAAATCCATCTGTAATTGTTCCCATGGGCCCCTGTGTCCCTGCTGCTGCCGCCATTTTATTGCTTTCGCTGGCTCACACTGTGAACAGACTACACACCTTCGACAAAACCTTGCTGTATTTCTCCCTGTTCCAGGCAAGGATTGGAGTGGATCATCTGATATTGCATTTTATCTTCCCCAATATGGAACAGTCCATGATATGTTTTTAATAATGTTTGTCTCATACAGTGTAGTGGCACTGCTGGATCATCCAGACTCTGACGTGTCCTTTTACTGCCCCACCCTTTTCCCATTCCTATTTCTCCTGTTGTGGGACTATTTCTTGGAATATCTTTAAACCTTCCTCTATCACTTCTGTAGCTACGGCCATTGCCATCTCCTCAAATGTCTGCACTGTTTCAGTCATTATTTCACATATAAGATTATTAAAGGAATGGACACTCTGGAGACAGGAAGCATGTTTCTGCTGATGTGTGAGTCCCGAACCAGAAGACATAGTTTAAAAATAAGGGGTAGGCCACTTAGAACAGAGTTGGGGAGAAACTTCTTCACCCAGAGAGTGTTGGGTGTATGGAATGCTCTGCCACGGGAGGCTGTGGATGCCAAGTCTCTGGATACTTTCAAGAAAAAAATGGATAGAGTTATTAAGGATAGTGGAATCAAGGGTTATGGGGATAAGGCAGGAGCAGGATACTGATTGAGGATGATCAGCTATCATCATAATGAATGGTGATGCTGTCTGGAAGGGCAGAAGGGCCTACTCCTGCACCTATTGTCTATTGTCTATTCACCTGCTGTACCCACATACTCACTGCCCCGTAGGTGTGAGGTTTCTACTTTCCAGTGAGCTATAATCTTCATTATTGCTGCTTCAATGGGAAAGTTAGCTGCTTCCACTAAATCTCTGACCTGTCCTTCATGCTCTATGTGCCCCCAGACAGGGTGATGTATCCTCACCGAGCCCAGGCCATCACTTGGTCATGAACTATACCAAAGGCATGCTGACTGTCTGTGTACATGTTGACTCCCTGACCCCTGACTAATGTCAATGCTTCTGTCAGGGCTCGTGATGGTTCTGCCATTTCTGGGCAATTCCCCACAAAAGTCCTGCAATAATTAAACAATCCTAAAGTTTGCCTTACCCCCTTCACGGTGTGCGGGTGGATAGTTTTGAAATCATGGTCTTTCGTTTCACTGGGATTGTCCCCCTCCATTTCTGATTTAATTTCCCTGATGAGATGTCCCAGGTACATCTCTCCCTACCTTCCCACGCTGTGTGGGTTAATTTTAAGTGGTGTGGTACACTACTGTAGGATACCCTTTCGTGGCGGATTTACTGAGGGAGGTATAACCAATAGTGAGGTGGGATGAGCCGTTCGGCTTCTGTGAGTTAGTCTGGGATACTGTTGGTCTGACTATTCCCTGCTTCTCTCAATCTGTTACTGTCACAATTATTTCCTCCTCAGCCCCAGCTTTAATGGGATCATGTTTGTGTGGGGAGTGAGAGGGTCCTCGATCTTTACAGGATCTACAGATAACAACCCACATTCCTGTTAGAGTTACCCGCCCTGCTGTTTGGGTCCTAGCTATAACTCCCCAGATTCTCTGACTGTTCCAGTCTCCCTGCAAGGTAACTACTCTGGAGATGTCGCCTCTCCTTTGCTTCCTGTCCCGGGCCTGTCCATGTTGTTCCCATATTAGAGTTTGTGTCTTTACATCAATAGCTGTTCCGACCTGTTCTAAAATGGCAACTCCCGGAATGGTCCCTTCCTCAGTTTCACTCTCCCATATCTGAATATATTTTGCCATATCCATGATCTGCACTGGGACAGGTTTATTTCATCCAGCTTCACGATTCCCTCTCCAACTGCTCTCATTTTAGAAATTGAGGGGTGAGGGGCAAATCCGTATCGGTAACTGATATAGATGCTCCTGTATTAATTTTATGTTCTGCTGGTTCCCAAACACAGCATCAATGAATATTCGTGTGCCTACGTGAACTCATGCACACACACGCAATGTGAACATCTATCTCCCTCTCTCTGCCTACGTTCCTTGGCTATGTGCCCTTTCATGCTTCACTTGTAACATTGTGGGTCTGGTAACCTTCCTGTACTGCAGTTATTCCCCTGTGTTTCTGAGTTTGCCTCTGCTCTCATGGCCCAATTCATAATGTGGTTAGAATTATCTCCCACTGGGAGTCCCATGCATATAATTCCAGTTAAATAGAGTCCCATGTTATCTTTAAAATACATCAAACCTATTTCATCATCACAGATTGGGGTCTGGTAATCCTCCGTGGTCCTTACACACCTCAGGCTTCCTCTCTGTATGATCCTCGATATTACCCTTGGCTCCCTGAGCCACCAAGGTGATTTTAGCCCATTCAGCCTGTACCCTCCCCAGTGTATCCCTGTAATATCTGTAAATGCCTGGAGGCACTGATCGGCTGTACACTGGGGGGGACCAGTTCACACCCTACCCCTCACATTGCAGAGTCAGGTTCTGCTGTACACGTCGGGGCATCTTGGCCTATAAGATTTTGGCCTGACACCATCATCGGTGAGACTGTACCTCAACTAATTTATCTATATTCTCCCAGTAAGGCCCATTATTACCATTTCTCTATCAGGCCGAGTATTCATTCACCAACATCTGTCGTTCAGCCGGGTAAATGGTTCAGTTTGGTTTCTGTCAGTTCCCTTTCTTGCCCCACTCCTGTCTGTCCAAGTTTGAACTTTGATGCACAGCAGTGCTATAGACACGGCCTTCTGGGCCTTACAGGGCGGTGGGTCATCCCACCCATTGCCGTCCCTCTGTCCATACGTGGGCGCTTTGTCATCTATCCCGTTCCAGTCAGTGTCACCATCCTCACTGCCTTCTGAGGAGAGCGTGGCACGAGGTACCTCCCCCACTGTAACTACAACCTGGCCCTTTGGCTTTAAGGCCTCACGTCAGAGAGGCACCACCTTCACTTGTTCCTGTTTCTCATAATAATGTAACACACCCTGTCATTCCTGGAATAAAACAGAACAAAATGTGAATTTGGTTTCACTTGAAATATTAGTAATTTGACATTCACTTTACATATCTATAGAGGTGAAAATTCTACCGTGATTATTTAAGTGAATTTAACGTGATCATACAGTGAAAATAACTGATAATCAACGACGATGAATGAACTGAATAATATGTGATCATTTGTACAAGTTCTTGCAATACAAATTCAATTTTATTTAATGCTTGTCACCCATTACACCATGGGCATTCTTATTAGGGAATAAAGTAATGGAAGGATATCAGAGAAAATAAATAGACATTAATTTTAGCTTCACTGCAATAATGAACCAAAACAATATTTGGACATATGGTTAAACTACATAACAAAGTTTCCAGTGTCATTATTATCATGAAAACTATTTTAGTTTGCAAGTTGTTTTGTACTAAGAATAATTGGAAATAAATTCTGATTATGAATTGACCATTTAAAATATATTTTGAAGAGAATGATTAGATATATGTTTTGGAGGAAATTAGGAAAGTAAATAAGTATGGATACATTGGTATTAATCGTTTTAAAATGTTTGGAAGTTGACTGGGATTATTTGATTGAGAGAGGCTGCATGATTATAAAGACTAATTCACCTTTTTCATTGCATTGTTAGTTTCACGAGAATCTGTTGTGGTCCAAGCTCTTGTTGTGTGCAATGGACTGTCACTAATAGCTTAATTAACCTGCGAGTCCCTGATCAGGTTTCCTTTGTCTGTAAGTCAGTCTGTAAGTGTGCGACACACCTGCTTTTCTGAGGGGGAAACAGAGATTCTTTTCAAAGGAAATAAGTGGCAGTTTTCACTGAGAATGGTTTCGATCACACACCGTCAGCAGGGAAGTGTTTTTCTAAAGAATTCCAATCTCTATCTATAAATCTGATGGTATCTGTGTTTGTCAGTTTGTGGATGACTCAGCCCCTTTGTTCTGAGCTGTTTTTATACAAGCAGTTGGTTCATTATGTCTTTGCCAAGAATGTTGTTTACTTTCCCCTTTTACTGTGATTCTGCAGGTTAGAATATTCTGAGAGTCGGTAATGTTCAATAACTGAACATTGAATGATTTAGACTCTAACAGAGCAGTGGCGTTGTTTTCAGTTTATTGTTCAATTTTCCATTTCCTGGTTGTGTTGAATGTTACAGAAACAGGCTCTGAGCAATGTTTCCATTCACTTGTGTTGAAGTCACTGACAGCCACGTGGTCAGTCAATTTCAGGCTGATGGATCAGTTTCTCTGCCCTATTAGATGGTGGTCTCCTGCTCAGTTTCCGATGGCTCACCTGAGCGTCAGTCCATCAACTGCTGAAACCCTGCATCCAGCATTTGTTCCCTCTCACCATCACTAATCCAATACATTCCCAGCTTGTCTCCCACATTCTACCTCCATATACTCATGATCACCTCAGATTCTACTGTCTGTGTCCTTGCAGCAAGTTGTGTAAGACACCTATTTCAATTTTAACCTGATCTATATTATGTTCAGGAAGATCATTTCAAAATTTGATTCACTGCTTTTAAACCTACCCGGGCCTTCACCCTGTCCTCCCTGCGTCGTTCCACATCTCCTTGAGGTATCTGCATTTATCCAATTCCAGCTGTGTAAGTGTTTCTTCTTTTATTCTCCTCACTGTTGGTGGCTTTAGTTTCAACTGCCTTGAACCTAAACTTGGTCATTCTCTTCCCCCATTTCCTTCAATTCTTCCCATTCTATCAGCTCTCCTTAATTTCTACCTGTTTGATGAAGGTTTTGGTTTCCACCCTTAAAACCGTCCCTTTGCAGCTCGGTAACAGCCTCGTGGTATCGTTGCCGAAGTGTTAATCCAGACACCCCGGCAATATTCTGGGGACCCTGATTCGAATCCCATCACAGCAGATGTGGAATTTGATTTCAACATAAATCTAGAATTATAAGCCTATTGATGAAATTATTCTCAATTGTGGGGCTGTATCTGCAAAGGTCTTTAAACTTTCCTTACACACGTCTGCGGCTACTGCCACTGCCACTTCCCCAAATGTCTGCCCTGTTTCAGTCAGTATTTCACTCGCCTTACCAACATACGTATTGCCACGTTGATGTGGGGTTTCTACTTCCCTGTGAGGTCTAATCTTCATTATTGCTGCTTCACTGTGATAGTTAGCTGCTCCCACTAACTCTCTGACCGGTTCTTCATGCTCTATGTGGCCCCCAGATAGGTTGATGTACCCTCACCGAGCACAGGGCAACACATGGTCATGAACAATACCAAAGGAATGCTGACTGTCTGTGTATATGCTGACTCCCTGACCCCTGGCTAATGTCCGTGCTTCTGTCAGGGTTTGTGATGGTTCTGCCAATTCTGGAGAATTCTCCACAAAATTTCCACAGTAATTAGACAATCCTAAAGTTTGCCTTACCCCCTTCACGGTGTGGGGGTGAATAGTTTTGACATCATAGTCTGTCGTTCTGCTGGGATTGTCCCCTCTCCCTTCCTGATTTGATCTCCCTGATGTGATGTCCCAGGTACATCTCTCCATACCTTCCCACTTTCTGTGGGTTAATTTTAAGCCCGGCCTGCCTTACCTGACCCTATATCCTGTTTAATATCTGGATATGTTCTTTCTCACTAACTGCGGTAATGAGGTGTTGGGAACATCAATGTGACTAACTTCATCAGCAATGTATCAGTGGGATATAGTGGAATATTGTGGGAATCCCTGAGGTAACTGGATCCAGGTCGACTGTTTTCCTCAGCCAGTAAACGCCAGCTTATTCTGGGATTCCAGGTCCACAGGTACAGACCAGAACCCATTCACAATATCAAGGGCTGAGTCTATACCCAGTTGCGATTTCAATCCATTAAATATAGTGGTGTGGTTCGCTACGGTGGTACAGTGGTTAGCACTGCTGCCTCACAGCGCCAGAGACCCGGGTTCAATTCCCGCCTCAGGCGACTGACTGTGTGGAGTTTGCACGTTCTCCCCGTGTCTGCGTGGGTTTCCTCGGGGTGCTCCGGTTTCCTCCCACAATCCAAAGATGTGCAGGTTAGGTGAACTGGCCTTGCTAAATTGCCCGTAGTGTTAGGTAAGGGGTAAATGTACAGTATGGGTGGGTTGCGCTTCGGCGGGTCGGTGTGGACTTGTTGGGCCGAAGGGCCTGTATCCACACTGTAATATAATCTAATCCAATCTAATCTATAATGTAATGTAGGATACGTTTTAGTGGCGGATTTACTGAGGGAGGTATACTCAATAGTGATGTGGGATGAGCTGTCCGGTTTCTGTGAGTTAGTCTGGGATACTGTCGGTCTGACTATTCCCTGCTTCTGTCAATCTGGTACTGTCACAATTACTGCCTCCTGGCCCAGCTTTGATGGGATTCTGTTTGTGTGGGGAGTGAGAGGGTCCTCGATCTTTACAGGATCTACAGGTAATAACCCACATTCCTGTTTGAGTTACCCACAGTGCTATTTGGGTCCTAGCTATAACTCCCCAGATTCTCTGACTGTTCCAGTCTCCCTGCAAGGTAACTACTCTGGAGATTTCGCCTCTCCTTTGCTTCCTGTCCCGGGCCTGACCAGGTTGTTCCCATATTACAGTTTGTGTCTCTACATCAACAGTTGGTCCTAACTGTTCTAAACTGACAACTCCCAGAGTGGTCCCTTCGTCAGTTTCCCACCCCCATATCTGAATATATTTTGCCATATCCGTGATCTGTGACGGGAGAGGTTTATTTCATCCAGCTACCTCGATTCCATCTCCGAATGCTCTCATTTTAGTAATTGAGGGGTGAGGGGCAAATCCATATCTGTAACTGATATAGAAGCTCCTTTTATTAATATTTGTTCTGCTGGTTCCCAAACACAGCATCAAAGAATTTTCATGTGCCTACGTGAACACATGCACACACACAATGTGAACATCTATCTCCCTCTCTCTGCCTACGTTCTTGGCTATGTGTCCTTTCCTGCTTCACTTGTAACATTGACAGTCTGGTTCCCCTCCCTGTACTGCAGCTATTCCCCTGTGTTTCTGAGTTTGCCTCAGCTCTCATGGTCCAATCCAGAAGGTGGTTACAATGATCTCCCACTGGGAGTCTCATGTTTATAATTACAGTTAAATGGGCTCCCAGTTTAAAAACAACAAACTGACATCATCATCACAGATTGTGGTTTGGTAATCCCCCGTTGTCCGAACACACCTCAGGCTTCCTCTCTGTCTGATTCTCTATATTACCCTTGCGTCCCTGAGTCACTAAGGTTATTTTAGCCCATTCAGCCTGTCCCCTCCCCAGTGTGTACCTGTAATATCTGTAAATGCCTGGAGCCACTGATCAGTTGTGCACTGGAGGGAACCGGCTCACACCCCCAACCTCTCATTGCAGGAACAGGTTCTGATGTACACGTCGGGGTATCTTGGCTTGAGAGAATTTGGCCTAACACCATCAATGGTGAGACTGTACCTCAACTACTTTATCCATATTCTCCCAATAAAGCCCATTATTACCATTTCTCTATCAGGCTGGGTGTTAATTCACCAACATCTGTCATTCAGCAGGTGAACTGTTCATGTTTAGTTTCTGTCAGTTCCCTTTGTTGCTCCCTACTGTCTGTCCAAGTTGAGCTTTGATGCCCAGTGGTGCCATGGACATGGTCTTCTGGGCCTTACAGGGCAGTGGGTGATCACACCCATTGCCGTCCTTCTGTCCATACGCGTGCGCTTTGTCATCTAACCCGTTCCAGTCAGTGTCACCATCCTCACTGCCTCCTGAGGAGAACGGGGCACTAGGTACCTCCCCCACTGTAACTACCACCTGGCCCTTTAGCTTTCAGGCCTCACGTCTGAGAGCCACTACCTTCACTTGTTCCTGTTTCCCATAATAATGTAACACATCCTGTCATTCCTGGAATAAAACAGAGCAAAATGTGAATTTGGTTTCACTTGAAATATTAGTAATTTGACATTCACTTTACATATCTATAGAGGTGAAAATTCTACCGTGATTATTTAAGTGAATTTAACGTGATCATACAGTGAAAATAACTGATAATCAACGACGATGAATGAACTGAATAATATGTGATCATTTGTACAAGTTCTTGCAATACAAATTCAATTTTATTTAATGCTTGTCACCCATTACACCATGGGCATTCTTATTAGGGAATAAAGTAATGGAAGGATATCAGAGAAAATAAATAGACATTAATTTTAGCTTCACTGCAATAATGAACCAAAACAATATTTGGAAATATGGGTAAACTACATAACAAAGTTTCCAGTGTCATTCTTATCATGAAAACTATTTTAGTTTGCAAGTTGTTTTGCACTAAGAATAATTGGAAATGAATTGTGATTATGAATTGACCATTTAAAATATATTTTGAAGAGATAATCAGATACATGTTTTGGATAAATTAGGAAAGTAAATAAATATGTATACATTGTTATTAATAGTTTTTAAATGTTTGGAAGTTGACTGGGATTATTTGATTGAGAGAGGCTGCATGATTATAAATACTAATTCACCTTTTTCATTGCATTGTTGGTTTCACTAGAATCTGTTATGGTCTAAGCTCTTGTTGTGTGCAATGGACTGTCACTAATAGCTTAATTAACCTGCGAGTCCCTGATCAGGTTTCTTTTGTCTGTAAGTCAGTCTGTAAGTGTGCGACACACCTGCTTTTCTGAGGGGAACAGAGATTCTTTTCAAAGGAAGTAAGTGGCAGTTCTCACTGAGAATGGTGGCTACCACACACCGTCAGCAGGGAAGTGATTTTCAAAAGAATTTCATTGTCTATCTATAAACTGATGGTACCTGTGTTTGTCAGTTTGTGGAGGATTCAGCCGCTTTGTTCTGAGCTGTTTTTATACAAGCAGTTGGTTCATTATGTCTTTGCCAAGAATGTTGTTTACTTTCCCCTTTTACTGTGATTCTGCAGGTTAGAATATTCTGAGAGTCAATAATGTTCAATAACTGAACATTGAATGGTTTAGACTCTAACAGAGCAGTGGCTTTGTTTTCAGCTAATTATTCACTTTCCATTTCCTGGTTGTGTTGTATGTTACAGAAACAGGCTCTGAGCAATGTTTCCATTCACTTGTGTTGGAGTCACTGACAGCCACGTGGTCAGTCAATTTCAGGCTGATGGATCAGTTTCTCTGTCCTATTAGATGGTGGTCACTTGCTCAGTTCCCGATGGCTCACCTGAGCGTCAGTCCATCAGCTGCTGAAACCCTGCATCCAGCATTTGTTCCCTCTCACCATCACTAATCCAATACAGTCCCAGCTTGTCTCCCACATTCACCTCCACATACTCATGATCACCTCAGATTCTACTGTCTGTGTTCTTGCAGCAAGTTGTGTAAGACATCTCCTTCGGTTTTAACCTGATCTATATTATGTTCAGAAAGATCATTTCAAAATTTGGTTCACTGCTTTTAAACCTACCCGGGCCTTCACCCTGTTCTCCCTCCGTCATTCCACACCTCCTTGAGGTATCTGCATTTATCCAATTCCAGCTGTGTAAGTGTTTCTTCTTTTATTCTCCTCCCTGTTGGTGGCTTTAGTTTCAGCTGCCTTGAACCGAAACTTGGTCATTCTCTTCCCCCATTTCCTTCAATTCTTCCCATTCTATCAGCTCTCCTTAATTTCTACCTGTTTGATCAAGGTTTTGGTTTCCACCCTTAAAACCGTCCCTTTGCAGCTCGGTTCACTGCTTCTTCAGGACCTTCCTGAAAAAGGGCTCATGCCCGAAACGTCGATTCACCTGCTCCTTTGATGCTGTCTGACCTGCTGTGCTTTTCCAGCAACACATTTTCAGTTGTAATTGTAGTAACTAGTTAATTACAAGTTATTGACAAAATATTTTAAGAGGAGCTGCTATTGGTGGTCGAAATGCTGCTGGTTGGTATAAAAGAGGGCTGGGGTGAATACTGTACTCGGTTTTGATGAGAAAGTTCAGCAATGTAAGATTCTTTTATCTTTGCTAATAAGAAGAGGCAGAGATTGCAGCTAGGACATCCACAAGCATCCACCCTCACCACCACTGATGCTCAGTAGCAGCAGTGCCAATCAAGCGGGCTGCTTTATTCCGAATAGTATCAAGTTTCTTGAGTGTTGGAAGGGCTGCACTCATCCAGGCAAGTGGGGAGTATTCCATCACACTCCTGACTTGTGCCTGGTAGCGTTTGGACAGGATTTCAGGAGCCAGGAATTGAATTACTCTTGTAGCCACTGTGTTTATGTGGTGAGACCAATTCAGTTCCTGATCAATGATTATCCACAGGATAATGTTGATATTGGGTGTTCAGTCATGGTAACATCATCCAATGTCAAGGGATGGTGGTTAGGTTATGTCTTATACGTGAGAGCCTGCATTTGTGTGGCATGCATGTTACTTGCCTCCTGAAAGCCCAAGCCTGGATATTGCCCACATCTTGTTGTACTTGGACTTGGACTGCTTCAGTACCTGAGGAGTCAATTATTTATTAATATTAAATAGTCATGAATTATGCAAATTCTTTTTTCTACCAAATGTCATGGACTGTATCTTGTGGTCACTCTCATATTCACTTTCATTATCTTTTTATTTGCTTCTGAATTCAGACACAAATGTTTGAACATCAATCAGAATAAAATTACATAAATTAAAAACACATGTTTCTATAAGTAAACTAATTGAATGAAATACATTATTTCTGTATTGTCTGCATTTTGACAAAAAATTATTTTCAATAACTATTGAATGGCTCATTTATTGTCCTCAATCCATCAATCTTGGTATTATATTTCAGTCTTCAGTTTACCGATCTTAATGTACGTCTAATCAACATCAGAGCAAAGTGTTTTTAAAATATTGAGTCAATTTATATGTGCAGAATACAACGTTTATTAGGAATTCATTATCCTTATAATAATTGCAGAATAATTTATTTGCCTTTCTAACGTGTATCATCAGATCCATATATTATTTTATTCCATATTTTAATTTAATCTATTGCAACAATCCTATTGTTTTCAGGTCAACTATCCCACAATGGAACCAATCATTTTGCATCCAACACGCTTTGCAAACTGACTTTTGCTCATTTGAATAATGACAGTAATCTCAGCCTTATGAATTCAGAGAACTATAACTACTTTTCACTGCAATAATTCCTGTTCATGTCTCCACATTGCACAGTCATGTAGCAAAATTAAATTTCTCCTTCTTCTAAGTGTACTGATAGATTTTCGAAAATCTAAGTGTTGCTAATATCTAATTATTGTTCAGTACAGTATGGGGTATAAATGTGTAATAATGGCTCAGTACATGAAGTAATGTGAAGATATTGCAATGTACAAACTGACAATGATTGTGAATATCATTTATTTTATTTTAACCATGGAAACACAGTTGAATTGATTTAATTATATTTCACTTCAATGCTCACATTCATTGTATTTCTAATCATAATAAGAGCAAACTATTTCATGTGACAAAATTATTTAAAATTCCTGTCACTTTTTTATGTACACAAAATAGAATTAACACTCGTTTGTTCTTTCCTTTACCAATCACAGTAGAATGCTAGACTGATACAGCACGGAAACAGGCCATTCAGCCTAACTTGGCATTCCGGCCAGGTTTCCGTAACTAAACTAGTCCCATTTCCCTGTGTTTGTCCCATACCTTTTTTGAGGTTTTCTATCCAATAAACTGTCCAAATGTCTTTTAGATGTTGTAATTGTACCAGCCACTGCCCTTCATCTCACAGCTCATCCAAATATGTGAAAACACTGTGTGGAAAAGTTGCCCCTCAAACCCCTTTTAAATCTTTCCCCCACACCTTAAATATTATTTATACCGTAGAATCTTTAAGACTGCAAAGTTATTAAAAGTTGAGAGGTATTTAGAAGCAGCGTAATAACATTCATACTTTAATCAGTGATGTGAAGCAAATAAATTCAAGATGTTGTGATCATTACAATGAACAACAGTTACAAGTTGAGACAATGTTGGTTGAAAAGCAATTCAATCGACACTTAGATATTTTCTAATCAACTCTGAGGTGTTTTGAAACATCTCTGTTGAAGGTGGGAATTGAACCCATGTCCCCTGGTCTACTAGTACAGACAATAACGGAGTCCTCCATAATATTCCCCTGCAGGAAGGGCAGGACTATAATCACATACTGACTGTGTTTATTCACAGGGGAAACTACTCAGATATTTATTGTTATATTTGGACTAGGATTGTATTAGACAGCTCCAAAGTGTAATGGACCGATAAAAAGAATTAGCAATTTCTAATAATGAAGGAACGAAGCAACAATGATCTTAAATAAACATAGATCTCATGATAATCAAGTAAGTCAATATGCTTGAAGCATTTATTCATCTGCACAAATAAAAATTAACACGCTTTGTAATGCACATGAAATGGAAATAAAACATTAGTCATTCAATGTGACTACTCAGCGAAAGACAACTTGCCTCATTTTCAAAAATTGTGATTGCTAAGTATTCAAGATTTATTGTAAAAGCATAGAACAAGCATTTGTTAATTCTGGTTTATTTACACAAGAAACTCATAAAATTTAAATAATGTTAAACATGAAAAATGCTTAGCTCTTATTATAATAATCAGAAATATAGAAATGTTAGAATTGAAGTGAAATACAATCAATACAAGAATGTAAAAAAAAAACATTGGATGCTGGAAATCAGAAACAAAATCAGTAATTGCTGGAAAATAATTTAGCAGTTCTGGTGGCATCTGTGGTGAGAAATCAGTGTAAATACTTTTGGGCCAGTGACCTTTCTTCAGATTGCATTTTTGCACAAAACCAATTCAATCCAGCTGAGCTTACACACTTAAAATTATTTTTGCTAAGATTAAGAGATTGTAGAGTGCAATATTGTTTGCGTCAGTTGATGTATTGAGCCATAGCTCCTCATCGCCAGCTGGAGATATTGGATTTCAACAATGATTATCGGTTAGATTTTGGTAATAATTAGTTTTCAAATGGCTGATAACAAATTTAAGAATGATGAGAAAACTCTTATTGCAATGTAATTGTGCAATATGTTGGGGAAACATGAAATATTTATGTGAAAAATAGTTAGACATCTCTTAATTGATAAGACTGATTAATGATCCTTCCATTAAGATGAGAATTCAAAGAAAAGAGAACGAGGTAGTTAGAATGATTGTTGGATGAGAAAACTTTGGTTGATTGCAGGTTTAATGACCTGAAAAGAATGTTATTATTTCATTATGATACTGGCATTAAGAAATAATGGATTCAACTAAAATGTGAATCTCATGATGGTGTGTGAATTGAAATAATAATTAAACAATAATTAATGTTAGAACTCAACACTTAAAATGATTCAACATTTTCAAAGCAGTTTGTACTGGGTATTCATTATGATCAGTAAACTGAGAATTAAAGCATTGGGTTAATTTAAATACAAAAATCACACCTTAGAAGATTATTCATCAGAATTGTTCTGCCATTGAAAAAAAACCTCATTTCTTCAAGAATTCTGCATTACCCTCATTTTCTGTCTTTTTTCCACAGGTATCTGTACTGGAATCCTTCTGTTTGCGATACAAATATATGGAAGTGAAATGGATTAAAATCTAATTGTGGGAGTTAATACGTTTGCAGATGATATAGCGTTCAGTGCAGCTGGGGACAATGTCGAGGGTTGTCAAATAATGCAGCAGGAAAAAGATAAATTGCAGATATGGGCAGAGTAATTAAAGGTGAAGTTTAATCCATACAAGTGTGAGGTGTTTAACTTTGGAAGCTCAAATGTTAAGGAAAAGTAGATAGTTAATGGCAGGACCCTAACAGCTTTATTATTCAAAGGGATCTTGGCGTTCAAGACCATGGCTCCCTGAAAGTGACCATGCAAGTAATTAGGTGGTTAGGAAGGCAAATGGCATGCTTGCCGTTATTGGTCAGGGAACAGGGTTACAAGAGTCAGGAAGTCATGTTTAAACTTTATAAGACTTTGGTTAAGGCATATTTGAAGTATCGTGTTTACTTTTGTTCGCCACATTACAGGACGGGTATGGATGCTTTGGAGAGGGTACAGAGGGCGTTTACCAGGATGCTGCTTGGATTCGGAGAGGCGAGAAAAAAACTCAGATTGCTTTTTCGTGGAGTGGCGGAGACTGGGGAAAGACTTGATGGATATCTGTACAATCATGAGATACATAGATACGGTTGACGGTCAGAAAGTTTTTCCCAGAGTTGATGCGTCAAAAACTGTGTGACATGCATTTAAGGTTAGGGGGAAAGTTCAAGGGGCATGTAAGGGGCAATTAGATTTTACACAGGGAGTGGTAGGTGTCTAGAATGAACTTCCAGGGTTGGTGGTGGAGGCAGATACATTAAGGATCTTTAATGTTCATTTCGATAATTTGGAAGGATATGGACCTTCCAAAGGAGAAGGGATGAGTTTATTTTGCATTATGTTCAGCACAACGTTATGGGCCAAATGACCAATTCTTGTGCTTCTTTGAGAGAAAACTAATGTCAAACTCGTATGACATTTAATCTAATTAATATTGAGCCACTAGTGTCAGAAATAGGAAGTAAATAAGTTGAGAATGAACTTGACTACAATCTAAATATATAGTCAGTTAAATGTACAGAATTTTTTTGATATTTGTTCTGAATTATCAGATTAGTAACTTTCATGGAGATGTTTCGAAAATGTTTGCAGTTACTGATGTGCTGACCCAAAATTACCCTTGTTAAACTGAAGATTGGACCAGAAACCTGTTAGAAAACTTGAAAATATTCAGTAAGGTGAGATGTACATCATAATTTAATCCATTATTTCTTACTGCCAATACTACAATAACAAAGTCTTTCAGGTCTACACCAAAAAGCAGTGATTTCCATCCAATGCACATTATAAATATCTGAAAGCTACTCGTTTCAACAGTCAAAGTAATCACAGCCTCGTTGATTAAGAGATATCTAAGACATTTCACTAATAATTACTGTTTATTTCGACAAATTGCTCGTTCAAACAGCAATGTGAGATTTCTCATTAATATTTAGTTCACTGACAGCATATTAATAATTTAGTTATTGCTAATATCTAATATTTGATCATTCCAGTATCGGGTATAACAGTGGAATTAGTACATTAACTGATGGAAAGATATTGTTGTGTTCACTCTCCCAATTATTGTGAATATCGATTGTATTTTGATTTGATTTGATTTCATTATATTTCTTCAACGTGAAGATTTATTGTATTTCTGATCACAGTAATAGTTAAATATTTTAAAGCTAAAAAAATTTCAAATTTGTGACTTTTTTGTCAACAAGAAAAAAAATTTACATGCTTATGTTTTTTTCTTTATCAGAGTAAATTTTGAATTGTTGGAAGTTATACATTTGTGTAAGGAAGGGGAGTTGTCTGCAACAGAATAGTCAGTGAATTGTTTTTGCGATTACATCCTGCTGCTAAGCATTCTAGCTATCTTTTCATTATAAGAAAAATTGCTTTAAACACATTCCGCAGTCATATTTTTCATGACTTTACAATAAGCACATGATATGTGTATTTATCTTTCTTTCAATTGTCATGATTTTAATTTTTAAGAAAGAGTATATATGCTTAGTACCATCATTATTGCGAATTACTATTTCATTCTCAGTCCATTACACACAGAAACAGTCTAATTAATTCCCAGCCCAATTATCGGAATGAATATTGATTAGTTTTCATTTGAGTAATCCCAACTGATTATAATCCCATGTTAGGAACATAATGAAAGACACTTGTGGATCTCTAATAGTGTTTCTCCTATGAGACTAGGAGGTGTGGGTTCAGTTCCCTTCTCCAACAGAGATACGGCAGAGCAGTTTAGAATGGTGATTAGAAAATATCTGAGCAGATTTTGAAGTGATTTTCAATACAGTTTTGGAACTGCTTCTGTCTGTTGTTCATTCCAATAATCTCTCAATCTGCAATTTATTATCTTCAGGTTATTAATAAAAGTATGTATACATTACATCATATCTAAATTTTAGATTTGAGGACACTGCAGTTTTTAAAATTTTAAAGTATGTAAGTAATGAAATTCATTTTATATAATCAAAATACATTCAGGTATTATTCATAAGGTTGGCAACAGGATTTGACTTCCAGTCAGCTCATGAATGCTCACATTTTGTTTATTCTGTGAACTTATTGCTGCAGAAGAGTTTCAATAAACATTTAACACATCATTATTGTGCATTTCAACACCTCACGTACACCAATCCTTATTCTCTAGTCCGAGCAGATGAAGAGATGAAGATCGCCTGATGAAGAGGCAGCACCTTGAAAGTTAGTGCTTCCCAATAAACCTGTTGGACTATAGCCTGGTGACATTTGATTTTTAACTTTGCTCACCCCAATTTTTAAAAAGAAAATATGACTTTAGTTAAGCACTTTAACACGCGATTATTGATCCCTTCCGATATTAGTAAAATATCTCAATGTAAGTGAAGTCAATGCTCACACAACAGGGCACATACATTCTTCCTGGTCATCTAATTACTGCTCAGGAGAAAAACCGGAGGAAGTATCTTATCGTTTCTGAGAACAAGAGTCACAATAAACATTTGGTGACCAGTTCCATCCAATAAATGCCTTTGATTTCTTACATTTTGGTTCAGTAATTGCACACAAAATATTTAACTAAAACCAATAACCATGCTTTATTACAAATGACTGAGGATGTTAACATCAACATACGTAGCAGCTTTCCAATCAGGGTTCCAGTTGAAGTATCGCAAAATAAAATAACTTAATTTCGGCTTAGTACAACTGTAAGTGAAAACATGTTGATTTTGCGCATTAAAACCTTTATCTGCTTGTTCAGACAAAATAATGAAAGGTGGCACTGTAAATTTAATTTATTTTGACTTTCTTTCACGAAAACAATCATGTGAATTGCTTCCCATTTTCTTCCTAGTTCTGATACAAATGTCAAAATATTTACGATATTAACTCTATGAATAATGAAATAATTTTCTCTGCAAGAACGACATGAAGATGTTCAAGGTCCTCTAATTACTGTTGAGCAGAATACTCTTCAGAAGGGTCTTATTATCTTGAACAGATGCTTTTTATGACCTTGATTTTATTTCTGACTGGTGTTTTGGTGACTGATGTGTTTTCAAACCATGTGCAATGCATAAGGATTTCTTTCAATTTGTTATAAGAAAAAACTGATTTGAACATGTTGATTTCTAATTATTTTTTACTCCCAAGTTATTTATTGATATACAATAATCACAAAATTATGGAAGATCCCTGTATCTTATGTTCACTGCAATGTGCACTTTCACTATCTACTTATTTGCTTCCTACGTCTGACATGAATGTCTAAACATTGGTAATGAACAAAAAGGTGTAAATTAAAGCTACATCTCAATAAGCAAACCAATGGATGGAAACATGTAATTCTTGTAATCCTGCATTTTTGAACCAAACGCAATTCTGCTGAATAATCACTGAATGGCTGATTTTTGTAAATCTATAAAGCTAGCTACCATATTATATTTCTCAGTTTACCGATCTTAATGAATATCCAATCATCATCGCAACAAAGTGCTTTTAAAATATTGAATCAATTTATTTTTTTTAGATTACAACGTAATTTTCCAGTCACTGCCATGACAATAATTGCACAATTATTGGAGTTAGTCGCTCTAACACATATAGTGCCATTCGCATTTTAATTGCATCAATTGTTTCTTAGTACGAACACTACAATGTATAAATCAATTTACTTTTCAGGTGAACGATCCCATAATGGAACCAATGACTTCCCATTCGATGCCTCATTGTAAATATCTGATGATTGCTCATTTGAATGATTGCGGTAATCTCAGCTCAAGCGTTCAGAGAACTGCAATTATTTTCATCAGAACAATTCCTGCCGTTTCTCCACATTTCTCAGTTAAATAATTAACTGAGATTTCTCAGTATTTTTAAATGAAATGATATAATTTAGACAATTCAATTGTTGCTATTACCTAATCGTTGCTGAATATAGTTCAGGGTATGACTACGAAATTATGGTTTATAAATTAAATAATGTAAAGATTTTGCAGTGGGCATTGTGGATATCAATTTTTATTTTAACCGTGGAAACAGTTGAATTGATTTAATTATGTTTAACTTCAATGTTAACGGTTACTGTATTTATAAACACAATGCAAGTTAATCACTTTTCATGGAACAAAATCATTTAAAATTCTTGTGACTGTTTGAAGTACAACAAAAAGAACTAACATCTCTTTATTGTTTCTTCAAATAGTCAGAGTACATTTTGAACTTTGGGAAGTTGAACATTTCTGGAAAGAAGGGAAGTTGTCTTCAGATGAGTAACCGCATTGAGTGACTAATACATTTATTTTCCTAATCATTTATGTTGCAAATGCATATTAAGTTTATTTTCATTCTGTGACAAACTGCATTGAACATATGGAACTTTTTGATTGATTGAGTTTCGTTCATCAGTGTACACTGATCAAATAATTAGTTTTTTTCTTATCATGAATAATCACGAGATTCATATTTAATTAAAGTCATTATTACTTTGTTACATCATTAGTGTAAATTACTAATTCGTTTTGTCAGTTCATTACACACAGGAAATACGCAATTAATTTCTATTCAAATAATTACAAGAAACATCTGATTAATTTTCATTTGAGTTGCCGCCGTAAGCATGTGACTATTCACCTGCCCTTCCCGGATGGTAATATTATGACGGGTCCTTGTGGAGCTCTGACAGTGTCTCTACGACAAGATCAGGAGGAATGATTTCAATTTCCACCTTCAGCGGAGATGTGTCAGAGCAACTCGGAAATTTCATTAGAAAATGTCTGAATATAGATTGAACTGCTTTTCAAAACAACATTAGATCTTCTTCAATCTGTTCTGCATTTCCATCATCACCATATTTCCTATTTATTTTCTTCAGTTCACTAACAAAATGATGCATCTAATTGTGCTGGTTCTACATTCCTTGGAAAAATAGTTGACGATGTTGCAACCTTAAAGTTGGAAGAGTCGAAGACATGGTAATCATGATTTGTTTTACTGTTTAAAGGAACCTAGTTCAAACATTTCAAGCACATAAATCCTTATTCTCCGGTATTATAAAGATGAAAATATTAACAGTCGAAATTCCTCTTTCGCAAAATAACCAAATGCAACTTCATGTTATTCAATGGTCAGCTGCTCACCTACATTTGTAACTAAATATTGCAATTCTTCTAAATACTGGTATGTGCTTTGGTAAAATTTATTTTCTAATTATTACTTATTCATGAATTGTCAGGAAATTATTTTTATTTTCCATTCACCTATTCATATTGAATGTAAGATTGATATGCTGTGAAACTATTGGCGTGTTTTCATTTGAAAATTTAATTTGTCTCTCTCTCTCTCTCTCACACACACACACACATACACACTTATCTCACTTCATGCATGATGGTTTCAATGTACCTTGCTAAACTTAAAAGATTTTGTTGAATTTAAGTAGTATCTTTAGCACTCACTTATCAATTTAATCCAAAATCATACGATTATCGAGTCATAGAATCCCTACAGTGTTGAAACAGCCATTTGGCCCAACAGTCCACACTGACCATCCAAAGAGTAACCCACCCAGATACTCCCTTGCTCTATTACTCGACATTTCCCCTGACTAATGCACTTACCTAGGTAAAAACAATGACTGCAGACACTGGAAACCAGAGTTTAGATTAGAGTGGTGCTGGAAAAGCACAGCAGTTCAGGCAGCATCCAAGGAGTAGTAAAATCAACGTTTCGGGCAAAAGCCCTTCATCAGGAATACAGGCTGTATTCCTAATGAAGGGCTTTTGCCCGAAACATTGATTTCACTGCTCCTCGGATGCTGCCTGAACTGCTGTGCTTTTCTAGCACCACTCTAACAAACTCTAATGGATCTAACCTGAAACATCCATGAACATTGTGGGCAATTTAGCATGGCCAACTCACCTCAGCTGCACACTTGTATACTATCATAATGTTATTGAAATCAATGCTCACACAAAGCACAATACATAAAGCCACACAATGGTCTTCATGACCGTCTAATTACTGTTCAGGAAATAATCTGAGTAATTGTCTTATTGTTCCTGAGATTAATCACCACAGTAAGCATCTGGTCATCCTTCCCTCCAATAAATACAATGGGTGTCCTCTGAAATTTCTGTTCAGTAATTATCCATGATACTTGTTGCTCAAAGCAGTATTTATTCTTCATTATGAGTGGCCAATGAGTCTAACAGCCATTGATTTTGATCTTATTGGTAATCTATTTTGATAGATATCAAGATTAATCTAATCTTGATACTGAGTGCAATAACCACAGTAAGCATCTGGTTATCATTCTTGCCAATAAATACAAGAGCTATCCTCTTACTTTTCAGTTCAGTAATTACACATGATACTTGTTGCTAAAAGTGGGATTTATTCTTTATGACAATTAGCCGAGGACACTGACAGCAAGACATGTTGATAGTCCTGATGTTTTTAAACAGGTTTTCAGGCCATGTATTTCAAAAAGAGGTAATTTGACTTCATTCAAAATTAAATGTAAACATTTTCAGATATTTTCCATTCAAAATGTTTATTTGCTTATCCAGATCAAATTTGAATCTTGCCTCTGTAAAGTGAATTTATTGTGCTTTCCATTCATGGAAGTACTCATTAATTGGTCCTCATTTTCATCTTAGATCTGATGGAAATTTGAAATACTGATTACAATGAAAATTATATGAATTATACATGAGTGGTCTGTAAAAGAAAATCACGAAAGGCGAGATAGAATTCTTGAACAGCCTGTATATTTGAATAAAGAAAACATTCCTTCGAAGAAACAAAGTGAAAACTCACACAACACCAGGCTATAGTCCAACATGTTTATTTGGAAACACTGGCTTTCGGAGCGCTGCTCCTTCAACCACCTGATGAACGAGCAGCACTCTGAAAGCTAGTTCTTCAAAATAAACCTGTTGGTTCATAACCTGCTGGTGTTTGATTTTTAACTTTGTACAGCCCAGTCCAACACTGGCGCCTCCAAATCATTCCAAAAATAAAACTCATAAGTCTGTGGTTTAACAATTCAACAATCCTGCAACTAGATTATAATTCTCAGTTTATCTATCTTAATAAATATCTAATCAATGTCAGTGTAAATTCCCGGAAAACATCAAATCGTTTTCTTTGTTAAAACACAAACTTTAATTGAAAATTCATTGTAATCACAATATGTGAATTATATTTTATGTCTCCAGTGATATGAAGTGACCCTTGGACAGAAATTGGCTGTTCTAAATTCATCTACAGGCAGAGAAATCGGGGCAAATACAAAATCAATCAAACTCAATCAAACAGCAGCCAGAATCAATCAGCTCCAGGATGAACCAGATTTTCTTACACCTTGACTTCCAGCCAGTGCCTGAGCATTATACACCTCTCTTGGACATGTCAATAATGAAGGGTTTTCACACCAACACATTGGATTCTTTAAACCCAGTTCATGACCACATGTGGATGTTTGTCAAAAAATTATTAATCATTTTACAAATCATGGAAAATATCTCAAAGCTCTTGAAATAAATTAATCACTGCACATAAAGCCACACGATGGTATTCAAGACCACCTAATTACTGTTCAGTGCAAAACCTTTTGTCAGCATTGTATTGTTCTCAAGATGAATAACCACAGCAAACCTCATGCTTTCACACCATCCCAAATATGTGCAAGAGATGCCTTCTTATAATTTACACACATCTTTCCCACACCATTAAATAGACTTCATTATTTACGACTAAGGATGCTGATAGTAACATGTTTTGAGATAAAGGAATTCCTAAATATAGGCGAGTTTTCTGATAGGTTCCCCCCAGTCATCATGATAAAAATGTAAATGCGGCTCAATACATTGTAACAATACCCATTAAACTTTTTCATGTATTCACTCAGAGACAATGTTTAAAAATTTCCTCCATAAATGCTGTTGACTGTTTTTTGCTATGATACCCATGTTCGTTGTCGATTTATTTTCTTTGTAATGCTGACACAAATGTCTGAATATTGATGACATGAAAAGCTGCATGGATTATATATTGTATTTCGACAGAAGAAAATCTGAGACATCAAGTACAGATTGCAGGAGTATCTGAGAATGTTGAATGATCAATAATGACTCCATATCATTATTTTCTAAAACATCATGCCAGCATTCTAATTCTCAGTTCACTGATACTAATTATTATGTAATCAATATCACAGCAAACCCGTTTGGAAATATTGAATCACTTAATGTATCAGTGTTCTAAAATAGATTACCAATTCATTGTTCGTCCAACAATCACACAATAATCCAACAATCACACAATAATTCAATTTAGGTTTTGTAACAATATCGTGAGATTCACATTTCAATTTAAATCATTATTTCTTATAGCCAATTTTACAAAGAAAAATTAATCTTTTATTCTAGGTCAACACAACCACAAACCAAGCAATGATTCCTGATCCAACACTGACAGGAATATCTGATATCTTCACATTTGAATGTTCACAGAAATCATTGGATTCATATTCCGCCTTGCAAATGAAGATACGTCTGATTGTTTTAGACTCCAATAATTAATGTTAAATTCTACATGTTACGGATAGTTATATGACATTTCTAATCATTTTAAGTTTACAGTGACTAGTTTAACACTAATTGTTACTTATATCTAAGACTTAATCATTGATCAAATCAGTATAGTCGGCTTTAAGTGTGGAATTAAGTCTCAGTGACGTAAGCATATTGCATGGTACTGTTTCCTAATGGTAGCCAATGCTGATTTTTATTTTCATGCTGAAATCCTTGTTGATTTGCTGCTGTAGGGATGCCCCGAGCAGCCTAGCTTCGAATTAAAACACAAAATGGTGGAGGGGAGATAAATAAGACTAACAGTCTGTTTCAGTCTTACGTTTAAAAAAAGAACATTTTGTACAATCCTACTCCAAGTCTATAAGTATGCCATTCCAGACAGTGATATTTCAGATAGTGATAAGAGAATGCCAGCATACAGAAAAATGACCAACCCTGACTTTCATTAATGAAAGAATAATTGTCCCAGTGAATGAATAAACACTAACTGCAGGATAGAGCCCAGCTAAATTCCACAGCTGCTATCAGGGAAACAGACAGGGTTTGATTGTCAGAAATAGTTACTATTTTAAAGTTGCTCAGACCATTTAAAAAGTTTCTCATTACATATTCTTGAGAATCGTAAATAAGGCAGAGTGAGAGGCCCAAAGGACTGCGGCAACTAATTTTGTAACCTGAGGAAATAAAATGCACAGAGAGATCCCAAGGCCTGGCGATTATAGCACCTGTAAAACACCATGAAGCAATAGGAAGCTCGGGCTATCCATAGCGATGTTCATCCAAGATTAGGTGTTCTACTGGATCGGGTGTCGGTATAAGGAGGGAAGGACTGTAACCACATTGCATGTGGACATTGCAATACAGAAAGTGTGTAAAAATACTGCTTACAGTGTGTCATGGACCTCCCTTCCTAGATTGGCCTCGGGGGATGATCCCTGCATTAACTGATTGCAGCATGAGTAAACATCGTCCACTTGCCTGAGTTCTGCCTATCTCCTCAGTCTTATTCCCTGTCAGGGGAAATCACTCCGACAGCTATTGTGACATTTAAATTCAATACAAACACTTATTATCTGTGAAATTATTACTTGCAGAGCGATATCATTTTCATGTTAATTTTTAAAACTTTTTTTATGTGCAAGAAAACAATGTAGGTACATCGATTTGTTATTTAGTTCAACTTCTCCTAAATTTTAAATTATTGAAAAGACTACACATGGGGGTGGCGGGGGGAAGAACGGTTCTTCAGCTCAATAGTCACATTAAGTGACAATTTCCGTTTTTCAAACCATGTGACCTCCAAAATGATATTTATTTTAATTTCATTTTGTGATAGTTTTATTTTCTTCCAACATTAGTTGTCAATGAACAATAATCACACAATTATTATTCATTTGCTACAAAATGACTTCCTGTACCAAATGTCATTAACTCGATGTTTTGTTCATAATAATACTCACTTTCCCGGACTAATTATTTTCTTCCTAGTTCTGACATTTGTCTAAACATTTATCATGATTGAAGTTACATTAATAAAATAGACATGAACCGACCAAAAAAAAAGTTGAACTATATTCAATTGTTGCTGAGATTTTTTAATTATTAAAGCCACGTTTTATATGTTAATTTTCAGTTTATTAATCTTAATGAATATACAATCGACATCAGAGCAAAGTGCATTCAAAATATTCAGTCAATTTATCTATCAGGATTTTAGAAACAATTATAAATTACAATAATTACGCAATACTTTAACTTAGGCTTTATAACAAGTATAATGTGCCTTTAATATCTTCCATATTTCTTAGTGTGAGTGTTACAATATTAAAACCTGTTTGATAAGGCCAATACACCCACAAAAGCCCAATAATTGCCATTGCAACATCATTTGTAAATATCTGACTTTTGCTCATTTGAAAGATCACAGTCTTCTCAGCCATTGGAATTCAGAGAACACCAGTTACTTTGCACTGCAATATTTCTCTTCATTTCTGAACATTACTCAGTGGAATAGGAAGAGAAGATACCTCATTATTCTTAAATTCATTAATAAAAGTTTTCAAATCGATTTGTTGCCAATACCTAATAATTATTCAATTCGGTAAGGGGTGTACACGTGGAACTATGTTTTCATATAATAATTAATGCAAGGACATTGCAATGTACTCAATTATTCTGAATATTGCTTTTCATTTTAAACTTGGAAACACATTTGAATTGATTTGATTGGAAATCACTGAAATGCTAACATTTATTGTGTTTTTAATCACAATAACAATTGAATATTTTTCATGTGCAAAATCATTTAAATCCCCATGAATTTTTTGAAGCACACAAACAAGGGCTGGCATCTCTCTTATTTCATTAAACAACCACAGGAAATGGTGACTTCTTAGAAATCGTACATTTTCAGAAAGAATGAAAGTTGTCTTCAGCTGAATAGGCACATTGACCAATTCATCATTCTGTTCCAATTTACGTGTAGATCAAAAACATTTTAATTTGCATTTCAGAAAATGAGAAACTTATGAACATATAAAATAATTAAATTCATTTTTATTTATAATGCACAGTAATCACACAATTCTGTCAATTTGTCGTTCCACAAGTGATCATAAAAATCATGTTTAATTAAGACATTTGTTAACTCCCATCATTATTGTAAATTACTACTGAATTTTCAGTAAATTACAACAGTATCCAATCATTTAATTCCAATCCAATTATCACAATAAATATCTGATTATTTTTCAGCCCTGCCGAGCCTGGTTGGGAAAGTTATGAAGGAATCTTGTGCAACTCTGGTCGTGTCTCTGTTACCAGACCAGAGAGTACAATTTCAATTCCCACCTTGCACAGAGCTGTGCCAGAGCAGCTCTGCAAGTTGATAAGAAAATATCTAAGAATCGAATGAACTGCCTTTCAATTCAACATTATATATGTTTTCATTTGTTGTTCATTCCAAAAATCACAGTATCTGCTATATATTTTCTTCAGTCTGCTAATAACAGAATGTATCTAATTCCACTCAATCAATATTCTTTGCAAAATATTTGATAATGTTGCAGTCACAAAGATGAAATTTGCAAAGTAAAGATATTCCTTGATTTTCTTTTGTTCTGAAGAGCTGAGTTCAGACTGCACGTAGAACTTGATGCTTCAAAGGTATAAATATGAGAAAAAAATCAAGTTCTTCTTCAGTTAAATAAACAAATGCCACTTCCTACTACATATCAACTTTTAGTTATTGATCTGTTTATGAGTTGTCTGAAATTTGTTTTTAGTTTTCCAATTATCTATTTATATTGAATGTAAGATTGAAATGCTGTGAAAATATCCGAGTGCATTCATTTAAAATTGAATTTGCATATTTCTCTCTAATCTCATTTATTGCATGATGATTTAACTGTGTTTTGTTTAGCAAACCTGGTGAATACTAAAAATTGTCTAATCTTAAATAAGATCTTTCACATCCAGTTATCAGTCTGTTCCTAATTCATGTAAATATCTAAATTTATTGAAATCAATGTTCACACAAAACAGTGCACATAAAGCGACACAAAGATATTCATCATCAGCTGATTACTATTCAGTGGAATAACCTGAGTAAGTATCTTATTGTTCCTGGGACAAATGACAACAGTAAGCATTTATTTACTATTCTATGCATGTAATACAATTGATGTGCTATATTTCAGTTCAGTCGTTAATGTTGATTTATATTGTTTAAAACAATAATTCTACTTTATCACAGATATTGACTATACTACAATAATGTTGGGAAGCAAATTTTTGTCAATCTAACAATATTTAAGATCCTTTTTGGTTGTGTGTGTACAAGAGACAATTCAAATTATAACCATTATTATTACAAATTGAACAATTACTGCATTTTAAATTTGTGAAATTCCTACATTTTTGCAAAAGGGTTAGTCCTCACTGTATATGTCACATTAAAAAACTGCTATTTCAAATCATGCCTGCTACAAAATTATTTTTGTTTTCATTTCATTGTAAGAAAAGAACTGCTTTGACCATGTTGATTTTTCTTGTCATTTCTATTCCAACATTATTCATCATTGTACAATAATGACAATATTATTAAAATCGCTTATATGCAACATGTCATTGTTTGTTCAGTTTCAAGCTGACTTTCATGACGTAGTAATTCTCTTCCTAATTCTGACACAAATCTTTAAACATTGATCATACTATTAATCACATAAATTGATGTAACATATCTCTGCAAGGAATCCGGTGGATGGAAATTCACAATTCTTGTACTACATACATTTTTAACTTAGAAAAAGAAGAATTTAGCTCAATAATCACCGAATGGCTCATTTTTCAGCAATCCATAAAGCTAGGTACTATGTTTTATTCCTCAGTTTCCTGATCGTAATAAATATCCAATCAACATCACAGCAGAGTGCTTATGAAATATTGAATCATTGTAATTCTTCAAAAGACAGCATTAATTATCAAATCACTGCCATTATAATACTGGCACAATTATTTATAAAAAAGTCTTTTGAACAAGTATAGTGAGATTCACATTTAGATTTCATCCATTATTTGCAAGGAATGCAAATGCGGTACTGCTTTTTGTGGAAGGATCAGAACGCGGTAATTACAAACTCAAACAGAATGGCATATGATCAGAACTAGGTTGCAGAAAAACTTTACAATGCTTTGCACAGTCATTAAATGGAATTGCATTACATTTCACTACGAGAGCAGATTTGTTCCAGCAAATTCGAAGGCAGGTTTGCAGATGGGAAAGTAAGCAAGGAAGCACCGTTCTTGTCCATGTAAAAGGCTGCAGTTGAAGAACAAAACAGCTCCGGCTCAGTTTCGAACTGGGGACCATATGCGTCTAAGGCGAACGCGATGACCACTACACTACAGAAACAAGCCTCAACCGGCCATGCTGCCGCTCAGTGGTATCTAGCACTGAAAGTTGAAGCCATTCCACATTTCACATTTCGGTTTCCCATAGCTCGTTGTTGTCCAGCGTAATTGACATCTTGAATACGTAAAAAAAAGACACGTGAAATTGTTGCCAAAATATAGACAAGGAGGTCGTCAATATTTGGACCGTAGGGCGAGGTGGAATAGGCTGGGACGACTTTCCCTGCAGCGTAACGGCTGCGACATGATCTATGGAAAGGTTGTAAACTGAGTATTTACGTGTTTTACCCAAGTTGGTGTGAGTTGAAAACTCGAGAGCAGAGGTTTAAGGTGAGTGGTCTGAAATTGACAAAGGACCTGAGGCACATTTCCCACACAGAAGGTTGTGCGTGTATGGAATGAGTTACCAAAGGAAGTGGAGGAGGCTATTACACTCAGAAAATTGCAAAGCTATTTGGATGATTTCTGGATAGGATGGGTTTAGAGGGATTGGGGCCAAATGCTGGGGAACGGGACTTGTTTACTTTTGGCTACGTGGTGAGCATGGACGAGATACACCGAAGTATCTGTTTCCACGCGGTGTACCCCAAAAACGTTGTGTTGCTTAAACCGGCTTTAAAGGATTACTTTTTAGCGGAGCTTGCCGTCGCAGTCTGTGGCACAATCATTTAGTCTGTTCGACTGCTCACGGGAAAGGTAATATTGTGAAATTACGACGCAGAAACGAACGACTTTCTTACTTTTGCTCCGACTGACCATACTCCGTGAATATTTCCCAGATCGACAGTTGAGGATTTTTGCTGCTGGAAGTTACCTCAAAAACCCTGTTAACTCGTAATGTATTGAGCGAATCGCAAAACAGAAAGCATTGATCAAAAAAATCGCAAGCAGCTCTACTGTTGCTTTACGTTCCAGGCAAGTTGAGTTTTTACTGGAACCAAATGGAGACTGTTATTTCATCGCTGTTGTGAAAAAAAATTCTACAGTGACTCGACTGGTCGTTATTTGGTTTTCTGGCCAATGAATTTCGATGTCATATGTTATTGAATTTCTCCCATTTCCTTCATCTCCGTCCTGGAGACATCGGAAGGGAAAAGTAACCTAATGGAAACTGTGATTGGTGAAATTCATTTTTTATGGCCCATTCTTATTATGTTCTTTCTTTCTCTCTTTTCAGCATTGTCTGCGAAGTGGTGGTGCACTCAGGCTCCAGTATGTTTGAAAGAGTAGTTTGGAATTGCGATGTTGTTAGTTGTGAGATTACTTTAAGGCTCATTACTCGGACTGTTTCATATTTAGCATTCATGCTCGCTGTTTCTGAAAATGCATTTGGTTTGACAGTTTTGTTTGTGCTCCGTGTTTAATGCGTTCTGTTTTGCGATTCTCTCAATACCTTACGAGTTAACAGGGTATCTGAGGTAACTTCCAGCTGCAAAAATCCTCAACTGAGAATCTGGGAAATTTTGTTGCAGTATGGTCATTCGGAGCTAAAGTAAGGAAGTCGTTCGTTTCTGCAGTGTTTCACAATACGACCTTTCCCGTGAGCAGTCGAACAGACTAAATGATTGTGCCACAGACTGCGACGGCAAACTCCGCTAAAAAGTAATCCTTTAAAGCCGGTGTAAGCAACACGACGTTATTGGGGTACACAGCGTGGAAACAGATACTTCGGTGTATCTCGTCCATGCTCACCACATAGGGAAAATTAAACAAGTCGCGTTCCCCAGCATTTGCCCCCAACCCCTCTAGACCCATCCTATCCAGAAACTCATCCGATTACCTTTGCAATTTTCTGAGTGTAATAGCATCCTCCACTTCCTCTGGTAGCTCATTCCAAACACGCACAGCTTTCTGTGTGGGAAATGTGCCTCAGGTCCTTTGTCAATTTTAGTCCACTCACCTTAAATCTATGCTCTCGAGTTTTCAACTCACACCAACTTGCGTAAAACACGTAAATACTCAGTTTACAACTCTTCCATAAGATCATGTCGCAGCCGTTAAGCTGCAGGGAAAGTCGTCCCAGCCTATTCCACCTCGCCCTACGGATCCAAACATTGCCGACATCCTTGTCTATATTTTGTCATCAATTTCACGTGTCTTTTTTTTACGTTTTCAAGATGTCAGTTCCGCTGGACAACAACGAGCTATGGGAAACAGAAAGGTGAAACGTGGAATGGCTTCAACTTTCAGTGCTGGATGCCACTGACCCGCAGCACGTGCGCGAGCGGCTTGTTTCTGTAGTGTTGTGGTCATCACGTTCGCCTCACACGCGAAAGGTCCCCAGTTCGAAACTGGACAGGAACAGCTTTGTTATTCAACTGCAGCCTTTTACATGGACAAGAACGGAGCTTCCTTGCTTGCTTTCCCATCTGCAAACCTGCCTTCGAATTTGCTGGAACAAATCTGCTCTCGTAGTGAAATGTAATGCAATTCCATTTAATGACTGTGCAGAGCATTGTAAAGTTTTTCTGCAACCTGGTTCTGATCATATGCCATTCTGTTTGAGAGTGTAGTTACCGCTTTCTGATCCTTCCACGAAAAGCAGTACCGCATTTGCATTCCTTGAGCAGGCGGCTCAGTTCAAAGAAGCTGATGCTCTGGTGTCACAGCGCACCACGAATTCCTGAACTTGTCTGCCTGTCAAATATACCCCAAGGTCGTCTCTGAATGACCTCATTTGGAAGCTGTCTGTCCTTATTCAACGTGCGAGAATTGGCACCAGAGGTCCAGTATCATGTTTTGGAGCAGTTCGCACGTTAGTGACTCATTCAATCAGCAACAGCAATGAAAGAAATTACACTGTCAGAGGAACATTTGGACTTGTGCTTTCATAGCGTCGCTAGTATTAAGGTGCGCCCCGAGATCAAAGTCATGTTGGAACTGAAACGGAGGAATCGACAGAGAGGCGACAGAATGACATCGCTTCCATTTGGTTTTCTTTAAATCACTGACGAGCAGGAAAATGTAAACGGGGAGGGCGAGTGGAGAAGTGAGGCAGTTGCAGCTCTGGTTAAATTCCTTCTTTGTGATTCACTCAGCCACAAGAGTCGTGAAGGTGACTCAGGCGTGAGAGCTCTTCACATCGAGATCAAAAATCACTCAAGTGCAGTTAGCACCTCTTCCGGAGTGGGGGTGGGGTGAGGTAATTACCTTTTGACTTCTGTGACTATGTTGAGAAACTGCCTTTTAGATTGAGGTGAACAGAAACTGCATTTCTACAAAGCACCATGGAACTTAGCAAGATTTATTGAGTCGCTTCTCGACGATTCCCGCACAGGTTTCCAACTCAGTTGGTATCCATGTGCCTCATGTCCAGGAGTGAACATCTCTGCAGCAAATTGCACGGTTAAGGTAAAAGGCAAGGAAAGTGGCATCTCGAACTGGCTCCGAGGTGAGAGCATCCTCACAATGTGATCTGTCGTTCTCGGATTGTAATGCTACCTCTGGTTTTAGGGTGGAGAACATTCTCTGGGACTCTTATTCTGCAAAACAGACCCAGTGACTGAAACTATGCTGCACGGTATGATGTGGAACACGGCCTGTTCAGCTTTGTGCATTTTCTCTGTAGTCCGGTGTGTTTCGTGTTCCGTGTCAACGTGAAACTCGTCCTGTTTCGAGCAATGGGTGAAATCATTGAGAAAAGCAAGAATCGAAATTGAAGTAATGTCAAGCAGCTCATGTTTACTTGACCAAATCATAAGCGAACATATATTCTCACGCACTCACAGATACATTTGTAGCTGAAAAGAGTTTGAGAAGACAGACTCAGCTTACCATTGATTTTTGTCTGGATTGATGGGCTATCATTATCTTCTGCGAAAATGACATTGCAGCTGTGCGAGTCGGAGAGGGATCATGGAACCCTTTTCATGTGACTTTGCATCTGTTGTTATGCAGGAGCACAATTGGAAATGCAAGAAAATGGGCGGAGGCGGCCCGCTGGTAGTGTGGCCGAGCGGTCTAAGTCGCTGTATCCAGGTTCCTGTCTCGAAATGGTCGTGTGTTCGAATCCCACCACAGCCATTTCTGCTGATCAACTCCGACGCTGCAGCTCGTTAAAATGCTGTTTCCATCCCCATTGCACATTGATGTTGAAAACAAAAGTAAAGTGTGTTTGCTTCCCAGGGAATTAACTGTGGTGTGGGATAGTGCTAAATATTTCAAAGTGTCTCTGCGGTCATGAGCGTGTTCGGATCCCGCGCGGAAAATTGCAAGCAGTTCTGCCTTTCCAGGCAAGTTGAGGATTTACTGGAACCGAATGGAGATTGTTATTTCATCGCTGTTGTGAAACAAAGTCCTACGGTGACTTTACTCGTCGTTATTTGGCTTTCTGGCAAAAGGGAAAATCGTTCCAATGAATTTCGATGTGGTATGTTATTGAATTTCTCCCATTTCCGTCATTTCCGTCCTGGAGACATTGGAAGGGAAAGGTAACCTAATCGAGGCAGTGATTGGTGAAATTCACTTTTTATGGCCAATTCTTATTATGGTCTTTCTTTCTTTCTTTTCAGCATTGTCTGGCAAGTGGTGGTGCATTAAGGCTGCAGTGTGTTTGAAAGAGGAGTTTGGAATTGCCCTGTTGTTAGTTGTGAGATTACTTTATGACTCATGCCCTCGGACTTTCTCACATTTAGCATTCATGCATCACTGTGTCTGAAAATGCATTTGGTTTGCCAGTTTTGTTTGTGTTCCGTGTTAAATGCTTTCTGTTTTGCGTTTCTGAGGTAACTTCCAGCAGCAAAAATCCTCAACTGAGGATGTGGGGAAATTTCACAGAGTATGGTCAGTCGGAGCTAAAGTAAGGAAGTCGTTCGTTTCTGCAGTTTTTCGCAATACTACCTTTCCCGTGAGCAGTCGAACAGACTAAATGATTGTGCCACAGACTGCGACGGCAAACTCCGCTCAAAAGTAATCCTTTAAAGCCGGTGTAAGCAACACGACGTTATTGGGGTACACAGCGTGGAAACAGATACTTCGGTGTATCTCGTCCATGCTCACCACATAGGGAAAATTAAACAAGTCCCGTTCCCCAGCATTTGGCCCCAATCGGTCCAGACCCATCCTATCCAGAAACTCATCCGATTACCTTTGCAATTTTCTGAGTGTAATAGCCTCCTCCACTTCCTCTGGTAGCTCATTCCAAACACGCACAACTTTCTGCGTGGGAAATGTGCTTTGTCAATTTTAGTCCACTCACCTTAAATCTATGCTCTCGAGTTTTCAACTCACACCAACTTGGGTAAAACACGTAAATACTCAGTTTGCAATCCTTCCATAAGATCATGTCGCAGCCGTTACCCTGCAGGAAAAGTCGTCCCAGCCTATTCCACTCGCCCTACGGTCCAAACATTGACGACCTCCTTGTCTATATTTTGGCAACAATTTCACGTGTCTTTTTTTTTTTTACGTTTTCAAGATGTCAGTTACATTGGACAACAACGAGCTATGGGAAATAGAAAGGTGAAACGTGGAATGGTTTCAACTTTCAGTGCTGGATGCCACTGAGCCGCAACACGGGCGCGAGCGGCTTGTTTCTGTCGTGTAGTGGTCATCACGTTCGCCTCACACGCGAAAGATCCCCAGTTCGAAACTGGCAGTAACTGCTTTGTTCTTCAACTGCAGCCTTTTACATGGACAAGAACGGAGCTTCCTTGCTTGCTTTCCCATCTGCAAACCTGCCTTCGAATTTGCTGGAACAATTCTGCTCTCGTAGTGAAATGTAATGCAATTCCATTTAATGACTGTGCAGAGCGTTGTAAAGTTTTTCTGCAACCTGGTTCTGATCATATGCCATTCTGTTTGAGAGTGTAGTTACCGCTTTCTGATCCTTTCACGAAAAGCAGTACCGCATTTGCATTCCTTGAGCAGGCGGCTCAGTTCAAAGACAGGGAAGAAGCTGATGCTCTGGTGTCACAGCGCACCACGAATTCCTGAACTTGTTTGCCTGTGAAATATACCCCAAGGTCGTCTCTGAAAGACTTCATTTGGAAGCTGTTTGTCCTTATTCAACGTGCGAGAATTGGCACCAGAGGTCCAGTATCATGTTTTGGAGCAGTTCGCACGTTAGTGACTCATTCAATCAGCAACAACAATGAAAGAAATTACACTGTCAGAGGAACATTTGGACTTGTGCTTTCATAGCGTCGCTAGTATTAAGGTGCGCCCCGAGATCAAAGTCATGTTGGAACTGAAACGGAGGAATCGACAGAGAGGCGACAGAATGACATCGCTTCCATTTGGTTTTCTTTAAATCACTGACGAGCAGGAAAATGTAAACGGGGAGGGCGAGTGGAGAAGTAAGGCAGTTGCAGATCTGTTGAAACTCCTTCTTTGTGATTCACTCAGCAACCAGAGACGTGAAGGTGACTCAGGCGTGAGAGCTCTTCACATCGAGAACAATAAGCACTCAAGTGCAGTTAGCACCTCTTCCTGAGTGGGGTGGGGTGAGGTAATTACCTTTTGACTTCTGTGACTATGTTCAGAAACTGCCTTTTAGATTGAGGTGAACAGAGACTGCATTTCTGTGATCTGTCCTTCTCGGATTGTAATGTTACCTCCACTTTTCAGGTCGAGAATATTCTTTGGGACGTTAAATCTGCAAAACAGATGTCGTAACCGTAAGTGTGATGTGGAACACGGCCTGCTCAGCTTTGTGCATTTTCCCTGTTGTCCGGTATGTTTCATGTTCCGTGTAAACCAACCTTTATCTTTCAGTTATGGGCGAAATCATTTGTCAAGCAATAATCGCAATTCCAGTAATGTCAGGCAGCTCATGGTTTCTTTGTTGAATCATCATCGAATATTCATTCTCTCACACAGACATCACATTTGTGGCTCAAACGAACCTCAGAAGGTAGGATCAGCTCGCCATTGGTTTTTGTGTGGATTGAAGTGTTATCATTATCTGCTACAAAACTGATATTGTAGCTGGGCAGATCCCAGCAGCTGTGCGAGCAGGACAGGAATGGGGTACCTCTTTCCCTCTGACTTTGCTTCTGTTGTTTTGCAGGCGCATCATTGAAAGTGTAAGAAAATATACGACTGCGGCGGCTAGTATTGTGGCCGAGTGGTCGAAGGCGCTGCATTTTGGCTCGAATCTCTAATGAGGCGTGTGTTTGAATCCCATCATTTGTGTGCTTTGCTGGTTTTACTGCAGCGTGTTGATGTTCAGTGTTTAAATTCCAACACGACTAGCTTACTTTGCTTTTTGGAAATGTATCTCTGATGTGGGAGAGTGCACCCTCTCCAACCTGCCAGTGTCCACGCTGTCATGTTCACATTCGCCTCCCACACGAAAAACCCGGGCCTCATACGGTCCCACTACTGCTTCATATTCCTGCCAAGTTATGTTGTTCACTGTTTTTGCTGAAACCGAAAGGAGATTGATATTTCATCGCTGGTGTGAAACAAAATCCTGCAGTGACTTTACTTCTCGTTATTTGGTGTTCTGGTGAATGGGAAAATAATTCCGGTTAGTTGTGATGTCATATGGTCTTACATTTCTCTCATTTCCTTCATTTCTGTCCTGGAGACGTGGGCAGCAGGCACTGTCGCATTGTTGATCGGATGGGCTAACTAATCTAAACGAGACTGTGTTTGGGAATATTCACTTTTCATGGCCCATTCATATTCGGTTATTTGTTTTCCCTCATTTCGGGGGTTTTCGGGAGGTGACGGTGCACTAAGATTCCAATATATGTTGGGAGTTAAATATGCTCTGCTGAAGGATCTGGGCGTCATTTATGGCTGATTGCCCTCGGACTGCCCCAGAACAGCATTAACGCTTCGAAATCTCTGAAAGTGCATTTTAAACAATTTCTCAGCATTTAGCCCCTATCCCACTAAACCCTTCCTATGCAGAAATTCACCCAATTGCCTTTGAAATCTTCTGAGTGTACTAACCTCCTCCACTTCATCTGGTAGCTGATTCCATTCACGCACAGCCTTCTGTGTGGGAAAGGTGCCTCAAATCCTTTTTATATTTTACCTATTTCACCTTAAACCTATGCTCTCCAGTTTTCAACTCACCGTACATTGCCGAAAGCAAAAACTTAAGTATTCCGTTGACAAACCTTCCTTAAGGTCATGCCTGACGATGAAAGGAAAGTTGTCCCAGCATTTTCAGACTAGCCCTACATTCCAAACTGTGCGCCCCTGACAATTATACTTTGTGAGCAATTTCACGTGATTTTCTTAATTTTTCAATGATGCCAGTTACGCTGGAGAACAACCAGCTCCTGGAAACATAAAGATGAAGCGTTGAACGGCTGTAAATTTTAGCACTGGACAACTCTGAAGACCAGCTACTTGCGCAGATGCTTTCTGTCGTGTAGTGGGTGCTGGAGTCACCTCATACACATAAACGCCCCGTGTCAGAACCCGGCACGAATAGCCTTATTCCCGATGGCAGCCTTTCAGACTGACATGAGCAGAGCTTTCTAACTTGCTGTTCATATCAGCAAACGTGACTGAATTTTCTCGCTCATACATGCTCGAGTGGTGAAAAATAATGCAATCCTGTTTCATTACTGGGTGAAAAATTGTTTCGGTTTTCTCCAACCTGGTTCTGAATATGCACAGATGTGTACAACACTGATGACCATTCTATTTCAGAGTTGACTTACCGTGCTCTGATACTTCCACTAAAAGCAGTACCACATTCACTTTCCTTGGGCAGACGGCCCGGTTCAAAGCCAAGGAGCTAAGGTTCCCCGCAAAATTCCTCAGCTCAGGACCTGGGCATGTTTCATGGGGAATGGTCAGTGGAGGCAACATTATGGAAGTCCTCGGTTCTGCAGTGTTGCTAAACGCTAAATTGAAGCGCGATTGGATTTTAGTATTCTGAGACATAATTTAAACTGATTGGTAAAATAGGAATTGTTTCCTAATTAGAAACCAACTCAGATTTGTTTCACAGCCAAATGTTACATATTTCCAATTTTCCAGTGCACGCTGAGACTGCTAGCTGGTCATCACAGGTATTTGAAACTTTATTGCTGGAACAGCACAGCAGGTCAGGCAGCATCCAGGGAACAGGAGATTCGACGTTTCGGGCACAGGCCCTTCTTCAGGAAACCTTCCTGAAGAAGGGCCTGTGCCCGAAACGTCGAATCTCCTGTTCCCTGGATGCTGCCTGACCTGCTGTGCTGTTCCAGCAATAAAGTTTCAACTTTGATCTCCAGCATCTGCAGACCTCACTTTCTCATCACAGGTATTTGTCAGCTGTCAGTTCTGAACAGCATTCACTCTCATTTAAAGGTGGAGAGCACACCTTCAACGCCATAACGCTGTTCTCATCACAAAATCCTGCAGCTTAGAAGCTGTCTTGGGGACAGGGGTTGGATTGCAGCCGTAACCGTATTAAATGTAAAATTTTCACACGGGAAGCGCCGTTCATGAGGGGGGAGTTTCTGTAAGCTGTGTCCCAGGGCTGTGCAGGGAGCTGCAGGGGCCACCTTTTGTTGACAGCGGGGGGACTGGAGAAAGCAGTGTTTGTCCTTATCGTACTCCGTGTGGGGTCAGGAAACACAGAATCATCAATGGTTTGGGTTGCAATTCAATCTTGCCATGGATTTTCCGGTTTAAATGGAGGTAGGGTGGTATTCCCATAGTCTGATCTGGAACAACCAAAGCTCCATACTTGGATGGTCTCAAACTACCAACCTTTATCTTGCAGCCCGCTGCTGCCCATTTGAGCCACACAGCCTGCCACCAACCAGGCATGCCGATTTCTCTAAAGCAGGAAGGTTAGCGGGGATCTGAACGGCGGTGAACAGCTGGAGCTCTCACTGTCTTCAGAGTCTGTCACCAATTTTCTGCTTTCATCACCGAGAGTGTCAGAGCGTTTGAGGGGTCTGCAAACACCCAGAGGAAAAGGAACAATCTCAAACTGGAAATTACCCAGGCCCATCGATGTGACTACGTGAGGTACGTCACTTGTGGTTCTGGTACTGGGATAATTCAAACCCATGGTTTGACCGAAACTGGAGATTAAATATAGCGCTTCACGATGCTCAGCTCAACTACCTATCATTAAGATACAATGGGTATAGAATCCCTTCCGCATAACCACTTCATCAAATCCACCCTGTCAATCAGTCCAAAATCTTAACGTTTGTATCTCATCGTCCATTTCCTTCAGTTGATAGGAATAATCAGTTTTCATCTACATTATCTACACAGATCATAAACCCATAAGCTCTGTCAAAACTCCCTTCAACTCTCCAATTCACTACTGTGGTTGATCTGTTCCTCTCAGGGACACTGCCACCCTTCCCAATTTGCGAGGGATCTGCCCCCTCTCAGGTGCCCTGCCATTCTTCCCAATGTGTGGGTGATCGTTCCCCCTCAGGGACATGGACAACCTTCCCAATGTGGGTGATCTGCTCCCTCTCATGGACCCTTCCATCCTTCCCAATGTGTGGGTGATCTGTCCCTTGTCATGGACCCTGCCATTCTTCCCAATGTGTGGGTGATCTGCCCTCGCTCATGGACCCTGTCATCCTTCCCAATGTGTGGGTGATCTGCCCTCTCTCATGGACCCTGCAATCCTTCCCAATGTGTGGGTGATCTGCCCTCTCTCATGGACCCTGCCAGCATTCCCAATATGTTGGTGATCTGCCCCCTCTCAGGGACCCTGCCATCCTTCTCAATGTGTGGGTGATCTGCCCCCCTCAGGCACCCTGCCATCCTTCCCAATATGTGGGTGATCTGTCCCTCTCTCAGTGACCCTGCTATCTTTCCCATTGTGAAGGTGATCTGTCCCTCTCTCAGTGACCCTGCCATCTTTCCCATTGTGAGGATGATCTGCCCACTCCCAGAGACCCTGTCATCCATTCCAATGTATGGGTGATCTGTCCCCCTCTTAGTGTCACTGCCATCCTTCCTATTGTTTGGGTGATCTGCCCTCTCTCAGGGACCCTGCCATTATTCCCAATGTGTTGGTGATCTGCCCTCTCTCAGGGACCCTGCCATCCTTCCCAATGTGTGGGTGATCTGCCCCCTCTCAGAGACCTTGCAATCCTTCCCAATGTGTGGGTGATCTGCCACATCTCAGGGACACTGCCATCCTTCCCAATGTGTGGGTGATTGCCTCCTCTCAGAGACCCTGCAATCCTTCCCAATGTGTGGGTGATCTGCCACATCTCAGAGACCCTGCCATTCTTCCCAATGTGTGGGTGATCTGACCCCTCTCAGGGACACTGCCGTCCTTCTCATTGTGTGGGTCTTCTGCCCACTCCCAGGAACCCTGCCATCCTTTCCAATGCATGGATGTTCTCTCCCCTCTCAGTGACCCTGCCATCCTGCCCATTGTGTGGGTGATCTGCTCACTCTCAGTGACCCTGCCATCCTACCCATTGTGTGGGTGATCTGCCCTCTCTCAGGGACCCTGCCATCCTTCACAAAGTGTGGGTGATCTGCCCTTCTCAGCGACACTGCCATCCTTCCCAGGATGTGGTTGATCTGTCCCTCTCTGGGACACTGCCATCCATCCGACTTAGTGTGTTATCTGATCCCCCACAGGGACCCTGCCATCCTTCCCAATGTGTGGGTGATCTGTTCCCTTCTCAGGGACCCTGCCATCCTTCCCATTGTGTGGGTGATCTGCCACATCTCAGAGACCCTGCCATTCTTCCCAATGTGTGGGTGATCTGACCCCTCTCAGGGACACTGCCGTCCTTCTCATTGTGTGGGTCTTCTGCCCACTCCCAGGAACCCTGCCATCCTTTCCAATGCATGGATGTTCTCTCCCCTCTCAGTGACCCTGCCATCCTGCCCATTGTGTGGGTGATCTGCTCACTCTCAGTGACCCTGCCATCCTACCCATTGTGTGGGTGATCTGCCCTCTCTCAGGGACCCTGCCATCCTTCACAAAGTGTGGGTGATCTGCCCTTCTCAGCGACACTGCCATCCTTCCCAGGATGTGGTTGATCTGTCCCTCTCTGGGACACTGCCATCCATCTGACTTAGTGTGTTATCTGATCCCCCACAGGGACCCTGCCATCCTTCCCAATGTGTGGGTGATCTGTTCCCTTCTCAGGGACCCTGCCATCCTTCCCATTGTGTGGGTGATCTGCCCCTCTCAGGTAAACTGCCATCCTTCCAAATCTTTGGGTGACCTGCCCCCTCTCAGGGACACAGGCATCCTTCCAATTGTGTGGGTGATTTGCCCTCTCTCAGGGATCCTGCCATCCTTCCCAATGAATTAGTGAATTGCCCCCTCTCAGGGACACTGCCATCTTTCCCAATGTGTGGGTGGTCTCTCCCGCTCAGGGGCACTGCCATCATTCTCAATATGTGGGTGATCTGCCCCCTCTCAGGGAACCTGCCAACCTTACCAATGTGTGGCTGATCTGCCCCTCTCAGAGATACTGCCAAACTTCCCAATGTGTGGGCGATCTGTCCCTCTCACGGACCCTGCCATCGTTCCCAATGTGTGGGTAAGCTGCCCCCTCTCAGGTACACTGCCATCTTTCCAAAGTGTGGGTGATCTCCACCCTCTCAGGGACACTGACATCCTTCCCAATGTATGGGTGATCTGCACCCTCTCAGGGACTCTGCCATCATTCCCAATGTATGGGTGATCTGCCCCCTCTCAGTGACCCTGCCATTCTTCCCATTGTGTGGGTGATTGGACCCCTTCCATGGACCCTGCCATCCGTCCCAATGTGTGGGTGATCTGTCTCCTCTCAGGGACACCGCCATCCTTCACAATGTGTGGTTGATTTGCCCCCTCTCATTCCTGAAGAAGGGCTTATGCCCGAAACGTCGATTCTCCTGTTCCCTGGATGCTGCCTGACCTGCTGCGCCTTTCCAGCAACACATTTTCAGCTCTGATCGCCAGCATCTGCAGTCCTCACTTTCTCCCCTCTCAGTGACCCTGCCATCCTTTATAATGCATGGGTGATCTGTACCCTCTCAGGGAACCTGTCAACCTTCCCAATGTGCGGGTGATCTGCCCTCTCTCAGGGACACTGCCATCCTTCCGAATATGTGGGTGATCTGCCCCCTCTCATGGACACTGCTCTCCTCCCCAATGTGTGGGTGATTGGCCCCTTCTCATGGACCCTGCCATCCTTTCCAATGCATGGGTGATCAGACCCCTCTCAGTAATCCTGCCATCCTTCCCATTATGTGGATCATCAGCCCCCTCTCAGTGACCCTGCCATCCTTCCCAATCTTTGGGTGAACTGTCCCCTATCAAGAACCCTGCCATCCTTCCCAATGTGTGAGTGATCTGTCCCTCTCAGGGACACTGCTATCCTTCCCAATGTGTGCATGATCGGCCCCCATCTCAGTTACACTGCCTTCCTTCACAATGTCTGGATGATCTGCTCCCTCTCATGGATCCTGCCATTCTTTCCAATGAGTGGATAATCTGCCCCCTATTAGGCACCCTGCCATCCTTCCAAATGTATGGGTGTTCTGCCCCCTCTCAGGGAACCTGCCATCCTTCCCAATGTGTGTGTAATCAGCCCCTCTCAGGGACACTGCCATCCTTTCTAATGTATGAGTGATCTGTCTCCCTCGCAGTGACCCTGCCATCTTTTCCAATGTCAGGGTGATCTGTCTCCCTCTCAGGGACACTGCCATCCTTCCCAATGTGTGGGTGATCTGCGACCTCTCAGGTACCCTGCCATCCTTTCTAATGTGTGGTTGATCCACAACCTCAGACTATTTTTCGGGATATGGAGATTGTTGGTTTTCGGTGGTTCATGATTAAAATTACTGACGATATGCAGTTGGCAATTTATCATAATTTCCAAAGAATTTATCGAGTTTAAGAATGAATCATTTAACTAATTAAGAAATGAATGATATATGAAGAAAGTATCCCATTGTGACAGTTTGAAATGGTTCACTGATACAGAAGACAAACTGGCTGTTGGCGAATAATGGGGCAGTCTCGTTATGGTTGTAGGTCAGCCTCCTGCTCTCCAATCTATTTCTATATGCTATTCAAATATATATACCATATCCAGGACTGAACCCTGAAATACTCTGCTTCTCAGGCCGGTTTGTTACTGTGTCAATCAATTATTTGAACCCTCTTGTCTCATGGCTATGTGACATAGAATCTGGATAGTTAACTACTGGTGTAAGAGCTGATCAACAAAACTGCATGCTCACCATACATAGCAACAAACTTTTATTAACCTGCACCTATCGAGACCAGGAGTGTGCCATTTGATTAACTGCTCCAGGTAATCATGTGCTCCATAATCAGTGTAAAAACACACACACAATATTTAAACATAATGAAGCAGGTATACTGTTATACCTTATTAACAGTATAAGTTGCTTAAACAATAATGCAACTTTGCCTGAAATAAAACTTTGCTGTCCCAGTAAAATTGTGTGGTTAAGGAACTCCAACTGACAGTAGTTTGCAAATAGTGAAATTCGCATGTAATATAATTCTGGAGTTTAAAAAAGGTTCGCCTCATGGTATCCTGTCAATTGGTTTGAATTCCCATTTGGTTCACTCATACCCTTTCATGAAGGGAAGCTGTAATCTTCACCTGGTCAGGCCGACATGTGAATACTGATACATAACAATATGTTTGATTATTCAATATCCTCTGGATAGTTTGAATGGTTGATAAATGCTGCCCCTGGAAGGGATGCGATGATCCTGTGAACAAACAAAATCAAAAGTCCAGTCATTGTCATTCCGTGGGAACTCGCTGGTAATTAATTCACCTGAATGACAGTGCATTTCTTCCCACATTCAGAGCAGGGGAACAGTCTCTCACCAATGTGGACCTACTGGTGTGTCAGCAGGTGGGAGGTCTGAATGAATTCCTTGTCACACACAGAGCAGGGGAACAGTCCCTCCCCAGTGTGGGCTCACTGGTGTGTCAGCAGGTGGGAGGTCTGAATGAATTCTTTGTCACACACAAAGCAGCAGAACGGAGTGAAGACACTGCTGAGCCAGGAGGTGAGAGGACTTTCTGAATGGTTTCCCTCACTTCGATCAGGTGAACGTTTCTCCCTGATCTGACTGTACCAATGTGTTTACAGATTGGATGGGTAATTGAAAGCCTTCACACAGTCTCCCCGCCATATCTACAGTTTCTTGTCCATGTAACATTGGTTTAGTTTCAAAAAGGCACATGTTAACGTGAAGCCCAGACCACACAGAATAAGTAGTTTCTCCTCACTCTAAATGTTCTAAAAGCTAGCACTATTTATTTTATATTAAATGGAGTATCTCTCTTTGATCTTGGGGTGATGTTTGATCTGTGTCTTAACTGCATGTCCACATTTTATAAAACACTTTAGAATTGACATTTTTTTTTCAATGTTTGAGATGAAGAATAAACTGAAAGGCAGCTTGTGAAATCAGGGGAATTAATGTAGTAATTGGTGGGTTTGTCAGTAAGGAATAGTGACCATAAAACCTATCAGATTGTTGTTTAATTACCAAAGGATTCACTCAAGTTCATCAGGGATGGGAACCTGTCACCCAGACAGCACCCTCACCAATGTGAAAGGTGAGAGCACTGGGCTGGGGCTGAGAACAGTCCATTGGCTTTTTATACAGTCAATGGGAGAGCTTACAGCCTCTGTATAGCGACCTGAAGGGGCTTCTTCTTCGCTGTTTTCTATACTTAATTTTTAATCCAATCAATTTAAAATAAACCAAAATTTTAAATAAACCGAAATCAGCAACAATGTCCAAAACAACGGACTTGGGAAGCTGTCTAATTTAATCAGAATGTGTTTCTCCGTGTCTGTTGGACACCCTGTGTCCTAAGGGTCCAATAGTTCTGGAAGGTATCAAGTCCACTGCTTGTCCCCGCACACTTCATCTCGCTGGATAACCAGGTATCAAGTGCACTGCTTGTCCCCGCACACTTTATCTCGCTGGATAACCAGGCACAGACAAATGGACAGAGAAGAAGCAAATCCTGCCAGGAAAATGTAGGGAAGGCCACAATTGGGTGAGGTATGACTTTGATGAATGGCAGAGTGGACTTGATGGGCCACGTAGTCTCTCATATTCTCCTCTAACAATTGTTCAGACAGTAACCCGCCTCTCTCACGCTGTGCATTCTGGTTCTACAGATTAGTTTTAACCAAGTGAAGACCCTTCAACATCCCTGTGGCTTCCACCGTGCACAGCTCAGGATCAGGAACATGGAACTGATACGTCACTGAATGTTGGGAAGCTGACCATTAAGGGAACTGCACAGAGGCTAGAACCTGTCACAGTGAATATGTACATTGTCCATGGACTATTCCTGACTGCAAACATAACCTGCAGCCCAGATGGAAGGGAAGCTGTTAAAAAGGAATCATAATCCAACTGTTCACATTTGTGAAAGAATCAAGAATGGTGAGGCACCGATGCAAGGTAATTGGCAACGATGCACATGCGATATTTAGACAAACATTTTCATTCTGCAAAAGGTTGATATTAGGAATCCACTGTTAATGGACCCAGGTACAATGAAGTGAACATTAGATTCCCTACAGTGTGGAAACAGGCCCTTCGGCCCAACAAGTCCACTCTGACCCTCCGAAGAACAACCTACCCAGACCCATTCCCCTACCACCTAACACCACGGGCAACTTAGCATGGCCAATTCGCCGAACCTGCACATGTTTGGACAGTGAGAGGAAACCTTCGGAGAGATGGGGAGAATGTGCAAACTCCACACAGACAGTTGCTCAAGGTGGGAATTGAACCCGGATGGTAGGCTCTGTGAGGTAGCAGTGCTAACCCCTCTGCCACCATGCCTCCCTTCAACATCGGAAGAGGAAGAATGGGGAAAAGATAGAAGAAAAGCATGAGGGAAGAGGATTCTTTGGGGAGCTGATGAGCCAAATCGCCTCCTTTTACCCTATAAAAGTTCTGTGGTCACTTAATTCTGAGCCAAATAAGGGAAAATCAGAGCAGGTGAAGGGAAGTTTGGTAAAGAGGGCAAATTGAAGGTGTGTCTCAGTGAGTAAAAGTGAATGACAGACGGTTGAGGTTTGGGAATAGAATTCCAAATCTCATGAATTTGCATGGCCCCCAACATTACAGCAGTTAACAATGGGAATGCTCAAGAGAGTGAAACTGGATGAGCTCTGAAATACACAGCACTGATGCAGCTGAAGGGGACGCTGGTTAAAGATGCCACAGTTAGTATTTATTTCATTCCAGACACACCAGCCAGGGAGCACATCCTTCCTGTATCGATCCTATTGAGCTCTTTAAAAATTGTATTCATTTCAAGTGTTTCATGTTTCGATACGCTCAAGAAGACAGCTTCATTCTCCTCAATCTCTCCTGAGAGGGCAATGCTGCTATTCGAAATCAATTCACTGGTGGATGTTACTGGCTGCTTCATGGATTGGAAGTGGCTACCGAGACTGTCAATTTACTGTATGCTGCATTGCCAGGTTGCCAGCCATGTCAAGTGTTTTCAAAGAAATAAAAACACATTTGGGAAATGAATGTCAGTTGAGGGGCACCCTCTTTCGATAGTTGTTGGAACTGAATTCCCTGGGTATTAACCAAGTGGTCAAAGAATTATAACTGTCATAGAAGCTGGTATCATGGGTCAAGAAGTGTAAGTAATGGAGGAGGTGTCAGTTCTGCTGGTTAAGTGCACAAAGTTGTTTAAAATGTTGCTGACTTACTTTCAGCATCATGATGACAGTAGGACACATAACTGAGGTCATTGCATTGTTCAAGTTTTCCACGTTCAGAGAACTAAAGGGAAAGCTGGAGCTGGGCGTTGTGGGATGAGCTCGGAGTCAGAGGGACAAAAAAACAAAAGTTGCGATTGATAAAAAAAAACTTAGTCCCACTCAGACTCTGTCCTGCAGTTTTGTCTTTGCTTCACCAAAGCCTGGGAAATTCACTTCCTCTCAGTGATCCAGCCTCTTTTCCAGCTTCTCCCCATTCCCTTGGAGACACGAAAGCATAGCTACAGCTTTAAATTGCTCATTTGAGCAACTGAAGCATGTGCAGAGGCTGACTGTTTAAAGAAACACTGTCCTTCACTGCTGTTCTCATTTAAAGGGATAGAAACAATGTGTGAGACAGACTGATGTCAACCTTCAGAGCAGAGAAATCAGATCCTGATCAGAAACGAATAATAGAGTAAATTACGAACTGTTCTCAATTCCTCCTGCAATATTATTGCAATAAGGACAGAGATAAACTTGTTTTACAGCCAAAGGATTCACGGATGGGAAATTCACACTTGAAAGCGATATGAGAGCCACCCATTTCCACAGGTCCTGATCATTTTGGGTAATATGGAAGGGAAAGCAGCATTCCCAGCCCAGAGAAACCATTCCCATGTTGTGCGCATGGTTGAGGATTTAACTGGTCATGTGATCTGGGAAGACACCATGATTACAGGACCAGCGTGAGGCTGTGTAAATGTCGGGAAGGAGGGAAGGAATTCACCTACCCTTCCCACTGGGATACTCACCAACACAGTCACACTGCGGAGAGGCCGCTCACCTGCCTCACGTATGGGAAAGGGTTTACTCGATCTTGCAATCTGCTGAGGCACCAGAGAGGGCATAGAGGATTGAGACCTTTCACCTGCTCCATGTATGATAAAGGATTCATTCAAATCTCTCATCTGCAAAGATATCAGTGCATTCCCACTGGGGATAGGCCATTCACCTGTTCAGTGCGTGTGAAACGATTTACTCAATCCTCTGACCAGCTGAAACACCAGAGAACTCACTCTGTGGAAAAGGTCATTCACTTGCTCCCAGTGTGGGATCAGACACACTCAAATGCCGCAGCTGCTGAGACCCCAGTGAGCCCATACAGGGGGAGAGGCCATTCAGATGCTCAGTGTGTGAGACGGGATTGAGTAATTCGTCTCTCCCCCGAGAAACCACTGAGCCCACACATGGTGGAGGCCATTCAGATGCTCATAGTGTGAGAGGGATTCAGTGATGCATCCTGCCTCCTGAGACCTCAGTAAGATCACACAGAGGAGAGACCATTCAGATGCTCAGTGTGTGAGAAGGGATTCAGTGATTTATCCTTCCCCCCTGAGACCCCAGCGAGGCCACACAGGGAAGAGGCCATTCAAACGCTCAATGTGCAAGAAGGGATTCAGTGATTCATCCGGCCTGCTGAGACCACACTAGTTAGAAGCTGTTTACCTCTCTGTGTGATAAGGGACTTGCTGCATCTTCACCAGAACTGAGAGACCAGTAAGTGCACACATGGAAGTGGTCATCCCCCTTCTCCATGTGGGGTAGAGTTCACACATCACTGCAGGACTCTGATTCTGCAGTTACTGTTCATCAGAGTCAGGACTGGACCTTGTACATGATGACACTGTTGGAGTATTGATGTGTGGCTGTTAATAACATTAACTGGGCTGGAATTGACTGAATTCATATTGCCACTTTCTGAAGCTCGGGATGTCTCTCTGGGCATAAGTCAACACAAACAGCAATGTGATAATGAGCAGGTATCATCTGTTTTGATTTAAATTGTGACTGTAGCACTGCTGCTTCACAGGACGAGGTATAAGGTTGGAGTCCAGCCTTGGCCAACGGCCTGTGTGGAGTTCCCACATTCTCCCCATGACAATGTGGGTCCCCTCCAGGTGATCTGGTTTCCTCCCACAGTCCAAAAATGTGAAGTTCAGGTGGATCGGTTGTGCTAAATTGTCCACAGGATCCACGAATGTGCAGACAAGGTGAATCAGCCATGGGAAATTCAGTGTTACAGGGATGGAGTGCTCTGGGCATGATGTTCTTCAGATGGTCGGTGGGGTTTGACGGGCCAATGCTCTCCTTCCACACTGTCGGGATTCTATTCTACGATTGAGGATAAATGCTACACAGCAGGGTGTCCTTGGAGAAGGAGCATGTGGTGTGTGTCAATGCTCTCGATGCCTTTAGATAGAGGTGGGCACCGCAGGGGATACAGTGCTTTATCTCCACCGCTGCCCCATCCCCTCAACTTTACTTTGATACAGTCCCTTCCCATTCTGTAATGGTTTGCTTGGCCCGTAATGGGCTTTGTTTGGAAATATTCAATTGGTTTACAAATGGTTTACTGCCGGTGATTATATATTAACAAAAGCCGGTGTAATGATGATGTTGATGGTGGGAAGGTTGCTCCGCCGTATGTGATAACACTTCTGTGTAGGGGTAAAAAGAACGCTTAACAGCACACAGAACGCGAATTGAAAAGCAGGTAAAGCAAACCAAAGGTTTAGAAAGGGAGGGAATGTTTCTCTGGAGTGTGAGTAACTGGGTAGTGGTGGTGTACGGGAGATTTTGTTCTAAAGGGCATTTGAAATTTTAAAACTTTTATATTTAGATATTCCGTGTCTTTTCTTTTAGATTTGTTTATTGTGGAATAAACGTTTACATTTAAAGCAAAACAATGTCACAAACCTTGTGTGAAAGACCTAAATGTTAAATAAAATCCATCAAACCATCCCTCACTGAAAACTGATGTGGAAGTGCAATCGCCTGGAGAATCCCTGCCTTGCCTACTTCTTCCTACCCGGGCTCCATGGTTACGTACATACCTCGGAGATAGCAGCAGGAGGAGGCCTTTCGATCCTGCTCCACCATTCAATGGGAAGCAGCTGACCATCCAGCTCAGTCTCCTGTTCCTGCTGTGTTCCAATCCCCTTTGATGACTTTATCTCGAATAACTATATCTAAGCCCTCCTTTGGCTTCACTGCCTTTTGTTCCAATGACGTTGCTGTGTTACTATGTGGGTGTAGGCGGGGGTAATGTGATGGTGCTCTTCCTGGAGGATGCACTCAACCTCCCTCTTCATCCTGCAGTAACATCAATTGGGTTTCAGCAACTAGAGATAGAACCCATTTCCAAGATATGGGCATCACTGATTCAGCCAGCATTTATTCTCCATTTCTCGTTACCCTTGAGAAGATGGTAGTAGGCTGCTGTCTTGTACCATTCACAGTCCATTTGGCGCAGATAGATCGATAATGCTGGCAGGGAGAGTGTTGCAGGATTTTGGCCGAGTGATTCTCCATCTTTGGTTCTTCAAATTCTGGTTAACTTTATGATGATCGGCACATGATGTTGAGATTTCAGTCTGCAAATCTTCACCATCTAGCACCCTGTATAAAGGAATATGTACAGATTAGAAATTCAGAGCAGACAATTCTCGTTTCTCTGGAATATTTTTCCTCTTTCTTCCCCCAAAGCTGTAACCCTCCAGCCCACTTACTCTCTCCCACCATTCTGACTCTACTACCCCCGAAATGTACACCCTCCCCATTCTCACGGGAGTTGCTGATAAACCACCACTTCCCGTCCCTGGTTAGACTCTGCACCCTTTCTGGGTTCACTTCCTTTCCCTTCAGTTGCTGCAAGTCAATAATGTAACAGCAGAATGAAACAAAAGGAAACAGAAAGGGAGGTGGCAGATCCTGGACAGAAGAGGAACCTTCAGTCTGGGAGAATGGGTCAGATCCTTCTTTGTTTCCCATAGTTGATTCCCATTATTACAATGAATTGTGGATGGAGAATGGCCCTCCATGGGTGTGGTGACAATTTGACCCCCCAACTTTTCAATACTATAAGCAGATGCATTCTTCCTCCAGCCAATCACACAGTGTGAAATACTTTCCGCAAAGCATACTTACCCAAAACACATGCTCCAAAACCCGCCAACATTCTATACATGTACAGTGACGGGTTTCCCCACTGTGGTTCCTGCTTCATGGATTGTGGGAGTTGTAGTCCCCATGAAGCCATTGGAGCCATTTCTCTGGAACGAAAATGAAAAGTGTGGACTGGAGGGTGTTGTGTATAGGATCCCCATTCAGACACACAGAACATATGGACTGTCACTGGGTTTTACTGAGACATCTGCTTCCACTACCTGATTTTCTGATGTAAGGAATATAGATTCAGCCAACTGGGGCATGGGGAGGTTAATAGGAGGAGATGATTTTAATCAGAGGTGGCTCAATGGTTAGCATTGCTGACTCACAGCGTCAGGGACCTGGATTTGATTCCAACCTTAGGCGACTGTGTGGAGTTTACACGTTCTCCCCGTGTCTGTGCGAGTTTCCTCTGGGTGCTCCAGTTTCATTTCTCAGTCCAAAGATGTGCAGGTTAAGTGGATTGGCTATGCTAAATTCCCACAGTGTCCATGCCTGTGCAGGTTAAGCTATTTACCATGGGAAATACAGGGAACGGGTGAGTCTGAATGGGATGCTCATTATCGGGTTGGTGTGGACTCCATGGACGAATACCCTGTCTTTGCACTGTAGGGAATCTATTCTATTCTCATGAAGAAGAATGTACTTATCTCAATGTGCTGTGAACCCATGGAATTCCTTATTCAAAATGCGGTGGATGCCAGGACAATGAGCAAATTTACTGAAGAGATACAGATGTTGAATTTGCAATGAGTTCAAGGGTGAGAGAGAGAGCAGGCAGGAAAATCCAGCTGAGACCGAGGTGAGCTCAATCATCACCGTATTAAATGGTGGAGCTGGTTCGAAGGGCTACATTGCCTCTCCTGTGCCCAGGGCTTATCTTCTTACGGTAATAACTGGAAAGCTAAATCCAAAACTCACCACCTTCACCAAAGGAGATTTTTGGAAAAAGCAGGATAGTCAGGTGGCTTAGCGTTCCAAACTTAGATAGTGAGGAAGTATGTATGAGATAATGATTTTGCAATTTTAAACTGAGGTGAGTTAAAAATCATACAACGACAGGTTATAGTCCAACAGGTTTAATTGGATCATGATAAAGGAGCGACACTCCGAAAGCGAGTGTGCTTCCAATTAAACCTGTTGGACTATATCTGGCGTTGTGTGATTTTTAAAATTTTGTTCACCCCAGTCCAACACCGGCACTCCAAATCATGTAAACTGAGGGGAGACAGTGATTTATGGTTTTAGACTGTGCAGTACATTCACACCGTCCAGAATACTCTGTTGTAAATATCTATCCTATAATTTATCACAGAGCGAAGGTCTCTGACAATGAAAACCAAAACACCCAGGTAACATCGCCTCATCTCGCAATCTGATAAAAGACTTGTGATAAGTATGGTTGAATTTAGAATATAGAAGGAAAGCAGGAAGATTAAATCCAATCCCAAGATCCTGTGCTTAAACAAAGGAGACCTACAATAGGATGAGGCAGGAGTTGGCTAATGTAGACTGGAAGCAAAGACTTTAGGGTGGGACAATTGACAGACAGTGCAGGAATATCAAATAATTTTTCAAACTGCTCAGCAAAAGTATATATCAGTGAAAAGGGAGGACTGTAGGAAAAGGAGTAATCTGCCATGGGTGTCTAAGGAAATAAGGGAGTCAAATTGAAATAGAAAGCATACAAATTGGCAAAGACCAAGGAGAGACTAAGAGATTAGAAAAACTTTAAAGATCCACAGAAAGCTAGATGGGATCGAGTAGCTATCCCCAGGGCCAGAATAGCAGTTTACACTGCTAGAGGGGAACCTATTATATGGGGAACATATGGCCTCTAATTGTTGAAGCATTTAATTGTTACCATAGAGATAATCCTCATCAAGTTAAAACTCACAGCACACTACAAAAGCTTATACTCCAACAGGTTTATTTGGAAGTTCAACTTGGTGATGTGTGGTTTTTAACTTTGCCCACCCCCCTCTAACACCGGCTCTTCCACATCAGAATCCTGACAGGCAGCCCCACTGAAACTGAAGCGCCTGTCAGATACGTGACTGAGCCGCAGGGGTGTGGGGGAGGGCTATGTGATTTAAGCACAAAGTGTTGAGCTGAACTCGACTTTTTAACTGCCATTGCCATGGAGATAATTTTGAGAGACAGCGTCCACTCAAAACCACAAACCACAAAGGTATAAGAATGGGAGCGGCACATCGGACAGGCGGGCGTTACCTGATGCTGCCTGGAGGTGTTCTGTATGTACACTATCCAGGGAACTGCCATGTCTCATCAATAAAGACTCAAAGACGACCTCTCAGATTTCTGTGCCGAGTTATTCCTATCCAGCGGGGTTCAGGAATATGCGTACACAACAGTCAGTTTTCAGAGTGGAGGATACAAAGAAATGCCAGTAATTGATAAGGAGGCTGAGGAAGGTGAGGACCAAGAAACAATCATTATCACGAGAGAGCTGGGCAAGCTAATGGAGCTAAAGGTAGACAAGTCTCTTTGCCCTGATGGAATACATCCCAGGGTGCTACCAGAGATAGCGGGAGAAATAGTAAATATACTTGGAGTCAGAGTCCTACAGCAGAGACAGGCCCTTTGGCCCAAACTGGCCCATGCCGGCCAGAATGTCCATCTATGCTAAGCCCATTTCCCTGCACTTGGCTCATCTGCTTCTGACCCTTTGCTATCCATGTATTTGTCCAAATGTCTTTTACATGTTATTAATGTACCCACCTCAACCACTTCCACTGGCAGCTCAGTACATATACATACCACCCTCTGTGTAAAACAGTTGCCCCTCAGGTTCCCTTTCATAATTTCTCCACTAACCGTAAACTGATGCCCTCCAGTCCTTGATTCCCTAGGAAAGAGACTGAGTGCATTCACCTTACCAAGGCCTCTCATGGTCTTATAGACTTCCAGAAAACATCCCCCCTCTGTTTCCACTGCTCTAAACAAAAAACAATCTTCGCTTGTCCAACCTCTCCCTATAACTCAGACCCCTGAGACCTGGCATCATCCTTGTAAATTTCTCCTGCACCTTTTTACAGTTTAATAACTGAAACCTACACTACATTCATTGCATTTCCAGTGTTTCCCCATGGCATTGGAACTGACATGACAACGCCAATGGATTACAAACCATGATCGAGAATTAACTCATTTACAACAATTCTGTTTTCATAGCATTTTCCGTGCTACAGGCACCCTTGTGTCTTTCTGTTTGCATGATTAATTTAAAACTTGTCCTCATGCAAAACAAATCTGTAGCTTAATTAATCCTGGGAAATGTGCCATGTTTTTTCAGACTTTTAAAAGCAAATGAACTCTCTCTCCACAGTCACCACGCTAACGTGGACTTGGCTGTGTCTCGGTAATTTTTTCCAGTCACACTGACATTTGAAATATTCGCCCATGGACAGAATACGCACCTTTCCTTCCACATGAAAAGGCCAATGATATTCAGATCTGCACGGATCAAGTAACCATCAAAAATGAACCGGAAGTTCAATTTGAATTTCTCATCCACAAATCCGCCCTTTCAGTACCCTACAATAGAGAAAACAGGTCACCACTGTTAACACAGGATGGAAATTCAGAAGACAATTATAGTATTAAATCGTACTTTCTTTGTTTCCCCCAAAGCTTTAAATCTCAGTCTCACAATTGCTGTCTTCTGTGAACTGAAATCCAAACCAATCTCCTCACTCCTTCCCTCCACACCCAGTTCTAACACTCTCTCCTCTCTTTGAATTCAGTTTCCTAGCTCCTGTCTGCAGACTAAGAACCAAAAAAAGGGGCGGCACGAGTCTCACAGCACTGGGTCCCAGATTCGATCCCAGCCTCGCGCTCATTCTCTCCATGTCTGCGTGGGTTTCCTCCGGGTGCTCCGGTTTCCTCCCACAATCCAAAGACTGACAGTGCAGGTCAGGTGTATTGGCCATGGTAAATTACCCATAGTGTTAGGTGCTTTAGTCAGAGGGAAATGAGTCTGGGTGGGTTACTCTTCCGGGGGTCGGTGTGGACGTTTTGGGCCGAAGGGCCTGTTTCCACACTGTAGGAAATCTAATCAAATCAGTGAGTCTAACTCGGAGCCTCGCGGGTGTTGATGAATCCTCCACCCACCTCCCAGGGTTTCCTTCCTGGTCAGACGCACATTGATTTTTTTTCCCCCAATCTGGAACCTCTTACTCATTTCCCTCACTCCGAACTCTGATGAGAACCATCCTGCACACACTGGCCAAATCATATCTGAACTAAAATGAAACAGATTAGAACTCTAATTACAGGCCCACCCCTGTCCCTTTCCATAACATTCCTGAATCTTCACAAGCAAATTTGAGCAGGACTTATACACTTAATGGTCAGGTCCGAGGGAGAGTTGCTGAACAAAGAGACTTTGAAATGCAGGTTCGTAGCTCCGTGAAAGTAGAGTGGCAGGTGGATAAGATAATGAAGGCAGCGTTTGGTGTGCTTTCCTTTATTGGTCAGAGTTTTGAGTATAGGCATTGAGAGGTCATGTTGCGGCTGGACTGGACATTGGTTAGACCACTGTTGGAATATGGCGTGCAATTCTGGTCTCCCTCCTGTCGGAAGGATGTTGTGAAACTTGAAAGAGTTCAGAAAAGATTTACAAGGAGGTTGCCAGAGTTAGAGTATTTGAGCTACAGGCAGATGCTGAATAGGCTGGGGCTGTTTTCCCTGGAGCATCAGAGGCTGAAGGGTGACTTTATCGAGGTTTATAAAATCATGAGGGGCATGGATAGGATAAATAGACAAAGTCTTTTCCCTGCGTTGGTGGAGTCCAGAACTAGAAGGCATAGGTGTAGTGTGAGCGGGGAAAGATATGAAAGAGACCTAAGGGGCAATTTGTTTACTCAGAGGGTGGTATGTGAACGGGGGTGTTAGGAATACTTTCAGCAAGGGAGAGGGGGCAATGTGTCAAAAGCCATTTCCATTCATTGATGCTAGCAGAGATAGGAAATGGAGACAGCTCTTTGTAGGTGATTAAAATGCAAATCCCAGAACCTGTTTCCAGTGAATGCGGAGAGACAATGTGACATTCCAGTAAGATCTTCCTTACTTTCCAAGCTCCTAATATATGAGAGAAACATAATATACAAAACCTGAAATTGCTCAGCCATTGAATTGTAGATTTGCAGCGTTGGATCAGAATCCTGCCTGGCTAGGCCTCATCCCAAATTGAAGGGTTTCTCAAATCCCACACTGACCTTCTTTGGGTTCAAATTGTGTGTTGTCTACAAATAAAATAAAATAATGCACCTGCAATTAAACAAAGCTCTTTCTGGAACTTTGTGTGTCTGTTGGTTTAAGTATCTTTCAACAGGATTGAAGATAAATGAGACAGTGAGAGATGGGCAGCACTGTAACCAGAAAGACAGTGCAGTAAAAAAAAAAAGGTATATTAATATCTTCAGTGAAAGGGGAAAACAGAGGAGGATAGTCCTCAAACTAGGACCGTGGGGAGTCAGTAAATTCGTGTACCATCATGTTAACTTACTGATGTTTACGTGCAAGAACAGCCAAACCCCCTAGACAATAATGTTTCAGAATTTCTCACATTTTAAACACAAACATTGTGCTTTTTCTATTCTTGCTGCAAATCACCTTCCAGAATATTCTTTCGCATCTGCCAATGTTTTCAATATAATTCACAAATCACTGACAGCAAAGTAGATGACATGACGGGATGTAGCAAACTGGTACACTCTGTACCTTCATGTTGCAATGCAATAATATCCAGTCAGAAACCTGCCCTGGGTCAGGGACAAAACCTCTCTGGGTTTGGAAGTGGGGACTGGGCAGAGAACGGGGATTTTCATATGTCACTGAGTTAGTTTGGAAATCTATGCTGCACATGGACATTACTCCACATTATATTCAGTTGCTATGTGTGGATGTGTGTGATGGAGAGTTTAAACTGAGTTTAACGTTGCGTCTCTGCTTAGGGATTTCCTGTCCTTCAGATATTTGACGGCAACACAGAGAGAGAGGGACAGAGAGAGAGAGGGACAGAGAAAGAGAGAGAGAGTGTGTGTGAGGGAGAGAGAGCGAGATGGAGAGAGAGGGGGGGGACAGAGAGAGAGAGGAACAGAGAGAGAGGGACAGAGAGACAGAGCGAGAGAGAGGGGGACAGAGAGAGAGAGGGGACAGAGAGAGAGAGAGACAGATAGAGACAGGGACAGAGAGAGAAAAGGACAGAGAGAGAGGGGGGGACAAAGACAAAGAGGGATAGAGAGAGAGGGATAGAGAGAGAGGGACAGAGAGAGGAACAGGGAGAGATCGAGAGATGGACAGAGAGAGAGAGACACACACACACACACACACAGGGACAGAGAGAGAGAGGGACACAGAGATACAGAGAAGGACAGAGACAAAGAGGGATAGAGAGAGAGAGAGGGATAGAGAGACAGAGACAGACAGAGACAGAGGGGGACACAAAGAGGGAGAAAAGGACAGGGAAAGAGAGAGGGACATAGAGAGGGAGAAAGGGACAGAGAGAGGGGGACAGGGACAGAGAGACGGACAGAGAGAGAGGGGGACAGAGAGAAAGGGACAGAAAGGGAGAGTGAGACAGAGAGAGAGAGGGACAGAAAGAGAGAGGGACAGAGAGACAGAGACGGGACAGAGAAGGGGGACAGAGAGAGAGAGGGAGAGAGAGGGGGAGAGAGGGGGAGAGAGAGGGAGAGAGAGGGAGAGAGAGAGATGGAGAGAGAGAGGGAGAGAGAGGGACAGAGAGAGAGAGAGGGACACAGAGAGAGGGACACGGAGAGTGCGAGAGGGACAGAGAGACTCAGAGAGAGAGGGACAGAGAGACAGACGGAGAGATAGAGAGATGGACACACACAGTGAGAGAGGGACAGAGAGAGAGGGACACAGAGAGAGAGAGAGGGGGACAGAGAGACAGAGAGAGAGAGGGACAGAGAAAGGGACAGAGAGAGATAGAGAGAGGGACAGAGCGGGAGAGAGACACAGAGAAAGAGGGACAGAGAGAGAGAAGGACAGAGAGAGAGAGGGACAGAGACAAAGTGGGATAGAGAGAGAAGGACAGAGAGACAGAGAGAGAGGGACAGAGACAGTGACAGAGGGGGACACAGAGAGGGAGAAAGGGACAGAGAGAGATGAACAGAGAGAGAGAGGGATAAAGAGAGAGAGGGACACAGAGAGGGAGAAAAGGACAGAGAGAGGGGGACAGGGACAGAGAGAAGGACAAAGAGAGAGAGAGGGGACAGAGAGAGGGACAGAGAGAGATAGAGAGAGGGGTGACAGAGAGACAGAGGAACAGAGAGAGAGGGACAGAGAGAGCGAAGAGGGGGACAGAGAGAGAGAGGGACAGAGAGAGAGGGAGTCAGAGAGAGGGACACAGTGAGAGAGAGAGGGAAAAGAGAGAGAGAGGGACAGAGACACACAGAGAGAGGGACAGAGAGAGGGAGGGACAGAGACACAGAGAGAGAGGGACAGAGACACACAGAGAGAGGGACAGAGAGCGAGAGTGAGAGAGAGGGGGACAGAGAGAGAGGGACAGAGTGAGAGGGGACAGTGAGAGAGAGACAGAGAGAGAGAGAGGGGGGGCACAGAGAGATAGAGGGACAGAGAGAGATCGAGAGAGGGACAGAGACACAGAGAAAGAGGGACAGAGAGAGAGGGACAGAGACAAAGAGGGATAGAAAGAGAGAGGGACAGAGAGACAGAGAGAGAGAGAAAGAGAGAGAGAGGGACAGAGACAGAGGGGGACACAGAGATGGAGAAAGGGACAGAGAAAGAGCGGGACAGGGACAGAGAGAGGGACAAAGAGAGATAGAGGGGACATAGAGAGGGGGACAGAGAGAGACGGATAAAGAGAGAGAGAGACAGAGACAGAGAGAATGACAGAGAGAGGGGGACACAGTGAGAGAGAGGGACAGAGAGAGAGAGACAGACAGAGCGACACAGAGAGAGAGGTACACGGTGAGAGAGAGGGACACAGAGAGAGAGAGGGACAGAGAGACACCGAGGGACAGAGAGAGGGACACAGTGAGAGAGAGGGACAGAGAGGCAGTCAGAGAGACAGAGTTAAGGACACAGAGAGAGTGAGGGAGGGACAGACAGAGACACAGAGAGAAAGAGGGACAGAGTGACACAGAGAGAGGGGGACAGAAAGACAGAGACAGAGAGACTGATGGACAGAGAGAGAGGGGGGACAAGAGACAGAGAGAGAGAAGGATAGAGAGACACAGAACGGGACAGCGACAGAGAGAGGGAGGAACACTCAGAGAGAGTTTCAGAGAGAGAGCTAGAGGGACAGAGACACCGAGAGCAAGACAGGGACAGAAAGACTGAGGGATAGAGAGAGAGAGCGAGGGAGGGACAGAGACACACACAGACAGAGAGGAGGACAAAGAAACACAGAAAGATTACATTAGATTACTTATAGTGTGGAACAGGCCCTTCTGCCCAACAAGTCCACACCGACCCGCCGAAGCGTATACCACCCAGACCCATACTCCTACATTTACCCCTTCACCTAACACTACGGGCAATTTATCATGGCCAATTCACCTAACCTTCACATTTTTGGATTGTGGGAGGAAACCGGAGCACCCGGAGGAAACCCATGCAGACACGGTGAGAATGTGCAAAGTCCACACAGAGAGTCGCCTGAGGCGGGAATTGAACCCGGGTCTCTGGCGCTGTGAGGCTGCAGTACAAACCACTGTGCCACTGTGCCGCCCTGAGGGAGAGAGTGACAGAGAGAGAGAATGGGACAGCGACAGAGAGAGGAGGAAACAGAGAGAGGGGGGGGTCACAGAGAGAGAGGAAAATAGAGAGGGAGACGGACACACAGAGAGAGAGACAGAGGGACAGAGGGACAGAGATAGAGAAAGACAGAGAGAGGGACACAGAGAGAGGGGGGCACAGAGAGAGAGAGCGACAGGGACAGAGAGAGATTGAGAGAGGGACAGGGACAGAGAGAGATTGAGAGAGAGAGGGATACACAGAGAGAGAGTGGGACACAGAGAGAGGGACACAGAGAGAGTGGGGGACAGAGAGGGGGGACAGAGAGACTGAGGGACATAGAGAGACTGAGGGACACAGAGAGAGTGAGGGACACAGAGAGAGTGAGGGACACAGAGAGAGAGGGACAGAGAGAGTGAGGGACACAGAGACAGTGGGGGACACAGAGAGAGTGAGGGCCAGAGAAAGACAGTGAGGGGCAGAGAGACAGAGAGAAAGTGAGGGACAGAGAGTGAGATACAGAGAGAGAGGGACACAGAGACAGAGAGAGTGAGGGACAGTGAGAGAGAGAGAGAGAGAGAGAGACTGAGACAGAGAGAAAGAGACAGAAAGAGAGAGCACGAGAGATAGAGAGACAGAGAGACAGAGAGAAAGAGACGGAGAGAAAATGTGTGCGAACGCGAGAGAGCGTGTGAGGGGATGGGAGAGAGAGAGGGCAATTGTGAGAGTATGTGTGTGGGTGCAAGAAAGAGTGAGTGTGTGTGAGAGTGTGTGTGGGTGGAAGAAAGAGTGAGTGTGTGTGTAAGAGAAAGAGAGCGCATGTTTACGAGAATGTGTGTGGGTGCAAGAAAGAGTGAGCGTGAGTGAGAGTGTGTGTGGGTGGAAGAGTGAGTGAGTGTGTGTGGAAGAAAGAGTGTGTGTGTGTGTGTAAGAGAAAAAGAGTGCATGTGTGCGAGAGTGTGTGTGGATGCAAGAAAGTGTTAGTGTGTGTATAAGAGAAAGAGAGTGAATGTGTGTGTGTGTGGGTGCAAGAAAGTGTAAGTGTGTGTGTAAGAGAAAGAGAGTGCATGTGTGTGTGGGTGCAAGAAAGAGTGAGGTGTGTGTAAGAGAAAGAGAGTGCATGTGTGCGAGACTGTGTGTGGGTGCAAGAAAGAGTTAGTGTGTGTGTGTAAGAGAAAGAGAGTGTATGTGTGCGAGAGTGTGTATGGGTGCAAGAAAGAGTGAGAGTGTGTGTAAGAGAAAGAGAGTGCATGTATCTGAGTGTGTGTGTTGGTGCAAGAAAGAGTGAGTGTGTGTGTGTAAGATAAAGAGAGTGTGGAGTGAGAGAGAGGAAGTGTCTGTGTGCATGTGAAAGAGTGATTGCAAGCGTGTGTGTGTGTGCATGTGAGATAGTGTGTGTGTATAAGGGAACAAGAGTGTGTGCGCACATGAGAGAAAGAGTGTCTGCGTGTTGAAGAGTGTGCACGAAAGAATGCGTGTGCAAGAGAAAGCATGTGCACGTGAGAAAGAGCGTGAGAGCATGAGAGTGTGTGTGTGTTCGTCCGAGAGAGAGAGCGCATGCATGTGAGAGAGTGTGCGCATGTGAGAGGAAGGTTTTGTGTTCAAACTTTAAGTGTGTGCCTGAGAGACGGGGTGGGGAGAGAGAGAGAGAGAGAGATAGATTGTGTGTGTGAGAGAGAGGAGGGAAAGACAGTATGAGTCTGCACAAGAGAAATACCGATTGTGAGTGTGAGAAAAAGTGTGTGTGTGTGACAGGAGAGTGTGTTAGAGTGTGTGTGAGAGACTTTGCGATTGTGTGTGTGTGTGAGAGAGAGAGTTTTGAAGAGAGAGAGAGAGCGTGTGAGAGTGAGAATATATGAGATGGTGAATGTGAGTGTGTGGGGGTGCGTGTGTCAGAAAGTGTGTATAAGAGTGTGCGAGTAAACATGTGAGTAACTAAGAGAGTATGTTGAAGCGAGTGTGAGAGAGAGAGTATATAGAGAGAGAATGAGTGAGTGAAAGTGTGTATGTGTCTTGTCTGTGTCTGTCTGTCCGTGTCTTGTCTCTGCGTATGTGTGTGAGTCTGTTTGTGAGTGTGTCTGTGTGTGTGTGTCTGTGTGTGTTTTTGTGTGAGTCTGTGTGCGTGTGTGTCTGTGTGTGAGTCTGTGTGCGTGTGTGTGTCTGTGTGCGTCTGTGTCTTTGTGTGTGTCAGTGTGCGTGTGTGTATCTGTGTCTTTGTGTGTCTCTGTGTGTTTGTGTGTCTTTGTGTGTGTGTTTCTGTGTGTGTGTGTCTGTGTTTTTGTGTGTGTGTCTGTATGAGTGTCTTTGTGAGGGTGTCTTTGTGTGTGTGTCTGTGTGTGTGCCTCTGTGTGTGTGTGTGTGTGGGGGGGGGGGGGGGGGTGAAGGCAGGGGAGCAGAGAGGGTGAAATGTGGGTGTTGAGGGGCAGGTACTTCATCCACGATTTAAAGTCCCAAACTCTGCCAATGTTTTTGAGAAAGGGAAAGGAAATAAAAGATTGAAAATCAAGTTAGAAATGGCTGGATGTAGAGCAGGGCAGGGAGAGACAGAGAGAGAGACAGAGAGAGAGAGAGACACATACAGGGACAGACAGAGAGAGACAGAGAGAGAGGCAGAGACACACAGAAGAGAGAGACACAGGAATTGAGAGAGAAAGAGACAGAGAGAGAGAGAGAGAGACAGAGAGTGGGACACATAGGGACAGAGAGAAAGCGAGAGAGAGAGAGAGAGACAGGAACAGAGAGAAAGAGACAGAGAGAGTTGTAGCAACTGGGAAAGATGTCACTTTGTTGCCTCAGAATTAACATCTCAGTGGGCAGCAACGTCCCACAAGGCTCTTGTCCTCGGAATTGACATGTCAATCAGACAGAGCCCTCCCCAGGGAGCAGACTTACAGACGATGCAATGTGTCAGAGAGAGCTGGGGTTGGCTCCACTAACCCCTCACCCAGAATAAATGTGCGCAAGGAATTGGTCAGATTCGTTCTCAAACACTTTTCTCTCTCTGTATGGAGAGTGAGCAGCCCTCCCTGTCTGGTTGAGACAGTGTGTGTGTGCACGCGTGTGTGTGTGTCTGTGTGTTTAATAGTGTTTCCAGCCTCTGTTTAATTGCTTTCCTATGCTTTGTTTGTATTTTGATGTTGCTGTGAGGTTATGAAATGCATTGGGGATGGGGGAAGGGAGTGGTGGGATTGTGTTTTAACTGGGATCTTGCTGTGTAATTTTGCATCACACTGCTCTCGCGCCCCAGGTTCCCACCAACTCATCTCTTCTCTCTTTTATCCTGAGGAACCTTTGTTGGGAAAGCAGGAAATTGAAGATCCAAAATGCCTGGGGGCCAGGAAAGCCTTGGACAAGATCAACCTGTAGAGAGTGGGAGGACAGTACTGAGGCCTATTGGCCAGGCTGCAGCCCGTGGGGCCCAGGTGAGTGGTGCTCTGTTTCTTCCCCCTGAGGTTTAATCTCCTCTGGGGGTCGGGTCAGGTGGGGGGGGGGGGTGGGAGCCTGGTTTGTCGGGGCCTCTAGTTGACTGAGACCTGTCAGATCACGGGTTTGAAGCCTGGGGTTAAATTAACCGGGGAATTGGTGACACAAATAGGTGAAACCCCCAGGATCTGGGAGACGGAACTCCCTCAGGAGGGAACTCTAACCCAAAATATCTGACCCTCTGGAAAGAATTGTCACACTATCAGAGGAAAGTGGGTCATAGAGAGGGCATGATGATCGAATTCGACATGGAAAGAGAGTGAGAAAAAGAAATGGAAAATCGTGAGAGCAAGAGAAAATGGAGAGAAAGAGAGGGGCAGTGTGAGATTGTTAAATAGCTGCAATATGTGATTCTAGGGTGACAGGAAAAATTAAACTGGAAATAAAAACGATCAGATTATCGAGCTTCTGCAGCACTGTCACTTGTGGGATCTTGCTGTGCGTCAATTGTCCTAGTGCCATCGTTGCAGGCAGTGAGTGGTTTAATCAGCTAGCCAGTCATTTCAAAAACTTTTCAACATGAAAACTCAACTCATCACTTGACGTGTTTGTGTTTGGATATTGCTGAGAAATTGTCTGTCTTACTGAGGGGGAAATTTTGGGATCATGCTGTGCTATCGCCCTGTGAAAGATTTTCCTGCTCAGCCTTCCCACTAATGCTGCCTCTTTCCTCCCAAAAGGATCTTCCTGGCCACTTGAGGATTTGAAAAGAGTGTGTTTGGGAGCAGGAAACCTTCAAACAAGAGCTTTCTCCAGAGGGGGGAGTGCAGTCCTGAGGCCTGTTTGACAGGCTGCAGCCTGTTTGCCCCAGGTGAGTTTTGTTTGTGTATTACCCAGAGGTTAATCTCCTCTCTCTGGGGAGGTGGGAGCTGGCTTTTACCGGGACCTCTGGTTAACTGGGTCCTGTCAGATTGCGGCCTTGTCGTTTTTGAACAGGTTTGAAGCCTGGGGATAAGGTAACTGGGGCCTTGGGATTTGACACAAATACTTCAACCCTTAACCAGCATCACCCACGATGTGTGTGGTGTTAGATTGCTGCTTGTGGGATCTTGCTGTGTGTACGTGTTTATTAATGCTTCTAGCCTCTGGTCAACTGCTCTGCAGTGATGTCTGTGTATTTCAATGTCGCTGTGATGGTCAGCAATTCATTCATTCTGCAATAATTAAACTGAACCAGGGTCACAGGGTCACGTGGGAGATTGGGGAAGGCAGATAGCCGTGAGATCTTGCTTTGCTTTTGGTGCCACTGTTGTATTTTATTTCAAATTTATTTGGTTTTATTATTCATTGTATTTCCCCACACCCCGCTCCCCCTAACCCTGGGGGTGAGGAGGAGATGGGATCCAGGAGCTGAAACTTGGGACGACGCAGAGACAGAGAGAATTAGATAACTTCTGCCGTGAGGAATCATCAGACACAGAGAGAGAGAATAATCTGAAACTGTCCTGTCTCCTTGTCGTTCATTTACACACACATACACACACACACACACACACACACACACACACACACACACCACGCCCCTACCCCCCCCCCCCCCCACACACACACACACGGGGTAAGGAATGGTGTGGTTCAGGCTGTCTCTGGGATTTTTACCACAAGGGGGCGTGTTCTGGTCTGTACTGGGGAGACAAAGGAGGGAAAAAGATGGAGGGGAAGCTGCTGCACAATTTGATCCCACAAATGTCACTGCCTTCCTCTCTCACTCCAGCTCCAGGGACAGAGAGAGGGGTTGAGGGAGAATGGGGGTGTGAAGGGGGCGGGAGAGACAGAGTGAGAGAGAGTCTGGAAGTAGTGAAAGAAAATGCTGACGATCCCAGTAGAAGGTTCATTGGTTTAAAATGGATTTGACACCTGGAGGTAAAGGAACCGGGGCCTTGGGATTGTGACACAAACAGGTTACACCCTCAGGATCAGGGAGGAAGGATTCCCAGAGGAGGGAATTAATACCTTAACATGAGAAACTATCTCCAAGCCTCATTCTAATGTCATGGTCATGTGCACAGGCCAGGGGGATAAAATGTGAAAAATCTGAGAGACAGGTTGAAAGATCTTCGAGATGGAGACAGCGAGAGGGAGAAACACAGAGGAAGAGATTTCAGAGATAGAGGGATAGAGGGGCGGAACAGAAACATCTCGGCGATGGAGAGAGTAAGGGGGAACAGAGAGAGGGAGGGAAGAGAGATCAGAGATGGAGACAGCGAGGGGGGAACAGAGAGAGAGAAAACAGAGAGAGAGTTAAGATGGAGAGAGCACAAGATAGGATCAGACAGTGCGGGCCACAGAGGAGGAAGGGGAACTGTTTGGAATTTGTTCAACAGGAGGATTGTTCCCTCTTGTCCAGGAGAAAGAATCAAACCCTTAACCAGCATCAGGGACACACACAATCTTTCAGTGATTACAATGCTGCTAGTGGGATCTTGCTGCGAGCGTTTAAAGCAAACATCTGGTTAAAAGCTCGATGGTGATTTTTATATTTCAATGCCGATGTTGGCCTGGGACAACACCAGGTTATAGTGTAACAGGATTCTCCGAAAGCGAGTGTTTCCAGGGAAACCTGTCAGGACTATAATCTTGGCTTGTGTGATGTTTAACGTTGTATATCGACATATATTGACACAGAGGGAGGGGAGGAGGGGCTTATGTGTTTTTGGGAGGGTTTATGTGAGGGTCCTGTTGTATTTGGATGGAGAAAGAACGCTGCATTAAAAGATATTCTCTTTTTAATCTGTCATTCAATCCCAATGCTGGGGGGGATGTCGAGGGGGGGTCGAGAGGGAGGAAAGTCGAGGCGGGTAAGTCGAGGGGGTATAAAGTCGAGGGGGGTAAAGTCGAGGGGGTTAAAGTCGAGGGGGTTAAAGTCGAGGGGGTTAAAGTCGAGGGGGTTAAAGTCGAGGGGGTGTAAAGTCGAGGGGGGTAAAGTCGAGGGGGGTAAAGTCGAGGGGGGTAAAGTCGAGGGGGTTAAAGTCGAGGGGGTTAAAGTCGAGGGGGGTAAAGTCGAGGGGGGTAAAGTCGAGGGGGTTAAAGTCGAGGGGGTTAAAGTCGAGGGGGGTAAAGTCGAGAGGGTTAAAGTCGAGGGGGTTAAAGTCGAGGGGGTTAAAGTCGAGGGGTTAAAGTCGAGGGGGTTAAAGTCGAGGGGGGTAAAGTCGAGGGGGTTAAAGTCGAGGGGGTAAAGTCGAGGGGGGTAAAGTCGAGGGGGGCAAAGTCGAGGGGGGCAAAGTCGAGGGGGGCAAAGTCGAGGGGGGCAAAGTCGAGGGGGGCAAAGTCGAGGGGGGCAAGGTCGAGGGGGGCAAAGTCGAGGGGGGCAAAGTCGAGGGGGGTAAAGTCGAGGGGGGTAAAGTCGAGGGGGGTAAAGTCGAGGGGGGTAAAGTCGAGGGGGGAAGTCGAGGGTGGGAATATCGAGGTGGAAAAGTCGAGGGAGGGGAAACTCGAGGGGGGAATCGTGGGGGATTAGGGTAATGGCGGGCCTGCCTTCTGTGAAAACGCCATCCAATATTCCCAATTCTTTTACCTCCGCCGCATCTGCTCCCAGGAGGACCAATTGCAATACCAAACAACCCAGATTGCCTCCTTCTTCTCCTTCCCCTCAGACGTGGTTGACGAAGCTATCCACCGCATCTCCTCCACATCCCGCTCCTCTGCTCTTGAACCCCAACCCGCCAATCGCCACCAGGACAGAACCCCACTGGTCCTCACCTCCCACCCCACCAATCTCGAGATACATCGTATCATCCTTCATCATTTCCGCCACCTCCAAACAGACCCCACCACCAAGGATATATTTCCCTCCCCATCCCTATCAGTGTTCCAGAAAGACCACTCCCACAGCGACTCCCTCGTCATGTCCACAACCCACACCACCCAAACCTCGACTCCCGGCGCCTTCCCCTGCAACCGCAAGAAATGCAAAACCTGCGCCCACACCTCCTCCCTCACTTCTCTCCAAGGCCCCAAGGGATCCTTCCATATCCGTCATAAATTCATCTGCATCTCCACACACATCATTTACTGCATTCGCTGCGCCCAATGTGGCCTCCCCTACATTGGGGAGACAGGCCACCTACTTGCGGAACGTTTCAGAGAACTCCTCAGGGACACCCGCACCAACAAACCCAACTGCCCCGTAGCTGAACACTTTAACTCCCCCTCCCACTCCGCCAAAAAATGCAGGTCCTTGGCCCCCTCCATCGCCAGATCCTGGCCACAGGACGCCTGGAGGAAGAGCGCCTCATCTTCCACCTAGGAGCCCTCCAACCACAAGGGATGAATGCAGATTTCTCCAGCTTCCTCATTTCCACCTCTGCCCACCTTTTCTCAGTCCCAACCCTCGGAATCAGCACCGCCTTCTTCACCTGCAATCTTCTTCCCGACCTCTCCACCCCCACCCCCTCTCCGGTCTATCACAATCACCTTAACCTCATTCCACCTATCGCATTCCCAACGCCCTCCACAAAGTACCTCCTCCCTACCTTTTATCTTAGCCTGCTTGGCATATCCTCCTCATTCCTGAAGGGCTTATGCCCGGTACGTCGATTCTCCAGCTCTGTGGGGAGTTTACAATAGTCTGCCCTCTAGTAGCTTCCGGGCAAATTGCTGCGAGTCTGTCGGACTGCTCCGTGGGGAGTTTACAGTAGTCTGCCATCTGGTGGGTTTAGAGCAAACTTCAGAATTTTCACTGAAATTCCAGTGAAAATTTAAAAAGATTCCTTTCTGCTGTTCATTCGATTATTTATAAACTGCAGTCCATGTTCCCAGTCCAAACAAATCCATAAGACCATAAGACATAGGAGTGGAAGTAAGGCCATTCGGCCCATCAAGTCCACTCCGCCATTCAATCATGGCTGATGCGCATTTCAGCTCCACTTACCAGCGTTCTCCCCGTAGCCCTTAATTCCTCGAGACAACAAGAATCTATCAATCTCGGCCTTGAAGACATTTAGCGTCCCGGCTTCCACTGCACTCCGTGGCAATGAATTCCACAGGCCCACCACTCTCTGGCTGAAGAAATGCCTCCGCATTTCTGTTCTGAAATGACCCCCTCTAATTCTAAGGCTGTGTCCACGGGTCCTAGTCTCCTCGTTTAACTGAAACAATTTCCTAGCATCCACCTTTTCCAAGCCATGTATTATTTTGTACGTCTCTATTAAGTCTCCCCTTAATCTTCTAAACTCCAACGAATACAATCCCAGTATCCTCAGCCGTTCCTCATATGTTAGACCTGTCATTCCAGGGATCATCCGTGTGAATCTCCGCTGGACACGTTCCAGTGCCAGTATGTCCTTCCTGAGGTGTGGGGACCAAAACTGGACACAGTACTCCAAATGGGGCCTAACCAGAGCTTTATAAAGTCTTAGTAGTACATCTCTGCTTTTATATTCCAACCCTCTTGAGATAAGAGACAACATTGCATTCGCTTTCTTAATCATGGACTCAACCTGCATGTTTACCTTTAGAGAATCCTGGACTAGCACTCCCAGATCCCTTTGTGCTTTCGCTTTATTAATTTTCTCACCATTTAGAAAGTAGTCTATGCTTTTATTCTTTTTGCCAAAGTGCAAGACCTCGCACTTGCTCACGTTAAATTCCATCAGCCATTTCCTGGACCACTCTCCCAACCTGTCAAGATCCTTCTGCAGCCTCCCCACTTCCTCAGTACTACCTGCCTGTCCACCTAACTTTGTATCATCGGCAAACATCGCGAGAATGCCCCCGGTTCCCTCATCCAAATCGTTAATATATAATGCGAACAGCTGTGGCCCCAGCACCGAACCCTGCGGGACACCGCTCGTCACCAGCTGCCATTCTGAAAAAGAACCTTTTATCCCAACTCTCTGCCTTCTGTTAGACAGCCAATCCTCAATCCATCCCAGCAGCTCACCTCGAACACCATGGGCCCTCACCTTGCTCAGCAGCCTCCCGTGTGGCACCTTATCAAAGGCCTTTTGAAAGTCTAGATAGACCACATCCACTGGGTTTCCCTGGTCTAACCTACTTGTTACCTCTTCAAAAAATTCCAACAGGTTTGTCAGGCATGACCTCCCTTTACTAAATCCATGTTGACTTGTTCTAATCAGACTCTGCTCTTCCAAGAATTTAGAAACCTCATCCTTAATGATGGATTCTAGAATTTTACCAACAACCGAGGTTAAGCTGATTGGCCTATAATTTTCCATCTTTTGCCTTGATCCTTTCTTGAACAAGGGGGTTACAACAGCCATCTTCCAATCATCCGGGACCTTTCCTGACTCCAGTGACTCTTGAAAGATCTCAACCAATGCCTCTGCTATTTCCTCAGCCACCTCTCTAAGAACTCTAGGGTGTATCCCATCGGGGCCAGGAGATTTATCAATTTTAAGACTTTTTAACTTTTCTAGCACTATCTCTTTCGTAATGGCAACCATACTCAACTCAGCCCCGTGACACCCTTTAATTTTTGGGATATTACTCATGTCTTCCACTGTGAAGACTGACGCAAAGTACTTGTTAAGTTCTCCTGCTATTTCCTTATCTCCCATCACTAGGCTTCCTGCATCAGTTTGAAGTGGCCCAATGTCTACTTTTGCCTGTCGTTTGTTTCTTATGTACTGAAAGAAACTTTTACTATTATTTCTAATATTACTGGCTAGCCTACCTTCATATTTGATCCTCTCCTTTCTTATTACACTCTTTGTTATCCTCTGTTTGCTTTTGTATCCCTCCCAATCTTCTGATTTCCCACTGTTCTTAGCCACTTTATAGGATCTCTCTTTTTCTTTAATACATTTCCTGACTTCCTTTGTCAGCCAAGGTTGTCTAATCCCTCCCCGGTTAATCTTTCTTTTCTTGGGAATGAACCTCTGTACAGTGTCCTCAATTATACCTACAAACTCCTGCCATTTTTGCTCTACTGTCTTCCCGGTTAGCCTCTGCTTCCAGTCTATTTTAGTCAGTTCCTCTCTCATGCCCTCATAATTACCTTTATTCAACTGTAACACCATTACATCCGATTTTGCCTTCTCCCTTTCAAACTCCAGACTGAACTCTATCATATTATGGTCGCTACTTCCTAAGGGTTCCCTTACTTTAAGATCTTTTATAGAGTCTGGTTCATTGCAAAGCACTAGGTCCAGAATAGCCTGCTCTCTTGTGGGCTCCATGACAAGCTGTTCCAAAAAGCCATCCTGTAAGCATTCCATGAATTCCCTTTCTTTAGATCCACTAACAACATTATTTACCCAGTCCACCTGCATATTGAAGTCTCCCATGATCAATGTAACCTTGCCTTTCTGACATGCCTTCTCTATTTCCCGGTACATGTTGCGTCCCTGGTCCTGACCACTGTTAGGAGGTCTATACACAACTCCAATTATGTTTTTTTTTGCCTTTGTGGTTCCTCAATTCCACCCACACAGACTCCACATCATCCGACGCTATGTCATTCAATACCATAGATTTAATTTTGTTCTTAACTAACAAGGCAACCCCACCCCCTCTGCCCACCTGTTTTAAAAAATTCTCAAGGTCAGGTTCGTAGGAGAGTAGTCTGACACAGAACAAACGACCAAGAGGCGAGACTGCTAGAATATGGGCATTTTATTCCCCGCAGCGTCGCCAGAACGGGTCTGGCTTATATCACTCTACATGTTACCAAAACTGGGAGCCGTCAGTTCTCGTAGAGCGGTTGCCAACAACCCACGCTCGGCGGTTAAACGTAACCCCGGAGCAGACTCACCGAACTGGAGACTTTTCCAGCTGATATACTCTTTTCCAGATATAAACATTCATGTGAACAGCAGAGCAAGGCTAAAAAACACATTCCATTCTGGTTACATACAGATAAGAAGATTCACACGGGACTAAGAAACACCTCCATTCCGGTTAGATTCACACATGTATTGGGACATAATTTTTAACCGTTTCACCACATTCCACTGCTTGGAATTTTACACCACATTCCACTGCTTGGCCCAATACATGTGTTACATTATGATTCACACATGTATTGGGACATAATTTTACACCACATTCCACTGCTTCGCCCAATACATGTGTTACATTATGCTTAATTCAGTTCAATTCGTTTCAGTTAATTTCAGTTCAGTCAATTCAGTGTAATTCAATTCAGCTCAGTTCAGGTCTGTTCAGTTCAATTCAATTGTGTTCAATTCAGTTCCGTCCATTTCAATTCAATTTAGCTCAGTTCCATTTTGTTCCGTTCAATTTGATTCACTTCAGTTCCACTCAGTTCAGTTCAGTTCAATCCCATTCAATTCTGTTAACTCCGCTTCAGCTTTTTGGACATGCCCACATCCTCCGCTGTACCCCAGGCAAGGGGTTCTTCGGCAGGACTGGGATCCTTTCTCAAACAAACTGCCACGTACATGCCCACATCCATGCCATCCCGGGACGGTCGGGACCTCCACAGTTTGTTCTTCTGGTTTCTTAGTCTTTTTCCAAAACATTGTTCTGTATCAAAATCTCTCCTCAATTGCGATTGACCCTGCTCGACTACGCCAAATGTTTTAAAAAATTCTCAAGGTCAGGTTCGTAGGAGAGTAGTCTGACACAGAACAAACGACCAAGAGGTGAGTCTGCTAGAATATGGGCATTTTATTCCCCGCAGCGTCGCCAGAACGGGTCTGGCTTATACTCACTCTACATGTTACCAAAACTGGGAGCCGTCAGTTCTCGTAGAGCGGTTGCCAACAACCCACGCTCGGCGGTTAAACGTAACCCCGGAGCAGACTCACCGAACTGGAGACTTTTCCAGCTGATATACTCTTTTCCAGATATAAACATTCATGTGAACAGCAGAGCAAGGCTAAAAAACACATTCCATTCTGGTTACATACAGATAAGAAGATTCACACGGGACTAAGCAACACCTCCATTCCGGTTAGATTCACACATGTATTGGGACATAATTTTTAACCGTTTCACCACATTCCACTGCTTGGAATTTTACACCACACCACCTCTCTGTCTTTTCGATAAGTTGAAAAACCATGGAGGTTTAACTGCCAGTCCTGACGCCCCTGTAACCAAGTCTCTGTGATGCCTACTACATCATAATCATTCACTATTATCTGTGCCATTAGTTCATCGGCTTTGTTATGTATGCTACGAGCATTCAGGTAAAGTGCCTTAATGCTAACTTCCTTATCATTAGAGATGTTGGAAGTCATATGTCCTAAGTTATCCTTGCTTTTTACTGCATTCTCAGTCTGCCTCAATTTTAAATCTGCCTGGAAACATTCTATCCTGCTGCTAATCTTGCCATTTACCTCCATACTCCCTGTTGCTTTCACTTTCCCTTCCCCCCAACTCAGAAGTTTAAAGTCCTACTGACCACCCTATTTATCCTCTTCGCTAGAACATTGGTACCTGATCGGTTCAGGTGGAGACCGTCCCAACGGTACAGATCCCCCCTGTTCCAAAACTGATGCCAATGCCCCATGAAGTGGAATCCCTCTTTCCCACACCAATCCCTTAGCCACGTGTTTACTTGCCTAATTTTCTTGTCCCTATGCCAATTGGCACGTGGCTCGGGCAGTAATCCGGAGATTGTGACCCTTGAGGACCTGTGCTTCAATTTCCTGCCTAGTGCTTCATAATGCCCACACAGGTCCTCCACCCTAGTCTTGCCTATGTTGATGGTACCAACGTGGACCACAACAACTGGATCCTCCCCCTCCCGCTCCAATATCCTTTCAAGACGGTCGGAGATGTCTCGCACCCTGGCACCGGGCAGGCAACACACCATGCGAGACTCCCGATCCGGCTTGCAAAGGATACTATCTGTCCCCCTAATTATAGAATCCCCTATAACCACTACTTGTCTATAAGCTCCCCCCTCTTGAATGGCCTTCTGGACCATGGTGCCTTGGTCAGTTGGCTCATCCTGTCCAGAGCCCTTTTCCTCATCCGAACAGGGAGCAAGAATCTCGTACCTGTTGGACAAGGTCAAGGGCTGAGGCTCCTCCACTCCTGAACTCCGGTTCCCCCTGCCTGCCTCACTTACAGTCACACTCTTTTGTGCCTGATCACTAGCTGAATGTGAATTACTTAATCTCCCAGGTGTGACTGCCTCCTGAAACAAAGCATCCAGGTAACTCTCCCCCTCCCGGATGTGCCGCAGTGTTTGAAGCTCAGATTCCAGATCATCAACTCTGATCCGGAGTTCTTCCAGCAACAACACTTGCTGCAGATGTGGTCACTGCCGTTCACAATGGGATCAGCCAGCTCCCACATCATACAGCAACAACACATCACCTGCCCAGCCATCTCTGCTTAGTTAATTAATTAGTTACTTTGTACAAGTATGAGTTAGAATACCTTCTGATACCTCTCTGCTATAGTATTTTTTTTACCCTAAATAAGGACTTGATGTATACACACACACAAAAAAAAACAGAGTAAATTTTTAACTAGTCCCTGGTAAAGAAATAAAAATCCTTACCTTAAAAGAAAAAGCAGACTAGTTAAGAAGGTTAGAGGAGGAGGGTGGGTGGGAGATACTACAGGTGTAGAATCTCGGGTTTAGCCGCCTTCCTGACTTATATACTCACTTTTCCTTCCCGGCTGTGCCCCTCTGCTTGCCGTCACTTCCTCTGCTGCTCCCGCTCTTTCTGTGGAGAGAGAGTAAAAAAACACACCGCTGCCCGCTACAGGTAAGCAATTTTAAAACAAACTGTCTTACCTTTGCTGTAGTCTCCCGGGTTCACTTTTACCTTCGCCGCTGCTCCCACTCAAAATCCAAACAACACTGAAGGGAAACATGGATGGACATATACACTCCAGATTATTCTATCCTTCTAACTTTGTACATTTTTTTATTTTATTTGGTTGAACTGTAAAAACATGTCGTTTCTTTGATTAATCACTTTCTAAGGAGATTGAGGAAGGGTTTAAGTGAAATCTAACTACTCTGTCTGACCCACAAGGCAAATGTGCTGTCGCTGATATTATCAGGGACTATCAAATTGAGCAAAAGGTATCAAGGGGGCAGATGTTTTGATACAGAGAGTTGTTGTCGTCTGGAATATAATTCATATCAATTCTAATCCAAACAATATTAATGAAAAAGCATGAACATCTCCAAAACAAAACAGGATATAAATATAAACATGAAGACTTCCCAACTACAACAATATTTCTATTTATAAACAAACAGTTCCCATACAAAATAAATTTCGCAATAAACTGAAATAGTTCGATGCACAGTAATATTTGCATGTAAACAGATCAGCGTCAATGCAAAACAATATTTATGCACAGATAAACAGCTCTATACAACAATGTATATGGTATATTGTATGTACTGTATAATAAAAAATCCTGAAATAGCTCAGCCACTGAATTGTTCATTTGCTGCGATGGATCAGAATCCTGTCTGGAATGTATTAAAAAAATTTGAAAGGTGGGTAAGGCTATTAAAAACAGACCAAAGCTATGACACTCTTACAGAGATTCCTGTTTTGGAGAAGTTCAACAATTCACTCCATCCAGCATGGGGAGCTGCACACACCACATTATCGATAAACCTCGACGAGATACCCTGATCAGCACAGCTACCTCTGCCGTGATCACCCGTCAATTCATCTGTCAACCAGGAGCAGTTAGCCTGCCAGCATGTCGGACCGTGTACCCATCCTAGTGCATTGATCTGTAAACTAGGAGCAGTTACCCTCCCAGTAGGTAGGACTGTGTACACCCCCCAGTGCATTGATCTGTAAAGCAGGAGCAGTTACCCTCCCAGCTTGTAGGACTGTGTACACCACCCCAGTGCATTGATCTGTAAACTAGGAGCAGTTACACTCCCAGCATGTAGGACTGTGTACACCTCCCCAGTATAGATCTGTAACATTGTATTAGATCCCTGCACAGTGTGGGGAAACTTGCAGCCCCCTCTCCCTCTTACTCGACCCTCTCTCTCTTGCTGCGTCTAAATCTCTCTTGACATCCCGCTTTTTTGCCCCTCCCTCTATCTCTCACCCCGCCTCTCTCTCTCACCCCCTCACTCTCTCACCCCCTCATTCTCTCTCTCTTCCCTCGCTCCTCTTCTCTCCCTCTCTCTCTCTCTCTCTCGCCTCTCCATCTCTCTCGTCCAATTTTCTCTCCTTGTCCCTCTCTCTAAGACGTGCCCCCTTTCTCTCTCGCCCCCTTCCTCGCACCTCTCTGTCTCTCTCTCGCCGTCTCTGTCACTCATTATCTCCTCCACTGTCTCTATCTCCCTCCCACACCCTATCTCTGTCTTTTTCCCGTCTCTCTCTCCCTGCTCTTTCACTCTCACTCCCCGTTCTCTCAATCTCGATCGCCCTCCCTCGTTTTCTCTCAGACTGAATCTCTCTCCCTCCTGTCCCATCATCCCTCTCTCTCTCTCTCTGTCTCTCTGATCCTTCCCTCTACCTCTGACCCAGAGACTGGGGAGTGAGGGTGGTGGTGTTCCATGTGGGAGTGGGGGGGGTGGTGATGGGGGTGAGAAAATAGAGATGTGGGAGGTAGGTGGAGGGGAAAATGGGGTAAAGAAGTAATTGCGGGAGGGAGAGAGAGATGGCAGAGTGCGGGTGAGGGGGAGAGGAAAGAGTGGAAGCAGGTCGAGAAACGGGGGTTGGGGATGTACGAAAGAGAGAGGGGAGTGAAAGGGAGAGGTGGTGAGAAAGAGACAGTGTGCAGAAAGAGTGAGAGGGAGAGAAGTGATGAGAAAGAGTAGGGGAGAGGAAATTGGGAGGCCAGGCTGCATTGGGGGGACAGAGGGAGTTAAACCCAGCTCCTGAGTTCAGGGCCCGGTGTCCTCCCCTTCCCTGAGGACCAGAATTTGGGGCTGAGTCTCCAGCTCAGCTTCTCCAACACAAAGACACACAACAACATCGGTCACTCCGCTGCTCGGCACGCATTAATGAACATTTTTATTGTTTACAAATGGAAGTGATGGATACAGTCAGTCGGATGGTCCCTTTTCTCACTGGCCCCTGAGTTGTGGGAAACCTTGAAATGTTTCCCTGTTACCCCACTGTGGGCTAAGGATGGAAAAACCAGCGCTACCCTCAGTCTGTTACCATAGCGACAGGCTGCCCCATCGCTGAAACACTGATCTGAAATGAGAAAATCCCGGACGGATTGATCAACGAGGGAATTTGATTGATGGATGGATTTGGATGAAGGGACATTTCAGCACATTCTTCAGCTGCTGCCTGAACTTAGTCTGGGTCACGGCATAAATCGCGGTGTTTGTGCAGCAACTGAGGAGCTGCAGCATGAAGCCCAATTCCTTAACAAAGCGATGGAGATACACAGGGGTATCCACAATATCATCCATCCGTCTCCATATAGAATACAGCATTAACGTTGACCATAAGAGGATGAAATTGGCCGAGATCACAAACAGTAAAATGATGGATTTTTTTCGGTTTCTCATTTCTGTGTCAGACTGAGCGTCCCCATTGGTGTGAGCGCGGAATCTCCTGCGGGCTCTGCTGGTCACTACAATGTGTCTGACGGTGAGAACATTGAGCAGCAGAATCAGGACAAATGGGACACACCTGGTTAGAATGTGGTGGAGGGACTCGATTGTGACCCAGGCAATGGAGAATAGAACAGCGTCTGTTACATCACAAAACCAGGGGCGGTTCCGCAGCCGATACTGAGCCGTGAGCATAAAATACCAGAAAATGTTCTTTAAACAACTCAGCACAGTCACTGCTCCCAGAACCACAGCTGCCATTTTCTCACTGCAATATTTACGTTTCAGCTTCTGGCAACAGATGGCTACATACCGATCAAAGGTGAAAGTGACGGTGAACCAGACAGAGCAGTCAGTGGCTGCATAAAGCAGGACGGCATGGATATTACACACGGGGACGGAGTTCCTCAGGAAATAAAATTGTTTCCGATAAAAAATGGGAATGTGTCTCAGTATCAGGTCCAGGATAATGACCAGGAGATCCGCCGCTGCCATGGCCCCCAGGTAACGTCTGACACATGGAGACAATCCACAATCTTTATAAAGCAGGACGTAGATGGTCACTACGTTAACTGTGAGGAAGGAAAACAAACCAATTATCCATCAGCCTGGAGGCAAAGGGACACGTTTGATCAGGGACCCAGTGAGATTTTCAAATGTGTCCCTGTATTCAGGGATTTATTAAAATAATTGGAGCTGGAATAACAAATGGGAAGGTCGGAATTACTGACAAAAATGTCACATAAACCACAATAAACCCTCCCTCCCCAAACACGCAGAGACACATCCATAAGGACAGATGGTTTCTAGAACATTCCCACACACTCGATCACTCGAGACCAGACACAGGTCACTCCTTCCCAATTCCTAATACGGAGGGTATCCTGAAGGATTCTCTCCCAGTTTCCTGAAGACAAATGGAGTTTGGGAATTTCTGTATTTTTGGTCTAAATTGTGGTCAATCCTGTGTCTTGGAGAAATGTAAACGCAGGGAAAACGTATTCACCCCTTTAACTGCCTGAGGGGCCTTCGGAACTGTGTCTCCTTCTCCCTGGAACGGGATCTATTCCCTCGGGATCTTATCGTTTGTTCAATTCACTGACCTCCGGCCGTTCACAAACAATGTCAGGGACAGAACGTTCCGGGGAATGTCAGTTCTAGAATGTCAGGGACAGAACGTTCCGGGGAATGTCAGTTGTAGAATGTCAGGGACAGAACGTTCCGGGGAATGTCAGTTATAGAATGTCGGGGACAGAACGTTCCGGGGAATGTCAGTTATAGAATGTCAGGGACAGAACGTTCCGGGGAATGTCAGTTATAGAATGTTGGGGACAGAACGTTCCGGGGAATGTCAGTTATAGAATGTCAGGGACAGAACGTTCCGGGGAATGACAGTTATAGAATGTTGGGGACAGAACGTTCCGGGGAATGTCAGTTATAGAATGTCGGGGACAGAACGTTCTGGGGAACTCCTTGGCCTGTCCATGACCTTTCCCCCGCATTCACCCCACCCTCCTCTTTGACCTATCACCTCTCTTCCACCTCCAACTCCCGATCACATTCCCAGCTCCCTTACCCCAGCCCCAGCCCCCTCCCATTTATCTCTCAGCTCCCCGGCCCACAAGCCTCATTCCTGATAAAGAGTTTATGCCTGAAACGTTCATTCCCCTTCTCCTCGGATGCTGCCTGACCTGCTGTGCTTTTCCAGCACCACCCTCCCAGTCAGGAAACAGTCCGACACCGTCGTACTCACAGGATCAGGCCTGATGGCTAATTTAGATTAGATTACATTACTTACAGTGTGGAAACAGGCGCTTCAGCCCAACAAGTCCACACCGACCCGCCGAAGAGCAACCCACCCAGACCCATTCCCCTACGTTTACCCCTTCACCGAACACTACGGGCAATTTCCCATGGCCAATTCACCTAACCTGCACATTTATTTTGGACTGTGGGAGGAAACCGGAGCACCCGGAGGAAACCCACGCAGACACGGGGAGAATGTGCAAACTCCACACAGTCAGTCGCCTGATTCGGGAATTGAACCCGGGTCTCTGGCGCTGTGAGGCAGCAGTGCTAACCACTGTGCCACCGTGCCACCCAGAATGTTTCCTGAAGCCCCATCACCATCCCTGGGTATATCCTGTCCCACCGGCAGGACAGACCCACCAGTGGTGGGGACACCCTGGGGTACATTCAGGGAAGGAGTTACCCTGCAAATCCCCATCATTGATTCCAGAACCAAGGAAATCTCTTATTAACAGATCACACATGGTCAAGGAAATCGCCTGAGGGTGGTTATCTCCTGCCTCCCACCTCTCCTCTCGGTGATACCTCAGTTCCCCTCGATGTTGGAAACAAATCAGAGGCAGCTCGGAGGGTGACAAGGACACAGACCGTCCTCTGGGTGTGGGACTTCAATGTCCATCACCAGGAGTGTCCCCACAGGCCCCCCACTGACTGAGCAGGGACAGGCTTCAATACACAACAGCCAGACTGGGGGAAACATCCTCACCAAACTCCTTGTCCCAGAGGGATCTGTCCCTGACAGTATCTGTAGGAGCAGCCAGCACACAGTCCTGGTGGAGGCACAGTCTCAGCCTCATATTTGACATACTCAAGATTAGTGTGTTGCTGGAAAAGCACAGCAGGTCAGGCAGCATCCGAGGAGCAGGGAAATCACCGTTTGGGGCAGCAGACCTTCATCACGAATGAGGCTGCGAGCCTCCGGGATGGAGAGACAAATCATATTAGGCGTACTGCTCACTGTGTGATGTGGCACTCCTTCCTGTGAAGTAGGACATACTTCTAAAGGACTGAGCACATGGAAACTGGCCATCCATGAGGCACTGTGGGCTAGTAACAGCTGCAGCATCAATGTCCTTCCCTCCATCATAAAGTCTGAAGTGGGCTATTCACTGATGGTTTCAAAATAGTCAGCACCATTCACAACTACACCGATACTGAAGAAGGCTATTCAGCGCATCAAGAGTTTGAAACAGGAACAGAATGAGGCCATTCAGCCATTGGAGGCTGTTACTCAGCGATTGGAGCAGATCTTTTAATCTCTCAGACCGCTTACACAGGAAATGGAAGGGAACATTCAGCATTTCAAAGCTGCTACACAGGAATACGGGGAGCTGTGGAGACCACAGCAGTGCATTGATCGATAAACACAGACTAGATATCTGTCCAGGAAGGGGAGCTGTGCAGAAATCAGCAGTGCACTAATGTGTAAACCTGAAAGAAATATCCATCCAGCACGGGGAGCTGCACCGACCACATCATGGCGTTATCTATAAACCTCAAGCAGATAGTTTGACCAGCACAGTGACCTGTGCAGTGATCACCCGGGAATTAATCTGTAAAAGAGGAGCAGTTACCCTCTCAGCATGTGGGACTGTGTACACCAAACCAGGGCATTCATCTGTAAACCAGGAGCAGTTACCCTCCCAGCATGTAGGGATGTGTACACCAAACCAGGGCATTCATCTGTAAACCAGGAGCAGTTACCCTCCCAGCATGTAGGGCTGTGTACCCCAAACCAGGGCATTAATCTGTAAACCAGGAGCAGTTACCCTCCCAGCATGTAGGGATGTGTACACCAAACCAGGGCATTCATCTGTAAACCAGGAGCAGTTACCCTCCCAGCATGTAGGATTGTGTACACCAAACCAGGGCATTCATCTGTAAACCAGGAGCAGTTACCCTCCTAGCATGTAGGACTGTATACACCAAACCAGGGCATTCATCTGTAAACCAGGAGCAGTTACCCTCCCAGCATGTAGGGCTGTGTACACCACCACAGTTCATTGATCTGTAAACCAGGAGCAGTTACCCTCCCAGCATGTAGGACTGTGTACACCAAACCAGGGCATTCATCTCTAAACCAGGAGCAGTTACCCTCCCAGCATGTAGGACTGTGTACACCAAACCAGGGCATTCATCTGTAAACCAGGAGCAGTTACCCTCCCAGCATGTAGGACTTTGTACCCCACCCCAGTGCATTGATCTGTAACCCAGGAGCAGTTACCCTCCCAGCATGTAGGACTGTGTACCACACCCCAGTGCATTGATCTTTAACCCAGGATCAGTTACCCTCCCAGCATGTAGGACTGTGTACCCCAAACCAGGGCATTCATCTGTAATGCAGGAGCAGTTACCCCGCTTCATGTAGGACTGTGTACCCCACCCCAGTGCATTGATCTGTAACCCAGGAGCAGTTACCCTCCCAGCATGTATGTCTGTGTACACCAAACCAGGCCATTCATCTGTAAACCAGAGCAGTTATCCTCCCAGCATGTAGGACTGTGTACACCAAACCAGGGCATTCATCTGTAAACCAAGAGCAGTTACACTCCCAGCATGTAGGACTGTGTACACCATCCCAGTACATTGATCTGTAAACCAGGAGCAGTTACCCTCCCAGCATGTAGGACTGTGTACACCAAACCAGGGCATTCATCTCTAAACCAGGAGCAGTTACCCTCCCAGCATGTAGGACTGTGTACACCAAACCAGGGCATTCATCTGTAAACCAGGAGCAGTTACCCTCCCAGCATGAAGGACTGTGTATACCAAACCAGGGCATTGATCTGTAAACCAGGAGCAGTTACCCTCCCAGCATGTAGGACTGTGTACCCCAATCCAGGGCATTCATCTGTAAACCAGGAGCAGTTATACTCCCAGCATGTAGGACTGTGTACACCAAACCAGGGCATTCATCTGTAAACCAGGAGCAGTTACCCTCCCAGCATGTAGGACTGTGTACACCATCCCAGTACATTGATCTGTAAACCAGGAGCAGTTACCCTCCCAGCATGTAGGACTGTGTACACCAAACCAGGGCATTCATCTCTAAACCAGGAGAAGTTACCCTCCCAGCATGTAGGACTGTGTGCACCAAACCAGGGCATTGATCTGTAACCCAGGAGCAGTTACCCTCCCAGCATGTAGGGCTGTGTACATCCCCCCCCCCCCCAGTGCATTGATCTTTAACCCAGGAGCAGTTACCCTCCCAGCATGTAGGATTGTGCACACCACCCCATTGCATTGATCTTTAACCCAGGAGCAGTTTCCCTCCCAGCATGTAGGACTGTGTACCCCACCCCAGTGCATTGATCTTTAACCCAGGAGCAGTTACCCTCCCAGCATGTAGGACTGTGTACATCCCCCCCCCCCCCCCCCCCCTCAGTGCATTGCTCAGTAACACTGTGTTAGATCCCTGCCCAGCGTGGGGAAACTAGCAGCCCTGCTGGAATTGACAGGATGTGCAGCTTCCACCCATTTACAGCTCCATATCCCCATTGTGCCATGACAAGGGGGTGTTGTGGGTGTGAACATCACTGCCAGAGAGAGATGGCGGGGGAATCAGTTTAAATATCACCGCATGGGAGTGGGTTGCGAAGTAGACAGAGAGGGGGAGACTGAGAGACAGTGTCATGGAAGGATGTGTTCCCAGGTTACAGAATGCTGAAATGTCAGCAATTCGGTAGCATCCTGTAACATGAGCCAGTCTTCCCAGGAATGATGGGAAAAAGGGATAATGATGTGAAGTCAGATGAGCATTTGTTCTGCATCTTTGTAACTGGAATTGGTTTCAACAGAATATATGACTCATTGGGCAGATTCTAACAATAATTTATCTTTGTTTAATGTTCCTTGAGTGTGACAGAGGGACCGTCTGCACGAGGCTGAGCTATTTCCCGGTGCTATCACTTCAAACTTACCTCATTAACTACCCACCCCACCCCATGATGTCCCTCTCATTCAATACTAGCCTGATTCTCCCATCCATCATGGCGGGTGGTACTCACCATCGCCCGGATGCCCCTGGATATTCAGTGATCGCTGGCGCTGGTGCCATCTTTAAAAGGCTAAGGGGCACACGGTTGAGCTTTCTCAGTTCGGAGCTGCCCTGCACAGTTTACCTTGAGCATGGTAGATAAGAGGCACTTACATCACGGTTTGTCGACAGGGGCATGGAAGTCCTGGTGGAAGGGCTAGTATAGAGCGGGGCCATACCACCAGACACACCGAGCATGGTCTGAGCTCACCACCCAGTTCAGTGCAGTATCTGAGGTCTGAAGAAACGTCCAGCAATACAGGATAAGCAGCAATAACCTTCCCCGCTCTGTCAGGATACAGCTCACCATATTCTCCCTGCTCCCTCACACTCACTGTATATCTGTTGTAGCACCTCCTCCCCAAACAAGATTCATGCTCCACCACTCTCACTGCTGCGTGCAGCACTTTCTCTCTCTCTCTCTCTCTCTCTCTCTCTCTCTCTCTCTCTGTCTCTCTCTCTCTCCCTCCACGTTACCCCCCTTCACTAAAAACACTGCATGGATACAACAAAGTGGACTGACTGCCTCCGGACACCTCACCATGACCCCGTCCCCCACCTACACCAGCACTAACAGCAGGGCCACCCACTCCCACCCTCCCTCTCTCCCTCCTTTTCTCCCATTTCAGGAGAAACAGCCTGGAATAGGACAGAAAGGGCCTATCCGGGTGGTGGAATACCCGATATCCGTTCCCTCACCCCCCTTCCCCCACCCCCGCCATGTGGGGAGGACCTTGGTATGAGCCGGAGAGCACTGGGATGCCTCGTGTGGAGATTCTGAAACATCCACGTCCCACCGACCGAGTAAGGAGCAATGTTCAGTGAAGGGCAATTCTCATTTTAAACCCATTGGCAGCTCCGTTTCTCCCCGGCACAACTTAGAAGCCGTGGTCCTGATGCCATCTCCCTTTTGTGCCGAGCTGGTACAAATGGAATCCCCACGGTCTCGGTGGGCAGGAGGGTGGGCTCACAATACATCATCACCACCACCTCCCAGGAAGGGAGCACGGAGGCTCCCTCCTACACCTCCCCCTGTAAACAGCTCAGATACTGAAACTAATCTGTGACAGTTACTGCTCTCCCCACTTGTCCTGACATCTTTAACAATGTGCTCATATACACCCAGCGCTCTCTGGTCCTGCAGCCCCATTGTAATGGCACAGCCTGTTTTAAACTGTCTTTCATTGTCTTTCCTACCAAAGTGTATCATCTCACACTGCTCTGCACTGATCCCCATCTGCCTTACACCTGAACACTACACCAACGTGTCACTGTCCTGTTACAGTTCCACACTGTCCTCCATAGACTTCACAATTCTTCCAGGTTTGGTGCCATCTACAAACATTGAGATTGCCATAGCATCTCATAGTTCCCATGAAACAACTGAAATCCTGCCCCTTTCATGAGTGTGAGCAAGTGAAATACTGCTATATTCCCAATACTGCTATGTTTAGTTTAAATTACCAGATGAGCTCAATGTTGTGTCCTAACAATTGCTGTGTGTGTATCTGTGTGTCTCTGTGTGGGGCAGGTCTGGCAGTCTCTGTGGTGCTTAAAGTGATGCAATGCCACCCTCTGCTGGCCTCCCCACGCCACTGCACAGGCATTGGCAGAGGGTGAAAACGAACAGGGATTCATTCAGAGATGGGGAGGGAGAAGGCAGTTGCTCACAGCACCATCCAAACTGATGTCTTATCCATGGACTGATCTAAATGTCCTTTAAACGTTGTAACTGTCCCTGCTTTCACCACTTCCTCTGGAAGTTCATTCCACACCCAAGCCAGCTTCTGTCTAAAATAATTACCGCTCATGACTTTTGTAAATCTTTTTCCTCGCACCTTAAAATATCCCTCAGTTTTGAATCCCCAACTCTAGGGAAAAGACATCAACCCTTCAGCTTATCTGTACCCCTCATTATTTTGTAAACCTCTGTAAAGTTGCCCCTTAATCTCATCCTCTTCAGTGAAAAAAGTCTCAGCCTATCCAGCCACTCCTTATCGATCACTTCCTCCATTCCCAGCAACATCTAGATTACTCTCCTCTGAACCCTCTCCAGCTTAATAATATCAAGGTCAATAACATTAACGTGAAAAGTCAATGTATTTTATAAGTGTAGGGGAGACCAAAACTAGAGGGCATAGCTTTAAGGTGAGAGGGAAACATTTAAAAGTGACCTAAGGGGCAGCTTTTTCACCCAGAGGGTGGTGTGCCTATGGAATGAGCGGGCAGGATGACCAGACTGGACACAGCATTCCAAAAGAGGTCTCACCAATGTCCTGTACAACCACAACATGACGTCCCAATTCCGATACTCAAAGATCTGTCCAATGAAGACATGTGTGTTAAACACCTCCTTAACCACACTATCTGTATGAGATGCAAATTTTAAAGGACTATGCCTGACGGCCTAGGTCTCTGTTCTGCAACACTACCAAAGGCCCTGCTTTTAATTGTATAGGTCCTGCTCTTGTTTGATTTACCAAATCCAATAGCTCGCATTAATCCAAACTAAGCTCCACTTGCCACTCTTCAACCCAGTGAGTGATGTTACCACGTACTCACCTTCCCCGTTTAATTTTAAAATTCCTTCCCTTCTGCAAGATGCCTTGATTCCGGCCTTGATTTTCACAAAGACCCTGAGCTTGGGTTGCTTTGTGTTGTTAGGGGGATGAGGGCCTGATTGTAGACACAGTCAGTGGGGAGGAGAGGCTGGACAGTAATCAGCTGCTTTGTATCATTTCATGGTTTGAGGAAGAGGGCAGTCACACATGAGAGGTGGGTAATACTGATCCGTATTTTGATGCCAAAAATTATGGTCTTTCTCTGTCTCTGTCTATTCAAGACCCTTCATTGTGCAGAGTGTGCCTGCAGGATTTCGTTCCCTAATATTTCAGACGACAGATAATAAACGATTAAAGATGGTCATAGTTAATTTCTAGGGCACAGCACGTGTACTCAACATCCTTCAGTTAAGACAAATACCTTGCATTTGTTTAACAACACAAAGTGTTTTGTGTAGTTCAATAATGGTAACTTAATTATAACAAATACATACAAAGCTGAATGCTGTTACATAAAATTTGTGTATGGTAGTGTAATGGGTAGTGTCTCTGCCTCTGAGCTAGAGCTCGGCATTTTATTCCAGTACCTGAACTTGTATGGTACTGTTCCTCGCTTTGAACTAGAAGATCTGGATTCAAGTCCTGCCTGTTGCAGAGGTATGTCACAGCATGTCAGAACAGGCTGATGAACAAATACACAGGAGAATAATGTTACAGCTTTATGGGTTTTGCTGAGTGATGCTAGTGTCCCTACCTCCAGGCACAAAGGTCTAGGTGTAAATCCCACAGAAGTGCCTCATGATACATCTGAACAAACTGATTAAAATGGATTTAGAATTGTGACCTGATGGAGAAGGAAGAGGTGTCAGTATTGCATTTCAGAATTTAGGTTCAGGATGACTGAAAGTACAACCATTCGTGTTGATTGGGGACACATTTCGCAGCAGTAGCGGTTTATAATATCCGAACGGTTATGGATAAGGTGAGTAGTCAGGGTTTTTCCTCAGGTTAGGGGTGTCCAAAACTAGAGGACATTGTTTGAAAGTGAGAGGGGAAAGGTTATGAAGAGGCCTAAAGGGCACCATTTCACACAGAGGGTGGTGTGTGTATGGACTGAGCTGCCAGAGGGAGTGGTGGAGGCTGGTACAAATACAGCATGTAAAAGGCATCTGGGTACTGACAGACCTGCCGAGCTTTTCCAGCAATTTCTGAATTTCTTTAAAAATGCATTCATTTTAACACAAGTATTCTGAATAAATTAAACAGTTTATTTTTTAATGATGCAGAGCCATGTAACATATTTCAAATTGACCGAGACCATTTTCTGCTAAGGGTATGGCTCTGTGTATGACAGCAGCAATGATGCACCAACATGGAACAGGGAATGTGATGGGGACATAGTTTGGACAATCTACAAGGAGACCTCACATGGTCCAGTTTGGGAGAGGATGACATTACTGTGTGATTCAACTCAGAGAGGGATAAAATGTAATCTGTCCGAGAAGGAATGACCTATTGCACTCTCTGTCTTTCATTGTTCCTCATCACAACAATGTGTGCGAGCTAAAAAAAAACCTCTAAAGTCATCGTTACCATTCGTATTTTTATAGAATCCCTGCAGTGTTGAAACAGGCCCTTCGGCCCAACAAGTCCATACCAACCTTCCCAACCCATTCCCCTATATTTACCCCTGACTAATGCACATAACCTAGAAATCCCTGGACACTATACTCAATTTAGTATGACCAAATCACCTAACCTACACAGTTTGAGTTGTGGTAGGAAACGGGATCACCCATTAGAAGCTCACACAGACAAGGGGAGAATGTGCAAACTCCACAGAGACAGTCACCCAAGGTTGGAATCGAACCCAAGTCCATGGTGCTGTGAGACAGCAGTGCTTCCCTTTGGGTGATCCCTGACCAGAATTCACTGGAATCTACTCACTGCCTAAAGCAAAGGGAATTCAGCCAAATCCAACTACCCAGGATAGAACCCCATTGCTAGCAGCTGTGTGAGTGCAATATCTTCAGAAGCAGAATAACGTTTTGGACAATCTCAATTTTTACTTTTGTCATGAATTCCAGCAAGATCTGGATAAAGTTCTTTCAAGTTAAAAATGCAGAGATTTTGTTAACCTGTTTGTTTGTGTGTGTGTATGTGTGCCGCAGTGTTCTAAACAGGGAAATATCGATTATATATTTGCAATACCCAAACACGTTTCCATTCATCTTTCCATCATAGCTTGAGTAACATTGCTGTGGATCTTAAACGTGTTAAAGAAACTAGCCTGAGTTGTTGCTAAAAATGACCCTGACCCAGTCTGAGATGGATATCATCGACCATATCACCAACCTGGTTCCATTTGATATTTTTTGTGAGCAGTGGAGGCATGGGACTAGAAAGGAAACAGTGACCCCAAAAGCCAGGGAACTATAGACCGGTGAGCCTGATGTCAGTGGCGGGTAAGTTGTTGGAGGGGATTCTGAAGGACAGGATTGACATTCATTTGGGAAGGCAAGGGCTGATCAGGATAGTCAACGTGGCTTTCTGCATGCGAAATCATGGGTCATTAATTTGGTTTAGTGTTATGAAGTTGTGACAAAGAAGATTGATGAAGGCTGTGTGTTAGATATTGTCTACATGGACCTCAGCCAGGTGTACATAACATTCCGATTAGCAGACAGATTAGTAAGGTTCAGTCACTTGGGATACAGGGGAATCTAGTTACAATTGGCTTGAAGGAAGAGGGGTATTTTTCAGATTGGAGGCTTCCGAGAAGCAGTGTGCTGCAAGAATCAACACTGAGTTCACTACATTTTATCATTTATATCAATGATTTGGATGTCAACACTGGGGCCATAGTGAGTAAGTTTACAGATCGCATCAGAAAGGTGGTCTAGAAGATTATCTCAGAGTACAACGAGACCACAATTAGATGGGGCAAAGAAGCAAGTCGTGAGAGATGAAGTTTAATTTAGATAAATACGAGGTTTTGCAGTTTGGGAAGGTAAATCATGGAGAAATTATATACTTAATGGTAAGGTCCTGGGGCGTGTTGTGGAACAAAGGGACCTCGCGCTGCAAGTACATTGTTCCTTGAAAGTGGAGTCGCAGGTAGACAGAGTGGTGCAGAACACATTTGGCACATTTGACTAATCAGTCAGAGCATTGAGTATAGGAGTTGTGGTGGCATGTTGCATCTGTAGTAGGAAACTGGAGCACCCATGAGAAGCTCACACAGACAAGGGGAGAATGTGCAAACTCCACACAGACAATCACCCAAGGCTGGAATCGAACCCAAGTCCTTGGTGCTGCGAGGCAGCAGTGCTAACCACCGTGCTACCCTGTGGATGATCCCTGACCAGCATCCATTGGAATCTACTCACTGCCTAAAGCAAAGGGAATTCAGCCAAATCCAACTCTCCCAGGGTGTTGGTGAGGCCACTTTAAGAATACTGCGTACAACTCGGTTGTCTGGAGAAAAGATTTACCTGGATGTTCCAGGACTGGAGATTTGAGCTTCGGGGAGAGGCTGATTAGGTTGAAGTGCTTCCTGGAGTGTCAGAGACTGAGGGGTGACCTTATAGACGTTTTTAAAATCATCAGGGGTATGGATATTCTAAATAGCCATGGTCTGATCCCAGGATAGGGGAGTCCAGAATAAGACAGCACAGGTTGAAGGGAAGATGGCGAATGATTTAGAAGGAACATGAAGATAAATGGTTCACACAGAGAGTGGTGTGTGTACAGAAAGTGCTGTCAGAGGAAGTGGTTAAGGCGGGTACAGTCATAGGAGGAATATTGGGCAAATGCTGGCAAATGGGACTAATGGGCTTTGGTATCTGATCGGAGAGAATATATTGGACTAACGGGTCTGTTTCCATTCTGCATGACTCTTTGATTCTATAAGAGGGATGGAGAAAAATTCTTAAAGGACCTTTCAAGTGGGAATTCTCTTCACTGGAAGTTTTTATTGTGCCTCTATGTTCACGTGGACTGAAAGCTGTGTTAGTTAATTATTTGATAGGGAAGTGAGTCACAGATAATTGGACGCAGACAGGAAAGTGGGGCTGAGACCATAACCTGATCAGCCACAATTTTAGTGCCTTGTGGAGAAGAATCAAAGTATCTAATGCCCTACTCCTGCTCCTCAGTCCCATGTGTCTGTGTTCCATTCAGCCCATCAAACCTGCTAGACAGGAACAGTTGGAGGCTACTTACATCTATAACCTGATGCACAGAAACAGAGGAGACCATTCAGCCCTTTAAGGCTATCACACGCTTTGATGTGATTTGGGAAATGTAATTGGAAAACCCAGGTTGGGTATGAAAGAGGCACCTCATCTCTTCTTACAGAGATACCCGTCTCTGAAACTTGTGTTTCATTTATTCATCATGTTATAAACCCAGATTCACTGTAAATACAGCCCATATACCTCACCCAGACATGGTTCACAAACTCCTCTGGTCTCCCTGACTGCAATATTCAGTAATTTGCACATTCATGAAAATAACACTCCCTAACTTTCCAATAACAGAATGTGAGAACATCAGAAACAGGGGCAGGTCGTTCACTCCTCAAGCCTGCCTTGCCTTTCACTCAGATTATGGCTGATCTGCTCTTGGTCTCAAATCCTCTTTCATTCCAAATTCTTCATCGCCCTCAACTCTCTGTCAGGTCAATATCCATCTACCTAACCAAAGTCCTGTACAGCTGCAACATCACTTCACGAGTCTTGAATTCAATCCCTCTGCTAATAATACTCCATAGGCCTTCTTACAAACTCTATCCACCTGAGTGGCAACCTTCAAAGATCTATGTAAAAGACCCCAAGATCCCTCTGTTCCTCCACCTGACTAAGAAACCTACCATTAACCCTGTATTCCGCATTCTTATTTGTTCTTCCAAAATGGACAACCTCACACTTGGCAGGGTTGAACTCCATCTGCCACTCCTCAGCCCAGCTCTGCATCATATCTAAGTCCCTCTGCAGCCGACAACAGCCCTCCTCACTGTCCACAACTCCACCTATCTTCGTATCATCTGCAAATTTACTGACCCACCCTTCGACTCCCTCATCTAAGTCATTAATAAAAAATACAAACAGCAGAGGACCCAGAACTGATCCCTGCGGAACTCCACTTGTAACTGGGCTCCAGGCTGAATATTTACCATCTACCACCACTTTAGGAAAGATGTGGAATCTTTGGAGAGGGTGCAGAGAAGATTTACCAGGATGTTGCCTGGAATGGAGAGGAAGTCGTACGAAGATAGGTTGAGAGTTCTCGGCCTTTTCTCGTTGGAACGGCGAAGGATGAGGGGTGACGTGATAGAGGTTTATAAGATGATCAGAGGAATAGATAGAGTAGACAGTCAGAAACTTTTTCCCCGGATACAACAGAGTGTTAAAAGGGGACATAAATTTAAGGTGAAGGGTGGAAGGTATAGGGGAGATGTCAGGGGTGGGTTCTTTACCCAGAGAGTGGTGGGGGCATGGAATGCGCTGCCCGTGTGAGTGGTAGAGTCGGAATCATTGGCGACCTTTAAGCGGCATTTGGATAGGTACATGGATGGGTACTTAATCTAGCTTAGAAGTTCGGCACAACATCGTGGGCCGAAGGGCCTGTTCTGTGCTGTATTGTTCTATGTTCTATGTTCTATGTTCTACCCCTTCTTCAAATCGTTTCAGTCACCTAGCTCCCCGAACAGTCTTGAGAACAGAAATCCTGACATTCAGTCCCACCTGTTTGAAGGAAACACTTGCTGCTCCTGTACCATGGCTTATTGATGTGAACAAAAGAGGCTGATACAAGGGTTCAGGTAAAAATGACTGACCCCGATATCAAGGCAGTGTTTGCCTTCTGTTGACATCAAGAAGTTCATTCAGCAGCTCACGCTGGTTTCACAGGAATATGAGGAAGCCATTCAGCCAATTGACATTATTGGAGAAGAACAGGGACAGCCCATTCAGTGCCTCCCGCCTATTACTCAGGAAGAGAAGGAGTCCAGTGTGATGGACCACACCAGAGCCCTTCAAAAATATTTGAGGGCGGTGGCCTAGACTCTAATATTTTTATATTTAAAAGGAAACATAAACTGTCTGTTCCAGATGCAACGTGAATGGTCAAACTACTTGGTATGAAGCAAAACACCATTTATTTCAACACGGAAGATAAAATGAAACCAAAGAAAGGGGAAATTAGAATAACTTAATTCTATTGGACAAGTTAACAGAATAATAGATCTAGGAACTATTACTGATGAACTGTTCCAGTATAGGGAAATCCCATAAACACAGCCCCTGGCAAAAAGAAATATTTAGACACAGATTGTCACAAACATTTCTCCAATCCAGGAATTAAAAACAGCATCAAGAGAAAGTTCAGAGACAGTAGCAGCCAGGAGATAGTCACTGAAGATTCCAACTCTGTGTAGACCCCAATAGTTACTGATGTGACTGAGAAACCAAAACCCAGAGATCCTAATCTGTGAGAGCTGGCCACACCCATTAAGGCTGCATTAAAATAAACCCAAGCCCTCCCTAGCTGTTACTCAAGTGGTCTTAACTATCCAGCTTGGTAACTATCGCTCAATCTCTCTCTTTAAAGAAACCAGGACAAATAAACTCTTAAAGTTGCAGCATTGTCACACTTGCCAGGATATCGAACCGTCAAACAGGAACCAGGGGTAACCCAGTCAGGCCCTTGGCCCTTTCCAATGGGACGAGGAAGAAGCCAGTCAGTCTGTTGAGTCACTGACACAACAATAGGATGAGGCTATTCAGCCCCTTGAGCCACTTATACAGGAACAGCAGGAGGCCATTCCCCCTCAACGCACTTACACAGGGACTGAATGAGGTAATTGATGCTGATTCCTGATGAATGGCTTATGCCCAAAACATCAATTCTTCTGCTTCTCGGATGCTGCCTGACCTGCTGTGTTTTTCCAGCAATCAGTTCTCTACTCCAATCTCCAGCATCGGCAGTCCTCGCTGTCTCCTAATTGATGCTCTAACGTGATGAGTAAGTGGAGCAGAAGCTGCACAGACAGACTACTCCACGTTGTTCCTCTTGGCTCTGTTGCTTAGGATACACAAATGGGACTTTAACATGGTTTTCTAGTAGTCAGCAGGGAAGCCTTATGTCTTGTGTGAAGTCTCAAGAAGGCATCTTTCATCTCCGAAAAGACAGCCTGGAATTCTCTATGTAGGGCAGAATCTGGTGGGAATGGCTACCTGTTTCAGATGGAAGGTATTGTGGCTGCTGTTGGGGATTGTGAATAACCTGACGTTCAGTACAGGGTTCACATGCCGACTGCACAATAACGTGTGGAGAGTTAATTTAGGCATATGAACTATTAGGAAAGTCACATTACACTGATGAATTGACTCTCTATGTTCAAATAATGATGATATTATTCATGTTGATCTTGTCTAGTGCTTGTCCTGTTCAGTGTAACCTGTATGCCTTACTCTGTCCAAGCCTATTTCCACCCTATGACCTGTCTGGCTATGCTTACTATGACCTGCCTTCAATGCTCATAAATAAAGTGTTTCCCTGTACTGAGGTACACGTGACAATAAATCAAACCAATCAATCCTGGGTAAAGTATGGAATTTCTCTCCCTGTCAATGTCTCTTTTGGAAATATGTGGTCGCTGCCACTACTCGTGTTTCAGCATCACCATTTCTTCGTCTCTCACAGCTCTACAGATTAAACACTCAGCTTATTCACTCTATCCTCATGTTACCATCACCCATGTCTGTGGTCAGGCGATCATTCCTTACAAAGGAGATCAACTCTGTAGAGAGTGCCCCAAATGCTCTCTCAGCAAGGCTCTACAACAACAGGAAGATGGCTTTACTTATGTACTCGAATCATCTTACAGTGAAGGACAGCATACCATTGACTGCACCCATTACTTACACAGGGTTTGATTCAAAGCAGAAGTGCATAGACTTGTGAGTGGGCGATCATGCTTCCCAAATTTGTTAGAGTTCTTTGATGAAGTGACCAAGAAAGTTGACGAGGGCAGAGCGGCAGGCGTAGTCTCCATGGATTTCAGTAAGACTTTGATAAGGTTCCACATGGCAGGCTGGTCAGGAAGGTGACATCACGTGGAATGCTGGGAGGACTGACCAATTGGATACACAGTTGGCTTGATGGTAGGAAGCAGAGAGTTTAGTAGAAGGATGTTTGTCAGACTGGAGGCTTGGTCCATTGTTGTTTGTTATCTATGATTTGGTTGAGAATGTACAAGGCGTGATTAGTAACTTTGCAGATGACACTAAAGTAATTGGGAGCATGATCAGTGAGGAAGTTTATCAGAAATTGCAGCAGGACCTTAATCAGGTGGGGAAGTGGGCCGAGAAATGGCAAATGGAATTTAATATAGATGTGTGAGGTCTTGCATTTTGGAAACACAAATCAAGGTAGGAGTTTCATGGTGAATGGAAGGGTCTTAAGTAGTGCAGTGGGCAGAGAGACCTTGGTGTTTAGCTGTACACGGTTCTCTATGAGTGGAGTCAAACGTAAACAGGGCAGTGAAGAAGGCTTTTGGCACATAGCCCTTCATCAGGCAGGATATTAAGTATACACGTTGGGAATTTATTTTGCAGTTACCCAGGACTTTGTAAAGGCTGCACTTGGAGTATTGTGTTCAGTTTTGTCACCTTGTTATGGGGAGGATGTTATTAAATTAGAAGGAGTGCAGAAGAAATTTACAAAGGCGTTGCCAGGACCCAATGGTCTGAGTTACAGGGAGAGGTTGGACAAGCTCGGAAATTTTCTTTAGCGTGCAGGAGACTGAGAGAGTCCTTATAGAGCTGTATAAGATTACGAGGACTATGGATAGGGTGAACACTCTCAGTCTTTTTCCAAAGTGTAGAGAATCGACGACTGGATGGGATCAGTTTATGGTTAAAAGGGAAGGAATAAAAGGGAACCTGAGGGGCCATTTCTTTACACACAGGATGGTACGTGGATGAGCTGCCAGCAGATGTGGTTGTGGGGATGGGGGGGGTGGGGGGGGGGTACATTAACAACATTTCAAAAAGCATTTGGATAAACATGTGGATAGGAAAGGACTGGAAGGATATGGGCCAACTGCAGGGAATTGGGGTTAGCGTGGATGGACATTTACAAGGTGGAGTCGAAACCCCTCTGTTAATTAAAACCAAACACCCAGAAAAGCTCGCCTCACCTTGTAATCTGTTAAAATATGAGTGACACAGATCTCCTACATTCCACTATTTAATCAAAAAATGTCAAGTTGTTTTTTTAACTTTAATAGTGAAAACTAAACAACAACTATTCACAAATACAAGTCCCTCTTGTCTTAGCTACTTACTATCAGACTCTTTAAAAATATGCTAGTCCAACAACCCACATATTAAACATTACAATCTCAAAACCACACAGAATCCATCTTCCCCGCTATGCTCACTCTTCCAGCTGCTGAATGCCCTGGATCATGTTTCTTTTATTGCAAGTAGCTTTTAAATGGACATGTATCTTTGATAGAAAATGTTTGAGATGGCCAGTTAGCACTTCTGCTCTACAGCAGTTACTCTGCTGTTGGGTGGCAGGAGCTATCACTCTAGTTTCAAAATGCTGGGTTTATATACTTTCCAGATTTCCAAACAATAATATTCAAACTCTGTTGGCTTCTGGTATCCTGAGCGTTATTTAAACTCTTTGGCTGTATTTGAATTGTTGTCAAACAGCAACCAAATCTCAGGTATTCATTTCCCAGCTAATGGTGACATGTGGAACAGGCTGACCTTTAGCAGGCATCTGTGGTTGTACTTTCCATTCAGCAAAACCCATTCTGTCTTAAAGTGACCGGACATGCTTTCGGCTTCATAAGACCTCCCCCCTTCAGAAAACAAACATGGACCAGCAGAATGAAAAGATGGCTTCATTTCTTTTCCTCTAATTCTTAATCCCATTATTATGAATTATGAAAGTTTTATTCTCAGCTATACCATGCATATTAATTCTGCACACATATATAACACTGCAATAAGTCAAATCTTATCCAAACTTTTTCTTTTAAATCTGCGATAACACATCTTTTAGGACCCACAGCATGTACATTTTGTAAATTTAAAGTCGGGAAGATAAGACTCCAATTAAATATTCTCATATTCTGGCCTTTAAATATTCAAAAAATGCGAGAGTTTGTCGTTATACACAACCATCTCTGACAATTTATTTGTCACATAAACATTAAAGTATTGTCAGGCCAGTGCGAAACTTCATCATACTTTTTCAATAATTGAGACTTCATATTTTTTTGTGGTGAATATTGAGTTTTTTCGACAAGTAGCCAATTGGCCATTCAATTCCATCATCATCTTTCTGCATCAATACATCTTCGACCCCTATATCCCGAGCATCAAAGTCAATTTTCAAAGGGTTTCAAAATATTTGGTATAGCTAAAACTGGTGCGGTGATTAATCCTGATTTAAAATTCTCAAATGCCTCCTGGCATTGTTCTGTCCTCCACAATTCTGTGATCTTCTTTAATAAATCCGTCAGTGGTGCCAATACGCTGCTGAGGTTTGCAACAAACTTCCGATAGAATCCACTCAGTTTCAAAAATCGAAGCACCTCTTACTTCGAGGATGGTTGTGGAAATTCCTCAAAGCCCTTCGTTTTTATGTTCCATGGGATCAACCTTCCATGGCCAATGTAATGTCCCACGAACGTCACCTCTGCCTTCGCGAATTGTGTTTTCTTTAAGTTTATTACCAAGTTTGCTTCTTGTAATCGTTCAACATGCTCTGCCAGCTGTAACACGTGAACTTTCACTCACTTGCTAAAGATCACTACATCATACAGATAAACTGCACAATTTGTTCATCTGGTCAAAACTCTGTTCCTGAGTCTTCAATGTATCTCGAGCATTATTCATTCACACGACATTCTCTAACATTTTTTATCATATCCGGTATCTTTGCTAAATAGTTTAACTGATTCAACGTTTTTCTTTTAATTTGAAAGGGGCATCTAAACCTGGCTTTGAAGGGGTTTTCTACCACTGGTAGCAATACTAATACTTCATCCCCACGGGAAATCGTCAAAGTTTCAGAGTTTTTAATCTGCCACCTGCATTACTCTATACTGTGCCACTTCAGGTGCTGTTTAGCTAACTCACCTACACCATCTAATTCCTCCCTCATCTCAGATACATAATCCAAGTGTGAGATCTCCGACTTTGGTCCTGTCAATTTATATTTAACTAATTTCAAAGGACTTCTCACTTCGTGTACGAATATTAACTCAAATGATGTAAAGTGAGTAGTTTTGTTTGGGGCATCTCTAATGACAAACAAGATAATGAGACGCCTTTATTCGAATCATTCAGGTAATTCTGACAGTACGCTGTTAATATTGTCTTCAGCATCTGATGCCAACTTTCCAAGGCTCCCTGGGATTAGGGATGCACTTGATTTAAACTGCTGTATGCCAAAGCTATCCATGACGTCCTTAAACAGCTGAGCGGTAGAATGAGATTCTTGGTCTGACTGAATCACACTGTGTAGCCCACAGCGAATAAGACAGCTACCAACTCCTCTACATCCCTTTTTGCCTTAAGACCCCTTAATGGAATTATCCCTGGAAATCAGGTAGACACATCCATTATGATCAGCAGATATTGGTTTCCACTTTTATTTCAGAAAGGGGAGCTACACAACTAATCATAACCCACATGAAAGGTTCTTTGAATACAGCAATTGGCAACAACGGTGCTATTTTTATTACTGCCTGTGACGTACCTACCATTTGGTATGTATGACATGTACAACAAAAACTAACCACGTCCTTGTGCATTCCAGACACTAGAAATGCTTTAGCCTGAGTCTTCCGTGCATTAACTCCTTTGGCTTTTTCCTTTGGTTTTCCTTCCTGTTGTAACGTATGACAGTGGGATCTTGTTACTACATCGTCTGGAAAAATCCCTGGGTATTTTTATTTTAATTCTCCAGTTCCCTGAACTTACTTTTGCTTCTCCACCACAAGGGGTGCCTCTCCCACCTTGGATCCGGCTAAATCATTCCAAAGAACAAACTGTATTCCTGGAAATGACAATCTGTCACTCAATCTCACTGTTACTTCCCCAATCTTGATTTGGCACTCCACCTAATGTTACACAAGGGAATGCTTAATTTCTGTCCCCATTTCACAAATTATCAGGCTGTTGAGTGACATGTCAGAAAGAGTGAAAATACTTCCATCTCTTACTATTCGAGGCCGAGGGAAATTGAGGACTGCAGATGCTGGAGACCAAAGTTGAAAAGTGTGGGCTGGAAAAGCACAGTAGATCGGCAGCATCCGAGGGGCAGGAGAGTTGACATTTCAGGCATTAGTCCTTCATCAGGAAAGTGGGAGGCAAGGAAGGCGGACGGGGCTGAGAATTAAATAGGAGGGTGGGGGTGGAGCTGGGTGGAAGGTAGCTTGGAAGGCGATAGGTAGATGTAGGTGGGGTCTGATGGTGATTGGTCGGAGAGGAGGGTGAAGTGGATAGGTGGTAGGACAGCTGAAACCGTCAAACTATACAGCATCAACGTTGACTTCACCAATTTCCAAATCGCCCCTCCCCCAACCTCATCCCAGATCCAACCGTTCAAATTAGCACTGCCCTCTTGAGCTGTTCTAACTGTCCATCTTCCTTCCCATCAATATACTCCAACCTCCCCTCTGACATAACACTAACACTCCCACCTACATCTTCCTGTCACCCGCCTAGTGACCCTCCTGCCAGCCCAGCTCCTACCCTTCTATTTATCTTTCAGCCCTCTTGTCCACCCGCCACATTCCTGACGATGAGTTTATGCCTAATATGTCGATTAACCTGGTCTTCGGATGCTGCCTGATCTGTTGTGCCTTTCCGGCTCCTTGCTTCTCAACTATTAGATACTGAACAGATCCCATTTCTTGCAATTTTATAGCTTCTTGTCCTCCCCCCACACCCCATTTTTTCTTAGTAAGGTTTACCTACAGAGGCAAATTCTTTATAGAGATCAGGCACTGACTCCATACACAGCTCCTGTCTAGGCTGTGCACTCTCCTGCAGCTCCTCGGCTCTACTTGGGGTCTCTAAGCCAGGTTCACTAATACCATTGGCTTAAACTCTTTTACGGCATCTTTTCCCAAAGGGTCTTCCAGCACGGTGTGTCCCAGTTTCCTGCAGTGAAAACAGTTTTCCCAGTGCCCTTCTTAAACCATCGGTACTGTAATTTTATGTGTTCCACTGCGTTATAATGAGACTTGAGGCCTTTCACTTCCTTTCAACCACTTTGGGCTTTTCTCCACCCGTGTTAAACCATTGCCAGTGTGCTTTTCTCTATGTTTTGTAGTGTAGGATCTCCCCTTCTCCCAATTTCTTTCCCTCACAGGATGAAAATCCTCTCAGAAGCTAAATTTCATCTCATGAACCAATGCATACTTAACTGCCATTCCTGCTGCGCTTCTCACTTCTTGAACTTCCTGTTCATTCACATGAAATCTTACGTCTCTGGAAGTGAGTCTTTAAACTTGTCCAACAGAATAATCTCCCATCGGGCCTCACAGGTCTTATCTATTTTTAAGGCCTGCACCCATTTATCAAAATGACTGTGATTAATTCTTTGAAACTCAATATAAGTCTGACCTGGTTCCGTCTCTATATTTCTGAACTGCTGTCTATATTCTTCTAGTACCAATTCATAAGCACTCAAAATAGCCCGTTTGACATCTGCGTAATCTATTGCTCCCTCATGTGACAGAACTACACATACCTCTCAAGCTGTGCCAACCATCTTAGTCTGAACTAGCATTACCTACAGGTTAACTGGACACACCATCTGCCCAGCCAATTTTGCAAATGAAATAAAAAGGTTTTGGCATTTTCTCACCGAAATATGGCAATGTATTAACACAGTTGTATACATCTCTACGTTCTCCCTTCATCTTCATCCTGCTAATTTAACTTTCTAATCTAATTCCAAACTTCTGAATTTCAAATTCTCCCTCTCTTCCTTTTACCCCTCTTTCTCTTTCTATATCTTCTCCCTCTCTTTCTGTCTCTCTTTATCTTCTAACTCCAGTTACCCCCTTGCAATTTAAGTTTTTTCCAATTCGACTGCAGTTTCCTGCTTCTCCGATACACCAAAAGTGCTTGCCCAACTCCATTATGATTACAATTTTCCTTATGTCCCTGGTGAAACCCAATTCTAATCTACATGTTAATTCTGAAAGTGTGCCCTTCCTTTGTCTTTCTACACTTTCTTAGCAAATTTGTGAATCATCTTCAAACCTCAGAACCTCCTTAGTAATGTTAAAAACCATTTCTTTTGATTTAACCAACCACAAGGAAACAAAATTAAATGAATTTTGTCACCTGTTTTATTTGAAGATCTAGGTCACTAACTGCCAAGTTATGGAATCTGCTGGGACCTTTTATAGCCAAAATCTGTTCAAATCCCATACGACAAGCCCTCAAACCGTTATGATGTCAATGTCTAACCCCTTCTGTTAATTAAGACCACACACACAGAAAAGCTCACCTCGCCTCGTAATCTGTTAAAAGATGAATGACAGAGAAGTCCCAAATTCCACTATTAAGAGACAGATAGCCATTTACAAGTATGTAAGTGAGCTTGCTGAGCTTGAAGGTTTGTTTTCAGATGTTTCGTCACCATGACTAGGTAACATCATCAGGGAGAGTCTCTGGTAACGCATTGGTGGTATGTCCCACCTCTCTATTTATAGGTCTTGGTTTCTTAAGGTGCGTGATGTTATTTCCAGTTTTTTTTCAAGGGAAGGTAGATAGGATCTAAATTGATGTGTTTATTGATGGACTTCTGGCTAGAATGTCATGCCTCTCAGATGTTTCGTGCGTGGCTTTGTCCTAGGAAGTGTGTGTTGTCACAGTCAACGTGGTGTTCTTCTTTGTGATAGTGGGTCATGTCTTTTGGTGGCCAGTTGGTGTTCATTTGTCCTGCTAGCACGACAACAGGACTGTCTGAAATGGAGGAAAAATGATTTTTTATACACTGTTTAATCAGTGTGTGTTCAGGTAAGGAAGATTGTTCATATGTGTGCAACACATTCTGAATGAACAACGGAGACACAGTTAACGAAAAATGATGCACACGATGTATAAACTTTATAAAGCATTAAAACATTATTCGATCCTCATCTGAAGTGATACCTTCCCTTTCTCTCAACGTTCCCCCTTTTTTGGGATTCCCAACTCTAGTCTTATTCTTATCAGGATGTGTGTTATAAATTCTTGCTTCTCGTGTCCCAACTTATTTTAGGTAATCCCCTTTCTACCGGGAATTCAATACATTGGCCTGCTGGGTTCTTTCCAAAGTTAGTGTCTGTCATATTATTGGAGGAAAGGTTCTGGCATCAGACCCAGCATTTGAACATATTACTCTGTTGTACGTGCACTAACAAAGGTCCACAACGCACAGGCATTGCCAAGCATTGAGGGATATACATCTACTTCTTTCGATAATGTAGTTTTCTCATTTTCCACATCTCCATATCTATATCCTCTCTCTCGTTCTCCCTTTGCATCTAGGTAAGAAATCCATCAATTATTCTTCGTGGCCCATCTCTCAAAACTCCTCCTTTCAGTTTATGTCTAATGTTCTCTTCAAGATGTAATGCGGTTATAATTAAGCAATGTAACTACAAAGACATGCGGGAGGAGCTGGCCCAAGCTAATTGGAAGGAGGGCTGAGCAGGAAAGGCCATGGAGCAGCAAGGGCAGGAGTTCCTGGGGATACATCGGAAGATAATACCTGAAATGCAACCCCAAGAAGATGAAACATACTCATGGGAGGACAAGGCAGCCATGAGTGATAAGGCCTCAGACCAAAAGAGAAAACATACAATGTGGTGAAGATGATTTGGAATCCAAAGAATTCATTGGCTCTGAAACTACATAAGGCTTGCATCAGTGACACTACAGGGTCCAAGGAAGTTCCTGTGGAGTGAAGAGTGAGGCCTTTGCTCAGAAGTCTTTGACACGGAGGTTGAGTGAAGTGATTATGCCACAGTTGAAGAGGGTGAAGACATGACTGCCCAGCTGGTTCAGTGTGCTACGTGCTTGATGTGGGAGGTCAACGAGTCTGGTCTGTCTGGCTCGTTTAAGTGTGGAAAGTGTGTGCACGTTCAGCTACTGACTGAGCATGTTGCAGCGCTGATGAAAGAACTCGAGGACCTTAGGCTCATCCGAGAGAACGATATCTTTCTGGGCAAGACTTTCAGTGAGGTTATTATACCGACCATACCAGAAGAGAGCAGAAGAGAGCAGACGATGAGGAAGTCAGAGAGGAGACAGGTGCAAGAGACTCCGGGGGAAGTACCTGTCAGGAACAAGTTGAATCGTTTGGAAACAGTAGAGACAGATGACACTGCCATTCCGCGAGGTGGCCAGGTCTGTCAATCAAAAGTTGGCGTGGTGACAGAGCCGTGGTAATAGGGGACTCCACAGTGAGAGGAACTGACGGGGTTTTGTGGCAGCAGGCGGGACTTAAGGATGGTGTGTTGCCTTCCTGGTGCCAGGGTGAAAGATATCGCAGACAGAGTGCAGGAAATCCTCAAGGACGAAGGTGAAGAGCCAAAGGTGGTGGTACATGTTGGCACAAATGATGTTGGGAAGAAGAGGAGGAACATACTACAGCGGGACTTCGGAGAACTAGGAAGAAGGCTGAAAAGCAGGATGTCCAGGGTGGTTATCTCCGGTTTGTTTCCAGTTCCTCAGTCTAATGAGGCCAGAAACAGTAAGATAACGGACTTGAACGTGTGGCTGGGAACTGGTGCAGGAGGCAAGGATTTAAGTTCTTGGATCACTGGGGTATGTTTTGTGGTAAGCATAAATTATACAAGAGAGACAGTTTGCACCTTAATAGGTTGGGGACCAGCATTCTGGCAGGCAGGTTTGCTACTGCAACACAGCTGCGTTTAAACTAAGTAGCGCGGGGGAGGGGACAAACTGGATGTTTAAGAAGGAAATTGAAGGGAAAGTTAGAACAAGGGAAGTCAAGAAAGATAACTGTATCAATGAAACAGAAAACGCAAAAAGGGATCATACTGTAAGGTTGCGTGAAATAGGAGTTGATGCGAAGAGTGAGGGCAGTAACAAATTAAAAAATACTTTAAATATGAATGCACGAAGCATGATAAATAAGATGGATGAGCTTGAGGCTCTTTTGAAAATTGGCAGATACCATATTCTGATGATAACTGAGGCGTGACTTCAAGTGGACAGTGCTTACGAAATGAATATTCAAGGCTACACGTGCTATCGTAAGGACAGACTGACGGGCAGAGGGGGTCGGGTGGTCCTCTTGGTAAGAGGTGATATTCAGTCCCTTGTGCGGGGGGAACCTAGAGTCAGGGATGTAGAGTCAGTGTGGATAGAGCTGAGAAATTCTAAGCGTAAAAAGACCCTCTTGGGAGTTATCTGCAGGCCCCCAAACATTAGTCTGGATGTCGGGTGTAAGTGAAATCAGGAGCTGAAATTGGCCTGTCGCAAAGATATTACTGCAGTTGTTATTGGGGATTTCAACATGCAGGTAGACTGGGAGAATCAGGATTGTATTGGACCTCAAGAAAGAGACTTTGTGGAGTGCCTCCGAGATGGATTCTTAGAACAGCTGGTGCTGGAGCCGACCAGGGAGAAGGCATTTCTGGATCTGCTATTGTGCAACGAACCAGAATTGATCAGGGACCTCAAAGTGAAGGAGCCATTGGGAAGTAGTGACCATAATACAATAAGTTTCAATCTGCAATTTGAGAGGGAGAGGGTCTTATCGGAAGTGACAATATTTCTGTTGAATAAAGGGAATTATGGAGCTATGAGGGAGGAGCTGGCCAAAGTTAAATTGTGCAATACCTTAGCACGGATGACAGTGGAGGAACAATGGCAGATACGTCAGTGTATAATGCAGAAAATGCAGGATCACTTCATTCCAAAAAGGAAGAAAGATCCTAAAAGGAGTCATGGGTGGCCGTGGCTGACGAGGGAAGTTAAGAAACAAATAAAGTTAAAAGAGGAAAAGTATAACACAGCAAAGATAAGTGGGAAAACGGAGGACTGGGAAGCTTTCAAAGAACAACAGAGGATTACTAAGACGGAAATACGCAGAGGTAAAAAATGAGGTACGAAGTTAACAAAAATATAAAGGAGGATAGTAAACGTTTTTTTAGGTATGTGAAAGGCAAAAAACAAAATGGTTAAGACTAAAATTGGGCCATTGAAGACAGAAACAGGGGAATATATTACGGGGAACTAAGAAATGGCAGAATAATTGAATTGGTACTTCAGATCTGTGTTCACTGGGCAAGACACAAACAATCTCCCTGAGGTAATAGTGGCTGATGGACCTGAACTGAAGGGAATTTATATTTGCCAGGAATTGGTGTTGGAGAGACTGTTAGGTCTGAAGGTTGATAAGTCCCCGGGGGCTGATGGTCTAGAACCCGGGTACTGAAGGAGTTGGCTCGAGAAATCGTGGATGCGTTGGTAATTGTTTTCCAGAGTTCGATAGATTCGGGACCAGTTCCTGCGGAGGCTAATGTTGTACCACTTTTTAAGAAATGTTGGAGAGAGAAAGCAGAAATTGAGATGTAAGATTATTGAAGGAATGACACTCTGGAGGTAGGACACAGCTTAAAAATATGGGGTAGACCATTTAGGACAGAGATGAGTAGAAACGTCTTCACCCACCCAGAGAGTGGTGGCTGTGTGAAATGCTCTGCCTCAGAGGGCAGTGGCGGCCCAGTCTCTGGATTCATTTAAGAAAGAGTTGGATAGAGCTCTTAGGGATAGTGGAATCTAGGGTTATGGAAATAAGGCAGGAACACGATACTGATTAAGGATGATCAGCCATGAACATATTGAATGGTGGTGCAGGCTCGAAGGGCAGAATGGCCTACTCCTGCACCTATTGTCTACAGAGCTCTTAATCATGGTCAGGGAGGGAAACGGAGGAAACACATTCACTTTAAACACAGAAGATGGCATTTCTCAAGGAAAAAGATTCAGGTGAATTAAACAATTGAATTTAGATCAGTTAAATGCTTTTGTGGAATGTGTCAGTTTGGAAGCAAGACCCGGGGAGGCAGACCCTCAGCAGAATGAGAATTTGAAAATGGAAGTATTTCCACATCAAAAACCAGTTTAGGTCACTGAGTGCGGGGCTGATGGGTGAATGGGTTTCAGTGAGAATTGGGGAACAGACAGCAGAATTGCATTGCAGGTATTGCAGCTCGAAACTGCGTATTCATGTAGTGCTGTAGACCACAGCAGCAGGAGAAGCAGACCTTCATTCAACCATAACCTGTACCATTTTGCCAGAATAACACCTCAGTCTGTCATTACCATCAACACTATCTATGGCTCAGTGACGAGTGTCGGTGAACATGTCAGAGTCAGTATCACATGAACTTTAACCTGATGCTAACTCATTAAAGCTACCAGGCTTGACCAACAGATCTGAACGAAGCCGTGCAGTCCTGTCACATTCCATTACAAATGATGATGGACGATTAAACAAATGACTGGAGGAGAGGGCTCCACAAACATCCCCATCCTAAATAATGGAACAGACCTGCACATCAGTGTAAAAGAGAAGGATGTTTTATCTGCACCATCTTCTGCCAGAAGTGTTGAGTCGATGATACACCTCACCCTCAGCATGATGCCCACAAAAATCACAGATGCCAGTTTCAACTAATTTGATTCGCTGCACGTGACATGAAGAAACAGCTGAACAAATAGATCCGACACAGACAATGGGTCCTGACCCCATTCCTGCAATAGGTCTGAAGACTTGTGCTGCACAACAAGCCGTGTCCCTGGGGAAACTGTTTCCAAACCTGACATCTCCCTGGCAATGTGGAAAATTATTCAGCTGTGTCCTGTCCACTAAGACGGGAAATATTACAAACTGACCAATTACTACCCCCTCAGTCCCATCATAACAGCCAAATTGGTGGGAGTTCTTTTTGACAGAGATGTCAAGCAGCACAGAAATAACCTGTTCAGTGTGGTTTCCGATAGATCCCCATGTGGAGATGGTGCTGTGGAAATGTCACTGGATTACTAATCCAGACCAGGCTAATACTCTGGCAGCGGGTGGAAGTTAAAAGCAATTAATAAAATATCGAGATCTAAAATCTGGGGTCAGGAACTGTGACCTTGAAGCTTATATGGATTGTAAACAGAATTTCCTTCTCCAATGTACTTTTCGGAAGTGAATCTCCCATGATTTCCTGGGCTGGCCTAAAACTGGCTCCAAAGACCCTGACATGTGATAAACATTTCAATGGTCTCTGAAACGGTCAATCAAGGCACTCATTTGTATCAAACTACTCCGAGGTCTGAAAGGATGAAACTGGACAGAACTTCCTGCTTCACCATCAGTGTCGGTAAAGGGAATGGCAACATAGTTCTGTCGACACTGCAGTGACCTCCTTCCTAACATCTGAGAGTTCGTGACAGCATTTACAGAGCTTTCCCACAGACTGCACAGAAACAGTGGGAAAGGAGTAGGTCATACAACACATTGAGCCTCCCCCATTCTAGTTCATGGAAAAAATCTCCTCAATGCACTTGCCCCACACGATATACATTTCCGTTAATGTGAGTAACCTTGGGAAACTATAAAATAGGAAGTGCAAGAGTACATTTGGTCTATCGAGTTTGCAACCCATTCAATGAAATGATGCTTGGCCCTTCATTTCCACACCGTCTCTAAATCCTTATTTATAATCAGTGTCTTGGTTTCCAGGTGCGAAAGAATTCCCCGGGTTCACCAGTCTGTGAGTGCAGACACTTATTCTCATCTCAATGCAGAGTGACCTGCCTGTACCTAACACTGTGGCTCCTTGTTCCAGACGTCCCAGCCAGGGGAACTATCATCCCTTCTTCCAATCTGTCTCACCCTGTCAGACTTTTGTACATTTCACTAATTTCTCCACTCATTTTCCTAAACCCCATGGAATACTGGCCCAGTCACCACAAAGTCTGCTCCCACAACAAGCTCGTCATCCCAGATATCAGTCTGATCATCTTTCACTGCTCTCTCTCAATGTCAGGTTTGTCCTTTATTAGTATGGAGATGAGAACTGTCCACAATACTGCACAATGTTTGAGATGATGTCTCACCAAGGCCCTGTACACCTGCAGTAAGACACCCTTTCTTCTGGACTCACATCCCCCTGAAATGAAGGTCAGCACACCATTTATCTTCTTAACTGCTTTCTTTCCTGCAATATTGTTTTCAGTGACTGGTGTACAAGGAGATCCAGATCCTTTTCAATGTTATAGCTCCCCACTTGCTGGTTCTATGTACACTGGTCAGCGTGGCAATGTCATTCCTAGTATTGACTTCTGGTTGCAGGACTCACTTCGATGCAGGCACCTCCGGGGTTTATACCGAAGGAAACAACAAAAAGGAGCATACGTCCCTTTGTAAATCAACATGTTTCAACCAATTCTTTTCAAATGGTCGGCTGCCAATTTATCGTTTCCACCAAAGGGCACACCGTCTCCTCTATCCACATTGTTCTCCCTCTGTCACGTATTTACCCATTCACTCCACTTGTCTTCGTCTTCTCGGTGCTTTTTTACAACCTCCTCACCCACTCACAATCCCACATCCGTTAGTGCTGTCAGCAGGATGGGATATATTGTATCTGATTCCAGCAACCAAATGTTTAAAGGGCAATGTGAACAGCTGAGCCCCAAGCACTGATCCCTGTGACACCTCAGCAACCTTCCTCTGTTAATTTCTATTTATGTATTTCGTGAATCTGGGCGTCACTGGCTGGGCCAGCATTTATTGCCTGTCCCTAGTTGCCCTTGAGAAGGTGGTGGTGAGCTGCTTTGTTGAACGCTGCAGTCCACCTGCTGCTGTTGACCTCCAATGCCATTAGGGAGGGAATTCCGGGATTCTGACCCAGCGACTATGAAGGAGCGGTGATGTATTTCCAAGTCAGGATGGTGAATGTCTTGGAGGGGAACCTAAAGATGATAGTACTTCCATACATCTGCAGCCCTTGTCCTCCTAGATAGACGTGGTCGTGTGTTGGGAAGATGGTCTCTGAGGATCTTTGATGAATCATTTCACTGCAGCATATAGATAGTAAAACACTGCTGCTGCTGAGCGTTAATGGTGGAGCATTGTGGATATAGGGACAATCAAACTGATTGCTTTGTCCTGGATGGTATAAAGCTTCTTGAGTGTTGTTGGGGCTGCGCTCATCAAGGCAAATTGGGAGTCTTCTATCACACTTCTGACTTATGCATTGTAGATGATGGACAGACTTTTGGAAATCAGGATTTGAGTTACTCACCACAGTATTCCTCGCTCCTGCCTTGCTCTTGTAGTTATTGTGTTTATGTGGTGAGACCAGTGAGTTTCTGAGAAATGATTACCCACCAGGACTTTGATTCTGGGGGATTCAATGATAGTAACACCATTGAATACCAAGGGGCAGGTTAGATTGTATTTTATTGGTGATGGCCATGGTCTAGCATTTGTGTGGCCTGAATATTACTTGCCATTTGTCAGCCTGGATACTGTCCAGATCTTGTCGCAATTGAACATGGACTGCTTCAGTATCTGACGAGCCACAAATGTTGCAGAACATTGTACAATCATTGGCGAACATCCCCACTTCTGACCTTAAAATGGAAGGAAGGTCATTGATGAAGCAGCCCTGAAGAAGTTTTCGGCCACTGCTCGAGGGACTCCTGCAGACTTGGAGCTGAGTTGACTGACCTTTATCAACCATGACCATCTTCCTACGTGTCAGATACGATTTTAACCAGCGGGGAGTTTGCCTCTGATACCCATTGATTCCAGTTTTGTTAAGGCCCCTTGATACTACACTTGGTAGAAGGCAGCCTTGACTTAAAGGGCTGTCACTATCACCCCACCTCTGTAATTAAGCTCTTTTGTCCATGTTTGAACAACGGTAATGAGGTCAGGAGCTGAGTGGCCCTGGTGGAGCCCAAACTGGTCGTCACTGAGCAGGTTAGTGCTGAGCAGGTTTGCTGCTTAAAAGCACTGAGACCTTCCACCACTTCACTGATGATCGAGAATAGACTGATGAAGTGGTAATTGGCCGGATTGGATTTGTTTTGCTTTTTATATACAGGAGATAATTTGGTAATTTTCTACATAATCGGGGAAAGACATTGTTGTAACTGTATTGAAACAGTTTGGCTAGGGGAGTGGCAAGTTATGGAGCACAAGTATTCAGTACTATTACCAGAATATTGTCAGATTATGGACCCTATGGAGTATCCAGTATCTCTAATCATTTCTGGATATCGCATGGACTGAATCAAATTGGCTGATGACTGGTAACTGAATCGCTGTGGACAACTGGTGGATCATCGACTCAGCACTTCTGACTGAAGATTGTTGCGAATGCATCAGCCTTATCTTATACACTGTGATAGTACCACCCAAATGATGGAGGTTATTCTCAATGTGCAGGTGTAACTTTATCTCCTCAATGACTATGCGGTGGTCACTCTTACCGATACTGTCATGGACAGATACTTCTGCAACTGGCAGATTAGTAAGGCTGTGGTCAAGTATGTATTTCCCCTTGTTGGTTCCTTCACCATCTGCCGCCAGTTATGTCCTTTAGGACCCGGCCAGCTCGATCAGTAATGCTGTAGCTGAGAAATTGTTGGTGGTGAACATTGAAATCCCCCACCCAGAGTACATCCTGCGTACGTGCTACCCTCAGTGCTTCCTCCAAGTATTGGTCAGCATGGAGGAGTACTGAGTCATCAGTTGAGAGAGCCTAGTACATGGCAATCAGCAGGAGGTTTCCTTTCCCATGTGCAAACTAATGCCATGAGACTTCATGGGATACGGAGTCACTGTTGAGGACTCCAAGAGCAATTCCCTTCCAACTGTATCCCACTGTCCGCCACTTCTGCTGTGTCCGTCCTGCTGATGAGACAGGAGATATCTGGGGAAGGGAATGGGGAGTCTGGGACATAGTCATACTCACCGAATCATACCTTTCAGAAAATGTCAGGCTATTACTTGTTGAGTCTGTTTATTTCGATTCACTGTTTGCTGCCAGCTGTCCCATTCTGAAAACATGTCCATATATTAGCCCCAATCCACTCAGATCTGATTTTGCAAATTGGGCTTATAGCTTTACCAACATTTTTCTAAAAATCAACATGTTTTACATCCATTGCTTCTCTTTCATTTGTCTCCCAGTTTGTTTCTCAAACATAATTCCCATTTCATAAATCTATGCTAGCGTTGTCTATGACCATTACTTTCAACAACAATAATTTCTGCTAAACCATTTACTTACTATGTTTATTGTTCCATGTACTCTACCATTTTCCCACACCAGACTCGGTTTTCCTTGTATTGTTAGAAAGTTCTGTGAAGACAGAACTGAAGTAGTGGCTTCATAGTTCTGCCATTTCCCTGTTCCCCATTCTCCATTCTCTGGTTTCAAACTGTAAGGAAACTGCACTTGTTTTCTCATATTTCTCACATTGACATAATTTAACAGGCTAATACAGTTCATTCTGATAACCCTTATGAATATAACTCTGCAGAAATCCATCAATTCCTGCCTTAAACTGCTCAATAATTGACCTTCCACACCATACACTCACAGGGGCATAGACTCTGTGCCAACAGAAATACAGCACGATCTATACTAGTCCCACTTTCCTACAGCAGGCCCATAGCGTGGAATGTTATGACACTTCCAATTGCTCGTCCAAGTACTTTTTAACGATTGTGAGGTGATTATTCCCCTCTCAGGAAGTAATCCCCGAACCCCAGACCTCGAGGTGAAAAAATGTTTAAATAATCTCTGAACCTCAAACTCTTCATGAGGAGAATCTGCAAACTCCACACAGTCAGTCGCCTGAGGCAGGAATTGAACCCGGGTCTCTGGCGCTGTGAGGCAGCAGTGCGAATCACTGTGCCACCGTGCCGCCCACACTATAAAAGTGTGCTCCTTTGTACTTGGCCCTCTGACTAAAAGGAACAGTTGCTGGTTCCCTGGTCTATCTCTCCCACCCTTACTGTGAAGTGAAATTGTATTAGCAGTTCTCTAGTTCTCTGGTACCTACCCTATGGTCAGATTCTATTTAAAATATTCAGTCAGTGACTTTCCTCCTTTGACCCCAACAGCCGCCTGTAATACAACTCATTCAGACATGGAGATTGGTCCAAATTTGTACAGAACAAAACCTCAAATCCCTGCTCGTATTTTACATCAATCTGTTCAAGAGCTTCCGAGTTCATCTTCTTGAATTCTGTACCTGCATCCTCCTTCTCCCAAGTAAAATAAATGAGAATGTCTCATGGAACAATCCATCAATGTTTTCCAGCTTGACACACAGATTGCCCCTTTGGTTTCTAATGGACACTAGCTGTTTGCTGATTATTCTGTTCTACTTGTCCGTGTATAATATCGTGGGATTCTCCCAGATCTCGCCTACTTGTACTTCTCCGTGTCCCTCTGTTATTCAGTCCTTTCGATGTTTCTCAGAGTCACTACAATCAACTCTCATGTTTTGAAACTCGAGATTACAGGCTGAGGTTCCCCATCAGATAATCTTGCCATTTAACGGATTAATCTGGATAATACCTTTTAAATTTCCTCTGTAGTCAATATATTCTTTCTTAGATTGGGACTCCGAACGATACACAATATTCTATGTTTAGTCTCACCAACGCTCGATGCAACTGGTGCACGACATCCTCTATCTTCCAATTACATTCACATGAATGTAAACCGAATGTTTACTTCCTCAGTGGCATATGTTCTTCCCAATATCTCTCGGTTTAATGTTTCTTATGAACTTACAGTGTGAGTTCTTTAGAAAAAGCTCATGAATATCCAACTATACGTTATCCAATGGTTCATCATTGCCTCTGTCCACAAGAATCATCTTCAAACCATTCCAAAAATATGTTTGCCACTTCTGGTTTTCCTTTCATCGGTACATTCTCACACTCCCCAGTTATGTTATTACCTTCTAAATATCTAGTAGCATGTTCTTTGTAATCGAGTCCAACAGATATCTGACTGCGGATGACAAGATAACTGGTCTGTAGTTCACCACTCTCCAAATTAATCCTTTCTTAAACTGTTGGATAATATGTATAACCTTTGCCTGATCCAGATTGGCTAAATGCCTTTCGGGAATGTGTCGGAAAATAAAGTGAAAATCCTCGATGCAATCAATATGTCTATTGCTGCTTCCTCTGAAATTCTTGTATCAAGTACACCTAGTCTGTCAGATTTATAAATACTCAATCCAGCTTTCTTTACAAAGATAAGAATGATCTTAGACTTTACTTACACAAGTCCCATGGTCACTTGGTATTTCTGGAAGATTTTCTGGACATTCTTCCATGAAGATAGACACAAAGAAACTGTTTCTTTTCCCTGCGATTTCTCTGTTCTCTGCAATAAATTATCCTGAACGCTCACCAACTGTTCCACATTTGACCTTGTTTTTATTTGTTTTCATGCATTATAGACGCTTTCTAGCAGTCTTTATATTTTTCTTTCGTTTGCACGCTTTTTTTCATTTTGATTTTCTTCTCAGATTCTTGGTCATCCTTTGCTGGGTCCTACATTTCTCTGAATCCACTGGCTTACTGCAACACTTGGCATTTTTCTAAGCTGCCTCCTTTTATCTAATAGGTAGATGAAGGTGGGGTTGAAAGTGATAGTCGGAGAGGGGGATGGACCAGATTGATAGGGAGGAAGGTGGACACAAAGGAATATTCAAAAGAGCGCTGCTAACTTGGAAGTTTGGAGTAGGATAAGGTGGGATTAGAGGAAATGGAGATATCCACTATGAGCCCCTGTGTTTGGAAGGTCCCAAGACAGAAGATGAGGCTTTCTTCCTCCAGGCTTCTGGTGGCTTGCGTTTGGCGATAGAGCAGGCCCAGTGCCCTCATGTCCTTGGCAGAGTGGGAAGGGGATTTAAAGTGCTCAGCCAAAAGGTGATGGAGTTGTTCAGTGTGGCTGTCCCAGAGATGTTCGCTGAAATGATCCACAAGTTGACCTCCTGCCTCGCCAATGTAGAGAAGACCACATTGGGTTTCATGGTTGCAGCAGATGAGGCGTTCTGTCTCCCTTAATCACCTATCACTTTCAACCTCACCTTCATCTACCTATCGCAATCCCAGCTACCTCCCCCGTCGCACCCCCTTCTCATTTCTCTCTCAGCCCCCTTGGCCCATATGCTTCTTTCCTGATGAAGGGCTTAAGCTACACTTAGTATGCTGCCTGACTGTGCTTTTCCAGCACCACACTCTTCGACTCTGATCTCCAGCATCTGTAGCCCCCATTTTCTCCTCACACCTTGTTGGCTTGCATGACTCAGATTTATAACGGTTACTTCAAATAAAACAAAAACTGCCGTGTACTCAAACAGCACAAAATAAAACCAATACATTGTGGTCACTGTTCCCAAAAGGTCCTTTCCAGTTTCAATGAGCTCTTCTGATCACTCAACACCAATTCCTAAATAACCTGATCTCGAGCTCAGTGCTCGACATAATGTTAACGCAAACGATTTCACACGGGCTCATGAAATCCATTTTTCCCAGCATCAGCATTCAATTGGGTTAACACAGTTTAGATATAATGTAAACAGTACATTATTACTTCAGTAGCCACAAATGTGTATATTTCATTTCCTGTTTTATAACATGTCCAGCATTTGTATTGCAGCTTTCACTTTGATATGTAACTCCCATCAATGTTTGCTGCTCCTTGCTGTTTTTGCGCTCCACCTTGATACATTAAATTAAATTACAATACAGTGTGGAAACAGGGCCTTCAGCCCAACAAGTCCACACTGCCCCGTCGAAGCGCAACCCACCTATGCCCCTACATTGACCCATTACCTAACACTACGGGCAATTTAGCATGGCCAATTCACCTTACCCACACATCTTTGGACTGTAGGAGGAAACCGGAGCACCCGGAGGAAACCCACGCAGACACGGGGAGAACGTGCAAACTCCACACAGTCAGTCGCCTGAGGCAGGAATTGAATTCGGGTCTCGGGCGCTGTGAGGCAGCAGTGCTAACCACTGTGCCACCGTGCCACCCACAAGATACACAGGAATGTGAGCGACGTGGGCTCTGGGGAGATGAATGGTAGAGATCATCTCACCACATCATTTATGACATTCTCAAACTTTAATTTCTCCAGATGTCCCGTTCTGCTGATGGAGTAGAGAAGGACAATGATCTTCCAACAATGCTCTGTATTCCCCCAGAGAGCTGAGACAGCTCTGAGCTGGGTGGGAAACTTAATGCAGGCTGGTAAAGTATTGCTGCTGCTGTACAAGATCTGAGTGAGATCACATCTGGAGTAGTATGTACAGATTTAATCTCTTCAATGAAGAAAGGATGTTTTAAATTAGACGCAGCTCAGAGATGGTTCCCTCAACTCATTCCTTCAATGAAGGTGCTAACTTATAATGAAAGGATGATCAGGTTGACCCAGTAGCCATTGGAGTTTACAAAAATTGAAGATGATCTTATTTGAACATAGATGATAGAAGGATTCAACATGTGAAGTGGATTACACAGATAGTGCAGGAATCCATTCCGTTCTCCAGCCTGTTACACAAGAACAACAGGAGGATATTCAGGCCTTCAAACCGGTTACACCAAAACAGGACGAGGCTATTCAGCCCCTGGAGCCTGATATACACTGACAGAAGGAGGCCAATCAGCCACTCGAGCCTATGCTGCACCAGTATCCTGTTAAACAGCAACAGGATCAGTCCATTCAGCCTCATCATGTCTGTAACATAGGAACTGGAAGAGGTCACACAGTGAATGGAGATTGTTACACTGGGATAACAGGAGGCCATTCAGACCCACCGAGCCTATTGCAAGGGAATTGGATAAGGACAAAAACTATCTGAGACTTCTTTCATGAGAAAGGAAGAGGTAATTTAGACACGTGATTGTTGTATGGGAAGAACAGAAGACCAATCAATCCCTCGGTCCCATCTCCAGGATATATGAGGAGACCGTTCAGGAAATCCACCTGTGATGGCGAAGTTTGAGAAGACCCATCAGCGCTTTAAAATGTTACACAGCAACAGGAAGATTCCATAATCTCCCAATCCTCTAAAGCATCAACAGGAGCAGGTCATTCTGGCCTTGGAGATGACAACATGGGAGCACCAGAAAGACGTCAGCCCATCGATATTGTACACCAGCAGGATGATGACTCCATTCAGTCACACTGGATCTTACACAGCAATTGGAGCAGATCTCTTAAAGCCTTGTGCCCATTAAACAGGAATTCAAAGAAAAAGTAAAGGTTTTCAAAAGGGAAGAACTTGTAATAATGGCATACATTAGGGACTAAGGTGTAACAATAAACTATTGTAATTTAAGGCAAATTATTAGAATCCATTGTTCAGGACATTTGCAAACTTAAACCACAATTCGTCAGAGTCAACATGGTTTTATGAAGGCTAAATCGTGTTTCAATTATTTGGTTGAGTTATTTGAATATGTCACAAACAAGGTGGACCGTGGGAATCCTGGAGATGGAACATATCTCGTCTTCCTGAAGGCATCGGATATGTCGCTTCTCCAAAGAGTAAGTGGTAAGATGAGACAACATGGGTTTAGGAGTCATGTATTAGCTTGGATGGAGGATTGGTTATCCAACAAAATGGAGTCAGGTGGAATAAGTGTGTCATTTTATTTTGGCAAATGCAATTTGTGGGGTGCCATTGATTTCAGTTTTCATGCCTCAACTATTTGCGATCGATGTTATTACTGTACTCGGTTGATGGGATAGAAGATACAATGCCACATTTTCAGATGACACTAACATTGGTGGGAAATTACTTCGGAATGATGATGCAAGAGATTTTAAAACTATATGGATAGGTTGGGTGAACGGGCCAACATTTGGCAAGGAAAATTGAAGTGAATAAATATGGGGCTATTCAAGTTGGCCAGTGTGATAGAAAGAGAAATTATTATCTAAATGGAGAGAAAGTTCAAAGTGCTTAGGTGCAGAGGGTTCTGGGTGTCTGCTTGCATATCATAGAAAACCTGCCTGCGGGTACTGCTCGTAATGAGAACTGCAAGCATAATTTCAGTGGTTATTTATAAAAGGATAGAGTAGAAAGGTAGGGAGTGTTGGTGTAGCTATGCAAGGCATTAGTGAGGCTGCAACTGGAATACAGTTTGGGTGTCCTGCAGAATGAGCTATTTCCATTGGAGGCAATTCAGAAGAGCTTCATTAGATTGATTCCATATTTGAAGTGTTTGTCTTATGAAAAGAAATTGAACAGCTATACAGATGCTGAGTTTGGTGATGTCGCTGTGGTAAGCAAGAGATTAAATTACCAAGAGAGGGTGGAAAGTCTGCAAATAGATTCAGAGGGGTAAAGATAATAGATAATAGTTTGGCAGGTGGAATTTAACATGATATAACCTGTCATTTCATTTACAGGAATAATGGAAAGCAATATGTTACTAAAATGGAGAGAGATTACAGGACCTAATGATACTGTGTCCTGGGGGGTCCACTCAGATCAGTTCAGACATGGGAGGTTTTGCTCCATCCCTGATCGTCAGCTCCCAGACACTCCAAGTGACCCCATTGCTCTCCGAACACATGGAATACTTTGATGTGGTTGATTGATGGTGGCGATGGTGTTTTGAAACGTGCATCAAGGAGACGGCCTTTATCCAAGATATAATCATTTCTTTCTACGTGGAGACCCGATGACGATGGGAATGGCTGACTGCTTCTGAATGAAGAGGCCATGACTGCTGCCAGGACAGTGGGTATTCACCAATATGATGCACTGTGATGGGCACAACGTAACATTAATAGAGAGAGAACTCCTTCAGTTCCTCTACCACTCCCCATTGACATGGATACCCTGCAGATGCCGTGTACACCATCGGCAATCCCACTATACTGAATACATCCGGCAGCTCCCTGCTGAGGGAGAAACAATCTATATACCTCATCCACCATATATATACTCCTTCACCGAATGGTGACATTGATGTTGAGATACTGGGAGATGATGGATATGACACCTCGTCCTGCCTGGAAAGTTCTGGATTATAGAAGCTGAATGAAACAGTGACCCTCACAGTCACTGGCATCATCCTCCTCCCCCTGGTGTGAAGCTGCAGGTCATGTTGAAGGAGGTGACACCATTCTATGACCAGCTCCTTGTTCAGTCAGGGCCCCTCACACTCTGCTCCTTGGTTAAGTGGAGCTTGGGAAGCTGTTCCTGGAAAACCCGGGGTGGATATAGCAGATCCCTTTCCCCACATACACACTGACGCCGTGGTTTCAGAGCTTCCCCTCTCTGCAGCCTCTGCTCCATTTGTTGTTCATGTTACAGACCCAGATGTTGTAACTACAGTCCCCATGCTCCATCCAGAGTTGGGTCACCAAATCCTCAGGTCTCCCTGAATGTCTGAAGCAGCTCACAGCACAACCTCCAGCAAACCATCCCCAGCTGCTGGACTAACTTTTCAATTACAGGAGCCAGTCAGAAACCACTTGGTACAGGTGTTGTGGACCAGTCCATATCCCCGCAAAATATTGAAAGAAGGCCGTTTAGATCCAAACCTTTCCTTATTTTGAATATAGATGGGCAGTGTGCCTTACAGATATGTTGCAACTGGTCAAACCACTCGACATTAAGCAAAATATAATCTATTCAAATGCTTTAGTTAAAATACAATCAAAGAAAAGAAAATTTTGGGATAGCTTATATGTTGGAACACTTACACAAACAATAGATACCATACCTACTTGGTTTACACCGCTTGGCACAACGATATACTCAAATATAGATCCTTCCACCAGTTTTCCAATCCAGGAGGAAACAACATCAACAGAGATCTCAGAGTGAAAAGCAGCTGGGGATCATGTATTGAAACTTCCAACCCTTCTAGAATCCCCAACAGCTTCTGAATGCTGCAGCTAAAAACAAAATGAGGAAACCTGGTCTGGAAGAGCTGGCCACTGCCCTTCCATTCTTACCACCGCTTTAATGAAACCTAACGGCTTTCTCAATTATTTGCTTTAACTGTTTTCAGACAGCAGTTCCGCACCTCTGCATTTAAAACCTCTATTCAAAAAAATCCAAAAGAAAATAACCTTTTTACAGTGATAGTATCCTCACGACTCCACCTTTAATAAAATAATCGATCAATATACAAACGTGGATTCATTTTAGACCTCCTAGACTTCCTTATATATATATATATATATATATATATATATATATATATATATATATATATATATATAACATTGACTCTGACCATACAAATGTTCACAACTAGATTAGATTTCAATCATTTTACTCCTGCCACAGAATGCCTTTGTCTTTCTTCATCCAAGTCTCCACAACGTGTCAAAATTTAGGTTTCCTCGCTCTGTCACCTGTATAATTTCAAATTGAATGGCAGCAATAATAAGCTCAATCGAAACAGACTGGTCTTTCCTTCCCTAAACTTCTCCAAAATTTTAAGGGTTCACGGTCATTGATAAGGATTTGGCTCATGTATGTTATTCGCGATTTAAATGCTGAAACGTTGTAACGCCAACAAAAAGCTCAAGACCTCCTTCCCCATTGTGTAATAAATCTGTTGATGATTCCACTGGACACTCCAACGACACGTTACATAATGGAGCACTTCTCATCTCTCCAACAGTCCTTCTGGATGACATAGCTCCTCATGTCTCAGCATAAAAGAGTTACATGCTTCTGTACCTCTTAATGCTGTAACCTCTTTCCCTGCTACTCCTGGCCTATGCCAGTAAAGCTTACTTTCACAGGTATATATTTTAAGATCTCGCACATTCTTCTCCATGCCTCACAGAAACCAAACTTTGATTTCTGAACCAAATCATCATCATCAGCCATTTCAGCTTCTAATCTTGCCGTTGTAACTGCTCTTCCACACGAGTTCTCACGATTGCAGGAAGTGAATTGTTGAACTTCTCCAACATAAGAATCTCTCTAACAGTGTCATAGCTTTGCTCTGTTTTTAATACCCTTACCCACTATTCAAAATTACTTTGTTTTATCCTTTCAAACTCAATGTGAGTTTAACCAGGGACCGTTTTCTAGATTCCTGAAACGCTGACTATCGGCTTCTAGCACAAGCTCATATGCACTTCAGATGGCTTTCTTCACCACCCCATACTGGCCAGATACCTCCTCCGATAGGGATGCAAATACCTATCAGCTTTGTTTGGATCAACTAAATCCACATGGTCACTGGCCACTGCATTAGTTTAGCCACTTTCTCAAATGAAATTCAAAAGGCTTCCCCATCCTTCTTATCAAATTTAGATAATGCCTGGATGTATTTAAACAGAACCTCATTAGACCATTGGTTATTACAGGGTTGCTCAACCTCACTATCCTCCTCATCCAGCCTACCATCTACGTGGATCTCCGCCTTCTATGTTAACTTTCCTCTCTAATTGCTAACCGTCTAAGTTGAAACGCTCTGCTTTTCTTCTCTCCTTTTCTCTCTTCCTTCTTCATTTCCTTTTCTTTTATTTCTACTTTTCATCATAATTCAAACTGTTTCAATTCCTTCTCATGTTCAAAGTGCCTCATTTGAAATTGATTTCTCGCCATTTCGAAAGCGTCTGATGGCGGTTCCGTCCAATGTAATTCCGGAACTATAGCTGTAATTATCTCTCATTTTCGCACAGACAAAAGCAAACGCAACTCCAGCTTGTCTGTCAATTCCTACAGCTTTGCCTTCATTACCTTTTGTAAAACCCCCAAGTTTAATTCTTCCACACCCAGAGAATTCTTAGTGACTGAAAGAATCTTTATACACAAAACACTGTTTAAACCAACCGAATTCAACATCGGGAACAAAAGACACTAACAACTACCATATGCGACCTTTGTACCGAATAATCTCTCGGTGCATAATCTCCAGTGTCTGCATGAGCTTATTCTGGATGCTCTGGTTTCCTCACACAATCCAAAGATGTGCATGTCAGGTGATTAGGCCATGCTAAATTATTCATAGTTTTCAGGGATGTATGTGGGTTAGGATCTTTTTCGGGGTAAATATTAGGGTAAAGGAATGGGTCTGGGTAGGTTACTCCTCGGAGGGGCGGTGTGGACTTGTTGGGTCTAATGGCCTGTTTGCAGACTGTAGGGATTGTAATTCTAAACCCAATTTGGTGTTATCGATTTAGAACAAGACCAGAATCCCCAGTTTGCTGTAGACCAACGAGACTGCCTCAAACTATTTAAAGAGGGTAACTTGGATGCCACCCTTTTCTTATTTTAAAGGTAGATGTAAATTAGGTGTTCCAGATGTGATGCTACTCGTCAAACCCACCCACCATTAAGCAAAACACACTATATTTAAACACTCTAATGAAAATCCATTCAAAATGACGAGGAATTTAGAATAATTTAACTATTGGAAACCTTAACCGATAATGGATATAATACCTTCTACAGATGAACTGTTCCAATATACTAACATTCCATAAACACACTCCTTGGTAAAAAAAAGAACATTCAGACATACATACTTCATACAGTTCTCCAATTCAGGAGGAAACAGCATCAAGTCAGTTTTCAGAGAGAGCAGCAGCTTGGGATAAGTTACGAGACCGTTATTACTGCTATTTATTATAAACCCTAAAAGCGTGGTAAGTTATTTACTTGAGCCGTTTTCAGTAGGCAGTTTGGCCTTTAAGATCTCTTATTTTAAAAAGAAGAAAATAATCTTTTTTTTAAAAAAAGTGACAGCATTGTCACACAATTTAGATGCCTGGTCCTTTACTTAAGGGACTTCCTCGCGTTACTGATCGCAAGGTCACCGGAGAGGGACAAATTCAGGTACAGACCAAGTTACAAGCATGTGTCTCATAACTTCTAAAACACCCCTGTCCATGGACCATCACATGTGATATACCGCGAAGTGAACAACAGCCTGAAACACACCATTTCACTCTTGCTGAACTACACAATGCCAGCACGTGATACACTAGGGAGCCAAAAGCTAAACCCAGGGAAAGATACAGAGGGAGAGAAGGATTCACATTAAAGACAGAAACAAACTGTTAATTAACGGAAAAGATGTTGTGGAAATATGGGGAATCAGACAGGGCAGTGGGACTAACTGGAGAAGTGAGATCTTCGAGAGTAAAATGACAAGAATGAGAACATCGAATAAAGGCATTGTCAGATCAGCTGGGATGGTTTGTTACATCAAATTCTCAATCTGCTTCACAGAACACCACAAACAACATAAACTGGGACAAGATGACAGCCCAGCATGGAGAGCTGTGCAGACCATGCTAGTGTGTTGCTCAGTAAACTGCACTATCTGCCCAGCATAGCGAGTATTGCAAACTTTTATATCGTATGCTAACCATACTCGCATCAGGTTACTGCCTACAATGGGAAGGTTTGCTGCGATTGTGTGTGTGCTCATCAGAAACTGAGAGAGAGTGCGTGTGTGCGCATGCGCGATTGGCGTGGTTGAATGCGAAACTCATTGTTTGAGAAGGAACGCACATGGAGGAAACTATTTTAAATACGAACAACTGGCAGGCTTTTGTTAATCAACAGAAAGGGAACAAGAGAAGTTTCATGGACAGATGAGGTAAAGTGTTTGAGAATGTTAAAATAAAGTCATTGCCAGTCACAATAGCAATATACATCGGCATGCACATGAATGACAGATGGGTGGGAGTTTGGTGTGAGTTCGAAGCAGATTTGCTTTGGCAGGTTTGAAGCTGGGAGCGGCAGCAGTAGATTATTGGCTTCATTAAGACTGTATTTCATAGCTCAAGATTCAAATAGCAGATGGAATAAACCAGTGCGATATATTCTGGAGTGGTGAGTATTTCCAGTTAGAAAAGGCCAGGGAATGGTGTGAAGAATGAGCTCATAGTCAAAGGGATCACACACAGTTGTGACTTGTCTGCTACAGCTGCAGATATTGGCCAGGGATGGGATGGAAACAGTGGAAGGAAGTGGAGTTTGTAACCAGAACAGTAGAGAGTGACCTCCATGCTGTTAATATTTAAATAACAAAGGCCATGATACAATAAATTGTAGTTCTACGCTGGAGCTGAGTAGGTCAACATAGAGACCCATGAGTAACACTGCCAGAGCAGAGAGGGAGATAGTAATTGAACACGTTCATTGATGAAGTTAGTAGTATTCTGTCGAGTGAATATCTGGATTGAGAGTTTCAGCAGGAACAATAATAGCGACAAGAAGTGTAGACTATATGAAAGACCAGTAATACAGTCATAACTAGTTTATAGAGAAAAAAAAACTTGACAGTGACACTTACCAGGAACGCCAAACATACCTAGGAAAGGATAATAAAAATATTGAACAATGAGAAGAGCGTAATAGATCCGCAATGATAATGACCACCAATAAAATGCAGAAAGATACCAAACATAATTGGATAAACTCCTGTCTATTGTTGGAACATGCCAGTCCAATGATTCATCCATTGATTCATTCATCTGATCCATTTTTGGAACATTCCAGTCTAATGTTTTCAGATTCTGATCTCTCCTCCCCCTCTCTCTGGATCTGCTGATCCCTATCAGTGCTGTCGGTGATGCTCCCGCTCATGTTATGGGATAACACATTGAACGGCGCCCATTTATCATTAAAACCCTCCAATGGTATAATTAGAATCAATGGAGATTGGCATTAATCACAGTCACTGAACAAACACTGGGAAACCGAGCAAAGGCTACGACAACAGATGAATGGGCACCGCACAACAATCAACAGACAGGAATGTTCCCTCCCAGTTGGGGAACACTTCAGTGGTCCAAGATCTTTAACCTCGGACTTCCTGGTCACCATCCTCCAAGGCGGACTTCAGGACAGGCAGCAACGAAAAGTGGCCGAGCAGAGGCTGACAGCTAATTTCGGTACCCATAGGGAGGGCTTCAACCGGGATCTTGGGGTCATGTCACATTACAGGTGACCACCATTGCACTATGCACACACAGACACAGACACCACTACACGCACACATACACAGGCACTCCTATACACACGCATACACACGGGCACACATGTACACAGACACGCACACAGACACTCCCACACACCCTTACAGACACCCACACTCACACAGGCATCCGCTCAGAAACTGAGACCACACTACACTCATGCACACACATATACACTCCCTCTTACAGACACTCACAGCCCCCACCCAGACACGCACACAGACTGCCACACTCACATATGCACCCCCTCACAGACTTAAGAGACTCTACATCACCACACACACATATACACTCCCTCTCACACTCACGACCCTCAACCCAGAAAAACACACATACACAAACACACAAGCAGACGAACCTTCATGCACACATATGTTTTGTGGGGTGTATTTGTACTTGCAGAGTTACATTGTACTTTGTTCAAAAATTGCATGAATTCATGTAAAACTCTGAGCTCAAAAACTGCAGGTATTCATGTAAAGCTCTATTCTCACTTTTCAGATTAGAATCAATCTAAACATCATGGCATAGACAAGAGAACACGTGGGCTAACACTTCGAACATATTGTCTAGCTAACAGTCAATGTTACAGTTAACCTGAAAATGCAACATTTTTTAAAAAAAAAGGGTTTTGTAATTTACACAAGAAATAAGTGAAACGATCATGGTATTCGAACAGATGAAAGACTGAACAGACAATCAAGGTATTTTTCAATGTATAATTTCAGTTACATCACACTATAAATTTTTGCTATAAATTCTGTGCCTTAGAATTGTGTCCTCCACTATCACCTGATGAAGGAGTGTCGCTCCGAAAGCACGTGTGCTTCCAATTAAACCTGTTGGACTATAACCTGGTGTTGTGTGTTTTTTAACTTTGTACACCCCCAGTCCAACACTGGCATCTCCAAATCATGACTAAACAAACAGCTCAGTTAACCAGTTCCACACATCACTTTTCATATCAGTATAAAAGGGAACATTTACTGGGTTTGGATGGAATGGGTGAGGATTGCTGAGGGATAGACCATAAATCTTTATAATCTTTTTGTAACTTGTATATGAGAGTATTAACAGAACACTGCAGGGGTCTATATATATTCCACTCTGTTTATGAAAGGAGGCAGTTATAAAACAAGAGATCGGCTGCATAAAAAAAAGTCGAGTGGGCAAGTTTCTAGATACCTTAACACAAAGTATGATATTATTGACCAGTGTGAGGCTACTCCTGGTTTTAAGTGTCCTGCTACCAAATCCTTTCATAACCTTGAGACGGAGCATTGAGACTGCTGCTCAGCAACAGGCCAAAGCAATTCTGTCCCTATGGGCCTCTTACAGAGGGATAAGAGAAGGCCATTTAGCCCATATTAGCCTGTTGCTACTTGAAAAGGTGGAAATCTAGAATATTGGTACATTTTGCCAACAGATTCATTCAAAACAAAGAGATGTGTCGCTGCAGCTGTATGAGGTGTTACTGAGAGGGCACCTGGAGTACATTGCGTTGGTTGTGTTACTGTAACTGGGAAGGGATGGACCTCCATCAGATACACTTTAACGGTTGCTCGTAATCCACGGGTTGCTGTGTCATTTAATGTTTAGGATCTGTTACATAAGTACAGGAGGAGGCCATTCAGCCTTTTCAGTCTATTATAGAGGGCCACGAGGAGCCCATTCAACCTCTCGAGCCTGTTACAGAGGGGCAGGAAGTGTTTATTTAACTTTCAAGTCTGTTACACACGTACATTAGTTTTAAATTAGTTTTGGAATAGGAAAGACCTGATGTAAACATTAAAGTTCTAACTTTGAATAAGGCCAATTTTGAAAGTGTTAGGCGAGCCCTGTGAAAGGCTCATTGGGATACCCTATTCACAGGTAAAGGGATGGTTGGAAAATGCAAGGCCATGAAAACTTGGTTTCAGAGAGTCCAGAGCCAACGTGTTCCTTTTAGTGAGAGGGGCAAGTCTGGTGGGTGCAGGGAGTGCTGGATGGCTAGATATAATGATCCTCTGGTCAAGGTAAGGAAGGAGGCATATGTCACGTAAACAGAGTTGTCATCAAGTGAGTCCCGAGAGGTGTATAAGGGCAATAAGTGTATAGTCAACGGGGAAATCGGGCCAGAAAAATGTGGACAAGAGATGGCTTTGGAAATAGGGTTAACAAGGCATTGAAGAAATTCTACAAATCCTTTAATGGCAAAAGATTAACTAGGGAGAGAATAGGGCTCCTTAAAGATCAGTAAGGCTACTTTATGTGTAGAACCACAGGAGATTGAAGGGATGCGAAACAAGTTTTTCTCCTCAGTATTTAATGTGAAGGAGATTACAAGAGCGAGAGAATGAAGAAATATATAGTGATATCTTGAAAAGTGTCTATATTACAAGGAGGTGTTGGACATTTTAAAACATATAAAGGTGAACAAATCCCTTGGACCTGATCAGTTGTATCCCAGATGTTTGTGGGAAGCTAGGAAAGAGATTGCTCTGCATTTTACTTATATATTTGTATCATTGATTTTAACAGGTGAGGTGTCAAAAGACTGGAGGGCTGCTAACATAGGGTCATTATTTAAGAAAGTAAGGAAAAACCAGGTAACTATAGATTGGTGAGCCTGACGTCAATGGTGACTAAATTGTTGGAGGGGATTTTGAGGGAAAGGATGTATATGCATTTGGAACGACAAGGACTGAAGAGGGCTTTGTACATTGGATATCACATCCTACTGACTCGGTGGAATTTTTTGAGGAAGTGATGAAGATGGGTCGAACCGGATGAGTCAAGATTTGAAGAGTCCAATCACAAGAAGTAAAACACAAAATAAAGGCATTGCCAGATGTTTAGTACTCTCACATTCGCAATCCAACTCACATAACAAAACCATCCATTACATATTCAGGATGGAGCACTGTGTAGATCCGGCTCGTGTACAGCTGTATGCAAGCCAGCAATGTCCAGAGTGAAACACTGTGCAGCCCACACCAATGCTGAATCTATAATCCTGGGCTAAATATCAAGCATGTAGAGCTGTGCAGTCCGCACTGGTTCATTCATATATAAACCCAGGCTGTTGCATTGTTCGGTAACACTGTGTTAGATCACTGCCCGGTGTGGAGAAACATGTAACCAATGCTGGAAGTGACAGGATGTGCAGTTCCCATCCATTTACTGCTCTATACCTCCACTGTGCCTTGACAAGGGATGCTGCGAATGTGAAAGTCACTGCGAGGAAGAGATGTAAATGGAAACAATTTAAATACCAATAGTTCTGATTAAGGCACGTATCACTCTAGTATTTAAAGATGAAATAACTGAGGTAATATCCAATGAAGTTTTGTGAATGGTGCAAAGAAGTAAGGGGGGTGGGGGGGTGGTGGTGGTGGTAATGTTATAGTGGTTGCACTATAAGTCTTCAAATAATCAATGGGAATTAGAGAAACAAATATTCAGGGAGACTGGCGAGACTTGCAGGAGCAATAGGGTTGTCATAATAGGTGATTTTAATTATCCTAACCTAGATTGGAACTTCCAGAGTGTTAAGAACTTAGATAGAACGTAATTTGTTAAGCGTGTTCAGGAAAGCTTCCACAAGCAGCATGTAGAGGATCCTACTCGGGAATTGACAAACTCGACCTACTGTTGGGAAATAGGGTAGGATAGATGATGGAGGTAAAGTGGGGGAGCATTTTGGGAAAAGTGACTAGAGCTGTATTAATTTTATAATAGTTATGGTAGGGACAAAAGTGGTCCACAGATTCAAGTTCTAAATTGGGGCAAGGCGTATTTTGTTGGACTTAGTCAGGGGATTGCAGGGGTTGATGGAGTAGTTTATTTCCAGGTAAAAGAATCCCGGGCAAGTGGGAGAGCTTCAAAAGTGAGATAGCTCGAGTTCAAGGTCTATATGTTCCTGTGAGGGTGAAGGGAAAGTGAGGCTGGAAGAGAGAACCCTGGATGACAAGAAATATTGAGGCTCTGACCAACAAAAAAGGAGACGTCGCTCAGGTACAGGCAACTGGATTCTCGGCAATCCCTGGAGTAACACAGGGGATACAGGAGTTTACTGAAGAAGGAAATCAGCAAGGCTAAAGTGGGGTATGAGATAGCCTTGGCTGAGCAGATCCAAATTCAGTATAGTAAAGAAAAAGAACAACTAGAGATAGAACATAGGACGTCTTAAAATCCAAAATAGGCATGCATGTGTAAAACCTCAAGAAATGGATGAGGTCCTCAATTTCCTCTCTGTATTTACCATGAAGAAAGACACGAAGACCTATGACCTTTGGGAGGTTAATTGTCATATCTTGGCACAGTCCATATCACAGTAGAGGTGCTGTTGGACACATTAGAATGCACAAAGTCAGATCAATCTCTTGGTCCTGGCCAGATATATCTAAGAGCACAGCACGAGGCGAGATAAGAGAGTTCAGGGGCCAAGGACCCGGAAGACTGGGCAGTAGCAAATGTTGTGCACTTATTCAGAAGGGCTGCAAAGAAAAGCCTGGAAAATATAGACCAGTAAGCTTCACATCTGTTTCCGGAAACCACTTGAGAAGGTTTGGAGATATAAGATATGCATGCATTTGGAAAGACAGAGTTTGACTTGGAACAGTCAGTATAGCTTTGTGCGCGGCAGATCATGCCTGACAAATTTTGATAGGGTTTTTGAGGAAGTGACCAGGAGGTTTGACGAGGGCAGGGTGGTGGACATAATCTATATGGATTTCAGTAAGGCCTTTGGTAAGGTTCCACATGGTGGGCCGCTCTAGAAGGTTAGATCCCTTGGACTCCAAGGTAAACTTGGCAAATTGGCGACACAATTGGCTTGTCGTAATGAAGCAAATGGCTATGGTGTAGGTATGCTTGTTGGACTGGAGGCCTGTGACTAGTGGAGTGCCTCAGGGGTCCGTGTTGTGCCCATTGCTGTTTTCCATCTATATCAATGATTTGGACCAGGGTGAACAACGCAAAGTTAGTAAGTTTGCAGGTGACACTAAAATAGGAGGCATCGTTTACAGTGAGGAACGTTATCAGAAATTGCAGCAGTACCTTGATCAGCTGGGAAAGTGGGCTGAGAAATAGCAAATGGAATTTAATATAGATAAGTGCGACATCTTGCATTTTGGAAAGTCAAATTTAGGTAGGAGTTTAATGATGAATGAGAGGGCCTTAAGGACTGTAGTGGAACAAAAGGACGTTGGAGATCAGGTGCAAGTTTGTCTGAAATTTGAGTCACAGATACACAGGACAGTGAAGAAGGCTGTTGGCACATTGGCGTGGACTCCCTGGTGTCGGGGAGTCCAGAACGAGAGAGCATAGGTTTAGGGTGAGAGAGGAAAGATATAAAAGAGACCTACGGGGTAACTATTCCACACAGAGGGTGGTACGTGCATGGAATGAGCTGCCAGGTGAAGTGGGGGAGGCTGATACAAGTGCAACATTTAAGAGGCATTTGGATGGTTAAATGAACAGGTAGGGTTGGGAAGGTTATGGGCCAGGTGCTGGCAGGTAGGACTAGATTGGTTTGGGACATGTGGTCGACAAGGATGGATTGGACCGAAGGGTCTGTTTCCATGCTTTACATCTCCATGATTCTATGACTTATACTAATCTCTGTTTTTTGGTGCACCATACTGGTGAGAAAGTCCAAAGGGATATTTTCCATGAGGAACTTACAAAGACCCAAAAGACCCGAGGAGTTTTCAGACATCCAACGCAACATTTTTCCTAGCACAGAAAGTAAGGATTATTTTCCCCATGTGCATCTGTGTAAGATACTCTGTGCAGGCCCAGGGAAAGAGAAACCGGGTCCATCTCCAATTCTGTCCCCAAGACCCACTCTACTACACCTAAAACAGTGCTCCAATATATACGAAGCTTGCAGCAGGACCACATGCAATGAGCAAGCATTTAGTACATGCTGAAGATAATCCCACTTTGAATTTTGAGAGAAACTCTGGTGTCAGACAGACCCTATGAAGATTTTTCAACTGCATGGAATGTGTCCTATTACAGATCAAAATCCTTCGAGCATTTTCACAAATAGCCTCCCATGTCTCCGAAGAGATCTAAACCCCCAACTCTCTCGCACAGACGTCACGACGCTGTACAGTCTTGTCTGAGGGGACACTATCCAACTCATGATAAAGGATGCTGACAGAGAGGGTATTCGTAGCAAAAAGAACCCACTTCTCTGTATCGGATCTATAAGTGTCTGTTAAAAGTCTTTTTTAATCAAATCTCTAATCTGGAAAAAAAAACCCAGAAGAAGTCTCTGCTAGGTAGTCCATACTTACCAGTTATTTGATCAAATGATATCATTGTTTCTCCCTCAAGTAAGACATGGTGGCTCAGTGGTTTCTACTGCTAACTCACAGCACCAGAGTCAAGGGTTTGGTTCCAGCCTTGGGTGACTGGTTGTGTGGAGTTAGTATATTCTCAACTGTGTCTGCGTTGGTTTCCTTCCCCAGTCACAGAGATGTGCAGGTTAGATGAAATGGCCATTGCTAAATTGTTCATAGTGTTCAAGAATCTGTAAGTTGGGGCATTAGTCAGGGTAAATATAGGATGGTAGGGGAATGGGTCTGGGTGGGTTACTCTTCAGAGGGTCAAAGTGGACTTGCTGGGCCCAAGGACCTGTTTCCACACTGTAGGGATTCTACTAATTCTAAATCACCCAAGCAAGGTACCCCCTTCGCTGCCCACAGTTTAAATCTGGAATCCATCATCCCCGGTTGACAACACGGTATAGCAATTATAGGGGTAAGAAATATGCTTATGGCTGTGTTGCCGTCGATCTGACGCATTGTCCTTCAAGTTTTGACAGTATTGATCATCATTAGATTATACAATACTCCATAAATGTTGTCATTTTATGTAAAATAACAGACTAAGAAGGGTTCACTTTGTCTGAGAGGGCTCAATGTCATATTGATGCCGAGACATCAGCAGCCCAGGCACTCACAAACGATGAAAAAAAAACTGAATTGATTGTTTTTAATTGGGGAAATCAACTCCCCACGATCTGTGGGGCAGTTGCAATTTTGTTAGCTTGATAAAGAATCGCTTATGGTGCCAAATAAAAGAGCTAAACCAGCCATTATTTTTCTTAGAAACATCTTAGATTATATTCTTTACAGTGTGTAAACAGGTCCTTCAGCCCAACAAGTCCACACCGACCCACAACCCACTCCCCTATATTTACCCCTACACCTAACACTACAGGCAATTTAGCATGGCCCATTCACCGAACCTGCACATTTTTGGACTGTGGGAGGAAAGCGGAGCACCCGGAGAATGTGCAAACTCCACGCAGTCAGTCGCCTGAGCTGGGAAGTGAACCCGGGTCACTGGCGTTGTGAGGCAGCAGTGCTAACCACTGTGCCGCCCACATGACTCTGCTCTATGGGAAACATCAAAGAAAGCATTCACACAGGGCGTAGAAAATGAGGAAGGACATTCATTTTAATAACAGCTGTTTGAATTGTGTAATTTTGTCAAACAAATGGATATAGTTCACGTTAAATAAATGATCAAAGACAAATGCAATGAATATACTGAAATAGGGAAACTACCACCGTGGCCATTTAAAAGGAAACCAGGATTTGCCCTCAGTTTCAGGTATTTCCCTAAGACCTCCCATAGGCATGGCCTCCAACTTTGTAAAATTAATCTTATCGTCCAGAAAGGCAACAAGCGAATTAATGCATTGCATCACATGATCAACCGAAATTGCGAAATTTGACAAAAGAAAAGACCCTCATCTGCATACAATATAATCTTACGTGACTTCTATCCCACTTCTGGGGCAGATATGTTGGTATCCCTACAGATGGCTTCCGCCAGTGGCTCAATCCCCAACGTAAACAACAATGGTGAAAGGTGTCAACCTGGTCGGCTGCCTGGAGAAATATTAATATTACTGGTTGGCACACCATTAGTGAGAACAGCAGCCAGAGGATCACGGTAAAGGACCCTCAACCACTTGATAAAAACTTTGCACAGACCAAACCGTTCTAATGTACAGAAGAGATCCGGCCACTCAACCCAATCAAATACCTTCTCTCATCTAAAGAGATCAGTAATCCCTGGACAGATTGTTGTTGACACTCTTGGATAATATTGAGTAACCTCTTTACATTGTAGGAAGATCTGCGTCCCTTTATAAAGCCTGTTTGGTCCTCTTTGACAACGGAATCCAGCCTTCATGCACGGGTCTCAGACAGGATTTTGAAACCAACAGTTAAATGAGAGATTGGCGTGTAAGAAGCACAATCCTTCAGGGTCTTCCTTTCTGCAGCATCAGAGAGATGAGCCTCTCTTAAGGATGGAGGGAGGGGTTCGTGACTGTATGAGTGACGGAACGTGCTAAACAACAGCCCTGACAATAGGTGTATAAATTACGTATAAAATTCACGAGCAAATCCATCAGGAACGTGAGCCTTTACATTCTAAAGCTGCTTCACAACCTCCTGCGCTGACAATGGTGCATTAAGGCACAACACCTATTCAGGGGTTACTCCTGGAAGACCCAGGTTCTTGAAAGATGACTCCATCTTAATCCATCTATCCTCACAATGTTCAGTCTGAAATAATTCGGTGAAAATTTGGGACAGGAGACATTAATCTGTTTGGAATTGAAGGTAAGGATGCCAGTACCTTCCCTAATTGAGGTAATGGCTTAAGAGGGGCGATGAGGAAGTTTGCCGAGAAATAGCAAGTGGAGTTTAATGCAGATAGGTGTCAGTTCTTGCATTTTAGAAAGTCAAATCAAGGGAGGAGTTTCATGGTGAATGGTAGGGTCTTAAGGAGTGTATTGAGACAAAGTGACCTTGGAATTCTGGTTCAAGGTTCTCTGAAAGTGCAGTCGCAGGGAGATAGGGCAGTGAAAAAGGCATTTAGCATGCTGGCCTTCATCAGTCAGAGTAATGAGTATCGAAATTAGGGAGTTATGTTGCAGTTATACAGGATGCTGGTGAGGCAATACTGGTAGTGTTATGTTCAGTGTTGTTCACTTTACGATAGGAAGGATGTTATTAAACTGGAAATAGTGCAGAACAAATATAGAAGGATGTTGCCCGGACTCAATGGTCTGAGATACAGTGAGGGGTTGGGCAACATAGGAGTTTTTACTTTAGAGTGTATGAGACTAAGGGGGATCTGATAGCAATGTATAAGATCATGGGAAGCATGGATAGAGTGAATGCACTCAGTCTTTTTTTCCATAGGATTGAGCAACCCACCGACGAGAGGGCATCAATTTAAGATCCGAGGGGAAAGAGTTATAGGGCACCTGATGGGCAACTTCTTTTACACACAGAGTGGTATACACAAGGAATGAGATGCCAGCAGAAGTGGTTAAATTCACAAAATTTAAAATGCATTTGGACAAATACACGGATAGGAAAGAAAAAGAGGGACATGGGGCAAGGGCAGGGAAATGGAGTGCATGGACATTATGTTTGGAATGGAACAGTTTGGGCTGAAGGGCCTTTCTCCGGGCTGTCGGACTCTGACTCTCACAATCATTGCTTCTCCTATTGAATGTTATATTAAACTTCCCCAATTCGTTGGAGCGTACTTGACCCTCTAGCCTCTGGGCTTCCATGATGTTTGACCAGAATGTTCAAACATTCGATATTGTATTCATACGCCGTGTAAAAATGCAACATATTGATGTCACTATTCCTCAAAAGCTGCTTCAGCGCAAGGTTATTAGTTAGTCCTCCTGACAAAGCAACACCAAATCTGAAATAATCTGCTCTCCAGTTTGGTTCACAACGTACTGTTCAACCTACCCAATACACACTTACGGAAGTTTTTTCTTCACAGTATTAGTAGTCACTGCAGTTTCAGTGCAATTTGAGACCATCTATTATTACTGCATCTCCACGATTATATGTTACTCATTCACAGGATGAGGGCGTCGCTGGATTATCAGCACTTATTGCCCATACGAGAGGGGAGTTTAGAGTCAGCAGCGTTGTCTTGAGTCTGGAGTCACATGCAGGTCACACCAGGTAAGGACAGCAGTATCCTTCACTCAAGGACATCAGTGAACCAGATGAGTTTTTCCAACAATTGACAATTGATTCCTGGTCATCATAAACCCTTGATTCCAGATACATATTGAATTCAAATTCCACCATCTGCCATGGCAGGATTTGAATTCATGTCCCCAGAATATTACCTGGATCTCTGGGTTAAGAGCCCTGCGATAATATCACTGTGTCATTGATCCCCCTTGCATATACTTGCATACCTAATCTCCATAGCATATGTTGTAAAGTATTTACGTGACAGATTTAGTTTTGATATATAACACACTAATGTTTGCTTCACCTTGCTATTTGTAAGATCCACCCAAACTGATTCTGTGGGAAGTGAGGGAAAGGGTCTGTTGCGTTATTAGCGATTGACTTGGACAAGACTTTCCGGGAGACTCACCTCAACGCTGAGATGATCTGACTGAGCTGTCAGAGGAACTGGTGGAGGTTAGTACAATTGAAACATTTAAAAGGCATCTGGATGGGTATATGAATAGGAAGGGTTTGGAGGGATATGGACCAGGTGATGGCAGGTGGGACTAGATGGGGTTGGGATATACGGCCAGCATGGATGGGTTGGACTGAATGGTCTGTTTTTGTGCTGTACATCTCTATGACTCTATGACCAGGGCAGCAGCTACTTGGGAACACCACCAGCTGCAAGTTGCCCTCCAAGTCACTCACCACCCTTACTTGGAAATATATCGGAATTCCTTCACAGTTGTTGGGTCAAAATCCTGGAAATCTCTCCCGATCGAGATTGTGGGTGAACTCACAGCAAGTGGACTGCAGCGATTCCAGAAGGCAGCTCAGCACCACCTTCTCAAGGGCAAATAGGGATGGGCTATCAATGCTGGCCCAGCCAGAGACGGCCAAGTCCCACAAATGAATAAAAGACCCCCAGAGAATCTGACATGTTCGTGTGGGACCAATGTTCAATATTTTCAAAATGTAGTGATATTGTCAGTCTCTCTTGCTTTTCCACATTTATAAAGCCAACGTCAGTGCTGTGCTAACACAAACTGTCTCCCGGGAACACACCTAACATGTCTGACTGACTCATTTGGCTCTGGAATTCTGTCAGCAAGGGAGAGGGGGATGTGTCAAAAGCCGTTTCCATGTCTGAATCCTGTGTGGTTAGGCCCTACCCCTAAATCAAGTGTTTATCAAATCCCACTCTGACCTCCAGGGAGTTCAAATTGTGTGTTGTCTCCAAATAAAAGAAAATAATGCACCTGCAAATAAACAAAACTGTAGGATGCAACGTTGTGTGTTTGTTGGTGTCATTGTAGTTACACAGGATTGAAGATAAATTAGACAGTGCGAGACAGACAGCACTGTCACCAGCATGGTAGTGTCAGTGTAAAAGGAGTCGAGATTGTGGTGCTGGAAAAACACAGCAGCTCAGGCAGTATCCGAGGAGCAGGAAAATCGACGTTTCGGGCAAAAGCCCTTCATCAGGAATCCCTCGACTTCAACCTCCAGCATCTGCAGTTCTCACTTCTGCCCCATTATGAAAGGGTATTAATATCTTCAGTGAATGGGGAAAACAGAGGGGACGGTATTCAAAGTAGGTGAGTGGGGAGTCACCTAAAGTAGGTAAGTTTATGACTTCAAGACATAATGGTCGGCATGGACGGGTTGCACGAAGGGTCTGTTTCCATGCTGTACATCTCTATGACTCTATGACTATAAAAGGAAACTGATCACAGATCAATTAAAATGTCTCAGTGCAGACTAACAATAATCTGATACCTTTTCCTCAGTGTCCCACACGAATTCCTGGTAAAATAGGGAACACATTATTTGTTGGTGGAACGAGCAGGTTAACTTCCTGTGATTTAACCTCTCTCCAATTCCCTTTCCAAGTTATCTCTGCCGAGTCAATGTTTAAATCTAACACTGTCCTGATCTGATGCCATTTGGAAATCCGAATCTCCTTCTGTCCCTTTCTGCCTGGTGCTCACTGTGTGAGGGTCTGCCTGTTTCTTTCCCATCTTTCAGAACACATGGAAACCTCCACATACAGCAGTTGAATGTTGTGTGACTCAGCTCATTGTTGAGTTGGTCCATGGTGGGTACTTTCTCCCTTGATTTCTCCCCTCTCATATCCGGTTATTCTGTATTTTAATAACCCACTCCCCTCAATTCTATTCCAGTCTATAACACACTCTCGCGTTTCTAGTAGTCTGTGTATAAACCAGCCCGACCACTTTGACTAATTCCAGTCTATAACTCACTCTCGGGTCTCTGTTATTTTATGCACAAATCACCACAGAACCCTCAATTAGATTCCAAACTGTGACTCAATCATGGGTTTCTGTTGTTCTATATACAAACCACCCTGAATTCCTCAATAGGAATCCAATATGTAACTCACTCCCATGTATCTGTGGCTATTTACATAGACCATCTCAAACCCCTTGAATAGATTCCAGCCTGTAAGTAACTCCCAGCTATCAGTTATTCTACATATAACCCTCGTCAAAGCCCACAAGTAGATTCCAGTTTGTAACGCACAGTTGGGTATCTGTTCTTCTTATAAATAAACCTCCTGATCCATCAATTCGCTTCCATTCTGTAACTCACACTTGTTTATCTGTTATTCTAAATATAAACCACGCCGCACCCCTTGTTAAAATTCTAATCTGTAACTGATTTCTATTTATCTACAACTCTCTACATAAACCACCTGAAACCCTCAGTCAGATTTTGATTTGTAATTTTTTATTCTATAGAAAAACTACCATGACCCAATGAGCTTCCAAGATATAACTCACTTCCATAAGTCTGTGCTTCCTTTTCTGAAACACCCCAAATGGTGCAAACAGGGTAAGCCGAGTGCAGGAAAACGGGTCAGCATGGAGCAGGTGGATCGAAGGACCTGTTTCCGTGCTGTATGACTCTATAATTTCTATCATCTCGATAACTCACTCCTGAATAACTGTTACTCTGTATAAAAACCACATTGAACTATTCAGTTCGATTCCAGTATGTAACAAAGTCCTCGGTACCTGACACTCTGTGTATAAACCATCCCAATACACTTGATTAGATTCCTGCCAGCAACTCATTCCCAGGCATCAGTTACTGGGTGGATGAATCAAAACCCAAAGCTCGATTAGATTCAAGTCTGTAACTCACTCCCCGGTATCTGTCATTATGTATACAACGTCTATACCCGAACCCCACATCACCCCCCACCCCCCCCCACTCCCCACCCCCCACCCCAACACCGATTAGATTCCTGTCTGTAACTCTCTTCTGAACTCTATGTTATTCCATATATAAATCGCCCAGAACTCAATTAGATTCCTGTCTGTAAACAATCCCCGGTACCTGTTACTCTCTGTGTAAGTCCCCACGGAACCATTAATTCGGTTCCATGCTGTAACACTCTCCTGGGTATCTGTTATTTGATATATAGACCTCCTGAACCCATACTGAGTGCAAGAGTGAGTGAGAACGAGTGAGAGAACGTAAGTGTGCATGTGTGTGGGTGTGTGAAAACGTGAGTGTATGAGAGCGTGCGAGTGTCTGAGCATGTATGTATGTGTTTCTGTGTTACTGTTTGTTAACGCATGTGTTAGTGCGTGTGTAGGTGTCAGCTCATGTGTGAGATTGTGTCTATGTGTGAGACAGTGTTAGGAACTCCATCATAAAATCATTGACACTCAGATGGACACACACACACACACACACCCGGTCTCTCTCGTTCACACGGACATGCTCGCTTGCAGTCAGGTCAGAAACACAGAGAGAGATAGAGAAATAGGCATATTTGATGGAAATCTCGAAATAGAAGATGGACATAGAGAGTTATAACTGGGAGTCACACGAGCAGCAAGAATATTCTGAGACAGAGCCTCAGCTAATAAACCCACTATCTGCCCAGTCCTCTGTGTCGGGCTGGGGCTGGGGTCAGAGAATCCTACATGTTAGTGTGGGACCAATGTTCAATAGTCACAAACTGTACTGACGTTGCTCGTCTCTCTTGCTTTTCCCTCTTTGTACAGTCCATACCAGTGCTGTGCTAACATGAATTGTCTGCCGGGAACATACTGGTGTAGATTGTGTATGGGAGAGAGTGATAGTGAGATTGCCTATGCGAGAGTTTGCAAGATTGAGTATGAGGAAGAGTGACATTGTGCTTGACAGAGACAGTGAGACTGCATGTGAGAGAGAAATAGTTTGTATATGAGAGGGAAACATGGTGAGACTGTGTATGAGAGAGGGTGAGAAACTGGGATTATGTATTAGACAGATGATGAGATTCTACATGAGAGAGAAAAATAGTGAGATTGTGCATGAGAGAGAGTATTGGGTTCTCAGTTATTTCACATGTAAAGCACCACAATCCCCTTGATTACATTCCAGTCTGTACACCATTCATGAGTATCTGGTATTCTATAAATGAACACCCCAAACCCCACGAAAAATTCCAATAAAATCCCACGATAACTTTCATTTATCCGTTATTCTAAATATGAATCACCCCGATCATCTCTATAAGATTCCAGTCAGTAGCTCACTCCTGGGTATTTGTTATTATATGTATAAACCTCCTCGAATCCTTCCACACATTCCAGCCTGTGTCTCACTCTCACGTATTTGTGATTCGATTATATAAAAAAGCCCAAACTCCTCAATTAGATTCGCTCCCCAGTATTGGTTAGTCAATATGTGACCCAGACTGTACCATTCGACTAAACCCCGATCTGTAACTCACTCACTGGTACCTGCTACTCTGTATAGAAAGTAGCCCAAATCCCTGTTAGATTTCAGAATGAAACTCACTCCCTGTTGTGTTCTGAAATACATAAACTCGCTGAGACCATCGATGAAATTCCAGTCTCTAACTCAGTATAAACTAAACGGTTGAATATTAAATTGGGAGCAGGAACAGAGAAATCTGGAGTTTAATTTCCGCTACATTCTGTTTCTCCAGAAACATTAATTTGATGGAGTGCAGCGGTTCAATAAGGCAGCTCCCTCCCACCTTCTCAAGGGCTGGTGGGAATGAGGGATAAATGCTGGGCCCAGCCAGTGATGCTCACATCCCATGAACGAATGAAAACAACAATCCCTTTGCCTTCCTGATCACTCACTGCCCCTTCAGACTGAGTCTGCAGACACAGCAAGGCTTCCTCACTTCCCTAGTCCCATGTCCTGGTAATAATTGGCAAATCATCCGAATATTTGATGACACCATCACGATAGCTTTCTGTGATTTCTGTACACGGAACCAGAAAATAATGTGTAATACTGGAGGACAAGAGGACCTGACCCACGAATGCAGGGTCCTGGTCACTCCCTCTCCCTCTATCTCTCTCTCTCTCCCACACACAAACACACGCACACACATACAGAGTTACTGAGGGGCAAGGAATGACAGAATAAAATGAGCATTTTCAAATATTAAAGCTTCGTTAAACAATCCCGGGAGTGGTTGATCGGGACGGTGTGGAGAGAGAGAGAGACAGAGAGAGCTTGACTCTGTATCTAACCCTGTTCTGGCCCTGCCCTTGGAGGGGTTGATGGGGATACAGTAAAGGCGGCTTCATTGTGTATCTAACCCCATCCTGTCCCTGCCCTGAGAGTGTTTGATGGGGACAGTTTGTAACATAGGAACAGGAGGAGGTCATTCAGCCCCTCGACCCTGTTCCATCAGTCAATGGCATCATGGCTGATATGTGGCCTATCTCCACATTCCTTCCTTTGGCCCATATCCCTCAATGTCTTCACTGAACAAAAATGTATCTCTCACTGATTTAACCTGAACAACTGATGCAGCTTTGCCCATTTACCCAGTCTATCAATATCCCTTTGTAATGTTAAGGTACCATCCGCACTGTCTATACTGCTGCCTAACTTTGTAACTCTCCCCGTGCTGTCCCTATCCTGTGCGTGTTTGGGAGGTACAGTGCGGATGGATATTTACTCTGTATCTAGCCCCATGTTATACCTGTCCTGGGAGTATTTGACGTGGACAGTATGGAGGGAGATTTACTCTGTATGTAGCCCCATGTTGTCCCTGTCCTGGGAATGTCCGATATGGACAATATGGAGAGATCTTGACTCTGTAGAGAACCCCATTCTTCCCAGACTCTGGGAGATTCAGATGGACAAATTGCCACTGGACACATACTCTGTATCTAACCCAGTGATGGAACTGCCCTGAGTGTGTTTGATGTGAACAGGATGGGGGAAGTGGGAGATCCCCCGAGAGTGACAGAGGGCTCGGGACTTTACCTTCACCATGTGCTCCACTAACACTCTCCGCCTCCACCCATGACAATAGGCAGCTTTTGGTGAAAAACCTGCCAATTCTACAGACAATGAGAGCCGTTGTGGTGAGCTGGAATTGGAAATGGACAATAAAACAAATGCAGCTTTCAAATTCAAAACGACAAGGAAGTCATCCCTACAGCACCTCACAGGGGAGTATCAACATGGACCACGGGTAAAGATGGGGCACCATGATAAAGCCAGGTAGGACTCGCACCTATCAATATGTGATGTAATGGACTTTCACAGAAACAGAGTTAACAAGGTGAACAAACAGCCAAGATAATCATCGTCACTGCTTCACTTCGAAGGTCCAACTTGGTGAAGCAGTGCCTTACACTGGCAAAGGAGGCACATTTGTCCTCATGTGTCTGCTTCAGGTTCGCCTCCTTCTCTGCTGTGTGTTTTAATCGTTTTATACACAGTCACGGCGCGATTCCATGATTCACTCTGGTGAAAAGTGTCATGGTCTCTTCCAGTCAAGACCCTGGACAAACTCAGCGAGAGATCTCTGGTCATTTCTAGCCCGGGGTGTAGAATCAGACGAGATGAGGGACACCTTTTATTAGCGCCTGCCCTTCACTGCAAACAAGCGCCTCAAAACGAGCCTTTGTTAACACCAGCCTGTTTGGTACCTTCCTGCAGTGCATTTGCTGAACAGCATCTGATTATGACAGCTTGCTTTTTTCACTTTGAAACCCAAGGTGATAATATGAACTGTTTGGAAACTTGGAGGGAGAAATATTGCTGTCAAGGGTGGTGTTGATGTGAACAGAAACGAGAGTGTGAACAAGTCAGGCTGCAAGGTGCATTGTCAACATCACTGAGAAGGAGTCCGAGTTTGTATCACCCAGAGCTGGATGCAATTCCCAGTCTCGAAAGGAAGACATTTCATCTCATCCGAATGAGAACACGTTCCTCGTTAGACACAGATCACACACCTCGATCCTGCCAGAATCCAACCAGTGATTGTTGTATTTTATTTAGAAGGACAATGACAGCACATACACGGGGAAACTACCACGGCAATTCCCCCTCCAATCAACCCACCTTTCTGAGTTGCAAATATCTCGGTGTTCCTTCAGTGTCGCTGGTTCTCAATCCAGGAACTCCATCTCGAGCGGTTTCATGTCTGTTCCTCCATGCGAAGGAGCTGAAGAGGGAATAAAAGTAACTCACCCCCTCAACTCTGGAGTAATTAGGGATGGGTAGTGAAGCTTATCACACTGAAAGGCAACTCTGTCCTAGTTTCTAATAATTGCATGTTCTAATTGGATACCTGAAAGCTGTCGGGAATAAGTTGAGAAGAAGCGCAGGCTACAGAAATAAAAGTCAAAGGCACAGATGACCGGGAGACATGAGGCAGGATGTGAGTGTGGAGCTGGTGGTGTAAGGCTCAGTGTCGGTTCTATTCAGTTAGCCTTTCCTGCCCACTGTTTGCAATGACCAGTGGGGTACTGCAAGGATCAGTGCTGGGACCAAAGCTTTTCACAATATATATTAATGATATAGAAGATGGTATTAGCAATAACATTAGCAAATTTGCTGATGATACAAAGCTGGGTGGCAGGGTGAAATGTGAGGAGGATGTTAGGAGATTACAGGGTGAACTGGACAGGTTAGGTGAATGGTCAGATGCATGGCAGATGCAGTTTAATGTGGATAAATGTATGGTTATCCACTTTGGTGGCAAGAACAGGAAGGCAGATTACTACCTAACTTGACTCCATTTAGGTAGTAAAGGGGCAGTACAAAGAGATCTGGGTGCTCTTGTACACCAGTCACTGAAGGTAAGCATGCAGGTACACCAGGTAGTGAAGAAGGCTAATAGCATGCTGGCCTTCATAACAAGAGGTATTGAGTATAAAAGCAAAGAAGTGCTTCTGCAGCTGTACAGGGCCCTGGTGAGACCACACCTGGAATATTGAGTGCAGTTCTGATCTCCAAATTTGAGGAAATACATTCTGGCTATTGAGGGAGTGCAGCGTAGATTCACAAGATCAATTCCTGGAATGGCGGGACAATTTTATGTTGAAAGATTGGAATGATTGGGCTTGTACACCCTTGAGTTTAGAAGACTGAGAGGGTATCTGATTGAGACATATAAGATTATCAAAGGATTGGACACTCTGGCGGCAGGAAACATGTCTCTGCTGATGGGTGATTCCCGAACCAGAAGACATAGCTTAAAAATAAGGGGTAGGCCATTTAGGACAGAGATGAGGAGAAACTTCTTCACCCAGAGAGTGGTGGCTGTGTGGAATGCTCTGGCCCAGAGGGCAGTGGAGGCCCAGTCTCTGGATTCATTGAAGAAAGAGTTGGATAGAGCTCTCAAAGATAGTGGAATCAAGGGTTATGGAGATAAGGCAGGAACAGGATACTGATTAGGAATGATCAGCCATGATCATATTGAATGGTGGTGCAGGCTTGAAGGGCAGAATGGCCTACTCCTGAATCTATTCTCTATTGTCTATTGACTCTCACATCACTGCTGGTCAATTCGCCAGAATGAACCTGTTCCTCTTGGTTTGAGGATCCCTCTGTGTGTATTAACGCGGTTAATGGGCCACGAGAGGATGAATACATCCTCTTTACTCTGTCAGTTTAAACAGCTGAACAAATCAGTTGGAAGCCAGTGCAAGAGGAGATTGTCTTTTTCTGTGTCTTTTCAGTGGATAATGCTCAGCCGTGAAATGCTTGATTTTGTAAAAGCGGAGTTTAATTACAATTTATACTCAGCAACGTGATACAGAAAACACATTTTCGATTTTCGGTGATCGAGTGGAGAAGGAAATGTACATATGGACGAGAAACTCGCTTTTAGCGTGCCGCCGTGGATTATGTGGTTAAAGCACCTCCCATCACAGTGGTGTCTGCTCATTGTATTGAAAGCTCGTTATTTCTCACAAGTGTAGTGTTGTTGATCGAGCAACTCAGCGTTCCGCTTGAGTTCCAGCCTGTTCTGATTTGGCGTTCCCGCTTCTTTTTCCTGGTTTAGTTCCAGTCGTGTATGCTGTACTTTGTCCTTACTATTTTAACCTGGACATTCTTCCTGCTGTTCCACTGGCACTTCTGCTTCTCCTCCTCTTATTCCCAGTTTGGTGGAAGGAAAGAGGTGAGGCAGGAGACACTGCAGGATTACTGGGAAATATTGTGTTCATGGCACATACACCACGAGCTGATCACCCTCATTCTCTGCTGTCACCATTCATTCCTTGTATGCCAACAGGAAATACATCCTTGTTATCCTGTAGCTGTCATGTAATTAATTTAACATCGAAAGGGTCATAATATTTTGACGGAGAAATGTCTCTTTGCCTCAGGCTGAAGTGACAGATGGATTATCCACAGAATGTGAGCCTTCTAGGACCGACTCCAGCCAGGGGCCAGAAAGCCTCTCAGCAGCTCCACTCTGAAACAGTCTCTGAATGTCAGGCTTTTCAAAGAGCAGAAATGGGAAATGAGGGATATGGAGTGACATGACACCGACAGAGAGTCAGAGAATGTAAAAGAGGCTCAGGAGGATACATAGAGACAAAAAGAGAAAAACAGAGACACATATTGAGGTGGACACTGAAAGAAACAATTCTCCATTCGACACGACTGCGAACTGACAGAAAGGAAAATAAAAAGGTAACCATTTAAACTCAGCATTCCAACAGCTCAGGGAAATGGAAGTCGCAGTACAACTGATTCAGTCCTTTTAAATTTGTAACTTCGACGGTTGTTTCTCGAGAGAGATTTTGATAAATGCCCTGAATCGACAGGTAAAACTTAGTTTTCCCAACATTATAATCAAAAAATGTGTAACTAACTTGAGTCGCTCCATCTAAAAAAATTCTGTTTCTCCCCACAGATGTTGCCAAGCGTACTGAGTTTCTCTAGCAATTCTCATTTTTAGTTCAGATTTCCAAAACCTGCACGTTTTTTATTTCCGTTAACCTGAATAACATTTGGCACAAAACCAACCACCTGCGAGCATCGGAAAAGCGGTCAGAAATACTGGTGCCACGATATATTTGCATAACAAAACATTCAGTCCCTGACCGGGAATAGAAAAAATGCTGCGGTGGTTAGAGCTCCAAGTCCGAACTATTAGATTACACGGGGCAAAGACAGTCGCTCTTGTAATGATGCTCAATGAAATGGCTTTTGCATTCACATTTCTGATCAGTTTCACTGCAGCTTGGTTTTGACTGGTCTTCGAGTTTTGCAGAGTGTCCATTCGGCCAATGGTACAGTGCGGTTCAAAGACGTTCATCTATTCTATTTCAATTTCCAGTTTTGGACCATACCCTTATGTGTTCTGATGGTCCCAGTGCAAATGGCAATGAGATTCTCGCTTTGATCTTAAATGATACAAAAATGGGCCTGAAGTTTGACATTGTCTCACTGTGTTATAACCCCCATGAGGAACCAACCTCGTTTACTCCCACAGAGGGACAGACACAGACACATACCCCGAGAGTGGCAGAGGTCTCAGGATTAGACCTGCCCCTTGTGCTTCACTTCCTCTCTCCGCTCCCACACACAAGTTGATGCAGCGTTTGGTGCATCTCAAGCCAGTCCTACAGACAATGAGCGACGTTGCTGTGAGCTGGAGTTTAAAGTGGATGAAAGACTGAAATGGAAATCCGAAAACCCAACCCCTTCCGTTCCTGACAGATAACAGGTAACGGGAATGAACCAGCGCGCTGCATCCTCCTGATGTTAAATTCGAACCTCCAATCCCCTCACCCGAGGTCAGACACGTTACCCATTCCGTCACTAGCCCAAAGACCAGGAATGGCTGCGACAGTTTGTCTCTATGTAATGTAAACATTCACATCGAGGAAACAGCATTCACAAGGTGAAACATCAGCAAACATAATCACCGTCACTGCTTCACTTGGAATGCCCCACTATGTGAAACATTACCTTTCACTGTACTTTCGGATTTGGAGTCTTTTACAGTCCAGACCCTGAACAAATTCAGCGAGAAACCTCTGGTCATTTCGAGCCCAGCACCTGGAAGGAGACGAGTTGAACGACGCTTTTGTTGCTGTCGACTTATCAGCGCAGCTCAAACCGAGCTCCTGTCAGCATCAGCCCTTTCCTTCCCTTCCTGCAGTATATCTGCTGAACAACATCAGATTATTACAGCTTGGCCTTCTTCACATTGAAACCCAGGGCGAGAATATGAACTGTTTGGAAACTTGGAGAGAGAGTTACTGGCGATGCAGACGATGATGACGTGAAGATCAGGCAACAGAGTTGTGCAGGCCAGATCCCAAAGGTCTACTGTCAGTATCAATGGAGATCCCGCTCAGGAGTCTGAGTTTGTATCGCCCAGACCTGGATTTAATTCCCAGTCAGGAAATGAAGATGTAATTGTCTTCTTGTGAATTATCTAAATGTAAACTAATTCCTGGTTACACATAGAACACACACACACGAATCCTGCCAGAACAACCCAGTGATTCGTTGCATCTATCCAGAAGGACAATAGCAGCAGATACACGCGAAAACAATCACCGTAAATTCTTCTCCAAGTAGCTCGCCTTTCCGAGTTGAAAATACTTCGCAGGTCCTTCAATGTCGCTGAGTCTAAATCCTTCCCTCATCCCTCATTGCATCATGGCTGTACCTCCGCACTGACGACATCCACGGTTAGATTAGATTAGGTTATTTGCAGTGTTGAAACAGACCCTTCGGCCCAACAAGTCCACACCGACACTCCGAAGAGAAACCCTGCAGAGTGACTCACCATCTCTATCTCTGGGGTAATTAGGGATGGGCGGTGCGTGCTATCCCATTGAGTAATGACTGTATCCCAGCTCTAAAAGCTGCCGTTTCTAAGGGAACACCTGCAAGCGGTCGGGAATAAGTTGAGAGGTGGTACGGGGAGGGGAAAAAGTGAAATTCAATGATGTCTGGGAGGAATGAGACAGCAAGTGAGTGAGGAGCTGGTGGTGCAAGGCTCAGTGTCGGTGTCAGTATTTACTGCCCACTGTTCACACTGACTCACACATCACTCCTTGGGAATTCTCCACAATGAGCCCATTCCTCTTGGAGTGAGGTTCTCTCTGGGTATATTAACGCGGTTGATGGGCCCCGAGAGGATGACTGCATCCTCGTTATCCTGTCAGTTTAAACAGGCGAAGGCAAGAGTTTTAAACAAAAGCAATAAGAGATTGTCTCTTACTGTGCATTTAAAGTAGTTGTGAACTCTTCTGCAAAAGCGAAGGTTGACTTAAACTTTCACCGAGCAACTGTATAACAGAAAAAAATGTGCCCGAGTTACTGTGATCGAATAGTTCAGTAAATGCACACATGGATTTGAAAATCTGAGTTTGGGCACGCTGTGGCTTAGTTTGTTGAAGTTGCTGTCAATAAACCGGCGATTATGGGATAAAATCCCTACATCACTATCTGCATAGGTCTTTCATAAAAACCCGGAGACCCTACTTCACCCGTGGCTCTGGTTACGGTGGGACTCCAACCAATGACTGGACCGAGACTACAGTTTAGGGACAGCGCCTTCGACCACCCTTCCACGCTGCCTCACAAAACCCCACAACCACGTTTTTCATGACGAGTGTTTGAGAATCTCCTCACTTCAGGGACTTTAGCCCACGCGCATTCAATGACGAACTTGGCGTAAGTTCAATAATATTCCTGAGGATGTTACAAGTTTTGCAGGTTTGGTCTGTAGCGTGAAGCTGAATAAGCTGCGATAACTTTCCGTGGAACTTCAGGGCTGAGGGGTGGCCTTACAGAAATTTATATAATTATGAGGGAGACGGATAGAGTAAATAGACAATAGTTTATTCACAAGGCAGGGAAGTTCAAAACTAAAGAGCACAGGTTTAAGGTGAGAGTGGTAACATTTAAAAGGGATCTGACGGACACTTGTTTTACACACACGAGGTTTTGCTTGTTTGGAAAGAATTGCCAGATTTAGCGGTGGAGTCTGGTACACTCACAACATTTCAAAGGCATCTGGATCGGGTGAAGAGGGATAACGGACAATTTTGGCAAATAGGGGGAGATGAATTACGAATATCAGGTCAGCAGGGCCGAGTTGCATCAGACGGTATTTACCTGCTCAGTGGCGAACAATAGTTAGAATACGTTATTGGTAGGAATGCAGGGAACTCATCACTCCGCCCGCGCGTTGGGCTAGTTTTCTGGAAGGTGGTTGGTTCCAGACCAGCAACAGGTAAAGGTTTTCCGGACTATGGCTGCCAATGACTATTCCTCTTGACCCATTCCCAAGTTCTCAGCGAAATAGTTTGGCTGCGGAAAATACCTCACAAATCGTGTGACTCCCTCAGCTCTCCAGCGAATCTAAAATCTGACAACTGTTAACGTGGAACAAGAGCAGAACTGGCAAGGAGAAGCTATATTCAGACACACCGAAACATGAATGCTGTCTATGAGGCAGTGCGAGACGTCTGGGTCATGAACTGCTCAAAGAAATGGCAACGAGGCAATTCCAAACGGGAATTTCAACGGACTGGCGCCTGAGTGAGTGCACCACCACTTCCCGGAAAGTAACCAAGTAACATAAAACAGCACAGGCTGACACTGACCCATGGAAAGTGAAGATGAACAATTACAATCTCGATTAGATTGGGTTAACAATGGGCTGGTGTGTCTATCGGATCGAGAGGGCCAATCACGAGCCTTCCTCATCAGGACAGTAAAGAAGGAAATGAGAGAAATGTCACCAAGTTTCACATCGTGAGTACCCTCCTTTTCGCCACAAAAAGCGACGAGCGGATTCAGTGCAAAATCTGATTTCACAACAGCCGGAAAATAACTATCGCCATTCACTTCCAGAGAAAACGGGGAACAACGCAAATTGTCTGGAATATGAAAACCTGGCGCAGCCAGCTTGGGTCCTGGATTAGGATGGGGCTCTTTCGAGCTGGAGGCGAATGTGATACCCACAGCAGTTGGGGAACACAGCGCGGACACTGAAACGTTGGTTGCTTTATGCTATGCCACGTCACAGCGTGGTTTAGAAGAAATTACAATGTTTTATTCTGTTCAACTTCAACACAGCTCATCCCTGCCAAATCTTACCAGCCCAATCCGTTAGCACAAGTGGCAGCGCAAGGATTCAAACCCAAGCCTGCTTGAGAAGTGGAACCTGAAAGCAGCATCTCAGATTGCTCAGCCACGCTAGCACACAGGCAACAACCAGGAAGCCAAGAGCTGATGACACCCTGCAGCATATTCACAGCAACTGCACCAGTTCTGCAGTATACGCTGAGGAAAGGAATTCCTCCATCTGAAAAAAAAACACTGATTTAGCACTGAAATCTGAGAATGGCAAAACACGTAGCGAGGTTATTCCAAATGCGGGACCAGTGAGAGTTGCAACTTTCCTTGTCTTGGCCCTTAACCGTACATTTTCCAGCAGGGACCTGAGCAACTGCCAGCTGGCTGCCAGCTGAGTTACAAACCTGTGTGGGAAGCGAGGAGATTCGGCTCTCCTTTTGTTAGTAAATCAAACAGTTCTTACTTAGAGACGTACAAAAATCAGTTTCTGCACATATTCAGGGAAGGTCAAAGGCGATCTGAGATGTCAAATAGGTGCTCACTGTACATGATTGTTCTTTGTTCTCCCTGTTTAGTCGCACTCCCGTCTCTTGTCGATGACTGAATCAAACAGAAGGTGTTTCACCAGGGCTGCACTTGACTTGCATTCGTCTTCCTCTCTGTTCATACTTTCCTGCAACTCTGTGATATCAGGAAAACAAAATGAATACAATGTCATTCGGCAGCCTGTCCGTCATTTCCTCAATTTCAGTCACAAGATGGCTTACGTTTCAGACCACACGGGAATATTAGTGACTGTATGAGAGCAGGAGTCAAGCAGTTCATCTGAGTACATAAATCTTTTCCTTCCTGTTGTTGACTGAATGAGCGGTAACCACGCCTTCTGCTTGGAAACTCGAATATGTGAACTGCTCCAAACCATGACTGAGGTATTCGGGTTTCGGTGTCGCTGGTTAGCAGATTTGCTTTCCCAAAATGCAGCTACTCACATTTATCTGAATTAAACTCCATCTGCCTCTTCTCAGCCCATTTGCCCATCTGGTCCAGATCCTGTTGTAATCTGAGGTGAGCCTCTTCGCTGTCCACTACACCTGCTATTTTGGTGTCATCTGCAAACTTACTAACTGTACCTCTTATGCTCACATCCAAATCATTTATGTAAATGACAAAAAGTAGAGGGCCCTGCACCGATCCTTGAGGCACTTCACTGGTCACAGGCCTCCAGTCTGAAAAACAACCCACCACCACCTGTCTTCTACCTTTGAGCCAGTTCTGTATCCAAATGGCTACTTCTCCCTGTATTCCATGAGATCTAACCTTGCTGATCAGTCTCCCACGGGGAACCTTGTCGAACACCTTACTGAAGTCCATATAGATCACATCTACTGCTCTGCCCTCATCAATCTTCTTTGTTACTTCTCCATAAAAGCTTCTCCATAAAGTTTGTGAGACATGATTTCCCACGCACAAAGCCATGTTGACTATCCCTAATCAGTCCTTGCCTTTCCAAATACATGTACATCCTGTCCCTCAGGATTCTCTCCAACAACTTGCCCACCACCGAGGTCAGGCTCGCCAGTCTATAGTTCCCTGGCTTGTCCTTACCGCCCTTCTTAAACAGTGGCACCACGTTTGCCAAACTCCAGTCTTCCGGCACCTCACCTGTGCCGGATGATACAAATATCTCAGCAAGAGGCCCAGCAATCACTTCTCTAGCTTCCCACAGAGTTCTCGGGTTCTCCTGATCCGGTTCTTTGTTCCATGGTGACAGGTGGGTTGGTGGGAATGGAGCGTTCCTGCTGGTTGTTCGCATCAGCAAACCTGGCTTTGAATTTAGCTCACATCTGCTGCCGTGGTGAAAAGGAATACTATTCCGATTAATTGCTGGGTTAAACTTTGTTCAGTTTCTCTCCTCGGAGAAAGTGAGGACTGGAGATGATGAAACGCTCCTAAAACAAGCGGCGGTTCTCCTGCTGCTCGGATGCTGCCTGACCGGATGTGCTTTTCCAGCACCACACTCTCAACTAAGTTTCTCTCCTCCCGGGTCGACGATATGCGTCGATTTGTAGATCTTCTCCCGCTGTCCATTTTAAGGGTACAGTTACCGGCACTGATCCTTTCTGCACCAAAACTATCGCATTTGCTTTACATGGGAAGGCAGCCTGGTTCAGTGACAAGGAAAGCTCTCATTTGCTCGGGTCACAGCGAACACTGGTTACCTGATGTAATCTCTGTCAAATGTATCCCAAAGTAGGCTCTGAAACGCCTCATTTAGATCCTAGCATTTCTAAACCTGCGTGAACCGAAACCCGAAAACCTCAGTCATGGCTTGGAGCAGTTCACATATTCGAGTTTCCAAGCAGAAGGCGTGGTTACCGCTCATTCAGTCAACAACAGGAAGGAAAAGATTTATGTACTCAGATGAACTGCTTGACTCCTGCTCTCATACAGTCACTAATATTACCGTGTGGTCTGAAACCTAAGCCATCTTGTGACTGAAATTGAGGAAATGACGGACAGGCTGCCGACTGACATTGTATCCATTTTGTTTTCCTGATACCACAGAGTTGCAGGAAAGTATGAACAGAGAGGAAGACGAATGCAAGTCAAGTGCAGCCCTGGTGAAACACCTTCTGTCTGATTCAGTCATCGACAAGAGACGTGAGTGCGACTAAAGAGGGAGAGCTTTCCATACCGAGAACAAAGAATAATCATGTACAGGGGGCACCTATTTGACATCTCAGATCGCCTTTGACCTTCCCTGAATATGTGCAGAAACTGATTTTTGTACGTCTCTAAGTAAGAACTGTTTGATTTACTAACAATAAGAGAGCCGAATCTCCTCGCTTCCCACACAGGTTTGTAACTCAGCTGGCAGCCAGCTGGCAGTTGCTCAGGGCCCTGCTGGAAAATGTACGGTTAAGGGCCAAGACAAGGAAAGTTGCAACTCTCACTGGTCCCGCGTTTTGAATAACCTCGCTACGTGTTTTGCCATTCTCAGATTTCAGTGCTAAATCAGTGCTTTTTTTCAGATGGAGGAATTCCTTTCCTCAGCGTATACTGCAGAACTGGTGCAGTTGCTGTGAATATGCTGCAGGGTGTCATCAGCTCTTGGCTTCCTGGTTGTTGCCTGTGTGCTAGCGTGGCTGAGCAATCTGAGATGCTGCTTTCAGGTTCCACTTCTCAAGCAGGCTTGGGTTTGAATCCTTGCGCTGCCACTTGTGCTAACGGATTAGGCTGGTAACGTTTGGCAGGGATGAGCTGAGTTGAACTTGAACAGAATAAAATATTGTAATTTCTTCTAAACCACGCTGTGACGTGGCATAGCATAAAGCAACCAACGTGTCAGTGTCCGCGCTGTGTTCCCCAACTGCTGTGGGTATCACATTCGCCTCCAGCTCGAAAGAGGCCCATCCTAATCCAGGACCCAAGCTGGCTGCGCCAGGTTTTCATATTCCAGACAATTTGCGTTGTTCCCCGTTTTCTCTGGAAGTGAATGGCGATAGGTATTTTCCGGCTGTTGTGAAATCAGATTTTGCACTGAATCCGCTCGTCGCTTTTTGTGGCGAAAAGGAGGGCACTCACGATGTGAAACTTGGTGACATTTCTCTCATTTCCTTCTTTACTGTCCTGATGAGGAAGGCTCGTGATTGGCCCTCTCGATCCGATAGACACACCAGCCCATTGTTAACCCAATCTAATCGAGATTGTAATTGTTCATCTTCACTTTCCATGGGTCAGTGTCAGCCTGTGCTGTTTTATGTTACTTGGTTACTTTCCGGGAAGTGGTGGTGCACTCACTCAGGCGCCAGTCCGTTGAAATTCCCGTTTGGAATTGCCTCGTTGCCATTTCTTTGAGCAGTTCATGACCCAGACGTCTCGCACTGCCTCATAGACAGCATTCATGTTTCGGTGTGTCTGAATATAGCTTCTCCTTGCCAGTTCTGCTCTTGTTCCACGTTAACAGTTGTCAGATTTTAGATTCGCTGGAGAGCTGAGGGAGTCACACGATTTGTGAGGTATTTTCCGCAGCCAAAATATTTCGCTGAGAACTTGGGAATGGGTCAAGAGGAATAGTCATTGGCAGCCATAGTCCGGAAAACCTTTACCTGTTGCTGGTCTGGAACCAACCACCTTCCAGAAAACTAGCCCAACGCGCGGGCGGAGTGATGAGTGCCCTGCATTCCTACCAATAAGGTATTCTAACTACTGTTCGCCACTGAGCAGGTAAATACCGTCTGATCCAACTCGTCCCTGCTGACCTGATATTCGTAATTCATCTCCCCCTATTTGCCAAAATTGTCCGTTATCCCTCTTCACCCGATCCAGATGCCTTTGAAATGTTGTGAGTGTACCAGACTCCACCGCTAAATCTGGCAATTCATTCCAAACACACAAAACTTCCTGTGTGTAAAACAAGTGTCCCTCAGATCCCTTTTAAATGTTACCACTCTCATCTTAAACCTGTGCTCTTTAGTTTTGAACTTCCCTGCCTTGTGAATAAACTATTGTCTATTTACTCTATCCGTCTCCCTCATAATTATATATATTTCTGTGAGGCCATCCCTCAGCCCTGAAGTTCCACGGAAAGTTATCGCAGCTTATTCAGCTTCACGCTACAGACCAAACCTGCAAAACTTGTAACATCCTCAGGAATATTATTGAACTTACGCCAAGTTCGTCATTGAATGCGCGTGGGCTAAAGTCCCTGAAGTGAGGAGATTCTCAAACACTAGTCATGAAAAACGTGGTTGTGGGGTTTTATGAGGCAGCGTGGAAGGATGGTCGAAGGCGCTGTCCCTAAACTGTAGTCTCGGTCCAGTCATTGGTTGGAGTCCCACCGTAACCAGAGCCACGGGTGAAGTAGGGTACTCGGGTTTTTATGAAAGACCTATGCAGATAGTGATGTAGGGATTTGATCCCATAATCACCGGTTTATTGACAGCAACTTCAACAAACTAAGCCACAGCGTGCCCAAACTCAGATTTTCAAATCCATGTGTGCATTTACTGAACTATTCGATCACATTAACTCGGGCACATTTTTTTCTGTTATACAGTTGCTCGGTGAAAGTTTAAGTCACCCTCCGCTTTTGCAGAAGAGTTCACAGCTGGATATTCTCTACTTTAAATGCACAGTAAGAGACAATCTCTTATTGCTTTTGTTTAAAACTCTTGCCTTCGCCTGTTTAAACTGACAGGATAACGAGGATGCAGTCATCCTCTCGGGGCCCATCAACCGCGTTAATATACCCAGAGAGAACCTCACTCCAAGAGGAATGGGCTCATTGTGGAGAATTCCCAAGGAGTGATGTGTGAGTCAGTGTGAACAGTGGGCAGTAAATACTGACACCGACACTGAGCCTTGCACCACCAGCTCCTCACTCACTTGCTGTCTCATTCCTCCCAGTCAACAATGACTTTCACTTTTCCCCCTCCCCGTTCCACCTCTCAACTTATTCCCAACTGCTTGCAGGTGTTCCCTTAGAAACGGCAGCTTTTAGAGCTGGGATACAGTCATTACTCAATGGGATAGCACGCACCGCCCATCCCTAATTACCCCAGAGATAGAGATGGTGAGTCACTCTGCAGGGTTTCTCTTCGGAGTGTCGGTGTGGATTTGTTGGGCCGAAGGGTCTGTTTCCACACCGTAAGTTATCTGATCTAATCTAAACCTGCATGTCCTCAGTGCGGAGGTACAGCCATGATGCAATGAGGGATGAGGGAAGGATTTAGACTTAGCGACATTGAAGGACCAGCGAGGTATTTTCAACTCGGAAAGGCGAGCTACTTGGAGAAGAATTTACGGTGATTGTTTTCGCGCGTATCTGCTGCTATTGTCCTTCTGGATAGATGCAAACAGTCACTGGGTTGTTCTGGAAGGATTCGTGTGTGTGTTCTATGTGTAACCAGGAATTAGTTTACATTTAGATAATTCACAAGAAGACAATTACATCTTCATTTCCTGACTGGGAATTAAATCCAGGTCTGGGCGATACAAACTCAGACTCCTGAGCAGGATCTCCATTGATACTGACAGTAGGCCTTTGGGATCTGGCCTGCACAACTCTGCTGCTTGATCGTCACGTCATCATCGTCTGCATCAGCAGTAACTCTCTCTCCAAGTTTCCAAACAGTTCATATTCTCGCCCTGGGTTTCAATGTGAAGAAGGCCAAGCTGTAATAATCTGATGTTGTTCAGCAGATATACTGCAGGAAGGGAAGGAAAGGGCTGATGCTGACAGGAGCTCGGTTTGAGCTGCGCTGATAAGTCGACAGCAACAAAAGCGTCGTTCAACTCGTCTCCTTCCAGGTGCTGGGCTCGAAATGACCAGAGGTTTCTCGCTGAATTTGTTCAGGGTCTGGACTGTAAAAGACTCCAAATCCGAAAGTACAGTGAAAGGTAATGTTTCACATAGTGGGGCATTCCAAGTGAAGCAGTGACGGTGATTATATTTGCTGATGTTTCACCTTGTGAATGCTGTTTCCTCGATGTGAATGTTTACATTACATAGAGACAAACTGTCGCAGCCATTCCTGGTCTTTGGGCTAGTGACGGAATGGGTAACGTGTCTGACCTCGGGTGAGGGGATTGGAGGTTCGAATTTAACATCAGGAGAATGCAGCGCGCTGGTTCATTCCCGTTACCTGTTATCTGTCAGGAACAGAAGGGGTTGGGTTTTCGGATTTCCATTTCAGTCTTTCATCCACTTTAAACTCCAGCTCACAGCAACGTCGCTCATTGTCTGTAGGACTGGCTTGAGATGCACCAAAAGCTGCATCAACTTGTGTGTGGGAGCGGAGAGAGGAAGTGAAGCACAAGGGGCAGGTCTAATCCTGAGACCTCTGCCACTCTCGGGGTATGTGTCTGTGTCTGTCCCTCTGTGGGAGTAAACGAGTTGGTTCCTCATGGGGGTTATAACACACTGAGACAATGTCAAACTTCAGGCCCATTTTTGTATCATTTAAGATCAAAGCGAGAATCTCATTGCCATTTGCACTGGGACCATCAGAACACATAAGGGTATGGTCCAAAACTGGAAATTGGGAATAGAATAGATGAATGTCTTCGAAGACCAGTCAAAACCAAGCTGCAGTGAAACTGATCAGAAATGTGAAGGCAAAAGCCATTTCATTGAGCATCATTACAAGAGCGACTGTCTTCGCCCCGTGTAATCTAATAGTTCGGACTTGGAGCTCTAACCACCGCAGCATTTTTTCTATTCCTGGTCAGGGAATGAATGTTTTGTTATGCAAAACAGTGGTACCAGTATTTCTGACCGCTTTTCCGATGCTCGCAGGTGGTTGGTTTTGTGCCAAATGTTTTTCAGGTTAACGGAAATAAAAAACGTGCAGGTTTTGGAAATCTGAACTAAAAATGAGAATTGCTAGAGAAACTCAGTACGCCTGGCAACATCTGTGGGGAGAAACAGAATTTTTTTAGATTGTGCGACTCAAGTTAATTACACATTTTTTGATTATAATGTTGGGAAAACTAAGTTTTACCTGTCGATTCAGGGCATTTATCAAAATCTCTCTCGAGAAACAACCGTCGAAGTTACAAATTTAAAAGGACTGAATCAGTTGTACTGCTACTTCCATTTCCCTGAGCTGGTGGAAGGCTGTGTTTAAATGGTTACCTTTTTATTTTCCTTTCTGTCAGTTCGCAGTCGTGTCGAATGGAGAATTGTTTCTTTCAGTGTCCACCTCAATATGTGTCTCTGTTTTAGTCTTTTTGTCTCTGTGTATCCTCCTGAGCCTCTTTTACATTCTCCGACTCTCTGTCGGTGTCATGTCACTCCATATCCCTCATTTCCCATTTCTGCTCTTTGAAAAGCCTGACATTCAGAGACTGTTTCAGAGTGGAGCTGCTGAGAGGCTTTCTGGCCCCTGGCTGGAGTCGGTCCTAGAAGGCTCACATTCTGTGGATAATCCATCTGTCACTTCAGCCTGAGGCAAGGAGACATTTCTCCCTTTAAATATTATGACCCTTTCGATGTTAAATTAATTACATGACAGCTACAGGATAACAAGGATGTATTTCCTGTTGGCATACAAGGAATGAATGGTGACAGCAGAGAATGAGGGTGATCAGCTCGTGGTGTATGTGCCATGAACACAATATTTCCCAGTAATCCTGCAGTGTCTCCTACCTCACCTCTTTCCTTCCACCAAACTGGGAATAAGAGGAGGAGAAGCAGAAGTGCCAGTGGAACAGCGGGAAGAATCTCCAGTTTAAAATAGTAGGTACAATGTACAGCATACACGACTGGAACTAAACCGGACAAAGAAGCGGGAACGCCAAATCAGAACAGACAGGAACTCAAGCGGAACGCTGAGTTGCTCGATCAACAACACTACACTTGTGAGAAATAACGAGCTTTCAATACAATGAGCAGACACCACTGTGATGGGAGGTGTTTTAACCACATAATCCACGGCGCCACGCTAAAAGCGAGTTTCTCGTCCATATGTACAAATCCTTCTCCACTTGATCACAGAAAATCGAAAATGTGTTTTCTGTATCACGTTGCTGAGTATAAATTGTAATCAAACTCCGCTTTTACAAAATCAAACATTTCACGGCTGAGCATTATCCACTGAAAAGACACAGAAAAACACAATATCCTCTTGCACTGGCTTCCAACTGATTTGTTCAGCTGTTTAAACTGACAGAGTAAAGAGGATGTATTCACCCTCTCGGGGCCCATTTACCGCGTGAATACACACAGAGGGATCCTCAAACCAAGAGGAACAGGCTCATTCTGGCGAATTGACCAGCAGTGGTGTGAGAGTCAATAGACAATAGACAATAGACAATAGGTGCAGGAGTAGGCCATTCTGCCCTTCGAGCCTGCACCACCATTCGTTATGATCATGGCTGATCATCCTCAATCAGTATCCTGTTCCTGCAGTATCTCCATAACCCTTGATTGCACTATCCTTGAGAGCTCTATCCAACTCTTTCTTCAATGAATCCAGAGACTGGGATCCACTGCCCTCTGGGCCAAAGCATTCCACACAGCCACCAATCTCTGGGTGAAGACGTTTCTCCTCATCTCTGTCCTAAATGGCCTACCCCTTATTTTTAAGCTGTGTCATCTGGTTCGGGAATCACCCATCAGCAGAAACAAGTCTCCTGCCGCCAGAGTGTCCAATCCTTTGATAATCTTATATGTCTCAATCAGATACCCTCTCAGTCTTGAAAACCCAAGGGTATACAAGCCCAGTCATTCCAATCTTTCAACATAAAATAGTCCCGCCATTCCAGGAATTGATCTTGTGAATCTACGCTGCACTCCCTCAATAGCCAGAATGTCTTTCCTCAAATTTGGAGACCTGAACTGCACTCAATATTCCAGGTGCGGTCTCACCAGGGCCCTGTACAGCTGCAGAAGAACCTCTTTGCTTCTGTACTCAATCCCTCTTGTTATGAAGGCCAGCATGCTGTTAGCCTTCTTCACTACCTGGTGTACCTGCTTACCTTCATTGACTGGTGTACAAGAACACCCAGATCTCTCTGTACTTCCCTTTACCTAAATGGATTCCATTGAGGTAGTAATCTGCCTTCCTGTTCTTGCCACCAAAGTGGATAACCATCCATTTATCCACATTAAATTGCATCTGCCATGCGTTCGACCATTCACCTAACCTGTCCAGGTCACCCTGTAATCTCCTAACATCCTCCTCACATTTCACCCTGCCACCCAGCTTTGTATCATCAGCAAATTTGCTAATGTTATTGCTGATACCATCTTCTATATCATTAATATATATTGTGAAAAGCTGCGGTCCCAGCACTGATCCCTGCAGTACCCCACTGGTCATTGCAAACAGTGGGCAGTAAAGGCTGACCGAATAGGACCGAAACTGAGCCTTGTACCTTCAGCTCCACACTCACATCCTGCCTCATGTCTCCTGGTCATCTGTGCCTTTGACTTTTATTTCGATAGCCTGCGCCACTTCTCAACTTATTCCCGACCGCTTGCAGGTATCGAATTAGAACATGCAATTATTAGAAACTAGGACAGAGTTGCCTTTCAGTGTGATAAGATTCTCTGCCCATCCCTAATTACCCCAGAGATGGAGGGGTTTGAGTTACTTTTATTCCCTCTTCAGCTCCTTCGCATGGAGGAACAGACATGAAACCGCTCGAGATGGAGTTCCTGGATTGAGAACCAGCGACACTGAAGGAACACCGAGATATTTGCAACTCAGAAAGGTGGGTTGATTGGAGAGGGAATTGCCGTGGTAGTTTCCCCGTGTATGTGCTGCCATTGTCCTTCTAAATAAAATACAACAATCACTGGTTGGATTCTGGCAGGATCGAGGTGTGTGATCTGTGTCTAACGAGGAACGTGTTTTCATTCGGATGAGATGAAATGCCTTCCTTTCGAGACTGGGAATTGCATCCAGCTCTGGGTGATACAAACTCGGACTCCTTCCCAGTGATGCTGACAATACACCTTGCAGCCTGACTTGTTCACACTCTCGTTTCTGTTCACATCAACACTACCCTTGACAGCAATATTTCTCCCTCCAAGTTTCCAATTGTTCATAATATCGCCTTGGGTTTCAAAGTGAAAAAAGCAAGCTGTCATAATCTGATGCTGTTCAGCAAATGCACTGCAGGAAGGTACCAAACAGGCTGCTGTTAACAAAGGCTCGTTTTGAGGCGCTTGTTTGCAGTGAAGGGCAGGCGCTAATAAAAGGTGTCCCTCATCTCGTCTGATTCTACACCCCGGGCTAGAAATGACCAGAGATCTCTCGCTGAGTTTGTCCAGGGTCTTGACTGGAAGAGACCATGACACTTTTCACCAGAGTGAATCATGGAATCGCGCCGTGACTGTGTATAAAACGATTAAAACACACAGCAGAGAAGGAGGCGAACCTGAAGCAGACACATGAGGACAAATGTACCTCCTTTGCCAGTGTAAGGCACTGCTTTACCAAGTTGGACCTTCGAAGTGAAGCAGTGACGATGATTATCTTGGCTGTTTGTTCACCTTGTTAACTCTGTTTCTGTGAAAGTCCATTACATCACATATTGATAGGTTCGAGTCCTACCTGGCATTATCAAGGTGCCCCATCTTTCCCCGTGGTCCATGTTGATACTCCCCTGTGAGGTGCTGTAGGGATGACTTCCTTGTCGTTTTGAATTTGAAAGCTGCATTTGTTTTATTGTCCATTTCCAATTCCAGCTCACCACAACGGCTCTCATTGTCTGTAGAATTGGCAGGTTTTTCACCAAAAGCTGCCTCTTGTCATGGGTGGAGGCGGAGAGTGTTAGTGGAGCACATGGAGAAGGTAAAGTCCCGAGCCCTCTATCACTCTCGGGGGATCTGCCTGGGTGTCTCCCTCTGTGGGTGAAAATGAGGGTGTGTTCCTCAAGGGGCTTACAGTACGTTGTGACAATGTTAAACTTCTGTCCGATTGTTGGGTCATTTACGATCACAGGACAACCTCATTGACATTTGTCCCGGAATCATCCGAACACAGAAGACTTTGTGCCAAAGCTGGAAACTGGGACTAGAATAGATGGCTCTCTGACAAGCTGCAATGCACAATGGGCGGAATGGCCTTTTCTCATTCGAAGACATGCACAAAATAATCTGCAAGCCACAAACTAAAACGCAAAAGATGTTTCATTGAGACCAGATCCGACAGTGTCTACTGCATTCTCTTGCAATTGACTTGTTGGGATTCAGCACTCTCACCACCGCGGCCCGGATTCTATTCCCACTCATGGAATAGTTGCTTTGTTCTGCAAACATATCGGCGTACCAGCACTTCGGACTTATTTTCCGATGTTGGCAGGTCATTGGTTTTGTCCGAAAGGTTATTAAGATTAACATAAAACAAAGACCTGCAGTTGCTGGAAATCTGAGCCATAACTGAGAATGGATAGAGAAACTCAGCAAGCCTGGCAACATCTGTGGAGAGAAACAGAGTTAATATTTAAGATCGGCAGACCCAGATTAGTTATACGCTTTTTGAGTATAATGCCGGGAGAATGATCACGTTTATCTGTCGGATCGTGACATTTATCAAAATCTCTCATTGCCTTACAACCGTCAACATTACAAATTGAAAAGGACTTTATCAGCTGTAACGCTGTTTCCATTGCCCTGACCTGGGCTTAAATGGTCACCTTTATGTTTTCCTTTCTGTCAGTCAGCAGGAATGTCAAATGGAGAATTTGTTCTTTCAGTGTCGACCACAATATGTGTCTCTAGTTTTCTCTCCTTTTCTGTGTGTATCCACCTCACCCTCTTTCACTGTCTGCGACTCTCTCTCTGTCCATATCCCTCATTTCCCATTTCTGCCATTTGAAAAAGTCTGGCACTCAAAACATTATGACCCTGTCGAATTCAAAATAGAATTCCAAATGCACCAAAAAATAACGCAATTGCACAACAGATATCTGAGAACAATTATGTATTTCCTGTTGGTGTAAAATGAATGAATGTGGACAGCAGGGAATGAGTGTAATCAGCTGGTGGTGTCTGTGCCGTTACCCATCGCCAATGTATTAATGTATCTGACACAGTCAGCAGTTAGGATGGAACATGGTGTGGAAGCAGATCTTACCAGGGATTGGAGGAGGATAGTGAGGGAAAGGCATTATTACACTCTGCAGTGACCTGGGATCAATTGCCTTTCACAGAAAACAGTCCCCAACTTGTATGTGCCTGTAGCTCCCTCCAGTCTGAAACCCTCATTACTCTTTATCCTGTCTCTGAGCCAATGGTGTCTTCATTCTGTTACTGACCCTTCAGTCCCACCGGTATCATTTTTTCTCACAATTCCAATTGGAGACCTTCTCTCATCCATGTGAAGGAATTGGATCCTGACAATTCAATTTATACTGTTTCCCATCAATCTTCATAGGATCCATATCACAGAGGTTAAACAGTGTTCCCAGCAAACTTTCCCAGGGCAGAGGGAGCACAGGGTTCCATACAAAATAAAGCTCCCATTAAACTGTCCCTATTTAAATCTCCAGGGCGGGTAGGGAATACAGTTAGATGCAGAGTAAACCTTCCTGTACACTGCAGCTTTTCACATTCCCAGGCCATGTTCAGTGTGGCTTTAGGTACTGATCAAATCTCCCACCTCCCCCATCCTGTTCACATCAAACACACTCAGGGCAGTTCCATCACTGGGTTTGATACAGAGTATGCGTCCAGCGGCAATTTCTCCATCTGAATCTCCCAGAGTCTGGGGAGAATGGGGTTCGCTACAGAGTCAAGATACAGTGCCCATATTGTCCATATCTGACACTCCCAGGACAGGGACAACATGGGGTTAGATACAGAGTAAAGATCCATCCGCACTGTACATCCCAAACAGGCACAGGATAGGGACAGCACGGGGAGAGTTACAAAGTTAGGCAGCATTATAGACAGTGCGGATGGTACCTTAACATTACAAAGGGATATTGATAGACTGGGTAAATGGGCAAAGCTGCATCAGTTGTTCAGGTTAAATCAGTGAGAGATACATTTTTGTTCAGTGAAGACATTGAGGGATATGGGCCAAAGGAAGGAATGTGGAGTTAGGCCACATATCAGCCATGGTGCCATTGACTGATGGAACAGGGTCGAGGGGCTGAATGGCCTCCTCCTGTTCCTATGTTACAAACTGTCCCCATCAAACACTCTCACAGAAGGGACAGGAAGGGGTTAGATACACAATGAAGCTGCCTTTACTGTATCCCCACCAACCCCTCCAAGGAAAGGGCCAGCACAGTGTTAGATACAAAGACAAGCTCTCGCTCTCTCTCCACACCACTCCCGGAATTGTTTTCCGGAGCTTTAATATTTGAAAATGCTCATTTTATTCTGTCATTCCTTGCCCCTCAGTAACTCTGTATGTGTGTGCATGTGTTTGTGTGTGGGAGAGAGAGAGAGGGGGAGAGAGAGGGAGAGGGAGTGACCGGGGTCCTGCATTCGTGGGTCAGGTCCTCTTGGACTCCAGTATTACACATTATTTTCTGGATCCGTGTACAGAAATCACAGACAGTTAACGTGATGGTGTCATCAAATATTAGGATGGTTTGCCAATTATTACCAGGACATGGGACTAGGGAAGTGAGGAAGCCTTGCTGTTTCTGCAGAATTAGTCTGCAGGGGCAGTGAGTGATCAGGAAGGCAAAGGGATTGTTGTTTTCATTCGTTCGTGGGGTGTGAGCATCACTGGCTGGGCCCAGCATTTATCCCTCATTCCCACCAGCCGTTGAGAAGGTGGGAAGGAGCTGCCTTATTGAACCGTTGCACTCCATCAAATTAATGTTTCTGGAGAAACAGAATGTAGCGGAAATTAAACTCCAGCTTTCTCTGTTCCTGCTCCCAATTTAATATTCAACCGTTTAGTTTATACTGAGTTAGAGACTGGAATTTCATCGATGGTCTCGGCGAGTTTATGTATTTCAGAACATAACAGGGAGTGAGTTTCAGTCTGAAATCTAACTGAGGAATTTGGGCTACTTTCTATACAGAGTAACAGGTACCAGTGAGTGAGTTACAGATCGGGGTATAGTCGTATGGTACAGTGTGGGTCACATATTGACTAACCAAAACTGGGGAGCGAATCTAATTGAGGAGTTTGGGCTTTTTATATATCGAATCACAGATACTTGAAAGTGAGACACAGGCTGGAATGTGTGGAAGGATTCGAGGAGGTTTATACATAGAATAACAAATACCCAGGAGTGAGTTGCTGACTGGAATCTTACAGAGATGATCGGGGTGATTCATATTTAGAACAACAGATGATTGAAAGTTAGTTACTCATTGGAATTTTATCATGGGGTTTGGGGTGTTCATTTATTTAATACCAGATACTCATGAATGGCGTACAGACTGGAATGTAATCAAGGGGTTGGGGTGCTTTACATGTGGAATAACTGAGAACCCAATACTCTCTCTCATGCACAATCTCAATATTTTACTTTCTCATGTAGTATCTCATCATCTGTCTAATACATAATCCCAGTTTCTTACCCTCTCTCATACACAGTCTCACCATGTTTCCCTCTCATATACAAACTATTTCTCTCCCACATGCACAGTCTCACTGACTCTCTCTGTCAAACACAATATCACTCTTCCTCATACTCGATCTTGCCAACTCTCTCAAAGACATTCTCACTCTCTCCCATACTCAATCTCACTATCACTCTCTCCCATACACAATCTACACCAGTATGTTCCCAGCAGCCAATTCATGTAAGCATAGCACTAGCATGGACTTTACAAAGAGGGAAAAGCAAGAGAGACGAGCAACATCAGTACAGTTTGAAAATATTGAACATTGGTCCCACACTAACATTCAAGATTCTCTGACCCACACCCCCCACCCCGACACCAAGGACTGGGCAGATGGTGGGTTTATTAGCTGAGGCTCTGTCTCAGAATATTCTTGCTGCTCGTGTGACTCCCAGATATAACTCTCTATGTCCATCTTCTATTTCTGTATTTCCATCAAATGTGCTTTGTGTGTGTGTGTCCATCTGAATGAAAGGATTGAGTGTCAATGATTTTATGATCGAATTCCTAACTCTGTCTCACATATAGACACAATCTCACACGTGAGCTGACACCGACACACGCACTAACACATACGTTAACAAACAGTAACGGATAAACAATCACACATACATGCTCATACACTCACACGTTCTCGTACACACACGTTTTTACACGTGAGTTATCGAGATGATAGAAATTATAGAGTCATACAGCACGGAAACAGGTCCTTCTATCCAACTGCTCCATGCTGACCCGTTTTCCTGCACTCGGCTTACCCCTTTTGCACCATTTGGGGTGTTTCAGAAAAGGAAGCACAGACTTATGGAAGTGAGTTACACATTGGATCTAATCGATTTGGGTCATGGTAGTTTTTCTACAGAATTAAACATACCAAGCCATGAATTGCAAATCACAATCTGACTGAGGGTTTGAGGTGGTTTATGTAGAGAGTCGTAGATAAAGGGAAATCAGTTCGGAATTTTATCAAGGGGTGCGGGGTGTTTATAAGTAGAATAACAGATCCTCAGGAGTGTGTTATAGGCTGGAATGTAATCGAAGGTTTTGGGATGGTTTATATTTAGAATAACAGATAAACAAGTGTGAGTTACAGATTGGAATCGAATTGATGGATCAGGGGTTTATTTATAAGAAGAACAGACACCCAACTGTGAGTTACAAACTGGAATCTACTTGTGGGCTTTGACGAGGGTTATATGTAGAACAACTGATACCCGGGAGTTACTTACAGGCTGGAATCTATTCAAGGGGTTTGAGATGGTCTACGTAAATAGCCACAGATACATGGGAGTGAGTTAAATATTGGAATCCTATTGAGGAATTCAGGGTGGTTTGTATATAGAACAACAGAAACCCATGATTGTGTTACAGTTTGGAATCTAACTGAGGGTTTTGTGGTGATTTGTGCATAAATAACAGAGACCCTAGAGTGAGTTACAGACTGGATTTAGTCAAAGTGGTCGGGCTGGTTTATACACAGAATACTAGAAACGCGAGAGTGTGTTATAGACTGGAATAGAATTGAGGGGAGTGGGTTATTTATGTACAGAACAATTGGATATGAGAGGGAGAAATCAAGGGAGAAAGTACCCACTATGGACCAACTCAACAATGAGCTGAGTCACACAGCATTCAACTGCTGTATGTGGAGGTTTCCATGTGTTCTGAAAGATGGGAGAGAAACAGGCAGGCCCTCACACAGTGAGCACCAGGCAGGAAGGGACAGAAGGAGATTCGAATTTCCAAATGGCATCAGATCAGGACAGTGTTAGATTTAAACATTGACTCGGCAGAGATAACTTGGAAAGGGAATTGGAGAGAGGTTAAATCACAGGAAGTTAACCTGCTCGTTCCACCAACAAATGATGTGTTCCCTATTTTACCAGGAATTAGAGTGGGACAATGAGGAAAAAGTATCAGGTTATTGTTAGTCTGCACTGAGACATTTTAATTGATCTGTGATCAGTTTCCTTTTATAGTCATAGAGTCATAGAGATGTACAGCATGGAAACAGACCCTTTGGTCCAACCCGTCCATGCCGACCATTATGTCTTGAAGTCATAAACTTACCAACTTTAGGTGACTCCCCACTTGCCTACTTTGAACACCGTTCCCCTCTGTTTTCCCCATTCACTGAAGATATTAATGCCCTTTTATAATGGGGCGGAAGTGAGAACTGCAGATGCTGGAGGTTGAAGTCGAGGGATTCCTGATGAAGGGCTTTTGCCCGAAACGTCGATTTTCCTGCTCCTCGGATACTGCCTGAGCTGCTGTGTTTTTCCAGCACCACAATCTCGACTCCTTTTACAATGACACTACCATGCTGGTGACAGTGCTGTCTATCTCACACTGTCTTATTGATCTTCAATCCTGTGTAACTACAATGACACCAACAAACACACAACGTTACATCCTACAGCTTTGTTTATTTGCAGATGTAGTATTGTCTTTTATTTGGAGACAACACACAATTTGAGCTCCCAGCAGGTCAGAGTGGGATTTGATAAATACTTGATTTAGGGGTGGGGCCTAACCACACAGGATTCAGACATGGAAACGGCTTTTGACACATTCCCCTCTCCCTTGCTGACAGAATTCCAGAGCGAAATGAGTTAGTCAGACATGTTAGGTGTGTTCCCGACAGCCAGTTTGCGTTAGCACAGCACTGACGTTGACTTTATAAATGTGGAAAAGCAAGAGAGACTGACAATATCATTACAGTTTGAAAACATTGAACATTGGTCCCACACGAACATGTCAGATTCTCTGGGGTTCTTTTATTCATTTGTGGGACCTGGCCGTCTCTGGCTGGGCCAGCATTGATAGCCCTTCCATATTTGCCCTTGAGAAGGTGGTGCTGAGCTGCCTTCTGGAATCGCTGCAGTCCAGTTGCTGTGGGTTCACCCACAATGTCGATAGGGAGGGATTTCCAGGATTTTGACCCAACAACTGTGAAGGAATACCGGTATATTTCCAAATGAGGGTGGTGAGTGGCTTGGAGGGCAACTTGCAGCTGCTGGTTTTCCCAAGTAGCTGCTGCCCTGGTCATAGAGTCATAGAGATGTACAGCACAAAAGCAGACTCTTCAGTTCCAATCGTCCATGCCGATCAGATATCACAACCCCATCTAGTCCCACCTGCCATCACCAGGTCCATATCCCTCCAAACCCTTCCTATTCACATACCATCCAGATGCCTTTTAAATGTTACAATTGTACCAGCCTCCACCACTTCCACTGGCAGCTCATTCCATCTCACCCTAAAACTATGCCCTCTAATTCTGGACATTCCCACTCCAGGGAAGAGACTTTGTTTATTTATCCTATCCATGCACCTCATGCTTTTATAAATCTCTATAAGGTCACCCCTCAGCCTCAGGCGCTGCAGGGAAAACGGTTCCAGCCTATTCAACCTCTCTCCCTCTTGGTCACGTCCTCCAACCCTAACAACATCCTTGTAAACATTTTCTGAACGCTTTCAAGATTCACAACATCTTTCCGATAGGAAGGAAATTTAGAAATGCACACAATATTCCAACATTGGCCTAACCAATGTCCTGTACAGCAACAACATGACCTCCTAACTCCTCTACTCAATACTCTGACCAATAAAGGAAAGTATACCAAGCGCCTTCTTCACTATCCTATCTACCTATTGCTCCACCTTCAACGAGCGATGTAAGGTCCCTTTGTTCAGCAACACTCCCCAGCATCTTACCATTAAATGTAGAAGTCCTGCTAAGATTTGCTTTCCCAAAATTCTGCACCTCACATGTATCTAATTTAATCTCCATCTGCCACTTCTCACCTCACTGGCACATCTGATCAAGCTCATGTTGTAATCTGAGGTAATCTGCTTTGCTGTCGACTGTACCTCCAATTTTGGTGCCATCTGCAAACTTACTAACTCTACCTCTGATGCTCACATCCAAAACATTTATATAATGACGAAACGTAGTGGACCCAGCACCGATCTTGTGACAGTCCGCTGGTCAGAGGCCTCCAGACTGAAATAACAGCCCTCCACCACCATTCTCTGTTTTCTACCTTTGAGCCAGGTCTGTATCCAAATGACCAGTTCTTCCTATATTCCATGAGACCTCACCTTGTTAACCAGTCTCCCATTGGGGAACCTTGTGGAATGCCTTACTAAAGTCCATATAGCTCATAACTACTGGTCTGCTCTGATACTGATTCTGATACTGATGCTGCCAGACTTGCTGAGCTTCGCTAGCTATTTCTGTTGTTATTTCAGCCCCAATTCAATTGGTGATGATGTCAGTGTTGTTAAGTGTGTTTGAGAATAGCGAGCACCCGGCTGGCAGGGGGATGGGGGTATAGTGGGCAGCATGGCTGCCTTCCAAGCAGTTGGTATGGGTTCAGATCTCAGCCATCGCACGGTGGCACCTTTGAAGTGATGTTCAATGGAAAACCCCGAGATGAAGTCAATGAGATCCATCTGTCAGAAGTTTTCCAAACGTTTTAGGATGTGATACCAGCTGCTGTCACACTTCCAGAGCTGACAAAACTCTGAGAGATTCTCTAAATGGTTATTTCAACAGTGAGAGATTAATCCAGGAGAGTCAGCATGGGTTTCTCAGTGAAGGTTGTACCTTGCTCACTTCGAGTGAATTTCATTGAAGGAAAAAAGATTGATCGATGGAGAGAGTGTTTGTGATGGGGATAAAATGGATGATAGGAACCGTGCTGCATTTGCGTGTCTGGAAAAACTCAGTGAAGAGAGCGTTAGACCCTCCAATCTAAGCTGGTTCAAGCATCCTTCAAGTACAACGTTGATGGGGCTTCACTGAGACAAACCCGAAACGCCGTGTGGCTGCTTTCCGTGCTCTCATCTGTCTCCAAGTTCCTGGCTCTATCTGACAGTGTGTTCAACAAGGGAAACTGACAGGTTACATTGGTCATGGTAAAGGTAAGGACGGACTGATGATGCCTGGTAAAGGAACCAATTGTCCACGAGGAAATAGGATTTGTGCCACAATCTGTCCAACACTGACATTTGCATTCTCCTTTTTTAGCATCGTCTGGTTAACTCAGGGAAATAAAATGGGGAATTACCGCGAATTAGAGCGAATTCAATGAAAGGTAGGTAGTAAAATTAGCCAGGTTGTCAGTGCAGAGAACCCTCATAAATACAATGGGAGTATTAGTTTGTTCAGTACTATAACAGCTGTAGCATTCTATGATTCTGATTTTGCAATGTCCCCAGCTCTGGGCTGCTGGCCCTGGTTTCAAGTTCTGTCTTTTCCATAGGTGCAGTGTTACATCTCTGAGCAGATTGATTAAAAACTGTCTCCAGAGAGTTGACAAATTGGAGGAATGCATCCAACAGCAATTAACACAGTTTCCAATTATAATTCTTGTCTTGATGAGGTCATCCCTTACCTGTCACAATCCAATTTCAGTGATAAACATCTTCTACCAACTGGGAATGATAAAGTTGTCATCATCAGAGCTGCAACACAAATCTCCCAGTGGAGATCACACAGAATATAATGGAAACGCGCAGAGAATGTAACAGCGCAGAGTTTAATGCTTGCATTTTTATGTGCAGAAATAAAGGATTGCCCCTCTCCACTGAAAATGCATCGGCCAATTCAATTAGCCCAGAAAGTTTTCTACATGATTCTTGCCTTCATTGGTGTTCCTGGTAAGTGTTTATAATTATTTACAATTTGCGGATGACATCTCGCCTGGCTTTTCTTGTTAATTAAGAGATTTGCATTTTGATGTAATATTCAATGTTATACACACTCCCGAGTTGAAATATCATACACTTAAATTAGATATTTAACAGAAATCTGTTGTTTCATTGCTTTACTACATGATCACCCTTAGTCAAATGTAATGAACTCCTGAGTCGCACCTTAGATAGGAGGCTACCTTCAGGGAAGGAGTTATTGGAAATGGCAGCAAGTATAGAACTGCAATGGATCTAGGTCAGTCAGTGCAGTGGATCTCATAAACCCTGTGTTCCCACATTCCTGCGTGTATCTGTGTTTGTGCAGTTGTATTGATGGCAGCGCATTTCCTCCTTCCTTCTTTAGGGAGCACTACAGTAAAAGGGTTTTGAGCTGGTTAATCTCCTTTACACTGTGTGGGTTTCAGATTCTGTTAGCTCTGAATGTTGGATGCTCAGAATCCGCTGTCGGTTTGGGTCGCTGTTGAGGTGCACGGATTGACCTTTCCAATTATGGGAGTGATGAAGATTTGAGGAAAAAGTTTCTTCTTATAGAAACATGCAGCACAGAAATGGCCCCATTGTCAATTCCTCAATACCGATCAGATATCGCAAATTAACCTAGCCACACTTACCAGCATTTCGCCCAATCCTTCAAAATCCCTCCTGTTCATATACCCATGCCTTTTAAATGTTTAATTTTACCCACCATCACCACTGCCTCTCACAGCTCGTTCCATCCATGTCTCGGTTCAAAGCTGTAGTCTGCAGTGGGGCCTGCTGTTTGTGGATGGAGGGTGTCCCTATGAGGACAGACAAGTGCAACGGTCAGGTGTACATTCTTGGATTCCAAAATATAGGATCTATTTAGAATTAAAAATAAAAACCCAGTTCCCTCGAACTTGTTAAACATTGGAATCTTCATGACATTTCTCATTCCGCTTCCCCTGTCCCACCTGCAAGTAGTTTTTTTTCCTGAATGAGTACAGAGCTACACACTGAGGATGACTTTCCTTTCTGACCGTGGCTATCCGCTCGACTGTAAAATAACCAATAAACCCGAGCATTCCTTAAACCCACAGTGGGCATGACCAATTCTCACTGAGAGAGCAAATCATTTTCTGTCAAACGACCCTTGACGATTTCCCATGGCTTCCCCCCGAATGTTCAGGTTGGATATTATTTATTAGATTCCAGTTCTCCGCCATTCTGAATGGTATAGCTCCCCCACCGTATAATCCGTCTCTTATCCTGGGTGTTCCTGCTTTACCTCTGATTCTGGAACAATTGGCAGCTGTTGGAACCGCTTATCCTTCTGTTGCTGTCTGCTGGATAAACTGGAGGGTTTTTAAATCTCTCTTTCCTCCAACACAGTTCATAGCTTCACCTGGCTAATCCCAGACTATTCCTTTACCTTCCCCCACTTTGACAGTGATCCTGGTTTTATTTTTCGGCAATGAAGCTGGGCTGACCTCTCAGTGAGGAAGCATTTTGCAGGCAGTAATCATAACTCAAGATTAACATGGATAAAGACAAGGATGAGGGGGAAATGAAAGTTCTAAACTGTGGGAATAAGATCGGGTGTGATTAGACCGAGAGCAGAAACGTTTAAGTTAATCCATGTCAGAGCAGTGGGATGTATTCAAGGCGGAAACAAGGAAAATTACAGGGTCACAATGTTCAATGAAAGATAAAAGGTGATTCTCGGAAATGGTGTGAACTATGCATATCAGGGGATTTCCAGGATAACTTCACCGGTAATGCAAAAATTGTTGGAAATTGGAATTCAATCCATGAATGTGAGCTGATGCACTTGGCGGGACACAAAACACAAGGGAAACATTATGAATATAGAAACCTGGGAAATACTGAATCAGGGGGATATTGGTGCACATGAAGATCTTAAAGTAGTAGGACAGGTCGATGAAATGGTTGAGAAGGTATTGGGATTTTTTGGCTTTTTAAAGGCAAGACATAGAGTTTAGGAGCAGGGACAATATGTTGGCACTGTATAAAATATTGGCTAGGCTACAGCTAGAATGTTGGAGTACTTTGATTGTCTGAAAGAAGATGGAGATTTCTTGAAAGACTCCAAGTAGTAAAGTTTTGGGCATGAAGGGAGATTGGATGGACTGGGATTGTTTTCCTTGGAGCAGGGGAGATTGATAAGGGGCATCATTTAAAAGTATATTGTTATAAGGAGCATTGACAGCACAAAAGGAACTATGTTTTCCACTTTGTCGTCTGGTCAAGCGAGGCAGAGGTTTGAGTTTTCTCGGTGTAGGGAGGCAGAGGTTTGAGCTTTCCACCGGATGTATTGTGACAATGTGGCACTTGCTTCCTGTAAGGATTTTAGAAGCAGATCCTCGATGGCATTGAACTTTAAATGTGCACTTGGAATGTCTGGGTTATGGACTTAATGCTGGCAAACTGGATGAGAATTCTGAGGCAATTGTTTCATGGATTCTATTGGGCAAAGTGCATTTTTATTTTCTGTGCTGTAAGTCTCTATGTCTCCAAACCTTCTCCAACTCCCAGCTGGACCATTGTCTTTTCAACCAATACTTCCCCCAGAGCCATTGCCTCCAACAATGACCCTGACTGCCATTGTCCCAAATTCTGTTACTGTTCGGGGTATCTTTCATTGTTGCAGCATCTCTGCCAGTTCAGCAACTTTCCCAGTGATGCAGCATTCCATGATAGTCCTTTTGAAATAGCAGCAACCCCTCCAACATTGAGGAAGCCATCCTCAGGCATTTCACACTGTTCAGCTATAGACACCATGTAATGTGTCTTGCCTCACAAGGTATTCCACTGGCTCTGCTGATAGGCAGGGTTCCTCTTCCAACATCTCTGTCATTTACCATTTTTTAATAAACCCTGAATTGATTTAATTTATTATTATATTGTCACGTTTACCTCTGTACTGTGGGAAAGAAACTTGTTCTGTTTACCGTGCAGCGAATCTTCAGTGCAAAGACACAAAGGCCACAGGGTGATTGAACAGAGTGAGGGATACAGAGGGACAGCTACAAGGAAGGTGCACAAGAAGCAAGATCAACATTAGGTTTAAAATTTGAGGTCCATTCAGAATTCAAATAACAGTGGGGAAGACGCTAGTCTTGAACATCTTGTTCTGTGTGTTTATGGTTTTGTATCTCCTGACTGACGGAAGAGGTTGGAGGAGTTTAACCGGGGCGGGAGGGTCTTTAATGGTGTTGGCTGGCTTTCTGTGGCAACAAGAAATGTACATTCTGTCAATGGATGGAAAGTTGGCTTGTGTATGATCTGGCCTGTGGTCACAACTCTGTCGTTTCTTGCATTCCTGGGCACAGCAGTAGCAGAGCACTTGGTACGGCTCTGTTTGATCACGAGTTTCATTCCCTCTTATTTCCTTTCATCTACTCTTATAGGAGCATACAAGTGTATGTAGGTGGGACTGAAACTAATGTTCACTTCTTTCAATGTAGGTACCTGTCCACACGAAACCTTCTTTAACACTGAAGTTACAGTGTATGCCTGGACAATTTATTTTGCTGACGGTGCCCTGGGGATCCGCCCGAGCATCTCCACAACACCCAGTTTACCGCGACTTTCTGCCTTTGTATACGGCTCTAAACTGAATGATGAACAGCATATTATTAATTTTCAAAATCTTGCAGGAATCCAGTTGAAAATAAAGAATCCAGTGTCAATTCACTGCAAATATCTTGTTAGATGTTATGTGTTGATAATTGAGGAACATTAATGCAGCTTTGCTGGGGTTGGCAATTTTCTTTTACTGTCACCCCTACGTCCGGGCATCCACAATGTTGCTTCAACCAACAGGATCTGCCCCTCATTCTCCATCATATTTACAGATGGTTGGGGTTCGCGCTTGACCAGATTTACAACGACCCCACTTCCCTCATCTTTCATTGTGCTTCGAGAGGAAGCATTTGCCTCTGCCTGGAAATCACATTTTAACACCATGTATTATCATTGCCTCGGATCATTATCCCTTTGTAGTTGAACTGCATCTGCCCTCAAACTGATCGTTAAAAAAAAACTTTCTCTACCTGTCCGCATACCCCTTTTCTCTTCCATAAAAATCGATTTATAAAAGCCCTTTTTTGATATTTAACAGCTGTGATGATTTTTTTCCTCCTCATAAGTTAATGCTAGGATTCACTGTAGAGATTTACTTCACTTTTCAGAAGCTCGGAATGGCCTCAGGCACACGCACACACACACACACACACACACACACACACACATGCACACAGACACGCACAGACACAGAGTCTCAGATAGAGGGGCACACACACACACACACACATGCACACAGACACACACACACACACAGTCTCAGAGAGAGGGGCACACACACACAGACACACACACACAGAGTCTCAGAGAGAGGGGCACACATACACACACACACACGCACACAGACACACACAGAGTCTCAAAGAGAGAGGCGCGCACACACACATAGGGAATACGAAATTAAAAGTAGAGTGGATAAACTTTTAGTACTTCCCTATCGTGTGGAGTCATCCAATTCTCTCACCATAATATACAGCTGTATTGATACGTTTTGGGGTAATCATGGCTACATGTGGTGTAAATTCATCCTGCCAAATGTTACATGTTTTGGGGGTACCTTTATGACCGGTATCCTAGATTCCAAATGCTGTTCACCGGCTGCCTGTTTGTATTCAAGCTAGAAATTGGCAAGTTACACATTTACTGTTTACATCACAATTCGTTTAATACTGGGTGATCACATATCCCTGTTATAGCAAGTATACAGATTGACTTTAAATTTATGCAGAAAAGAGTGTTCATTAACATGAAGTCATTTTTCCATTATCCTCTGACAGTGAATTTCGTGGCTATTACGATTCTCTCCCAGGGACAGTGTGGCCTCGCTATCTGTACAACACGCTATCTGGTGGCCATGGCAGCAGCAGATCTACTGGTCATTATCAGTGAGGTCATACTGAGGCAAATAAATTTTTATTATTTCCCAGTATGTTTCCTGGACATCACTCCTGTGTGCAGTGTTATCAATGTCCTGAGCCGTGCATCCATAGACTGTTCTGTCTGGTTCACCATCGCATTCACCTTCGATCGGTTTGTCAGCTTTTGTTGCCACAAACTGAAAACTAAATATTGCACTGGGAAAAACGCATCTGTAATTCTCTCAATAACCGGGATTTTGCTTTGTTTAAAAAATGTTCCTCGGTATTTTAGATTTGAGCCCAGAAAGATAATCGGGAACATACCATTTTACTGCAGGAATAAGCGAAGCTACTTCACTGACTCTCGCTGGATTGGATACAACTCATTTGCTGTGGCTCTAACCCCATTGGTGCCATTCTTTTTCATTGTGTTCCTCAATGTTCTGACAATCGCACGCATTTTATTTAAATCAAGTCAAGTTCATAAGGGATTGAGGGGTCAGAGTAAGGAAGGGGAGCAGGTTGACCCCGAAATGAAGAGTAGAATTAAGGCAGTCATTTTACTCTTCACCATATCTGGAAACTTCATCCTTCTCTGGCTGCTATATGCTTTATATATTCTCGATGTCCCAGATCATTTAAATGATTATGACTATGAAATCTTTGAAGAAGTTGGATACATGCTGCGCAATTTAAGCTGCTGCACAAACACCTTTATTTATATGGCAGCTCTGCCCAAGTTCAGAGCTCAGTTCAATAGAGCGGTGAAATATCCAGTTTCCAGAATTATTAAACTAATCACTGCATAAATCTGACAAAAGCTCAAGGTCTCGTGGGTGATGGGCAGGAAATGACCATGGAGGACCAAAGGGATCCCTTCTAGAGATGCAAATCTGTCAGAGAGATCAGAGAAGATGGAATATTTAGCAGACGTCAAGAAAAACGAAAGAAGATGAAGGTAAGGACACAGTTTTCCCATTCAGAGAGCAGAGGTAATATTTCGGTCCTGCAAGAAGGTCACTGGACCTGAAACATGAACTCTGATTTCTCTCCCACAGATGGTGCCAAACCTGCAGAGTCTTTGCAACAATTCCTGCTTTGTTTTATTTAACATTTTGGGGACCAGTGTGAATGAGCTGGAGACACTGCACAGGCCAAAGGTCAGTGGAGCAAGGGGAAAAGCCATGATTTGTCCAAGATAACCAGGTGGAAAGTAGCAGGAGCAGGGTCTCTGCTTCCTCCTGTATCAGAGGAAGTGATCCAGAGTGTTGACTCCAGCTCTAATGCTTCGGTTTTCAGCTCTTTCCATCCGAGAAAACAAACAACGTTTCTGTTTTCAAAATGAACATCCATTTGGATGCTGGACTGTTTCTTATGCTTCAATAAACCATGCCAATTATTCATGTCATTCTGATTCTCCCACCAGTAGCTGGTCCTGGGGGTATTCTGTTCTCCAGCTGCCTAGTGAGAGTGCTCGGGCGATTGGGAGGTGGGGGTGATGGGGGGTGGAGTGGGGATAATCTGGACAGATCATACCCATAAACATGATGATTGCTGTCATTAAGTATCTCAGCCCAAGGAGCCTGTCTCAAGGATTGGGAGAAAAGCTGGAGACAGTTCCAGGAACTGAGTCTATATTCAGCACAGGGGTCAATGTCATCACTTGACAGCAGATCACATACTCCACACCTTCCCGGGAATTGTCTCAGACAGTTCCCAATCTCAGTTTTAAATCCGAGCTTTTGGATAACTTCGAACCAGGTCTCAGCATCATGTGTGTTTGTTTGTGTCTAATTACTGCATCAATCCACATGCTGTTTAAATCTTCCTACACCCTGTTCTTACACCATTACTGGAAATTTCAGACTCAGACTTGACATGTTAACCATGGTTTTATTGTCAGTCGGCTTCATGTCGCTGAAGTGTCTGCCATCCATTCGGTAACTCCATGTGAATTCCATCTGAACTGCGCTGTCTCCAGCAAAATCTGCGTTTCAAATTGGTCTTGCCTTCAAATCTGTATTTTAAAGTTATCTTACTATCAGATATGTCAATGATTTCACCCAGCCTGAAGCATCCATGAGTGTGCACCGCCTCTATCTCTGTAACTACCTCCAACCCGGAAACGTTCCCTATTTCAGGAATCCATCCCAATAAGCAGCATTGGTCTGTACAGCCACCTAGTGACTTACTCAGAGTGGAAGAGAGTCATCCTCAATGTGAGAGACCCCGGTGATGCTGTGTGGAGAATGTGTTACAGGGCGATTGTGTGACAGAGGATCCAAAGGGATATTAATATCTTCAATGAAAGGAAAAACCTGGCTGAGAAAGTTTCACAGCAGACTACCTCCCTGTCCTTATCTGGTCTGCTGGAAATAACTGACAATGTAGCATTTGTCCTCCTCCTCACTGACTCCACTATCAGTTACATTTCTGAAACCATAAATCCTTCTGGATAATGCTATTAAATAACTTCTCACTATTTTCAACGGAGTCATTCTGTTTGTTATTTCTTTTCCTCCTACAAACACGAACCACAGGTTGTCATTGTACCATCCTCCACCACTTCCTCTGACAGCTCATTAGCTTCACTCGGCAAATCCTGGGGATGACAGGACTGTCTCATGAGAGGTTGGTTTATCTGGGCATGTATTCAGGACAATGAGAGGGGGATCTGATGGAAATATATCCAATTCTAACGGTTGGACAGACTCGATACAGGGGGTGGGCTGTATCCCCTGGGCAGGTATTCTCAGAACAAGCATCACAGTCTCAGGACATGGGCTCACCCATTTCTAGTAGAGAGGAAGAGAATTATCTTCAGACAGAGTGAACAGCCTGAGGAATTCTCTCCCACAGAAGGCTGTGGAGCACAGGTTACTGAGCATATTCAGGAAAGACATTGATAATGTTTTTTTACTGGTTAATGACGTCACGGGGTTTGGAGCGAAATTGGTAATATAGCGGTGAGATAGAGAGTCAGACATGACCACACTAAATGGGAGAGCAGGCTAGAAGGGCTGAATGGCCTCTTCCTGCTTCTGGTTTCTGTGCTTCTGTCAGTTTAGTGTCCTCCTGAAAATTTCCCTCTGAAAAGTATCAGTGATTACATTGGGGATGCACATCAGTAGCTGTTTTCGTTCACATTCCTGCATCTTGGAAATGTGATTTTATTTGCAGAGACAATGAACAGTCAGTGTGAGGATCAAAGTGGGCCACAGGATTCCTGATGCTGCCTCAATGAAACAGTCACAGGAAGGCTTCCTTACTGTCGATGACCAATCGCCTGCAATAAAGACCGAGACTTCATGGACCTTCCGGATTGTTCACGGTCCCTGGGTGTGAATGTTCTGTGTGATTTACGGACAATATAAATGTAGCAGAAATACACTGAATATCCTCATTTAAACGGAGGGTGTGGGCAGTTATAAAGCACTTTCTGTTTTATATCTTAAGGGTATCCCAAAATGTTTTACAGGGAATCGAACTGTTTTGGAATATATCCGGCATTGTAGGGAATGGAGGGAATTTTAGTAACAGGGAGACTTACAGACACTAATATAGAGCCAGAGCCACAGGTACAGGATGAGATTGTCCTGGAGATGTTTCAGAGCTCAATCTGTGACCCACACAAGATCGGGACACCAGTGGATGGAAGACAATCAGTTTTTGGTCATATGGAGAAAGTGTTTTATTGTCTCTGTGACTGTTATCGATCTAGACTTCCAAAAGGCCTTTGATAAGGTGCCTCATGGGAGGCTGCTGAGTAAGGGGAAGGCCCATAGTGTTCGAGGTGAGCTCCTGGCATGGATTCAGGTTTGGCTGTCTGACTGAAGGCAGAGAGGTGGGATAAAAGGTTCTTCTTCAGAATGGCAGTTAGTGACAAGTGGTGTCCCACAGGGTTCAGTGTTGGGACTGCAGCTGTTCACTTTAGATATTAATGATCTCGATGAAGGGACTGGGGGCATTCTGGCAAAGTTTGCCGATAAGACGAAGTTAGGTGGACAGACAGGTAGCACTGAGGAGGTGGGGAGGCTGCAGAAAGATTAAGACAGTTTAGGAAAGTAGTCCAGGAAATGGCTGATGAAATTCAACATCTGTAAATGCGAGGTCTTGCACTTTGGAAAATAGAATACAGACATGGGCTATTTTTTAAACGGTGAGACAAGTCCTAAGCCAAAGTACAAAGGGATTTGGGAGTGCTAGTCCAGGATTCTCTAAAGGTTGACTTGTAGGTTGAATCTGTGGTTAAAAAAGCAAATGTAATGTTGTCATTTATCTCAAGAGGGTTGGAATGTAAAAGAAGCAATGTGCTTCTGAGACTTTATAAAGTTTGGGTTAGGCCCCATTTAGAATATTGAGTCCAGTTTTTGGGCCCCACACCTCAGAAAGGACATACTGGCACTAGAGCATGTCCATCAGAGATTCACACGGATGATCCCTGGAATGGTAGGCCTAACATACGAATGGCTGAGGATCCTGGGAATGTATTCATTAGAGTTTAGAAGGTTGAGGGGTGAGCGAATAGAAACTTACAAGATAATGCATGGCTTAGAAAGGATGGATGCTGGGAAGTTGTTTCTGTTTGGCGGGGAGATTAGGACCCGTGGGCACAGCTTTAAAATTAGAGGGGTCAATTTGGAATGGAAATGAGAAGACATGGAAATGATCTCGCAGGGAATTAAGGGGTACAGGGAGAGTGTGGGTAAGTGGAATTGAAACGCCCGTAAGCCATGATTAAATGGTGGAATGGACTCAATGGGCTGAATGGCCTTGCTTCCACTCCTACGTCTTATTAGCTTATGGTCTTATGGTCCCTATCCTGGGAGGGTTTCATGGGGGCGATGTAAAGGGAGTTTTGCTACTCATCTAACTCCATACTGTACCTGTCCTGGGATTGGTTGATGGGGACAGTGTAGAGGAAGCTTTATTCTGTACCTAACCCCATGCGGACCCTTTTTCTGCGAGAGTTTAATGGGGACAGTATCGGGTGGTTTAAACCAACCTAACCTCACGCTGAACACGGCCTGAGTTTCCAAAGGGCTTCAGTCTATTGTTAGGTTACTCGACAATGAGCCTCCAGAAGCAAATAAAATATTTTCTCCCTATCTAACACAACATTTCCTGTCGTAAATCTCAAACTTATATCATTTCAGATCTTTCTAAATCCCAGTGACACCATCCTGGGCTTGTGTCATTTCACTGGCCACTGAACCCGTGCTGTCCAGCTACAGTTCTGTGAATCTTCGCTGCATTCACTTGCACATGGACTCCCAAGTCCCCACTCGGTCTTGCCTTTCCCTGTTTATAAAGTCACTGTCAGTGCTGTGCTAACATGAAATGGCTGCTTTGAACAAACCTAAAATGGCTAACTGACTGACCCTTCTGAAAACATTTGCCCTGCTTTGCAGATTAAAACGCACCTTACAATTTATACATTAACATCTCTCGGCCTCCTGCAGTTGAAATAAAGTGACATGTGAACCGATGTATTTTGGATGTTAGAGGAGGGACAATCTAAACTAAATGGTACAATGTTAATCTGGGTGCAGGAACAGAGAAGGCTTCAGTTTGAGTCTGGAATTCAGTCAGCACAGGAGAGGGGCAAATGAATGAAAAGCCTTTTGCATTCATGTATTCCTGCATTGAGGAAATGTTAATTTCCAAATTAAACTGCAAAAGCAGGATATGGAGAACTATGTTACAAAGTTTCAATTGATTAACATGTGGATTCAAGAATCTGTTTAAAGTCAGTGCCCTGAGATAATTAAAAATACCAGCAGTCTGTCTGACTTTCCAAACTTCAACCATTAAAAACGATGGGAATACACATAAAATAACATAACAGGTCTGCTACTGAATTGTAATTATGAAGAATTGTGCAGAATCTGTCAGAGTTTTGGCGTGGAATCAAACACAACTCATCCAGAAAACAGGCATTTACCAAGTGTCACACTGACGTACTTTGTGTATTTGAATCTTCATTGACTGCCAGGGCCATTCGGTAACATGTCTCCCTCTGTGCTGTAAGGAACAAAAAAACACAAGAAAAAGGAGCTGTGTCAGGAATTCGGCCCCTCGAACCTGCTCCGATATTTAATACAGTCATGGTTGAACCAATCTATGAAGTGCTTTGAGAGGTTAGGAATGGCACACATTAACTCCAGCCTCCCAGAATGCCTTGGTCCACTATAATTCACCTCCCATCGAAATAGATCCATGCAGACACCATCTTCCTCCTCTTCACCCATCCCAGGAACGTCTGGATAACAAGGACACCTCCGTCAGACTCCGAGATATTGACTTTAGCTCTGCCTTGATCACCATAATGCAAACAAGACCCATCGACACAGTCTGAGCCCTGGGACTCTTTCCTCACCTCTACAACTGGATCCTCACCTTTCTGACCTGCAGATCAGAATCAATAAGGATGGTTGAGAACGCCTCCTCTATGATAATCCGCTATACTGGTGCCCTGCAAGGCCGTGTACTCAGCCCCCTTCTATATTTCTTACCCTCTCATGACTGTATGGCCAAATTCAGCTCCAACTCCATTTACAGATTAGCTAATGACACCACCATAGTGGGTAGGATCTCAAACAACAGTGAGACAGAGTACAGGAAAGAGAGCTTAGTGGCATGGTGTAAAGACAACAATCTCTCCCTCAATGTCAGCAAGACAAAGGAACTGGTCATTGACTTCAGGAAGTGGACTGAAGGACAGACCCTGGTCTCTGTCATTGGTGCTGATGTGGAGGTGATTGAGAGCTTCAAGTTCTGAGGAATTAATATTACCAGCAATCAGTCCATCCATGTCAACTCTGCAGCCAAGAAAGCTCATCAATGCCTCTACTTCCTCAGAAGGTGAAGGAAATTTAGCATTTCGGCAATGACTCTGACCAATTTTTATATTGCATTGTAGAAAGCATTCTATCCAGGTGCATCACACCTTGGTATGGTACCTGCTCTGTCCGTACTGCAAGAAATTACAGAGAGGCATGAACCAAACCCAGTCCATCACCCAAATCACATTTCCTTCCATTGACTCGGTCTCGACTTCTCACTGCTTCAGGAAAGCAGCCATCATAATCAAATGCCCCTCCCACCCCTGCAATACTCTTTTCCACCCTCTTCCATTGGACAGAAGATACATAAGCTTGTAAACATGTACCAATAAGTTCAGGAACATTTTCTCTCTACACCTCCATCCGCCATGACCAGGGCCTCCAAGCCCTCCGTTTTTTCCTCTCCAGACGTTCCCAACAGTACCCCTCCACCGACACTCTCATTCGTTTGGCCGAACTGGTCTTCACCCTTAACAATTTCTCCTTTGAATCCTCCCACTTCCTCCAGACCAAAGGGGTAGCCATGGGCACACGTATGGGCCCCAGCGGTGCCTGTCTCTTTGTTGGCAACGTAGAGCAGTTGATCTTCCGTAATTACACCGGCACCACTCCCCACCTCTTCCTACGCGACATTGATGACTGCATTGGCGCCACCTCGTGCTCCCGCGAGGAGGTTGAGCAATTCATCAACTTCACCAACACATTCCACCCTGACCTTAAATTTAAATCTCTGACACCTCCCTCCCCTTCCTGGACCTCTCCATCTCCATCAGTGACGACCGACTTGACACTGACATTTTCTACAAACCCACCGACTCCCACAGCTACCTGGATTACACCTCTTCCCACCCTACAGCTTGCAAAAATGCCATCCCGTATTCCCAATTCCTCCGCCTCCGCCGTATCTGCTCCCAGGAGGAGCAGTTCCACCATAGAACACACCAGATGGCCTCCTTCTTTAGAGACCGCAATTTCCCTTCCCACGTGGTTAAAGATGCCCTCCAACGCATCTCGCCCACATCCCGCACCTCCACCCTCAGACCCAACCCCTCCAACCGCAACAAGGACAGAACGCCCCTGGTGCTCACCTTCCACCCTACCAACCTTCGCATAAACCAAATCATCAGCCGACATTTCCGCCACCTCCAAACAGACCCCACACCAGGGATATATTTCCCTCCCCACCCCTCTCCGCCTACCGCAAAGACCGTTCCCTCCGTGACTACCTGGTAAGGTCCACGACCCCCTACGACCCACCCTCCCATCCTGGCACTTTCCCCTGCCACCGCAGGAACTGTAAAACCTGTGCCCACACCTCCTCCCTCAACTCCATCCAAGGCCCTAAAGGAGCCTTCCACATCCATCAAAGTTTTACCTGCACATCCACTAATAACATTTATTGTATCCGTTGCTCCCGATGTGGTCTCCTCTACATTGGGGAGACTGGGCGCCTCCTAGCAGAGCGCTTTAGGGAACATCTCCGGGACACCCGCACCAATCAACCACACCGTCCCGTGGCCCAGCATTTCAACTCCCCCTCCCACTCTGCCGAGGATATGGAGGTGCTGGGCCTCCTCCACCGCCGCTCCCTCACCACCAGACGCATGGAAGAAGAGCGCCTCATCTTCCGCCTCGGAACACTTCAACCGCAGGGCATCAATGTGGATTTCAACGATTTCCTCATTTCCCCTTCCCTCACCTCATCCTAGTTTCTCCGGACTTGTCCGACCTGCCCAGCTCCTTTTCCACCTATCCACTCCACCCTCTACTCCCTGACCTATCACCTTCATCTCCTCCCCCACTGACGTATTGTACTCTATGCTACTCTATCCCTACCCCCACCCTCCTCTAGCTTATCTCTCCACGCATCAGGCTCTCTGCCTTTATTCCTGATGAAGGGCTTTTGCCCGAAACGTCGATTTTGCCTGTCCTCGGATGCTGCCTGAATTGCTGTGCTCTTCCAGCACCACTGATCCAGAATCTGGTTTCCAGCATTTGCAGTCATCGTTTTTACCTTATGACTGGGCCTGTCATATATTAGAGTTCATCCTTCTCTGCACCTGGTCTATGGCCACAACACTATATTAACCCGATGTCCTTATATAAGGCATGATTTGTACTGGATATCACGCAAAACAATAATTTTCACTGTGTCTTGGTATATGTGACAATCATAAATCATATCAAATCAAACCTCCTCACCAATAGGTTTGGGTCTGGTCTGGTCTATAACACCTTCAACCTATGTCTCCTGTAGCCTGTGTAAAAGACTTTGACTATCCATTACATCCATGCCTGTCATAATTTGGTCAGGAGCTATTAGATCACCCTAAGTCTCGACATTCAAGTGAAAGCAATGGTTTATTAAATTGTCCTCCATTAGTCACGATGGGAGGTGGCAGGACTGCAGAGCTTATGTCTGATCCATGGGTGCAGGAGTCACTTAGCCTTGTCTATCTGTTGCTGCTCATGGTTTCTGGCATACAAGTATTTCTGTGTTGTACCGACACCAGGTTGACACCTTACTTTTCGATATACCCAATCCTGCACTCTTCATTTAACCAGGTTTGATAACTGGCTCCATGTCATAACCTTCCCATTCATCTGTTTCCCCAGCCGCTCCATTTCTTAGTTGCCATGTGTATGGAATGTACTTCCTTTAGAGCCTTGGTAAATTTGTGCATTGCATCTTGCAGGCTCACATTGATTTACAAGAGGTAGGAGGACTGGTTAATACTTATAGACAGTCCCTAAGACACTCATTAAAAGGCAGAGCTCATAGGAACAGCGGAATCAAAAATTAACCAGATTTCTTCAGGATTAAACTGCCTTTTACTGCAGAGAACAGAGAGAGCTCCTGAGCAGCTGAAGACTTCTCTGTATCTTGTTCAGGGTCCCAAGCTGTTTAGCTGCCTGAGAACCAATCACATCACTGTTGGCAGGCAGACAGCCTTTGTCATTGGTGAACTAGTGGCCAATTATCAATCAGCTCCTTGTTTCAAACCAAAGTTCCATCTGTGAATAACTCCGTTCATCTCCAACCAGACTTCAATCATTGGCTCACTCTCAGGTGAATTTCTGTCAAACCGTGCAGCAATCTTTAACTCATCGGCTGTTTGTAAGGTCGCTCTTTTCACATTTTAGTCCACAATTAAACTGAAGATTTAAACAAAAATTGTTTGATTTGCAGTCGCCCTGAGAAAACTAAAATGCCATTTCAAAAACGCGTTTCCTTGCAAAATATATGATGCACAAAATTTACAAAAAACTGCAATCTATTTATTATTTCTCCCTTCTTACAATGTTACGCAATCATAGCATTCCTTAAATCTTTTACATATTCCCGTATCTGACTCTTGGGACAATCCATCTGAATTCACATTGAGTTATCCAGTAATGTGTATGACCTTTACATAATATGGTGACAACAAAAGATTCGATCAGAACAGTCTTGCATTGTTTATTTGAACGTTTGTAAAGAAGGCCAGTGGATTACAATCTGTGTAATTTAGTATGTCATTGTTCTTTGTTGGATAGACTTCAAAGTGCTGAAGAGTCAACAGTAATCCCAAAGCCCCCTTTTCTATGTGAGTGGATTTTTCCCAATGACTGGTATTGTTTCTAATCCTCCAGGTTTCACAATTCCTAACTCATCATCCTGGAACAAGACAGCACTTCGCCCCAATTCACCAGCATCAGCGGCCATTTTGATAAGACTGGAAAACTCAGGGATGGCCAAAAGTGGTTCATTGATTCCTTAAAAGTATTCCTTAAAAATCTATTAATTTATCATTTAGTTTTAGGAACAAGAAATTCTGTTTGTGTCTTCACTTTTGCTGTCTCCATCAATATCTGTCTGTGTGTTTGTGTGTGTGTGCCAGTGTGATTGTATTTGTCTCTCTATGTGCTGCGGTATGTTTCCCTGCACATCTCTGTGTATGTGTCTCTGAGTATCTGTAATGTATTGACATCTGTCACACACACACAGACACACACACACATAAAGACGCATCAACATGACCAAAAGCATTGTGTCAATTTAAACATAAGAGAAATAGACAGAGATACGGATAGAGGTGAGTTTAAGCCCCGGTTCAACACATACAGTTCCCAAAACAACAGGGAACCCACTGCACAGAGATACAGACACAGAGACACATAAAAATGGAGACACTCACTAATACACACAATGAGACACACACATACTCACACAGACACTGATAGTTAGAGATAGATGGGTAGACACAGACGGAAATACAGAGACAGAAACACACACGATAATGCGTGCACACATTCAGAGAGACACGTGCAAAGAGACAGACAGAATCGGTGTGCAGTGAGTGACAGTGCCCTGGGTGTAACCATCTGTAACACAGTCTGTGTCCCATCAGCTCATTCCCAGCTTTTACACATGGAATGTCCATGAGAAAGTGCAACAGTCGCGGGATGTCCCTCAGCCCATTGTCAGGGAAGAGGGGAATGTGTTTAAAATCTCATGGTCATTTATACAATTAACAGCCTGGTACAACAGATCCGTGTACTCACTGGGTGTCCGTCTGGGAAATGGATTGATGATGATGGAGAGGAGTTGTGTTCTCCATAATTAGGTGGAATAAACTTGCAGTGCAGCTTGCTCAGCACCACAGCCACAAACAGCCCCTGTCTCCACCACTGACACTCAGTAGCAGCAGTGTGTACCATAGACAAGATGCTCTGGAGAAATTCCCCAAGGTTCCTTCCAGAGCAGCTTCCAGACCCACGGCATTATCATGTGGAATGCTGAGCACAGCAGATACACGGGAACACCACCAGTTGACAATTCCACATCAAGCCACTCCCCACTCTGGCTTGGAAAAACATCTCAGTCCCACAAGTGCCATTGGTTGGAAATCCTGGAACTCCCTCCCTTACATCATTGTGGGTTTATCTGCACCAAATAAATGGCAGCAGTTCAAGGCAATAACTCACCGTCACCTTCACCAGAGCAATTATATCTGAGCAATCCGTGGTGACCCAGCGGCAATGACCCAAACACATTAATGAATCACAAAATAAAGCTCAGTATTTGGGACCCCTGTGCTCCAGTGCTGAGCTTCTGAATAAATTGGGTCTATATTCTAGAAAATTGAAATGCGATTTAATTTGAATTTTCATTTCAGTGTCTCAGATTGTGAAGAGGCTTGAGAGGGGGGATGCTGAGAAATTAATCCTGTGGGTCTGGGAACCTGAAACACAATAACACAGTCTCAGGAGTTGCTGGAAAAGCTCAGCAGGTCAGGCAGCAGCTGTGCAGAGAAATCAGTCTTAATGTTACAGCATCCACAGTTCATTCGGGTTTGATTGACACCCTCTCAGGGTAAGGGGCAGGTTATTTGGGACTGAGATGAGGAGACAGTGCTTCACTCTAAGGCCTCTGAGTCTTTAATATTCTCTCTCCCTGAGGATTGTTGATGCTCCCTCACTGAGTACATTTCAGATTGGAATAGACAGATTGCCGGGGTGTCAGGGAGTCACGGGATATGGAGAGTGGGTAGGAAACCGGATTTGAAATCTCAAACCAGCTCTGATTGGATTGACTGCCAGAACAGACTGAATAGTTTAAACAGGCTGTATAGCCTCCTCCTGCTCACATTTCCTGAGCTCTTAGATGTTTAATGAACTTATTCCCAATCCCCTTTGGATTTGGTTCAATGAAACCGTTTATCATTAAATCTCTGCAGCCTCCACCCTATTACAAACCATCTCATTCTTTCTTCAGCGTTACCCCCATTCCAATTGCTCAGAAATCATTACTTTTCTAACTTCCTTCCGCTCTGCTGAATCCCCTCACCCTCATAACACACGGGTTAACCTTTCCCTTATCCCTATAGATGCTGCCTGACCTTATCAGATTTCTCAGCATGGCCTGTGTTTATGTCAGAGGGAATGACATCTCCCTGTTCCTGTTTCTGTGAGAGGATACATTCCCCAATCCGACTCCTTGATATTCCGTTTGTTCACAGAGAAAAGAGGGATCGCTCTGTCCAAATTCATAACATGCTCAGACGGGCATCAATATATTGTGATGATATTAAAAACAAAACATCTTTATCCAAATGAAATCCATGAGGAAATGGCATGTTGCAATGGGATCTGTAAGGGGCAGGAATTCAATCCGCCCTCCTCCTGTTGTTATTGGGTAAAATGCTCCTGACCCAACAATACACAGATCTGACTGAGTGCACAAACAACCCCTCTCCATCCATTTCATTCAGAATAAGGTCAATAACAGGACGGATTAAAACACAATACAAACTGTGATGAATTCTGTATGTAGGGAGGCATGTTACTGTAGAGTTTTTACAGCACTGAAATCAGGCTGTTCGGCCCATCATTCACATACCAGTCTAACCGCCTGGACTCCCTCTCTAAACCTCTCCACTTCCCCAGATACTTTGTCTGATTGAAGACTGTCTGTGGAGAGTTCGTACAGTCTCCCCGGGTCTGTGTGGGTTTCCTCCGGGTGCGTGGGTTTCCTCCCACAGTCCAAAGGTGTGCAGGTTTGGATGAATTGTCCATGGTAAACTATCCTAGTTTCCAGAGATGTGTAGGTGAGCTGGATTAGCCATGGGAAATGCGGGGTTACAGGGAGAGGGTAGAGGGATGAGTCTTGGTGGGCTACATGATGGGCCGAATGGCCGTTTTCCACACTGTAGGGATTCTATGATTCCATGCTCCTTCCCATCTGCCTCTATGGATGAGGGAGACTATCACCTGACCCAATATCCCCTTCGGTGACTCAACGTTTGCTTTGTTTCCAACAAAGAGCTGCAGATGCTGCAGATCTGTGAGACAGCACAGGAATTGCTGGGGAAACTCTGCAGGTCTGGCAGCATCTGTGGGGAGGGAACCTTTCAGATCCAGGGATTGTTCTTCAGAACAATGAAGGCTTCTGATTCTGGTGCTGTCAGACCTGCTGAGCTTCCCCAGCAATTCCTTGTTTTTATTTCATCCCCAATCCAGTTGGTGATGATCACGGCCTTGTTAAGTGCGTTTGGGAATGGGGAGGGAGCTGTTAGCAGGGTGATGGTGGGATAGTGGGGAGCATAGCTGCTTTCCAAGCTGTTAATCCGGGTTCGATTCCCGGCCATCGCAGTGTTGTGGTTTGTAAGCAGCCTTTTAAAGGTAAGGCACTGGGATAAATCGAGGAAATGAATCTTTCATTCTGTGGTAAACCGGATCTGTCAGATTGATCCTTGCTTTTCCTGGCGATGGTTTCTGTGAATTGCAGTGTGGAACTGGGCAGCATTGCTCAGCATCTCGGAAGCTTTCCCCTCTGCTGCTTCCCATTTCAGATTGAAATATTGGTTGCAGCATAAGGATGAGTTTGTTTTGTTCAAAAAGTGAGAGACTGCTCCCGTCAGGAACCTGAAATAATTACAGAATCCGCTGGAAACACTGAACAGTTCCAACAGCTTCTGTAGTGGTGGGGAGGGAGGGTTAATGTGTCAAATCAAGACAATGATAAAATAAACTCCAGCCACAAAACAGTCAGAGTTCCTAAGCTTTACAAACATCCATATAACATTTTTTGAACCATCAATTCACCTTAAACCCTTCCAATGTGGAATAGCATCTTTCTGATTGTCACTTTGAGAGTTGTCCCTCAGTGAGCTCCTCCACCATTCTTTCCATTTCACTGGGGACCCACTATCCGCAGTCTCCAATCAAATGACCTGAACTCAGACACACAGAGATCTTAAAGAGTAACACAATGCAGATAGGAAGTTAAGTTCATTTCTGTTTCTGAGTCCAATCTTCACTCAGTGAGACAGAGTCAGGTATTCAAGGCTCCAACAAGAGCTGCATTCTGCTTCTGGTGATTGTCTTCATTCAGTGAGAAGGAGGGCCGTGGGCCGGAAGGAGCTCATCATTGTGCTTCGGGTTGGCTGCTCAGTCTGCAGCATTGCAGGCCGTGGGAGCAGGGCAGTGGGACAGGTACCTCGTGTGGACTGCAATAGGACTTTCCACACATTGTTCCAGGCCAGTTACAGAGCTCCAGGAATTCTGAATGAGGATCTGAAAAATGCATTGGTTGAAGGAGGGGGATCAGGAAAACAGGATAAAGCCGATGAGATCAGCAGGATTTCTCGGTCTAACTCTGTAATATACTTTATTTTCTGCTTCATAAATCTACAATCCGGAGGTCAACCCACTCAGAGCAATATAAGCTCAGAAACAAATCATTCAGTCCAACACATCCATGCCGAACTGATATCCGATGTAAATCTCATCCTATTTGTCAGAATTTGGGCCATGTTCCTCTGAACCCTTTTTAATTCCTACACCCACCCAGATACCTTTTAAATGTTGTAATTGTACCAGCCTTCACTGCCTCCTCTCGCAGCTTATGCACACAGTGCCCACTGCATGAAAAATGTTCCCCTTCGGTCCCTTTAGGTTTCCCCTCTCAACTTTAACAGATGCCATCTGCTTCTGGACTCCCCCGCCACAGGGAAATCACCTTGCCTTTTTACCCTAATGAGGCCCTTCATGATTTTGTAAACGTCCATAAGGTTACCCCTTAACCACTGACGTTCCAGGGATAATAGCCTCAACCTATAGTCTTATCCTTCAGCACAAACCATCCAACATTGGCAACATCCTTGTAAATCTTTTCTAAACCCTTTCAAGTTTCTCAACACCCTTCTTATAGGAGGGAGTCCAGAATTGCACACTATATACCAATAGTGACTGAACGAATACCGCAACATGACCTCCCAACTCCTTTACACAATTAGCTGAGCAATAAAGACAAAAATGCCAAACGCCTTCTTCACTCTCCTTTCGAAATATTAATCCACCTTCAACGATCTATGAAGCTGCACTCCAGGTCTATTTGTTTAGCAACACCCCTAGTATCTTGCCATTAAGTGTTTAAGTCCTGCTGTCTTTCGCTTTCCCAAAATGCAGCACCTCACATTTATCTAAATTATCTACATTTGCCACTCCTCAGCCCATTGGCCCATCTGATCAAGATCCCGTTGTCCTCTGAGGTAACCATCTTCACTGTCCTCCACACCTCCAATTTTACTGTCATCTGAAAACCTACGAACCATTCGTCCTATGGTCACATCCAAATCATTTATATGACAAAACAGCAGTGGACCCAGCACCGATCCTTGTGGCACACCGCTGGTCACAGGCCTCCAGTCTGAAAAGCAACCCTCCCCCACCACCCTCTTTTTTCTACCTTCGAGCCAGTTCTCTACGCAAAGGGCAATTCTATTGCCCCAACATACAAGTTTGACAATATGACACCAGTCTCAAAAGTACAACAAGAATCTATTCCTGATGACAACAGGCGGGTCAGTTTGCCACCGGTGCTGTTTATACTTGGAATATACCTGGAGCAGAGCAACACAAACCCAACTGGAGAGGGTGGCTCTGTATAAGGAGAGTCAGTGTGGAGTTAAAATTCAACATACGTGATGGAATAAAATAAAAGGTTAATGAAGGTAAGGCTCTCCAATCTGTTTCACAAATTATTACATAAGAGGCTGGATAAAAACTGAAGCTATTGTAATAAATGGCCCAAGCTCTCACCATGGAGAATTAATGTGCTCGGACGGAAAAATGCTGAGTGATCATAAATTACTGCAACTTGCAAACAGCAGAATTAAAATCCAATTTGCTTTTTTACTGCAAGGATGAATATTTTAATCATGTTGTTCTCTATATTCGAATGATACAGACGGCTATTTATTATCGAGAAAGAAAAGATAATCAATATTTTATTTGACATCTGACTTGGATTTGGAGAAGATACTGTGGATGATAACGACCAACAGGATTGTTTGCACAGACAGGTGATTAATAATGTCACCAGTAAATCGCAGAAGGTTGTAGAGGGAAATGAACAGACTGAAGCCCGCTGTGATGGAGTTTGGCATAAAAGGCTAAAGACAGACAAACTGGACCGAACTACAGAGTTTGAAATGTGAACATGGATAGAGTTGCCTTGGTGTTCATGTGCACAGGTCTTTTACTGCGACAAGATCTGCTGAAGGGGGAAATAGAAAACATGTGTGCTATTAAGCATCAGAAATGATCCAATGAGTAAGGAGAAAGAAAATACATAAAGGGACTACCCTGCTGTTCCTGGGGATCTAAAATCTAACTTCAGCAGGTCAGGCAGCATCTCTGAGAAGGGAACCAGAACCCATTTCTCCCACAACAGTCTGCAAGGCACCAAGGGAGCTCCCTAACCTGATTGGCCCTGTGCTAATTAACACTGCACAATGATATTAATCCAGTGGGTCAGCTTCTTAGTTAAACAGCGAGTTCCTGAGAGTGACGAGGCAAACCCTTGTATGTTGTTCACACCTACATGGTCAGTAATATGGTACTCTGCCCGTCCCATTGCAAACTCAGCTTCAGCTCTGGCCATATTTCCTGAAACCCAGCATGGGGAGGAAACACTGCCTCCTGGTCTTAGGTTCTTTGCTGTAGGAAAAGGTGCCGCTTCCTGTGATCTCCCTCTGACAACTCCATTGCTTTTAGTTTCTCTCACATAATCGGCTTTCTGTCCCTTCTGGTTTCGTGGTCTAGTCACACTTCCCAAAGCTGAGGCTCCTGCGAAATGGGAGAATCTGACTCGGGCATCATTAATGGAAGAATAAGTAAATGGTAGAGTTGGCTGGAATCAATAAATGGGAGATTCGGTGCACAGTGCCATTACATTGGAAACCTGGTGTGAGTGTCAATATATGAGAGAATTGGAGCAGAGCATGTCTAAATTTGGAAATAGGGGCGGGGAGTCAATAAAAAGAAGTGTTGCACGCATCAGTTAATCGGAGATTCAGTTCAGTGCACCATCAAATGAAAAGAAATGCAGGGCGACAATAATTGGAGAATTCATTCAGGTGCCATTAAATTTGAAGTGGGAGAACGGGGGCCGGATAACATTCCATGGGAGAACTGGTGCAGTTCCAGGATTTGTGTCGGATTGGTAAATGGTAGAGATAGCCATAAATAGAGTCACACAATCGTCGAGATTTACAACACAGAAACAGATCATTTGGTCAAACTTGTCCATGCCTCAATTTAAGAATTTTGGCAGCTCTCCACTAAATTGGACAATCATTGCAAGGGACTACTTAATGAGAGAATTGGGCAAGGGCTTATCAAAATGTGAGAAATGTAACAGGGCATCAGTCAATAGAAGAATTAGTACAGGGATGTGAGTAAATGGGAGATCAGGTGCACAGTGCCATTACATTAGAAAATTGGTGGGAATGCAAATATATTGGAAAATTGGAGCAGAGCATGTCTAAGTTGAGGAATAGGGTTCGGGAATCAATAAAAAGAGGAATTGTTGCAAGCATCGGTAAATTGGATATTCAGTTCAGTGCATCACTAAATGAAAACAGTTCAGCAGGGCACCCGTACGTGGAAGAAGTGTTTCAGGGAACAATTAAATGGAAGGAATTGATACAGGACAACAATAATTGGAGAATTCATGCAGGTACCTTTAAATTGTGCAGGATAATACTCAATGGGAGAGTTGGTGCAGTTTCAGGATTTGTGCAGGATTGGTAAATGGGAGAAATGGTGCAGAGCAGCGGAGCCATAAATAGAGTCATACAATCATAGAGATGTACAACATGGAAACAGACACTTCAGTCCAACTTGTCTATGACTCAAGTTTAGAATTCTGGCAGCACTCCACGAAATTGGAGAATCATTCCAAGGAACTACTAAATGGAAGAATTGGGCAAGGGCTTATCGAAATAAGAGAATTTGGAACGGGGCACCCAGTAATGGCAAATTGGTGCAGTTAGCACCAAATGGGAGAGTTTCAGTTGAGCAGTAAATGGGAGAATTGGGGCAGTGTAGCACTAAATTGGTGAATTAGGACAGGACAGTACTTGATGCGGGAATGAGAGTCGGGTACCCCTAAATTGGGCGAGAGCATCAGTCAACATGAGGATTGGTGTAAGGCAACACTGAATGGAGAACTTGTTCAGGACGTTAGTATTTGGGGGAAATGTTGCTAAGTAACACTGAATTGGAGAATTGGGGCGGGCCATCAGTAAATGAGAGATCTGGTGCACAGTGGAGCTAAATTAGAGAATTGGTGCATGGCAACAGTAAATGGGAGAATTAGAGTAGCGCACCCTTAAATGATAGAATCGTGCTCGGGCATCAGTAAATGGAAGAATTAGTACAGGGACAAGAGTAAATGGGAGATTTGGCGGAAACAATAAATGGGAGAACTGCTGCACAGTGCCATTACATTGGAAAGCTGGTGTGAGTGTCAATATATTAGAAAATTGGAGCAGAGCATGTCTAAATTGGGGAATAGGGGCGACGAAATTAATAAAAAGAAATGTTGCAATAATTGGTAAATTTGAGATTATATTCAGTGCTTCACTAAATGAACAAATATAATCAGCACGGCATCCGTATGTTGAAGGTGTGTATCAGGGAACAACTAAATGGAAGGAATTGATGCAGGGCAACAGTAATTGGAGAGTTCATGCAGGTGCCGTTAAATACGAAGTGGGAGGACTGGGGCAGGATAACCTCAATGGGTGAGTTGGTGAAATTCCCGAATTAGTGCAGGATTGGCAATTGGAATAATTGGTGCAGGGAAGCGGAGCACTAATTACAGCCTTAGAGATGTACAGCACGGAAACAGACCCTTCAGTCCAACTTGTCCACGCCTAAGTTTAAGAATGTTGGCAGCTCTCCTCTAAATTGGAGAATCATTGCAAGGAACTACGAAATGGAAACAATTGGGAAAGGGCTTATCGAAATGTGAGAATTTGCAACAGGGCATCGAGATAATGTGTGAATTAGTGCAGTTCAGCACTAAATGGGTGAGTTATGCCATGTTGCACTAAATGGGAGAATTGGGGCAGGACTTTACCGTTTGGGAGATTTAGAGTAGGGCACCCCTAAATTGGGCGAAGACATCAGTCAGTATGGGGATTGGTGTAAGACAGCATTGATGGAGAACATTAATAATTGGAGAATTCATGCAGCTGTCTTTAAATAGGGCAGGATAATACTCAATGGGAGAGTATTCAGGATTTGTGCAGGATGGGTAAATGGGAAAAATGGTGCAGAGCAGCGGAGCCATAAATAGAGTCATACAATCATAGACCAGTTGGAGTGAAGTGTCTGTTTCCCTGTTGTACATCTCTATGATTGTATGACTCTGTTTATGGCTCTGCAGTAAATGCTGATAACTTCGCGAATTGGAGCAAATGGGAGAACACGGGCAGTGAATCAGTAAATAGGACAAATGTTGCAAAGGATTAGTGTTCGAGATTCAATACAGTGAACCACGAAATGGGGGAGTTGGTGCAGTTTACCATGAATCGGAAGATATGTGTAGGATCGGTAATTTGGAGATATGATGCAGGGATCGCAAGATTAGAGCATTCTGGCAGCAGACTACTAAATGGGAGAATTGTTGCAGGAAATACTGAATGGAAGGACTGTTGCACAATGGAGCTAAATTACAGGTTGGGTGCATGGCACCAGTAAATGGGAGAATTAGAGTAGGGCACCCTTAAATGGTAGAATCAGGCTAAGGCATCAGTAAATGGAAAAATTAGTACAGGGATATGAGTAAATGGGAGATTTGGTGGAAACAATAAATGGGAGATCTGGTGCACAGTGCCGTTACATTAGAAAATTAGTGGGAAAAGATATTGGAAAATTGGAGCAGAGCATGTCTAAATTGGGGAATAGGGGCCAGGGAAACAATAAAAAGAAGAAATGTTGCAAGCATTGGTAAATTGGAGATTCAGTTCAGTGCATCACGAAATGAAAAAATAAAATCAGCAGGGTACCCGTACGTTGAAGATGTTTATCAGGGAACAATTAATGAAAGGAATTGATGCAGGGCAACAATAATTGGAGAGTTCATGCAGGTGCCGTTAAATTCTAAGTGGCAGGACTGGGGCAGGATAACCTCAATGGGTGAGTTGGTGAAATTCCCGAATTAGTGCAGGATTGGTAAATGGGAGAATTGGTGCAGGGAAGCAGAGCACTAATTACAGCCTTAGATATGTACAGCACGGCAACAGACCCTTCAGTCAAATTGTCCACGCCTAAATTTAAGAATTCTGACAGCTCTCCACTATATTTGAGAATCATTGCAAGAAACTACTAAATGGAAAAATTGCGCAAGGGATTATTGAAAGGTGAGAATTTGCAACAGGGCATCAGGTAATGGGTGAATTAGTGCAGTTCAGCACAAAATGATTGAGTTATGCTGTGTTGCACTATATCGGAGAATTGGGGCAGAACAATACCTTTTGGGAGATATAGAGTAGGGCATCACTAAATTGGGTGAGGCCATCAGTCAGTATGAGGATTGGTGTAAGGCAACACAGAGTAGAGACCTTGTTCAGGACGTCAGTAATCGGGAGAAATGGTGCTCAGCAACACTGAATTGGAGAATTGTTGTGGAGTATCATTAAATGAGAGACCTGGTGCAGGGTGCTGATAACTTAGTGAATTGGAACAATTGGGAGATTGCGGGCAGTGAATCAGTAAATAGGATAAATGTTGGAAAGGATTATTGTTCCAGATTCAATACAGTGCACCACGAAATGGGGGAGTTAGTGCAGTTCACCACTAAAGGGAAGATATGTGTAGGATCAGTAATTTGGAGATATGATGCAGGGATCGCAAATTCGCAAATTCTGGCAGCGGACAACTAAATAGGAGAATTGTTGCAGGGAAATACTGAATAGAAGAACTGGTGCACAGTGGAGCTAAATTAAAGAATGGGTGCATGGCACCAGTAAATGGGAGAATTAGAGTATCGCACCCTTAAATGGTCGAATCGGGCTCGGGCATCAGTATATGGAAGATTTAGTACAAGGATATGAGTAAAAGGGCGATTTGGTGGGCGTCAATAAATGGGAGACTATTACATTGGAAAATTGGTGGGAGTGCCAATATATTGGAAAATTGTAGCAGAGCATGTCTAAATTGGGGAATAGGGACCAAGGAATCAGGAAAAGAAGAGATGTTGCAAGCATTGGTAAATTGGAGATTCAGTTCTGTGCATCAGGAAATGGAAACCAATTCAGCAGGGCACCCGGACGTGGAAGAACTGTTTCAGGGAACAATTAAATGGAAGGTATTGATGCAGGGCAACAATAATTGGAGAATTCATGCAGGTGCCATTAAAGTCTAAGTGGGAGGACTGAGGCAGGATAACCTCAATGGGTGAGTTGGGGAAATTCCCGAATTAGTGTAGGATTGGTAAATGGGAGAATTGGTGCAGGGAAGCGGAACACTAATTACAGCCTTAGAGATGTGCAGCACGAAACAGACAATTCAGTCCAACTTGTCCACGCCTAAATTTAAGAATTCTGGCAGCCTCCATTATATTGAAGACTCATCGCCAGAAACAAATAAATGAAAAATTTGGGAAAGGGCTTATCGGCGTGTGAGCATTTGCAATAGGGCATCAGATCATAGGTGAATTAGTGCAGTTCAGCACTAAATGGTTGGGTTATGCTGTGTTGCACTGAATTGGAGAATTGGGGCAGGACATTACCTTTTGGGAGATTGAGAGTAGGGCACCCCTAAATTGGGCGAGGACATCAGTCAGTATGATGACTGGTGTAAGGCAACACTGAATGAAGAACTTGTTCAGGACGTCAGTAATTAGGGGATATGGTGCTCAGCAACACTGAATTGGAGAATTGGTGTGGGCCATCAGTAAATCAGAGACCTGGTGCACAGTGAAGCTAAATTAGAGAATGGGTGCATGGCACCAGGAAATGGGAGAAATAGGGTAGCGCACCCTTAAATGGTAGAATCGGGCTCGGGCATCAGTAAATGGAAGAATTAATACAGGAATATGAGTAAAAGGGGGATTTGGTGGGAATCAAAAAATGGGAGATTCGGTGCACAGTGTAATTATATTGGAAAACTGTTGTGAGTGTCAATATATTAGAAACATAGAGGAGAGCTTTTCAAAATTGGGGAATAGTGGCCTGGGGATCAATAAAAAGAAGAAATGTTGCAAGCATCGGTAAATTGGAGATTCAGTTCAGTGCATTTTTAAATGAAAACAATTCCCCAGGGCACCCGTATGTGGAAGAAGTGTTTCAAGGAACAATTAAATGAAAGGAATTGATGCAGGGCGTGAATAATTGGAGACTTCATACAGGTGCCTTTAAATAGGGCAGGATAACACTCAATGGGAGATTTGGCACAGATTCAGGATTTGTGCAGGTTTGGTAAATGGGAGAAATGGTGCAGAGCAGCGGAGCCATAAACAGAGTCATACAATCATAGAGATGTACAACATGGAAACGGACTCTTCAGTCCAACTTGTCTATGACTCAATTTTAGAATTCTGGCAGCACTCCACGAAATTGGAGAATCATTCCAAGGAACTACTAAATGGAAGAATTGGGCAAGGGCTTATCGAAATAAGAGAATTTGGAACGGGGCACCCAGTAATGGCAAATTGGTGCAGTTAGCACCAAATGGGAGAGTTTCAGTTGAGCAGTAAATGGGAGAATTGATGCAGTGTAGGACTAAATGGGAGAATTGGGACAGGACAATACTTGATGCGGGAATGAGATTAGGCCACCCCTAAATTGGGCGAGGGTATCAGTCAATATGAGGATTGGTGTAAGGCAATACTGAATGGAGAACTTGTTCCGGATGTCAGTAATTGAGGGAAATGGTGCTAAGTAACACTGAATTGGAGAATTGGTGCGGGCGATCAGTAAATGAGAGACCTGGTGCACAGTGGAGCTAAATTAGAGAATTGGTGCATGGCACCAGGAAATGGGAGAATTACAGTAGCGCACCTTTAAATGGTAGAATCGGGCTCGGGCATCAGTAAATGGAAGAATTAGTACAGGGATATGAGTAACTGGGAGATTTGGTGGGAATCAATAAATGGGAGATTCTATTATATTGGAAAACTGGTGTGAGTGCCAGTATATTAGAAAATTGCAGCATGGCATGTCTACATTGTAGAATAGGGCCAGGGAATTAATAAAAGGAAGAAATGTTGCAAGCATCGGTAAATTGGAAATTCAGTTCAGTGCATCATTAAATGAAAACAATTCAGCAGGGCACCCATTCGTGGAAGATGTGTATCATTGAACGACTCAATGGAAGGGATTGATGCAGGGCAACAATAATTGGAGAATTCATACAGGTGCCATTAATTTCCAAGTGGGAGGACTGGGGCAGGATAACCTCAATGGGTGAGTTGGTGAAATTCCCGAATTAGTGCAGGATTGGTAAATGGGAGAATTGGTGCAGGGAAGCGGAGCACTAATTACAGCCTTAGAGATGTACCGCACGGAAACAGACCCTTCAGTCCAACTTGTCCACATCTACATTTAAGAATTCTGGCAGCTCTCCACTAAATTGGAGACTCACTGCAAGGAACTACTACATGGAAAATTTAAGAAAGGGATTATCGAAATGTGAGAATTTGCAGCAGGGCATCAGATAATGGGTGGATTACTGCAGTTCAGCACTAAATGGGTGCTTTATGCTGTGTTGCCCTAAATGGGAGAATTGGGGCAGGACAATACCTTTTGGGAGATTTAGAGTAGGGCACCCCTAAATAGGGTGAGAGCATCAGTCAGTATGAGGATTGGTGTAACTGAGTGGAGAACTTGTTCAGGACATCAGTAATTGAGGGAAATAGTGCTAAGCAACACTGAATTAGAGAATTGGTGCGGGGTATCAGTAAATGAAAGACATGGTACAGGGTGCTGATAACTTCGAGAATTGGAGCAAATGGGAGAACACGGGCAGTGTATCAGTAAATTGGACAAATGTTGCAAAGGATTAGTGGTCCAGATTCAATACAGTGCACCACGAAATGGGAGAGTTGATGCTGTTCACCACTAAAGGGAAGATATGTATCGGATCGGTAATTTGGAGATTTGATGCCAAGACTTGAGAATTGTGGCAATGGACTACTAACCGGGAGAATTGTTGCAGGGAAATACTGAATGGAAGACCTGGTGCACAGTGGAGCTAAATTAGAGAATGGGTGCATGGCACCAGGAAATGAGAGAATTAGAGTAGGGCACCCTTAAATGGCAGAATCGGGCTCGGGAATCAGTAAATGGAAGAATTAGTACAGTCATATGAGTAACTGGGAGATTTGGTGAGAATCAATAAATGGGAGATCTTGTGCACAGTGCCAATACATTGGAAAACTGGTGTGTGTCCATATATAAGAATGGAGCAGAGCATGTCTAAATTGGGGAATATGGGCCAGGGAAACAATAAAAAGAAGAAATGTTGCAAGCATCGGTAAATTGGAGATTCAGTTCAGTGCATCACTAAATGAAAACAATTCAGCAGGGCACCCGTACGTGGAAGATGTGTATCAGGGAACAACTAAACGGAAGGAATTGATGCAGGGCAACAATAATTGGAGAATTCATGCAGGTGCCGTTAAATTCTAAGTGGGAGGACTGGGGCAGGATAACCTCAATGGGTGAGTTGGTGAAATTCCCGAATTAGTGCAGGATTGGTGAATGGGAGAAATGGTGCAGGGAAGCGGAGCACTAAATAGAGCCACAGAGATGTACAGCACGGAAACAGACCCTTCAGTCCAACATGTCCACGCCTAAATTTAAGAATTCTGGCAGCGCTCCACGAAATTGGAGAATCATTGCAAGGAACTACTGAGGATCTGTAAGTTGAATTTAGACAACAATTATATGCAGATTTTTATTTACCACAAAATGGTTTCTCAATGTAAAAGAATGCTATGAAATGGCCTGTGAACCTGTACTGCTGATTTGCAGAATTAAGCTGAAATTCAAAGACAATAGAGTTTTCATAAAATGAATACTGACGCATTAATTGACTATTCGAACTAACCTTCAACTGATATATTGCATGACAATTTACGTAAATAAGATTTCTTTTCCAAGGAATACCTTTGGATCAGCCTATTGTCAATTATGTCTCCATATTACAGATGATTGGACCTTTCTTGACATTAAGAACCCTTTTCCAGAAAATATCATTGGATTAACTTGCAGTAAATCATATCACCTTATTATATGTGTTTGGTCTTTCATGTCATTAGGGCTGTACTATCTCTTCAAAAAACATATTAAAAATGTTTAATTTTCAAATGTAATTGCGCGACTTCACATGGAATACAGAAGCTTTAACCTCTGTGTTGCTGGATAAAATTACATCAAGGTGCCTTAATTCAATAAACTAACGACCACTGCTTTTTGAACAGACCGTATTCGTTGATTCTTTTGACCGATCTCGAATCAAGAGGTCATAGATCTTCACAGAATGGTACAAAGACAAGCCGGAGTGAAATCTGGGAGAGGTATTAGTTATTTATGATCAGCAGGATGTTGCACAGATAAGCAGGAATAAAATCTGTTAGAGGTAATAAATGTTTCTGATCTGTAGGATGTTAGAGAGACAAGCAGGAATGACAGCTGGAAGAGGTAGTAGTTATTTATGGTCTACCGAGACAGTCAGGAATGTAATCTGGAAGAGATAATAGTTGTTTACGATCTGCAGGATGTTACTGAGACAAACAGGAATGCAATCTGGAAGAGGTAATCAATTGTTTATACTCTGCAGAATCTTACAGAAGCAAGCAGGAATGTAATCTGGAAGAGGTAATAGTTGTTAATAATCTGCAGAATGTTACAGGGACAGACAGGAGTGAAATCTGGAAGAGGTAATAATTGTTAATGGTCTGCAGAATGTGACAGAGACAAGCGGGAATGAAATCTGGAAGGGCTAGTAGTTGTTTGTGTCTACAGGATGTTACAGAGACAAGCCGGAGTGAAATCTAGAGGAGGTCATAGATGTGTATGGTCTGCAGTATTTTACACAGACAAGCAGGAGTGAAATCTGGAAGAGGTAATAGTTGTTTATAATCTGCAGGATGTTACAGAATCAAGCAGGAGTGAAAAGTGGAAGTGGTAATTTTTTTATGGTGTGGAGAATGTTACAGAGACAAGCAGGAATGATATCTAGAAAAGGTAGTAGTTGTTTATAACCTGCAGGACATCACAGGGACAAGCAGGAGTGAAATCGAGAAGAGGTAATAGTTGTTCATAGTCTGCAGAATGTTACAGAGACAAGCAGGAGTGAAATCAAGAAGAGGTAATAGTTGTTTATAACCTGCAGGAAATCACAGGGACAAGCAGGAATGAAATCTGGAAGAGGTAATAGTTGTTATAATCTGCTGGATTAGATTAGATTACTTACAGTGTGGAAACAGGCCCTTCGGCCCAACAAGTCCACACCGACCCTCCGAAGAGCAACCCAATCAGATCCATTCCCCCACCACCTAACATTACGGGCAATTTAGCATAGCCAATTAACCTGGTCTGCACCTTTTTGGACTGGAGGAAACCGGAGCACCCGGGTGAAACCCAGGCAGACACGGGGCGAATGCACAAGCTCCACACAGACAGTCACCGGAGGCGGGAATTGAATCTGGGTATCTGGTGCTGTGAGGCAGCAGTGCTGACCACTGTGCCACCATGCCGCCCACAGAGACAAGCATGAGTGTAATCTGGAAGAGGTCATTCGTGTTTATGGTCTTCAGGATGTTACAGATTCAAGCAGGAGTGAAATCTGGAAGAGGTAATAGTTGTTTATAATCTGCAGGATGTTGGAGAGGTAAGCAGGAGTGACATCTGGAAGAGATAATAGTTGTTTATGGTCTGCAGTATTTTGCAGAGACAAGCAGGAGTGAAATCTGGAAGAGGTTCCATTTGTTTATAGTCTGCAGAACGTTATAGACACAAGCAGGAATCAAATCAGGAAGAGTTAATAGTTGTTTGTGGTCTGCAGGCTGTTACAGAGACAAGCAGGAATGCAAAATGAAAGTGGTAATACTATTTTATGGTCTGCAGGATGTTACAGAGTCAAGCAGGAATGAAATCTGGATGAGGTAATAGTTGCTCATAATCTGCAGGATATTGCAGAGACAAGCAGGTATGAAATCTAGAGAAGGTCAAAGATGCGTATGGTCTTGAGGATGTAACACAGACAAGCAGGAGTAATATTTGTTTATAATCTGCCGGATGTTACCCAGACAGTCAGGTGTGAAATCTGGAGGAGGTAATTTTTTTTCAAGTCTGCAGTATTTTACAGAGACAAGCAGAAATGAAATCTGGAAGAGGTAATAGTTTATAACCTGCAGGATATTACAGAGACAAGCCGGAGTGACAGCTGAACAAGGTAATGGTTGTTTGTGGACTGCAGGGTGTTATAGACACAAGCAGGAGTGACATCTGGAAGAGATAATAGTTGTTTATGGTCTGCTGTATGTTACAGAGACAAGCAGGAATGAAATCTAGAGGAGGTCATAGATGTGTATGGTCTTCAGGATGTGACACAGACAAGCAGGAGTGAAATCTGGAGGAAGTAATAATTATTTATAATCTGTAGGATGTTGCAGAAGTAAGCTGGAATGTAATCTGGTAGAAGTAATAGTTGTTTATGGTCGGCAGGATATTACAGAGACAAGCAGGAGTGAAAAATAGAAGAGGTAATAATCGTTTATAATCTGAACAATGTTAAGGAGCCACACAGGAGTGAAATATGGAAGAGGTAATAGTTATTTCTGGTCTGCAGAATTTTACAGGGACAAGCAGGAATGGAATCTGAATGAGGTAATAGCTGTTTATAATCTGCTGGAAGTTACAGAAACAATTCAGACTGAAATCTGTCAGAGGTAATTTTCATGATCAGCGTGATGTTACAGAAACAAGCAGGAGTGAAATATGGAAGAGGTAATAATTGTTTATGGTCTGCAGGATATTACAGAGACAAGCAGGAGTGAAATCTGGGTGACGATATAGTTGGTTAGGGTTTAAAAGATTTTACAGGGACAAGCAGGATTGAAATCTGGAAGAGGTAATAGTTGTTTGTGGTGTGCAGAATGTTACAGAGACAAGCAGGAATGAAACCTGGAAGAGATTCAAGTTGTTTATGATCTCCCAGTTGTTACAGCGACAAGCAGGAGTGACATATGGAAGAGGTAATAGTTGTTTATGGTCTGCAGGATATTACAGAGACAAGCAGGAGTGAAATCTGGGTGACGATATAGTTGGTTAGGGTTTCAAAGATTTTACAGGGACAAGCAGGATTGAAATCTGGAAGAGGTAATAGTTGTTTATGATCTGCAAAATGTTACAGAGACAAGCAGGAGTGAAACCTGGAAGAGATTCAAGTTGTTTATAATCTCCCAGTTGTTACAGCGACAAGCAGGAGTGACATATGGAAGAGGTAATAGTTGTTTATGATCTGCAGAATGTTACAGAGACAAGCAGGAGTGAAACCTGGAAGAGATTCAAGTTGTTTATAATCTCCCAGTTGTTACAGCGACAAGCAGGAGTGACATATGGAAGAGGTAATAGTTGTTTATGATCTGCAAGATGTTACAGAGTGAAACAGGAGTGAAATATGGAATAGGTAATAGGTGTCTATAGCCTACCAGATTTTGCAGAGACCGTCAGGAGTGAAATCTGGAAGAGGTAATTGTTTTTAAGAGTCTGCAGGATGATTCAGTGACAATTAGGAGTGAAGTCTGGAAGAGGTAATAGTTGCTTATTGTCTGCAGGATGTTACAGAGACAAGTTGGAGTGAAATCTGGTTGAGTTAATAGTTGTTTATAATCTGCAGGAAGTGAAATCTGGAAGAGGTGCTAGTTTGTTTATCGCCTACCAGATTTTACAGAGGCAGTCAGGAGTGAAATCTGGAAGAGGTAGTATTTGTTTATAGTCTGCAGGATGATACAGAGTTAAAAGGAGTGGAATCTGGAAGTGGTATTAGTGGTTAATGATCTGCTGCATGGTACAGAGACAAGCAGGAACGAAGTCTGGAAGACATAAAAGTTGTTTATTATTTACAGTATTTTATAGAAACAAGCCGGAATGAAATCTGGAAGAGGTAATAGTTGTTTATGGTCTGCAGGATGTTGCAGGGTCAAACAGGAGTGAAATATGGAATAGGTAATAGGTGTTTATAATCTGGAAGATGTTTCATAGAAAAGCGGGAGTGAAATCTGGAAGATGTATTAGTTGCTTATGGTCTGCAGGATGTTACAGGGTCAAACAGGAGTGAAATCTGGAAGAGGTAATAGTTGTTTGTGGTCTACAGGATGTTACAAGCCGAAATGCAAAATGAAAGTGGAAATACTATTTTATGGTCTGGAGTATGTTACAGAGGCAAGCAAGAATGAAATCCAGAAGAGGTAATAGTTGCTTATGTCCTGCAGGATGTTGCAGATTCAAGCAGGAGTGAAAATGGAAGTGGTAATACATTTTTATAGTTTTTTGGATGTTACAGAGTCAAGCAGGAATGAAATCTGGATGCGATAATAGTTGCTCATAATCTGCAGGATATTGCAGAGACAAGCAGGAATGGAATCTACAGGAGGTCATAGATGTGTATGATCTTCAGGATGTTACAGAGACAAGCAGGAGTGAAATCTGGAAGAGGTGATAGTTGTTTATGGTCTGCCGGATGTTACAGAGACAGTCAGGTGTGAAATCTAGAGGAGGTCATAGATGTGCATGTTGTGCAGTATTTTACAGAGACAAGCAGGAGTGAGCTCTGGAAGAGGTAATGGTTGTTTGTGGTGTACAGGATGTTTTAACACAAGCAGGAGTGACATCTGGAAGATGTAAAAGTTGTTTATGGACTGCTGTATGTTACAGAGAGAAGCAGGAATGAAATCTAGAGGAGGTCATAGATGTGTATGGTCTTCAGGATGGCACAAAGACAAGCAAGAGTGAAATCTGGAAGAGGTAATAGTTATTTATAATCTGTAGGATGTTGCAGAGGTAAGCAGGAATGTAATCTGGTAGAGGTAATAGTTGTTTATGGTCGGCAGGATTTTACAGAGACAAGCAGGAGTGCAAAATGGAAGTGGTAATACTTTTCTATGGTCTGGAGAATATTACAGAGGCAAGCAAGAATGAAATCTGGAAGAGATAATAATTGTTTATGGTCTGCAGGATGTTGCAGATGCAAGCAGGAGTGAAAAATAGAAGAGGTAATAATTGTTTATAATCTGAACAATGTTCCAGAGACAAGCAGGAGTGCAAAATGGAAGTGGTAATACTTTTCTATGTTCTGTAGAATGTTACAGAGGCAAGCAAGAATGAAATCTGGAAGAGGTAATAGTTGTTTATGGTCTGCAGGATGTTGCAAAGGTAAGCAGGAATGAAATGTGGAAGAGGTAATAGTTGTTTGTGGTCTGCAGAATGTTAGAGACACAAGCAGGTGAGAAATCTGGAAGAGCTAATAGTTGTTTATCGTCTGCAGGATGTTACAGAGACAAGCAGGATTGAAAACTGGAAGAGGTACTAGTTGTTTATGGTCTGCAGGATGGCACAGAGACAAGCAGGAGTGAAAAATAGAAGAGGTAATGGTTGTTTATAATCTGAACAATGTTACAGAGCCACAAAGGAGTGAAATATGGAAGAGGTAATAGTTGTTTCTGGTCTGCAGAATTTTACAGGGACAAGCAGGAATGGAATTTAGATGAGGTAATAGCTGTTTATAATCTGCCAGACGTTACAGAAACAATTCGGAGTGAAATCTGTCAGAGGTAATTTTTATGATCAGCGTGATGTTACAGAAACAAGCAGGAGTGAAATCTGGAAGAGGTGATAGTAGTTTGTGGTCTGCAGGATTTTACAGAGACAAGCAGCAGTGAAATCTGGGTGACAATATAGTTGGTTAGGGTTTAAAAGATTTTACAGGGACAAACAGAATTGAAATCTGGAAGAGGTAGTAGTTGTTTATGGTCTGCAGCATATTACAGAGACAATCAGGAGTGAAATCTGCAAAAGTTAATAATTGTTAAGGTCTGCAGATTATTACAGACACAAGCAGGAATGAAACCTGGAAGAGATTGAAGTTGTTTATAATCTCCCAGTTGTTACAGAGACAAGTAGGAGTGACATATGGAGGAGGTAATAGTTGTTTATGATCTGCAGGATGGCACAGAGACAAGCAGGAATGAAATCTGGAAGATGTAATAGTTGTTTATAATCTGAACAATGTGACAGAGTGAAACAGGATTGAAATAAGGTAGAGGTAATAATTGTTTCTGGTCTGCAGAATTTTACAGGGACATTCAGGAATGGAAACTAGGTGATGTATTAGTTGTTTATAATCTGCCTGAAATTTCACAAACAATCCGGAGTGAAATCAGTTCGAGGTAATTGTTGTTTATGATCAGCATGATGTTACAGAGACAAGCAGGAGTGAAATCTAGAAGGGGTAATAGTTGTTTATGGTCTGCAGGAAGATACAGGGTCAAACAGGAGTGAAATATTGCAGAGGTAATAGTTATTTATAATCTGGGGTATGTTATAGAGAATGTCTGCAGGATTTTACAGAGACATTCAGGAGTGAAATCTGGGTGACGATATAGTTGGTTAGGGTTTAAACGTTTTTACAGGGACAAACAGAATTGAAATCTGGAAGAGGTAATAGTTGTTTATGGTCTGCAGAATGTTACAGGGTCAAACAGGAGTGAAATATGAAATAGGTAATAAGCGTTTATAATCTGGAGGATGTTACAGAGAAAAGCGGGAGTGAAATCTGGAAGAGATCATAATTGTTTATGGTCTGTAGGATTTTACAGAGACAATCAGGATTGAAATCTGGGTGATGATCTCGTTCGTTTGGGTTTCAAACATTTTACACAGACAATCAGTGTAGTGGGTAGTGTAATATTTAAACGGTTAGCTGCATTTTAGTCTTTTCTACCTTATAGTAAATACAAGCTGACACTCGAAACTGTTGCTAGACCTCCCCCATGTTTTTATGAATGAAACAATTGTAACAGCTTTCCTCGATAGTTGAGAGACCGCCCTTAACCACAGTTGTACAACATCATCCATATAAGGAAAGAACGGGGAGCTCGAACACTGATTGGCCAAGTGAATAACAAAATAATCGCAGGCACCAGAACCCAAATAAGGAAAACAGTGGGGAACCCTAGCACTCATTGGTCAAGACAGCAGTAGGAGACCCAGCCCACATATACGTGTATATAATGCGTGGAGATTACTATGCTTGTGTGTGTACCCACGGGAACAACACCCGACTTTGCAAAGTTGAATGAAAAATTTTGGACAGATTCCTCCGTGTCTTTGTTCCTGGGAAGGGAAATAAAAGTGCCGGAGATGGGGCCGGACAGCCGCTTATCTCGCACAATTGGGGGCTCATCCGGGATGAAATAATTATTGCCGGGGGGAAGTCTCTTCGGCTCATGGATCAAGCCTGATCACAACGAAGACGCGTCTAGTATATATTTATACTTCTCACTGATCAGCTTGGTCCGTCGGCCGTCGGCTAAGAGAGGATGTGACCCAGCTCATTTACAAATAATTTTGAATCCTGGAAAAAGGAACACACGGACAAGTGCTGGGACGACCGGTTAGTGACTATACACGGGGGTACACACATTTAAAAAGGCCAGACAACTCCGTGCACGGATCAAGGTAAGAGAGTTTCTTTTGTTCTTCCTTGTTGGCCACGTGGTTTTGACGGTTATCTGTGAAAACGCTTTGGGCGTTTAAGACCAGGACCGAAGATAAACCACGGGAAATTGTGGTTTTGACGGTCATCTGTGAAAACGTTTTAGGCATTTAAGACCAGGACCGAAGATAGACCATGGGAAATCAGACTTCTAGATTTACTAAGGAGAAGTCAGGGAAGACTGCAAATGGGAAAGAAATACCCCCCGATAGTCCACTAAGTCAGAAGTTAAGTCTATGGACGGAAAATAGTAGAACGAAGGACTTAAAGAAAGAGACCATAATAACATATTGTTGTTTTATATGGACCAAAGAACCTATCCGCGCCCCCTCGGTAGTTTGGCCCGAGTATGGGTCTGATGAAGACTGGGTGTGTCAAATCCTAAATGTATATGTTAACAGAAAACAACCGTTTGACCCAGAAGAGAGCAAATACGCCGCCGCCTGGTTGGCGGGCCACGGCGAGAGTCCCACGCGTCTCTATCCTCTGATTTCCCAAACAGACCCGAGGAAGCCCCAGAAGTCATGGGACATCCTCACCGACGGTTTGCCACCGTCCGCCCCGCCCCCGTATATACCACCCGCGCACGACCAGGCGTCCAGCGCGGACCTCCCTCCTGCGACGGATAAATCCGATTCCCAGCAGGCTACGACCAGTGAGGAAGGGACTGCAGGGGGGGGGGGGGCACAGGAGGGGGCGCAGAACCCAACCGCCCTAGGAAATCAGTCCGACTCGAGATGCGGAAAGGTCGAGAAGAGAGATTGGGAGCTGGGAGGAGTGACAATATTGAACAGCTGAACCCCTTACGAGAGGTGCCGTTTGGGAACGAACGGACCGGGTTCGTAGTACAACCTTTAAATTCTGGGGATATCCGGCAACTCCGTAATGAACTACCCCGTCTACTGGACGACCCCGTCAGTGTGGGAATACAACTGGACCAATTTCTGCGGCCCAATATATACACATGGGCTGAACTGCAGGCCATGATGAGAATACTATTTAATTACGATGAAATTGTTATGATCCGGAATAGTGCAATGGCCATTTGGGATAGGGAGCATCAGGACGGCCCTCAGCGTGGAGAGCAGAAGTACCCCTTAGAGGACCCCCGGTGGGATCATAACGACGCGGGGGGACGGGCCAATATGACAGATCTCAGAAGCCTTATAATCAGGGGGATCCAAACCTGCGTGCACAAACAGCGGAATTTAGCGAAAGCATTCGAAGTTGGACAGAAAAAGGATGAATCCCCGAGTGAGTTTTTAGACCCTTTGCGGGAGTCCATGCGAAAGTATTCAGGTTTAGACCCCGATGGGGAAATAGGCAAGGGCATGCTTAAGGTGCACTTTGTGACTAAGTCATGGCCTGACATTCAGAAGAAATTACAGAAAGTGGAGGTTATGGGGTGGAAAGAGGAACGTCGAAGGAAAGTTGGAGAGGGAGAGGAGCGAGGCGGGGCAGAAGTGAGAGAGGAGAATCTTATGGAATTGAGCGGCCTCAGGTGGCCGGATTTTACCATTGCGGGAAACTAGGACACTTCAAAAGGGATTGTCCCGAGTTTAGAAGGGAAAAAGAAGGGATGTATGAAATGAAGCGTGAACAAATGGATTAGGGAAGTCAGGGGAGGATCGGAACACGGGCCTACCAAGAACCCCTGGTAAATTTACGGGTGGGCCCATTTAGACAAGATGTTACCTTCTTAGTTGACACAGGCGCCGGCAGGTCCTCAATTCCCCTCCATCCTAGGGGGGTTGGCTTCCAAGCGAAAACATTAAACATTTCAGGAGTTAAGGGTGGGGTTTTTAGTGCGAAAATATTCGAACCACAACCCTTGCGGCTGGAGGAGGAGGAGCTCCAGGTGGAACACCTTCACCTCCCCCATCTTCCCTATGGGTTGTTGGGACGGGATTTGATAGTCCGTTTCGGATTACGAATAGAAGTGGGAGAAGAGGATGAATTAGCCGTTACCATGTCATACCTTAGTGAGTCCCGATTGACAGAGATATACCCTAGGCTTTGGGTCGCCAAAGTGAACCGGGGGGGACTCGCAATTCGACCTGTGGAGGTAAAATTAAAGCCCCAGAGCCCCAACGTCAGAGTGCGCCAATACCCCATCTCTTGGGAAGGGAGGCAGGGTCTGAAGACAGTTATGGAAGACCTAATAAAAGATGGATTGGTAGAGCCCTGTATGTCACGATACAATTCCCCCATCCTGCCGGTCCGGAAGTCGGACGGGAGCTACCGAATGGTCCAAGACCTAAGGGAAGTAAATAAAATTGTCCAAGTACGGCACCCTGTGGTACCGAACCCGTACACTATTCTGGGGCGAATACCCCCGGACCACGGCTGGTTTAGTGTTATAGACTTAAAGGATGCCTTCTGAGCGTGTCCCCTGGACAAGGACAGTAGGGATCTTTTTGCTTTTGAATGGGAGGATCCTGATACTGGCAGAAAACAGCAGTACAGGTGGACCGTGCTCCCCCAAGGATTCACTGAGTCCCCGACTCTGTTCGGGCAGATTCTGGAACAATTATTGGAGGGACTAACCTTTTTCCCGTCCTTAAGCTTATACAATACGTGGACGATCTCCTTTTATCCGGTCCCGCGGAGGAGGATGTCCTACTTGGGACTAATGCCCTGTTAAATTACCTAGCTGAGAAGGGGTTAAGAGTGAGTCAGAAGAAGCTCCAATATGTCGAGAAAGTGGTTAAGTACCTGGGACACTTGATAAGCCAGGGACAGAAACGAATAAGTCCGGAAAGAGTGCGGGCAATAATCGAACTAGGCCTCCCAACGACCAAAAGGGAGTTGCGGAAGTTCTTGGGACTCTTAGGCTATTGTCGGTTATGGATAGACGACTATGTCCCCCTTACTAAAGACTTGTACCTAAAACTCATTGAGGAGGCACCCAACAGAATAAAATGGGAGGAGGAGGAGAAAACGTTAATTGGAATTTTAAAAGAAAAATTGATGACCACACCTGTTTTAAGCTTGCCGGATTTTAGTAAGACATTTCATCTCTTTGTGAACTCCAGAAAGGGAACCGCTCTTGGAGTATTGACCCAGGATTGGGGGGGGGAGAAAGGAAGCCCGTGGCTTTCCTGTCAAAAATTCTGGATCCAGTCTCCCGAAGGTGGCCGGAGTGTGTCCAAGCGGTGGCAGCCACGGCAAAGCTGGTAGAGGAAAGCAGGAAGTTGACTTTCGGGGGCCCCTTGACAGTCACTACTCCCCACCAGGTTAGAACTATCCTGAATCAGAAGGCTGGGAGGTGGCTGACTGAATCGAGAATTCTGAAATATGAAGCCATATTGTTAGACCGAGAAGACCTCCGAATAGAAGTCGTGGGCTGCCAGAACCCGGCGGACTTTCTTTGGAAAGGGGAAGGGGAGGAGGAACTGGAACACTGCTGTTCAGACATAATAGAGTACCAGAGTAAAGTGAGGGAAGATCTGAGGGATACCCCCTTACATGCAGGAAGGCGGTGGTACATTGACGGGTCCTCTCGAGTGATAGATGGGAAAAGACACAACGGTTATGCAGTCATTAGTGAGACTGGCTGGGAATTAGTGGAAAGTGGCCGGCTACCGAATGCCTGGTCCGCACAAACGTGCGAATTGTACGCCTTGCACCGGGCTCTGAGGAATTTAAAGGGAATAGCCGGGACAATCTACACTGACTCTAAGTATGCCTTTGGGGTAGTACACACCTTTGGGAAGATCTGGAAGGAAAGGGGAATGATAAATAGCAGAGGAAAGGAGTTGGTCCACGAGGAACTAGTAGCCATGATCTTGGAGGATGTGTTGCTGCCACAAGAGATTGCTGTAGTACATGTGAAAGGGCACCAGAAAGACGATAAAATAGAGACCCTGGGGAATCAATTGGCAGATGAACAGGCAAAATTGGCCGGGATGGGGAAGGACGTAATAAACTGCCTGGTAAGGATTCCCCAGATATCCGAAATTACCGAAGTGCCCACGTTTACTGACAAAGAAGAAACTCTTCTTGCGTCTCTGGGGGGTACAAAGGATAGGGAAGGGAAGTGGACCTTACCCGATGGCCGCCAGCTGCTAAATCGACCGTTGACGCCGGACATTATTGCCCGTCTACACCAAGGGGGTCACTGGGGCGCCCAGGCACTGTGTGATGCCTTCCTGCGCCGATATGCTCACCCTGGTCTGTACACAGTAGCCAAGCAGGTCACAGGAGATTGCATAACATGTCGAAAGATTAACAAAAGTGGGCTGCGGCAGCATTCAAGACAAGGGGGTAGGAGTCCGGCCTATAGGCCGTTTGAGTATGTCCAGGTAGATTATACTGAGCTCCCCCCCATTGGTCGCCTGAAGTATCTATTAGTAATAGTAGATCACCTGACAGGATGGGTGGAAGCTTTCCCCACTGCCACGGCAACGGCAACTCAGGTTAGCAAAATTCTACTCGAACAAATCATCCTACGATTTGGGTTACCCCGCGCTATTGACTCTGACCAGGGGAGACACTTCACCTCGACCGTCCTCCAGAATGTAGTGCAAGCAATGGGGATTGACTGGGATTTGCACACCCCCTGGCATCCCACCTCCTCGAGCAAGGTCGAAAGAATGAACCAGACCATCAAAAAGCAGCTAACCAAACTCACTAGTGAAATCGGCCTGCCTTGGACCAAATGCCTACCCCTTGCCCTATTGCAAATTCGCACCCAGCCAAGGCGGGATTTAGGCGTCTCACCTTTCGAAATGCTGTTTGGCCTCCCGTTCCATGGGCCGAAGGGGGAACCTCCTGTATTCGAGTCTCGGGATATGTTTGTGCAAAAATATGTGGTGGCTCTGGGGTCTGCTCTATCTCGTTTACGCCAACAGGGACTTTTGGCACAGACGCCGCCCCTCGAGTTTGCGAAGCTGGAACCCTCGAACCAACTTGGGACGGTCCCTTCCTGGTACTTTTGACGACCGAAACGGCTGTCCGTACGGCCGAAAAGGGCTGGACACATTACACTCGAGTCAAGGGACCAGTGCCACAACCGACGGAGGACGAACGAACCTCTCTGACAAAGGCATCTATGGAACAGAGACCCTGAGAACAAATTAATCGGATTTTGGCGAGTCTAAAGGAACTGTGCCCTCTGGCTACAGGTGTCACAACAAAATGCGGTCAATCGTATTGTTAACTTGCTATGCGATTATCCTTGGGCTGGGTCATAGTGTGCGTGTTACCCAATTTGGCCTCCGGAAAAAAACAAGTAGAGGACCGTCAGTGGTTCTCCATCTCCGTGCTTGCCAACAAGCCAACACAGACATTTAGCTTAGACCTATGTGGGTTGGTGCCCTGTAGGACTAAAAGTGAACTGAATCAAACTAAGCGGAACCCAGAGAGAGAAAGGGGATTCCAGGGTCAGACGTTAGTATTACAATTGCATGGTTGGGAAGGCATACATAGGCCTCCAGCCCCCGGGGTCCAGGCTATGATGTCAGTTGTCCGTGATCCCATCACCCCTGGACAGGATTGTGGGCAGAATCAGTGCAATCCGCTCTATCTGACCATAAAGAACTTGGGAAACAACGGGGCGAGCCTTAATGGAACAATACTGGGTATTAGAGTTGGGGGCCAGGCAGGACAGGAGGGGGTGCAGCTGTGCTGCACGTATATCACGGTCATTGAAGCTGAGTCTGGGGGCTCATCCGCCACCGATGAGCAGGAAAAGATTAGAATAATTGAGGTGACGGATTTGGAAAAGACCTTTGAAATAGAAACGGGATACGGGGAGGCGAATGCCTGGATGGAATGGGTCAAATATACTGTGAGGAGCATGAAAAAGAGTGATTGCTACGCATGCACGAGTGCCCGCCCTAACCCTCAGGTGGTCCCATTCCCGCTGGGATGTGGGAAACACCCACGAGCCTTGGACTGCATGATAAGGCTGTACCAGGACCGAGAGGCCTGGAACGACTCCACTTGTCGACCCTTGAGTTTGAAGTTTCCCCCCGTCAGGTCTGAGGGGGCGCCCCGCCCGCCATCATTCTCAGGGGTAACGGGTACGCACCAGGCCTGCGTCTCTCGGACGGGACTACAGTGGGACAACGATGTGGGGACATTTGACAAGTGCAGCGGATCAATTCGGCTGGTAAATGAAACTACCGGGGGCGGGAATTACTCCCACATTCATGTGCCTATGGCAGACCTCTGGTGGTTCTGTGGTGGGAGGGTTCTGCGACCGACCCTGCCCCGAAAATGGACGGGCACTTGTGCAATCGTTCAATTGGCCATCCCATTCACCCTGGCATTCGAAAAACAAGAGCAACCCCGTTCCAGTGGAAGAACTGAGAGAGCTTTGGAGACCTCTTTCGATGATAACATATATTTAGATGCCATAGGGGTCCCCAGGGGTGTTCCTGACGAATACAAGGCTAGGAACCAAATAGCGGCGGGTTTTGAGTCGTCACTGTTCTGGTGGGTGACTATCAATAAGAACGTGGATTGGATTAATTATATTTACAACAATCAGCAGAGGTTCATTAATTATACCCGGGATGCAGTGAAAGGAATAGCAAAACAACTGGACGCCACTAGTAGGATGGCGTGGGAAAATAGGTTGGCCTTAGACATGATGTTGGCAGAGAAGGGGGGTGTTTGTGTCATGATAGGCACTCAGTGCTGCACTTTCATCCCCAACAACACAGCCCCTGATGGGTCCATCACCCGCGCCCTGGATGGACTCACCACATTGGCGGACGAACTGGCCGAAAACTCGGGCATCGACTCTGGCCTCACGGACTGGTTGGAAGCTTGGTTCGGTAAATGGATGGGGGTGGTCGTTCCCTTTCTTGTCTCATGTATAGTGGTGGCAGGGGTACTCACCGCCCTTGGGTGTTGTGTTATTCCCTGCGTCCGGGGATTAACTCAACGACTGATCGAAACCGCCCTTACTAAGAGGGATGTTCCCTATGGGCAGGTTGAACGAATGAATCTCGAGATGGAACAACGTGAATCCCTCTTGGGCGGGGGTAGTATTAGAGACGGGCAGTTTGATGAACAAGCTCGGGAGTTATTAAACGCCCTGGAGAAGAAACTTACGGTTTAAACATTAGAGAGGGGGGTGAGAGTAAGGGGGTGAGAGAGAGAAGGGTTAGAGAGAGAAGGGTGAGATAGAGAGTGAGAGAAAGTGGGGGTGAGAAAGAGAGGGAATGCGAACGAAATGGGGTGGGAGGGGGTGGGAGAGAGTGGGAGAGAGAGGGGGAGAAGGGGAGAGAGGGGGCGTGAGAGAGAGGGGGAGAGAGAGAGGGGTAAAAGAGAGACGGAGTGAGAAAGAGAGGGGGCGAGACAGAGGGGGTGAGAGAGAGAGAGGGGTGAGAGAGAGAGAGAGGAGAGAGAGTGACGGGTTGAGAGAGAGAAGAGAGTGAGGGAGAGGAGTGAGAGAGGGGTTGAGACAGAGGGATCGAGAGAGAGGGATGAGAGAGAGGGGGATGAGAGCGAGGGGGATGAGAGAGAGGGGGGTTGAGAGAGAGGGTGTGAGAGAGAAAGGGGTTCGAGAGAGACGGGGTGGGAGAGCGATGGGGATGGGAGAAAGAGGGGTGAGAGAGATAGAGAGAAGGATGAGAGAGAGAGGGTGAGAGAGAGTGGGTGGGAGAGAGAGGGGTGAGAGAGAGTGGGTGGGAGAGAGAGAGGGGTGGGAGAGAGAGTGAGGTGGGAGAGACAGCGGGTGAGTGAGAGAGAGGGTGAGAGAGAGAGGGCGATGTGAGGGGCGTGAGAGAGAAAAGGGGAGAGACAAAGGGGGTGTGAGAGTGGGTCAGAGAAAGAGTGGAGGTGAGATAGAGAGGGGCTGGGAGAGAGGGCGTGGGAGAGAGAGGGGTTGAGAGAGAGAGACGGTGTGAGTGAGATGGGGTGAGAGGGAGACACTGAGTGGGAGAGAGGGAGGGAGTGAGAGAGAGAAGGGTAAGAGAGAGAGGAGGTTTGAGAGCGAGAGAGAGAGGTGAGTGAGGGGTTGAGAGGGGAGTGAGAAAGGGGGTTGAGAGAAAGAAGGGGTGAGATAGTGATGCTGAGAAAGAGAGAGGGGTGAGAGAGAAAGAGGGAGGAATGAGAGAGAGGGGGTAAGAGAGAGATAGTTTGAGAGAGCGAGAAAGCAGGTGAGAGAGAGAGGGGATGAGAGGTGTGTGAGAGAGAGGGGTGAGATGAGAGGGTGAGGGAAAGAGAATGGGGTGGGAGAGAGGGTGTGAGAGAGAGTGGGGTGAGAGAGAGCGCGCGGGTGAGTGAGAGAGAGGGGTGAGAGAGAGGGGGTAATGTGAGGGGGTCGAGAGAGAAAGAGGGAGAGACAAAGAGGGAGAGACAAAGGGAGAGAGAAAGAGTGGAGGTGAGACTGAGAGGGGGTGGAAGAGAGGGCGTGAGAGAGAGAGAGGGATTAAGAGAGAGAGGTGGTTTGAGAGAGCGAGAGAGCAGGTGAGAGAGTGGGGATGAGGGGGTGGGAGAGAGAGAGTGAGAGAGAGGGGTGCGAGAGAGAGGGGGGTGAGAGATGGGGTGAGGGGAGTGAGAGAGAAGGCAGTGAGAGAGAGAGGGTGTGAGAGAGGGGAGAGAGAGGGGGGATTGAGGGGGGTGAGAGAGAGAGAGTGAGGGGGTGAGAGAGAGAGAGTGTGAGAGAGAGGGGAGAGATGAGAGAGGGAGTGGGGTGAGAGAGAGGTGGTTGAGAGAGAAAGGGGGTGAGAGAGAAAGGTGGATGTGAGAGAGAGAGGGGGTGTGAGAAACAGAGAGAGTGAGAGGTTAAGAGGGTGAGAGAGAGAGGGTGTGAGAGAGGGGTGAGATGAGAGACAGAGCATGGTATGAGAGAGAAAGGGGGCTGAGAGAAAGGGGGCTGAGAGAGACAGGGGGTAGGGAGAGAGGGGGTGAGAGAGCGGGGTGAGAGAGCGAACGGGCTGAGAGAGAAAGGGGGCTTAGAGAGAGGGGGTAGCGGGAGAGGGGGTAAGAGAGAGCGGGGTGAGAGAGCGAACGGGCTGAGAGAGAAAGGGGGCTGAGAGAGAGGGGGGTAGGGAGAGAGGGGGTGAGAGAGAGCGGGGTGAGAGAGAGGGTGTCGGGGGGAGAGTAAAGGATGTGTGAGGGAGGGGGGAAAGAGAGAGGGGGAAAGAGAGAGGGGGAGAGAGAGGGTGCAGAGAGAGAGTGGATGTGGGGATGTGAGAGAGAGGGTGAGATGAGAGGGTGAGAGAGAGAAGGGGGTGAGAGAGAGAGAGGAGGGTGAAAAAGGGAGAGGGGGGAGAAAGAGAGAGGGGGAAGAATGAGAGGGGGTCAGAGAAAGAGTGGAGGTGAGGGGGTGAGAGAAGGAGTGGGAGAAAAGGGGGTTGGAGAGAGAGAGAGGGCGAGAGAGAGAGGAAATGAGAGAGAGAGAAGGGTGAGAGGGCGAGAGGGAGAATGAGAAAGATCGGGGTGGGGGAGAGAGCGGGTGCGAAAGAGAAAGGGGGTGAGTGAGAGTGGGGGAGAGAGACGGGGTGAGGGAGACGTAAGAGAGAGAGGGGGGTGAAAGAGAGAGGGTAACAGAGAGACGGTGAGAGAGAGAGAGGTGTGAGAGAGAGATCAGCGTGGGAGAGACTGGGGAGAGAGAGAGGGCTGAGAGAGAGAGATGTGAGAGAGAAGGTGTGAGAGAGAGATCAGGGTGGGAGAGACTGGGGTGACAGAGAGGGGTGAGAGAGAAGCGGTGAGAGAGAGAGAGGATGAGAGAGAGGTGTGTGTGAGAGGGAGAGGGGGTAAGAGAGAAAGGGGGTGAGAGAGAAGGGGAGTGAGAGAGATCGGAATGGAAGGGAGAGTGGGTGAGAAAGAGAGGGGGGTGAGAGAGAGAAGGTGAGAGAGGCGTGAGAGAGACGGGGTAAGAGAGAGGGGAAAGAGAGACAAGGTTGAGAGAGAGGGGGTGTGTGAGAGAGAGAGGGGTGAGAGAGAGAGGAGGTGTGAGAGAGAGGGGTGTAAGAGTGAGAGGGGGTGAGAGAGAGGAGGTGTGAGAAAGAGGTGTGAGAGAGAGGGGCTGAAAGAGAGGGACTGAGAGGAGGGGTGAGAGAGGCGGTGAGAGACAAGGGGTTTGAGAGGGAGGTGTGAGAGAAAGAGGGTGTGAGAGAGGGGGGTGAGAGAGACATGGTGAGAGAGAGAGGGGTGAGAGACAGGCGGGTGAGAGAGAGGGGTAAGGGAGAGGGGTGTGAGAGACAGGGTGAGAGAGAGAAGCGGTGTGAGAGAGAGGGGTAAGAGAGAGGGGTGAGAGGGAGGGGGTGAGAGAGAGGGATAAGAGAGAGAGGAGTGAGAGACAGAGGATGATAGAGAGAGGGGTGTGAGAGAGACAGGGTTGAGAGAGAGGTGGGTGAGAGGGAGGGGTGTATGAGAGAGGGGGCTGAAAGAGTGGGCGTGAGAGAGAGAGGGGTGAGAGAGAAGGGGTGAGAGCGGGTGGGAGAGAGAGAGGTGAGAAAGAGAGGGGTAAGAAATGTTGGGGTAGGAGAGAGAGAGGAGGTGAGAGAGAGGGGTTGAGAGAGAGGTGGGTGAGAGGGAGGTGTGTGAGAGAGAGAGGGGGATAAGAGAGAGCGGTAGGAGTGAGAGAGGGTGAGAGAGAGGGGGATGTGAGAGAGAGGGGGAGAGAGAGAAGGGTGAGAGAGAGAGGGGTGAGAGAGAGAGGAGTGAGTGTGAGAGGGGGTGAGTTAGAGAGCAGGTGTGAGAGAAATCAGGGTGGAAGAGAGAGCGGGTGTGAAAGAGAGAGGGGGTGAGAGAGAGACAGGCTAAGAGAGGGAGAGGGTGAAAGAGAGGGGGTGAGAGACAAGGGGTGAGAGAGAGGGGATGAGAGAGAGGAGGTGAGAGAGAGGGGTGAGAGGGGGGGTGAGAGAGAGGGTTAAGACAGAGTGAGTGAGAGAGGCGTGAGTGAGAGAGTGAGAGGGGTGAGAGGGAGAGAAGGGTGAGGGAGAGAGAGGGGTGAGGCGATGGAGAGTGTGAAAGAGAGATCGGGGTGGAAGAGAGAGCGGGTGAGAAAGAGACGGGGGGTGAGAGAGTGAGAGACAGGCTGAGGTAGAGAGACAGGGGTGAGAGAGAGAGGGTGAGAGGGATGTAAGAGAGAGAGATAGAGATAGGGGTGAAAGAGAGAGGGGCTGAGAGAGAGAGGGGGTGAGAGAGAAGGGGTGAGATAGAGAGAGGGGAAAGAGAGAGAGAGAGGGGTGGGAGAGAGAGAGGGTGAGAGAGAGACGCGTGTGAGAGAGATCAGGGTGGGAGAGACTGGGGAGAGAGGGAGGGGTGCTGAGAGAGAGAGGGCTGAGAGAGAGGGGTGAGAGAGAGAGGGGTGAGAGAGAGAGGGGGATGAGAGAGAGAGGGGGTGAAGAGAGATTGGAGTGGAAGAGAGAGCGGGTGATAAAGAGAGAGAGGGTGAGGGAGACAGGCAGAGAAAGAGAGGGTGAGAGAGAAGGGATAAGAGAGGGGGGGGAAAGCGGGAGAAGGGTGAGAGGGTGAGACAGAGAGGGAGGATGAGAAAGATTGGTGTGGGGGAGAGAGCGGGTGAGAAAGAGAAAGGGGGTGACTGAGAGTGGGGAATAGAGAGGGGGTGAGAGAGAGGCGTAAGAGAGAGAGGGGTGAGAGAGCAGTAAGAGAGAGAGGGGTGAGATAGAAAGGGTGAGCGAGAGGGTTGTGAGAGAGAAAGGGGGTGAGAAAGAGAAAGAGTGAGTGAAAGAGACAGAGAGTGTAAGTGAGAAAGAGAGAGTGTGAGTAAGAAAGAGAGAGCGGGTGAGAGAGGGGTGAGAGAGGGGGGTTGAGAGACAAGGGGTGATTGAGAGAGAGAAAGTGGGGAGGGAGTAAGAGAGTGGAGTGAGAAGGAGAGGGTGTGATTGAGAGAGTGGGTGTGAGAGAGGGGGTGAGCGAGAGGGGTGAGAAGCGGAGGGGTTAGAGAGAGCGCGGGGTAAGAGAGAAAGGGTGTGAGAGGGGGTGAGAGAGAGGAGTGAGAGAGAGGGGAAGAGAGAGAGGGGGAGAGAGAGAGGGTTTGAGAAAGAGATAGGGCGTGAGAGATTGAGGGTGTGAGAGACTGAGGGGATGTGAGAGTGAGGGGGGTTGAGAGGAGGGGGGTGAGAGAGAGGGGTGAGAGCGGGAGGGGTGAGAGAGAGGGGTTGAGAGAGAGGGGGTGAGAGAATGAGGGGGTGAGAGAGAGGGGGTGAGAGAGAGAGGGGGGTTGAGAGAGAGGGGGGTGGGGATGAGAGAGAGATAGGTTAGAGAGAGGGAGGTGGGAGAGAGAGAGAGGTGAGAGAGAGGGGTGAGGGAGAGAGGGGGTTGAGAGAGGGGGCAGTGGGACAGAGGGGGTGAGAGATAGGTGGAGTGAGAGACAGGGGTGAGAGAGAGAGGGTGAGAAAGAGGGATTGAGAGAGAGGAGGTGAGAGAGTGTGGGTGTGGGAGAGTGTGGGGATGAGAGAGTGAGGGGGTTTGAGAGAGGGGGTGGTGAGACAGAAAGGGAGTGAGAGAGAAAGTGTTGAGAGCGCGAGGGGTGAGAGAGGGGTTGAGAGAGAGAGGGGGTGAGAGAGAGAGGGGTGAGAGAGAGGGGAAGAGAGAGAGGGGGAGAGAGAGAGGGTTTGAGAAAGAGATAGGGCGTGAGAGATTGAGGGTGTGAGAGACTGAGGGGATGTGAGAGTGAGGGGGGTTGAGAGGAGGGGGGTGAGAGAGAGGGGTGAGAGCGGGAGGGGTGAGAGAGAGGGGTTGAGAGAGAGGGGGTGAGAGAATGAGGGGGTGAGAGAGAGGGGGTGAGAGAGAGGGGGGGGGTTGAGAGAGAGGGGGGTGGGGATGAGAGAGAGATAGGTTAGAGAGAGGGAGGTGGGAGAGAGAAAGGTGAGAGAGAGGGGTGAGAGAGAGAGGGGGTTGAGAGAGGGGGCAGTGGGACAGAGGGGGTGAGAGATAGGTGGAGTGAGAGACAGGGGTGAGAGAGAGAGGGTGAGAAAGAGGGATTGAGAGAGAGGAGGTGAGAGAGTGTGGGTGTGGGAGAGTGTGGGGATGAGAGAGTGAGGGGGTTTGAGAGAGGGGGTGGTGAGACAGAAAGGGAGTGAGAGAGAAAGTGTTGAGAGCGCGAGGGGTGAGAGAGGTGTTGAGAGAGAGAGGGGGTGAGAGAGAGAGGGGTGAGAGACAGGTGGGTGAGAGAGAGAGGGGTAAGAGAGAGAGGGTGAGAGAGAGAAGCGGTGTGAGAGAGAGGGGTAAGACAGAGGGATAAGAGAGAGACGGGGGTGAGAGAGAGAGTGGTAAGAGAGAGTAGTGAGAGACAGAGGATGAGAGAGAGGTGTGTGAGAGGGAAGGGAGAGTGAGAGAGAGAGGCTGAAAGAGTGGGCGTGAGAGAGAGGGAGTGAGAGAGAAGGGGTGAGAGAGAAGGGGTGGGAGAGAGAGAGGGTGGGAGAGAGAGAGAGGTGAGAGAGAGAGGTGTAAGAAATGGACGGGTAGGAGAGAGAGAGGGTGAGAGAGGATGTGTGAGAGAGGGGGTGTGAGAGAGAGGGTAAGAGAGAGATGTGAGAGAGAGGGCTAAGAGAGAGAGCCGTAGGAGTGAGAGAGGGCGAGAGAGAGGGGGATGAGAGAGAGGGGGAGAGAGAGAAGGATGAGAGAGAGAGGGGTGAGAGAGAGAGAGAGAGGGGTGAGTGAGAGAGAGAGATGAGTTAGAGAGCTTAAGTGAGAGAAATCGGGGTGGAAGAGAAAGCGGGTGTGAAAGAGAGAGGGGGATAGAGAGAGACAGGCTGAGAGAGAGAGGGTGAAAGAGAGGGGTGAGAGAGAAGGGGTGTGAGAGAGAGGGGATGAGAGAGAGGAGATGAGAGAGGGGGGTGTGAGAGAGGGGGTGAGAGAGAGGGGGTGAGAGAGAGGGGGTGAAAGAGAGGGGGTGAGAGAGAGGGTTAAGAGAGAGGGAGAGAGAGAGAGACGGGCAAGAGAGAGAGAGGGGTGAGAGGGAGAGAAGGGTGAGGGAGAGAGAGGGGTGAGGGAGAGAGAGAGGGTGTGAGAGAGAGATCGGGGTGGAAGAGAGAGTGGGTGAGAAAGAGAGAGGGGGATAGAGAGAGACAGGCTGAGAGAGAGAGGGTGAAAGAGAGGGGTGAGAGAGAAGGGGTGAGAGGGAGGGGGTGAGAGAGAGGGATAAGAGAGAGAGGAGTGAGAGACAGAGGATGATAGAGAGAGGGGTGTGAGAGAGACAGGGTTGAGAGAGAGGTGGGTGAGAGGGAGGGGTGTATGAGAGAGGGGGGCTGAAAGAGTGGGCGTGAGAGAGAGAGGGGTGAGAGAGAAGGGGTGAGAGCGGGTGGGAGAGAGAGAGGTGAGAAAGAGAGGGGTAAGAAATGTTGGGGTAGGAGAGAGAGAGGAGGTGAGAGAGAGGGGTTGAGAGAGACGTGGGTGAGAGGGAGGTGTGTGAGAGAGAGGGGGGGATAAGAGAGAGCGGTAGGAGTGAGAGAGGGTGAGAGAGAGGGGGATGTGAGAGAGAGGGGGAGAGAGAGAAGGGTGAGAGAGAGAGGGGTGAGAGAGAGAGGAGTGAGTGTGAGAGAGGGGTGAGTTAGAGAGCAGGTGTGAGAGAAATCAGGGTGGAAGAGAGAGCGGGTGTGAAAGAGAGAGGGGGTGAGAGAGAGACAGGCTAAGAGAGGGAGAGGGTGAAAGAGAGGGGGTGAGAGACAAGGGGTGAGAGAGAGGGGATGAGAGAGAGGAGGTGAGAGAGAGGGGTGAGAGGGGGGGTGAGAGAGAGGGTTAAGACAGAGTGAGTGAGAGAGGCGTGAGTGAGAGAGTGAGAGGGGTGAGAGGGAGAGAAGGGTGAGGGAGAGAGAGGGGTGAGGCGATGGAGAGTGTGAAAGAGAGATCGGGGTGGAAGAGAGAGCGGGTGAGAAAGAGACGGGGGGTGAGAGAGTGAGAGACAGGCTGAGGTAGAGAGACAGGGGTGAGAGAGAGGGTGAGAGGGATGTAAGAGAGAGAGATAGAGATAGGGGTGAAAGAGAGAGGGGCTGAGAGAGAGAGGGCGTGAGAGAGAAGGGGTGAGATAGAGAGAGGGGAAAGAGAGAGAGAGGGGTGGGAGAGAGAGAGGGTGAGAGAGAGACGCGTGTGAGAGAGATCAGGGTGGGAGAGACTGGGGAGAGAGGGAGGGGTGCTGAGAGAGAGAGGGCTGAGAGAGAGGGGTGAGAGAGAGAGGGGTGAGAGAGAGAGGGGGATGAGAGAGAGAGGAGGTGAAGAGAGATTGGAGTGGAAGAGAGAGCGGGTGATAAAGAGAGAGAGGGTGAGGGAGACAGGCAGAGAAAGAGAGGGTGAGAGAGAAGGGATAAGAGAGGGGGGGGGAAAGCGGGAGAAGGGTGAGAGGGTGAGACAGAGAGGGAGGATGAGAAAGATTGGTGTGGGGGAGAGAGCGGGTGAGAAAGAGAAAGGGGGTGACTGAGAGTGGGGAATAGAGAGGGGGTGAGAGAGAGGCGTAAGAGAGAGAGGGGTGAGAGAGCAGTAAGAGAGAGAGGGGTGAGATAGAAAGGGTGAGCGAGAGGGTTGTGAGAGAGAAAGGGGGTGAGAAAGAGAAAGAGTGAGTGAAAGAGACAGAGAGTGTAAGTGAGAAAGAGAGAGTGTGAGTAAGAAAGAGAGAGCGGGTGAGAGAGGGGTGAGAGAGGGGGGTTGAGAGACAAGGGGTGATTGAGAGAGAGAAAGTGGGGAGGGAGTAAGAGAGTGGAGTGAGAAGGAGAGGGTGTGATTGAGAGAGTGGGTGTGAGAGAGGGGGTGAGCGAGAGGGGTGAGAAGCGGAGGGGTTAGAGAGAGCGCGGGGTAAGAGAGAAAGGGTGTGAGAGGGGGTGAGAGAGAGGAGTGAGAGAGAGGGGAAGAGAGAGAGGGGGAGAGAGAGAGGGTTTGAGAAAGAGATAGGGCGTGAGAGATTGAGGGTGTGAGAGACTGAGGGGATGTGAGAGTGAGGGGGGTTGAGAGGAGGGGGGTGAGAGAGAGGGGTGAGAGCGGGAGGGGTGAGAGAGAGGGGTTGAGAGAGAGGGGGTGAGAGAATGAGGGGGTGAGAGAGAGGGGGTGAGAGAGAGAGGGGGGTTGAGAGAGAGGGGGTGGGGATGAGAGAGAGATAGGTTAGAGAGAGGGAGGTGGGAGAGAGAGAGAGGTGAGAGAGAGGGGTGAGGGAGAGAGGGGGTTGAGAGAGGGGGCAGTGGGACAGAGGGGGTGAGAGATAGGTGGAGTGAGAGACAGGGGTGAGAGAGAGAGGGTGAGAAAGAGGGATTGAGAGAGAGGAGGTGAGAGAGTGTGGGTGTGGGAGAGTGTGGGGATGAGAGAGTGAGGGGGTTTGAGAGAGGGGGTGGTGAGACAGAAAGGGAGTGAGAGAGAAAGTGTTGAGAGCGCGAGGGGTGAGAGAGGGGTTGAGAGAGAGAGGGGGTGAGAGAGAGAGGGGTGAGAGACAGGTGGGTGAGAGAGAGGGGGGTAAGAGAGAGAGGGTGAGAGAGAGAAGCGGTGTGAGAGAGAGGGGTAAGACAGAGGGATAAGAGAGAGACGGGGGTGAGAGAGAGAGTGGTAAGAGAGAGTAGTGAGAGACAGAGGATGAGAGAGAGGTGTGTGAGAGGGAAGGGAGAGTGAGAGAGAGAGGCTGAAAGAGTGGGCGTGAGAGAGAGGGAGTGAGAGAGAAGGGGTGAGAGAGAAGGGGTGGGAGAGAGAGAGGGTGGGAGAGAGAGAGAGGTGAGAGAGAGAGGTGTAAGAAATGGACGGGTAGGAGAGAGAGAGGGTGAGAGAGGATGTGTGAGAGAGGGGGTGTGAGAGAGAGGGTAAGAGAGAGATGTGAGAGAGAGGGCTAAGAGAGAGAGCCGTAGGAGTGAGAGAGGGCGAGAGAGAGGGGGATGAGAGAGAGAGGGGGAGAGAGAGAAGGATGAGAGAGAGAGGGGTGAGAGAGAGAGAGAGAGGGGTGAGTGAGAGAGAGAGATGAGTTAGAGAGCTTAAGTGAGAGAAATCGGGGTGGAAGAGAAAGCGGGTGTGAAAGAGAGAGGGGGATAGAGAGAGACAGGCTGAGAGAGAGAGGGTGAAAGAGAGGGGTGAGAGAGAAGGGGTGAGAGAGAGGGGATGAGAGAGAGGAGATGAGAGAGGGGGGTGTGAGAGAGGGGGTGAGAGAGAGGGGGTGAGAGAGAGGGGGTGAGAGAGAGGGTTAAGAGAGAGGGAGAGAGAGAGAGACGGGCAAGAGAGAGAGAGAGGGGTGAGAGGGAGAGAAGGGTGAGGGAGAGAGAGGGGTGAGGGAGAGAGAGAGGGTGTGAGAGAGAGATCGGGGTGGAAGAGAGAGTGGGTGAGAAAGAGACGGGGGTGAGAGAGAGACAGGCTGAGTTAGAGAGACAAAGATGGGAGACAGAGAGTGAGAGAGAGAGGGTGAGAGGGAGGTAAGAGAAAGAGAGGGGTGAAAGAGAGAGAGGGGCTGAGAGAGAGAGGGCCTGAGAAAGAGGGGGTGAGATAGAGATGGGGAAAGAGAGAGAGAGGGGTGGGAGAGAAAGAGGGTGAGAGAGAGACGCATGTGAGATAAGGTGTGTGAGAGAGATCAGGGTGGGAGAGACTGGGGAGAGAGGGAGGGGGCTGAGGGAGAGAGAGGGCTGAGAGAGGGGTGTGTGAGAGAGAGGGGTGAGAGAGAGGGGTGAGAGAGAGAGAGGGGTGTGAGAGAGAGGGGGTGTGAGAGAAAGGGGGTGAGAGAGAGGGGGTGTGTGAGAGAGCGGGTGTGTAGAGAAAGGGGGTGAGAAAGAGAGAGCGTGAGTGAAAGAGAGAGTGTAAGTGAGAAAGAGAGTGTGAGTAAGAAAGAGAGAGCGGATGAGAGAGATGGGTGAGAGAGAGGGGTTGAGAGACAAGGGGTGATTGAGAGAGAGAAAGTGGGGAGGGGGTAAGAGAGAGTGTGGAGTGAGAAGCAGAGGGTGTGATTGAGAGAGTGGGTGTGAGAGAGGGGGTGAGCGAGAGGGGTGAGAGAGAGGGGAAGAGAGAGAGGGGGAGAGAGAGAGGTTTTGAGAAAGAGATAGGGCGTGAGAGATTGAGGGTGTGAGAGACTGAGGGGATGTGAGAGTGAGGGGGGTTGAGAGAGGGGGTGGTGAGAGAGAGGGGTGAGAGCGGGAGGGGTGAGAGAGAGGGGTTGAGAGAGAGGGGGTGAGAGAATGAGGGGGTGAGAGAGAGAGAGGGGTGAGAGAGAGGGGTGTTGAGAGAGAGGGGGGTGGGGATGAGAGAGAGAGATAGGTTAGAGAGAGGGAGGTGGGAGAGAGAGGGGTGAGAGAGAGGGGTGAGAGAGTGAGGGGGGTTGAGAGAGGGGGCGGTGTGACAGAGTGGGTGAGAGATCGGTGGAGTGAGAGAGAGGGGTGAGAGAGAGGGGGTGAGAATGAGGGATTGAGAGAGAGGAGGTGAGAGAGTGTGGGTGTGAGAGAGTGAGGAGATGAGAGAGTGAGGGGGTTTGAGAGAGGGGGTGGTGAGACAGAAAGGGAGTGAGAGAGAAATGGGTGAGAGCGCGAGGGGTGAGAGAGAGGGGTTGAGAGAGAGAGGGGGTGAGAGAGAGGGGGGTGAGAGACAGGTGGGTGAGAGAGAGAGAGGGGTAAGAGAGAGAGGGGTAAGAGAGAGAAGCGGTGTGAGAGAGAGGGGTAAGACAGAGGGATAAGAGAGAGACGGGGGTAAGAGAGAGAGAGTGGTAAGAGAGAGAGGAGTGAGAGACAGAGGATGAGAGAGAGGTGTGTGAGAGGGAAGGGAGAGTGAGAGAGAGGGGCTGAAAGAGTGGGCGTGAGAGAGAGGGAGTCAGAGAGAAGGGGTGAGAGAGAACGGGTGGGAGAGAGAGGGTGGGAGAGAGAGAGAGAGGTGAGAGAGAGAGAGGGGCAAGAAATGGACGGGTAGGAGAGAGAGAGGGTGAGAGAGGATGTGAGAGAGAAGGGGTGAGAGAGAGGGTGGGAGAGCGATGTGAGAGAGAGAGGGCTAAAAGAGAGAGCCGTAGGGGTGAGAGAGGGCGAGAGAGAGGGGGATGTGAGAGAGAGGGGGAGAGAGAGAAGAGAGAGAGAGAAGGGTGAGAGAGAGAGAGGGGTGAGAGAGAGAGGGGTGAGTTAGAGAGCTTGTGTGAGAGAAATCGGGGTGGAAGAGAAAGCGGGTGTGAAAGAGAGAGGGAGTTAGAGAGAGACAGGTTGAGAGAGAGAGAGAGGGTGAAAGAGAGGGGTGAGAGAGAAGGGGTGAGAGAGAGGGGATGAGAGAGAGGAAATGAGAGAGGGGGGTGAGAGGGGGGGTGAGAGAGAGGTGGTGAGAGAGAGGGGGTGAGAGAGAGGGTTAAGAGAGAGGGAGAGAGAGACGGGCAAGAGAGAGAGAGGGGTGAGAGGGAGAGAAGGGTGAGGGAGAGAGAGGGGTGAGGGAGAGAGAGAGGGTGTGAGAGAGAGATCGGGGTGGAAGAGAGAGTGGGTGAGAAAGAGACGGGGGTGAGAGAGAGACAGGCTGAGTTAGAGACACAAAGATGAGAGACAGAGGGTGAGAGAGAGAGGGTGAGAGGGAGATAAGAGAGAGAGGGATGAAAGAGAGAGAGGGGCTGAGAGAGAGAGGGGCTGAGAGAGAGAGGGGGTGAGATAGAGATAGGGGAAAGAGAGAGAGGGGTGGGAGAGAAAGAGGGTGAGAGAGAGACGCATGTGAGAGATGGTGTGTGAGAGAGATCAGGGTGGGAGAGACTGGGGAGAGAGGGAGGAGGCTGAGGGAGAGAGAGGGCTGAGAGAGGGGTGTGAGAGAGTGAGGGGTGAGAGAGAGAGGGGTGTGAGAGAGAGCGCGGTGAGAGAGAGAGAGGGGTGTGAGAGAGAGGGGTGTGAGAGAGGGGATGTGTGAGAGAGAGGGGGTTTGAGAGAGAGGGAGGATGAGATAGACCGGGGTGGGGGAGAGCGCGAGTGAGAAAGAGAAAGAAGGTGAGTGACAGTGGGGGAGAGATGGGACAGAGAGGGCGGGAGAGAGAGAGGAATTGAGAGAGAAGGGGTGAGAGAAGGAGGGGGTGAGAAAGAGAGAGAATGAGTGAAAAAGATAGAGTGTAAATGAGAAAAATAGAGAGTGAGTGACAAAGAGAGAGCAGGTGAGAGAGAGGAGGTGTAACAGAGAGGGGGTGAGAGAGAGGGGGTGAGAGAGGGGGATGAAAGAGAGAGGTGTGAGACAGTGAGAGGGGTGAGAGAGAGGGGTGTGACAGAGAGAGGGGTGTAAGAGAGAGGGGTGAGAGAGAGAATGGTAAGAGAGAAAGGAGTGAGAGATAGAGGATGAGAGAGATGTGTGTGAGAGGGAACGGAGAGTGAGAGAGAGGGGCTGAAAGAGTGGGCGTGAGATAGAGGGACTGAGAGAGAAGGGGTGAGAGAGAAGGGGTGGGAGAGAGAGGGTGGGAGAGAGAGAGAGGTGAGAGAGAGAGAGGGGGTAAGAAATGGATGGGTAAGAGAGAGAGGGTGAGAGAGGATGTGAGAGAGAGGGGGTGAGAGAGAGGGTGAGAGAGAGATGTGAGAGAGAGAGGGCTAACAGAGAGAGCCGTAGGAGAGAGGGGGATGGGAGAGAGAGAAGGGTGAGAGAGAGGGGTGAGAGAGAGAGAGGGGTGAGTGAGAGAGAGGGGGGTGAGTTAGAGAGCTTGTGTGAGAGAAATCAGGGTGGAAGAGAGAGCGGGTGTGAAAGAGAGAGGGGGTGAGAGAGAGACAGGCTGAGAGAGAGAGGGTGAAAGAGAGGGGTGAGAGAGAAGGGGTGAGAGAGAGGGGATGAGAGAGAGGAGGAGAGAGAGAGGGGTGTGAGAGAGGGGTGAGAGAGAGGGGGTGAGAGAGAGGGTTAAGAGAGAGTGAGAGAGAGAGAGACGAGCAAGAGAGAGAGAGGGGTGAGAGGGAGAGAAGGGTGAGGGAGAGAGAAGGGTGAGGGAGAGAGAGAGGGTGTGAGAGAGAGATCGGGGTGGAAGAGAGAGTGGGTGAAAAAGAGACGGGGGTGAGAGAGAGACAGGCTGAGTTAGAGAGACAAAGATGAGAGACAGAGGGTGAGAGAGAGAGGGTGAGAGGGAGGTAAGAGAGAGAGGGGTGAAAGAGAGAGAGGGGCTGCGAGAGAGAGGGCCTGAGAGAGAGGGGGTGAGATAGAGATAGTGGAATGAGAGAGAGAGGGGTGGGAGAGAGAGGGTGAGAGAGAGACACATGTGAGAGAAGGTGTGTGATAGAGATCAGGGTGGAAGAGACTGGGGAGAGAGGGAGGGGGCTGAGAGAGAGAGAGGGCTGAGAGAGGGGTGTGAGAGAGAGAGGGGTGAGAGAGAGAGGGGTGTGAGAGAGAGGGGTGAGAGAGAGAGAGAGAGAGGGGCTGCGAGAGAGAGGGCCTGAGAGAGAGGGGGTGAGATAGAGATAGTGGAATGAGAGAGAGAGGGGTGGGAGAGAGAGGGTGAGAGAGAGACACATGTGAGAGAAGGTGTGTGAGAGAGATCAGGGTGGAAGAGACTGGGGAGAGAGGGAGGCGGCTGAGAGAGAGTGAGGGTTGAGAGAGGGGTGTGAGAGGGAGGGGTGAGAGAGAGGGGTGTGAGAGAGAGGGGTGAGAGAGAGAGAGGGGTGTGAGAGAGAGGGGGTGTGAGAGAGAGGGGGTGTGAGAGAGAGAGGGGTGAGAGAGAGGGGGTTTGAGAGAGAGGGGGTGTGAGAGAGAGAGGGGTGAGAGAGAGGGGTGTGAAAGAGAGGGGGTGTAAGAGAGGGGGTGTGAGAGAGAGGGGGTGTGAGAGCGAGATGGGTGAGAGAGAGAGGGGTGTGAGAGAGAGGGGGTGTGAGAGAGAGGGGGTGTGAGTGAGAGAGGGGTGAGAGAGAGAGAGGGGTCAGAGAGAGTGGTGATAGAGAATGGTGAGAGAGAGAGGGGGTGTGAGAGTAATCGGAGTGGAAGGGAGAGCTGGTGAGGAAGAGAGAGGGGGTGAGAGAGAGACAGGCAGAGAAAGAGAGGGTGAGAGAGAAGGTGAGAGAAAGGTGTGAGAGAGAGGGGGTAAGGGAGAGAATGGGAAAGAGGGATAAGGGTGAGAGGGTGAGACAGAGAGGGAGGATGAGAAAGATCGAGGTGGGGGAGAGCGCGGGTGAGAAAGAGGAAGGGGGTGAGTGACAGTGGGGGAGAGAGGGGAGAGAGAAAGGCGGGAGAGAGAGAGGAGTTGAGAGAGAAGGGGTGAGAGAGAGAGAGGGGGTGAGAAAGAGAGAGCAGGTGAGAGAGAGGGGGTGTAACAGAGAGGGGGTGAGAGAGAGGGAGTGGGAGAGGGGGATGATTGAGAGAGGTGTGAGAGAGTGAGAGGGGTGAGAGAGAGGGGTGTGACAGAGAGAGGGGTTTTAAGAGAGAGAGCGGTGAGAGAGAGAGGTGTGAGAGAGAGGGGTGAGAGAGAGGGGGGAGTGAGAGAGAAGGGGTGAGAGAGTGGGGGTGAGAGAGAGGGGGTGTGACAGAGAGAGTGGTGTAAGAGAGAGGGCTGTGAGAGAGAGAGGGCCTGAGAGAGGGTGTGAGAGAAAATGGGTGAGAGAGGGAAAGGGATGTGAGAGAGAGCGGGAGTTGAGAGACAGGGTGAGAGAGAGGTGTGTAAGAGAGAGAGGTAAAAGAGACAGGGGTGAGAGAGAGAGGGTGAGAGAGAGAGAGGTGTGAGAGAGACAGTGGGTTGAGAGAGAGGTGTGTCAGAGAGAGGGGGGTGTGAGAGAGAGGGGCTGAAAGAGAGGGTGGGAGAGAAGGGGTGAGAGAGAGAGGGTGAGAGACAGAGGTGTGAGACAGAGAGAGGTATAAGAGAGAGGGGTAGGAGAGAGAGAGGGTGAGAGAGGTGTGAGAGGGAGGGGTAATGAGAGAGAGGGCTGAGAGAGAAAGGGTGAGAGAGAGAGGGGTGAGAGAGAGGGTGGGTGTGAGAGAAAGACATGCAGTGAAAGAGAGGGTGAGAGTGAAAAGGTAAGAGAGAGGCGTGAGAGAGGGGATAAGAGCGAGAGAGGGGAAAGAGAGAGAAGGCTGAGAGAGTGTGAGAGAGAGGGGATGGGAAAGATCGGGATGAGAAAGAGAAAGGGGTGAGTGAGAGTTGGGGAGAGAATGGGGGAGAGATGGTGTGAGAGAGTGGGTGAGAGAGAGGGGTAAGACAGAGAGGGGGTGAAAGAGAGAGGGGTAAGAGAGAATGAGAGTGGTGAGAGTGGGAGGGGTGAGAGAGAATCAGAGTAGTGAGAGTGGGAGGGATGAGAGAGTGAGGGGCTAAGAAAGAGAGGGTGTGAGAGAGTGAGGGGTGAGAGAGAGGGGAGAGAGGGAAGGGATGACAGATAGAGCGGGGTGAGGGAGAGAGGGGGTGAGAGAGAGAAGGGTGAGAGAGAGAGGGGTGTGAGAGTGAGGGAGGTGAGAGAGGGGTTGTGTGAAAAAGAGGGTTGAAAGAGAGGGGTGTGTGACAGAGAGGAGATGAGAGAGGTAAGAGGGGGGTAGAGAGAGGGGGTGAGAGAGAGGGGTTGAGAGAGAGGGGGTGAGAGAGAGGGGTTTGTGAGAGAGAGGGGTGAAAGAGAGGGGTGAGAGAGAGGGAGGTGAGAGAGAGAGGGGTGAGAGAGTGAGGGGGCCTGAGAGAGAGGGGTGAGAGAGAAAGGTTGAGAGAGATAGAGGGGTGAGAGAGTGAGAGGGGCTGGAAGAGATGGCCTGAGAGAGGGGGATGAGAGAGGCAGTGAGAGAGAAGTGGTGAGAGAGAGAGGTATGAGAGAGAGAGTGTGTGAGAGAGAGGGGGGTAAGAGAGAGGGGTGAGAGAGAAAGGGTGAGAGAGATGTGTGTGAGAGAGAGAGGGTTAAGAGGGAGAGGGGTTAGAGAGAGAGAGGGGTTAGAGAGAGGGGTTAGAGAGAGAGGGTGTGAGAGAGAGTAGGGTGTGAGAGAGAGAAGGGGGTGAGAGAGAGGATGAGAGAGAGAGGTGTGTGAGAGAGACAGAGGTTTGAGAGAGAGGTCTGTGAGAGAGGGGGTGTGTGAGAGAGAGAAGGGCTGAAAGAGAGAGAGACGTGTGAGAGAGGGGGGTGAGAGGGAGAGGTAAGAGAGAGAGAGGGGGGTGAAAGACAGTGAGAGGGTGAGAGAGAGAGGGCCTGAGAGAGAGGGGGTGAGATAGAGAGAGGTGTAAGAGAGAGAGGCGTGAGAGAGAAGGTGATTGAGAGAGATCAGGTTGGGAGAGACTGGGTAGAGCGAGAGGGGTCTGAGAGAGAGAGAGTGGTGTGAGAGAGAGAGAGGGTAATAGAGAGAGGGGTGAGAGAGAGAGGGGTGAGAGAGAGGGTGTGTGAGAGAGATCGGAGTGGAAGAGAACAGGTGAGAAAGAGAGAGGGGGTGAGAGAGAGACAGGCAGAGAAAGAATAGGTGAGAGAGGCATGAGAGAGAGGGGGTGAGATAGAGAGAGGTGTAAGAGAGAGAGGCGTGAGAGAGAAGGTGAGTGAGAGAGATCAGGTTGGGAGAGACTGGGTAGAGCGAGAGGGGTCTGAGAGAGAGAGAGTGGTGTGAGAGAGAGAGAGGGTAATAGAGAGAGGGGTGAGAGAGAGAGGGGTGAGAGAGAGGGTGTGTGAGAGAGATCGGAGTGGAAGAGAACAGGTGAGAAAGAGAGAGGGGGTGAGAGAGAGACAGGCAGAGAAAGAATAGGTGAGAGAGGCATGAGAGAGAGGGGGTAAGAGAGTGAGAGGGCTAAGAAAGAGAGGGTGTGGGAGAGTGAGAGAGAGGAGAGAGAGGGAGAGGGGAGACAGATAGAGCGAGGTGAGGGAGAGAGGGGGTGAGAGAGAGAGGGGTGAGAGAGAGGGGGTAAGAGAGAGGGCGTGAGAGAGAGGGGTGTGAGAGTGAGGGAGGTGAGAGAGAGGGGGTGTGAGAAAGAGGGGTGAAAGAGAGGAGTGTGAGAGAGAGGGGGTGAGAGAGGGGCGTGAGAGAGAGAGGGGTGAGAGGGGGGCGGTGAGAGAGGGTATGAGAGAGAGAGGGATGAGAGAGAGAGATGTGAGAGGGAGAGCGGGATGAGAGAGAGGTGAGAGAGAGGGAGGTGTGAGAGAGAGAGGGGGTGTAAAAGAGAGTGGGGGTGAGAGAGAGGTGTGAGAGAGAGAAGGGTGTGAGAGAGAGAAGGGGGTGAGAGAGAGGATGAGAGAGAGAGGTGTGTGAGAGAGACAGAGGTTTGAGAGAGAGGTCTGTGAGAGAGGGGGTGTGTGAGAGAGAGAAGGGCTGAAAGAGAGAGAGACGTGTGAGAGAGGGGGGGTGAGAGGGAGAGGTAAGAGAGAGAGAGGGGGGTGAAAGACAGTGAGAGGGTGAGAGAGAGAGGGCCTGAGAGAGAGGGGGTGAGATAGAGAGAGGTGTAAGAGAGAGAGGCGTGAGAGAGAAGGTGATTGAGAGAGATCAGGTTGGGAGAGACTGGGGAGAGCGAGAGGGGTCTGAGAGAGAGAGAGTGGTGTGAGAGAGAGAGAGGGTAATAGAGAGAGGGGTGAGAGAGAGAGGGGTGAGAGAGAGGGTGTGTGAGAGAGATCGGAGTGGAAGAGAACAGGTGAGAAAGAGAGAGGGGGTGTGAGAGAGACAGGCAGAGAAAGAATAGGTGAGAGAGAGAGAAGGTGAGAGAGAGGCATGAGAGAGAGGGGGTAAGAGAGTGAGAGGGCTAAGAAAGAGAGGGTGTGGGAGAGTGAGAGAGAGGAGAGAGAGGGAGAGGGGAGACAGATAGAGCGAGGTGAGGGAGAGAGGGGGTGAGAGAGAGAGGGGTGAGAGAGAGGGGGTAAGAGAGAGGGCGTGAGAGAGAGGGGTGTGAGAGTGAGGGAGGTGAGAGAGAGGGGGTGTGAGAAAGAGGGGTGAAAGAGAGGAGTGTGAGAGAGAGGGGGTGAGAGAGAGGGCGTGAGAGAGAGGGGTGAGAGGGGGGCGGTGAGAGAGGGTATGAGAGAGAGAGGGATGAGAGAGAGAGATGTGAGAGGGAGAGCGGGATGAGAGAGAGGTGAGAGAGAGGGAGGTGTGAGACAGAGAGGGGGTGTAAAAGAGAGAGGGGGTGAGAGAGAGGTGTGAGAGAGAGGGCCTGAGAGAGAGAGAGGGGTGAGAGAGTGAGATGGGCTGAAAGAGAGGGCCTGAGAGAGGAGTGAGAGAGAGGGGTGAGAGAGAAGGGGTGAGAGAGAGGTATGAGAGAGAGGGTGTGAGAGAGAGGAGGGTGATAGAGAGGGTGTGAGAGAGGTGTGTGAGAGAGAGGGGTAAGAGAGAGAGGGTGTGTGAGAGAGAGTGAGGTGAGAGAGAAAGGGTGAGAGAGAGGTGTGAGAGAGAGAGGGGTAAGAGAGAGGGGATGAGAGAGATTGAGGGTGAGAGAGAGAGAGAAGGGTGTGAGAGAGAGAGGGGGGCTGAAAGAGAGGGCCTGAGAGAGAGGGGGGTGAGACAGAGGGTTGAGAAGAGGGTGAGAGAGAGAGAGGAGTGTGAGAGCGACAGAGGGTTGAGAGAGGTTGTGAGGGGGTTGAGAGTGCAAGGGGCTGAAAGAGAAGGCTTGAGAGAGAGGGGTTGAGAGAGAGAGGGTGAGAGAGAGTGGGATGAGAGAGAGAAAGGGGTGAGAGTGAGAGACGGGTGAGAGAGAGAAGTGGTGTGAGAGAGAGAGGGGTAAGAGAGAGAGGGGTGGGAGAGAGGGTGTGAGAGACGAGGTGAGAGAGAGCTGTGAGAGAGAGTGAGATGAGAGAGAAAGGGATGAGCGAGAGAAGAGCTGAGAGAGAGGGGCTGCGAAAGAGGGTGAGAGAGAAGGCGTGAGAGGGGGAGGTGTGTAAGAGAGAGAGATGGGTAAGAGCGAGAGGGTGAGAGAGAGAGGAGTGAATGAGAGAGAGGTGAGAGAGAGAGGGGTGAGGGAGAAGGTGAGTGAGAGAGATCAGGTTGGGAGAGACTGGGTAGAGCGAGAGGGGTCTGAGAGAGAGAGAGAGGTGTGAGAGAGAGAGAGGGTAATAGAGAGAGGGGTGAGAGAGAGAGGGGTGAGAGAGAGGGTGTGTGAGAGAGATCGGAGTGGAAGAGAACAGGTGAGAAAGAGAGAGGGGGTGAGAGAGAGACAGGCAGAGAAAGAATAGGTGAGAGAGAGAAGGTGAGAGAGAGGCATGAGAGAGAGGGAGTAAGAGAGTGAGAGGGCTAAGAAAGAGAGGGTGTGGGAGAGTGAGAGAGAGGAGAGAGAGGGAGGGGGAGACAGATAAAGCGAGGTGAGGGAGAGAGGGGGTGAGAGAGAGAGGGGTGAGAGAGAGGGGGTAAGAGAGAGGGCGTGAGAGAGAGAGAGGGGTGTGAGAGTGAGGGGGGTGAGAGAGAGGGGGTGTGAGAAAGAGGGGTGAAAGAGAGGAGTGTGAGAGAGAGGGGGTGAGAGAGAGGGCGTGAGAGAGAGGGGTGAGAGGGTGGCGGTGAGAGAGGGTATGAGAGAGAGAGGGATGAGAGAGAGAGATGTGAGAGGGAGAGCGGGATGAGAGAGAGGTGAGAGAGAGGGAGGCGTGAGAGAGAGAGAGGGGGTGTAAGAGAGAGGGGGTGAGAGAGAGGTGTGAGAGAGAGGGCCTGAGAGAGGGGGTGAGAGAGAATGAGTAAGAGAGAGAAGGGTGAGAGAGAGAGGGGTGAGAGAGAGGGTGAGAGAGAGGGGTGAGAGAGAAGGGGTGAGAGAGAGGTATGAGAGAGAGAGGGTGTGAGAGAGAGGAGGGTGATAGAGAGGGTGTGAGAGAGGTGTGTGAGAAAGAGAGGGGTAAGAGAGAGAGGGTGTGTGAGAGAGAGTGAGGTGAGAGAGAAAGGGTGAGAGAGAGGTGTGAGAGAGAGAGGGGTAAGAGAGAGGGGATGAGAGAGATTGAGGGTGAGAGAGAGAGAGAAGGGTGTGTGAGAGAGAGGGGGGCTGAAAGAGAGGGCCTGAGAGAGAGGAGGGTGAGAAAGAGGGTTGAGAAGAGGTTGAGAGAGAGAGAGAGAGGAGTGTGAGAGCGACAGAGGGTTGAGAGAGAGGTGTGTGAGGGGGTTGAGAGTGCAAGGGGCTGAAAGAGAAGGCTTGAGAGAGAGGGGTTGAGAGAGAGAGGGTGAGAGAGAGTGGGATGAGAGAGAGAAAGGGGTGAGAGTGAGAGACGGGTGAGAGAGAGAAGTGGTGTGAGAGAGAGAGGGGTAAGAGAGAGAGGGGTGGGAGAGAGGGTGTGAGAGAGGAGGTGAGAGAGAGCTGTGAGAGAGAGTGGGATGAGAGAGAAAGGGATGAGCGAGAGAAGAGCTGAGAGAGAGGGGCTGCGAAAGAGGGTGAGAGAGAAGGCGTGAGAGAGGGAGGTGTGTAAGAGAGAGAGATGGGTAAGAGCGAGAGGGTGAGAGAGAGAGGAGTGAATGAGAGAGGGGTGAGAGAGAGAGGGGTGAGGGAGAGAGAGGGGTGGAAGAGAGAGCGGGTGAGAAAGAGACAGGGGGTGACAGAGAGACAGGCTGAGAGAGACAGGGGGTGAGAGAGAGAGGGGGTGAGACAGAGGGGTGAAACAGAGAGAGAGGGGTGAAAACGAGAGAGAGGGGTGAGAGAGAGAGGGCCTGAGAGAGGGGGGTGCGAGAGAGGGGCTAACAGAGTAGGGGTGAGAGAGAGAGAGGGTGAGAGAGAGAGGTGTGAGAGAGAGGATTAAGAGAGAGAGGGTTGAGAGAGAGGGGTTGAGGGAGAGAGTAGTGGAAGAGAGAGCGGGTGAGAAAGAGACAGGGGGTGACAGAGAGACAGGATGAGAGAGTGAAGGGGTGAGAGAGAGAGATGGTGAGTGAGAGTGTGTGAGAGAGATTAGGGTGGGAAAGACTGGAGTGACTAGGGAGGCTGAGAGAGAGGGCTGAGAGAGAAGGGGTGAGAGAGGGGTTGAGAGAGAGGGTGAGAGAGAGGGGTGAGAGAGAGGGGTGAGAGAGAGGATGAGAGAGAGGTGTTTGAGAGAGAGGGGTGAGAGAGAGAGGGATCAGAGAGAGAGGGATCAGAGAGAGCGAGGGGTGAGAGAGAGAGGGGCTGTGAGAGAGATCAGGGTGAGAGAGACTGCGGAGAGAGAGAGGGGCTGAGAGAGAGAAGGGCTGCCAAAGAGAGGGAGAGAGAAGGCGTAAGAGAGAGAGGCTGAGAGAGAGGTGTGAGAGAGGAAGAGACGGGTTAGAGAGAGAAGGTTGAGAGAGAGGGGTGACAGATAGAGGGGTGAAAGAGAGAAAGAGGTGAGGGAGCGAGGGGGTGTGAGAGAGATAGGGGGTGAGAGAGAGAGAGAGAGAGACAGGCTGACAGAGAGAGAAGGTGAGAGAGAGAAGTGGTATGAGAGAGAGAGGGGTAAGAGAGAGAGGGATAAGAGAGAGAGAGGGTGAGAGAGAGAGAAGGGTGTGAGACAAAGAGAGGTTGAGAGAGGGTGCTAGAGAGAGAGAGAGAGGGCCTGAGAGAGAGGGTGTGAGAGAGTAGGTAAGAGAGAAGGGGTGAGAGAGAAAGGGGTGAGAGAGAGGGTGAGAGAGAGAGAGGGGTGTGAGAGAAAGGGGGTTGAGAGAGAGAGGTGTGTGAGAGAGAGGGGTGAGAGAGAGGGGGGCTGAAAGAGAGGGCCTGAGAGAGAGTGTGTGAAAGAAAGTAGGAGAGAGAGAAGGGGTGAGAGAGAAAGGGGTGAGAGAGAGGGTGTGAGAGAGAGAGAGAGGGGTGTGAGAGAAAGGGGGTTGAGAGAGTGAGGGGGGCTGAAAAAGAGGGCCTGAGAGAGAGGGGGTGAGAGAGGGTGCAAGAGAGATGGGGTGAGAGAGAGAAAGGGTGAGAGAGAGGTGAGAGACAGAGGGGGGAGAGAGAGGGGTGAGAGAGAGGGGTGTGTGTGAGAGAGAGGGGGAGAGAGTGAGAGAGGGGTGAGAGAGAGAGAGAAGTGGTGTGAGAGAGAAGCGCCGAGGGAGAGAGTGAGAGAGAGAGGTGTGAGAAGAGAGAGGGGTAAGAGAGAGGGGTGAGACAGGGTGGGTGAGAGAGAGAGGGGGGTAAGAGAGAGAGGGGTGAGAGAGAAGGGGGTGTGAGAGAGAAGGGGTAAGAGAGAGAGGGTGAGAGAGAGGGGTGAGAGTGAGAGATGGCTGAGAGAGAGAGAAGCGGTGTGAGAGAGAAGCGCTGAGGGAGAGAGAGGGGGATGAGATAGAGAGAGGAGTGATAGATAGAGGACCACATCGGCTGTGGTCCTAACCGCACTCACCATGATATATCTCGGGATACTGGTGGTTAGGATTGCAGGCTACAACAGATGGGTACGGTCATGGTGAATAATACCTGGGTACACCCCCAGGGGCTGGAAGGTAGATGGAACTCCCTGGGTGATCACCTTAGTTTCTTTCATTTGCAGCGTTTGAGTGTTCCTGGCTGGGCCCAGTATTGATTGCCTGTCTGGAGCTGCTCGGGAGCTGGTTTTGGTGGTGAGCTGCCTCCTTGAACTGTTGCAGGTGGTGGACCCACAATGTCCTTAGGGAAGTAATTCCTGGAGTTTGAACCAGCAGGTCTCATTCCCTTGCATTTATTCTGCTCACTGGATGTTGGCTATGCATCCCAATTCTGTATGGATTCTCAGAACTGAATATGTTTTATTGAAACAGTTAGGAGTGCCACAGTCACTCAGTGGTTAGCACTGTTGCCTCACAGCGCCAGAGACCTGGGTTTGATTCCACTCTTGAGCGACTGTCTGTGTGGAGTTTGTACATTCTCCCTGCAACTGCATGGGTTTTCTCCCACTGTTCAATGGTGCACAGTTTTGACAGATTGCCCATAGTGTCGAGGGATATTCAGGTTAGCTGGAATAGCCATGGGAAATGCAGGGTTTCAGAGATATCATCAGGGGATGGATCTGAGTTGGATTCTCTTCAGATGGTCATTGTGGACTCGATGGGCTGAAGGGCCTGTTTCTGCTCTGTAGGGATTAAATGATATCACTTATCAGCCATATGACAATCGGTTTGACCAATGTACAAAATGGCTTTCGCTCAAACAGCAGGCTACTCTGGCAACAAACAAAACCAGATTTTAAAATTAGGTTTATAATTCATTGTATAAGCTTCTTTCCATTCAAAAGACTGGGTGGGGGAGGGGGAATGGGTGAAATGTTGCGGCCTCCTTGCTAAAACACAGATAGACAGCCAAGAGATGCTGGACAAGTTATATTCCCAAACCACAAAAGCCAGACAGCAGCCAGATGGTTATCCCATCAGCATACTGTAAAAGGCAACAGTTCCCCTGGGCAGACATATCCCTAACAATGTCTCCACCAAACAAAGGAGGGCCCAGATAGGAAGGCACCGGGTCCTGCTACACAAAGAAACTAACATCCAAATGATTAGCAACGCTTCAAACTATTAACTGATTCTCCGAATTGGCCAGAAGTATAGAAAGTTCTGGGAAACCATCCAGAAATGAACAAAACCAGGGATCACCTGCAGACTGATCTCTTGAATTTTCTGGAGGCTTTCTGAGGTGACCAACATGGCAAGAGACAGAGACCAGCTCACCACCCAGAGAGAGGGAGAGAGAGAGGGAGAGAGACAAGCTGAAGGAAACCCCAGGAGCATGGGAGAGAGGGAGTGTGAAAAATCATTGAGAGTGCGGGAGCTGGAACCAACTGGAATACTGAGTGTCACCCCTTCAGTCTGTCCAAGCTTCAACACCTGTTTCTCTCAGTCTGACTTCCCCTTCTCTCTTTGTCCTTCTCTCTCCCTGTCTGTCTCTTTCTCTCAATCTGCCTTTCTCTCACACCCTCCGTCTCACTGTCTGTCTCTGCCCCATCTTTCTCTCATCCCCTTCTCCATCCCCACTCTCTCAACCTCTCTCTCTTTTTCTCAGCCTCCTTTTCTCTTTTTCTTTATTTCAGACCTGAAAGTGCTCACCTAATTTTGAACCCCCTAAAAACAATTGCCAATCATTTTCACTCTCCTCCCAAATTTATCCCCTTCCGCAAATACCTTCCCTCCCAAATACCTACCTCACCAACTGTGCCCCCCTCAAATATTTTGCTGCCCCCAACATTGCTGTGAGCCCCATTCCCTGGGGCAGAGGGAGTTGAGTGGAAAAGTGTGGAGCTGGAAAAGCCCAGCAGGTCAGGCCTGAACCATCGACTCTCCTGGCTGACCTGCTGTGCTTCTCCAGCTCCACACTTTGTAACTCTGACTCTCCAACATCTGCAGTCCTCACTTTCACACACCGGTAAATGAGTCTGGGTTGACTGACTGGCCTGGGACTATTTTGATGCACAGCAAGATCCCAGTCCCAGAATTATAGACGGTTTGCATCACAGATGGAGTCCTTTCTGCCCATCATCCCCCTCCCCCATTAAATGATCCTGGTCCGGTTCAGGATCCTCAGGATTGGCCCCTGAATGGCCTCATTGACTATCCTTCGTGTGGAGACCTCTTCTCCACCCTGTCTCAGACTTTGCATCACATGCTATCCCTCCCTCCTTCTCTCTATGACAACAGCCCTTCCTTTCTCCACCAACCCCAAAGCCCCATCAAACCCTCCCCCTGTCTCTGGCTGTCCCACTCCCTCCGTGTCTCCCACTCTCCTCCTTCCCATGCAGACTCACAGCCCCTGGGCTGGAGGACATAGTGCAGAGACTAACTCGCCTTTTGACAGACTGCTGTAATGCACATCAAGATCCCACTCGAAAACTATCGCCATGTACACACACTGTCCTTCTCCCTCAATATATGTCCTTCTCACTCTCTCTCTCTCTCCCTGTCTCTCTCACTCTGTCCTTTTCTCACTCCACCTCCCTGACTCTCACTGCCCATCTCTCTCTCTCTCCACTTTCTCCATCTCCACTCTCTCCATGTCTCTTTCTCTTTTTATCACTCTCCCTTTCTCTTTCTCTTTTTCTCTATTTCAGACGCACTCAGAAAAGTACTTCATGTGGGGGTAAATCCTGGGAGGGACCAGGCACTGAGGCAAGCTCTTCACAATGCCCGTTCCCCCAGTCACTGGGACAGAGCAGAGGGGTCCATGGAGAAAGAGGGAGAGAAACTACAGAAGAGAAAGAAAGATGGACGGACAGACAGTGAGAGGGAGGGAGACAACAAAAGAAAGACAGGCAGGCGGGGAGGGGGGAGAGGAAGCGAGAAGAACTGAGAGAGAGCAGAAGAGAGACAGACAGAGAGAGAGAGAGTGAAACTCCAGGAAGAGAAATACAATGTCAGACAGATACAAGGTGAAAATGGGGAAAGAGAGGGAGAGAAGTTCAGGCAGACAGCAAGACAGAAATCCCAGGGATAGATATAGGACAGAGAGAGAGGAGTTGCACCAGCAGAGACATAGAGCTGAGAGAGTGGGGTGGTGGTGGGGGCTGTGATGTGGCTAGAGTGATGTACAGACAGGAATAGCAAGATCCCACAGAGCTGAGAAACAGATGCAGAGAGAGATGAGCAAGGTGTTAGTTTTGTGAAAGACTCAATGATTAAGCATTCCTGAAAAACCTGGTGAGGTGACAAAGGGGGAAGGGAATCTACTGGGAAATGTAAACAGGACAGAGATGTGAAGGATGTTGAGAGATAGGGATTGAAGGAAAGATGTGGGAGAGAGAACTGGGAACACAAAAATAGACATGAGAGCCGCAGAGAGAGAGGGAAGCAGTGAAATCTGTGGGATCAGATCCCTCTCTCGCATTTTGCTCCTTTGTCACTCCCCGTTCCCACAGACGGCCGGAATCCCACAATTCGTGTGTGTGTGTGTGTGTGTGTGTGTGTGTGTGTGTGTGTGTGTGTGTGTGTGTGTGTGTGTGTGTGTGTGTGTGTGTGTGTGTGTGTGTGTGTGTGTGTGTGTGTGTGTGTGTGTGTGTGTGTGTGTGTGTGTGTGCTTTCGTCTGATGAGTCCTTATAGCAGAATAAATTGATTCTCTGTCTCTGTATTGTCCGGGTTTCAGCTCCCAAATCAAATGCTAAATCATTCATGGTCCTATTGAATAGCAGAGCAGGCTCGAGGGGCTGAATGGTCTCCTCCTGTTCCTATTTCGGATGGTCTTATGTTGTTAACACTACCTCCCAGCTCTTGGCCCCCACACTGGAGGTTATGACTCCACAAGGGCCTGATCTGTGGAGTGCTGCACTCTTCCGTGAGTCTCGGAGGGAACCAGCCTGATTTGGATTGGAGTTGCAACCTCTCAGTGAGAAGTGAAATCTCCTTGAGGTTCCCCTCAGTCTCTCACTGTAAGGTGGAGCAGGCCAGTCACGGGGAAGCAAACAGCAGGCCAGATGTGCTCATTCCTCCAGCTCCATTTCAGAATGCAACATGGGAGGGGCTTGTTTCCTTCATCAGCTTCCCGTGCTCTCCCTTCTGGGTTAGGGAGTTGCCGAATGGCCTTGCTCCTGGCTCCTATTGAGGTGCATGCTGGCTATGATTGCGTTATACAGGGCACGGCCCTGGAGTGAAGTCAGTTAGCTCAGTTGGCTGGGCAGTTCGCTTACCACAATAGCTAGAGTTACTCAGAAGGAGTCTCCTTCCCAACCTCTCCCCTCAGCCGGGCCATGGTGACCCTCTGATTAAAACACCACCAGACACCGCTCTGTAATGAGGAGCTGTCCCATGCTCTGGCAAGACTACGGTGACATTACATTGGTTTGTACCTGGAGCACTGTGTGCAGGACTAGTCACTGCATTGCCAGAGGGATGTTAGTGTGTGGGGAAGGTTTACTGGATGAATCCCCACTGGAATGAACAGCACTCTCTTTCCCCCAGTTAAGTCTCACTTGCAGCTTTTGTGTCTTTGGAGACACACGGACCAATTCACCTGAAACAGCTGCTGGATTTTATATTCATGGGCACCCAATAAGATTGGCTCGTTTACATACACACACACACACTCCCTCAAACACAAACACAGAGACACTCTCACAAACACAAACAAACAGGCACAACTCTCTCTCACACACACATACACGCACAGACATACGCTCCCTCAAATGCACACATGGACACGCTCTCTCACACATACACGCAGACACACTCTCTCTCTCACAGACACACTCTCTCTCACACACACAGACACTCTCTCTCTCACGCACAAATATTCTCTCTCACGCACACACAGACACACTCTCTCTCACACAGACACACTCTCTCTCACACACACATACACACACACTCTCTCATTTACACACATACTCTCACATAAATTCTCATTCTCTCACACACCTACTCACTCTCACGCACAGACACACACACACACTCTCTGTCTCTCACACACACAGACACTCTCTCACACACACATACACACAGACAGACGCACAGACACACGATCCCTCAAACACACACAGACACACTCACACACACAAATAAACACACAGTTGCTCTCACACACACATACGCACGCAGACACACACTCCCTCAAACACACAGACACACTCTCTCACATACACGCATAAACACACAGTTACTCTCTCTCACACACACATACACACGTAGACACACGCTCCCTCAAACACACATAGACACACTCTCTCTCACACACACACATGGACACACACACTCTCTCTCTCACACACACACTGACACACTCTCTCACACACAGACACTCTCTCTCACACACACAAAAACACACAGTTACCCTCTCTCTCACACAGACAAAGACACGCAGACACACACTCCCTCAAATACACATAGACACACTCTCTCTCACACACGCACACATGGACGCACACACTCTCTCCCACACACAGACACACTCACTCACACACACATGCACACAGACACACACTCTCTCACACACATACACAATCTCTCTCACACAAGACACACTGTCATACACACATATAGACACACAGACACATACACACATAGACACACAGACACTCTCTCACACACACAGACACACTCACACACACACATACACACAGACACACACTCTCTCACACACATAGACACACATACACACTCACTCACACACATCCTCACTCACACACATGCACACAGAGACACACACACCCTCAAACACACACACAGCCACACACTCTCACATGAACATGCACGTTCTCTCTCACGCACACATATACAGACACACAGAGATACACATGCATCCACTCTTTCACACACACAAACACGGACAGTCTCTCTCTCTCTCTCTCTGACTGTTTCTCTCTTGCACTCATATATATACACACACACAGGGCTGTAAAGGCATGGTTGAAGTATTGCTGTAGAAATGATTTCTCCGAGGACTGAGCCATGATCTCACATGATGACTGCTCCAGGCGGACAGACAGCAGCTGCAGAGAATTGTTGGATCTTCCTGTGCACATCCTCTTGCATCGACAGCATTAGTCTGTTTGGGTGCCTGCTTTTCTAAAGCGTCTCCAAGCAACAAGTAACAAAAGATTGATGAAAGTTTTCCTCCAAACCATGTTTCAGACACATGCTGCTGTTATTTTTCACTGATTGTTTAAAATGATCTGAATCTTCTGAAATGAAGAGTGGCTTCCATTTTAAATTGCGACACCAGAGTGCCTCGGGGACCCTGAGGAAATGATCAGAAAATTGCATCTGTTCCTTTCTATCCTCTGCACTCTGTACCACCAGATAGTGCTCCCTCAGTACCTCAGAAAGTGCTCCCTCAGTACCTCAGGTAGTTCTCCCTCAGTACCTCAGATAGTGCTCCCTCAATAGCTCAGGTAGTTGTCCCTCAGTACCTCAGAAACAGCTCCCTCAATACCTCAGAAAGTGCTCCCTCTGTACCTCAGAAAGTGCTCCCTCAGTACCTCAGAAAGTGCTCCCTCTGTACCTCAGAAAGTGCTCCCTCAATACCTCAGAAAGTGCTTCCTGAATACCTCAGAAAGTGCTCGCTCAATACCGAAGAAAGCATCACTTTGATGTGTTTAACCCCCAAAGTCCCTCAGACAGTAGCTCCACAAAACATTCACATCCTCAACACTTCAGGGCTCAGTCCAGCTCCCCCCTCAGAATGTGTTCAAACCCCTTCAGACTGTAAGGACCCACATCCACCCCTGTCCAAGATTGGAGTCCAGGTCCCCGGAACATGACTTGTCTCTCTGGATTAATTTTAGAATTCCTACAGTGTAGAAGCAAGCCATTCCGTCCATTGGCTCCACACTGATTGTCTGAACAGCATCGCACCCAGACTCACATCCTCTACTCTATCCCTGTAATACTGCATTTCCCATGGCATCTTTGGGCGGTGTGAGGAAACTGGAGCACCCGGAGGGAACGCGGACAGATACAGAGAGAATGTGTAAACTCCACACAGACAGTCACCGGGAGTTAGAATCAAACCACTGGGTTACCGTGCTGTCCTCTCTCCTTGGATGGCATGTTATCTAACCTTTTACTAAGCAATCTCCCATGTGAAACCTTCTCATATGTCTCTTTGGTCATCCCTTCAAAAGCTGTATCAAGTTGGACACATCATTTCCACAAACAAAGCCAAGCTGACCATCCCTAATCAAATCTTGCTTTTCCAAATGCATGTAAATTGTCTCTCAGAATGCCCACCAACAGCTTACCCACCACTGCCATCAGGCTCACAGCTCCATAGTTCAATGGCTGTTCCTTGCAGCCTTACTTCAATAATGGCCCATCATTAATCACCCTCCAGTCTTCAGGCACCTCACCCGTTGTCACTGATCGGTCCATCTGACAAGGCCATCTCCATCCTTCTGTAACCTAAGGCTATCATCCTCAGTATTTATCACCCAACGAAACTTCATATCATTCATGACCCCAATGATTAACCCTCCACCATTCAAATCTAAATCTTTTCTATCAACCACATCAGCAAGACCCCAACAGTGAGACATGAACAGACAGAGATTTCTAACTGGGCCATCACTGTCTGCTTCCTGCTACTCAGCATTCTGCGCGAACTTCCTTGGATCTTGAGTTGTTATGTTCACTATCAGTTTCCAGTATGGGTCCTGATAAAAGCCTTACTGACTCCAGGCAGGTGACAGGAAAGCATTGCCCTTATTTACACACCCGGTCACCTCCTTAAAAAGTGCAATCTCATTGGTCAGACCTGAGCTCCCCTTAACAGAACCATTCTAACTGTTCTTCATGAACTCCAGTCTCTGTAAATGCTGATTAATTCTATATCCCAAAATTGTTTCCAACAGACGTCCCAACCACGATATTTGTCTGACTGGCCTGTAGCTGCCTGGTATATCCCATGTTCCTACTTGAATAACAGTACCACATGGTCAGTCCGACGACACCTCTCCTGTAGCCAGAGGGATTTGAAAATGCTTGCAAGTGTACCTGCTACTTCCTCCATCACCTCATTCGGTAAACTGAGATACATTTCCAGCGTCTTTGGAGATTTATTGGGTTGTAAGAAGGCCAGACCACTCAGAACGTGTGTTACGAGTCGTTAGTTCATGGAATGCCCTGCCAGTAACAGTGGTGGACTCTCCCTCTTTATGGGCATTTAAGAGGGCATTGGATAGGTATATGGAGGATAGTGGGTTAGTGTAGTTTAGGTGGGCTTGGATCGGCGCAACATCGAGGGCCCAAGGGCCTGTACTGCGCTGTATTCTTCTATGTTCTATGAACCATCTCTCTCTATATATATATGCTAATTCATTTAATTGTATCACAGAACATCTCCACGATTTCATACCAACCCTGTCCCAATGAGCACTGACAAAATGCATCCATTCACTGTAGCCTCTGGGTCCATGCACAAATTCTCACTGTGTTCCACAACCTACTCTTTCTCTCATTATCAATTCAGCCTTAATGTCACTGCAAGGCCCTTTCAGATTTTTATTTCCTCTCATAACACTCCTCGCTCCCAGGCAAATAGCCTGCGATGTGATTTGGAGGAGTGTGGGATGTCATTCTGGATGTGGATTAGCATTGGGAAGCTCAGAAATGAGGAACACATGACTGTGCTGAGTGTGGGGCAATGGGATTCATTTGGGATGAGCACACGGAAGCTGAGGAATAAACCTCAGCCCTGCTGCATGAAAATATCCCTTTGTGCGGGCAGGTCAGTCACGTGACACGAAAACTCGATCTCTGGGAAAAGAGGGTGGTAACCAAATGAAGATGGTCTGTTTGAACACAGTCTCTGGAATCTGGACGTGGGAATCATTACTGAGCAGGGTCTGGAGGAAGGAGAGGCAGAAATGTACCGAACAATTTCAGATATTCCTCATAGACCACAAGACATGGGAACAGAAATTAGGCCATTCAGCCATCTGACAGTGTGGCACTCACTCAGTACTGACTCTCTTACAATGCAGGTATCCCCCAGACTGATGCGCTGACAGTGCAGCACTCCCTCAGTCATGATCCTCTGACAGTGTGGCACTCCCTCAGTACTGAACATCTGACAGTGCAGCACTCCCTCAGCACTGCCCCCAGATTGACCCTCTGACATCCTCTGCACCACTCCCTCAGTAGTATCCTCTGACAGTGCAGCACTCCCTCAGTCATGACCCTCTGACAGTGCAGCATTTCTACAGTACTGACCCTCCGACAGTACGGCACACCTGCAGTGCTGACTCTCTGACAGTGCAGCTCTCCCTAAAACTGACCATCTGACAGTCCAGCACTCCCTCAGAACAGACCCTCTGACAGTGCAGCAGTGCCTCAGTACTGACCCTCTGACAGTGCAGCACTCCGTCAGTACTGACCCTCTGACAGTGCAGCAATCCGTGAGTACTGACCCTCTGACAGTGCGGCATTCCCTCAGTACTGACCCTCTGACAGCGCAGTGATCCTTCAGTACTGACCATCTGACTGTGCAGCACTCCCTCAGTACTGACCCGCTGACAGTTCTGCACCCGCTCGGTACTGACTCTCTGACAGTGCAGCACTCTCTCTGTACTGACTCTCTGAAATAGCACTCACTCAGAACTGACACTCTCACTGTGTAGCGCTCCCTCAGTACTGACCTTTTGATAGTGCATGCTCCCTCAGTGCTGACCCTCTGACAGTGTAGTGCTCGTTCAGTACTGACCCTCTGATGCTGCAGTGCTCTCAGAGTACAGAGCCTCAGACAGTGCGGCATTCCCTCTGGACTGAACCTCTGACAGTGTGGTGCTCCCTCAGTACTGACCCTTTGACAGTGCAGCACGCCCTCAGAACTGACCCTCTGGCAATGCAGCAGCACCTGAGTACTGACCATCTGACAGCACAGTGATCCCTCAGTACTGACCCTCTGGCAGTGCAGCACTCCCTCGGTACTGACCCTCTGACAGTGTGGCACTCCCTCAGTACTGACCATCTGACAGTGCAGTACTCACTCAGTACTGACACTCTGACAGCACAGTGATCCGTCAGTACTGACCCTCTGACAGTGCAGCATTCCCTCAGTACTGACCTTCTGACAGTGCGGCATTCCCTCAGTACTGACCCTCTGACAGTGTGTCACTCCCTCAGTACTGACCCTCTGACAGTGCAGTACTGCCTCAGTATTGACCCTCTGAGAGTGCAGCATTCCCTCAGTACTGACCCTCTGACAGTGCGGCACTCCCTCAGTACTGACCCTCTGACAATGTGGCACTCCCTCAGTACTGACCCACTGACAGTGCAGTACTCCCTCAGTACTGACCATCTGACAGTGCAGTACTCCCTCAGTACTGACCCTCTGACAGCACAGTGATCCCTCAGTACTGACCCTCTGACAGTGCGGCACTCCCTCAGTACTAACCCTCTGACAGTGTGGCACTCCCTCAGTACTGACCATCTGACAGTGCAGTACTCCCTCAGTACTGACCTTCTGACAGCACAGTGATCCCTCAGTACTGACCCTCTGACAGTGTGGCACTCCCTCAGTACTGACCCTCTGACAATGCAGTACTCCCTCAGTACTGACCCTCTGACAGCACAGTGACCCCTCAGTACTGAGCCTCTGACAGTGCAGCACTCTCTCAGTACTGACCCTCTGACAGTGTGACACTCACTCAGCACTGACCCTCTGACAGTGCAGCACTGCCTCAGCACTGACCCTCTGACAGTGCAGCACTCCCTCAGTACTGACCCTCCGACAGTGCAGCACTCCCTCTGTGTTGACCCTCTGACAGTGTGACATTCCCTCAGTACTGACCCTCTGACAGTGCAGCACTCCCTCAGTACTGACCCTCTGACAGTGCAGCACTCCGTCAGTACTGACCTTCTGACAGTGCAGCGCTCCCTCAGTACTGACCCTGTGACAGTGCAGCACTCCCTCAGTACTGACCCTCTGACAGTGCAGCACTCCGTCAGTACTGACCCTCTGACAGTGCAGCACTCCGTCAGTACTGACCCTCTGACAGTGCAGCACTCCCTCAGTACTGACCCTCTGACAGTGCAGCACTCCCTCAGTACTGACCCTCTGACAGTGCAGCACTCCCTCAGCACTGACCCTCTGACAGTGCAACACTCCCTCAGTACGTACCCTCTGACAGTGCAGCACTCCCTCAGCACTGACCCTCTGACAGTGTGGCACTCCCTCAGCACTGACCCTCTTTTTTCTATTTCATAGAGTCTTGTGGAAATTTGGAGACATGTGGTTTGCAGATTCTGAGGAAGCATGAGAGAGACACACAAACCAAACCCTGTCTGAATGTCTCTATAATAGACTATTCAGAGGCACAGATTCACAGAGATGCACAGCTTGGAAATTGACCCTCCTGTCCAACTCGTCCATAACAACCAGAAATTCTCATCTCATTTCATTCCATTTGCTAGCACCTGGCTGATATCCCTCTAAACCCTTCCTATTCAATTCCTCAATCCTGATGCCTTTTAAATGTTGCATTTGTACCAGCCCCCATCACTTCCTCTGGCAGCTACCTGCATGCCCCTGAATAAGTGCTCAAACATTCACACTGTCGATACAAACTCTAATAAACACCAACCTACGAAAGGCTATCATTGTCATTTTCAACCCACCCTTTGCTTCTCCATTACGCTGATTTCAACACAGGTAAAGAAACAGTCTTCGTGACCATCCACCGTGACCCTGTTATAAAACTTATTTTCAAATGTGGCTTGCATGTGATTCCCACACCCTAAATATTTGTCTGGAAGGTGGGGGTGAGCTGTACTCTCCTGCTGCAGTCCTTGGGTGTCCCACAGTGATGTTAGGGAGGTAGCTCCGGGATTTTGACCTGAACCATGTAAAGAGCTCTCTTACTGGAGTGCCCTTTTTAAAGTTGTGCAGTTAGTATAGACCAGGAGGACCCGAGAGCTGCTGTCTTGTCAAAGAGAGAGGGCTGGTGGTTCACACACCTCAGGTGAGGGGTGAGGTTGAGAAGCTGGGGCCTTCATGGTAATTTCAGACATGATAGAGATTGAGCCAACAGTGTTGGCATCACGAACCTGTTAGCTGTGGTAACTGACCCTCCTTTGTAGCAGAGGGATTCAATCCCTTTAATAGAGCCAGCTTGAGAATTCAACACTAAAATCAATCTGGACGGACGCGCTGGAGACCTGAACCATCAATACAGAAATTGCTGAAGAAACTCAGCATGTCCGGCAGCATCTCTGAAGGGGGAGGGAGAAAGAGTCAGAGAGAGAGTTCACCTTTCAATCCAGTGATTTCTGCGGGAAGGTTCCGTCAGAACAGACCGTTTTGAGGAAGGGTCACTTGAAATGCGAATTGTTCCTCTCTCTCTTCACCGTTGCTACCTGCTGAATGCTGCTGAATTTCCCCACCATCTATTTGCTTGAGAATATGACCTGATCCAAGCGTCACTGAGTAATTCAGTCTGTGTTCAATGCCCTGAGGCTGCTTCTTCTGCAAGTTGACAAACAGGTTTAAGGCTTTGCAAGGTATTGTATTCGGAGGGCAGGGTACATGGGAGAACAGATACAGAACACAGGCACTTCACAAAGATCCTTCTCAATGTAACTTTGTGATGTTAATTCAGAAGGAACAGCTCAGACCGAACAGTTAATCAGCGAAGGGGAGTATATATGTCATGGCAAAGACTTGTTGGAAAGACTGTACCGAACCGAACTTTAGTGACTATGTTTGTACGTAAAGTTATTTTTGTGAATAAAGTCTCTTTTTGAAATTGATATAAATATTTTTTCGAGGGGGACCAAGCATCTTGAGCTTGTGGAGGCATTGCCCTTGTCCCTAATCTTTCTTAAATAAGCGCTAGACAAGTTAGATACTCCCCGGGTACAGACATCAAACAGTCATCAACGGGGAGGAGATGATGGGATGGTCACGGGGGTCAGTGTTGCCTCACCCCACCCGGGGTTCGATTCCAGCCTCGGGCTACTGTCTGTGTGGAGTTGGCACATTCTCCGCGTGTCAGCCTCCGGGTGCTCCAGTTCCCACCCACTGTCCAAAGATGTGCAGGCTGGGTGGGTTAGCCAGAGGAAATGAAGGGATCCAGGGACAGAGAAGGTGGGTGGGATGCTCTGCCGGGGGTCAGTGTGAACCTGATAGGCCGAATGACCTGCTTCCACGTTCTATGATCAATCCAGAAACTCAAATAATGTTCTGGGCCCTGGGCTCCAATCTTGGGGCGACTCTGGGTCATCACTTTGAGAACAGGTTTGGGAATGAACATGGTCCAGGGGGCAACAGGTTTGCTTTCTGAGGTGTTGAGGGCATGAATGTTCTGTCGAGGAGTTTTGGGGATAAACATACTGAGGGGATGGTTTCTAAGGTATTGAGGGAGCACTATCTGTCAGTGCAGGGTGCAGATGGTCGAAAGGTCCAGATACACTGCATAGGACATAGAACACTACAGCACAGAACAGGGGCTTCAGCCCACGATGTTGTGCCAAACATTGATCCTCATGTAAGGTAAACCTAATGTACGAACCCTCAAATGACTGTGACCATATGCATGTCCAGCAGTCTCTTAAATATCCCCAATGACCTTGCTTCCACAACTGCTGCTTGCAACGCATTCCATGCTCTCACAACTCTCTGTGTAAAGAAGCCACCTCTGACATCCCCTCTATACTTTCCGCCGAACAGCTTAAAACTATGACCCCTGGTGTTAACAATTTCTGCCCTGGGAAAAAAGTCTCTGGCTAACAACTATATCTATGCCTCTCATTATCTTGTACACCTCAATTAGGTCCCCTGTCTTCCTTCTTTTTTCCACTGAAAAAAGTCCGAGCTCAGTCAAACTCTCTTTGTTAGATAAGCCCTCCATTCCAGGAAGCATCCTGGTAAACCTCCTCTGAACCCTCTCCAAAGCATCCACATCTTTCCTATAATAGGGCAACCAGAACTGGAGACAGTATTCCAAGTGCGTTCTAACCAAAGTTTTATAGAGCTGCATCAAGATCTCACGACTCTTAAACTCAATCCTCCTGTTAATGAAAGCCAAAACACCATATGCTTTCTAAACATCCCTGTCCACTTGGGTAGCCATTTTAAGGGATCTATGTACCTGCACACCAAGATCCCTCTGTTCCTCCACACTGCCAAGAATCCTGTCTTTAATCCTGTACTCAGATTTCAAATTTGACCTTCCAAAATGCATCACTTCGCATTTATCCAGGTTGAACTCCATCTGCCACCTCTCAGCCCATCTCTGCATCCTGTCAATGTCCCGTTGCAGCCAACAACAGCCCTCCATACTGTCAACGACACCTCCAACCTTTGTGTTGTCTGCAAACTTGCTGACCCATCCTTCAATCCCCTCATCCAAGTCATTAACAAAAATTACAAACAGTAGAGGCCCAAGGACAGATCTCTGTGGAACACCACTCACCACAGACTTCCAGGCAGAATATTTTGCTTCTACTACCATTCGCTGTCTTCTGTTGGCCAGCCAATTCTGTATCCAGACAGCTACGTTTCCCTATATCCCATTCCTCCTGACCTTCTGAATGAGCCTACCAGGGGGAACATTATCAAATGCTGAAAATGTGTTGCTGGAAAAGCGCATCAGGTCAGGCAGCATCCAGGGAACAGGAGAATCGACGTTTCGGGCATAAGCCCTTCTTCAGGAATGAGGAAAGTTTGTCCAGCAGGCTAAGATAAAAGGTAGGGAGGAGGGACTTGGGGGAGGGGCGTCGGAAATATGATAGGTGGAAAGAGGTCAAGGTGAGGGTGATATGTCAGACTGGGGTGGGGGCGGAGAGGTCAGGAAGAAGATTGCAGGTTAGGAAGCCGGTGCTGAATTCGATGGATTTGGCTGAGACAAGGTGGGGGGAGGGGAAATGAGGAAACTGATGAAATCCGAGTTCATCCCTTGTGGTTGGAGGGTTCCTAGGCGGAAGATGAGGCGCTCTTCCTCCAACCGTTGTGTTGTTGTGGTCTGGCGATGGAGGAGTCCATGGGCCTGCATATCCTTGGTGGAGTGGGAGGGGGAGTTGAAATGTTGAGCCACAGGGTGGTTGGGTTGGTTGGTTCGGGTGTCCCAGAGGTGTTCTCTGAAGCGCTCCGCAAGTAGCCGGCCTGTCTCCCCAATATAGAGGAGGCCACATCGGGTGCAGAGGATGCAATAGATGATGTGTGTGGAGGTGCAGGTGAATCTGTGGTGGATATGGAAGTTTCCTTTGGGGCCTTGGAGGGAAATGAGGGGGGAGCTGTGGGCGCAAATCTTGCACCTCCTGCGGTTGCAGGGGAAGGTACCGGGAGTGGAGGTTGGGTTCGTTGGGGGTGTGGATCTGACGAGGGAGTCACGGAGGGAGTGGTCTTTACGGAATGCTGATATTGGAGGGGAGGGAAATATATCCTTGGTGGTGGGGTCCGTTTGGAGGTGGTGGAAATGACGGCGGTTGATGCGCTGTACATGGAGATTGGTGGGGTGGTAGGTGAGGACCAGTGGGGTTCTGTCCGGGTGGTGGTTGGAGGGGCGGGGCTCAAGGGCGGAGGAGCGGGAAGTGGAAGAGATGCGGTGGAGGGCATTGTCGACCACGTCGGGGGGGGGGGGGGGGGGGGGAAATTGCGATCCTTGAAGAAGGAGGCCATCTGGGTTGTGCGTTTTTGGAACTGGTCCTCCTGGGAGCAGATGCAGCGGAGTCGAAGGAATTGGGAGAATGGGATGGCGTTTTTACAGGGGGCAGGATGGGAGGAGGTGTAGTCCAGGTAGCTGTGGGAGTCAGTCGGTTTGTAGATTAGATTAGATTAGATTACAGTGTGGAAACAGGCCCTTCGGCCCAACAAGTCCACACCGACCCGCCGAAGCGAAACCCACCCATACCCCTACATTTACCCCTTACCTAACACTACGGGCAATTTAGTATGGCCAATTCACCTGACCTGCACATCTTTGGACTGTGGGAGGAAACCGGAGCACCCGGAGGAAACCCACGCAGACACGGGGAGAATGTGCAAACTCCACACAGTCAGTCGCCTGAGTCGGGAAATGAACCCGGGTCTCTGGCGCTGCGAGGCAGCAGTGCTAACCACTGGGCCACCGTGCCGCCCACGGTGTAGTAGATGTCCGTATTGATTCGGTCGCCTGAGATAGAAATAGAAAGGTCGAGGAAGGGGAGGGAGGAATCTGAGACTATCCAGGTGAATTTGAGGTCGGGGTGGAAGGTGTTGGTGAAGTGGATGAACTGTTCAACCTCCTCGTGGGAGCACAAGGCGGCACCGATACAATCATCGATGTAGCGGAGGAAAAGGTGGGGGCTGGGGCCAGTGTAGTTGCGGAAGATGGACTGTTCCACATATCCTACGAAGAGGCAGGCATAGCTGGGGCCGATGCCCTCCACCGCATCTCTTCCACTTCCCGCTCCTCCGCCCTTGAGCCCCGCCCCTCCAACCACCACCAGGATAGAACCCCACTGGTCCTCACCAACCACCCCACCAATCTCCATGTACAGCGCATCATCCGCCGTCATTTCCGCCACCTCCAAACGGACCCCACCACCAAGGATATATTTCCCTCCCCTCCACTATCAGCATTCCGTAAAGACCACTCCCTCCGTTACTCCCTCGTCAGATCCACACTCCCCACGAACCCAACCTCCACTCCCGGTACCTTCCCCTGCAACCGCAGGAGGTGCAAGACTTGCGCCCACACCTCCCCCCTCACCTCCCTCCAAGGCCCCAAAGGAAACTTCCATATCCGCCACAGATTCACCTGCACCTCCACACACATCATCTATTGCATCCTCTGCACCCGATGTGGCCTCCTCTATATTGGGGAGACAGGCCGCCTACTTGGGGAGCATTTCAGAGAACACCTCTGGGACACCCTGACCAACCAACCCAACCACCCTGTGGCTCAACATTTCAACTCCCCCTCCCACTCCACCAAGGATATGCAGGTGTTTGGACTCCTCCATAGCCAGACCACAACAACACGACGGTTGGAGGAAGAGTGCCTCATCTTCCGCCCAGGAACCCTTCAACCACAAGGGATGAACTCGGATTTCACCAGTTTCCTCATTTCCCCTCCCCCCCACGTTGTCTCAGCCAAATCCATCGAATTCAGCACCGGCTTCCTAACCTGCAATCTTCTTCCTGACCTCTCCGTCCCCATCCCAGTCTGACCTATCACCCTCACCTTGACCTCTTTCCACCTATCACAATTCCGACGCCCCTCCCCCAAGTCCCTCCTCCTTACCTTTTATCTTAGCCTGCTGGACAAACTTTCCTCATTCCTGAAGAAGGGCTTATGCCCAAAACGTCGATTCTCCTGTTCCCTGGATGCTGCCTGACCTGATGCGCTTTTCCAGCTCTGATCTCCAGCATCTGCAGACCTCACTTTCTCCTCGAACATTATCAAATGCCTTACTGAAGTCCACATACACAAAATCCACACCTCGACCCCCATCAACTTGTCTAGTCACATCCTCAAAGAACTCAGTAAGGTTTGTGAGGCATGACCTGCCCCTCACAAAGCCGTGTTGATTGCATTTGATCAAGCCATGCTCTTCCAGATGGTCATAAATCCTGTCCTTCAATATCCTTTCTAACTCCTTACAGACGACAGACGTGAGACTGACTGGTCTGTAATTGCCGGGGATTTCCCTATTTCCTTTCTTGAAGAGAGGAATTACATTTGCCTCCGTCCAGTCCTCAGGTACGACTCCAATGGAGAGCGAGGATGTAAGGGTTTTCGCAAGCAGCGAAGCAATCACATTTCTCACTTCCCAAAGCAGCCGAGGACAAATCTGGTCTGCCCCTGGTGACTTGTCAATCTTAATGTTTGTCAAAATGTTCAGCAAATCAGCTTCCCCAAACTCTATCCGTTGCAGCGTGCTTAGCTGCTCCTCAATGGTTTAATTCACTGCAAGGTCCTTTTCTTTAGTAACGACAGAAGCAAAAAACTCATTTAGAGCTTCCCCTACCTCCTCAGACTCTATACACATGTTCCCCATGCTATCCCTGATCGGCCCTACTCTTTCTTTGATCATTCTCTTCTTCCTCACATCCATGTAAAATGCCTTAATTCTCCCTAATCCTTCCTGCCAAGCCTTTCTCCTGCCCCCTCCTGGCTCTCCTCAGGCCATTTCTGAGCTCCTTCCTCGCCTAACTGTAATCCTCTAGAGCTGAGAAAGACCCTTCCTTCCTCCACCTTATGTAAGCTGCCTTCTTTCTTTTGATGAGAAGCTCCTCCGCTCTCGTCATCCAAGGTTCCTTTATCTTGCCCCTTCTTGCCTGTCTCAGAGGGACATATTTATGCATCACTCGCAACAACTGTTCCTTAAACCGTCTCCACATGTCTGTCGTGGCCTTTCCATGGAATAATTGCTCCCAGTCCATGGTTCTCAACTCACGTCTGATAGTATCATAGTTTCCTTTTCCCCAATTAAATATCCTCCCATTGTGCCTGCATCTCTCCTTCTCCATGGCTCTATAGAATGTGAGGCAGTTGTGGTCACTATCACCAAAATGCTCTCCCACCGCAAGATCTGACACCTGCCCCAGCTCATTGCCGAGCACCAAAACCAAAATGGCCTCTCCCTCGCCGGCCGCTTCAAGGTGTTGAGTTAGGAAACCCTCCTGAACACACCTTACAAAACCATCTGCTCGAAGGAGGTTCCAATCTATATTGAGAAAGTTGAAGTCACCCATTACAACAACGCTATTACATTCACTCCTTACCAAAATCTGCCGACCTACGCTTTCTTCAATCTCCCTGCTGCTGTTGGTGGGGGGGGGGGGGGGGGGCTTAGTAAACCCCTAATGAGGTGACTGCTCCCTTACTGTTCCTAATTTTCACCCATACTGCCTCAGTAGGCAGACACCGCTCGTGTCCAAAAGCACCGTGTTAGGTTTCACATGTACACTGACACTGCCCAGCTCTCCCTCCCCATCATCCCTCTCCATTACTCCACTGTTACTCAGTTATCAAACTACTTACCACGCTCCCACTACTCAATTAGCTGCAATTTTCTCCAATGAAACATTGTAATGGTTAAAACCATTGCCTTCAGTTGCTATTACAAATACCTTTCCCTTACTGCTGAGCCCCTCCCTCCCACTGGGAAATATCTGAGGTACACTACATTCTTCACAATATTGCTGTTATATCTGACCCCAAGGTGACCTTCTGATCAGACATCCACACAATCACAAACACCAGGAATTCCAATCTCTAAAACGTTCCTTGTCTCCCCCTTACCCCAGCTCCATTGCTACTGAAACCCCTTACACGTGTCGGTGTTGCCTTAAACTTGACGAATCTGAAGCCGAACCCTTGATTCCGTGACTGACCCAGAATCTGCTGCTTTCTGTGTTTCCTGCACAATTACCCCTGGTCCCTTTGTGGTGCAGCTTTCTACAGTTTCCACCATTTAAATAGCACTCTGTTCTTTAATTATCCCCTCCAAAATGACCAACTTCCCATTATCCCAAATTATACTCCATCTGGCAACTAGTTGCCCCCTTCTCCTGTGCATCTCTCTCACTTCACAATCCTCTTAGAACTTTACAGTTATGCCTTTTCTGACAGATTCCCCCCACCCCCCAATTCTTCTAACCGTTTACTGGGAATCCTGGGCAGTGGGAAGCGTGCAGTGTTGCTCTGTTTTTCGTGAGACTCTATGGGATGACAGGGAGGAGCTTGCTGCCCATTGGTCAGAATGGAGACAACTTGCCCATCGAGCTGCATGAGCCTTTCACTCCCCATGTCTTATTGATGAGGCACAGCGGCAACACGGAAGGAAAGAAAAGGAAGGAAATCCTGCTCTCCACATCTCACTGACTCTTGGATCATTCTGTCCCATCTATGAAAGATCTGCCCTGTTCAGTCACATGAAGTCCCAAGGTGGAAACTCCTAGAAACCCACATAGATTTCCCCCTGATCTAACTGCTGTCCTCCAAAACGGGTAATGTGTCCAGTCATCCTGGGCCAGGAGGAGGGAATGGTGTGAGTTTCTAACCTGAACTGACAGTGACGGATTTTATAAACTTGTATTACAGGATGCTACAGATGGGCATTCAGATGGTAATCTCAGTAACTGTAACGCCAAACCCTGACAGCATTACTCAATTCATCAGGACCTGGATATTCACATTGTGCGTGAGTATTGTGTTCCAGCTGAATCCCATTTACTGCATAAAAGTTCTCCTTTAAATCATCCCATTCTCTCAATAGTTCTCCCCACACCTTCAATGTGTCCTGTAATCCTTGAATAATGAGATGATGGGTGTAAGGTTTATTATTATAACGGGTAACGTTTGTAAACCCCTCTGTCACAGCTCCCCTCAATTTCCTTTGCTACAAGGAGAACAATCTCAGTTTCTCCAAACCCCTGATTCCCCAATGTCTGTTTGCTCTCTTTCAGGTACACATCAGGATTGTGTTGGAACAGTGTCCACTCACCTACATCAGTGCAGCTCCCCCCCCCCCCCCCACCCCCCCCCAGCAATGTTAAAGAAAGTGAACATCCTCCAGAACAAAGCACTGTGCCTGAGTGGTGTCACATCCACCACCTTCAGTATTCCCTCTCTCCACCCCCGAGGTACAGTGACATCACTGTGTCAAAGGTAAAGTCAGTATTGTCCTACCAGACCATAGGGGAGAAAGTGAGGACTGCAGATGCTGGAGATCAGAGCTGAAAATGTGTCGCTGGAAAAGCACAGCAGGTCAGGCAGTATCCAAGGAACAGGAGAATCTACGTTTCGGGCATAAGCCCTTTCTGATGAAGGGCGTATGCCCGAAACGTCGATTCCCCTGTTCCTTGGATGATGCCTGACCTGCTGTGCTTTTCCAGCAACACATTTTCAGCTACCAGACCAGAGGGCTGCTCTCTCATTAGGGAGAGATGACTGGTGGTAGTTTAACCTGAAGGTTACCCCAGCCCAGGCAAGGGGAGAGGTTGGGAAGGAGAGTCCATTTATTGTAGATCAATATTATCTACCCAATGTAACAGCAACAACTATATCATACCAATGAATAATGTAAAATAATATCCAAAACACGCAACTAAAATCTCCCATTCCTTGAATCATCTTGGAAAATCCCCTGTGCCTCCTATCAGGGACCCTGCCGTCCTTCCCAATGTATGGGCGATCTCTGGTTTAGAACATAGAACATAGAACATAGAAGAATACAGCGCAGTACAGGCCCTTCGGCCCTCGATGTTGCGCCGATCCAAGCCCACCTAACCTATACTAGCCCACTATCCTCCATATGCCTATCCAATGCCCGCTTAAATGCCCATAATGAGGGAGAGTCCACCACTGCTACTGGCAGGGCATTCCATGATCTCACGACTCGCTGAGTAAAGAACCTACCACTAACATCTGTCCTATACCTACCCCCCCCCCCCTTAATTTAAACACAGAGCCCCTTGCTCTGTGTTCCTGCTCTGTGTTCCTGTGGGTGATGTCATCATCGAGCAACCGTTGCACGAAACCTCACTGTCTGGAAGGGTGGGAGATACAGAATTCCCAATAGCATTTAAGACATATTTAGGTGCACACTTGTGATACCAAGACAGATGGTGCAAATGACAGTGTATTGGAAAATGGATCAGGATAGTTTGGTGATAGTTTTCTTTACTGGCACAGACTCAATGGCCCACAGAGCCTTTTTCTGTGCTGTAAACCTCAAGACACTTAATATAGGAATATGACCGGCCACCTTTGAAACCAGGTCAGAAAAAAATGATCGTAGAATAGATGACACATGATTGGTCAATGTGTTTGGGAGGAAAGCGAGATGGAGAGATTTAGGAGGAAATTCTGGAGCTCGATGCAGGAATCTGAAAGGACCGTCATCAAGTGAGAAATAAAAATGGGGTATCCTCAAGGCCGAAATCAAAGAAAGGCACATATAACACAGCTTTGAGAGACTGGAGGGGATTAGAGTTAGGGAGGGGTCTGAGGCTGGAGAGGAATTATTAGAGATAAGGAAGATGTTCGTCGAGCTGGAAATTTGTGTTGAAGATGTTTCGTCCCCTGTCCGTTGCAGCTGGAACTGAAAACTGGAAGCGGCAGATACAAACCACAACAAATGCTGGAGGAAACATCACAGAAGGGCTTCACAGGAGGCTCCCAAGCACTGAGGATGTCACCTAGACATGGGACGAAACGTCTGCAACACAAATTCCCAGCTCAGTTAACAGAACCACAACAAAGAGCACCCGAGCTACAAATCTTCTCACAAACTTTGAAGATAAGGAAGAGTTGTGAGGCTGGGTGAGGTGACAGAGATAGGGAGAGATGTGAAGAGGGAGGAATGCAGAGATAGCAAGAAATAGAGTCGTAATGTTATGTAGTATGGAAACAGACCCTGTGATCCAATCAATCCATGTCAAACATAATTCCAAACTGAGGTAATCTCACCTGCCTCCCCTTGGTCCACATGGATCCAAACATTTCCTATTAGGTACCTGTCCAAATGGGTTTCCCGTAGAGTCACTGTGGTGTGGAAACTGGCCATTTAGTGTCAGAGTCATTGAGATGTACAACATGGAAACAGACCCTTCCATCCAACCCATCCATGCTGACTAGATATCCCAACCCAATCTAGTCCCACCCACCAGCACCCAGTTCATATCCCTACAAACCCTTCCTATTCATATATCCATCCAAATAAGTCTTAAATGTTGCAATTGTACCAGCCTCTACCACTTCCTCTGGCAGCTCATTCCATGCACGTACCACCCTCTGCATGAAAAAGTTGCCACTTTGGTCTTTTTTATATCTTTTCCCTGTCACCCTAAACCTATGCCCTCTAGTTCTGGACTAGTTTCTGGAAGACTGGTGCCCTTATTTGAGAAAGGTCGTAAGGAAAAGCCAGCGAACTGTTGACTGGTGAGCCTGAAGTCAGTAGAAGGCAAGTTGTTGGAAGGGCTTATAAGGAGCAGGATTTACATGTAATTGGAAAGACAAGAATGATTAGGGATAGTCAGCATGGCTTTGTGCATGGAAATCACTTACTTGGACTTCAGAAAGACGTTCAGCAAGGTTCCACACAACAGACGGGTTAGCAAGTTCATCACCATAGAATACAAGGAGATGGGGAGATTTGGATACAAAAGTGGCTCGAAGATCATAGAGTCATACAGATATACATAACAGAAACAGGCCCTTCGGTCCAACCCGTCCATGTTGACCAGGTATCCCAACCCATTCTAGTCCCACCTGCCAGCATCTGGCCCATATCCCTCTAAACCCTTTCTCTTTTTTTTCTTTAACCCCCACACTACCACCTAAGTGCGGTAGTGCTTATTTTATCCCCAGCACCCATGGTGTGTGTGTGCAGGTGTGAGACACAGTGAAAGACACAAAGTGCACGAATCTTTATTCAATTTCCACCACCAGGAAGATAGGAAAACACCCGGGTGGCCAGTGACAAACACTGCCCTTCACATCAAAGGGCAGTGCTGTGTGATCAAAACAGTGAAGGGGAAGGTAGGGACTAAATCAAAATAGAGTTGGAGGGAGAAATGATGCACTCCACTCCCTGTGGCGCCCACCTCTCCCTGAACAACTCCAGGGTGTTGGTCGGCACCGCGTGCTCCTTCTCCAAGGACACCCGAGGTCTAACGTACTAAACCCTTTCTATTCATGTTCCCACCGACAGAGGAACCTCAATTATGTGAACGAGTTGGGTGGGCACTAATTCATTCGGACAATCAATGATTCGGTGAATCGATTAAATACCTTTCCTCTGGGGCTCGGAGTTTTCAAAGTCTGCTCCCCATTCAGAAGACTGCAGCAGCACACAGCACGAATGCCCACCCACACACGGCCCCTAGCCTGACCCCTACCGCCGTGCAACACCGCTCCCAGCCTGACCCTCACTGCCGCCCACACACCACCCCAGCCTGACCCTCACCGTCGTCCAACACCGCTCCCAGCCTGACCTACATGGGAATCCACACACCACCCCCAGCCATACCCTCACCACTGTCCACACACCGCCACCAGCCTGACCCTCACTGCCGTCCACACAGCACCCCCAGCCTGACCCTTACCACTGCCCACACACCGTCACCAGCCTAACCCTCACTGCCGTTCACACACCACCTGCAGCCTGACCCTCACCGCCGTCCACACACCACGCTCAGCCTAATCCCCACCACCCCGAAACACCTCCCCAGCCTGACCCTCACTGCCACCCATATACTGAGCCAGCTGACCCTCACCACTGTCCACCCACTGCCCCCAGCCTGAACCTCACCGCTGTCCACACACCGCCCCCTGCCTGAACCTCACCGCTGTCCACACACCGCCCCCAGCCTAACCCTCACCATGGTCCAAGACCGCCCCAAGCCTGACCCTCACCGCCGTCAAACAGTGCCCAAGCCTGACCCACAATTCCACCTGCACACCGCCCCCAGCCTGACCCTCACCACCGTCAGCACACCGCTCCAACCCTGACCCTCACCGCTGTCCAACACTGCCCAAAGCATGGCACTCATTGCCATCCAACAGCGCCCCCGGCTTGACGCTCACCACCATCCACACACCGCCCCAAGCCTGACCCTCACCGTCGTCCACAAACCGCCCCAATCCTGACACTCATTGTTGTCCAACACCGCCCCCAGCCTGACCCTCGCCGCCATACACACACCGCCCCAAGCTTAACCCTCACCGCCATCTGCACACCGCCCAAGCCTGACAGTCATTGCCATCTGCACACCGTCCCCAGCCTAACCCTTGCCGCCATCTGCATACTGCCCAAGCCTGACACTCATTGCTGTCTACTGACTGCCCCCAGCTTGACCCTTGCCACCGTCCACACACCACCCCAAACCTGACCCTCACCGCTGTCCAACACCACCCCAAGCCTGACCCTCACTGCCGTCCAACACTGCCCCAAGACTGACATTCATTGCCATCCAACACTGCCCCCAAACCTGACCCTCACCACCGTCCACACAACGCCCCCAAGCCTGATACTCATTGCCGTCCAACACCGCCCTAAGCTTGACCCTCTCCTATGTCTACACACCGCCCCAAACCTGACACTCACTGACCCAAAACACCGCCGTCCACCCTGACCCTCACTGCCGTCCATTCACTGCCTCCAGCCTGACTCTCACCGCCATCCACCCACCGCCCACAGCCTGACACTCACCACCGTCCACACACTACTCCCAGACTGACCCTCACCAACGTCCAACACCGCCCCCTATGTGACCCTCATCGACGTCCAACACTGCACCCTCCATGACCCGCATTGATGTCCCACACTGCCCCAGGCAGACTCTCACCACTGTCGACACACCGCCCCCAGCATGATCTACACCGCCGTTCAACGTTGCCCCCAGCCTGAACGTCACCACAGTCAACACACCGCCCCAAGCCTGACACTCAACGTTGTCCACACACCGCACCAAGACTGACCATCACTGCTGTCCGCACACCACCATCAACTTGACCCCCACCGCTGACCACTCACTGCCCCCTGCCTGACTCTCACCACCATTCAACACCACCCCCAGTCTGAACATCATCGCCCCCAGCCTGACTCCATCCGTTCTCCACACACCTCCACCCAAAACCTCACCGCCGTCCAACGCCACCCCCAGTCTGACCCCCTCCGCCGTCAACACACTGCCCCCAGCCTGACCCCCTCGGCCATCTTCACACTGCTCCCAGCCTGACCCACACCGCTGTCCAAAGCCACCCCCAGTCTGACCGTCACCGCCCCCAGCCTGACCCCCTCCGCCGTCCACACACTGCCTCCAGCCTGACCCCCTCTGCCATCCACACAACACCCCCACCCTGAACCCCACTGCTGTCCCCACACCGCCCCCAGCCTCATACTCACCGCCGTCCACTCACCCCCAGCCTGACCATCAACGCCCCCACCCAGAACCTCACTTCCGTCCCCACACCACACCCAGCCTAACCCTCACCACCCCGAAACACCGCCACCAGCCTGACCCTCACTGCCACCCACATACCGAGCCAGCCTGACCCTCACCGCCATCCAATCACCGCCCCCTGCCTGAACCTCACTGCTATACACACTGCCCTCAGCCTGACCCTCACCATCGTCCAACACTGCCCCCAGCAAGAACCTCACCGCCGTCAAACGCCACCCCAGCCTGACCCACAATGCCACCTGCACATTGCCCCCACCCTGACCCCACCGCTGTCCAAACATCGCCCCCAGCCTGACCCTCACCGCCTTCAAACACCGCCCAGCCTGACCCACAATGTCACCTGCACACCACCCCCCGCCTGAACCTCACCGCTGTACACACTGCCCGCAGCCTGACCCTCACCATGGTCCAACACTGCCCCCAGCCTGACCCTCATCGCCTTCAAACACCGCCCAGCCTGACCCACAATGCCAACTGCACACCGCCTCCAGCCTGACCCTCACCCCTGTCAACACACCGTCCCAAGCCTGACCCTCACTGCTGCCCCGAGCATGACACTCGTTGCTGTCCAACACCGCCCCCAGCTTGAGGCTCGACGCCATCCACACACCGACCCAAGCCAGACCCTGACCGCCGTCCACAAACCGCCCCAAATCCTGACACTCATTCCCGTCCAACAACGCCGCAAGCCTGACACTCATTGCCAACTACACACCCGTCCCCAGCCTGACCCTTACCGCCGTCTCCATACTGCCCCAAGCTTGACCCTCACTGCTGTCCAACACCAACCCAAGCCTGACACTCATTGACGTCCAGCTCCGCCTCAAGCCTGACCCTCGCCGCCATACACACACCACCCCAAGCCTGACACTCATTGCCGTCTGCACACCGTGCCCAGCCTGACCCTTGCCGACGTCTACACACCGCCCCAGGCCTGACACTCATTGCTGTCTACACACTGCCCCCAGCTTGACCCTCACCGCTCTCCAACACCACCCCCAGACTGACCCTCACCACTGTCAACACACCCCAGGCTGTCCTTCACTTCCGTCAAACACCGCCCCAGCCTGACCCACAATGCCACCCGCACACAACACCCACACCCTGACCCTCTCTGACATCCACACACCACCCCAAACCTGACAATCATTGCCGTCCAACACCGCCCCCAGCTTGAACCTCACTGCCGTCCACAAACCGCACCAAGCCTGACCCTCACTGCTGTCCACACACCGCCCCAAGCCTGACCCCTTCCGCTGTCCACACACTGCCCCCAGCCTGACCCCCTCTGCCATCCACACAACACCCTCATCCTGACCCTCTCTGCCATCCACACACCACCCCAAACCAAACAATCACTGACCCAAAACACCGCCCCCAGCCTGACACTCACCACCGTCCATACTCTACTCCCAGCCTGACCCTCACCAACATCCAACACCGCCCCCTATATGACCCTCATCGACGTCCAACACTGCACCCTGCATGACCCTCATTGATGTCCAACACTGCCCCAGGCAGACCCTCACCACTGTCGACACACCGCCCCCGCCCTCACCATCACTGCTGTGAACACACTGCCCCCAGCATGACCTTCACCGCCGTTCAATATTGCCCCCAGCCTGACCCTCACCATAGTCCGCACACCGCATCCAGCCTGACCCTCACCGCCGACCACACACTGCCCCAAGCCTGACCCCTTTCGCTGTCCTCACACTGCCCCCAGCCTGATCCTCTCTGCCATCCACACACCGCCCCAAACCTGACACTCACTGACCCAAAAAAACGCCCCCAGCCTGACCCTCAATGCCGTCCATTCGCTGCCCCCAACCTGACCCTCACGGCCATCCACACACTGCCCCCAGCCTGACCTTCTCTGCCATTCACACACCGCCCCAAACCTGACACTCACTGACCCAAAACAGCGCACCCACCCTGACCATCACCGCTGTCGACACACTGCCCCCAGCATGAACTTCACGACCGTTCAACATTGCCCCCAGCCTGACCCTCACCACAGTTCACACACCGCACCAAGACTGACCGTCACTGCTGTCCACTCACCGCCCCCAGCCTGACTCTCACTGCCATTCAACGCCACCCCCAGTCTGACCATCATCGCCTCCAGCCTGACCATCACCGCCCCCAGCCTGTCCCCCTCCGCCGTCCACACACTGCCCCCTCCTGACGTCCACTGCCGTCCCCACACCGCCCCCAGCCTGACCCTCACCGCTGTCCAACACCACCCCCAGTCTGACCATCACCGCCCCCAGCCTGACCCCCTCCGCCGTCCACACACTGCCCCCAGCCTAATCCTCCCCGCATTCCAACGCCACCCGCAGTCTGACCATCACCGCCCCCAGCCTGACCCCCTCCGCCCTCCACACACTGCCTCCAGCCTGACCCCCTCTGCCATCCACACAACACCCCCACCTTGAACCTCACTGATGTCCCCACACCGCCCCCAGCCTGACACACACCGCTGTTCAACGCCACCCACAGTCTGACCATCACCGCCCCCAGCCTGACCCTCGCCGCCATACACACACCGCCCCAAGCTTGACCCTCACCACCATCCACACACCGCCCCAAGCCTGACACTCCTTGCTGTCTGCACACTGTCCCCAGCCTGACCCTCACCGCCGTCTACACACCGTCCCAAGCCTGACACTCCTTGCTGTCTGCACACTGTCCCCAGCCTGACCCTCACCGCCGTCTACACACCGTCCCAAGCCTGCCACTCCTTGCTGTCTGCACACTGTCCCCAGCTTGACCCTCACCGCCGTCTACACACCGCCCCATGCCTGACACTCATTGCTGTCTACACACTACCCCCAGCCTGACCCTCACCGACGTCTACACACCGTCCCAAGCCTGACACTCATTGCCATCCGATACCATCCCCAGCTTGACCCTTGCCGCCATCCACACACCACCCCAAACCTGACACTCATCGCCGTCTACTCACTGCCCCTAGCCTTACCCTCACCGCTGTCCAACACCACCCCCAGATTGACCTTCACCTCCGTCCAACACGCCCCCAGGCTGTCCTTCACCTCTGTCAAACACCGACCCAGCCTGACACACAATGCTACCCGTACACCGCCCCCAGCCTGACTCTCACTGCGGTCTACACACCAGCCCAAGCCTGACCCTCACCGCTGTCCAACACTGCCCCAAGCCTGACACTTATTGCCGTCTACATACCGTCCCAGCCTGACCCTCACCACTGTCCAACACCACCCCAAGCCTGACCCTCACCGCCATCTACACACCGCCCCAAGCCTGACCCTCACTGCCGTCCAACACTGCCCCAAGTCTGACATTCATTGCCGTCCAACACTGCCCCCAACCTGACCCTCACCGCCGTCCACACACCGTCCCCAAGCCTGACATTCATTGCCGTCAACACCGTCCCCAGATTGACCCACGCGCCGTACACACACACTGTCCCAAGCCTGACCCTCACCACCATCCACCCACCGCCCCCAGCATAACCCTCGCCACCGTCCACACACCGCTCCCAGCCTGACTATCACCGCCATTAAACGCCACCCCCAGTCTGAACATCATCGGCTCCAGCCTGACCATCACCATCCCCAGCCTGACCCCTCCGCCATCCGCACACTGCCCCAAGCCTGGCACTCATTGCTGTCCGACACCGCCCCCAGCTTGACCCTTGCCGCCGTCCATACACCACCCCAAACCTGACACTCATCGCCATCTACACACTGCCCCTAGCCTGACCCTCACCTCCGTCCAACATCACCCCCAGACTGACCCTCACCTCCGTCCAACACGCGCCAGGCTGTCCTTCACCTCCGGCAAACACCGCCCCAAGCCTGATCCTCACGGCCGTCCACTCACCACCCCCAGCCTGACCCCCACCGCTGTTTAAAATCGCATCCAGCCTGTCCCTCAGCGTCGTCCACACACCGTCCCAATCCTGTCCCCCTTCGCTTTGCACACACTGTCCCCAGCCAGACCCCCTCTTCCATCCACACAACCCTGACCCTCTCTGCCATCCACACACCGCCCCAAACCTGACACTCACTGAGCCAAAACACCGCCCCAAGCCTGACCCTCACTGCCGTCCACTCACCGCCCCCAGCCTGACCCTCACTGCTGTCCACTTAATGCCCCCAGCCTGTCCCTCACTGCCACCTACACACCGCCCCCAGCCTGACCCTCACCGCCATCCACCCACCGCCCCCAGCCTGACCCTCACTGCCGTCCACACACCGACGCCAGCCTGATCTTCACTGCCATCCACACACCGCCCCCAGCCTGACCTTCATTGCCGTCCACTCACTGCCCCCAGCCTGACCCTCACTGCCACCTACACACCGCCTCCAGCCTGACCCTCGCCGCCATCCACCCACCCTCCCAGCCTGACCCTCACCACCGTCCACACACCATTCCCAGCCTGACCCTCACCAACATCCAACACAGCCCCCTATGTGACCCTCATCGACGTCCAACACTGCACCCTGCATGACCCTCATTGATGTCCAACACTGCCCCCAGGCTGACCATCACTGCTGTCGACACACCGCCCCCAGCCTGACCATCACCGCTGTCGACACACCGCCCCCAGCCTGACAATCACCGCTGTCAACACACCACCCCCAGCATGACCTTCACCGCCGTTCAACATTGCCCCCAGCCTGACCCTCACCACAGTTCACACACCGCACCCAGCCTGACCCTCACCACAGTTCACACACCGCCCCAAGCCTGACACTCAACGTTGTTCACACTCCGCACCAAGACTGACCTTCACTGCTGTCCGCACACCGCCTCCAGCCTAACCCTCACCAGCTTCCAACACTGACCCCAGCCTGATCCTCACCGCTGTTCACACAGCGCCCCAAGCCTGACCCTCTTTGCCATCTATGCACTGCCCCAAACCTGACACTCACCTCTGTCCAAGCCCAACCAAGCCTAACCCTCACCACTGCCCACACACTGTCCTCAGCCTGACCCTCACCGCCCTCCACACACCACCCTCAGCCTGACCCTCACCACTGTCCAACACCGTCCCCAGACTGACCCTCACCTCCATCCATCACCACCCCCAGTCTGACCCTCACTGCTGTCCATACATGGCCCCCAGCCTGACCCTTACTCCGTCCAACACCGCACCCAGCTTGAGTCACACTGCCACCAGCACACTGCCCACAGCCTGACCCTCACCGCCATCTATACACCACCGCCAGCCTGACTCGCATCTCAGTCCACACAATGCCCCCAGCCTGACTCTCGCCGCCGTCTACACACCACCCCAAACCAGTCCCTCACCGCTGTCCACACACCATATCCAGCCTGACCATCATCACCGTCCAACACCGCGCGAAGCCTGACACTCATTGCCGTCTACACACTGTCTCTAGCCTGACCCTCACCACCGTCCATGCACCGCCCCCCAGTCTGTCCCTCAGCACTGTCCACACACCGCCCCAAGAATGACCCTCACCGCTGTCCACACAACGCTCCCTGCCTGACCCACACCACTGTCCAGACACCGCCCCCGTCTGACCCATACCAAAATTCAACACTGCACCCAGCCCAACACTCACTGCCGTCCACTCACCGCCCCCACACTGACATCCACCACCTTCCAACACTGCCCCGAGCTTGACCCTCAACGCCCCCAGCCTGACCCTCACCGCCATTCACACCCCATCCCCAGCCAGACTCTCACCTCCATCCACCAACCGTCCCCAGCCTGACCCACACCGACATCCATACACCAATCCCAGCCTGACCACCACCACCGTCCACGAACCACTCCCAGCCTGACCCTCACCGCCGCCCACACCCCACCACCAGCCTGATAATCACCGCCATCCAAACACAGACCCCAGCCAGACCCTCACCTCAGTTTAACCCCGCCCCCAGCCTGATCCTCACTAATGTACACACACATACCGAAGCATGTCCCTCACCGTCGTCCACACACCGCCCCAAACCTGAACTTCACCGCCGTCTGCATACCGCCCCCAGCCTGACCCTCACTAGAGGACTGGAGGGAGGCAAATGTAATTCCTTTCTTCAAGAAAGGAATTAGGGAAATTCCCCGCAATTACAGACCAGTCAGACTTACGTCTGTCATCTGTAAGGAGTTAGAAAGGATTCTGACCATCGGATTTATGACCATCTGGAAGAGCATGGCTTGATTAAAGGCAGTCAGCACGGCTTTGTGAGGGGCAGGTCATGCCTCACAAATCTTATTGAGTTCTTTGAGGATGTTACTAGGCAGGTTGATGAGGGTCGAGCGGTGGATGTTGTGTATCTTGACTTCAGTAAGGCATTTGATAAGGTTCCCCGTGGTAGGCTCGTTCAGAAGGTCAGAAGGAATGGGATAAAGGGGAATTTAGCTGTCTCGATACATAATTGGCTGGTCAACAGAAGACAGCGAGTGTTATTGGAAGGAAAGTATTCTGCCTGGAGGTCAGTGGTGAGTGGTGTTCCACAGGGCTCTGCCCTTGTGCCTCTACTCTTTGTAATTTTTATTAATGACTTGGATGAGGAGATTGAAGGATGGGTGAGCAAGTTTGCAGATGACACAAAGGTTGGAGGTGTCGTTGACAGTATAGAGGGCTGTTGTTGGCTGCAGCGGGATGTTGACAGGATGCAGAGATGGGCTGAGAGGTGGCGGATGGAATTCAACTTGGATAAATGCGAAGTGATGCATTTTGGAAGGCCAAATTTGAAAGCTGAGTACAGGATTAAAGACAGGATTCTTGGCAGTGTGGAGGAACAGAGGGTTCTTGGGGTGCAGGTACATAGATCCCTTAAAATGTCCACCTAAGTGGCAGTATTGTTAAGAAAGCATATGGTGTTTTGGCTTTCATTAACAGGGGGATTTAGTTTAAGAGCCATGAGACCTTGTTGCAGCTCTATAAAACTTTGCTTAGATCGCACTTGGAATACTGTATCCAGTTCAGGTCGCCCTATTATAAGAAAGATGTGGATGCTTTGGAGAGGGTTCAGAGGAGGTTTACCAGGATGCTGCCTGGACTGGAGGGCTAATCTAAGGAAGAGAGGTTGACTGAGCTCGGACTTTGTTCATTGGAAAAAAGAAGGAAGAGAGGGGACCGAATTGAGGTGTACAAGATAATGAGAGGCATAGATAGAGTTGATAGCCATAGACTTTTTCCCAGGGCAGAAATTGTTAACACGAGGGGTCATAGTTTTAAGCTGTTTGAAGGAAAGTATAGAGGGGATGTCAGAGGCGGGTTCCTTACGCAGAGAGTTGTGAAAGCATGGAATGCGTTGCCAGCAGAAGTTGTGGAAGCGAGGTCTTTGGGGATATTTAAGAGACTGCTGGACATGCATATGGTCACAGACATTTGAGGGTTCGTACATTAGGTTTAACTTACATGAGGATCAATGGTCAGCACAACATCGTGGGCTGAAGGGCCTGTTCTGTGCTGTATTGTTCTATGTCCTATGAAGTGTATCTGGACCTTTCGACGATCTGCACCCTGTACTGACAGATAGTGCTCCCTCAATACCTTAGAAACCATCCCCTCAGTACGTTTATCCCCAAAGCACCTCGACAGAACATTCATGCCCTCAACACCTCAGAAAGCAAACCTGTTGCCCCCTTGTCCTGTGTTCATCCCCAAATCTGTTCTCACTGTGATGACACACAGCCACTCCCAAGATTGGAGCCCAGGGCCCAGAACATTATTGAGTCTCTGGATTGATCATAGATTCCCTGAGATGTGGAAGCAGGCCATTCGGCCTATCAGGTTCACACTGACCCTGGGAAGAGCATCCCATTCCCCCTCTCTCCCCGGATCCCTTCATTTCCTCTGGCTAACCCACCTAACCTGCACATCTTTGGACCGTGAGAGGGAACTGGAGCACCCGGAGGCTGACACGGGGAGAATGTGCCAACTCCACACAGACAGTCGCCCGTGGCTGGAATCGAGCCCGGGTGGGGTGAGGCAACACTGAGCCCCCGTGACCATCCCACCATCTCCTCCCCGTTGATGACCGTTTGATGTCTGTACCCGGGGAGTATCGAACTTGTCTAGCGTTTATTTAAGAAAGATTAGGGACAAGGGCAATGCCTCCACAAGCTCAAGATGCTTGGTCGCCCTCGAAAAAATATTTATATCAATATCAAAAAGATACTTTATTCACAAAAAAACTTTACGTACAAACATAGTCACTAAAGTTCGGTTCTGTACAATCTTTACAACAAGTCTTTGCCATGACATATATACTCCCCTTGGCTGATTAACTGAAATGTGAGGTCTGAGCTGTTCCTTCTGAATTAACATCACAAAGTTACATTGAGAAGGATCTTTGTGAAGTGCCTGTGTTCTGTATCTGTTCTCCCATGTACCCCGCCCTCCGAATACAATACCTTACAAAGCCTTAAACCTGTTTGTCAACTTTCAACAGAAGCAGCCTCAGGGCATTGAACACAGACTGAATTACTCAGTGACGCTTGGATCAGGTCAAATTCTCAAGCAAACAGATGGTGGGAAAATCAGCAGAATTCAGCAGGTAGCAACGGTGAAGAGAGAGAGGAACAATTCGCATTTCAAGTGACCCTTCCTCAAAATGGTATGTTCTGAAGGAACTTTCCCGCAGAAATCACTGGATTGAAAGCTGAACTCTCTCTTTGTCTCTTTCTCCCTCCCCCTTCAGAGATGCTACCGGACATGCTTAGCTCCTTCTGCAATCTCTGTATTGATGTTTCAGGTCTCAAGCTTGCTCTGTGGAAGGGATTGAATCCCTCTGCTACAAAGGGGGGTCAGTTACCACAGCTAACAGGTTCGTGATGCCAACATTGTTGGCTCAATCTCTATCATGTCTGAAATTACCATGAAGGCCCCAGCTTCTCAACCTCGCACCTCACCTGAGGTGTGTGACCCACCAGGCCTCTCTCTCTGACAGGACAGCAGCTCTCGGGTCCTCCTGGTCTATACTAACTTCCCAACTTTAAAAGGGCACTCCAGTAAGAGAGCTCTTTACATGGTTCAGGTCAATATCCTGGAGCTCCCTCCCTAACATCACTGTGGGACACCCAAGGACTGCAGCAGGAGAGTACAGCTCACCCCCACCTTCCAGGCAACTATTAGAGGGTGTGGGAATCACATACAAGCCACATGTGAAAATAAGTTTTATAACAGGGTCACGGTGGATGGTCACTAACTCTGTTTCTTTACCTCTGTTCAAATCAGCGTAATGAAGAAGCTAAGGGTGAGTTGAAAATGACAATGATAGCATTTCGCAGGTTAGTGTTTATTCGAGTTTGTATCGACAGTGTGAATGTTTGAGCACTTATTCAAGGGCATACAGGTAGCTGCCAGAGGAAGTGATGGGGACGGGTGCAATTGTGACTTTTGAAAGGCATCAGGATGAGTATGTGAATAGGAAGGGTTTAGAGAGATATCAGCCAAGTGCTAGCTAATGGAATGAAATGAGATGATAATATCTGGTTGGTATGGACGAGTTGGACAGGAGGGTCCATTTCCAAGCTGTGCACCTCTGTGACTCTGTGCCTCTGAATAGTCTATTGCAGAGACTTTCAGACAGGGTTTGGTTTGTGTGTCTCTCTCATGCTTCCTCAGAATCTGCAAACCCTATGTCTCCAAATTTCCACAAGACTCTACGAAATCGAAAAAGAGAGGGTCAGTACTGAAGGAGTGCTGCACTGTCAGAGGGTCAGGACTGAGGGAGTGCAGCACTGTCAAGGGTCAGGACTGAGGTAGTGGTGCACTGTCAGAGGGTCATTACTGAGGGAGTGCTGCACTGTCGGAGGGTCAACACTGAGGGAGTGCTGCACTGTCAGAGGGTCAGTAATGAGGGAGTGCGGCACTGTCAGAGGGTCAGTAGTGAGAAAGTGCTGCACTGTGAGAGGGTCAGTACTGAGGGAGCGCTGCACTGTCAGAGGGTCAGTACTGAGGGAGTGTCACACTGTCAGAGAGTCAGTACTGAGGAAGTGCTGCACTGTCAGATGGTCAGTGCTGAGGGAGTGCTGCACTGTCGGAGGATCAGTACTGAGGGAGTGCTGCACTGTCAAAGAGTCACAACTGAGGGAGCGGTGCATTCTCAGAGAGTTAGTACTGAGGGAGCGCTACACTGTAAGACTGTCAGAACTAAAGGAACGCTGCACTGTCAAAGAGCTGCACTGTCAGTGGGTCAGTACTGAGGGAGTGCTGCACGGTCAGAGGGTCGGTACTGAGGGAGTGCCGCACTGTCAGAGGGTCACTACTGAGGGAGTGCTGCACGGTCAGAGGGTCAGTACTGAGGATGTCCCGCACTGTCACACTTTCGGTATGGGGGCAGTGCCACACTGTCAGATAGTCAGTACTGAGGAGGTTCTGCACTGTGTGAGCGTCAGTACTGAGGGAGTGCTGCACTGTCAGAGGGTCAGTACTGCGGGAGTGCTGCACTGTCAGAGGGTCAGTACTGAGGTAGTGCTGCACTGTCAGAGGGTCATTACTGAGGGTGTACTGCACTGTCACACGGTCGGTATGGGGGCAGTGCCGCACTGTCAGATGGTCAGTACTGAGGAGGTTCTGCACTGTGTGAGCGTCAGTACTGAGGGAGTGCCGTAGTGTCAGAGGGTCAGTACTGAGGGATCACTGCGCTGTCGGACAGTCCGTAGTGAGGAAATACTGTATTACCAGACAGCCATTTCTGAGGAGTACTGCACTGTCAAAGGGTCAGTACTGAGGGAGCACCACGTTGTCAGACGTTCAGTCCAGAGGGAATGCCGCACTGTCTGAGGCTCTGTACTCTGAGAGCACTGCACCATCAGAGGCTCAGTACTGAGAGAGCACGACACTGTCAGAGGGACAGAACTGAGGGAGCATGCACTATCTGAGGGAGTGCCGCACTGTCAGAGGGTCAGTACTGAGGCAGTGCTGCTCTGTCACAGGGTCAGTTCTGAGGGAGTGCTGCACTGTCAGAGAGTCAGTACTGAATGAGCACCACACTGTCAGAGTTTCAGTCCAGACGGCAAGCCTCACTATCAGTGTTCTGAACTGAGAGAGCACTGCAACATCAGAGGGTCAGTACTGAGGGAGTGCCTCATTGCCAGAGGTTCAGTACTGAGGGAGTGCTGCACTGTCAGAGGGTCAATACTGAGGGACTGCTGCACGCTCAGAGTGTTCATACAGAGAGAGTGCTACACTGTCAGATAGACAGTACGGAGACACTGCAGGACTGTCAGAGGTGCAGGACCGAGGCAGAGGGTCAGTACTGAGGGAGTGCTACACTGTCAATGAGTCAGTACTGAGGCAATGCTGTACTTTCAGAGTGTCAGTTATGATGGAGTGCTGTACAGTCAGAGGTTTTGAGCTGAGGTTGGGCCACACTGTCAGAGGGCCAATGTAGGGCCACTTCCACACTGTCAGAGAGTCAGTCCTGAGGGAGTGCATCACTATCAGAGAATCAGTATGGAAGGAGTGCAGCATTGTCAGAGGATCAGAATGGAGGGAGTGCAGGATTGTCAGAGGATCAGAATGGAGGGAGAGCAGCATTGGCAGAGGATCAGAATGGAGGGAGTGCAGCATATCAGAGAGTCAGTACGGAGGGAGTGCAGCATTGTCAGAGGGTCAGGACGGAGGGAGTGCAGCATTATCAGATGATCAGTGTGGAGGGAGTGCAGCATTGTCAGAGGATCAGTATGGAGGGAGTGCAGCATTGTCAGAGGATCAGTGTGGAGGGAGTGCATCATTGTCAGAGGATCAGAATGGAGGGAGTGCAGCATTGTCAGAGGATCAGAATGGAGGGAGTGCAGCATTGTCAGAGGATCAGTGTGGAAGGAGTGCAGCATTGTCGGGGGACAGTGTGGAGGGAGTGCAGCATTGTCAGAGGATCAGTGTGGAGGGAGTGCAGCATTGTCAGAGTGTCAGTGTGGAGGGAGTGCAGCATTGTCAGACGATCAGTATGGAGGGAGTGCAGCATTGTCAGAGGGTCAGTATCAAGGGAGTGCAGCATTGTCAGAGGATCAGGATGGAGGGAGTGCAGAATTGTCAGAGGGTCAGTATGGAGGGAGTGCAGCGTTGTCAGAGGGTCAGTATGGAGGGAGTGGAGCATTGTCAGAGCGTCAGGGTGGAGGCAGTGCAGCATTGTCAGAGGGTCAGTGTGGACGGAGTGCAGCATTGTCAGAGGGTCAGTGTAGAGGGAGTGCACCATTATCAGAGGGTAAGGATGGAGGGAGTGTAGCATTGTCAGGGGGTCAGTATGGAGGGAGTGCAGCATTGTCAGAGGGACAGTGTGGAGGGAGTGCAGCATTGTCAGAGGATCAGTGTGGAGTGAGTGCAGCATTGTCAGAGGATCAGTGCAGAGGGAGTGCAGCATTGTCAGAGAGTCAGTGTGGAGGGAGTGCAGCATTGTCAGAGAGTCAGTACGGAGGGAGTGCAGCATTGTCAGAGGGTCAGGACGGAGGGAGTACAGCATTATCAGATGATCAGTGTGGAGGGAGTGCAGCATTGTCAGAGAGTCAGTGTGGAGGGAGTGCAGCATTGTCAGGGGGTCAGTATGGAGGGAGTGCAGCATTGTCGGAGGGTCAGTGTGGAGGGAGTGCAGCATTGTCAGAGGATCAGTGTGGAGGGAGTGCAGCATTGTCAGAGGATCAATGCAGAGGGAGTGCAGCATTGTCAGAGAGTCAGTGTGGAGGGAGTGCAGCATTGTCAGAGGATCAGTGTGGAGGGAGTGCAGCATTGTCAGAGGATCAGTGTGGAGGGAGTGCAGCATTGTCAGAGGATCAGTGTGGAGGGAGTGCAGTATTGTCAGAAGATCAGTGCGGAGGGAGTGCAGCACTGTCAGGGGGTCAGTATGGAGGGAGGGCAGCATTGTCAGAGGATCAGTTTGGAGGGAGTGCAGCATTGTCAGAGGATCAGTGTGGAGGGAGTGCAGCATTTTCAGAGGATCAGTGCGGAGGGAGTGCAGCATTGTCAGAGGATCAGTTTGGAGGGAGTGCAGCATTGTCAGAGGATCAGTTTGGAGGGAGTGCAGCATTGTCAGAGGATCAGTGTAGAGGGAGTGCAGCATTATCAGCGGGTCAGGATGGAGGGAGTGCAGCATTGTCAAAGGGGTCAGTGTGGAGGGAGTGCAGCATTGTCAGAGGATCAGTGTGGAGGGAGTGCCGAATTGTCAGAGGATCAGTGCAGAGGGAGTGCAGGACTGTCAGAGTGTCAGTGTGGATTGAGTGCAGCATTGTTAGAGGGTCAGTTTGGAGGGAGTGCAGCATTGTCAGAGGATCACTGTGGAGGGAGTGCAGAATTGTCAGATGATCAGTGTGGATGGAGTGCAGCATTTTCAGAGGTTCAGGATGGAGGGAGTGCAGCATTGTCAGGGGGTCAGGATGGAGGGAGTGCAGCATTGTCAGAGGATCAGTGTGGAGTGAGTGCAGCATTGTCAGAGGATCAGTGCAGAGGGAGTGCAGCATTGTCAGAGAGTCAGTGTGGAGGGAGTGCAGCATTATCAGAGTGTCAGGATGAAGGGAGTGCAGCATTGTCAGGGGGTCAGTATGGTGGGAGTGCAGCATTGTCAGAGGGTCAGTGTGGAGGGAGTGCAGCATTGTCAGAGGATCAGTGTGGAGGGAGGGCAGCATTGTCAGAGGATCAGTGCAGAGGGAGTGCAGCATTGTCAGAGAGTCAGTGTGGAGGGAGTGCAGCATTGTCAGAGGATCACTGTGGAGGGAGTGCAGCATTGTCAGAGGATCACTGTGGAGGGAGTGCAGAATTGTCAGATGATCAGTGTGGAGGGAGTGCAGTATTGTCAGAAGATCAGTGCGGAGGGAGTGCAGCATTGTCAGGGGGTCAGTATGGAGGGAGTGCAGCATTGTCAGAGGATCAGTTTGGAGGGAGTGCAGCATTGTCAGAGGATCAGTGTGGAGGGAGTGCAGCATTGTCAGAGGATCAGTGTAGAGGGAGTGCAGCATTATCAGCGGGTCAGGATGGAGGGAGTGCAGCATTGTCAGGGGGTCAGTATGGAGGGTGTGCAGCATTGTCAGAGGGTCAGTGTGGAGGGAGTGCAGCATTGTCAGAGCGTCAGGGTGGAGGCAGTGCAGCATTGTCAGAGGATCAGTGCGGAGGGAGTGCAGGACTGTCAGAGAGTCAGTGTGGAGTGAGTGCAGCATTGTTAGAGGGTCAGTTTGGAGGGTGGGCAGCATTGTCATTGGGTCAGTATGGAGGCAGTGCAGCATTGTCAGAGGATCAGTGTGGAGGGTGTGCAGCATTGTCAGAGCGTCAGGGTGGAGGCAGTGCAGCATTGTCAGAGGATCAGTGCGGAGGGAGTGCAGCATTGTCAGAGGATCAGTTTGGAGGGAGTGCAGCATTGTCAGATGATCAGTGTGGATGGAGTGCAGCATTGTCAGAGGTTCAGTGTAGAGGGAGTGCAGCATTATCAGAGGGTCAGGATGGAGGGAGTGCAGCATTGTCAGGGGGTCAGATTGGAGGGAGTGCAGCATTGTCAGAGGGTCAGTGTGGAGGGAGTGCAGCATTGTCAGAGGATTAGTGCGGAGGGAGAACAGCATTGTCAGAGGTTCAGTGTGGAGGGAGTGCAGCATTGTCAGAGGGTCAGTTTGGAGGGTGGGCAGCATTGTCATTGGGTCAGTATGGAGGCAGTGCAGCATTGTCAGAGGGTCAGTATGGAGGGAGTGCAGCATTGTCAGAGGGTCAGTGTGGAGAGAGTGCAGCTTTGTCAGAGGGTCAGTGTGGAGGGAGTGCAGCATTTTCAGAGGGTCAGTGTGGAGGGAGTGCAGTATTGTCAGAGGATCAGTATGGAGGGATTGCAGCATTGTCAGAGGGCCTGTGTGGCGGGTTTGCAGCATTGTCAGCGGGACAGTATGGAGGGAGTGCAGCATTGTCAGAGGGTCAGTATGGAAGGAGTGCAGCATTGTCAGGGGGTCAGTATGGAGGGAGTGCAGCATTGTCAGAGAATCAGTGTGGAGGGAGTGCAGAATTGTCAGAGGGTCAGTGTGGTGGGAGTGCAGCATCGCCAGAGGGTCAGTCCGGAGGGAGTGCAGCATTGCCAGAGAATCAGTGTGGAGGGCGTGCAGAATTGTCAGAGGGTCAGTATGGAGGGAGTGCAGCGTTGTCAGAGGGTCAGTATGGACGGAGTGCAGCATTGTCAGAGCGTCAGTGTGGAGGCAGTGCAGCATTGTCAGAGGGTCAGTGTGGACGGAGTGCAGCATTGTCAGAGGGTCAGTGTAGAGGGAGTGCAGCATTATCAGAGGATCAGGATGGAGGGAGTGCAGCATTGTCAGGGGGTCAGTATGGAAGGAGTGCAGCATTGTCAGAGGGACAGTGTGGAGGGAGTGCAGCACTGTCAGAGGATCAGTGTGGAGGGAGTGCAGCATTGTCAGAGGATCAGTGCAGAGGGAGTGCAGCATTGTCAGAGAGTCAGTGTGGAGGGAGTGCAGCATTGTCAGAGGGTCAGGTCGGAGGGAGTACAGCATTATCAGATGATCAGTGTGGAGGGAGTGCAGCATTGTCAGAGAGTCAGTGTGGAGTGTGTGCAGCATTTTCAGGGGGGCAGTATGGAGGGAGTGCAGCTTTGTCAGACTGTCAGTATCAAGGGAGTGCAGCATTGTCAGAGGATCAGGATGGAGGGAGAGCAGAATTGTCAGAGGGTCAATATGGAGGGAGTGCAAAATTGTCAGAGCGTCAGGGTGGAGGCAGTGCAGCATTGTCAGAGGGTCATTGTGGAGGGAGTGCAGCATTGTCAGAGGGTCAGGATGGTGGGAGTGCAGCATTGTCAGAGGGTCAGTGTGGAGGGAGTGCAGCATTGTCAGAGGGTCAGGATGGTGGGAGTGCAGCATTGTCAGAGGGTCAGGGTGGAGGGAGGGCACCATTGTCAGATGATCAGTGTGCAGGGAGTGCAGCATTGTCAGAGGTTCAGTGTAGAGGGAGTGCAGCATTATCAGAGGGTCAGGATGGAGGGAGTGCAGGATTGTCAGGGGGTCAGTATGGAGGAAGTGCAGCATTGTCAGAGGGTCAGTGTGGAGGGAGTGCAGCATTGTCAGAGGATCAGTGTGGAGGGAGTGCAGCATTGTCAGAGGATCAGTGCAGAGGGAGTGCAGCATTGTCAGAGAGTCAGTGTGGAGGGAGTGCAGCATTGTCAGAGGATCAGTGTGGAGGGAGTGCAGCATTGTCAGAGGATCAGTGTGGAGGGAGTGCAGTATTGTCAGAAGATCAGTGCGGAGGGAGTGCAGCATTGTCAGGGGGTCAGTATGGAGGGAGTGCAGCATTGTCAGAGGATCAGTTTGGAGGGAGTGCAGCATTGTCAGAGAATCAGTGTGGAGGGAGTGCAGCATTGTCATAGGATCAGTGCGGAGGGAGTGCAGCATTGTCAGAGGATCAGTTTGGAGGGATTGCAGCATTGTCAGAGGATCAGTGTGGAGGGAGTGCAGCATTGTCAGATGATCAGTGTGGATGGAGTGCAGCATTGTCAGAGGTTCAGTGAAGAGGGAGTGCAGCATTATCAGAGGGTCAGGATGGAGGGAGTGCAGCATTGTCAGGGGGTCAGTATGGAGGGAGTGCAGCATTGTCAGAGGGTCAGGATGGAGGGAGTGCAGCATTATCAGAGGGTCAGGGTGGAGGGGGTGCAGCATTGTCAGATGATCAGTGTGGAGGGAGTGCAGCATTGTCAGAGGTTCAGTGTAGAGGGAGTGCAGCATTATCAGAGGGTCAGGATGGAGGGAGTGCAGCATTGTCAGAGGGTCAGTATGGAGGGAGTGCAGCATTGTCAGAGGGTCAGTGTGGAGGGAGTACAGCATTGTCAGAGGGTCAGTGTGGAGGGAGTGCAGCATTGTCAGAGGATCAGTGCAGAGGGAGTGCAGCATTGTCAAAGAGTCAGTGTGGAGTGAGTGCAGCATTGTCAGAGGATCAGTGCGGAGGGAGTGCAGCATTGTCAGAGGATCAGTGTGGAGGGAGTGCAATATAGTCAGAAGATCAGTGCGGAGGGAGTGCAGCATTGTCAGGGGGTCAGTATGGAGGGAGTGCAGCATTGTCAGTGGATCAGTTTGGAGGGAGTTCAGCATTGTCAGAGGATCAGTGTGGAGGGAGTGCAGCATTGTCAGAGGATCAGTGCGGAGGGAGTGCAGCATTGTCAGAGGATCAGTTTGGAGGGAGTGCAGCATTGTCAGAGGATCAGTTTGGAGGGAGTGCAGCATTATCAGCGGGTCAGGATGGAGGGAGTGCAGCATTGTGAGGGGGTCAGTATGGAGGGAGTGCAGCATTGTCAGAAGGTCAGTGTGGAGGGAGTGCAGCATTGTCAGAAGATCAGTGTGGAGGGAGTGCCGAATTGTCAGAGGATAAGTGTAGAGGGAGTGCAGCATTGTCAGATGATCAGTGTGGATGGAGTGCAGCATTGTCAGAGGTTCAGTGCAGAGGGAGTGAAGCATTATGAGAGGGTCAGGATGGAGGGAGTGCAGAATTGTCAGGGGGTCAGTATGGAGGGAGTGCAGCATTGTCAGAGGGTCAGTGTGGAGGGAGTGCAGCATTGTCAGAGGATTAGTGCGGAGGGAGAACAGCATTGTCAGAGGATCAGTGTGGAGGGAGTGCAGCATTGTCAGAGGGTCAGTTTGGAGGGTGTGCAGCATTGTCATTGGGTCAGTGTGGAGGCAGTGCAGAATTGTCAGAGGGTCAGTATGGAGGGAGTGCAGCATTGTCAGAGGGTCAGTGTGGAGAGAGTGCAGCGTTGTCAGAGGGTCAGTGTGGAGGGAGTGCAGCATTTTCAGAGGGTCAGTGTGGAGGGAGTGCAGCAATGTCAGAGGATCAGTATGGAGGGAGTGCAGCATTGTCAGAGGGTCTGTGTGGCGGGTTTACAGCATTGTCAGAGGGACAGTATGGAGGGAGTGCAGCAATGTCAGAGGGTCAGTATGGAAGGAGTGCAGCATTGTCAGGGGGTCAGTATGGAGGGAGTGCAGCATTGTCAGAGGTTCAGGGTGGAGGGAGTGCAGCATTGTCAGAGAATCTGTGTGGAGGGAGTGCAGAATTGTCAGAGGGTCAGTGTGGTGGGAGTGCAGCAATGTCAGAGGGTCAGTACGGAGGGAGTGCAGCATTGCCAGAGGATCAGTGTGGAGGGCGTGCAGAATTGTCAGAGGGTCAGTATGGAGGGAGTGCAGCGTTGTCAGAGGGTCAGTATGGACGGAGTGCAGCATTGTCAGAGCGTCAGTGTGGAGGCAGTGCAGCATTGTCAGAGGGTCAGTGTGGACGGAGTGCAGCATTGTCAGAGGGTCAGTGTCGAGGGAGTGCAGCATTATCAGAGGATCAGGATGGAGGGAGTGCAGCATTGTCAGGGGGTCAGAATGGAGGGAGTGCAGCATTGTCAGAGGGACAGTGTGGAGGGAGTGCAGCATTGTCAGCGGATCAATGTGGAGGGAGTGCAGCATTGTCAGAGGATCAGTGCAGAGGGAGTGCAGCATTGTCAGAGAGTCAGTGTGGAGGGAGTGCAGCATTGTCAGAGAGTCAGTACGGAGGGAGTGCAGCATTGTCAGAGGGTCAGGACGGAGGGAGTACAGCATTATCAGATGATCAGTGTGGAGGGAAGGCAGCATTGTCAGAGGATCAGTGTGGAGGGAGTGCAGCATTGTCAGGGGGTCAGTATGGAGGGAGTGCAGCTTTGTCAGAGGGTCTGTATCAAGGGAGTGCAGCATTGTCAGAGGATCAGGATGGAGGGAGAGCAGAATTGTCAGAGGGTCAGTATGGAGGGAGTCCAGCATTGTCAGAGCGTCAGGGTGGAGGGAGTGCTGCATTGTCAGGGGGTCAGTATGGAGGGAGTGCAGCATTATCAGAGGTTCAGTGTAGAGGGAGTGCAGCATTATCAGAGGGTCAGGATGGAGGGAGTGCAGCATTGTCAGGGGGTCAGTATGGAGGGAGTGCAGCATTATCAGTGGGTCAGGGTGGAGGGAGGGCAGCATTGTCAGATGATCAGTGTGGAGGGAGTGCAGCATTATCAGAGGTTCAGTGTAGAGGGAGTGCAGCATTATCAGAGGGTCAGGATGGAGGGAGTGCAGCATTGTCAGGGGGTCAGTATGGAGGGAGTGCAGCATTGTCAGAGGGTCCGTGTGGAGGGAGTGCAGCATTGTCAGAGGATCAGTGTGGAGGGAGTGCAGCATTGTCAGAGGATCAGTGCAGAGGGAGTGCAGCATTGTCAGAGAGTCAGTGTGGAGAGAGTGCAGCATTGTCAGAGGATCAGTGTGGAGGGAGTGCAGCATTGTCAGAGGATCAGTGTGGAGGGAGTGCAGTATTGTCAGAAGATCAGTGCGGAGGGAGTGCAGCATTGTCAGGGGGTCAGTATGGAGGGAGTGCAGCATTGTCAGAGGATCAGTTTGGAGGAAGTGCAGCATTGTCAGAGAATCAGTGCGGAGGGAGTGCAGCATTGTCAGAGGATCAGTTTGGAGGGAGTGCAGCATTGTCAGAGGGTCAGGATGGAGGGAGTGCAGCATTGTCAGTGGGTCAGTGTGGAGGGAGTGCAGCATTATCAGAGGGTCAGTATCGAGGGAGTGCAGCATTGTCAGAGGGTCAATGTGGAGGGAGTGCAGCATTGTCAGAGGATCAGTTTGGAGGGAGTGCAGCATTGTCAGAGGTTCAGTGTGGAGGGAGTGCAGCATTATCAGAGGGTCAGGATGGAGGGAGTGCAGCATTGTCAGGGGGTCAGTGTGGAGGGAGTGCAGCATTATCAGAGGGTCAGTATGGAGGGAGTGCAGCATTATCAGAGGGTCAGTATGGAGGGAGTGCAGCATTGTCAGAGGGTCAGTGTGGAGGGAGTGCAGCATTGTCAGAGCGTCAGGGTGGAGGCAGTGCAGCATTGTCAGAGGATCAGTGCGGAGGGAGTGCAGCATTGTCAGAGGATCAGTGTGGAGGGAGTGCAGCATTGTCAGATGATCAGTTTGGATGGAGTGCAGAATTGTCAGAGGATCAGTGCAGAGGGAGTGCAGCACTGTCAGAGTGTCAGTGTGGAGGGAGTGCAGCACTGTCAGAGGGTCAGGATGGAGGTAGTGCAGCATTGTCAGAGGATCAGTGTGGGGGGAGTGCAGCATTGTCAGAGCGTCAGGGTGGAGGCAGTGCAGCATTGTCAGAGGATCAGTGCGGAGGGAGTGCAGCATTGTCAGAGGATCAGTGTGGAGGGAGTGCAGCATTGTCAGATGATCAGTGTGGATGGAGTGCAGCATTGTCTGAGGTTCATTGTAGAGGGAGTGCAGCATTATCAGAGGGTCAGGAGGGAGGGAGTGCAGCATTGTCAGGGGGTCAGTATGGAGGGAGTTCAGCATTGTCAGAGGGTCAGTGTGGACGGAGTGCAGCATTGTCAGAGGATTAGTGCGGAGGGAGTACAGCATTGTCAGTGGGTCAGTATGCAGGCAGTGCAGCATTGTCAGAGGGTCAGCATGGAGGGAGTGCAGCATTGTCAGAGGGTCAGTGTGGAGAGAGTGCAGCGTTGTCAGAGGGTCAGTGTGGAGGGAGTGCAGCATTGTCAGAGGGTCAGTGTGGAGGGATTGCAGCTTTGTTAGACGATCAGTATGGAGGGAGTGCAGCATTGTCAGAGGGTCTGTGTGGCTGGTACAGCATTGTCAGAGGGACAGTATGGAGGGAGTGCAGCATTGTCAGAGGGTCAGTATGGAAGGAGTGCAGCATTGTCAGGGGGTCAGTATGGAGGGAGTGCAGCATTGTCAGAGGATCAGTGCGGAGGGAGTGCAGCATTGTCAGAGGATCAGTGTGGAGGGAGTGCAGTATAGTCAGAAGATCAGTGCGGAGGGAGTGCAGCATTGTCAGGGGGTCAGTATGGAGGGAGTGCAGCATTGTCAGTGGATCAGTTTGGAGGGAGTGCAGCATTGTCAGAGGATCAGTGTGGAGGGAGTGCAGCATTGTCAGAGGATCAGTTTGGAGGGAGTGCAGCATTGTCAGAGGATCAGTTTGGAGGGAGTGCAGCATTGTCAGAGGATCAGTGTGGAGGGAGTGCAGCATTGTCAGAGGATCAGTGCGGAGAGAGTGCAGCATTGTCAGAGGATCAGTTTGGAGGGAATGCAGCATTGTCAGAGGATCAGTTTGGAGGGAGTGCAGCATTATCAGCGGGTCAGGATGGACGGAGTGCAGCATTGTGAGGGGGTCAGTATGGAGGGAGTGCAGCATTGTCAGAAGGTCAGTGTGGAGGGAGTGCAGCATTGTCAGAAGATCAGTGTGGAGGGAGTGCCGAATTGTCAGAGGGTCAGTGTGGCGGGAGTACAGCATTGTCAGAGGGTCAGTGTAGAGGGAGTGCAGCATTATCAGAGGGTCAGGATGGAGTAGTGTAGCATTGTCAGGGGGTCAGTATGGTGGGAGTGCAGCATTGTCAGAGGGTCAGTGCGGAGGGAGTGCAGCATTGTCAGAGGATCAGTGTGGAGGGAGTGCAGCATTGTCAGAGGATCAGTGCACAGGGAGTGCAGCATTGTCAGAGAGTCAGTTTGGAGGGAGTGCAGCATTGTCAGAGGATCAGTGCGGAGGGAGTGCAGTATTGTCAGAGGATCAGTGCGGAGGGAGTGCAGCATTGTCAGGGGGTCAGGATGGAGGCAGTGCAGCATTGTCAGAGGATCAGTTTGGAGGGAGTGCAGCATTGTCAGAGGGTCAGGGTGGAGGGAGTGCTGCATTGTCAGAGGATCAGTGTGGAGGGAGTGCAGCATTGTCAGAGGATCAGTGCGGAGGGAGTGCAGCATTGTCAGAGGTTCAGTGTAGAGGGGGTGCGGCATTATTAGAGGGTCAGGATGGAGGGAGTGCAGCATTGTCATGGGGTCAGTATGGAGGGAGTGCAGCATTGTCAGAGTGTCAGTGTGGCCGGAGTGCAGCATTGTCAGAGGATCAGTGTGGAGCAAGTGCAGCATTGTCAGAGGATCAGTGTGGAGGTAGTGCAGCATTGTCAGAGGATCAGTGTGGAGGTAGTGCAGCATTGTCAGAGGATCAGTGTGGAGGTAGTGCAGCATTGTCAGAGGATCAGTGCGGAGGGAGTGCAGCATTGTCAGAGGATCAGTGTGGAGGGAGTGCAGCATTGTCAGAGGATCAGTGTGGAGCAAGTGCAGCATTGTCAGAGGATCAGTGCGGAGGGAGTGCAGCATTGTCAGAGGATCAGTGTGGAGGGAGTGCAGCATTGTCAGAGGGTCACTTTGTAGCGGGTGCAGCATTGTCAGAGGATCAGTGTGGAGGGAGTGCAGCATTGTCAGACGGTTAGTGTGTAGGGAGTGCAGCATTGTCAGAGGGTCAGTTTTGTGCGGGTGCAGCATTGTCAGAGGGTCAGTACGGAGGGAGTCCAGCATTGTCAGAGCATCAGTGTGGAGGGAGTGCTGCATTGTCAGGGGGTCAGTATGGAGGGAGTGCAGCATTGTCAGAGGGTCAGGGTGGAGGGAGTGCAGCATTGTCAGAGGATCAGTGTGGAGGGAGTCCAGAATTGTCAGAGGGTCAATGTGGTGGGAGTGCTGCATTGTCAGGGGGTCAGTATGGAGGGAGTGCAGCATTGTCAGAGGGTCAGGGTGGAGGGAGTGCAGCATTGTCAGAGGATCAGTGTGGAGGGAGTCCAGAATTGTCAGAGGGTCAGTGTGGTGGGAGTGCAGAATTGTCAGAGTGTCAGTATGGAGGGAGTGCAGCGTTGTCAGTGGGTCAGTATGGACGGAGTGCAGCATTGTCAGAGCGTCAAGGTGGAGGCAGTGCAGCATAGTCAGAGCGTCAGTGTAGAGGGAGTGCAGCATTATCAGAGGGTCAGGATGGAGGGAGTGCAGCATTGTCAGGGGGTCAGTATGGAGGGAGTGCAGCATTATCAGAGGGTCAGGATGGAGGGAGTGCAGCATTGTCAGGGGGTCAGTATGGAGGGAGTGAAGCATTGTCAGAGGGACAGTGTGGAGGGAGTGCAGCATTGTCAGAGGGACAGTGTGGAGGGAGTGCAGCATTGTCAGAGGATCAGTGTGGAGGGAGTGCAGCATTGTCAGAGGATCAGTGCAGAGTGAGTGCAGCATTGTCAGAGAGTCAGTGTGGAGGGAGTGCAGCATTGTCAGAGAGTCAGTACGGAGGGAGTGCAGCATTGTCAGAGGGTCAGCACGGAGGGAGTGCAGCTTTGTCAGAGGGTCAGTATCAAGGGAGTGCAGCATTGTCAGAGGATCAGGATGGAGTGAGAGCAGAATTGTCAGAGGGTCAGTATGGAGGGAGTGCAGCACTGTCAGAGGGTCAGTATGGAGGGAGTGCAGTATTGTCAGAGCGTCAGTGTGGAGGGAGTGCAGCATTGTCAGAGGGTCAGTTTTGTGCAGGTGCAGCATTGTCAGAGGGTCAGTACGGAGGGAGTGCAGCATTGTCAGAGGGTCAGTACGGAGGGAGTGCAGCATTGTCAGAGCATCAGTGTGGAGGGAGTGCTGCATTGTCAGGGGGTCAGTGTGGAGTGAGTGCAGCATTGTCAGAGGGTCAGTGCGGAGGGAGTTCAGCATTGTCAGAGGGTCAGTGTGGAGTGAGTGCAGCATTATCAGAGGGTCAGTATGGAGGGAGTGCAGCATTGTCAGAGGGTCAGTGTGGAGGGAGTGCAGCATTGTCAGAGCGTCAGGGTGGAGGCAGTGCAGCATTGTCAGAGGATCAGTGCGGAGGGAGTGCAGCATTGTCAGAGGATCAGTGTGGAGGGAGTGCAGCATTGTCAGATGATCAGTTTGGATGGAGTGCAGAATTGTCAGAGGATCAGTGCAGAGGGAGTGCAGCACTGTCAGAGTGTCAGTGTGGAGGGAGTGCAGCACTGTCAGAGGGTCAGGATGGAGGTAGTGCAGCATTGTCAGAGGATCAGTGTGGGGGGAGTGCAGCATTGTCAGAGCGTCAGGGTGGAGGCAGTGCAGCATTGTCAGAGGATCAGTGCGGAGGGAGTGCAGCATTGTCAGAGGATCAGTGTGGAGGGAGTGCAGCATTGTCAGATGATCAGTGTGGATGGAGTGCAGCATTGTCTGAGGTTCATTGTAGAGGGAGTGCAGCATTATCAGAGGGTCAGGAGGGAGGGAGTGCAGCATTGTCAGGGGGTCAGTATGGAGGGAGTTCAGCATTGTCAGAGGGTCAGTGTGGACGGAGTGCAGCATTGTCAGAGGATTAGTGCGGAGGGAGTACAGCATTGTCAGTGGGTCAGTATGCAGGCAGTGCAGCATTGTCAGAGGGTCAGCATGGAGGGAGTGCAGCATTGTCAGAGGGTCAGTGTGGAGAGAGTGCAGCGTTGTCAGAGGGTCAGTGTGGAGGGAGTGCAGCATTGTCAGAGGGTCAGTGTGGAGGGATTGCAGCTTTGTTAGACGATCAGTATGGAGGGAGTGCAGCATTGTCAGAGGGTCTGTGTGGCTGGTACAGCATTGTCAGAGGGACAGTATGGAGGGAGTGCAGCATTGTCAGAGGGTCAGTATGGAAGGAGTGCAGCATTGTCAGGGGGTCAGTATGGAGGGAGTGCAGCATTGTCAGAGGATCAGTGCGGAGGGAGTGCAGCATTGTCAGAGGATCAGTGTGGAGGGAGTGCAGTATAGTCAGAAGATCAGTGCGGAGGGAGTGCAGCATTGTCAGGGGGTCAGTATGGAGGGAGTGCAGCATTGTCAGTGGATCAGTTAGGAGGGAGTGCAGCATTGTCAGAGGATCAGTGTGGAGGGAGTGCAGCATTGTCAGAGGATCAGTTTGGAGGGAGTGCAGCATTGTCAGAGGATCAGTTTGGAGGGAGTGCAGCATTGTCAGAGGATCAGTGTGGAGGGAGTGCAGCATTGTCAGAGGATCAGTGCGGAGAGAGTGCAGCATTGTCAGAGGATCAGTTTGGAGGGAATGCAGCATTGTCAGAGGATCAGTTTGGAGGGAGTGCAGCATTATCAGCGGGTCAGGATGGACGGAGTGCAGCATTGTGAGGGGGTCAGTATGGAGGGAGTGCAGCATTGTCAGAAGGTCAGTGTGGAGGGAGTGCAGCATTGTCAGAAGATCAGTGTGGAGGGAGTGCCGAATTGTCAGAGGGTCAGTGTGGCGGGAGTACAGCATTGTCAGAGGGTCAGTGTAGAGGGAGTGCAGCATTATCAGAGGGTCAGGATGGAGTAGTGTAGCATTGTCAGGGGGTCAGTATGGTGGGAGTGCAGCATTGTCAGAGGGTCAGTGCGGAGGGAGTGCAGCATTGTCAGAGGATCAGTGTGGAGGGAGTGCAGCATTGTCAGAGGATCAGTGCACAGGGAGTGCAGCATTGTCAGAGAGTCAGTTTGGAGGGAGTGCAGCATTGTCAGAGGATCAGTGCGGAGGGAGTGCAGTATTGTCAGAGGATCAGTGCGGAGGGAGTGCAGCATTGTCAGGGGGTCAGGATGGAGGCAGTGCAGCATTGTCAGAGGATCAGTTTGGAGGGAGTGCAGCATTGTCAGAGGGTCAGGGTGGAGGGAGTGCTGCATTGTCAGAGGATCAGTGTGGAGGGAGTGCAGCATTGTCAGAGGATCAGTGCGGAGGGAGTGCAGCATTGTCAGAGGTTCAGTGTAGAGGGGGTGCGGCATTATTAGAGGGTCAGGATGGAGGGAGTGCAGCATTGTCATGGGGTCAGTATGGAGGGAGTGCAGCATTGTCAGAGTGTCAGTGTGGCCGGAGTGCAGCATTGTCAGAGGATCAGTGTGGAGCAAGTGCAGCATTGTCAGGGATCAGTGCGGAGGGAGTGCAGCATTGTCAGAGGATCAGTGTGGAGGTAGTGCAGCATTGTCAGAGGATCAGTGCGGAGGGAGTGCAGCATTGTCAGAGGATCAGTGTGGAGGGAGTGCAGCATTGTCAGAGGATCAGTGTGGAGCAAGTGCAGCATTGTCAGAGGATCAGTGCGGAGGGAGTGCAGCATTGTCAGAGGATCAGTGTGGAGGGAGTGCAGCATTGTCAGAGGGTCACTTTGTAGCGGGTGCAGCATTGTCAGAGGGTCAGTGTGAAGGGAGTGCAGCATTGTCAGACGGTTAGTGTGTAGGGAGTGCAGCATTGTCAGAGGGTCAGTTTTGTGCGGGTGCAGCATTGTCAGAGGGTCAGTACGGAGGGAGTGCAGCATTGTCAGAGGGTCAGGGTGGAGGGAGTGCAGCATTGTCAGAGGGTCAGGGTGGAGGGAGTGCAGCATTGTCAGAGGATCAGTGTGGAGGGAGTCCAGAATTGTCAGAGGGTCAGTGTGGTGGGAGTGCAGAATTGTCAGAGTGTCAGTATGGAGGGAGTGCAGCGTTGTCAGTGGGTCAGTATGGACGGAGTGCAGCATTGTCAGAGCGTCAAGGTGGAGGCAGTGCAGCATAGTCAGAGCGTCAGTGTAGAGGGAGTGCAGCATTATCAGAGGGTCAGGATGGAGGGAGTGCAGCATTGTCAGGGGGTCAGTATGGAGGGAGTGCAGCATTATCAGAGGGTCAGGATGGAGGGAGTGCAGCATTGTCAGGGGGTCAGTATGGAGGGAGTGAAGCATTGTCAGAGGGACAGTGTGGAGGGAGTGCAGCATTGTCAGAGGGACAGTGTGGAGGGAGTGCAGCATTGTCAGAGGATCAGTGTGGAGGGAGTGCAGCATTGTCAGAGGATCAGTGCAGAGTGAGTGCAGCATTGTCAGAGAGTCAGTGTGGAGGGAGTGCAGCATTGTCAGAGAGTCAGTACGGAGGGAGTGCAGCATTGTCAGAGGGTCAGCACGGAGGGAGTGCAGCTTTGTCAGAGGGTCAGTATCAAGGGAGTGCAGCATTGTCAGAGGATCAGGATGGAGTGAGAGCAGAATTGTCAGAGGGTCAGTATGGAGGGAGTGCAGCACTGTCAGAGGGTCAGTATGGAGGGAGTGCAGTATTGTCAGAGCGTCAGTGTGGAGGGAGTGCAGCATTGTCAGAGGGTCAGTTTTGTGCAGGTGCAGCATTGTCAGAGGGTCAGTACGGAGGGAGTGCAGCATTGTCAGAGGGTCAGTACGGAGGGAGTGCAGCATTGTCAGAGCATCAGTGTGGAGGGAGTGCTGCATTGTCAGGGGGTCAGTGTGGAGTGAGTGCAGCATTGTCAGAGGGTCAGTGCGGAGGGAGTTCAGCATTGTCAGAGGGTCAGTGTGGAGTGAGTGCAGCATTGTCAGTGGGTCAGTACGGAGGGAGTGCTGCATTGTCAGAGGGTCAGTACGGAGGGAGTGCAGCATTGTCAGAGCATCAGTGTGGAGGGAGTGCTGCATTGTCAGGGGGTCAGTGTGGAGTGAGTGCAGCATTGTCAGAGGTTCAGTGCGGAGGGAGTTCAGCATTGTCAGAGAGTCAGTACTGAGGGAGTACAGCATTGTCAGAGGGTCAGTGTGGAGGGAGTGCAGCATTGTCAGACGGTCAGTACGGAGGGAGTGCAGCATGGTCAGAGGGTCAGTGTGGCGGGAGTACAGCATTGTCAGAGGGTCAGTGTAGAGTGAGTGCAGTATTATCAGAGGGTCAGGATGGAGGGAGTGCAGCATTGTCAGGGGGTCAGTATGGTGGGAGTGCAGCATTGTCAGAGGGTCAGTGCGGAGGGAGTGCAGCATTGTCAGAGGATCAGTGTGGAGGGAGTGCAGCATTTTCAGAGGATCAGTGAGGAGGGAGTGCAGCATTGTCAGAGAGTCAGTGTGGAGGGAGTGCAGCATTGTCAGAGGGTCAGGACTGAGGGAGTACAGCATTGTCAGAGGATCAGTGCAGAGGGAGTGCAGTATTGTCAGAGGATCAGTGCGGAGGGAGTGCAGCATTGTCAGGGGGTCAGTATGGAGGCAGTGCAGCATTGTCAGAGGATCAGTTTGGAGGGAGTGCTGCATTGTCAGAGGATAAGTGCGGAGGGAGTGCAGCATTGTCAGAGGTTCAGTGCAGAGGGGGTGCGGCATTATTAGAGGGTCAGGATGGAGGGAGTGCAGCATTGTCAGGGGGTCAGTATGGAGGGAGTGCAGCATTGTCAGAGGGTCAGTGTGGAGCAAGTGCAGCATTGTCAGAGGATCAGTGCGGAGCGAGTGCAGCATTTTCAGAGGATCAGTGTGGAGGGAGTGCAGCATTGCCAGAGGATCAGTGCGGAGGGAGTGCAGCATTGTCAGAGGATCAGTGCGGAGGGAGTGCAGCATTGTCAGAGGATCAGTGCGGAGGGAGTGCAGCATTGTCAGAGGATCAGTGCGGAGGGAGTGCAGCATTGTCAGAGAGTCTTTTTTGTGCGGGTCCAGCATTGTCAGAGGGTCAGTACGGAGGGAGGGCAGCATTGTCAGAGGGTCAGTACGGAGGGAGACCAGCATTGTCAGAGGGTCAGGGTGGAGGGAGTGCAGCATTGTCAGAGGATCAGTGTAGAGGGAGTGCCGAATTGTCAGAGGGTCAGTGTGGTGGGAGTGCAGCATTGTCAGGGGGTCAGTACGGGGGGAGTGCAGCATTGCCAGAGGATCTGTGTGGAGGGCGTGCAGAATTGTCAGAGGGTCAGTATGGAGGGAGTGCACCATTGTCTGAGCGTCAGGGTGGAGGCATTGCAGCATTGTCAGAGCGTCAGTGTGGACGGAGTGCAGCATTGTCAGAGGGTCAGTGTCGAGGGAGTGCAGCATTATCAGGGGGTCAGGATGGAGGGAGTGCAGCATTGTCAGGGGGTCAGTATGGAGGGAGTGCAGCATTGTCAGAGGGACAGTGTGGAGGGAGTGCAGCATTGTCAGAGGATCAGTGTGGAGGGAGTGCAGCATTGTCAGACGATCAGTGCAGAGGGAGTGCAGCATTGTAAGAGAGTCAGTGTGGAGGGAGTGCAGCATTGTCAGAGAGTCAGTACGGAGGGAGTGCAGCATTGTCAGAGGGTCAGGACGGAGGGAGTACAGCATTATCAGATGATCAGTGTGGAGGGAGTGCAGCATTGTCAGAGAGTCAGTGTGGAGGGAGTGCAGCATTGTCACGGGGTCAGTATGGAGGGAGTGCAGCTTTGTCAGAGGGTCAGTATCAAGGGAGTGCAGCATTGTCAGAGGATCAGGATGGAGTGATAGCAGAATTGTCAGAGGGTCAGTTGAAGGGAGTGCAGCGTTGTCAGAGGGTCAGTATGGAGCGAGTGCAGCATTGTCAGATGATCAATGTGGAGGGAGTGCAGCATTGTCACAGGTTCAGTGTAGAGGGAGTGCAGCATTATCAGAGGGTCAGTGTGAAGGGAGTGCCGCATTGTCAGAGGATCAGTGCAGAGGGAGTACAGCATTGTCAGAGAGATAGTTTGGAGGGAGTGCAGCATTGTCAGAGGGTCAGTGTGGAGGGAGTGCAGTATTGACAAAAGATCAGTGCGGAGGGAGTGCAGCATTGTCAGGGGGTCAGTATGGAGGGAGTGCAGCATTGTCAGAGGATCAGTTTGGAGGGAGTGCAGCATTCTCAGAGGATCAGTGTGGAGGGAGTGCAGCATTGTCAGAGGATCATTCCGGGGGAGTGCAGCATTGTCAGAGGATCAGTGTGGAGGGAGTGCAGCATTGTCAGAGGATCATTCCGGGGGTGTGCAGCATTGTCAGAGGATCAGTGTGGAGGGAGTGCAGCATTATCAGAGGGTCAGGATGGAGGGAGTGCAGCATTATTATATGATCAGTATGGAGGGAGTGCAGCATTGTCAGAGGGTCAGTGTGGAGGGAGTGCAGCATTGTCAGAGGATCAGTGCAGAGGGAGTGCAGCACTGTCAGAGAGTCAGTGTGGAGGGAGTGCAGCACTGTCAGAGGGTCAGGATGGAGGTAGTGCAGCATTGCCAGAGGGACAGTGTGGAGGGAGTGCAGCATTGTCAGAGGATCAGTGTGGAGGGAGTGCAGCATTGTCAGAGGATCAGTGCAGAGGGAGTGCAGCATTGTCAGAGAGTCAGTGTGGAGGGAGTGCAGCATTGTCAGAGAGTCAGTACGGAGGGAGTGCAGCATTGTCAGAGGGTCAGGACGGAGGGAGTACAGCATTATCAGATGATCAGTGTGGAGGGAGTGCAGCATTGTCAGAGAGTCAGTGTGGAGAGCGTGCAGCATTGTCAGGGGGTCAGTATGGAGGGAGTGCAGCTTTGTCAGAGGGTCAGTATCAAGGGAGTGCAGCATTGTCAGAGGATCAGGATGGCGTGAGAGCAGAATTGTCAGAGGGTCAGTATGGAGGGAGTGCAGCGCTGTCAGAGGGTCAGTGTGGAGGGAGTGCAGCATTGTCAGAGGGTCAGGATGGAGGGAGTGCAGCATTATCAGAGGGTCAGGGTGGAGGGAGTGCAGCATTGTCAGATGATCAGTGTGGAGGGAGTGCAGCATTGTCAGAGGTTCAGTGTAGAGGGAGTGCAGCATTATCAGAGGGTCAGGATGGAGGGAGTGCAGCATTGTCAGGGGGTCAGTATGGAGGGAGTGCAGCATTGTCAGTGGGTCAGTGTGGAGGGAGTGCAGCATTGTCAGAGGATCAGTGCAGAGGGAGTGCAGCATTGTCAGAGAGTCAGTGTGGAGGGAGTTCAGCATTGTCAGAGGATCAGTGTGGAGGGAGTGCAGCATTGTCAGAGGTTCAGTGTAGAGGGAGTGCAGCATTATCAGAGGGTCAGGATGGAGGGAGTGCAGCATTGTCAGGGGGTCAGTATGGAGGGAGTGCAGCATTGTCAGAGGGTCAGGATGGAGGGAGTGCCGCATTGTCAGAGGATCAGTGCAGAGGGAGTACAGCATTGTCAGAGAGATAGTTTGGAGGGAGTGCAGCATTGTCAGAGGGTCAGTGTGGAGGGAGTGCCGCATTGTCAGAGGATCAGTGCAGAGGGAGTACAGCATTGTCAGAGAGATAGTTTGGAGGGAGTGCAGCATTGTCAGAGGGTCAGTGTGGAGGGAGTGCAGTATTGTCAAAAGATCAGTGCGGAGGGAGTGCAGCATTGTCAGGGGGTCAGTATGGAGGGAGTGCAGCATTGTCAGAGGATCAGTTTGGAGGGAGTGCAGCATTCTCAGAGGATCAGTGTGGAGGGAGTGCAGCATTGTCAGAGGATCATTCCGGGGGAGTGCAGCATTGTCAGAGGATCAGTTTGGAGGGAGTGCAGCATTGTCAGAGGATCGGTTTGGGGGGTGTGCAGCATTGTCAGAGGATCAGTGTGGAGGGAGTGCAGCATTATCAGAGGGTCAGGATGGAGGGAGTGCAGCATTATCAGATGATCAGTATGGAGGGAGTGCAGCATTGTCAGAGGATCAGTGTGGAGGGAGTGCAGCATTGTCAGAGGATCAGTGTGGAGGGAGTGCAGAATTGTCAGAGGATCAGTGCAGAGGGAGTGCAGCACTGTCAGAGAGTCAGTGTGGAGGGAGTGCAGCACTGTCAGAGGGTCAGTATGGAGGCAGTGCAGCATTGTCAGAGGATCAGTGTGGAGGGAGTGCAGCATTGCCAGAGGGACAGTGTGGAGGGAGTGCAGCATTGTCAGAGGATCAGTGCAAAGGGAGTGCAGCATTGTCAGAGGGTCAGTGTGGAGAGAGTGCAGCGTTGTCAGAGGGTCAGTGTGGAGGGAGTGCAGCATTGTCAGAGAGTCAGTACGGAGGGAGTGCAGCATTGTCAGAGGGTCAGGACGGAGGGAGTACAGCATTATCAGATGATCAGTGTGGAGGGAGTGCAGCATTGTCAGAGAGTCAGTGTGGAGGGAGTGCAGCATTGTCACGGGGTCAGTATGGAGGGAGTGCAGCTTTGTCAGAGGGTCAGTATCAAGGGAGTGCAGCATTGTCAGAGGATCAGGATGGAGTGAGAGCAGAATTGTCAGAGGGTCAGTATGGAGGGAGTGCAGCATTGTCAGTGGGTCAGTGTGGAGGGAGTGCAGCATTGTCAGAGGGTCAGGATGGAGGGAGTGCAGCATTATCAGAGGGTCAGGGTGGAGGGAGTGCAGCATTGTCAGATGATCAGTGTGGAGGGAGTGCAGCATTGTCAGAGGTTCAGTGTAGAGGGAGTGCAGCATTATCAGAGGGTCAGGATGGAGGGAGTGCAGCATTGTCAGGGGGTCAGTATGGAGGGACTGCAGCATTGTCAGAGGGTCAGTGTGGAGGGAGTGCAGCATTGTCAGAGAGTCAGTGTGGAGGGAGTGCAGCATTGTCAGAGGGTCAGTGTGGTGGGAGTGCAGCATTGTCAGAGGGTCAGTACGGAGGGAGTGCAGCATTGCCAGAGGATCAGTGTGGAGCAAGTGCAGCATTGTTAGAGGATCAGTGCAGAGGGAGTGCAGCATTGTCAGAGGGTCAGTTTTGTGCGGGTGCAGCATTGTCAGAGGGTCAGTACGGAGGGAGTGCAGCATTGTCAGAGGGTCAGTCCGGAGGGAGTGCAGCATTGCCAGAGCATCAGTGTGGAGGGAGTGCTGCATTGTCAGGGGGTCAGTGTGGAGGGAGTTCAGCATTGTCAGATGGTCAGTGCGGAGGGAGTTCAGCATTGTCAGAGGGTCAGTACTGAGGGAGTTCAGCATTGTCAGAGGGTCAGTGTGGAGGGAGTGCAGCATTGTCAGAGGGTCAGTACGGAGGGAGTGCAGCATGGTCAGAGGGTCAGTGTGGCGGGAGTACAGCATTGTCAGAGGGTCAGTGTAGAGGGAGTGCAGCATTGTCAGAGGATCAGTGTGGAGGGAGTGCAGCATTGTCAGAGGATCAGTGTGGAGGGAGTGCAGCATTGTCAGACAGTCAGTGCGGAGGGAGTGCAGCATTGTCAGAGGGTCTGGATGGAGGGAGTGCAGCATTGTCAGAGGATCAGGTTGGAGGGAGTACAGTATTGTCAGAGGATCAGTGCGGAGGGATTGCTGCATTGTCAGGGGGTCAGTTTGGAGGCAGTGCAGCATTGTCAGAGGATCAGTTTGGAGGGAGTGCTGCATTGTCAGAGGGTCAGTGTGGAGGGAGTGCAGCATTGTCAGAGAGTCAGGACTGAGGGATTGCTGTGCAGTGAGAGAGTCAGTAATGATGAAGTGCGCACTCACTAACGGCCAGTACTAATGGATGGCCATGCCGTCAGAGTGTCGCACTGTGAGGGAGTTCCTACTGAGGGAGCGCTGAACTGTGAACGGGTTAGAACTGTGTGAGCACGGCATTCTGAGGGTATTAGTACTGAGGGATCACCGCGTTGTGAGGGGATCAGTACTGTGTCGGACAGTCAGTACTGAGTGATTGCTGCATTGCCAGCGGGTCAGTACTGAGAGAGTGATGAACACTCAAAGGGACATTACTGAGGGAGCGCTTCACGGTCTGTGTGTCAGTTCTGAGGGAGTGTTGTTTCAGAGGGTCAGTACTGAGGGAGTGCTGCACTGTGTGAGGGTGTGTACGGAGGGAGTGCTGCACTGTCAGAGGGTCAGTACGGAGGGAGTGCAGCATTGTCAGAGGATCAGTGTGGAGGGAGTGCAGCATTGTCAGGGGGTCAGTGTGGAGGGAGTGCAGCATTGTCAGAGGGTCAGTGCGGAGGGATTTCAGCATTGTCAGAGGGTCAGTACGGAGGGAGTGCTGCATTGTCAGAGGGTCAGTGTGGAGGGAGTGCAGCATTGTCAGAGGGTCAGTACGGAGGGAGTGCAGCATGGTCAGAGGGTCAGTGTGGCGGGAGTACAGCATTGTCAGACGGTCAGTGTGGAGGGAGTGCAGCATTGTCAGAGGGTCAGTATGGAGGGAATGCAGCACTGTCAGGGGGACAGTGCGGAGGGAGTGCAGCATTGTCAGAGGTTCAGTATGGAGGGAGTGCAGCATTGTCAGTGCGTCAGTATGGAGGGAGTGCAGCATTGTCAGAGGGTCAGTGGGATGGGAGTGCAGCATTGTCAGAGAGTCAGTTTGGTGGGAGTGCAGCATTGTCAGAGGGTCAGTATGGAGGGAGTGCAGCATTGTCAGGGGGTCAGTATGGAGGGTGTGCAGCATTGTCAGAGGGTCAGTGTGAATGGACTGCAGCATTGTCAAAGGATCAGTGTGGAGGGAGTGCAGCATTTTCAGAGAGTCAGGACGGAGGGATTGCTGTGCAGTGAGAGAGTCAGTAATGATGAAGTGCGCACTCACTAACGGTCAGTACTAATGGATGGCCATGCCGTCAGAGTGTCGCACTGTGAGAGAGTTACGACTGAGGGAGCGCTGAACTGTGAACTGGTTAGAACTGAGTGAGCACGGCATTCTGAGGGTATTAGTACTGAGGGATCATCGCGTTGTGAGGGGATCAGTACTGAGGGAGCACCGCATGATGTGTCGGACAGTCAGTACTGAGTGATTGCTGCATTGCCAGAGGGTCAGTACTGAGAGAGTGATGAACACTCAAAGGGACATTACTGAGGGAGCGCTACACGGTCTGTGTGTCAGTTCTGAGGGAGTGTTGTTTCAGAGGGTCAGTACTGAGGGTGTGCTGCACTGTCAGAGGGTCTGTACGGAGGGAGTGCTGCACTGTCAGAGGATCAGTAATGAGGGAGTGCTGCATTGTTAGAGGGTCAGTACTGAGGGAGTGCTGCACTTTAAAACGTCTGTACGCAGGGAGTGCTGCACTGTCAGAGGGTCAGTGCTGAGAGAATGCTGCACTGTCAGAGGGTCTGTACGGAGGGAGTGCTGCACTGTCAGAGGATCAGTAATGAGGGAGTGCTGCATTGTTCGAGGGTCAGCACTGAGGGAGTGCTGCACTTTAAAACGTCTGTACGGAGGGAGTGCTGCACTGTCAGAGGGTCAGTACTGAGGGAATGCTGTTCTGTCAGAGGGTCACTACTGAGGGAGTGCCACACTGTCAGAGTATCATGACTGAGGGAATGCTGCACTGTCAGTGCATCAGTCTGGGGGATACCTGCATTGTAAGAGAGTCAGTACTGAGTGATTGCCACAGTATCAGATGGGCTGAATGGCCTCATATATGCTCCCATGTCTTGTGGTCGAAGAGGAATATCTGAAATTGTTCAGTAGATTTCTGCCTCTGCTTCCTACAGACCCTGCTCAGTCATGATTCCCACGTCCAGGTTCCAGAGACTGTGTTCAAACAGACCGTCTTCATTTGGTTACCACCCTCTTTTCCCAGGGATTAAGTTTTCGTTTCACGTGACTGACCTGCCAGCTCAAAGGGATATTTTCATGCTGCAGGGCTGAGGTTTATTCCTCAGCTTCCGTCTGCTCATCCCAAATGAATCCCACTGCCCCACACTCAGCACAGTCGTGTGTTCCTTATTTCTGAGCTTCCCAATGCTAATCACATCCAGAATGACATCCCACACTCCTCCAAATCGTATCGCAGGCTGTTTGCCTGGGAGCGAGGAGTGCTAAGAGAGGAAATAAAAATCTGACAGTACTTTACAGTGACATGAAGGGTGAATTGATAATGAGAGAAAGAGTAGGTTGTGGAACACAGTGAGACGTTGTGCATGGACCCAGAGGCTACAGTGAATGGATGCATTTTGTCAATGCTCATTGGGACAGGGACGGTATGAAATCGTGGAGATGCTCTGTGATACAATTAAATGTATTAGCATATATCGAGAGAGAGATGGTTCTGAGTGGTCTGGCCTTCTTACAGCCCAATAAATCTCCAAAGACCGTGGAAATGTATCTCAGTTTACCGAATGAGGTGATGAAGGAAGTAGCAGGGACACTTGCAAATATTTTCAAATCACCTCTGGCCACAGGAGAGGTGCCGTCGGACTGACCATGTGGTACTGTTATTCAAGTAGAAACATGGGTTATACCAGGCAGCTCCAGGCCAGTCAGGCTCATACCGTGGGTGGGACGTCTGTTGGAAGCAATTTTGGGAGATAGAATTAATCAGCATTTACAGAGACTGGAGGTCATGATGAACAGTCAGAATGGTTGTGTTAAGGGGAGGTCAGGTCTGACCAATGGGATTGCACTTTTTAAGGAGGTGACCAGCTGTGAAAATAAGGGCAATACTTTCCTAAAGTCTGCTTGGAGGTCAGTAAGGCTTTTATCAGGACCCATACTGGAAACTGATAGTGAACATAAAAACTCAAAATCCAAGGAATTTGGCGCAGAATGCTGAGTGGCAGGAAGCAGACAGTGATGGCCCAGTTAGAAATCTCTGTCTGTTCATGTCTCACTGCTGGGGACTTGCTGATGTGGTTGTTAGAAAAGATTTAGATTTGAATGGTGGAGGGTTAATCATTGGGTTCATGAATGATATGAAGATTGGTTGGGTGATAAATACTGAGGATGATAGCCTTAGGTTACAGAAGGATGTAGATGGCCTTGTCAGATGGACCGATCAGTGACAACGGGTGAGGTGCCTGAAGATTGGAGGGTGATTAATGATGGGCCATTATTGAAGTAAGGCTGCAAGGAACAGCCATTGAACTATGGAGCTGTGAGCCTGATGGCAGTGGTGGGTAAGCTGTTGGAGGGCATTCTGAGAGACAACTTACATGCATTTGGAAAAGCAAGAATTGATTAGGGATGGTCAGCTTGGCTTTGTTTGTGGAAATGATGTGTCCAACATGATAGAGCTTTTGAAGGGATGACCATGGAGACATATGAGAAGGTTTCACATGGGAGACTGCTTAGTAAAAGGTGAGATGAGATGGCATCCAGGGAGAGAGGACAGCACGGTGCCTCAGTGGTTTGATTCTAACTCCCAGTGACTGTCTGTGTGGAGTTTACACATTCTCTCCGTATCTGTGCGGGTTCCCTCCGGGTGATCCAGTTTCCTCCCACCGCCCAAAGATGCCATGGGAAATGCAGTATTACAGGGATAGAGTAGAGGATGTGAGTCTGGGTGCGATGCTGTTCAGACAGTCAGTGTGGAGCCAATGGACGGAATGGCTTGCTTCGACACTGTAGGAATTCTAAAATTAATCCAGAGAGACAAGTCATGTTCTGGGGACCTGGGCACCAATCTTGGACACGGGTGGATGTGGGTCCTTACAGTCTGAAGGGGTTTGAACACAGTCTGAGGGGGGAGCTGGGCAGAGCCCTGAAGTGTTGAGGATGTGAATGTTTTGTGGAGCTACTGTCTGAGGGCTTTTGGGGGTTAAACACAACAAAGTGATGCTTTCTTCGGTATTGAGGGAGCACTTTCTGAGGTATTGAGGGAGAACTATCTGATGCATTGATGGAGAACTATCTGGGGAATTAGGGAGAACTATCTGGGGAAGTGAGGGAGAACTATCTGAGGTATTGAGGGAGAACTATCTGAGGTACTGAGGGAGAACTATCTGAGGTACTGAGGGAGCACTATCTGAGATACTGAGGGAGCACTATCTGAGGTATTGAGGGAGCACTATCTGAGGTACTGAGGGAGCACTATCTGAGATACTGAGGGAGCACTATCTGAGGTATTGAGGGAGCACTATCTGAGGTACTGAGGGACCACTATCTGATGGTACAGAGTGCAGAGGGTAGAAAGGAACAGATGCAATTCCCTGATCATTTCCTCAGGGTCCCCGGGGCACTCTGGTGTCGTAATTTGAAATGGAAGCCACTCCCCATTTCAGCAGATCCAGATCATTTTAAACAATCAGTGAAAAATAACAGCAGCATGTGTCTGAAACATGGTTTGGAGGAAAACTTTCATCAATCTTTTGTTACTTGTTGCTTGGATACGTTTTAGAAAAGCAGGCACCCAAACAGACTAATGCTGTCGATGCAAGAGGATGTGCACAGGAAGATCCAACAAGTCATCTGTAGCTGCTGTCTCTCTCCCTGGAGCAGTCATCATGTGAGATCATGGCTCAGTCGTCGGAGAAATCATTTCTCCATCAAAACCTCAACCATGCCTTTACAGCCCTGTGTGTGTGTGTATGTGTGTGCGAGAGAAACAGTCAGAGAGAGACAGACAGAGAGAGAGAGACAGACTGTCCGTGTTTGTGTGTGTGAAAGAGTGGATGCATGTGTATCTCTGTGTGTCTGTATATGTGTGCGTGAGAGAGAAAGTGCATGTTCATGTGAGAGCGTGTAGCTGTGTGTGTTTGAGTGTGTGTGTGTCTCTGTGTGCATGTGTGTGAGTGAGGGTGTGCGTGAGAGAGTGTGTATGTGTGTATATGTGTGTGAGAGAGAGTGTGTCTGCGTGTATGTGTGTGTGAGTGTGCCTGTGTGTGAGAGAGTGTGTCTGTGTGTGAGAAAATGTGTCTGTGTGTTTGGTTGTGTGTGTGTCTGTATGTTTATGTGTGTGTATGACAGTGTGTCTTGTGTGAGAGAGAGTGTGTATGTGTGTGTGAGAGAGTGTGTGTGTATGCATGTGTGTGAGAGTGAGTGTGTCTGTGTGTGAGAGAGAGTGTGTGTGTCCATGAGTGTGTGTGAGAGAGAGTGTGTGTGTCAATGTGTGTGTGAGAGAGAGAGAGTGTGTGTCTATGTGTATTTCAGGGAGTGTGTGTCTGCGGATGTATGTGTGTGAGAGAGAAAATGTAACTGTGTGTTTTTGTGTGTGTGAGGGAGAGTGTCTGTGTGTGTGAGAGAGTGTGTCTGTGTGTGTGTGAGAGAGTGTGTCTATGTGTGTTTAAGGGAGCGTGTGTCTGTGTGTGTATGTGTGTGAGAGAAAGAGTAACTGTGTGTTTATGTGTGTGTGTGAGAGAGTGTGTCTGTGTGTGTTTGAGGGAGCGTGTGTCTGTGTGTCTGTCTGTTTGTATGTGTGTGAGAGACAGTGTGTGTGTGTGAGAGAGAGTGTGTCTGTGTGCGTGAGAGTGAGTGAGTGTGTGAGAGAATGAGATTGTGTGTGTGAGAGTGTGTGTGTAAATGAGAGAGCGTGTGTGTATGTGTGTGGGAGAGAGAGTGTGTCTGTGTGAGATAGAGTGTGTGTCTCTGTGTGCGTGAGAGAGAGTGTCTGTGTGTGTGAGAGAGAGTGTGTCTGTGAGAGAGAGTGTGTCTGCGTGTATGTGTGAGAGAGCGTGTCCATGAGTGTATTTGAGGGAGCGTATGACTGTGCGTGTATGTGTGTGAGAGAGAAAGTGTGTGTTTGTGTGTGTATGTGTGAGAGAGCGAGTTGTGCCTGTGTATCTGTGTTTGTGAGAGTGTGTCTGTGTTTGTGTTTGAGGGAGTGTGTGTGTTTGTGTGTGTGTGTGTGTTTGTGTGTGTATGTCAACTCGCCAATCTTATTGGGTGCCCATAAATATAAAATCCAGCAGCTGTTTCAGGTGAATTGGTCCGTTTGTCTCCAAAGACACAAAAGCTGCAAGAGTGACTTAACTGGGGGAAAGACAGTGCTGTTCAGTCCAGTGGGGATTCATCCAGTAAACCTTCCCCACACACTAACATCCCTCTGGCAATGCAGTGACTAGTCCTACACACAGTGCTCCAGGTACAAACCAATGTAATGTCACCATAGCCTTACCAGAGCATGGGACAGCTCCTCATTACAGAGCGGTGTCTGGTGGGGATTTAATCAGAGGGTAACCATGGCCCGGCTGAGGGGAGAGGTTGGGAAGGAGAGTCCTTCAGAGTAACTCTAGCTGGTGTGGTAAGCTAACTGCCCAGCCAACTGAGCTAACTGACTTCACTCCAGGGGCATGCCCTGTATAACCCAATCATAGCCAACCTGCACCTTATTAGGAGCCAGGAGCAAGGCCATTCGGCCCCCACCCTAACCCAGAAGGGAGAGCACGGGAAGCTGATGAAGGAAACAAGCCCCTCCCATCTGCCGTGTGAAATGGAGCTGGAGGACAGAGCACACCTGGCCTGCTGTTTGCTTCCCCGAGACTGGCCTGCTCCACCTTACAGTGAGAGACTGAGGGGAACCTCAAGGAGATTTCACTTCTCACTGAGAGGCTGCAACTCCAATCCAAATCAGGCTGGTTCCCTCCGAGACTCACAGAAGAGGGCAACACTCTACAGATCAGGCCCTTGTGTCATCATAACCTCCAGTGTGGGGGCCAAGAGCTGGGAGGTAATGTTAAGAACATAAGACCATCCGAAATAGGAACAGCAGACCATCCAGCCCCTCGAGCCTGCTCTGGTATTCAATAGGATCGTGGATGATTCAACATTTGATTTGGGAGCTGAAACTAGGACAATACAGAGACAGAGAATCAAATTATTCTGCCATGAGGAATCATCAGACTAAAGCACACACACACACACACACACACACGCACACACAACACACACACGCACACACACGAATTGTGGGATTCAAGCCGTCTGTGGGAACGGGGAGAGACAAAAGAGACAAAGGAGGAAAATGCTAAAGAGGGATCTGAACCCACAGATTTCACTGCTTCCCTCTCTCTCTGCGGCTCTCATGTCTATTTTTGTGTTCCCAGTTCTCTCTCCCACATCTTTCCTTCAATCCCTATCTCTCAACATCCTTCACATCTCTGTCATGTTTACATTTCCCAGTAGATTCCCTTTCTCCTTTGTCACCTCACCAGGTTTTTCAGGAATGCTTAATCATTCAGTCTTTCACAAAACTAACACCTTGCTCTTCTCTCTCTGCATCTGTCCCTCTGCTCTGTGGGATCTTGCTATTCCTGTCTGTACATCCTTCTAGCCACATCACAGCAGCCTCCACCACCACCCAATTCTCTCAGCTCTATCTCTCTGCTGTTGCAACTCCTCTCTCTCTCTCTGTCCTATATCTCTCCCTGGGATTTCCGTCTTGCTGTCTGCCTGAACTTCTCTCCCTCTCTTTCTCTCCCCATTTTCACCTTGCATCTGTCTGACATTGTATTTCTCTTCCTGAAGTTTCACTGTCTCTCTCTCTCTCTCTGTCTGTCTCTCTCCTGCTCTCTCTCAGTTCTTCTCACTTTCTCTCCCCCCCCCCCCGCCTGTCTTTCTCTTGTTCTCTCCCTCCCTCTCACTGTCTGTCCGTCCATCTTTCTTTCTCTTCTGTAGTTTCTCTCCCTCTTTCTCCATGGACCCTTCTGCTTTGTCCTAGTGACTGGGGGAAGGGGCATTGGGAAGAGTTTGCCTCAGTGCCTGGTCTCTCTCAGGTTTTACCCCCACTGTAGGGGAGGAACATGAAGTACTTTTCTGAGTGAGTCTGAAATAGAGAAAAAAAGAGAGAAAGGGACAGTGACAAAAAGAGAAAGAGACATAGAGAGAGTTGAGATGGAGAAAGTGGAGAGAGAGAAATGGGCAGTAAGAGTCAGGGAGACAGAGTGAGAAAAGGACAGAGTGAGACAGACAGGGAGAGAGAGAGTGAGAAGGACATATATTGAGGAAGAAGGACAGTGTGTGTACTTTGCGATGGTTGTAGAGTGGGATCTTGCTGTGCATTACAGCAGTCAGTCAAAAGGTGAGTTAGAGTCTGCACTATGTCCTCCAGCCCAGGGACTGTGAGTCTGCATGGGAAGGAGGAGAGTGGGAGACACGGAGGGAGTGGGACAGCCAGAGACAGGGGGAGGGTTTGATGGGGTTTTGGGGTTGGTGGAGAAAGGAGGGACTGTGTTCATAGAGAGATGGAGGGAGGGATAGCATGTGATGCAAAGTCTGAGACAGGGTGGAGAAGAGGTCTCCACACGAAGGATAGTCAATGAGGCCATTCAGGGGCCAATCCTGAGGATCCTGAACCGGACCAGGATCATTTAATGGGGCAGGGGGATGATGGGCAGAAAGGACTCCATCTGTGATGCAAACCTTCTGTAATTCTCGGACTGGGATCTTGCTGTACACTAAAACCGTCACAGGCCAGTCAGTCAACCCAGACTCAGTGTGAGAAAGTGAGGACTGCAGATATTGGAAAGTCAGAGTTACAAAGTGAGGAGCTGGAGAAGCACAGCAGGTCAGCCAGGAGAGTCAATGGTTCAGGCCTGACCTGCTGAGCTTTTCCAGCTCCACACTTTTCCACTCAACTCCCTCTGCCCCAGGGAATGGGGCTCACAGCAATGTTGGGGGCAGCAAAATATTTGAGGGGGGCACAGTTGGTGAGGTAGGTATTTGTGAGGGAAGATATTTGGGGAAGGGAATAAATTTGGGAGGAGAGTGAAAATGCGGGGCCAAATAATTTTAAGGGGTTCAAAATTAGGTGAGCACTTTCAGGTCTGAAACAAAGAAAAAGAGAAAAGGAGGGTGAGAAAAATAGAGAGAGGTAGAGAGAGTGGGGATGGAGAAGGGGGATGAGAGAAAGATGGGGCAGAGACAGACAGTGAGAGGGAGGGTGTGAGAGAAAGGCAGATTGAAAGAAAGAGACAGACAGGGAGAGAGAAGGACAAAGAGAGAAGGGGAAGTCAGACTGAGAGAAACAGGTGTTGAAGCTTGGACAGACTGAAGGGGTGACACTCAGTATTCCAGTTGGTTCCAGCTCCCTCTCTCTCATTGGTTTTTCACAGTCCCTCTCTCCCATGCTCCTGGGGTTTGCTTCAGCTTGTCTCCCTTCATCTCTCTCTCCCTCTCTCTGGATGGTGAGCTGGTCTCTGTCCCTTGCCATGTTGGTCATCTCAGAAAGCCTCCAGAAAATTCAAGAGATCAGTCTGCAGGTGATCCCTGGTTTTGTTCATTTCTGGATGGTTTCCCAGAACTTTCTATACTTCTGGCCAATTCGGAGAATCAGTTAATAGTTTGAAGCATTGCTAATCATTTGGATGGCTTGATCCTGTTAGTTTCTTTGTGTAGCAGGACCTGGTGCCTTCCTATCTGGGCCCTCCTTTGTTTGGTGGAGACGTTGTTAGGGATATGTCGGCCCAGGGGACCTGCTGCCTTTGACATTATGCTGATGGTATAACCATCTGGCTGCTGTCTGGCTTTTGTGGTTTGGGAGTATAACTTGTCCAATATACCCAGCATCTCTTGTCTGTCTATCTGTGTTTTAGCAAGGAGGCCGCAACATTTCACCCATTCCCCCCCCCCCCCCCCCCCCACCCACCCAGTTTTTTGAATGGAAAGAAGATTATACAATGAATTACAATCTTAATTTTAAAAGCTGGTTATGTTTGTTGTCAGAGTAGCCTGCTGTTTGAGCGAAAGACATTTTGTACATTGGTCAAACCGATTGTCATATGGCTGATAAGTGATATCATAGAATCCCTACAGAGCAGAAACAGGCCCTTCAGCCCATCGAGTCCACAAAGACCCTCTGAAGAGAATCAAACTCAGATCCATCCCCTGATGATATCTCTGAAACCCTGCATTTCCCATGGCTATTCCAGCTAACCTGAATATCCCTCGACACTATGGGCAATCTGTCAAAAATATGAGTTATTGAACAGTGGGAGAAAACCCATGCAGATGCAGGGAGAATGTACAAACTCCACACAGACAGTCGCGCAAGAGTGGAATCAAACCCAGGTCTCTGGCGCTGTGAGGCAACAGTGCTAACCACTGAGTGACTGTGGCTTTCCTAACTGTTACGACAAAACATATTCCGTTCTGAGAATCCATACAGAATTGGGATGCATAGCCAACATCCAGTGAGCAGAATAAATGCAAGGGAATGAGACCTGCTGGCTCAAACTCCTGGAATTCCCTCCCTAAGTACATTGTGGGTCCACCACCTGCAACAGTGCAAGGAGGCAGCTCACCACCAAAACCAGCTCCCGAGCAGCTACAGACAGGCAATCAATACTAGGCCCAGCCAGGAACACTCAAACGTTGCAAATGAATGAAACTAAGGTGATCACCCGGGGAGTTCCATCTACCTTCCAGTCCCTGGGGGTGTTTCCAGGCATTATTCACCATGACCGTACCCATCTGTTGCAGTCTGCAATTCTAACCACCGGTATCCCGAGATATATCAAGGTGAGTGCGGTTAGTACCACAGCTTGATGTGAGAGGAGCCGAATTTGTTAATGACAGGCGGTGGGAATGCCGTGGTATGGCCTGTTCCTTCACATTTACCTAAGTGTGGCCCCTGTCAATGTCCCCTCTATCTCCACCACATGTGGGAGGGAATCATGATAACACATCCAAATACCTTTTTTAATGTAATCCGATACTTTCGACTTCAAAGATCCCCATCCAAACTTTGTCACTTGGGATAATTGGAATCCCTCGCACCAAGCCCAGTGCCTCACCGAAAGTGTCCTTACAGCTGTTACTAACCCAGCCCTTGGTGAGCTGCTGTCACTGACAGTGAGACATGTTGGTGTGGGTGTTCTCCTGGAACAAATATTTATGCTGTTTGTCACTAAACCGGGATGGGACTTTTCTCGAGCAGTGAGGACCGCTGCCTTCATTTCATCATGGATGCCCCTCCCTCACTGTTGTCCCTCAGGGAGGGCTGAATGGCCTGGTGGACAAAGTCACATGGTGATTAATTTAGTTTGTTTGTCAGCATCCAGTCCGTGTATGACAGACTGTCGGTCTGTCTCATCCAAAAATGTATCTGGGTTTGAGACAGGATCAAACAGAGTGGCCTTTTTGGTGCTGCCCACCAGGTGGGTGCCTGGACTGGCTGTTGTGTACGGAGTGAGACCATCAGCTGTCTGACACTGGGTAACCACAGGGTTCATGGAATCGGGGTCCGTCTGTGGGTCAGGGCTGGGGGCAAAAGGGGCAGTTACCTGGGTGCAAGGCAGTGGGAGTTCCCATCTGTGGCCTGGTGTGGATGTGTCAGGAAGGGGCCTGTCATTATCTCCCTGGGGAGGTAGAATCCCAAAGGCACACACTATTCCATTCTGGGAGGAGCCCTGGTTCCCTAGGGATTGTATTTGCTCCTGGCACCTCCTACTGGGGCCTGATGTGTGTTGTTCTGTGTTGCAGGTGTACAGGACCCATGCAGCTGTTTGGAGCTCATACACTGTCCTTCCAGATTGTCAATGTAACCTGAGGCTGCTTCCCCATCCCCAGAGACCCCCTTTTCACTGGATTGGGCTCTTCCCAATTGTAACTGGAGTAGTCCCCATGTGGGTGAACTTTTCCAGCAACCTTCTGTCCTGCTCATTGTGTCAGAGACCTAGCTCAGTCACAGCCTGTAGGTTTCCCTGGGGTGACCGGATCCCAGCTGCCTTATCCCAGCCGGGGATCCTCCAGGCTAATGGCAGTGGAGTGAGCTTTCCATATTCCTTCCCCAGTTCTCTATGGGCTTTTCACCACAGCTCCTGTGCCAGGAATCCTTCACTGCAAGGCCAACTGGTTTCCTGCCAAATTCTGCAGGACTGTTTCACATTTGTACCGGCTCGTGTTCATGTTGCTTTAGCCGCTTCTGTATTATGGGACACCTGGGTATGTTCATAGAGTCACAGAGTTCTGCAATCTGGAGACAGGCTCAAACTGGCCCATCCACGCTCAGCCCGTTTCCCTGCACTTGGCCAATATCCTTCCAATATGTTCCTTTCCATGTATTTGTCCAAGTGCCTTTTAAATGTTATTAAATGTATCCTCCTTGACTACTTCCACTGGTAGTTCACTCCGTATGTGTATCACCCTCTGGAGAAAAGGGTTGTCCCTCGGGTTCACTTTTAATCTTTCCCCTTTCACCTTAAACTGATGCTCTTGCGTCCTCGATGTCCCAAGCCTTGGATAAAGACTGAGTGCATTCCCATGCCTCCCATGATCTTATACACCTCTATAAGGATACCCCTCAGTCTCCTGCACACTAAAGGCAATGCCTTAGCTTGTCCAACCTCTCTCTATAACTGTCTAGTTGAGTTCTGGCAACATCCTTGTAAATTTCGTCTGCACTCTTTACAGTTTAATAACATCCTTCCGATAGCAAGGTGGCCAAAACTGAATCCTGTACAACTGCAACAGAACTGCCCAACTTCGATATTCCATGCCCTGACGGATGAAGGGCCCAGTGTGCCAAAAGCCTTCTTCACTGCCCTGTCTACCTGAGTTCAGAGAGCCGTGTTCCTGGAATCCAAGGTCCCTCTGTCCCACTACACTCCTTATGGCCCTACCATTCACCATGAAACCCCTGTCTTGATGTGACTTTCCAAAATGCTCGATCTCGCCCTTGTCTGTATTAACCTCCATTTGCCATTTCTCAGCCCAATTCCCCAGCTGATCAAGGCCCTGTTGCAATTGCTGAGAACCTTCCTCACTTATTTTAGTGTAACCTGCAAACTTACTAATCATGTGCCTTAAACATCCTCATCCAAATCATTGATATCGATAACAAACAGCAATGGGCCTAGCACTGACCAGCTCAGCGGCACAGTGGCTCAGTGGTTAGCACTGCTACCCCACAGCACCGTGGATCTGCGTTCAATTCCAACCTCACAGGATACTCTGTGTGGGTTAGATCCTGTTAGGGTTAGATTTCCTACAGTATGGAAACAGGCCATTCGGCCCAACAAATCCACACCGACCTGCCGAAGAGTAACCCACCCAGAGCCATTCTCCATGCCCAATATTGACCCTTGACGAATGCACCAAGCACTATGGGCAATGTAGCCTGGCCAATTCATCTGACTTGCACATTTTGGATTGTGGGAGGAAACTGGAACACCCAGAGGAAACCCACGCAGACACGGGGAGAATGTGCAAACTCCACACAGACAGTCACCGGGGGCTGGGGTCGAACCCGGGTCTCTGGCGCTGTGAGGCAGCAGTACCAACTATTGAGCCACCATGCCACACCAACTGAGTTTGTATGTTCTCCCCGTAAATTGGCCATGCTCAATTGCCTATAGAGTTCATAGATGTGTACGTAAGTTGCGTTAGTCAGGGGTAAATGTAGAGTAATAGAGTAGGTGAAAGGGTTTGGGTATAATAATCTTCAGAGGACCAGAGATATAGTTGGGCCGAAGGGCCTGTTTCCACAGAGGAGGGATTCTATGATTCTATGATCGCTGATGCACACCAATAGTCACAGGCCTCCAGTCTGACTGTTACTCTCTGCAACCTAACATCAAGCCAATTGTGTACCCAGTTTGCCAACAGCCCCTGGATTTCATGCGATCTAACTTTCCGGGGTGTGGGTGAGGGAGGGGGGTGGTGAGTGCAGAGTTGTGTAGGTATCACGATGGAAGGGGTTGATTGCAGTGGGTGTAGGGATCAGTTAGGGAGGGGGAGATTACAGTGTTGGGTAGTGGTCAGTCAAGGAGGGGGTGAGTGCAGTGTTGTGTAGGGATCAGTCAGGGAGGGGAGATCGCAGTGTAGGGTAGGGATCAGTCAGGGAGGGGGTTAGTGCAGTGTTGGGCAGGGATCAGTCAGGGAGGGGGGTGAGTGCAGTGTTGTGTAGGGATCAGTCAGGGAGGGGGAGATCGCAGTGTTGGGTAGGGATCAGTCAGGGAGGGGGTGAGTGCAGTGTTGGATAGGGATCAGTCAGGGAGGGGAAGAGTGCAGTGTTGGGTAGGGATCAGTCAGGGAGGGGGTGAGTGCAGTGTTGGGTAGGAATCAGTCAGGGAGGGGGTGAGTGCAGTGTTGGGTAGGAATCAGTCAGGGAGGGGGTGAGTGCAGTGTTGGGTAGGGATCAGTCAGGGAGGGGGTGACTGCAGTGTTGGGTAGGAATCAGTCAGGGAGGGAGTGAGTGCAGTGTTGGTTACGGATCAGTCAGGGAGGGGGTGACTGCAGTGTTGGGTAGGAATCAGTCCGGGAGGGGGTGAGTGCAGTGTTGGATAGGGATCAGTCAGGGAGGGGGTGAGTGCAGTGTTGGGTAGGAATCAGTCAGAGAGGGGGCGATAACAGAGTTGTGTAGGGATCAGTCAGGGAGTGTGTGAGTGCAGTGTTGGGTAGGGATCAGTCAGGGAGGGGGGTGAGTGCAGTGTTGGGTAGGGATCAGTCAGGGAGTGGGGTGAGTGCAGTGTTGTGTAGGGATCAGTCAGTGAGGGGGTGAGTGCAGTGTTGGGTAGGGATCAGTCAGGGAGGGGGTGAGTGCAGTGTTGGGTAGTGATCAGTCAGTTAGGGGGAGAGTGCAGTGTTGGGTAGGGATCAGTCAGGGAGGTGTTGAGTGCAATGTTGGGTAGGGATCAGTCAGGGAGTGGGTGAGTGCAGTGTTCGGCAGGGATCAGTCAGTGAGGGGGTGAGTGCAGTGTTGGCGAGGAATCAGTCAGGGAGGGGGTGAGTGCAGTGTTGGGTAGGGATCAGTCAGGGAGGGGTTGAGTGCAGTGTTTTGTAGGGGTCAGTCAGGGAGCGGGTGAGTGCAGTGTTGGGTAGGGATCAGTCAGGGAGGGGGTGATTGCAGTGTTGGGTAGGGGTCAATAGGGAGGGGGTGAGTGCAGTGTTGGGTAGTGATCAGTCAGTTAGGGGGAGAGTGCAGTGTTGGGTAGGGATCAGTCAGGGAGGGGGTGAGTGCAGTGTTGGGTAGTGATCAGTCAGTTAGGGGGAGATTGCAGTGGTGTGTAGGAGTCAGTCAGGGAGGGGGTGAGTGCAGTGTTGGGTAGGAATCAGTCAGGGCGGGGGAGAGTGCAGTGTTGGGTAGGGATCAGTCAGGGAGGGGGCGATTACAGAGTTGTGTAGGGATCAGTCAGGGAGGGGGTGAGTGCAGTGTTTGGTAGGGATCAGTCAGTGAGGGGGAGATTGCAGTGTTTGGTAGGGATCAGTCAGGGAGGGGGAGAGTACAGTGTTGTGAAGGAATCAGTCAGGGAGGGGGGTTAGTGCAGTGTTGTGTAGGGATCAGTCTGGGAGGGGGAGATCTCAGTGTTGTGTAGGGATCAGTCCGGGAGGGGGTGAGTGCAGTGTTGGGTAGGGATCAGTCAGGGAGGGGGGTGAGTGCAGTGTTGGGTAGGGATCAGTCAGGGAGGGGTGAGTGCAGTGTTGTGTAGGGATCAGTCAGGGAGGGGGTGAGTGCAGTGTTGGGTAGGGATCAGTCAGGGAGGGGGTGAGTGCAGTGTTGTGTAGGGATCAGTCAGGGAGGGGGTGAGTGCAGTTTTGGGTAGGGATCAGTCAGGGAGGGGTGAGTGCAGTGTTGGGTAGGGATCATTCAGGGAGGGGGTGAGTGCAGTGTTGGTTAGGGGTCAGTCAGGGAGGGGGTGAGTGCAGTGTTGGGTAGGGATCAGTCAGGGAGGGGGTGAGTGCAGTGTTGGGTAGGGATCAGTCAGGGAGGGGGTGATTGCAGTGTTGGGTAGGGATCAGTCAGGGAGGGGGTTAGTGCAGTGTTGGGTAGGGATCAGTCAGGGAGGGGGTGAGTGCAGTGTTGGGTAGGGATCAGTCAGGGAGTGGGGTGAGTGCAGTGTTGGGTAGGGATCAGTCAGGGAGGGGGTGAGTGCAGTGTTGGGTAGGGATCAGTCAGGGAGGGGGTGAGTGCAGTGTTGGGTAGGGATCAGTCAGGGAGGGGGTGAGTGCAGTGTTGGGTAGGGATCAGTCAGGGAGGGGGTGAGTGCAGTGTTGGGTAGGGATCAGTCAGGGAGGGGGTGATTGCAGTGTTGGGTAGGGATCAGTCAGGGAGGGGGTGAGTGCAGTGTTGGGTAGGGATCAGTCAGGGAGGGGGTGATTGCAGTGTTGGGTAGGGATCAGTCAGGGAGGGGGGTGAGTGCAGTGTTGGGTAGGGATCAGTCAGGTAGGGGGTGAGTGCAGTGTTGGGTAGGGATCAGTCAGGGAGGGGGTGATTGCAGTGTTGTGTAGGGATCAGTCAGGGAGGGGGGTGAGTGCAGTGTTGGGTAGGGATCAGTCAGGTAGGGGGTGAGTGCAGTGTTGGGTAGGGATCAGTCAGGGAGGGGGTGAGTGCAGAGTTGGGTCGGGATCAGTCAGGGAGGGGGAGAGTGCAGTGTTGTGTAGGAATCAGTCAGGGAGGGGGGTGAGTGCAGTGTTGGTTAGGGATCAGTCAGGGAGGGGGTGAGTGCAGTGTTGGGTAGGAATCAGTCAGGGAGGGGGTGAGTGCAGTGTTGTGTAGGAATCAGTCAGGGAGGGGGGTGAGTGCAGTGTTGTGTAGGGATCAGTCAGGGAGGGGGTGAGTGCAGTGTTGGGTAGTGGTCAGTCAGGGAGTGTGTGAGTGCAGTGTTGGGTAGGGATCAGTCAGGGAGGGGGGTGAGTGCAGTGTTGGGTTGGGATCCGTCAGGGAGGGGGTGAGTGCAGTGTTGGGTTGGGATCCGTCAGGGAGGGGGTGAGTGCAGTGTTGGGTAGGGATCCGTCAGGGAGGGGGTGAGTGCAGTGTTGGGTTGGGATCCGTCAGGGAGGGGGTGAGTGCAGTGTTGGGTTGGGATCCGTCAGGGAGGGGGAGAGTGCAGTGTTGGGTAGGGATCAGTCAGGGAGGGGGTGAGTGCAGTGTTGGGCAGGGATCAGTCAGGGAGGGGGAGAGTGCAGTGTTGGGTAGGGATCAGTCAGGGAGGGGGAGAGTGCAGTGTTGGGTAGGGATCAGTCAGGGAGGGGGTGAGTGCAGTGTTGGGCAGGGATCAGTCTGGGAGTGTGGAGAGTGCAGTGTTGGGTAGGGATTAGTCAGGGAGGGGTGTGAGTGCAGTGTTGGGTAGGGATCAGTCAGTGAGGGGGAGATTGCATTGATGGGTAGGGATCAGTCAGGGAGGGGGTGAGTGCAGTGTTGGGCAGGGATCAGTCAGGGAGGGGGAGAGTGCAGTGTTGGGTAGGGATCAGTCAGGGAGGGGGTGAGTGCAGTGTTGGGCAGGGATCAGTCAGGGAGGGGGAGAGTGCAGTGTTGGGTAGGGATCAGTCAGGGAGGGGGAGAGTGCAGTGTTGGGTAGGGATCAGTCAGGGAGGGGGTGAGTGCAGTGTTGGGCAGGGATCAGTCAGGGAGGGGGTGAGTGCAGTGTTGGGAAGGGATCAGTCAGGGAGGGGTGAGTGCAGTGTTGGGTAGGGATCATTCAAGGAGGGGGTGAGTGCAGTGTTCGGTAGGGGTCAGTCAGGGAGGGGGTGAGTGCAGTGTTGGGTAGGCATCAGTCAGGGAGGGGGATATTACAGTGTTGGGTAGGGATCAGTCAGGGAGGGGGTGAGTGCAGTGTTGAGTAGGCATCAGTCAGGAAGGGGGTGAGTGCAGTGTTGGGTAGGGATCAGTCAGGGAGGGGGTGAGTGCAGTGTTGGGCAGGGATCAGTCTGGGAGTGTGGAGAGTGCAGTGTTGGGTAGGGATTAGTCAGGGAGGGGTGTGAGTGCAGTGTTGGGTAGGGATCAGTCAGTGAGGGGGATGAGTGCAGTGTTGGGTAGGGATCAGTCAGTGAGGGGGAGATTGCATTGATGGGTAGGGATCAGTCAGGGAGGGGGTGAGTGCAGTGTTGTGTAGGAATCAGTCAGGGAGGGGGGTGAGTGCAGTGTTGGGTAGTGATCAGTCTGGGAGCGGGAGATCGCAGTGTTGTGTAGGGATCAGTCAGGGAGGGGGTTGAGTACAGTGTTCGGTAGGGATCAGTCAGTGAGGGGGGGATTGCAGTGTTGGGTAGGGATAAGTCAGGGAGGGGGAGATTGCAGTGTTGGGTAGGGATCAGTCAGGGAGGGGGAGATTGCAGTGTTGTGTAGGGATCAGTCAGGGATGGGGTTGAGTGCAGTGTTGGGTAGGGATCAGTCACGGAGGGGGTGAGTGCAGTGTTGGGTAGGGATCAGTCAGGGAGGGGGAGATTGCAGTGTTGTGTAGGGATCAGTCAGGGAGGGGGTTGAGTGCAGTGTTCGGTAGGGATCAGTCAGTGAGGGGGAGATTGCAGTGTTGGGTAGGGATAAGTCAGGGAGGGGGAGATTGCAGTGTTGGGTAGGGATCAGTCAGGGAGGGGGTGAGTGCAGTGTTGGGTTGTATCAGTCAGGGAGGGGGTGAGTGCAGTGTTGGGTAGGGATCAGTCTGGGATGGGGGAGATTGCAGTGTTTGGTAGGGGTCAGTCAGGGAGGGGGTGAGTGCAGTGTTGGGTAGTGGTCAGTCAGGGAGTGTGTGAGTGCAGTGTTGGGTAGGGATCAGTCAGTGAGGGGGAGATTGCAGTGTTGGGTCGGGATCAGTCAGTGAGGGGGAGAGTGCAGTGTTTGGTAGGGATCAGTCAGGGAGGGGAGTGAGTGCAGTGTTGGGTAGGGATCAGTCAGTGAGGGGGAGAGTGCAGTGTTGGGTAGGGATCAGTCAGGGAGGGGGTGATTGCAGTGTTGGGTAGGGATCAGTCAGGGAGGGGGTGAGTGCAGTGTTGGGTAGGGATCAGTCAGGGAGTGGGGTGAGTGCAGTGTTGGGTAGGGATCAGTCAGGGAGGGGGTGAGTGCAGTGTTGGGTAGGGATCAGTCAGGGAGGGGGTGAGTGCAGTGTTGGGTAGGGATCAGTCAGGGAGGGGGTGAGTGCAGTGTTGGGTAGGGATCAGTCAGGGAGGGGGTGAGTGCAGTGTTGGGTAGGGATCAGTCAGGGAGGGGGTGATTGCAGTGTTGGGTAGGGATCAGTCAGGGAGGGGGTGAGTGCAGTGTTGGGTAGGGATCAGTCAGGGAGGGGGTGATTGCAGTGTTGGGTAGGGATCAGTCAGGGAGGGGGGTGAGTGCAGTGTTGGGTAGGGATCAGTCAGGTAGGGGGTGAGTGCAGTGTTGGGTAGGGATCAGTCAGGGAGTGGGGTGAGTGCAGTGTTGGGTAGGGATCAGTCAGGGAGGGGGTGAGTGCAGTGTTGGGTAGGGATCAGTCAGGGAGGGGGTGAGTGCAGTGTTGGGTAGGGATCAGTCAGGGAGGGGGTGAGTGCAGTGTTGGGTAGGGATCAGTCAGGGAGGGGGTGAGTGCAGTGTTGGGTAGGGATCAGTCAGGGAGGGGGTGATTGCAGTGTTGGGTAGGGATCAGTCAGGGAGGGGGTGAGTGCAGTGTTGGGTAGGGATCAGTCTTTGAGGGGGTGATTGCAGTGTTGGGTAGGGATCAGTCAGGGAGGGGGGTGAGTGCAGTGTTGGGTAGGGATCAGTCAGGTAGGGGGTGAGTGCAGTGTTGGGTAGGAATCAGTCAGGGAGGGGGAGATTGCAGTGTTGGGTAGGGATCAGTCAGGGAGGGGTGAGTGCAGTGTTGTGTAGGGATCAGTCAGGGAGGGGGTGAGTGCAGAGTTGGGTCGGGATCAGTCAGGGAGGGGGAGAGTGCAGTGTTGGGTAGGAATCAGTCAGGGAGGGGGTGAGTGCAGTGTTGTGTAGGAATCAGTCAGGGAGGGGGGTGAGTGCAGTGTTGTGTAGGGATCAGTCAGGGAGGGGGTGAGTGCAGTGTTGGGTAGTGGTCAGTCAGGGAGTGTGTGAGTGCAGTGTTGGGTAGGGATCAGTCAGGGAGGGGGGTGAGTGCAGTGTTGGGTTGGGATCCGTCAGGGAGGGGGAGAGTGCAGTGTTGGGTTGGGATCCGTCAGGGAGGGGGAGAGTGCAGTGTTGGGTTGGGATCCGTCAGGGAGGGGGTGAGTGCAGTGTTGGGTTGGGATCCGTCAGGGAGGGGGAGAGTGCAGTGTTGGGTAGGGATCAGTCAGGGAGGGGGTGAGTGCAGTGTTGGGCAGGGATCAGTCAGGGAGGGGGAGAGTGCAGTGTTGGGTAGGGATCAGTCAGGGAGGGGGTGAGTGCAGTGTTGGGTAGGCATCAGTCAGGGAGGGGGATATTACAGTGTTGGGTAGGGATCAGTCAGGGAGGGGGTGAGTGCAGTGTTGGGCAGGGATCAGTCAGGGAGGGGGTGAGTGCAGTGTTGGGTAGGGATCATTCAAGGAGGGGGTGAGTGCAGTGTTCGGTAGGGGTCAGTCAGGGAGGGGGTGAGTGCAGTGTTGGGTAGGCATCAGTCAGGGAGGGGGATATTACAGTGTTGGGTAGGGATCAGTCAGGGAGGGGGTGAGTGCAGTGTTGAGTAGGCATCAGTCAGGAAGGGGGTGAGTGCAGTGTTGGGTAGGGATCAGTCAGGGAGGGGGTGAGTGCAGTGTTGGGCAGGGATCAGTCTGGGAGTGTGGAGAGTGCAGTGTTGGGTAGGGATTAGTCAGGGAGGGGTGTGAGTGCAGTGTTGGGTAGGGATCAGTCAGTGAGGGGGATGAGTGCAGTGTTGGGTAGGGATCAGTCAGGGAGGGGGGTGAGTGCAGTGTTGGGTAGTGATCAGTCTGGGAGCGGGAGATCGCAGTGTTGTGTAGGGATCAGTCAGGGAGGGGGTTGAGTACAGTGTTCGGTAGGGATCAGTCAGTGAGGGGGGGATTGCAGTGTTGGGTAGGGATAAGTCAGGGAGGGGGAGATTGCAGTGTTGGGTAGGGATCAGTCAGGGAGGGGGAGATTGCAGTGTTGTGTAGGGATCAGTCAGGGATGGGGTTGAGTGCAGTGTTGGGTAGGGATCAGTCACGGAGGGGGTGAGTGCAGTGTTGGGTAGGGATCAGTCAGGGAGGGGGAGATTGCAGTGTTGTGTAGGGATCAGTCAGGGAGGGGGTTGAGTGCAGTGTTCGGTAGGGATCAGTCAGTGAGGGGGAGATTGCAGTGTTGGGTAGGGATAAGTCAGGGAGGGGGAGATTGCAGTGTTGGGTAGGGATCAGTCAGGGAGGGGGTGAGTGCAGTGTTGGGTTGTATCAGTCAGGGAGGGGGTGAGTGCAGTGTTGGGTAGGGATCAGTCTGGGATGGGGGAGATTGCAGTGTTTGGTAGGGGTCAGTCAGGGAGGGGGTGAGTGCAGTGTTGGGTAGTGGTCAGTCAGGGAGGGGGTGAGTGCAGTGTTGGGTAGGGATCAGTCAGTGAGGGGGAGATTGCAGTGTTGGGTCGGGATCAGTCAGTGAGGGGGAGAGTGCAGTGTTTGGTAGGGATCAGTCAGGGAGGGGAGTGAGTGCAGTGTTGGGTAGGGATCAGTCAGTGAGGGGGAGAGTGCAGTGTTGGGTACGGATCAGTCAGGGAGGGGGTGAGTGCAGTGTTGTGTAGGAATCAGTCAGGGAGGGGGGTGAGTGCAGTGTTGGGTAGGGATCAGTCAGGGAGGGGTGAGTGCAGTGTTGGGTAGGGATCAGTCAGTGAGGGTGGTGAGTGCAGTGTTGGGTAGGGATCAGTCAGGGAGGGGGTGAGTGCAGTGTTGGGTAGGGATCAGTCAGGGAGGGGGAGATTGCAGTGTTGGGTAGGGATCAGACTGGGAGTGGGAGATCGCAGTGTTGTGTAGGGATCAGTCAGGAAGGGGGTTAGTGTACTGTTGGGCAGGGATCAGTCAGGGATGGGGTTGAGTGCAGTGTTGGGAAGGGATCAGTCAGGGAGAGGGTGAGTGCAGTGTTGGGTAGGGATCAGTCAGGGAGGGGGTGAGTGCAGTGTTGGGAAGGGATCAGTCAGGGAGAGGGTGAGTGCAGTGTTGGGTAGGGATCAGTCATGGAGGGGGTGAGTGCAGTGTTGGGTAGGGATCAGTCAGTGAGGGGGTGAGTGCAGGGTTGGGTCGGGAATAGTCAGGGAGGGGGTGAGTGCAGTTTTGTGTAGTGATCAGTCCGGGAGGGGGGAGAGTGCAGTGTTGGGTAGGGATCAGTCAGTGAGGGGGTGAGGGCAGTGTTGGGCAGGGATCAGTCAGGGAGGGGGGAGAAGACAATGTTGGGTAGGGATCAGTCAGGGAGGGGGTGAGTGCAGTGTTGTGTAGGGATCAGTCAGGGAGGGGTGAGTGCAGTGTTGGGTAGGGATCAGTCAGGGAGGGGGAGATTGCAGTGTTGGGTAGGGGTCAGTCAGGGAGGGGGTGAGTGCAGTGTTGTGTAGGGATCAGTCATGGAGGGGGTGAGTGCAGTGTTGGGAAGGGATCAGTCAGGGAGGGGGTGAGTGCAGTGTTGGGCAGGGATCAGTCTGGGAGTGTGGAGAGTGCAGTGTTGGGAAGGGATGAGTCAGGGAGGGGGTGAGTGCAGTGTTGGGAAGGGATCAGTCAGGGAGGGGGAGAGTGCAGTGTTGGGTAGGGATCAGTCAGTGAGGGGGTGAGTGCAGTGTTGGGTAGGGATCAGTCAGGGAGGGGTGTGAGTGCAGTGTTGGGTAGTGATCAGTCAGGGAGGGGGAGATTGCAGTGTTGGGTAGGGATCAGTCAGGGAGGGGGGTGAGTGCAGTGTTGGGTAGGGATCAGTCAGGGAGGGGGAGATTGCAGTGTTGGGTAGGGATCAGTCAGGGAGGGGGGTGAGTGCAGTGTTGGGTAGGGATAAGTCAGGGATGGGGTTGAGTGCAGTGTTGGGTAGGGATCAGTCAGGGAGGGGGGTGAGTGCAGTGTTGGGTAGGGATCAGTCAGTAAGGGGGAGATTGCAGTGTTGGGTAGGGATCAGTCAGGGAGGGGGAGATTGCAGTGTTGTGTAGGGATCAATCAGGGAGGGGGTGAGTGCAGCGTTGGGAAGGGATCAGTCAGGGAGAGGGTGAGTGCAGTGTTGGGTAGGGATCAGTCAGGGAGGGGGAGAGTGCAGTGTTGCGTCGGGATCAGTCAGGGAGGGGGGTGAGTGCAGTGTTGGGAAGGGATCAGTCAGGGAGGGGGTGAGTGCAGTGTTGTTTAGGGATCAGTCAAGGAGGGGGTGAGTGCAGTGTTGGGTAGGGATTAGTCCAGGAGCGGTTGAGTGCTGTGTTGTGTAGTGATCAGTCAGGGAGGGGGTTGAGTGCAGTGTTGGGTAGGGATCAGTCAGGTAAGGGGTGAGTGCAGTTCTGGGTAGGGATCAGTCAGGGAGGGGGTGAGTGCAGTGTTGGGTAGGGGTCAGTCAGGGAGGGGTGAGGGCAGTGTTGGGTAGGGGTCAGTCAGGGAGGGGTGAGGGCAGTGTTGGGTAGGGATCAGTCAGGGAGGGGGTGAGTGCAGTGTTGGGTAGGGGTCAGTCAGGGAGGGGTGAGGGCAGTGTTGGGTAGGGATCAGTGAGGGAGAGGGTGAGTGCAGTATTGAGTAGGGATCAGTCAGGGAGGGAGTGAGTGCAGTGTTGGGTAGGGATCAGTCAGGGAGGGGGAGATTGCAGTGTTGGGTAGGGATCAGTCAGGGAGGGGGTGAGTGCAGTGTTGGGTAGGGATCAGTCAGGGAGGGGGAGATTGCAGTGTTGGGTAGGGATCAGTCAGGGAGGGGGAGAGTGCAGTGTTGGGTAGGGATCAGTGAGGGAGAGGGTGAGTGCAGTGTTGGGTAGGGATCAGTCAGGGAGGGGGTGATTGCAGTGTTGGGTAGGGATCAGTCAGGGAGGGGGTGAGTGCGGTGTTGGGTCGGGATCAGACAGGGAGTGGGCTGAGTGCAGTGTTGGGTAGGGATCAGTCAGGGAGGGGGGTGAGTGCAGTGTTGTGTAGGGATCAGTCAGGGAGGGGGAGAGTGCAGTGTTGGGTAGGGCTCAGTCAGGGAGGGGGGTGAGTGCAGTGTTGTGTAGGGATCAGTCAGGGAGGGGGAGATTGCAGTGTTGGGTAGGGATCAGTCAGGGAGGTGGTGAGTGCAGTGTTGGGTAGGGCTCAGTCAGGGAGGGGGGTGAGTGCAGTGTTGTGTAGGGATCAGTCAGGGAGGGGGAGAGTGCAGTGTTGGGTAGGGATCAGTCAGGGAGGGGGAGATTGCAGTGTTGGGTAGGGATCAGTCAGGGAGGGGGTGATTGCAGTGTTGGGTAGGGATCAGTCAGGGAGGGGGTGAGTGCGGTGTTGGGTCGGGATCAGACAGGGAGGTGGTGAGTGCAGTATTGGGTAGGGATCAGTCAGGGAGGGGGTGATTGCAGTGTTGGGTAGGGATCGGTCAGGGAGGGGGTGAGTGCGGTGTTGGGTCGGGATCAGACAGGGAGGTGGTGAGTGCAGTATTGCGTAGGGATCAGTCAGGGAGGGGTGTGAGTGCAGTGTTGCGTAGGGATCAGTCAGGGAGGGGGTGAGTGCAGTGTTGTGTAGGGATCAGTCAGGGAGGTGGTGAGTGCAGTATTGGGTAGGGATCAGTCAGGGAGGGGGTGGGTGCAGTTTTGGGTAGGGATCAGTCAGGGAGGGGGTTAGTTTACTGTTGGGCAGGGATCAGTCAGGGAGGTGGGAGAGTGCAGTGTTGGGTAGGGATCAGACTGGGAGGGGGTGAGTGCAGTGTTGGGTAGGGATCAGTCAGGGAGGGGGTTAGTTTACTGTTGGGCAGGGATCAGTCAGGGAGGTGGGAGAGTGCAGTGTTGGGTAGGGATCAGACTGGGAGGGGGTGAGTGCAGTGTTGGGTAGGGATCAGTCAGGGAGGGGGTGAGTGCAGTGTTGGGTAGGGATCAGACTGGGAGTGGGAGATCGCAGTGTTGTGTAGGGATCAGACTGGGAGTGGGAGATCGCAGTGTTGTGTAGGGATCAGTCAGGGAGAGGGTGAGTGCAGTGTTGGATCGGGATCAGTCAGGGAGTTGGTGAGTGCAGTGTTGCATAGGGGTCAGTCAGGGATGGGGAGATTGCAGTGTTGGGTAGGGGTCAGTCAGGGAGGGGGAGAGTGCAGTGTTGGGTCGGGATCAGTCACGGAGGGGGTGAGTGCTGTGTTGGGTAGGGATCAGTCAGGGAGGGGGTGAGTGCAGTGTTGGGTAGGGATCAGTCAGGGAGGGGGAGATTGCAGTGTTGGGTAGGGATCAGTCAGGGAGGGGGTGAGTGCAGTGTTGGGTAGGGTTCAGTCAGGGAGGGGGGTGAGTGCAGTGTTGGGTAGGGATCAGTCAGGGAGGGGGAGAGTGCAGTGTTGGGTCGGGATCAGTCAGGGAGGGGGTGAGTGCAGTGTTGTGTAGAGATCAGTCTCGGAGGGGGTGAGTGCAGTGTTCCGTAGCGTTCAGTCAGGGAGGGGGTGAGTGCAGTGTTGTGTAGGGATCAGTCAAGGAGGGGGTGAGTGCAGTGTTGGGTAGGGTTCAGTCAGGGAGGGGGTTAGTGCAGTGTTGGGTCGGGATCAGTCAGGGAGGGGGGTGAGTGCAGTGTTGGGTAGGGATCAGTCACGGAGGGGGATAGTGCAGTGTTGGGTAGAAATCAGTCAGGGAGGGGGAGATTGCAGTGTTAGGTACGGGTCAGTCAGGGAGGGGGTGAGTGCAGTGTTGGGTAGGGATAAGTCAGTGAGGGGGTGAGTGCAATGTCGGGTAGGGATCAGTCGGGGAGGGGGACATTGCAGTGTTGGGTAGGAATCAGTCTGGGAGGGGGAGAGTGCAGTGTTGGGTCGGAATCAGTCATCGAGGGGGAGAGTGCATTGTTGGTAGAAATTAATCAGGGAGGGGGCGATTATAGTGTTGTTTAGGGATAGAGGGAAATCAGGAGTGCAAAAAGGGGGCATGAGATTGCTTTGGCAAATAGGTTTAAGGAGAATCCAAAATGTTTTTACAATTCCATAAAGGACAAAAGTGTCACTGAGGAGAGAATAAGGCCTCTCAAAGATCAAGACAGCCTGCACGTGGAGCTGCAGGAGATGGTGGAGATACTGAACAAGTATTTCCTGTGGAGAAGGACCAGGAAGATATAGAATAGAATGATGGTTGGGGAAATATCTTTGGGAAATAGATGATGTCATCTTGCAAAATATCCACATTACAGAGGAGGAGTTGTTGGATGTCTTGAAATGGTTAAAGGCGGATAAGTCCCCAGGACCTTATCAGGTATACTCTCGATCTCTGTGGGAAGCTAGAGATGTGATTGCTGTGCCCCGTGCTGAAATATTTGTATCATCGATAGACACAGGTGAGGTACCAGATGACCGGAGGTTGGGCTAACGTGGTGCTCCTGTTTAAGACGGGTGGACAGTCATTCCTGAAGAAGGGCCTGTGCCCGAAACGTCGAATCTCCTGTTCCCTGGATGCTGCCTGACCTGCTGTGCTGTTCCAGCAATAAAGTTTCAACTTTGATCTCCAGCATCTGCAGACCTCACTTTCTCCTGGTCAGGACAAGCCAGGGAACTCCAGACTGGTTCGCCTGACGTCAGTCATGGGCACGTTGAAAGACGGATACATGAGGGACAGGAATTACATGTGTTTAGAAAGGCAATGTCTAATTGGGGATAGTCAGCATTGCTTTGTACGTGGGAAATCATGTTTCAAGATATTGCGTTTTTGAAGAAGTAACAAAAGGATTGATGAGGGCAGAGCGGTGGGTGTGAGTGATATGGACTTCGGTAAGGTATTCGAAATGTTTCCACATGGGAGCTTGGACAGCAAGGATAGATCTCATGGAATACAGGGAAAACCAGCCATTTGGATACAGAACTGGCACGAAGGTAGACGACAGAGGATGGTTGTGGAGGGTTGTTTTTTCAGACTGGAGACCTGTGACCAGTGGAGTGCTACAAGGACCGGTGCTGGGTCCACTACTTTCCATTAATTATATAAATGATTTGGATGTGAACATAGCAGGTATAGTTAGTAAGTTTGCAGATGACACCAAAATTGGAGGTGTCGTGGATAGTGAAGAATGTTACTTCACATTACAACGGGATGGTGAACTGATGGGATAATGGGCTGAGGAGCGGCAGATGGAGCTTAATTCAGATAAATGGGTGGTGCTGCATTTTGGCAAAGCAACTCTTCGCAGGATTTATACACTTAATGTTAAGGTCCCAGGGAGTGTTTCTGAACAAAGAGACCTTGGAGGGCAGGTTCATTGTTCCTTGAAAGGAGAATTGTGGGTCGATAGGATAGTGAAGAAGCTGTTTGGTATGCTTGCGTTTACTGATCAGGGCATTGAGTAGATGAGTTGGAAGGTCATGTTGTGGCAAAACAGGACATTGGAATAGTCACTGTTGGAATATTGCGTGCAATTCTTGTTTCCTCCCTATCGGAAGGATATTGTGTAAATTGAAAGGGTTCAGAAAAGATTTACAAAGATGCTGACAGGATTGGAGGATTTGAGCTAAAGGGAGACGTTAAATGGGCTGGGGCTGTTTTCCCTGGAATGTCTGAGGCTGAGGGGTAACCCATATGGAGGTTTATAAATCCATGAGAGGCATGGTTAGGTTTAACAGACGAGGTCTTTTCCTTGGGGTGGGGTGGTCCAGAACTGGAGGGCCGAGGTTGAGGGTGAGAGGGGAAAGATATAAAAGGAACATAAGAGATAACATTTTGATGTGGAGGGTGATGCGTGTATGGAATGAACTGCCAGATGAAGTGGTGGAGACTGGTAGAGTAACTGCATTTAAAAGGCATCTGGATGGGTATACGAACATGAAGGGTTGAGAGGGATTCGGGCCAAGTGCTGGCAAATGTGACGTGATTGTGTTAGGATATGTGGGTGGCGTGGATGAGTTGGACCGGAGGCCCTGTTTCTGTGCTGTACCTCTCTATGACTGTAAATGTTTTCCACTGTCCATTACAATCCATATACTTCACTGTTTCCCCTGTTTACCTTGGTCAGTTCTCCTCTCAAAAACATGTCAATGACTTTGGTTGTGATTGCAGGGTGTGCTTTATGGTCACTTTAAAAATCCATCATCTCACTGAATTCCACTATACTGCAATTTCCCCAAGGATATCTCAGTGTGACATTACTCCTTCCCTCAGCGTCATCACCCAACGGTCGATCTGAGATAGTCACGTCCCTGGCCGTTTGCACAACGTGTTATTCAAACAAACACATACAGAAACATTCAAAGAGGAGTTCCGATAACATCACTTTTGCCAATGTGACTGTCCCAGGTTATACAAAGACTCAAGTCTCCCAAAATGGTCACAGTGCCTTTGCATTACACAGGAATTCATTGGAATGTGTAACAGGGTTGAGCAATGAAATGCTGTTCGGCAGCCTCTAAACTCTTCTCCTGTTTGTGTTTTTGACACGTGTTACCCAGAATCTGCATTCAGTCTGATTCAGCTTCATCATCTGAGGCCAAATGCTTTCTCTGTAATGCCTTTGTTCCCCATTACTGTCAGGGTTACCCATCCTGCACTGCCTGAGACCCCTCAAGGAGGTGGACAATAGAATATTCATGCTCCACCTTTTGTTCACAGTGTCACCACTAAACCTCATTTATCTCTGTACCAGAGACCTTATTGCAGAGACTTTAGCCAGTCCAAAAAAAGTACATTACGATTGATTCTTTCCACAATTTCTTGTCACAGACCAATTCACTGATGTACAGTTTCAGTTAAACTCTGTCTCTTGCTGTTCCTTTCTGCTTGTCTTCAGCTACATTGCCATTTCTCTTTGGATTTGGAAAGCTCCTTTCACCTGAACCCTGGCCCTGCAACCTCTCTGTCAGCTGAAAGTCCTGTCCATAAGCCTACCGACATGATTGGCCAGGACACTGGTCCCAGCAATGTTGTGTTTAATTCACTCATGGGATGTTGCTGTCTCTGGCTGGCCAGCATCACATGCCCGCCCTGAGCTGCCCTTGAGCTGAGTGTTTTGCTGGATCATTACAGAGAGCAGTTTAGAGTCAACCCCATCGCTCTGGGTCTGGATCATGTGTAGGTCAGACACGCTGCCTATAACAGATTTCCCTCCTGAAAGGATTAAGCAGTTAGATGGGTATACTGGACACCGGCATTAACATAGAACATAGAACATAGAACAATACAGCACAGAACAGGCCCTTCGGCCCACGATGTTGTGCCGAACTTCTAACCTAGATTAAGTACCCATCCATGTACCTATCCAAATGCCGCTTAAAGATCGCCAATGATTCCGACTCTACCACTCCCACGGGCAGCGCATTCCATGCCCCCACCACTCTCTGGGTAAAGAACCCACCCCTGACATCTCCCCTATACCTTCCACCCTTCACCTTAAATTTATGTCGCCTTGTAACACTCTGTTGTACCCGGGGAAAAAGTTTCTGACTGTCTACTCTATCTATTCCTCTGATCATCTTATAAACCTCTATCAAGTCACCCCTCATCCTTCGCCGTTCCAACGAGAAAAGGCCGAGAACTCTCAACCTATCCTCGTACGACTTCCTCTCCATTCCAGGCAACATCCTGGTAAATCTTCTCTGCACCCTCTCCAAAGCTTCCACATCTTTCCTAAAGTGAGGCGACCAGAACTGCACACAGTACTCCAACTGTGGCCTAACCAAAGTCCTGTACAGCTGCAACATCACTTCACAACTCTTGAATTCAATCCCTCTGCTAATGAACGATAATACTCCATAGGCCTTTTTACAAACTCTATCCACCTGAGTGGCAACCTTCAAAGATCTATGTACATAGACCCCAAGATCCCTCTGTTCCTCCACCTGACTAAGAAACCTACCATTAACCCTGTATTCCGCATTCTTATTTGTTCTTCCAAAATGGACAACCTCACACTTGGCAGGGTTGAACTCCATCTGCCACTCCTCAGCCCAGCTCTGCATCATATCTAAGTCCCTCTGCAGCCGACAACAGCCCTCCTCACTATCCACAACTCCACCTATCTTCGTATCATCTGCAAATTTACTGACCCACCCTTCGACTCCCTCATCTAAGTCATTAATAAAAATTACAAACAGCAGAGGACCCAGAACTGATCCCTGCGGAACTCCACTTGTAACTGGGCTCCAGGCTGAATATTTGGATGAACAGTCAGGGGAGAATAGCACGAGGCCATCACCTGTCCCACTAGTAGTTCACCCGTCAGTGAGTACTCATCCCAGTGCACCATGAATCACAACCCTTTCATCATGACCATTGTGTGATCCTGATACCTTCCTGCACTCTGGTGATATCACTCAGTCTCTCTCCATGTGTTATCCCTCACTGTGTGGGTCTAATTGCTGCCTCTGTCAGCGTCTCTCGCTCTTGCAGCTACTCCAGATCCTGAGCCAACAGAATTCTCCATTCCAGAGAGACGCAGAAGCACAGGCCAGGGATGGAGACTGGGATTTTCCAGGTCTCTGTGGGATTCAGTGTCATTCTCCATGTGTAACCCTCACTGCATCAGTCTAATTTCCCATTCTGTCTGTTTCTCTGTCTCCTGTAGGTACTCAGGATGTTCCTGTCTCAGCCGAATTCATAACTCCTGTCTCATCCATAACCACATCAAAGACGGTTGGTCAGCCAGAGAGAGATGGAGAGGGAGATCTGGAGCCTTCAGTAAATCCTGCAGCCGATAAGATCACTCACAGTAAACAGCACAGGGAGAGATTTGTGGCCTTCAGTATTCAAACCCGGAAGACAGGACATAGATACAGAGCTGGGCAAGGAACAGCAACATTCTAGGCTTCATTCCCACCACCTTGTGAGGGTCCTGCTTTCACCTCTTCTGTACTGGTCCTCACTGAGACATCTCTCTCTCTCTCTCTCTCTCCCTCGCTCTCACCCCCTCATTCGTATTCTCTCTTTCTCACTCTCTCTCTCCCCCTCACTCACTCTGCACCCAAACCCTCTCTCACACCCGACTCTCTGTCTCCCTCGCATCCCTCTCTCCCTCATCCCTCTGTCTTTTGCTCGCCTTCTATCTCTCCCTATCACGCTCTGCCCCCTCTCTATCTATCTATCTTTCTCTCTCTCTCTCTCTCCTTCTCGTGCGCTCTTTCGCTCTCTCAGACTCTCTCTCTCATTTCCGTCCCCTCCCTCCCGCTCACTTGCAACTCTCTCTCTCTCACCCCTCTCTCTCACTCCCTCACACTCTCACCCCCTCTCGCTCACACCCCCTCTCACTCTCAACCCATCTCTCTCTCACCCTCTCTCTCTCCCGGCCTCTCTCTCTCTCTCTCTCTCTACCCCCCTCTCTCTGACCCTCTTGTGCTCTCTTCCCCCTCTCTCACTCCACCTCTCTCACTCCCCCCTCTCTCACCCTCTCTCCCCGTTCACCCCCTCCCCCCTCTCTCCCCTCCCTCACCCTCTCTCCCCTCCCTCTCTCACCCCTCTCTCTCGCTCGCCACTCTCCCCCTCCCCTCTGTCTCACCCCTCTGTCTCACCCCTCTGTCTCACCCCTCTCTCACCCCTCTGTCTTACCCCTCTGTCTCACCCCTCTCTCTCACACCACTCTCTCACCCCTCACACTCCCCCATCTCTCTCGCCCACCTCAATCCCCTTCTCCCCTCTCTCTCCCCCCTCTCTCACACCTCTCTCTCACCCCTCTCTCTCTCCCCCTTTCTCTGCCCCCCGCTCTCCCCCATCTCCCCCTCTCTCTCCCGCCTCTCTCCCCCTCTCTCCACCTCTCTCTCCCCCACCACTCCCCTCTCTCCCTCCTCTCTTTCCCCTCTCTCTCCACCCATCTCACCCCATTTCTCTCACACCCTCTCTCCCCTCCCGCTCTCTCTACCCGTTCTCTCACACTCCTCTCTCCGCCTGTCTCTCCCTCCTCTCCCCCTCTCTCGACCCCAGTTCTCCCCCTCTCTCTCTCCCCCTCTCTCACCGCTTCCTCCTCCTCTCCCCCTCTCTCTTACCCCTCTATCATTCCTCTCTCTCAGCCCTCCCACCCCCTTTCAGTCCCCCTCTCTCTCCCCCCTCTCTCCACACTCTCTCTCGCTCACATCTCTCCCCCCTCCCTCTCTGCCCCCCGCTCTCCTCCTCTGTCTCCCCCCCTCTCTTCCCCCTCTCTTACCCTCCCTCTCTCTCCACCCATCGCACACCATTTCTCTCACACTCCTCCCTCCCCCTTGTCTCCCCCCTCTCTCACTCCCCCCTCTCTCACCGCTCTCTCAGCCCCCTCTCTCCCCCATCTCCCCCTCTCTCTCCCCCCTCTCTCTCCCACCACTCCCCTCTCTCCCTCCTCTCTTTCCCCTCTCTCTCCACCCATCTCACCCCATTTCTCTCACACCCTCTCTCCCCTCCCACTCTCTCTACCCCTTCTCTCACACTCCTCTCTCCGCCCGTCTCTCCCCCCTCCCCCTCTCTCTGCCCCCGCTCTCCCCCTCTCTGACCCCCTCCTCCCCTCTCCCCCTCTCTCACCCCTCTATCATTCCTCTCTCTCACCCCTCCCACCCCCTTTCTCTCCCACTCTCTCTCCCCCCTCTCTCCCCACTCTCTCTCGCTCACATTTCTCCCCCCTCCCTCACCCCTCCCTCTCTCCCCCTCTCGCTCTCTGCCCCCCTCTCTCCCCCCTCTGTCTCCCCCCTCTCTCCCGCTCTCTCTCGCTCTCTCTCCTCCTCTTTCTCCCCACCTCTCCCCTCTCTCCCCCTCTCTTTCCCCCCTCTCTCCCCTCTCTCACCACCCATCGCACCCCATTTCTCTCACACTCCTCTCTCCCTCTTGTTGCTCCCCTCTCTCACTCCCCCTCTCTCACTGCACTCTCACCCCTCTCTCTCCCCCTTCTCTCCCCCTCTCTGTCCCCATCCCATCCACCCTCTCTCTCCCACTCTCTCTCACCCCTCTCAACCCCTTCTCTCTCCCCCCTCTCTCCCCCTCTCTCACCCCCTCTCCTTCCCGCCTCTCTCTCACCCCCTCTCTCACACCCCCACTCTCTGAACCTCTCCCTGTCACACCCCTCTCTCTCACCCCCTCTCTTCCTCACTACCTCCGTCTCTTTCCCACTCTCTCTCTCTCGCCCACACTCTCTCGCCCACTCTCTCTCTCGCCCACTCTCTCTCTCTTTCCAACACACTCTCTTGCCCGTACTCTCTCTCACCCCTCTCTCTCTGTCTCACGCCCCTCTCTCTCACACCTCTCTCTCTCACCCACACTCTCTCTCTCGCTCTCACCCCTCTGTCTCTTACCTCTCTCTCTGTCATCCCTCTCTCTCACCCATCTCTCTCTCAGCCCTCTCTCACCCCTCTCTCTCTCTTACCTCTCCCTCTCTCACCACTCTCTCACACTCTCTCTCACCCCCTCTCTCTCACACCGTGTCTCTCGCCCCCCCTCTCGCTCACACCGTGTCTCTCGCCCCCCCTCTCGCCCCTCTCTCTCTCTCCCCTAACTGTCTCCCTCCTCTCTCTTCCCTCTATCTCTCTCCCTGTCTCTCAGCCCCTGTCTCTCTCATCCCCTCACTATCTCACCCCGTCACTTTCTCTCCCCCTCTCTCTCTCACCGCCTCGCTCTCAACACCCTCTCTCACTCATCACCCTCTCTCTCACCCCTTTCTCTCACACTCCCTCACTCTCGACACCTCTCTCTCCCCTCTCTCTCGCCCCGTCTCTCTCATCCCTCTCTCTCTGACCCCTCTCTCTCACCCCATGCTCTCGCTCACCCCTCTTTCTCTCACCCCTCTCTTACCCTCTCTCTCTCTTTCACCCCGTCTCTCACACACTCCCTCTCTCTCGCCCCCTGTCTCTGTCGCCCACTTTCTCTCTCGCCTCCACCCACTCTCGCCCCTCTCTTTCCTCTCTCTCTCTCCCCGTCTATCTCTCCCGTTGGCTCTCACCGCGTCACTCTCTCTCCCCCTCTTTCCCTCACCACTCACTCTCTCTCACCCCTCTCTCATCCCGTGTCTCTCTCTCTTACCTCTCCCTCTCTCACCGCTCTCTCTCACCCTCTCTCTCACCCCCTCTCTCTCACACCATGTGTGTCTCACCTCCTCTCTCCCAACCCCTCTCTCTCACTCTCTCTCTCTCAACCCCTGTCTGTCGCACCTCCTCTGTCTCATCCCTTCTCTCTCACCGCCTCTCTCTCAACACCCTCTCTCACTCAACCCCTCTCTCTCTCCCCCCTCTCACTCCACCCTCTATCTCACGTCTTCTCTCTCTCCCTCACTCTTTCACCCCCGTCTCTCACACACTCCCTCACTCTCGCCCCCTCTCTCTCTCACTCCTCTCTCTCGTCCCATCAATCTCACACCTCTCTCTGACTCCTCTCTCTCTCACCCCTCTCTCACCCTCTCTCTCTTTCACCCCGTCTCTCACACACTCCCTCTCTCTCGCCTTCTGTCTCTCTTGTAGTCTCTCTCTTGCTCACCCGTCTTTCACCCCCTCTCTCTCACCTCTCTGTCTCTCACCCTCTCTCTCTCTCTCACCCCATCCTCTCGCTCACCCCTCTCTCTCACCCCTCTCCCTCACACTCTCTCTCTTTCACCCAGTCTCTCACACACTCCCTCTCTCTCCCCCCTGTCTCTCTCACCGTCTCTGTCTCGCCCCCCTCTCGCCCCTCGATCCCTCCCCCTAACTCTCTCCCTTCTCTCTCTCCCCTCTATCTCTCTCCTGTCTCTCAGCCCCTGTCTCTCTCATCCCCTCACTATCTCACCCCGTCACTGTCTCTCCCCCTCTGTCTCTCACCGCCTCGCTCTCAACACCCTCTCTCACTCATCACCCTCTCTCTCACCCCTTTCTCTCACACTCCCTCACTCTCTCCCCCTCTCTCTCCCCCCTCTCACAACCTCTCCTTCCCGCCTCTCTCTCACCCCTCTCTCTCACCCCCACTCTCTGAACCTCTCCCTGTCACACCCCTCTCTCTCTCACCCCCTCTCTTCCTCACTACATCCGTCTCTTTCCCACTCTCTCTCTCGCTCACACTCTCTCGCCCACTCTCTCTCTCGCCCACTCTCTCTCTCTTGCCAACACACTCTCTTGCCCACACTCTCTCTCTCACCCCTCTCTCTCTGTCTCACGCCCCTCTCTCTCACACCTCTCTCTCTCACCCACACTCTCTCTCTCTCGCTCCCACCCCTCTCTCTTACCTCTCTCTCTCATCCCTCTCTCTCATCCATCTTTCTCTCAGCCCTCTCTCACCCCTCTCTCTCTTACCTCTCCCTCTCTCACCCCTCTCTCTCTTACCTCTCCCTCTCTCACCACTCTCTCTCACCGTCTCGCTCACCCCCTCTCTCTCACACCGTGTCTGTCTCACCTCCTCGCTCTCCCAACCCCTCTCTCTCTCTCTCTCTTACACTCTCTCTCTCAAACCTTGTCTGTCGCACCTCCTCTCTCTCACCCCCTCTCTCTCACCGCCTCTCCCTCAACACCCTCTCTCACTCAACCCCTCTCTCTCTCCCCTCTCCCTCACACTCTCTCTCTTTCATCCCGTCTCTCACACAATCCCTCTCTCCCCCCTGTCTCTCTGGCCGTCTCTGTCACGCCCCCCCCCCCCTCGCCCTTCTCTCTCTGCCCCTAACTCTCTCCCTCCTCTCTCTCCCCTCTATCTCTCTCCCTGTCTCTCAGCCCCTGTCTCTCTCATCCCCTCACTATCTCACCCCGTCACTGTCTCTCCCCCTCTCTCTCACCGCCTCGCTCTCAACACCCTCTCTCACTCATCACCCTCTCTCTCACCCCTTTCTCTCACACTCCCTCACTCTCGACCCCTCTCTCTCTCTCCCCTCTCTCTCTCGACTCGTCTCTCTCATCCCTCTCTCTCTGACCCCTCTCTCTTACCCCATGCTCTCGCTCACCCCTCTTTCTCTCACCCCTCTCTCACCCTCTCTCTCTTTCACCCCGTCTCTCACACACTCCCTCTCTCTCGCCCCCTGTCTCTGTCGCCCACTTTCTCTCTCGCCTCCACCCACTCTCGCCCCTCTCTTTCCCCTCTCTCTCGCCCCCTGTCTCTGTCGTTGGCTCTCACCGCGTCACTCTCCCTCCCCCTCTCTCCCTCACCACTCACTCTCTCTCACCCCACTCTCTTGTCACTCTCTCTCACCCCTCTCTTTCTGTCACCCTCTCTCTCTCACCTTATCCTCTCGCTCACATCTCTCTTTCACCCCTCTCCCTCACCCTCTCTCTCTTTCACCCCGTCTTTCACACACTCCCTCTCTCTCGCCTCCTGTCTCTCTTGCCGTCTCGCCCTCGCCCCCTCTCTCTCCCCCTCTCTCACCCCCTCACTTTCTCTCCCCTCTCTCACCCCCTCACTATCTCACCCCGTCACTGTCTCTCCCCCTCTCTCTCTCACCACCTCGCTCTCAACACCCTCTCTCACTCATCCCCCTCTCTCTGTCTCACCCCGCTCTCTCACCCTCTCTCTCACCTCCTCTCTCACCCCCTCTCTCTCACCACCTGTCTGTCTCACCTCCTCTCTCTTCCACCCCTCTCTATCGCTCACCCCCTCTCTCTCACCCACATCTGTCTCACCTCGTCTCTCTCTCATACCCCTCTCTCTCACTGCCTCTCTCGCAACACCCTCTCTCACTCAACCCCTCTCTCTCTCACCCCCTCTCTCTCACACACCTCTCTCTCACCCGTTCTCTCTATTTCACTTCACTGTCTCACTCACCCCTCTCTCTTTCTCACCCCTCTCTCTCTCACACCCCTTCTCCCTCACCCCTCTCTCTCCCCCTCTCTGTCTCACCCCCCTCTCTCTCAACCCTCTCTCTCACCCCTCTCATCTCACCTCTCTCTCTCACACCCCTCACTCTCTCATTACTCTCTCTCTTTCACCCCCCCTCACAAGCTCCCTCTCTCTCGCACCCCCCCTCACCCTGTCTTTCTCTTCCCCCTCTCTCACAGCCCTCTCTCTCTCTCACCACTCTCTCTCCCTCTCACTCATCCCTCTCTTAACCACTCTCTTTCTTACATTCCTCCCTCTCTCTCTCACCACTCTCTCAGCCCTCTTATAATCTCACCCCTATCTCTCTTACACCACTCTCGCTCTCCCCCTCTGTCTCTACCCCTCTCTCTCAACCAACTCTCTCACCCATCTCTCTTACACCCCTATCTCTCACCCGTCTCTCACCCCCTCGCTTTCTCACATCTCTCTCTCTCGCTCTCAACCCTCTCTCTCACCCCCCTCTCTCTCTCACCCCGCTCTCTCTTATCCTCTCTCTCTGCCATCTCTCTCTGTCACCCCTCTCTCTCACCCATCTCTCTCTCTCAGCCTTCTCTCACCCCTGTCTCTCACCTCTCTCTCTCTTACCTCTCCCTATCTCGCCCCCTCTCTCTCACCCCGTGTCTGTCTCACCATCTCTCTCCCCCAACCCCTCTCTCTCTATCACCCCCTCTCTCTCAACCCTTGTCTGTCTATCTCACCTCCTCTCTTTCACCCCCTCTCTCTCTCACCGACTCGCTCTCAACACCCTCTCTCACTCAAACCCTCTCTCTTTCACCCCTCTCCCTCTCTCACCCATCTCTGTCACCCTCTCTCTCATCCCTCTCTCTCACCCCCTGTCTGTCTCACCTCCTCTCTCTCTCACTGATCTCGCTCACACCCCGTCTCTCTCTCTCTCCCCCCCCCCCCCCGCCCTTTCTCTCTCAGCCCTCTCTCTCTCTCACCTCTCTCTCTCCCCTTGGCTCTCTACCCCTCTCTCTCTCATCCCTCTCTTACCCTCTCTCTCTCTTACACTCCTCCCTCTCTCTCACACCCCTCTCTCAGCCCTCTCATATTCTTACCCCTCTCTCTCTTACACTGCTCTCCCTCACCTCATCCCACTCTCTCACTGGTCTCTCTTACTCCCCTCTGAATTTCTCTCACCCCTCTTTCATCCCGTCTCTCTCTCTCACCCTCTCTCTCTCACCGTCTCTCTCTCATCCTCTCTCTCTCTCGCCCTCACTCTTCTCTCTCTCACCCCTTTCTCTCTTACCACTCTCTCTCACCTGCTCTCTCACCCCCTCACTCTCTCACCCCTCTCTCACACCCTCTCTCTCTCAGCCCCTCTCTCTCTCACCCCCTCTCTCTCACACCCCTCTCGTTCTCTCACCCCATGCTCTCGCTCACCCCTCTCTCTCACCCCCTCTCTCTTTTGCCTCCCTCTCACCCCTCGCTCGGCCTCTCTCTATTTCACCCTCCTCTCTCACACACTCCCTCTCTCTCACCCCCGTCTCTGTCGCCCCCTCTCTCGCCCCCTCTCTTTCTAGCCCCTCTCTCTCTACCCCTCACTCTCTCCACTCTCTCTCTCTTTCCCCCCTCTATCTCTCACCCTGCCTCTCAGCTTCTCTCTCTCCCACCCCACCTCTCTCTCAACCCCTCTCTCTCATCGCCCTCTCTGTCTCACCTCCTCTCTCTCTCACCCCCTCTCTCTCTTTCACCGCCTCTCTCTCAACAACCTCTCTCACTCATCCCCTCTCTCTCACCCCTCTCTCTTTCACCCCGTCTCTCACACACTCCCTCTCTCTCACCCCCTGTCTCTCTCGCCGTCTCTCTCTCACCCCTCTCTCTCTCTGCCCTCTCTCTCTCACCCAATGTCTCTCACTCTCTCTCTCATGCGCTTAGTCTCTCACAGCGTCTCTCTCTCTCACCCTTACTCTCAGAACCTCTCCCTGTCACACCCCTCTCTCTCTCATCCCCTCTCTTCCTCACTCCCTCCGTCTCTTGCCCACTCTCTCTCTCGCCCATTCTCTCTCGCCCACACACTCTCTTGCCCACACTCACTCTCAGCCCTCTCTCTGTCTCATGACCCTCTCTCACCTCCTCTCTCTCATCCCTCTCTCGCTCACCACTCTCTCTCACCCACTCTCTCTCAGCCCTCTCTCTCTCACCCTCTCTCTCTCACGCCCCTTCTCTCTCACCCATCTCCCTGTCACCCCTCTCTCTCACCTGTCTCTCTCACCCCTCTCTCTCCACATTCTCTCAAACCCTCTCTCTCTAAAAACCCTCACTCACCTGTCGCTCTATCCCCCCTCTCTCTCTCTCACCGCCTCGCTCTCTCGCTCTCAACCCCCTCTCTCTCATCCCCCTCTCTTTCACCCCTCTCTCTCACCCCTCTCCCTCTTAACCGCTCTCTCTTTCATCCCCCTCTCTCACACACTCCCTCTCTCTCGCCCCCTCGCTCTCATCACGCTCTCTCTCACCCCTCTCTCTCTCACCCTCTCTCTTTCACCCCACCTCTCACACGCTCCCTCTCTCTCGCCTCCTCGTTCTCACCACGCTCTCTCTCACCCTCTCTCTTTCACCCCCTCTCTCACACACCCCCTCACTCTCGCCCCCTTTCTCTCCCACCCCACTCTCTCTCACCCCCTCACTCTCTCGCCCCTCTCTAACTGACCCCTCTCTCACCCCATGCTCTCGCTCACCCCTCTCTCACCCCTCTCTCACCATCTCTCTCTTTCACCCCGTCTCTCACACACTCCCTCTCTGTCGCCCCTGTCTCTTTCGCCCCTTTCTCTCTCGCCTCTTCTCTCTTTCTCCCCTCTCTCTTCCCCCTCTATCTCTTCCCATGTCTCTCACCCCCTGACTCTCTCACCGCATCAATCTCTGCCCCCTCTCTCCCTCACCACTCTCACTCCCACTCTCTCATCCCTCTCTCTCTCACCCCTCTGTCTCTCGCCCTCTCTTTCTCTCACCCCATCCTCTCTCTCCCCCCTCTCCCTCACCCTCTCTCTCTTTCACACCGTCTCTCACACACTCCCTCTCTCTCGCCCCTGTCTCTCTCGCCGTCTCTCTCTCACCCCACCTCTCTCGCCCCCTCTCTCTCCCCCTCACTCTCTCCCTCCTCTCTCTCCCCCTCTATCTCTCCCCTGTCTCTCAGCCCCTCTCTCACCCCCTCACTACCTCACCCCGTCACTGTCTCTAACCCTCTCTCTCTCACCGCTTCGCTCTTAACACTCTCTCTCAATCATCCCCCTCTCTCTCACCCCTCTCCCTCTCTCACCACTCTCCCTCTCTCACCCTCTCTCTCACCCCCTCTCTCTCACCCCCCTATCTCTCCCCTTGTCTCTCACCCCTCTCTATCTCACCCCTCTCTCTCCCCCTCTCTCACTCACCCTCTCTCTCTCTCACCCCTCTCTCTCCCACCCCACTCTCTCTCACCCCCTCACTCTCTCATCCCTCTCTATCTCACCCCTCTCTCTCTCTCACCCTCTCTCACTCACCCTCTCTCTCTTTCACTCCCCTCTCTCAAACACTCCCTCTCTCTCAACCTTCTCTCTCACCCCATGCTCTCGCTCTCCCCTCTCTCGCCCTCTTTCTCTTTCACCTTCTTCTGTCACACACTCCCTCTCTCTCACCCCAGTCTCTCTCGCCCCCTCTCTTTCTAGCCCTTCTTTCTAGCCCCTCTCTCTCTCCCCCTCACTCTCTCCACACTCTCTCTCTCCCCCTCTCTCCCCTCTATCTCTCCCCTTGTCTCTCACCTCCTCTGTCTCACACCCCACTCTCTCAACCCCTCTCTCTCACCCCCTATCTGTCTCACCTCCTCTCTCTCTCTCACCCCCTCTCTCTCTTTCACCACCTCTCTCTCAACACACTCTCTCACTCATCACCTCTATCTCTCACCTGTTTCTCACACACGTATATCTCCCCCTCTCTCTCATCCCTCTCTCTCTGCCCTCTCTCTCTCACCCACTGTCTCTCACCCACTCTCTCTCACGCTCTTAGTCTATCTCTCTCTTAGCTGGAAATGTGTTGCTGGAAAAGCGCAGCAGGTCAGGCAGCATCGAATGATTCCTGAAGAAGGGCTTATGCCCGAAACGTCGATTCTCCTCTTCCCTGGATGCTGCCTGACCTGCTGCGCTTTTCCAGCAACACATATCCAGCTCTGATCTCCAGCATTTGCAGACCTCACTTTCTCCTCAAAGGTCTCTCTCTCTCTTACCCCTATCTCTCACACCCACTCTCATAACCTCTCCCTGTCACACCCATCTCGCTCTCACCCCCTCTCTGCCTCACCCCTCCATCTCTCGCCCACTCTCTCTCTCGCCCCCTTTCTCTCTGTCTCACGCCCCTCTCTCTCACCCCTCTCTTTTTCACACCTCTCTCTCACCCACTCTCTCTCCGCCCTCTCTGTCTCTCACCCCTCTCTGTCTCTCACCCGGCTCTCTCTCACACCCCTTCTCGTTCACCCATCTCCCTCTCACCCCTCTCTCTCACCTCTCTCTCTCTCACACCCCTCTCTCTCACCACACTCTCTCTTTCACCACCCCTCTAACACGCTCCATCTCTCTCGCACACCCCTCTCTCACCCCGTCTTTCTCTTCCCCCCTCTCTCACAGCTCTCTCTCTCTCTCACCACTCTCTCTCCCTCTCACTCATCCCTAATGTTTAACCACTCTCTTTCTTACACTCCTCCCTCTCTCTCTCACCACTCTCTCAGCCCTCTTATAATCTCACCTCTCTCTCTCTTACACCACTCTCTCTCTCCACTTCTCTCTCTACCCCTCTCTCTCAACCAACTCTCTCACCCCTCTCTCTTACACCCCGATCTCTCACCCCTCTCTCAACCCCCTCTCTTTCACACATCTCTCCCTCTCTCTCACACCCTCTCTCTCTCATACACCCCTCTCTCTCACCCCTCTCTCTCTCAACCCTCTATCTCTCACCCTGCTCTCTCTTACCCTCTCTCTCTGCCATCTCTCTCTGTCACCACTCTCTCGCACCCCTCTCTCTCACCCATCTCTCTCTTAGCCTTCACTCATCCCTGTCTCTCAACTCTCTCTTTCTTACCTCTCTCTCTCACACCCCCCTCTCTCACACCGTGTCTGTCTCACCTCCTCTCTCTCCCAACTCCTCTCTCTCTCACCCCCTCTCTCTCAACCCCTGTCTGTCTCACCTCCTGTCTCTCACCGCCCCCCTCTCACCCCCTCTCTCTCAACTCCTGTCTGTCTCACCTCCTCTCTCTCACCCCCTCTCTCTCTCACCGCCTCTCTCAAACCCTCTCTCACTCAACCCCTCTCTTTCTCACTCCTCTCCCTCTCTCACCCCTCTCTCTCACCCACTCTCTCACCCCTCTCTCTCACCCCTGTCTGTGTCACCTCCTCTCTCTCTCACCGATCTCTCTCTCTCACACACGCGCCTTCTCTCTCACCCATCTCTCCCTCGCCCCCCTCTCTCACCCTCTCTCTCTCACACCCCCCTCTATCTCTCAACCGTCTCTCTCACCTCTCTCTCTCACCCTCTTTCTCTCGCACTCACCCTTCTGTCTCTTACCACACTACCTCAAAAAGTGCTCCCTCAGTACCTCAGACAGTTCTCCCTGAGTATCTCAGAAAGTGCTCCCTCAATATCTCATATAGTGCTTCCTCACTAAATGATCCCTCACTACCTCAGACAGTGCTCCTTCAATACCTCAGATAGTTCTCCCTCAGTACCTCAGATACTACTCCCTTAATACCTCAGAAAGTGCTCCCTCAATAGCTCAGATATTTCTACCTCAGTAACCTCAAATAATGCTCCCTGAATTCCTCAGATAGTGCTCCCTCAATACGTCAGACAGTGCTTCCTCAAGTCCTCAGAAAGTGCTCCCACAGTACCTCATAAAGTGCTCCCTCAATACCTCAGATAGTGCTTCCTCAGTACCTCAGATAGTACTCCCTCAGTACCTCACATAGTGCTTCCTCAATTCCTCAGAAAGTACTCCCTCAATAGCTCAGATAATTCTCCCTCAGTACCTCAGATAATGCTCCCTTAATTCCTCAGATAGTGCTCCCTCAATACCTCAGAAAGTGCTTCCACAAAACCTTAGAAAGTGCTCCCTCAGTACCTCAGAAAGTGTTCCCTCAGTACCTCAGAAAGTGCTCCCTCAATATCTCAGAAAGTGCTTCTTCAGTACCTCAGATAGTTCTCCTTCAGTACCTCAGATAGTGCTCCCTCAATACCTCAGAAAGTGCTCCCTCAGTACCTCAGATAGTTCTCCCTCAATACCTCAGAAAGTGCTCCCTCAATACCTCAGAAAGTGCTTCCTCAATACGTCAGAAAGTGCACTCTCAGTACCTCAGATAGTTCTCCCTCAATACCTCAGAACGTGCTCCCTCAATACCGCAGAAAGTGCTCCCTCATTTCCAAAGAAAGCATCACTTTGTTGTGTTTAACCCCCAAAGCTCTTCATACAGTAGCTCCACAAAACATTCACATCCTCAACACTTCAGGGCTCAGCACAGCTCCCCCCTCAGACTGTGTTCAAACCCCTTCAGACTGTAAGGACCCACATCCACCCCTGTCCAAGATTGGAGCCCGGGTCCCCAGAACATTACTTGTCTCTCTGGATTAATTTTAGAATTCCGACAGTGTAGAAGCAAGCCATTCCGTCCATTGGCTCCACACTGACTGTCTGAACAGCATCCCACCCAGACTCACATCCTCTACTCTATCCCTGTAATACTGCATTTCCCATGGCATCTTTGGGCGGTGGGAGGGAAGTGGATCACCCTGAGGGAACCCGCACAGATACAGAGAGAATGTGTAAACTCCACACAGACAGTCACCGGGAGTTAGAATCAAACCACTGAGGCACCGTGCTGTCCTCTCTCCTTGGATGCCATCTCATCTAAACTTTTACTAAGCAGTCTCCCATGTGAAACCTTCTCATCGGTCTCCTTGGTCATCCCTTCAAAAGCTGTATCAAGCTGGACACATCATTTCCACAAAGAAAGCCAAGCTGACCATCCCTAATCAATTCTTGCTTTTCCAAATGCATGTAAGTTGTCTCTCAGAATGCCCACCAACAGCTTACCCACCACTGCCATCAGGCTCACAGCTCCATAGTTCAATGGCTGTTCCTTGCAGCTTTACTTCAATAATGGCCCATCATTAATCACCCTCCAGTCTTCAGGCACCTCACCCGTTGTCACTGATCGGACCATCTGACAAGGCCATCTCCATCCTTCTGTAACCTAAGGCTATCCTCCTCAGTATTTATCACCCAACCAATCTTCATATCATTCATGACCCCAATGATTAACCCTCCACCATTCAAACCTAAATCTTTTCTAACAACCACATCAGCAAGTCCCCAGCAGTGAGACATGAACAGACAGAGATTTCTAACTGGGCCATCACTGTCTGCTTCCTGCCACTCAGCATTCTGCGCCAAATTCCTTGGATCTTGAGTTGTTATGTTCACTATCAGTTTCCAGTATGGGTCCTGATAAAAGCCTTTCTGACCTCCAAGCAGGCGACAGGAAAGTATTGCCCTTATTTACACACCTGGTCACCTCCTTAAAAAGTGCAATCCCATTGGTCAGACCTGACCTCCCCTTAACACAACCATTCTGACTGTTCTTCATGAACTCCAGTCTCTGTAAATGCTGATTAATTCTATCTCCCAAAATTGCTTCCAACAGACGTCCCACCCACGGTATTCGCCTGACTGGCCTGTAGCTGCCTGGTATATCCCATGTTCCTTCTTGAATAACAGTACCACATGGTCAGTCCGACGGCACCTCTCCTGTGGCCAGAGGGGATTTGAAAATGTTTGCAAGTGTCCCTGCTACTTCCTCCATTACCTCATTCGGTAAACTGAGATACATTTCCACCATCTTTGGAGATTTATTGGGTTGTAAGCAGGCCAGACCACACAGAACCATATCTCTCTCTCTCTCTCTCTCTCTCTCTCTGTTTCTCTCTCTCTCTCTCACTCTCCCTCTCTCTCTCTCTCTCTCTCTCTATATATATATATATATATAAGCTAATTCATTTAATTGTATCACAGAGCATCTCCACGATTTCATACCAACCCTGTCCCAATGAGCATTGACAAAATGCATCCATTCACTGTAGCCTCTGGGTCCATGAACAACTTCTCACTGTGTTCCACAAGCTACTCTTTCTCTCATTATCAATTCACCCTTAATGTCACTATAAAGTCATTTCAGACTGTTATTTCCTCTCTTAGCACTCCTCGCTCCCAGGCAAATAGCCTGCAATGAGATTCGGAGGAGTGTGGGATCTCATTCTGGATGTGGATTAGCATTGGGAAGCTCAGATTTAAGGAACATACAACTGTTCTGAGTGTGGGGCAGTGGGATTCATTTGGGATGAGCACACGGAAGCTGAGGAATAAACCTCAGCCCTGCAGCATGAAAATATCCCTTTGAGCTGGCAGGTCAGGCACGCGAAACGAAAATTGATCCCTGAGAAAAGTGGGTGTTAACCAAATGAAGACTGTCTGTTAGAACACAGTCTCTGGAACCTGGACGTGGGAATCATTACTGAGCAGGGTCTGTAGGAAGCAGAGGCAGAAATGTACTGAACAATTTCAGATATTCCTCTTCGACCACAAGACATGGGAGAAGAAATTAGGCTATTCAGCCCATCCGATAGTGTGGCACTCACTCAGTACTGACTCTCTTCCAACGCAGGTAACCCCCAGACTGATGCACTGACAGTGCAGCGCTCCCTCAGTAATGACACTCTGACAGTGCAGCTCTCCCTCAATACTGACCCTCTGACAGTGTGGCTCTCCCTCTGTACTGACCCTCTGTCAGTGCAGCACTCCCTCAATACTGACCTTCTGACAGTGCAGTACATCTTCAGTACTGATCCTCTGACAGTAACAGCACTCCCTCAGTACTGACCCTAAGACAGTGCAGCACACCCTCAGTACTGACCCTCTGACAGTGCAGCAGTCCCTCAGTATTGACCCTCTGACAGTGCAGCACTCTCTCAGTACTGACCCTCTGACAGTGCAGCAGTCCCTCAGGACTGACCTTCTGGCAGTGCAGCACTCCCTCAGTACCGACCCTCTGACAGTGCAGCACTCCCTCAGTACTGACCCTCTGACAGTGCAGCACTCCCTCAGTACTGACCCACTGACAGTGCAGCACTCCCTCAGTACTGACCCTCTGACAGTGCAGCACTCCCTCAGTACTGACACTCTGATAGTGCAGCACTCCCTCAGTACTGACCCTCTGACAGTGCAGCACCCCCTCAGTATTGACACTCTGACAGAGTAGCTCTCCCTCAGTACTGACCCTCTGACAGTGCAGCACTCCCTCAGTACTGACCATCTGACAGTGCAGCACTCCCTCAGTACTGACTCTAAGACAGTGCAGCACACCCTCAGTACTGACCCTCTGACAGTGCACTGTCCCTCAGTACTGACCTTCTGGCAGTGCGACACTCCCTCAGTGCTGACCCTCTGACAGTGCAGCACTCCCTCAGTACTGACCCTCTGACAGTGCTGCACTCCCTCAGTACCGACCCTCTGACAGTGCAGCACTCCCTCAGTACTGACCCTCTGACAGTGTAGCACTCCCTCAGTACTGACCCTCTGACAGTGCAGCACTCCCTCAGTACTGACCCTCTGACAGAGCAGCACCCCCTCAGTATTGACACTCTGACAGAGCAGCTCTCCCTCAGTACTGACCCTCTGACAGTGCAGCACTCCCTCAGTACTGACAATCTGACAGTGCAGCACTCCCTCAGTTCTGATCCTCTGACAGTGCAGCACTCCCTCAGTACTGACTCTAAGACAGTGCAGCACACCCTCAGTACTGACCCTCTGACAGTGCACTGTCCCTCAGTACTGACCTTCTGGCAGTGCGACACTCCCTCAGTGCTGACCCTCTGACAGTGTGACACTCCCTCAGTACTGACCCTCAGACAGTGCAGCAATCCCTCAGTACAGACCCTCTGACAGTGCGGCACTCCCTCAGTACTGACCCTCTGACAGTGCAGCACTCCCTTAGTACTGACCCTCTGACAGTGCAGCACTCCCTCAGTACTGACCCTCTGACAGTGCTGCACTCCCTCAGTACCGACCCTCTGACAGTGCAGCACTCCCTCAGTACTGACCCTCTGACAGTGTAGCACTCCCTCAGTACTGACCCTCTGACAGTGCAGCACTCAGTTCTGATCCGCTGACAGTGCAGCACTCCCTCAGTACTGACTCTAAGACAGTGCAGCACTCCCTCAGTACTGACCCTCTGACAGTGCAGCACTCCATCAGTACTGACCCTCTGACAGTGCAGCACTCCCTCAGTGCTGACCATCTGGCAGTGCGGCACTCCCTCAGTGCTGACCCTCTGACATTGTGACACTCCCTCAGTACTGACCCTCTGACAGTGCAGCACTCCTCAGTACAGACCTCTGACAGTGCGGCACTCCCTCAGTACCGACCCTCTGACAGTGCAGCACTCCCTCAGTACTGACCCTCTGACAGTGCAGCACTCCCACAGTACCGACCCTCTGACAGTGCAGCACTCCCTCAGTACTGACCCTCTGACAGTGCAGCACTCCCTCAGTACTGACCGTCTGACAGTGCAGCACTCCCTCAGTACTGACCCTAAGACAGTGCAGCACTCCCTCAGTACTGACACTCTGACAGTGCAGCACTCCCTCAGTACTGACCCTCTGACAGAGCAGCACTCCCTCAGTACTGACCCTCTGACAGAGCAGCTCTCCCTCAGTACTGACCCTCTGACATTGCAGCACTCCCGCTGTTCTGACCCTCTGACAGTGCAGCACTCCCTCAGTACTGACCCTCTGACAGTGCAGCACTCCCTCAGTGCTGACCCTCTGACAGTGCAGCACTCCCTCAGTACTGACCCTCTGACAGTGCGGCACTCCCTCAGTACTGACCCTAAGATAGTGCAGCACTCCCTCAGTACTGACCCTCTGACAGTGCAGCACTCCCTCAGTATTGACCCTCTGACAGTGCAGCCCTCCCTCAGTATTGACCGTTGACAGTACACTGCTCCCTCAGTGCTGACCCTCTGACAGTACAGCGTTCCCCAGTCCTGACCCTCTGAAAGTTTTGCATTCCCTGAGGACTGAACCTCTCACAGTGCGACACTTCTTCACAGTGCGACACTGAACTCTGACTGTACTAATGCTCCAACAGTACAGCTTTCCCTCAGCACTGACCAACACAACAGGGCAGCACTCCCTCAGCACTGACCCTCCGACAGTGTGGCACGTCCCTGACACTCTGACAGGGCTGTATTTCCTCGGGCCTGCCCCTCGACAATGCACACTCCCTTAGTACTGGCCCTCTGGTACTGCAGCATTCCCTCAGTACAGACGCTCCCACCGAGCAGAACTCCCTCGTTGCGTGGCACTGTCTCGATTCTGCACCTCTGATAGTGCAGCAATGCCTTAGTATTGACCCTCTGACAGTGCAGCACTCGGTCAGTACTGACCCTCTGACAGTTCAGCACTCCCTCAGCACTGACCAACACAGCAGGGCAGCACTCCCTCAGCATGACCCTCCGACAGTGTGGCATGTCCCTGACACTCTGACAGGGCTATATTTCTTCGGGCCTGCTCCTCGACAATGCACATTCCCTTAGTACTGGCCCACTGATCACGCAGCATTCCCTCAGTACTGACGCTCCGACCTAGCAGAACTCCCTCGGTGCGTGGCACTGTCTCGATTCTGCACCTCTGATAGTGCAGCAATGCCTCAGTTTGACCCTCTGAGAGTGCAGCACTCGGTCAGTACTGACCCTCTAATAGTGCAGCAATGCCTCAGTATTGACCCTCTGACAATGCAGCACGGTCAGTACTGATCCTCTGACAGTGCAGCACTCCCTCAGAAATGATGCTCTGACACAACAGATTTCCCTCAGTACTGACTCTCTGACTCTGCAGCACACTCTTTGTACTGATATTTCTACAGTGCAGCACTCCCTCAGTACTGACCCTCTGACAGTCGGGTAATCCCTTCGTACTGACCATCTGACAGTGCAGCACTCCCTCATTACTGACCTTCTAACAGCGCAGCAGTCCATCAGTACTGAGACTCTGACAGTGCAGCACTCCCTCAGTACTGCCCTCTGACAGTGCAGCACTCCCTCGCTATTGACCCTCTAACTGTGCAGCACTCCCTCAGTACTGACTGTCTGACAATGCAGCACTCCCTCAGCACTGACCTTCTGACAGTGCAACATTCCCTCAGTACTGCCCTCTGACAGTGCAGCACTCCCTCAGTACTGAAGCTCTGCCAGTGCAGCACTCCCTCATTACTGACCCTCTGACAGCGCGGCACTCCCTCAGTACTGACCCTTTGGCAGTCCATCACTCTCTCAGTACTGACCCTCTGGCAATGCAGCAGTCCCTCAGTACTGACTGTCCGACACATAGCGCGACGCTCCCTCAGTACTGGCCCCCTCACATCACGGTGATCCCTCAGTAATAACCCCCTCAGAGTACCGTGCTCCCTCAGTTCTATCCCTTTCACAGTGCAGCGCTCCCTCAGTAGTAACCCTCTCACAGTGTGACACTCTGACAGCATGGCCATTCATTAGCACTGACCCTCAGAGAGTGCGCACTTCATCATTACTGACCCTCTCACTGCACAGCAATCCCTCCGTCCTGACTGACTGACAATGCTGCTCTCCCTCCACACTGACCCTCTGACAATGCTGCACTCCCTCAGTACTGACCCTCTGACAATGCTGCACTCCCGCCACACAGAACCTCTGACAATGCTGCACTCCCTCAACACTGACCCTCTCACAATGCAGCACTCCCTCCATACTGACCCTCTGACAATGCAGCACTCCCTCCACACTGACCCTCTGACAATGCTGCACTTCCTCCACACTGATCCTCTGACAATGCTGCACTCCCTCCACACTGATCCTCTGACAATGCAGCACTCCCTCCACACTAATCCTCTGATAGTAATGCACTATCTCAGTCCTGGCCCTCTGACAGTTTGGCCCAATCTCAGGATAAAAACTCTTACAGTACAGCACTCCGTCAGAATGACATTCTGATAGTACAACACTCCCTCAGTACTAAATTATTGACAGTATAGCACTCCCTCAGTACTGACTGTCTGACAGTGTAGCACTCCCTCAGTACTGACCCTCTGACAGCGCCGCAATCCCTCAGTACTGACACTCTGACAGTGCAGCACTCCCTCAGTACTGACCCTCTGACAGTGCAGCACTCCCTCAGTACTGACCCTCTGACAGTGCAGCGCTCCCTCAGTACTGACCCTCTGACAGTGCTGAAATCCCTCAGTACTGTCCCTTTGACAGTGCAGCACTCCCTCAGTGCTGACCCTCTGACGGTGCAGCACTCCCTCAGTACTGACCCTCTGACAGTGCCACAATCCCTCAGTGTTGACCCTCCGACAATGCAGCACTCCCTCAGTTCTGATCCTCTGACAGTGCCCCATTCCCTCAGAAATGACTCTCCGACAGTGCAGCACTCCCTCAGTACTGACCCCCTTTTTACTATTTCTTAGAGTCTTGTGCAAATTTGGAGACATCGGGTCTGCAGATTCTGAGGAAGCCTGAGAGAGACACACAATCCAAATCCTGTCTGAAAGTCTCTGAAATAGACTATTCAGAGGCACAGAGTCACAGAGATGCACAGCTTGGAACCAGTCCCTCCTGTCCAACTCGTCCATACCCACCAGATATTCTCATCTCATTTCATTCCATTAGCTAGCACTTGGCTGATAACCCTCTAAACCCTTCCTATTCACATACTCATCCTGATGCCTTTTAAATGTCACAATTGTACCCGCCCCCATCACTTCCTCTGGCAGCTACCTGCATGCCCTTGAATAAGTGCTCAAACATTCAGACTGTCGATACAAACTCTAATAAACACCAACCTACGAAAGGCTATCATTGTCATTTTCAACCCACCCTTTGCTTCTTCATTACGCTGATTTCAACACAGGGAAAGAAACAGAGTTAGTGTCATCCACCATGACACTGTTATAAAACTTATTTTCACATGTGGCTTGTATGTGATTCCCACACACTCAAAGAGTTGCCTGGAAGGTGGGGGTGAGCTGTACTCTCCTGCTGCAGTCCTTGGGTGTCCCACAGTGATGTTAGGGAAGGGGCTCCAGGATTTTGACCTGAACCATGTAAAGAGCTCTCTTACTGGAGTGCCCTTTTAAAGTTGGGAAGTTAGTATAGACCAGGAGGACCCGAGAGCTGCTGTCTTGTCAGAGAGAGAGGCCTGGTGGGTCACACTCCTCAGGTGAGGGGTGAGGTTGAGAAGCTGGGGCCTTCATGGTAATTTCAGACATGATAGAGATTGAGCCAACAATGTTGGCATCACGAACCTGTTAGCTGTGGTAACTGACCCCCCTTTGTAGCAGAGGGATTCAATCCCTTTAATAGAGCAAGCTTGAGAATTCAACACTAACATCAATCTGTACGGACGCGCTGGAGACCTGAAACATCAATACAGAGATTGCTGAAGAAACTCAGCATGTCCGGCAGCATCTCTGAAGGGATAGGGAGAAAGAGACAGACAGAGTTCACCTTTCAATCCAGTGATTTCTGCGGGAAAGGTCCTTCAGAACAGACCGTTTTGAGGAAGGGTCACTTGAAATGCGAATTGTTCCTCTCTCTCTTCAACGTTGCTACCTGCTGAATTCTGCTGAATATCCCCCGCCATCTGTTTGCTTGAGAATTTGACCTGATCCAAGCGTCACTGAGTAATTCAGTCAGTGTGCAATGCCCTGAGGCTGCTTCTGCTGAAAGTTGACAAACAGGTTTAAGGCTTTGTGATTGTATTCGGAGGGCGGGGTACCTAGGAAAACAGATACAGAACACAGGCACTTCACAAAGATCCTTCTCAATGTAACTTTGTGATGTTAATTCAGAAGGAACAGCTTAGACCTAACATTTCAGTTAATCAGCCAAGGGGAGTATATATGTCATGGCAAAGACTTGTTGTAAAGACTGTACAGAACCGAACTTTAGTGACTATGTTTGTAAAGTTATTTTGTGAATAAAGTCTCTTTTTGATATTGATATAAATATTTTTTCGAGGGGGACCAAGCATCTTGAGCTTGTGGAGGCATTGTCCTTGTCCCTAATCTTTCTTAAATAAATGCTAGACAAGTTCGATACTCCCCGGGTAAGATATCAAACGGTCATCAACGGGGAGGAGATGGTGGGATGGTCACGGGTGCTCAGTGTTGCCTCACCCCAACCGGGGATCGATTCTAGCCACGGGCGACTGTCTGTTGGCACATTCTCGCCGTGTCAGCCTCCGGGTGCTCCAGTTCCCACACACTGTCCAAAGATGTGCAGGCTGGGTGGGTTAGCCAGAGGAAATGAAGGGATCCAGGGATAGAGGGGGTAGGGTGGGATGCTCTGCTGAGGGTCAGTGTGAACCTGATAGGCCGAATGGCCTGCTTCCACATCTTCGGGATTCTATGATCAATCCAGAGACTCAAATACTGTTCTGGGCCCTGGGCTCCAATTTTGGGGGTGGCTGTGGGTCATCACAGTGAGAACAGGTTTGGGGATGAAGACGGGACAAGGGGGCAACAGGTTTGCTTTCTGAGGTGTTGAAGGCGTGAATGTTCTGTCGAGGTGCTTTGGGGATAAACATACTGAGGGGATGGTTTCTAAGGTATTGAGGGAGCACTATCTGTCAGTACAGGGTGCAGATGGTCGAAAGGTACAGATACACTTCACAGAACATGGAACATAGGACATAGAACAGTACAGCACAGAACAGGCCCTTCAGCCACGATGTTGTGCTGACCATTGATCCTCATGTAAGGTAATGTATGAACCCTCAAATTTCTATGAACATATGCATGTCCAGCAGTCTATTAAATATCCCCAATGACCTTGCTTCCACGACTGCTGCTTGCAACGCATTCCATGCTCTCACAACTCGCTGTGGAAAGAACCCGCCTCTGACATCCCCTCTATACTTTCCGCCAAACAGCTTAAAACTATGACCCCTCGTGATAATAATTTCTCCTCGGGGAAAAACGTCTCTGGCTATCAACTCTATCCATGGCTCTCATTATCTTGTACACCTCAATTAGGTCCCCTGTCTTCCTTCTTTTTTCCACTGAAAGACGTCCGAGCTCAGTCAATCTCTCTTTGTTAGATAAGCCCTCCATTACAGGCAGCATCCTGGTAAACCTCCTCTGAACCCTCTCCAAAGCATCCACATCTTTCCTATAATAGGGCGACCAGAACTGGACACAGTATTCCAAGTGCGATCTAACCAAAGTTTTATAGAGCTGCATCAAGATCTCACGGCTTTTAAACACAATCCTCCTGTTAATGAAAGCCAAAACAACATATGCTTTCTTAACAACCCTGTCCACTTGGGTAGCCATTTTAAGGGATCTATGTACCTACACACCAAGATCCCTCTGTTCCTCCACACTGCCAAGAATCCTATCCTTAATCCTGTACTCAGCTTTCAAATTTGACCTTCTAAAATGCATCACCTCCATTTATTCAGGTTGAACTCCATCTGCCACCTCTCAGCCCATCTCTGCATCCTGTCAATGTCCCGCTGCAGCATACAATAACCCTCTATACTGTCAACGACACCTCCAACCTTTGTGTTGTCTGCAGACTTGCTGACCCCTCCTTCAATCCCCTCATCCAAGTCATTAATAAAAATTACAAACAGTAGAGGCCCAAGGACAGAACCCTGTGGAACACCACTCACCACTGACTTCCAGGCAGAACATTTTCCTTCTACTACCACTCGCTGTCTTCTGTAGGCCAGCCAATTCTGTATCCAGACAGCTAAGTTTCCCGGTATCCCATTCCTCCTGATCTTCTGAATGAACCTACCATGGGGAACCTTATCAAATGCCTTACTGAAGTCCCTATGTACCACATCCACAGCTCGACCCTCATCAACTTGCCTATTAACATCCTCAAAGCACTCAGTAAGGTTTGTAAGGCATGACCTGCCCCTCACAAAGCCGTGTTGATTGCATTAAATCAAACCATGCTCTTCCAGATGCTCAAAAATCCTGTCCCTCAGAATCCTTTCTAACTCCTTACATACGACAGACGTGAGAGTGTCTGGTCTGTAATTGCCGGGGATTTCCCTATTTCCTTTCTTGAAGAGAGGAATTATATTTGCCTCCCTCCAGTCCTCAGGTACGACTCCAATGGAGAGCGAGGTGAAAGGATCTTCGCAAGCAGCGAAGCAATCACATTTCTCACTTCCCAAAGCAGCCGAGGACAAATCTGGTCTGGCCCTGGCGACTTGTCAATCTTAATGTTTGTCAAAATGTTCAGCACATCAGCTTCCTCAATCTCTATCTGTCCCAGCATGCTTACCTGCTCCTCAATGGTTTCATTCACTACAAGGTCCTTTTCTTTAGTAACGACAGAAGCAAAAAACTCATTTAGGGGGTTCCCCTGCCTCCTCAGACTCTACACACAAGTTCCCCATGATTTCCCTGAGCGGCCCTACTCTTTCTTTGATCATTGTCATACTCCTCACATCCGTGTAAAATGTCTTTGGATTCTCCCTAATCCTTCCTGTCAAGCCTTTTTCCTGCCCCCTCCTGGATCTCCTCAGGCCATTTTTGAGCTCCTTCCTCGCCTGCCTGTAATCCTCTAGAGCTGACCAAGACCCTTCCTTCCTCCACCTTACGTAAGCTGCCTTCTTTCTTTCGAAAAGAAGCTCCCCCGCTCTCGACATCCAAGGTTCCTTTATCTTACCCCTTCTTGCCTGTCTCAGAGGGACACATTTGTGCATCACTCGCAACAACTGTTCCTTAAACCGTCTCCACATGTCTATAGTGGCCTTTCCATGGAATAATTGCTCCCAGTCCATGCTTCCCAACTCACGTCTGGTAGTATCATAGTTTCCTTTTCCCCAATCAAATATCCTCCCATTGTGCCTGCTTCTCTCCTTCTCCATGGCTATGTAGAATGTGAGGCAGTTGTGGTCACTATCACCAAAATGCTCTCCCACCGCAAGATCTGACACCTGCCCCAGCTCATTGCCGAGCACCAAATCCAAAATGGCCTCTCCCCTCGTCGGCCGCTTCAATGTGCTGAGTTAGGAAACCCTCCTGAACACACCTTACAAAACCATCTGCTCGAAGGAGGTTCCAATCTATATTGAGAAAGTTAAAGTCACCCATTACAACAACCCTATTACATTCACTCTTTACCAAAATCTGCTGACCTATGCTTTCTTCAATCTCCCTGCTGCTGTTGGGGGGCCTGCAGTAAACCCCGAATGAGGTGACTGCTCCCTTACTGTTCCTAATTTCCACCCATACTGACTCAGTAGGCAGACCCTCCTCGACAATGGTAACTTCTGTAGCTGTGATACCCTCTCTGATTTCCTTTCTGAATTCATTGCATGTGGTGTCCCTCAAGGGTTGGCCAGCACGGTGGCTCAATGGTGGGCACTGCTTCCTCACAGCACCAGGGACCCAGGTTCGATTCCAGACTCGGGCGATTGGGTGTGTGGAGTTTGCACATTCTCCCCGTGTCTGCGTCCGGGTGCTCCGGTTTCTTCCCACAGTCCAAAGATATGCAGGTTAGGTGAAATGGCCATGCTAAATTACCTGTAGTGTTAGGTGCATTAATCAGTGGTAAACGTAGGGGAATGGGTCTGGATGTGTTCCTCTTCAGAGGGTCGGTGTGGACTTGTTGGGACGAAGGGACTGTTTCCACACTGTAGGGAATCTAAGGATCTATCCTTGGACCCTCCTTTTTCTCACCGACATACTGCCAGGAGGTGACATTGTCCAAAAGCACTGTGTTAGGTTTCACATGTAAACTGACACTGCCCAAGTCCCTCTCCCCATCATCTGTCTTCATTACTCCACTGTTACTCAGTTATCAAACTACTTACCATGCTCCCACGACTCGATTAGCTGCAATTTTCTCCAATGGAACATTATAGTGGTTAGAACCATTGCCTTCAGTTGCTATTACATATACCTTTCCCTTACTGCTGAGCCCCTCCCTCCCACTGGGAAATATCTGAGGTACACTACATTCTTCACAATATTGCTGTTATATCTGACCCCAAGGTGACCTTCTGATCAGACATCCACACAATCCCAAACACCAGGAATTCCATTCTGTTAAACGTTCCTTGTCTCCCCCTCACCCCAGCTCCATTGTTACTGAAACCCCTTACCCGTGTCGGTGTTGCCTTAAACTTGACGATTCTGAAGCCGAACCCTTGATTCCGTGACTGACCCAGAATCTGCTGCTTTCTGTGTTTCCTGCACAATTACCCCTGGTCCCTTGTGGTGCAGCTTTCTACAGTTTCCATCATTTAAATAGCACTCTGTTCTTTTATTATCCCGTCCAAAATGACCAACTTCCCATTTTCGCAAATTATACTCCATCTGGCACTTGTTGCCCCCTTCTCCTGTGCATCTCTCTCACTTCACAATCCTCTTAGAACTTGACAGTTATGCCTTTTCTGACAGATATCCCCACCTCCCAATTCTTCTAACCGTTTACTGGGAATCCTGGGCAGTGGGAAGTGTGCAGTGTTGCTCTGTTTTTCGTGAGACTCTATGGGAAGACAGGGAGGAGCTTGCTGCCCATTGGTCAGAATGGAGACAACTTGCCCATCGAGCTGCATGAGCCTTTCACCCCCCATGTCTTATTGATGTGGCACAGCGGCAACACGGAAGGAAAGAAAAGGAAGGAACTCCTGCTCTCCACATCTCACTGACTCTTGGATCATTCTGTCCCATCTATGAAAGATCTACCCTGTTCAGTCACGTGAAGTCCCAAGGTGGAAACTCCTAGAAACCCACATAGATTTCCCCCTGAACTAACTGCTGTCCTCCACAAGGGGTAATGTGTCCAGTCATCCTGGGCCAGGAGGAGGGGATGGTGCGAGTTTCTAACCTGAACTGACAGTGACGGATTTTATAAACTTGTATTACAAGATACTACAGGTGGACATTCAGATGGTAATCTCAGTAACTGTAACGCCAAACTCTTACTCAATTCATCAGGACCTGGATATTCACATTGTGCGTGAACATTGTGTTCCAGCTCAATCCCATTTACTGCATAAAAGTTCTGCTTTAAATCATCCCATTCTCTCAATAGTTCTCCCCACACCTTCAATGTGTCCTGTAATCCTTGTATAATGAGCTGATGGGTGTCAGGTTTATTATTATAACGGGTAACTTTTGTAAACCCCTCTGTCACAGCTCCCCAAATTTCCTTTGCTACAAGGAGAGCAATCTCAGTTTCCCTAAATCCCTGATTCCCCAATGTCTGTTTGCTCTCTATGAGGTACATATCAGAGTTGTGTTGGAACAGTGTCCACTCACCTACATCAGTCAGCTCCCAGCAATGTTAAAGAAAGGGAACATCCTCCAGGACAAAGCACTGTGCCTGAGTGGTGTCCCATCCACCACCCTCAGCATTCCCTCTCCCCACCCTCGAGGTACAGTGTCATCACTGTGTACAGGCAAAGTCAGTAATGTCCTACCAGACCATAGGGCTGCTCTCTCATTAGGGAGAGATGACTGGTGGTGGTTTAACCTAAAGGTTACCACAGCCCAGGCAAGGGGAGAGGTTGGGAAGGAGAGTCCATCTCTTGTAGATCGATATTATCTACCCAATGTATCAGCAACAACTATATCAGACCAATGAATAATGTAAAATAATATCCAAAACATGCTGCTACAATCCCCCATTCCTTGAACCATCCTGGTAAATCCCCTGTGCCCCATCTCAGGGACCCTGCCATCCTTCCCAATGTGTGGGCGATCTCTGGTTTGCACAGACCCAGCTGCTCTGTGTTCCTGTGGGTGATTCCATCATCGAGCAACAGTTGCACTAAACCTCACTGTCTGGGAGGGTGGGAGACACAGAATTCCCAACAGCATTTAAGGCATATTTAGGTGCACACTTGTGATACCAAGACAGATGGTGCGAATGACAGTGTATTGGAAAATGGATCAGGATAGTTTGGTTATAGTTTTCTTTACTGGCACAGACTCAATGGCCCACAGAGCCTTTTTCTGTGCTGTAAACCTCAAGACACTTAATATAGGAATATGACCGGCCACCTTTGAAACCAGGTCAGAAAAAATGATAGTAGAATAGATGACACATGATTGGTCAATGTGTTTGGGAGGAAAGTAAGATGGAGCGGTTTAGGAGGAAATTCTGGAGCTCGATGCAGGAATCTGAAAGAGCCATCATCAAGTGAGAAATAAAAATGGGATATCCTCAAGGCCGAAATCAAAGAAAGGCACATATAGCACAGCTTTGAGAGTCTGGAGGGGATTAGAGTTAGGGAGGGGTCTGAGGCTGGAAAGGAATTATTAGAGATAAGGAAGATGTTCGCTGAGCTGGAAATTTGTCTTGCAGACGTTTCGTCCCCTGTCTAGGTGACATCCTCAGTGCTTGGGAACCTCCTGTGAAGCGCTTCTGTGATTTTTCCTCCGGCATTTATAGTGGCCTGTCTCTGCCGCTTCCGGTTGTCAGTTCCTGAACCACTATAAATGTCGGAGGAAACATCACAGAAGGGCTTCACAGGAAGTTCCCAAGCCCTGAGGATGTCACCTAGACAGGGGACAAAACATCTGCAACAGAAATTCCCAGCTCAGTTAACAGAACCACAACAACGATCACCCGAGCTACAAATCTTCTCACAAACTTTGAAGATAAGGAAGAGTTGTGAGGCTGGGTGAGGTGACAGAGATAGGGAGAGATGTAAAGAGGGAGGGATGCAGAGATAGCAAGAATTAGAGTCGTAATGTTATGTAGCATGGAAACAGACCCTGTGATCGAATCAATCCATGTCAAACATAATTCCAAACTGAGGTAATCTCACCTGCCTCCCCTTGGTCCACATGTATCCAAACATTTCCTATGAGGTACCTGTCCAAATGGGTTTCTCGTAGAATCACTGTGGTGTGGAAACTGGCCATTTGGAGTCAGAGTCATTGAGATGGACAACATGAAACCAGACCCTTCCATCCAACCCATCCATGCCGACCAGATATCCTAAGCTGAAAATGTGTTGCTGGAAAAGCGCAGCAGGTCAGGCAGCATTCAGGGAACAGCAGAATCGACTTATGCCCGAAGCGTCGATTCTCCTGTTCCCTGGATGCTGCCTGACCTGCTGCGCTTTTTCAGCAACACATTTTCAGCTCTGATCTGCAGCATCTGCAGACCTCACTTTCTCCTCCGACCAGATATCCTAACCCAATCTAGTCCCACCTGCCAGCACCCGGCCCATATCCCTCCAAATCCTGGAAGACTGGTGCCATTATTTGAGAAAGCCGGTAAGGAAAAGTCAGCAAACTATAGACCGGTGAGCCGGTAGTCAGTAGAAGGCAAGTTGTTGGAAGGGCTTCTCAGGGGCAGGATGTACATGTAATTAGAAAGACAAGAATGATTCGGGATAGTCAGCATGAAATTGTGCACGGAAATCATTAACTTGGATTTCAGAAAGACGTTCAGCAAAGGTCCACATAACACACGGGTTCGCAAGTCCATCACCATAGAATACAAGGAGATGGGGAGATTTGGATACAAAATTGGCTGGAAGGTCATAGAGTCATAGACATATACAGCACAGAAACAGACCCTTCGGGCCAACCCGTCCATGCTGACCAGGTATCCCAACCCATTCTAGTCCCACCTGCCAGCACCTGGCCCATATCCCTCTAAACCCTTCCAAATCATGTTCCCACCGACAGAGGAACCTCAATTAAGTGAACGAGTTGGGTGGGCACTAATTCATTCGGATAATCAATGATTCGGTGAATCAATTAAATGCCTTTCCTCTGGGGCTCGGAGTTTTCAAAGTCTGCTCTCCATTCAGGAGACTGCAACAGCACACAGCACGATTGCCCACTCACACACGGCCCCTAGCCTGACCCCTACCGCCGTGCAACACCGCCTCCAGCCTGACCCCCACTGCCGCCCACACACCACCCCCAACCTGACCCTCACTGCCTCCCACACACCGCCCCCAGCCTGACCCTCACTGCCGCCCATACACCACCACCAGTCTGACCCTCATTGCTGTCCAATACCGCCCCCAGCTTGACCCACACTGCCGCCCACACACCGCCCCCAGCTTGACCCTCACTGCCGCCCTCACACCAATCCCAGCCTGACCATCATCGTCGTCCAACACCGCTCCCAGGCTGACACTCACTGCTAACCACATTCCGCCTCCAGCCTGACCCTTACTGCCACCCACACATTGCACCACAGCCTGACACTCACCGCCGTCCACTCACCACCCCCAGCCTGACCCTCACTGCTGCTCACACAACACCCTCAGCCTGACCCTCAGCATTGTCGAACACCGCTCCCAGCCTGAACCTCAACGCTGCCCACACATTGTCCCACAGCCTGACACTCACCACCGTCCACTCACCGCCCTCAGCCTGACCCTCACCATCATCCAACACCGCTCCCAGCCTGACCCTCAATGCTGCCCACACATTGTGCCACACCCTGACACTCACTGCCCCCCCGCCTAACCATCACCAGCATCCGCACACCACCCCAGTCTCACTCTCACCGGAATCCACATTGCCCCCAGCCTGACCCTCACTGCCATCCACACACCACCCTCAACCTGACCTTCTCCACTGTCCACACATCGCGCCCAGCCTGACCTTCACCAGCATCCACACACCACCCCCAGCTTGACCCTCACTGCCATCCACACACCGGCCCAGCCTGACCCTTACCACCATCCGCGCACCACCCCAGTCTGACTCTCACCAGAATCAACATTGCCCCCAGCCTGACCCTCACTGCCGTCCACACACCGCCCCCAACCTGAACCTCTCTGCCGTCCACACATCATCCCCAACCTGACCTTCACCGGCATCCACACACCACCCCCAGCCTGACCTTCACTGCCATCCACACACCGACCCAGCCTGACCCTTATCACCGTCCACTGTCTGCATACCACCCCAGTCTGACTCTCACCAGAATCCACACTGCCCCCAGCCTGACCCTCACTGCCGTCCACACACCGCTCCCAACCTGACCTTCGCCGCCATCCACACATCGCCCCAGCCTGACCTTCACCGGCATCCACACACCACCCCAAGCCTCACCCTCACTGCCATCCACACACCGACCCAGCCTGATCCTTACTGCCATCCACACACCGACCCAGACTGATCTTCACTGCCGCCCATACAATGCCCCCAAGACTGACCCTCAGCGTCATCCATACACCGCCCCCAGCCTGACTCTCATCACCTTCCAAAGACCGCCCCCAGGCTGGCCCTCACTGATGCCCACACACCGCACTCAGCCTGACCCTTACTGCTACCCACAAACCACCCCATCCTGACCCTAAGCGCCATCCACACACTGCCCTCAGCCTGACTCTCAGCGCCGTCCACACACCGCCCCAACCTGACATTCACCACCCTCCACACACTAGCCACAGCTTGACCCTCACCACCGTCCACACCCTGCCCCCAGCCTGACACTCACCACCGCTGACACTCCACCCCCAGTCTGAACCTCACTGCCGTCCACACACCACCGCAGCCTGTCCCTCACTGCCGTGCACACACCGCCCCCGGCCCGACCCTCACCACCGTCCACACACCGCCCCCAGCCTGACCCTCACCACCATCCACACGCTACCCCCAGCCTGACCCTCACCGCCCTCGACTCACTGCCCCCAGCTGGACCCTCACCGCCCCCAGCCTGACCTTACTGCCCCAAGCCTGACCTTACTGCCCCCAGCCTGTTCCTCACCGCCGTCCACCATTGCCCCCAGCCTGACCCTCACCGCCGTTCAACACCACCTCCAGCCTGACCCTCACTGGCGCCCACACACCGCCCCCAGCCTGACCCTCACCGCCGTCCAACACCGCCCCTAGCCTGACCCTCAGCACCGTCCACACACAGCCCCCAACCATGCCCTCACTGACGCCCACACACCGCCCCAGTCCTGACCCTCACTGCTGTCCAACACTGCCCTCAGCCTGGCCCTCACTGCTGCCCACATATCACCCCCAGACTGACCCTCAATGCCATTCACACACCGCTCCCAGCCTCACCCTCAGTACCATCCACACACTGCTCCCAGGCTGACCCTCACTGCCACCCACACACCACCCCCAGACTGACTCTGAATGTCATTCACACACCGCCCCCAGCCTGACCCTCACTGCCGCCCACAGACCGCCCCCAAACTACCCTCACTACCGGCCACACACCACCCCCAGACTGACCTTGAATGTCATTCACACACCGCCCCCAGCCAGACCCTCACTGCTCTGCCATACACCACCCCACAGCCTGACCCTCACCGCCCCGGACGCACTGCCCCCAGCCGGACCCTAACGCACCCAGCCTGACCTTACCGCCCCCAGCCTGACCCTCACCACTGTCCAACATTGCCACCAACCTGTCCCTCACCACCATTCAACACCAATCCAGCCTGACCCCCACTACCGCCCACACACCACCCACAGCCCGACCCTCAGCGCCATCCACACACCGCCCTCAGTCTGATCCTCACTACCATCCACACTCCGCCCCCAGCCTGGTCCTCACTGCCGCTCACACACCGCCCTCAACCTGACCCTCAGCGCCGTCTACACACAGCCCCTAGCTTGACCCTCACCACAGTCTACGCACTACCCCAAGCATTACCATCGCTGCCACCCACACACCACCCTTAGACTGACCCTCAGTGCCATCCACACACCGCCCCCAGTCTGACCCTCGCTGCTGCCCACACACGGTTCTCAGTCTGACCCTCACCACCACGCAAATACTGTCTCCAGTCTGATCCTTTCTGCCATCCACACATCACCCCCAGCCTGACCCTCGCCGCCGTCTACACTCCATGCCCAGCCTGACCCTCACAGGGTCCCTCACAGGGACAGCGGTCAGGGTCAGGCTGGGGGCCGTAAGGTCAGGCTGGGTGTGGTGAGGGTCCGGCTGGGGACAGTGCGTCTGGGGCGGTAAGGATCAGGCTGGGGGCGGTAAGGTCAGGCTTGGGGCGGTAAGGTCAGGCTGGGTGCAGTGAGGGTCCGGCTGGGGGCAATGCGTCCGGGGTGGTACGGGTCAGGCTAGGGGGTGGGGTGAGGCGGAGCAGTGAGGTTCTGGCTGGGGGCGGTGTGTGGACGATGGTGAGGGTTAGTTTGGGGCGGTGTGTGGGCGGCAGTGAGGGGCGGTGTGTGGATGGCGGTAAGGGTCAAACTGGGGATGTTGTCTGGGCAGCAGTGAGGGTCAGCCTGGGGGCGGTGTGTGAATGGCACTGAGGGTCAGGTTGGGGGCGGTGAGTGGACGGCGGTGAGTGTCAGGCTGTGGGGCAATGTGTGGGCGACATTGAGGGTCAGGTTGGGAGCGATGTTGGATGACGTTGAAGGTCAGGCAAGGGGTGGTGTGTGGGTGGCAGTGAGGGTCCCGCTGGGGGTGGTGTTGGACGGCGGTGAGGGTCAGGCTGGGGGTGGTGTTGGACGGCGGTGAGGGTCAGGCTGGGGGTGGTGTGTGGGTGGCAGTGAGGGTCAGGCTGGGGGTGGTGTTGGACGGCGGTGAGGGTCAGGCTGGGGGTGGTGTGTGGGCGGCGGTGAGTGTCAGGCTGTGAGGCAATGTGTGGGCGACATTGAGGGTCAGGTTGGGAGTGATGTTGGATGACGGTGAAGGTCAGGCTGGGGGTGGTGTGTGGGTGGCAGTGAGGGTCAGGCTGCGGGTGGTGTTGGACGGCGTTGTGGGTCAGGCTGGGGGTGGTGTGTGGGCGGCAGTGAGGGTCAGGCTGGGGGTGGTGTTGAATGGTGGTGAGGGTCAGGCTGGGGGTGGTGTGTGGGCGGCAGTGAGGGTCAGGCTGGGGGTGGTGTTGAACGGCGTGAGGGTCAGGCAGGGGGCAATGTTGGACGGCGGTGAGGGTCAGGATGGGGGCGGTAAGGTCAGGCTGGGGGCGGTAAGGACAAGCTGGGGGCGGTGAGGGACAGGCTGGGGCAGTGAGTCCAGGGCGGTGAGGGTCAGGCTGGGGGGTGGTGTGTGGACGGCAGTGAGGGTCTGGCTGGGGTCGCTGTTGGACATTGGTGAGGGTAAGGATAAGGGCAATGTGTGGATGGCAGTGAGGGCCAGCCTGGGGGCGGTCTTTGGAAGGTGGTGAGGGTCAGGCTGGGGTCGGTGTGTGGACGGTGGTGAGGGTCAGGCTGGGGGGCGGTGTGTGGACAGTAGTGAGAGACAGGCTGGGGGTGCTGTGTGAACAGCATTGAGGGTCAGCCTGGGGGCGGCGTGTCGGCGGTGGTGAGTGTCAGGCTGGGGGCACTATGTGGAAGGTGGTGAGGCTCAGGCTGGGGGCGGTGTGTGAGTGGCAGTGAGGGTCAGGCGGGGGCAGTGTTGGACGGCAGTGAGAGTCAGGATGGGGTGATTTGTGGGTAGCAGTAAGGGTCAGGTTGAGGGCGGTGTGTGGGCATCAGTGAGGGCCAGCCTGGGGGCGGTCTTTGGAAGGTGGTGAGGGTCAGGCTGGGGGCGGTGTATGGATGGCGCTGAGGGTCAGTCTTGGGGGCATTGTATGGGCGGCAGTGAAGATCAGTCTGGGTCGGTTTGTGGATGGCAGTAAGGGTCAGGCTGGGTCGGTGTGTGGATGGCAGTGAGGGTGAGGCTTGGGGTGGTGTGTGGATGCCGGTGAAGGTCAGGCTGGGGGCGATGTGTGGACAGCAGTGAGGGTCGGGTTGGGAGCGGTGTGTGGACGGCGGTTAGGGTCAGGCTGGGGGCAGTGTGGATTCTGACTGGGGTGGTGTGCAGACGGTGGTAAGGGTCAGGCTGGGCGTGGTGCGTAGATGCTGGTGATGGTTAGGATGAGGGCAGTGAGTGTCAGGCTGTGGGACAATGTGTGGGCAGCGTTGAGGGTCATGCTGGGAGTAGTTTTTGACAATGCTGAGGGTCAGGCTGGGGGTGTTGTGTGAGCGGCAGTGAGGGTCAGGCGGGGGGGGTGAGTCTACGGCGGTGAGTGTCAGGCTGTGGGGCAATGTGTGGGTGGCAGTGAGGGTCAGGCTGGAGGCGGTATGTGGTTGGCAGTGAGTGTCAGCCTGGGAGCGGTGTTGGACGACGATGAGGGTCAGGCTGGGATTGGTGTGTGGCCGGCAGTGAGGGTCAAGCTGGGGCAGTGTTGGACAGCGGTGAGGGTCAAGCTGGGGGCGGTATTAGACAGCGATGAGGGTCAGGCTGGAGTTGGTGTGTGGGCGGCAGTGAGGGTCCGGCTGGGGGCGGTGTGTGGGAGGCAGTGAGGGTCAGGCTGTGGACGGTGTGTGGACAGCAGTGAGGGTCAGGCTGGGGGCGCAGTGTGGGCGGCAGTGGGGGTCAGGCTGGGGACGGTGTGTGGGAGGCAGTGAGGGTCAGGCTGGGAACAGTGTGTGAGTGGGCAATCGTGCTGTGAGCTGTTGCAATCTCCTGAATGGGGAGCAGATTTGAAAACTCCGAGCCCCGAGGAAAGGCATTTAATCGATTCACCGAATCATTGATTGTCCGAATGAATTAGTGCCCACCCAACTCGTTCACATAATTGAGGTTCCTCTGTCGGTGGGAACATGATTTGGAAGGGTTTAGAGGGATATGGGCCAGGTGCTGGCAGGTGGGACTAGAATGGGTTGGGATACCTGGTCAGCATGGGCGGGTTGGCCCGAAGGGTCTGTTTCTGTGCTGTATATCTCTATGACTCTATGACCTTCCAGCCAATTTTGTATCCAAATCTCCCCATCTCCTTGTATTCTATGGTGATGGACTTTTATACCCGTGTGTTATGTGGACTCTTGCTGAACGTCTTTCTGAAGTCCAAGTAAGTGATTTCCATGCACAAAACCATGCTGACTATCCCTAATCATTCTTGTCTTTCCAATTACATGTAAATCCTGCCCCTTATAAGCCCTTCCAACAACTTGCCTTCTACTGACTACAGGCTCATTGGTCTATAGTTTGCTGACTTTTCCTTACGACCTTTCTCAAATAAGGGCACCAGTCTTCCAGCAACTAGTCCAGAACCAGAGGGCATAGGTTTAGGGTGACAGAGTAAAGATATAAAAGAGACTGAAGGGGCAACTGTTTCACACAGAGGGTGGTATGTGCATGGAATGAGCTGCCAGAGGAAGTGGTAGAGGCTGGTAGAATTGCAACATTTAGGAGGCATTTGGATGGATATATGAATAGGAAGGGTTTGGAGGGATATGGGCCGGGTGCTGGCGGGTGGGATAAGATTGGGTTGGGATATCTGGTCAGCATGGATGGGTTGGATGGAAGGGTCTGTTTCCATGTTGTACATCTCAATGACTCTGACTCTAAATGGCCAGTTTCCACACCACAGTGATTCTACGGGAAACCCATTTGGACAGGTACCTCATAGGAAATGTTTGGATCCATGTGGACCAAGGGGAAGCAGGTGAGATTACCTCAGTTTGGAATTATGTTTGACATGGATTGATTGGATTACAGGGTCTGTTTCCATGCTACATAACATTACGACTCTAATTCTTGCTATCTCTGCATTCCTCCCTCTTCTCATCTCTCCCTATCTCTGTCACCTCACCCAGCCTCACAACTCTTCCTTATCTTCCAAGTTTGTGAGAAGATTTGTAGCTCGGGTGCTCTTTGTTGTGGTTCTGTTAACTGAGCTGGGAATTTGTGTTGCAGATGTTTTGTCCCCTGTCTAGGTGACATCCTCAGGGCTTGGGAGCCTCCTATGAAGCGCTTCTGTGATGTTTCCTCCGACATTTATAGTGGTTCAGGAACTGACAACCGGAAGCGGCAGGGACAGGCCACTATAAATGCCGGAGGAAAAATCACAGAAGCGCTTCACAGGAGGTTCCCAAGCACTGAGGATGTCACCTAGACAGGGGACGAAACGTCTGCAAGACAAATTTCCAGCTCAGCGAACATCTTCCTTATCTCTAATAATTCCTTTCCAGCCTCAGACCCCTCCCTAACTCTAATCCCCTCCAGTCTCTGAAAGTTGTGCTATATGTGCCTTTCTTTGATTCCAGCCTTGAGGATATCCCATTTTTATTTCTCACTTGATGACGGCCCTTTCAGATTCCTGCATCGAGCTCCAGAATTTCCTCCTAAACCGCTCCATCTTACTTTCCTCCCAAACACATTGACCAATCATGTGTTATCTATTCTACTATCATTTTTTCTGACCTGGTTTCAAAGGTGGCCGGTCATATTCCTATATTAAGTGTCTCGAGGTTTACAGCACAGAAAAAGGCTCTGTGGGCCATTGAGTCTGTGCCAGTAAAGAAAACTATCACCAAACCACCCTGATCCATTTTCCAATACACTGTCATTCGCACCATCTGTCTTGGTATCACAGTGTGCACCGAAATGTGTCTTAAATGCTGTTGGGAATTCTGTGTCTCCCACACTCACAGACCCAGGTTTAGTGCAACTGTTGCTCGATGATGGCATCACCCACAGGAACACAGAGCAGCTGGGTCTGTGCAAACCACAGATCACCCACACATTGGGAAGGATGGCAGGGTCCCTGAGAGGGGGCACAGGGTATTTTCCAGGATGGTTCAAGGAATAGGGGATTGTAGCAGCATGTTTTGGATATTATTTTACATTATTCATTGGTATGATATAGTTGTTGCTGATACATTGGGAAGATAATATCGATCTACAATAGATGGACTCTCCTTCCCAACCTCTTCCCTTGCCTGGGCTGTGGTAACCTTCAGGTTAAACCACCACCAGTCATCTCTCCCTAATGCGAGAGCAGCCCTATGGTCTGGTAGGACAATACTGCCTTTGCCTCTTACACAGTGATGTCACTGTACCTCGGGGGTGGAGAGAGGGAATGCTGAAGGTAGTGGATGGGACACCACTCAGGCACAGTGCTTTGTCCTGGAGGATGTTCCCTTTCTTTAACATTGCTGGGAGCTGCACTGATGCAGGCAAGTGGGGAATGTTCCAACACAATCCTGATGTGTGCCTTATAGAGAGCAAACAGATATTGGGGAATCAGGGATTTAGGGAAACTGAGATTGTTCTCCTTGTAGCAAAGGAAATTGAGGGGAGCTGTGACAGAGGGGTTTACAAAAGTTACCCGTTATAATAATAAACCTGACACCCATCAGCTCTTTATACAAGGATGACAGGACACATTGAAGGTGTGGGGAGAACTATTGAGAGAATTGGATGATTTAAAGGAGAACTTTTATAAAGTAAATGGGATTGAGCTGGAACACAATGTTCACGCACAATGTGAATATCCAGGTCCTGATGAATTGAGTAAGAGTTTGGAGTTACAGTTACTGAGATTACCATCTGAATGTCCACCTGTAGGATCTTGTAATACAAGTTTATAAAATCCGTCACTGTCAGTTCAGGTTAGAAACTCGCACCATCCCCTCCTCCTGGCCCAGGATGACTGGACACATTACCCCTTGTGGAGGTCAGCAGTTAGTTCAGGGGGAAATCTATGTGGGTTTCTCGGAGTTTCCACCTTGGGACTTCATGTGACTTAAAAGGGCAGATCTTTCATAGATGGGACAGAATGATCCAAGAGTCAGTAAGATGGGGAGAGCAGGATTTCCTTCCTTTTCTTTCCTCCGTGTTGCCGCTGTGCCTCATCAATAAGACATGGGGAGTGAAAGGTTCATGCAGCTCGATGGGCAAGTTGTCTCCATTCTGACCAATGGACAGCAAGCTCCTCCCAGTCATCCCATAGAGTCTCACGGAAAACAGAGCAACACTGCACACTTCCCACTGCCCAGGATTCCCAGTAAACGGTTAGAAGAATTGGGTGGTGGGGATATCTGTCAGAAAAGGCATAACTGTAAAGTTCTAAGAGGATTGTGAAGTGAGAGAGATGCACAGGAGAAGGGGGCAACAAGTTGCCAGATGGAGTATAATTTGGGAAAATGGGAAGTTGGTCATTTTGGACGGGATAATAAAAGAACAGAGTGCTATTTAAATGGTGGAAACTGTAGAAAGCTGCACCACAAAGGGACCAGGGGTAATTGTGCAGGAAACACAGAAAGCAGCAGATTCTGGGTCAGTCACGGAATCAAAGGTTCGGCTTCAGAATCGTCAAGTTTAAGGCAACACCGACACGGGTAAGGGGTTTCAGTAGCAATGGAGCTGGGGTGAGGGGGAGACAAGGAACGTTTAACAGAATGGAATTCCTGGTGTTTGGGATTGTGTGGATGTCTGATCAGAAGGTCACCTTGGGGTCAGATATAACAGCAATATTGTGAAGAATGTAGTGTACCTCAGATATTTCCCAGTGGGAGGGAGGGGCTCAGCAGTAAGGGAAAGGAATTTGTAATAGCAATTGAAGGCAATGGTTCTAACCATTACAATGTTTCATTGGAGAAATCTGCAGCTAATCGAGTAGTGGGAGCATGGTAAGCAGTTTGATAACTGAGTAACAGTGGAGTAATGAAGACAGATGATGGGGAGAGGGACTTGGGCAGTGTTAGTTTACATGTGAAACCTAACACAGTGCCTTTGGACAATGTCACCCCGGGGCAGTATGTAGGTGAGAAAAAGGAGGGTCCAAGGATAGATCCTTAGATTCCCGACAGTGTGGAAACAGTCCCTTCGTCCCAACAAGTCCACACCGACCCTCTGAAGAGGAACCCATCCAGACCCATTCCCCTACGTTTACCACTGATTAATGCACCTAACACTACAGGTAATTTAGCATGGCCATTTCACCTAACCTGCATATCTTTGGACTGTGGCAAGAAACCGGAGCACCCGGAGGAAACCCACGCAGACACGGGGAGAATGTGCAAACTCCACACAATCGCCCGAGTCTGGAATCGAACCTGGGTCCCTGGTGCTGTGAGGCAGTAGTGCTCGCCATTGAGCCACCGTGCTGGCCAACTCTTGAGGGACACCACATGCAATGAATTCAGAAAGGAAATCAGAGAGGGTATCACAGCTACAGAAGTTACCATTGTCGAGGATAGTCTGCCTACTGAGTCAGTATGGGTGGAAATTAGGAACAGTAACGGAGCAGTCACCTCATTAGGGGTTTCCTACAGACCCCCCAACAGCAGCAGGGAGATTGAAGAAAGCATATGTCAGCAGATTTTGGTAAAGAGTGAATGGAATAGGGTTGTTGTAATGGGTGACTTTAACTTTCCCAATATAGATTGGAACCTCCTTCGAGCAGATGGTTTTGTAAGGTGTGTTCAGGAGGGTTTCCTAACTCAGCACATTGAAGCGGCCGACGAGGGGAGAGGCCATTTTGGATTTGGTGCTCGGCAATGAGCTGGGGCAGGTGTCAGATCTTGCGGTAGGAGAGCATTTTGGTGATAGTGACCACAACTGCCTCACATTCTACATAGCCATGGAGAAGGAGAGAAGCAGGCACAATGGGAGGATATTTAATTGGGGAAAAGGAAACTATGATACTATCAGACGTGAGTTGGGAAGCATGGACTGGGAGCAATTATTCCATGGAAAGGCCACTACAGACATGTGGAGACGGTTTAAGGAACAGTTGTTGCGAGTGATGCACAAATGTGTTCCTCTGAGACAGGCAAGAAGGGGTAAGATAAAAGAACCTTGGATGACGAGAGCGAAGGAGCTTCTTTTCGAAAGAAAGAAGGTAGCTTACGTAAGGTGGAGGAAGGAAGGGTCTTGGTCAGCTCTAGAGGATTACAGGCAGGCGAGGAAGGAGCTCAAAAATGGCCTGAGGAGAGCCAGGAGGGGGCAGGAAAAGGGCTTGACAGGAAGGATTAGGGAGAATCCAAAGACATTTTACACGGATGTGAGGAGTAAGACAATGATCAAAGAAAGAGTAGGGCCGCTCAGGGATAGCATAGGGAACTTGTGTGTAGAGTCTGAGGAGGCAGGGGAACCCCCTAAATGAGTTTTTTTGCTTCTGTCGTTACTAAAGAAAAGGACCTTGCAGTGAATGAAACCATTGAGGAGCAGGTAAGCATGCTGGGATGGATAGAGATTGAGGAAGCTGATGTGCTGAACATTTTGACAAACATTAAGATTGACAAGTCGCCAGGGCCAAACCAGATTTGTCCTCGGCTGCTTTGGGAAGTGAGAAATGTGATTGCTTCGCTGCTTACGAAGATCCTTATATCCTTGCTCTCCATTGGAGTCGTACCTGAGGACTGGAGGGATGCAAATATAATTCCTCTCTTCAAGAAAGGAAATAGGGAAATCCCCGGCAATTACAGACCGAGCAGTCTCACGTCTGTCGTCTGTAAGGAGTTGGAAAGGATTCTAAGGGACAGGATTTTTGAGCATCTGGAAGAGCATGGTTTGATTTAATGCAATCAACACGGCTTTGTGAGGGGCAGGTCATGCCTCACAAACCTTACTGAGTGCTTTGAGGATGTTAATAGGCAAGGTGATGAGGGTCGAGCTGTGGATGTGGTGTATATGGACTTCAGCAAGGCATTTGATAAGGTTCCCCATGGTAGGCTCATTCAGAAGGTCAGGAGGAATGGGATACATAGGAACTTAGCTGTCTGGATACAGAATTGGCTGGCCAACAGAAGACAGCGAGTGATAGTAGAAGGAAAATATTCTGCCTGGAAGTCAGTGGTGAGTGGTGTTCCACAGGGTTCTGTCCTTGGGCCTCTACTGTTGGTAATTTTTATTAATGACTTGGATGAGGGGATTGAAGGAGGGGTCAGCAAGTCTGCAGACAACACAAAGGTTGGAGGTGTCGTTGACAGTATAGAGGGTTATTGTGTGCTGCAGCGGGACATTGACAGGATGCAGAGATGGGCTGAGAGGTGGCAGATGGAGTTCAACCTGAATAAATGGAGGTGATGCATTTTAGAAGGTCAAATTTGAAAGCTGAGTACAGGATTCAAGACAGGATTCTTGGCAGTGTGGAGGAACAGAGGGATCTTGGTGTGCAGGTACATAGATCCCTTAAAATGGCTACCCAAGTGGACAGGGTTGTTAAGAAAGCATATGGTGTTTTGGCTTTCATCAACAGGGGGATTGTGTTTCAGAGCCGTGAGATCTTGATGCAGCTCTATAAAACTTTGGTTAGAATGGACTTGGAATACTGTGTCCAGTTCTGGTCGCCCTATTATAGGAAAGATGTGGATGCTTTGGAGAGGGTTCAGAGGAGGTTTACCAGAATGCTGCCTGGAATGGAGGGCTTATCTATCAAAGAGAGATTGACTGAGCTCGGACTTCTTTCAGTGGAAAAAAGAAGGAAGACAGGGGACCTAATTGAGGTATACAAGATAATGAAAAGCATAGATAGAGTTGATAGCCAGACACTTTTTTCCCAGGGCAGAAATTGTTAACACGAGAGGTCATAGTTTTAAGCTGTTTGGAGGAAAGTATAGAGGGGATGTCAGAGGCGGGTTCTTTAAGCAGAGAGTTGCGAGAGCATGGAATGCGTTGCAAGCAGCAGTTGTGGAAGCAACGTCATTGGGGATATTTAAGAGACTGCTGGACATGCATATGGTCATAGAAATTTGAGGGTTCATACTTTAGGTTTCCCTTACATGAGGATCGATGGTCAGCACAACATCAAGGGCTGAAGGGCCTGTTCTGTGCTGTACTGTTCGATGTCCTATGTTCTATGTTCTATGAAGTGTATCTGGACCTTTCGACCATCTGCACCCTGTACTGACAGATAGTGCTCCCTCAATACCTTAGAAACCATCCCCTCAGTATGTTTATCCCCAAAGCACCTCGACAGAACATCCATGCCTTCAACACCTCAGAAAGCAAACCTGTTGCCCCCTTGGACCGTGTTCATCCCCAAACCTGTTCTCACTGTGATGACCCACAGCCACCTCCAAGATTGGAGCCCAGGGCCCAGAACAGTATTTGAGTCTCTGGATTGATCATACAATCCTTAAGATGTGGAAGCAGGTCATTCGGCCTATCTGGTTCACACTGACCCTCGGCAGAACAGCCCATTCTCCCGCCGCCCCCCCCCCCCACCCCACCATCTCTGGATCCCTTCATTTCCTCTCGCTAACCCACCCAGCCTGCACATCTTTGGACAGTGGGTGGGAACTGGAGCACCCGGAGGCTGACACGGGGACAATGTGCCAACTCCACACAGACAGTTGCCCGTGGCTGGAATCGAACCCGGGTGGGGTGAGGCAACACTAAGCCCCCGTGACCATCCCACCATCTCCTCCCCGTTGATGACTGTTTGATGTTTATACCCGGGGAGTATCGAACTTGTCTAGCGTTTATTTAAGAAAGACTAGGGACAAGGGCAATGACTCCACAAGCTCAAGATGCTTGGTCCCCCTCGAAAAAATATTTATATCAATTTCAAAAAGATACTTTATTCACAAAAATACTTTACGTACAAACATAGTCACTAAAGTTCGGTTCGGTACAGTCTTTACAACAAGGCTTTGCAATGACATATATACTCCCCTTGGCTGATTAACTGAAATGTTAGCTCTGAGCTGTTCCTTCTGAATGAACATCACAAAGTTACATTGAGAAGGATCTTTGTGAAGTGCCTGTGCTCTGTATCTGTTCTTCCATGTAGCCCGCACTTCGAATACAATACCTTACAAAGCCTTAAACCTGTTTGTCAACTTTCAGCAGAAGCAGCCTCAGGGCATTGAACACAGACTGAATGAGTCAGTGACGCTTGGATCAGGTCAAAGTCTCAAGCAAACAGATGGTTGGGGATATTCAGCAGAATTCAGCAGGTAGCAACGGTGAAGAGAGAGAGGAACATTTCGCACTTCAAGTGACCCTTCCTCAAAACGGTCTGTTCTGAAGGAACTTTCCCGCAGAAATCACTGGATTGAAAGGTGAACTCTCTCTCTGTCTCTTTCTCCCTCTCCCTTCAGAGATGCTGCCGGACATGCTGAGTTTCTTCAGCAATCTCTGTATTGATGGTTCAGGTCTCCAGCGCGTCCGTACAGATTGACTTTATCGTTGAATTCTCAAGCTTGCTCTATTAAAGGGATTGAATCCCTCTGCTACAAAGGGGGGTCAGTTACCACAGCTAACAGGTTCGTGATGCTAACATTGTTGGCTCAATCTCTATCATGTCTGAAATTACCATGAAGGCCCCAGCTTCTCAACCTCGCCCCTCACCTGAGGTGTGTGACCCACCAGGCCTCTCTCTCTGACAAGACAGCAGCTCTCGGGTCCTCCTGGTCTATATTAACTTCCCAACTTTAAAAGGGCCCTCCAGTAAGAGAGCTCTTTACATGGTTCAGGTCAAAATCCTGGAGCTGCCTCCCTGACATCACTGTGGGACACCCAAGGACTGCAGCAGGAGAGTACAGCTCACCCTACCTTCCAGGCAACTATTAGAGGGTGTGGGAATCACATACAAGCCACATGTGAAAATAAGTTTTATAACAGGGTCACGGTGGATGGTCACTAACTCTGTTTCTTTACCTCTGTTCAAATCAGCGTAATGAAGAAGCAAAGGGTGGGTTGAAAATGATAATGATAGCATTTCGTAGGTTGGTGTTTATTAGAGTATGTATCGACAGTATCAATGTTTGAGCACTTATTCAAGGGCATGCAGGTAGCTGCCAGAGGAAGTGATGGGGGCTGGTACAATTGTGACATTTAAAAGGCATCAGGATGAGTATGTGAATAGGAAGGGTTTAGAGGGGTATCAGCCAAGTGCTAGCTAATGGAATGAAATGAGATGAGAATACCTGGTTGGTATGGACGAGTTGGACAGGAGGGTCCATTTCCAAGCTGTTCACCTCTGTGACTCAGTGCCTCTGAATAGTCTATTGCAGAGAGTTTCAGACAGGGTTTGGTTTGTGTGTCTCTCTCAGGCTTCCTCAGAATCTGCAAACCCTATGTCTCCAAATTTCCACAAGACTCTATGAAATAGAAAAAAAGAGGGTCATTCCTGAGGGAGTGCTGCACTGTCAGAGGGTCAGTACTGAGGGAGTGCAGCACTGTCAGAGGGTGAGTACTGAGGAAGTGCTGCACTGTCAGAGGGTCAGTACTGAGACAGTGCTGCACTGTCAGAGGGTTAGTATTGAGGGACTGCTGCACTGTCAGAGGGTCAGTACTGATGGAGTGCTGCACTGTCAGAGGGTCAGTACTGAGGGGGTGCTGCACTGTCAGAGGGTCAGTACTGATGGAGTGCTGCACGTCAGAGGGTCAGCACTGAGAGAGTGCTGCACTGTCAGTGGGTCAACACTGAGGGAGTACTGCACTGTCAGAGGATCAGTACTGAGGGAGTGCTGCACTGTCAGATGGTCAGTACTGAGGGAGTGCTGCACTGTCAGAGGGTTAGAACATAGAACATAGAACATAGAAGAATACAGCGCAGTACAGGCCCTTGGGCCCTCGATGTTGCGCCGATCCAAGCCCACCTAAACTACACTAACCCACTATCCTCCATATACCTATCCAATGCCCTCTTAAATGCCCATAAAGAGGGAGAGTCCACCACTGTTACTGGCAGGGCATTCCATGAACTAACGACTCGCTGAGTGAAGAACCTACCCCTAACATCAGTCCTATATCTACCCCCCCTTAATTTAAAGCTATGCCCCCTTGTAATACCCGACTCAATACGCGGGAAAAGGTTCATACTGTCGACCCTATCTAACCCCCTAATCATCTTGTACACCTCAATCAAGTCACCCCTAAACCTTCTTTTCTCTAGTGAAAACAGCCCCAAGTGCCTCAGTCTTTCCTCATACGATTTTCCTTCCATACCAGGCAACATCCTGGTAAACCTCCTCTGCACCCGTTCCAATGCCTCCACATCCTTCCTATAGTATGGCGATATGGTTAGTACTGAGGGATTGCTGCACTGTCACAGGGTCAGTAATGTGGGATTGCTGCACTGTCAGAGGGACAGTAATGAGGGAGTTTTGCACTGTCAGAGGGTCAGTATTGAGGGTATGCTGCACTGTCAGAGGGTCAGTACTGAGGGAATGCTGCACTGTCAGAGGGTCAACACTGAGGGAGTACTGCACTGTCAGAGGATCAGTACTGAGGGAGTGCTGCACTGTCAGAGGGTCAGTACTGAGGGAGTGCTGCACTGTCAGAGGGTTAGTACTGAGGGAGTGCTGCACTGTCACAGGGTCAGCACTGAGGGAGTGCAGTAATGTCAGAGGGTTAGTACTGTGGGAGTGCTGCACTGTCAGATGGTCAGTAATGTGGGATTGCTGCACTGTCAGAGGGACAGTAATGAGGGAGTTTTGCACTGTCAGAGGGACAGTACTGAGGAAGTGCTGCACTGTGAGAGGGTCAGTACTGAGAGAGTGCCGCACTGTCAGAGGGTGAGTACTGAGGTAGCGCTGCACTGTTAGATGGTCAGTACTGAGGGAGTGCTGCACTGTCAGAGGGTCAGTACTGAGGGAGTTCTGCACTGTCAGATGGTCAGTACTGAGGGAGTGCTGCACTGTCAGAGGGTCAGTACTGAGGAAGTGCTGCACTGTGAGAGGGTCAGTACTGAGAGAGTGCCGCACTGTCAGAGGGTGAGTACTGAGGTAGCGCTGCACTGTTAGATGGTCAGTACTGAGGGAGTGCTGCACTGTCAGAGGGTCAGTACTGAGGGAGTGCTGCACTGTCAGACGATCAGTACTGCGGGAGTGCTGCACTGTCAGAGGGTCAGCACTGAGGGAGTGCTGCACTGTCAAAGAGTCAGTACTGAGGGAGCTGTGCATTCACTGAGGGAGTGCTGCACTGTCAGATGGTCAGTACTGAGGGAGTGCCGCACTGTCAGAGGGTCAGTACTGAGGGATCACTGCACTGTCAGACGGTCAGTACTGAGGGACTGCTGCACTGCCAAAGGGTGAGTACTGAGGGATCACTGCACTGTCGGACAGTCAGTAGTGAGGGACTGCTGCATTACCAGACAGCCATTTCTGAGGAGTACTACACTGTCAAAGGGTCAGTACTGAATGAGCACCATACTTAGTGGTTCAGTCCAGAGGGAATGCCGGACTGTCTGCGGCTCTGTACTCTAAGAGCACTGCACCATCAGAGGGTCGGTACTGAACGAGCACTACACTGTCAGAGAGTCAGCACTGAGGGAACATGCACTATTAAAAGGTCACTACTGAGGGAGCGCTACACAGTGAGAGTGTCAATTCTGAGTGAGTGCTATTTCAGAGAGTCAGTACAGAAAGAGTGCTGCACTATCAGAGGGTCAGTACTGAGAGAGTGCTGCACTGTCAGAGGGTCAGTACAGAGGGAGTGCTGCACTGTCAGAGGGTCAGTACAGAGAGAATGCTGCACTGTCAGCGGGTCAGTACAGAGAGAATGCTACACTGTCAGAGGGTCAGTACTGAGAGAGTGCTGCACTGTCAGAGGGTCAATACTGAGAGAGTGCTGCACTGTCAGAAGGTCAGTACTGAGGGAGTGCAGCACTGTCAGAGGGTCAGTACTGAGGGAGTGCTGCACTGTCAGCGGGTCAGTACAGAGAGAATGCTACACTGTCAGAGGGTCAGTACTGAGAGAGTGCTGCACTGTCAGAGGGTCAATACTGAGAGAGTGCTGCACTGTCAGAGGGTCAGTACTGACAGAGTGCTGCACTGTCAGAGGGTCAGTACAGAGAGAATGCTGCACTATCAGAGGATCATTACTGAGAGAGTGCTGCACTGTCAGAGGGTCAGTACAGAGAAAATGCTGCACTGTTAGAGGGTCAGTACTGAGAGAGTGCTGCACTGTCAGAGGGTCAGCACTGAGAGAGTGCTGCACTGTCAGAGGGTCAGTTCTGAGGGAGTGCTGCACTGTCAGAGGGTCAGTACTGAGAGAGTGCTGCACTGTCAGAGGGTCAGTTCTGAGGGAGTGCTGCACTGTCAGAGGGTCAGTACTGAGAGAGTGCTGCACTGTCAGAGGGTCAGTTCTGAGGGAGTGCTGCACTGTCAGAGGGTCAGTTCTGAGTGAATGCTGCACTGTCAGAGGGTCAGTACTGAGGGAGTGCCGCACTGTCACAGGGTCAGTTCTGAGGGAGTGCTGCACTGTCAGAGGGTCAGTACTGAGGGAGTGCCGCACTGTCAGAGGGTCAGTTCTGAGGGAGTGCTGCACTGTCAGAGGGTCAGTACTGAGAGAGTGCTGCACTGTCAGAGGGTCAGTTCTGAGGGAGTGCTGCAATGTCAGAGGGTCAGTTCTGAGGGAGTGCTGCACTGTCAGAGGGTCAGTACTGAACGAGCACCACACTGTCAGAGTTTCAGTCCAGACGGCAAGCCTCACTATCAGAGGATCTGCACTGATAGAGCACTGCACCATCAGAGGGTCAGTACTGAGGGAGTGCCTCATTGACAGAGGGTCAGTACTGAGAGAGTGCTGCACTGTCAGAGGGTTAGTACATAGAGAGTGCTGCACTGTCAGATAGACAGTACTCAGGCACTGCAGGACTGTCAGATGTGCAGGACTGAGGCAGAAGGTCAGTGCAGATGGACTGCTACACTGTCAATGAGTAAGTACTGAGGCAATGCTGCACTGTCAGAGAGTCAGTTATGATGGAGTGCTGTACTGTCAGAGGTTTTGTGCTGAGATTGGGCCACACTGTCGAAGGTCAGTATACGGTCACTTCCACACAGTCAGACAGTCAGTACTGAGGGAGTGGATCACTATCAGAGGATCAGTGTGGAGGGAGTGCCGCATTGTCAGAGGGTCAGTGTGGAGGGAGAACAGCATTGTCAGAGGGTCAGTGTGGAGGGAGTACAGCACTGTCAGAGGATCAGTGTGGAGGGAGTGCAGCATTGTCAGAGGATCAGTGTGGAGGGAATGCAGAATTGTCAGAGGATCAGTATGGAGGGAGAGCAGCATTGTCAGAGGGTCAGTGTGGAGGGAGTGCAGCATTGTCAGAGGATCAGTATGGAGGGAGTGCAGCATTGTCAGAGGATCAGTGTGGAGGGAGTGCAGGATTGTCAGAGGATCAGTGTGGAGGGAGTGCAGCATTGTCAGAGGATCAGTATGGAGGGTGTACAGCATTGTCAGAGGGCCAGTGTGGAGAGAGTGCAGCATTGTCAGAGGGTCAGTATGGAGGGAGTGCAGCATTGTCAGTGGGTCAGTATGGAGGGAGTGCAGCATTGTCAGAGGGTCAGTGTGGAGGGAGTGCAGCATTGTCAGAGGATCAGTATGGAGGGAGTGCAGCATTGTCAGAGTGTCTGTGTGGAGGGAGTGCAGCATTGTCAGAAGGTCAGTGTGGAGGGAGAGCAGTATTGTCAGAGGGTCAGTGTGGAGGGAGTGCAGCATTGTCAGAGGATCTGTATGGAGGGAGTGCAGCATTGTCAGAGGGTCAGTGTGGAGGGAGTGCAGCATTGTCAGAAGGTCAGTGTGGAGGGAGTGCAGCATTGTCAGAGGATCAGTATGGAGGGAGTGCAGCATTGTCAGAGTGTCAGTGTGGAGGGAGTGCAGCATTGTCAGGGGGACAGTGTGGAGGGAGTGCAGCATTGTCAGAGGATCAGTATGGAGGGAGTGCAGCATTGTCAGAGTGTCAGTGTGGAGGGAGTGCAGCATTGTCAGGGGGACAGTGTGGAGGGAGTGCAGGATTGTCAGAGGATCAGTGTGCAGGGAGTGCAGCATTGTCAGAGGATCAGTATGGAGGGTGTACAGCATTGTCAGAGTGTCACTGTGGAGGGAGTGCAGTATTGTCAGAGGGTCAGTGTGGAGGGAGTGCAGCATTGTCAGAGGATCTGTATGGAGGGAGTGCAGCATTGTCAGAGGGTCAGTATGGAGGGAGTGCAGCATTGTCAGAAGGTCAGTGTGGAGGGAGTGCAGCATTGTCAGAGGATCAGTATGGAGGGAGTGCAGCATTGTCAGAGTGTCAGTGTGATGGGAGTGCAGCATTGTCAGAGGATCAGTATGGAGGGAGTGCAGCATTGTCAGAGTGTCAGTGCGGAGGGAGGGCAGCATTGTCAGAGTGTCAGTGTGGAGGGTGTGAAGCATTGTCAGAGGGTCAGTGTGGAGGGAGTGCAGCATTGTCAGGGGGACAGTGTGGAGGGAGTGCAGCATTGTCAGTGGGTCAGTATGGAGGGAGTGCAGCATTGTCAGTGGGTCAGTATGGAGGGAGTGCAGCATTGTCAGTGGGTCAGTATGGAGGGAGTGCAGCATTGTCAGAGGGTCAGTGTGGAGGGAGTGCAGCATTGTCAGAGGATCAGTATGGGGGGAGTGCAGAATTGTCAGAGTGTCTGTGTGGAGGGAGTGCAGCATTGTCAGAGTGTCACTGTGGATGGAGTGCAGTATTGTCAGAGGGGCAGTGTGGAGGGAGTGCAGCATTGTCAGAGGATCAGTATGGAGGGAGTGCAGCATTGTCAGAGGATCAGTATGGAGGGAGTGAAACATTGTCGGAGTGTCAGTGTGGAGGGAGTGCAGCATTGTCAGAGGGTCAGTGTGGAGGGAGTGCAGGATTGTCAGAGGATTAGTGTGGAGGGAGTGCAGCATTGTCAGAGTGTCTGTGTGGAGGGAGTGCAGCATTGTCAGGGGGGCAGTGTGGAGGGAGTGCAGCATTGTCAGAGGATCAGTATGGAGGGAGTGCAGCATTGTCAGAGTGTCAGTGTGATGGGAGTGCAGCATTGTCAGAGGATCAGTATGGAGGGAGTGCAGCATTGTCAGAGTGTCAGTGCGGAGGGAGGGCAGCATTGTCAGAGTGTCAGTGTGGAGGGTGTGAAGCATTGTCAGAGGGTCAGTGTGGAGGGAGTGCAGCATTGTCAGGGGGACAGTGTGGAGGGAGTGCAGCATTGTCAGTGGGTCAGTATGGAGGGAGTGCAGCATTGTCAGTGGGTCAGTATGGAGGGAGTGCAGCATTGTCAGTGGGTCAGTATGGAGGGAGTGCAGCATTGTCAGAGGGTCAGTGTGGAGGGAGTGCAGCATTGTCAGAGGATCAGTATGGAGGGAGTGCAGAATTGTCAGAGTGTCTGTGTGGAGGGAGTGCAGCATTGTCAGAGTGTCACTGTGGAGGGAGTGCAGTATTGTCAGAGGGGCAGTGTGGAGGGAGTGCAGCATTGTCAGAGGATCAGTATGGAGGGAGTGCAGCATTGTCAGAGGGTCAGTGTGGAGGGAGTGCAGCATTGTCAGAGGATCAGTATGGAGGGAGTGAAACATTGTCGGAGTGTCAGTGTGGAGGGAGTGCAGCATTGTCAGAGGGTCAGTGTGGAGGGAGTGCAGGATTGTCAGAGGATTAGTGTGGAGGGAGTGCAGCATTGTCAGAGGATCAGTATGGAGGGAGTGCAGCATTGTCAGAGTGTCTGTGTGGAGGGAGTGCAGCATTGTCAGAGGATCAGTATGGAGGGAGTGCAGCATTGTCAGAGTGTCTGTGTGGAGGGAGTGCAGCATTGTCAGAGGATCAGTATGGAGGGAGTGAAACATTGTCGGAGTGTCAGTGTGGAGGGAGTGCAGCATTGTCAGAGGATCAGGGTGGAGGGAGTGCAGCATTGTCAGAGTGTCCGTGTGGAGGGAGTGCAGCATTGACAGGAGGATCCGTATGGAGGGAGTGCAGCATTGTCAGAGGATCAGTATGAAGGGAGTGCAGCATTGTCAGAGTGTCAGTGTGGCGGGAGTGCAGCATTGTCAGAGGGTCACTGTGGAGGGAGTGCAGCATTGTCAGTAGGTCAGTGTGGAGGGAGTGCAGCATTATCAGATGGTCAGTGTGGAGGGAGTGCAGCATTGTCAGAGGGTCACTGTGGAGGGAGTGCAGCATTGTCAGTAGGTCAGTGTGGAGGGAGTGCAGCATTGTCAGAGGGTCAGTGTGGAGGGAGTGCAGCATTGTCAGAGTGTCAGTGTGGAGGGAGTGCAGCATTGTCAGAGGGTCAGTGTGGAGGGAGTGCAGCATTGTCAGAAGGTCAGTGTGGAGGGAGTGCAGCATTGTCAGAGGGTCAGTGTGGAGGGAGTGCAGCATTGTCAGTGGTTCAGTGTGGAGTGAGTGCAGCATTGTCAGAGGGTCAGTGTGGAGGGAGTGCAGCATTGTGAGAGGGCCAGGACTGAGAGATTGCTGTGCAGTGAGAGGGTCAGTAATGATGAAGTGCACACTCTCTGAGGGTCAGTGCTAATGGATGACCATGCCATCAGAGTGTCGCACTGTGAGAAGGTTACGGCTGAGGGATCACCGCGCTGTGAAAGGTTTAGAACTGAGGGAACACCGCACACTGAGGCGATTAGTACTGACGGATCACCGCGCTGTGAGGGGTTCAGTACTGAGGGATCGTCACGCTATGTGTCGGACAGTCAGTACTGAATGATTGCTGCATTGCCAGAGGGTCAGTACTGAGAGAGTGAAGCACAATCAAAGGGTCATTCTGAGGGAGTGCTACACGGTCAGTGTGTCAGTTCTGAGGGAGTTTTGTTTCAGAGGGTCAGTACTGAGGGAGTTCTGCTCTGTCGGAGGGTGAGTACTGAGAAAATGCCACGTTATCGGAGGGTCAGTACCGATGGAGTGATGCACTGTGAGAGCATCTGTATTGAGGAAGTGCCACATTGTCGGAGGGTCAGTACTGAGGGAATGCCACACTGTATGAGTATCAGTCCTGAAGGAATGCTGCACTGCAGAAATGTCAGTACAAAAAGAGAGCTGCAGAGTCAGAGGGTCACTACTGAGGGAATGCTGCACTGTCAGATGGTCAGTACTGAGGGAGTGCTGCACTGTCAGATGAGTCAGTGCTGAGGGAGCACCACTCTGTCAGAGGGTCAGTACTGAGGGAGTGCTGCACTGTCAGATGGTCAGTACTGACGGAGCACTACACTGTCAGAGGGTCAGTACTGAGGGAGCACCACATTGCCAGAGGGTCTGTACGGAGGAAGTGCAGCACTTTCTCTGGTACTGAGGAAGCACTATCTGAGTTATTGAGGGAGCACTTTCTGAAGTACTGAGGGAGCACTATCTGATGTACTGAGGAAGCACTATCTGAGGTATTGAGGGAGCACTTTCTGAAGTACTGAGGGAGCACTTTCGGAGGTATTGAGAGAGCAGTATCTGAGGTACTGAGGAAGCACTATCTGAGGCATTGAGGGAGCACTATCTGATTATTGAGGGAACACTTTCTGAAGTACTGAGGAAGCACTATCTGAGGTATCGAGGGAGCACTATCTGAGTTATTGAGGGAGCACTATCTTAGCTACTGAGTGAGCACTTTCTGAGGTAATGAGGGAGCACTATCTGAGGCAATGAGGGAGCACTATCTGAGGTATTGAGGGAGCACGATCTGAGGTACTGAGAGAGCGCTTTTTGAGATATTGAGGGAGTGCTTTCTGAGGTATTGAGTGAGCACTTTCTGAGGTCTTAGGGGAGCACTATCTGAGTTATTGAGGGAGCACTATCTGATGTACTGAGGAAACACTATCTGAGGCATTGAGGGAGAACTATCTGAGGTACTGAGGGAGCACTATCTGAGTTATTGAGGGAGCACTATCTTATGTATTGTGGAAGTACTATCTGAGGTACTGAGGGACCACTATCTGAGGTATTGAGGGAGCACTTTCTGCGGTATTAAAGGAGCACAATCTGAGGTAATGAGGGAGCACTTTTTGAGATATTGAGGGAGCATTTTCTGAGGTACTGAGGGAGCGCTATCTGAGGTATTGAGGGAGCACTTTCTGAGGTATTAAGGGAGTACTATCTGAGGAACTCAGGGAGAAATATGTGAGGTACTGAGGAAGCACTATCTGAGGTACTGAGGAAGCACTATCTGAGGTATTGTGGGAGCACTATCTGAGGTACTGAGGGAGCACTTTTTGAGATATTGAGGGAGTACTTTCTGAGGTACTGAGGGAGCACTATCTGAGGTATTGAGCGGGCACTTTCAGAGATATTAAGGGAGTAGTATCTGAGGTACTGAGGGAGATCTATCTGAGGTACTGTGGGAGCACTATTTGAGTTATTGAGGGTGCACTATCTAATGAACTGAGGAATCACTATCTGAGGTATTCAGGGAGCACTATTTGATGTACTGAGGAAGCACTATCTGAGGTATTGAGGGAGTACAATCTGACGTACTGAGGAAGCACTATCTCAGTTATTGAGGGAGCACTATCTGATGTACTGAGGAAGCACTATCTGAGGTATTGAGGAAACACTTCCTGTGGTACTGAGGGAGCACTTTCTGAGGTATTGAGGGAACACTATCTGAGGTATTGAGGGAGCAATATCTGAGGTACTGAGGGAGCACTTTCTGAGGTACTGAGGGAGCATTATCTGAGGTATTGAGGGAATACTATCTGATGTAATGAGGAAGTACTATCTGAGGTATTGAGGGAGTACTAAGTGAGGTCTTGAGGGAGAACTTTCTGGGTTTGAGGAAGCACTGTCTGAGGTACTGAGGGAGCACTTTCTGAGGTACTGAGGGAGCACTTTCTGAGGTATTGAGGGAGTATTATCTGAGGTGCTGAGGGAGCGCTTTTTGAGATATTGAGGGTGCATTTTCCGAGATACTGAGTGATCACTATCTGAGGTACTGAGGGAGCACTTTTTGAGATATTGAGGAAGCACTTTCTGAGGTACTGAGGGAGAACTATCAGAGGTACTGAGGGAGCTATATCTGAGTTAATGAGGGAGCACAATCTGATGTACTGAGGAAGCACTATATGAGGTATTGTGGGAGCACTTTCTGAGGTACTGAGGGAGCACTATCTGAGGTACTGAGGAAGCACTATCTGAGTTATTGAGGGAGCGCTATCTGATGTACTGAGGAAGCACTATCTGAGGTATTGAGGGAGCACTTTCTGAAGTACTGAGGGAACACTTTCAGAGGTATTGAGAGAGCAGTATCTGAGGTACTGAGGAAGCACTATCTGAGGCATTGAGGGAGCACTATCTGATTATTGAGGGAACAATTTCTGAGGTACTGAGGAAGCACTATCTGAGGTATCGAGGGAGCACTATCTGAGTTATTGAGGGAGCACTATCTTAGCTACTGAGTGAGCACTTTCTGAGGTAATGAGGGAGCAGTATCTGAGGTACTGAGGGAGCACTATCTGAGGTATTGAGGGAGCACTATCTGAGGTACTGAGAGAGCGCTTATTGAGATATTGAGGGAACACTTTCTGACGTATTGAGGGAGCACTTTCTGAGGTCTGAAGGGAGCACTATCTGAGTTATTGAGGGAGCACTATTTGATGTACTGAGGAAGCACTATCTGAGGCATTGAGGGAGAAAAATCTGAGGTACTGAGGGAGCACTATCTGAGTTATTGAGGGAGCACTATCTGATGTAATGTGGAAGCACTATCTGAGGTACTGAGGGACCACTATCTGAGGTATTGAGGGAGCACTTTCTGCGGTATTAAGGGAGCACTATCTGAGGTAATGAGGGACCACTTTTTGAGATATTGAGGGAGCATTTTCTGAGGTACTGAGGGAGCGCTGTCTGAAGTATTGAGGGAGCACTTTCTGAGGTATTAAGGGAGTACTACCTGAGGAACTCATGGAGAAATATGTGAGGTACTGAGGAAGCACTATCTGAGGTACTGAGGAAGCATTATCTGAGGTATTGAGGGAGAACTATCTGAGCTACTGAGGGAGCACTTTTTGAGATATTGAGGGAGCACTTTCTGATGTACTGAGGGAGCACTATCTGAGGTATTGAGGGGGCACTTTCAGAGATATTAAGGGAGTAGTATCTGAGGTACTGAGGGAGATCTATCTGAGGTACTGTGGGAGCACTATTTGAGTTATTGAGGGTGCACTATCTGATGAACTGAGGAATCACTATCTGAGGTATTGAGGGAGCACTATTTGATGTACTGAGGAAGCACTATCTGAGGTATTGAGGGAGTACTATCTGACGTACTGAGGAAGCACTATCTGAGTTATTCAGGGAGCACTATCTGATGTACTGAGGAAGCACGATCTGAGGTACTGAGGGAGCACTTTCAGAGGTACTGAGTGATCACTATCTGAGGTACTGAGGGAGTACTTTTTGAGATATTGAGGAAGCACTTTCTGAGGTACTGAGGGAGAACTATCTGAGGTACTGAGGGAGCTGTATCTGAGTTAATGAGGGTGCATAATCTGATGTACTGAGGAAGCACTATAAGAGGTATTGTGGGAGCACTTTCTGAGGTACTGAGGGAGCACTATCTGAGGTACTGAGGAAGCACTATCTGAGTTATTGAGGGAGCACTTTCTGAAGTACTGAGGGAGCACTATCTGATGTACTGAGGAAGCACTATCTGAGGTATTGAGGGAGCACTTTCTGAAGTACTGAGGGAGCACTTTCGGAGGTATTGAGAGAGCAGTATCTGAGGTACTGAGGAAGCACTATCTGAGGCATTGAGGGAGCACTATCTGATTATTGAGGGAACACTTTCTGAAGTACTGAGGAAGCACTATCTGAGGTATTGAGGGAGCACTATCTGAGTTATTGAGGGAGCACTATCTAAGCTACTGAGTGAGCACTTTCTGATGTAATGAGGGTAGCACTATCTGAGGTACTGAGGTAGCACTATCTGAGGTATTGAGGGAGCACTATCTGAGGTACTGAGAGAGCGCTTTTTGAGATATTGAGGGAGCACTTTCTGAGGTATTGAGGGAGCACTTTCTGAGGTCTTAAGGGAGCACTATCTGAGTTATTGAGGAAGCACTATCTGATGTACTGAGGAAGCACTATCTGAGGCATTGAGAGAGAACTATCTGAGGTACTGAGGGAGCACTATCTGAGGTATTGAGGGAGCACGATCTGATGTACTGTGGAAGCACTATCTGAGGTATTGTGGGAGCACTATTTGATGTACTGAGGAAGCACTTTCTGAGGTACTGAGGAAGCACTATCTGAGGTACTGAGGAAGCACTATCTGAGGAACTGAGGAAGCACAATCTGAGTTATTGAGGTAGCACTATCTGAGGTACTGAGTGAGCACTTTCTGAGGTACTGAGGGAGCATTATCTGAGGTATTGATGGAGTACTAACTGAGGTATTGAGGGAGCACTTTCTGGGTTTTGGGAAATCACTATCTGAGGTATTGTGGGAGCACTTTCTGAGGTATTGAGGGAGCACTATCTGAGGTACTGAGGGAGCACATTTTTGAGATATTGAGGGAGCATCTTCTGTGGTACTGAGGGAGCACTAGCTGAGGTATTGAGCGGGCACTTTCAGAGATATTAACGGAGTAGTATCTGAGGTACTGAGGGAGATCTTTCTGAGGTACTGTGGGAGCACTATTTGAGTTATTGAGGGTGCACTATCTAATGAACTGAGGAATCACTATCTGAGGTATTGAGGGAGCACGAGTTGATGTACTGAGGAAGCACTATCTGAGGTATTGAGGGAGTACAATCTGACGTACTGGGGAAGCACTATCTGAGTTATTGAGGGAGCACTATCTGATGTACTGAGGAAGCACTATCTGAGGTATTGAGGAAACACTTTCTGAGGTACTGAGGGAGCACTTTCTGAGGTATTGAATGAACACTATCTGAGGTATTGAGGGAGCAATATCTGAGGTACTGAGGGAGCACTTTCTGAGGTACTGAGGGAGCACTATCTGAGGTATTGAGGGAATACTATCTGATGTAATGAGGAAGTACTATCTGAGGTATTGAGGGAGTTCTAAGTGAGGTCTTGAGGGAGAACTTTCTGGGTTTGAGGAAGCACTGTCTGAGGTACTGAGGGAGCACTTTCTAAGGTACTGAGTGAGCACTTTCTAATGTATGAGGGAGCACTATCTGAGGTGCTGAGGGAGCGCTTTTTGAGATATTGAGGGTGCATTTTCCGAGGTACTGAGTGATCACTATCTGAGGTACTGAGGGAGCACTATTTGAGATATTGAGGAAGCACTTTCTGAGGTACTGAGGAAGCACAATCTGAGTTATTGAGGTAGCACTATCTGAGGTACTGAGTGAGCACTATCTGAGGTACTGAGGGAGCACTATCTGAGGTATTGATGGAGTACTAACTGAGGTATTGAGGGAGCACTTTCTGGGTTTTGGGAAATCACTATCTGAGGTATTGTGGGTGCACTTTCTGAGGTACTGAGGGAGCACTTTCTGAGGTATTGAGGGAGCACTATCTGAGGTACTGAGGGAGCACATTTTTGAGATATTGAGGGAGCATCTTCTGAGGTACTGAGGGAGAACTATCTGAGGTATTGAGGGAGCACTTTCTGAGCTATTGAGGGAGCACTTTCTGAGATACTCAGGGAACACGTTCGATGGTACTGAGGGAGTACTTTCTGAGGTACATGAGAGAGCACTTTCTGTGCTATTGCGGCAGCACTGTCTGAGGGACTGAGGGAGCACTATCTGAGGTATTGAGGGAGAACTATCTGATGAATTGAGAGTGCATTATCTGATGTACTGAGGGAGAAATATCTGAGCTATTGAGGGAGCACCTTCTAAGGTATTGTGGGAGCACATTCTGAGGTATTGAGGGAGCGCTTTCTGTGGTATTGAGGGAAAAATATCTGAGGTATTGAGGGAGCAATATCTGAGGTATTAAGGGAGCACTTCCTGAGGGATTGAGGTAGCACTTTCTGAGGTACTGAGGGAGCACTTGCTGAGGTACTCAGGGAGCACTACCTGAGGTATTGAGGGAATACTAACTGAGGTATTGAGGGAGCACTATCTGGGTTTTGAGGAATCACTATCTGAGGAATTGTGGATGCACTTTCTGAGGTACTGAGGGAGCACCTTCTGAGGTATTGAGGGAGCACTATCTGAGTTATTGAGGGAGCACTGTCGGATGTACTGTGGAAACACTATCTGAGGTACTGAGGGAGAACTATCTGAGGTACTGAGGTAGCATTATCTGTGGTATTGAGGGAGAACTTTCTGCGGTATTAAGGGAGTACTATCTGAGGAACTCAGCGAGAGCTATGTGAGGTACTGAGGAAGCACTATCTGAGGTACTGAGGGAGCACTTCCTGAGGTATTTAGGGAGCACTATCTGAGGAACTGAGGGAGAACTCTCTGAGGTGCTGAAAAAGCACTCTCTGTTGTACTGTGGAAGCAATATCCGAGGTATTGAGGGAGCACTTTCTGAAGTATTGAGGGAGCAATTTCTGAGGTACTGAGGGAGCACTTTCTGAGGTATTGAGGGAGCACTATCTGAGGTACTGAGGGAGCACATTTTTGAGATATTGAGGGAGCATCTTCTGAGGTACTGAGGGAGAACTATCTGAGGTATTGAGGGAGCACTTTCTGAGCTATTGAGGGAGTACTTGCTGAGGTACTCAGGGAACACGTTCGATGGTACTGAGGGAGTACTTTCTGAGGTACATGAGAGAGCACTTTCTGAGCGATTGAGGGAGCACTGTCTGAGGTACTGAGGGAGCATTATCTGAGGTATTGAGGGAGAGCTATCTGAGGAATTGACAGTGCATTATCTGATGTACTGAGGGAGAAATATCTGAGCTATTGAGGGAGCACATTCTAAGGTATTCTGGGAGCACATTCTGAGGTCTTGAGGGAGCACTTTCTGAGGTATTGTGGGAGAAGTATCTGAGATATTGAGGGAGAATGATCTGACGTATTGAGGGAGCACTTTCCGAGGTATTGAGGGAGAAATATCTGAGGTATTGAGGGAGCAATATCTGAGGGGTATTGAGGGAGAACCTTCAGAGGCATTGAGAGAGCATTTTCTGAGGTACTGAGGGAGGACTTTCTGATGTAATGAGGAAGCACTATCTGAGGTATTGAGGGAGCACTTTCTGAGGTACTGCGGGAGCACTTTCTGAGGTACTCAGGGAGCACTATCTGAGGTTTTGAGGGAGTACTAACTGAGGTATTGAGGGAGCACTATCTGGGTTTTGAGGAAGCACTATCTGAGGTATTGTGGGTGCACATTCTGAGGTACTGAGGGAGCCCTTTCTGAGGTATTGAGGGAGCACTATCTGAGGTACTGAGAGAGCACTTTTTGATATATTGAGGGAGCACTTTCTGATGTATTGAGGGAGCACTTTCTGAGGTCTTAACGGAGTACTATCTGAGTTATTGAGGAAGCACTATCTGATGTACTGAGGAAGCACTATCTGAGGCATTGAGGGAGAACTATCTGAGGTACTGAGGGAGCACAATCTGAGTTATTGCAGGAGCACTATCAGATGTACTATGGAAACACTCTCTGAGGTACGGAGGGAGAACTATCTGAGATAATGAGGGAACAGTACCTGAATATTGAGGGAACACAATCTAAGGTATTGGGGGAGCACTCTCTGACGTATTAAGGGAGTAATATCTGAGGGACTGAGGGAGAACTATCTGAGGTACTGAGAAAGCTCTATCTGTTGTACTGTGGAAGCAATATCTGAGGTATTGAGGCAACACTTTCTGAGGTATTGAGGGAGAACTATCTGAGATATTGAGGGAGAACGATCTGACGTATTGAGGGAGCAATTTCTGAGGTTCTGAGGGAGCACTTTCTGAGGTATTGAGGGAGCACTATCTGAGGTACTGAGGGAGCACATTTTTGAGACATTGAGGGAGCATCTTCTGAGGTACTGAGGGAGAACTATCTGAGGTATTGAGGGAGCACTTTCTGAGCTATTGAGGGAGCACTTGCTGAGATACTCAGGGAACACGTTCGATGGTACTGAAGGAGCACTTTCTGAGGTACATGAGAGAGCACTATCTGAGGTATTGAGGGAGAACTATCTGACGAATTGAGAGTGCATTATCTGATGTACTGTGGGAGAAATATCTGAGCTATTGAGGGAGCACATTCTAAGGTATTGTGGGAACACATTCTGAGGTATTGAGGGAGCACTTTCTGAGGTATTGAGGGAAAAATATCTGAGGTATTGAGGAAGCAATATCTGAGGTTTTATGGGAGCACTTTCAGATGCATTGAGAGAGCACTTTCTGAGGAACTGAGGGAGCACTTTCTGAGGTACTGTGGGAGCACTTTCTGAGGTATTGAGCGAGCACTTTCTGAGGTACTGTGGGAGCACTTGCTGAGGTACTCAGGGAGCACTACCTGAGGTATTGAGGAAGTTCTAACTGAGGTATTGAGGGAGCACTATCTGGGTTTTGAGGAAGCACTATCTGAGGAATTGTGGATGCACTTTCTGAGGTACTGAGGGAGCACTTTCTGAGGTATTGAGGGAGCATTATCTGAGGTACTGAGAGAGCACCTTTTGATATATTGAGGGAGCAGTTTCTGAGGTATTGAGGGAGCACTTTCTGAGGAACTGAGGGAGAACTATCTGAGGTACTGAGGAAGCACTATCTGATGCATTGAGGGAGAACTATCTGAGGTACTGAGGGAGCACTGTCTGAGTTATTGAGAGAGCACTATCAGATGTACTGTGGAAACACTATCTGAGGTACTGAGGGAGAACTATCTGAGGTAATGAGAGAGCAGTACCTGAATATTGAGGGAGCTCAATCTAAGGTATTGAGGGAGCACTCTCTGAGGTATTAAGGGAGTACTATCTGAGGAACTGAGGGAGAACTCTCTGAGGTACTGAGAAAGCACTATCTGTTGTACTGTGGAAGCAATATCTGAGGTATTGAGGGAGCACTTTCTGAAGTATTTAGGGAGCAATTTCTGAGGTACTGAGGGAGCACTTTCTGAGGTATTGAGGCAGCACTACTTGAGGTACTGAGGGAGCACTTTCTGAGGTATTGAGGGAGCACTATCTGAGGTACTGAGAGAGCACATTTTGAGACATTGAGGGAGCATCTTCTGAGGTACTGAGGGAGAACAATCTGAGGTATTGAGGGAGCACTTGCTGAGCTATTGAGGGAGCACTTTCTGAGGAATCAGGGAACACTTTCGATGGTACTGAGGGAGTACTTTCTGAGGTACATGAGAGCGCACTTTCTGAGCTATTGAGGGAGCATTGTCTGAGGTACTGAGGGAGCACTTTCTGAGGTACTGAGGGAGCACTATCTGAGGTATTGTGGGAGTACTATCTGATGTAATGATGATGCACTATCTGAGGTATTGAGGGAGCACTTTCTGAGGTACTGAGGGTGCACTATCTGATGTATTGAGGGAGTACGAACTGAGGGATTGAGAGAGCACTATCTGGGTTTTGAGGAAGCACTATCTGAGGTACTGAGGGAGCACTATCTGTGGTATTGAGGGAGCACTATCTGAGGTACTGAGAGAGCACCTTTTGAGATATTGGGGGAGCACTTTCTGAGGTATTGAGGGAGCACTTTCTGAGTTATTGAGGGAGCATTATCTGATGTACTGAGGAAGCACTATCTGAGGCATTGAGGGAGAACTATCTGAGGGACTGAGGGAGCACTATCTGAGGTATTGAGGGAGCACGATCTGATGTACTGTGGAAGCACTATCTGAGGTACTGAAGGAGCACTTTCTGAGGTATTGAGGGAGAACTATCTGAGGAATTGAGAGCACATTATCTGATGTACTGAGGGAGAAATATCTGATCGATTGAGGGAGCACATTCTAAGGTATTGAGGGAGCACTTTCTGAGGTATTGAGGGAGAACTATCTGAGATATTGAGGGAGAGCGATCTGACGTATTGAGGGAGCACTTTCTGAGGTATTGAGGGAGAAATATCAGAGGTATTGAGGGAGCAATTTCTGAGGTATTGAGAGAGCACTTTCAGAGGCATTGAGGGAGCACTTTCTGAGGTACTCAGGGAGCACTTTCTGAGGTACTGAGGGAGCACTATCTGAGGATTGAGAGAGCACTTTCTGAGGTATTAAGGGAGTACTATCTGAGAAACTCAGGGAGAAATATGTGAGGTACTGAGGAAGCACTATCTGAGGTACTGAGCAAGCACTATCTGAGGTAATGAGGGAGCACTATCTGAGGTACTGAGGGAGCACTTCTTGAGATATTGAGGAAGCATTTTCTGAGGTACTGAGGGAGCACTCTCTGAGGTACTGAGGGAACACTTTTTGAGATATTGAGGTAGCACTTTCTGATGTACTGAGGAGGACTATCTGAGGAACTCAGGGAGAACTATGTGAGGTACTGAGGAAGCACTATCTGAGGTACTGAGGGAGCACTTTCTGAGGTATTTGGGGAGCACTATTTGATGAACAGAAGGAGAACTATCTGAGGTACTGAGAAAGCACCATCTGTTGTAATGTGGAAGCAATATCTGAGGTATTGTGGGAGCACATTCTGAAGTATTGAGTGAGCAATTTCTGAGGTACTGAGGGAGCACTTTCTGAGGTATTGAGGGAGCACTATCTGAGGTACTGAGGGAGCACATTTTTGAGATGTTGAGGGAGCATCTTCTGATGTACTGAGGGAGAACTATCTGAGGTATTGAGGGAGCACTTTCTGAGGTGTTGAGGGAGCACTATCTGAGGTACTGAGGGAGCACATTTTTGAGATGTTGAGGGAGCATCTTCTGATGTACTGAGGGAGAACTATCTGAGGTATTGAGGGAGCACTTTCTGAGGTACTGAGGGAGCACTTTCTGAGGTACTGAGAGAGGACGATCTGAGGTATTGAGGGAGCACTCTCTGAGGTATTAAGGGAGCACAATCTGATGCACTGAGGGAGAACTATCAGAGGTACTGACGAAGCACAATCTGAGGTACTGCGGAAGCACTATCTGAGGTACTGAGGCAGCACTTTCTGAGGTACTGAGGGAGCACTTTCTGAAGTACTGAGGGAGCACTATCTGAGGTATTGAGGGAGCACTCTCTGAGGTATTAAGGGAGCACAATCTGATGCACTGAGGGAGAACTCTCTGAGGTACTGAGAAAGCACTATCTGTTGTAATGTGGAAGCAATATCTGAGGTATTGAGGGAGCACTTTCTGTAGTATTTAGGGAGCAATTTCTGAGGTACTGAGGGAGCACTTTCTGAGGTATTGAGGAAGCACTATTTGAGGTACTGAGGGAGCACTTTCTGAGGTATTGAGGGAGCACTATCTGAGGTACTGAGAGAGCACATTTTGAGACATTGAGGGAGCATCTTCTGAGGAACTGAGGGAGAACAATCTGAGGTATTGAGGGAGCACTTTCTGAGCTATTGAGGGAGCACTTTCTGAGGAATCAGGGAACACTTTCGATGGTACTGAGGGAGTACTTTCTGAGGTACATGAGAGCGCACTTTCTGAGCTATTGAGGGAGCATTGTCTGAGGTACTGAGGGAGCACTTTCTGAGGTACTGAGGGAGCACTATCTGTGGTATTGAGGGATCACTATCTGAGGTACTGAGGGAGCACTTCTTGAGATATTGAGGAAGCATTTTCTGAGGTACTGAGGGAGCACTCTCTGAGGTACTGAGGGAACACTTTTTGAGATATTGAGGGAGCACTTTCTGATGTACTGAGGAGGACTATCTGAGGAACTCAGGGAGAACTATGTGAGGTACTGAGGAAGCACTATCTGAGGTACTGAGGGAGCACTTTCTGAGGTATTTGGGGAGCACTATTTGATGAACAGAAGGAGAACTATCTGAGGTACTGAGAAAGCACCATCTGTTGTAATGTGGAAGCAATATCTGAGGTATTGTGGGAGCACATTCTGAAGTATTGAGTGAGCAATTTCTGAGGTACTGAGGGAGCACTTTCTGAGGTATTGAGGGAGCACTATCTGAGGTACTGAGGGAGCACATTTTTGAGATGTTGAGGGAGCATCTTCTGATGTACTGAGGGAGAACTATCTGAGGTATTGAGGGAGCACTTTCTGAGGTGTTGAGGGAGCACTATCTGAGGTACTGAGGGAGCACATTTTTGAGATGTTGAGGGAGCATCTTCTGATGTACTGAGGGAGAACTATCTGAGGTATTGAGGGAGCACTTTCTGAGGTACTGAGGGAGCACTTTCTGAGGTACTGAGAGAGGACGATCTGAGGTATTGAGGGAGCACTCTCTGAGGTATTAAGGGAGCACAATCTGATGCACTGAGGGAGAACTATCAGAGGTACTGACGAAGCACAATCTGAGGTACTGCGGAAGCACTATCTGAGGTACTGAGGCAGCACTTTCTGAGGTACTGAGGGAGCACTTTCTGAAGTACTGAGGGAGCACTATCTGAGGTATTGAGGGAGCACTCTCTGAGGTATTAAGGGAGCACAATCTGATGCACTGAGGGAGAACTCTCTGAGGTACTGAGAAAGCACTATCTGTTGTAATGTGGAAGCAATATCTGAGGTATTGAGGGAGCACTTTCTGTAGTATTTAGGGAGCAATTTCTGAGGTACTGAGGGAGCACTTTCTGAGGTATTGAGGCAGCACTATTTGAGGTACTGAGGGAGCACTTTCTGAGGTATTGAGGGAGCACTATCTGAGGTACTGAGAGAGCACATTTTGAGACATTGAGGGAGCATCTTCTGAGATACTGAGGGAGAACAATCTGAGGTATTGAGGGAGCACTTTCTGAGCTATTGAGGGAGCACTTTCTGAGGAATCAGGGAACACTGTCGATGGTACTGAGGGAGTACTTTCTGAGGTACATGAGAGCGCACTTTCTGAGCTATTGAGGGAGCATTGTCTGAGGTACTGAGGGAGCACTTTCTGAGGTACTGAGGGAGCACTATCTGTGGTATTGAGGGAGCACTATCTGAGGTACTGAGAGAGCACTTTTTGAGATATTGGGGGAGCACTTTCTGAGGTATTGAGGGCGCACTTTCTGAGTTATTGAGGGAGCATTATCTGATGTACTGAGGAAACACTATCTGAGACATTGAGGGAGAACTATCTGAGGGACTGAGGGAGCACTATCTGAGTTATTGAGGGAGCACTATCAGATGCACTGTGGAAACACTATCTGAGGTACTGAAGGAGCACTTTCTGAGGTATTGAGGGAGAACTATCTGAGGAATTGAGAGCACATTATCTGATGTACTGAGGGAGAAATATCTGATCGATTGAGGGAGCACATTCTAAGGTATTGAGGGAGCACTTTCTGAGGTATTGAGGGAGAAATATCTGAGGTATTGAGGGAGCAATTTCTGAGGTATTGAGAGAGCACTTTCAGAGGCATTGAGGGAGCAATTTCTGAGATACTGATGTAGCACTTTCTGAGGTACTGAGGGAGCACTTTCTGAGGTACTGAGGGAGCACTATCTGAGTATTGAGAGAGCACTTTCTGAGGTATTAAGGGAGTACTATCTGAGAAACTCAGGGAGAAATATGTGAGGTACTGAGGAAGCACTATCTGAGGTACTGAGGAAGCACTATCTGAGGTAATGAGGGAGCACTATCTGAGGTACTGAGGGAGCACTTCTTGAGATATTGAGGGAGCATTTTCTGAGGTACTGAGGGAGCACTCTCTGAGGTACTGAGGGAACACTTTTTGAGATATTGAGGGAGCACTTTCTGATGTACTGAGGAGGATTATCTGAGGAACTCAGGGAGAACTATGTGAGGTACTGAGGAAGCACTATCTGAGGGACTGAGGGAGCACTTTCTGAGGTATTTGGGGAGCACTATTTGATGAACAGAAGGAGAACTATCTGAGGTACTGAGAAAGCACCATCTGTTGTAATGTGGAAGCAAGATCTGAGGTATTGTGGGAGCACATTCTGAAGTATTGAGGGAGCAATTTCTGAGGTACTGAGGGAGCACTTTCTGAGGTATTGAGGGAGCACTATCTGAGGTACTGAGGGAGCACATTTTTGAGATGTTGAGGGAGCATCTTCTGATGTACTGAGGGAGAACTATCTGAGGTATTGAGGGAGCACTTTCTGAGCTATTGAGGGAGCACTGTCTGAGGTACTGAGTGTGCACTATCTGAGGTATTGAGGGACTACTATCTGATGTAATGAAGAAGCACTATCTGTGGTATTGAGGGAGCACTATCTGGGTTTTGAGGAAGCACTATCTGAGGCATTGTGGGTGCACTTTCTGAGGTACTGAGGGTGCACTTTCTGAGGTATTGAGGGAGCACTATCTGAGGTACTGAGAGTGCACTTTTTGATATATTGAGGGAGCACTATCTGATGTACTGAGGAAGCACTATCTGAGGCATTGAGGGAGAACTATCTGAGGTACTGAGGGAGCACTATCTGAGTTATTGAGGGAGAACAATCTAAGGTATTGAGGGACCACTCTCTGAGGTATTAAGGGAGTACTATCTGAGGAACTGAGGGAGAACTATCTGAGGTACTGAGAAAGCACTATCTGTTGTACTGTGGAAACACTATCTGAGGTACAGAGGGAGAAATATCTGAGGTACTGAGGGAGAACTATCTGAGGAATTGAGAGCACATTATCTGATGTACTGAGGGAGACATATCTGAGCTATTGAGGGAGCACATTCTAAGGTATTGTGGGAGCACATTCTGAAGTATTGAGGGAGAACTTTCTGAAGTATTGAGGGAGAACTATCTGAGATATTGAGTGAGAACGATCTGACGTATTGAGGGAGCACTTTCTGAGGTATTGAGGGAGAAATATCTGAGGTATTGAGGGAGCAATTTCTGAGGTATTGAGGGAGCTCTTTCAGAGGCACTGAGGGAGCACTGTCTGAGGTAATGAGGGAGCACTTTCTGAGGTACTGAGGGAGCACTTTCTGAGGTACTGAGGGAGCACTTGCTGAGGTACTGAGGGAGCACTATCTGAGGTATTGATGGAGCACTCTCTGAGGTATTAAGGGAGCACAATCTGATGCACTGAGGTAGAACTATCTGAGGTACTGACGAAGCACTATCTGAGATACTGCAGAAGCACGATCTGAGGTACTGAGGGAGAAATATCTAAGGAATTGAGAGCACATTATCTGGTGTACTGAGGGAGAAATATCTGATCTATTGAGGGAGCAAATTCTAAGGTATTGTAGGAGCACATTCTGAAGTATTGAGGGAGCACTTTCTGAGGTATTGAGGTAGAACTATCCGAGATATTGACGGAGAACGATCTGACGTATTGAGGGAGCACTTTCTGAGGTATTGAGGGATAAATATCTGAGGTATTGAGGCAGCAACTTCTGAGGTATTGATGGAGCACTTTCAGAGGCATTGAGGGAGAACTTTCTGAGGTTCTGAGGGAGCACTGTCAGAAGTAATGAGGGAGCACTTTCTGGGTACTGAGGGAGCACTTTCTGAGGTACTGAGGGAGCACTATCTAAGGTATTGAGGGAGCACTCTCTGAGATACTAAGGGAGCACAATCTGATGCACTGAGGGAGAACTATCAGAGGTCCTGACGAAGCACAATCTGAGATACTGCGGAAGCACTATCTGAGGTACTGAGGCAGCACTTTCTGAGGTACTGAGGGAGCACTTTCTGAAGTACTGAGGGAGCACTATCTGAGGTATTGAGGGAGCACTCTCTGAGGTATTAAGGGAGCACAATCTGATGCACTGAGGGAGAACTATCTGAGGTACTGACGAAGCACTATCTGAGGTACTGCGGAAGCACTTTCTGAGGTACTGAGGAAGCACTGTCTGAGTTATTGAGGGAGCACTATCTGATGTACTAAGGAAGCACTATCTGAAGCATTGAGGTAGCACATTCTGAGGTATTAAGGGAGTACTATCTGAGGATCTCAGGGAGAACTATGTGAGGTACTGAGGAAGCACTATCTGAAGTATTGAGGGAGCACTGTCTGAGGTACTGAAGGACCACTATCTCAGGTATTGAGCGAGCACTATGTGAGGAATTGAGAGTGCATAATCTGATGTTCTGCGGGAGAAATATCTGAGCTATTGAGGGAGCACGTTCTGAGGTATTGAGGGAGCACTTTCAGAAGTATTGAGGGAGCACTATCTGAGACATTGAGGGAGAACGATCTGACGTATTGAGGGAGCACTTTCTGATGTATTGAGGGAGAAATATCTGAGGTATTGAGGGAGCAATATCTGAGGTATTGAGGGAGCACTTTCAGAGGCATTGAGAGAGCACTTTCTGAGGTACTGAGGGAGCATTTTCTTAGGTACTGAGGAAGCACTATCTGAGGTATTGTGGGAACACTATCTGATGTAATGAGGAAGCACTATCTGAGGTATTGAGCGAGTACTAAGTGAGGTGTTGAGGGAGCACTTTCTGTGTTTTGAGGACGCAGTATATGAGGTATTGAGGCAGCACTTTCTGAGGTACAGAGGGAGCACTTTCTGAGGTATTGAGGGAGCACTATCTGAGGTGCTGAGGGACCGCTTTTTGAGATATTGAGGAAGCATTTTCCGAGGTAATGAGTGATCACTATCTGAGGTACTGAGGGAGCACTTTTTGAGAAATTGAGGGAGCACTATCTGAGGTATTGAGGGAGCACTTTCCGAGGTATTAAGAGAGTACCATCTGAGGAAATGAGGGAGCACTATCTGATGTACTGAGGAAGCACTATCTGTGGAATTGAGGGAGCACTTTCTGAGGTACTGAGGGAGAACTATCTGAGGTACTGAGGAAGCACTATCTGAGTTATTGAAGGAGCACTACCTGATGTACTGAGGAAGCACTATCTGATGTATTGAGGGAGCACTTTCTGAAGTACTGAGGGAGCACTTTCAGAGGTATTGAGAGAGCAGTATCTGAGGTACTGTGTAAGCACTATCTGAGGCATTGATGGAGCACTATCTGAGTTATTGAGGGAGCACTATCTAAGGTACTGAGGGAGCACTATCTGAGGTACTGAGGGAGCACTATCAGAGGTATTGAGGGAGTACTATCTGAGTTATTGAGGGAGCACTTTCTGGGTGTTGAGGAAGCATTATCTGAGGTACTGAGGGGGCACTATCTGAGTTTTGTGGGAGAACTAACTGAGGTACTGAGGGAGCACTTTCTGAGGTATTGAGGGAGCACTATCTGAGGTACTGAGAGAGCACGTTTTGAGATATTGAGGGAGCACTTTCTGAGGTATTGAGGGAGCACTTTCTGAGGTCTTAAGGGAGCACTATCTGAGTTATTGAGGGAGCACTGTCTGATGTACTGAGGAAACACTATCTGAGGCATTGAGGGAGAACTATCTGAGGTACTGACGGAGCACTATCTGAGTTACTGAGGGAGCACTATCAAATGTACTGTGGAAACGCTATCTGAGGTACTGAGGGAGAACTATCTGAGGTACTGACGGAGCAGTACCTGAATATTGAGGGACCACATTCTGCGGTATGAAGGGAGTACTATCTGAGGAACTCAGGGAGAACTTTGTGAGGTACTGAGGAAGCACTTTCTGAGGTATTTAGGGAGCACTATCTGAGGAACTGAGGGAGAACATTCTGAGATACTGAGAAAGTACTATCTGTTGTACTGTGGAAGCAATATCTGAGGTATTGAGGGAGCACTTTCTGAAGTATTGAGTGAGCAATTTCTGAGGTACTGAGGGAGCACTTTCTGAGGTATTGAGGGAGCACTATCGGATGTACTGTGGAAACAGTATCTGAGGTACTGAGGGGGAACTATCGGATGTACTGAGGAAGCACTATCTGTGGAATTGAGGGAGCACTTTCTGAGGTACTGAGGGAGCACTATCTGAGGTACTGAGGAAGCACTATCTGAGTTATTGAGGGAGCACTTTCTGATGTACTGAGGAAGCACTATCTGAGGTATTGAGGGAGCACTTTCTGAGGTATTTGGGGAGCACTATCTGATGAACAGAAGGAGAACTATCTGAGGTACTGAGAAAGCACCATCTGTTGTACTGTGGAAGCAATATCGGAGGTATTGTGGGAGCAGTTTCTGAAGTATTGAGTGAGCAATTTCTGAGGTACTGAGGGAGCACTTTCTGAGGTATTGAGGGAGCATTTTCGGATGTACTGTGGAAACAGTATCTGAGGTACTGAGGGAGAACTATCTGATGTACTGAGGAAGCACTATCTGATGTACTGAGGAAGCACTATCTGTGGAATTGAGGGAGCACTTTCTGAGGTACTGAGGGAGCACTATCTGAGGTATTGAGGGAGCACTTTCTGAGGTATTTGGGGAGCACTATCTGATGAACAGAAGGAGAACTATCTGAGGTACTGAGAAAGCACCATCTGTTGTACTGTGGAAGCAATATCAGAGTTATTGAGGGAGCACTACCTGATGTATTGAGGAAGCACTATCTGAGGTACTGAGGGAGCACTATCTGAGGTACTGAGGAAGCACTATCAGAGTTATTGAGGGAGCACTACCTGATGTATTGAGGAAGCACTATCTGAGGTATTGAGGGAGCACTTTCTGAAGAACTGAGGGAGCACATTCAGAGGTATTGAGAGAGCAGTATCTGAGGTACTGAGGAAGCACTATCTGAGGCATTGAGGGAGCACTATCTGAGTTATTGAGGGAGCACTTTCTGAAGTCTTAAGGGAGTACTATCTGAGTTATTGAGGGAGCACTATCTGATGAACTGAGGAAGCAATATCTGAGGCATTGAGGGAGAACTATCTGAGGTACTGAGGAAGCACTATCTGAGTTATTGAGGGAGCACTATCAGATGTACTGTGGAAACGCTATCTGAGGAACTGAGGGAGAACTATCTGAGGTACTGAGGGAGGAGTACCTGAATATTGAGGGAACACTTTCTGCGGTATTAAGGGAGTACTATCAGAGGAACTGAGGGAGTACTATCTGAGGTACTGAGAAAGCACTATCAGTTGTACTGTGGAAGCAATATCTGAAGTATTGAGGGAGCACTTTCTTAAGTATTGAGTGAGCAATTTCTGAGGTACTGAGGGAGTACTTTCTGAGGTTTTGAGGGAGCACTATCGGATGTACTGTGGAAACAGTATCTGAGGTACTGAGGGAGAACTATCTGCGGTACTGAGGTAGCAAAATCTGATGTATTAAGGGAGCACTTTCTGCGGTATTTAGGGAGTACTATCTGAGGTACTGAGGAAGCACTGTCTGAGTTATTGAGGGAGCACTATTTGATGTACTGAGGAAGCACTATCTGAAGCATTGAGGGAGCACTTTCTGAGGTATTAAGGGAGTACTATCTGAGGAACTCAGGGAGAACTATGTGAGGTACTGAGGAAGCACTATCTGAGGTACTGAGGAAGCACTGTCTGAGTTATTGAGGTAGCACTATCTGAGGTACTGAGTGAGCACTTTCTGAGGTACTGAGGGAGCACTTTCTGGGGTATTGAGGGAGCACTCTCTGAGGTGCTGAGGGACCTCTGTTTGAAATATTGAGGAAGCATTTTCCGAGGTAATGAGTGATCACTATCTGAGGTACTGAGGGAGCACTTTTTGAGATATTGAGGGAGCACTTTCCGAGGTATTAAGAGAGTACCATCTGAGGAAATGAGGAAGCACTATCTGATGTACTGAGGAAGCACTACCTGTGGAATTGACGGAGCACTTTCTGAGGTACTGAGTGAGCACTTTCTGAGGTACTGAGGGAGCACTTTCTGGGGTATTGAGGGAGCACTCTCTGAGGTGCTGAGGGACCGCTGTTTGAAATATTGAGGAAGCATTTTCCGAGGTAATGAGTGATCACTATCTGAGGTACTGAGGGAGCACTTTTTGAGATATTGAGGGAGCACTTTTCGAGGTATTAAGAGAGTACCATCTGAGGAAATGACGAAGCACTATCTGATGTACTGAGGAAGCACTACCTGTGGAATTGACGGAGCACTTTCTGAGGTACTGAGGGAGAACTATCTGAGGTACTGAGGAAGCACTATCTGAGTTATTGAAGTAGCACTACCTGATGTGCAGAGGAAGCACTATCTGATGTATTGAGGTAGCACTTTCTGAAGTACTGAGGGAGCACTTTCAGAGGTATTGACAGAGCAGTATCTGAGGTACTCAGTAAGTACTATCTGAGGCATTGAGGGAGCACTATCTGAGTTATTGAGGGAGCACTATCTAAGGTACTGAGGGAGCACTATCTGAGGTACTGAGGGAGCACTATCTGAGGTATTGAGGGAGTACTATCTGAGTTATTGCGGGAGCACTTTCTGGGTTTTGAGGAAGCATTATCTGAGGTACTGAGGGGGCACTATCTGAGGTATTGTGGGAGAACTAACTGAGGTACTGTGGGAGCACTTTCTGAGGTATTGAGGGAGCACTATCTGAGGTACTGAGAGAGCACGTTTTGAGATATTGAGGGAGCACTTTCTGAGGTATTGAGGGAGCACTTTCTGAGGTCTTAAGGGAGCACTATCTGAGTTATTGAGGGAGCACTGTCTGATGTACTGAGGAAACACTATCTGAGGCATTGAGGGAGAACTATCTGAGGTACTGAGGGAGCACTATCTGAGTTACTGAGGGAGCTCTATCAAATGTACTGTGGAAACGCTATCTGAGGTACTGAGGGAGAACTATCTGAGGTACTGAGGGAGCAGTACCTGAATATTGAGGGATCACATTCTGCGGTATTAACGGAGTACTATCTGAGGAACTCAGGGAGAACTTTGTGAGGTACTGAGGAAGCACTTTCTGAGGTATTAGCGAGCACTATCTGAGGAACTGAGGAAGAACTTTCTGAGGAACTGAGAAAGTACTATCTCTTGTACTGTGGAAGCAATATCTGAGGTATTGAGGGAGCACTTTCTGAAGTATTGAGTGAGCAATTTCTGAGGTACTGAGGGAGCACTTTCTGAGGTATTGAGGGAGCACTATCGGATGTACTGTGGAAACAGTATCTGAGGTACTCAGGGGGAACTATCGGATGTACTGAGGAAGCACTATCTGTGGAATTGAGGGAGCACTTTCTGAGGTACTGAGGGAGCATTATCTGAGGTACTGAGGAAGCACTATCTGAGTTATTGAGGGAGCACTACCTGATGTACTGAGGAAGCACTATCTGAGGTATTGAGGGAGCACTTTCTGAGGTATTTGGGGAGCACTATCTGATGAACAGAAGGAGAACTATCTGAGGTACTGAGAAAGCACCATCTGTTGTACTGTGGAAGCAATATCGGAGGTATTGTGGGAGCAGTTACTGAAGTATTGAGTGAGCAATTTCTGAGGTACTGAGGGAGCACTTTCTGAGGTATTGAGGGAGCACTATCGGATGTACTGTGGAAACAGTATCTGAGGTACTGAGGGAGCACTTTCTGAGGTACTGAGGGAGCACTATCTGAGGTACTGAGGAAGCACTATCTGAGTTATTGAGGGAGCACTACCTGATGTATTGAGGAAGCACTATCTGAGGTATTGAGGGAGCACTTTCTGAAGAACTGAGGGAGCACTTTCAGAGGTATTGAGAGAGCAGTATCTGATGTACTGAGGAAGCACTATCTGAGGTACTGAGGAAGCACTATCTGATGTACTGTGGAAACAGTATCTGAGGTACTGAGGGAGCACTTTCTGAGGTACTGAGGGAGCACTATCTGAGGTACTGAGGAAGCACTATCTGAGTTATTGAGGGAGCACTACCTGATGTATTGAGGAAGCACTATCTGAGGTATTGAGGGAGCACTTTCTGAAGAACTGAGGGAGCACTTTCAGAGGTATTGAGAGAGCAGTATCTGAGGTACTGAGGAAGCACTATCTGAGGCATTGAGGGAGCACTATCTGAGTTATTGAGGGAGCACTTTCTGAAGTCTTAAGGGAGTAATATCTGAGTTACTGAGGGAGCACTATCTGATGAACTGAGGAAGCAATATCTGAGGCATTGAGGGAGAACTATCTGAGGTACTGAGGAAGCACTATCTGAGTTATTGAGGGAGCACTATCAGATGTACTGTGGAAACGCTATCTGAGGTACTGAGGGAGAACTATCTGAGGTACTGAGGGAGGAGTACCTGAATATTGAGGGAGCACTTTCTGCGGTATTAAGGGAGTACTATCTGAGGAACTGAGGGAGTACGATCTGAGGTACTGAGAAAGCACTATCTGTTGTACTGTGGAAGCAATATCTGAGGTATTGTGGGAGCAGTTACTGAAGTATTGAGTGAGCAATTTCTGAGGTACTGAGGGAGCAATTTCTGAGGTATTGAGGGAGCACTATCGGATGTACTGTGGAAACAGTATCTGAGGTACTGAGGGAGAACTATCTGATGTACTGAGGAAGCACTATTTGATGTACTGAGGAAGCAATATCTGAAGTATTGAGGGAGCACTTTCTTAAGTATTGAGTGAGCAATTTCTGAGGTACTGAGGGAGTACTTTCTGAGGTTTTGAGGGAGCACTATCGGATGTACTGTGGAAACAGTATCTGAGGTACTGAGGGAGAACTATCTGCGGTACTGAGGTAGCAAAATCTGATGTATTAAGGGAGCACTTTCTGCGGTATTTAGGGAGTACTATCTGAGGTACGGAGGAAGCACTGTCTGAGTTATTGAGGGAGCACTATTTGATGTACTGAGGAAGCACTATCTGAAGCATTGAGGGAGCACATTCTGAGGTATTAAGTGAGTACTATCTGAGGAACTCAGGGAGAACTATGTGAGGTACTGAGGAAGCACTATCTGAGGTACTGAGGAAGCACTATCTGAGGTGCTGCGGAAGCACTGTCTGACTTATTGAGGTAGCACTATCTGAGGTACTGAGTGAGCACTTTCTGAGGTACTGAGGGAGCACTTTCTGCGGTATTGAGGGAGTACTATCTGAGGTGCTTAGGGACCGCTGTTTGAGATATTGAGGAAGCATTTTCCGAGGTAATGAGTGATCACTATCTGAGGTACTGGGGGAGCACTTTTTGAGATATTGAGGGAGCACTATCTGAGGTATTGAGGGAGCACTTTCCGAGGTATTAAGGGAGTACCATCTGAGGAAATGAGGGAGCACTATCTGATGTACTGAGGAAGCACTACCTGTGGAATTGGCGGAGCACTTTCTGAGGTACTGAGGGAGAACTATCTGAGGTACTGGGGAAGCACTATCTGAGTTATTGAAGTAGCATTACCTGATGTGCAGAGGAAGCACTATCTGATGTATTGAGGGAGCACTTTCTGAAGTACTGAGGGAGCACTTTCAGAGGTATTGACAGAGCAGTATCTGAGGTACTGAGTAAGCACTATCTGAGGCATTGAGGGAGCACTATCTGAGTTATTGAGGGAGCACTATCTAAGGTACTGAGGGAGCACTATCTGAGGTACTGAGGGAGCACTATCTGAGGTATTGAGGGAGTACTATCTGAGTTATTGCGGGAGCACTTTCTGGGTTTTGAGGAAGCATTATCTGAGGTACTGAGGGGGCACTATCTGAGGTATTGTGGGAGAACTAACTGAGGTACTGAGGGAGCACTTTCTGAGGTATTGAGGGAGCACTATCTGAGGTACTGAGAGAGCACGTTTTGAGATATTTAGGGAGCACTTTCTGAGGTATTGAGGGAGCACTTTCTGAGGTCTTAAGGGAGCACTATCTGAGTTATTGAGGGAGCACTGTCTGATTTACTGAGGAAACACTATCTGAGGCATTGAGGGAGAACTATCTGAGGTACTGAGGGAGCACTATCTGAGTTATTGAGGGAGCACTATCAAATGTACTGTGGAAACGCTATCTGAGGTACTGAGGGAGAACTATCTGAGGTACTGAGGGAGCAGTACCTGAATATTGAGGGATCACATTCTGCGGTATTAACGGAGTAATATCTGAGGAACTCAGGGAGAACTTTGTGAGGTACTGAGTAAGCACTTTCTGAGGTATTTAGGGAGCACTATCTGAGGAACTGAGGGAGAACTTTTTGAGGTACTGAGAAAGTACTATCTCTTGTACTGTGGAAGCAATATCTGAGGTATTGAGGGAGCACTTTCTGAAGTATTGAGTGAGCAATTTCTGAGGTACTGAGGGAGCACTTTCTGAGGTATTGAGGGAGCACTATCGGATGTACTGTGGAAGCAGTATCTAAGGTACTGAGGGAGAACTATCTGATGTACTGAGGAAGCACTATCTGATGTACTGAGGAAGCACTATCTGTGGAATTGAGAGAGCACTACCTGATGTATTGAGGAAGCACTATCTGAGGTATTGAGGGAGCACTTTCTGAAGAACTGAGGGAGCACTTTCAGAGGTATTGAGAGAGCAGTATCTGAGGTACTGAGGAAGCACTATCTGAGGCATTGAGGGAGCACTATCTGAGTTATTGAGGGAGCACTTTCTGAAGTCATAAGGGAGTACTATCTGAGTTATTGAGGGAGCACTATCTGATGAACTGAGGAAGCAATATCTGAGGCATTGAGGGAGAACTATCTGAGGTACTGAGGAAGCACTATCTGAGTTATTGAGGGAGCACTATCTGATGAACTGAGGAAGCAATATCTGAGGCATTGAGGGAGAACTATCTGAGGTACTGAGAAAGCACTATCTGAGTTATTGAGGGAGCACTATCAGATGTACTGTGGAAACGCTATCTGAGGAACTGAGGGAGAACTATCTGAGGTACAGAGGGAGGAGTACCTGAATATTGAGGGAGCACTTTCTGCGGTATTAAGGGAGTACTATCTGAGGAACTGAGGGAGTACTAACTGAGGTACTGAGAAAGCACTATCAGTTGTACTGTGGAAGCAATATCTGAAGTATTGAGGGAGCAATTTCTTAAGTATTGAGTGAGCAATTTCTGAGGTACTGAGGGACCACTTTCTATGGTTTTGAGGGAGCACTATCGGATGTACAGTGGAAACATTATCTGAGGTGCTGAGGGAGAAATATCTGCGGTACTGAGTTGGCAAAATCTGATGTATTATGGGAGCACTTTCTGCGGTATTTAGGGAGTACTATCTGAGGTACTGTGGAAGCACTGTCTGAGTTATTGACGGAGCACTATCTGATGTACTGAGGAAGCACTATCTGAAGCATTGAGGGAGCATTTTTCTGAGGTTTTAAGGAAGTACTATCTGAGGAACTCAGGGAGTACTATGTGAGGTACTGAGGAAGCACTATCTGAGGTACTGAGGAAGCACTATCTGAGGTATTGAGTGAGCTCTTAGCGAGGTATTAAGAGAGTAACATCTGAGGAAATGAGGGAGCACTATCTGATGTACTGAGGAAGCACTATCTGTGGAATTGAGGGAGCACTTTCTGAGGTACTGAGGGAGAACTATCTGTGGTACTGAGGAGGCACTATCTGAGTTATTGAGGGAGCACTACCTGATGTATTGAGGAAGCACTCTCTGAGGTATTGAGGGAGCACTTTCTGAAGAACTGAGGGAGCACTTTCAGAGGTATTGAGAGAGCAGTATCTGAGGTACTGAGGAAGCACTATCTGAGGCATTGAGGGAGCACTATCTGAGTTATTGAGGGAGCACATTCTGAAGTCTTAAGTTAGTGCTATCTGAGTTATTGAGGGAGCACTATCTGATGAACTTAGGAAGCAATATCTGAGGCATTGAGGGAGAACTATCTGATGTACTGAGGGAGCACTATCTGAGTTATTGAGGGAGCACTATCAGATGTACTGTGGAAACGCTATCTGAGGTACTGAGGGAGAACTATCTGAGGTACTGAGGGAGGAGTACCTGAATATTGAGGGAGCACTTTCTGCGGTATTAAGGGAGTACTATCTGAGGAACTGAGGGAGTACTATCTGAGGTACTGAGAAAGCACTATCAGTTGTACTGTGGAAACAGTATCTGAGGTACTGAGGGAGAACTATCTGATGTACTGAGGAAGCACTATTTGATGTACTGAGGAAGCAATATCTGAAGTATTGAGGGAGCACTTTCTTAAGTATTGAGTGAGCAATTTCTGAGGTACGGAGGGAGTACTTTCTGAGGTTTTGAGGGAGCACTATCAGATGTTCTGTGGAAACAGTATCTGAGGTACTGAGGGAGAACTATCTGCGGTACTGAGGTAGCAAAATCTGATGTATTAAGGGAGCACTTTCTGCGGTATTTAGGGAGTACTATCTGAGGTACTGAGGAAGCACTGTCTGAGTTATTGAGGGAGCACTATCTGATGTACAGAGGAAGCACTATCTGAAGCATTGAGGGAGCACTTTCTGAGGTATTAAGGGAGTACTATCTGAGGAACTCAGGGAGAACTATGTGAGGTACTGAGGAAGGACTATCTGAGGTACTGAGGAAGCACTATCTGAGGTACTGAGGGAGCACTACCTGAGCTATTGAGGGAGCACAATCTGATGCACTGAGGGAGAACTATCTGAGGTACTGACGAAGCACTATCTGAGGTACTGCGGAAGCACTGTCTGAGTTATTGAGGTAGCACTATCTGAGGTACTGAGTGAGCACTTTCTGAGGTACTGAGGGAGCACTTTCTGAGGTATTGAGGGAGCACTATCTGAGGTGCTGAGGGACCGCTTTTTGAGATATTGAGGAAGCATTTTCCGAGGTAATGAGTGATTACTATCTGAGGTACTGAGGGAGCACTTTTTGAGATATTAAGGGAGCACTATCTGAGGTATTGAGGGAGCACTTTCCGAGGTATTAAGAGAGTACCATCTGAGGAAATGAGGGAGCAATATCTGATGTACTGTGGGAGAACTATCTGAGGTACTGAGGAAGTACTATCTGAGTTATTGAAGGAGCACTACCTGATGTACTGCGGAAGCACTATCTGATGTATTGAGGGAGCACTTTCTGAAGTACTGAGGGAGCAATTTCAGAGGTATTGAGAGAGCAGTATCTGAGGTACTGAGTAAGCACTATCTGAGGTACTGAGGGAGCACTATCTGAGGTATTGAGGGAGTACTATCTGAGTTATTGAGGGAGCACTTTCTGGGTTTTGAGGAAGCATTATCTGAGGTACTGAGGGGGCACTATCTGAGGTGTTGTGGGAGAACTAACTGAGGTACTGAGAGAGCACTTTCTGAGGTATTGAGGGAGCACTTTCTGAGGTCTTAAGGGAGCACTATCTGAGTTATTGAGGGAGCACTGTCTGATGTACTGAGGAAACACTATCTGAGGCATTGAGGGAGAACTATCTGAGGTACTGACGGAGCACTATCTGAGTTATTGAGGGAGCACTATCAAATGTACTGTGGAAACGCTATCTGAGGTACTGAGGGAGAACTATCTGAGGTACTGAGGGAGCAGTACCTGAATATTGAGGGATCACATTCTGCGGTATTAACGGAGTACTATCTGAGGAACTCAGGGAGAACTTTGTGAGGTACTGAGGAAGCACTTTCTGAGGTATTTAGCGAGCACTATCTGAGGAACTGAGGGAGAACTTTCTGAGGAACTGAGAAAGCACTATCTCTTGTACTGTGGAAGCAATATCTGAGGTATTGAGGGAGCACTTTCTGAAGTATTGAGTGAGCAATTTCTGAGGTACTGAGGGAGCACTTTCTGAGGTATTGAGGGAGCACTATCGGATGTACTGTGGAAACAGTATCTGAGGTACTCAGGGGGAACTATCGGATGTACTGAGGAAGCACTATCTGTGGAATTGAGGGAGCACTTTCTGAGGTACTGAGGGAGCACTATCTGAGGTACTGAGGAAGCACTATCTGAGTTATTGAGGGAGCACTACCTGATGTACTGAGGAAGCACTATCTGAGGTATTGAGGGAGCACATTCTGAGGTATTTGGGGAGCACTATCTGATGAACAGAAGGAGAACTATCTGAGGTACTGAGAAAGCACCATCTGTTGTGCTGTGGAAGCAATATCTGAGGTATTGTGGGAGCAGTTTCTGAAGTATTGAGTGAGCAATTTCTGAGGTACTGAGGGAGCAGTTTCTGAGGTATTGAGGGAGCACTATCGGATGTACTGTGGAAACTGTATTTGAGGTACTGAGGGAGAACTATCTGATGTACTGAGGAAGCACTATCTGATGTACTGAGGAAGCACTATCTGTGGAATTGAGGGAGCACTTTCTGAGATACTGAGGGAGCACTATCTGAGGTACTGAGGAAGCACTATCTGAGTTATTGAGGGAGCACTACCTGATGTACTGAGGAAGCACTATCTGAGGTATTGGGGGAGCACTTTCTGAAGTACTGAGGGAGCACTTTCAGAGGTATTGAGAGAGCAGTATCTGAGGTACTGAGGAAGCACTATCTGAGGCATTGAGGGAGCACTATCTGAGGTATTGAGGGAACACTTTCTGAAGTACTGAGGGTGCACTTTCTAAGGTATTGAGGGAGTACTAACTGAGTTATTGACGGAGCACTTTCTGGGTTTTGAGGAAGCACTAACTGAGGTACTGAGGGGGCAGTATCTGAGGTATTGAGGGAGAACTAACTGAGGTACTGAGGGAGCACTTTTTGAAATATTGAGGGAGCACTTTCTGAGGTATTGAGTGTGCACTTTCTGAGGTCTTAAGGGAGTACTATCTGAGTTATTGACTGAGCACTATCTGATGTACTGAGGAAGCAGTATCTGAGGCATTGAGGGAGAACTATCTGAGGTACTGAGGGAGCACTATCTGAGTTATTGAGGGAGCACTATCAAATGTACTGTGGAAATGCTATCTGAGGTACTGAGGGAGAACTATCTGAGGTACTGAGGGAGCAGTACCTGAATATTGAGGGATCACATTCTGCGGTATTAACGGAGTACTATCTGAGGAACTCAGGGAGAACTTTGTGAGGTACTGAGGAAGCACTTTCTGAGGTATTTAGGGAGCACTATCTGAGGAACTGAGGGAGAACCTTTTGAGGTACTGAGAAAGTACTATCTCTTGTACTGTGGAAGCAATATCTGAGGTATTGAGGGAGCACTTTCTGAAGTATTGAGTGAGCAATTTCTGAGGTACTGAGGGAGCACTTTCTGAGGTATTGAGGGAGCACTATCGGATGTACTGTGGAAGCAGTATCTAAGGTACTGAGGGAAAACTATCTGATGTACTGAGGAAGCACTATCTGATGTACTGAGGAAGCACTATCTGTGGAATTGAGAGAGCACTACCTGATGTATTGAGGAAGCACTATCTGAGGTATTGAGGGAGCACTTTCTGAAGAACTGAGGGAGCACTTTCAGAGGTATTGAGAGAGCAGTATCTGAGGTACTGAGGAAGCACTATCTGAGGCATTGAGGGAGCACTATCTGAGTTATTGAGGGAGCACTTTCTGAAGTCATAAGGGAGTACTATCTGAGTTATTGAGGGAGCACTATCTGATGAACTGAGGAAGCAATATCTGAGGCATTGAGGGAGAACTATCTGAGGTACTGAGGAAGCACTATCTGAGTTATTGAGGGAGCACTATCTGATGAACTGAGGAAGCAATATCTGAGGCATTGAGGGAGAACTATCTGAGGTACTGAGGAAGCACTATCTGAGTTATTGAGGGAGCACTATCAGATGTACTGTGGAAACGCTATCTGAGGAACTGAGGGAGAACTATCTGAGGTAGTGAGGGAGGAGTACCTGAATATTGAGGGAGCACTTTCTGCGGTATTAAGGGAGTACTATCTGAGGAACTGAGGGAGTACTAACTGAGGTACTGAGAAAGCACTATCAGTTGTACTGTGGAAGCAATATCTGAAGTATTGAGGGAGCAATTTCTTAAGTATTGAGTGAGCAATTTCTGAGGTACTGAGGGACCACTTTCTATGGTTTTGAGGGAGCACTATCGGATGTACAGTGGAAACATTATCTGAGGTGCTGAGGGAGAAATATCTGCGGTACTGAGTTGGCAAAATCTGATGTATTAAGGGAGCACTTTCTGCGGTATTTAGGGAGTACTATCTGAGGTACTGTGGAAGCACTGTCTGAGTTATTGAGGGAGTACTATCTGATGTACTGAGGAAGCACTATCTGAAGCATTGAGGGAGCATTTTTCTGAGGTTTTAAGGAAGTACTATCTGAGGAACTCAGGGAGTACTATGTGAGGTACTGAGGAAGCACTATCTGAGGTACTGAGGAAGCACTATCTGAGGTATTGAGTGAGCTCTTAGCGAGGTATTAAGAGAGTAACATCTGAGGAAATGAGGGAGCACTTTCTGATGTACTGAGGAAGCACTATCTGTGGTACTGAGGAGGCACTATCTGAGTTATTGAGGGAGCACTACCTGATGTATTGAGGAAGCACTCTCTGAGGTATTGAGGGAGCACTTTCTGAAGAACTGAGGGAGCACTTTCAGAGGTATTGAGAGAGCAGTATCTGAGGTACTGAGGAAGCACTATCTGAGGCATTGAGGGAGCACTATCTGAGTTATTGAGGGAGCACTTTCTGAAGTCTTAAGTTAGTGCTATCTGAGTTATTGAGGGAGCACTATCTGATGAACTTAGGAAGCAATATCTGAGGCATTGAGGGAGAACTATCTGAGGTACTGAGGGAGCACTATCTGAGTTATTGAGGGAGCACTATCAGATGTACTGTGGAAACGCTATCTGAGGTACTGAGGGAGAACTATCTGAGGTACTGAGGGAGGAGTACCTGAATATTGAGGGAGCACTTTCTGCGGTATTAAGGGAGTACTATCTGAGGAACTGAGGGAGTACTATCTGAGGTACTGAGAAAGCACTATCAGTTGTACTGTGGAAGTAATATCTGAAGTATTGAGGGAGCACTTTCTTAAGTATTGAGTGAGCAATTTCTGAGGTACGGAGGGAGTACTTTCTGAGGTTTTGAGGGAGCACTATCAGATGTTCTGTGGAAACAGTATCTGAGGTACTGAGGGAGAACTATCTGCGGTACTGAGGTAGCAAAATCTGATGTATTAAGGGAGCACTTTCTGCGGTATTTAGGGAGTACTATCTGAGGTACTGAGGAAGCACTGTCTGAGTTATTGAGGGAGCACTATCTGATGTACAGAGGAAGCACTATCTGAAGCATTGAGGGAGCACTTTCTGAGGTATTAAGGGAGTACTATCTGAGGAACTCAGGGAGAACTATGTGAGGTACTGAGGAAGCACTATCTGAGGTACTGAGGAAGCACTATCTGAGGTACTGAGGGAGCACTACCTGAGCTATTGAGGGAGCACAATCTGATGCACTGAGGGAGAACTATCTGAGGTACTGACGAAGCACTATCTGAGGTACTGCGGAAGCACTGTCTGAGTTATTGAGGTAGCACTATCTGAGGTACTGAGTGAGCACTTTCTGAGGTACTGAGGGAGCACTTTCTGAGGTATTGAGGGAGCACTATCTGAGGTGCTGAGGGACCGCTTTTTGAGATATTGAGGAAGCATTTTCCGAGGTAATGAGTGATTACTATCTGAGGAACTGAGGGAGCACTTTTTGAGATATTAAGGGAGCACTATCTGAGGTATTGAGGGAGCACTTTCCGAGGTATTAAGAGAGTACCATCTGAGGAAATGAGGGAGCACTATCTGATGTACTGTGGGAGAACGATCTGAGGTACTGAGGAAGCACTATCTGAGTTATTGAAGGAGCACTACCTGATGTACTGCGGAAGCACTATCTGATGTATTGAGGGAGCACTTTCTGAAGTACTGAGGGAGCAATTTCAGAGGTATTGAGAGAGCAGTATCTGAGGTACTGAGTAAGCACTATCTGAGGTACTGAGGGAGCACTATCTGAGGTATTGAGGGAGTACTATCTGAGTTATTGAGGGAGCACTTTCTGGGTTTTGAGGAAGCATTATCTGAGGTACTGAGGGGGCACTATCTGAGGTGTTGTGGGAGAACTAACTGAGGTACTGAGAGAGCACTTTCTGAGGTATTGAGGGAGCACTTTCTGAGGTCTTAAGGGAGCACTATCTGAGTTATTGAGGGAGCACTGTCTGATGTACTGAGGAAACACTATCTGAGGCATTGAGGGAGAACTATCTGAGGTACTGACGGAGCACTATCTGAGTTATTGAGGGAGCACTATCAAATGTACTGTGGAAACGCTATCTGAGGTACTGAGGGAGAACTATCTGAGGTACTGACGGAGCAGTACCTGAATATTGAGGGATCACATTCTGCGGTATTAACGGAGTACTATCTGAGGAACTCAGGGAGAACTTTGTGAGGTACTGAGAAAGCACTTTCTGAGGTATTTAGCGAGCACTATCTGAGGAACTGGAGGAGAACTTTCTGAGGAACTGAGAAAGTACTATCTGTTGTACTGTGGAAGCAATATCTGAGGTATTGAGGGAGCACTTTCTGAAGTATTGAGTGAGCAATTTCTGAGGTACTGAGGGAGCACTTTCTGAGGTATTGAGGGAGCACTATCGGATGTACTGTGGAAACAGTATCTGAGGTACTCAGGGGGAACTATCGGATGTACTGAGGAAGCACTATCTGTGGAATTGAGGGAGCACATTCTGAGGTACTGAGGGAGCACTATCTGAGGTACTGAGGAAGCACTATCTGAGGTATTGAGGGAGCACTACCTGATGTACTGAGGAAGCACTATCTGAGGTACTGAGAAAGCACCATCTGTTGTGCTGTGGAAGCAATATCTGAGGTATTGTGGGAGCAGTTTCTGAAGTATTGAGTGAGCAATTTCTGAGGTACTAAGGGAGCAGTTTCTGAGGTATTGAGGGAGCACTATCGGATGTACTGCGGAAACAGTATCTGAGGTACTGAGGGAGAACTATCTGATGTACTGAGGAAGCACTATCTGATGTACTGAGGAAGCACTATCTGTGGAATTGAGGGAGCACTTTCTGAGATACTGAGGGAGCACTATCTGAGGTACTGAGGAAGCACTATCTGAGTTATTGAGGGAGCACTACCTGATGTACTGAGGAAGCACTATCTGAGGTATTGGGGGAGCACTTTCTGAAGTACTGAGGGAGCACTTTCAGAGGTATTGAGAGAGCAGTATCTGAGGTACTGAGGAAGCACTATCTGAGGCATTGAGGGAGCACTATCTGAGGTATTGAGGGAACACTTTCTGAAGTACTGAGGGTGCACTTTCTAAGGTATTGAGGGAGTACTAACTGAGTTATTGACGGAGCACTTTCTGGGTTTTGAGGAAGCACTAACTGAGGTACTGAGGGGGCAGTATCTGAGGTATTGAGGGAGAACTAACTGAGGTACTGAGGGAGCACTTTTTGAAATATTGAGGGAGCACTTTCTGAGGTATTGAGTGTGCACTTTCTGAGGTCTTAAGGGAGTACTATCTGAGTTATTGAGTGAGCACTATCTGATGTACTGAGGAAGCAGTATCTGAGGCATTGAGGGAGAACTATCTGAGGTACTGAGGGAGCACTATCTGAGTTATTGAGGGAGCACTATCAGATGTACTGTGGAAACGCTATCTGAGGTACTGAGGGAGCACTATCTGAGTTATTCAGGGTGCACTATCAGATGTGCTGTGGAAACGCTATCTGAGGGACTGAGGGAGAACTATCTGAGGTACTGAGGGAGCAGTACCTGAATATTGAGGAAGCACTTTCTGCGGTATTAAGGGCGTACTATCTGAGGAACTGAGGGAGAATTATCTGTTGTACTGTGGAAGCAATATCTGAGGTATTGAGGGAGCACTTTCTGAAGTATTGAGTGAGCAATTTCTGAGGTACTGAGGGAGCACTTTCTCAGGTTTTGAGGGAGCACTATCGTATGTACTGTGGAAACAGTATCTGAAGTACTGAGGGAGAACTATCTGCGGTACTGAGGTAGCAAAATCTGATGTATTTAGGGAGCACTTTCTGCGGTATTTAGGGAATACTATCTGAGGAACTCAGGGAGAACTATGTGAGGTACTGAGGAAGCACTATCTGAGGTATTGAGGGAGCACTTTCTGAGGTATTTAGGAACACTATCTGAGGTACTGAGTAAGCATTGTATGAGTTGTTGAGGGAGCACTATCTGAGGTATTGAGGGAGAACTATCTGAGGAATTGCGAGTGCATTATCTGATGTACTGAGGGAGAAATATCTGAGCTATTGAGGGAGCACATTCTGAGGTATTGAGGGAGCACATTCTGAAGAATTGAGGGAGCACTATCTGAGACATTGAGGGAGAACGACCTGACGTATTGAGGGAGCACTTTCTAACATTTTGAGGGAGAAATATCTGAGGTATTGAGGGAGCACTTTCTAACGTATTGAGGGAGAAATATCTGAAGTATTGAGGGAGCAATATCTGAGGTATTGAGGGAGCACGTTCAGAGGCATTGAGAGAGCACTTTCTGTGGTACTGAGGAAGCACTTCCTTACGTACTGAGGAAGCACTATCTGAGGTATTGTGGGAACACTATCTGATGTAATGAGAAAGCACTATCTGAAGTATTGAGGGAGCACTTTCTGAGGTACAGAGGGAGCACTTTCTGAGGTATTGAGGGAGCACTATCTGAGGTGCTGAGGGAGCGCTTTTTGAAATATTGAGGGAGCATTTTCCGAGGTAATGAGTGATCACTATCTGAGGTACTGAGGGAGCACTTTTTGAGATATTGAGGGAGCACTTTCTGAGGTATTGAGGGAGCACTTTCCGAAGTATTAAGAGAGTACCATCTGAGGTACTGGGGGAGCACTATCTGATGTACTGAGGAAGCACTATCTGTGGAATTGAGGGAGCACTTTCTGAGGTAGTGAGGGAGCATTATCTGAGGTACTGACGGAGCACTAGCTGAGGTACTGAGGAAGCACTATCTGAGTTATTGAGGGAGAACGATCTGACGTATTGAGGGAGCACTTTCAGATGTATTGAGGGAGAAATATCTGAGGTATTGAGGTAGCAATATCTGAGGTATTGAGGGAGCACTTTCAGAGGCATTGAGAGAGCACTTTCTGTGGTACTGAGGAAGCACTTTCTTACATATTGAGGAAGCACTATCTGAGGTATTGTGGGAACACTATCTGATGTAATGAGGAAGTACTATCTGAGGTATTGAGGGAGTACTACGTGAGGTCTTGAGGGAGCACTTTCTGTGTTTTGAGGAAGCACTATCTGAGGTATTGAGGGAGCACTTTCTGAGGTACAGAGGGAGCACTTTCTGAGGTATTGAGGGAGCACTATCTGAGGTGCTGAGGGAGCGCTTTTTGAGATATTGAGGGAGCATTTTCCGAGGTAATGAGTGATCACTATCTGAGGTACTGAGGGAGCACTTTTTGAGATATTGAGGGAGCACTTTCTGAGGTATTGAGGGAGCACTATCCGAGGTATTAAGAGAGTACCATCTGAGGTACTGGGGGAGCACTATCTGATGTACTGAGGAAGCACTATCTGTGGAATTGAGGGAGCAATTCCTGAGGTACTGAGGAAGCACTATCTGAGTTATTGAGGGAGCACTACCTGATGTACTGAGGAAGCACTATCTGAGGTGTTGAGGGAGCACTTTCTGAAGTACTGAGGGAGCACTTTCAGAGGTATTGAGAGAGCAGTATCTGAGGTACTGAGGTAGCACTATCTGAGCTATTGAGGGAGCACTAACTGAGTTATTGAGGGAGCACTTTTTCGGTATTGAGGAAGCACTATCTGAGGTACTGAGGGGGAACTATATGAAGTATTGTGGGAGAACTAACTGAGGTACTGAGGGAGCACTTTCTGAGGTATTGAGGGAGCACTATCTGAGGTACTGAGAGAGCACTTTTTGAGATATTGAGGGAGCACTTTCTGAGGTCTTACGGGAGCACTATCTGAGTTATTGAGGGAGCACTATCTGATGTACTGAGGAAACACTATCTGAGGCATTGACGGTGAACTATCTGAGGTACTGAGGGAGCACTATCTGAGTTATTGAGAGAGCACTATCAAATGTACTGTAGAAACGCTATCTGAGGTACTGAGGGAGAACTATCTGGGGCACTGAGGGAGCAGTACCTGAATATTGAGGGAGCACTTTCTGCGGTATTAAGGGAGTACTATCTGAGGAACTCAGGGAGAACTTTGTGAGGTACTGAGGAAGCACTTTCTGAGGTATTTAGGGAGCACTATCTGAGGAAGTGAGGGAGAAATTTCTGAGGTACTGAGAATGCACTATCTGTTGTACTGTGGACGCAACATCTGAGGTATTGAGGGAGCACTTTCTGAAGTATTGAGTGAGCGATTTCTGAGGTACTGAGGGAGCACTTTCTGAGGTATTGAGGGAGCACTATCGGATGTACTGTGGAAACAGTATCTGAGGTACTGAGGGAGAACTATCTGATGTACTGAGGAAGCACTATCTGAGGTACTGAGGAAGCACTACCTGAGTTATTGAGGGAGCACTACCTGATGTACTGAGGAAGCACTATCTGAGATATTAAGGGAGCACTTTCTGAAGTACTGAGGGAACACTTTCAGAGGTATTGAGAGAGCAGTATCTGAGGTACTGAGGAAGCACTATCTGAGGCATTGAGGGAGCACTATTTGAGTTATTGAGGGAGCACTATCCGAGGTATTGAGGGAGCACTTTCTGAGGTACTGAGGGAGCACTTTCTGAGGTATTGAGGGAGTACTAACTGAGTTATTGAGGGAGCACTTTCTGGGTTATTGAGGGAGCACTACCTGATGTACTGAGGAAGAACTATCTGAGGTATTAAGGGAGCACTTTCTGAAGTACTGAGGGAGCACTTTCAGAGGTATTGAGAGAGCAGTATCTGAGGTACTGAGTAAGCACTATCTGAGGCATTGAGGGAGAACTATCTGAGGTACTGAGAAAGCACTATCTGTTGTACTGTGGAAGCAATATCTGATGTATTAAGGGAGCACTTTCTGCGGTATTTAGGGAGTACTATCTGAGGAACTCAGGGAGAACTATGTGAGGTACTGAGGAAGCACTGTCTGAGGTATTGAGGGAGAACCTTCTGAGGTATTTAGGGAGCACTATCTGAGGTACTGAGGAAGCACTTTCTGAGGTATTGAGGGAGCACTAACGGATGTACTGTGGAAACAGTATCTGAGGTACTGAGGCAGAAGTATCTGATGTACTGAGGAAGCACTACCTGATGTACTGAGGAAGCACTATCTGTGGAATTGAGGGAGCACTATCTGAGGTACTGAGGGAGCACTATCTGAGGTACTGAGGAAGCACTATCTGTGGAATTGAGGGAGCACTATCTGAGGTACTGAGGGAGCACTATCTGAGGTACTCAGGAAGCACTACCTGAGTTATTGAGGGAGCACTACCTGATGTACTGAGGGAGCACTATCTGAGGTACTGAGGAAGCACTACCTGATGTATTGAGGAAGCACTATCTGAGGTATTGAGGGAGCACTTTCTGAAGTACTGAGGGAGCACTTTCAGAGGTATTGAGAGAGCAGTATCTGAGGTACTGAGGAAGCACTATCTGAGGCATTGAGGGAGCACTATCTGAGTTATTGATGGAGCACTATCTGAGATATTGAGGGAGCACTTTCTGAGGTACTGAGGGAGCACTTTCTGAGGTATTGAGGGAGTACTAACTGAGTTATTGAGGGAGCAATTTCTGGGTATTGAGGAAGCACTATCTGAGGTACTGAGGGGGCACTATCTGAGGTATTGAGGGAGAACTAACTGAGGTACTGAGGGAGCACTTTCTGAGGTATTGAGGGAGCACCATCTGAGGTACGGAGAGAGCACTTTTTGAGATATTGAGGGAGCACTTTCTGAGTTATTGAGGGTGCACTTTCTGAGGTCTTAAGGGAAGGTTGGGTGAGCAAGTTTGCGGATGATACGAAAGTCGGAGGAGTTGTTGACAGTGAGGAAGCATGTGGCAGGTTACAGCAGGATATAGAGAAGCTGCAGAGCTGGGCAGAAAGGTGGCAGATGGAATTCAATGTAGCTAAGTGCGAGGTGATTCACTTTGGGAAGAATAACAAAAAGATGGGGTACTGGGCTAATGGTCGGATACTTGGTAGTGTGGATGAACAGAGGGATCTTGGTGTCCATGTACACAGATCTCTGAAAGTTGCCACCCAGGTAAATAGTGCGGTGAGGAAGGCATATGGCGTACTGGCTTTTATTGGTAGAGGAATTGAGTTCCGGAGTCCTGAGGTCATGATGCAGTTGTATAAGACTCTGGTACGGCCGCATCTGGAATATTGTGTGCAGTTTTGGTCGCCATACTATAGGAAGGATGTGGAGGCATTGGAACGGGTGCAGAGGAGGTTTACCAGGATGTTGCCTGGTATGGAAGGAAAATCGTATGAGGAAAGACTGAGGCACTTGGGGCTGTTTTCACTAGAGAAAAGAAGGTTTAGGGGTGACTTGATTGAGGTGTACAAGATGATTAGGGGGTTAGATAGGGTAGACAGTATGAACCTTTTCCCGCGTATGGAGTCGGGTATTACAAGGGGGCATAGCTTTAAATTAAGGGGGGGTAGATATAGGACTGATGTTAGGGGTAGGTTCTTCACTCAGCGAGTCGTTAGTTCATGGAATGCCCTGCCAGTAACAGTGGTGGACTCTCCCTCTTTATGGGCATTTAAGAGGGCATTGGATAGGTATATGGAGGATAGTGGGTTAGTGTAGTTTAGGTGGGCTTGGATCGGCGCAACATCGAGGGCCCAAGGGCCTGTACTGCGCTGTATTCTTCTATGTTCTATGTTCTATGTTCTATGTACTATCTGAGTTATTGAGGGAGCACTATCTGATGTGCTGAGGAAGCAGTATCTGAGGCATTGAGGGAGAACTATCTGAGGTACTGAGGGAGCACTATCTGAGTTATTGAGGGAGCACTATCAGATGTACTGTGGAAACGCTATCTGAGGTACTGAGGGAGAACTATCTGAGGTACTGAGGGAGGAGTACCTGAATATTGAGGGAGCACTTGCTGCGGTATTTAGGGAGTACTATCTGAGGAACTGAGGGAGAACTATCTGAGGTACTGAAGTAGCAAAATCTGATGTATTAAGGGAGAACTTTCTGCGGGGTTTAGGGAGTACTATCTGAGGAACTCAGGGAGAACTATGTGAGATACTGAGGAAGCACTATCTGAAGTATTGAGGGAGCACTTTCTGGGGTATTTAGTGAACAATTTCTGAGGTACTGAGGGAGCACTTTCTCAGGTTTTGAGGGAGCACTATCGGATGTACTGTGGAAACAGTATCTGAGGTACTGAAGGCGAACTATCTGCGGTACTGAGGTAGCAAAATCTGATGTATTAAGGGAGAACTTTCTGCGGGGTTTAGGGAGTACTATCTGAGGAACTCAGGGAGAACTATGTGAGATACTGAGGAAGCACTATCTGAGGTATTGGGGGAGCACTTTCTGGGGTATTTAGGGAGCACTATCTGAGAAACTGAGGGAGAACTATCTGAGGTACTGAGGAAGCACTTTCTGAGGTATTTGGCGAGAACTATCTGAGACATTGAGGGAGAGCGATCTGACATATTGAGGGAGCACTTTCGGAGGTATTGAGGGAGAAATATCTGAGGTATTGAGGGAGCAAATTCTGAGGTTTTGAGGGAGAACTTTCAGAGGCATTGAGGGAGCACTTTCTGAGGTACTGAGGGAGCACTTTCTGAGATACTGAGGGAGCACTATCTGAGGTATTGAGGGAGCACTATCTGATGTAATGAGGAAGCACTATCTGAGGTATTGAGGGAGCACTTTCTGAGGTACTGATGGAGCACTTTCTGATGTACTGAGGGAGCACTTTCTGAGGTATTGAGGGAGTACTAACTAAGATATTGAGGGAGCACTTTCTGCGTTTTGTGGGCGGCACGGTGGCACAGTGGTTAGCACTGCTACCTCACAGCGCCAGAGACTCGGGTTCAATTCCCGACTCAGGCGACTGACTGTGTGGAGTTTGCATGTTCTCCCCGTGTCTGCGTGGGTTTCCTCCGGGTGCTCCGGTTTCCTCCCACAATCCAAAAATGTGCGGGTCAGGTGAATTGGCCATGCTAAATTGCCTGTAGTGTTAGGTTAAAGGGGTAAATGGGTGGGTTGCGCTTCGGCGGGTCGGTGTGGACTTGTTGGACCGAAGGGCCTGTTTCCACACTGTAAGTAATCTAATCTAATCTAGTAATCTAATCTAATCACTATCTGAGGTATTGTGGGTGCACTTTCTGAGGTACTGAGGGAGCACTTTCTGAGGTATTGAGGGAGCACTATATGAGGTACTGATAGAGCACTTTTTGATATATTGAGGGAGCACTTTCTGAGGTATTGAGGGAGCACTGTCTGAGGTCTTAAGGGAGTACTATCTGAGTTATTGAGGGAGCACTCTCTGATGTACTGAGGAAGCACTATCTGAGGCATTGAGGGAGAACTATCTGAGGTACTGAGGGAGCACTATCTGAGTTATTGAGGAAGCACTATCAGATGTACTGTGGAAACACTATCTGAGGTACTGAGGGAGAACTATCTGAGGTAATGAGGGAGCAGTACCTGAGTATTGAGGGAGCACAATCTAAGGTATTGAGGGAGCACTCTCTGAGGTATTAAGGGAGTAGTATCTGAGGAACTGAGGGAGAACTATCTGAAGTACTGAGAAAGCACTATCTGTTGAACTGTGGAAGCAATATCTGAGGTATTGAGGGAGCACTTTCTGAGGTATTGAGGGAGCAATTTCTGAGGTACTGAGGGAGCACTTTCTGAGCTATTGAGGGAGCACTTTCTGAGGTACTCAGGGAACACTTTCGATGGTACTGTGGGTGTACTTTCTGAGGTACATCAGGGCGCACTTTCTGAGCTATTGAGGGAGCACTGTCTGAGGAACTGAGGGAGCACTGTGTGAGGTATTGAGGGAGTACTATCAAATGTAATGAGGAAGCACTATATGAGGTATTGAGGGAGCACTTTCTGAGGTACTGAGGGAGCACTATCTGAGGTATTGAGGGAGTACTAACTGAGGTATTGAGGGAGCACTTTCTGGGTTTGGAGGAAGCACTATCTGAGGTACTGAGGGAGCACTATCTGTGGTATTGAGGGAGCACTAACTGAGGGACTGAGGCAGCACTTTTTAGGTATTGAGGGAGCACTATCTGAGGGACTGAGAGAGCACGTTTTGTGATATTGAGGAACACTTTCTGAGGCATTGAGGGAGCACTTTCTGAGCTATTGAGGGAGAACTATCTGATGTACTGAGGAAGCACTATCTGAGGCATTGAGGGAGAACTATCTGAGGGACTGAGGGAGCACTATCTGAGGTACTGAGGGAGCATTTTCTGAGGTATTGAGGGAGAACTATCCAAGGAATTGAGAGCACATTATTTGATGTACTGAGGGAGAAATATCTGATCTATTGAGGGAGCACATTCTAAGGTATTGTGGGAGCACATTCTGAGGTATTGAGGGAGAACTATCTGACATATTGACGGAGAGCGATCTGACATATTGAGGGAGCACTTTCTGAGGTATTGAGGGAGAAATATCTGAGGTATTGAGGGAGCAATTTCTGAGGTATTGAGAGAGCACTTTCAGAGGCATTGAGGGAGCACTTTCTGAGGTACTGATGGGGCACTTTCTGAGGTACTGAGGGAGCACTTTCTGAGGTACTGAGGGAGCACTATCTGAGGTATTGAGGGAGCACTATCTGAGGTACTGAGGAAGCACTATCTGAGGTATTAAGGGAATACGATCTGAGGTACTGAGGGAGTACTATCTGAGGTATTGAGGGAGCACTATCTGAGGTACTGAGGGAGCACTATCTGAGGTATTAAGGGAATACTATCTGAGGTACAGAGGGAGCACTACCTGAGCTATTGAGGGAGCACAATCTGATGCACTGAGGGAGCACTATCTGAGGCATTGAGAGAGTACTAAGTGAGGTCTTGAGGGAGCACTTTCTGTGTTTTGAGGAAACACTATCTGAGGTATTGAGGGAGCACTTTCTGAGGTACAGAGGGAGCAGTTTCTGAGGTATTGAGGGAGCACAATCTGAGGGGCTGAGAGAGCACTTTCTGAGGTACTGAGGGAGCACTTTCTGAGTTACTGAGGGAGCACTATCTGAGGTATTGAGGGAGCACTATCTGAGGTACTGAGGAAGCACTATCTGAGGTATTAAGGGAATACTATCTGAGGTACTGAGGGAGTACTATCTGAGGTATTGAGGGAGCACTATCTGATGCACTGAGGGAGCACTATCTGAGGCATTGAGAGAGTACTAAGTGAGGTCTTGAGGGAGAACTTTCTGTGTTTTGGGGAAACACTATCTGAGGTATTGAGGGAGCACTTTCTGAGGTACAGAGGGAGCAGTTTCTGAGGTATTGAGGGAGCACTATCTGAGGGGCTGAGAGAGCACTTTTTGATATATTGAGGGAGCACTTTCTGAGGTCTTAAGGGAGTACGATCTGAGTTATTGAGGAAGCACGATCTGAGGCATTGAGGGAGAACTATCTGAGATATTGAGGGAGCACTTTCTGAGGTCCTGCGGGAGCACTATCTGAGGTATTGAGGGAGCACTTTCCGAGGTATTAAGAGAGTACCATCTGAGTTACTGAGGGAGAACTATCTGAGGTGCTGAGGGAGCACTATCTGAGTTATTGAGGGAGCACTTTCTGAAGTAGTGAGGGAGCACTTTCAGAGGTATTGAGAGAGCAGTATCTGAGGTACTAAAGGAAGCACTATCGGAGGCATTGAGGGAGCACTATCTGAGTTATTGAGGGAGCACTATCTGAGGTACTGAGGCAGCACTTTCTGAGGTACTGAGGGAGCACTATCTGAGGTATTGAGGTAGTACTAACAGTGTTATTGAGGGAGCACATTCTGGGTTTTGAGGAAGCACTATCTGAGGTACTGAGGGAGCACTATCTGAGGCATTGAGGGAGTACTAACTGAGGTACTGAGGGAGCACTTTCTGAGGTATTGAGGGAGCACTATCTGAGGTACTGAGAGAGCACTTTTTGATACATTGAGGGAGCACTTTTTGAGATATTGAGGGAGCACTTTCTGAGGTATTGAGGGAGCACTTTCTGAGGTCTTAACGGAGTACTATCTGAGTTATTGAGGGAGCACTATCTGATGTACTGAGGAAGCACTATCTGAGGCATTCAGGGAGAACTATCTGAGGTATTGAGGGAGCACTATCTGAGTTATTGAGGGTGCACTATCAGATGTACTGTGGAAACACTATCTGAGGTACTGACGAAGCACTATCTGAGGCATTTCGGATGCACTATCTGAGGTACCGAGGAAGCACTGTCTGAGTTATTGAGGGAGCACGACCTGATGTACTGAGGAAGCACTATATGAAGTATTGAGGGAGCACTTTCTGAGGTATTAAGGGAGTACTACCTGAGGAACTCAGTGAGAACTATGTGAGGTACTGAGGAAGCACTATCTGAGGTATTGAGGGAGCACTTTCTGAGGTATTGAGGGAGAACTATCTGAGGAATTGAGAGTGCATTATCTGATGTACTGAGGGAGAAATATCTGAGCTATTGAGGGAGCACATTCTGAGGTATTGTGGGTGCACTTCCTGAAGGATTGAGGGAGAACTATCTGAGATATTGAAGGAGAACGATCTGACGTATTGAGGGAGCACTTTCTGATGTATTGAGGGAGAAATTTGAGAGGTACTGAGGGAGCATTTTCTGAGGTAATGAGGAAGCACTATCTGCGGTATTGAGGGAGTACTAAGTGAGGTCTTGTTGGAGCAATTTCTGTGTTTTGAGGAAGCACTATCTGAGGTATTGAGCGAGCACTCTCTGAGGTACAGAGGGAGCACTTTCTGAGGTATTGAGGGACCACTATCTGAGGTGCTGAGGGAGCACTTTTTGATATTTTGAGGGAGCACATTCTGAGGTACTGCGGGAGCACCATCTGAGGTATTGAGAGAGCACTTTCTGCGGTACTGAGGAAGCACTTTTTGAGATATTGAGGGAGCACTTTCTGATGTACCGCGGGAGCACTATCTGATGTATTGAGGGAGCACTTTCTGAGGTATTAAGACAGTACCATCTGAGGTACTGAGGGAGAACTATCTGAGGTACTGAGGGAGCACTATCTGAGTTATTGATGGAGCACTAACTGATGCAATCCGGAAGCACTATCTGAGGTATTGAGGGAGCACTTTCTGAGGTACTGTGGGAGCACTATCTGAGGTATTGAGAGAGCACTTTCTGAGGTATTAAGAGAGTACCATCTGAGGTACTGAGGGAGCACTATCTGAGTTATTGAGGGAGCACTATCTGATGTACTCAGGAAGCACTATCTGATGAATTGAGGGAGCACTTTCTGAAGTACTGAGGGAGCACTTTCAGAGGTATTGAGAGAGCAGTATCTGAGGTACTGAGGAAGCACTATCGGAGACATTGAAGGAGCATTAACTGAGTTATTGAGGGTGCACTTTCTGGGTTTTGAGGAAGCTATATCTGAGGTATTGAGGGAGTACTATCTGAGGTACTGAGGGAGCACTATCTGAGGTATTGAGGGAGCACTTTCTGAAGTACTGAGAGAGCACTTTCAGAGGTATTGAGAGAGCAGTACCTGAGGTACTGAGGAAGCACTATCTTAGTTATTGAGGGAGCACTATCTGATTTACTGAAGAAGCTCTATCTGAGATATTGAGGGAGCACTTTCTGAAGTACTGAGGGAGCACTTTCAGAGGTATTGAGAGAGCAGTATCTGAGGTACTGAGGAAGCACTATCTAAGGTATTGAGGGAGCACTTTCTGAAGTACTGAGGGAACACTTTCAGAGGTATTGAGAGAGCAGTATCTGAGGTACTGAGGAAGCACTATCTGAGGTTCTGAGGGAGCACTTTCTGAGGTACTGAGGGAGCACTATCTGAGGTACTGAGGGAGTACTAACTGAGTTATTGAGGGAGCACTTTCTGGGTTTTGAGGAAGCACTACCTGAGGTACTGAGGGAGTACTATCTGAGGTCTTGAGGGAGTACTAACTGAGGTACTGAGGGAGCACTTTCAGAGGTATTGAGGGAGCACTATCTGAGGTACTGAGAGAGCACTTTTTGAGATATTGAGGGAGCACTTTCGGAGGTATTGAGGGAGCACTTTCTGAGTTCTTATTCGAGTACTATCTGAGTTATTGAGGGAGCACTATCTGATGTACTGAGGAAGCACTATCTGAGGCATTGAGAGAGAAATATCGGAGGTCCTGAGGGAGCACTATCTGAGTTATTGAGGGAGCACTATCTGATGTACTGTGGAAAAACTATCTGAGGTACTGAAGGAGAACTATCTGAGGTACTGAGGGAGCACTACCTGAGGTATTGAGGGAGCACTTTCTGCGGTATTAAGGGAGTACTATCTGAGGTACTGAGGGAGAACTATCTGAAGTACAGAGGGAGAATAATCTAAGGTATTGAGGGAGCACTTTCTGAGGTATTAAGGGAGTACTATCTGAGGAACTCAGGGAGAACTATGTGAGGTACTGAGGAAGCACTATCTGAGGTACTGAGGAAGCACTATCTGAGTTATTGAGGGAGCACCTTCTGAGGTATTTAGGGAGCGCTATCTGAGGAACTGAGCGAGAACTCTCTGAGGTACTGAGAAAGCACTATCTGTTGTACTGTGGAAGCAATATCTGAGGTATTGAGGGTGCACTTTCTGAAGTATTGAGGGAGCAATTTCTGAGGTACTGAGGGAGCACATTTTGAGATATTGAGGGAACATCTTCTGAGGTACTGAGGGAGAACTATCTGAGGTATTAATGGAGCAGTTTCTGAGCTATTGAGGGAGCACTTTCTGAGGTACTCAGGTAACACTTTCGATGGTACTGAGGGAGCAATTTCTGAGGTACATGAGAGAGCATTTCTGAGCTAATAAGGGAGCACTGTTTGAGGTACTGAGGGAGCACTGTCTGAGGTACTGAGGAAGCACTATCTGAGGTATTGAGGGAGCACTATCTGAGGAATTAAGAGTGCATTATCTGATGTCCTGAGAGAGAAATATCTGAGCTATTGTGGGAGCACATGCTGAGCTATTGAGGGAGCACATTCTGAGGCATTGTGGGAGCACTTACTGAGGGATTGAGGGAGAACTATCTGAGATATTGAGGGAGACGATCTGACGTATTGTGGGAGCACTTTCTGAGGTATTGAGGGAGAAATATCTGAGGTATTGAGGGAGCAATTTCTGAGGTATTGAGGGAGCACTTTCAGAGGCCTTGAGGGAGCACTTTCTGAGGTACTGAACGAGCACTTTCTGAGGTACTGAGGGAGCACTTTCTGAGGTATTCAGGGAGCACTGTCTGAGGTACTGAGGGAGCACTGTCTGAGGTATTGAGGGAGCACTATCTGAGGTATTGAGGGAGCAATATCTGAGGAATTGAGAGTGAATTATCTGATGTACTGAGGGAGAAATATCTGAGCTATTGTGGGAGCACATGCTGAGATATTGAGGGAGAACGATCTGACGTAGTGAGGGAGCAATTTCTGAGGTTTGAGGGAGCACTTTCTGAGGTACTGAGAGAGCACTTTCTGAGGTATTGAGGAAGGACTTTCTAAGGTACTGAGGGAGCACTTTATGAGGTACTGAGAGAGCACCTTCTGAGGTAATGAGGGAGCACTGTCTGAGGTATTGAGGAGCACTTTCTGAGGTACTGAGGGAGCACTTTCTGAGGTACTAAGGAAGCACTATCTGAGGTATTGAGGAGCACTATCTGAGGTACTAAGGAAGCACTATCTGAGGAATTGAGAGAGTATTATCTGAGGTACTGAGGGAGAAATATCTGAGCTATTGAGGGAGCACATTCTGAGGTATTGAGGGAGCACTTTCTAAGGTGTTTACGGAGCACTTTCAGAGGTATTGAGGGAGCAGTTTCAGTGGTATTGAGGGAGCACTTTCTGAGGTATTGAGGGAGAACTATCTGAGATATTGAGGGAGAACATTCAGAGGCATTGAGGGAGCACTTTGTGAGGTTCTGAGGGAGCACTTTCTGAGGTATTGAGGGAGTACTGTCTGAGGTATTGAGGGAGCACTTTCTGAGGTACTGAGGGAGCACTATCAGAAGTACTGAGGGAGCACTATCTGAGGTATTGAAGGAGTACCATCTGAGGTACGGAGGGAGAAATATCTGAAGTAAAGAGGGAGCACTATCTGAGGAATTGAGGGAGCATTTTCTGAGGTATTGAGGGAGCACTTTCTGAGGTATTGAGGGAAAACTTTCTGGGTTTTGAGGAAGCACTATCTGAGGTATTTAGGGAGCACTATCTGAGGTACTGAGGGAGAACTATATGAGGTACTGAGGTAGCACTTTTTGAGATATTGAGGGAGCACTTTCTGAGGTACTGAGGGAGAACTATCTGAGGTACTGAGGTAGCACTTTTTGAGATATTGAGGGAGCACTTTCTGAGGTACTGAGGGAGAACAATCTGAGGTACTGAGGGAGCACTATCTGAGGTACTGAGGGAGAACTATCTGAGGTACTGGGGGAGCACTATCTGAGGTATTGAGGGAGCACTTTCTGAGGTATTGAGGGAGAACTTTCTGAGGTCCTGAGGGAGATCCTTCTATGTTACTGAGGGAGCACGATCTGAGGTACTGAGAGAGCACATTTTGAGATATTAAGGGAGCATCTTCTGAGGTACTGAAGGAGAACTATCTGAGGTATTGAGGGAGCACTTTCTGAGCTTTTGAGGGAGCACTGTCTGAAGTATTCATTGAGCACTTTCTGAGGTATTGAAGGAGCACTATCTGAGGAATTGAGGGTGCATTATCTGTGGTACTGAGGGTGAACTATCTGAGCTATTGAGGGAGCACTTTCTGAGTTCTTGAGGGAGCATTTTCTGTGGTACTGAGGGAGCACTTTCTGAGGTATTGAGGGAGCACTTTCTGATGTACAGAGAGAACACTGTCTGAGGTATTGAGGGAGCACTTTCTGAGGTGCTGAGTGAGCACTTTCTGAGGTATTGATGGAGAACTATCTGAAATATTGAGTGAGCACTTTCGGCGGTATTAAGGTAGCACTAACTGAGGTACTGAGGGAGAATTATCTGCGGAACTGAGGGAGCACTATCCGAAGTATTGAAGTAGCCCTATCTGAGGTATTGATGGAGCACTATCTGAGGAAATGAGAGAGCAGTATCTGAGGTATTGAGGGAGCACATACTGAGGTACTGAGGGAGCAGTTTCGGAGGTATTGAGGGAGCACATTCCGAGGTACTGAGGGAGCACATTCTGGGTTTTGAGGAAGCATTGTCTGTGGTAAGGAGGGAGCACTTTCTGAGGTATTGAGGGAGCACTATCTGAGGTATTGAGGGAGCACTATCTGAGGTACAGAGGGAGCACTTTTTGAGATATTGAGTGAGCATTTTCTGCGGTACTGAGGGAGCACTATCTGAGGTACAAAGGGATCACTTTCTGCGGTACTGAGGGAGCAATATCTGAGGTTCTGAGGGAGCACTTTTTGAGATATTGAGGGAGCGCTATCTGAGGTATTGAGGGTGCACTTTCTGAGGTATTAACGGAGTACTATCTGAGGTACTGAGCTAGAACTATCAGAGGTATTGAGGGAGCACTATCTGAGGTATTGAGGGAGCACTTTCTGAGGTATTAACGGAGTACTATCTGTGGTACTGAGGGAGAACTATCAGAGGTATTGAGGGAGCACTATCTGAGGTATTGAGGGAGCACTTTCTGAGGTATTAAGGGAGTACTATCTGAGGTACTGAGGGCGAACTATCTGAAGTAGAGAGGCAGCACTATCTGAGATATTGAGGGAACACTTTCTGAGTTATTAAGGGTGTACTATCTGAGGAACTGAGGGAGAACAATCTGAGATACTGAGAAAGCACTCTCTGAGGTACTGTGGAAGCACTATCTGAGATACTGAGGGAGCACGTTCTGAGGTATTGAGGGAGCACTATCTGAGGTACTGAGGGAGCACATTTTGAGATATTGAGGGAGCATCTTCTGATGAACTGAGGGAGAAATATATGAGGTATTGAGGGAGCACTTTCTGAGCTATTGAGGGAGCACTTTCTCAGGTACTGAGGGAGCACTTTCAAAGGTACTGAGGGAGCACTTTTTAAGGTACTGAGAGAGAACGGCACGGTGGCCCAGTGGTTAGCACTGCTGCCTCACAGCGCCAGAGACCCGGGTTCAATTCCCGCCTCAGGCGACTGACTGTGTGGAGTTTGCACATTCTGCGTGGGTTTCCTCCGGGTGCTCCGGTTTCCTCCCACAGTCCAAAGATGTGCAGGTCAGGTGAATTGGCCATACTAAATTCCCCGTAGTGTTAGGTAATGGTAGGTGAATGTAGGGGTCTGGGTGGGTTGCGCTTCGGCGGGTCGGTGTGGACTTGTTGGGCTGAAGGGCCTGTTTCCACACTGTAATGTAATCTAAAAAAAAATCTAATCTAACATTCTGAGCTTTCGACAGAGCACTGTCTGAGGTATTGATGGAGAAATGTCTGAGATACTGAGGGAGCACTATCTGATGTATTGAGGGAGCACTATCTGAGGAATTGAGAGAGCATTATCTGAGGTACTGAGGGAGAACTATCTGAGCTACAAAGGGAGCAATTTCTGAGTTATTGAGGGAGCACTTTCTGAGGTACTGAGGGAGCATTGTCTGAGGTATTGAGTGAGCACTTTCTAAGGTACTGAGGGAGCACTTTCTGAAGTACTGAGTGAGCACTTTCTGAGGAATTGAGAGAGCACTTTTTGAGATATTGAGGGAGCACTATCTGAGGTATTGAGGGAGCACTATCTGAGGTACTGAGGGAGCACTTTTTGAGATATTGAGGGAGCACTTTCTGAGGTACTGAGGCAGCACTATCTAAGGTATTGAGGGTGCACTTTCTGAGGTATTAACGGAGCACTATCTGAGGTACTGAGGGAGAACTATCTGAGGTACTGAGGGAGCACTATCTGAGGTATTGAGGGAGCACTTTCTGAGCTATTAAGGGAGTACCATCTGAGGTACTGAGGGCGAACTATCTGAAGTAGAGAGGGAACACTATATGAGATATTGAGGGAACAATTTCTGAGTTATTAAGGGTGTACTATCTGAGGAACTGAGGGAGAACTATCTGAGGTACTGAGAAAGCACTCTCTGAGGTACTGTGGAAGCACTATCTGAGATACTGAGGGAGCACGTTCTAAGTTATTGACGGAGCACTATCTGAGGTACTGAGGGAGCACATTTTGAGATATTGAGGGAGCTACTTCTGATGCGCTGAGGGAGAAATATCTGAGGTATTGAGGGAGCACTTTCTGAGCTATTGAGGGAGCACTTTCTCAGGTACTGAGGGAGCACTTTCGAAGGGACTGAGGGAGCACTTTTTAAGGTACTGAGAGAGCACATTCTGAGCTTTTGAGGGAGCACTGTCTGAGGTACTGAGGGAGAACTGTCTGAGATACTGAGGGAGCACTATCTGATGTATTGAGGGGGCACTATCTGAGGAATTGAGAGAGTATTATCTGAGGTACTGAAGGAGAACTATCTGAGCTATTGAGGGAGCAACTTCTGAGTTATTGAGGGAGCACTTTCTGAGGTACTGAGGGAGCACTGTCTGAGGTATTGAGTGAGCACTTTCTAAGGTACTGAGGGAGCACTTTCTGAAGTACTGAGTGAGCACTTTCTGAGGAATTGAGGGAGCAGTAACTGAGGAATTGAGGGAGCAATATCTGAGCTACTGAGGGAGAACTATCTGAGGTACTGAGGTCGAAGTATCTGAAGTAATGAGGGAGCACTATCTGGGGTATTGAGGGAGAACTATCTAATATATTGAGGGAGACATATCTGAGGTATTGAGGGAGCACTTTCTGTGGTATTCACGGAGCACTTTCAGAGGAATTGAGGGAGCACTTTCTGAGGTACTGAGCGAGCAATTTCTGAGGTACTGAGAGACCACCTTTTGAGGTATTGGGGAGCACTGTCTGAGGTACTGACGATGCACTTTTTGAGGTATTGAGGGAGCACTATCTGAGGTACTGAGAGAGCACTTTTTGAGATATTGAGGGAGCACTTTCTGAGGTATTGAGGGAGCACTATCTGAGGTACTGAGGGAGCACTTTTTGAGATATTGAGGGGGTACTTTCTGAGGTATTAAGGGAGTACTATCTGAGGAACTGAGGGCGAACTATCTGAAGTAGAGAGGGAACACTATATGAGATATTGAGGGTGCACTTTCTGAGGTATTAACGGAGTACTATCTGAGGTACTGAGGGAGAACTATCTGAGGTACTGAGGGAGCACTATCTGAGGTATTGAGGGGGTACTTTCTGAGGTATTAAGGGAGTACTATCTGAGGAACTGAGGGCGAACTATCTGAAGTAGAGAGGGAACACTATATGAGATATTGAGGGAACAATTTCTGTGTTATTAAGGGTGTACTATCTGAGGAACTGAGGGAGAACTATCTGAGGTACTGAGAAAGCACTCTCTGAGGAACTGTGGAAGCACTATCTGAGATACTGAGGGAGCACGTTCTAAGGTATTGAGGGAGCACTATCTGAGGTACTGAGGGAGCACATTTGAGATATTGAGGGAACATCTTCTGATGCACTGAGGGAGAAATATCTGAGGTATTGAGGGAGCACTTTCTGAGCTATTGAGGGAGCACTTTCTCAGGTACTGAGGGAGCACTTTCGAAGGGACTGAGGGAGCTCTTTTTAAGGTACTGAGAGAGCACATTCTGAGCTTTTGAGGGAGCACTGTCTGAGGTACTGAGGGAGAACTGTCTGAGATACTGAGGGAGCACTATCTGATGTATTGAGGGAGCACTATCTGAGGAATTGAGAGAGCATTATCTGAGGTACTGAAGGAGAACTATCTGAGCTATTGAGGGAGCAACTTCTGAGTTATTGAGTGAGCACTTTCTAAGGTACTGAGGGAGCACTTTCTGAAGTAATGAGTGAGCACTTTCTGAGGAATTGAGGGAGCAGTAACTGAGGAATTGAGGGAGCAATATCTGAGCTACTGAGGGAGAATTATCTGAGGTACTGAGGTAGAAGTATCTGCAGTATTGAGGGAGCACTATCTGGGGTATTGAGGGAGAACTATCTAATATATTGAGGGAGACATATCTGAGGTATTGAGGGAGCACTTTCTGTGGTATTCACGGAGCACATTCAGTGGAATTGAGGGAGCACTTTCTGAGGTACTGAGGGAGCAATTTCTGAGGTACTGAGAGACCACCTTTTGAGGTATTGGGGAGCACTGTCTGAGGTACTGACGATGCACTTTCTGAGGTATTGAGGGAGCACTGTCTGAGGTACTGAGGGAGAACTGTCTGAGATACTGAGGGAGCACTATCTGATGTATTGAGGGAGCACTATCTGAGGAATTGAGAGAGCATTATCTGAGGTACTGAAGGAGAACTATCTGAGCTATTGAGGGAGCAACTTCTGAGTTATTGAGTGAGCACTTTCTAAGGTACTGAGGGAGCACTTTCTGAAGTAATGAGTGAGCACTTTCTGAGGAATTGAGGGAGCAGTAACTGAGGAATTGAGGGAGCAATATCTGAGCTACTGAGGGAGAATTATCTGAGGTACTGAGGTAGAAGTATCTGCAGTATTGAGGGAGCACTATCTGGGGTATTGAGGGAGAACTATCTAATATATTGAGGGAGACATATCTGAGGTATTGAGGGAGCACTTTCTGTGGTATTCACGGAGCACTTTCAGTGGAATTGAGGGAGCACTTTCTGAGGTACTGAGGGAGCAATTTCTGAGGTACTGAGAGACCACCTTTTGAGGTATTGGGGAGCACTGTCTGAGGTACTGACGATGCACTTTCTGAGGTATTGAGGGAGCACTATCTGAGGTACTGAGAGAGCACTTTTTGAGATATTGAGGGAGCACTTTCTGATGTACTGAGGAAGCAATATCTGAGTCATTGAGGGAGGACTATCGGAGGTACTGAGGGAGCACTATCTAAGTTATTGAGGGAGCACTATCTGATGTACTGTGGAAAAACTATCTGAGGTACTGAGGGAGAACTATCTGAGGTACTGAGGGAGCACTACCTGAGGTTTTGAGGGAGCACACTCTGCGGTATTAAGGGAGTACTATCTGAGGGACTGAGGGAGAACTATCTGAAGTACAGAGGGAGCACAATCTAAGGTATTGAGGGAGCACTTTCTGAGGTATTAAGGGAGTACTATCTGAGGAACTCAGGGAGAACTATGTGAGGTACTGAGGAAGCACTATCTGAGGTACTGAGGAAGCACAATCTGAGTTATTGAGGGAGCACCTTCTGAGGTATTTAGGGAGCGCTATCTGAGGAACTGAGCGAGAACTCTCTGAGGTACTGAGAAAGCACTATCTGTTGTACTGTGGAAGCAATTACTGAGGTATTGAGGGCGCACTTTCTGAAGTATTGAGGGAGCAATATCTGAGGTACTGAGGGACCACATTTTGAGATATTGAGGGAGCATCTTCTGAGGTACTGAGGGAGAACTATCTGAGGTATTAATGGAGCAGTTTCTGAGCTATTGATGGAGCAATTTCTGAGGTACATGAGAGAGCATTTCTGAGCTAATGAGGGAGCACTGTCTGAGGTACTGAGGGAGCAATGTCTGAGTACTTAGGAAGCACTATCTGAGGTATTGAGGGAGCACTATCTGAGGAATTGAGAGTGCATTATCTGATGTACTGAGGGAGAAATATCTAAGCTATTGTGGGAGCACATGCTGAGCTATTGAGGGAGCACATTCTGAGGCATTGTTGGAGCACTTACTGAGGTATTGAGGGAGAACTATCTGAAATATTGAGGGAGAATGATCTGACGTATTGAGGGAGCACTTTCTGAGGTATTGAGGGAGAAATATCTGAGGTATTGAGGGAGCAATTTCTGAGGTATTGAGGGAGCACTTTCAGAGGCATTGAGGGAGCACTTTCTGAGGTACTGAGCGAGCACGTTCTGAGGTACTGAGGGACCACGTTCTGAGGTATTGAGAGAGCACTTTCTGAGGTACTGAGGGAGCACTATCTGAGGTACTGAGGAACCACCTTTTGAGATATTGAGGGACCACTTTCTGAGGTATTAAGAGAGTACCATCTGAGGTACTGAGGGAGAACTATCTGAGGTACTGAGGGAGCACTATCTGAGTTATTGAGGGAGCACTATCTGATGTACTCAGGAAGCACTATCTGAGGAATTGAGGGAGCACTTTCTGAGGTACTGAGAGAGCACTTTCTGAGGTAATGAGGGAGCACTGTCTGAGGTATTGAGGGAGCATTTTCTGAGGGACTGAGGGAGCACTTTCTGAGGTACTAAGGAAGCATTATCAAAGGTATTGAGGAGCACTATCTGAGGTACTGAGGGAGCACTTTCTGAGGTATTGAGGGAGCACTATCTGAGGTACTAAGGAAGCACTATCTGCGGAATTGAGAGAGCACTTTCTGAGGTAATGAGGGAGCACTGTCTGAGGTATTGAGGGAGCACTTTCTGAGGTACTGAGGGAGCACTATCTGAGGTATTGAGGGAGCACTATCTGAGGTACTGAGGGCGCACTTTCTGAGGTACTAAGGAAACACTATCTGAGGAATTGAGAGTGCATTATCTGAGGTACTGAGGGAGAAATATCTGAGCTATTGAGGGAGCACATTCTGAGGTATTGAGGGAGCCCTTTCAGTGGTGTTGAGGGAGCACTATCTGAGGTATTGAAGGAGTACTTACTGAGGTACGGAGGGAGAAATATCTGAAGTACAGAGGGAGCACTATCTGAGGAATTGAGGGAGCATTTTCTGAAGTATTGAGGGAGCACTTTCTGAGGTATTGAGGGAATACTTTCTGGGTTTTGGGGAAGCACTATCTGAGGTATTTAGGGAGCACTTTCTGAGGTACTGAGGGAGAACTATCTGAGGTACTGAGGCAGCACTTTTTGAGATATTGAGGGAGCACTTTCTGAGGTACTGAGGGAGAACTATCTGAGGTACTGAGGGAGCACTTTTTGAGATATTGAGGGAGCACTTTCTGAGGTACTGAGGGAGAAAAATCAGAGGTACTGAGGGAGCACTATCTGAGGTACTGAGGGAGAACTATCTGAGGTACTGAGGGAGCACTATCTGAGGGATTGAGGGAGCACTATCTGAGGTATTGATGGAGAACTATCTGAAATATTGAGTGAGCACTTTCGGCGGTATTAAGGGAGCACTATCTGTGGTACTGAGGAAGCACTTTTTGAGATATTAAGGGAGCACTTTCTGAGGTACTACGGGAGCACTATCTGAGGTATTGAGGGAGCGCTTTCCGAGGGAAAAGAGAGTACCATCTGAGGTACTGAGGGAGAACTATCTGAGGTACTGAGGGAGCACTATCTGAGTTATTGAGGGAGCACTATCTGATGTACTCAGGAAGCACTATCTGAGGTATTGAGGGAGCACTTTCTGAAGTACTGAGGGAGCACTTTCAGAGGTATTGAGAGAGCAGTATCTGAGGTACTGAGGAAGCACTATCGGAGGCATTGAGGGAGCACTAACTGAGTTATTTGGGGAGCACTTTCTGGGTTTTGAGGGAGCACTTTCTGAGGTATTGAAGGAGCACTTTCTGAAGTACTGAGAGAGCACTTTCAGAGGTATTGAGAGAGCAGTAACTGAGGTACTGAGGAAGCACTATCTGAGTTATTGAGGGAGCGCTATCTGATGTACTGAGGAAGCACTATCTGAGGTATTGAGGGAGCAATTTCTGAAGTACTGAGGGAGCACTTTCAGAGGTATTGAGAGAGCAGTATCTGAGGTACTGAGGAAGCACTCTCTGAGGTACTGAGGGAGCACTTTCGGAGGTATTGAGGGAGCACTATCTGAGGTACTGAGAGAGCACTTTTTGAGATATGAGGGAGCACTTTCGGAGGTATTGAGGGAGCACTTTCTGAGGTCTTAATCGAGTACTATCTGGGTTATTGAGGGAGCACTATCTGATGTACTGAGGAAGCACTATCTGAGGCATTGAGGGAGAACTATCGGAGGTACTGCGAGAGCACTATCTGAGGTATTGTGGGAGCACTATCTGAGGTACTGAGGGAGAACTATCTGAGGTACTGAGGGAGCACTACCTGAGGTATTGAGGGAGCACTTTCTGCGGTATTAAGGGAGTACTATCTGAGGTACAGAGGGAGAACTATCTGAAGTACAGAGGGAGCACAATCTAAGGAATTGAGGGAGCACTTTCTGAGGTATTAAGGGAGTACTATCTGAGGAACTCAGGGAGAACTATGTGAGGTACTGCGGAAGCACGATCTGAGGTACTGAGGAAGCACTTTCTGAGTTATTGAGGGAGCACTTTCTGAGGTATTTAGGGAGCGCTATCTGAGGAACTGAGCGAGAACTCTCTGAGGTACTGAGAAAGCACGATCTGTTGTACTGTGGAAGCAGTATCTGAGGTAATATGGGAACACTTTCTGAAGCTTTGAGGGAGCAATGTCTGAGGTACTGAGGGAACACATTTTGAGATATTGAGGGAGCATCTTCTGAGGTACTGAGGGAGAACTATCTGAGGTATTATTGGAGCAGTTCCTGAGCTATTGTGGGAGCACTTTCTGAGGTACTCAGGGAACACTTTCGATGGTGCGGAGGGAGCACTTTCAAAAGCATTAAGGGAGCACTTTCTGAGGTTCTGAGAGCGCACTTTCTGAGGTATTGAGGGAGCACTGTCTGAGGTACTGAGGGAACACTGTCTGAGGTACTGAGGGAGCACTCTCTGAGGTATTGAGGGAGCACTATCTGAGGAATTGAGAGTGCATTATCTGATGTACTGAGGGAGAAATATCTGAGCTATTGTGGGAGCACATGCTGAGCTATTGAGGGAGAACAATTGAGATATTGAGGGAGAACGATCTGACGTATTGAGGGAGCACTTTCTGAGGTATGGAGGGAGAATTTTCTGAGGTTTTGAGGCAGCAATTTCTGAGGTTTGAGGGAGCACTTTCTGAGGTACTGAGAGAGCACTTTCTGAGGTAATGGGGAGCACTGTCTGAGGTACTGAGGGAGCACTTTCTGAGGTACTAAGGAAGCACTAACTGAGGTATTGAGGAGCACTATCTGAGGTACTAAGGAAGCACTATCTGAGGGATTGAGAGAGCATTATCTGAGGTACTGAGGGAGAAATATCTGAGCTATTGAGGCAGCACATTCTGAGGTATTGAGGGAGCACTTTCTAAGGTGTTTACGGAGCACTTTCAGAGGTATTGAGGGAGCAGTTTCAGTGGTATTGAGGGAGCACTTTCTGAGGTATTGAGGAAGAACTATCTGAGATATTGAGGGAGAACATTCAGAGGCATTGAGGGAGCACTTTGTGAGGTTCTGAGGGAGCACTTTCTGAGGTATTGAGGGAGTACTGTCTGAGGTATTGAGGGAGCACTTTCTGAGGTACTGAGGGAGCACTATCTGAGGTACTGAGGGAGCACTATCTGAGGTATTGAAGGAGTACCATCTGAGGTACGGAGGGAGAAATATCTGAAGTACAGAGGGAGCACTATCTGAGGAATTGAGGGAGCATTTTCTGAGGTATTGAGGGAGCACTTTCAGAGGTATTGAGGGAGAACTATCTGAGATATTGAGGGAGAACATTCAGAGGCATTGAGGGAGCACTTTGTGAGGTACTGAGGGAGCACTTTCTGAGGTATTGAGGGAGAAATATCTGAGGTATTGAGGGAGCAATTTCTGAGGTATTGAGGGAGCACTTTCAGAGGCATTGAGGGAGCACTTTCTGAAGTACTGAGCGAGCACTTTCTGAGGTACTGAGGGAGCACTTTCTGAGGTATTGAGGGAGCACTGTCTGAGGTACTGAGGGAGCACTGTCTGAGGTACTGAGGGAGCACTATCTGAGGTATTGAGGAAGCACTATCTGTGGAATTGAGAGTGCATTATTTGATCTACTGAGGGAGAAATATCTGAGCTATTGTGGGAGCACATGCTGAGCTATTGAGGGAGAACAATCTGAGATATTGAGGGAAAACGATCTGACGTATTGAGGGAGCACTTTCTGAGGTATGGAGGGAGAAATATCTGAGGTATTGAGGGAGCACTTTCTGAGGTACTGAGGGAGCACTTTCTGAGGTATTGAGGAAGGACTTTCTAAGGTACTGAGGGAGCACTTTCTGAGGTACTGAGAGAGCAATTTCTGAGGTACTGAGGGAGCACTATCTGAGGTACTGAGGGAGAAATATCTGAGCTATTGAGTGAGCACATTCTGAGGTATTGAGGGAGCACTTTCTAAGGTGTTTACGGAGCACTTTAAGAGGAATTGAGGGAGCACTTTCTGAGGTATTGAGGGAGAACTATCTGAGATATTGAGTGAGAACATTCAGAGGCATTGAGAGAGCACTTTGTGCGGTACTGAGGTATCACTTTCTGAGGTATTGAGGGAGTACTGTCTGAGGTATTGAGGGAGCACTTTCTGAGGTACTGAGGGAGCACTATCTGAGGTACTGAGGGAGCACTATCTGAGGTATTGAAGGAGTACTTACTGAAGTACGGAGGGAGAAATATCTGAAGTACAGAGGAAGCACTATCTGAGGAATTGAGAGAGCATTTTCTGAGGTATTGAGGGAGCACTTTCTGAGGTATTGAGGCAAAACTTTCTCGGTTTTGAGGAAGCACTATCTGAGGTATTTAGGGAGCACTTTCTGAGGTACTGAGGGAGAACTACCTGAGGTACTGAGGTAGCACTTTTTGACATATTGAGGGAGCACTTTCTGAGGTACTGTGTGATCACTATCTGAGGTACTGAGGGAGCACTTTTTGAGATATTCAGGGAGCACTTTCTGAGGTACTGAGGGAGAACTATCTGAGGTACTGAGTAAGCACTATCAGAGGTATTGAGGGAGCACTTTCTGATCTTTTGAGGGAGAACTTTCTGAGGTCCTGAGGGAGAACTTTCTATGTTACTGAGGGAGCACGATCTGAGGTACTGAGGGAGCACATTTTGAGATATTGAGGGAGCATCTTCTGAGGTACTGAGGGAGAACTATCTGAGGTACTCGGGGAGCACTATCTGAGGTACTGAGGGAGAACTATCTGAGGTACTGAGTAAGCACTATCAGAGGTATTGAGGGAGCACTTTCTGATGTATTGAGGGAGAACATTCTGAGGTCCTGAGGGAGAACTTTCTATGTTACTGAGGGAGCACGATCTGAGGTACTGAGGGAGCACATTTTAAGATATTGAGGGGGCATCTTCTGAGGTACTGAGGGAGAACTATCTGAGGTATTGAGGGAACACTTTCTGAGCTTTTGAGGGAGCACTGTCTGAAGTATTCATTGAGCACTTTCTGAGGTATTGAAGGAGCACTATCTGAGGAATTGAGGGTGCATTATCTGTGGTACTGAGGGTGAACTATCTGAGCTATTGAGGGAGCACTTTCTGAGTTCTTGAGGGAGCACTTTCTGTGGTACTGAGGGAGCACTTTCTGAGGTATTGAGGGAGCACTTTCTGATGTACAGAGAGAACACTGTCTGAGGTATTGAGGGAGCACTTTCTGAGGTACTGAGTGAGCACTTTCTGAGGAAGTGAGGGAGCATTATCTGAGGTACTGAGAGAGAACTATCTGAGCTACTGAAGGAGCACTTTCTAAGGTATTGAGGGAGCACATTCTGAGGTATTGAGGGAGCACTTTCTGAGGTATTGCGGGAGCACTATCTGAGGTATTGATGGAGAACTATCTGAAATATTGAGTGAGCACTGTCGGCGGTATTAAGGTAGCACTATCTGAGGTACTGAGGGAGAATTATCTGCGGTACTGAGGGAGCACTATCCGAAGTATTGAAGTAGCCCTATCTGAGGTATTGAGGGAGCACTATCTGAGGAATTGAGAGAGCAGTATCTGAGGTCTTGAGGGAGCACATACTGAGGTGTTGAGGGAGCACTTTCGGAGGTATTGAGGGAGCACTTTCTGGGTTTTGAGGAAGCACTGTCTGTGGTAAGGAGGGAGCACTTTCTGAGGTATTGAGGGAGCACTATCTGAGGTATTAAGGGAGCACTATCTGAGGTACAGAGGAGCACTTTTTGAGATATTGAGTGAGCATTTTCTGCGGTACTGAGGGAGCACTATCTGAGGTACTAAGGGAGCAATTTCTGCGGTACTGAGGGAGCAATATCTGAGGTACTGAGGGAGCACTATCTGAGGTATTGAGGGTGCACTTTCTGAGGTATTAACGGAGTACTATCTGAGGTACTGAGGGAGAACTATCTGAGGTACTGAGGGAGCACTATCTGAGGTATTGAGGGAGCACTTTCTGAGGTATTAAGGGAGTACCATCTGAGGTACTGAGGGCGAACTATCTGAAGTAGAGAGGGAGCACTATCTGTGATATTGAGGGAACACTTTATGAGTTATTAAGGGTGTACTATCTGAGGAACTGAGGGAGAACTATCTGCGGTACTGAGAATGCACTCTCTGAGGTACTGTGGAAGCAGTATCTGAGATACTGAGGGAGCACGTTCTGAGGTTTTGAGGGAGCATATCTGAGGTACTGAGGGATCACATTTTGAGATATTGAGGGAGCTACTTCTGATGCACTGAGGGAGAAATATCCGAGGTATTGAGGGAGCACTTTCTGAGCTATTGAGGGAGCACTTTCTCAGGTACTGAGGGAGCACTTTCGAAGGTACTGAGGGAGCACTTTATAAGGTACTGAGAGAGCACATTCTGAGCTTTTGAGGGAGCACGGTCTGAGGTACTGAGGGAGAAACGTCTGAGATACTGAGGGAGCACTATCTGATGTATTGAGGGAGCACTATCTGAGGAATTGAGAGAGCATTATCTGAGGTACTGAGGGAGAACTATCTGTGCTATTGAGGGAGCAATTACTGAGTTATTGAGTGAGCACTTTCTAAGGTACTGAGTGAGCACTTTCTGTGGAATTGAGGGAGCACTATCTGAGGTACTGAGAGAGCACTTTTTGAGATATTGAGGGAGCACTATCTGAGGTACTGAGGGAGCACGTTTTGAGATATTGACGGAGCACTTTCTGAGGTACTGAGGCAGCACTATCTGAGGTATTGAGGGTGCACTTTCTGAGGTATTAACGGAGTACTATCTGAGGTACTGAGGGAGAACCATCTGAGGTACTGAGGTAGCACTATCTGAGGTATTGAGGGAACACTTTCTGAGGTATTAAGGGAGTACTATCTGAGGTACTGAGGGCGAACTATCTGAAGTAGAGAGGGAGCACTATCTGAGATATTGAGGGAACACTTTCTGAGTTATTAAGGGTGTACTATCTGAGGAACTGAGGGAGAACTATCTGAGATACTGAGAAAGCACTCTCTGAGGCACTGTGGAAGCACTATCTGAGATACTGAGGGAGCACGTTCTGAGGTATTGAGGGAGCACTATCTGAGGTACTGAGGGATCACATTTTGAGATATTGAGGGAGCTACTTCTGATGCACTGAGGGAGAAATATCTGAGGTATTGAGGGAACACTTTCTGAGCTATTGAGGGAGCACTTTCTCAGGTACTGAGGGAACACTTTCGAAGGTACTGAGGGAGCTTTTGAGGCAGCACTCCCTGAGGTACTGAGGGAGAACTGTCTGAGATACTGAGGGAGCACTATCTGATGTATTGAGGGAGCACTATCTGAGGAATTGAGAGAGCATTATCTGAGGTACTGAGGGAGAACTGTCTGAGCTATTGAGGGAGCACTTTCTGATGTACAGAGAGAACACTGTCTGAGGTATTGAGGGAGCACTTTCTGAGGTACTGAGTGAGCACTTTCTGAGGAAGTGAGGGAGCATTATCTGAGGTACTGAGAGAGAACTATCTGAGCTATTGAAGGAGCACTTTCTAAGGTATTGAGGGAGCACATTCTGAGGTATTGAGGGAGCACTTTCTGAGGTATTGCGGGGGCACTATCTGAGGTATTGATGGAGAACTATCTGAAATATTGAGTGAGCACTGTCGGCGGTATTAAGGTCGCACTATCTGAGGTACTGAGGGAGAATTATCTGCGGTACTGAGGGAGCACTATCCGAAGTATTGAAGTAGCCCTATCTGAGGTATTGAGGGAGCACTATCTGAGGAATTGAGAGAGCAGTATCTGAGGTCTTGAGGGAGCACATACTGAGGTGTTGAGGGAGCACTTTCGGAGGTATTGAGGGAGCACTTTCTGGGTTTTGAGGAAGCACTATCTGTGGTAAGGAGGGAGCACTTTCTGAGGTATTGAGGGAGCACTATCTGAGGTATTGAGGGAGCACTATCTGAGGTACAGAGGAGCACTTTTTGAGATATTGAGTGAGCATTTTCTGCGGTACTGAGGGAGCACTATCTGAGGTACTAAGGGAGCAATTTCTGCGGTACTGAGGGAGCAATATCTGAGGTACTGAGGGAGCACTATCTGAGGTATTGAGGGTGCACTTTCTGAGGTCCTGAGGGAGAACTTTCTATGTTACTGAGGGAGCACGATCTGAGGTACTGAGGGAGCACATTTTAAGATATTGAGGGGGCATCTTCTGAGGTACTGAGGGAGAACTATCTGAGGTATTGAGGGAACACTTTCTGAGCTTTTGAGGGAGCACTGTCTGAAGTATTCATTGAGCACTTTCTGAGGTATTGAAGGAGCACTATCTGAGGAATTGAGGGTGCATTATCTGTGGTACTGAGGGTGAACTATCTGAGCTATTGAGGGAGCACTTTCTGAGTTCTTGAGGGAGCACTTTCTGTGGTACTGAGGGAGCACTTTCTGAGGTATTGAGGGAGCACTTTCTGATGTACAGAGAGAACACTGTCTGAGGTATTGAGGGAGCACTTTCTGAGGTACTGAGTGAGCACTTTCTGAGGAAGTGAGGGAGCATTATCTGAGGTACTGAGAGAGAACTATCTGAGCTACTGAAGGAGCACTTTCTAAGGTATTGAGGGAGCACATTCTGAGGTATTGAGGGAGCACTTTCTGAGGTATTGCGGGAGCACTATCTGAGGTATTGATGGAGAACTATCTGAAATATTGAGTGAGCACTGTCGGCGGTATTAAGGTAGCACTATCTGAGGTACTGAGGGAGAATTATCTGCGGTACTGAGGGAGCACTATCCGAAGTATTGAAGTAGCCCTATCTGAGGTATTGAGGGAGCACTATCTGAGGAATTGAGAGAGCAGTATCTGAGGTCTTGAGGGAGCACATACTGAGGTGTTGAGGGAGCACTTTCGGAGGTATTGAGGGAGCACTTTCTGGGTTTTGAGGAAGCACTGTCTGTGGTAAGGAGGGAGCACTTTCTGAGGTATTGAGGGAGCACTATCTGAGGTATTAAGGGAGCACTATCTGAGGTACAGAGGAGCACTTTTTGAGATATTGAGTGAGCATTTTCTGCGGTACTGAGGGAGCACTATCTGAGGTACTAAGGGAGCAATTTCTGCGGTACTGAGGGAGCAATATCTGAGGTACTGAGGGAGCACTATCTGAGGTATTGAGGGTGCACTTTCTGAGGTATTAACGGAGTACTATCTGAGGTACTGAGGGAGAACTATCTGAGGTACTGAGGGAGCACTATCTGAGGTATTGAGGGAGCACTTTCTGAGGTATTAAGGGAGTACCATCTGAGGTACTGAGGGCGAACTATCTGAAGTAGAGAGGGAGCACTATCTGTGATATTGAGGGAACACTTTCTGAGTTATTAAGGGTGTACTATCTGAGGAACTGAGGGAGAACTATCTGCGGTACTGAGAATGCACTCTCTGAGGTACTGTGGAAGCAGTATCTGAGATACTGAGGGAGCACGTTCTGAGGTTTTGAGGGAGCATATCTGAGGTACTGAGGGATCACATTTTGAGATATTGAGGGAGCTACTTCTGATGCACTGAGGGAGAAATATCCGAGGTATTGAGGGAGCACTTTCTGAGCTATTGAGGGAGCACTTTCTCAGGTACTGAGGGAGCACTTTCGAAGGTACTGAGGGAGCACTTTATAAGGTACTGAGAGAGCACATTCTGAGCTTTTGAGGGAGCACGGTCTGAGGTACTGAGGGAGAAACGTCTGAGATACTGAGGGAGCACTATCTGATGTATTGAGGGAGCACTATCTGAGGAATTGAGAGAGCATTATCTGAGGTACTGAAGGAGAACTATCTGAGCTATTGAGGGAGCAATTACTGAGTTATTGAGTGAGCACTTTCTAAGGTACTGAGTGAGCACTTTCTGTGGAATTGAGGGAGCACTATCTGAGGTACTGAGAGAGCACTTTTTGAGATATTGAGGGAGCACTATCTGAGGTACTGAGAGAGCACGTTTTGAGATATTGACGGAGCACTTTCTGAGGTACTGAGGCAGCACTATCTGAGGTATTGAGGGTGCACTTTCTGAGGTATTAACGGAGTACTATCTGAGGTACTGAGGGAGAACCATCTGAGGTACTGAGGTAGCACTATCTGAGGTATTGAGGGAACACTTTCTGAGGTATTAAGGGAGTACTATCTGAGGTACTGAGGGCGAACTATCTGAAGTAGAGAGGGAGCACTATCTGAGATATTGAGGGAACACTTTCTGAGTTATTAAGGGTGTACTATCTGAGGAACTGAGGGAGAACTATCTGAGATACTGAGAAAGCACTCTCTGAGGCACTGTGGAAGCACTATCTGAGATACTGAGGGAGCACGTTCTGAGGTATTGAGGGAGCACTATCTGAGGTACTGAGGGATCACATTTTGAGATATTGAGGGAGCTACTTCTGATGCACTGAGGGAGAAATATCTGAGGTATTGAGGGAACACTTTCTGAGCTATTGAGGGAGCACTTTCTCAGGTACTGAGGGAACACTTTCGAAGGTACTGAGGGAGCTTTTGAGGGAGCACTCCCTGAGGTACTGAGGGAGAACTGTCTGAGATACTGAGGGAGCACTATCTGATGTATTGAGGGAGCACTATCTGAGGAATTGAGAGAGCATTATCTGAGGTACTGAGGGAGAACTGTCTGAGCTATTGAGGGAGCACTTTCTGATGTACAGAGAGAACACTGTCTGAGGTATTGAGGGAGCACTTTCTGAGGTACTGAGTGAGCACTTTCTGAGGAAGTGAGGGAGCATTATCTGAGGTACTGAGAGAGAACTATCTGAGCTATTGAAGGAGCACTTTCTAAGGTATTGAGGGAGCACATTCTGAGGTATTGAGGGAGCACTTTCTGAGGTATTGCGGGAGCACTATCTGAGGTATTGATGGAGAACTATCTGAAATATTGAGTGAGCACTGTCGGCGGTATTAAGGTCGCACTATCTGAGGTACTGAGGGAGAATTATCTGCGGTACTGAGGGAGCACTATCCGAAGTATTGAAGTAGCCCTATCTGAGGTATTGAGGGAGCACTATCTGAGGAATTGAGAGAGCAGTATCTGAGGTCTTGAGGGAGCACATACTGAGGTGTTGAGGGAGCACTTTCGGAGGTATTGAGGGAGCACTTTCTGGGTTTTGAGGAAGCACTATCTGTGGTAAGGAGGGAGCACTTTCTGAGGTATTGAGGGAGCACTATCTGAGGTATTGAGGGAGCACTATCTGAGGTACAGAGGAGCACTTTTTGAGATATTGAGTGAGCATTTTCTGCGGTACTGAGGGAGCACTATCTGAGGTACTAAGGGAGCAATTTCTGCGGTACTGAGGGAGCAATATCTGAGGTACTGAGGGAGCACTATCTGAGGTATTGAGGGTGCACTTTCTGAGGTATTAACGGAGTACTATCTGAGGTACTGAGGGAGAACTATCTGAGGTACTGAGGGAGCACTATCTGAGGTATTGAGGGAGTACTTTCTGAGCTATTAATGGAGTACCATCTGAGGTACTGAGGGCGAACTATCTGAAGTAGAGAGGGAGCACTATCTGAGATATTGAGGGAACACTTTCTGAGTTATTAAGGGTGTACTATCTGAGGAACTGAGGGAGAACTATCTGCGGTACTGAGAATGCACTCTCTGAGGTACTGTGGAAGCAGTATCTGAGATACTGAGGGAGCACGTTCTGAGGTATTGAGGGAGCATATCTGAGGTACTGAGGGATCACATTTTGAGATATTGAGGGAGCTACTTCTGATGCACTGAGGGAGAAATATCTGAGGTATTGAGGGAGCACTTTCTGAGCTATTGAGGGAGCACTTTCTCAGGTACTGAGGGAGCACTTTCGAATGTACTGAGGGAGCACTTTTTAAGGTACTGAGAGAGCACATTCTGAGCTTTTGAGGGAGCACTGTCTGAGGTACTGAGGGAGAACTGTCTGAGATACTGAGGGAGCACTATCTGATGTATTGAGGGAGCACTATCTGAGGAATTGAGAGAGCATTATCTGAGGTACTGAGGGAGAACTATCTGAGCTATTGAGGGAGCAATTACTGAGTTATTGAGGGAGCACTTTCTGAGGTACTGAGGGAGCACTGTCTGAGGTATTGAGTGAGCACTTTCTAAGGTACTGAGTGAGCACTTTCTGTGGAATTGAGGGAGCACTATCTGAGGTACTGAGAGAGCACTTTTTGAGATATTGAGGGAGCACTATCTGAGGTACTGAGGGAGCACTTTTTGAGATATTGACGGAGCACTTTCTGAGGTACTGAGGCAGCACTATCTGAGGTATTGAGGGTGCACTTTCTGAGGTATTAACGGAGTACTATCTGAGGTACTGAGGGAGAACCATCTGAGGTACTGAGGTAGCACTATCTGAGGTATTGAGGGAACACTTTCTGAGGTATTAAGGGAGTACTATCTGAGGTACTGAGGGAGAACCATCTGAGGTACTGAGGTAGCACTATCTGAGGTATTGAGGGTGCACTTTCTGAGGTATTAACGGAGTATTATCTGAGGTACTGAGGCAGCACTATCTGAGGTATTGAGGGAACACTTTCTGAGGTATTAAGGGAGTACTATCTGAGGTACTGAGGGCGAACTATCTGAAGTAGAGAGGGAGCACTATCTGAGATATTGAGGGAACACTTTCTGAGTTATTAAGGGTGTACTATCTGAGGAACTGAGGGAGAACTATCTGAGATACTGAGAAAGCACTCTCTGAGGTACTGTGGAAGCACTATCTGAGATACTGAGGGAGCACGTTCTGAGGTATTGAGGGAGCACTATCTGAGGTACTGAGGGATCACATTTTGAGATATTGAGGGAGCTACTTCTGATGCACTGAGGGAGAAATATCTGAGGTATTGAGGGAACACTTTCTGAGCTATTGAGGGAGCACTTTCTCAGGTACTGAGGGAACACTTTCGAAGGTACTGAGGGATCACTTTTTAAGGTACTGAGAGAGCTTTTGAGGGAGCACTGTCTGAGGTACTGAGGGAGAACTGTCTGAGATACTGAGGGAGCACTATCTGATGTATTGAGGGAGCACTATCTGAGGAATTGAGAGAGCATTATCTGAGGTACTGAGGGAGAACTATCTGAGCTATTGAGGGAGCAATTTCTGAGTTATTGAGGGAGCACTTTCTGAGGTACTGAGGGAGCACTGTCTGAGGTATTGAATGAGCACTTTCTAAGGTACTGAGGGAGCACTTTCTGAAGTACTGAGTGAGCACTTTCTGAGGAATTGAGGGAGCAGTATCTGAGGAATTGAGCGAGCAATATCTGAGCAACTGAGGGAGAACTATCAGAGGTACTGAGGTAGAAGTATCTGAAGCATTGAGGGAGCACTATCTGAGGTATTGAGGGAGAACTATCTAATATATTGAGGGAGAACTATCTGAGCTATTGAGGGAGCACTTTCTGAGACATTGAGGGAGACATATCTGAGGTATTGAGGGAGCACTTTCTGTGGTATTGACGGATCACTTTCAGAGGAATTGAGGGAGCACTTTCTGAGGTACTGAGGGAGCAATTTCTGAGGTACTGAGAGAGCAACGTTTGAGGTATTGGGGAGCACTGTCTGAGGTACTGAGGGTGCACTTTCTGAGGTATTGAGGGAGCACTTTCTGAGGCACTGCGGGTGCACTTTCTGAGGTACTGAGGAAGAACTATCTGCGATACTAAGGAAGCACTATCTGAGGTATTGAGGCAGCACTATCTGAGGTACTGAGGGAGCACTTTTTGAGATATTGAGGGAGCAATTTCTGAGGTATTAAGGGATTACTATCTGAAGTAATGAGGGAGAACTATCTGTGGTACTGAGGGAGCACTGTCTGAGGTATTGAGAGAGCACATTCTGAGATATTAAGGGAGTACTATCTGAGGTACTGAGGGAGAACTATCTGAGGTACTGAGGGAGCACTATCTGAATTATTGAGGGATCATTTTTGAGATATTGAGGAAGCGTTTTCTGAGGTACTGAGGGAGTTCTATCTGAGGTACTGAGGGAGCACTATCTGATGTATTGAGGGTTCATTTTTGAGATATTGAGGGAGCATTTTCTGAGGTACTGAGGGAGCACTATCTGAGGTACTGAGGGAGCAACTTTTGAGATATTGAGGGAGCTCTTTCTGAGGTACTGAGGGAGTACTTTCTAAGATACTGAGAGAGCACTTACTGAGATATTGAGCGAGCACTGTCTGAGACATTGAGGGAGCACTTTCTGAGGTATTGAGGGAGCACTATCTGATGTATTGAGGGAGCATTATATGAGCTATTGAGGGAGAACTATCTGAGATATTGAGGGATAACTATCTGAGGTATTGAGGGAGCACTTTCTGAGGTATGGAGGGAGAAATATCTGAGATATTGAGGGAGCAATTTCTGTGCTATTGAGGGAGCACTTTCTGTGCTATTGAGGAAGCTCTTTCAGAGGTATTGAGGGAGCACTTTCTGAGGTACCGAGGGAGCACTCTCTGAGGTACTGAGGGAGCACTTTCTGAGGTACTGAGAGAGGACATTCTGAGGTATTGAGGGAGCACTGTGAGGTATTGAGGGAGCACTTTCTGAGGTTCTGAGGGAGCACTTTCTGAGGTATTGAGGAGCACTATCTGAGGAATTGAGAGAGCATTATCTGAGGTACTGAGGGAGAAGTATCTGAAATATTGAGGGAGCACATTCTGAGGTATTGAGGGAGCATTTTCTGAGGTATTGAGGGAGCACTAACTGATGTATTGAGGGAGCACTATCTGAGGTATTGAGGGAGAACTTTCTGAAATATTGAGGGAGCACATTCTGAGGTATTGAGGGAGCACTATCTGAGCTATTGAGGAAGCTCTTTCAGAGGTATTGAGGGAGCACTTTCTGAGGTACTGAAGGAGATATTTCTGAGGTATTGAGGGAGCACTATCTGTGGAATTGAGGAAGCATTATCTGAGGTACTGAGGGAGAACTATGGGACCTATTGAGGGGGCACTTTCTGAGGTATTGAAGGAGCACTTTCTGATGTACTAGGGGAGAAATATCTGAGGTATTGAGGGAGCACTCTCTGAGGTATTGAGGGAGCACTTTCTGAGGTATTGAGGAATAGCTTTCAGAGGTGTTTACGGAGCACCATCTGTGGTACAGAGGGAGAACTATCTGAGGTATTAAGGGAGCACTATCTGAAGTATTGAGGGAGCACTATCTGAGCTATTGAAGGAGAACTATCTGAGATATTGAGGGAGGTCTATCTGAAATATTGAGGGAGCACTTTCTGAGGGATTGACGGAGAATATCTGAGGTATTGAGGGAGCACGTTCTGAGGTACTGAGGGAGCACTATCTGAGGTATTGAGCGAGCACTATCTGAGATATTGATGGAGCACTTTCCGAGGTACTAAGGGAGCACTCTCTGAGGTACTGAGGGAGCACTTTCTGAGGTACTGAGGGAGAACTATCTGAGGTATTGAGGGAGAACTTTCTGAGGTACTGAGGGAGAACTATCTGTCGTACTGAGGGAGCACTGTCTGAGGTACTGAGGGAGAACTATCTGAGGTGCTGCGGGAGCCCTTTCTGAGGTTTTGTGGGAGCACTATCTGAGGTACTGAGGGAGCACTATCTGAGGTACTGAGGGAGAACTATCTGAGGTATTGAGGGAGAACTATCTGGCGGTACAGAGTGCAGAGGATAGAAAGTAATAGATGCAATTCCCTGATCATTTCCTCAGGGTCCCCGAGGCACTCTGGTGTTGTAATTTGAAATGGAAGCCACTCCCCATTTCAGAAGATTCCGATCATTTTACACAATCAGTGAAAAATAACAGCAGCTTGTGTCTGAAACATGGTTTGGAGGAAAACTTTCATCAATCTATTGTAACTTGTTGCTTGGAGACATTTTAGAAAATCAGGCACCCAAACAGACTAATGCTGTCGATGCAAGAGGTGGGGCACAGGAAGATCCAACAAGTCATCTGTAGCTGCTGTCTGTCCCCCTGGAACAGTCATCATATGAGATCATGGCTCAGTCCTCGGAGAAATCATTTCTCCAGCAATACCTCAACCATGCCTTTACAGTGTGTGTGTATGTGTGAGAGAGAGAAAGAGAGAGAGAGAGAGAGACTGCCCGTGTTTGTGTGTGTGAAAGAGTGTGTCTGTGTGTATGTGTGTGTGAGAGTGTGTCTGTGTGTGTGAGAGAATGTGTCTGTGTGTCTATTGTGTGTGTGTCTGTGTGTCTATGTGTGTATATGTCTGTGTGTCTGTATGACAGTGTGTCTTATGTGAGAAATAGTGTGTATGTGTGTGTAAGAGTGTGTGTGTCAGTGTGTGTGTGAGAGAGAGTGTGTGTATGCATATTTGAGGGAGCGTGTGTCTGCGTGTGTATGTGTGTGTGAGAGAAAGTAACTGTGCGTTTATGTGTGTATGTGAGAGAGTGTGTCTGTGTGTGCTTGAGGGATCGTGTGTTTGTGTGTCTGTCTGTGTGTATGTGTGTGAGAGAGAATGTCTGTGTGTGTGAGAGACAGAGAGTGTGTGTGAGAGAGAGAGTGTCTGTGTGCGTGAGAGTGAGTGGGTGTGTGAGAGAATGAGAGTGTGTGTGTGTAAATGAGAGAGTGTGTGTGTATTTGTGCGTGAGAGAGAGTGTCTGTGTGTGTGAGAGAGTGTGTCTGTGTGAGAGAGAGTGTGCCTGCGTGTATATGTATTTGAGGGAGTGTATGTCTGTGTGTGTATGTGTGTGAGAGATATAGTGAGTGCTTGTGTGTGAGAGAGTGTCTGGGTTTGTGTTTGAGGGAGCGTGTGTCTGTGTGTGTGAGAGAGCCTGTGTGTGGCGGGGTCCTTTGTGTATGTGTGTGTGAGAGTGTGTCTGTGTGTGTTTGAGGGAGTGTATGTGTGTGTGTGTGTGTGTGTGTATGTGTGTAAACTAGCCAATCTTATTGGGTGCTCATGAATATAAAATCCAGCTGCTGCTTCAGGTGAATTAGTCCTTGTGTCTCCAAAGACACAAAGGCTGCAAGAGTGAATTAACTGGGGGAAAGAGAGTGCCATTCATTCCAGTGGGGATTCATCCGGTAAACCTTCCCCACACACTAACATCCCTCTGGCAATGCAGTGACTAAACCTGCACACAGTGCCCCAGGTACAAACCAATGTAATGTCACCGTAGTCTTACCAGAGCATGGGACAGCTCCTCATTAGAGAGCAGTGTCTGGTGGTGTTTTAATCAGAGGGTCACCATGGCCCGGCTGAGGGGAAAGGTTGGGAAGGAGAGTCCTTCAGGGTAACCCCAGCTGGTGTGGGAATTGAACACACGCTATTGGTTTTACTCTGCATTATAAACCAACTGTCCAGCCAACTGAGCTAACTGACCTCACTCCAGGGGCATGCCCTGTATAACCCAATCATAGCCAGCATGCACCTCAATAGAAGCCAGGAGCAAGGCCATTCGGCAAATCCCTAACCCAGAAGGGAGAGCACGGGAAGCTGATGAAGGAAACAAGCCCCTCCCATCTGGCCGTCTGAAATGGAGCTGGAGGACAGAGCACATCTGGCCTGCTGTTTGCTTCCCCGAGACTGGCCTGCTCCACCTTATAGTGAGAGACTGAGGGGAACCTCAAGGAGATTTCACTTCTCACTGAGAGGCTGCAACTCCAATCCAAATCAGGCTGGTTCCCTCCGAGACTCACGGAAGAGGGTAGCCCTCTACAGATCAGGCCCTTGTGTCGTCCGAACCTCCAGTGTGGGGGCCAAGAGCTGGGAGGTAATGTTAAGAACATAAGACCATCCGAAATAGGAACAGGAGGAGACCATTCAGCCCCTCGAGCCTGCTCTGGTATTCAATAGGATCGTGGATGATTCAACATTCAATTTGGGAGCTGAAACTCGGACAATACAGAGACAGAGAATCAAATTATTCTGCCATGAGGAATCATCAGGCGAAAGCACACACACACACGGACACACGCACACACAGACACACACAGACACACACACACACAGACACACACACACAGACACACACAGGCACACATACTCACAGACACATACAGGCACACACACACAGAGACACATACAGGCACACACACACACACACAGACACACACAAAGGCACACACAGGCACATACACACACACACACAGGCACACACACGCAGACACACACAGACACACACACACACAGACACACACACACGCACGCGCGCGCACACACACACAAACACGCACAGTGGGATTCAGGCCGTGTGTGGGAACGGGGAGAGACAAAGGAGCAAAATGCTAGAGAGGGATCTGATCCCACAGATTTCACTGCTTCCCTCTCTCTCTGCGGCTCTCATGTCTATTTTTGTGTTCCCAGTTCTCTCTCCCACATCTTTCCTTCAATCCCTATCTCTCAACATCCTTCACATCTCTGTCCTGTTTCTATTTCCCAGTAGATTCCCTTCCTCCTTTGTCACCTTATCAGGTTTTTCAGTAATGCTTAATCATTAGGTCTTTCACAATATTAACACCTTGCTCATCTCTCTGCATCTGTTTCTCAGCTCTGTGGGATCTTGCTATTCCTACCTGTACATCATTGTAGCCACATCACAGCCCCCACCACCACCCCACTCTCTCAGCTCTATCTCTCTGCTGCTGCAGCTCCTCTCTCTCTCTCTCTCTGTCCTATATCTCTCCCTGGGATTTCCGTCTTGCTGTCTGCCTGAACTTCTCTCCCTCTCTTTCTCTCCCCATTTTCGCCTTGCATCTGTCTGACATTGTATTTCTCTTCCTGGAGTTTCACTCTCTCTCTCTCTCTGTCTGTCTGTGTCCTGCTCTCAGTTCTTCTCACTTCCTCTCCCCCTCTCCCCCCGCCTGTCTTTGTCTTGTTCTCTCCCTCCCTCACGCTGTCTGTCCGTCCATCTCTCTTTCTCTCCTGTAGTTTCTCTCCCTTTTTCTCCCTGGACCCCTCTGCTCTGTCCCAGTGACTGGGGAAGGGGCATTGGGAAGAGTTTGCCTCAGTGCCTGGTCTCTCACAGGATTTACCCCGACTGTGGGGAGGGGGTGAATGGAAGGAACATGAAGTACTTTTCTGAGTGCGTCTGAAAAAGAGAGAAAGAGAACGAGAAAGGGAGAGTGACAAAAAGAGAGAGAGACATGGAGCGAGTGGAGATAGAGAAAGTGGAGAGAGAGAAATGGGCAGTAAGAGTCAGGGAGGTGGAGTGAGAAAAGGACAGAGTGAGAGAGACAGGGAAAGAGAGAGAGTGAGAAGGACATATATGGAAGGAGAAGGACAGTGTGTGTACTTGGCGATGGTTTTAGAGTGGGATCTTGCTGTGCATTACAGCAGTCAGTCAAAAGGTGAGTTAGAGTCTGCACTAGGGGCTGTGAGTCTGCATGGGAAGGGGGAGAGTGGGAGACACGGAGGGAGTGGGACAGCCAGAGACAGGGGGAGGGTTTGATGGGGTTTTGGGGTTGGTGGAGAAAGGAGGGACTGTTGTCATAGAGAGATGAAGGGAGGGATAGCATGTGATGCAAAATCTGAGACAAGGTGGAGAAGAGGTCTCCACACGAAGGAAAGTCAATGAGGCCATTCAGGGACCAATCGTGAGGATTCTGAACCGGACCAGGATCATTTAATGATGGAGGGGGCATAATGGGCAGAAAGGACTCAATCTGTGATGCAAACCTTCTGTAATTCTCGGACTGGGATCTTGCTGTACATTAAAATAAGTCACATGTCAGTCAACCCAGAGACATTTACCGGTGTGAGAAAGTGAGGACTGCAGATGTTGGAGAGTCAGAGTTACAAAGTGAGGAGCTGGAGAAGCACAGCAGGTCAGCCAGGAGAGTCGATGGTTCAGGCCTGACCTGCTGGGCTTTTCCAGCTCCACACTTTTCCACTCAACTCCCTCTGCCCCAGGGAGTGGGGCTCACAGCAATGTTGGGGGGGGCAGCAAAATATTTGAGGGGGGCACATTTGGTGAAGTAGGTATTTTGGAGGGAAGGTATTTGGGGAAGGGAATAAATTTGGGAGGAGAGTGAAAATGATGGGCAATTGTTTTTAGGGGGTTCAAAATTAGATGAGCACTTTCAGGTCTGAAATAAAGAAAAAGAGAAAAGGAGGGTGAGAAAGAGAGAGAGAGGTAGAGAGAGTGGGGATGGAGAAGGGGATGAGAGAAAGATGGGGTAGAGACAGACAGTGAGACGGAGGGTGTGAGAGAAAGGCAGATTGAGAGAAAGAGACAGACAGGGAGAGAGAAGGACAAAGAGAGAAGGGGAAGTCAGACTGAGAGAAACAGGCTTTGAAGCATGGACAGACTGCAGGGGGACACACTCAGTATTCCAGTTGGTTCCAGCTCCCTCTCTCTCAATGGTTTTTCACACTCCCTCTCTCCCATGCTCCTGAGGTTTCCTTCAGCTTGTCTCGCTCCCTCTCTCTCTCCCTCTCTCTGGATGGTGAGCTGGTCTCTGTCCCTTGCCATGTTGGTCACCTCAGAAAGCCTCCAGAAAATTCAAGAGATCAGTCTGCAGGTGATCCCTGGTTTTGTTCATTTCTGGATGGTTTCCCAGAACTTTCTATACTTCTGGCCAATTCGGAGAATCAGTTAATAGTTTGAAGCGTTGCTAATTATTTGGATGGCTTGTTCCTGTTAGTTTCTTTGTGTAGCAGGCCTTCCTATCTGGGCCCTCCTTTGTTTGGTGGAGACGTTGTTAGGGATATGTCTGCCCAGGGGACCTGTTGCCTTTGACATTATGCTGATGGGATAACCATCTGGCTGCTGTCTGGCTTTTGTGATTTGGGATATAACTTGTCCAATATACCCAGCATCTCTTGGCTGTCTATCTGTGTTTTAGCAAGGAGGCCGCAACATTTCACCCATTCACCCTCCCCCACCCAGTCTTTTGAATGGAAAGAAGCTTATACAATGAATTACAAACCTAATTTTAAAAGCTGGTTATGTTTGTTGTCAGAGTAGCCTGCTGTTTGAGCGAAAGCCATTTTGTACATTGGTCAAACCGATTGTCATATGGCTGATAAGTGATATCATAGAATCCCTACAGAGCAGAAACAGGCCCTTCAGCCCATCGAGTCCACAATGACCCTCTGAAGAGAATCCAACTCAGATCCATCCCCTGATGATATCTCTGAAACCCTGCATTTCCCATGGCTATTCCAGCTAACCTGAATATCCCTCGACACTATGGGCAATCTGTCAAAACTGTGCACCATTGAACAGTGGGAGAAAACCCATGCATTGCAGGGAGAATGTACAAACACCACACTGACAGTCGCTCAGGAGTGGAATCAAACCCAGGTCTCTGGCGCTGTGAGGTAACAGCGCTAACCACTGAGCGACTGTGGCACTCCTGTTTCGACAAAACATATTCCGTTCTGAGAATCCATACAGAATTGGGATGCATAGCCAACATCCAGTGAGCAGAATAAATGCAAGGGAATGAGACCTGCTGGCTCAAACTCCTGGTATTCCCTCCCTAAGGACCTTGTGGGTCCACCACCTGCAACAGTTCAAGGAGGCAGCTCACCACCAAAACCAGCTCCCGAGCAGCGACGGACAGGCAATCAATACTGGGCCCAGCCGGGAACACTCAAAAGCTGCAAATGCATGAAACTTAGGTGATCACCCAGGGAGTTCCATCTACCTTCCAGCCCCTGGGTGTGTGTCCAGGTATTATTCACCATGACCGTACCCATCTGTTACAGCCTGCAATCCTAACCACCGGTATCCCGAGATATATCAAGGTGAGTGCGGTTAGGGACACAGCCGATGTGGTCCTCTATCTATCTCTCCTCTCTCTATCTCACCCCTCTCTCTCTCCCTCAGAGCTTCTCTCTCACACCGCTACTCTCTCTCTCAGCCCTCTCTCTCACCCTTCTCTCTCTCACCCTCTCTCTCTTACCCCTTCTCTCTCACACACCCCCATCCCTCTCTCTCTTACCCCTCTCTCTTCTGACACCTCTCTCTCTCTCTCTCTCAGCGCTTCTCTCTCACACCGCTTCTCTCTCTCTCACCCCCTCTCACTCTCACCCCCTCTCTCTCACCCTCTCTCTCTCACCCCCTTTCTCTCACACCCCCCTCTCTCTCACCCCTCTCTCTTACCCCTCTCTCTTCTCACACCTCTCTCTCGCAGCACTTCTCTCTCACATCGCTTCTCTCTCTCTCACCCCTCTCTCTCTCTCACCTCTCTCTCACCCCCACTCTCTCACCCCCTGTCTTTCTCTCATCCCCTCTCTCACACCCACTCTCTCTCACTCTCTCTCTCACCGCCCCTCTCTCTCACCCACTCTCCCTCCCCTTTCTCTCACCCCCCTCTCATCCCGCTCTTTCTCACTGCCCCCTCTCTCACTCCGCTCTCTCACTGCCCCCTCTCTCACCCTCCTCTCTCCCTCCCCTTTCTCTCACCCCCCTCTCATCCCGCTCTCTCTCACTGCCCCCTCTCTCACCCCGCTCTCTCTCACTGCCCCCTCTCTCACCCCCCTCTCTCCCTCCCCTTTCTCTCACCCCCCTCTCTGTGTCTCATCCCCTCTCTCTAAGCCCCACTCTCTCTCACTCTCTCTCACACCCCTCTCTCACTCCCCCCTCTCTCACACCCCCTCTTTCTCACCCCCACTCCCTCTCACTCTCTCTCACACACCTCTCTCTCACCCCGCTCTCTCTCACCGCCGCTCTCTCTCATTCCCCCCTCTCTCACCACCCCTCTCTCTCAGCCCCCTCTCTCACTCCCCTTTCTCTCACTCCTCTCTCTCTCTCATCCCCTCTCTCTCACCCCCACTCTCTCTCTCTCTCACTCTCTCTCTCTCACTGCCCCCTCTCTCACCCCGCTCTCTCTCACTCCCCCTCTCTCACAACCCCTCTCTCACAACCCCTCTCTCTCAACCCCCTCTCTCACTCCCCTTTCTCTCTCTCTCTCTCTCACCCCCTCTCTCTCACCCCGCTCTATCACTGCCCCTCTCCGTCACCCGCCCCCTCACTCCCCTCTGTCTCACACCCCACTCTCTCACCCCCACTCTCTCTCACACTCTCTCTCTCACCCCTCTCTCTCACCCCCACTCTCTCTCACTCTCTCTCTCTCACCCCTCCTCTCTCTCTCTCATCCCCTCTCTCTCACCCCCTCTCTTTCTCAGTCCCTCTCTTCACCCACTCTCTCACTGCCCGTCTCTCTCAACCCCCCACTCCCCCCATCTCACCTCCTCTCTCTCTCACCCTTCTATTTCTTTCACTCCCTCCCTCTCTCTCACCCTCTCTCTGTCTCTTTCTCATCCCCTCTCTCTCTCCTTCTCACTCCCTCTCTCTCTTACCCCATCTCACTCTTACCGTCTCTCTCTCAACCCTTCTCTCTCTCACCCCTCTCTCTCCCATCCCCATATCTCTCTCTCCTCCCTCTCTCGAAACCTCGCTCTCTCACCCCTCGCTCTCACGCCCCCCTCGCACCCCTCGCTCTCACCCCCCTCTCTCAACCCCTCTCTCAATCCCTCCCTCTCTCTGTCTCTTTCTCATCCCCTCTCTCTCCTTCTCACTCCCTCTCTCTCTTACCCTATCTCTCTCACCCCCTCACCTGCGCGCTCTCACACTGCCTCTCTCTCTTACCCTTATCTCCCTCACTCCCACCCTCTCTCCCACCCTCTCTCAGTCTCTGTCTCATCCCCTCTCTCTCCTTCTCACTCCCTCTCTCTCTTACCCCATCTCTCTCTCACCTCTCTCTCTCACCCCTACTCTCTCTCACCCACCTCTCTCTCTCAGCCCTCCTCACTCCCTCTCACCCAGCTCTCTCTCACACACCTCTCTCTCTCTCCCACCCCCTCACACCTCCTCTATCTCCCCCCACCTCCCTCACCCCCCTCCCACCCCTTCTCCCACTGACATCTCCCACACACACCCTCAGCCACCTCCCCCTCTCACCTCCTCTCTCAACCTCCCTTTCTGTCACCCTCTCTCTCTCACCACTCTAACCCTCTTACCTTCTCTCCCCCTCTCTCTCCCCCTCTCTCTCCTCCCTCTCTCACCCATCTCTCTCACTCCTCTCTCTCACCCTCTCTCTCACCTCTCTCTCTCACAACCCACACTCTCACGCCCTCCCTCTCTCATCCCGTCCCTCTCTCTCACACACTCTCTCTCTCCCCCCTCTCTCACCCCTCTCACTCCCCCCTCTCTCTCACCCCTCTCTCACAACCCCCCTCTCTCACAGTTCCTCTCTCATCCTGTCCCTCTTCCCCCCACTCTCATCACTCTTCTCTCACACTCTCCCTATCTCACCCTCTCTCTCAGCCCATCTCTCTCAGCCCCTCTCTATCTCAGCCCCTACCCCTCTCACTCACCCTCTCTTTCACCCCCTGTCTCTCTCAGCCCCCCTCTCTCTCACCCACTCTCCCTCATCCCACTCTCTCTCCCCCTCTCTATTACACCATCTCCCTCTCTCACACTCTTCTAACGCTCTCACCCCTTCACCCCCTCCCTCTCTCCACAACCTCTCCTCCTCTCTCCCCCCTCTCTCTCTCACCCCTCTCTCACACACTCTCTTTCTCACTCCCTCTCTCTCTCACCACTTACGATCTCTCTCATCCCCCTCTCTCTCACCGTCTCTCTCTCTCAACCCCTTCTCTCTCAGCCCCCCTCTCTCTCAGCCCCTCTCTCTCTCAGCCCCTTTCTCTCTTAGCCCCTCTCTCTCACACCCCCTTTCTGTATCACCTTGTTATCTCTCTCACCCCCTCTCTCAAACGTGCTCTCTCTCACCTCCTCTCTCTCCACCCTGCTCTCTCAGATCTCACTCTCACCCCTCTCTCTCTGCCACCCTTCACCCTCTCTCCCGTTTACACCCTCTCTCACCCTCTCTCTCTCATCCCTTCACCCTATCTCCCCCGCTCACACCCTCTCTCTCTTACCCACCTCTCTGTCTCGCTCTCTCACACCTCTCTCCCCCGCCCTCTCACTCATCCCCCCTCTCTCTCGCTCTATTGCATTCTGTCTATCACTCCCTTTATCTCTCTCTCATTCCCCTTCACTCTGGCACTCTGCCTCACACCCCTCCCCCTCTCTCGCGCCCTCTTTCTCTCATTCACCCCATTTCTCTCTCTCTTTTGACCCCTTTCTTCCTCCCTCCTCCTTGCTCTCGTTCCGTTTCTCTCTAGCGCCCACTCTCTCACCCCATCTCCCTCACACCCCTCTAACTCTCTCATCCATTCACTCGTTCTCTCTCTGTCTCTCTCTCTCTCAACCCCTCATTCACTGTCTATCTCACCCCCTCTCTCACCCCTTTCGCTCTCTCTCGCGTCCCATCTCTCTTATCCCTCTTTCGCTCGCTGCCCCCCTTTCTCTCTCACCCCTTCTCTATCTCTCCCCCTTTCTCTCAATTCCTCTCTCTCACCCCCTCTCTCTCCCACCTCCTCTCTCTCACCCCCCCCAAACATTCACTCTTTCTCTGAATCCCCCTCTCTTTCTCTCTCCTCTCTCTGATTCTCAGCCCTCTCTCCCTTTTTCACCCCTCTCTCTCTCTCACCCCTTTCTCTCTTACCCTCTCTCTCACCCTCTCTCTCTCACCCCCTCATCCTCCTCTCTCTCACCCGCTCTCTCTCGCTCTCTCAATCCCTCTCTCTCTAAACCCTTGTTTTCTCTCTCTCTCTCACCCTTCTCTCTAATGTTAGCCCCTTACTCTTTATCCCCCTTCTCTCTCACCCCCTTTCTCTCTTACCCCCTCACCCGCGCTCTTTCTCACCCCTCTGTCTCTCTGAAATCTCCTCTTTCTTATACCCCTCTCGCACCTCTCTCTCTCTCACACTCCTCTCTCTCTCTCACCCCCTCCCTCTTTCCCACCCTCTCTCTATCTCTTTCTCATTCCCTCTCTCTCCTTCTCACTCCCTCTCTCTCACTCCCTCTCTCTCACCCCTCACTCTCACCCCCCTCACCCCCTCCCTCTTTCTCGCCCTCTCTCTATCTCTTTCTCATCCCCCCTCTCTCCTCACTCCCTCTCTCTCACTCCCTCTCTCTCACCCCTCTGTCTCACCCCTCTCTCTCACCCCCTCATTCTCACCCTCTCTCTCTCTTCCCCTCTCTCCCACTCTCTCTCTCTCACTGTCGTCTCTCTCTCTCACAACCCCCCTCTCTCTCACCCTCTCCTCTCTCTCATTCTCCTTCTCTCACCAACCTCTTTCTACCCCCTTCTCTCTCACACACCTCTCTCTCTCCCACCCCCCTCACACCCCCTCTATCTCCACACCCTCTCCCACTCCCATTTCCCACACACCCCCTCACCCACCTACCCCTCTCAACCCCCTCCCTCACCCCCCTCTTAAACCCCGTCTCTCTCTGAAACCCCTCTCTCTGTCACCCCTCTCTTTCTGTCACCACTCTAACTCTCTTACCTTCTCTCCCCCTCTCTCTCCCCCTCTCTCACTCCTCTCTCACCCTCTCTCTCACCCTCTCTCTCTCACATACACCCCTCTCTCTCACGCCCTCCCTCTCTCATCCCGTCCCTCTCTCACACCCTCCCACTTTCACACTCTCCCTCTCTCCCCCTCTCAGTCCCCCCTCCCCATCTCTCCCCCGCTCACACCCTCTCTCTCTTACCCGCCTGTCTCTCTCTCTCACACTTCTCTCTCTCCCCCGCCCTCTCTCTCCCGCCCTCCCTCTCACTCCTCTCTCTCTCACCCCTTCACTCTATCTCCCCGCTCACACCCTATCTCTCTCTTACCCACTTCTCTGTCTCTCTTTCTCTCTCACACCTCTCTCTCTCCCCCGCCCTCTCTCTCCCCCGACCTCTCTCTCATCCCCCTCTCTCTCGCTCCATTGTCTTCTGTCTATCACTCCCTTTTTCTCTCTCTCATTCCCCTTCACTCTCGCGCTCTGTCTCACACCCCTCCCCCTCTCTCGCGCCCTCTTTCTCTCGTTCGCCCCATTTCTCTCTCTCTCTTTTGACCCCTTTCTTTCTCCCTCCTCCTTGCTCTCGTTCTGTCTCTCTCCAGCACCCACCATCTCACCCCATCTCCCTCACACCCCTCTAACTCTCTCATCCATTCACTCGTTCTCGCTATCTCTCTCTGTCTCTCTCTCTCAATCCCTCATTCACTGTCTATCTCACCCCTCTCTCACCCCTATCGCTCTCTTTCTCTCGCGCCCCAATTCTCTCATCCCTCTTTTTCTCGCTGTCCCCCTTTCTCTCTCACTCCTTCTCTATCTCTCCCACCCGCTTTCTCTCGCTCTCTCAAACCCCCTCTCTCTCTAAAACCCTTATCTCTCACCCTCTGTCTCTCACCCCCCTCATCCTCCTCTATCTCTCTCACCCGCTCTCTCTTGCTCTCGCAAACCCCCTCTCTCTCTGAAACCCCTCTCTCACCCTCTCTCTCTCACCCCCGTCTCATCCTCCTCTTTCTCTCACCCGCCATCTCTCGCTCTCTCAAACCCCGTCTCTCTCTATAACCCCTCTCTCTCACCCTCTCTCTCATCCCCCTCATCCTCTTCTCTCTCTCTCTCTCTCACCCGCTCTCTCTCGCTCTCTCAAAACCCCTCTCTCTCACCCGCTCTCTCTCGCTCTCTCAAACCCCCTCTCTCTCTAAAACCCTCTCTCTCACCCTCCCTCTCTCACCCCCTCATCCTCCTCTCTCTCTCTCACCCGCTCTCTCTCACTCTCTCAAACCACCTCGCTCTCTAAATCCCCTCTCTCTCACCCTCTCTCTCTCACCCCCCTCATCCTCCTCTCTCTCTCTCACCCGCGCTCTCTCACTGTCTCAATCCCCCTCTCTCTCTCAACCCCTCTCTCACCCTCTCTCTCTCACCCCCTCATTCTCCTCCCTCTCTCTCACCCGCTCTCTCTTACTCTCTCAAACACCTTCTCTCTCTAAACCCCCTCTCTCTCACCCTCTCTCTCTCACCCCCCTCATCATCCTCTCTCTCTCTCTCACCCGCTCTCTCTCACTCTCTCAAACACCCTCTCTCTCTAAAACCCCTATCTCTCACCCTCTGTCTCTCACCCCCCCTCATCCTCCTCAATCTCTCTCGCCCGCTCTCTTCACCCCCTCAAAAACCCTCTCTCTCTAAAACCCCTCTCTCACACCCTCTCTCTCTCACACCCGTGTCATCCTCCTCTCTCTCTCTCACCCGCTCTCTCTCGCTCTCTCAAACCCCGTCTCTCTCTATAATCCCTCTCTCTCACCTTCTCTCTCACCCCCCTCATCTACTTCTCTCTCTCTCTCTCACCCGCTCTCTCTCGCTCTCTCAAAACCCCCCTCACTCTAAAACCCCTCTCTCTCACACTCTCTCTCTCACCCCCCCTCCCCCTCTCTCTCTCTCACCCGCTCTCTCTCGCTCCCTCAAACCCCTCTCTCTAAAACACCTCTCTCTCACCCTCTCGCTCTCATCCCCCTCATCCTCCTCTCTCTCTCACCCGCTCTCTCTCGCGCTCTCAAACCCCCTCTCTTTCTAAAACCCCTATCTCTCACCCTCTGTCTCTCAGCCCCTTCATCCTCCTCTATCTCTCTCACCCAATCTCTCTTGCTCTCTCAAACCCCCTCTCTGTCTAAAACCCATCTCTCACCCTCTCTCTCTCACACCCGTCTCATCCTCCTCACTCTCTCTCACCCGCCATCTCTCGCTCTCTGAAACCCCTTCTCTCTCTATAACCCCTCTCTCTCACCCTCTCTCTCACCCCCCTCATCCTCTTCTCTCTCTCTCTCTCACCCGCTCTCTCAAAACCCCTCTCTCTCTCAACCCCTCTCTCTCACCCTCTCTCTCTCATCCCCCATTCTCCTCCCTCTCTCTCACCCGCTCTCTCTCGCTCTCTCAAACCACCTCTCTCTCTAAACCCCACTCTCTCACCCTCTCTCTCTCACCCCCCTCATCCTCCTCACTCTCTCTGTCACCCGCTCTCTCTCGCTCTCTGAAACCCCCTCTCTCTCAAAACCCCTCTCTCTCACCCTCTCTCTCTCACCCCCCTCATCCTCCTCTCTCTCTCACCCGCTCTCTCTCGCTCTCTCAAACCCACTCTCTCTCCCAACCCCTCTCTCTCACCCTCTCTCTCTCACCCACCTCATCCTCCTCTCTCTCTCTCACCCGCTCTCTCTCGCTTTCTCAAACCACCTCGCTCTCTAAAATCCCTCTCTCTCACCCTCTCTCTCTCATCCCCCTCATCATACTCTCTCTCTCACCCGCTCTCTCTCGCTCTCTCAAACCACCTCTCTCTCCAAACCCCTCTCTCACACTCTCTCTCTCACCCCCTCCTCCTCCTCTCTCTCTCACTCGCGCTCTCGCTCTCTCAAACCCCCTCTCTCTCAACCCTTCTCTCTCACCCTCTCTCTCTCACCCCCCATTCTCCTCCCGCTCTCTCACTCGCTCTCTCTCGCTCTCTCAAACCCCCCCTCTCTCTAAAGCCCCTCTCTCTCACCCTCTCTCTCTCACCCCCCTCATCCTCCTCTCTCTCTATCACCCGCTCTCTCTCGCTCTCTCAAACTCCCTCTCTCTCTCAACCTTGAGCTCTCTCACACCCCTCATCCTCCTCTCTCTCTCTCACCCTCTCTCTCTCACTCCCCACATCCTCCTCTCTCTCTCACCCGCGCTCTCTCGCTCTTTCAAACCCCCTCTCCCTCTCAATCGCTCTCTCTCACCCTCTCTCCTCATCCTCCTCTCCCTCTCACCCGCTCTCTCTCGATCTCTCAAACACCCTCTCTCTCTCAACCCCCCTCTCACCCTCTCTCTCACCCCCCTCATCCTCCTCTCTCTCTCTCTCTCAACCGATCTCTCTCGCTCTCTCAAACCCCCTCTCTCTCTCAACCCCTCTATCTCACCCTCTCTCTCACCCCCTCACTCTCCTCTCTCTCTCACCCACTCTCTCTCGCTCGCTCAAACCCCCTCTCTCTAAAACCCCTCACTCTCACCCTCTCTCTCTCACCCCTCATCCTCCTCTCTCTCACCCGCTCTCTCTCGCTCTCTCAAACCCCACTCTCTCTAAAACCCCTCACTCTCACCCTCTCTCTCTCACCCCCCTCATCCTCCTCACTCTCTCTCACCCGCTCTCTCTCACTCTCTCAAACCACCTCGCTCTCTAAATCCCCTCTCTCACCCTCTCTCTCTCACCCCCCTCATCCTCCTCATCCTCCTCTCTCTCTCTCACCCGCTCTCTCTCACTGTCTCAATCCCCCTCTCTCTCTCAACCCCTCTCTCTCACCCTCTCTCTCTCACCCCCTCATTCCCCTCCCTCTCTCTCACCCGCTCTCTCTTACTCTCTCAAACACCTTCTCTCTCTAAACCCCCTCTCTCTCACCCTCTCTCTCTCACCCCCCTCATCATCCTCTCTCTCTCTCTCACCCGCTCTCTCTCACTCTCTCAAACACCCTCTCTCTCTAAAACCCCTATCTCTCACCCTCTGTCTCTCACCCCCCTCATCCTCCTCAATCTCTCTCGCCCGCTCTCTTCACCCCCTCAAAAACCCTCTCTCTCTAAAACCCCTCTCTCACACCCTCTCTCTCACACACCCGTGTCATCCTCCTCTCTCTCTCTCACCCGCTCTCTCTCGCTCTCTCAAACCCCGTCTCTCTCTATAATCCCTCTCTCTCACCTTCTCTCTCACCCCCCTCATCTTCTTCTCTCTCTCTCTCTCACCCGCTCTCTCTCGCTCTCTCAAAACCCCCCTCACTCTAAAACCCCTCTCTCTCACACTCTCTCTCTCACCCCCCTCCCCCTCTCTCTCTCTAACCCGCTCTCTCTCGCTCCCTCAAACCCCTCTCTCTAAAACACCTCTCTCTCACCCTCTCGCTCTCATCCCCCTCATCCTCCTCTCTCTCTCACCCGCTCTCTCTCGCGCTCTCAAACCCCCTCTCTTTCTAAAACCCCTATCTCTCACCCTCTGTCTCTCACCCCCCCTCATCCTCCTCTATCTCTCTCACCCAATCTCTCTTGCTCTCTCAAACCCCCTCTCTGTCTAAAACCCCTCTCTCACCCTCTCTCTCTCACATCCGTCTCATCCTCCTCACTCTCTCTCACCCGCCATCTCTCGCTCTCTGAAACCACTTCTCTCTCTATAACCCCTCTCTCTCACCCTCTCTCTCACCCCCCTCATCCTCTTCTCTCTCTCTCTCTCACCCGCTCTCTCAAAACCCCTCTCTCTCTCAACCCCTCTCTCTCACCCTCTCTCTCTCACCCCCCATTCTCCTCCCTCTCTCTCACCCGCTCTCTCTCGCTCTCTCAAACCACCTCTCTCTCTAAACCCCACTCTCTCACCCTCTCTCTCTCACCCCCCTCATCCTCCTCACTCTCTCTGTCACCCGCTCTCTCTCGCTCTCTGAAACCCCCTCTCTCTCAAAACCCCTCTCTCTCACCCTCTCTCTCTCACCCCCCTCATCCTCCTCTCTCTCTCACCCGCTCTCTCTCGCTCTCTCAAACCCACTCTCTCTCCCAACCCCCCTCTCTCACCCTCTCTCTCTCACCCACCTCATCCTCCTCTCTCTCTCTCACCCGCTCTCTCTCGCTTTCTCAAACCACCTCGCTCTCTAAAATCCCTCTCTCTCACCCTCTCTCTCTCATCCCCCTCATCATACTCTCTCTCTCACCCGCTCTCTCTCGCTCTCTCAAACCACCTCTCTCTCCAAACCCCTCTCTCACACTCTCTCTCTCACCCCCTCCTCCTCCTCTCTCTCTCACTCGCGCTCTCGCTCTCTCAAAACCCCTCTCTCTCAACCCCTCTCTCTCACCCTCTCTCTCTCACCCCCCATTCTCCTCCCTCTCTCTCACCCGCTCTCTCTTGCTCTCTCAAACACCTTCTCTCACACCCTCTCTCACCCCCTCATCCTCCTCTCTCTCTCTCACCCGATCTCACTTGCTCTCTCAAACCCCCTCTCTCTCTCAACCCCTCTCTCTCACCCTCTCTCTCTCACCCCCTCATCCTCCTCCCGCTCTCTCACTCGCTCTCTCTTGCTCTCTCAAACCCCCCCTCTCTCTAAAGCCCCTCTCTCTCACCCTCTCTCTCTCACACCCCTCATCCTCCTCTCTCTCTATCACCCGCTCTCTCTCGCTCTCTCAAACTCCCTCTCTCTCTCAACCTTGAGCTCTCTCACACCCCTCATCCTCCTCTCTCTCTCTCTCACCCTCTCTCTCTCACTCCCCACATCCTCCTCTCTCTCTCACCCGCGCTCTCTCGCTCTCTCAAACCCCCTTTCCCTCTCAATCGCTCTCTCTCACCCTCTCTCCTCATCCTCCTCTCCCTCTCACCCGCTCTCTCTCGATCTCTCAAACACCCTCTCTCTCTCAACCCCCCTCTCACCCTCTCTCTCACCCCCTCATCCTCCTCACTCTTTCTCACCCGCTCTCTCTCGCTCTCTCAAACCCCCTCTCTCTCAAACCCCCTCTCTCAACCTCTCTCTCTCACCCCCCTCATCCTCCTCTCTCTCTCTCACCCGCTCTCTCTCGCTCTCTCAAACCCCCTCTCTCTCTCTCAACCCCTCTCTCTCACCCTCTCTCTCACTCCCCTCATCCTCCTCTCTCTCTCTCACCCGCTCTCTCTCGCTCTCTCAAACCCCCTCTCTCTCAACCCCTCTCTCTCACCCTCTCTCTCACCCCCCTCATCCTCTTCTCTCTCTCTCTCACCCGCTCTCTCAAAACCCCTCTCTCTCTCAACCCCTCTCTCACCCTCTCTCTCATCCCCCTCATCATACTCTCTCTCTCACCCGCTCTCTCTCGCTCTCTCAAACCACCTCTCTCTCTAAATCCCTCTCTCTCACCCTCTCTCTCTCACCCCCCTCACCCTCCTCTCTCTCTGTCACCTGATCTCTCTCGCTCTCTGAAACCCCCTCTCTCTCTAAACCCCTCTCTCTCACCCTCTCTCTCTCACCCCCCTCATCCTCCTCTCTCTCTCTCACCCGCTCTCTCTCGCTCTCTCAAACCCCCTCTCTCTCAACCCCTCTCTCTCACCATCTCTCTCTCACCCACCTCATCCTCCTCTCTCTCTCTCTCACCCGCTCTCTCTCGCTCTCTCAAAACACCTCGCTCTCTAAAACCCCTCTCTCTCACCCTCTCTCCCTCATCCCCCTCATCATACTCTCTCTCTCACCCGCTCTCTCTCGCTCTCTCAAACCACCTCTCTCTCCAAACCCCTCTCTCTCACACACTCTCTCTCACCCCCTCCTCCTCCTCTCTCTCACTCGCTCTCTCGCTCTCTCAAACCCTCTCTCTCTCAACCCCTCTCTCTCACCCTCTCTCTCTCACCCCCCATTCTCCTCCCTCTCTCTCACCCGCGCTCTCTTGCTCTCTCAAACACCTTCTCTCACACCCTCTCTCACCCCCTCATCCTCCTCTCTCTCTCTCACCCGATCTACTTGCTCTCTCAAACCCCCTCTCTCTCTCAACCCCTCTCTCTCACCCTCTCTCTCTCTCACCCCAATCCTCCTCCCGCAGTCTCACTCGCTCTCTCTCGCTCTCTCAACCCCCCCTCTCTAAAACCCCTCTCTCTCACCCTCTCTCTCTCTCTCACCCCCCTCATCCTCCTCTCTCTCTATCACCCGCTCTCTATCGCTCTCTCAAACTCCCTCTCTCTCAACCTCGAGCTCTCTCACACCCCTCATCCTCCTCTCTCTCTCTCACCCTCTCTCTCTCACTCCCCACATCCTCCTCTCTCTCTCACCCGCGCTCTCTCGCTCTCTCAAACCCCCTCTCCCTCTCAATCCCTCTCTCTCACCCTCTCTCCTCATCCTCCGCTCCCTCTCACCCGCTCTCTCTCGATCTCTCAAACACCCTCTCTCTCTTAACCCCTCTCTCTCACCCTCTCTCTCATCCCCCTCATCATACTCTCTCTCTCACCCGCTCTCTCTCGCTCTCTCAAACCACCTCTCTCTCTAAATCCCTCTCTCTCACCCTCTCTCTCTCAGTCCCCTCACCCTCCTCTCTCTCTGTCACCTGATCTCTCTCGCTCTCTGAAACCCCCTCTCTCTCTAAACCCCTCTCTCTCACCCTCTCTCTCTCACCCCCCTCATCCTCCTCTCTCTCTCACCCGCTCTCTCTCGCTCTCTCAAACCCCTCTCTCTCTAAAACCCCTCACTCTCACCCGCTCTGTCTCACCCCCTATCCTCCTCTCTCTCACCCGCTCTCTCTCGCGCTCTCAAACCCCTCTCTCTCTCTAAACCCCCTCTCTCTCACCCTCTCTCACTCACCCCCCTCATCCTCCTCACTCTCTCTCACCCGCTCTCTCTCGCGCTCTCAAACCCCCTCTCTCTCTCAAACCCCCTCTCTCAACCTCTCTCTCTCACCCCCCTCATCCTCCTCTCTCTCACCCTCTCTCTCACTCCCCTCATCCTCCTCTCTCTCTCTCACCCGCTCTCTCTCGCTCTCTCAAAACCCCCCTCTCTCTAAAATCCCTGTCTCTCAACTTCTCTCTCTCACCCCCCTCATCCTCCTCTCTCTCTCACCCTCTCTCTCTCACTTCCCTCATCCTCCTCTCTCTCTCTCACCCGCTCTCTCTCGCTCTCTGAAACCCCCTCTCTCTCTAAATCCCTCTCTCTCACCCTCTCTCTCTCACCCCCCTCACCCTCCTCTCTCTCTGTCACCTGATCTCTCTCGCTCTCTGAAACCCCCTCTCTCTCTAAACCCCTCTCTCTCACCCTCTCTCTCTCACCCCCCTCATCCTCCTCTCTCTCTCTCACCCGCTCTCTCTCGCTCTCTCAAACCCCCTCTCTCTCAACCCCTCTCTCTCACCATCTCTCTCTCACCCACCTCATCCTCCTCTCTCTCTCTCACCCGCTCTCTCTCGCTCTCTCAAACCACCTCGCTCTCTAAAACCCCTCTCTCTCAACCTCTCTCTCTCATCCCCCTCATCATACTCTCTCTCTCTCACCCGCTCTCTCTCGCTCTCTCAAACCACCTCTCTCTCTAAATCCCTCTCTCTCACCCTCTCTCTCTCAGTCCCCTCACCCTCCTCTCTCTCTGTCACCTGATCTCTCTCGCTCTCTGAAACCCCCTCTCTCTCTAAACCCCTCTCTCTCACCCTCTCTCTCTCACCCCCCTCATCCTCCTCTCTCTCTCACCCGCTCTCTCTCGCTCTCTCAAACCCCTCTCTCTCTAAAACCCCTCACTCTCACCCGCTCTGTCTCACCCCCTATCCTCCTCTCTCTCACCCGCTCTCTCTCGCGCTCTCAAACCCCTCTCTCTCTCTAAACCCCCTCTCTCTCACCCTCTCTCACTCACCCCCCTCATCCTCCTCACTCTCTCTCACCCGCTCTCTCTCGCGCTCTCAAACCCCCTCTCTCTCTCAAACCCCCTCTCTCAACCTCTCTCTCTCACCCCCCTCATCCTCCTCTCTCTCACCCTCTCTCTCACTCCCCTCATCCTCCTCTCTCTCTCTCACCCGCTCTCTCTCGCTCTCTCAAAACCCCCCTCTCTCTAAAATCCCTGTCTCTCAACTTCTCTCTCTCACCCCCCTCATCCTCCTCTCTCTCTCACCCTCTCTCTCTCACTTCCCTCATCCTCCTCTCTCTCTCTCACCCGCTCTCTCTCGCTCTCTGAAACCCCCTCTCTCTCTAAATCCCTCTCTCTCACCCTCTCTCTCTCACCCCCCTCACCCTCCTCTCTCTCTGTCACCTGATCTCTCTCGCTCTCTGAAACCCCCTCTCTCTCTAAACCCCTCTCTCTCACCCTCTCTCTCTCACCCCCCTCATCCTCCTCTCTCTCTCTCACCCGCTCTCTCTCGCTCTCTCAAACCCCCTCTCTCTCAACCCCTCTCTCTCACCATCTCTCTCTCACCCACCTCATCCTCCTCTCTCTCTCTCACCCGCTCTCTCTCGCTCTCTCAAACCACCTCGCTCTCTAAAACCCCTCTCTCTCAACCTCTCTCTCTCATCCCCCTCATCATACTCTCTCTCTCTCACCCGCTCTCTCTCGCTCTCTCAAACCACCTCTCTCTCCAAACCCCTCTCTCTCACACACTCTCTCTCACCCCCTCCTCCTCCTCTCTCTCTCACTCGCACTATCGCTCTCTCAAACCCCCTCTCTCTCAACCCCTCTCTCTCACCCTCTCTCTCTCACCCCCATTCTCCTCCCTCTCTCTCACCCCCGCTCTCTTGCTCTCTCAAACACCTTCTCTCACACCCTCTCTCACCCCCTCATCCTCCTCTCTCTCTCTCACCCGATCTCACTTGCTCTCTCAAACCCCCTCTCTCTCTCAACCCCTCTCTCTCACCATCTCTCTCTCACCCCCCCATCCTCCTCCCGCACTCTCACTCGCTCTCTTTCGCTCTCTCAAACCCCCCCTCTCTAAAACCCCTCTCTATCACCCTCTCTCTCTCTCACCCCCTCATCCTCCTCTCTCTCTATCACCCGCTCTCTCTCGCTCTCTCAAACTCCCTCTCTCTCAACCTCGGCTCTCTCACACCCCTCATCCTCCTCTCTCTCTCACACCCTCTCTCCCTCACTCCCCACATCCTCCTCTCTCTCACCCGCGCTCTCTCGCTCTCTCAAACCCCCTCTACCTCTTAACCCCTCTCTCTCACCCTCTCTCTCTCTCACCGCTCTCATCCTCCTCTCTCTCACCCGCGCTCTCTCGCTCTCTCAAAACACCTCTCTCTCTCAACCACTCTCTCTCACCCTCTCTCTCTTTCACCCCCTCATCCTCCTCCCTCTCTCTCACGCGCTCTCTCTCGCACTCTTAAACCCCCTCTCTCTCTCAAGCCCTCTCTCTCACCCTCTCTCTCACCCCACTCATCCTCCTCTCTCTCAACCGATCTCTCTCGCTCTCTCAAACCCCCTCTCTCTCTCAACCCCTCTCTCTCACCCTCTCTCTCACCCCCTCATCCTCCTCTCTCTCTCACCCACTCTCTCTCGCTCGCTCAAACCCCTCTCTCTCTAAAACCCCTCACTCTCACCCTCTCTCTCTCACCCCCCATCCTCCTCTCTCTCACCCGCTCTCTCTCGCTCTCTCAAACCCCTCTCTCTCTAAAACCCCTCTCTCTCACACACCCCTCATCCTCCTCTCTCTCTCTCACCCGCTCTCTCTCGCTCTCAAAAACCCCTTCTCTCTCTCTAAACCCCCTCTCTCTCACCCTCTCTCACTCACCCCCCTCATCCTCCTCACTCTCTCTCACCCGCTCTCTCTCGCTCTCTCAGACCCCCTCTCTCTCTCTCACACCCCCTCTCTCAACCTCTCTCTCTCACCCCCCTCATCCTCCTCTCTCTCTCTCACCCGCTCTCTCTCGCTCTCTCAAACCCCCTCTCTCTCTAAAATCCCTGTCTCTCAACTTTTCTCTCTCACCCCCCTCATTCTCCTCTCTCTCTCTCACCCGCTCTCTCTCGCTCTCTCAATCCCCCCTCTCTAAAACCCCTCTCTCTCTCAACTTCTCTCTCTCACCCCCCTCATCCTCCTCTCTCTCTCACCCGCTCTCTCGCTCTCTCAAACCCCCCTGTCTCTAAAACCCCTCTCTCTCACCCTCTCTCTCTCACCCCCATCCTCCTCTCTCTCTCAGCCGCTCTCTCGCATTTTCAAACCCCCCTCTCTGTAAACCCCCTGTCTCTCACCCCACTCATCCTCCTCACTCTCTCTCACCCGCGCTCCCTCGCTCTCTCAAACCCCATCTCTCTCTCAACCCCTCTCTCTCACCCTCTCTCTCTCACACCCTAATCCTCCTCTCTCTCTCACCCCCTCTCTCTTACTCTCTCAAACCCCCCTCTCTCAACCCTCCTCTCTCACCCTCTCTCTCTCACCTCCCTCTTCCTCCTCTCTCTCTCTCACCCGCGCTCTCTCGCCCTCTCAAACCCCCTTTCTCTCTCAACCCCTCTCTCACCCTCTGTCTCTCACCCCCCTCATCCTCCTACCTCTCTCTCACCCGCTCTCTCTTGCTCTCTCAAACCCCTTCTGTCTCACCCTCTCTCTCACCCCCCTCACCCTCCTCTCTCTCTCAGGCTCTCTCTCTCTCTCAATCCCCCTCTCTCTCAACCCCTCTCTCTCTCACCCTCTCTCTCACCCCCCTATCCTCCTCCCTCTCTAACCCGCTCTGTCTTGCTCTCGCAAACCCCTTCTCTCTCTAAACCCCCTCTCTCTCACCCTCTCTCTCTCTCACCCCTCATCCTCCTCTCTCTCTCTCTCACCCGCGCTCTCTCGCTCTCTCAAACCCCTCTCTCTCTAAACCCCCTCTCTCTCACCCTCTCTCTCTCTCCCCATCGTCCTCTCTGTCTCTCACCCGCTCTCTCTCGCTCTCTCAAACCCCCTCTCTCTCAACCCCTCTCTCACCCTCGCTCTGTCACCCCCTCATCCTCCTCTCTCTCTCTGTCACCTGCTCTCTCGCTCTCTGAAACCCCCTCTCTCTCTAAATCCCTCTCACTCACCCTCTCTCTCTGACCCCCCTCACCCTCCTCTCTCTCTGTCACCTGCTCTCTCTCGCTCTCTGAAACCCCCTCTCTCTCTAAACCCCTCTCTCTCACCCTCTCTCTCTCACCCCCCTCATCCGTCTCTCTCTCTCTCTCACCCGCGCTCTCTCGCTCTCTCAAACCCCCTCTCTCTCTAAAACCCCTCTCTCTCACCCTCTCTCTCTCTCACCCCCCTCATCCTCCTCTCTCTCTCTCTCACCCGCTCTCTCTCTCTCTCACCCTTCTCTCCCTCAATCCCTCTCTCTCACCCTCTCTCTCTCACCCCCCTCATCCTCCTCCCTCTCTCTCACCTGCTCTCACAAATCCCTCTCTCTCTAAAACTCCTCTCTCTCACACCCCCTCATTCTCCTCTCTCTCTCAACTGCTCTCTCTCGCTCTCTTAAACCCCCTCTCTCTCTCAACCCCTCTCTCTCACCCTCTCTCTCACCCCCCTCATCCTCCTCTCTCTCTCTCAACCGATCTCTCTCGCTCTCTCAAACCCCCTCTCTCTCTCAACCCCTCTCTCACCCTCTCTCTCACCCCCTCATCCTCCTCTCTCTCACCCACTCTCTCTCGCTCGCTCAAACCCCTCTCTCTAAAACCCCTCACTCTCATCCTCTCTCTCTCACCCCCATCCTCCTCTCTCTCACCCGCTCTCTCTCGCTCTCTCAAACCCCTCTCTCTCTAAAACCCCTCTCTCTCACACACCCCTCATCCTCCTCTCTCTCTCTCGCCCGCTCTCTCTCGCTCTCTCAAACCCCTTCTCTCTCTCTAAACCCCCTCTCTCTCACCCTCTCTCACTCACCCCCCTCATTCTCCTCACTCTCTCTCACCCGCTCTCTCTCGCTCTCTCAAACCCCCTCTCTCTCTCAAACCCCCTCTCTCAAACTCTCTCTCTCACCCCCCTCATCCTCCTCTCTCTCTCTCTCACCCGCTCTCTCTCGCTCTCTCAAACCCCTCTCTATCTCAACCCCTCTCTCTCACCCTCTCTCTCACTTCCCTCATCCTCCTCTCTCTCTCACCCACTCTCTCTCGCTCTCTCAAACCCCCTCTCTCTCAACCCCTCTCTCTCACCCTCTCTCTCTCACTTCCCTCATCTTCCTCTCTCTCTCTCACCCGCTCTCTCTCGCTCTCTCAAACCCCCTCTCTCTCAACCCCTCTCTCTCACCCTCTCTCTCTCACTTCCCTCATCCTCCTCTCTCTCTCTCACCCGCTCTCTCTCGCTCTCTCAATCCCCCTCTCTCTCTAAAATCCCTGTCTCTCAACTTCTCTCTCTCACCCCCCTCATTCTCCTCTCTCCCTCTCACCCGCTCTCTCCCGCTCTCTCAATCCCCCCTCTCTAAAACCCCTCTCTCTCAACTTCTCTCTCTCACCCCCCTCATCCTCCTCTCTCTCACCCGCTCTCTCGCTCTCTCAAACCCCCCTGTCTCTAAAACCCCTCTCTCTCACCCTCTCTCTCTCACCCCCATCCTCCTCTCTCTCTCTTACCCGCTCTCTCGCATTTTCAAACCCCCCTCTCTGTAAACCCCCTCTCTCTCACCCCCCTCCTCCTCCTCACTCTCTCACCCGCGCTCCCTCGCTCTCTCAAACCCCCACTCTCCCTCAACCCCTCTCTCTCACCCTCTCTCTCTCACACCCTAATCCTCCTCTCTCTCTCTCACCCCCTCTCTCTTACTCTCTCAAACCCCCCTCTCTCTCAACCCTCCCCTCTCACCCTCTCTCTCTCACCTCCCTCTTTCTCCTCTCTCTCTCTCTCTCACCCGCCCTCTCTCGCCCTCTCAAACCCCCTTTCTCTCTCAACCCCTCTCTCACCCTCTGTCTCTCACCCCCCTCATCCTCCTACCTCTCTCTCACCCGCTCTCTCTTGCTCTCTCAAACCCCTTCTGTCTCACCCTCTCTCTCACCCCCCTCACCCTCCTCTCTCTCTCAGGCTCTCTCTCTCAATCCCCCTCTCTCTCAAACCCTCTCTCTCTCACCCTCTCTCTCACCCCCCTATCCTCCTCCCTCTCTCACCCGCTCTGTCTTGATCTCGCAAACCCCTTCTCTCTCTAAACCCCCTCTCTCTCACCCTCTCTCTCTCTCACCCCTCATCCTCCTCTCTCTCTCTCTCACCCGCGCTCTCTCGCTCTCTCAAACCCCTCTCTCTCTAAACCCCCTCTCTCTCACCCTCTCTCTCTCTCCCCATCATCCTCTCTGTATCTCACCCGCTCTCTCTCGCTCTCTCAACCCCCCTCTCTCTCAACCCCTCTCTCACCCTCGCTCTGTCACCCCCTCATCCTCCTCTCTCTCTCTGTCACCTGCTCTCTCTCGCTCTCTGAAACCCCCTCTCTCTCTAAATCCCTCTCTCTCACCCTCTCTCTCTCACCCCCCTCACCCTCCTCTCTCTCTGTCACCTGCTCTCTCTCGCTCTCTGAAACCCCCTCTCTCTCTAAACCCCTCTCTCTCACCATCTCTCTCTCACCCCCCTCATCCGCCTCTCTCTCTCTCTCACCCGCGCTCTCTCGCTCTCTCAAACCCCCTCTCTCTCTAAAACCCCTCTCTCTCACCCTCTCTCTCTCTCACCCCCCTCATCCTCCTCTCTCTCTCTCTCACCCGCTCTCTCTCTCTCTCTCTCACACCCTTCTCTCCCTCAATCCCTCTCTCTCACCCTCTCTCTCACACACCCCTCATCCTCCTCCCTCTCTCTCACCTGCTCTCACAAATCCCTCTCTCTCTAAAACTCCTCTCTCTCACACCCCCTCATTCTCCTCTCTCTCTCAACTGCTCTCTCTCGCTCTCTCTCACCCTTCTCTCTCTCAACCCCTCTCTCTCACCCTCTCTCTCACCCCCCTCATCCTCCTCTCTCTCACCCACTCTCTCTGGCTCTCTCAACCCCCCCCCCTCTCTTTGTCAGCCCCTCGCTTTCTCACCCCCGCTCTCTCAACCCCTTTCTCTCTTACCCCCTCACCCACGCTCTTTCTCACCCCTCTCTATCTCAAATCTCCTCTCTCATACCCTTCTCTCTTACTCACCTCTCTTGCACCCCTCCAGCTCTCTCACACACTTCTCTCTCTCTCTCTCATCCCCTCTCTCTCACCCCCTCCCTCTCTTCCACCCTCTCTCTATCTTTTTCTCATCCCCTCTCTCTCCTTCTCACTCCCTCTCTCTCACCCCCCTCATTCTCACCCTCTCTCTCACCCCCTCCCTCTCTCCCACCCTCTCTCTCTCTCTCAACCCCTCTCTCTCATTCCCCATCTCTCACCAATCTCTCTCTCACCCCCCTCTCTCTCACCCACCTCTCTCTCAGCCCCCCTCACCCCCTCTCACACACCTCTCTCTCTCCAACCCCCTCACACGCCGTCTATCTTCCCCCCACCTCCGTCACCCCATTCCAAACCCCTTTCCCACCCCCATCCCCCACACACCCCCTCACCCACGTACCCCTCTCACCCCCCTCTCTCATCCCCCTCTTACACCCCCTCTCTCTGTCAAACCCCTCTCTGTCACCCCTCTCTTTCTCTCACCACTCTAACTCTCTTACCTTCTCTCCTCCCCTCTCCCCTCTCTCTCCCCCGTCTCTCACTACTCTCTCTCACCCTCTCTCTCACCTCTCTCTCTCACACACCCCTCTCTCTCTCACGTCCTCCCTCTCTCATCCCATCCCTCTCTCACACCCTTCCACTCTCACACCCTCCCTCTCTCCCCCTCTCTCTCCCCTCTCTCTCACCCCTCTCTCTCTCACACACCTCTCTATCCCCCTCCCTCTCTCATCCCGTCCCTCTTTCCACCTCCCACTCACATCCCTCCTCTCTCACACTCTCCCTATCTCACCCCTCTCTCTCAGTCCATCTGTCTCAGCCCCTCTCTCTCACAGCCCCTCCCGCTCTCACCCACCCTCTCTTGCACCCCCTGTCTCCCTCAGCCGTTCTCTCTCACTGCCCCCCTCTCTCTCACCCCCTCTCTCATTCCACTGTCTCTCCCCCTTTCTATTACACCCTCTCTCACACTCTACTAACTCTCTCACCCTTTCACCCCTCTCTTCACCATCTCTCCCCCCCTCTCTCCCCCTCTCTCACCCCTCTCTCTCTCTCTCTCTCACGCCCTCTCTCTTACCCACTCTCTTTCTCACGGCCTCTCTCTCTCACCACTCACTATCTCTCTCGCCCCTCTCTCTCACTGCCTCTCTCTCAACACCCTCTCTCTCAGCCTCTCTCTCTCTCAGCCACTTTCTCTCACACCCCCTTTCTCTCTCACCTTGTTATCTCTCTCCCCCTCGCTCTATCTCTCCACCCTGCTCTGTCACTCTCACCCCCTTCTCTCTGTCACCCCTCACACTCTCCCCCCTTATACCCTCTCTCACTCCCTCTCTCGCTCACCCCTTCACTCTATCTCCCCCGCCCACACTCCCTGTCTCTTACACACCTCTCTGTGTCTCTCTCTCACACCCCTCTCTCTCGCACCCCTGTCTCTCTCCCGCACTCTCTCGCCTTCTGTCTCTTGCTCCCTTTTTCTCTCTCTCATTCCCCTTCCCTCCCGTGCTCTGTCTCACACCCCCGCTCTCTCTCTTTCTCTGTATAACCCCTCTCGCGCGCCCTCTTTCTCTCATTCACCCCATTTCTCTCTCTCTTTTGACCCCTTTCTTCCTCCCTCCTCCTTGCTCTCATTCTGTCACTCTCTAGCGCGCACTCTCTCACCCCATCTCCCTCACACCCCTCTAACTCTCTCATCAATTCACTCGTTCTCTCTCTGTCTCTGTCTGTCTCTCTCTCTCTCTCTCTCAACCCATCATTCACTGTCTATCTCACCCCCTCTCTCACCCCTTTCGCTCTCTGTCTCACGTCCCATCTCTCTCATCCCTCTTTCGCTCGCTGCCCCCCTTTCTCTCTCACCCCTTCCCTATCTCTCCCCCTTTCTCTCAATCCCATTCTCTCACCCCCTCTCTCTCCCACTCTCTCTCCCACGTCCTCTCTCTCACCCCCTCCCACACATTCACTCTTTCTCTGACCCCCTCTCTTTCTCTCCCCTCTCTCTCAATCTCAGCCCTCTCTCTCTCCCCTCTCTCTTTCTCCACTCTCTCCCTTTCTCAGCCCTCTCTCCCTTTCTCACCCCACTCTCTCTCACCCCTTTCTATCTCATACCCTCTCTCTCAACCCCTCTCTCTCACCCTCTCGCTCTCATCCCCTCATCCTCCTCTCTCTCTCTCACCCGCTCTCTCTCGCTCTCTCAAACCCCCCTCTCTAAATCCCCTCTCTGTCACCCCTTGCTCTCTCTCACTCTTGCCCTTCTCTCTCTCACATCCCACTCTCTCACCCCCTTCTCTCTCACCCCCTCACCTGCTCTCACTCCTCTCTCTTTCCCAAACTCTCTCTCTCTTACACCCTCACCCATACTCTCTCTCACATCCCCTCTCTCTCTTACCCTCTCTCTCTTTCACCCCCTCCCTCTCTCCAACCCCCTCCCTCTCTCCCACCCTCTCTCTGTCTCTTTCTCATACCCTCTCTCTCTTTCTCACTCCCTCGCTCTCACCCCATCTCACTCTCACTCCATTTCTCTCAAACCCTCTCTCTCTCTCTCATGCCCTTTCTCCCAGCCCCTCTCTGTCTCACCTCCAGTCTTTCTCTGACCCACTCTCACTCCCCCTTTGTCTCTCCCCCTTTCTCTCTCACCCCCCTCACATCGCCCTCTCTCACTCACCCCACTCCCTCACTCACCTCCCTCTCTCTCCCACTCCTCTCTCTCTCCCTCTCTCTCTAACCCCCTCTCTCATCCTCTCTCCCTCTCTCAACCCCTCTCTCTACCCCTTCTCTCTCACACTCCCCCACTCTCTCTCACCCCCTTCTCTCCCTCAACCCTCTATCTCTCAACCCCTCTCTCTCTACCCCCCTCCCCCTCTCTCTCACCCTTCTCTCCCCCTCTCTCACCCCACTCTGTCTCACCACCCCCTCTCTCAACCCAGCTCACTCTCTCAACCCCTCAATCTCTCCAACCCTTACTCCCTCATCCCTCCCTCTCTCAACCCCTCTATCTCAGCCCTTCTCTCTCACCCCTCTCTCTCTCACCCCCTCACACCTCACCCCTCTCGCTCACCCCCTCTCTCTCGCCCATTCTCTCTCACACCCTCTCCTTCTCACTCCACTCTCTCTTATCCCCTCCCCACTTTCTTTCTCTCAATCACCCCTTCTCTCTCACACCCCTTACCCCCACCTCCTCTCTCTCACCCCCCTCTCTCACCCGCGCTCTCTTTCTCACTCACTCTCTCTTTCTCACTTACACTCTCTCTTTTTTACTCACACTCTCTCTTTCTCAATCCCTCTCTCACCCGCGCTCTCAAACCCTCTCTCTCTTCCCCCCTCTTTCTCCCCTTCTCTCTCCCACTCTCTGCCCAATTATTTCATCCCCTCTCCCCGCTCTCTCTCCCTCTCTCTCCCCTCTCTCTCTACCCCCTCGCTAGCCCCCCAATCTCTACCCCCTCTCTCCCCCTGTCTCTCACATCCCCTCTCTCTCCCTCCCATCTCACTCTCTCACCCCACTCTCACTCTCTCACCCCACTCTCTCTCTCACCCCACATTTCACTCCCTCCCATCCCTTCTCTCTTACACCCCTTCTCTCTCACACCCCTCTCTCTCTCACCCCCTCTCTCTCAACACCTTTCTCTCACCCCCTGTCTCCCCCTCTCTCTCACCCCCTCTCTTCCTCTCCTCCACTCCTTCCCCCTCACTCCCCTCCCCATCTCTCTCCATCCTCTCTCTCCCCCCTCTCTCCTCTTCTCTCTGACCCTTCTCTCCCCCTCTCTCTGCCCCCTCTCTCACCCCCTCTCCTCCGCTCTCTCCTCCTCACAACCCCCTCTCCCATCTCTCTCCCCCCTCTCTCCCCTTCTCTCTCACCCATCTCTCCCCCTCCCTCTCCCCCTCTCTCTCCTCCTCTCTCCCCTCCTCTCTCCCCTCCCTCCCTCTCCGACCTCTCTCTCTCTCGCATCCTCTCTCTCACTCTTCCACTCGCTCTCTTCCTCTTGCTCTCTCTCACTCTCTCACCCTCTTCTCACACTCTCTCTTCTCCCTGACTATTTCCCTTTCTCTTGCCTCCCTCTCTCTCATGTCACGGTCTCTCTCGTTCGCTCTCTCTCGCTCTCTCTCTCTCTCTCTCTCTGTCGTTCATGCTCTCTGTCTGTCTGTCTGTCTCCTTCTCTCTCAGTCCACCCTACTTCTCTCACTCTTGCTCTATCGTTCTCTCTGTCTGTTGCTCTCTCTCTCCGTCTCTCTCTCTCTCAGTCCTCCCCCCACCTCTTCTCTCTCGCAACCCATCTTTCTCAAACCCTCTCTCTCCCCCCCTCTCTCTCAACCTCTCTCCCCCCTCTCTCTCAACCCCTCTCTCTCTCAACCACTCTCTCACTCATCTCTCTCACCCCCTCTCTCTCTCACTACCCCCTCTCTCTCACCCCCTTCTCTCTCTCTCACCCCATCTCTCTCTCAACCCCTCACTCTCATATCCCCTCTCTCTCACCCCTCCTCCCTCTCGCACCCCCTCACCCCTCTCCCTCTCTCACACCCTTTCTCTCTTACCCCGAGCACTCTCTCTCACCACCCACCCTCTCTCTCTCAACCCCACTCTCTCACCCCTCGCTCTCTTACTCCTCTCTCTCACACACTCCCTCTCTCTCACTTCACCTCTCTCACTCCCATCTCTCTCTCACCCCTCTCTCTCACCACAATCTTTCTCTCTCTGTCCCACCCCCTCTGTATCTCACACCTTCTCTCTCATCTCCCTCTCTCCCCACCCCTATCTCTCACCCCTTCTCTCTCACCCCCCTCTCACCACTACCCCCTCTCTCTCACCCCCTCTCTCTCACCCGCGCTCTCTTTTTCACTCACTCTCTCTCTTTCTCATCCCCTCTCTCTCACCCCTTCTCTCTCAACTCCTCTCTCTCCCGCCCCCTCTCTCTCTTCCTTCTCTCCCCTCTCACTCTCCCCTCTCTTGCCCCCCACTCTCTACCCCCTCTCTCTCACTCCCAACTCACTCTCTCACCCCACTCTCACTCTCTCCCCCACTCTCTCTCTCTTAGCCCACGTCTCACTCTCTCCCCCACTCTCTCTCTCTTAGCCCTCGTCTCTCTCTCTCACTCACATCTCACTCTCTCACCCCACTCTCACTCTCTCCCCCACGTCTCTCTTTTGCCCACCCTCTCTATCTCCTACCCTTTCTCTCTCACACCCCTTCTCTCTATCACAGCCCTGTTTCTCACCCCCCTCTCTCAATTCCTCTCTCTCACCCCCTCTCTCTCATCACCTCTCTCACCCAATCTCTCCTCCTCTCTCTCACCCCCTCTCTCCCCCTTCTCCTGTCTGTCACTCTCACTCTCTGTCTCCCTCTCTCTCAGTCCACCTTATCTCTCTTACCTCTTCTCTCTCACTCTTGCTCTATCGTTCTCTCTGTTCTGTTGCTCTCTCTCTCCCCTCTCTCTCTCTCAGTCCTCCCCCTCACCTCCTCTCTCTCAACCCATCTTTCTCAACCCCTCTCTCTCCCCTCTCTCTCTAACCCTCTCTCTCTCACCCCCTCTTTCCCCCATCTCTCTCTCAACCCCCTCTCTGTCAACACCTCTCTCTCAATCTCTCTCTCCCCCTCTCTCTCAACCGCGCTGACTCACCCCCTTTCTCCCACTCCCCTTTCTCTCACGACCCTTCGTTCTCTCACCACCTTCTCTCTCTCAACCCCGCTCTCTCACCCCTCTCTCTCTCACCCCCTCCCTCTCTCCCACCCTCTCTTTATCTCTTTCTCATCCCCTCTCTCTCCTTCTCACTCCTTCACTCTCACCCCTCTCTCTCTCTTCTCCTCTCTCTCTCACCCTCTCTCTCTCACTCCCATCTCTCTCTTTCTCAACCCCACTCTCTCTCATTCCCCATCTCTCACCAACCTCTCTCTCACACTCACTCTCTCTCTCGCCCACCTCTCTTTCTCAACCCCCCTCACTCCCTCTCACCGAGCTCTCTCTCACACACCTCTCTCTCCCACCCCCTCTCACACCCCCTCTATCTCCCTCCCACCTCCCTCACACCCCCACCCCCATTCCCCCACACTCCCTCACCTACCTACCCCTCTCAACCCCTCTCTAAACCCACCCTTACACCTCCTCTCTCTCTCAAGCCCCTCTCTCTGTCACCGCTCTCTTTCTCTCACCACTCTAACTTTCTTACCTTCTCTCCCTCTCTCTACCCCTCTCTCCCCCTCTCTCACTCCTCTCTCTCCCCCCTCTCTCACTCCTCTCTCTCACCCTCCCTCTCTCCCCTCTCTCTCCCCTCTCTCTCACCCCTCTCTCTCTCACACCCCTCTCTCTCACCCTCCCTCTGTCATCCCGTCCCTCTTTCCCCCTCCCATTCTCATCCCTCCTTTCTCACACACTCCCCATCTCACCCATCTCTCTCAGCCCATCTCTCTCTCAGCCCCTCTCTCTCTCAGCCCCTCCTACTCTCACCCACCCTCTATTGCACCCCATGTCTCTCTCAGCCCCTCTCTCTCACTGCACCCCCTCTTACCCCCTCTCTTATTCCACTCTCTCTCACACCCTACTTACTCTCTCTCACCCCTCGCAACCCCTCTCTCTCACCCCCAGTCGTTTTCTCAACCCCTTCTCTCTCTCAACCCCTCTCTGTCTCAACCCCGCTCACTCACCCCTCTCTCACACCCCTCACCAACCCCTCTCTCAACACCCCCTCACTCTCTTATCCCCTCACTCTCTCACCCCCTCACTCACCCCTCTCTCTCTTCCCCTCTCTCTCTCACTCCCCCTCTTTCTCTCTCAACCCGTCTCTCTCACCACTCTCTGTCACACACCCTCTCTCACCCCTCTCTTTCTCTGTCAAGCCGTCTCTCTGACCCCTCTCTCTCACTCCCTCTCTGTCTCACACCCCCCTCTCTCACCGCCCCCTCTCTCACCACCCCCTCTCTCAACACCCTTCAATCTCCTCTCCCCTCACTCTCTCACCCCCTCAGTCTCTCACCCCCTCTCTCTCAATCCCTCTCTCTCATACCTCTCTCTCGCCCCCTCTCACCCCGTCCCTCTCTCACCCCCTCTCACACCCTTTCACTCTTACCCCGCGCTCTCACTGTAACCTCTCCCCCTCTCGCTCAACCCCTCTCTCTCACTCACTCTCTCAATCACACCTTCTCCTACTCACTCCACTCTCTCTCTTACCACCTCTCCACTTTCTCTCTCTCAATCACCCCTTGTCTCTCTCATCCTCTCTCTCACCCCTCTCTCTCATTCCCTGTGTCTCTCCCCCCACCACCCCCTCTCTCAACCCTCCTCACTCTCTCATCCCCTTTCACTCTTATCCTGCGCTCTCTCTAACCCCTCCCCCTCTCACCCCTCTCGCTCACTCACTCTCTCTTCCCGTCTCTCTCTCACCCCTCGCTTTCTCTATCAACCCCTCTCTCACCCCCCTCTCTCACCACTCCCTCTCTCTCTCACAACCATCTCCTTGTCACACCCCTCTCTCTCTCCATCACCCCTCTCTCTCCCAGCCCAATCTCTTTCACATCCGACCCTCTCTCTCACACACACACTCTCACACACCCTCCCTCTCTCACCACCTCCCTCTCTCCCACCATCTCCCTGCCTCTTTCTCATCCCCTCTCTCCTTCTCACTGCCTTTCTCTCACCCCCTCTCTCTCTCACCCCCTCTCTCCCATCCCCTCTCTGTCACTCACTCCCACCTCTCCCTCTCACCGCCCTCTCACCCAGCTCTCTCTCTCTCACCACCTCTCTCTCACCCCCTCTCTCTCACCCCCTCTCTCACCCCCTCTCTCTCACCCCCTCTCTCTCACCCCTCGCTCTCTCACCCCTCTCTCTCACCCACACTCTCTCTCACACCTTCTCCTTCTCACTCCACTCTCTCTCTTACCCCCTCCCCACTTTCTCTCTCTCAATCATCCCTTGTCTCTTACCCCCTCTCTCGCACACCTCTCTCTCACTCCTTGTGTCTCTCACCACCCCTCTCTCACTATCCCCTCTCTCAACCCCCTCACTCTTTCACCCCTCTCTCTCTCACCACAGTCTCTCTCTCTCTGTCCCATCACCTCTGTCTCTCTCCCCCTTCTCTCTCAACCTCTTCTCACCCCACCCCCTCTATCTCACCCCTCGCTCTCTCACCTGGTCTCTCTTTCTCACTCACTCTTTCTCTTTCTAACTTACACTCTCTCTCTTTCACTCACTCTCTTTCTCTTTCTCACCCCCTCTCTCTCACGCCCTCTCTCTCAACTCCTCTCTCTCTCCCTCAACTCCTCTCTCTCCTGTCTCTCACTTCTCTGTACCCCCTCTCATGCCCCCCACTCCCTACCCCCCTCCCTGCCCCTGTCTCTCACACCCCCTCTCTCTCACTTCCATCTCACTCTCTCACCCCACACTCACTCTCTCACCCCACACTCTCTCTCTAAGCCCGCGTCTCTCTCTCTCTCACCCCTTATTCCCCCCTTCTCTCTCAACCCCCTCTCTCAACCGCGCTCTCTCAACTTCTCTGTCTCTCAATTCCTCTCTCTCTCTCCCCTTTCTCTCCCCCTCTCTCTTGCCCCCACCCTCTACCCCCTCTTTCCCGCGTCTCTCACATCCCCTCTCTCTCACTCCATCTCACTCTCTCACCCCACTCTCACTCTCTCCCCCCATGTCTCTCTCTCCCGCCCCCTCTGTCTCCCACCCTTTCTCTCTCACACCCGTTCTCTCTCACACCCGTTCTCTCTCACACCCCTGTTTCTCACCTCCCCTCTCAATTCCTCTCTTTCATCCCCTCTCTTTCAACACCTCTCTCTCTCACCCTCTCTCTCCCCCTCTCTCCCCCTCTCCTCCACTCTCTCCCCCTCTATCCGCCCATCTCTCTTCCCCACTCTCTCCCCTCTCCCCTCTCCCTCCCCCTCCCCCGCCCCCTCTCTCTCTCCTCCTGTCTCCCCTCCTCTTTCGCCGCTCTCTCTCACACCCCTCTCTTACGTCTCTCTCTCTCTCACACACACACTTCAGCTCGCTCTCTTCCCCTTGCGGTCTCTCTCACTCTCTCATCCTCTTCTCACACTATCTCTCTCTCCCTGCCTCTCTCCCTCTCTCTTGCCTCCCTCTCTCTCTTATCTCACGGTCTCTCTCATTTGCTCTCTCTTGCTCGTGCTCTCTCTCTCTCTCTCTCTCTCTCTCTCTGTCGCTCATGCTCTCTCTGTCTGGCACTCTCACTCTCTCTCTACCTCCCTCTCAGTCCACCCTACCTCCCTCACCTCTTCTCTCTCACTCTTGCTTTATCTCTCTCTCTGTCTGTCGCTCTCTCTCCGTCTGTCTCAGTATCCCCCTCACCTCCTCTCTCTCAACCCATCTTTCTCAACCCCTCACTCCCCCGCTCTCTCAACCCCCTTCTCTCTCACCCCCTTCTCTCTCTCAACCCCACCCTCTTTCAACCCCGCTCTCTGTCACCCCTTTCTCACACCCCCATCACCACCACCTCGCTCAAATCCCCTCACTCTCTGATCCCCTCACTCTCTCACCCCCTCACTCACCCCTCTCTCTTTTCCACTCTCTCTCTCAGCCCTGTCTTTCTCTGTCAAACCCTCACTCTCGCCCCTCTCTCTCTCATTCCCTCTCTCTCTCACCCCCTTTCTCTTCACCCCCTCTCTCAACCCCCCTCAATCGCTCATCCCCTCACTCTCTCACCCCATCAGTCTCTCACCCCCTCTCTCTCAACCATCTCTCTCTCACATCCATCTCTCTCTCACCCCCCTCTCTCTCTCCCCTCTTTCTCCGTCACCCCTCTCTCTCCCACCCCAATCTCTTTTACACCACCCCCCTCTCTCTCACACACTCTCACACACCCTCTCTCTCGCACCCCCTCTCTCTCTCGCCCCTTCTCTCCCACATCGTCTCTGTCACTCACTTAAATCTCTCCCTCTCTCCGCCCTCTCACCCCTCTCTCTCTCACACCCCTCTCTCTCTCAACCCTCTCTTTCTCCCACCTTCCTCTCTCTCAACCCCTCTCTCTCACACCCTCTCTCTCACCCCTCTCTCTCACCCCCCTCTCTCAACACCCCCTCTCTCAACACCCCTCAAACTCTCATCCCCTCACTCTCTAACCCCCTCAGTCTCTCACACCCCCTCTCTCTAAACCCCTCTCTCACACATCCATCTCTCTCACCCCCCTCTCTCTCCTCTCTCTCTCTGTCACCCCTTTCTCTCCCACCCCAATCTCTTTCACATCCCCATCTCTCTGCCTCTTTCTCCTCCCCTCTCTCTCCTTCTCGCTCCCTCTCTCTCACCCCCATTCTCTCTCACCCCTCTCTCTCCCACTCCCTCTGTGTCACTCACTCCCACCTCTCCCTCTCACTGCCCTCTCACCCCATTCTCTCTCTTACCCACTCCCCACTTTCTCACACTCAAACACCCCTTGTCTCTCACTCCTCTCTCTCACACCTCTCTCTCACTCCCTGTATCTCTCACCACCCCTCTCTCACCACCCCCTCTCTCAACCCCCCTCACTCTCTCATCCCCTCTCTCTGTCACCCCTCTCACCCCTCCTCTATATCTCACCCCCTCACCCCTCTCCCTTTCTCTCTTACCCTGCGCTCTCCCTCTCTCTAACCCCTCCCCCTCTCACCCCTCTCGGTCACCCCCTCTCTCTAACCCTCTCTCACACCCCTCTCTCTCTCAACCCCTCTCTCTCTCACCACTTTCTCTCACACCCTCTCTCTCACCCCTCTCTCTCTCACACCTCTCTTTCTCTGTCAACCCCCTCTCTCACCGCTCTCTCTCTCACTCACTCTCTCGCTCACTGCCCCCCTCTCACCACACCCTCTTTCAACAACCGTCACTCTCTCACCCCCTCTCTCTCAACCCCTCTCTCTCTCACATCCATCTCTCTCTCACCCCCTCTCTCTCCCCTCTGTCTCTGTCACTCCTTTCTCTCCCACCCCAATCTCTTTCACATCCCTTTCTCTGCCTTTTTCTCATCCCCTCTCTCTCCTTCTCACTCCCTCTCTCTCACCCCCTCTCTCTCTCTTAATGCCTCACTCTCCCAACCCCTCTCTGTCACTCACTCCCACCTCCTCCTCTCACCCAGCTCTCTCTCTCTCACCCCCTCTCTCTCCCACCCCCTCTCTCTCACCCCTCGCTCTCTCACCCCTCTCTCTCACCCCTCTCTCTCTCTCACCCTCTCCTTCTAACTCCACTCTCTCTCTTACCCCTTCCCCACTTTCTCTCTCAATCACCCCTTGTCTCTCACCCCCCCTCTCTCTCCCAAATCCCTCTCTCACACCCCCTCTCACTCCCATCTCATTCTCTCACCCCTCTCTCTCACAACAGTCTCTCTCTGTCCCATCACCTCTGTCTCTCACCCCTTCTCTCTCAACCCCTTCTCACCCCACCCCCTCTCTTCACCCCTCGCACTCTCACCCCCTCTCTCTTTCTCACTTACACTCTCTCTCTTTTTCACTCACTCTCTCTTTCTCACCCCTCTCTCTCACACCCTCTCTCTCAACTCCTCTCTCTCCCCCCTCTCTCTTCCCTCTCACTCCCCCCTCTCTTGCCCCCCACTCTCTACCACCTCTCTCCCCTGTCTCTCACACCCCCTCTCTCTCACTCCCATCTCACTATCTCACCCCACTCACTCCCTCACCCCACGCTCACTCTCTCACCCCACTCTCTCTCTTAGACCACGTCTCTCTTTTCTCACCCCTTATTCCCCCATCTCTCTCAACCCATCTCTCTCAATCCCTCTCTCACCCCCTCTCTCTCAACCCCCTCTCTCAACCGCGCTCTCTCACCCCTCTCTCTCACTCCCCTTTCTCTCACTCCACTCTGTCTCTCACTCCCCTTCTCTCTCTCTCTTACCCCCTTCTCTCTCTCAACCCCTCTTTATCTCAACCCCGCTCTCTCTCACTCCTCTCTCTCTGACCGTCGTCTCGCCCAGCTCTCTCTGTCAACCCCCTCTCTCTCCCACACCCCTCTCTCTCACCCCCCTCTCTCTCTCACCCCCTCTCTCTCACCCCTCGCTCTCTCACCCCTCTCTCTCACCCCTCTCTCTCTCACACCCTCTCTCTCACACCCTCTCCTTCTCACTCCTCTCTCTCTCTTACCGTCTCCCCACTTTCTCTCTCAATCACCCCTTGTCTCTCAACCCGTCTCTCTCTCCCACCTCCCTCTCTCTCACTCCCTCTCTCTCTCTTAGCCCTCTCTCACACCCCCTCTCATTCCCATCTCACTCTCTCCCCCCTCTCTCACCACAGTCTCTCTCTCTCTCTCTCTGTCCCATCCCCTCTGTCTCTCACCCCTTCTCTCTCACCCCTTCTCACTCTACCCTTCTCTCTCACCCCTCGCTCTCTCACCCCTCGCTCTCTCACCCCCTCTCTCTTTCACACTTACACTCTCTCTTTTTCACTCACTGTCTCTCTTTCTCAACCCCTCTCTCTCACGCCTTCTCTCTCAACTCCTCTCTCTCTCCCCCTCTCTTTCCCTTCTCTCTACCCCCGTCTTGCCCCCACTCTCTACCCCTTCTCTCCCCCTGTCTCTCACACCCCCTTTCTCTCACTCCCATCTCACTCTCTCACCCCACTCTTTTTCTCTTAGCCCACGTCTTTCTCTCACTCACCCCTTTTCCCCCATCTCTTTCAACCCCTGTCTCTCACCCCCTCTCTCTTTCAACTCCCTCTCTCAACCTCTCTCTCTCAACACCTCTCTCTCACCCCCCTCTCTCTCCCACCCGCCTCTCTCTCCCACCCCCCTCTCTCTCACACCCCCCTCTCTCTCCCACCCCCTTCTCTCTCACCCCCCTCTCTCTCACCCCCTCTCTCTCCCCCTCGCGCTCTCACCCGTCTCTCTCACCCACACTCTCTCTCACACCCTCTCCTTCTCACTCCACTCTCTCTCCTACCCCCTCCCCACTTTCTCTCTCTCAATCACTCCTTGTCTCTCACCCCCTGTCTCTCCCACCCCCCTCTCTCAACCCTCTCTCTCTCTCACCCCTCTCTCTCAACCCCCCCTCTCAACCCCCCTCTCTCTCTCTCTCCCCCTCTCTCTCTCAACCCTTCTCCCTAACCCCTCGCTCTCTCACCCCTCTCTCTCACATTCCCTCGCTCTCTCTCACCATCCCCTCTCTCAAACCCCCTCACTCTCTCATCCCCTCTCTCACACGCCCTCACTCTCTCACCCCCTCCCTCTCACACCCCTCTCTCTCACACCCTCTCTCTCCCACCCCCCTCTCTCTCACCACCGCCTCTCTCAACCCCCCTCACTCTCTCATCCCCTCACTCTCTCACACCCTCAATCTCTCACGCCCTCTCTCTTTCTCAAACCCTTTCTCTCGCCCCACTCTCTCTCTCTCATCCCCTCTCTCTCACCCCTCTCTCTCACTCCCTCTCACACCCTTTCTCTCTTACCACGCGCTCTCTCTAACCCCTCACCTTCTCACCCCTCTCGCTCACCCCTCTCTCTCACCCACTCTCTCAATCACACCCTCCTCTTCTCACTCCACTCTCTCTCTTACACCCCCACATTTCTCTCCCTCAATCACCCCCTCACTCTCTCTCTCTCACCCCTCTCTCTGTCACCCCCCTCACCCTCCTCCCTCTCTCACCCCCTCTCCCTAACCCCTCGCTCTCTCACCCCTCTCTCTCACATTGCCTCGCTCTCTCTCACCATCCCCTCTCTCAAACCCCCTCACTCTCTCATCCCCTCACTCTCTCACCTCATCAGTCTCTCACACATCCCTCTCTTTCACATCCCTCTCTCTCACACCCTCTCCCTTTCTCTCTTACCCCGGGCTCTCTCTCGAACCCCTCTCCCTCTCACCCCTCTTGCTCACCCCCTCTCTCTCTTCCTCTCTCTCTCTCACCCCTCTATTTCTCTCTCACCCTCTCTCTCTCACCACTCTCTCTCACAAACTCTCTTTCTCTGTCAACCTCTCTCTCTCACCCGCTCTCTCCCTCTCTCTCTAAACGCCCCCCTCTCACCACCCCCTCTCTCAACACCCCTCAATCTCTCATCCCCTCACTCTCTCACACCCTCAGTCTCTCACCCCCTCTCTCTCAACACCCCTCTCTCTCACATCCACCTCTCTCTCACCCCCCTCTCTCTTCAAGCCCTCTCTCACCCCCTTAATCTCTCATCCCCTTACTCTCTCACCTCATCAGTCTCTCACACATCCCTCTCTCTCACACCCTCTCTCTCACCCCCCTCTCTCACCACCCCTCAATCTCTCATCCCCTTACTCTCTCACACCCTCAGTCTCTCATCCCCTCTCTCTCAACCCCTCTCTCTCTCTCACATCCACCTCTCTCTCACCCCCTCTCTCACTTCAACCCCTCTTTCACCCCCCTCAATCTCTCATCCCCTTACTCTCTCACCTCATCAGTCTCTCACACACCCCTCTCTCTCACCCCCCTCTCCCACCTTCCTCGCTCTCACCCCCCTCTCTCACCACCCCTCAAACATCTCCCTCTCTCCCCCTCTCCCCTCTCTCTCTGTCACCCCTTTCTCTCCCACCCCAATCTCTTTCACATCCCCCCTCTCTCTCACACACACTCTCAAACACTCTCCCTCTCTCCCACCATCTCTCTGCCTCTTTCTCTCCCCTCTCTCCTTCTTGTTTCCTCTCTCTCACCCCCCTCTCTCACCCCCTCTCTCTCACACCCTCTCTCTCCCACCCCCTCCCTGTCGCTCACTCGCACCTCTCCCTCAGCGCCCTCTCACCCAGCTCTCTCTCTCTCACCCCCTCTCTCTCTCCCACACCCCCTCTCTTCCTCCCTCTCACTCTTTCACCCTCTCTCTCTCACACCCCACCCCTCTCTCTCACCCCCTCAGTCTCATCCCCCACCCCTCTCACTCTCAACCCCCCTCTCTCTCTCACCCCCTTTCTCTGAACCCCTCTTTCTCACTCCCTATGTCTCTCACCACCCCTCTCTCACCACCCCCACTCTCATGCCCTCTCTCTCACCCCTCTCTCTGTCACCCCTTCTCATTCCTCCTCCCTCTCTCACCCCCTCACCCCTCTCCCTTTCTCTCTTACCCCGCGCTCTCTCTCTCTAACCCCTTCCCCTCTCACCCCTCTCAGTCACCCCCTCTCTCTCTTACCCTCTCTCTCTCACCCCTCTCTTTCTTTCTCAATCCTCTCTCTCTCACACAGTCTCTCACCCCTCTCTCTCTGAACTCGCTTTCTCTGTCAACCCCTCTCTCTCACTCCCTCTCTCGCTCACCGTCCCCCTCTCACCACCCCCTCTCTCACCACCCCCTCTCTCAACACCCCTCACTCTCTCACCCCCTCTCTCTCAACCCCTCTCTCTCTCACATCCATCTCTCTCTCACTCCCCTTTCTCTCACCCCTCTCTCTCCGTCACCCCTCTCTCTCCCACCCCAATCTCATTCACATCCCCCTCTCTCACACACACTCTCACACACCCTTGCTCTCTCACCCCTTCCTCTCTCCCACCATCTCTCTGCCTCTTTCTCATCCCCTCTCTCTCCTTCTCGCTCCCTCTCTCTCACCCCTCTCTCTCTTACCCCTCTCTCTCTCCCACCTCCCTCTCTCTCCCACCTCCCTCTCTCTCAACCCTCTGTCTTACACCCCCCACCCCCTCTCTCTTACACACCCCACTCCCTCTCCCTCTCAACCCCTCTCTCTCAACCCCTCACTCTCACCCCTTGCTCTCACCCCTCTCCCACACTCCCTCTCTCTCACTCCCTCTCTCCAGCCTCCCCCTCTCTCAAACCCCCTCACTCTCTCATCTCCTCACGCTCTCACCCCCTCTCTCTCAACTTCTCTCTCTCTCACCCCCCTCTCTCTCTCACCCCCCTCTCTCTCTCACGTCTCTCTCTCACTTCCTCTCTCTTTCACCCCCTTGTCTCTCACCACCCACTCTCTCAACCCCCTTCACTCTCTCATCCCCTCACTCTCTCACACCCCCAATCTCTCATGCCCTCTCTCTTTCTCAAACCCTCTCTCTCTCACCCCCTCTCTCTCTCTCATTCCCTCTCTCACCCCTCTCTCACGCCCTCTCACACCCTTTTGCTCTTACCCCGCGCTCTCTCTAACCCCTCCCCCACTCTCTCACCACTCTCTCTCGCCCACTCTCTCAATCACACCCTCTCCTTCTCACTCCACTCTCTCTCTTACCCCCTCCCTACTTTCTCTCTCTCAATCACCCATTGTCTCTCACCCCCTCTCTCACCCCTCTCTCTAACTCCCTGTGTCTCTCACCCCACTCTCACCACCCCCTCTCTCAACCCCCCTCACTCTCTCATCCCCTCTCTCTCACCCCTCTCTCTCTCACCCCCTCTCACCTCTCCTCCCTCTCTCACACCCTTTTTCTCTTACCCCGCCCACTCTCTCTCTAATCCCTCCCCCTCTCACCCCTCTCGCTCACCCCCTCTCTCACCCACTCTCTCTCACCCACTCTCTCTCTCACACCCTCTCCTTCTCACTCCACTCTCTCTCTAACCCCCTACTTTTTCTCTCTCAATCAACCTTTCTCTCTCAACCCCTTCTCACCCCCAGCCCCCTCTCTCTCCACCTCTCTCTGCCCCCTTTCTCTCCCCTCTCTCTGCCCCCCTCTCTCTCTCCCTATATTTGCCTCTGTCTCTCACACCCCCTCTCTCTCCATCCCATCTCACGCTCTCACCCCACTTTCTCGCTCTCAGCCCACGTCTCTCTCTCTCTCCACCTCCTATTCCTTACACCCCTTCTCTCTCACACCCCTTCTCTCTCACACCTCTTCTCGCTCTCACACCCCTTCTCTCTCACTCCATCTCTCTCTCACCACCCCTTTCTCAACCCCCCTCACTCTCTCATTCCCTCACTCTCTCACACCCTCAATCTCTCACGCCCTCTCTCTTTCTCAACCCCTCTCTCTCACCCCTCTCTCTCTCTCATTCCCTCTCTCACCCCCCTCTCTTACTCCCTCTCACATCCTTTCTCTCTTACCCCACGCGCTCTCTCTAACCCCTCCCCCTCTCAACCCTCTCGCTCGCCACTGTCTCTCACCCACTCTCTCAATCACCCCTCTGTTTCTCACCCCCCCACTTCCTCTCTCTCATCCCCTCTCTCTCATCACCTTTCTCTCTCAGCCCCCTCTCTCCCCCTCTCTCTCCACCCCTCTCTCTCCCCCTCTCTCTTTCCCCCTCTCTCTCTCCCCCCTCCCTCTCTCTCCTCCTCTCTCGCTCCTCCGCTCTCTCACCCCTCTCTCTCAACCACTCTATCTCTCACACCCTCTTTCTCACTCCACTCTCTCTCTTACGCTCTCCCCACTTTCTCTCTCTCAATCACTCTTTGTCTCTCACACCCTCTCTCACACCTCTCTCTCACTCCCTCTGTGTCTAACCGCCCCCTCTCACCACCCCCTCTCTCAACGCCCCTCACAATCTCATCCCCTCTCGCTTATCCCTCTCTCTGTTTCCCCTCTCACCCCTCCTCCCTCTCACCCCCTCACCCCCTCCCTCTCTCACCCACTTTCTCTCTTACCCCGCGCTCTCTCTCTAACCCCTCCCCCTTCACGCCTCTCGCTCACCCCCTCCCTCTCACCCACTCTCTCTCTCACACCCTCTCCTTCTCACTCCACTCTCTCTCTTACCCCCCACTTTTTCTCTCTCAATCAACCCTTCTCTCTAAACCCCTTCTGCCCACCACTCCCCTCCATCTCCCTCTGTCTCGCTCACCCCCACTCTCTCCATCCCATCTCACTCTCTCACCCCACTCTCTCGCTCTCACCCCACGTCTCTCTCTCCCTCTCCACCCCTATTTCTCACACCCCTTCTCTCTCACACCCATTCTCTCTCTCTCACCTCTTCTCGCTCTCAAACCCCTTCTCTCTCACACCCCTTCTCTCTCTCTCACCCCTCTCTCGCTCACCCCTCTCTCTCTCATACCGACTCTCTCTCAAACACACCCTCTATCTCACACCAACTCCTTCACCCCCTCTTTCTCATCCTTCTCTCACTCCCCTCTCTCTCTCCTCCCCTCTCTCTCCCCTCTTCCCCCCACCCTCTCTCTCCCCTGTCTCTCCACCCTCTCTACATGCTTTCTCTCCAGCCCCTATCCCCCATTCTCTCTCTCCCCCTCTCTCTCCCCTCTTTTTCTCCACCTCTCTCTCCCCACTCACACCCTCTCTTACCATCCCCTCTCTCACCCCCCTCTCTCTCATCCCCCTCTCTCCCCCCTCTCTTTCTCTCTCCTGTTATCTGTCTCCCCTCTCTCTCTGTCGCCCTCTCTCTGCCCCCTCTCTGTCACCGTCCCTCTGTCTCCCCTCCCTCTGTCCCCCTCTCTCTGTCCGCATCTCTCTGCCCCCTCTCTCTTTTGCACTCCCTCTGCCCCTTCTCTCTCCCCCGCTCTCTGACCCCCTCTCTCTGTCGCCCTCTCTCTGCCCACTCTCTGTCACCGTCTCTCTGTCCCCCCTCCCTCTGCCCCCCTCCCTCTGTACCACTCTCTCTGTCCCCCCCTCACTGTCCCCTCTCATTGTCGTCCTCTCTATGCCCGCTCACTGTCACCGACTCTCTGCCCTCTCTCTGTCGCCGTTTCTCTGTCCCCCTGCTCTCTGTCCCCTTCTCTCTGCCCCCTCTCTGTCACCGTCTCTCTGCACCCCTCTCTCTGTCGCCCCTCTCTCTGTCCCCGATTCTCTGTCCCCCTGCTCTCTGTCCCCCTCTCTCTGCCTGCTCTCTGTCACCGTTTCTCTGTCCCACCTCCCTCTGTCCCCCTCCCTCTGTCCCCTCTCTCTTTCACCCTCTCTCTGTCCCCCTCTCTTTGCCCCCTCTCTCTGCCCCCTCCCCCTATGTCCCCCTCTCTCTTTCACCCTCTCTCTGCCCACCCTCTGCCCCCCTCTCTCTGTCCCCCTCTCTCTGCCCCCCTCACTCTGCCCCCTCTCCCTCTGTCCCCCTCTCTCTTTCATCCTCTCTCTACCCCCCTCTGCCCCCCCTCTCTCTGTCCCCCTCTCTCTGTCACCCTCTCTCTGTCCCCATTCTGTCACCGTCTCTCTGCCCCCCTCCCTCTGTCCTCCTCCCTCTGTACCCACTTCTCTGTACCCCCTCACTGTCCCCCCTCTCTGACCCCCCCTGTCTGCCCCCCCGCTCTGACCCCCTCGCTGTCCCCCTCTCTCTGTACCCCCTCTCTCTGTCCCCCCTCTCTCTGTTCCCCCTCTCTCTGTCCCCCTCTCTCTGTCCCTCCTCTTTCTGCCCCCCCCCCCCTCTGTCCCCCTCTCTCTGCCCCCCACTCTGGTCCCCCCCCCCCGTCCCCCCCTCTGTCCCCTCTCTCTGTCCCCTCTCTCTCTGTCCCCCTCTCTCTCTATCCCTCTCTCTCTCTGCCCCCTCGCTCTGTTCCCTCTCTCTCTGCTCCCACTTTCTCTGTCTCCCTCATTCTGTCCCCCTCTCTCTGCCCCCCCTCTGAAACCCTCTCTCTATGTCCCTCTCTCTCACTGCCCCCCTCTCTCTGACCCGTCGCTTTGTTCCCCGCTCTCTGTCCCCCCATCTCTACCACCCTCTCTCTGCCCCTTCTCTGTCACTGTCTCTCTGCCCCCTCTCTCAGTCCACCCTCTCTCTGTCCCAAACCTCTGTCCCCCCCTCTCTGTAGCCCTCTCTCTGCCCACTGTCAGTCACCATCTCTCTGTTCCCCCCGTCCACCCCTCTCTGTCGGCCGCTCTCTGCCCCCTCTCCGTCACCATCTCTCTGTACTCACTCGGTCTTTCCCCCTCCCTCTGTCCCCCTCTCTCTGTCCCCCTCTCTCTGTCCCCCTCTCTCTGTCCCACCATCTCTGTCCCCCTCTCTCTGCACTCGCCCAGTCACCATCTCTCTGTCCCCACTCCTTCTGTCCCCCTCGCTCTGTCCCCCTCTCTCTGTCCCCCTCTCTCTGTCCCCCTCTCTATGTCTCCCCCATCTCTGTCCCCCTCTCTCTGCACCCGCCCAGTCACCATCTTTCTGTACCCCCTCCTTCTGTCCCCCTCGCTCTGTCCCCCTCTCTCTGTCCCCCTCCGTCTGTCCCCCTCTCTCTGTACCTCCCTCTCTCTGTACCCCCTTCGCTCTGTAGCCCCTCTCTCTGTCCCGCTCTCTCTGTCTCCCACTCTCTCTGTTCCCCTCTCTCTCTGACCCCCTCTCTCTCTGTACCCCTCTCTCTGTCGCCATATCAGTCACCGTCTCTCTGTCGCGCTCTCTCTGTCCACCACTCTCTCTGTTCCCATCTCTCTCTGCCCCCACCTCTCTGTCCTCCCTCTCTGCCCCATCTCTCTGCCCCCCTCTCTGTCCCCCTCTCTCTGTCCCCCCCTCTCTGTCCCTCTCACTCTGTTCCCCTCTCTCTGTCCCCCCTCCCTCTGTCCCCCTCTTTCTGTTCCCCCTCTCTCTGTCGCCCTCTTTCTGACCCCCACTCTCTCTGTCCCCCCTCTCTGTCCCCCCCTCTCTGCCCTCTCTCTGTCCCCCTCTCTGTCCCCTCTCTCTGGCCCCCTCTCTCTGTCCACGCCTCTCTCTGACCCCCTCTCTCTGTCGCCATATCTGTCACCGTCTCACTGCCCCTCTCTCTCTGTCCACCCCCTCTCTGTCCCCATCTCTCTCTGTCCCCCCCCTCTCTGCCCCCCCGTCCCCCTCTCTCTCTGTCCCCCCTCTCTGTCCCACTCTCTCTGCCCCCTCTCTGTCACCGTCTCTCTGTCCCCCCTCTCTCTGTCCCCCTCTCTCTGTCCCCCTCTCTCTGTGCCCCTCTTTCTGCCCCCTCTCTCTGTCCCCCCTCTCTCTGTCCCCCCTCTCTCTGTCCCCCTCTCTCTGTTCCCCCCTCTCTCTGTCCCCCACTCTCTGTCGCCATATCTGTCACCGTCTCTCTGTCGCTCTCTCTCTGTCCACCACTCTCTCTGTTCCCATCTGTCTCTGTTCCTCCCTCTCTGTACCCCCTCTCTGTCCCCCCTCTCTGTCCCCCCCTGTCCCCCCTCTCTGCCCCCCTCTCTCTGCCCCCTCTCTCTGCCCCATTTCTCTCTGCCCCCCCTCTCTGTCCCACTCTCTCTGCCCCCTCTCTATCACCGTCTCTCTGTTCCCACTCACTCTGTCCCCTTCTCTCTGTCCCCGCGTCCCGCTGACCCCCTCTTTCTGTCCCCCTCTCTCTGTCCCCCTCTCTCTGCCCCTCTCTCTCTCCCACACTGTACCCCCCTCTCTGACCCCTCTCTCTGTCCCTCTCTCTCTGCCCCCCTCTCTCCCACACTGTAACCATCTCTGTCCCGCAATCTCTGTCGCCCCTCCCTCTGACCCCTTCTATCTCCCCCTCTCTCTGTCCTGCTCTCTCTGTCCCCCTCTACCTCCCCCTCTTTCCGTCCCCTCTATCTGACCCCATCTATCACCCACACTCTCTGTGCCCCTCTCTCTCTGTACCTTCTCTCTGCCCCCTCTCTCTCTGTCCCCTCTCTCTCTGTCCCCTCTCTCTGTCCCCCCCTCTCTGTCCCCCCCCTCTCTGTCACCCTCTCTCTGCCCCCTCTCTCTCTGTCCCTCTCTCTCTGCCCTCTCTCCCCCCACTCTCTGCCCCACTCTCCCTGCTGCCGTCTCTCTGCCCACTCTGGCCCCTCTCTCTGACCCCCACTCTCTGTTCACCACTCTCTGTCCCCCACTCTCTGTCCCCCTCTCTCCAACCCCCAATTTCTGTCCCCCACTCTCTGTCCCCTCCTCTCTCTTACCCCCTCTAACTCCCTCATTCTCTGTGACCCTCTCTCTGTCGCCCACTTTCTGCCCCCTCTCTCTGTCCCCGCGTCCCTCTGCCCCCCTCTTTCTGTCCCACTCTCTCTGTCCCCCCTCTCTGACCCCTCTCTCTGTTCCCCTCTCTCTCTGTCCCCTTCTCTCTGTCCCCCTCTCTCTGTCCCCCCTCTCTGTCCCTCTCTCTCTCTGTCCCCCTCTCTCTCTGTCCCCCTCTCTCTGTCCCCCTCTCTCTCTGTCCCCGTCTCTCTCTGTCCCCATCGCTCTCTGTCCCCCTCTCTCTGTCTCCCCATCTCTCTCTGTCCCCCCCCTCTCTGACCCCTCTTTCTGTCCCCCTCTCTCTCTGTCACTCTCTCTCTGTCCCTCTCTCTCTGTCCCCCTTTCTCTCTGTCCCCGTCTCTCTGTCCCTCCTTCTCGCTGTCCCCCTCTCTCTGTCCCACTCTCTCTGTTCTCTATCTCTCTCTCTGTCCCGGTGCTCTCTTGTCCGCATCTCTTTCTGTCCCCCCTCTCTATCCCTCCTCTCTCTGTCCATTCCCTCTCCGTCCACCCCTCCCCCCCGTTCCCCACTCAGTCCATCCCCCTCTCTCTGTCCCCCAGTCTCTGTCCCCGGCTCACTGTCCCCCTCTCTCTGACGGACTCTCTCTCCCCAACTCTGTCCCGCTCTCTCTGTTCCCCCCTCTCTCTGCCCCATCTCTCTCTGTCCCCTCTCTCTGTCCCACTCTCTCTGCCCTCTCTCTGTCACCGTCTCTCTGTCCCCGCTCACTCTGTCCCCCTCTTTCTGACCCACTCTCTCTATCCCCCTCTCTCTGTCCCCTTCTCTCTGTCCCTCTCTCTCTCTGTCCCCCTCTCTCTGTCCCCGCTCACTCTGTCCCCTTCTCTCTGTCCCCGCGTCCCTCTGTCCCCTTCTCTCTGTCCCCGCGTCCCTCTGTTCCCCTCTTTCTGTCCCACTCTCTCTGTCCCCCCTCTCTGTCCCCCTCTCTCTGTCCCCCTCTCTCTCTGTCCCCCTCTCTCTGTCCCCCCTCTCTCTGTCCCCCCCTCTCTCTGTCCCCCTCTCTCTGTCCCCCTCTCTCTGTCCCCTCTCTCTGTCCCCCTCTCTCTGTCCCCCCTCTCTCTGTCCCCCTCTCTCTCTGTCCCCCTCTCTCTGTCCCCCTCTCTCTGTCCCCTCTCTCTATCCCACTCTCTCTGTAGCCATCCCTCTCCCCCTCCCTCTCCCCCACTCTGTCCCCCACTCTCTGTGCCCCCACTCTCTGTGCCCCCTCCCTATGACCCCCTCTATCTTCCGCTCTCTCGGTGCCCCCCTCCCTCTATCCCCCTCTTTCTGCCCCCCCCCGTCCCCGTCTCTCTGTCCCCATGCTCTCTCTGTCCCCATCTCTTACTGTCCCCCTCTCCCTCCATTCTCTGTCCTCTCCCCCTCTGTACCGCACGACCCCATCTGTTCCCCTCTCTCTGACCCTCTCTCTGTCCCCCTCTCTCTGTCCCCGCTCTCTGTCCCCCTCTCTCTGTCCTCCCGTCTCTGTCCCCCCTCGTCCCCCTCTCTCTTTCACCCTCTCTCTGTCACCGTCTCTCTGTCCTCCCTCTGTCTGTCCCCCTCTCTCTGCCCCCCTTTCTCTGACACCCTCTCTTTCCCCCACTCTGTAACCCTCTCTCTGTCCCCACTCCCTATGACCCCCTCTATCTTCCCCACTCTCTGTGCCCCTCTCTCTGTCCCCCTCTCTGTCCCCCTCTCTTTCTCTGTCCTCCTCTCTCTGTCCTCCTCTCTCTGTTCCCCCCTCTGTCCCCCTCCCTCTCTCTATCCCCCTCTCTCTCTCAGTCACCCTCTCTCTGCGCCCTCTCTCCCACCCGATCTCTGTCCCCCTCTCTCTGTTGCCCTCTCTCAGCCCACTCTCTGTCCCACTCTCTCTGCCCCCCTCTCTCTCTCCCACTCTGTACCCCTCTCTCTGTCCCCCACTCTCTGTCCCCCTCTCTCTGTACACCTCTCTCTCTGTCCCCCTCTCTCTCTGCCCCCCTCTCTTCCCCCCTCTCTCTGTCCCCCTCTCTCTGTCTACCCCCCCCCCCCCGGCCGCCTCACTCTCTCTGTCCACCTCTCTCTGTCCCGCTCTCTCTCTGTACCCCCTCTCTCTGTCCCCTTCTCTCTGTCCCTCTCTCTCTGTCCCCCTCTCTCTGTCCCCGCTCACTCTGTCCCCTTCTCTCTGTCCCCGCGTCCCTCTGTTCCCCTCTTTCTGTCCCACTCCCTCTGTCCCCCCTCTCTGTCTCCCTCTCTCTGTCCCCCTCTCTCTCTGTCCCCTCTCTCTGTCCCCCCTCTCTCTGTCCCCCCCTCTCTCTGTCCCCCTCTCTCTGTCCCCCTCTCTCTGTCCCTTCTCTCTGTCCCACTCTTTCTGTAACCATCCCTCTCCCCCTCCCTCTCCCCCACTCTGTCCCCCACTCTCTGTGCCCCCACTCTCTGTCCCCCCTCCCTATGACCCCCTCTATCTTCCGCTCTCTCGGTGCCCCCCTCCCTCTGTCCCCCTCTTTCTGCCCCCCCTGTCCCCGTCTCTCTGTCCCCATGCTCTCTCTGTCCCCATCTCTTACTGTCCCCCCTCTCCCTCCATTCTCTGTCCTCTCTCCCTCTGTACCGCACGACCCGATCTGGTCCCCTCTCTCTGACCCTCTCTCTGTCCCCCTCTCTCTGTCCCCGCTCTCTGTCCCCCTCTCTCTGTCCCCCCTGTCTCTGTCCCCCACCCCCGTCCCCCTCTCTCTTTCACCCTCTCTCTTTGACCCTATCTCTGTCCCCTCTCTCTGTCCCCCTCTCTCTGTCCCCCTCTCTCTGTCACCGTCTCTCTGTCCTCCCTCTGTCTGTCCCCCTCTCTCTGCCCCCCTTTCTCTGACACCCTCTCTTTCCCCCACTCTGTAACCCTCTCTCTGTCCCCACTCCCTATGACCCCCTCTATCTTCCCCACTCTCTGTGCCCCTCTCTCTGTCCCCCCTCTCTGTCCCCTTCATCTCTGTCCCCTCTCTGTCCCCCTCTCTCTGTCCCCCTCTCTTTCTCTGTCCCCCTCTCTCTGTCCTCCTCTCTCTGTTCCCCCTCTCTGTCCCCCTCCCTCTCTCTATCCCCCTCTCTCTCTTAGTCACCCTCTCTCTGCGCCCTCTCTCCCACCCGATCTCTGTCCCCCTCTCTCTGTTGCCCTCTCTCAGCCCACTCTCTGTCCCCCTCTCTCTGCCCCCCTCTCTCTCTCCCACTCTGTACCCCTCGCTCTGTCCCCCACTCTCTGTCCCCCTCTCTCTGTACACCTCTCTCTCTGTCCCCCTCTCGCTCTGTACCCCCTCTCTCTGTCCCCCTCTCTCTCTGTACCCCCTCTCTCTGTCCCCCTCTCTCTGTCCTCGTCTCTCTGTCCCTCCTCTCTCTGTCCCCCTCTCTCTGTCCCCCTCTCTCTGTCCCCCTCTCTCTGTCCCTCCTCTCTCTGCCCCCACTCTGTCACCACCTCTCTGTCCCCTCTCCCTCTGTTCCCTCTCGCTCTGCCCCCCTCTCTCTGCACCCCCCACTCTGGTCCCCCCCGTCCCCCCTCTGTCCTCTCTCTCTCTGACCCCCCTCTCTCTGTCCCCCTCTCTCTCTATCCCTCTCTCTCTCTGACCCTCTCTCTCTGCCCCCTCGCTCTGTTCCCCGCTCTCTGTTCGCCCATCTCCATCGCCCTCTCTCTGCCCCCTCTCAGTCACCGTCTCTCGCCCCGCCGTCCACCCCTCTCTGTCGCCCACTCTCTGCCCCCTCTCTGTCACAGTTTCTCTGTACCCCCTCTCTCTGTCCCCCTCGTCCTCCCCTCGCTGCCCCCCCCTCGCTGTCCCATCTCTGTCCCCCCACTCTCTGTCCCCCCTCACTGTCCCCTCTCAGTCATCGTCTCTCTGGTCGCCCCTCCGTCCCCCCTCTCTCTGTCCCCCCCTCACTGTCCCCTCTCTTTGTTGGCCTCTCTCTGCCCCTCTTTGTCACCGTCTCTCTGCCCCTTCTCTCTCTGTCCCCCTCTCTCTCTGTCCCCCCTCTCTCTCTGTCCCCACTCTTTCTGCCCCCTCTCTCTATCCCCATCTCTCTGTTCCCTCTCTGGTTCCCCCCCCCCCCGCTGTCCCCCTCTCTGTTCACCTCTCTCTCTGTACCCCCTCTCTCTCTGACACCCCCTCTCGCTGACCCCTGCCTCTCTGTCCCCCACTCTCTCTGTACCCCCTCTCTCTCTGACCCCCTCTCTCTCTGCCCCCCTCTCTCTCTCTGTGCCCCTCTCTCTCTGTCCCTCTCTCTCTCGGCCCCCATCTCTCTCTGCCCCCTCGCTCTGTTCCCCGCTCTCTGTCCCCCCATCTCTACTGCCCTCTCTCTGCCCCCTCTCTGACACTGTCTCTCTGCCCCCCCTCTCTCTGTCCCCGTCTCTCTGCCCCCTCTCTCAGTCCATCCTCTCTGTCCCAAACCTCTGTCCCCCCCTCTCTGTAGCTCTCTCTCTGACCCGTCTCAGTCACCATCTCTCTGTTCCCCCCCGTCCACGCCTCTCTGTCGCCCGCTCTCTGTCACAGTGTCTCTGTCCCCCTCTCTCTGTCCCCCTCTCTCTGTCCCCCCTCTCTGTCGCCCCCTCTCTGTCCCCCACTCTCTGTAGCCCTCTTTCTGCCCCCTCTCAGTCACCATCTCTTTGTTCCCCCCCGTCCATCCCTCTCTGTCCCCCTCTGTCTGTCGCCCTCTCTTTCCCCCTCTCTCTGTCCCCCCTCCCTCTGTCCCCCTCCTTCTGTCCCCCTCTCTCTGTCGCCCTCTTTCTGACCCCCTCTCTCTCTGTCCCCCACTCTCTGTGCCCCTCCCTATGCCCCCTCCCAGTCACCATCTCTCTGTCCCCCCTCCCTCTGTCCCCCTCCCTCTGTCTCCCTCTCTCTGTCCCCCTCTCTCTGTCCCCCCCCTCTGACCCCCCGTCCCCCTCTCTCTGTCCTCCTCTCTCTGTCCCCCTCTCTCTGTTGCCATATCTGTCACCGTCTCTCTGTCCCCCACTCTCTGTCCCCCTTCTCTCTGACCCCTCTATCTCCCTCACTCTCTGTGGCCCTCTCTCTGTCGCCAACTCTCTGCCCCCCTCTCTGTCCCCCTCTCTGTGCCCCTCTCTCTCTGTCCCACCCACTCTGTCCCCCTCTCTCTGTCCCCCTCTCTCTGTCCCCCCTCTCTGTCCCCCTCTCTCTGTCCCCTCTCTCTCTGTCCCCCTCTCTGTCCCCCATTTCTCTGTCCCCCTCTCTCTCCCACCTGCCTCTCTCTGTCCTCCTCTCTCTGTCCTCCTTTCTCTGACACCGTCTCTTTCCCCCACTCTGTAACCCACTCTCTGTCCCCCTCTCTCTGTCCCGCGCTCTCTGTCCCGCACTCTCTGTCCCGCGCTCTCTGTCCCTCGCTCTCTGTCCCCCACTCTCTGTCCCCCTCTCTCTGTGCCCCAGCTCTCTGTCTCCCCCGCTCTCTGTCCCCTCTCTCTCTCTCTATCCCTCTCTCTCTCTGACCCCCTCTCTCTGCCCCCTCGCTTTGTTCCCCGCTCTCTGTTCCCCCATCTCTATCACCCTCTCTCTGTCCCCCCCCTGTCACCGTCTCTCTGCCCCCTCTCAGTCACCGTCTCTCTGTTCCCCCCCGTCCACCCCTCTCTGTCGCCCGCTCTCTGCCCCCTCTCTGTCACAGTTTCTCTGTCCCCCCTCTCTCTGTCCCCCTCGCCCCCCCTCTCTTTCCCCCCCTCACTGTCCCCTCTCAGTCACCGTCTCTCTGTTCGCCCCCCCCCTTCCCCCTCTCTCTGTCCCCCCCTTCACTGTCCCCTCTTTGTTGGCCTCTCTCTGCCTCGTCTCTGTCACCGTCTCTCTGCCCCCTCTCTCTCTGGCCCCCCTCTTTCTGCCCCCTCTCTCTGTTCCCCTCTCTCTGTTCCCTCTCTGCCCCCCCCCGCCCCCTCTCTGTTCCCCTCTCTCTCTGTACCCCCTCTCTCTCTGACCCCTCTCTCTCTGACGCCCTCTCTCTCTCTGACATCCCTCTCTCTCTGTACCCCCTCTCTCTGACCCCCTCTCTCTCTGTCCCCCCGTCCCCCCTCTCTGTCCCCCCTCTCTGTCTCCCTCTCTCTGACCCCTCTCTCTGTCACCGTCTCTCTATCCCCCCTTCTCTCTGTCCCACCTTTCTCTGTTCCCCCTCTCTTTGTCCCTCCCTCTCTCTGTCCCCCTCTCTCTCTGTACCCCTCTCTCTGTTGCCTCTTTCTGCCCCCTCTCTCTCTGTCCCCCCTCTCTCTCTCTGCCCCCCTCTCTTCCCCCCTCTCTCTGTCCCCCTCTCTCTGTCTACCCCCCCCCCCGGCCGCCTCTCTCTCTCTGTCCACCTCTCTCTGTCCCGCTCTCTCTCTGTACCCCCTCTCTCTGTCCCCTTCTCTCTGTCCCTCTCTCTCTCTCTGTCCCCCTCTCTCTGTCCCCGCTCACCCTGTCCCCTTCTCTCTGTCCCCGCGTCCCTCTGTTCCCCTCTTTCTGTCCCACTCCCTCTGTCCCCCCTCTCTGTCCCCCTCTCTCTGTCCCCCTCTCTCTCTGTCCCCTCTCTCTGTCCCCCCTCTCTCTGTCCCCCCCTCTCTCTGTCCCCCTCTCTCTGTCCCCCTCTCTCTGTCCCTTCTCTCTGTCCCACATTCTCTGTAACCATCCCTCTCCCCCTCCCTCTCCCCGACTCTGTCCCCCACTCTCTGTGCCCCCACTCTCTGTCCCCCCTCCCTATGACCCCCTCTATCTTCCGCTCTCTCGGTGCCCCCCTCCCTCTGTCCCCTTCTTTCTGCCCCCCCTGTCCCCGTCTCTCTGTCCCCATGCTCTCTCTGTCCCCATGCTCTCTCTGTCCCCATCTCTTACTGTCCCCCCTCTCCCTCCATTCTCTGTCCTCTCCCCCTCTGTACCGCACGACCCCATCTGTTCCCCTCTCTCTGACCGTCTCTCTGTCCCCCTCTCTCTGTCCCCGCTCTCTGTCCCCCTCTCTCTGTCCCCCCTGTCTCTGTCCCCCACCCCCGTCCCCCTCTCTCTTTCACCTTCTCTCTTTCACCCTATCTCTGTCCCCTCTCTCTGTCCCCCTCTCTCTGTCCCCCTCTCTCTGTCCCCGTCTCTCTGTCCCCCCTCCCTCTGTCCCCCTCACTCTGTCCCCCTCTTTCTGGCCCACTCTCTCTATCCCCCTCTCTCTGTCCCCTTCTCTCTGTCCCTCTCTCTCTCTGTCCCCCTCTCTCTGTCCCCGCTCACTCTGTCCCCTTCTCTCTGTCCCGCGCTCTCTGTCCCTCGCTCTCTGTCCCCCACTCTCTGTCCCCCTCTCTCTGTGCCCCAGCTCTCTGTCTCCCCCGCTCTCTGTCCCCTCTCTCTCTCTCTATCCCTCTCTCTCTCTGACCCCCTCTCTCTGCCCCCTCGCTTTGTTCCCCGCTCTCTGTTCCCCCATCTCTATCACCCTCTCTCTGTCCCCCCCCTGTCACCGTCTCTCTGCCCCCTCTCAGTCACCGTCTCTCTGTTCCCCCCCGTCCACCCCTCTCTGTCGCCCGCTCTCTGCCCCCTCTCTGTCACAGTTTCTCTGTCCCCCCTCTCTCTGTCCCCCTCGCCCCCCCCTCTCTTTCCCCCCCTCACTGTCCCCTCTCAGTCACCGTCTCTCTGTTCGCCCCCCCCCTTCCCCCTCTCTCTGTCCCCCCCTTCACTGTCCCCTCTTTGTTGGCCTCTCTCTGCCTCGTCTCTGTCACCGTCTCTCTGCCCCCTCTCTCTCTGGCCCCCCTCTTTCTGCCCCCTCTCTCTGTTCCCCTCTCTCTGTTCCCTCTCTGCCCCCCCCCCGCCCCCTCTCTGTTCCCCTCTCTCTCTGTACCCCCTCTCTCTCTGACCCCTCTCTCTCTGACGCCCTCTCTCTCTCTGACATCCCTCTCTCTCTGTACCCCCTCTCTCTGACCCCCTCTCTCTCTGTCCCCCCGTCCCCCCTCTCTGTCCCCCCTCTCTGTCTCCCTCTCTCTGACCCCTCTCTCTGTCACCGTCTCTCTATCCCCCCTTCTCTCTGTCCCACCTTTCTCTGTTCCCCCTCTCTTTGTCCCTCCCTCTCTCTGTCCCCCTCTCTCTCTGTACCCCTCTCTCTGTTGCCTCTTTCTGCCCCCTCTCTCTCTGTCCCCCCTCTCTCTCTCTGCCCCCCTCTCTTCCCCCCTCTCTCTGTCCCCCTCTCTCTGTCTACCCCCCCCCCCCCCCCGGCCGCCTCTCTCTCTCTGTCCACCTCTCTCTGTCCCGCTCTCTCTCTGTACCCCCTCTCTCTGTCCCCTTCTCTCTGTCCCTCTCTCTCTCTCTGTCCCCCTCTCTCTGTCCCCGCTCACCCTGTCCCCTTCTCTCTGTCCCCGCGTCCCTCTGTTCCCCTCTTTCTGTCCCACTCCCTCTGTCCCCCCTCTCTGTCCCCCTCTCTCTGTCCCCCTCTCTCTCTGTCCCCTCTCTCTGTCCCCCCTCTCTCTGTCCCCCCCTCTCTCTGTCCCCCTCTCTCTGTCCCCCTCTCTCTGTCCCTTCTCTCTGTCCCACATTCTCTGTAACCATCCCTCTCCCCCTCCCTCTCCCCGACTCTGTCCCCCACTCTCTGTGCCCCCACTCTCTGTCCCCCCTCCCTATGACCCCCTCTATCTTCCGCTCTCTCGGTGCCCCCCTCCCTCTGTCCCCTTCTTTCTGCCCCCCCTGTCCCCGTCTCTCTGTCCCCATGCTCTCTCTGTCCCCATGCTCTCTCTGTCCCCATCTCTTACTGTCCCCCCTCTCCCTCCATTCTCTGTCCTCTCCCCCTCTGTACCGCACGACCCCATCTGTTCCCCTCTCTCTGACCGTCTCTCTGTCCCCCTCTCTCTGTCCCCGCTCTCTGTCCCCCTCTCTCTGTCCCCCCTGTCTCTGTCCCCCACCCCCGTCCCCCTCTCTCTTTCACCTTCTCTCTTTCACCCTATCTCTGTCCCCTCTCTCTGTCCCCCTCTCTCTGTCCCCCTCTCTCTGTCCCCGTCTCTCTGTCCCCCCTCCCTCTGTCCCCCTCACTCTGTCCCCCTCTTTCTGGCCCACTCTCTCTATCCCCCTCTCTCTGTCCCCTTCTCTCTGTCCCTCTCTCTCTCTGTCCCCCTCTCTCTGTCCCCGCTCACTCTGTCCCCTTCTCTCTGTCCCCGCATCCCTCTGTTCCCCTCTTTCTGTCCCACTCCCTCTGTCCCCCTCTCTGTCCCCCTCTCTCTGTCCCCCTCTTTCTCTGTCCCCTCTCTCTGTCCCCCCTCTCTCTGTCCCCCCCCTCTCTCTGTCCCCCTCTCTCTGTCCCTTCTCTCTGTCCCACTCTTTCTGTAACCATCCCTCTCCCCCTCCCTCTCCCCCACTCTGTCCCCCACTCTCTGTGCCCCCACTCTCTGTCCCCCCTCCCTATGACCCCCTCTATCTTCCGCTCTCTCGGTGCCCCCCTCCCTCTGTCCCCCTCTTTCTGCCCCCCCTGTCCCCGTCTCTCTGTCCCCATGCTCTCTGTCCCCATCTCTTACTGTCCCCCCTCTCCCTCCATTCTCTGTCCTCTCTCCCTCTGTACCGCACGACCCGATCTGGTCCCCTCTCTCTGACCCTCTCTCTGTCCCCCTCTCTCTGTCCCCGCTCTCTGTCCCCCTCTCTCTGTCCCCCCTGTCTCTGTCCCCCACCCCCGTCCCCCTCTCTCTTTCACCCTCTCTCTTTGACCCTATCTCTGTCCCCTCTCTCTGTCCCCCTCTCTCTGTCCCCCTCTCTCTGTCACCGTCTCTCTGTCCTCCCTCTGTCTGTCCCCCTCTCTCTGCCCCCCTTTCTCTGACACCCTCTCTTTCCCCCACTCTGTAACCCTCTCTCTGTCCCCACTCCCTATGACCCCCTCTATCTTCCCCACTCTCTGTGCCCCTCTCTCTGTCCCCCCTCTCTGTCCCCTTCATCTCTGTCCCCTCTCTGTCCCCCTCTCTCTGTCCCCCTCTCTTTCTCTGTCCCCCTCTCTCTGTCCTCCTCTCTCTGTTCCCCCTCTCTGTCCCCCTCCCTCTCTCTATCCCCCTCTCTCTCTTAGTCACCCTCTCTCTGCGCCCTCTCTCCCACCCGATCTCTGTCCCCCTCTCTCTGTTGCCCTCTCTCAGCCCACTCTCTGTCCCCCTCTCTCTGCCCCCCTCTCTCTCTCCCACTCTGTACCCCTCGCTCTGTCCCCCACTCTCTGTCCCCCTCTCTCTGTACACCTCTCTCTCTGTCCCCCTCTCGCTCTGTACCCCCTCTCTCTGTCCCCCTCTCTCTCTGTACCCCCTCTCTCTGTCCCCCTCTCTCTGTCCTCGTCTCTCTGTCCCTCCTCTCTCTGTCCCCCTCTCTCTGTCCCCCTCTCTCTGTCCCCCTCTCTCTGTCCCTCCTCTCTCTGCCCCCACTCTGTCACCACCTCTCTGTCCCCTCTCCCTCTGTTCCCTCTCGCTCTGCCCCCCTCTCTCTGCACCCCCCACTCTGGTCCCCCCCGTCCCCCCTCTGTCCTCTCTCTCTCTGACCCCCCTCTCTCTGTCCCCCTCTCTCTCTATCCCTCTCTCTCTCTGACCCTCTCTCTCTGCCCCCTCGCTCTGTTCCCCGCTCTCTGTTCGCCCATCTCCATCGCCCTCTCTCTGCCCCCTCTCAGTCACCGTCTCTCGCCCCGCCGTCCACCCCTCTCTGTCGCCCACTCTCTGCCCCCTCTCTGTCACAGTTTCTCTGTACCCCCTCTCTCTGTCCCCCTCGTCCTCCCCTCGCTGCCCCCCCCTCGCTGTCCCATCTCTGTCCCCCCACTCTCTGTCCCCCCTCACTGTCCCCTCTCAGTCATCGTCTCTCTGTTCGCCCCTCCGTCCCCCCTCTCTCTGTCCCCCCCTCACTGTCCCCTCTCTTTGTTGGCCTCTCTCTGCCCCTCTTTGTCACCGTCTCTCTGCCCCTTCTCTCTCTGTCCCCCTCTCTCTCTGTCCCCCCTCTCTCTCTGTCCCCACTCTTTCTGCCCCCTCTCTCTATCCCCATCTCTCTGTTCCCTCTCTGGTCCCCCCCCCCCTCTGTCCCCCTCTCTGTTCACCTCTCTCTCTGTACCCCCTCTCTCTCTGACCCCCCCTCTCGCTGACCCCTGCCTCTCTGTCCCCCTCTCTCTCTGTACCCCCTCTCTCTCTGACCCCCTCTCTCTCTGCCCCCCTCTCTCTCTCTGTGCCCCTCTCTCTCTGTCCCTCTCTCTCTCGGCCCCCATCTCTCTCTGCCCCCTCGCTCTGTTCCCCGCTCTCTGTCCCCCCATCTCTACTGCCCTCTCTCTGCCCCCTCTCTGACACTGTCTCTCTGCCCCCCTCTCTCTGTCCCCGTCTCTCTGCCCCCTCTCTCAGTCCATCCTCTCTGTCCCAAACCTCTGTCCCCCCCTCTCTGTAGCTCTCTCTCTGACCCGTCTCAGTCACCATCTCTCTGTTCCCCCCCGTCCACGCCTCTCTGTCGCCCGCTCTCTGTCACAGTGTCTCTGCCCCCCTCTCTCTGTCCCCCTCTCTCTGTCCCCCCTCTCTGTCGCCCCCTCTCTGTCCCCCACTCTCTGTAGCCCTCTTTCTGCCCCCTCTCAGTCACCATCTCTTTGTTCCCCCCGTCCACCCCTCTCTGTCCCCCTCTCTCTGTCGCCCTCTCTTTCCCCCTCTCTCTGTCCCCCCTCCCTCTGTCCCCCTCCTTCTGTCCCCCTCTCTCTGTCGCCCTCTTTCTGACCCCCTCTCTCTCTGTCCCCCACTCTCTGTGCCCCTCCCTATGCCCCCTCCCAGTCACCATCTCTCTGTCCCCCCTCCCTCTGTCCCCCTCCCTCTGTCTCCCTCTCTCTGTCCCCCTCTCTCTGTCCCCCCCTCTCTGACCCCCCGTCCCCCTATCTCTGTCCTCCTCTCTCTGTCCCCCTCTCTCTGTTGCCATATCTGTCACCGTCTCTCTGTCCCCCACTCTCTGTCCCCCTTCTCTCTGACCCCTCTATCTCCCTCACTCTCTGTGGCCCTCTCTCTGTCGCCAACTCTCTGCCCCCCTCTCTGTCCCCCTCTCTGTGCCCCTCTCTCTCTGTCCCACCCACTCTGTCCCCCTCTCTCTGTCCCCCTCTCTCTGTCCCCCCTCTCTGTCCCCCTCTCTCTGTCCCCTCTCTCTCTGTCCCCCTCTCTGTCCCCCATTTCTCTGTCCCCCTCTCTCTCCCACCTGCCTCTCTCTGTCCTCCTCTCTCTGTCCTCCTTTCTCTGACACCGTCTCTTTCCCCCACTCTGTAACCCACTCTCTGTCCCCCTCTCTCTGTTCCGCGCTCTCTGTCCCGCACTCTCTGTCCCGCGCTCTCTGTCCCTCGCTCTCTGTCCCCCACTCTCTGTCCCCCTCTCTCTGTGCCCCAGCTCTCTGTCTCCCCCGCTCTCTGTCCCCTCTCTCTCTCTCTATCCCTCTCTCTCTCTGACCCCCTCTCTCTGCCCCCTCGCTTTGTTCCCCGCTCTCTGTTCCCCCATCTCTATCACCCTCTCTCTGTCCCCCCCCTGTCACCGTCTCTCTGCCCCCTCTCAGTCACCGTCTCTCTGTTCCCCCCCGTCCACCCCTCTCTGTCGCCCGCTCTCTGCCCCCTCTCTGTCACAGTTTCTCTGTCCCCCCTCTCTCTGTCCCCCTCGCCCCCCCCCTCTCTTTCCCCCCCTCACTGTCCCCTCTCAGTCACCGTCTCTCTGTTCGCCCCCCCCTTCCCCCTCTCTCTGTCCCCCCCTTCACTGTCCCCTCTTTGTTGGCCTCTCTCTGCCTCGTCTCTGTCACCGTCTCTCTGCCCCCTCTCTCTCTGGCCCCCCTCTTTCTGCCCCCTCTCTCTGTTCCCCTCTCTCTGTTCCCTCTCTGCCCCCCCCGCCCCCTCTCTGTTCCCCTCTCTCTCTGTACCCCCTCTCTCTCTGACCCCTCTCTCTCTGACGCCCTCTCTCTCTCTGACATCCCTCTCTCTCTGTACCCCCTCTCTCTGACCCCCTCTCTCTCTGTCCCCCCGTCCCCCCTCTCTGTCCCCCCTCTCTGTCTCCCTCTCTCTGACCCCTCTCTCTGTCACCGTCTCTCTATCCCCCCTTCTCTCTGTCCCACCTTTCTCTGTTCCCCCTCTCTTTGTCCCTCCCTCTCTCTGTCCCCCTCTCTCTCTGTACCCCTCTCTCTGTTGCCTCTTTCTGCCCCCTCTCTCTCTGTCCCCCTCTCTCTCTCTGACCCCCTCTATCTCCCCCGCTCTCTGTCCCCCTCTCTCTGTTGCCCTCTCTCGCTGTTGCCCCTCTCTCTGTCCCACTCTCTCTGTCCCACACTCTCTGCCCCCCCGACTCCTCTCTCTGTTCCCTCTCCCTCTGTTCCCCTCTCTCTATCCCCCTCTCTCTGTCCCCTCTCTCTCTCCCCTGCTCTTTGACCCCCCTCTGTCTCCCTCTCTCTCTCTGTCCCCTCTCTCTGTCCCCCTCTCTCTATCCCCATCTCACTGTGCCCTCTCTCTCTCCCGCTCTCTGACCCCGTCTCTGTCATCCTCTCTTTCTGCCCCCTCTCTCTGCCCCCTCTCTCTCTGCCCCCTCTCTCTCTGCCCCCCTCTCTCTGACCCCCGTCCCCCTCTCTCTGTGTCCTCTCGCTCTCCCCGCTCTCTGACCCCCTCTCTGTCGCCCGCTCTCTCTGTCCCCCTCTCTCTCTGTCCCCCCTCTCTGTTCTCCCCCTCTGTCACCCCCTCTCTCTGTCCCCCTCTCTCTGTCCCCCTCTCTCTGTGACCTCTCTCTCTCCCCGCTCTCTGACCCCCTCTATGTCGCCCGCGCTCTCTGTCCCCCTCTCTCTCTCTCTGTCCCCCACTCTCTCCATCTCCCCACTCTCTGTCCCCCTCTGTCCGCTCTCTCTCCCACCCGCATCGCTCTATCCCTCCTCTTTGTCCCCCTCTCTCCCTGCCCCCCTCTCTCTCCCCCCCGCCTCTCTCTCTGTCCCCCCTCTCTCTGTCCGCCCTCTCTCTGACCCCCTCTCTCTCTGTCCCCCTCTCTCTCTGTCCCCCTCTCTGTCCCCCCCCTCTCTGTACCCCCTCTCTCTGTCCCCCTCTCTCTGTCTCCCCCTCTCTCTGTCCCCCCTCTCTCTGTCCCCCCTCTCTCTGACCCCTCTCTCTGTCCCCCTCTCTCTGTCTCCTCAATCTCTCCCTCTCTCGCTCTGCCCCCTCTCTGTCCCCCTCTCTCTCCCTGTCCCACCCTCTCTCCATCCACCCACTCTCTGTCCCCCACTCTCTGACACCCCCTCTCTGACACCCCCCCTGTCTCCCTCACTCTGTACCCCTCTCTCTGTTCTCACTCTCTGACCCACTCTATCTCCCCAACTCTCTGTCACCCTCTCTCTGCCCGTCTCTCTTTCCCCTCTCTCTCTGCCCCCTCTCTCTGCCCCCTCTCTCTGTCCCTCTCTCCCTACCCCCCTCACTCTGTCCCCCTCTGTCTGCCCCTATCCCTCTCTGCCACACTCTCTCTGTCCCCCTCTCTCTGTCCCCCTCTCTCTCTGTCCCCCCCTCTCTCTGTCTCCCTCTCTCTGTCCCCCTCTTTCTGTGTACCCCTCTCTCTGCCCCCCTCTCTCTGTCCCCCTCTCTCTGTTCCTCCCTCTCTCTGTTCCCCTCTCTCTCACTGACCCCCTCTTTCTCTGACCCCCTCTCTCTCTGTCCCCCTCTCTCTCTGTTCTCCCTCTCTCTGTCCCTCCTCTCTCTGCCCCCACTCTGTCACCATCTCTCTGTCCCGCTCTCTCTGTTTCCCCATCTCTGTCCTCCTCTCTCTCCCACCCGCCTCTCTCTCTGTCCCCCTCTCTGTCCCCCCCTCTCTCTGCCGCCCTCTCTCTCTGTCCCCCTCTCTCTCTGTCCCCCTCTCTCTGTCTCCCCCTCTCTCTGTCCCCCTCTCTCTGTCCCCCCCCCCTCTCTCTGCCGCCCTCTCTCTCTGTCCCCCTCTCTCTCTGTCCCCCTCTCTCTGTCCCCTCTATCTCTCCCTGTCTCTCTGCCCTCTCTCTGTCCCCCACTCTCTCCATTCCCCAATCCCTGTCCCCCCCTCTCTGTCCCCCTCTATCTGTCCCCCTCTCTCTGTCTCCCCCTCTCTCTGTCCCCCTCTCTCTCTGTCCCCCTCTCTCTCTGTCCCCCTCTCTCTCTGTCCCCCTCTCTCTGTCCCCTCTATCTCTCCCTGTCTCTCTGCCCTCTCTCTGTCCCCCACTCTCTCCATCCCCCAATCTCTGTACCCCTCTCTCTGTTCTCACTCTCTGACCCCTCTATCTCCCCAACTCCCTGTCACTCTCTCTCTGCCCCTCTCTCTTTCGCCTCGCTCTCTGCCCACCTCTCTCTGTCCTCCTCTCTGTCCCTATCTCTCTGCCCCCCTCACTCTGTCCCCCTCTGTCTGCCTCCCTCTCTCTGCCCCTATCGCTCTCTGCCCCTCTCTCTCTATCTCCCCCACTCTCTGTTCCCCCTCTCTCTCTGCCCCTCTCTCTCTGCCCCCCCCCCTGTCTCTGGCCTCCTCTCTCTTTGGCCCCCCCTCTCTTTGTCCCCCTCTCTCTCTATCCCCCTCGCTCTCTGTCCCCCTCTCTATTCCCCCTCTCTCTGTCTCCTCTATCTCTCCCTCTCTCGCTCTGCCCCCTCTCTGTCCCCCTCTCTCTCTCTGTCCCCCACTCTCTCCATCCACCCACTCTCTGTCCCCCTCTCTCTGACCCCCCCTGTCTCCCCCACTCTGTACCCCTCTCTCTGTTCTCACTCACTGAACCACTCTATCTCCCCAACTCTCTGTCACCCTCTCACTGCCCCTCTCTCTTTCCCCTCTCTCTCTGTCCCCCTCTCTCTGCCCCCCTCTCTCTGTCCCTCTCTCCCTGCCCCCCTCACTCTGTCCCCCTCTGTCTGCCACTCTCTGTCGCCTGCTCTCTGTCGCCCTCTCTCTGTCCCCTCTCTCTCTCTGAACCCCTCTCTCTCTGACCCCCTCTATCTCCCCCGCTCTCTGTCCCCCCTCTCTCTGTTGCCCTCTCTCGCTGTCGCCCTCTCTCTGTCGCCCTCTCTCTGACCCCCTCTCTCACACCCGCCTCTCCCTGTACCACCTCACTGTCCCCCTCTCTCGCTGTCGCCCCTCTCTCTGTCCCACTCTCTCTGTCACACTCTCTCTGCCCCCGACCCCTCTCTCTTTTCCTCTCTCTCTCCCTGTCCCCTCTCTCTGTGCCCCCCTCTGTCTGAACCCCGTCCCCGTCTCTGTCCCCCCCTCTCTCTCTCCCCCTCTCTCTGTTCCCCTCTCTCTGTTCCCCTCTCTCTGTCCCCCTCACTCTGTCCCCCTCACTCTGTCCCCCCTCACTCTGTCGCCCTCTCTCTGTCCCCTTCTCTCTATGCCCCTCTCTCTGGACCCCTCTCTCTGTCTCCACCTCTCTCTTTCCCCCCTCTCTCTGTCCCCCTCTCCCTCTGCCCCCTCTCTCACTGCCCCCTCTCTCTGTCCCCTTCTCACAGTCCCCTCTCTCTCCCGCTCTCTGACCACCTCTCTGTCACCCCCTCTCTCTGCCCCCTATCTCTCTGCCCCCTCTCTCTCTGCCCCCTCTCTGTCCCCCTCTCTCTGTCCCCCTCTCTCTGTCCCCCCCTCTCTCTGTCCCCCTCTATCTCCCCCACTCTCTGTTCCCCTCTCTCTGTCACCGTCTCTCTGTCCCCCTCTCTCTCTGTCCCCTCTCTCTCTGTCCCCCTCTATCTGTCCCCTCTCTCTCCCACCCTCTCTGACCCCCTCCCTTCCCCGCTCTCTGACCCCCTCTCTGTCCCCCACTCTCTGACACCCCCTCTCTGACACCCCCCCTGTCTCCCTCACTCTGTACCCCTCTCTCTGTTCTCACTCTCTGACCCACTCTATCTCCCCAACTCTCTGTCACCCTCTCTCTGCCCGTCTCTCTTTCCCCTCTCTCTCTGCCCCCTCTCTCTGCCCCCTCTCTCTGTCCCTCTCTCCCTACCCCCCTCACTCTGTCCCCCTCTGTCTGCCCCTATCCCTCTCTGCCACACTCTCTCTGTCCCCCTCTCTCTGTCCCCCTCTCTCTCTGCCCCCCCCTCTCTCTGTCTCCCTCTCTCTGTCCCCCTCTTTCTGTGTACCCCTCTCTCTGCCCCCCTCTCTCTGTCCCCCTCTCTCTGTTCCTCCCTCTCTCTGTTCCCCTCTCTCTCACTGACCCCCTCTTTCTCTGACCCCCTCTCTCTCTGTCCCCCTCTCTCTCTGTTCTCCCTCTCTCTGTCCCTCCTCTCTCTGCCCCCACTCTGTCACCATCTCTCTGTCCCGCTCTCTCTGTTTCCCCATCTCTGTCCTCCTCTCTCTCCCACCCGCCTCTCTCTCTGTCCCCCTCTCTGTCCCCCCCTCTCTCTGCCGCCCTCTCTCTCTGTCCCCCTCTCTCTCTGTCCCCCTCTCTCTGTCTCCCCCTCTCTCTGTCCCCCTCTCTCTGTCCCCCCCCCTCTCTCTGCCGCCCTCTCTCTCTGTCCCCCTCTCTCTCTGTCCCCCTCTCTCTGTCCCCTCTATCTCTCCCTGTCTCTCTGCCCTCTCTCTGTCCCCCACTCTCTCCATTCCCCAATCCCTGTCCCCCCCTCTCTGTCCCCCTCTATCTGTCCCCCTCTCTCTGTCTCCCCCTCTCTCTGTCCCCCTCTCTCTCTGTCCCCCTCTCTCTCTGTCCCCCTCTCTCTCTGTCCCCCTCTCTCTGTCCCCTCTATCTCTCCCTGTCTCTCTGCCCTCTCTCTGTCCCCCACTCTCTCCATCCCCCAATCTCTGTACCCCTCTCTCTGTTCTCACTCTCTGACCCCTCTATCTCCCCAACTCCCTGTCACTCTCTCTCTGCCCCTCTCTCTTTCGCCTCGCTCTCTGCCCACCTCTCTCTGTCCTCCTCTCTGTCCCTATCTCTCTGCCCCCCTCACTCTGTCCCCCTCTGTCTGCCTCCCTCTCTCTGCCCCTATCGCTCTCTGCCCCTCTCTCTCTCTATCTCCCCCACTCTCTGTTCCCCCTCTCTCTCTGCCCCTCTCTCTCTGCCCCCCCCCCCTGTCTCTGGCCTCCTCTCTCTTTGGCCCCCCCTCTCTTTGTCCCCCTCTCTCTCTATCCCCCTCGCTCTCTGTCCCCCTCTCTATTCCCCCTCTCTCTGTCTCCTCTATCTCTCCCTCTCTCGCTCTGCCCCCTCTCTGTCCCCCTCTCTCTCTCTGTCCCCCACTCTATCCATCCACCCACTCTCTGTCCCCCTCTCTCTGACCCCCCCTGTCTCCCCCACTCTGTACCCCTCTCTCTGTTCTCACTCACTGAACCACTCTATCTCCCCAACTCTCTGTCACCCTCTCACTGCCCCTCTCTCTTTCCCCTCTCTCTCTGTCCCCCTCTCTCTGCCCCCCTCTCTCTGTCCCTCTCTCCCTGCCCCCCTCACTCTGTCCCCCTCTGTCTGCCACTCTCTGTCGCCTGCTCTCTGTCGCCCTCTCTCTGTCCCCTCTCTATCTCTGAACCCCTCTCTCTCTGACCCCCTCTATCTCCCCCGCTCTCTGTCCCCCCTCTCTCTGTTGCCCTCTCTCGCTGTCGCCCTCTCTCTGTCGCCCTCTCTCTGACCCCCTCTCTCACACCCGCCTCTCCCTGTACCACCTCACTGTCCCCCTCTCTCGCTGTCGCCCCTCTCTCTGTCCCACTCTCTCTGTCACACTCTCTCTGCCCCCGACCCCTCTCTCTTTTCCTCTCTCTCTCCCTGTCCCCTCTCTCTGTGCCCCCCTCTGTCTGAACCCCGTCCCCGTCTCTGTCCCCCCCTCTCTCTCTCCCCCTCTCTCTGTTCCCCTCTCTCTGTTCCCCTCTCTCTGTCCCCCTCACTCTGTCCCCCTCACTCTGTCCCCCCTCACTCTGTCGCCCTCTCTCTGTCCCCTTCTCTCTATGCCCCTCTCTCTGGACCCCTCTCTCTGTCTCCACCTCTCTCTTTCCCCCCTCTCTCTGTCCCCCTCTCCCTCTGCCCCCTCTCTCACTGCCCCCTCTCTCTGTCCCCTTCTCACAGTCCCCTCTCTCTCCCGCTCTCTGACCACCTCTCTGTCACCCCCTCTCTCTGCCCCCTATCTCTCTGCCCCCTCTCTCTCTGCCCCCTCTCTGTCCCCCTCTCTCTGTCCCCCTCTCTCTGTCCCCCCCTCTCTCTGTCCCCCTCTATCTCCCCCACTCTCTGTTCCCCTCTCTCTGTCACCGTCTCTCTGTCCCCCTCTCTCTCTGTCCCCTCTCTCTCTGTCCCCCTCTATCTGTCCCCTCTCTCTCCCACCCTCTCTGACCCCCTCCCTTCCCCGCTCTCTGACCCCCTCTCTGTTGCCCTCTCTCTGCCCCTGCTCTCTCTGCCCCCCCCGACCCCTCTCTCTGTCCCCCTCTCTCTGTTTCCCTCTCTCTGTTCCCCTCTCTCTCTGTTCCCCTCTCTCTGTCCCCCTTACTTCTGTCCCCCTCACTCTGTCCCCTCTCTCTCCCCCGCTCTTTGACCCCCCTCTCTGTCGCCCTCTCTCTCTGCCCCGTCTCTCTCTGCCCCCCCCCCTGTCCCCCTCTCTCTATCCCCCTCTCACTGCCCCCTCTCTCTCTCCCGCGCTCTGAACCCCTCTCTCTCACCCTTTCTCTCTGCCCCCTCTTTCTCTGCCCCCACTCTCTCTGCCCCCTCTCTGTCCCCCCACTCTCTGTCCCCCTCTCTCTGACCCCCTCTCTCTCCCCCACTCTGTACCCCTCTCTCTGTCTCCCTCTCTCTGACCCCCCTCTCTGTCACCGTCTTTCTATCCCCCATTCTCTCTGTTCCCCCTTTCTCTGTTCCCCCTCTCTCTGTCCCGCTCTCTCTGACCCCCTCTCTCTGCCCCCTCTCTCTCTGACCAGCTCTATCTCCACCACTCTCTGTCCCCTGCTCTCTGTCGCCCTCTCTCTGTCCCCTCTCTCTCTCTGAACCCCTCTCTCTCTGACCCACTCTATCTCCCCCGCTCTCTGTCCCTCCTCTCTCTGTTGCCCTCTCTCGCTGTCGCCCTCTCTCTGTCGCCCTCTCTCTGACCCCCTCTCTCACACCCGCCTCTCCCTGTACCACCTCACTGTCCCCCTCTCTCGCTGTCGCCCCTCTCTCTGTCCCACTCTCTCTGTCCCACTCTCTCTGCCCCCCGACCCCTCTCTCTGTCCCTTCTCTCTCCCTGTCCCCTCTCTCTCTGCCCCCCTCTGTCTGAACCCCGTCCCCGTCTCTGTCCCCCCCTCTCTCTCTCCCCCTCTCTCTGTTCCCCTCTCTCTGTTCCCCTCTCTCTGTCCCCCTCACTCTGTCCCCCTCACTCTGTCCCCCCTCACTCTGTCGCCCTCTCTCTGTCCCCTTCTCTCTATGCCCCTCTCTCTGTACCCCTCTCTCTGTCTCCACCTCTCTCTGTCCCCCCTCTCTCTGTCCCCCTCTCCCTCTGCCCCCTCTCTCACTGCCCCCTCTCTCTGTCCCCTTCTCACAGTCCCCTCTCTCTCCCGCTCTCTGACCACCTCTCTGTCACCCCCTCTCTCTGCCCCCTATCTCTCTGCCCCCTCTCTCTCTGCCCCCTCTCTCTGTCCCCCTCTTTCTGTCCCCCTCTCTCTGTCCCCCCCTCTCTCTGTCCCCCTCTATCTCCCCCACTCTCTGTCCCCCTCTCTCTGTCACCGTCTCTCTGTCCCCCTCTCTCTCTGTCCCCTCTCTCTCTGTCCCCCTCTATCTGTCCCCTCTCTCTCCCACCCTCTCTGACCCACTCTCTTCCCCGCTCTCTGACCCCCTCTCTGTTGCCCTCTCTCTGCCCCTGCTCTCTCTGCCCCCCCGACCCCTCTCTCTGTCCCCCTCTCTCTGTTTCCCTCTCTCTGTTCCCCTCTCTCTCTGTTCCCCTCTCTCTGTCCCCCTCACTCCTGTCCCCCTCACTCTGTCCCCTCTCTCTCCCCCGCTCTTTGACCCCCTCTCTGTCGCCCTCTCTCTCTGCCCCGTCTCTCTCTGCCCCCCTCTGTCCCCCTCTCTCTATCCCACTCTCACTGCCCCCTCTCTCTCTCTCCCGCGCTCTGACCCCCACTCTCTCACCCTTTCTCTCTGCCCCCTCTCTCTCTGCCCCCACTCTCTCTGCCTCCTCTCTGTCCCCCCACTCTCTGTCCCCCTCTCTCTGACCCCCTCTCTCTCCCCCACTCTGTACCCCTCTCTATGTCTCCCTCTCTCTGACCCCCTCTCTGTCACCGTCTTTCTATCCCCCCTTCTCTCTGTTCCCCCTTTCTCTGTTCCCTCTCTCTCTGTCCCGCTCTCTCTGACCCCCTCTCTCTGCCCCCCCTCTCTCTGACCAGCTCTATCTCCACCACTCTCTGTCCCCTGCTCTCTGTCGCCCTCTCTCTGTCCCCTCTCTCTCTCTGAACCCCTCTCTCTCTGACCCCCTCTATCTCCCCCACTCTCTGTCCCCCCTCTCTCTTTTGCCCTCTCTCGTTGTCGCCCTCTCTCTGTCGCCCTCTCTCTGACCCCCTCTCTCACACCCGCCTCTCCCTGTACCACCTCACTGTCCCGCTCTCTCGCTGTCGCCCCTCTCTCTGTCCCACTCTCTCTACCCCCCGACCCCTCTCTCTGTCCCTTCTCTCTCCCTGTCCCCTCTCTCTCTGCCCCCCTCTGTCTGAACCCCGTCCCCGTCTCTGTCCCCCTCTCTCTCTCCCCCTCTCTCTGTTCCCCTCTCTCTGTTCCCCTATCTCTGTCCCCCTCACTCTGTCCCCCCTCACTCTGTCCCCCCTCACTCTGTCGTCCTCTCTCTGTCCCCTTCTCTCTATCCCGCGCTCTCTGTCCCCTCTCTTTCTCCCCCGCTCTTTGTCCCCCTCTCTGTCGCCCTCTCCCTCTGCCACCTCTCTCACTGCCCCCTCTCTCTGTCCCCCTCTCACAGTCCCCTCTCTCTCCCGCTCTCTGACCACCTCTCTGTCACCCCCTCTCTCTGCCCCCTAACTCTCTGCCCCCTCTCTCTCTGCCCCCTCTCTCTGTCCCCCTCTCTCTCTCCCCTCTCTCTCTCCCCCGCTCTCTGACCCCCTCTCTGTTGCCCTCTTTGTGCCACCTATCTCTCTGTCCCCTCTCTCTCTCTGTCCCCCTCTCTCTATCCCCTTCTCACTGTCCCCTCTCTCTCTCCCGCTCTCTGTCCCCCTCTCTCTGTCCCCCCTCTCTCTGTTCCCCCCTCTCTCTGTTCCCCCCTCTCTGTCCTCCTCTCTCTGTAGCCCCTCTCTCTGCCCCCTCTCTCTGTCCCCCCTTTCTCTGTTCCCCCCTCTCTGTTCCCCCTCTCTCTGTCCCCCTCTCTCTGACCCCCTCTCTCTGTTCCCCCTCTCTCTGTCCCCCCTCTCTCTGCCCCTCCTCTCTGTCCCCCCTCTCTCTGCCCCCTCTCTCTGTGTACTCTCTCTCTCACCGCTCTCTGACCACCTCTCTGTCGCCCTCTCTCTATGTCGCTCCTTTCTCTGTTGCCGTCTCTCTGTCCCCGTCACTCTCTCTGCCCCCTCTCTCTCTGCCCCCTCTCTCTGTGTACTCTCTCTCTCACCGCTCTCTGACCACCTCTCTGTCGCCCTCTCTCTATGTCGCCCCTCTCTCTGTTGCCGTCTCTCTGCCACCTCTCTCTCTCTGCCACCCTCTCTGTCCCCCCTCTCTCTGTCCCCCTCTCTCTGTCCCCCTCTCTCTCTATTCCCCACACTCTCCATCCGCCCACTCTCTGTCCCTCTCTTTCTGACACCCCCTCTCTCCCCCACACTGTACCCCTCTCTCTCTCTCCCTCTGCCCCCTCTCTCTGTCACCGTCTCTCTATCCCCCCTTCTCTCTGTCCCACCTTTCTCTGTTCCCCCTCTCTTTGCCCCCTCTCTCTGTCCCCCCTCTCTCTGTTCCCCCTTTCTCTGTCCTCCTCTCTCTCTATCCCCCTCTCTCTGTCTCCTCTTTCTGCCCCCTTCTCTCTCTGTCCCCCTCTCTCTCACTGACCCCCTCTCTCTGACCCCCTCTATCTCCCCCACTCTCTGTCCCCCTCTCTCTGTCGCCGTCTCTCTGTCCCCCTCTCTCTCTGTCCCCTCTCTCTCTGTCCCCCTCTATCTGTCCGCTCTCTCTCACGCTCTCTGACCCCCTCTCTACGCCGCTCTCTGACCCCCTCTCTGTTGACCTCTCTCTGCCCCCGCTCTCTCTGCCCCCCGACCTCTCTCTCTGTCCCCCTCTCTCTGTTCTCCTCTCTCTGCCCACTCCCAGTCACCATCTCTCTGTCTCCACTCTCTGTCCCCTCCTCTGTCCCCCCCTCTCTGTCCCCCTCTCTCTGTCCTCCTCTCTCTGTCTCCCTCTCTCTGTCCCCCTCTCTCTGTCCCCCTCTCTCTGTCCCCCCCTCTCTGCCCCCCGCTCTGTCCCCCTCTCTCTGTCCTCCTCTCTCTGTCCCCCTCTCTCTGTTGCCATATCTGTCACCGTCTCTCTGTCCCCCACTCTCTGTCCCCCTTCTCTCTGACCCCCTCTATCTCCCTCACTCTCTGTGGCCCTCTCTCTGGTGCCAACTCTCTGCCCCCCTCTCCATCCCCGCCTATCTCTGTCCCCCTCTCTCTCTCTATCCCCCATTCTCTCCATCCGCCCACTCTCTGTCCCCCTCTCTCTGACACCCTCTCTCTCCCCCACACTGTACCCCTCTCTCTCTCCCTCTGCCCCATCTCTCTGTCACTGTCTCTCTATCCCCCCTTCTCTCTGTCCCACCTTTCTCTGTTCCCCCTCGCTTTGCCCCCCCACTCTCTGTCCCCCCTCTGTCTGTTCCCCCTTTCTCTGTCCTCCTCTCTCTCTATCCCCCTCTCTCTGTCTCCTCTTTCTGCCCTCTTCTCTCTCTGTCCCCCTCTCTCTCACTGACCCCGTCTCTCTCTGACCCCCTCTATCTCCCCCATTCTCTGTCCCCCTCTCTCTGTCGCCGTCTCTCTGTCCCCCTCTCTCTCTGTCCCCCCTCTCTCTGTCCCCCTCTATCTGTCCCCTCTCTCTCCCACGATCTCTGACCCCCTCTCTCCCCCGCTCTCTGACCCCCTCTCTGTTGCCCTCTCTCTGCCCCCGACCCCTCTCTCTGTCCCCCTCTCTCTGTTCTCCTCTCTCTGCCCCCTCCCAGTCACTATCTCTCTGTCCCCCACTCTCTGCCCCCCCTCTGTCCCCCCTCTCTGTCACCCTCTCTCTGTCCTCCTCTCTCTGTCTCCCTCTCTCTGTCCCCCTCTCTCTTCCCCCTCCCCCCTCTCTGCCACCACCCCCCCCTCCGTCCCCCTCTCTCTGTCCTCCTCTCTCTGTCCCCCTCTCTCTGTTGCCATAACTGTCACCGTATCTCTGTCCCCCACTCTCTGCCCCCTTCTCTCTGACCCCCTCTATCTCCCTCACTCTCTGTGGCCCTCTCTCTGGTGCCAACTTTCTGCCCCCCTCTCACTCCCCGCCTCTCTCTGTCGCCCTCTCTGTCCCCCTCTCTCTCTGTCCCCATCTCTCTCTGTCCCCCTCTCTCTCTGTCCCACCCACTCTGTCCCCCTCTCTCTGTCTCCCCCCTCTCTGTCCCCCTCTCTCTCTGTCCCTCTCTCTCTGTCCCTCTCTCTCTGTCCCCCACTCTTCCCCTCTCTCTCTGTCCCCCTCTCTGTCCCCCATTGAAGAAAGGATTGGGAAGGTGATTCAGGAGATGAGTGACAGTAATAGGGTGGTTGTTATGGGGGACTTTAACTTTCCTGATATTGATTGGGAAAGCTATAGCTCAAGTTCGTTAGATGGGTCAGTGTTTGTTCAATGTGTGCAGGAGAGTTTCCTGACACAATATGTAGACAGGCCAACAAGAGGTGAGGCCATACTGGATTTGGTTCTGGGTAACGAACCAGGCCAGGTGTTAGAATTAGAGGTAGGTGAGCACTTTGGGGATAGTGACCATAATTCGGTGATTTTTACACTCGTGATGGAGAGGGATAAGTGTGTACTACAGGGCAAGAATTATAGCTGGGGTAAGGGAAATTATGATGCGGTGAGGCATGACTTAGGATGTGTGGCTTGGAAAAGTAGACTCCAAGGCAAGAGTGTAAATGATATGTGGAACTTGTTCAAGGGGCAACTATTGAGTGTCCTTGATAATTATGTTCCTGTCAGGCAGGAAGGAAAGGGTCGTGCGAGGGAGCCGTGGTTTAATAAGGAATTGGAATCCCTTGTTAAATGGAAGAGGGCGGCCTATCTCAAGATGAGACGTGAAGGTTCAATTGGGGCGATTGAGAGTTATAGGGTAGCCAGGAAGGACCTGAAGAGAGAGCTAAAAGCAGCAAGGAGGGGACATGAAATGTCCTTTGTAGATAGGATTAGGGAAAACCCTAAGGCTTTCTATAGGTATGTTAGGAATAAAAGAATGACTAGGGTAGGAATAGGTCCAGTCAAGGATAGTAGGGGGAAGTTGCGTGTGGAGGCGGAAGAGATTGGGGAGACACTGAATGAATACTTTTCTTCAGTATTCACTCAGGAACAGGGCATTGTTGTCGATGAGAATACTGAGGCACAAATAAGTAGAATGGATGGCTTTGAGGTATGTAGAGAAGAGGTGTTGGAAATCCTGGAAAAGGTGAAAATAGATAAGTCCCCTGGGCCTGATGGCATTTATCCTAGGATTCTCTGGGAAGCAAGGGAGGAGATTGCAGAGCCATTGGCCTTGATTTTTATGTCCTCTTTGTCTACAGGAGTAGTCCCAGAAGACTGGAGGATAGCAAATGTGGTTCCCTTGTTCAAAAAGGGGAGTAGGGATAGCCCTAGTAACTATAGGCCGGTGAGTCTCACTTCTGTTGTGGGCAAAGTCTTAGAGAGAATTGTAAGGGATAGGATTTATGCACATCTAGATAGGAATAATGTGATCAAGGATAGTCAGCATGGTTTTGTGAAGGGCAAGTCGTGCCTCACAAACCTTATTGAATTCTTTGAAAAGGTGACGAAGGAGGTTGATGAGGGGAAAGCGGTAGATGTAGTATATATGGATTTTAGTAAGGCGTTTGATAAGGTTCCCCATGGTAGGCTACTGCAGAAAATACGGAGATATGGCATTGAGGGTGAGTTGGAGGTTTGGATTAGGAATTGGCTGGATGGAAGAAGACAGAGGGTAGTAGTTGATGGCAAAGTTTCTTCATGGAGTGCCGTCACTAGCGGTGTTCCGCAAGGATCTGTTTTGGGACCATTGCTGTTTGTCATTTTTATAAATGACCTGGAAGAGGGGTTAGAAGGTTGGGTGAGCAAGTTTGCGGATGATACGAAAGTCGGAGGAGTTGTTGACAGTGAGGAAGCATGTGGCAGGTTACAGCAGGATATAGAGAAGCTGCAGAGCTGGGCAGAAAGGTGGCAGATGGAATTCAATGTAGCTAAGTGCGAGGTGATTCACTTTGGGAAGAATAACAAAAAGATGGGGTACTGGGCTAATGGTCGGATACTTGGTAGTGTGGATGAGCAGAGGGATCTTGGTGTCCATGTACACAGATCTCTGAAAGTTGCCACCCAGGTAAATAGTGCGGTGAGGAAGGCATATGGCGTACTGGCTTTTATTGGTAGAGGAATTGAGTTCCGGAGTCCTGAGGTCATGATGCAGTTGTATAAGACTCTGGTACGGCCGCATCTGGAATATTGTGTGCAGTTTTGGTCGCCATACTATAGGAAGGATGTGGAGGCATTGGAACGGGTGCAGAGGAGGTTTACCAGGATGTTGCCTGGTATGGAAGGAAAATCGGATGAGGAAAGACTGAGGCACTTGGGGCTGTTTTCACTAGAGAAAAGAAGGTTTAGGGGTGACTTGATTGAGGTGTACAAGATGATTAGGGGGTTAGATAGGGTCGACAGTATGAACCTTTTCCCGCGTATTGAGTCGGGTATTACAAGGGGGCATAGCTTTAAATTAAGGGGGGGTAGATATAGGACTGATGTTAGGGGTAGGTTCTTCACTCAGCGAGTCGTTAGTTCATGGAATGCCCTGCCAGTAACAGTGGTGGACTCTCCCTCTTTATGGGCATTTAAGAGGGCATTGGATAGGTATATGGAGGATAGTGGGTTAGTGTAGTTTAGGTGGGCTTGGATCGGCGCAACATCGAGGGCCCAAGGGCCTGTACTGCGCTGTATTCTTCTATGTTCTATGTTCTATGTTCTATTTCTCTGTCCCCCTCTCTCTCCCACCTGCCTCTCTCTGTCCTCCTCTCTCTGCCCCCCTTTCTCTGACACCCTCTCTTTTCCCCAATCTGTAACCCTCTCTCTGTCCCCACTCCCTCTGACCCCCTCTATCTTCCCCACTCTCTGTGCCCCACTCTCTGTCCCGCGCTCTCTGTCCCTCGCTCTCTGCCCCTCTCTCTCTGTCCCCTCTCTCTCTGTCCCCCTCTATCTGTCCGCTCTCTCTCTCACGCTCTCTGACCCCCCTCTCCCCCGCTCTCTGACCCCCTCTCTGTTGACCTCTCTCTGCCCCCGCTCTCTCTGCCCCCGACTCCTCTCTCTGTCCCCCTCTCTCTGTTCTCCTCTCTCTGCCCCCTCCCAGTCACCATCTCTCTGTCCTCACTCTCTGTCCCCTCCTCTGTCCCCCCCTCTCTGTCCCCCTCTCTCTGTCCCCCTCTCTCTGCCCCCCCCCTCTCTGCCACCCCCCTGTCCCCCTCTCTATGTCCTCCTCTCTCTGTCCCCCTCTCTCTGTTGCCATAACTGTCACCGTATCTCTGTCCCCCACTCTCTGCCCCCTTCTCTCTGACCCCCTCTATCTCCCTCACTCTCTGTGGCCCTCTCTCTGGTGCCAACTCTCTGCCCCCCTCTCACTCCCCGCCTCTCTCTGTCGCCCTCTCTGTCCCCCTCTCTCTCTGTCCCCATCTCTCTCTGTCCCCTCTCTCTGTCCCACCCACTCTGTCCCCTTCTCTCTGTCTCCCCCTCTCTGTCCCCCTCTCTCTCTGTCCCTCTCTCTCTGTCCCTCTCTCTCTGTCCCCCACTCTGCCCCTCTCTCTCTGTCCCCCTCTCTGTCCCCCATTTCTCTGTCCCCCTCTCTCTCCCACCTGCCTCTCTCTGTCCTCCTCTCTCTGCCCCCCTTTCTCTGACACCCTCTCTTTTCCCCAATCTGTAACCCTCTCTCTGTCCCCACTCCCTCTGACCCCCTCTATCTTCCCCACTCTCTGTGCCCCACTCTCTGTCCCGCGCTCTCTGTCCCTCACTCTCTGCCCCTCTCTCTCTGTCCCCTCTCTCTCTGTCCCCCTCTATCTGTCCGCTCTCTCTCTCACGCTCTCTGACCTCCTCTCTCCCCCGCTCTCTGACCCCCTCTCTGTTGACCTCTCTCTGCCCCCCCCTCTCTGCCACCCCCCCTGTCCCCCTCTCTCTGTCCTCCTCTCTCTATCCCCCTCTCTCTGTTGCCATAACTGTCACCGTATCTCTGTCCCCCACTCTCTGCCACCTTCTCTCTGACCCCCTCTATCTCCCTCACTCTCTGTGGCCCTCTCTCTGGTGCCAACTCTCTGCCCCCCTCTCACTCCCCGCCTCTCTCTGTCCCCTCTCTCTGTCGCCCTCTCTGTCCCCCTCTCTCTCTGTCCCCATCTCTTTCTGTCCCCCTCTCTCTGTCCCTCTCTCTCTGTCCCACCCGCTCTGTCCCCCTCTCTCTGTCTCCCCCCTCTCTGTCCCCCTCTCTCTCTGCCCCTCTCTCTCTGTCCCCCTCTGTGTCCCCCATTTCTCTGTCCCCCTCTCTCTCCCACCTGCCTCTCTCTGTCCTCCTCTCTCTGCCCCCCTTTCTCTGACACCCTCTCTTTTCCCCAATCTGTAACCCTCTCTCTGTCCCCACTCCCTCTGACTCCCTCTATCTTCCCCACTCTCCATGCCCCACTCTCTGTCCCGCGCTCTCTGTCCCTCGCTCTCTGCCCCCCTCTCTCTGTCCCCCTCTCTCGCTATCCCCCTCTCACTGCCCCCTCTCTCTCTCCCGCTCTCTGACCCCCTTTCTCACCCTTTCTCTCTGCCCCCTCTCTCTCTGTCCCCCTCTCTCTGTCCCCTCTCTCTGTCCCCTCTCTCTCTGTCCCTCTCTCTCTCTATCCCTCTCTCTCTGTCCCCCACTCTGTCCCTCTCTCTCTGTCACCCTCTCTGTCCCCCATTTCTCTGTCCCCCTCTCTCTCCCACCTGCCTCTCTCTGTCTTCCTCTCTCTGCCCCCCTTTCTCTGACACCCTCTCTTTCCCCCAATCTGTAACCCTCTCTCTGTCCCCACTCCCTCTGACCCCCTCTATCTTCCCCACTCTCTGTGCCCCACTCTCTGTCCCGCTCTCTCTGTCCCTCGCTCTCTGCCCCCCTCTCTCTGTCCCCCTCTCTCTCTATCCCCCTCTCACTGCCCCCACTCTCTCTCCGACTCTCTGACCCCCTCTCTCTCACCCTTTCTCTCTGCCCCCTCTCTCTCTGCCCCCACTCTCTCTGCCCCCCTCTCTGCCCCCCCCCCCAACTCTCGGTCCCACTCTCTCTGATTCCTCTCACTCCCCCACTCTGTACTCCTCTCTCTGCCCCCCTCTCTGTCACCGTCTTTCTATCCCCCCTTCTCTCTGTTCCCCCTTTCTCTGTACCCCCTCTCTCTGTCCCCCTCTCTCTGTCCCCCTCTCTCTCTGTCCCCCCTCTCTGTCCCCCCTCTCTCTCTGACGCCCTCTCTCTCCCCCACTCTCTGTCCTCTGCTCTCTGTCGCCCTCTCTCTGACCCCCAATCTCTCTGTCCCCCTCTCTGTCTCTGACACCCTCTCTCTCTGACCCCCTCTATCTCCCCTGCACTCTGTCCCCCCTCTCTCTGTTGCCCTCTCTCTCTGTCCCCCTCTCTCTGCCCCCCTCTCTCTGTCCCCCTCTCTCTGTCCCTCCCTCTCTCTGTCCCCCCTCTCTCTGTCCCCCTCTCTCTCTGACCCCCTCTATCTTCCCAACTCTCTGTCCCCTGCTCTCTGTCGCCCTCTCTCTGAACCTCACTCTCTCTGTCACCTCTCTCTCTCTCTGACCCCCTCTCTCTCTGACCCTCTCTATCTCCCCCGCTCTCTGTCCCCCCCTCTCTGTTGCCCTCTCTCGATGCCGCCCTCTCTCTGTCCCACCTCTCTGTTGCCCTCTCTCGCTGTCGCCCCTCTCTCTTTCCCGCTCTCTCTGTCCCCCCGACCCCTCTCTCTGTCCCTTCTCTCTCTCCCCCACTCTTTGACCCCCTCTCTGTCACCCTCTCTCTCTGACCCCTCTCTCTGTTCCCCTCTCTCTGTTCCCCTCTCTCTGTCACCCTCTCTCTTTCTCCTCTCTCTGCCCCTTCCAGTCACCATCTCTCTGTCCCCCACTCTCTGCCCCCCTCTGTCCCCCGTCTCTGTCACCTTCTCTCTGTCCTCCTCTCTCTGTCTCCCTCTCTCTGTCCCCCTCTCTCTGCCCCCCCCTCTCTGCCACCCCCCCCCGTCCCCCTCTCTCTGTCCTCCTCTCTCTGTCCCCCTCTCTCTGTTGCCATAACTGTCACCGTATCTCTGTCCCCCACTCTCTGCCCCCTTCTCTCTGACCCCCTCTATCTCCCTCACTCTCTGTGGCCCTCTCTCTGGTGCCAACTCTCTGCCCCCCCTCACTCCCCGCCTCTCTCTGTCGCCCTCTCTGTCCCCCTCTCTCTCTCTGTCCCCATCTCTCTCTGTCCCCCTCTCTCTCTGTCCCACCCACTCTGTCCCCCTCTCTCTGTCTCCCCCCTCTCTGTCCCCCTCTCTCTCTGTGTCCCTCTCTCTGTCCCTCTCTCTCTGTCCCCCACTCTGCCCCTCTCTCTCTGTCCCCCTCACTGTCCCCCATTTCTCTGTCCCCCTCTCTCTCCCACCTGCCTCTCTCTGTCCTTCTCTCTCTGCCCCCCTTTCTCTGACACCCTCTCTTTTCCCCAATCTGTAACCCTCTCTCTGTCCCCACTCCCTCTGACCCCCTCTATCTTCCCCACTCTCTGTGCCCCACTCTCTGTCCCGCGCTCTCTGTCCCTCGCTCTCTGCCCCCCTCTCTCTGTCCCCCTCTCTCGCTATCCCCCTCTCACTGCCCCCTCTCTCTCTCCCGCTCTCTGACCCCCTTTCTCACCCTTTCTCTCTGCCCCCTCTCTCTCTGTCCCCCTCTCTCTGTCCCCTCTCTCTGTCCCCTCTCTCTCTGTCCCTCTCTCTCTCTGTCCCTCTCTCTCTGTCCCCCACTCTGTCCCTCTCTCTCTGTCACCCTCTCTGTCCCCCATTTCTCTGTCCCCCTCTCTCTCCCACCTGCCTCTCTCTGTCTTCCTCTCTCTGCCCCCCTTTCTCTGACACCCTCTCTTTCCCGCAATCTGTAACTCTCTCTCTGTCCCCACTCCCTCTGACCCCCTCTATCTTCCCCACTCTCTGTGCCCCACTCTCTGTCCCGCGCTCTCTGTCCCTCGCTCTCTGCCCCCCTCTCTCTGTCCCCCTCTCTCTCTATCCCCCTCTCACTGCCCCCTCTCTCTCTCCCACTCTCTGACCCCCTCTCTCTCACCCTTTCTCTCTGCCCCCTCTCTCTCTGCCCCCACTCTCTCTGCCCCCCTCTCTGCCCCCCCCCCCCAACTCTCGGTCCCACTCTCTCTGATTCCTCTCACTCCCCCACTCTGTACTCCTCTCTCTGCCCCCCTCTCTGTCACCGTCTTTCTATCCCCCTTCTCTCTGTTCCCCCTTTCTCTGTTCCCCCTCTCTCTGTCCCCCTCTCTCTGTCCCCCCTCTCTCTGTCCCCCCCTCTCTGTCCCCCCTCTCTCTCTGACGCCCTCTCTCTCCCCCACTCTCTGTCCCCTGCTCTCTGTCGCCCTCTCTCTGACCCCCAATCTCTCTGTCCCCCTCTCTGTCTCTGACACCCTCTCTCTCTGACCCTCTCTATCTCCCCTGCTGTCTGTCCACCCTCTCTCTGTTGCCCTCTCTCTCTGTCCCCCTCTCTCTGCCCCCCTCTCTCTGTCCCCCTCTCTCTGTCCCTCCCTCTCTCTGTCCCCCCTCTCTCTGTCCCCCTCTCTCTCTGACCCCCTCTATCTTCCCAACTCTCTGTCCCCTGCTCTCTGTCGCCCTCTCTCTGAACCTCACTCTCTCTGTCGCCTCTCTCTCTCTGACCCCCTCTCTCTCTGACCCTCTCTATCTCCCCCGCTCTCTGTCCCCCCCTCTCTGTTGCCCTCTCTCGATGTCGCCCTCTCTCTGTCCCACCTCTCTGTTGCCCTCTCTCGCTGTCGCCCCTCTCTCTGTCCCACTCTCTCTGTCCCCCCGACCCCTCTCTCTGTCCCTTCTCTCTCTCCACCACTCTTTGACCCCCTCTCTGTCACCCTCTCTCTCTGACCCCTCTCTCTGTTCCCCTCTCTCTGTTCCCCTCTCTGTGTCCCCCTCTCTCTGTCCCCCCTCACTCTGTCGCCCCCTCTCTGTCCCCCTCTCTCTGTCCTCCTCTCTCTGTCTCCCTCTTTCTGTCCCCCTCTCTCTGTCCCCCCCTCTCTGCCCCCCGCTCTGTCCCCCTCTCTCTGTCCTCCTCTCTCTGTCCCCCTCTCTCTGTTGCCATATCTGTCACCGTCTCTCTGTCCCCCACTCTCTGTCCCCCTTTTCCCTGACCCCCTCCATCTCCCTCACTCTCTGTGGCCCTCTCTCTGGTGCCAACTCTCTGCCCCCCTCTCCCTCCCCGCCTATCTCTGTCCCCCCCTCTCTCTCTATCCCCCACTCTCTCCATCCGCCCACTCTCTGTCCCCCTCTCTCTGACACCCCCTCTCTCACCCACACTGTACCCCTCTCTCTCTCCCTCTGCCCCCTCTCTCTGTCACCGTCTCTCTATCCCCCCTTCTCTCTGTCCCACCTTTCTCTGTTCCCCCTCTCTTTGCCCCCCTCTCTCTGACCCCCTCTCTCTGTTCCCCGTTTCTCTGTCCTCCTCTCTCTCTATCCCCCTCTCACTGTCTCCTCTTTCTGCCCCCTTCTCTCTCTGTCCCCCTCTCTCTCACTGACCCCCTCTCTCTCTGACCCCCTCTATCTCCCCCACTCTCTGTCCCCCTCTCTCTGTCGCCGTCTCTCTGTCCCCCTCTCTCTCTGTCCCCCCTCTCTCTGTCCCCCTCTATCTCCCCCACTCTCTGTCCCCCTCTCTCTGTCCCCCTCTCTCTGTCCTCCTCTCTCTGTACCCCCTCTCTCTGTTCCCCCCTCTCTCTGTTCCCCCTCTCTTTGTCCCCAATCTCTCTGCCCCCCAACTCTCTGTCCCCCCTCTCTCTGCCCCTCCTCTCTGTCTCCCCTCTCTGTCCCCCTCTCTCTATCCCCTTCTCACCGTCCTCTCTCTCTGACCCCCTCTCTGTTGCCCTCTCCCTGCCCCCGACCCCTCTCTCTGTCCCCCTCTCTCTGTTCTCCTCTCTCTGCCCCCTCCCAGTCACCATCTCTCTGTCCCTCATTCTCTGCCCCCCCCCGTCCCCTCTCTCTGTCACCCTCTCTCTGTCCTCCTCTCTCTGTCTCCCTCTCTCAGTCCCCCTCTCTCTGTCCCGCCCTCTCTGCCACCCCCCCTGTCCCCCTCTCTCTGTCCTCCTCTCTCTGTCCCCCTCTCTCTGTTGCCATAACTGTCACCGTATCTCTGTCCCCCACTCTCTGCCCCCTTCTCTCTGACCCCCTCTATCTCCCTCACTCTCTGTGGCCCTCTCTCTGGTGCCAACTCTCTGCCCCCCTCTCCCTCCCCGCCTCTCTCTGTCCCCCTCTCTGTCCCCCTCTCTCTCTGTCCCCATCTCTATCTGTCCCCCTCTCTCTCTGTCCCACCCACTCTGTCCCCCTCTCTCTGTCTCCCCCCTCTCTGTCCCCCTCTCTCTCTCTGTCCCTCTCTCTCTGTCCCTCTCTCTCTGTCCCCCACTCTATCCCTCACTCTCTGTCCCCGTCTCTCTGTCCCCCAGCAGTCTGTCTCCCCCACTCTCTGACCCCTCTCTCTCTCTCTTTCCCGCCCTCTCTCTGTCCCCCCTCTCTTTCCCCCTCTCTCACTGTCCCCTCTCTCTCTGTCCCCCTCTCTCTCTGTCCCCCTCTCTGTGACCCCCACTCTCTTCCCCCCTCTCTCTGCCCCCCTCTCTCTGTCCCCCTCTCTCTCTGTCCCCCACTCTCTTCCCCCCTCTCTCTGCCCCCCTCTCTCTGACCCCCTCTCTCTCTGTCCCCCTCTCTCTGTCCCCCTCTCTCTGTCCCCCTCTCTCTCTGTCCCCCCCTCTCTGTCCCCCCTCTCTCTCTGACGCCCTCTCTCTCCCCCACTCTCTGTCCTCTGCTCTCTGTCGCCCTCTCTCTGACCCCCAATCTCTCTGTCCCCCTCTCTGTCTCTGGCACCCTCTCTCTCTGACCCCCTCTATCTCCCCTGCACTCTGTCCCCCCTCTCTCTGTTGCCCTCTCTCTCTGTCCCCCTCTCTCTGCCCCCCTCTCTCTGTCCCCCTCTCTCTGTCCCTCCCTCTCTCTGTCCCCCCTCTCTCTGTCCCCCTCTCTCTCTGACCCCCTCTATCTTCCCAACTCTCTGTCCCCTGCTCTCTGTCGCCCTCTCTCTGAACCTCACTCTCTCTGTCACCTCTCTCTCTCTGACCCCCTCTCTCTCTGACCCTCTCTATCTCCCCCGCTCTCTGTCCCCCCCTCTCTGTTGCCCTCTCTCGATGCCGCCCTCTCTCTGTCCCACCTCTCTGTTGCCCTCTCTCGCTGTCGCCCCTCTCTCTTTCCCGCTCTCTCTGTCCCCCCGACCCCTCTCTCTGTCCCTTCTCTCTCTCCCCCACTCTTTGACCCCCTCTCTGTCACCCTCTCTCTCTGACCCCTCTCTCTGTTCCCCTCTCTCTGTTCCCCTCTCTCTGTCACCCTCTCTCTGTTCTCCTCTCTCTGCCCCTTCCAGTCACCATCTCTCTGTCCCCCACTCTCTGCCCCCCTCTGTCCCCCCTCTCTGTCACCCTCTCTCTGTCCTCCTCTCTCTGTCCCCCTCTCTCGCTATCCCCCTCTCACTGCCCCCTCTCTCTCTCCCGCTCTCTGACCCCCTTTCTCACCCTTTCTCTCTGCCCCCTCTCTCTCTGTCCCCCTCTCTCTGTCCCCTCTCTCTGTCCCCTCTCTCTCTGTCCCTCTCTCTCTCTGTCCCTCTCTCTCTGTCCCCCACTCTGTCCCTCTCTCTCTGTCACCCTCTCTGTCCCCCATTTCTCTGTCCCCCTCTCTCTCCCACCTGCCTCTCTCTGTCTTCCTCTCTCTGCCCCCCTTTCTCTGACACCCTCTCTTTCCCCCAATCTGTAACTCTCTCTCTGTCCCCACTCCCTCTGACCCCCTCTATCTTCCCCACTCTCTGTGCCCCACTCTCTGTCCCGCGCTCTCTGTCCCTCGCTCTCTGCCCCCCTCTCTCTGTCCCCCTCTCTCTCTATCCCCCTCTCACTGCCCCCTCTCTCTCTCCCACTCTCTGACCCCCTCTCTCTCACCCTTTCTCTCTGCCCCCTCTCTCTCTGCCCCCACTCTCTCTGCCCCCCTCTCTGCCCCCCCCCCCAACTATCGGTCCCACTCTCACTGATTCCTCTCACTCCCCCACTCTGTACTCCTCTCTCTGCCCCCCTCTCTGTCACCGTCTTTCTATCCCCCTTCTCTCTGTTCCCCCTTTCTCTGTTCCCCCTCTCTCTGTCCCCCTCTCTCTGTCCCCCCCTCTCTCTGTCCCCCCCTCTCTGTCCCCCCTCTCTCTCTGACGCCCTCTCTCTCCCCCACTCTCTGTCCCCTGCTCTCTGTCGCCCTCTCTCTGACCCCCAATCTCTCTGTCCCCCTCTCTGTCTCTGACACCCTCTCTCTCTGACCCTCTCTATCTCCCCTGCTGTCTGTCCACCCTCTCTCTGTTGCCCTCTCTCTCTGTCCCCCTCTCTCTGCCCCCCTCTCTCTGCCCCCCTCTCTCTGTCCCTCCCTCTCTCTGTCCCCCCTCTCTCTGTCCCCCTCTCTCTCTGACCCCCTCTATCTTCCCAACTCTCTGTCCCCTGCTCTCTGTCGCCCTCTCTCTGAACCTCACTCTCTCTGTCGCCTCTCTCTCTCTGACCCCCCCTCTCTCTGACCCTCTCTATCTCCCCCGCTCTCTGTCCCCCCCTCTCTGTTGCCCTCTCTCGATGTCGCCCTCTCTCTGTCCCACCTCTCTGTTGCCCTCTCTCGCTGTCGCCCCTCTCTCTGTCCCACTCTCTCTGTCCCCCCGACCCGTCTCTCTCTGTCCCTTCTCTCTCTCCCCCACTCTTTGACCCCCTCTCTGTCACCCTCTCTCTCTGACCCCTCTCTCTGTTCCCCTCTCTCTGTTCCCCTCTCTCTGTCCCCCTCTCTCTGTCCCCCCTCACTCTGTCGCCCCCTCTCTGTCCCCGTCTCTCTGTCCTCCTCTCTCTGTCTCCCTCTTTCTGTCCCCCTCTCTCTGTCCCCCCCTCTCTGCCCCCCGCTCTGTCCCCCTCTCTCTGTCCTCCTCTCTCTGTCCCCCTCTCTCTGTTCCCATATCTGTCACCGTCTCTCTGTCCCCCACTCTCTGTCCCCCTTTTCCCTGACCCCCTCCATCTCCCTCACTCTCTGTGGCCCTCTCTCTGGTGCCAACTCTCTGCCCCCCTCTCCCTCCCCGCCTATCTCTGTCCCCCTCTCTCTCTCTATCCCCCACTCTCTCCATCCGCCCACTCTCTGTCCCCCTCTCTCTGACACCCCCTCTCTCACCCACACTGTACCCCTCTCTCTCTCCCTCTGCCCCCTCTCTCTGTCACCGTCTCTCTATCCCCCCTTCTCTCTGTCCCACCTTTCTCTGTTCCCCCTCTCTTTGCCCCCCTCTCTCTGACCCCCTCTCTCTGTTCCCCCTTTCTCTGTCCTCCTCTCTCTCTATCCCCCTCTCACTGTCTCCTCTTTCTGCCCCCTTCTCTCTCTGTCCCCCTCTCTCTCACTGACCCCCTCTCTCTCTGACCCCCTCTATCTCCCCCACTCTCTGTCCCCCTCTCTCTGTCGCCGTCTCTCTGTCCCCCTCTCTCTCTGTCCCCCCTCTCTCTGTCCCCCTCTATCTCCCCCACTCTCTGTCCCCATCTCTCTGTCCCCCTCTCTCTGTCCTCCTCTCTCTGTACCCCCTCTCTCTGTTCCCCCCTCTCTCTGTTCCCCCTCTCTTTGTCCCCAATCTCTCTGCCCCCCAACTCTCTGTCCCCCCTCTCTCTGCCCCTCCTCTCTGTCTCCCCTCTCTGTCCCCCTCTCTCTATCCCCTTCTCACCGTCCTCTCTCTCTGACCCCCTCTCTGTTGCCCTCTCCCTGCCCCCGACCCCTCTCTCTGTCCCCCTCTCTCTGTTCTCCTCTCTCTGCCCCGTCCCAGTCACCATCTCTCTGTCCCTCATTCTCTGCCCCCCCGTCCCCTCTCTCTGTCACCCTCTCTCTGTCCTCCTCTCTCTGTCTCCCTCTCTCAGTCCCCCTCTCTCTGTCCCCCTCTCTCGCTATCCCCCTCTCACTGCCCCCTCTCTCTCTCCCGCTCTCTGACCCCCTTTCTCACCCTTTCTCTCTGCCCCCTCTCTCTCTGTCCCCCTCTCTCTGTCCCCTCTCTCTGTCCCCTCTCTCTCTGTCCCTCTCTCTCTCTGTCCCTCTCTCTCTGTCCCCCACTCTGTCCCTCTCTCTCTGTCACCCTCTCTGTCCCCCATTTCTCTGTCCCCCTCTCTCTCCCACCTGCCTCTCTCTGTCTTCCTCTCTCTGCCCCCCTTTCTCTGACACCCTCTCTTTCCCCCAATCTGTAACTCTCTCTCTGTCCCCACTCCCTCTGACCCCCTCTATCTTCCCCACTCTCTGTGCCCCACTCTCTGTCCCGCGCTCTCTGTCCCTCGCTCTCTGCCCCCCTCTCTCTGTCCCCCTCTCTCTCTATCCCCCTCTCACTGCCCCCTCTCTCTCTCCCACTCTCTGACCCCCTCTCTCTCACCCTTTCTCTCTGCCCCCTCTCTCTCTGCCCCCACTCTCTCTGCCCCCCTCTCTGCCCCCCCCCCCCCAACTCTCGGTCCCACTCTCTCTGATTCCTCTCACTCCCCCACTCTGTACTCCTCTCTCTGCCCCCCTCTCTGTCACCGTCTTTCTATCCCCCTTCTCTCTGTTCCCCCTTTCTCTGTTCCCCCTCTCTCTGTCCCCCTCTCTCTGTCCCCCCCTCTCTCTGTCCCCCCCTCTCTGTCCCCCCTCTCTCTCTGACGCCCTCTCTCTCCCCCACTCTCTGTCCCCTGCTCTCTGTCGCCCTCTCTCTGACCCCCAATCTCTCTGTCCCCCTCTCTGTCTCTGACACCCTCTCTCTCTGACCCTCTCTATCTCCCCTGCTGTCTGTCCACCCTCTCTCTGTTGCCCTCTCTCTCTCTGTCCCCCTCTCTCTGCCCCCCTCTCTCTGTCCCCCTCTCTCTGTCCCTCCCTCTCTCTGTCCCCCCTCTCTCTGTCCCCCTCTCTCTCTGACCCCCTCTATCTTCCCAACTCTCTGTCCCCTGCTCTCTGTCGCCCTCTCTCTGAACCTCACTCTCTCTGTCGCCTCTCTCTCTCTGACCCCCTCTCTCTCTGACCCTCTCTATCTCCCCCGCTCTCTGTCCCCCCCTCTCTGTTGCCCTCTCTCGATGTCGCCCTCTCTCTGTCCCACCTCTCTGTTGCCCTCTCTCGCTGTCGCCCCTCTCTCTGTCCCACTCTCTCTGTCCCCCCGACCCCTCTCTCTGTCCCTTCTCTCTCTCCCCCACTCTTTGACCCCCTCTCTGTCACCCTCTCTCTCTGACCCCTCTCTCTGTTCCCCTCTCTCTGTTCCCCTCTCTCTGTCCCCCTCTCTCTGTCCCCCCTCACTCTGTCGCCCCCTCTCTGTCCCCCTCTCTCTGTCCTCCTCTCTCTGTCTCCCTCTTTCTGTCCCCCTCTCTCTGTCCCCCCCTCTCTGCCCCCCGCTCTGTCCCCCTCTCTCTGTCCTCCTCTCTCTGTCCCCCTCTCTCTGTTGCCATATCTGTCACCGTCTCTCTGTCCCCCACTCTCTGTCCCCCTTTTCCCTGACCCCCTCCATCTCCCTCACTCTCTGTGGCCTTCTCTCTGGTGCCAACTCTCTGCCCCCCTCTCCCTCCCCGCCTATCTCTGTCCCCCCCTCTCTCTCTATCCCCCACTCTCTCCATCCGCCCACTCTCTGTCCCCCTCTCTCTGACACCCCCTCTCTCACCCACACTGTACCCCTCTCTCTCTCCCTCTGCCCCCTCTCTCTGTCACCGTCTCTCTATCCCCCCTTCTCTCTGTCCCACCTTTCTCTGTTCCCCCTCTCTTTGCCCCCCTCTCTCTGACCCCCTCTCTCTGTTCCCCCTTTCTCTGTCCTCCTCTCTCTCTATCCCCCTCTCACTGTCTCCTCTTTCTGCCCCCTTCTCTCTCTGTCCCCCTCTCTCTCACTGACCCCCTCTCTCTCTGACCCCCTCTATCTCCCCCACTCTCTGTCCCCCTCTCTCTGTCGCCGTCTCTCTGTCCCCCTCTCTCTCTGTCCCCCCTCTCTCTGTCCCCCTCTATCTCCCCCACTCTCTGTCCCCCTCTCTCTGTCCCCCTCTCTCTGTCCTCCTCTCTCTGTACCCCCTCTCTCTGTTCCCCCCTCTCTCTGTTCCCCCTCTCTTTGTCCCCAATCTCTCTGCCCCCCAACTCTCTGTCCCCCCTCTCTCTGCCCCTCCTCTCTGTCTCCCCTCTCTGTCCCCCTCTCTCTATCCCCTTCTCACCGTCCTCTCTCTCTGACCCCCTCTCTGTTGCCCTCTCCCTGCCCCCGACCCCTCTCTCTGTCCCCCTCTCTCTGTTCTCCTCTCTCTGCCCCCTCCCAGTCACCATCTCTCTGTCCCTCATTCTCTGCCACCCCCGTCCCCTCTCTCTGTCACCCTCTCTCTGTCCTCCTCTCTCTGTCTCCCTCTCTCAGTCCCCCTCTCTCTGTCCCGCCCTTTCTGCCACCCCCCCTGTCCCCCTATCTCTGTCCTCCTCTCTCTGTCCCCCTCTCTCTGTTGCCATAACTGTCACCGTATCTCTGTCCCCCACTCTCTGCCCCCTTCTCTCTGACCCCCTCTATCTCCCTCACTCTCTGTGGCCCTCTCTCTGGTGCCAACTCTCTGCCCCCCTCTCCCTCCCCGCCTCTCTCTGTCCCCCTCTCTGTCCCCCTCTCTCTCTGTCCCCATCTCTATCTGTCCCCCTCTCTCTCTGTCCCACCCACTCTGTCCCCCTCTCTCTGTCTCCCCCCTCTCTGTCCCCCTCTCTCTCTCTGTCCCTCTCTCTCTGTCCCTCTCTCTCTGTCCCTCTCTCTCTGTCCCCCACTCTGTCCCTCACTCTCTGTCCCCCTCTCTCTGTCCCCCAGCAGTCTGTCTCCCCCACTCTCTGTCCCCTCTCTCTCTCTCTTTCCCGCCCTCTCTCTGTCCCCCCTCTCTTTCCCCCTCTCTCACTGTCCCCTCTCTCTCTGTCCCCCTCTCTCTCTCTGTCCCCCTCTCTGTGACCCCCACTCTCTTCCCCCCTCTCTCTGCCCCCCTCTCTCTGTCCCCCTCTCTCTCTGTCCCCCACTCTCTTCCCCCCTCTCTCTGCCCCCCTCTCTCTGACCCCCTCTCTCTCTGTCCCCCTCTCTCTGTCCCCCTCTCTCTGTCCCCCTCTCTCTCTGTCCCCCCCTCTCTGTCCCCCCTCTCTCTCTGACGCCCTCTCTCTCCCCCACTCTCTGTCCTCTGCTCTCTGTCGCCCTCTCTCTGACCCCCAATCTCTCTGTCCCCCTCTCTGTCTCTGGCACCCTCTCTCTCTGACCCCCTCTATCTCCCCTGCACTCTGTCCCCCCTCTCTCTGTTGCCCTCTCTCTCTGTCCCCCTCTCTCTGCCCCCCTCTCTCTGTCCCCCTCTCTCTGTCCCTCCCTCTCTCTGTCCCCCCTCTCTCTGTCCCCCTCTCTCTCTGACCCCCTCTATCTTCCCAACTCTCTGTCCCCTGCTCTCTGTCGCCCTCTCTCTGAACCTCACTCTCTCTGTCACCTCTCTCTCTCTCTGACCCCCTCTCTCTCTGACCCTCTCTATCTCCCCCGCTCTCTGTCCCCCCCTCTCTGTTGCCCTCTCTCGATGCCGCCCTCTCTCTGTCCCACCTCTCTGTTGCCCTCTCTCGCTGTCGCCCCTCTCTCTTTCCCGCTCTCTCTGTCCCCCCGACCCCTCTCTCTGTCCCTTCTCTCTCTCCCCCACTCTTTGACCCCCTCTCTGTCACCCTCTCTCTCTGACCCCTCTCTCTGTTCCCCTCTCTCTGTTCCCCTCTCTCTGTCACCCTCTCTCTGTTCTCCTCTCTCTGCCCCTTCCAGTCACCATCTCTCTGTCCCCCACTCTCTGCCCCCCTCTGTCCCCCCTCTCTGTCACCCTCTCTCTGTCCTCCTCTCTCTGTCTCCCTCTCTCTGTCCCCCTCTCTCTGCCCCCCCCTCTCTGCCACCACCCCCTGTCCCCCTCTCTCTGTCCTCCTCTCTCTGTCCCCCTCTCTCTGTTGCCATAACTGTCACCGTATCTCTGTCCCCCACTCTCTGCCCCCTTCTCTCTGACCCCCTCTATCTCCCTCACTCTCTGTGGCCCTCTCTCTGGTGCCAACTCTCTGCCCCCCCTCACTCCCCGCCTCTCTCTGTCGCCCTCTCTGTCCCCCTCTCTCTCTCTGTCCCCATCTCTCTCTGTCCCCCTCTCTCTCTGTCCCACCCACTCTGTCCCCCTCTCTCTGTCTCCCCCCTCTCTGTCCCCCTCTCTCTCTGTGTCCCTCTCTCTGTCCCTCTCTCTCTGTCCCCCACTCTGCCCCTCTCTCTCTGTCCCCCTCACGGTCCCCCATTTCTCTGTCCCCCTCTCTCTCCCACCTGCCTCTCTCTGTCCTTCTCTCTCTGCCCCCCTTTCTCTGACACCCTCTCTTTTCCCCAATCTGTAACCCTCTCTCTGTCCCCACTCCCTCTGACCCCCTCTATCTTCCCCACTCTCTGTGCCCCACTCTCTGTCCCGCGCTCTCTGTCCCTCGCTCTCTTCCCCCCTCTCTCTGTCCCCCTCTCTCGCTATCCCCCTCTCACTGCCCCCTCTCTCTCTCCCGCTCTCTGACCCCCTTTCTCACCCTTTCTCTCTGCCCCCTCTCTCTCTGTCCCCCTCTCTCTGTCCCCTCTCTCTGTCCCCTCTCTCTCTGTCCCTCTCTCTCTCTGTCCCTCTCTCTCTGTCCCCCACTCTGTCCCTCTCTCTCTGTCCCCCATTTCTCTGTCCCCCTCTCTCTCCCACCTGCCTCTCTCTGTCTTCCTCTCTCTGCCCCCCTTTCTCTGACACCCTCTCTTTCCCCCAATCTGTAACTCTCTCTCTGTCCCCACTCCCTCTGACCCCCTCTATCTTCCCCACTCTCTGTGCCCCACTCTCTGTCCCGCGCTCTCTGTCCCTCGCTCTCTGCCCCCCTCTCTCTGTCCCCTCTCTCTCTATCCCCCTCTCACTGCCCCCTCTCTCTCTCCCACTCTCTGACCCCCTCTCTCTCACCCTTTCTCTCTGCCCCCTCTCTCTCTGCCCCCACTCTCTCTGCCCCCCTCTCTGCCCCCCCCCCCAACTCTCGGTCCCACTCTCTCTGATTCCTCTCACTCCCCCACTCTGTACTCCTCTCTCTGCCCCCCTCTCTGTCACCGTCTTTCTATCCCCCTTCTCTCTGTTCCCCCTTTCTCTGTTCCCCCTCTCTCTGTCCCCCTCTCTCTGTCCCCCCCTCTCTCTGTCCCCCCCTCTCTGTCCCCCCTCTCTCTCTGACGCCCTCTCTCTCCCCCACTCTCTGTCCCCTGCTCTCTGTCGCCCTCTCTCTGACCCCCAATCTCTCTGTCCCCCTCTCTGTCTCTGACACCCTCTCTCTCTGACCCTCTCTATCTCCCCTGCTGTCTGTCCACCCTCTCTCTGTTGCCCTCTCTCTCTGTCCCCCTCTCTCTGCCCCCCTCTCTCTGTCCCCCTCTCTCTGTCCCTCCCTCTCTCTGTCCCCCCTCTCTCTGTCCCCCTCTCTCTCTGACCCCCTCTATCTTCCCAACTCTCTGTCCCCTGCTCTCTGTCGCCCTCTCTCTGAACCTCACTCTCTCTGTCGCCTCTCTCTCTCTGACCCCCTCTCTCTCTGACCCTCTCTATCTCCCCCGCTCTCTGTCCCCCCCTCTCTGTTGCCCTCTCTCGATGTCGCCCTCTCTCTGTCCCACCTCTCTGTTGCCCTCTCTCGCTGTCGCCCCTCTCTCTGTCCCACTCTCTCTGTTCCCCCGACCCCTCTCTCTGTCCCTTCTCTCTCTCCCCCACTCTTTGACCCCCTCTCTGTCACCCTCTCTCTCTGACCCCTCTCTATGTTCCCCTCTCTCTGTTCCCCTCTCTCTGTCCCCCTCTCTCTGTCCCCCCTCACTCTGTCGCCCCCTCTCTGTCCCCCTCTCTCTGTCCTCCTCTCTCTGTCTCCCTCTTTCTGTCCCCCTCTCTCTGTCCCCCCCTCTCTGCCCCCCGCTCTGTCCCCCTCTCTCTGTCCTCCTCTCTCTGTCCCCCTCTCTCTGTTGCCATATCTGTCACCGTCTCTCTGTCCCCCACTCTCTGTCCCCCTTTTCCCTGACCCCCTCCATCTCCCTCACTCTCTGTGGCCCTCTCTCTGGTGCCAACTCTCTGCCCCCCTCTCCCTCCCCGCCTATCTCTGTCCCCCTCTCTCTCTCTATCCCCCACTCTCTCCATCCGCCCACTCTCTGTCCCCCTCTCTCTGACACCCCCTCTCTCACCCACACTGTACCCCTCTCTCTCTCCCTCTGCCCCCTCTCTCTGTCACCGTCTCTCTATCCCCCTTCTCTCTGTCCCACCTTTCTCTGTTCCCCCTCTCTTTGCCCCCCTCTCTCTGACCCCCTCTCTCTGTTCCCCCTTTCTCTGTCCTCCTCTCTCTCTATCCCCCTCTCACTGTCTCCTCTTTCTGCCCCCTTCTCTCTCTGTCCCCCTCTCTCTCTCTGACCCCCTCTATCTCCCCCACTCTCTGTCCCCCTCTCTCTGTCGCCGTCTCTCTGTCCCCCTCTCTCTCTGTCCCCCCTCTCTCTGTCCCCCTCTATCTCCCCCACTCTCTGTCCCCCTCTCTCTGTCCCCCTCTCTCTGTCCTCCTCTCTCTGTACCCCCTCTCTCTGTTCCCCCCTCTCTCTGTTCCCCCTCTCTTTGTCCCCAATCTCTCTGCCCCTCAACTCTCTGTCCCCCCTCTCTCTGCCCCTCCTCTCTGTCTCCCCTCTCTGTCCCCCTCTCTCTATCCCCTTCTCACCGTCCTCTCTCTCTGACCCCCTCTCTGTTGCCCTCTCCCTGCCCCCGACCCCTCTCTCTGTCCCCCTCTCTCTGTTCTCCTCTCTCTGCCCCCTCCCAGTCACCATCTCTCTGTCCCTCATTCTCTGCCCCCCCCCGTCCCCTCTCTCTGTCACCCTCTCTCTGTCCTCCTCTCTCTGTCTCCCTCTCTCAGTCCCCCTCTCTCTGTCCCGCCCTCTCTGCCACCCCCCCTGTCCCCCTCTCTCTGTCCTCCTCTCTCTGTCCCCCTCTCTCTGTTGCCATAACTGTCACCGTATCCCTGTCCCCCACTCTCTGCCCCCTTCTCTCTGACCCCCTCTATCTCCCTCACTCTCTGTGGCCCTCTCTCTGGTGCCAACTCTCTGCCCCCCTCTCCCTCCCCGCCTCTCTCTGTCCCCCTCTCTGTCCCCCTCTCTCTCTGTCCCCATCTCTATCTGTCCCCCTCTCTCTCTGTCCCACCCACTCTGTCCCCCTCTCTCTGTCTCCCCCCTCTCTGTCCCCCTCTCTCTCTCTGTCCCTCTCTCTCTGTCCCTCTCTCTCTGTCCCCCACTCTGTCCCTCACTCTCTGTCCCCCTCTCTCTGTCCCCCAGCAGTCTGTCTCCCCCACTCTCTGTCCCCTCTCTCTCTCTCTTTCCCGCCCTCTCTCTGTCCCCCCTCTCTTTCCCCCTCTCTCACTGTCCCCTCTCTCTCTGTCCCCCTCTCTCTCTATGTCCCCCTCTCTGTGACCCCCACTCTCTTCCCCCCTCTCTCTGAACCCCTCTCTCTGTCCCCCTCTCTCTCTGTCCCCCACTCTCTTCCCCCCTCTCTCTGCCCCCCTCTCTCTGACCCCCTCTCTCTCTGTCCCCCTCTCTCTGTCCCCCTCTCTCTGTTCCCCTCTCTCTCTGTCCCCTCTCTCTCTGTCCCTCTCTCTCTGTCCCCCTCTCTCTGTCCCCCCTCTCTCTGTCCCTCTCTCTCTGTCCCCCTCTCTCTCTGCCCCCCTCTCTCTGTCCCCCTCTCTCTCTGTCCCCCTCTCTCTCTGTCCCCCTCTCTCTCTGTCCCCCTCTCTCTGTCTCCTCTCTCTGTCCCCTCTCTCTTTACCCCCTCTCTCTGTCGCCCACTCTCTGTCCCCCTCTCTCTGCCCCCCCCCCCTCTCTCTGTCCCCCTCTCTCTCTGTCCCCCTCTCTCTCTGTCCCCCTCTCTCTCTCTGTCCCCTCTCTCTCTGTCCCCCTCTCTCTGTCCCCTCTCTCTGTCCCCTCTCTCTTTACCCCCTCTCTCTGTCGCCCACTCTCTGTCCCCCTCTCTCTGTCCCCTCTCTCTGTCCCCCTCTCTCTGTCCCTCCTCTCTCTGTCCCCTCTCTCTGTCCCCCTCTCTCAGTCCCACTCTCTCTCTGTCCCCCTCTCTCTCTGTCCCCCTCTCTCTCTGTTCTCCCTCTCTCTGTCCCTCCTCTCTCTGCCCCCACTCTGTCACCATCTCTCTGTCCCCTCTCCCTCTGTTCCCTCTCGCTCTGTCCCCCTGTCTCTGCCCCCCCCACTCTGGTCCCCCCCTCCCCCCTCTGTCCTCTCTCTCTCTGTCCCCTCTCACTCTGCCCCCTCTCTCTCTATCCCTCTCTCTCTCTGACCCCCTCTCTCTGCCCCTTCGCTCTATTCCCCGCTCTCTGTTCCCCCATCTCTATCACCCTCTCTCTGTCCTCCCCTCTGTCACCGTCTCTCTGCCCCCCCCATCAGTCATCGTCTCTCTGTTCCCCGCCACCGTCCACCCCTCTCTGTCGCCCGCTCTCTGCCCCCTCTCTGTCACAGTTTCTCTGTCCCCCCTCTCTCTGTCCCCCCCTTCACTGTCCCCTCTCTTTGTTGGCCTCTCTCTGTCCCGTCTCTGTCACCGTCTCTCTGCCCCTTCTCTCTCGGGCCCCACTTTCTGCCCCCTCTCTCTGTCCCCCTCTCTCTGTTCCCTCTCTGGTCCCCCCCCCTCTGCCCCCCTCTCTGTTCCCCTCTCTCTCTGCACCCCGTCTCTCTCTGACCCCTCTCTCTCTGTACCCCCTCACTCTGACCCCCCTCACTCTGACCCCCTCACTGTCTGACCCCCCCCTCTGTCCCCCCCCCCGCCCCCCCTCTCTGTCTCCCTCTCTCTGCCCCCTCTCTCTGTCACCGTCTCTCTATCCCCCCTTCTCTCTGTCCCACCTTTCGCTGTTCCCCCTCTCTCTGTCCCCCCCTCTCTCTCTCTGTCCCTCTCTCTCTGTCCCCCTCTCTGCCCCTCACTCTCTGTCCCCCTCTCTGTCCCCCATTTCTGTGACCCCTCTCTCTCCCACCTGCCTCTCTCTGTCCTCCAATCTCTGCCCCCCTTTCTCTGACACCCTCTCTTTCCCCCCTCTGTAACCCTTTCTCTGTCCCCACACCCTCTGACCCCCTCTATCTTCCCCACTCTCTGTGCCCCACTCTCTGTCCCGCGCTCTCTGTCCCTCGCTCTCTGTCCCCCACTCTCTGTCCCCTCTCTCTGTCCCGCGCTCTCTGTCCCTCGCTCTCTGTCCCCCACTCTCTGTCCCCCTCTCTCTGTCCCCCAGCAGTCTGTCTCCCCCACTCTCTGTCCCCTCTCTCTCTCTTTCCCGCCCTCTCTCTGTCCCCCCTCTCTTTCTCCCGCTCTCACTGTCCCGCTCTCTCTGTCCCCCTCTCTCTGTCCATCTCGCTCTCTGTCCCCCCTCTCTGTCCCCTCTCTCTCTGTCCCCCTCTCTCTCTGTACCCCTCTCTCTGCCCCCTCTCTCTGCCCCGGTCTCTGTCCCCCTCTCTCTGTCCCCCACTCTCTTCCCCCCTCTCTCTGCACCCCCTCTCTCTGTCCCCCTCTCTCTCTGTCCCCCTCTCTCTGTCCCCCTCTCTCTGTTCCCCTCTCTCTCTGTCCCCCTCTCTCTCTGTCCCTCTCTCTCTGTCTCCCTCTCTCTGTCCCCCCCTCTCTCTGCCCCCCTCTCTCTGACCCCCCCCTCTCTCTGTCCCCCTCTCTCTGTCCCCCTCTCTCTCTGTCTCCCTCTCTCTCTCTCCCCCTCTCTCTGTCCCCTCTCTCTGTCCCCTCTCTCTTTACCCCCTCTCTCTGTCGCCTACTCTCTGTCCCCCTCTCTCTGTCCCCTCTCTCTGTCCCCCTCTCTCTGTTCCCCTCTCTCTCTGTCCCCCTCTCTCTGTCCCTCTCTCTCTGTCGCCCTCTCTCTGCTCCCCCCCCTCTGTCCCCCTCTCTCTGTCCCCCTCTCTCTCTGTCCCCCTCTCTCTGTCCCCTCCCTCTGTCCCCCTCTCTCTGTTCCCCTCTCTCTCTGTCCCGCTCTCTCTCTGTCCCTCTCTCTCTGTCGCCCTCTCTCTGTCCCCCCTCTCTCTGTCCCACTCTCTCTGCCCCCCTCTCTCTCTGTCCCCCTCTCTCTGTCCCCCTTTCTCTGTCGCCCACTCTCTGTCCCCTTCTCTCTGTCCCCTCTCTTGTCCCCCTCTATCTGTCCCTCCTCTCTCTGTCCCCTCTCTCTGTCCCCCTCTCTCAGTCCCCCTCTCTCTCTGTCCCCCTCTCTCTCTGTCCCCCTCTCTCTGTCCCCCTCTATCTGTCCCCTCTGTCTGTCCCCTCTCTCTTTACCCCCTCTCTCTGTCGCCCACTCTTTGTCCCCCTCTCTCTGTCCCCTCTCCTGTCCCCCTCTCTCTGTCCCTCCTCTCTCTGTCCCCTCTCTCTGTCCCCCTCTCTCAGTCCCCCTCTCTCGCTGTCCCCCTCTCTCTCTGTCCCCCTCTCTCTCTGTCCCCCTCTCTCTGTCCCCTCTCTCTGTCCCCTCTCTCTTTACCCCCTCTCTCTGTCGCCCACTCTCTGTCCCCCTCTCTCTGTCCCCTCTCTCTGTCCCCCCTCTCTGTCCCTCCTCTCTCTGTCCCCTCTCTCTGTCCCCCTCTCTCTGCACCCCAACTCTGGTCCGCCCCCCCCCCCCTGTCCTCTCTCTCTGTCCCCTCTCACTCTGTCCCCCTCTCTCTCTATCCCTCTCTCTCTCTGACCTCTTCTCTCTGCCCCCTCGCTCTGTTCCCCGCTCTCTGTTCCCCCATCTCTATCACCCTCTCTCTGTCCTCCCCCCCCCCCGTCACCATCTCTCTGCCCCCTCTCAGTCACCGTCTCTCTGTTCCCCCCTCCCCCCGTCCTCCCCTCTCTGTCGCCCGCTCTCTGCCCCCTCTCTGTCACAGTTTCTCTGTCCCCCCTCTCTCTGTCCCCCTCGTCCCCCCTCTCTCTGTCCCCCCCTTCACTGTCCCCTCTCTTTGTTGGCCTCTCTCTGTCCCGTCTCTGTCACCGTCTCTCTGCCCCGTCTCTCTCTGACCCCTCTCTCTCTGACCCCCTCTCTCTCTGACCCCTCTCTCTCTGTACCCCCTCACTCTGACCCCCTCACTCTCTGTCCCCCCTCTGTCCCCCCCTCTGCCACCCTCTCTGTCTCCCTTTCTCTGACCCCTCTCTCTGTCACCGTCTCTCTATCCCTCCCTCTCTCTGTCCCCCTCTCTCTCTGTCCCCCCTCTGTCCCCCCTCTCTGTCCCCCCTCTCTGTCTCCCTCTCTGCCCCCCACTCTGTCACCGTCTCTCTGTCCGCCACTCTCTGTCCCCCTTCTCTCTGACCCCCACTATCTCCACTCTCTGTGGCCCTCTCTCTCTGTCGCCAACTCTCTGCCCCCCTCTCCCTCCCCGCCTCTCTCTGTCCTCCTCTCTGTCCCACTCTCTCTCTCTCTGTCCCCATCTCTCTCTGTCCCCCTCTCTCTCTGTCCCACCCACTCTGTCCCCCTCTCTCTGTCCACCTCTCTCTCTGTCCCACCCACTCTGTCCCCCTCTCTCTGTCCCCCTCTCTGCCCCTCTCTCTCTGTCCCCCTCTCTGTCCCCCATTTCTCTGTTCTCCTCTCTCTGCACCCCTTTCTCTGACACCCTCTCTTTCCCCCACTCTGTAAACCTTTCTCTGTCCCCATACCCTCTGACACCCTCTATCTTCCCCACTCTCTGTCCCCCTCTCTCTGTCCCGCGCTCTCTGTCCCTCGCTCTCTTTCCCCCACTCTCTGTCCCCCTCTCTCTATCCCGCGCTCTCTGTCCCTCACTCTCTGTCCCCCACTCTCTGTCCCCCTCTCTCTGTCCCCCAGCAGTCTGTCTCCCCCACTCTCTGTCCCCCTCTCTCTCTCTTTCCCCCTCTCTCACTGTCCCGCTCTCTCTCTGTCCCCCTCGCTCTCTGTCCCCCCTCTCTGTCCCCTCTCTCTCTGTCCCCCTCTCTCTCTCTCTGTCCCCCTCTCTCTGCCCCCTCTCTCTGCCCCGGTCTCTGTCCCCCTCTCTCTGTCCCCCACTCTCTTCCCCCCCTCTCTCTCTGCCCTCCCTCTCTTCGTCCCCCTCTCTCTCTGTCCCCCTCTCTCTGTCCCCCTCTCTCTGTTCCCCTCTCTCTCTGTCCCCCTCTCTCTCTGTCCCTCTCTCTCTGTCCCCCTCTCTCTGCCCCCCCTCTCTCTGTCCCCCTCTCTCTGTCCTCCTCTCTCTCTGTCCCCCTCTCTCTGTCTCCCTCTCTCTCTATCCCCCTCTCTCTCTGTCCCCCTCTCTCTGTCCCCTCTCTCTGTCCCCTCTCTCTTTACCCCCTCTCTCTGTCGCCCACTCTCTGTCCCCCTCTCTCTGTCCCCTCTCTCTGTCCCCCTCTCTCTGTCCCTCCTCTCTCTGTCCCCTTTCTCTGTCCCCCTCTTTCAGTCCCCCTCTCTCTCTGTCCCCCTCTCTCTCTGTCCCCCTCTCTCTCTGTTCTCCCTCTTCTGTCCCTCCTCTCTCTGCCCCCACTTTGTCACCATCTCTCTGTCCCCTCTCCCTCTGTTCCCTCTCGCTCTGTCCCCCTCTCTCTGCACCCCCACTCTGGTCCCCCCCTCCCCCCTCTGTCCTCTCTCTCTCTGTCCCCTCTCACTCTGTCCCCCTCTCTCTCTATCCCTCTCTCTCTCTGACCCCCTCTCTCTGCCCCCTCGCTCTGTTCCCCGCTCTCTGTTCCCCCATCTCTATCACCCTCTCTCTGTCCTCCCCCGCTGTCACCGTCTCTCTGCCCCCTCTCAGTCACCGTCTCTCACTTCCACCCCCCTCCCCCGTCCACCCCTCTCTGTCGCCCGCTCTCTGCCCCCTCTCTGTCACAGTTTCTCTGTCCCCCTCTCTCTTTCCCCCCCTCACTGTCCCCTCTCAGTCACCGTCTCTCTGTTCACCCCCCCGTAACCCCTCTCTCTGTCCCCCCCCTTCACTGTCCCCTCTCTTTGTTGCCCTCTCTCTGTCCCGTCTCTGTCACCGACTCTCTGCCCCTTCTCTCTCTGGCCCCCCTCTTTCTGCCCCCTCTCTCTGTTCCCCCTCTCTCTGTTCCCTCTCTGGTCCCCCCCCCCCTCTGCCCCCCTCTTTGTTCCCCTCTCTCTCTGCACCCTGTCTCTCTCTGACCCCTCTCTTTCTGACCCCCACTCTCTCTGACCCCTCTCTCTCTGTACCCCCTCACTCTGACCCCCTCACTCTCTGTCCCCCCCTCTATCCCCCCCTCTGCCCCCCTCTCTGTCTCCCTCTCTCTGCCCCCTCTCTCTGTCACCGTCTCTCTATCCCCCCTTCTCTCTGTCCCACCTTTCTGTGTTCCCCCTCTCTTTGTCCCTCCCTCTCTCCGTCCCCTCTCTCTCTGTCCCCCTCTCTCTCTGTCCCCCCTCTGTCCTCCCCTCTCTGTCCCCCCCTCTGTCTCCCTCTCTGTGCCCCCTCTCTCTGTCACCGTCTCTCTATCCCCCCTTCCATCTGTCCCAACTTTCTCTGTTCCCCCTCTCTTTGTCCAACCCTCTCTCTGTCCCCCTCTGTCTCTGTTGCCTCTTTCTGCCCCCCTCTCTCTCTGACCCCCTCTATCTCCCCCGCTCTCTGTCCCCCTCTCTCTGTTGCCCTCTCTCGCTGTCGCCCCTCTCTCTATCCCACTCTCTCTGTCCCACTCTCTCTACCCCCCGACCCCTCTCTCTGTCCCCTCTCTCTGTTCCCCTCTCTCTGTCCCCCTCTCTCTGCCCCCTCTCTCTCCCCTGCTCTTTGACCCCCACCTGTCTCCCTCTCTCTCTCTGTCCCCTCTCTCTGTTCCCCTCTCTCTATCCCCATCTCACTGTCCCCTCTCTCTCTCCCCCTCTCTGACCCCCTCTCTGTCATCCTCTCTTTTTGCCCCCTCTCTCTGCCCCCTCTCTCTCTCTGCACCCCTTTCTCTCTGCCCCCTCTCTCTGACCACCGTCCCCCTCTCTCTGTGTCCTCTCTCTCTCCCTGGTCTCTGACCCCCTCTCTGTCGCCCGCTCTCCGTCCCCCTCTCTCTCTCTCTCTCTCTCTCTGTCCCCCACTCTCTCCATCTCCCCACTCTCTGTCTTCCTCTGTCCCCTCTCTCCCACCCGCATCTCCCTATCCCTCCTCTTTGTCCCCTCTCTCTCTGTCCCCCACTCTCTCAGTCCCGCTCTCTCTGTTCCCCCATCTCTGTCCCCCTCTCTCTCTGTCCCCCTCTCTCTGTCTCCCCCTCTCTCTGTCCCCCTCTCTCTCTCTCCCCCTCTCTCTGTACCCCTCTCTCTCCCACCCGCCTCTCTCTCTGTCTCCCCCTCTCTCTGTCCCCCCTCTCTCTGTCCCCCTCTCTCTGTCCCCCTCTCTCTGTCACCACTATCTCTCCCTGTCTCTCTGCCCTCTCTCTGTCCCCCACTCTCTCAGTCCCGCTCTCTCTGTTCCCCCATCTCTGTCCCCCTCTCTCTCTGTCCCCCTCTCTCTGTCCCCCTCTCTCTCTGTTCCCCCATCTCTGTCCCCCTCTCTCTCCCACCCGCCTCTCTCTCAGTCTCCCCCTCTCTCTGCCCCCCCTCTCCCTGTCTCCCTCTCTCTGTCCCACTCTCTCTCTGTCCCTCTCTCTCTGTCTCCTCTATCTCTCCCTGTCTCTCTGCCCTCTCTCTGTCCCCCACTCTCTCCATCCCCCCACTCACTGTACCCTTCTCTCTGTTCCCACTCTCTGACCCCCTCTATCTCCCCAACTCCCTGTCACCCTCTCTCTGCCCCTCTCTCTTCCCCTCCCTCTCTGCCCCCTCTCTCTGTCCTGCTCTCTCTGTCCCTCTCTCTCTGCCCCCCTCACTCTGTCCCCCTCTGCCTGCCCCCCTCTGTCTGCCCCCATCTCTCTCTGCCCCTCTCTCTCTATCTCCCCCACTCTCTCTTCCCCCTCTCTCTCTGCCCCTCTCTCTCTGCCCCCCTGTCTCTGGCCTCCTCTCTCTTTGGCCCCCACTCTCTCTGGCCCCTTCTCTCTGTCGCCTCTTTCTGTCCCCTCTCGCTCTGTCCCCTCTCTCTCTGTCCCCCTCTCTCTCTGTCCCCCACGCTCTCCATCCACCCACTCTCTGTCCCCCTCTCTCTGACACCCCCTCTCTGACCCCGCTGTCTCCCTCACTCTGTACCCCTCTCTCTGTTCTCACTCTCTGACCCACTCTATATCCCCAACTCTCTGTCACCCTCTCTCTGCCCCTCTCACTTTCCCCTCTCTCTCTGCCCCCTCTCTCTGTCCCCCGATCCCTGCCCCCTCACTCTGTCCCCCTCTGTCTGCCCCTATCCCTCTCTGCCCCTGTCTCTCTGTCCCCCTCTCTCTGTCCCCATCTCTCTCTGTACCCCTCTCTCTGCCCCCCTCTCTCTGTCCCCCTCTCTCTGTCTCCCCCTCTCTCTGTCCCCCCTCTCTCTGTCCAACTCTCTCTGTCCCCCTCTCTCTCTGTCCCCCTCTCTCTGTACCCCTCTCTCTGTCCCCCTCTCTCTGTCCCCCTCTCTCTGTCCCGCGCTCTCTGTCCCTCGCTCTCTGTCCCCCACTCTCTGTCCCCCTCTCTCTCTCTTTCCCCCTCTCTCACTGTCCCGCTCTCTCTGTCCCCCTCTCTCTGTCCCACTCGCTCTCTGTCCCCCCTCTCTGTCCCCTCTCTCTCTGTCCCCCTCTCTCTCTCTCTGTCCCCCTCTCTCTGCCCCCTCTCTCTGCCCCGGTCTCTGTGCCCCTCTCTCTGTCCCCCACTCTCTTCCCCCCTCTCTCTCTGCCCTCCCTCTCTTCGTCCCCCTCTCTCTCTGTCCCCTCTCTCTGTCCCCCTCTCTCTGTTCCCCTCTCTCTCTGTCCCCCTCTCTCTCTGTCCCTCTCTCTCTGTCCCCCTCTCTCTGTCCCCCCTCTCTGTCCCCCTCTCTCTGTCCTCCTCTCTCTCTGTCCCCCTCTCTCTGTCCCCCTCTCTCTGTCCCCTCTCTCTTTACCCCCTCTCTCTGTCGCCCACTCTCTGTCCCCCTCTCTCTGTCCCCTCTCTCTGTCCCCCTCTCTCTGTCCCTCCTCTCTCTGTCCCCTTTCTCTGTCCCCCTCTCTCAGTCCCCCTCTCTCTCTGTCCCCCTCTCTCTCTGTCCCCCTCTCTCTCTGTTCTCCCTCTCTCTGTCCCTCCTCTCTCTGCCCCCACTCTGTCACCATCTCTCTGTCCCCTCTCCCTCTGTTCCCTCTCGCTCTGTCCCCCTCTCTCTGCACCCCCACTCTGGTCCCCCCCTCCCCCCTCTGTCCACTCTCTCTCTGTCCCCTCTCACTCTGACCCCTCTCTCTCTATCCCTCTCTCTCTCTGTCCCCCTCTCTCTGTCCCCTCTCTCTGTCCCTCTCTCTCTGTCCCCCTCTCTGCCCCTCTCTCTCTGTCCCCCTCTCTGTCCCCCATTTCTCTGTTCTCCTCTCTCTGCACCCCTTTCTCTGACACCCTCTCTTTCCCCCACTCTGTAAACCTTTCTCTGTCCCCACACCCTCTGACACCCTCTATCTTCCCCACTCTCTGTCCCTCGCTCTCTTTCCCCCACTCTCTGTCCCCCTCTCTCTCTGTCCCGCGCTCTCTGTCCCTCGCTCTCTGTCCCCCACTCTCTGTCCCCCTCTCTCTGTCCCCCAGCAGTCTGTCTCCCCCACTCTCTGTCTCCTCTCTCTCTCTTTCCCCCTCTCTCACTGTCCCGCTCTCTCTCTGTCCCCCTCTCTCTGTCCCCCTCGCTCTCTGTCCCCCCTCTCTGTCCCCTCTCTCCCTGTCCCCCCCTCTCTCTCTGTCCCCCTCTCTCTGTCCCCCTCTATCTGTTCCCCTCTCTCTCTGTCCCCCTCTCTCTCTGTCCCTCTCTCTCTGTCCCCCTCTCTCTGTCCCCCCCTCTCTCTGTCCCCCTCTCTCTGTCCTCCTCTCTCTCTGTCCCCTCTCTCTGTCTCCCTCTCTCTCTATCCCCCTCTCTCTCTGTCCCCCTCTCTCTGTCCCCTCTCTCTGTCCCCTCTCTCTTTACCCCCTCACTCTGTCCCCCTCTGCCTGCCCCCCTCTGTCTGCCCCCATCGCTCTCTGCCCCTCTCTCTCTATCTCCCCCACTCTCTCTTCCCCCTCTCTCTGCCCCTCTCTCTCTCTGCCCCCCTGTCTCTGGCCTCCTCTCTCTTTGGCCCCCACTCTCTCTGGCCCCCTCTCTCTGTCGCCTCTTTCTGCCCCCTCTCGCTCTGTCCCCTCTCTCTCTGTCCCCCTCTCTCTCTGTCCCCCTCTCTCTGCCCCCTCTCTCTGTCTCCTCTATCTCTCCCTCTCTCGCTCTGCCCCCTCTCTGTCCCCCTCTCTCTCTGTCCCCCACGCTCTCCATCCACCCACTCTCTGTCCCCCTCTCTCTGACACCCCCTCTCTGACCCCGCTGTCTCCCTCACTCTGTACCCCTCTCTCTGTTCTCACTCTCTGACCCACTCTATATCCCCAACTCTCTGTCACCCTCTCTCTGCCCCTCTCACTTTCCCCTCTCTCTCTGCCCCCTCTCTCTGTCCCCCTCTCCCTGCCCCCTCACTCTGTCCCCCTCTGTCTGCCCCTATCCCTCTCTGCCCCTGTCTCTCTGTCCCCCTCTCTCTGTCCACCTCTCTCTCTGTCTCCATCTCTCTCTGTCCCCCTCTCTCTGTCCCCATCTCTCTCTGTACCCCTCTCTCTGCCCCCCTCTCTCTGTCCCCCTCTCTCTGTCTCCCCCTCTCTCTGTCCCCCCTCTCTCTGTCCCACTCTCTCTGCCCCCTCTCTCTGTCCCCCTCTTCTTGCCCCCTCACTCTGTCCCCCTCTGTCTGCCCCTATCCCTCTCTGCCCCTGTCTCTCTGTCCCCCTCTCTCTGTCCACCTCTCTCTCTGTCCCCCTCTCTCTCTGTCCCCCTCTCTCTGTCCCCATCTCTCTCTGTACCCCTCTCTCTGCCCCCCTCTCTCTGTCCCCCTCTCTCTGTCTCCCCCTCTCTCTGTCCCTCCTCTCTCTGTCCCCCTCTCTCTGTCTCCCCCTCTCTCTGTCCCCCCTCTCTCTGTCCCACTCTCTGTACCCCTCTCTCTGTTCCCCTCTCTCTGTCCCCCTCTCTCTGTCCCCCTCTCTCTGTCTCCCCCTCTCTCTGTCCCCCTCTCTCTCTGTCCCCCTCTCTGTACCCCTCTCTCTGTCCCCCTCTCTCTGTCCCCCTCTCTCTGTCCCGCGCTCTCTGTCCCCCACTCTCTGTCCCCTCTCTCTCTCTCTCTTTCCCCCTCTCTCACTGTCCCGCTCTCTCTCTGTCCCCCTCTCTCTGTCTCCCTCGCTCTCTGTCCCCCCTCTCTGTCCCCTCTCTCTCTGTCCCCCTCTCTCTCTCTCTCTGTCCCCCTCTCTCTGCCCCCTCTCTCTGCCCCGGTCTCTGTCCCCCTCTCTCTGTCCCCCACTCTCTTCCCCCCTCTCTCTCTGCCCTCCCTCTCTTCGTCCCCCTCTCTCTCTGTCCCCCTCTCTCTGTCCCCCTCTCTCTGTTCCCCTCTCTCTCTGTCCCCCTCTCTCTCTGTCCCTCTCTCTGTCTCCCTCTCTCTGTCCCCCCCTCTCTCTGTCCCCCTCTCTCTGTCCTCCTCTCTCTCTGTCCCCCTCTCTCTGTCCCCCTCTCTCTCTATCCCCCTCTCTCTCTGTCCCCCTCTCTCTGTCCCCTCTCTCTGTCCCCTCTCTCTTTACCCCCTCTCTCTGTCGCCCACTCTCTGTTCCCCTCTCTCTGTCCCCTCTCTCTGTCCCCCTCTCTCTGTCCCTCCTCTCTCTGTCCCCTTTCTCTGTCCCCCTCTCTCAGTCCCCCTCTCTCTCTGTCCCCCTCTCTCTCTGTCCCCCTCTCTCTCTGTTCTCCCTCTCTCTGTCCCTCCTCTCTCTGCCCCCACTCTGTCACCATCTCTCTGTCCCCTCTCCCTCTGTTCCCTCTCGCTCTGTCCCCCTCTCTCTGCACCCCCACTCTGGTCCCCCCTCCCCCCTCTGTCCTCTCTCTCTCTCTGTCCCCTCTCACTCTGTCCCCCTCTCTCTCTATCCCTCTCTCTCTCTCTGTCCCCCTCTCTCTGTCCCCTCTCCCTGTCCCCCTCTCTCTGTCCCACTCTCTCTCTATCCCCTCTATCTGTCTCCTCTATATCTCCCTGTCTCTCTGCCCTCTCTCTGTCCCCCACTCTCTCCATCCCCCCACTCACTGTACCCTTCTCTCTGTTCCCACTCTCTGACCCCCTCTATCTCCCCAACTCCCTGTCACCCTCTCTCTGCCCCTCTCTCTTTCCCCTCCCTCTCTGCCCCCTCTCTATGTCCTGCTCTCTCTGTCCCTCTCTCTCTGCCCCCCCTCACTCTGTCCCCCTCTGCCTGCCCCCCTCTGTCTGCCCCCATCGCTCTCTGCCCCTCTCTCTCTATCTCCCCCACTCTCTCTTCCCCCTCTCTCTCTGCCCCTCTCTCTCTGCCCCCCTGTCTCTGGCCTCCTCTCTCTTTGGCCCCCACTCTCTCTGGCCCCCTCTCTCTGTCGCCTCTTTCTGCCCCCTCTCGCTCTGTCCCCTCTCTCTCTGTCCCCCTCTCTCTCTGTCCCCCTCTCTCTGCCCCCTCTCTCTGTCTCCTCTATCTCTCCCTCGCTCGCTCTGCCCCCTCTCTGTCCCCCTCTGTCTCTGTCCCCCACGCTCTCCATCCACCCACTCTCTGTCCCCCTCTCTCTGACACCCCCTCTCTGACCCCGCTGTCTCCCTCACTCTGTACCCCTCTCTCTGTTCTCACTCTCTGACCCACTCTATATCCCCAACTCTCTGTCACCCTCTCTCTGCCCCTCTCACTTTCCCCTCTCTCTCTGCCCCCTCTCTCTGTCCCCCTCTCCCTGCCCCCTCACTCTGTACCCCTCCGTCTGCCCCTATCCCTCTCTGCCCCTGTCTCTCTGTCCCCCTCTCTCTGTCCACCTCTCTCTCTGTCCCCCTCTCTCTCTGTCCCCCTCTCTCTGTCCCCATCTCTCTCTGTACCCCTCTCTCTGCCCCCTCTCTCTGTCCCCCTCTCTCTGTCTCCCCCTCTCTCTGTCCCCCCTCTCTCTGTCCCACTCTCTCTGTCCCCCTCTCTCTCTGTCCCCCTCTCTCTGTACCCCTCTCTCTGTCCCCCTCTCTCTGTCCCCCTCTCTCTCTGTCCCCCTCTCTCTGTACCCCTCTCTATTGTCCCCCTCTCTCTGTTCCCCCCCTCTCTGTCCCCCTCTCTCTCTTTCCCCCCTCTCTCTCTCTATTCCCCACTCTCTCCATCCGCCTACTCTCTGTCCCCCTCTCTCTGACCCCCCGTCTCTCCCCCACACTGTACCCCCCTCTCTCTCTCCCTCTGCCCCCTCTCTCTGTCACCGTCTCTCTATCCCCCCTTCTCTCTGTCCCACCTTTCTCTGTTCCCCCTCTCTTTGCCCCCCCTCTCTCTGTCCCCCTCTCTCTGTCCCCCCCCTCTCTCTGACCCCTTCTCTCTCTGTCCTCCTCTCTCTCTGTCCCCCTCTCTCTGTCTCCTCTTTCTGCCCCCTTCTCTCTCTGTCCCTCTCTCTCTCACTGACCCCCTCTCTCTCTGACCCCCTCTATCTACCCCACTCTCTGTCCCCCTCTCTCTGTCGCCGTCTCTCTGTCCCCCTCTCTCTCTGTCCCCTCTCTCTCTGTCCCCCTCTCTCTGTCCCCCTCTATCTGTCCCCTCTCTCTCCCACCCTCTGTGACCCCCTCTCTCCCCCGCTCTCTGACCCCCTCTCTGTTGCCGTCTCTCTGCCCCCGCTCTCTCTGTCCCCGACCCCTCTCTCTGTCCCCCTCTCTCTGTTTCCCTCTCTCTATTCCCCTCTCTCTGTCCCCCTCTCACTTTTCCCCTCACTCCTGTCCCCCTCACTCTGTCCCCTCTCTCTCCCCCCGCTCTTTGACCCCCTCTCTGTCGCCCTCTCTCTCTGCCCCCACTCTCTCTGCCCCCCTCTCTCTGTCCCCCTCTCTCTCTATCCCTCTCTCACTGCCCCCTCTCTCTCTCTCCCGCTCTCTGACACCCTCCCTCTCTGCCCCCACTCTCTCTGCCCCCCTCTCTGTCCCCCTCTCTCTGACCCCCTCTCTCTCCCCCACTCTGTACCCCTCTCTCTGTCTCCCTCTCTCTGCCCCCCTCTCTCTGTCCCCCTCTCTCTCTATCCCTCTCTCACTGCCCCCTCTCTCTCTCTCCCGCTCTCTGACACCCTCCCTCTCTGCCCCCACTCTCTCTGCCCCCTCTCTGTCCCCTCTCTCTGACCCCCTCTCTCTCCCCCACTCTGTACCCCTCTCTCTGTCTCCCTCTCTCTGCACCCCATCTCTGTCACCGTCTTTCCATCCCCCTTCTCTCTGTTCCCCCTTTCTCTGTTCCCCCTCTCTCTGTCCCGCTCTCTCTGTCCCCCCCTCTCTCTGTCCCCCCTCTCTCTGTCCCCCTCTCTCTGTCCCCCCACTCTCTCTGACCCCCTCTATCCCCCACACTCTGTCCCCTGCTCTCTGTCGCCCTCTCTCTGACCCCCACTGTCTCTGTCCCCCTCTCTCTCTCTGACCCCCTCTCTCTCTTACCCCCTTTATCTCCCCCGCTCCCTGTCCCCCCTCTCTCTGTTGCCCTCTCTCGCTGTCGCCCTCTCTCTGTCGCCCTCTCTCTATCCCCCTCTCTCACACACGCCTCTCCCTGTACCACCTCACTGTCCCCCTCTCTCGCTGTCGCCCCTCTCCCTGTCCCACTCTCTCTGTCCCACTCTCTCTGCCCCCTCCCCCGACCTCTCTCTCTGTCCCTTCTCTCTCTCTGTTCCCCTCTCTCTATCCCCCTCTCTCTGTCCCCTCTCTCTCTCCCCCGCTCTTTGACCCCCTCTGTCACCCTCTCTCCCTGCCCCCCCTCTCTCTGTCCCCCTCTCTCTATCCCCACCTCACTGCCCCCTCTCTCTATCTCCCGCTCTCTAACCCCTTCTCTGTCATCCTCTCTTTCTGCCCCCTCTCTCTGCCCCCTCTCTCTCTGCCCCCTCTCTCTCTGCCCCCTCTGTCTGAACCCCGTCACCGTCTCTGTCCCCCTCTCTCTCTGTCCCCATCTCGCTGTTCCCCTCTCTCTGTTCCCCTATCTCTGTCCCCCTCACTCTGTCCCCCCTCACTCTGTCGCCCTCTCTCTGTCCCCTTCTCTTTGTCTCCCTCTCTCTATCCCCCTCTCTCTGTCCCGTCTCTTTCTCCCCCGCTCTTTGACCCCCTCTCTGTCGCCCTCTCTCTCTGCCCCCTCTCTCACTGCCCCCTCTCTCACTGCCCCCTCTCACAGTCCCCTCTCTCTCCCGCTCTCTGACCACCTCTCTTGTCAACCCCTCTGTATGCCCCCTCTCTCTCTGCCCCCCTCTCTCTGCCCCCCTCTCTGTCCCCTCTCTCTCCCCCGCTCTCTGACGCCCTCTCTGTTGCCCTCTTTGTTCCCCCTATCTCTGTCCCCTCTCTCTCTGTCACCCTCTCTCTCTCTGTCCCCCTCTCTCTATCCCCTTCTCACTGTCCCCTCTCTCTCTCCCGCTCTCTGTGCCCCTCTCTCTGTCCCCCCTTTCTCTGTTCCCCCTCTCTCTGACCCCCACTCTCTGCCCCTCCTCTATGTCCAGCCCTCTCACTGTCCCCCTCTCTCTGTGTAATCTCTCTCTCCCCGCTCTCTGACACCATCTCTGCCCCCTCTCTCTCTGTCGCCCTCTCTCTGTCCCCATCTCTCTGTCCCCTCTCTCTCACCCTCTCTCTGTCCCACCCCCTCTGACCCCTTCTCTCTCTGTCCTCCTCTCTCTCTGTCCTCCTCTCTCTGTCTCCTCTTTCTGCCCCCTTCTTTCTCTGTCCCCCTCTCTCTCACTGACCCCCTCTCTCTCTGACCCCCTCTATCTCCCCCACTCTCTGTCACCCTCTCTCTGTCGCCGTCTCTCTGTCCCCCTCTCTCTCTGTCCCCTCTCTCTCTGTCCCCTCTATCTGTCCCCTCTCTCTCCCACGCTCTCTGACCTACTCTCCCCCGCTCTCTGACCCCCTCTCTGTTGCCCTCTCTGTGCCCCCGCTCTCTCTGCCCCCCGACCCCCCTCTCTGCCCCCTCTCTCTGTTTCCCTCTCTCTGTTCTCCTTTCTCTATCCCCCTCTCTCTGTCCCTCTCACTCCTGTCACCCTCACTCTGTCCCCTCTCTCTCTCTCCCCCGCTCTTTGACCCCCTCTCTGTCCCCCTCTCTCTATCCCCTCTCTCTGCCCCCACTCTCTCTGCCCCCCTTTCTGCCCCCCCCACTCTCTGTACACCTCTCTCTGTCTCCCTCTCTCTGCCCCCCCTCTGTCACCGTCTTTCTATCCCCTCTTCTCTCTGTTTCCCCTTCCTCTGTTCCCCCTCTCTCTGTCCCCCTCTCTCTGTCCCCCCCTCTCTGCCTCCCCCTCTCTCTGTCCCCATCTCTCTGTCCCCCCTCTCTCTCTCCCCCCTCTCTCTGACCCCCTCTTTCTCCCCCCCTCCCTGTCCCCCTTCTCTCTGTTACCCTCTCTCGCTGTCGCCCTCTCTCTGTCGCCCTCACTCTGACCCCTTCTCGCAAACCCGCCTCTCTGTGCCACCTCACTGTCCCCCTCTCTCGCTGTCGTCCCTCTCTCTATCGCCGTCTCTCTGTCCCCCCTCTCTCTGTCCCCCTCTCTCTCTGTCCCTCCCTCTCTCTCCCCCCTCTCTCCGTTCTCCTCTCTCTGTCCCCCTCTCTAGGCCCCCGCCCAGTTACCATCTCTCTGTCCCCCCTCCCTCTGTCCCCCTCCCTCTGCCCCCCTCTCGCTGTCCCCCTCTCTCTGTCCACCCCTCTCTGCCCGCCCCTCTCTGTCCCCCTCTCTCTGTCCTCCTCTCTCTGTCCCCCTCTCTCTGTCCCCCTCTCTCTGTTCCCCCTCTCTGCTCCCCCCTGTCCCCCTCTCTCTGTCCTCCTCTCTATGTCCCCCTCTCTCTGTTGCCATATCTATCACCGTCTCTCTGTCCCCCACTCTCTGTCCCCCTTCTCTCTGACCCCCTCTATCTCCCTCACTCTCTGTGGCCCTCTCTCTGTCGCCAACTCTCTGCCCCCCTCTCCCTCCCCGCCTCTCTCTGCTCCCTCTCTGTCCCCCTCTCTGTCCCCCTCTCTCTCTGTCCCCATCTCTCTCTGTCCCCCTCTCTCTCTGTCCCACCCACTCTGTCCCCCTCTTTCTATCCCCCCCCTCTGTCAACCTCTCTCTCTGTCCCTCTCACTCTCTGTCCCTCTCTCTCTGTCCCCCTCTCTGTCCCTCTCTCTCTGTCCCCCTCTCTGTCCCCCATTTCTCTGTCCCACTCTCTCTCCCACCTGCCTCTCTCTGTCCTCCTCTCTCTGCCCCACTTTCTCTGACACCCTCTCTTTCCCCCACTCTGTAACCCTCTCCCTGTCCCCACTCCCTCTGACCCCCTCTATCTTCCCCACTCTCTGTGCCCGACTCTCTGTCCCTCGCTCTCTGTCCCCCTCTCTCTGTCCCGCGCTCTCTGTCCCTCGCTCTCTGTCCCCCACTCTCTGTCCCCCTCTCTCTGTCCCCCAGCTCTCTGTCTCCCCCGCTCTCTGTCCGCTCTCTCTCTCTTTCCCGCCCTCTCTCTGTCCCCCCTCTCTTTCCCCCTCTCTCTGTCCCGCTCTCTCTCTGTCCCCCTCTCTCTGTCCCCCTCGCTCTCTGTCCCCTCTCTCTGTCCCCCTCTCTCTCTCTGTCCCCCTCTCTCTCTATCCCCCTCTCTCTCTGCCCCCTCTCTCTATTTCCCCCCTCTCTCTGTCCCCCAGCTGTCTGTCTCCCCCGCTCTCTGTCCCCCTCTCTCTCTTTCCCACCCTCTCTCTGTCGCCCCTCTCTTTCCCCCTCTCTCTCTGTCCCGCTCTCTCTCTGTCCCCCTCGCTCTCTTCCCCTCCTCTCTGTCCTCCTCTCTCTCTGTCCCCCTCTCTCTCTCTGTCCTCCTCTCTCTGCCCCCTCTCTCTGCTGCGGTCTCTGTCCCCCTCTCTCTGTTGCCCTCTCTATGTCCACTCTCTGACCCCTCTCTCTGCCCCCCTCACTCTCTCCCACTCTGTACCCCTCTCTCTGTCCCCCACTCTCTGTTCCCTCTCTCTGTACCCCTCTCTCTCTGTCCCCAGTCTCTCTGCCCCCCCTCTCTTTCCCCCTCTCTCTGTCCCCCTCTCTCTGTCCCCCTCTCTCTGTCCCCCCCTCTCTCTGTCCCCCCTCTCTCTGCCCCCCTCTCTCTGTCTCCCTCTCTCTCTGTCCCCCTCTCTCTGACCCCCCCTCTCTTCCCCACACTGTACCCCTCTCTCTCTCTCCTTCTGCCCCCTCTCTCTGTCACCGTTTCTCCATCCCCCCTTCTCTCTGTCCCACCTTTCTCTGTTCCCCCTCTCTGCCCCCCACTCTCTGTCCCCCCTCTCTCTTACCCCTTCTCTCTCTGTCCTCCTCTCTCTCTGCCCCCCTCTCTCTGTCTCCTCTTTCTGCCCCCTTCTCTCTCTGTCCCCCTCTCTCTCACTGACCCCCTCTCTCTCTGACCCTCTCTATCTCCCCCACTCTCTGTCACCCTCTCTCTGTCGCCGTCTCTCTGTCCCCCTCTCTCTCTCCCGCTCTCTGACCCCCTCTCTGTCACCCTTTCTCTCTGCCCCCTCTCTCTCTGCCCCCACTCTCTCTGCCCCCCTTTCTGCCCCCCCACTCTCTGTACCCCTCTCTCTGTCTCCCTCTCTCTGCCCCCCTCTGTCACCGTCTTTCTATCCCCCCTTCACTCTGTTCCCCCTTTCTCTGTTCCCCCTCTCTCTGTACCCTCTCTCTTCCCCCCCCCCCTGACCCCCTCTCTCTGTCCCCATCTCTCTGTCCCCCCTCTCTCTTCCCCCCCTCTCTCTGACCCCCTCTATCTCCCCCCCTCCCTGTCCCCTTCTCTCTGTTACCCTCTCTCGCTGTCGCCCTCTCTCTGTCGCCCTCTCTCTGACCCCCTCTCTCACACCCGCCTCTCTCTGTACCACCTCACTGTCCCCCTCTCTCGCTGTCGTCCCTCTCTCTATCGCCGTCTCTCTGTCCCCCCCTCTCTCTGTCCCCCTCTCTCTCTGTGCCCCCTCTCTCTCCCCCACCCCTCTGTCCCCCTCTCTCTGTCCCCTCTCTCTCCCCCGCTCTCTGACCCCCTCTCTGTTGCCCTCTCTCTGTCCCCACTCTCTCTGCCCCCTGACCCCTTCTCTGTCCCCCCCCTCTCTCTCTCTGTCCCCCTCTCTCTGTCGCACTCTCTCTGCCCCCCCCCCCGCTGTCACCGTCTCTGTATCCCCCCTTCTCTCTGTTCCTCCTTTCTCTGTTCCCCCTCTCTCTGTCCCCCTCTCTCTGTCCCCCTCTCTCTCTGTCCCCCTCTCTCTGTAGCCTCGTTCTGCCCCCTCTCTCTCTGTCCCCCTCTCTCTCTGACCCCTCTCTCTCTCTGCCCCTCTCTCTCTGACCCCTCTGTCTCTGACCACCTCTCTCTCTGCCCCTCTCTCTCGGTACCCTCTCTTTCTGTCCCCCTCTCTCTCTGTACCCTCTCTCTGTCCCCCTCTCTCTTTGTCCCGCTCTCTGTTCCACCCGTCTCTGTCGCCCTCTCTCTGACCCCCCTCTCTCTGTCCCACTCTCTCTCTCTCCCACTCTCTCTGTCCCCCTCTCTCTCTGTCCCTCTCTCTCTACACCTCTCTCTCTCTGTCCCCTCTCTCTCTGTCCCCCTCTCTCTGTCTCCCTCGCTCTCTGTCTCCCCCACTCTGTCCCCCTCTGTCGGTCGCCCTCTCTCTGACCCCCTCTCTCTCCCAACCGCCTCTCTCTCCCACCCGCTCTCTGTCCCCCTCTCTCTGCCCCTCTCTCTGCCCCCCTTTCTCTGTTCCCCCTCTCTCTGTTCCCCCTCTCTCTGTCGCCCTCTCTCTGACACCCACTCTCTCCCCCACTCTCTCTCTGACTCCCTCTATCTCCCCCGCTCTCTGTCCCCCCTCTGTTGCCCTCTCTCGCTGTCGCCCTCTCTCTGTCGCCCTCTCTCTGACCCCCTCTCTCACACCCGCCTCTCCCTGTACCACCTCACTGTCCCCCTCTCTCGCTGTCGCCCCTCTCTCTGTCCCACACTCTCTGTCCCACTCTCTCTATTCCCCTCTCTCTGTCCCCTCTCTCTCTCCCCCCCTCTTTGACCCCCCTCTCTGTCACCCTCTCTCCCTGCCCCCTCTCTCTCTGTCCCCCTCTCTCTCTGCCCTCTCTCTCTGCCCCCTCTCTCTCTGCCCCCCTCTGTCTGAACCCCGTCCCCGTCTCTGTCCCCCTCTCTCTCTGTCCTCCTCTCTCTGTTCCCCTCTCTCTGTTCCCCTCTCTCTGTCCCCCTCACTCTGACCCCCTCACTCTGTCGCCATCTCTCTGTCCCCTTCTCTGTGTCTCCCTCTCTCTATCCCCCTCTCCCGGTCCCCTCTCTTTCTCCCCCGCTCTTTGACCCCCTCTCTGTCACCCTCTCTCTCTGCCCCCTCTCTCTCTGCCCCCTCTCTCTGTCCCCCTCTCTCTGTCCTCTCTCTCTCTCCCCCGCTCTCTGACCCCCTCTCTGTTGCCCTCTTTCTGCCCCCTATCTCTCTGCCCCCCTCTCTATCCCCCCTCTCTCTGTCCCCCTCTCTCTCTCTGTCCCCCTCTCTCTATCCCCTTCTCATTGTTCCCTCTCTCTCTCCCGCTCTCTGTCCCCCTCTCTCTGTCCCCCCTCTCTCTGTTCCCCCCTCTCTCTGTGCCCCCTCTCTCTGTCCCACCTCTCTCTGCCCGCCTCTCTCTGTTCCCCCTCTCTCTGTCCCCCTCTCTCTGCCCCTCCTCTCTTTCACCCCTCTCTCTGTTCCCCCTCTCTCTGTCCACCATCTCTCTGCCCCCCCTCTCTGTCCCCACTCACTCTGCCCCTCCTCTCTGTACCCCCCTCTCTCTGTGTACTCTCTCTCTCTCCCTGCTCTCTGACCCCTCTCTGTCGCCCGCTCTCTCTGTCGCCCCTCTCTCTGTTGCCATCTCTCTGTCCCCCTCTCTCTGCCCCCTCTCTCTCTGCCCCCTCTCTTTCTGCCCCCTCTCTCTCTGCCCCCATCTCTCTGCCCCCTCTCTCTCTGTCGCCCTCTCACTGCCCCCTCTCTCTCTGCCCCCTCTCTTTCCCCCTCTCTCTCTGTCCCCCCCTCTCTCTCTATCCCCCACTCTCTCCATCCGCCCACTCTCTGTCCCCCTCTCTCTGACCCCCCCTCTCTCCCCCACACTGTACCCCCCTCTCTCTCTCCCTCTGCCCCCTCTCTCTGTCACCGTTTCTCCATCTCCCCTTCTCTCTGTCCCACCTTTCTCTGTTCCCCCCTCTTTCCCCCCTCTCTCTGCCCCCCCTCTCTCTGACACCCTCTCTCTCTGTCCTCCTCTCTCTCTGTCCCCTCTCTCTGTCTCCTCTTTCTGCCCCCTTCTCTCTCTGTGCCCCTCTCTCTCACTGACCCCCTCTCTCTGACCCCCTCTATCTCCCCCACTCTCTGTCCCCCTCTCTCTGTCGCCGTCTCTCTGTCCCCCTCTCTCTGCCCCCCTCACTCTCTCCCACTCTGTACCCCTCTCTCTGTCCCCCACTCTCTGTTCCCCTCTCTCTGTACCCCTCTCTCTCTGTCCCCAGTCTCTCTGCCCCCCCTCTCTTCCCCCCTCTCTCTGTCCCCCTCTCTCTGTCCCCCTCTCTCTGTCCCCCCCTCTCTCTGTCCCCCCTCTCTCTGCCCCCCTCTCTCTGTCTCCCTCTCTCTCTGTCCCCCTCTCTCTGACCCCCCTCTCTTCCCCACACTGTACCCCTCTCTCTCTCTCCCTCTGCCCCCTCTCTCTGTCACCGTTTCTCCATCCCCCCTTCTCTCTGTCCCACCTTTCTCTGTTCCCCCTCTCTGCCCCCCCACTCTCTGTCCCCCCTCTCTCTTACCCCTTCTCTCTCTGTCCTCCTCTCTCTCTGTCCCCCTCTCTCTGTCCCCCAGCTCTCTGTCCCCCCCGCTCTCTGTCCCCTCTCTCTCTCTTTCCCGCCCTCTCTCTGTCCCCCCTCTCTTTCCCCCTCTCTCTGTCCCGCTCTCTCTCTGTCCCCCTCTCTCTGTCCCCCTCGCTTTCTGTCCCCTCTCTCTGTCCCCCTCTCTCTCTCTGTCCCCCTCTCTCTCTATCCCCCTCTCTCTCTGCCCCCTCTCTCTATTTCCCCCCTCTCTCTGTCCCCCAGCTGTCTGTCTCCCCCGCTCTCTGTCCCCCCTCTCTCTCTTTCCCACCCTCTCTCTGTCGCCCCTCTCTTTCCCCCTCTCTCTCTGTCCCGCTCTCTCTGTCCCCCTCGCTCTCTTCCCCTCCTCTCTGTCCTCCTCTCTCTCTGTCCCCCTCTCTCTCTCTGTCCTCCTCTCTCTGCCCCCTCTCTCTGCTGCGGTCTCTGTCCCCCTCTCTCTGTTGCCCTCTCTCTGTCCACTCTCTGACCCCTCTCTCTGCCCCCCTCACTCTCTCCCACTCTGTACCCCTCTCTCTGTCCCCCACTCTCTGTTCCCCTCTCTCTGTACCCCTCTCTCTCTGTCCCCAGTCTCTCTGCCCCCCTCTCTTCCCCCCTCTCTCTGTCCCCCTCTCTCTGCCCCCCTCTCTCTGTCCCCCCCTCTCTCTGCCACCCCTCTCTCTGCCCCCCTCTCTGTCTCCCTCTCTCTCTCTGTCCCCCTCTCTCTGACCCCCCCTCTCTTCCCCACACTGTACCCCTCTCTCTCTCTCCCTCTGCCCCCTCTCTCTGTCACCGTTTCTCCATCCCCCCTTCTCTCTGTCCCACCTTTCTCTGTTCCCCCTCTCTGCCACCCCACTCTCTGTCCCCCCCCTCTCTTACCCCTTCTCTCTCTGTCCTCCTCTCTCTCTGTCCCCCTCTCTCTGTCTCCTCTTTCTGCCCCCTTCTCTCTCTGTCCCCCTCTCTCTCACTGACCCCCTCTCTCTCTGACCCTCTCTATCTCCCCCTCTCTGTCACCCTCTCTCTGTCGCCGTCTCTCTGTCCCCCTCTCTCTCTACCCCCTCTCTCTCTCCCGCTCTCTGACCCCCTCTCTGTCACCCTTTCTCTCTGCCCCCTCTCTCTCTGCCCCCACTCTCTCTGCCCCCCTTTCTGCCCCCCCACTCTCTGTACCCCTCTCTCTGTCTCCCTCTCTCTGCCCCCCCTCTATCACCGTCTTTCTATCCCCCCTTCACTCTGTTCCCCCTTTCTCTGTTCCCCCTCTCTCTGTACCCTCTCTCTCCCCCCCCCGTCCCCCCTCTCTCTGTCCCCATCTCTCTGTCCCCCCTCTCTCTTCCCCCCTCTCTCTGACCCCCTCTATCTCCCCCCCTCCCTGTCCCCCTTCTCTCTGTTACCCTCTCTCGCTGTCGCCCTCTCTCTATCGCCCTCTCTCTGACCCCCTCTCTCACACCCGCCTCTCTCTGTACCACCTCACTGTCCCCCTCTCTCGCTGTCGTCCCTCTCTCTATCGCCGTCTCTCTGTCCCCCCCTCTCTCTGCCCCCCTCTCTCTCTGTGCCCCCTCTCTCTCCCCCCCTCTCTGTCCCCCTCTCTCTGTCCCCTCTCTCTCCCCCGCTCTCTGACCCCCTCTCTGTTGCCCTCTCTCTGTCCCCACTCTCTCTGCCCCCTGACCCCTTCTCTGTCCCCCTCTCTCTCTCTCTCTGTCCCCCTCTCTCTGTCGCCCTCTCTCTGCCCCCCCGCTGTCACCGTCTCTGTATCCCCCCTTCTCTCTGTTCCTCCTTTCTCTGTTCCCCCTCTCTCTGTCCCCCTCTCTCTCTGTCCCCCTCTCTCTCTGTCCCCCTCTCTCTGTAGCCTCGTTCTGCCCCCTCTCTCTCTGTCCCCCTCTCTCTCTGACCCCTCTCTCTCTGCCCCTCTCTCTCTGACCCCTCTGTCTCTGACCACCTCTCTCTCTGCCCCTCTCTCTCGGTACCCTCTCTTTCTGTCCCCCTCTCTCTCTGTACCCTCTCTCAGTCCCCCTCTCTCTTTGTCCCGCTCTCTCTGTTCCACCCGTCTCTGTCGCCCTCTCTCTGACCCCCCTCTCTCTGTCCCACTCTCTCTCTCTCCCACTCTCTCTGTCCCCCTCTCTCTCTGTCCCTCTCTCTCTACACCTCTCTCTCTCTGTCCCCTCTCTCTCTGTCCCCCTCTCTCTGTCTCCCTCGCTCTCTGTCTCCCCCACTCTGTCCCCCTCTGTCGGTCGCCCTCTCTCTGACCCCTCTCTCTCCCAACCGCCTCTCTCTCTCTCCCGCTCTCTGTCCCCCTCTCTCTGCCCCTCTCTCTGCCCCCCTTTCTCTGTTCCCCCTCTCTCTGTTCCCCCTCTCTCTGTCGCCCTCTCTCTGACACCCACTCTCTCCCAACCGCCTCTCTCTCTCTCCCGCTCTCTGTCCCCCTCTCTCTGCCCCTCTCTCTGCCCCCCTTTCTCTTTTCCCCCTCTCTCTGTTCCCCCTCTCTCTGTCGCCCTCTCTCTGACTCCCTCTATCTCCCCCGCTCTCTGTCCCCCCCTCTGTTGCCCTCTCTCGCTGTCGCCCTCTCTCTGTCGCCCTCTCTCTGACCCCCTCTCTCACACCCGCCTCTCCCTGTACCACCTCACTGTCCCCCTCTCTCGCTGTCGCCCCTCTCTCTGTCCCACACTCTCTGTCCCACTCTCTCTATTCCACTCTCTCTGTCCCCTCTCTCTCTCCCCCGCTCTTTGACCCCCCTCTCTGTCACCCTCTCTCCCTGCCCCCTCTCTCTCTGTCCCCCTCTCTCTCTGCCCTCTCTCTCTCTGCCCCCTCTCTCTCTGCCCCCCTCTGTCTGAACCCCGTCCCCGTCTCTGTCCCCCTCTCTCTCTGTCCTCCTCTCTCTGCTCCCCTCTCTCTATCCCCCTCTCTCTGTCCCCTCTCTTTCTCCCCCGCTCTTTGACCCCCTCTCTGTCACCCCCTCTCTCTGCCCCCTCTCTCTCTGCCCCCTCTCTATGTCCCCCTCTCTCTGTCCTCTCTCTCTCTCCCCCGCTCTCTGACCCCCTCTCTGTTGCCCTCTTTCTGCCCCCTATCTCTCTGCCCCCTCTCTGTCCCCCCTCTCTCTGTCCCACTCTCTCTCTCTGTCCCCCTCTCTCTATCCCCTTCTCATTGTTCCCTCTCTCTCTCCCGCTCTCTGTCCCCCTCTCTCTGTCCCCCCTCTCTCTGCCCGCCTCTCTCTGTTCCCCCTCTCTCTGTCCCCCTCTCTCTGCCCCTCCTCTCTTTCACCCCTCTCTCTGTTCCCCCTCTCTCTGTCCACCATCTCTCTGCCCCCCTCTCTGTCCCCACTCACTCTGCCCCTCCTCTCTGTACCCCCCTCTCTCTGTCCCCCTCTCTCTGTGTACTCTCTCTCTCCCTGCTCTCTGACCCCTCTCAGTCGCCCGCTCTCTCTGTCGCCCCTCTCTCTGTTGCCGTTTCTCTGTCCCCCTCTCTCTGCCCCCTCTCTCTCTGCCCCCTCTCTTTCTGCCCCCTCTCTCTCTGCCCCCATCTCTCTGCCCCCTCTCTCTCTGTCGCCCTCTCACTGCCCCCTCTCTCTCTGCCCCCTCTCTTTCCCCCTCTCTCTCTGTCCCCCTCTCTCTCTATTCCCCACACTCTCCATCCGCCCACTCTCTGTCCCTCTCTTTCTGACCCCCCCTCTCTCCCCCACACTGTACCCCTCTCTCTCTCTCCCTCTGCCCCCTCTCTCTGTCACCGTTTCTCCATCTCCCCTTCTCTCTGTCCCACCTTTCTCTGTTCCCCCCCCTCTTTCCCCCCTCTCTCTGCCCCCCCTCTCTCTGACACCCTCTCTCTCTGTCCTCCTCTCTCTCTGTCCCCTCTCTCTGTCTCCTCTTTCTGCCCCCTTCTCTCTCTGTGCCCCTCTCTCTCATTGACCCCCTCTCTCTGACCCCCTCTATCTCCCCCACTCTCTGTCCCCCTCTCTCTGTCGCCGTCTCTCTGTCCCCCTCTCTCTGCCCCCCTCACTCTCTCCCACTCTGTACCCCTCTCTCTGTCCCCCACTCTCTGTTCCCCTCTCTCTGTACCCCTCTCTCTCTGTCCCCAGTCTCTCTGCCCCCCCTCTCTTCCCCCCTCTCTCTGTCCCCCTCTCTCTGTCCCCCTCTCTCTGTCCCCCTCTCTCTGACCCCCCTCTCTCTGCCCCCCTCTCTCTGTCTCCCTCTCTCTCTGTCCCCCTCTCTCTGACCCCCCTCTCTTCCCCACACTGTACCCCTCTCTCTCTCTCCCTCTGCCCCCTCTCTCTGTCACCGTTTCTCCATCCCCCCTTCTCTCTGTCCCACCTTTCTCTGTTCCCCCTCTCTGCCCCCCCACTCTCTGTCCTCCCCTCTCTCTTGCCCCTTCTCTCTCTGTCCTCCTCTCTCTCTGTCCCCCTCTCTCTGTCTCCTCTTTCTGCCCCCTTCTCTCTCTGTCCCCCTCTCTCTCACTGACCCCCCTCTCTCTGACCCTCTCTATCTCCCCCACTCTCTGTCACCCTCTCTCTGTCGCCGTCTCTCTGTCCCCCTCTCTCTCTACCCCCTCTCTCTCTCCCGCTCTCTGACCCCCTCTCTGTCACCCTTTCTCTCTGCCCCCTCTCTCTCTGCCCCCACTCTCTCTGCCCCCCTTTCTGCCCCCCCACTCTCTGTACCCCTCTCTCTGTCTCCCTCTCTCTGCCCCCCCTCTGTCACCGTCTTTCTATCCCCCCTTCACTCTGTTCCCCCTTTCTCTGTTCCCCCTCTCTCTGTACCCTCTCTCTTCCCCCCCTCTGCCCCCCCTCTCTCTGTCCCCATCTCTCTGTCCCCCCTCTCTCTTCCCCCCCTCTCTCTGACCCCCTCTATCTCCCCCCCTCCCTGTACCCCTTCTCTCTGTTACCCTCTCTCGCTGTCGCCCTCTCTCTGTCGCCCTCTCTCTGACCCCCTCTCTCACACCCGCCTCTCTCTGTACCACCTCACTGTCCCCCTCTCTCGCTGTCGTCACTCTCTCTATCGCCGTCTCTCTGTCCCCCCCCTCTCTCTGTCCCCCTCTCTCTCTGTGCCCCCTCTCTCTCTCCCCTCTCTCTGTCCCCCTCTCTCTGTCCCCTCTCTCTCCCCCGCTCTCTGACCCCCTCTCTGTTGCCCTCTCTCTGCCCCCACTCTCTCTGCCCCCTGACCCCTTCTCTGTCCCCCTCTCTCTGTCCCCCTCTCTCTGTCGCCCTCTCTCTGCCCCCCCCCCCGCTGTCACCGTCTCTGTATCCCCCCTTCTCTCTGTTCCTCCTTTCTCTGTTCCCCCTCTCTCTGTCCCCCTCTCTCTGTGCCCCTCTCTCTCTGTCCCCCTCTCTCTGTAGCCTCGTTCTGCCCCCTCTCTCTCTATCCCCCTCTCTCTCTGACCCCTCTCTCTCTCTGCCCCTCTCTCTCTGACCCCTCTGTCTCTGACCACCTCTCTCTCTGCCCCTCTCTCTCGGTACCCTCTATTTCTGTCCCCCTCTCTCTCTGTACCCTCTCTCTGTCCCCCTCTCTCTTTGTCCCGCTCTCTCTGTTCCACCCGTCTCTGTCGCCCTCTCTCTGACCCCCCTCTCTCTGCCCAACTCTCTCTCTCTCCCACTCTCTCTGTCCCCCTCTCTCTCTGTCCCTCTCTCTCTACACCTCTCTCTCTCTGTCCCCTCTCTCTCTGTCCCCCTCTCTCTGTCTCCCTCGCTCTCTGTCTCCCCCACTCTGTCCCCCTCTGTCGGTCGCCCTCTCTCTGACCCCCTCTCTCTCCCAACCGCCTCTCTCTCTCTCCCGCTCTCTGTCCCCCTCTCTCTGCCCCTCTCTCTGCCCCCCTTTCTCTGTTCCCCCTCTCTCTGTTCCCCCTCTCTCTGTCGCCCTCTCTCTGACACCCACTCTCTCCCCCACTCTCTCTCTGACTCCCTCTATCTCCCCCGCTCTCTGTCCCCCCCTCTGTTGCCCTCTCTCGCTGTCGCCCTCTCTCTGTCGCCCTCTCTCTGACCCCCTCTCTCACACCCGCCTCTCCCTGTACCACCTCACTGTCCCCCTCTCTCGCTGTCGTCCCTCTCTCTGTCCCACACTCTCTGTCCCCTCTCTCTCTCCCCCGCTCTTTGACCCCCCTCTCTGTCACCCTCTCTCCCTGCCCCCTCTCTCTCTGTCCCCCTCTCTCTCTGCCCTCTCTCTCTGCCCCCTCTCTCTCTCTGCCCCCCTCTGTCTGAACCCCGTCCCCGTCTCTGTCCCCCTCTCTCTCTGTCCTCCTCTCTCTGTTCCCCTCTCTCTGTTCCCCTCTCTCTGTCCCCCTCACTCTGACCCCCTCACTCTGTCGCCCTCTCTCTGTCCCCTTCTCTGTGTCTCCCTCTCTCTATCCCCCTCTCTCTGTCCCCTCTCTTTCTCCCCCGCTCTTTGACCCCCTCTCTGTCACCCTCTCTCTCTGCCCCCTCTCTCTCTGCCCCCTCTCTCTGTCCCCCTCTCTCTGTCCTCTCTCTCTCTCCCCCGCTCTCTGACCCCCTCTCTGTTGCCCTCTTTCTGCCCCCTATCTCTCTGCCCCCCTCTCTGTCCCCCCTCTCTCTGTCCCCCTCTCTCTCTCTGTCCCCCTCTCTCTATCCCCTTCTCATTGTTCCCTCTCTCTCTCCCGCTCTCTGTCCCCCTCTCTCTGCCCCCCCTCTCTCTGTTCCCCCCTCTCTCTGTGCCCCCTCTCTCTGTCCCCCCTCTCTCTGCCCGCCTCTCTCTGTTCCCCCTCTCTCTGTCCCCCTCTCTCTGCCCCTCCTCTCTTTCACCCCTCTCTCTGTTCCCCCTCTCTCTGTCCACCATCTCTCTGCCCCCCTCTCTGTCCCCACTCACTCTGCCCCTCCTCTCTGTACCCCCCTCTCTCTGTCCCCCTCTCTCTGTGTACTCTCTCTCTCTCCCTGCTCTCTGACCCCTCTCTGTCGCCCGCTCTCTCTGTCGCCCCTCTCTCTGTTGCCGTCTCTCTGTCCCCCTCTCTCTGCCCCCTCTCTCTCTGCCCCCTCTCTTTCTGCCCCCTCTCTCTCTGCTCCCATCTCTCTGCCCCCTCTCTCTCTGTCGCCCTCTCACTGCCCCCTCTCTCTCTGCCCCCTCTCTTTCCCCCTCTCTCTGTCCCCCCCTCGCTCTCTATCCCCCACTCTCTCCATCCGCCCACTCTCTGTCCCCCTCTCTCTGACCCCCCCGACTCCCCCACACTGTACCCCTCTCTCGCTCTCCCTCTGCCCCCTCTCTCTGTCACCGTTTCTCCATCTCCCCTTCTCTCTGTCCCACCTTTCTCTGTTCCCCCCCTCTTTCTCCACTCTCTCTGCCCCCCCTCTCTCTGACACCCTCTCTCTCTCTGTCCTCCTCTCTCTCTGTCCCCTCTCTCTGTCTCCTCTTTCTGCCCCCTTCTCTCTCTGTGCCCCTCTCTCTCACTGACCCCCTCTCTCTGACCCCCTCTATCTCCCCCACTCTCTGTCCCCCTCTCTCTCTCGCCGTCTCTCTGTCTCCCTCTCTCTCTGCCCCCGCTCTCTCTGCACCCCGACACCTCTCTCTGTTCCCCTCTCTCTGTTTCCCTCTCTCCGTTCTCGTCTCTCTGTCCCCCTCTCTATGCCCCCGCCCAGATACCATCTCTCTGTCCCCTCTCCCTCTGTCCCCCTCCCTCTGCCCCCCTCTCGCTCTCCCCCTCTCTCTGTCCACCCCTCTCTGCCCCCCCCTCTGTCCCCCTCTCTCTGTCCTCCTCTCTCTGTCCCCCTCTCTCTGTCCCCCTCTCTCTGTCCCCCCTCTCTGCTCCCCCTGTCCCCCTCTCTCTGTCCCCCACTCTCTGTCCCCCTTCTCTCTGACCCCCTCTATCTCCCTCACTCTCTGTGGCCCTCTCTCTGTCGCCAACTCTCTGCCCTCTCTCCCTCCCCGCCTCTCTCTGCCCCCGTCTCTGTCCCCCTCTCTGTCCCCCTCTCTCTCTGTCCCCATCTCTCTCTGTCCCCCTCTCTCTCTGTCCCACCCACTCTGTTCCCGTCTTTCTATCCCCCCCTCTGTCAACCTCTCTCTCTGTCCCCCTCGCTCTCTGCCCCTCCTCTCTGTCCTCCTCTCTCTCTGTCGCCCTCTCTCTCTGTCCTCCTCTCTCTGCCCCCTCTCTCTGCTGCGGTCTCTGTCCCCCTCTCTCTGTTGCCCTCTCTCTGTCCACTCTCTGTCCCCCTCTCTCTGCCCCCTTCACTCTCTCCCACTCTGTACCCATCTCTCTGTCCCCCACTCTCTGTCCCCCTCTCTTTGTACCCCTCTCTCTCTGTCCGCAGTCTCTCTGCCCCCCTCTCTTCCCCCCTCTCTCTGTCCCCCTCTCTCTGTCCCCCTCTCTCTGTCCCCCTCACTCTGTCCCTCTCTCTCTGTCCCCCCCTCTCTCTGTCCCCATCTCTCTGTCCCCCTCTCTCTCTGTCCCCCTCTCTCTGTCCCCCACTCTCTGTCCCCCTCTCTCTGTACCCCTCTCTCTCTGTCCCCAGTCTCTCTGGCCCCCCTCTCTACCCCTCTCTCTCTGTCCTCCTCTCTCTGTCCCCCTCTCTCTGTCCCCCTCTCTCTGTCCCCCTCTCTCTGCCCCCCCTCTCTCTGTCCCCCTCTCTCTGGCTCCCTCTCTCTGTCCCCTCTCTCTCTGTCCCACTCTCTCTGTCCCTCTCTCTGTCCCTCTCTCTCTGTCCCCCCCTCTCTCTGTCCCCATCTCTCTGTCCCCCTCTCTCTCTGTCCCCCTCTCTCTGTCGCCCCTCTCTCTGTCCCCATCTCTCTGTCCCCTTCTCTCTGTCCCTCCTCTCTCTATCCCCCTCTCTCTGTCCCCCTCTCTCTGTCCGCCCCCTCTCTCTGTCCTCCTCTCTCTGTCCCCCTTTCTCTGACACCCTCTCTTTCCCCCACTCTGTAACCCTCTCTCTGTCCCCACTCCCTCTGACCCCCTCTATTTTTCCCACTCTCTGTCCCCCTCTCTCTGTCCCGCGCTCTCTGTCCCTCGCTCTCTGTCCCCCACTCTCTGTCCCCCTCTCTCTGTCCCCCAGCTCTCGGTCTCCCCCGCTCTCTGTCCCCTCTCTCTCTCTTTCCCGCCCTCTCTCTGTCCCCCCTCTCTTTCCCCCTCTCTCTGTCCCGCTCTCTCTCTGTCCCCCTCTCTCTGTCCCCCTCGCTCTCTGTCTCCTCTCTCTGTCCCCCTCTCTCTCTCTGTCCCCCTCTCTCTATTCCCCCCTCTCTCTGTCCCCCAGCTGTCTGTCTCCCCCGCTCTCTGTCCCCCCCTCTCTCTTTCCCACCCTCTCTCTGTCGCCCCTCTCTTTCCCCCTCTCTCTCTGTCCCGCTCTCTCTCTGTCCCCCTCGATCTCTGCCCCTCCTCTCTGTCCTCCTCTCTCTCTGTCCCCCTCTCTCTCTCTGTCCTCCTCTCTCTGCCCCCTCTCTCTGCTGCGGTCTCTGTCCCCCTCTCTCTGTTGCCCTCTCTCTGTCCACTCTCTGTCCCCCTCTCTCTGCCCCTCTCACTCTCTCCCACTCTGTACCCCTCTCTCTGTCCCCCACTCTCTGTCCCCCTCTCTCTGTACCCCTCTCTCTCTGTCCCCAGTCTCTCTGCCCCCCCTCTCTTCCCCCCTCTCTCTGTCCCCCTCTCTCTGTCCCCCTCTCTCTGTCCCCCCCTCTCTCTGTCCCCATCTCTCTGTCCCCCTCTCTCTCTGTCCACCTCTCTCTGTCCCCCCTCTCTCTGTCCCCATCTCTCTGTCCCCTTCTCTCTGTCCCTCCTCTCTCTGTCCCCCTCTCTCTGTCCCCCTCTCTCTGTCCCCCCCTCTCTCTGTCCCCCTCTCTCTGTTCCACTCTCTCTCTGTCCCCCTCTCTCTCAGTCCCCCTCTCTCTGGCCCCTCTCTCTGTCCCCTCTCTCTCTGTACCCCCTCTCTCAGTCCCCCTCTCTCTGTCCCTCCTCTCTCTGTCCGCCTCTCTCTCTGTCGCCCTCTCTCTGTCCCTCCTCTCCCTGTCCCCTCTCTCTGTCCCCCTCTCTCTGTCCCCCCTCTCTCTGTCCCCCTCTCTCTCTGTCCCCCTCTCTCTGTCCCCCTCTCTCTCTGTCTCCCTCTCTTTCTGTCCCCCTCTCTCTCTGTTCTCCATCTCTCTGTCCCTCCTCTCTCTGCCCCCACTCTGTCACCATCTCTCTGTCCCCTCTCCCTCTGTTCCCTCTCGCTCTGTCCCCCTCTCTCTGGCTCCCTCTCTCTGTTCCCCTCTCTCTCTGTCCCCATCTCTCTGTCCCCTTCTCTCTCTGTCCACCTCTCTCTGTCCCCCCTCTCTCTGTCCCCATCTCTCTGTCCCCTTCTCTCTGTCCCTCCTCTCTCTGTCCCCCTCTCTCTGTCCCCCTCTCTCTGTCCCTCCTCTCTCTGTCCCCATCTCTCTGTCCCCTTCTCTCTGTCCCCCTCTCTCTCTGTCCCCCCTCTCTGTTCTCCCCTTCTGTCCCCCCCTCTCTCTGTCCCCCTCTCGCTGTCCCCCTCTCTCTGTGTCCTCTCTCTCTCCCCGCTCTCTGACCCCCTCTCTGTCGCCCGCTCTCTCTGTCCCCCTCTCTCTCTCTGTCCCCCACTCTCTTCATCTCCCCACTCTCTGTCCCCCTCTGTCCCCTCTCTCTCCCACCCGCATCTCTCTATCCCTCCTCTTTGTCCCCCTCTCTCTCTCTGTGCCCCACTCTCTCAGTCCCGATCTCTCTGTTCCCCCATCTCTGTCCCCCTCTCTCTCCCACCCGCCTCTCTCTATCTCCCCCTCACTCTGTCCTCTCTCTCTCTGTCCACCCCCTCTCTGTCTCCCTCTCTCTCTGTCCCCCTCTCTCTCTGCCCCCCTCACTCTGTCTCCTCTATCTCTCCCTGTCTCTCTGCCCTCTCTCTGTCCCCCACTCTCTCCATCCCCCCACTCTCTGTACCCCTCTCTCTGTTCCCACTCTCTGACCCCCTCTATCTCCCCAACTCCCTGTCACCCTCTCTCTGCCCCTCTCTCTTTCCCCTCTCTCTCTGCCCCCTCTCTCTGTCCTCCTCTCTCTGTCCCTCTCTCTCTGCCCCCGCTCTCTCTGCACCCCGACACCTCTCTCTGTCCCCCTCTCTCTCTTTCCCTCTCTCCGTTCTCGTCTCTCTGTCCCCCTCTCTATGCCCCCGCCCAGTTACCATCTCTCTGTCCCCCCTCCCTCTGTCCCCCTCCCTCTGCCCCCCTCTCGCTGTCCCCCTCTCTCTGTCCACCCCTCTCTGCCCCCCCCTCTCTGTCCCCCTCTCTCTGTCCTCCTCTCTCTGTCCCCCTCTCTCTGTCCCCCTCTCTCTGTCCCCCCTCTCTGCTCCCCTGTCCCCCTCTCTCTGTCCTCCTCTCTCTGTCCCCCTCTCTCTGTCCCCCTCTCTCTGTCCCCCCTCTCTGCTCCCCTGTCCCCCTCTCTCTGTCCTCCTCTCTCTGTCCCCCTCTCTCTGTTGCCATATCTGTCACCGTCTCTCTGTCCCCCACTCTCTGTCCCCCTTCTCTCTGACCCCCTCTATCTCCCTCACTCTCTGTGGCCCTCTCTCTGTCGCCAACTCTCTGCCCCCTCTCCCTCCCCGCCTCTCTCTGCCCCCGTCTCTGTCCCCCTCTCTGTCCCCCTCTCTCTGTCCCCATCTCTCTCTGTCCCCCTCTCTCTCTGTCCCACCCACTCTGTTCCCGTCTTTCTATCCCCCCCTCTGTCAACCTCTCTCTCTGTCCCTCTCACTCTCTGTCCCTCTCTCTCTGTCCCCCTCTCTGTCCCTCTCTCTCTGTCCCCCTCTCTGTCCCCCAATTCTCTGTCCCACTCTCTCTCCCACCTGCCTCTCTCTGTCCTCCTCTCTCTGCCCCTCTTTCTCTGACACCCTCTCTTTCCCCCACTCTGTAACCCTCTCTCTGTCCCCACTCCCTCCGACCCCCTCTATCTTCCCCACTCTCTGTCCCCCTCTCACAGTCCCGCGCTCTCTGTCCCTCGCTCTCTGTCCCCCACTCTCTGTCCCTCTCTCTCTGTCCCCCAGCTCTCTGTCTCCCCCGCTCTCTGTCCCCTCTCTCTCTCTTTCCCGCCCTCTCTCTGTCCCCCCTCTCTTTCCCCCTCTCTCTGTCCCGCTCTCTCTCTGTCCCCCTCTCTCTGCCCCCCTCGCTCTCTGTCCCCTCTCTCTGTCCCCCTCTCTCTCTCTGTCCCCCTCTCTCACTATCCCCCGCTCTCTCTGCCGCCTCTCTCTATTCCCCCCTCTCTCTGTCCCCCAGCTGTCTGTCTCCCCCGCTCTCTGTCCCCCTCTCTCTCTTTCCCACCCTCTCTCTGTCCCCCCTCTCTTTCCCCCTCTCTCTCTGTCCCGCTCTCTCTCTGTCCCCCTCGCTCTCTGCCCCTCCTCTCTGTCCTCCTCTCTCTCTGTCCCCCTCTCTCTCTGTCCTCCTCTCTCTGCCCCCTCTCTCTGCTGCGGTCTCTGTCCCCCTCTCTCTGTTGCCCTCTCTCTGTCCACTCTCTGTCCCCCTCTCTCTGCCCCCTTCACTCTCTCCCACTCTGTACCCCTCTCTCTGTCCCCCACTCTCTGTCCCCCTCTCTTTGTACCCCTCTCTCTCTGTCCCCAGTCTCTCTGCCCCCCCCTCTCTTCCCCCCTCTCTCTGTCCCCCTCTCTCTGTCCCCCTCTCTCTGTCCCCCTCACTCTGTCCCCCTCTCTCTGTCCCCCTCTCTCTGGCTCCCTCTCTCTGTTCCCCTCTCTCTCTGTCCCCCTCTCTCTGTCCCTCTCTCTGTCCCTCTCTCTCTATCCCCCCCTCTCTCTGTCCCCATCTCTCTGTCCCCCTCTCTCTCTGTCCCCCTCTCTCTGTCCCCCACTCTCTGTCCCCCTCTCTCTGTACCCCTATCTCTCTGTCCCCAGTCTCTCTGGCCCCCCTCTCTACCCCTCTCTCTCTGTCCTCCTCTCTCTGTCCCCCTCTCTCTGTCCCCCTCTCTCTGCCCCCCTCTCTCTGCCCCCCTCTCTCTCTGCCCCCCTCTCTCTGTCCCCCCTCTCTCTGTTCCCCCTCTCTCTGTTCCCCTCTCTCTCTGCCCCCTCTCTCTGTCCCCCTCTCTCTGCCCCCCCCTCTCTCTGTCCCCCTCTCTCTGGCTCCCTCTCTCTGTCCCCTCTCTCTCTGTCCCCCTCTCTCTGTCCCTCTCTCTGTCCCTCTCTCTCTGTCCCCCCCTCTCTCTGTCCCCATCTCTCTGTCCCCCTCTCTCTCTGTCCCCCTCTCTCTGTCCCCCCTCTCCCTGTCCCCATCTCTCTGTCCCCTTCTCTCTGTCCCTCCTCTCTCTGTCCCCCTCTCTCTGTCCCCCTCTCTCTGTCCGCCCCCTCTCTCTGTCCTCCTCTCTCTGTCCCCCTTTCTCTGACACCCTCTCTTTCCCCCACTCTGTAACCCTCTCTCTGTCCCCACTCCCTCTGACCCCCTCTATTTTCCCCACTCTCTGTCCCCCTCTCTCTGTCCCGCGCTCTCTGTCCCTCGCTCTCTGTCCCCCACTCTCTGTCCCCCTCTCTCTGTCCCCCAGCTCTCTGTCTCCCCCGCTCTCTGTCCCCTCTCTCTCTCTTTCCCGCCCTCTCTCTGTCCCCCCTCTCTTTCCCCCTCTCTCTGTCCCGCTCTCTCTCTGTCCCCCTCTCTATGTCCCCCTCGCTCTCTGTCTCCTCTCTCTGTCCCCCTCTCTCTCTGTGTCCCCCTCTCTCTATTCCCCCCTCTCTCTGTCCCCCAGCTGTCTGTCTCCCCCGCTCTCTGTCCCCCCTCTCTCTCTTTCCCACCCTCTCTCTGTCGCCCCTCTCTTTCCCCCTCTCTCTCTGTCCCGCTCTCTCTCTGTCCCCCTCGATCTCTGCCCCTCCTCTCTGTCCTCCTCTCTCTCTGTCCCCCTCTCTCTCTCTGTCCTCCTCTCTCTGCCCCCTCTCTCTGCTGCGGTCTCTGTCCCCCTCTCTCTGTTGCCCTCTCTCTGTCCACTCTCTGTCCCCCTCTCTCTGCCCCCCTCACTCTCTCCCACTCTGTACCCCTCTCTCTGTCCCCCACTCTCTGTCCCCCTCTCTCTGTACCCCTCTCTCTCTGTCCCCAGTCTCTCTGCCCCCCCCTCTCTTCACCCCTCTCACTGTCCCCCTCACTCTGTCCCCCTCTCTCTGTCCCCCTCTCTCTGTCCCCCTCTCTCTGCCCCCCCCCTCTCTCTGACCCCTCTCTCTGGCTCCCTCTCTCTGTCCCCCTCTCTCTGTCCGCCCCTCTCTCTGTCCCCCCTCTCTCTGTCCCCATCTCTCTGTCCCCTTCTCTCTGTCCCTCCTCTCTCTGTCCCCCTCTCTCTGTCCCCCTCTCTCTGTCCCCCCCTCTCTCTGTCCCCCTCTCTCAGTCCCACTCTCTCTCTGTCCCCCTCTCTCTCAGTCCCCCTCTCTCTGGCCCCTCTCTCTGTCCCCTCTCTCTCTGTACCCCCTCTCTCTGTCCCCCTCTCTCTGTCCCTCCTCTCTCTGTCCGCCTCTCTCTCTGTCGCCCTCTCTCTGTCCCTCCTCTCCCTGTCCCCTCTCTCTGTCCCCCTCTCTCTGTCCCCCCTCTCTCTGTCCCCCTCTCTCTCTGTCCCCCTCTCTCTGTCCCCCTCTCTCTCTGTCTCCCTCTCTTTCTGTCCCCCTCTCTCTCTGTTCTCCTTCTCTCTGTCCCTCCTCTCTCTGCCCCCACTCTGTCACCATCTCTCTGTCCCCTCTCCCTCTGTTCCCTCTCGCTCTGTCCCCCTCTCTCTGGCTCCCTCTCTCTGTTCCCTTCTCTCTCTGTCCCCATCTCTCTGTCCCCCTCTCTCTCTGTCCACCTCTCTCTGTCCCCCCTCTCTCTGTCCCCATCTCTCTGTCCCCTTCTCTTTGTCCCTCCTCTCTCTGTCCCCCTCTCTCTGTCCCCCTCTCTCTGTCCCCCCTCTCTCTGTCCCCCTCTCTCTGTCCCACTCTCTCTCTGTCCCCCTCTCTCTCAGTCCCCCTCTCTCTGTCCCCTCTCTCTGTCCCCTCTCTCTTGTACCCCCTCTCTCTGTCCCCCTCTCTCTGTCCCTCCTCTCTCTGTCCGCCTCTCTCTCTGTCGCCCTCTCTTTCTGTCCCCCTCTCTCTCTGTTCTCCCTCTCTCTGTCCCTCCTCTCTCTGCCCCCACTCTGTCACCATCTCTCTGTCCCCTCTCCCTCTGTTCCCTCTCGCTCTGTCCCCCTCTCTCTGCACCCCCACTCTGGTCCCCCCTCCCCCCTCTGTCCTCTCTCTCTCTGTCCCCTCTCTCTCTGTCCCCCCTCTCTCTGTCCCCCTCTCTCTCTGTCCCCCTCTCTCTGTCCCCCTCTCTCTCTGTCTCCCTCTCTTTCTGTCCCCCTCTCTCTCTGTTCTCCTTCTCTCTGTCCCTCCTCTCTCTGCCCCCACTCTGTCACCATCTCTCTGTCCCCTCTCCCTCTGTTCCCTCTCGCTCTGTCCCCCTCTCTCTGGCTCCCTCTCTCTGTTCCCCTCTCTCTCTGTCCCCATCTCTCTGTCCCCTCTCTCTCTGTCCACCTCTCTCTGTCCCCCCTCTCTCTGTCCCCATCTCTCTGTCCCCTTCTCTCTGTCCCTCCTCTCTCTGTCCCCCTCTCTCTGTCCCCCTCTCTCTGTCCCCCCTCTCTCTGTCCCCCTCTCTCTGTCCCACTCTCTCTCTGTCCCCCTCTCTCTCAGTCCCCCTCTCTCTGTCCCCTCTCTCTGTCCCCTCTCTCTCTGTACCCCCTCTCTCTGTCCCCCTCTCTCTGTCCCTCCTCTCTCTGTCCGCCTCTCTCTCTGTCGCCCTCTCTCTGTCCCTCCTCTCCCTGTCCCCTCTCTCTGTCCCCCTCTCTCTGTCCCCCCTCTCTCTGTCCCCCTCTCTCTCTGTCCCCCTCTCTCTGTCCCCCTCTCTCTCTGTCTCCCTCTCTTTCTGTCCCCCTCTCTCTCTGTTCTCCCTCTCTCTATCCCTCCTCTCTCTGCCCCCACTCTGTCACCATCTCTCTGTCCCCTCTCCCTCTGTTCCCTCTCGCTCTGTCCCCCTCTCTCTGCACCCCCACTCTGGTCCACCCCTCCCCCCTCTGTCCTCTCTCTCTCTGTCCCCTCTCTCTCTGTCCCCCCTCTCTCTATCCCTCTTTCTCTCTGACCCCCTCTCTCTGCCCCCTCGCTCTATTCCCCGCTCTCTGTTCCCCCATCTCTATCGCCCGCTCTCTTCCCCCCCCCCCATCTGTCACCGTCTCTCTGCCCCCTCTCAGTCACCGTCTCTCTTTTCCACCCCCGTCCACCCCTCTCTGTCTCCCGCTCTCTGCCCCCTCTCTGTCACAGTTTCTCTGTCCCCCCTCTCTCTGTCCCGCTCGTCCCCCCCTCTCTCTGTCCCCCCCTTCACTGTCCCCTCTCTTTGTTGGCCTCTCTCTGCCCCGTCTCTGTCACCGTCTCTCTGCCCCTTCTCTCTCTGACCCCCCTCTTTCTGCCCCCTCTCTCTGTCCCCCTCTCTCTGTTCCCTCTCTGGTCCCCCCTCCCGCACCCTCTCTGTTCTCCTCTCTCTCTGTACCCCCTCTCTCTCTGACCCCTCTCTCTCTGACCCTCTCTCTCTCTGACCCCCCTCTCTCTCTCTGTACCCCCTCTCTCTGACCCCATCTCTCTCTGTCCCCCCCTCTGTCCCCCCTCTCTGTCACCCCTCTCTGTCTCCCTCTCTCTGCCCCCTCTCTCTGTCACCATCTCTCTATCCCCCCTTCTCTCTGTCCCACCTTTCTCTGTTCCCCCTCTCTTTGTCCCTCCCTCTCTCTGTACCCCCCTCTCTGTCCCCCCTCTCTGTCTCCCTCTCTCTGCCCCCTCTCTCTGTCACCGTCTCTCTATCCCCCCTTCTCTCTGTCCCACATTTCTCTGTTCCCCCTCTCTTTGTCCCTCCCCCTCTCTGTCCCCCTCTCTCTCTGTCCCCCTCTCTCTGTTACCTCTTTCTGACCCTCTCTCTCTGTCCACCCTCTCTCTCTGACCCCCTCTATCTCCCCCGCTCTCTGTCCCCCTCTCTCTGTTGCCCTCTCTCGCTGTCGCCCCTCTCTCTGTCCCACTCTCTCTGCCCCCCGACCCCTCTCTCTGTCCCCTCTCTCTGATCCCCTCTCTCTGTCCCCCTCTCTCTGTCCCCCACTCTCTCCATCCCCCCACTCTCTGTACCCCTCTCTCTGTTCCCACTCTCTGACCCCCTCTATCTCCCCAACTCCCTGTCACCCTCTCTCTGCCCCTCTCTCTTTCCCCTCTCTCTCTGCTCCCTCTCTCTGTCCTCCTCTCTCTGTCCCTCTCTCTCTGCCCCCGCTCTCTCTGCACCCCGACACCTCTCTCTGTCCCCCTCTCTCTCTTTCCCTCTCTCCGTTCTCGTCTCTCTGTCCCCCTCTCTATGCCCCCGCCCAGTTACCATCTCTCTGTCCCCCCTCCCTCTGTCCCCCTCCCTCTGCCCCCCTCTCGCTGTCCCCCTCTCTCTGTCCACCCCTCTCTGCCCCCCCCTCTCTGACCCCCTCTCTCTGTCCTCCTCTCTCTGTCCCCCTCTCTCTGTCCCCCTCTCTCTGTCCCCCCTCTCTGCTCCCCTGTCCCCCTCTCTCTGTCCTCCTCTCTCTGTCCCCCTCTCTCTGTCCCCCTCTCTCTGTCCCCCCTCTCTGCTCCCCTGTCCCCCTCTCTCTGTCCTCCTCTCTCTGTCCCCCTCTCTCTGTTGCCATATCTGTCACCGTCTCTCTGTCCCCCACTCTCTGTCCCCCTTCTCTCTGACCCCCTCTATCTCCCTCACTCTCTGTGGCCCTCTCTCTGTCGCCAACTCTCTGCCCCCTCTCCCTCCCCGCCTCTCTCTGCCCCCGTCTCTGTCCCCCTCTCTGTCCCCCTCTCTCTGTCCCCATCTCTCTCTGTCCCCCTCTCTCTCTGTCCCACCCACTCTGTTCCCGTCTTTCTATCCCCCCCTCTGTCAACCTCTCTCTCTGTCCCTCTCACTCTCTGTCCCTCTCTCTCTGTCCCCCTCTCTGTCCCTCTCTCTCTGTCCCCCTCTCTGTCCCCCAATTCTCTGTCCCACTCTCTCTCCCACCTGCCTCTCTCTGTCCTCCTCTCTCTGCCCCTCTTTCTCTGACACCCTCTCTTTCCCCCACTCTGTAACCCTCTCTCTGTCCCCACTCCCTCCGACCCCCTCTATCTTCCCCACTCTCTGTCCCCCTCTCACAGTCCCGCGCTCTCTGTCCCTCGCTCTCTGTCCCCCACTCTCTGTCCCTCTCTCTCTGTCCCCCAGCTCTCTGTCTCCCCCGCTCTCTGTCCCCTCTCTCTCTCTTTCCCGCCCTCTCTCTGTCCCCCCTCTCTTTCCCCCTCTCTCTGTCCCGCTCTCTCTCTGTCCCCCTCTCTCTGCCCCCCTCGCTCTCTGTCCCCTCTCTCTGTCCCCCTCTCTCTCTCTGTCCCCCTCTCTCACTATCCCCCGCTCTCTCTGCCGCCTCTCTCGATTCCCCCCTCTCTCTGTCCCCCAGCTGTCTGTCTCCCCCGCTCTCTGTCCCCCTCTCTCTCTTTCCCACCCTCTCTCTGTCCCCCCTCTCTTTCCCCCTCTCTCTCTGTCCCGCTCTCTCTCTGTCCCCCTCGCTCTCTGCCCCTCCTCTCTGTCCTCCTCTCTCTCTGTCCCCCTCTCTCTCTGTCCTCCTCTCTCTGCCCCCTCTCTCTGCTGCGGTCTCTGTCCCCCTCTCTCTGTTGCCCTCTCTCTGTCCACTCTCTGTCCCCCTCTCTCTGCCCCCTTCACTCTCTCCCACTCTGTACCCCTCTCTCTGTCCCCCACTCTCTGTCCCCCTCTCTTTGTACCCCTCTCTCTCTGTCCCCAGTCTCTCTGCCCCCCCCTCTCTTCCCCCCTCTCTCTGTCCCCCTCTCTCTGTCCCCCTCTCTCTGTCCCCCTCACTCTGTCCCCCTCTCTCTGTCCCCCTCTCTCTGGCTCCCTCTCTCTGTTCCCCTCTCTCTCTGTCCCCCTCTCTCTGTCCCTCTCTCTGTCCCTCTCTCTCTATCCCCCCCTCTCTCTGTCCCCATCTCTCTGTCCCCCTCTCTCTCTGTCCCCCTCTCTCTGTCCCCCACTCTCTGTCCCCCTCTCTCTGTACCCCTCTCTCTCTGTCCCCAGTCTCTCTGGCCCCCCTCTCTACCCCTCTCTCTCTGTCCTCCTCTCTCTGTCCCCCTCTCTCTGTCCCCCTCTCTCTGCCCCCCTCTCTCTGCCCCCCTCTCTCTCTGCCCCCCTCTCTCTGTCCCCCCTCTCTCTGTTCCCCCTCTCTCTGTTCCCCTCTCTCTCTGCCCCCTCTCTCTGTCCCCCTCTCTCTGCCCCCCCCTCTCTCTGTCCCCCTCTCTCTGGCTCCCTCTCTCTGTCCCCTCTCTCTCTGTCCCCCTCTCTCTGTCCCTCTCTCTGTCCCTCTCTCTCTGTCCCCCCCTCTCTCTGTCCCCATCTCTCTGTCCCCCTCTCTCTCTGTCCCCCTCTCTCTGTCCCCCCTCTCCCTGTCCCCATCTCTCTGTCCCCTTCTCTCTGTCCCTCCTCTCTCTGTCCCCCTCTCTCTGTCCCCCTCTCTCTGTCCGCCCCCTCTCTCTGTCCTCCTCTCTCTGTCCCCCTTTCTCTGACACCCTCTCTTTCCCCCACTCTGTAACCCTCTCTCTGTCCCCACTCCCTCTGACCCCCTCTATTTTCCCCACTCTCTGTCCCCCTCTCTCTGTCCCGCGCTCTCTGTCCCTCGCTCTCTGTCCCCTCTCTCTCTCTTTCCCGCCCTCTCTCTGTCCCCCCTCTCTTTCCCCCTCTCTCTGTCCCGCTCTCTCTCTGTCCCCCTCTCTATGTCCCCCTCGCTCTCTGTCTCCTCTCTCTGTCCCCCTCTCTCTCTGTGTCCCCCTCTCTCTATTCCCCCCTCTCTCTGTCCCCCAGCTGTCTGTCTCCCCCGCTCTCTGTCCCCCCTCTCTCTCTTTCCCACCCTCTCTCTGTCGCCCCTCTCTTTCCCCCTCTCTCTCTGTCCCGCTCTCTCTCTGTCCCCCTCGATCTCTGCCCCTCCTCTCTGTCCTCCTCTCTCTCTGTCCCCCTCTCTCTCTCTGTCCTCCTCTCTCTGCCCCCTCTCTCTGCTGCGGTCTCTGTCCCCCTCTCTCTGTTGCCCTCTCTCTGTCCACTCTCTGTCCCCCTCTCTCTGCCCCCCTCACTCTCTCCCACTCTGTACCCCTCTCTCTGTCCCCCACTCTCTGTCCCCCTCTCTCTGTACCCCTCTCTCTCTGTCCCCAGTCTCTCTGCCCCCCCCTCTCTTCACCCCTCTCTCTGTCCCCCTCACTCTGTCCCCCTCTCTCTGTCCCCCTCTCTCTGTCCCCCTCTCTCTGCCCCCCCTCTCTCTGACCCCTCTCTCTGGCTCCCTCTCTCTGTCCCCCTCTCTCTGTCCGCCCCTCTCTCTGTCCCCCCTCTCTCTGTCCCCATCTCTCTGTCCCCTTCTCTCTGTCCCTCCTCTCTCTGTCCCCCTCTCTCTGTCCCCCTCTCTCTGTCCCCCCCTCTCTCTGTCCCCCTCTCTCAGTCCCACTCTCTCTCTGTCCCCCTCTCTCTCAGTCCCCCTCTCTCTGGCCCCTCTCTCTGTCCCCTCTCTCTCTGTACCCCCTCTCTCTGTCCCCCTCTCTCTGTCCCTCCTCTCTCTGTCCGCCTCTCTCTCTGTCGCCCTCTCTCTGTCCCTCCTCTCCCTGTCCCCTCTCTCTGTCCCCCTCTCTCTGTCCCCCCTCTCTCTGTCCCCCTCTCTCTCTGTCCCCCTCTCTCTGTCCCCCTCTCTCTCTGTCTCCCTCTCTTTCTGTCCCCCTCTCTCTCTGTTCTCCTTCTCTCTGTCCCTCCTCTCTCTGCCCCCACTCTGTCACCATCTCTCTGTCCCCTCTCCCTCTGTTCCCTCTCGCTCTGTCCCCCTCTCTCTGGCTCCCTCTCTCTGTTCCCTTCTCTCTCTGTCCCCATCTCTCTGTCCCCCTCTCTCTCTGTCCACCTCTCTCTGTCCCCCCTCTCTCTGTCCCCATCTCTCTGTCCCCTTCTCTTTGTCCCTCCTCTCTCTGTCCCCCTCTCTCTGTCCCCCTCTCTCTGTCCCCCCTCTCTCTGTCCCCCTCTCTCTGTCCCACTCTCTCTCTGTCCCCCTCTCTCTCAGTCCCCCTCTCTCTGTCCCCTCTCTCTGTCCCCTCTCTCTTGTACCCCCTCTCTCTGTCCCCCTCTCTCTGTCCCTCCTCTCTCTGTCCGCCTCTCTCTCTGTCGCCCTCTCTTTCTGTCCCCCTCTCTCTCTGTTCTCCCTCTCTCTGTCCCTCCTCTCTCTGCCCCCACTCTGTCACCATCTCTCTGTCCCCTCTCCCTCTGTTCCCTCTCGCTCTGTCCCCCTCTCTCTGCACCCCCACTCTGGTCCCCCCTCCCCCCTCTGTCCTCTCTCTCTCTGTCCCCTCTCTCTCTGTCCCCCCTCTCTCTGTCCCCCTCTCTCTCTGTCCCCCTCTCTCTGTCCCCCTCTCTCTCTGTCTCCCTCTCTTTCTGTCCCCCTCTCTCTCTGTTCTCCTTCTCTCTGTCCCTCCTCTCTCTGCCCCCACTCTGTCACCATCTCTCTGTCCCCTCTCCCTCTGTTCCCTCTCGCTCTGTCCCCCTCTCTCTGGCTCCCTCTCTCTGTTCCCCTCTCTCTCTGTCCCCATCTCTCTGTCCCCTCTCTCTCTGTCCACCTCTCTCTGTCCCCCCTCTCTCTGTCCCCATCTCTCTGTCCCCTTCTCTCTGTCCCTCCTCTCTCTGTCCCCCTCTCTCTGTCCCCCTCTCTCTGTCCCCCCTCTCTCTGTCCCCCTCTCTCTGTCCCACTCTCTCTCTGTCCCCCTCTCTCTCAGTCCCCCTCTCTCTGTCCCCTCTCTCTGTCCCCTCTCTCTCTGTACCCCCTCTCTCTGTCCCCCTCTCTCTGTCCCTCCTCTCTCTGTCCGCCTCTCTCTCTGTCGCCCTCTCTCTGTCCCTCCTCTCCCTGTCCCCTCTCTCTGTCCCCCTCTCTCTGTCCCCCCTCTCTCTGTCCCCCTCTCTCTCTGTCCCCCTCTCTCTGTCCCCCTCTCTCTCTGTCTCCCTCTCTTTCTGTCCCCCTCTCTCTCTGTTCTCCCTCTCTCTATCCCTCCTCTCTCTGCCCCCACTCTGTCACCATCTCTCTGTCCCCTCTCCCTCTGTTCCCTCTCGCTCTGTCCCCCTCTCTCTGCACCCCCACTCTGGTCCACCCCTCCCCCCTCTGTCCTCTCTCTCTCTGTCCCCTCTCTCTCTGTCCCCCCTCTCTCTATCCCTCTTTCTCTCTGACCCCCTCTCTCTGCCCCCTCGCTCTATTCCCCGCTCTCTGTTCCCCCATCTCTATCGCCCGCTCTCTTCCCCCCCCCCCATCTGTCACCGTCTCTCTGCCCCCTCTCAGTCACCGTCTCTCTTTTCCACCCCCGTCCACCCCTCTCTGTCTCCCGCTCTCTGCCCCCTCTCTGTCACAGTTTCTCTGTCCCCCCTCTCTCTGTCCCGCTCGTCCCCCCCTCTCTCTGTCCCCCCCTTCACTGTCCCCTCTCTTTGTTGGCCTCTCTCTGCCCCGTCTCTGTCACCGTCTCTCTGCCCCTTCTCTCTCTGACCCCCCTCTTTCTGCCCCCTCTCTCTGTCCCCCTCTCTCTGTTCCCTCTCTGGTCCCCCCTCCCGCACCCTCTCTGTTCTCCTCTCTCTCTGTACCCCCTCTCTCTCTGACCCCTCTCTCTCTGACCCTCTCTCTCTCTGACCCCCCTCTCTCTCTCTGTACCCCCTCTCTCTGACCCCATCTCTCTCTGTCCCCCCCTCTGTCCCCCCTCTCTGTCACCCCTCTCTGTCTCCCTCTCTCTGCCCCCTCTCTCTGTCACCATCTCTCTATCCCCCCTTCTCTCTGTCCCACCTTTCTCTGTTCCCCCTCTCTTTGTCCCTCCCTCTCTCTGTACCCCCCTCTCTGTCCCCCCTCTCTGTCTCCCTCTCTCTGCCCCCTCTCTCTGTCACCGTCTCTCTATCCCCCCTTCTCTCTGTCCCACATTTCTCTGTTCCCCCTCTCTTTGTCCCTCCCCCTCTCTGTCCCCCTCTCTCTCTGTCCCCCTCTCTCTGTTACCTCTTTCTGACCCTCTCTCTCTGTCCACCCTCTCTCTCTGACCCCCTCTATCTCCCCCGCTCTCTGTCCCCCTCTCTCTGTTGCCCTCTCTCGCTGTCGCCCCTCTCTCTGTCCCACTCTCTCTGCCCCCCGACCCCTCTCTCTGTCCCCTCTCTCTGATCCCCTCTCTCTGTCCCCCTCTCTCTGTCCCCTCTCTCTCTCCCCTGCTCTTTGACCCCCCTCTGTCTCCCTCTCTCTCTCTGTCCCCTCTCTCTCTGTTCCCCTCTCTCTATCCCCATCTCACTGTCCCCTCTCTCTCTCCCGCGCTCTGACCCCCTCTCTGTCATCCTGTCTTTCTGCCCCCTGTCTCTGCCCCCTCTCTCTCTGCCCCCCCCTCTCTCTGCCCCCCTCTCTCTGAGCCCCGTCTCCCTATCTCTGTGTCCTCTCTCTCTCCCCGCTCTCTGACCCCTCTCTGTCGCCCGCGCTCTCTCTCCCCCTCTCTCTGTCCCCCTCTCTCTCTGTCCCCCTCTCTCTCTGTCCCCCCCTCTCTGTTCTCCCCTTCTGTCCCCCCTCTCTCTGTCCCCCTCTCGCTGTCCCCCTCTCTCTGTGTCCTCTCTCTCTCCCCGCTCTCTGACCCCCTCTCTGTCGCCCGCTCTCTCTGTCCCCCTGTCTCTCTCTCTGTCCCCCACTCTCTTCATCTCCCCACTCTCTGTCCCCCTCTGTCCCCTCTCTCTCCCACCCGCATCTCTCTATCCCTCCTCTTTGTCCCCCTCTCTCTCTCTGTGCCCCACTCTCTCAGTCCCGATCTCTCTGTTCCCCCATCTCTGTCCCCCTCTCTCTCCCACCCGCCTCTCTCTATCTCCCCCTCACTCTGTCCTCTCTCTCTCTGTCCACCCCCTCTCTGTCCCCCTCTCTCTCTGTCCCCCTCTCTCTCTGTCCCCCTCACTCTGTCCCCTCTATCTCTCCCTGTCTCTCTGCCCTCTCTCTCTGTCCCCCACTCTCTCCATCCCCCCACTCTCTGTACCCCTCTCTCTGTTCCCACTATCTGACCCCCTCTATCTCCCCAACTCCCTGTCACCCTCTCTCTGCCCCTCTCTCTTTCCCCTCTCTCTCTGCCCCCTCTCTCTTTCCTCCTCTCTCTGTCCCTCTCTCTCTGCCCCCCTCACTCTGTACCCCTCTGTCTGCGCCCCTCTGTCTGCCCCCATCGCTCTCTGCCCCTCTCTCTCTATCTCCCCCACTCTCTGTTCCCCCTCTCTCTCTGCCCCTCTCACTCTGACCACCCCCTCTCTGTCCCCCTCTCTCTCTGTCACCCTCTCTCTCTGTCCCCCTCTCTCTCTGTCCCCCCTGTCTCTGTCCCCTCTATCTCTCCCTGTCTCTCTGCCCTCTCCCTGTCCCCCACTCTCTCCATCCCCCCCACTCTCTGTACCCCTCTCTCTGTTCCCACTCTCTGACCCACTCTATCTCCCCAACTCTCTGTCACCCTCTCTCTGTCCCTCTCTCTTTCCCCTCTCTCTCTGCCCCCCTCTCTCTGTCCCACTCTCTCTGTCCCTCTCTCCCTATCCCCCTCACTCTGTACCCCTCTGTCTGCCCCTATCCCTCTCTGCCCCTCTCTCTGTCCCCCTCTCTCTGTACCCCTCTCTCTCTGTCCCCCTCTCTCTCTGTCCCCCTCTCTCTGCCCCCCTCTCTCTGCCCCCCTCTCTCGGTCCCCCCTCTCTCTGTCCCTCTCTCTCTGTCCCTCTCTCTCTGTCCCCCTCTCTCTCCGTCCCCCTCTCTCTGTCCCCCATCTCTCTGTCCCCCTGTCTGTTCCCCCTCTCTCTGTTCTCCCTCTCTCTGTCCCTCCTCTCTCTGTCCCTCTTTCTCTGTCCCCCTCTCTCTGTCCCCCCTCTCTCTGTTCCCCCTCTCTCTGTTCCCCTCTCTCTCTGCCCCCTCTCTCTGTTCTCCCTCTCTCTGTCCCCCCTCTCTCTGTACCCCTCTCTCTGCCCCTCTCTCTCTGTCGCCCTCTCTCTGTCCCCATCTCTCTGTCCCCTCTCTCTCTCCCCCGCTCTCTGACCCCCTCTCTATGCCCTCTCTCTGCCCCCTCTCTCTCTGCCCCCCTCTCTCTCTGCACCCACTCTCTCTGCCCCCCTCTCTGCCCCCCACTCTCTGACCCCCTCTCTCTCCTCCACTCTGTACCCCTCTCTCTGTCTCCCTCTCTCTCTCTGTCCACCTCTTTCTGTCTCCCTCTCTCTGAACCCCCGTCACCGTCTCTCTATCCCCCCTCTCTCTGTTCCCCCTTTCTCTGTTCCCCCTCTCTCTGTCCCCGTCTCTCTGTCCCTCTGTCTCTGACCCCCTCTGTCTCTGACCCCCTCTCTCTCTGCCCTCTCTCTCTGTCCCCCTCTCTCTGCCCCTCTGTCTCTGACCCCCTCTGTCTCTGACCCCCTCTCTCTCTGCCTCTCTCTCTGTACCCTCTCTTTCTATCCCCCTCTCTCTCTGTAACCTCTCTCTGTCCCTCTCTCTCTCTGTACCCTCTCTCTCTGTCCCCCTGTATCTTTGTCCCGCTCTCTCTGTTCCACCCCTCTCTGTCGCCCTCTCTCTGACCCCCCTCTCTCTGTCCCACTCTCTCTGTCCCCCTCTCACTCTCTCTGTCCCCCTCTCTCTCTCTGTCCCTCTCTCTCTGTCCCTCTCTCTCTACACCTCTCTCTCTACACCTCTCTCTCTCTGTCTCCTCTCTCTCTGTTCCCTCTCTCTCTGTCCCCTCTCTCTCTGTCTCCTTCTCTCTCTGTCTCCCCTCTCTCTGTCTCCCCTCTCTCTGTCTCCCTCGCTCTCTGTCTCCCTCTTTCTGCCCCCTCTCTCTGTCCCACTCACTCTCTGTCCCCCTCTCTCTATACCCCTCTCACAGTCCCCTCTCTCTCCCGCTCTCTGACCACCTCTCTGTCACCCCTCTCTCTGCCCCCTCTCTCTGCGCCCCTCTCTCTGTTCCCCTCTCTCTGTCCCCTCTCTCTCCCCCGCTCTCTGACCCCCTCTCTGTTGCCCTCTTTCTGCCCCCTATCTCTCTGCCCCCCTCTCTGTCCCCCCTCTCTCTGTCCCCTCTCTCTCTCTGTCCCCCTCTCTCTATCCCCTTCTCACTGTCCCCTCTCTCCCGCTCTCTGTCCCCCTCTCTCTGTCCTCCTCTCTCTGTACCCCCTCTCTCTGTCCCCCCTCTCTCTGTTCCCCCCTCTCTCTGTTCCCCCTCTCTCTGACCCCCTCTATCTGCCCCCCCTCTCTCTGTTCCCCCTCTCTCGGTCCCGCCTCTCTCTGCTCCCCCTCTTTGTCCCCCCCTCTCTCTGTCCCCCTCTCTCTGTCCCCCCTCTCTCTGTCCCCCTCTCTCTGTCTCCCTCTCTCTGTCCCCCTCTCTCTCTCCCCGCTCTCTGACCCCCTCTCTGTCGCCCGCGCTCTATGTCGCCCCTCTCTCTGTCGCCGTCTCTCTGCACCCTCTCTCTCGCTGCCCCCCATCTCTCTGCCCCCTCTCTCGCTGTCGCCCCTCTCTCTGTCCCACTCTCTCTGTCCCACTCTCTCTGCCCACCCCCGACCCCTCTCTCTGTCCCTTCTCTCTCTCTGTTCCCCTCTCTCTATCCCCCTCTCTCTGTCCCCTCTCTCTCTCCCCTGCTCTTTGACCCCCTCTCTGTCACCCTCTCTCCCTGCCCCCTCTCTCTCTGCCCCCCTCTCTGTCCCTCTCACTCTATCCCCCTCTCACTGCCCCCTCTCTCTCTCTCCCGCTCTCTGACCCTCTCTCTGTCACCCTTTCTCTCTGCCCTCTCTCTCTCTGCCCCCACTCTCTCTGCCCCCTCCCCACTCTCTGTCCCCCTCTCTCTGACCCCCTCTCTGTCCCCCACTCTGTACCCCTCTCTCTGTCTCCCGCTCTCTGCCCCCCCTCTCTGTCACCGTCTTTCTATCCCCCCTTCTCTCTGTTCCCCCTTTCTCTGTTCGCCCTCTCTCTGTCCCCCCCTCTCTGTCCCCCCTCTCTCTGTCCCCCTCTCTCTGTCCCCCCACTCTCTCTGACTCCCTCGATCTCCCCACTCTATGTCCCCTGCTCTCTGTCGCCCTCTCTCTGACCCACACTCTCTCTGTCCCCCTCTCTCTCTCTGACCCCCTCTATCTCCCCCGCTCCCTGACCCCCCTCTCTCTGTTACCCTCTCTCGCTGTCGCCCTCTCTCTGTCGCCCTCTTTCTGACCCCCTCTCTCACACCCGCCTCTCCCTGTACCACCTCACTGTCTCCCTCTCTCGCTGTCGTCCCTCTCTCTGTCACCGTCTCTCTGTCCCCCCTCTCTCTGTCCCCCTCTCTCTCTGTCCCTCTCTCTCTGCCCCCTCTCTCTCTGTCCCCCCCTCTCTCTGTCCCCCTCTCTCTCTGTCTCCCTCTCTCTGTCCCTCCTTCTCCCACCCGCTCTCTGACCCCCTCTCTGTTGCCATCTCTCTGCCCCCACACTCTCTGCCACCCGACCCCTCTCTCTGTCCCCCCCTCTCTCTCTGTCCCCCTCTCTCTCTGTCCCCCTGTCTCTGTCCCCTCTATCTCTCCCTGTCTCTCTGCCCTCTCCCTGTCCCCTACTCTCTCCATCCCCCCACTCTCTGTACCCCTCTCTCTGTTCCCACTCTCTGACCCACTCTATCTCCCCAACTCTCTGTCACCCTCTCTATGCCCGTCTCTCTTTCCCCTCTCTCTCTGCCCCCCTCTCTCTGTCCCCCTCTCACTGTCCCCCTCTCTCTCTGTCCCCCTCTCTCTGACCCCCTCTCTCTCTGTCCCCCTCTCTCTGTCCCCCCTCTCTCTGTCCCCCTCTCTCTGTCTCACCTCTCTCTGTCCCCCTTTCTCTGTCCCCCTCTCTCTCTCCCCCCTCTCTGTCCCTCCTCTCTCTGTCCCCCTCTCTCTGTCCCCCGCTCTCTGTCACCCTCTCTCTCTGTCCCCCTCTCTCTGTCCCCTCCTCTCTCTGTCGCCCTCTCCTTGTACCCCTCTCTCTGTTCTCCCTCTCTCTGTCCCCCTCTCTCTCTGTCCCCCTCTCTCTGTCCCTCCTCTCTCTGCCTCCACTCTGTCACCATCTCTCTGTCCCCTCTCCCTCTGTTCCCTCTCGCTCTGTCCCCCTCTCTCTGCCTCACCCCCACTCTGGTCCCCCCCTCCCCCCTCTGTCCTCTCTCTCTCTGTCCCCTCTCTCTCTGTCACCCTCTCTCTCTATCCGTCTCTCGGTCTGACCGCCTCTCTCTGCCCCCTCGCTCTGTTCCCCGCTCTCTGTTCCCCCATCTCTATTGCCCTCTCTCTGCCCCCTCTCAGTCACCGTCTCTCTGTCCCCCTCTCTCTGTCCCCGTCTCTCTGCCCCCTCTCTGTCACAGTCTCTCTGTCCCCCCTCTCTCTGTACCCCCCCTCTCTGCCCCCCTCTCTGTCCCCCTCTCTCTCTGTCCCCCTCTCTCTATCCCCCACTCTCTCCATCCACCCACTCCCTGTCCCCCTCTCTCTGACCCCCCCTCTCTCCCCCACACTGTACCCCTCTCTCTCTCGCTCTCCCTCTGCCCCCTCTCTCTGTCATCGTCTCTCTATCCCCCCTTCTCTCTGTCCCACCTTTCTCTGTTACCCCTCTCTTTGCCCTCCTCTCTCTGTCCCCCCTCTCTCTGTCCCCCCTTCTGTCTGACCCCTTCTCTCTCTGTCCTCCTCGCTCTTTGTCCCCCTCTCTCTGTCTCCTCTTTCTGCCCCCTTCTCTCTCAGTCCCCCTCTCTCTCACTGACCCCCTCTCTCTCTGACCCCCTCTATCTCCCCCACTCTCTGTCCCCCTCACTCTATCGCCGTCTCTCTGTCCCCCTTTCTCTCTGTCCCCCTCTATCTGTCCCCTCTCTCTCCGACCCCCTTTCTGTTGCCCTCTCTCTGCCCCCGCTCTCTCTGCCCCCCGACCCCTCTCTCTGTTTCTCTCTCTCTGTCCCCCTCTCTCTTTTCCCCTCACTCCTGTGCCCCTTACTCTGTCCCCTCTCTCTCCCCCGCTCTTTGACCCCCTCTCTGTCGCCCTCTCTCTCTGCCCCCTCTTTCTCTGCCCCCCTCTCTCTGTCCCCCTCTCTCTATCCCGCACTCGCTGCCTCTCTCTCTCTCTCCCGCTCTCTGACCCCCTCTCTGTCACGCTTTCTCTCTGCCCCCACTCTCTCTGCCCCCCTCTCTGTCCCCCCCCACTCTCTGTCCCCCTCTCTCTGACCCCCTCTCTCTCCCCAACTCTGTACCCCCTCTCTCTGTCTCCCTCTCTCTGAACCCCCTCTCTGTCACTGTCTTTCTATCTGCCCTTCTATCTGTTCCCCCTTTCTCTGTTTCCCCTCTCTTTTTCCCCCCCTCTCTGTCCCCCCTCTCTCTGTCCCCCTCTCTCTGACCCCCTCTATCTCATCCACTCTCTGTCCCCTGCTCTCTGTCGCCCTCTCTGTGAGCCACACTCTCTCTGTCCCCCTCTCTCTCTCTGACCCCCTCTCTCTGACCCCCTCTATCTCCCCCGCTCCCTGTCCCCCTCTCTCTGTTGCCCTCTCTCGCTGTCGCCCCTCTCTCTGTCGCCCTCTCTCTCTTACCCCCTCTCTCACACCCGCCTCTCCCTGTACCACCTCACTGTCCCCCTCTCTCGCTGTCGCCCCTCTCTCTCTCCCACTCTCTCTGCCCCCCCGACCAGTCTCTCTCTGTCCCTTCTCTCTCTCTATCCCCCTCTCTCTGTCCCCTCTCTCTCTCCCCCGCTCTTTGACCCCCTCTCTGTCACCCTCTCTCCTGCCCCCTCTCTCTCTGTCCCCCTCTCTCTATCCCGCACTCACTGTCCCCTCTCTCTCTCTCCCGCTCTCTGACCTCTTCTCTGTCACCCTTTCTCTCTGCCCCCTCTCTCTGCCCCCAATCTCTCTGCCCCCTCTCTGTCCCCCCTACTCGCTGTCCCCCCCACTGACCCCCTCTCTCTCCCCCACTCTCTCTGTCCCACTCTCTCTGCCCCCCCGACCCCTCTCTCTGTCCCTTCTCGCTCTCTGTTCCCCTCTCTCTATCCCCCTCTCTCTGTCCCCTCTCTCACTCCCCCGCTCTTTGACCCCCTCTCTGTCACCCTCTCTCCCTGCCCCCTCTCTCTCTGTACCCCTCTCTCTATCCCGCACTCTCTCTGTCCCCCTCTCTCTCTCTCCCGCTCTCTGACCTCTTCTCTGTCACCCTTTCTCTCTGCCCCCTCTCTCTCTGTTCCCCCTCTCTCTGTCCCCCATCTCTCTGCCCCCCCTTTCTCTGTTCTCCCTCTCTCTGTCCCCCCTCTCTCTGTCCCCCCTCTCTCTGCCCCTCTCTCTCTGTCGCCCTTTCTCTGTTCCCATCTCTCTGTCCCCTCTCTCTCCCCCGCTCTCTGACCCCCTCGCTATGCCCTCTCTCTGCCCCCTCTCTCTCTGCCCCCCTCTCTCTGATCCCCCTCTCTCTGTTCCCCTCTCTCTCTGCCCCCTCTCTCTGTTCTCCCTCTCTCTGTCCCCACTCTCTCTGCCCCCCTCTCTGCCCCCCACTCTCTGACCCCCTCTCTCTCCTCCACTCTGTACCCCTCTCTCTGTCTCCCTTTCTCTCTCTGTCCCCCTCTTTCTGTCTCCCTCTCTCTGAACCCCCGTCACCGTCTCTCTATCCCCCCTTCTCTCTGTTCCCCCTTTCTCTGTTCCCCCTCTCTCTGTCCCCGTCTCTCTGTCCCCCACTCTCTCTGTCCCCCCTCTGCCCCCCTCTCTCTCTCTGCCCTCTCTCTCTGTCCTCCTCTCTCTCTGTCCCCCTCTCTCTGCCCCTCTGTCTCTGACCCCCTCTGTCTCTGACCCCCTCTCTCTCTGCCTCTCTCTCTGTACCCTCTCTTTCTGTCCCCCTCTCTCTCTGTAACCTCTCTCTGTCCCCCTCTCTCTCTGTACCCTCTCTCTCTGTCCCCCTCTATCTTTGTCCCGCTCTCTCTGTTCCACCCTTCTCTGTCGCTCTCTCTCTGACCCCCCTCTCTCTGTCCCACTCTCTCTGTCCCACTCTCACTCTCTCTGTCCCCCTCTCTCTCTCTGTCCCTATCTCTCTACACCTCTCTCTCTAGACCTCTCTCTCTACACCCCTCTCTCTCTGTCCCCTCTCTCTCTGTCCCCTCTCTCTCTGTCCCCTCTCTCTGTCTCCTTCTCTCTCTGTCTCCCCTCTCTCTGTCTCCCCTCTCTCTGTCTCCCTCGCTCTCTGTCTCCCTCTCTCTATCCCCCACTCACAGTCCCCTCTCTCTCCCGCTCTCTGACCACCTCTCTGTCACCCCTCTCTCTGCCCCCTCTCTCTCTGCGCCCCTCTCTCTGTTCCCCTCTCTCTGTCCCCTCTCTCTCTGTCTCCTTCTCTCTCTGTCTCCCCTCTCTCTGTCTCCGCTCTCTCTGTCTCCCTCGCTCTCTGTCTCCCTCTTTCTGCCCCCTCTCTCTGTCCCACTCACTCTCTGTCCCCCTCTCTCTATCCCCCACTCACAGTCCCCTCTCTCTCCCGCTCTCTGACCACCTCTCTGTCACCCCTCTCTCTGCCCCCTCTCTCTCTGCGCCCCTCTCTCTGTTCCCCTCTCTCTGTCCCCTCTCTCTCCCCCGCTCTCTGACCCCCTCTCTGTTGCCCTCTTTCTGCCCCCTATCTCTCTGTCCCCCTCTCTCTATCCCGCACTCACTGCTCCCTCTCTCTCTCTCTCTCCCGCTCTCTGACCTCTTCTCTGTCACCCTTTCTCTCTGACCCCTCTCTCTGCCCACTCTCTCTGCCCCCTCTCTGTCCCCCCCACTCGCTGTCCCCCCCACTGACCCCCTCTCTCTCCCCCACTCTCTCTGTCCAACTCTCTCTGCCCCCCCCGACCCCTCTCTCTGTCCCTTCTCGCTCTCTGTTCCCCTCTCTCTATCCCCCTCTCTCTGTCCCCTCTCTCACTCCCCCGCTCTTTGACCCCCTCTCTGTCACCCTCTCTCCCTGCCCCCTCTCTCTCTGTACCCCTCTCTCTATCCCGCACTCTCTCTGTCCCCCTCTCTCTCTCTCCCGCTCTCTTACCTCTTCTCTGTCACCCTTTCTCTCAGCCCCCTCTCTCTCTGTTCCCCCTCTCTCTGTCCCCCATCTCTCTGCCCCCCCTTTCTCTGTTCTCCCTCTCTCTGTTCTCCCTCTCTCTGTCCCCCCTCTCTCTGTCCCCATCTCTCTGTCCCCTCTCTCTCCCCCGCTCTCTGACCCCCTCGCTATGCCCTCTCTCTGCCCCCTCTCTCTCTGCCCCCCTCTCTCTCTGCCCCCCTCTCTCTGTCCCCCCTCTCTCTGTTCCCCCTCTCTCTGTTCCCCTCTCTCTCTGCCCCCTCTCTCTGTTCTCCCTCTCTCTGCCCCCCCTCTCTCTGTACCCCTCTCTCTGCCCCTCTCTCTCTGTCGCCCTCTCTCTGTCCCCATCTCTCTGTCCCCTCTCTCTCCCCCGCTCTCTGACCCCCTCTCTATGCCCTCTCTCTGCCCCCTCTCTCTCTGCCCCCCTCTCTCTCTACCCCCACTCTCTCTGCCCCCCTCTCTGCCCCCCACTCTCTGACCCCCTCTCTCTCCTCCACTCTGTACCCCTCTCTCTGTCCCCCTCTCTCTCTCTGTCCCCCTCTTTCCATCTCCCTCTCTCTGAACCCCCGTCACCGTCTCTCTATCCCCCCTTCTCTCTGTTCCCCCTTTCTCTGTTCCCCCTCTCTCTGTCCCCGTCTCTCTGTCCCCCACTCTCTCTGTCCCCCCTCTGCCCCCCTCTCTCTCTCTGCCCTCTCTCTCTGTCCTCCTCTCTCTCTGTCCCCCTCTCTCTGCCCCTCTGTCTCTGACCCCCTCTGTCTCTGACCCCCCTCTCTCTCTGCCTCTCTCTCTGTACCCTCTCTTTCTGTTCCCCTCTCTCTCTGTAACCTCTCTCTGTCCCCCTCTCTCTCTGTACCCTCTCTCTCTGTCCCCCTCTATCTTTGTCCCGCTCTCTCTGTTCCACCCCTCTCTGTCGCCCTCTCTCTGACCACCCTCTCTCTGTTTCACTCTCTCTGTCCCCCTCTCTCTCTCTGTCCCCCTCTCTCTCTCTGTCCCTCTCTCTCTACACCTCTCTCTCTACACCTCTCTCTCTGTCCCCTCTCTCTCTGTACCCTCTCTCTCTGTCCCCCTCTATCTTTGTCCCGCTCTCTCTGTTCCACCCCTCTCTGTCGCTCTCTCTCTGACCCCCCTCTCTCTGTCCCACTCTCTCTGTCCCACTCTCACTCTCTCTGTCCCCCTCTCTCTCTCTGTCCCTATCTCTCTACACCTCTCTCTCTAGACCTCTCTCTCTACACCCCTCTCTCTCTCTCTGTCCCCTCTCTCTCTGTCCCCTCTCTCTCTGTCCCCTCTCTCTCTGTCTCCTTCTCTCTCTGTCTCCCCTCTCTCTGTCTCCCTCGCTCTCTGTCTCCCTCTTTCTGCCCCCTCTCTCTGTCCCACTCACTCTCTGTCCCCCTCTCTCTATCCCCCTCTCACAGTCCCCTCTCTCTCCCGCTCTCTGACCACCTCTCTGTCACCCCTCTCTCTGCCCCCTCTCTCTCTGCGCCCCTCTCTCTGTTCCCCTCTCGCTATCCCCTCTCTCTCCCCCGCTCTCTGACCCCCTCTCTGTTGCCCTCTTTCTGCCCCCTTTCTCTATGGCCCCCTCTCTGCCCCCCCCCTCTCTGTCCCCCTCTCTCTCTCTGTCCCCCTCTCTCTATCCCCTTCTCACTGTCCCCTCTCTCCCGCTCTCTGTCCCTCTCTCTCTGTCCTCCTCTCTCTGTCCCCCCTCTCTCTGTTCCCCCCTCTCTCTGTTCCCCCTCTCTCTGACCCCCTCTATCTGCCCCCCCTCTTTCTGTTCCCCCTCTCTCGGTCCCGCCTCTCTCTGCTCCCCCTCTTTGTCCCCCCCTCTCTCTGTCCCCCTCTCTCTGTCCCCTCTCTCTGTCTCCCTCTCTCTGTCCCCCTCTCTCTCTCCCCGCTCTCTGACCCCCTCTCTGTCACCCGCGCTCTATGTCGCCCCTCTCTCTGTCGCCGTCTCTCTGCACCCTCTCTCTCTCTGCCCCCCATCTCTCTGCCCCCTCTCTCGCTGTCGCCCCTCTCTCTTTTCCCTTCACTCCTGTGCCCCTTACTCTGTCCCCTCTCTCTCCCCCGCTCTTTGACCCCCTCTCTGTCGCCCTCTCTCTCTGCCCCCTCTTTCTCTGCCCCCTCTCTCTGTCCCCCTCTCTCTATCCCGCACTCACTGCCTCTCTCTCTCTCTCCCGCTCTTTGACCCCCTCTCTGTCACCCTTTCTCTCTGCCCCCACTCTCTCTGCCCCCCTCTCTGTCCCCCCCACTCTCTGTCTCCCTCTCTCTGCACCCCCTCTCTGTCGCTGTCTTTCTATCCCCCCTTCTCTCTGTTCCCCCTTTCTCTGTTTCCCCTCTCTCTGTCCCCCCTCTCTCTGTCCCCCCACTCTCTGTCCCTTCTCTCTGTCGCCCTCTCTGTGACTCACACTCTCTCTGTCCCCCTCTCTCTCTCTGACCCCCTCTCTCTGACTCCCTCTATCTCCCCCGCTCCCTGTCCCCTCTCTCTCTGTTGCACTCTCTCGCTGTCGCCCCTCTCTCTGTCGCCCTCTCTCTTAACCCCTCTCTCACACCCGCCTCTCCCTGTACCACCTCACTGTCCCCCTCTCTCGCTGTCGCCCCTCTCTCTGTCCCACTCTCTCTCTCCCACTCTCTCTGCCCCCCCGACCCCTCTCTCTGTCCCTTCTCTCTCTCTGTTCCCCTCTCTCTATCCCCCTCTCTCTGTCCCCTCTCTCTCTCCCCCGCTCTTTGATCCCCTCTCTGTCACCCTCTCTCCCTGCCCCCTCTCTCTCTGTCCCCCTCTCTCTATCCCGCACTCACTGCCCCCTCTCTCTCTCTCCCGCTCTCTGACCTCTTCTCTGTCACCCTTTGTCTCTGCCCCCTCTCTCTCTGCCCCCACTCTCTCTGCCCCCTCTCTGTCCCCCCCACTCTCTGTCCCCCCCACTGACCCCCTCTCTCTCCCCCACTCTCTCTGTCCCACTCTCTCTGCACCCCCGACCCCTCTCTCTGTCCCTTCTCGCTCTCTGTTCCCCTCTCTCTATCCCCCTCTCTCTGTCCACTCTCTCTCTCCCCCGCTCTTTGACCCCCTCTCTGTCACCCTCTCTCCCTGCCCTCTCTCTCTCTGTACCCCTCTCTCTATCTCGCACTCTCTCTGTCCCCCTCTCTCTCTCTCCCGCTCTCTGACCTCTTCTCTGTCACCCTTTCTCTCTGCCCCCTCTCTCTCTGTTCCCCCTCTCTCTGTCCCCCCTCTCTCTGCCCCCCCTCTCTGTTCTCCCTCTCTCTGTCCCCCCTCTCTCTGTCCCCATCTCTCTGTCCCCTCTCTCTCCCCCGCTCTCTGACCCCCTCGCTATGCCCTCTCTCTGCCCCCTCTCTCTCTGCCCCCCTCTCTCTCTGCCCCCACTCTCTCTGCCCCCCTCTCTGCCCCCCACTCTCTGTCCCCCTCTCTCTGACCCCCTCTCTGCCCCCCATTCTGTACCCCTCTCTCTGTCTCCCTCTCTCTCTCTGTCCCCCTCTCTCTGTCTCCTTCTCTCTGACCCCCCGTCACCGTTTCTCTATCCCCCCTTCTCTCTGTTCCCCCTTTCTCTGTTCCCCCTCTCTCTGTCCCCGTCTCTCTGTCCCCCACTCTCTCTGTCACCCACTCTGCCCCCCTCTCTCTCTCTGCCCTCTCTCTCTGTCCTCCTCTCTCTCTGTTCCCCTCTCTCTGCCCCTCTCTCTCTGACCCCCTCTGTCTCTGACCCCCTCTCTCTCTGCCTCTCTCTCTGTACCCTCTCTTTCTGTCCCCCTCTCTCTCTGTAACCTCTCTCTGTCCCCCTCTCTCTCTGTACCCTCTCTCTCTGTCCCCCTCTATCTTTGTCCCGCTCTCTCTGTTCCACCCCTCTCTGTCGCCCTCTCTCTGACCACCCTCTCTCTGTTTCACTCTCTCTGTCCCCCTCTCTCTCTCTGTCCCCCTCTCTCTCTCTGTCCCTCTCTCTCTACACCTCTCTCTCTACACCTCTCTCTCTCTGTCCCCTCTCTCTCTGTACCCTCTCTCTCTGTCCCCCTCTATCTTTGTCCCGCTCTCTCTGTTGCACCCCTCTCTGTCGCCCTCTCTCTGACCACCCTCTCTCTGTCCCACTCTCTCTGTCCCCCTCTCTCTCTCTGTCCCCCTCTCTCTCTCTGTCCCCCTCTCTCTCTACACCTCTCTCTCTACACCTCTCTCTCTCTGTCCCCTCTCTCTCTGTCTCCCCTCTCTCTGTCTCCCCTCTCTCTGTCTCCCTCGCTCTCTGTCTCCCTCTTTCTGCCCCCTCTCTCTCTGTCCCACTCACTCCCTGTCCCCCTCTCTCTATCCCCCTCTCACAGTCCCCTCTCTCTCCCGCTCTCTGACCACCTCTCTGTCACCCCTCTCTCTGCCCTCTCTCTCTCTGCCCCCCTCTCTCTGTTCCCCTCTCTCTGTCCCCTCTCTCTCCCCCGCTCTCTGAACCCCTCTCTGTTGCCCTCTTTCTGCCCCCTATCTCTCTGCCCCCCTCTCTGTCCCCCCTCTCTCTGTCTCCCTCTCTCTCTCTGTCCGCCTCTCTCTATCCCCTTCTCACTGTCCCCTCTCTCCCGCTCTCTGTCCCCCTCTCTCTGTCCTCCTCTCTCTGTACCCCCTCTCTCTGTCCCCCCTCTCTCTGTTCCCCCCTCTCTCTGTTCCCCCTCTCTCTGTCACCCCTCTATCTGCACCCCCTCTCTCTGTTCCCCCTCTCACGGTCCCGCCTCTCTCTGCTCCCCCTCTTTTCCCCCCCTCTCTCTGTCCCCCTCTCTCTGTCCCCCCCCTCTCTCTGTCCCCCTCTCTCTGTCCCCCTCTCTCTGTCCCCCTCTCTCTCTCCCCGCTCTCTGACCCCCTCTCTGTCGCCCGCGCTCTATGTCGCCCCTCTCTCTGTCGCCGTCTCTCTGCACCCTCTCTCTCTCTGGCCCCCATCTCTCTGCCCCCTCTCTCGCTGTCGCCCCTCTCTCTGTCCCACTCTCTCTGTCCCACTCTCTCTGCTCCCCGACCCCTCTCTCTGTCCCTTCTCTCTCTGTTCCCCTCTCTCTATCCCCCTCTCTCTGTCCCCTCTCTCTCTCCCCCGCTCTTTGACCCCCTCTCTGTCACCCTCTCTCCCTGCCCCCTCTCTCTCTGCCCCCCTCTCTCTGTCCCCTATCTCTCTCCCCCTCTCTCTGTCCCCCACTCTCTGTCCCCCTCCCTCTGACCCCCTCTTACTCCCACTCTGAACCCCTCTCTCTGTCCCCTTCTCTCTGTCACCATCTCTCTGTCCCCCCTTCTCTCTGTCCCCCCTTCTCTCTGTCCCCTCTCTCTCTCTCCCCCACTCTCTCTGTCCCCCTCTCTCTGTCCCGTCGATCTCTCCCCCGCTCTCTGCCCCCCTCTGTCGCCCTCTCCCTGCTCTCTCTGTCTCTGCCCCCTCTCTCTCTGTCCCCCTTCTCTCTCTGTCCCCCACTCTCTCCATCCCCCACTCTCTGTCCCTCTGTCTCTGACACCCACTCTGCCCCCCACTCTGTACCCCTCTCTCTGTCCCCCTCTCTCTGTCTCCCTCTTTATCCCCCTCTCTCTGTGCCTCTCTCTCTGTACCCTCTCTTTCTGTCCCCCTCTCTCTCTGTAACCTCTCTCTGTCCCCCTCTCTCTCTGTACCCTCTCTCTCTGTCCCCCTCTATCTTTGTCCCGCTCTCTCTGTTCCACCCCTCTCTGTCGCCCTCTCTCTGACCACCCTCTCTCTGTTTCACTCTCTCTGTCCCCTCTCTCTCTCTGTCCCCCTCTCTCTCTCTGTCCCTCTCTCTCTACACCTCTCTCTCTACACCTCTCTCTCTCTGTCCCCTCTCTCTCTGTACCCTCTCTCTCTGTCCCCCTCTATCTTTGTCCCGCTCTCTCTGTTGCACCCCTCTCTGTCGCCCTCTCTCTGACCACCCTCTCTCTGTCCCACTCTCTCTGTCCCCCTCTCTCTCTCTGTCCCCCTCTCTCTCTCTGTCCCTCTCTCTCTACACCTCTCTCTCTACACCTCTCTCTCTCTCTCTGTCCCCTCTCTCTCTGTCTCCCCTCTCTCTGTCTCCCCTCTCTCTGTCTCCCTCGCTCTCTGTCTCCCTCTTTCTGCCCCCTCTCTCTCTGTCCCACTCACTCCCTGTCCCCCTCTCTCTATCCCCCTCTCACAGTCCCATCTCTCTCCCGCTCTCTGACCACCTCTCTGTCACCCCTCTCTCTGCCCTCTCTCTCTCTGCCCCCCTCTCTCTGTTCCCCTCTCTCTGTCCCCTCTCTCTCCCCCGCTCTCTGAACCCCTCTCTGTTGCCCTCTTTCTGCCCCCTATCTCTCTGCCCCCCTCTCTGTCCTCCCTCTCTCTGTCTCCCTCTCTCTCTCTGTCCGCCTTTCTCTATCCCCTTCTCACTGTCCCCTCTCTCCCGCTCTCTGTCCCCCTCTCTCTGTCCTCCTCTCTCTGTACCCCCTCTCTCTGTCCCCCCTCTCTCTGTTCCCCCCTCTCTCTGTTCCCCCTCTCTCTGTCACCCCTCTATCTGCACCCCCTCTCTCTGTTCCCCCTCTCACGGTCCCGCCTCTCTCTGCTCCCCCTCTTTTCCCCCCCTCTCTCTGTCCCCCTCTCTCTGTCCCCCCCCTCTCTCTGTCCCCCTCTCTCTGTCCCCCTCTCTCTGTCCCCCTCTCTCTCTCCCCGCTCTCTGACCCCCTCTCTGTCGCCCGCGCTCTATGTCGCCCCTCTCTCTGTCGCCGTCTCTCTGCACCCTCTCTCTCTCTGGCCCCCATCTCTCTGCCCCCTCTCTCGCTGTCGCCCCTCTCTCTGTCCCACTCTCTCTGTCCCACTCTCTCTGCTCCCCGACCCCTCTCTCTGTCCCTTCTCTCTCTGTTCCCCTCTCTCTATCCCCCTCTCTCTGTCCCCTCTCTCTCTCCCCCGCTCTTTGACCCCCTCTCTGTCACCCTCTCTCCCTGCCCCCTCTCTCTCTGCCCCCCTCTCTCTGTCCCCTATCTCTCTCCCCCTCTCTCTGTCCCCCACTCTCTGTCCCCCTCCCTCTGACCCCCTCTTACTCCCACTCTGTACCCCTCTCTCTGTCCCCTTCTCTCTGTCACCATCTCTCTGTCCCCCCTTCTCTCTGTCCCCCCTTCTCTCTGTCCCCTCTCTCTCTCTCCCCCACTCTCTCTGTCCCCCTCTCTCTGTCCCGTCGATCTCTCCCCCGCTCTCTGCCCCCCTCTGTCGCCCTCTCCCTGCTCTCTCTGTCTCTGCCCCCTCTCTCTCTGTCCCCCTTCTCTCTCTGTCCCCCACTCTCTCCATCCCCCACTCTCTGTCCCTCTGTCTCTGACACCCTCTCTCCCCCCCACTCTGTACCCCTCTCTCTGTCCCCCTCTCTCTGTCTCCCTCTTTATCCCCCTCTCTCTGTGCCCCTCTCTCTGTCACCCTCTCTCTGCCCCTTCACCCTCCCACCCGCCTCTATTTTTCCCCCTCTCACTGTCCCCCTCTCTCTCTGTCACCCTCTCTCTGCCCCTTCACCCTCCCACACGCCTCTCTCTTTCCCCCTCTCACTGTCCCTCTCTCTCTCTGTCCCCCTCTATCTTCCCCACACTCTGCCCCCCCCCCTCTCTGCCCTCCTCTGTCTCGGTCCCCCCCTCTCTCTGTCCCTCTCTCTCTCTGACCCCCTCTCTCCCTGACCCCCCTCTATCTCCCGCACTCTCGGTGTCCCTCTCTCTGTCCTCCTCTCTCTGACACCCTCTATCTCCCCCACTCTCGGTGTCCCTCTCTCTGTCCCCCTCTCTCTGACACCCTCTATCTCCCCCACTCTCCGTCCCCCTCTCTCTGTCCCCCTCTCTCTGACCCCTCTCTGATTATTTCCTCCCCTATTTCTCTGTCTCCCTCCCTCACCTTATCTCTCCCTTCACTCTCTCTCTCCCTGCTCCTTCGCTCTCTCTCCATCTTCTCTCACTCTCGATCCCCCTACCTTGGTGTCTCTCTCTCTCCCCACCTCCCTCCGTTTATCTCTGACTCAATCTCTCTCCCTCCTGTCCTGCCTTTCCTCTCTCTCTGACACACTCTGTCTCCCTAGTCCCTCCCTCTCCGTCTGACCCAGAGACTGGGGGTTGGTGGTGAGGCTGCGTGTGGGGGTGGGGGTGAGATGATCGAGAGATGTGGGAAGTGGAAGGTGGGGAAAATGGGGTAGAGACGACATTGCGGGAGGGAGAGAGAGACGGCAGGAGAGAGAGAGAGTGAGGGTGAGGGGGAGAGAGAAGAATGGAGGCAGGTGGAGAAACTCATGTTGGGGGTGTGAGAGAGAGAGAGGGGGAGAGTGAGGCAGAAAGAATAGTGGAGGCAGGTGGAGAAACCGGGGGGGGGGGGGTGTCGGAGAGGGGACGAGAGAGAGTGAAAGGGAGAGGAGGTGAGAGAGACACAGTGTGCAGAAAGACAGAGAGGGAGAGAATTGAGGAGGAAGAGTCGGGAGAGGAAATGGGGAGGCCAGGTTGGAGTAGGGGGGGACAGAGGGAGTTAAACCCAGCTCCTGAGCTCAGGGCGTGGTCCCCTCCCCTTCCCTGAGGACCAGGACTTGGGGCTGAGTCTGTCTCTCTCCAGCTCAGCTTCTCCAACACAAAGACACACAACAACATTGGTCACTCTGCTGCTCGGCACGCTTTAATCAACCTTTTTATTGGTTACAAATGGAAGTGATGGATACAGTCAGTGGGATGGTGCCTTTTCTCACTGGCCCCTGAGTTGTGAGAAACATTGAAATGTGTCCCTGTAACCCCCCTGTGGGATAAGGATGGACAACCCAGCGCTACCCTCAGTCTGTTACCATAGCGACAGGCTGCTCCATCGCTGAAACCCTGAACTGAAATGAGAAAATCCCGGATGGATTGACTAATGCGGGAATTGTGATGGATGGATGGATTTGGGTGAAGGGATATTTCAGCACATTCTTCAGCTGCTGCCTGAACTTAGTCTGGGTCACAGCATAAATCGCGGTGTTTGTGCAGCAACTGAGGAGCTGCAGCATGAAGCCCAATTCCTGCACAAAGCGATGGAGGTACACAGACCGATACCCAATATACCACATCCGGGTCCATATAGAATACAGCATTAACATTGACCATAACAGGATGAAATTGGCCGAGATCACAAACAGTAAAATGATGGATTTTTTTCGGTTTCTCATTTCAGTGTCAGACTGAGCGTCCCCATTGGTGTGAGCGCAGAGTCTCCTGCGGGCTCTGCTGGTCACTACAATGTGTCTGACGGTGAGAACATTGAGCAGCAGAACCAGGAGAAATGGGACACACGGTGTTAGAATGTGGTGGAGGGACTCGATTGTGATCCAGACACTGGAGAATGCAACAGCGTCTGTTACATCACAAAACCAGGGGGCGTTCCCCAGCCAATACCGAGCCGTGAGCATAAAATACCAGGAAATGTCCTTTAAACAGCTCAGCACAGTCACTGCTCCCAGAACCACAGCCGCCGTTTTCTCACTGCAATATTTACTTTTCAGCTTCTGGCAACAAATGGCCACAAACCGATCAAAGGTGAAAGTGACAGTGAACCAGACAGAGCAGTCAGTGGCTGCATAAAGCAGGACGGCGTGAATATTACACACGGGGACGGAGTCCCTCAGGAAATAAAACTGATCCCGATAAACAATGGGAATGTGTCTCAGGATCAGGTCGAGGATAATGACCAGGAGATCCGCCGCTGCCATGGCCCCCAGGTAACGTCTGACACATGGAGACAATCCACAATCTTTATAAAGCAGGACGTAGATGGTCACGACGTTAACTGTGAGGAAGGAAAACAAACCCATTATCCATCAGCCTGGAGGCAAAGGGACCCGTTTGATCGGGGACCCAGTGAGATTTTCAAATGTGTCCCTGTATTCAGGGATTTATTAAAATAATTGGAGCTGGAATAACAAATGGGAAGGTCGGAATTACTGACAAATATGTGACATAAACCACAAGAAACCCTCCCTCCCCAAACACAGAGACACATCCATAAGGACAGATGATTTCTAGAACATTCCCACACACTGGGTCACTCCAGAGCAGACACAGGTCACTCCTTCCCAGTTCCGAATACGGAGGGTGGAAACATTGCTGTCCAGAAGGATTCTCTCCCAGTTTCCTAAAGGCAAACGGAGTTTGGGAATTCCTGTATTTTGGTCTAAATTGTGGTCGATCGTGTGTCGGGAAGAAATGTAAATGCAGAGAAAAAGTATTCCCCCCTTTAACTGCCTGAGGGGCCTTCGGAACAGTGTCTCCTTCTCCCTGGAACGGGATCTCTTCCCTCGGGATCTTATCGTTTGTTCAATTCACTGACGTCCGGCCGTTCACAAACAATGTCAGGGACAGAACGTTCCGGCGAATGTCAGTTATAGAATGTCGGGGACAGAACGTTCCGGGGAATGTCAGTTATAGAATTTCAGGGACAGAACGTTCCGGGGAATGTCAGTTATAGAATGTCAGGGACAGAACGTTCCGGGGAATGTCAGTTATAGAATGTCGGGGACAGAACGTTCCGGGGAATGTCAGTTATAGAATTTCAGGGACAGAACGTTCCGGGGAATGGCAGTTATAGAATGTCAGGGACAGAACGTTCCGGGGAATGTCAGTTATAGAATGTCAGGGACAGAACGTTCCGGGGAATGTCAGTTATAGAATGTCGGGGACAGTACGTTCCGGGAATGTCAGTTATAGAATGTCGGGGACAGAACGTTCCGGGGAATGTCAGTTATAGAATTTCAGGGACAGAACGTTCCGGGGAATGTCAGTTATAGAATGTCAGGGACAGAACGTTCCAGGGAATGTCAGTTATAGAATGTTGGGGATGGAACGTTCTGGAGAATGTCGGTTATAGAATGTCGGGGACAGAACGTTCCGGGGAATGTCAGTTATAGAATGTTGGGGATGGAACGTTCCAGGGAATGTCAGTTATGGAATGTTGGGGATGGAACGTTCCAGGGAATGTCAGTTATGGAATGTTGGGGACAGAACATTCCGGGTAACTCCTTGACCTGTCCATCACCTTTCCCCCCTACCCACCCCACCAACATGATGTACTGTGCCTGGACACACTGTAACATTAATGGGGTGAGAGACGGAGGGTCCAGTCACAGGGATGGGAACTAAAGGCATTGCCAGATCAGCTGAAATGGTTAGATATACCACATTCTCAATCCACCTCCCAGTACCAGCCCAGACACCATCAACCCAGAGGGGATATCTGTTCACTGTGGATCACTGTGCAGACCAGGCCAGTGTCCTGCTCAGTACAACCCAGCAATCTGTCCAGATTCATCCATTGCACTGGTCAATGCAATCCAGCGATCTGTCCAGAGTGGAACACTGCGCAGATCAGATCAGGGCATTGGTCTATGAACCCAGACCATATATCTGTCCAAGGCAGTGAGCTGTGCAGATCACAGCAGTGCGTTATCTATAAAACTCAACCAGATAGTCTGACCACCACAGCGACCTGAGCAGTGATCACCCGTGAATTAATCTATAAGCCAGGAGCAGTGACCCTCTCAGCATGTAGGACTGTGTACCCCACCCCAGTACATTGATCTGTAACCCTGGAGCAGTTACCCTCCCAACATGTAGAGCTGTGTACATCACACCAGTGAATTGATCTGTAACCCTGGAGTAGTTACGCTCCCAGCATGTAGAGCTGTGTACATCACACCAGTGCATTGCTCAGTAACACTGTGATAAATCACTGCCCAGTGTGGGGAAACTTGCAGCCCATGCTGGAAGTGACGGGATGTGCAGCTCCCACCCATTTACAGCTCCCTATCTCCATTGTGCCCTGACAAGGGGGTGCTGTGGGTGTGAACATCACTGCCACAGAGAGGTGGCGGGGAAATCAGTTTAAATATCACCACATGGGAGGGGTTGGGGTATAGACAGAGAGGGGGAGACTGAGAGACAGTGTCATGGAATGATGTGTTCCCAGATTACAGAATGCTGAAATGTAGACACTTGGATAGCATCCTGTAACATGAGATAGGCTTCCCAGGAAAGTTGGGAAAAAGTGATATTGGTGTGAGGTCAGCTGCTGTGTGGTTTTGAAATTACGTTTATGTAATGTTAATAAGTGTCTTTTTGAAACAGTATATTGCTGTAGAGTTGGAGTAGGGTAATAAGCAATTAAGAGAAATGAGGTCTCCGAGTTGTGAATAGTTGATGTAAAATGTTCAGTTTCAGGGTTAAAAAAATAAATTGGTATTTTTATTTAAACAGTGGAATTTGGGAGTTCTCTGTCTCTCATATTTTAACAGTTTACAAGGCAAATTGAGCATTTCTTTATGTTTAGTTTAAATTACCAGATGAGCTCAATGTTGTGTCCTAACAATTGCTGTGTGTGTATCTGTGTCTCAGTGTGAGACAGGTCTGGCAGTCTCTGTGGTGCTTAAAGTGATGCAATGTCACCCTCTGCTGGCCTCCCCACGCCACTGCACAGGCATTGGCAGAGGGTGAATACCAACAGGGATTCATTCAGAGAGGGCGAGGGAGAGGGCAGCTGCTCACAGCACCATCCAAACTGATGTCTTATCCATGGACTGATCTAAATGTCCTTTAAATGTTGTAACTGTCCCCGCTTTCAACACTTCCTCTAGAAGTTCATTCCACACCCAAGCCATAATTACCTCTCATGACTTTCGTAAATCTTTTTCCTTGCACCTTAATTATCCTCAGTTTTGAATCCCCAACTCTAGGGAAAAGACATCAGCCCTTCAGCTTATCTGTATCCCTCATTATTTTATAAACCTGTGTAAAGTTACCGCAGAATCTCATATTCTTCAGTGAAAAAAGATCCAGCCTCTCCTTATAGCTCACTCCCTCCTTTCCCAGCAACATCCAGGTTAATCTCTTCTGAACCCTCTCCAGCTTAATAATATCAAGGTCAGTAATATCAAAGTGAATAGTCAATGTGTTTTCTAAAGTACGGGGAGACCAAAACTAGAGGATATGGGCTTAAAGTGAGAGGGGAAATATTAAAGTGACATAAGGGGCAGCTTTTTCACCCAGAGGGTGGTGTGCCTATGGAATGAGCGGGCAGGATGACCAGACTGAACACAGTATTCCAGAAGAGGTCTCACCAATGTCCTGTACATCCTCAACATGACGTCCCAATTCTGATACTCAAAGGTCTGACCGATGAAGACAAGTGTGATAAACACCTTCTTAAACACACTATCTATATGAGATGCAAATTTTAAAGAATTATACCTGAGGGCCTAGGTCTCTGTTCTACAACATTGCCAAAGGCTCTACTTTTAATTGTATTGGTCCTGCTCTTGTTTGATTTACCAAATACAATTAAAACTCCATCTGCTACCCCTCAGCCCAGTGTGTGGTATTACTGCCACCTCCCCCTCCCCCTTCAATTTTAAAATGCCCATCCCTCTCCAGGATGCTTGCACACTCCGGCCTTGATTTTCACAAAGACCCTGAGCTTGGTTTGCCTTGTGTGGTTAGAGGGAGGAGGGACAGATTGCAGACACAGTCAGTGGGGAGGAGAGGCTGGACAGTAATCACCGGCCAGGAAGAGGGGATTCGCACGTTAGAGTTGGGTAAGAGTGATCGGTGTTGTGGGACCAGAAATTAAGCTCTTCCTTCGTCTCTGCTGTTCAGTAATAAATATCCATTTGAGACCCTTCATTGGGCAGAGTGTGGCTGCAGGATTTCTTTCCCTAATATTGCAGACTACAGATAATAGCGATTAAAGATGTTCATAGTTAATTTCGATGGCACAGCACAAACACTCAACATCCTACAGTTGAGACAAATATCTTGCATTTGCTTAACAATACAAAGTGTTTTGTGTAGTTCAGTAATGGTAAACTGATTGTAATAAATCCACACCGAGCTGAAAGTGGGCATAAAATATAACCCAAAATCTGGGTATGGTAGTGTAGTGGGTAGTGTACCTGCCTCTGAGCCAGAACTCTGGATTTGATTCCAATTCCTGAACTTATGTGGTAGCATTCCTAGCTCTGGACTAGAAGGCCTGGATTTAAGTCCTGCCTGTTGCAGAGGTATGTCACAGCATGTCAAAACAGGCTGATGAGCAAACACACAGGAGAATACTGTTACAGCATTATGGGTATTGCTAGTGTCCCTAACTCTGGGCACACAGGTCTGGGTGTAAAGCCCACAGATGTGTCTCATGATACATCTGAACAAACTGATTAAAATGGATTTAAAATTGTGACTTGATGGAGAAGGAAGAGGTGTCAGTATTGCAATTTCATAATTTAGGCCCAGGATGACTGAAAGTCCAGTTATTCGTGTTGATTGAAGTCACATTTCGCAGCAGTAACGAATTATAAAATCGGAACGGTCCTGGATAGGGTGAGTAGTCAGGGTTTTACACCAGTTTGGGGCGTCCAAAACTAGAGGGCATTGTTTGAAAGTGAGAGGGGAAAAGTTTGATGAGACCTAAAGGGCACCTTTTCAAACAGAGAGTGGTGTGTGTATGGAATGAACTGCCAGAGGAAGTGGTGGAGGCTGGTACAACTTTACAAATTACTTACAGTGTGGAAACAGGCCCTTCGGCCCAACAAGTCCACACCGCCCCGCTGAAGCGCACCCACCCATACCCATTCCCCTACATTTACCCCTGTACCGAACACTACAGGCAATTTAGCACGGCCAATTCATCTAACCTGCACATTTTTGGACTGTGGGAGGAAACCAGAGCACCCGGAGGAAATCCACGCAGACACGGGGAGAATGTGCAAACTCCACACTGACAGTCGCCTGAGGCGGGAATTGAACCCAGGTCTCTGGCGCTGTGAGGCAGCAGTGCTAACCACTGTGCCACCGTGCCGCCCACAAACTGCAGCATGTAAAAGGCATCTGGGTACTGACAGACCTGCCGAGCTTTACCAGCAATTTCTGTATTTGTTAAAAAAATGCATTCATTTTAACACAGGTATTCTCAATACATTAAATATTTTATTTTTTCATGACGCAGGGCAATGTAAACATATTTCAAATTGACCGAGACCATTTTCTGTTAAGGATATGGCTCTGTGTATGACAGTAGCAATGATGCATCTACATGGAACAGGGAATGTGATGGAGACATAGTTCGACAATGTACAAGGAGACCTCACATGGGGTCCAGTTTGGGAAAGGATGATATTATTATGTGATTCAACTCAGAGAGGGAGAAAATGCAATCCTGAGAAGGAACGGCCTATTGCACTCTCCCTCCTTCAGTGTCCCTCACCACAGCAATGTGTGCAAGCTAAAACAAACTCTACAGTCATCATTACCGTTCTTATTTTTATAGAATCCCTGCAGTGTTGAAACAGGTCCTTCGGCCCAACAAATCCATACCAACCTTCCCAACCCATTCCCCTATATTTGCCCCTGACTAATGCGCCTAACCTAGAATTCCCTGAACACTACAGACAATTTAGCATGACCAATCCACCAAACCTACACAGTCTGAGCTGTGGTAGGAAACTGGATCACCCATTAGAAGCTCACACAGGAAAGTGGAGAATGTGCAAGCTCCACGCCGACAGTCACCCAAGGCTGGAATCGAACCCAAGTCCCTGGTGCTGTGAGGCAGCAGTGCTAACCACCGTACTACCCATTGGGTACTCCCTGACCATAATTCATTGGAATCTACTCACTGCCTAAAGCAAAGGGACTGCAGCCAAATCTAACTCTCCCAGGATGGAATCCCATTGCTCGCAGCTATATGAGTACAATATCTTCAGAAGCAGAAAAATGTTTTAGACAACCTCAATTTTTACTTTTGTCATGAGTTCCATTAATATCTGGACAAAGTTCTTTCAAATTAAAATTGCAGAAATTTTGTTAATCTGTGTGTGTGTGTGTGTATGCATGTGTTTGTGTTTGTGTGTGCGTGTGTGCGTGTGTGCGTTTGTTTGTGTGTTTGTGTGTGTGTGTGTTTAGAAAGGGAAGTACTAGACCATAAGACCATAAGACCATAAGACCATAAGACATAGGAGCGGAAGTAAGGCCATTCGGCCCATCGAGTCCACTCCGCCATTCAATCATGGCTGATGGGCATTTGAACTCCACTTACCCGCATTCTCCCCGTAGCCCTTTATTCCTTGTGACATCAAGAATTTATCAATCTCTGCCTTGAAGACATTTAGCGTCCCAGCCTCCACTGCACTCTGCGGCAATGAATTCCACAGGCCCACAACTCTCTGGCTGAAGAAATGTCTCCGCATTTCTGTTCTGAATCGACCCCCTCTAATTCTAAGGCTGTGTTCCTCGCCTAGCGGAAACAATTTCCTAGCGTCCACCCTCTCCAAGCTATTGATTATATATTTGCAATACTCAAACAGTTTGCCATTCACCTTTCCATCATAGTTTGAGTAACATTGCCCTGGATAATAAACGTGTTGTTTTAGCAGATTAAAGTAACTAGCCTGACTTGTTCCTAAAACTGACCCTGACCCAGTGTGAGACCGATATCATCGGCCATCTCACCAACCTGGCTATATTTAACATTTGTTGTGAGCAGTGGAAGAGTGGGACTAGAAAAGGAAACAGTGACCCAAAAAGCCGGGGAACTATAGACGGGTGAGCCTGATGTCAGTGGTGGGTAAGTTGTTGGAGGGGATTCTGAGGGAAAGGATTTAAATACATTTGGGAAGGCAAGGGCTGATCGGGGTAAACAACATGGCTTTCTACATGGGAAATCATGTCTCATTAAATCGGTTGAGTTTTTTGAAGAGGTGACAAAGAAGATTGATGAAGGCAGTTTGGTAGATGTTGTCTGTATGGACCTCAGCAAGGTGTTCATTTAAAGAACAAAGAGCAAAGAAAATTTACAGCCCAGGAACAGGCCCTCCAGCCCTCCAAGCCTGAGCCGATCCAAATGTACTGTCTAAATCTGTCGGTCAATTCCTAAGCATATGTACCCCTCTGCTCCCACCTACTCATGCATCTGTCCAGACTCTTCTTAAATGAATCTACCGTGTCTGCCTCTACCACCTCTGCTAGCAACACGTTCAAAATGCCCACCACCCTCTGTGTGAAGTACTTACCGTGTGTATCCCCCTTGAACATTCCACCTCTCATCTTGAATGCACGACCTCTCGTTACTGAATCCTTCACCCTGGGAAAAAGCCCCTCTCTATCCACCCTGTCTATACCCTTCATGATTTTGTAAACCTCAATCAAGTCCCCCCTCAATCTCTTTTTTTCCCATTGAAAATAAACCTAACCTACTCAGCCCCTCTTCATAGCAAGTATTTCATTCTGATTGGTAGACAAATGAGTAAGGTTCGGTCACATGGGATAGAGAGGAAGCTAGTCACAATTGGCTTGAAGGAAGAGGGGTATTTTTCAGACTGGAGGCTTGTGAGCAGCAGTGTGCTGTAAGAATCAGTACTGACTTCACTGCATTTCATCATTTATGTAAAGGATTTAGATGTGAATATTGGGGCCATTGTTACTAAGTTTACAGATGACATCAGAAAGGCAGTGTAGTAGATTATCTCAGAGTACAACAAGACCACAATTAGATGGGACAAAAGGGCAAAGAATGACAGATTAAGTTTAATTTAGATAAATACGAGATTTTGTATTTTGTGAATGTAAACCAGGGCAGGAATTATACACTTGATGGTAAGGTCCTGGGGCGTGTTGTGAAACAAAGGGATAGGGCTGCAGGTACATTGTTCCTTGAAAGTGGAGTCGCAGGTAGACAGAGTGGGACAGAACACATTTGGCACATCTCCCCTAATCAGTCAGAGCATTGTGTGTAGGGGTTGTGATGGTATGTTGCATCTGTACAGGATGTTGGTGAGGCCACTTTAAAAATACTGCATGCAACTCGGTTTTCTGCAGAAATGATTTAGACACAGATTTCCAGAACTGAAGGTTTGAGCTGTAGGGAGAGGTTGATTAGGGTGAGGTGTTTCTCCCTGGAGTGTCAGAGGTTGAGGGGTGACATTATAGAGATTTATAAAATCATCAGGAGCATAGATATTCTGAACAGCCACGTTCTGCTCCCCAGTGTAGGGGAGTCCAGAGCAAGAGAGCATAGGTTGAAGGGGAGAGGGCGAATGATTTAGAAGGGGCCTGAAGGTAAATGTTACACACCGAGAGTGGTGTGTGTATGGAAAGTGCTGTCAGAGGAAGTGGTGAAGGCAGTTACAATCGCACATTTAAAAAGTATCTGAAAGAGGAGGGATATTGGCCAAATGCTGGCAAATGGGACTGGATCAGGTTTAATATCTGATCGGAGTGAACAGGTTGGACTAACGGGTCTGTTTCCGTTCTGCATGACGCTCTGATTCTATAAAAAGGATGACGAATAATTCTGAAAGGACCTTTCAAGTGGGAATTCTCTTCACTGGAAGTTTATCGTGCCTCCATGCTCACATTGATTGAAAGCTGCATTAGGTAAATATTTGACAGAGAAGTGAGTCACGGATAATGGGATATAGAGAGCAAAGTGGAGCTGAGACCCCAACTTGATCAGCCACAATCTTAGTGTCTGGTGGAAAAGGCTCAAAGTATCTAATGACCCACTCCTGCTCTTCAGTCCCATTTCTCTGTATTCCATTCAGCCCATCAAACCTGCTAGACAGGAGCAGTTGGAGGCTACTTACTCCTATAACCTGGTGCACAGAAACAGAGGAGACTATTCAGCCTCTCAAGACTGTCACACACGATGTGAGGTGATTTGGGAAATGTAATTGGAAAACCCAGGCTGTTTATGAAAGAGGCTCCTCATCTCTCTTTACAGAGCTTCCCCTCTCTGCAACTTGTGCTCCATTTGTTGGTCATGTTGTAGACCCAGATTCACTGTGAATACAGCCCACATACCTCACCCAGCGATAGCTCACAAAATCCTCTGGTGTCCCTGACTGCAATATGTAATAACATAACATTCATGAAAATAACACCCACTACCTTTCCAATAACAGAATGTGAGAGCATCAGAAACAAGGGCAGGTCGTTCACTCCCCAAGCCTGCCTTGTCCTTCACTAAGATTGTGGCTGATCTGCTCTCGGTCTGAAATTCTCTTTAATACCCAATTCCTCAAAGCCATCACCTCTCTGACAGATCAATATCCATCTAACTCCTCTTCAAATAATTTCAGTCATCTCACTCCCCGAACACTCTTGAGAACAGAAATGCTGACATTGAATCCCACCTGTTTGATGAAAACAATTGCTGCTCCTATATCATGGTTTATTGATATGAACAAAAGAGGTTGAGACAAGGGTTCAGGTAAAGTGGACTCGCCCTGATATCAAGGCAGTGGTTGCCTTCTGTTGACATCAAGGAACTTAACAAAACTGGACTTAATGGGAATCAGAGTAAACTCTCCAGTGTTTGGAGTCAAACATGGCACAAAGGAAGATATTCATCATCTCAGTCCTGGGTCACCTCTGTGGGAGATCCTCAGGGTAGCTTCCTCTTCACAAACATCTTCAGCTGCTTCATCAATGTCTCCCGACCCCACCCTTACCAAAATAAGATCAGAAGTGGGGATGGTCACTGAAGATTCCACAATGTTCAGAACATTTTGTCCCCCCTCAGTTCCTGAACTGGTCTGTGTCCATGTGCAGCAAGACCCAGACTCCATTGAGACTTGTGCTGTTAACGTGTCAGTAACATTCATGTAACAGCACTGCCTATTGCCACAGTAAAATACGAGTTCATTCAGCACTTCACAGGAATATGAGGAAGTCATTCAGCCCATTGACACTATTGGAGAAGAACGGGGACAACCCATTCAGTGCCTCCAGCCTATTACTCAGGAAGAGAAGGAGTCTAGTGTGATGGGCCACACCAGAGCCCCTCGAAATATTGGAAGGCAATAGCCTTGCTTCTAATGTTTTCTTATTTTAAAGGAAATATAAAGGGTCTGTTCCAGATGCAATGTGACAGCATCAAGAGAAAATTCAGTGAGAGTAGCAGCCAGGAGACATTCCCTGAAGCTTCCAACTCTGTTGAGACCACTATAGTTTTTGATGTTACTGAGAAACCAAAACCCAGAGATCCTAATCTGTGAGAGCTGGCCACACCCATTCAGTCTGCATTAAAATAAACCTAAGGCATGCCTCGCTGTTACTCAAGTGTCTTAACTAACCAGCTTGGTAACGATCGTTCAATCTCTCTCTTAAAAGAAACCAGGACAAAATAACCTCGTAAAGCTACAGCATCATCACACTTGTCAGTACATCGAGCTATCAAACAGGAACCAGGGGTTACCCAGTCAGGCCCTTGGCCCTGTCCAATCGGACGAGGAAGAAGTCAATCAGCCCCTTGAGTCACTTATACATGAACAGTAGGAGGCCATTCCCACCTCAATACACTTACACGGGGGCAGAATGAGGTAATTGATGCTGATTCCTGATGAATGTCTTATTCATGCAACGTCGATTCTCCTGCTTCTCGGATGCTGCCTGACCTGCTGTGCTTTTCCAGCAATCGACGCTCTACTCTGATCCTGGATTAGTGGTGCTGGAAGAGCACAGCAGTTCAGGCAGCATCAGAGGCGCAGTAAAATCGACGTTTCGGGCAAAAGCCCTTCGAGGAGGCAAACTTCTTCAAGGCAGGCATCCTTGCAAGAGGATTCGCAGTAGGGTTAAAATCAACTAGGTAAAAACAATGACTGCAGATGCTGGAAACTCTGATCTCCAGCATCGGCAGTCTTAAGTTTCTCTTAAATGATGCTCCAACATGATGAACAAGTGGAGCAGAGGCTTCACATACAGACTGTTCCACGTTGTTCCTCATGGCTCCATTGCTTATGATACACACGTGGGACTAAAACGTGGTTTTCTAGTGGTGAGCAGAGAAGCTTCATGTCTTGTGTGAAGTCTGAAGAAGGCATCTTCCATCTCTGAGAAAACAGCCTGGTGTTCTTTATGCAGGGCGGAAGCTGGTGGGAATGGCTACCTGTTTCAGATCGAAGGTATTGTGGCTGCTGTTGGGAATTGTAAGCAACATGGCGTTCAGTACAGGCTCACATGCCGACTGCACAATAACGTGGGGAGAGTTAATTAAGGCATATAAACTATTAGGATAGTCACGTTAGACTGATGAATGGACTCTCTATGTTCAAATAATGCTGACCGTGTTCATGTTGACCTTGTCTAGTGCATGTCCTGTGCAGTGTAACCTGTATGCCTTACTCTGTCCAAGTCTATTTCCACCCTTTGATCTGTCTGGCTATGCTTACTATGATCTGCCTCCACTGCTCATAAATAAAGTGTTTCTCTGTACTGAGGTACACGTGACAATAAATCAAACCAATCAATCCTGGGGAAAGTATGGAATTTCTCTCCCTGTCAGTGTCTCTTTTGGAAATAAGTGATCGCTGCCACTCCTCGCGTTTCAGCATCACCATTTCCTCATCTCTCACAGCTCTGCAGATTAAACACTCAGCTTCTTCACTCTATCCTCATGTTACCATCACCTGTGTCTGTGGTAAGGAGATCATTCCTTACAAAGGAGATCAAATCTGTACAGAGTGCCTCAAATACTCTCTCAGCATGGCTCTACAACTGCAGGAAAATGGCTTTACTTATTTACTCGAATCATCTTACAATGAAGGACAGCATACCATTGTCTGCACCCATTAATTACACAGGGTTTGATTCGGCACAGTCAGCATAGACTTGTGAGTGGGCGATCATGCTTCCCAAATTTGTTAGCGTTCTTTGATGAAGTGACAAGGAAGGTTGACGAGGACAGAGCGGTAGACGTAGTCTCTATGGATTTCAGTAACGCATTTGATAAGCTTCCACATGGCAGGCTGCTCAGGAAGGTTACATCGCGTGAAATGCTGGGGGAACTGGCCAATTGGATACACAGTTGGGTTGTTGGTAGGGAGCAGAGGGTTCAGTGGAAGGATGCTTGTCAGACTGGAGGTTGGGTCTATAGCTGTTTGTTATCTATGATTATCTATGATTATCTGTGACTGCAGACACATACACATGGGATAAAACTTTTCAATGATCTCTGAATCAGCCAACAAGACACTCTATTGTGTCAAATTGCTCTGAGGTCTTAAAGGATAAACCTGGACAGAAAACCTGACCCCAGCCTCAGTATCGGAAAAAGGGGACGGGAAACAGTCCTGTTGACACTGCAGAGACCTCCTTCCTAACATCTGAGAGCTTGTGACAACAATAGACGATAGACAATAGACAAAAGGTGCAGGAGTAGGCCATTCTGCCTTTCGAGCCTGCACTGCCATACAATATGATCATGGCTGATCATTCCTAATCATTATCCTCTTCCTGCCTTATCTCCATAACCCTTGATTCCATTACCTTTGAGAGCTCTCTCCAACTCTTTCTTAAATGAATCCAGAGACTGGGCCTCCACTGCCCTCTGGGGCAGAGCATTCCACACAGACACAACACTCTGGGTGAAGAAGTGTTTCCTCATCTCTGTCCTGAATGGTCTACCCCGTATTTTTAAGCTGTGTCCTCTGATTCGGCACTCACCCATCAGCGGAAACATGTTTCCTGCTGCCAAAGTGTCCAATCCTGTCATAATCTTATATGGCTCAATCAGATCCCCTCTCAGTCTTCTAAACTCAAGGGTATACAAGTCTAGGCGCTCCAGTCTTTCAGTGTAAGGTATTCCCACCATTCCAAGAATTGACATCGTGAATCAACGCTGCACTCCCTCAATAGCCAGAATGTCTTTCCTCAAATTTAGAGACCAGAACTGCACACAGTACTCCAGGTGTGGTCTCACCAGGGCCTACAGCTGCAGAAGAACCTCTTTGCTTCTATACTCAATCCCTCTTGTTATGAAGGCCAGCATGCTATTAGCCTTCTTCACTACCTGCTGTACCTGCATGCTTACCTTCATTGACTGGTGTACAAGAACACCCAGATCTCTCTGTACAGCCCCTTCACCTAAATTGATTCCATTGACGTAGTAATCTGCCTTCCTGTTCTTGCCACCAAAGTGGATAACCATACACTTATCACATTAAACTGCAATTGCCATCCATCTGCCCACTCACCTAACTTGTCCAGGTCACCCTGTAATCACCTAACATCCTCATCACATTTCACCCTGCCACCCAGCTTTGTATCATCAGCAAATTTGCTAATGTTATTGCTGATACCATCTTCTATATCATTAACATATATTGTAAAAAGCTGCAGTCCCTGCAGGGATCCCTGCGGTATCCCACTGGTCAATGCCTGCCATTCCGAAATGGAGCCATTTATCACTACTGTTTGTTTCCTATCAGCCAACCAATTTTCAATCTAAGTTAGTACTTTGCCCCCAATACCATGCGCCCTAATTTTGCTCACTTACCTCCTATGTGGGACTATATCAAAAGCTTTCTGAAAGACTCGGTGGTACAGTGGTTAGCACTGCTGCCTCACAGCGCCTGAGACCCGGGTTCAATTCCCGCCTCAGGCGACTGTCTGTGTGGAGATTGCGCATTCTCCCCGTGTCTGCGTGGGTTTACTCCGGGTGCTCCGGTTTCCTCCCACAGTCCAAAGATGTGCAGGTCAGGTGAATTGGCCATGACAAATTGCCCGTAGTGTTAGGTAAGGTGTAAATGTAGGGGTATGGGTGGGTCGCGCTTCAGCGGGTCGGTGTGGACTTGTTGGGCCGAAGGGCCTGTTTCCACACTGTAACGTAATCTAAAAAAAATGTCCAGGTGCACTACATCTACTGGATCTCCCTCATCCATCTTCAGAGTTACATCCTCCAGAAGATTAGTCAAGCATGATTTCCCCTTCATAATCCATGCTGACTTTGACCTATCCTGTTACTACTATCCAGATGTGCCGTAATTTCATCCTTAATAATAGACTCCAGCATCTTTCCCACCACTGAGGTCAGACTAACTGGTCTATAATTTCCTGCTTTCTCTCTACCACTTTTCTTAAAAAGTGGTATAACATTGGCCACCCTCCAATCCGCAGGAACTGACGCCGAATCTATCGAACTCTGGAAAATAATCACCAACACATCCACGATTTCCCGAGCCACCTCCTTCAGTACCCTGGGATGCAGACCATCAGGCCATGGGGACTTATCAACCTTCAGACCTAACAGTTTCTCCAACACCAAATCCTGGCAAATATAAATTCCCTTAAGTTCAGGTCCTTCAGCCACTGTTACCTCAGGGAGATTGCTTGTGTCTTCCCCAGTGAACACAGATCTGAAGTACCCATTTAATTCTTCTGCCATTTCTTTGTTCCAAGTAATATATTCCCCTGTTTCTGTCTTCAAAGGACCAATTTTTGTCCTAACCATTTTTTTGCCTTGCACATACCTAAAAAAGCTTTTACGATCCTCCTTTATATTATTGGCCAGTTTACCTTCGTACCTCATTGTTTCACTGCTTATTTCCTTCTTAGTAATCCTCTGTTGTTCTTTAAAAGGTTCCCAATCCTCCGTTTTCCCACTTATCTTTGCTATATTATGCTTTTTCTCTTTTAACTTTATATGTTTCTTAACATCCCTCGTCAACCACGGCCGCCCATGGTCTACATCCCAGGGTACTGAAGGAGGTGGCTCGGGAAATCGTGGATGCGTTGGTGATTATTTTACAGAATTCGATAGATTCGGCATCAGTTCCTGCGGATTGGAGGGTGGCCAATGTTATACCACTTTTTAAGAAAAGTGGGAGAGAGAAAGCAGGAAATTATAGACCAGTTAGTCTGACCTCAGTGGTGGGAAAGATGCTGGAGTCTATTATTAAGGATGAAATTACGGCACATCTGGATAGTAGTAACAGGATAGGTCAGAGTCAGCATGGATTTATGAAGGGGATCTTTCTTCATTTTAGGAATGAACTGATCCTGCAACTTCTGCATTATACACAGAAGTATCCGCCATTGTTCCTCCACGGTCATCCCTGCTAAAGTATTGCACTATTGAACTTTGGCCAACTCCTCCCTCATAGCTCCATAATTCACTTTATTCAACAGAAATGCTGTCACTTCCGACTGTACCCTCTCCCTCTCAACATTTACAGAGCTTTCCCACAGACTATACAGAAACATCAGGAATGGAGTAGGCCATACAACACATTGAGCCTTCCTCATTATCGTTCCTGTTCAAACATCTCCACAATGCACTTATCCCACACAATGAATATATCCGTTAATGTGATTAACCTTGGGAAGCTATAAAATAGGAAGTGCAATAGTCCCTTTGGTCCATCGAGTTTGCTACCAATTCAATATAATAATGGCTTGCCCTTTATTTCCACACCGTTCTCCTGCTCGCCCACCATTCCTTTTCTGTCCATAAATCCTTATTTATATTCAATGTCCTGGCTTCCAGGTTCGAGTGCATTCCCCAGGTTCACCAGTCGCTGAGTGCAGACATTTATTCTCATCTCATTGCAGAATGGCCTGTCTGTACCTAATACTGTGGCCCCTTGTTTTAGACACCATAGCCTGGGGAATTATCATCACTGCTTCCAATCCGTCTCACCCTGTCAGAGCTTTATATATCTCACTGAGATCTCCATCCATTTTCCTAAACCCCATGGAATGCAGGCCCAGTCGCCCCAAACTCTGCTCCCATAACAAGCCTGTCATCACAAAGATCAGTCTGGTTATCCTTCGCTGCTCTCCCTCAATGTCAGGTTTGTCCTTTATGAAGGTACAGAGACCAAACCCGCACACAATACTGCACAGTGTTTTAGATGGGGAGTCACCAAGGCCCTGTATAACTGCAGTACGACACCCTTACTCCTGGATCCAAATCCCTTTGGAATTAAGGTCAGCACACCACTGATCTTCCTAACTGCTTTCTTTCCTGCAATATTGCTTTCAGTGACTGGTGTACAGGGAGATCCAGCTGTAAGCAATGTTACAGCTCCCCACTTTGTAGGTCTATGTACCCTGGTCAGCGTGTCAATGCCATTCCCAGTATTGACTTCTGGGTTCAGAACTCACTGTGCTGCAGGGACCCCGGAGGGCTGCGAAGAAGGAAACAACAAAAAGGAGCATGTGTCCCTTTGTAGATCAACATGTTTCAAACAATCCGTTTTCAAACGATAGGCTTCCAATCTATTGTTCCCAACAAAGGGCACACCGTCACCTCTACCCACATTGCTCTCCATCTGCCACGTATTTGCCCATTCACTCCACTTGTCTTAGTCGCCTTGAAGCTTTTTTACAGCCTCCTCACCCACTCACAATCCAACATCCTTTAGTTCTGTCAGCAGGTTGGGATATATTGCATTTGATTCCCACAACCAAATGTTTGATGAGTACTGTGAACAGTTGGGGCCTGAGTACCGATCTCTATGATATCCCAGCAACCTTCTTCTGTTATTTTTTTAAAATAATATTTATTTCCTCAATCTAGGTGTGATTGGCTGTCCCTGGTTGCCCCTTGAGAAGGTGGTGGTGAGCTGCCTTGTTGAACCGCTGCAGCCCACTGTGGATTCAGTGACAGTAACACCAATGAATGCCAAGCAGCAGTGGTTAGATTGTATTTTAGTGGTGATGGTCACGGTGTGGCATTTGTGTGGCGTGAATATTACTTGCCACTTGTTAGCCTGGATACTGTCCAGATCTTGTCGCATTTGGACATGGCCTGCTTCAGTATCTGAGGAGCCACAAACATTGCTGAACATTGTACAATCATTAGTGAACATCCCCACTTCTTACCTTATAATAGAGGCAAGGCCATTGATGAAGAAGCCCTGAAGATGTATAGGCCTAGGTCACTGCCCGAGCAACCTCTACAGACTTGCCCTGGAGCTGAGTTGACTGGCCTTTATCAACCATAACCATCTTCCTACGTGTCAGGTATGATTCTAACCAGCGGGAAGTTTGCCCCTGATTCCCATTGATTCTAATCTTGCTAAGGCCCCTTGATGCCACACTTGGTCGAAGGAAACCTTGATTTAAAGGGCTATCACTCTCACCCCACCTCTGGAATTCAGCTCTTTTGTCCATGTTTGAATCAAGGTAATGAGATCAGGAGCTGAGTGGCCCTGGTGGAGCCCAAACTGGGTGTCATTGACCCGGTTATTGCTGAGCAGGTGCTGCTAAAAAGCACTGACACCTTCCACCACTTTACTGATGATCGAGAGTAGACTGATGGGGTAGTAACTGGCCGGATTGGATTTGTTCTGCTTTTTATGCATGGGAGATATTTGGGGTAATTTTCGATGTAATTGGGGAAATGTCGTTGTTGTAACAGTATTGGAACAGCTTAGCTAGGGCAGTGACAAGGGCTGGAGAACAACTTTTCAGTACTATTGCCAGAATGTTGTCAGGGTATGTACCCTCTGGGGTATCCAGTGTCTCCAACTGAATCTGGATATCGCATGGAGTGAACCAAATTGGCTGATGACTGGTAACTGAATTCCTGAGGACCATTGGAGGAGGATGAGATGGATCATCCACTCAGCACTTCTGACTGAAGATTGTTGCGAATGCATGAACGTTATCTTTTGTACTGATGTGCTGGGCTCTTCCATCATTAAGGATAGGGATCTCCTCCTCCAATGACTTGTTTAATTGTCCATAACTATTCTCAACTAGAAGTAGAAGGACTGCAGAGTTTAGATCTGATCCGTTGCTTGTGGGGTCACTTAGCTCTGTCTATCACTTATTGATTATGCTGTTTGGCTCACAGATAGTCCTGGTTCGTGGCTTCACCAGGCTGACACCTCATTTTCAGGTATGCCCGGTGCTGCTCCTGCCCTCCTGCACAATCCATTGAATCAAGGTTGGTCCTCTGACTTGATGGTAATTGTTGTGAGGGGGATATGCCAGACCATGAGGTTGTGCTGGAGTACAGTTCTGCTGCTATTGATGACCCACAACACCTTATGGAAACCCAGACTTGAGCTGCTAGATCTGTTCTAATCTGTCCTATTTAGCACCGTGATAGTACCACCCAAAATGGTGGAGGTTATTCTCAATGTGAAGATGTGACTTTGTCTCCACAACGACTATGCGGTGGTCACTCTTACCCGATACATCATGGACAGATACTTCTGCAACTGTCAGATTAATAAGGCTGTGGTCAAATATGGCTTATACGTATTGATGGTTCCTTTAGCACCTGCCACAGACCAAGTCGAGAAGTTATATCCTTTCGGACCCAACCAGCTCGATCAGTAATGCTGCTGCTCAACCACTCTTTTTGTGGACATTGACACCCCCCACCCAGAGTACATTTTGTGCCTTTTCCACCCTCAGTGCTTCCTCCAAGTGTTGGTCAGCATGGAGGAGTACTGATTCATCAGTTGAGAGAGGCTGGTACATGGTAAACAGCAGGAGGTTTCTTTTCCCATGTGTAAACTAACGCCATGAGACTTCATGGGATACAGAGACACTGTTGAGGACTCCCAGAGCAATTCCCTTCCAACTGTATCCCATTGTGCCACCACTTCTGCTGTGTCTGCCCTGCTGGTGAAACAGGAGATATCCAGGGAAGGTGATGGGTTGTCTGGGACATGGTCATACTCACACAATCATACCTTAAAGACAATGTCAGGCTGTTGCTTCACAAGTCTGTTTATTTCTATTCACTGTTTCCTGCCAGCTGTCCCATTCTAGAAGCATGTCCATATATTCGCCCCAATCCACTAAGATTTGATTTTGCAAACTGGGCTTGGAGCTTTACCAAACCTTTTCTGAAAATCCACGTGTTTTACCTCCATTGCTTCTCTTTCATATGTCTCCCAATCAGTTTCTCAAACATAATTCCCATTTTACAAATCTATGTTAGTGTTGTATATGACCATTACTTTCAGTCCCAATAATTTCTCCCAAACCATTTACTTACTATGTTCTATGTTCCATGTACTATTTCGTTTTCCCACACCAGACTTGGTTTTCCTGGTATTGTCAGAAAGTTCTGTGAAGACAGAACTGAAGTAGTGGATTCAAAGTTCTGCCATTTCCCTGTTTCCCATTCTCCATTCTCTAGTTTCAAACTAGAAGGAACCCACACTATTTTTTCATACTTCTCACATTGACATAATTTGACAAGCTATAACAGTTCACCCTTATAACCTTTGTGAACATTATCTTCAGAAACCTATCAATTCCTGTCTTAAGCTGCTCAGCTCCACATCATACACGCACAGGATCATAGTCTCTGTACCAACAGAAATACAGCACGATCTATATTAGTCCCACTTTCCAACACCAGGCACATAGCCTTGAATGTTATGACACTTCCAAGTACACTTAACGGTTGAGAGATTAGCCGCGATAACTCCCCTCTCAGGAAGTACATTCCAGACCTCAACACACTCTGGGTGAAAAAAAAGTAATCTTTAAATCCTCTCTGAATGTCAAACCCTTCACTTTAAGGTGTGCTCCCTTGTTCTTGCCCCTCTGTCTTAAAGGAACAGCTACTGTCTATCCACCCTGTCCATGCCCCTTGTTAACTTATCCTTCTGAATCACATCCCCCGCAGCCTCCTCTGCTCCAAAGTAAACAACCCGAGCTTATCCAGCATCTCTCCATAGCTGATATGCTCCTTCCCAGGGAAAATCCTGGTGAATCTCCTCTGCAAGCCCCTCCAGTACAATCACATCCTTCCCGTAATGAGGCTCCCAGAACGACATACAGTACTCCATCATGGACTAAACCAAGCCCTGTATAGCACTTATAATCTACTCCCTGATTAATAAAAGCTACACCCAAGGTTCAATTCTTAACTTGTCCATTACCCTGTTCAGTCACATTCAGGGATGTGTGGAGAAACACCCTCTGAGCTCCCTAGTGTGCTGCCAATCATTGTGTAAACCCCATGTCTGGTTCCTCCTTCCAAAGTACATCACCTCATATTTATCAGGAGTACATCACCTCATATTTATCAGGATCACATTCCATCTTCCATTGATCTGCCCATCTGATCATTCCACTCGAATCTTCCTGTAAAATCGGAACTTCCTCCTCACTGCCAACCACACGGCCAATCTTTGTGTCAAACACAAACTTACTTCTCACAACTCCCACCCCTCCACCCACCAACACCCCCCCCCCCCCCCCCTCTCCAGATTCACATCTATACCATTTATCCATTTATGAATGCTACAAACAATAAGGGACACAGCACTGATCTCTGTGGTATACCAGGGGACACTGGTCTCCAGTCACACAAACAGTCTTCTCCCACCACCCTCTGCCTCCTGACACTAAGACAATTTTCGTTGTACCTTTTCAAGTTATCTTTGATACTGTGAGATTTTACTTTATTTTTTTCAGTTTCCAATGTGGAACTTTGTCAAAGATCTTGCTGCAAAACTAAATAAGCGACCTCCTTAAACTAATTCAATCAAATTAATTAGGTGTGACTTCACTCTGATAAAGTCATGATGATTATGCCTGATCAAACCTTGCGACTCTGATTGGAGTTGGATTTTCTCCTTCTCTATTTTCTCCAGTAGTTTCCCTAACAGTGATCTAATACTCGCTCGTCCATAGTTACCTTGGCAAATCTCTACCACCCTTACTGTGAAGTGGAATCATATTAGCTGCTCTCCAGTCCTCTGGCAACTCCCCTATGGTCAGAATACAATTAAAGACTCCTCCCTTGACTCCAACAGTATCCAGACCTGCGGATTGGTCGAATTTTATATCAGACAGAGCCTCAAACACCTGCTCGTATTTTACATGAATCTCTTCAAGAGCTTTCCAGTCCATTTTCTCGAATTCTGTGCCTGCATCCTGCTTCTCCCAAGTAAAACAGCTGTGATGTTTACATGTAACAATCTATCAATGTTCTCCGGGTTGACGCACTGATTGCCCCCCTTTTGTTTCTAATGGACACTAACTGTTTGCTGATTATTCTGTTCTACTTGTCCATGTAGAATACCGTGGGATTCTCCCTAATCTCGCCTACTTGCACTTCTCCATGTCCCTCTGTTATTCAGTCCCCTCTATGTTTCTAAGTTTCTAAGTTTCACTACAGTCACCTCTCATCTTTTGAAACTCGAGACCACAGGCTGAGTTTCCCCATCAGACAATCTTGCCATTTTATGGATTAGTCTGGAAAATATCTTTTGCAGTTCCTCTATAGTCAGTTACTCTATCTTAGATTGGGACTCCAAATGGTACACAATACTATAAGTTTAGTCTCAGCAACACTATATGCAGCTGGTGCACGACATCTTCTATGTTGCAATTATATACACATGAATGTACACCTAATTTTTCGTTTCCTATTTGCATGCATTCTTCCCAATTCCTTTCACTTTAACTTTTCTTATGATGTTAGTGGGAGAGTTCTTAAAAAAAGATCCTCCTGAATATCCAACGGTAAGTTATCCATTAGCTACTTGTTGCCTACGTCCACAAGAATCATCTTCACACCATTCCAAAAAATGTTTGCCACTTATGATTTTAGTTTCATCGATGCATGATCATCCTCCCCAGTTTTCCCATTACCTTCTATATATCCACCAACACGTTCTTTGTAATTCAGCCCAAGAGACACCCGACCGCGGATTACAAGTTACTGATCTGTAGTTCACCACTCTCCATTTCATCCTTTCTGAAACTGTTGGATAATATTTATAACTTTTGCCATATCCAGATTGGCTAAATATCTTTCCAGAATGTATTGGAAAATAACATGAAAATCTGAGATGCAATCAATACGTCTATTGCTGCTTCCTCTGAAATTCTTGTATGAAGTACATCTGATCTGTTAGATTTACAAATACTCAATCTAGCTTCCTTTTAAAAGATGGCCTCAACATTGATAAGAATGATCTTAGATTTTACTTACAGAAGTCCCATGGTCACTTGGTATTTCTGGGAAAATGTCTGGATATTCTGCCTTGAAGATAGACACAAAGAAACTGTTTCTTTCCACTGTGATTTCTCTATTCTCTTCAATAAATTACCCTGTCCGCACACCTACTGTTCCACATTTGACCTTTGTTTTTACTTTTGTTTCATTCACTGATGTATTTGTTTTTTAGCAGTTTTTTTTAGCAGTCTTTATGTTTTTTTCTTTAGCAGGCTTTATGGTTTTCTTTTGTTTGCATGCTGTTTCGCTTTTTGATTTCCTTCTCAGTTTCTTGGTCATCCGTTGCTGGGTCCTACATTTCTCCGAATCCATTGGCTTACTACAACACTTGGCATTTTCCTAAGCTGCTTCCTTTGACCTAATAGGTAGTTAAAGGTGAGGCTGAAAGGTTTAGGTTGGAGAGGAGGGTGGACCGGATTGATGGGAAGGAAGATGAACACATAGGAAAGTTCAAAAGGGGGAGTGTGCTGAGTTGGAATATTGGACTGGGATAAAGTGGAGTTAGGGGAAATGGGGAAACTGGTGAAATCTACATTAATCCCCTGTGGTTGGAGGGTCCCAAGGCAGAAGAGGAACCTTTCTTCATCCATGCTTCGGGTGGTTAGGGTTTGGCGATGGAGGAGGCCCAGGACTCTCATGTCCTTGGCAGAGTGGAAAGGAGAGTTAAAGTGTTCAGCCACAAGGCGGTGGAGTTGGTCAATGTGGCTGTTCCAGCGATGGTCTCTGAAATGATCCACGTATGTCTCGCCAATGTAGAGAAGACCACACTGAGTTTAAAGGATGCAGGAGATGAGGTGTTCTGTCTCCCTTCATCACCTATCACTTTCAACCCGACCTTCATCTACCTCTCACATTCCTAGCTACCTGCCTCCTGCCACACCCCCTTCTCATTTATCGCTAAGCTCCCTTGACCCAGAAGCCTCATTCCTGATAAAGGGTTATGCCCGAAACGTCAATGCTCCTGCTCCTATTACGCTGACTGACTGTGCTTTTCCAGCGCCACTGATCTCCAGCAGCTGCAGTGCGCACTTTCTCCTCACACCTTCAGGGCTTGCATGATTCAGATTTATAACAGTAACTTCAAATAAAACAAAAACTACCGTGTACTCAAACAGCATAAAAGAAAAACAATGCATTGTGGTCACGGTTCCCAAAAGGTCCTTTACAGCAAAGTTTTCAATTAGCTTTTCTGATCATCCAACATCAATTTCTAAATAACCTGACCTCCAGCTCAGTGCTCGACAAAACATGCTCATGAAATCCATTTCTCCCAGCATTAGCATTCAGTTGGGTTAACACAGTTTAGATATAATGTAAACAGTACATTATTACTGCAGTAGCCACAATTGTGTATATCTCATTTTCCTGTTTTATAACCTGCCCAACATTTGTATTGCAGCTTTCACTTTGATATATAACTCCCATCAATGTTTCCTTCTTCTTGCTGTTTTTACGCTCCACATTACAAGATTCTGTAGAATCTGAGCGACGTGGAATTTGGAGAGATTAATGGTAGAGATCATCTCGCCACATCATTTATGATCTTCTTAAGCATCATTGTGACATTTTCTCCAGATCTCCTGTTATGCTGGTGAAGTAGAGAAGGACAATGATCATTCAACAATGCTCTGTATTTCCCCCAGAGAGCTGAGACTGCTCTAACCTGGGTGGGAACCTTACAGCAGGGTGGTAAAGTATTGCTGCTGCTGTACAGGATCTTAGTGAGATCACATCTGGAGTAGTGTGTGCAGATTTGGTCTCTTCAATGAAGAAAGGATTTGTTATATTGGAAGCAGCTCAGAGATGGTCCCCTCAACTGATTCCTGCAATGAAGGTGCTAATTTATAACAAAAGGATTATCAGGTTGATCCAATAGCCATTGGAGTTTATAAAAATGAAAGAAGATCAGATTTCAACATAGATGACAGGAAGGAGTCAACAACTGAAGAGAATTACACAGATAATGGAGGAATCCATTCCGTTATTCAGCCTCTTACACACGACCAACAGAAGGATATTCAGGCCTTTGACCCTGTTCCACCAGAATAGGACGAGGCCGTTCAGCCCTTGGAGCCGAATGTATATTTACAGGAGGAGGCCATTCAGCCCCTCGAATCTATAACACTGGCCCCTGGGTAATCCATGCGGCACCAGTATCCTATTACACAGCAACAGAATCAGCCCATTCAGCCACCTCAAGTCCGTAACATAGGAACTGAAAGCGGTCACACAGTGACTGGAAATTTGTTACACTGGGATAACAGGAGGCCATTCAGACCCACCGAGTCTGTTGCAAGAGAATTGGATAAGGATAAAAATTATCTGAGACTTATTTCATGAGAAAGGAGGAGGTAATTCAGACACGTGACTGTTGTATGGGAACAAGAGAAGACCAATCAATCCCTCGGTTCCATTACTGGGATACATGAGGTGACCGTTCAGTATCTCCACCTGTTATGGAGAAATATGAGAAGACCCATCAGCCTTTCAAAATGTTACACAGCAACGGGAAGATTCCATAATCCCCCAACCCTCTAACGCATCAACAGGAGGTGGTCATTCTGGCCTTGGAGATGATAACATGGGAACGCCAGAATGACTTCTACCCATCGATTTTGTACACCAGCAGGAGGATGGGTCCAGTCAGCCACACATACCGCTTATGCAGCAAGTGGAGCACATCTCTTCTAACCTTTTGCCCATCAAACAGGAATTCAAAGAAAACGTAAAGGTTTTAGAAAGGGAAGAACTTATAATAACTGAATACATTGGGGAGTAAAATGTAACAATAAAGTAGTGTAATTTAAGGCAAATTATTAGAATCCATTGTTGTGGACATTTGCAAACGTAAACCACAATTCATCGGAGTCAACATGGTTTTACAAAGGATTAACCATGATTGAAGTGTTTTCTTGAGTTATTTAAAGATGTGACAAACAAGGTGGATAGTGGGAATCCTGGAGATGGAATATATCTGGTCTTCATAAAGGATTCAGATACGTCGCTTCTCCAAAGAGTGAGTGGTAAGATCAGACAGCATCGGTTTAGGAGTAATGTATTGGCTTGGATGGAGGATTGGTTAACCAACAAAATGCAGTCAGATGGATTAACTGTGTCATTTTCTATTGGAAAATGCAATTTGTTGGGTGCCATAGATTTCAGTTCTCATGCTTCAACCATTTGTGATCGACATTATGACTCGGTTGACGGGATAGAAAGTACTGTAGCTACATTTTCAGATGACACTAACATTGGTGGGAAATTATTCCAATTGGTCGGAATTCCCTGGCTGTTCTCTGTCTGGCTTGCCCTATGATAGTAGTGTTGTCCCAGTCGAATTCATGTTGCTTGTTGTCTGCGTGTGTGGCTACTAAGGATAGCTGGTCGTGTCGTTTCGTGGCTAGTTGATGTTCATGTATGCGGATTGTTAGCTGTCTTCCTGTTTGTCCTATTTGGTATTTAGTGCAGTCCTTGCATGGTATTTTGTACACTACATTCGTCTTGCTCATGTTGGGTATCGGGTCCTTCGTTCTGGTGAGTTGTTGTCTGAGCGTGGCTGTTGGTTTGTGTGCCGTTATGAGTCCTAGGGGTCGCAGTTGTCTGGCTGTCAGTTCCGAGATGCTCCTGATGTATCACTACTATCATAGGGCAAGCCAGACAGAGAACAGCCAGGGAATTCCTAGAGGCATGGCATTCATCGACAAACTCCATCAACAAACACATCGACCTGGACCCAATATACCAACCACTACAGCGGACAGCTGAAACTGACAACCGGAAGCGGCAGGGACAGACCACCATAAACACCGGAGGAAACATCAAAGAAGCGCTTCGCAGGAGGCTCCCAAGCACTGATGATGTCGCCAAGCCAGGGGACGAAACGTTTGCAACAAAAACTTCCAACTCGGCGAACAGAACCACAACAGATTTAAAAACTATTTGTATAGTTTGGGTGAATGGGCAAACATTTGGCAATGAAAATCAAAGCGTATAAATATGGGGTTATTCAAGTTGGCCAGCCTAATAAAAAGGCAAATTATTATCTAAATGGAGAGAAACTTCAAAGTGCTTAAGTACAGAGGGATCTGGGTGTCTGCTAGCATATCACAGAAAACTTGCTTGCGGGTACTTGAAGTAATGAGGAATGCAAGCATAACTTCAGCGTTTATTTGTAAAAGGATAGAGTAGAAAGATAGGGAGTGTTAGTGTAGCTATGCAAGGCATTAGTGAGGCTGTAACTGGAGTACAGTTTGAGTGTCCTGCAGAATGAGGTATTTCCATTGGAGGTAATTCAGAAGAGCTTCATTAGATTGATTCCATATTTGAAGTGTTTGTCTTATGAAGAGAAATTGAGCAGTTTAGGCCTATACTCTCGACTTTATAAGAATGAAAGGAGAGCTTATTGAGGTCTGTAAAATGCTAAATGTAATTGAATGTATCGATGTGGAGTGGATATTTTTTCATGTCGCGCAATCTCCAACAAGAGACTACAGTTTTAGGATTGAGAGATGGCAGGGAAGTGGAACAAAGGCCGCAATGACATCAGTCATGATTGTATTCCATGGCAGAGCAGGTTCGAAGGGTTGGATTCCTGACTGATGCTCCTTGTTCATATTCAGCTTTACGACTGTGTTACATAGTAATGGGGGAGGATTATGTATCAAACAGGAAGCAGGCACTCCGGATAAATCAGTCTAAATCAGTTTGACAGAACGTCACCAGAGGAGTCACACAGTGACCAGTGCTGGGTCCTCAACTATTTACAATCTATATCAATGATCAGGAGGATGGAACAGATATAGAGATACTGAGTTTGGTCATGTTGCTGTGATAAGCAAGAGATTAAATTATCAAGAGAGGGTGGAGGGTCTACAGATAGATACAGAGAGGTAAAGGCAATGGATAATAATTTGGCAGCTGCAATATAACATGATATACTCTATCATATCATTTACAGGAATAATGGAATTCAGTATGTTACTGAAATGGAGAGGGATTACAGAGATTAATGATACTGTGTACTGGGGGGTTCACTCAGACCAGTTCAGACATGAAAGGTTTTGCTCCATCCTCCGTCACCGAATGGTTACATTGATGGCAACATACTTTGAGATGATGGATATGTCACCCAATCCTGTTTGGAAAGTTCCAGAACATAGAAGCTGAATGAAACTGTGACCGTCACAGCCACTGGCAGCACCGTCCTTCCCCTGGTGTGAAGCTGCAGGACGTGTTAAAGGAGGTGACACCGCTCTGTGACCAGCTTCTTGTTCTGTCAGGGTCCCTTCACGCTCTGCTCCTGGGTTAAGTGGAGCTTGGGAAGCTGTTCCTGGAAAATACGGGGTGGACACAGCAGATCCCTTTCCTCACACATTCACTGCGTGGTTTCAGAGCTTCTCCTCTCTGCAACCTCTGTTCCATTTGTTGTTCATGTTGCAGACCCAGATGCTGTAACTACAGTCCCCAGACTCCATCCAAAGTTGCGTCACCAAATCCTCAGGTCTCCCTGAATGTCTGAGGCAGCTCATATCACAACTTCCAGCAAACCAACCCCAGCCCCTCCACGAACTTTTCAATAACAGGAGTCTGTCAGAAACCCCTCATCTATAAGTGTTTTGGACCAGACCAGATCTCCACAAAATATTTTAAGAAGGCCGCTTAGACCCAAACCTTTCGTTATTTGGAATATAGATGTGAAGTGTGCGTTCCAGATATGTTGTGACTGGTCAAACCACTCGACATTAAGCAAAATATAATCTATTTAAATGATTTAGATAAAATACTATCAAAGAAAAGAACATCTCAGGATGGCTTATATGTTTGAAAACTTACACAAACAATAGATCCCGTACCTTCTTGGTTTACACCGCTTGGCACAAAGACATAATCAAAAACAGATCTATACATGAAGTTTTCTGATCCAGGGGAAATCAACATCAACAGAGATCTCAGAGAGAAAGGCAGCTAGGGATCATGTATTGAAACTTCCAACCCTGCTGGGACCCGAACAGCTTCTGAATCCTGCAGCTAAAAACAAAACGCGGAAACCTGGTCTGGGAGAGCTGGCCACTGCCCTTCCATTGTTATCACCGTTTTAATAAAACCTAAAGGCTTTCTCAGTTATTTACTTAAACTGTTTTCAGACAGCGGTTCTGCATCTCTGCCTTTAAAACTCTCCTCAAAAAAAAACCCAAGAAAAAATAACCTTTTTACAGTGATAGTATTCTCACAACTCCACCTTTAATCAAATGATCCATCAATATACAAAAATGGATTCATTTTAGACCTCCTAATCTTCCTCTATTAGTAGACTGGAACGAATATATATTACATTGACTCTGAGCATACAAATGTTCACAACTCGATTCGATTTCAGTCATTTTACTCCTGCCACAGAATGCCTTTTGTCTTTCTTCATCCAAGTCTCCACAACGTGTCAAAACTTACTTTTTCTCGCCCTGTCACCTGTATAATTTCAAATTGAATGGCAGCAATAATAAGCTCAGTTGAAACAGGCTGGTATTTTTCTCACTAAACTTCTCCAAAAACTTTAAGGGGTCACGATCCGTGACAAAGATTTGTCTCAGGTATGTTATTTGCAATTTAACTGCTGAAATGTTGTAATGCCAACACCAAGCTCAAGGCCTCCTTCCTCACTGTGGAAAAATCTGTTGATGTTTCCACTGGACACTCTGACCACACGTTACATAATGTAGCACTTCTCAGCTCTCCAATAGTCCCTCTGAATGACATAGCTCCTCATGTTTCAGCATAAAAGAGTTACATCCTTCTGTACCCCTTAATGCTGTAACCTCTTTACCTGCTACTCCTGGCCTAGGCCAGTAAACCTTACTCTCACACGGATATGTTTTCAGAAGATCTCACACATTCATCTCAATCCCTCACAGAAACCAAACTTTGATTTCTGAACCCAATAACCATCATCAGCAATTTCAGCTTCTAATCTTGCCGTTTTAACTCTCTGCTCTTCCGCACGAGTTCTCACGACTGCAGGAAGTGAATTGTTGAACTTCTCCAAAATTAGAGTCTCTCTCAGAGTGTCATAGCTTTGCTCTGTTTTTAATACCCTTCCCCACCTTTCAAAATTACTTTGTTTGATTCTTTCAAACACAACGTGCGTTTAACCAGGGATGCTATTTTAGATCCCTGAAACACTGTCGGCTTCTGGCACAAGCTCATATGCACTTCAGTTGGCTTTCTTCACCCCCTCCGATAGGGATGCAAATACCTATCAGCTTTGTTTGGATAAACTAAATCCACATGTTCTCTGGCCACTGCACTTGTTTAGCCACTTTCTGAAATGAAATTAAAAAGGCTCCCCCATCATTCTCATCAAATTTAGGTAATGCCTGGATGTATTTATACAGTTCCTGATCAGGCCTTTGGCTACCATAGAGTTGCTCAACCTCACTATCCTCTAATGAAAATCCATACAAAGTGAAGAGGAATTTAGAATAACTTAACTATTGGAAAACCTGAGCTGAAAATGTGTTGCTGGTAAAGCACAGCTGGTCAGTCAGCATCCAAGGAACAGGAGAATCGACGTTTCGGGCATGAGCCCTTCTTCAGGAATGAGGAAAGTGTGTCCAGCAGACTAAGATAAAAGGTAGGGAGGAGGGACTTGGGGGAGGGGCGTTGGAAATGTGATAGGTGGAAAGAGGTCAAGGTGAGGGTGATAGGTTAGAGTGGGGTGGGGGCGGAGAGGTCAGGAAGAAGATTGCAGGTTAGGAAGGCGGTGCTGAATTCGATGGATTTGACTGAGACAAGGTGGGGGAGGGGAAATGAGGAAACTGGTGAAATCCGATTAGAGAGAGTAGCAGCTAGGGATAATTTACTAAAACTTCCAACCCCTCTGGGACCCCAAGCACCCGGTGATTGTTACAGCTCCAGAAAAAAAACAAACTAGAACGTGTGGTCTGTGCGAGCTGGCCATTGTTACTAGCATTTATTAAAATCCCTAAAAGCCCCGTAAGTTATTTACTTGAGACGTTTTCATTAGGCAGTTTGTCCTTTAAGACCTCTTACTAATAAAAATGAGAAACTAACGATTTATTAAAAAAATTACAGCATTGTCAGGCAATTTAGATGCCTGGTCCTTCACTCAGTGGGCTCCCTCGTGTTACTGATCGCAAGGTCACCTGAGAGGGACAACCACAGGTACAGACCAAGTTACAAGAATGTGTCTCATAACTTCTGAAACACGCCTGTCCACGGACCTTCACATGGGACATACTGGGAAGTAAATAACAGCTTGATACACACCATTTCAGTATTTCTGAGCTACACAATGCCAGCACTAGATACACTAAGGAGACAAAACCCAAGGCCAGGAAAAGATACAGAGGGACAGAAAGAGTCACATTAAAGAAAGAAAGAGACAGTTAATTATTGTGGTTCTGTTCGCCGAGCTGGAAGTTTTTGTTGCAAACGTTTTGTCCCCTGGCTAGGCGACATCATCAGTGCTTGGGAGCCTCCTGCGAACAGTTAATTAACTGAAAAGATGTTGTGGAAATATGGGGAAAAAGACAGGACAGTGGGACTAACTGGAGAAGTGAGATCTTTGTGAGTAAAATCACAGGAATGATAACATTGAATAAAGCATTGTCAGCTCAGCTGAAATGGTTTGTTACATCAAATTCTGAATCTGATTCACCGACCACCACAAACAAATATAAACTGGGACAAGATGACAGCCCAGCATGGAGAGCTGTGCAGATCATGCGAGCGTGCTGCTCAGTAAACTGCACTATCTGCCCAGCATGGAGAGCATTGCAAACTTTACTATCATATGCTAACTATCCTCGCATCAGATTACTGCCTGCAATGGGAAGATTTGCTCTGTGTGTTTGTGTGCGTGTGCGTGGTTGAATGCGAAACTCATTGTTTGAGAAGGAACGCACATGGAGGAAATTATTTTAAATACGAACAACTGGCAGAAGTTTTGTTAGTCAACAAAGAGAATGAGAGAAGTTTCATGGACAGGTGAGGTATAGTGTTTGAGAATGTTAAAATAAAGTCATTGCCAGACACAATAGCAATGTATATCGGCGTGCACATGAATGACAGATGGATGGGAGTTTGGTATGAGGTCGAATCAGATTTGCTTCGGCAGGTTTGAAGCCCGCAGCGTCAGCAGCACATTATTGGCTTTATTAAGACTGTATTTCATAGCTTAAGGTTCAAACAGCAGATGGAATAAACCAGTGAGATATATTCTGGAGTGGTGAGTATTTCAAGTTAGAAATGTTCAGGGCATGGTGTCAAGAATCAGCTCATAGTCAAAGGGATCTCCCACAGTTGTGACTTGTCTGCTTCAGCTGCAGATATTGGCCAGGGATGGGATGGAAACAGTGGATGGAAGTGGAGTTTGTAACCAGAGCAGTAGACGGTGACCTCCATGCTCTTAACAGCAAAGGCAATGATACAATGCATTGTGGTTCTCCCCTGAAACTGAATAGATCAACACAGAGACCCGTGAGTAACACTGCCAGAGCAGAGAGCGAAACAGTAATTGAACACGTTCATTGATGTAGTTAGTAGTGGTCTGTAGAATGAATATCTGGATTGAGAGATTCAACAGGAACAATAATTGTGGCAAGAAGTGTAGACTATCTGAAATAACAATAATATAGTCATAACTGGTTTATAGAAATCAAAATCTGGACAGTGACACTCACCAGGAACATCAACGATAGCCAGGAAGGGATAATAAATGTATTGAATAATGAGAAAGGTGTAATAGATCTGAGATGATAATGACCACCAATAAAATGCAGAAAGATACCAAACATAATCGGATAAACTCCTGTCTATTGTTGGAACATTCCAGTCTAATGTTCTCAGATTCTGATCCATTGTTTGAATATTCTAGTTTAATGTTCTCAAATTCTGATCCATTGTTGGTACATTCCAGTCTACTGTTCTAAGATTCTGATCTCTCCTCCCCTTCTCTCACGATCTGCTGTTCCCTGTCAGTGCTGTCGGTGATGCTCCCGCTCATGTTATGGGATAACACAATGAATGGAGCCCATTTATCATTAAAAGATGGAAATCCTCCACTGGCATAATTAGAATCCATGGAGATTGGCATTAATCGCACTTACCGAACAAGTAGGCTCAGTTAACCCGTTCAAAACATCACTTTTCATTTACTGGTTTTGGATGGAATGGATGTGGGTTGCTGAGGGATGGATCATAAATCTTTAAATCTTTTAAATCTTTTAATTAACTTGTATATGAGAGTATTAACAGGACACTGCGGGGGTCTATATATGTTCCACTCTGTTTATGAAAGGAGGCAGTTATAAAATAATAGATCGACTGCATAAAAAAAAGTCGTGTGGGCAAGTTTCTAGATACCTGAACACAAAGTACGGTACTTATTGACCAGTGTGCGGCCGCTCCTGGTTTTAATGCCCTGTTGTCAAATCCTTTCATAACCTTGAGACAGAACCTTGAGACTGCTGCTCAGGAACAGGCCGAAGCAATTCTGTCCCTATGGGCCTCTTACAGAGGGATAAGAGAAGACCATTCAACCCATATTAGCCTGTTGCTACTTGAATAGGTGGAAAGCTGGAATATTGGCACATTTTGCTGAAAGAATCATTCAAAACAAAGAGATGTGTCGCTGCAGCTGTATGAGGTGTTACTGAGAGGGAACCTGGAGTACATTGCGTTGTTTGTGTTTCTGTAACTGAGAAGGGATGGACCTCCATCAGATACAGTTTAATGGCTGCTCGTAATCCACAGGTTGCTGTCTCATTTAATGTCTCGGATCTGTTACACAGGGACAGGAGGAGGCCATGAAGCCTCTTGAGTCTATTTCAGAGGGACAAGAGGAGGTCATTCAGCCTCTCTAGTCTATTACAGAGGGACAGGAGGAGCCTATTCAGCCTCTTGAGCCTGTTACATCGGGGCAGGAAATGTTTATTTAACATTCAAGTCTGTTACACATAAATATTAATTTTAAACTAGTTGAGGAATAGGAAAGATCTGATGTAAATATTAAAGTTCTAACTTTGAATAAGGCCAATTGTGAAAGTGTTAGGCGAGCCCTGTGAAAGGCACATTGGGATACCTTATTCGCAGGTAAAGGGATGGTTGGGAAATGCAAGGGCATCAAAACGTGGTTTAAGAGAGTCCAGAGCCAACGTGTTCCTATTAGTGAGTTGGGCAAGTCTGGTGGGTGCAGGGAGTGCTGGATGGCGAGATATATTGATGCTCTGGTCAAGTTAAGGAAGGAGGCATATGTCAGGTAAACAGAGCTGAGACCAATTGGATCCCCAGAGGTGTAGAAGGGCAGTAAGTGTATAATGAACGGTGAAATCGGACCAGAAAAATGTGGCCATGAGATGGCTTTCGAAATAGGGTTAACGAGGCATTGAAGCAACTCTAATAATTGCAAAAGATTAACTAGGGAGAGAATAGGGCACCTTAAAGGTCAGTAAAGGCTACCTATGTGTGGAACCATAGGAGATGGAAGGGATACTAAACAAGTATTTCTCCTCAGTATTTAATGTGGAGGAGGTTACAAGAGCGACAGAATGAAGAAATATATAGTTATATCTTGAAAAGTGTCTATATTACAAGGAGATGTTGAACATTTAAAAACATATAAAGGTGAACAAAGCCCTGGGACCTGATCAGTTGGGGCACAGGAACAGGAGGAGTCACTCAGCTGCTCAAGACTGGGACACAGGAACAGGAGGCAGTCACTCAACTGCTCGAGACTGGGACACAGGAACAGAAGGCGGTCATTCAACTGCTCGAAACTGGGACACAGGGAAATCTAGAGGCTACTGAGGCCCGAGGATCCTGTTACGCAGGAACAGGAGGCGGGGACTCACTCCCCACCAGTATGGGACACTGGGAGAGAAGGGGAGTTTGCTTGGAACAAACACAAATATATGAATAAGTTGCATTCGTGGTCCACACAATCCTGCCCCACCATTCGCTAAGGCCACAGCTGATCTGATAGTGATTCCCTCATTCCATTTTACGGAGACTGTCCTCTCTGCAGCCTCTGCTCCATTTGTTGGTCATGTTGGGGACCCAGATGCAGCAACAACAGTCCCCATGACTCATCCAGAGGGTCGGGTCTAACCGGATGAGTCTGGATTTGAAGGGTCCAATAACAAGAATGAAAACACAAAATAAAGGTATTGCCAGATGTTTAGTTCTCTCACATTCGCAATCCAACTCACATAACCAGCCCATCCATTATACTTTCAGGATGGAGCACTGTGTAGATATGGCTAGCGTACTGCTAAATACAACCCAGCAATGTCCAGAGTGGAAATCTGTGCAGCCCACACCAATACTTGATCTATAATCATGGTCTAAAAGTCCAGCTTGGGGAGCTCTGCAGACTGCACTGGTTCACTCATATATAAACCCAGGCTGTTGCATTGTTTGGTAACATTGTGTTAGATCGCTGCCCAGTGTGGGGAAACTTGCAGCCAATGTTGGAAGTGACAGGATGTGCAGCTCCCATCCATTTCCAGCTCCATATCTCCACTGTGCCTTGACAAGGGGTGCCATGGATGTGAAAATCACTGCGACGTAGAGATGTAAATGGAAACAGTTTAAATACCAATAGTTCTGATTAAGGCGAGTATCACACCAGTATTTAAAGTTGAAATACCTGAAATAATATCCAATGAGGTTTCGTGAAACAAAGTAGTTAGAGGGGGTTGGTAATGTTATAATCAACACTATTGCACTATAATTAACAATGTGAATTAGGGGAACAAATATGCAGGGGGACTGGGGAGACTTGCAGGAACAATAGGGTTGTTATAATAGGTGATTTCAATTTTCCTAACATAGACTGGGGCTTCCAGATGGTTAAGAACTTAGATGGAACGTAATTTGTTAAGTGTGTTCAGCAAAGTTTCCACAATCAATATATAGAGTATCGTACTCGGGAAGGGACAAACTCGACCCACTGTTGGGAAATAGGGCAGGACAGGTGAAGGAGATAAAGAGGGGTACCATTTTGGTAAAAGTGATCAGAGTTGTATTAATTTTAAAATAGTTATGGTAGGGTCAAAATTGGTCCACAGATTCAAGTTCTAAATTGGGGCAAGGCGTATGTTGTTGGAGTTAGACAGGGGATTGCAGGGGATGATTGGAGTTGATTGATTCCAGGTAAAAGGATCTCGGGCAAGTAGGAGATAGCTCGAGTTCAAGGTTTCCATTTTGCTGTGAGGGTGAAGGTTATGTGAGACTGGAAGAGAGAACCCTGGATGCCAAGAGATATTGAGGCTTTGACCAGAAAAAAGGAGGCGTGACTCATTTTCAGGCAGCTTGCATCAAGGGAATCCCTGGAGGTATACAGGGGATAATGTTCCAAATATTGCCCAGTTTCAGGAAAATGGTAGTGTCCCAATGCGTAACACATAAGAGTCACTTGACTCACCTTAATGATATTAAACCAAAAACAACTTCTAAACACGTCTTATTATAAATACAATTTCGAGCAGAGACCATTTTTACCCTCAGGCGTTATCTTGACCGTTATCTGAACTGTACCACTTTCCTAACTATGAATGTTTCTCTTACCCTTTGTTTGTGACAGTTTCTGTCTTTAACAGTTACACGGTCTCCCACTCAGTTGGCAGGAAGGCAGGTTTGTGATGTAGAGGCAGGGCAACAGCGCCGGTTCAGTTCCTCACACTGACAGAGATTACCATGAAGGGGAGACTCTCTCAGCCTCACCCTATCGCCCCAGATGTGGTGATCCTCAGGATAAACCACCATGAGTGGTCTCTCTAATGAGAGTTTTTTTGGGGCTGTATTACATCAAAGTTAGCATTTTAATTTAAAAAAAAAATACTTAAAAAGAGTTTTTTAATATTATAATAAACCAATAACAACACAGCTCAAATAACTGAGAAAAATTACATACAAAACAACTTAAAGCACTACACAGACAGAAGAAAAAAACAAAACTAAACAATAAATAATGAATAAATAATACAGCTCAGCATAACAAAATGACAGTTCTCGTTCATCAAGAGCATTAACTGATACACATTTTTATGTTCACAGTTCTTCCTCTCTGGGGGTGGGGGAGTTCAGACATTCAACACAACAGAATATTTTTCCTAGCACGGAAAGTCCGGAATGTAAGGATATAATTTTTTCCCATATTCATCTGTGGAAAATACCTTGGGCAGGCCCAGGAAAACAGAAACCAAGTCCATCTCCAAGTCAGTCCTCAATACGCACTCTATCACATCTGACACAGTGCTCCAAAATAGATGAAGTCTGCAGCAAAACCACAAGCAATGAGTAAGAGTGCCTGTAGTCATTCTGCATTTCGGACATGCTGAAGATAATCCCACTTCGCATTTTGAGAGACAATTTGGGGTCAGATAGACCCTACGAAGTATTTTCAACTGCATGGTATGGGTCCTATTACAGATCAAAATCCTTCAAACATTTTCACAAATGTCCTCCCATGTCTCCGAAGTGTTCTGAACCCCCAACTCTCTCTAGCAGACATCACAAAGCTGCACAGTCTCGTCTGAGGGGACACTCTCCAACTAATGATAAAGGGTACTGATAGAGTGTATTCTAAGCAATAAGCGCCCTCTTCCCTTTATCGGATCTGTAAGAGTGTGGTAAAAGTGTGGTTTTTTTTTAAATCAAATCTCTGATCTGGGAAAAAAAATACAGAAGAGGTCCCTACTAGGTAGTCCATACGTAAAAGTTATTTGATCAACTGATATCATTGTTTCTCCATCAAATAACACGTGGTGGCTCAGTTGTGAGCATTGTTGCCTCACAGCACCAGGGTCTCGGCTTTGGTTCTGGCCTTGGGTGACTGGCTGTGTGAAGTTAACATTCTCGCCTTGTCTGTGTGGGTTTCCTCCCACAGTACAAAGATGCACATGTTAGATGAATTGGTGATTGATAAATCACCCATAGTGTTCAGGGATGTGTAGGTTTGGGCATTAATCAGGGTAAATATGGGATGGTAGGGGAATGGGTTACTCTTCAGAAGGTCGAAGTGGACTTGCTGGGCCCAAGAGCTTGTATCCACACTGTAGGGATTCTACTAATTCTAAATCACTCAAGCAATGTACACCCCTTGCTGCCCACAGTTTAAACCTGGAATCCATTCTCCCCGGATGACAACCCGGTGTACCAATTACAGGGGTAAGAAACATGATTTTGGCTGTATTGCCCCAATCTGACGCATTGTCATTCATGCTTTAACAATATTGATAATTATTTGGTTATGACAATACTTCATAAGTGTTGTCAATTTAGCTAAGAAAAACAGACGAATAAAGGTTCACTTTATCTGATAGGGTTCAATATCACACAGTATTGATGCCGAGTCCTCAGCAGCCCAGGCACTAACATAGGATAAAAAAAGAGCTTAATTGATAGCTTTTATCTAGGTGATCTACTCCCACCAATCTGTGGGGTAGTTGCAATTTGGTTAGCTTGATAAAGAGTTGCTTATGCTGCCAAATAAAAGAGCTAAACCCGCCATTATGTCTCCTAAATACCTATGTGGGAAACATCAAGGAAGCATTCACACGAGATATTGTAAATGAGGAAGGACATTCCTTAATAAGAGCTATCCGACCTAGCCAGGATATTGGAAGTGCCTCCCATCTTTGAAGGTCTTGTCAAATAAATGGACATAGTTCACGTTAAATAAATGATCAAAGACGGATGGAATGAATATACCGAAATTGGGAAACCCTCCCCCACCACACCTCCCGTGACCATTTAAAAGGAAACCAGGATTTGCCCTCATCAGGTATTTCCCCAAGACCTCCCACAGGCATGGCCTCCAACGTTGTAAAATTAATCATAGAGCCCGAAAAGGCGACAAGCGAAGTATTGCATTGCATCACGTGAGCTGCCGAAATTGCGGGATTTGACAAAAACATAAGACCATCTGCATACAACATAATTTTATGAGACTTTTATCCCACTTCTGGGGCAGGAATGTTGGGATAATATTCCCAATGGAATCTAAGATTGTTGCAGGGATGGGGAAGAGATCAACCCTCGTATGCCATTTCTGCGGGTTAAAGAAGAAAATAAAATCCCTACTTGTGAGGTAGATCTGCCTCCAGACATCCACCAGCTCTAGTTCTAGACACAAATCCATTATTTGCTTACATTATAACGAGGGTATTGGGGGACCTTTGGACATTCTGTCCATCGTGGGGCCATAAGACAGTCGAAATCTCTTTCTACAATCATGTGCCATGATGCAAGATAACTGAATTTGGAAAATGCATCTACCAGGATTTTAATAGGGTGCACCGGTTGGCAATAAACATTTAAAGTACTGTATTAACTCCCGTAGTTCAAGACTTTGCCATTATGATCCTTCCATGGGTGTTAATACAATCTACTAATTTAAATGGAAGATTCTCCATATCCATTATGACTTTTACCCCAGTCTTAGTATTAAAATACGAGAAATAAACCCGAGCAAACCCGCCCTGCTGCAATGTCAAATGTTCCTTGTCATCAAGGTGCATCTCCTGCAATAGGACAACTCTCTTTTTTAAGACGAGAAAGTATATTTTTCCTCTTGACTGGACGATGGCTCCCCTTAATGTTCCAGGTACACCATTTGAGCACATCATTATCCATAACACACAGCAGCAACATTTGAACTCTAGAGAATTTCATATCGACTTACACGTCGCTGAGCATTAATGGCTAAAGACTCATCGAGCCTTAAATCTGTACAAACTAAAACTACTGCAACTAACAAGCTCTCAAAACTTTCCAAAGCTAAAAACATAAAAAAAGAAACAAAATCCAAAGTGCCAATGACACTTGATAGGGTTTTTACGCACCCCCCCCCCCCCCCCCCGACCCAATGGGGACGCTGACGGCCTAGGTCTCTGTTCTACAACACTGACAAAGGCCCTGCTTTTAATTGTAAAGGTCCTGCGGCAAGTTTGATTTACCAAATCCAATACCTCGCATTCATCCAAACGAAAATCCATCTGCCACCCCTCAGCCCAGTGAGTGATATTACTGCCACCTCACCTTCCCCATTTAATTTTAAAATTCCCTCCCCCTCTCCAGGAGGCCTGCACACTCCGGCCTTGATTTTCACAAAGAACCTGAGCTAGGTTTTCCTTCTGTGGTTAGGGGGAGGAGGGACAGATTGCAGACACAGTCAGTGGGGAGGAGAGGCTGGCCAGTAATCAGCGGCCTGGTATCACGTCATGGTTTTAGGAAGAAGGCAGTCACACGTGAGAGTTGGGTAATACTGATCGGTTATTTGGGGCCAGATATCATGATCTTTTTCCGTCTCTGGTGTTCAGTAATGAAAATCTATTTGAGACCCTTCATTGTGCAGAGTGTGTCTGCAGGATTTCTTTCCCTAATATTGCAGACTACAGATAATGGCGATTAAAGCTGTTCATAGTTAACTTCGATGGCACAGCACGTACACTCAACAAAGTTAATACAATGACTGTAGATGCTGGAAACCAGATTCTGGATTCGTAATGCTGGAAGAGCACAGAGTTCAGGCAGCATCCAAGAAGCAGTAAAATCGACGTTTCGGGCAAAAGCCCTTCATTAGTTGAGACAAATATTTTGCCTTTGTTAACAATACAAAGTGTTTTGTGTAATTCAGGAAAGGTAACCTGATTATAATAAATCCACACCGAGCTGAAAGCTGACACTTAAAATATGACCCAAAATCTGGATATAGTAGTGTCGTGGGTAATGTCCCTGCCTCTGAGCCAGAGGTCTGGATTTGATTCCTGAACGTGCGTGGTGGTGTTCCAAGCTCTGGACTAGAAGGCCTGAATTCAAGTCCTGCCTGTTGCATAGGTATGTCACAGCATGTCAGAACAGGCTGATGAACAAACACCCGGGAGAATAATGTTACAGCTTTATGGGTATTGCCCAGTGGCGCTCGTGTCCCTACCTCCGGGCACAAAGTTCTGGGTGCAAATCCCACAGAAGTGTTTCATAACGCACCTGAACAAACTGATTAAAACGGATTTAGAATTGTGGCTTGATGGAGAAGGAAGAGGTGTCAGTATTGCATTTCAGAATTTAGGCCCAGGATGATTTAACACAGCCATCCGTGTTGATTGGAGTCACATTATGCAGCAGTAAAGGTTTATAAAATCAAAATGGTTATGGATAGGGTGAGTAGTCAGGTTTTTCCCCAGATTGGGGTGTCCAAAACTGGAGAGCATTGGTTGAAATTGAGAGGGGAAAGGTTTTGACGAGCCCACGAGTACCATTTCACACAGAGGGTGGTGTACGTCTGGAATGAGCTGCCAGAGGAAGTGGTGGAGGCTGGTACAAATACAGCATGTAAAATGCATCTGGATGCTAACAGACCTGCCGAGCTTTTCCAGCAATATCTGTATTTGTTGCAAAATGAATTCATTTTAACACAATATTCTGAATACATGAAACATTTCATTTTTTTTAATGATGCAGCGACATTTAAACATATCTTCAAATCGACCGAGACCATTTTCTGCTAAGGATATGGCACTGTGTATGACAGCAACAATGATGCACCTACATGGAACAGGGAATGTGATGGAGACATAGTTTGGACAATGTACAAGGCGACCTCACATGTTTGGGAGAGGATGACATTACTGTGTGATTCAGCTCAGAGAGAGAGAAAATGTAATCTGCCTGATTACACTCTCTCTCCTTCATTGTTCCTCATGATAGCAATGTGTGCGAGCTAAAACAAAAAATCTACAGTCATCGTTACCATTCTTATTTTTATAGAATCTCTACAGTGTGCAAACAGGCCCTTCGGCACAAAACGTCCTTACCAACCTTCTCAGGCTTGCTCCCTTACATTTACCCAGACCGATGCACCTAACCTAGAAACCCCTGAACACTTTGGACAAATTATCATGACCAATCCATCTAACCAGCACAGCTTTGGACTGTGGAAGGAAACTGGAGCAACCATTAGAAGGGGAGAATGTGCAACCTCTGCACAAGTAGTCACCCGAGTCTGGAATTGAACGCAAAGCCCTGGTGCTGTGAGGCAGCAGTGCTAACCACTGAGCCACTGTGATACCCTTGGGCGACCCCGGCCAGAATTCATTGGAATCTCTTCACTGCCTAATGCAAAGGGAATTCAGCCAAATCCAACTGTTCCAGGATGAAATCCCATTGCTAGCAGCTTGCGTGAGTAGAATGTCTTCAGAAGCAGAATAACATTTTGAACAATCTCTCAATTTTTCCTTTTGTCATGAGTTACAATAATATATGGACAAAGCGCGTTCAACTTGAAATTGGTGTGTGTGTGTCAGTGTTTTTCGAAAGGGAAATATCGATTTTTATTTGCAATTTCCAAACAGTTTGCCATTCATCTTTCCACCATAGTTTGAGTAACATTGCTCTGGATCATAAACGTGCTATTTTAGCAGATTAAAGAAACTAGCCTGACTTGTTCCTAAAACTGACCCTGACACAGTCTGAGACCGATATCATCGGCCATATCACCGACCTGGTTACATTTGACATTTGTTGTGAGCAGTGGAGCAGTGGGAATTGAAAAGGAAACATGACCCGAAAAGTTGTGGAACTTTAGACCGGTGAGCCTGATGTCAGTGGTGGGTAAGTTATTGGAGGGGATTCTGAGGGAAAGGATTTACATGCATACTTATGCCCGAAACGTAGATTCTCCTGCTCCTTGGATGCTGCCTGACCTGCTGCGCTTTTCCAGCAACACATTTTTCAGCTCATACGTTTGGGAAGGCAAAGGCTGTTCGGGGTAGTCAACGTGGCTTTCTCCATGGGAAATCATGTCTCATTAATTTGATTGAGTTTTATGAAGAGGTGACAAAGAAGATTGATGAAGGCAGTTTGGTAGACATTGTCTACATGGACCTCAGTAAGGTGTTCACAACATTCCAATTGGTAGGCAGATGAATTGGGTACGGTCAAACGAGATAGAGAGGAAGCTAGTCACAATTGGCTTGAAGGAAGAGGGATATTTTTCAGACTGGAGGCTTGTGAGCAGCAGCGTGCTGTAAGAATCAGTACTGAGTTCACTGCATTTCATCATTTATGTAAAGGATTTAGATGTGAATATTTGGGCCATATTTAGTAAGGTTACAGATTACATCAGAAAGGTAGTGTAGTAGATTATCTCAGAGTACAACGAGACCACAATTAGATGGGACAAAGGGACAGGGAGTGACAGATATAGTTAAATTTAGATAAATACGAAGTTTTGCATTTTGGGAAGGCAAATCAGGGCAGAAATTATACACCTAATTGTAAGGTCCAGGGTCGTGTTGTGAATCAAAGGGACATAGGGCTGCAGGTACATTGTTCCTTGAAAGTGGAGTCGCAGGTAGACAGTGTGGTGCAGAACACATTTGGCACATTTGCCTTAATCAGTCAGAGCATTGAGTATAGGAGTTGTGGTGGTATGTTGTATCTGTACAGGATATTGGTGAGGCAATACTGCGTACAACTCAGTTGCAGAACTGGAGGTTTGAGTTTGAGGGAAAGGTTGACTAGGTTAAGGTGTTTCCCCCTGGAGTGTCAGAAGCTGAAGGGTGACATGATAGAGGTTTATAGAATCATCAGGGGCATAGATATTCTGAACAGCCACGTTCTGCTTCCCAGGGTAGGGGAGTCCAGAACAAGAGGGCATAGTGTGAAAATGAGTGGGCGATTAATTTAGAATGGACCTGAAGGTAAATGTTTCACACAGAGAGTGGTGTGTGTACAGAAAGTGCTGTCAGAGGAAGTGGTGAAGGTGGCTACAATCGCACATTTAAAAAGTATCTGAAAGAGGAGGAATATTGGCCAAATACTGGCAAATGGGACTGGAGCAGATTTGATATCTGATCAGGGTTATCAGATTGGACTAACGGGTCTGTTTCCGTTGTGCATGACTGTCAGATTCTATAAAAGGGATGGCGAAATATTCTGAAAGGACCTTTCAAGTGGGAATTCTCTTCACTGGAAGTTTATCGTGCCTCTATATTCACATGGATTGAAAGCTGTTTAATTAAATATTTGACATGGAAGTGAGTCACGGGTATAAGTATACAGACAGGAATGTGGGGCTGAGTTCACAATCTTAGTGCGTGGTGGAAAAGGCTCAAAGTATCTAATGTCCCACTCCTGCTCCTCAGTCCCATGTTTCTGTATTCCATCCAGCCCCGCATACCTGCTAGATAGGAGAGGTTGGAGGCCACTTACTCCTATAACCTGTTGTACAGAAACAGAGGAGACCATTCAGCCTCTTAAGACTGTCACACACGCTTTGAAGTGATTTGGGAAATGCTGTTGGAAAATCCAGGCACGGATAAGAAAGAGGCCCCTCATCTCTCTTTACAGAGCTTCGCCTCTTTGCAACTTGTGCTTCATTTGTTGGTCATGTTTAGACCCAGAATCACTGAGAATACAGCCGCGATATCTCACCAAGAGATGGCGCACAAAATCCTCTCGTCTCCCTGCCTGCAACATTCCATAACAGACATTCATGAAAATAACACCCACTAACTTTCCAAGAACAGAATGTGAGAACATCAGAAACAGGAACAGGTCGTTCACTCCCCAAGCCTGCTTTGCCCTTCACTAAGATCATGACTGATCTGCTCTCTGTCTCAAATCCTCTTTCATACCCAATTCATTATTGCCCTCAACTCTCTGACAGATCAATATCCATCTACCACCTCTTCAAATACTTTCAGTCATTTGCTCCGCACCACTCTTGAGAAGAGAAATCCTGACATTCAATACCACCTGTTTGAAGAAAACACTTGCTGGTCCTATATCATGGCTTATTGATATGAACAAAAGAGGTTGAGACAGGGGTTCAGGTAAAAATGACTGGCCCTGATATCATGGCAGTGGTTGACGTCTGCTGACATCAAGGAGCTTAACAAAACTGGACGTAATGGGAATCAGAGAAAACTCTTCAGTGTTTGGAGTCAAACATGGCACAAAGGAAGATGTTCATCATCTCAGTCCTGGGTCTTCTCTGTGGGAGATCCTCAGGGTAGCTTCCTCTTCACAAACAGCTTCAGCTGCTTCATCAATATCTCCCCGCCCCCACACTCCCCACCATAAGATCAGAAGTGGGGATGGTCACTGAAGATTCCACAATGTTCAGAACATTTTGTACCCCCTCAGTTCCTGAACTGGTCTGTGTCCATGTGCAGCAAGACCCAGACTCCATTGAGAGTTGTGCTGTTAAAGGGTCCGTAACATTAATCTACCAGCACTGCCTGACACTGCACATTGCCACAGTAAAATAAGAGTTCATTCAGCACCTCACGCTGGTTTCACAGGAATATGGGGAAGCCATTCAGCCCATTGACACGATTGGAGAAGAACAGGGACAGCCCGTTCAGTGCCTTTAGCATATTACTCAGGAAGAGAAGGAGTCTAGTGTGATGGACCACACGAGAGCCCCTCGAAAATATTTGAAGGCGGTAACCTAGACTCTATTTATTTTTATTTTAAAGGGAATATAAAGTGACTGTTCCAGATGCAATGTGATAGGTCAAACTACTCGGTGTGAAGCTAAACACTATTTATTGAAACACTAAAAATAAAATGAAAGCAAAGAAAGATGAATTTAGAAAAACGTAATTCTATTGGACAAGTTAACAGAATAACAAATCCAGGAACTATTACTAATGAACTGTTCCAATATAGGAAAATCCCATAAACACAGCCCCTGGCAGAAAGGAAAATTCAGACACAGATTGTCCCAAATATTTCTCCAATCCAGGAATTAAAAACAGCACCAAGAGACAATTCAGAGATGGTAGCAGCCAGGAGATAGTCACTGAAGCTTCCAACTCTGTGGAGACCCCAATAGTTTCTGATGCTACTTAGAAACCAAAACCCAGAGATCGTAATTTGTGAGAGCTGGCCACATCCATTCAGGCTGCATTAAAATTAACCCAAGACCTCCCTAGCTGTTTACTCAGTGGCCTTCACTAACCAGTTTGGTAACGAACATTCAATCTCTCTCTGAAAAGAAACCAGGACAAAATAACCTCTCAAGGCCTGCAGCATCATCACACTTGTCAGCACATCGAGCTGTCAAACAGGAACCGGGGTAACCCAATCAAGCTCTTGGTCCTGTCCAATCGGAAAAGAAGCCATTCAGACCGTTCAGTCTTTTATACAGGAACAGGAGGAGGCCATTCAGCCTCTAAAGCCACTTCCACAGCAACAGGATGAGGCCATTCAGCTCCTTCAGTCTCTTTCACAGGAACAGAAGGAGGCCATCCAGCCCCTAAAGTCACTTATACAGGAACAGGAGGAGGCCATTCGGCCCCTAAAGCCACTTCCACAGCAACAAGGTGAGGCCATTCAGCTCCTTCAGTCTCTTACACAGGAACAGGAGGAGGTCATTCAGCCTCTAAAGTCACTTATACAGGAACAGGAGGAGGCCATTCGGCCCCTAAAGCCACTTCCACAGCAACAGGGTGAGGCCATTCAGCTCCTTCAGTCTCTTACACAGGAACAGGAGGAGGTCATTCAGCCTCTAAAGTCACTTACAAAGGAACAGGAGGAGGCCATTCAGCTCCTTGAGTCACTTACACAGGAACAGTACGAGGCCATACCCCCTCAACGCTCTTGCAAAGGGACAGAATGAGGTAATTGATGCTGATTCCTGATGAATGGCTTATGTCCAAAACGTGGATTCTCCTGCTCCTCGGAGCTGCCTGAACTGCTGTGCTTTTCCAGCATTCTACTCTCTACTACAATCTCCAGCATCGGCAGTCCTCGCTGTCTCCAGATTGATGCTCCAACATGATGAACAAGTGGAGCAGAGGCACAGTAGTGCACAGACAGACTGCTCCACGTTGGTCCTCCTGGCTCCGTTGCTCATGATAAACACGTGGGACTTTAACGTGGTTTTCTAGTGTTGAGGAGGGAAGCCATATGTCTTGTGTGAAGTCTCAAGAAAGCACCTTCGATCTCCGAGAAGCCAGCCTGGTGTTCTCTATGTAGGGCGGAAGCTGGTGGGAATGGCTACCTGCTCAGATCGAAGGTATTGTGGCTGCTGTTGGGGATTGTATGCAACCTGACGTTCAGTACGGGCTCACACGCCGACTGCACAATAACATGGGGAGAGTTAATTTAGGCATATAAACTATTAGGAAAGTCTCGGGAAACTGATGAATCGACTCTCTATGTTCAAATAATGCTGATCTTGCTCTTGTTGATCTTGTTGAGTGCTTGTCTTGTGCAGTGTATCCTGTATGCCTTACTCTGTCCAAGACCATTTCCACCCTATGATCTGTCTGGCCATGCTTACTATGATCTGCCTCAACTGCTCATAAATAAAGTGTTTCCCTGTACTGAGGTACATGTGACAATAAATCACACCAATCAATCCTGGGTAAAGTATGGAATTTCTCACCCTATCAATGTGTCTTTTGGAAATACACCTGCGACACCTCATGTTTCAGCATCACCATTTCTTCGTATTTCACAGCTCTGCAGATTAAACTCTCAGGTACTTCACTCTACCCTCATGATACCACCATCTGTATCTGTGGGAAGGAGATCATTCCTTACAAAGGAGATCAAATCTGCAGAGAGTGCCCCTAATGCTGTCTCAGCAAGGAAGATGGCTTTAATTACATACTCGAATCATCTTACAATGAGGGACAGCATTCCATTGACTGCACCCATTACTTACACAGGGTTTGATTCAGAGCTGTCAGCGTAGACTTGTGAGTGGGAGATCATGCTTCCCAAATTTGTTAGAGTTCTTTGATGATGTGACCGAGAATGTTTACGAGGACAGAGCGGTAGACGTAGGGTCTCGATGGATTTCAGTAAGGTCTTTGATAAGGTTCCACACAGCAGGCTGCTCTGGATGTTTCCATCACGTGGAATGCTTGGGGAACTGGCCAATCGGATACACAGTTGGATTGATGGTAGGAAGCAGAGGGTTTAGTGGAAGGATGCTTGTCAGACTCGAGGCTGTGTCCATTGCTGTTTGTTATCTATGATTTGGTTGAGAATGTACAAGGCAGGATTAGTAAGTTTGCAGATGACACTAAAATAAGTGGTTGCGTGACCAGTGAGGAAGTTTATCAAAAATTGCTGCAGGACTTTAATCAGGTGGGGAGGTGGGCCGAGAAATGGCAAATGGAATTTAATATAGAAGTGTGAGGTCTTGCATTTCGGAAACTCAAATCAAGGTAGGAGTTTCACGGTGAATGGGAGGGTCTTAAGGGGTGCAGTGGGCACAGAGACCTTGGTGTTCAGTTGCATGGTTCTCTGAGAGTGGAGTCACAGGTAGACAGGGTAGTGAAGAAGGCTTTTGGCACATTGGCCTTCATCAGGCAGGACATTGAGTATAGAAGTTGGGAACTTATGTTGAAGTTACACAGAACTTTAGTAAGGCCGCATTTGGAGTATTGTGTTCAGTTTTTGTACCCTTGTTATAGGGAGGTTGTTATTAAATTAGAAAGAGTGCAGAAGAAATTTACAAAGACGTTGCCAGGACCCAGTGGTCTGAGTTATAGGGAGAGGTTGGACAAGCTAGGACATTTTCTTTAGAGTGTAGGAGACTGAGAGAGTCCTTATACAGCTGCATAAAATCACGAGGGGTATGGATAGGGTTAATGCTCTCAGTCTTTTTCCAAGGTGCACAGAATCGAGGATTAGAGGGGATCAGTTTAAGGTTAGAGGGGAAGGAATAAAAGGGAACCTGAGGGGCCACTTATTTACACAGAGGCTGGTACATGGATGAGCTGCCAGCAGACGTGGTTGGGGGGCTACATTAACAACATTTCAATGCATTTGGATAAATATGTCGATAGGAAAGGACTGGAATGATATGGGCCAACTGCAGAGAAATGGGGCTAAAGTGAATGGACATTTACAAGGTGGAGATGAACCCCTCTGTTAATTAAAGCCAAACACCCAGAAAAGCTCGCCTCACCTCGTAATCTGTTAAAATATGAGCGACACAGATCTCCTATATTCCACTATTTTAACAAAAATTAACAAGTTTGTTTCTTAACTTTAATAGTGAACACTAAACAGCAACTATTCACAAATACAACCCCTCTTTTCCTAGCTACTTACTATCTGACTCCAACTCTGTAAAAATATGCTGTTCCAACAGCCCACATATTAAACATTACAATCTCAAGACTATATAGTTTCTATCTTCCCTGCTGTGTTCACTCTATCAGCTGCTGATCTCCCTGGGTCTTTTTTTATTGCAAGTAGGTTTACATGAACATGTGTCTTTGATAGAGAGTGTTTGAGATGGCCAGTTCGCACTCCTGCTCTACAGCAGTTGCTCTGCTGTTGGATGGCAGTAGCTTTCCCTCCAGTGTTCAAAATGCTAGGTTTGCATACTCCCCATGATATAGCAATTCTCATAATTTGGTTGCTTACCAGGTGTCCAAATTTGATTGCTTACCAGGTGTCCAAATAATAATATTCAAATTCTGGTTTCCTGAGCGTTATTTAAACTCTTTGGTTGCGTTTGAATGGCTGTCAAAACAGCAACCATAACTCAGGTATCCATATCTCAGCTAATGGTGACATGTGGAACAGTTTGACCTTTAGCTGGCATCTGTGGATTTAATTTCTATTCGGCAAAACCCGTTCTGTTTTAAAGTGTCCATACATGTTTTTGGCTTCATAACAACTCCCCGCTTCTGGAAATACAGTGAACCAGCAGAATGAAAAGATGGCTACATTTCTTTTCCTCTAATTCTTAATCCCAATTATATGAAATACGAAAGTATTAATCTCAGTTATAACATTCATATTAATTCTGCACACCATTATAACACTGGAATAAGGTAAATCTTATCCACACTTTTTCCTTTAAATCCGCGATAGCACATCTGCTATCACATTGTAGGAGCCACAGCATGTACATTTTGTAAGTTTAAAGTCGGTAAGGTAAGACTCCAATGAAATAGTCTCATATTCTGCTCTTTAACTGTTCCAAAAAATGCGAGAGATTTGTCTTTGTCCACAACCATCTCCGATAATTTGTTTGTCATATACACATTAAAATATTGTCAGGCCAGTGCGAAACATAATCATTCTTGATCACTTGCTAAAGATCACTACATCATACAGATAAACTGCACAATTTGTTCATCTGGCCACAGCTCTTTTCCTGAGTCTTAAATGTGGCTGGTGCATTATTCATCCAAATGAAATACTCGATTAAGTTTTTCTGTTATCTCCAGTGTCTTTACTAGATAACTTAACTGGCTCCACATTTTTTTTTAATTTGAAAGGGGCCACTAAACCTGGCTTTGAAGAGATTTCTTACCACTGGTGGCAATACTAATACGTCATTCGCACGGGAAGTCCTCAAAGTTTCAGAGTTTTTATCTGCCACCTGCTTCACTCTATGTTGTGCTCTTCAGATACTATTTAGCTAACTCACCTACTCCATTCACTCTCTCCTTCACCTCACACACAGAATCCAAGTGTGAGATTTCCGACTTCGGTCCTGTCAATTTATATTTTATTAATTTCAAAGGTCCTCTCACTTCACAAACGAATATTAACTCAGAGGAAGTAAACTGAGGAGATTTATTTGGGGCATCTCTAATGGCAAACAATATAATGGGACACCTTTATTCCAATCATTCGGGTAACCATAACAGTACGCTGTTAACATGGTCTTCAGCGTCTGGTGCTAACTTTCCAAGACTCCCTGGGATTCAGGTTCTGACGCACTTGATTTAAACTGCTTATCCTGAACCTATCCATGACTTCATAAACAGCTGAGCGGTAAAATGAGATCATTGGTCTGACTGAATCTTACTGCCTAGCCCACAGCGAGTAAAGAAAGCTACCAACCCCTCCATCTCATTTTTTATCTTAACATTCCATAATGGAATTGCTTCTGGAAATCTGGTAGACACATTCATTATTGTCAGTAAATATAGTTTTCCACTTCTATTTTAGGAAGGGGGGCTACACAATTAATCATAACCCACGTGAAATGTTCTTCGAATGCAGTAATTGGCAAGAAAGGTGCTGGTTTTATTACTGCCTGTTACTTACCTACCATTTGGTATGTATGTCATGTACAAAAAAAAAACACATCCTTGTGCATTCCAGGCCACTAGAAATGCTTCTGTACCTTAGCCTGAGTCTTCTGTACACCTAAGTGACCGCCTGCAATTAGTATATGTGCTAGCCATAACATTGTATGCTACAGGTAACACTACGTGGTGCACTTCGTCCCATTTCCCTTCTGCACTAACCTATTGGGGTCTCCATTTTAATTTTAGGATTCTATCTTTAAGTCAATAACGTGTATATATCTGTTGTAAGTCCATTAGCCTTTCAGGACTAAACACCTCTGCCTGATCCTCTGCCTGTTCAGTTTTTTTTTCTGCACCGTTACATCAAACAGGGTGTCAGTTCACTAAGCGTCAACTCATTTGCCTTTTTCTTTCGTTTTTCCTTCCTGCTGTAACTTTTGAAAGTGGGATCTTGTTACTACACACTCTGGAAAAATTCCTGGGTACTTTTCTTTCAACACCTCAATTCCCTAATCTTCCGTTGTCTTCTTCACCACAAGGGGTGCCTCTCCTACCTCGCCTCCTGCTAAATCGTTCCCAAGAACAAACTGTATTCCGAGAACTGACACTCTGTTACTCACTGTCACTGTTACTTCCCTAATCTTGATTTGGCACTGCATCCTGATGTTACACAAGGGAATGCTTAATTTCTGTCCCCATTCTACAAATTATCACGCTCTTGATTAACATGCCAGAAAGAGTGAAAATACTTTCATCTCTTACTATTAGCGGCCGAGATAAAGTGAGGATTGCAGATGCTGGAGATCAGAGTTGAAAAGTGTGGGGTTGGAAAAGCACAGCACATCAGCAGCATCCGATGGGCCGGAGACTTAACGTTTCAGGCATAAATCCTTCATCAGGAAGTGGGAGGTAAGGGAGGGGGAAGGAGGTTGAGAAATAAATTTGAGGGTGGGAGTGGAGCTGGGTGGAAGAGAGCTTGGAAGGCGATAGGTAGAGGCAGGTGGGGTGTGATGGTGATAGGCGGTCGGGAGGGTGATAGGACACCTATCGGTGGTAGGACAGCTGGAACCCTCAAACTGTACATCAATGTTGACTTCACCAAATTTCAAATCTCTCCTCCACCAACCTCTCCCAGATCCAACCGTTCAACCCAGCACTGCTCTCTTGAACCGCCCTAACTGGCCATCTTTTTTCCCACCTATCGACTCCACCCTCCCCTCTGACATATCACTATCACTCCCACCTACATCTTCTTATTGCCTTCCCATTGACCCTCCAACCAGCTCAGCTACTACCCTCGTATTTATCTTTCAGCCCCCTTGTCCCCCCACCATGTTCCTGACGATGGGTTTCTGCCTGATATTCGATTGTCCTGCAGTTCGGACGCTGCCTGATCTGTTGTGTTTTTCCGGCGCCTCACCTCTCAACTATTAGAGACTGAGCAGATCCTAAATCTCACAAAATTATATCTTCTTGTCCTTTTTCCCCTGTTCTTTCTGAGTAAACTTTATCTACAGAGACGAATTCTTTCAGAGATCAGGTACTAACTATAACCAGCCCTGACCTCGGCTGTGCACTCTCCTGCATGATCCTCGGCTTTACTTGGGGTCTCCTTTACCAGTTTCAGTAATTCCGCTGGGCTTAGCCTCTTCTACCACATCTTTCCTCAAAGTGCCTTCATTCAACGCCCACCACGGTGTGTCCCAGCTTACTGCAGTGAAACCACCTTTTCCCAGTGCCCTTCTGAAACCATTGGCACTGTCATCTTATGTTTTCCACTCCCTTATAGTGAGAACTCCTGAGGCCTTTCACCACCTTCCAACCTCTTTGGGCTTCTTTTTCACCTGTGGTAAAGTATTGTGCGTTACTCTTCGCTTTGTAATGTGTGATCTTGCCTTCTCCCAATTTCTATCCCTCACAGGATGAAAATCCTGCCAGAAACTAAACATCATCCCATGCCCCAGTGCATATTTACCTGCCCTTTCTGCCGTGCTTCTCACTTCTTGAACTTTCGGTACATTCACATTAATTCTTACTATCTCTGTAAGTGAGTCTTTTATCTTCTCCAGCAAATTAATCTTCCGTCAAGCCTCACAGGCCTTATCCATTTTTAAGGCCAGCACCAACCTATCAAAATGGCTGTGGTTACTTCTTTCAAAATCAATATAAGACTGACCTGGTTCCATCTCTATTTTTCTGAACTTCTGTCTATATGCTTCTAGTACCAATTCATAACCAATCAAAATTGCCAATTTGACATCTTGATAATCTCTTTACCCCCCATCTGATAGCGCTGCATATACCTCACCAGCTGTGCCCACCAGCTTAGTCTGAACTAGCATTACCCACAAGTTCACTGGACACGTCATCTGACGAGCCATTTTTTCAAATGAAATAAAAAAGGTTTTGACATTTTTCTCAACGAAAAATGGCAAGTTATTAACATAGTTTTATACATCCCTATGTTCTCCCTTCACCTCCATCCTGTTAATTTAACTTTCTTGTCTAATTCCCAACTTCTGAATTTCAAATCCTCACTCTCTTTCTTTTTCCTCTCTTTCTGTTTCTTCTCTCTCTGTTTCCGTCCCTTTATTTATCTTCTAACTCCAGTTGCCACATTTGCAATTTAAGTTTTTATAACTCTACTGCAGTTGCCTGTTTCTCTGATACATCAAAGTGCTTGACCAACTCCATTACAATTTCAGCTTCCCTTTTCTCCCTGGCTAAACCCAATTCCAAACTATTTGCTAATTCTAAAAAATGTCCTCCTTCTGTCCTTCTAAACTTCCTTGGAAAATTTGGGAACCTCTTTAGTAATGTTAAAAGCCATTTCCCTCACTTTTGATTTAATCAACCACAAGTAACAAAATTAAACGAATTTTCCCACTGGTTTTATTTGAAGATCAAAATCACTAATTGCAAAGAGTTGGAATTTGCTGGGACCTTTTGTATCCCAAATCTGTTCACGTCTGTCCAAATCCCATATAACAAGGCCCCAAACTGTTATGACATCAATGTCGAATCCCTCTGTTAATTAAAACCACACACCCAGAAAAGCTCACCTCACATCATAATTTGTTAAAACGTGAGCGACAGAGAACTCCTAAATTCCACTAATAAACAATTTATACGTGTGCAAGTTAGCTCGCTGAGCTTGAAGGTTTGTTTTCAGAAGTTTCGTCACCATGGTTAGGTGACATCATCAGTGAGAGTCTCCGCTGAAGCTCTGGTGGTATGTCCCGCCTCTCTATTTATAGATCCTGGTTTCTTAAAGTGGGTGATGTCATTTCCAGTTATTTTAACAAGACAATGTAGACAGGATCTAAATTGATCCGTTTATTGATGGACTTCTGGTTAGAATGCCATTCTTCTAAGAAGGTCCTTGCGTGTCTTAGCATGTGTGTGTGTGTGCTTTGTCCCAGTCAAAGTAGTGCCTTGCTTTATCTGTATGTATGGAACATAGTGATAGTGTGTCATGTCTTTTGGTGGCGAGTTGGTGTTCATGTATCCTCGTAACACGACAACAGGACAGTTTCAATGGTGGAAAAGTGATTTTATATACACTGTTTAATCAATGTGTGTGCAGTTAAGTAACATTTTTCACATGTGCACAACACATTATAAATGAACAACAGAGACACAGTTAACGAAAAATGATGCATATGATGTATAAAATTGATAAAACATTAAAACATGATTTGATCCTCTCAACGTTCCCTCCTTTTCTGGAATTCCCAACTCCACTCTCTCATTCTTACCAGGATGTGTGCTCCAAATTCTTGATTCTAGTGTCCCAACTTATTTCAGTTAATCCCCTTGAATATATTGGTCTGTTGGGTTCTTTCCAAAGTTAGTGTCTGTCATATAATCGGAGATAAATATTCTGGCATCAGACTCAGCATTTGAACATATTTCTCTGTTGTACATGCAATGTACAAAGGACCACAGCACACAGGCATTGCCAAAACATTGGGGGATGTTCATCTATTTCTTTCGATAATGTAGTTTTCTCATTTTCCACATCTCCATATCAATATCCTCTCCTTTGTTTCTCCCTTTGTATCTAGTTAAGAAATCCACCAATTATTCTTCGTGTACCATCTCTTAAAACTCCTTCTTTCAGTTTATATCTAATGCACTCTTCAAGATGTAATGTGGTTATAATTAAGCCATGTAACTACAAAGACATGCGGCTGTAGCTGGCCAGAGTTAATTGGAAGGGGAACTGAGCAGGAAATACCATGGAGCCGCAATGGGAGGAGGTTCTGGGGATAATTCGGAAGATAATACCAGAATGCAACCCCAAGAAGATGAAACATACTCATGGGAGGACAAGGCAGCCATGAGTTACAAGGCATCAAACCAAAAGAGAAAATATACAATGTGGTGAAGATGATTGGGAATCCAGAGAATTCATTGGCTCTGAAACTGCATAACGCTGGCATTACTGACACTGCAGAGCTCTTAATCGTGGTCAGGGAGACAAACAGAGGAAACACATTCCCTTTAAACACAGAAGATGGTATTTCTCAAGGAAAAAGATTCAGGTGAATTAAACATTTGAATTAAGATCAGTTAAATGCTTTTGCGGAATGTATCAGATTGGAAGCAAGACCCGGGGAGACAGACCCTCAGCAGAATGAGAGTTTGAAAATGGAAGTATTTCCACATCAGAAACCAGGTTAGATCACTGAGTGCAGGGCTGATGGGTGAATAGGTCTCAGTGAGAATTGGGGAACAGACAGCAGAATTGCATTGCAGCTATTGCAGCTCGAAACTGCTGGACCACAGCAACAGGAGAAGCAGACCTGCATTCAACCACAACCTGAAACTTTTTGCCAGGATAACACTTCAGTCTGTCATTGCCATCAACACCATCTATGGTTCAGTGACGAGCGTGGGTGAACATGTCAGAACTTTAACCTGATGCTAACTCATTAAAGCTACTAGACTTGACCAACAGATCTGAACGAAGCCCTGCAGTCCTGTGACGTTCAGATATAAAATAGTGATGGACAATTAAACGAATGACTGGAGGCAAGGTCTCCACAAACATCCCCATCCGAAATAATGGAACATATCTGCACATCAGTGTAAAAGATAAGGATTTTTCATCTGCACCATCCTCTGCCAGAAGTATTGAGTCGATGATGCACCTCACTCTCATCATGATGCCCACAGAATCACAGATGTCAGTCTTCAACCAATTTCAATTGCTGCACGTGATATGAAGAAACAGCTGAACACAGTGGATATGACACAAGCAATGGGCCCTGACCCCATTCCTGCAATCGGACTGAAGACTTGTGCTGCACAACAAGCTGTGTCCCTGGGGAAGCTGTTTCATTCCAGCTCCAACTCCGACATCTCGCTGGCAACGTGGAAAATTACTCAGCTATGTCCCGTTCCCGAAGAGGGGAATAATTACAATCTGACCAATTACCACCCCCTCAGTCCCATCACGACAGTCAAATCGGTGTGTCAAACAGCACAGAAATAACCAGCTCAGTGTGGTTTCCAATAGGTCCCCATGTGGAGATGGTGTTGTTGTGGAAATGTCACTGGATTACTAATACAGACCAGGCTAATGCTCTGGCAGCGGGTGGATGTTAAAAGCAATTAATAAAATATCGTGATCTAAAATCTGGGATCAGTAACAGTGACCTTGGAGCCAATATCGATTGTAAACAGAATTTCTTTCTCCAATGTACTTTAGGAAGTGAATCTCCCGTGATTTCCTGTGCTGGCCTAAAACTGACTCCAAAGACCCTGACATGTGATAAACATTTCAATGGTCTCTGAAACGGTCAATCAAGGCACTCATTTGAATCTAACTACTCCGAGGTCTGAAAGGATGAAACCGGACAGAACATCCTGCCTCAGCATCATTATCGGAAAAGGGAATGGGAACACAGTCCTGTCGACACTGCAGAGACCTCCTTCCTAACATCTGAGAGCTTGTGACAACATTTAAAGAGCTTTCCCACAGACTGTACAGAAACAGCGGGAAAGGAGTAGGTCTTACAACACATTGAGCCTCCCCCATTCTAGTTCATGGAAAAAATCTCCTCAATGCACTTACCCCACACGATATCCATATCCGTTAATGTGAGTAACCTTGGGAAGCTATAAAATAGGAAGAGCAGTTGTACGTTTGGTCCATCGAGTTTGCTACCCAATTCAAAGTAATGATGGTTGGCCCTTCATTTCCACACCGTACTCCTGCTCTCCCACCATCCCTTTACTGTCTCTAAATCCTTACCTATAATCAATGTCTCGGTTTCCAGGTGCGAGCGAATTCCCCAGGTTCACCAGTCTGTGAGTGCAGACATTTATTCTCATTTCAACACAGAGTGATCTGCTTCAAATCTGACTCACCCTGTCAGAGTTTTGTATATTTCACTGAGATCTCCACTCATTTTCCTAAACCCCGTGGAATAGATGTGGAAGGACTGCAGTGCTTAGCTCTGATCGTTAGCTCTGTCTATCACTTACCGCTTATGCTGTTTGGTGCACAAGTTGTCCTGTTTGGTGGCATCACCAGGCTGACACCTCATTTTCAGGTATGCCTAGTGCTGCTCCTGCCATCCTGAACGTCCATTGAACCAATGATGATCCTCTGGTTTGATGGTAATTGTTGTGAGGGAGATATACCACGCCATGAGGTCGTGTGGGTGTACAATTCTGCTCCTATAGGTGAACCACAGAACCTTATGGACACCCAGACTTGAGCTGCTAGTTCTGTTCGAAGTCTGTCCTATTTCGCACCGTGATAGTACCACCCAAAATGGCGGAGTTTATTCTCAATGTGCAGGTGTGACTTTGTCTCCACAATGACTATGCGGTGGTTACTCTTACCAATACTGTCATGGACAGCTACTTCTGCAACTGGCAGATTAGTAAGGCTGTGGTCAAGTAAGTATTTTCGTCTTGATGGTTCCTTCACCACCTGCCGCAGAACCAGTCTAGCAGTTATATCCTTTAGGACCCGGCCAGCTCGATCAGTAATGCTGTAGCTGAGATACTCTTGGAGGTGGACATTGAAATCCTCCACCCAGAGTACATCTTGTGTCCGTGCTACCCTTAATGCTTCCTACAAATGTTGGTCAGCATGGAGGAGTACTGATTCTTCAGCTGAAAGAGGCTAGTACATGGTAATCAGCAGGAGGTTTCCTTTCCCATGTGTAAACTAATGCCATTAGACTTTATGGGATACAGAGTCAGTGTTGAGGACTCCAAGAGAAATTCCCTTCCAACTATATCCCAATGTGCCGCCACTTCTGCTGTGTCCGTCCTGCTGATGATACAGGAGATATTCAGGGAAGGTGATGGGGAGTCTGGGATATAGTCTGAAATGGATCATCCACTCAGCACTTCTGACTGAAGATTGTTACAAATGAATCAGCCTTATCTTATAAACTTAAGTGCTGGGCTCTCCCATCATGGAGGCAAGGGTGATTTGTGGAATCTCCTTCTCCAGTGAATTGTTTAATTGTCCCCAACGTTTCTTGACTAGATGTGGAAGGACTTATACCTTACAGAACCTTAGAGACAATGTCAGACTGTTGCCTGACGAGTCTGTTTATTTCTATTAACTGTTTCCTGCCAGCTGTCCCATTCTAGAAACATGGCCATACATTAGCCCCAATCCACTCAGATTTGATTTTGTAAACTGGGCTTGGAGCTTTACCATTTTTTTTCTAAAACTCAACATGTTTTACATCCATTGCTTCTCTTTCATTTGTCTCCCAGTCTGTTTCTCAAACACAATTCCCATTCATAAATCTATGTTAGTGTTATCTATGACCATTACTTTCAGCCCCGATAATTTCTCCTAAACCATTTCCTTACTACGTTCTATGTTCCATGTACTCTATAATTTTCCCACACCAGACTTGGTTTTCCTTGTATTATTAGAAAGTTCTGTGAAGACAGAACTGAAGTAGTAGCTTCATAGCTCTGCCATTTCCCTGTTCCCCATTCTCCATTCTCTGGTTTCAGCCTGCAATGAAACTGCACTTGTTTTCTCATATTTCTCACATTGACATGATTTAACAAGTTATTACAGTTCACTCTTATAACCCTTGTGAATATATTCTTCTGAAACTCATCAATCCCTGCCTTAAGCTGCTCAATAATTGACCTTCCACACCATACACTCACAGGAGCATAGACTCTGTGCCTAGAGAAGTACAGCACGATCAATATTAGTCCCAATTCCCTCCAGCAGGCCCATAGCCTAAAATGTCATTACACTTCCAAATGCTCGTCCAAGTACTTTTTAATGATTGTGAGGTTACCCGTGATAATTCCCCTCTCAGGAAGTAATCCCAGAACACAATAACCTCTCAGTGAAAAAAAAGTTTAAATCCTCTCTGAACCTCAAAGATTTCACTTTAAAAGTGTGCTCGCTTGTTCTTGACCCTCTGACTAAAAGGAACATCTGTTGTCTATCCACCGTGTCCGTGTCGCTCATCATCTTATCCTTCTGAATCACGGGCCCCTCAGCTTTCTCTGCTCCAAAGTAAACAACCCGAGCTTATCCAGCCTCTCTCCATAGCTGATATAGTCCATCCCAGGGAACATCCTGGTGAATCCCTTCTGCACCCTCTCCAGTACAATCACATCCTTCCTGGAATGTGGCTCCCAGTACTACATACAGTACTCCATTTTGGACGAACCAAAGCCCTGTATTGCTCTTATAATCTACGCCCTGATTAGGAAACACAACACCCAAGGTCCAATTCTTAACTAGCCCATTAACCTGTCCAGTCACATTCAGGGATGTGTGGAGAAGCACACTCTGAGGTCCCCAGTGTGCTGCCATTCATTGTGTCCTCCCCTGCCTGGTTCCTTCTCCCAAAGTGCATCACCTCATATTTATCAGGGTTACATTCTATCTGCTATTGATCTGCCCATCTGACCATTCCATCTGCATCTTCCTGTAACTTCAGGCCTTCCTCCTTACTGCGAACCACCCAGCCAATCTTTATGTCAAACATACACTTACTTATCACATCTTCCCCCGATCTCCATCTGGCCCCTTCCACATTCACATCTTTTTTTTAATGAATATCACAAACAATAAGGGACACAGCACTGATCCCTGTGGTACACTAGGATACATTGGTCTTCAGTCACACAAACAGCCTTCTCCCACCACCCTCTCTCTCCTGCTACTAAGACAAATTTCGTTGTAATTTGGCAACGTATCCATCATATTGTGAGATTTTACATTATTTTTCAGTTTCCCAGGTGGAAATTTGCCAGAGACCTTCCTACAATACTAAACAATCGACCTCCTGAAACTAATTCAATCAAATCCATTGCATGTGACTTCCTCCTGATAAAGTCATGATGATTATCCCTGGTCAAACCTTGCAACTCTGATTGGAGTTCAATTTTCTCCTTCCCTATTTTCTCCAGTATTTTCCTAAACAGTGATCTAATACTCGCTCGTCTATAGTTCCCTGGTCAATCTCTCCAACCCTTACTGTGAAGTGGAATCGTATTAGCAGTTCTCCAGTTCTCTGACACCTCCCCTATGGTCAGATTCTAATTAAAATATTCAGTCAGGGTCTTTCCTCCTTTGACCCCAACATCCGCCTGTGATGCAACTCATTCAGACACGGAGATTGGACCAAATGTGTACAGAACAAACCTCAAATCCCTGCTCGTATTTTACATCAATCTGTTCAAGAGCTTCCTAGTCCATCTTCTTGAATTCTGTACCTGCATCCTCCTTCTCCCAAGTAAAATAGATGTGAAGGTCTCATGTAACAATCCATCAATGTTCTCCAGCTTGACACACAGATTAACTGTTTGCTGATTATTCTGTTCTACTTGTCCGTGTAGAATATCGTGGGATTCTTCCTGATCTCGCCTACTTGTACTTCTCCATGTCCCTCTGTTATTCAGTACGCTCTATGTTTCTAAGATTCACTGCAATCACCTCTCATGTTTTGAAACTCGAGATCACAGGCTGAGTTTCCACATCAGACAATCTTGCCATTTTACGGATTAATCTGGATAATACCTTTTGCAGTTCCTCTGTAGTCAATATATTCTTTCTTAGATTGGGACTCCGAACGGTACACAATACTCTAAGTGTAGTCTCATGAACACTCGATGCAGCTGGTGCACGACATCCTCTCTATTCCAATTACATTCACATGAATGTAAACCTAATTTTTACTTTCCCATTTGCATATATTCTTCTCAATACCTCTCGCTTTAACTTTTCTTATGAGCTTACTGTGTGAGTTCTTTGTAAAGAAAAGCTCATGAATATCCTACTATACGTTATACATTGGTTCTTCATTGCCTATGTCCACAAGAATCATCTTCAAACCATTCTAAAAAAATGTTTGTCACTTCTGGTTTTCCTTTCATCGATACATTCCCACACTCCCCAGTTATATTATTACCTTCTAATTATCTAGTAGCATGTTCTTTGTAATCGAGTCCAACAGACACCTGACTGTGGATGGTAAGATAACTGGTCTGTAGTTCTCCACTCTCCAAATTCATCCTTTCTTAAACTGTTGGATAATATTTTATAACCTTATCCAGATTGGCTAAATGCCGTTCTCTTTTTGATTTTCTTCTCAGTTTCTTAGCCATCCTTTGCTGGGTCCTACATTTCTCTGAATCCACTGGCTTACTGCAACACTTGGCATTTTTCTAAGCTGCCTCCTTTCATCTAATAGGTAAATGAAGGTGGGGTTGAAAGTGATAATCGGAGAGTAGGGTAGACCAGATTTATAGGAAGGAAGGTGGACACATAGGAACATTCAAAAGGGCTGTGCTGACTTGGAAGGTTGGAGCGAGATAAGGTGGGATTAGGGGAAATGGAGAAATGGTGAAATCCACTATGATCCCCTGTGGTTGGAGGGTCCCAAGACAGAAGAGGAGGCTTTCTTCCTCATGGCTTCTGGTGGCTCAGGTTTGGTGATGGATCAGGCCTAGGCCCCTCATGTCCTTGGCAGAGTGGGAAGGGGAGTTAAAGTGCTCAGCCACAAGGCAATGGAGGTGTTCAATGTGGCTGTCCCAGAGATGTTCTAGAACATAGAACATAGAACAATACAGCACAGAACAGGCCCTTCGGCCCACGATGTTGTGCCGAACTTCTAACCTAGATTAAGTACCCATCCATGTACCTATCCAAATGCCGCTTAAAGGTCGCCAATGATTCCGACTCTACCACTCCCACGGGCAGCGCATTCCATGCCCCCACCACTCTCTGGGTAAAGAACCCACCCCTGACATCTCCCCTATACCTTCCACCCTTCACCTTAAATTTATGTCCCCTTGTAACACTCTGTTGTACCCGGGGAAAAGGTTTCTGAAATGATCCACAAGTTGATGTTCTGTCTCTCCAATATAGAGAAGAACACATTGGGTTTAATGGATGCAGAAGTTGAGGTGTTCTGTGTCCCTTCGTCACCTATCACTTTCAACCCCACCTTCATCTACCTATCGCAATCCCTGCTAACCTCCCCCCTGTCGCACCCCCTTCTCATTTATCCCCCAGCCCGCTTGGCCCATAGGCTTCATACCTGATCAAAGGCTTATGCCCGAAACATCGATTTATCTGCTCTTAGTATGCTGCCTGACTGTGTTTTTCCAGAATCACACTCTTCGACTCTGATCTCCAGCATCTGTAGTCCCCACTTTCTCCTCACACTTTCATGGCTTGCATGACTCAGATTTATAACGGTTACTTCAAATAAAACAAAAACTGCCGTGTACTCAAACAGCATAATAGAAAACCAATACATTGTGGTCACTGTTCCCAAAAGGTCCTTTACAGCAAAATTTTCGATTAGCTCTTCTGCTCACTCAACACCAATTCCTAAATAACCTGATCTCGAGCTCAGTGCTCGACATAATGTTAACGCAAACCATCTCACACGTGGTCACGAAATCCATTTTTCCCAGCATTAGCATTCAATTGGGTTAACACAGTTTAGATATAATTTAAACAGTACATTATTACTGCAGTCGCCACAAAGGTGAATATCTCATTTCCTGTTTTATAACATGTCCAGCATTTGTGCTGCAGCTTTCACTTTGATATATAACTCCCATCAATGTTTGCTCCTCCTTGCTGTTTTTGCGCTCCACCTTACAAGATTCTGTAGAATCTGAGCGACGTGGGCTCTGGGGAGATTAATGGTAGAGATCATCTCACCACATCATTTATGATCTTCTCAAACATTAATTTCTCCAGATCTCCCGTTATGCTGATGGAGTAGAGAAGGACAATGATCTACCAACAATGGTCTGTATTCCTCCAGAGAGCTGAGACAGCTCTAACCTGGGTGGGAACCTTACAACAGGCTGGTAAAGTGTTGCTGCTGCTGTACAGGGTCTTAGTGAGATCACATCTGGAGTAGTGTGTACAGATTTAATCTCTTCAATGAAGAAAGGATGTTGTTATATTGGAAGCAGCTCAGAGATGGTTCCCTCAGCTGATTCTTGAAATGAAGGTGCTATCTTATAACGAAAGGGTGATCAGGTTGACCCAGTAGCCATTGGAGTTTACAAAAATTAAAGAGTGTCCTATTTCAACATAGATGACAGAAGGCGTCAACAAAGTGAAGCAAATTACGCAGATAGTGGAGGAACCATTCCGTTCTCCAGCCTGTTACACAGGAACAACAGGGGGATATTAAGGCCTTCGAGCCTATTACACCAAAACAGGATGAGGCTAGTCAGCCCCTGGAGTCTGATATACATTTACAGAAGGAGGCCAATCAGCCCCTTGAGCCGATAACAGTAGGCCATGCTGCACCAGTATCCTGTTAAACAGTAACAGGATCAGTCCATTCAGCCTCCTCAAGTCTGTAACATAGGAACTGGAAGAGGTCACACAGTGACTCGAGCTTGTTACACTGGGATAACAGGAGGTCATTCAGACCCACCGAGTCTATTTCAAGGGAGTTGGATAAGGATAAAAACGATCTGCGACTTCTTTCATGAGAAAGGAAGAGGTAATTCAGACACATGTCTGTTGTATGGGAACAAGAGAAGACCAATCACTCCCTCGGTCCCATCTCCAGGATACATGCAGAAACCGTTCAGTATCTCCACCTGTTATGGGGAAATATGAGAAGCCCCATCAGTCCCTCAAAATGTTACCCAGCAACAGGAGGATTCCATAATCCCCCAACCCCCTAACGCATCAATGGGAGAAGGTCATTCTGGCCTTGGAGACATCAGCATGGGAACACCAGAAAGACGTCAGCCCATCGAGATTGTACACCAGCAGTCAGTCACACATGCCTCAAACAGCAATTGGAGCAGATCTCTTAAAACCTTTTGCCCATTAAACAGGAATTCAAAGAAAACGTAAAGGTTTTCAAAAGGGAAGAAATTATAATAACTGTTACATTTGGGCGTAAAACGTAATGATAAACTATTGTAATTTAAGACAATTATTAGAATCCATTGTTGAGGACATTTGCAAAGTTAAACCACAATCCATTGGAGTCAACATGGTTTTACAAAGGTTAAATCGAGTTTGAAGTGTTTGCTTGAGTTACTTAAAGATATGACAAGCAAGGTGGATAGTAGGATTCCTGGAGATGGAATGTATCTGGTCTTCCTGAAGGCATTGGATGTGTCACTTCTCCAAAGTATAAGTGGTAAGATCAGACAACATGGGTTTGGGAGTAATTTATTAGCTTGTATTGAGGATTGGTTAACCAACAAAATGCAGTCAGATGGAATAAATGTGTCATTTTATTTTGGCAAATGCAATTTGTGGTGTGCCATTGATTTCAGTTCTCATTTGCGATCAATAGTATTACTGTACTCGGTTGACGGGATAGAAAATACGATACCACATTTTCAGATAACACTAACATTGGTGAGAAATTACTTCAGAATTATAATGCAAGAGATTTAAAACTATATGGATAGGTTGTGTGAATGGGCCAACATTTGGCAAGGAACATTAAAGTGAATAAATATGGGGCTATTCAAGTTGGCCAGTATAATAAAAAGACAAATTATTATCTAAATGGAGAGAAAGTTCAAAGTGTTTAGGTGCAGAGGGATCTGGGTGCCTGCTTGCATATCACAGAAAACCTGCTTGTGGGTACTTCAAGTAATGAGAAATGCAATCATAATTTCAGTGTTTATTTATAAAAGGATAGAGTAGAAAAGTGGGGAGTGTTGCTGTAGCTATGCAAGGCATTAGTGAGGCTGCAACTGGAGTACAGTTTGGGTGTCCTACAGAATGAGGTATTTGCATTGTAGGCAATTCAGAAGAGCTTCATTAGATTGATTCCATATTTGAAGTGTTTGTCTTATGAAGAGAAATTGAGCAGTTTAGGCCTATACTCTCGAGTTTATAATAATAAAAGGAGATTTCATTGAGATCTGTAAAATGCTAAATGTAATTGAAAGTGTAGGATTGGAGAGAATTTTCTTTCCTGTGGAACAATCTACAACAAGAGACTAGAGTTTTAGGATGGAGAGATGGCAGGAAAGTGGAACAGAGGCCGCGTTGACATCAGCCTCATCGAGGGGTTGGATACCTCACAAATGCTTCTTGTTCTTATTCAGTCCTTCGACTGTGTTGGATAGGAATGGGGGAGGCCTGGGTATCATACAGGAAGCAGGCACTCAGGATAAATCAATCTCAATCAGTTAGACAGAACGTAAGCAGTAGGGTGACACAGTGACCAGCACTGGGTTCTCAACTATTTGCAATCTATATTAATGATCAGGAGGATGGAACAGATATTCAGATGCTGAGTCTGGTGATGTCGCTGTGATAAGCAAGAGATTAAATTATCACGAGAGGGTGGAGAGTCTGCAGATAGATTCAGAGAGGTAAAGGCAATAGATAATAGTTTGGCAGGTCGAATTTAGTATGATATCACCTATAATTTCATTAACAGGAATAATGGAAGGCAGTATGTGACTGAAATGGAGAGGGATTACAGGACTTAATGATACTGTGTACTGGGGGGTTCACTCAGACCCGTTCAGACATGGGAGGTTTTGCTCCATCCCTGATCGCCAGCTCCCAGACACTCCAAGTGACCCCATTGCTCTCCGTACACATGGAATACTTTGATGTGGTTGGTTGGAGATGGGGATGATGTTTTGAAATGTGCATCATGGGGACGGCCTTTATCCAAGATATATTCATTTCTTTCTACGTGGAGACCCGATGACGATGGGAATGGCTGACTGCTTCTGAATGAAGAGGCCGTGATTGCTGCCAGGACAGTGGGTATTCACCAACATGAAGTACTGTGCATGGGCACACTGTAACATTAATAGAGAGAGAGCTCCTTCAGTTCCTCTACCTCTCCCTATTGATATAGTTACTCTGCAGATGCCATGTACACCATCGGGAATCCCACTATACTTGATACACCCGGCAGCTCCCTGCCGTGGGAGAAACAATGTGTTGACCTCATCCACCATATGGTGACACTGATGTTGAGATACTGGGAAATGATGGATATGTCACCCAGTCCTGCCTGGAGAGTTCTGGATCATAGAAACTGAATGAAACTGTGACGCTAACAGCCACTTGCAGCACCGTCCTCCGCCTGGTGTGAAGCTGCAGGTCATGTTGAAGGAGGTGACACCGCTCTGTGACCAGCTCCTTGTTCAATCAGGGTCCCCTCACACTTTGATCCTAGGTTAGGTGGAGTTGGGAAGCTGTTCCTGGAAAACCCGGGGTGGATACAGCAGATCGCTTTCCCCACACACCCTCACCGCGTGGTTTCAGAGCTTCCCCTCTCTGCAGCCTCTGCTCCGTTTGTTGATCATGTTACAGACCCAGATGTTGTAACTACAGTCCCAATGCTCCATCCCGAGTTGGGTCAGCAAATCCTCAGGTCTCCCTGAATGTCTGAGGCAACTCACAGCACAACCTCCAGCAAACCATTCCCCAACTCCTCCACTAACTTTTCAATAAGTGGAGTCAATCAGAAACCCCTCGGCTACAGATCCCCGCAAAATATTTTAAGAAGGCCGCTTAGACCCAAAGCTTTCCTTATTTTGAATATAGATGGGAAGTGTGCATTCCAGATATGTTGTGACTGGTCAAACCACTCGACATTAAGCACAATATAATATAATCTATTCAAATGATTTAGTTAAAATCCAATCAAAGGAAAGAACATTTTGGGATAGCTTATATGTTGGAACACTTACACAACAATAGATACCGTACCTTCTTGGTTTACACCGCTTGGCACAAAGATATATTCAAATACAGATTCTTACATGCAATTTTCCGATCCAGGAGAAATCAACATCAACAAGAGATCTCAACGAGAAAAGCAGCTACGGATCATGTATTGAAACTCCCAACCCTGCTGGGATCCCCAACAGCTTCTGAATGCTGCAGCTAAAAACCAAACGAGAAGACCTGGTGTGTGAGAGCTGGCCACTGCCCTTCGATTGTTACCACCGTTTAATGAAACCTAACGGCCTCCTCAGTTATTTACTTAAACAGTGTTTCGACAGCAGTTCTGCACCTCTGCCTTTATAACCTCTCTTCAAAAACAACCTAAGAGAAACTAACCTCTTTACAGTGATAACTCCTCCTTTAATAAAATGATCCATCAATATACAACGATGGATTAATTTTAGACCTCCTAATCGCCCTCTATTTGTAGACTGAAATGCATATATAGGTAAAAACAATGACTGCAGATGCTGGAAACCAGATTCTGGATTAGTGGTGCAGGAAGAGCACAGCAGTTCAGGCAGCATCCGAGGAGCAGTAAAGTCGACGTTTCGGGCAAAAGCCCTTCATCAGGAATACAGGCAGAGAGCCTGAAGGGTGGAGAGATAAGTGAGAGGAGGGTGGGAGTGGGAAGAAAGTAGCATAGAGTACAATAGGTGAGTGGGGGAGGGGATGAAGGTGGCAGTCGGGGGGAGGGTGGAGTTGAAAGGTGGAAATGAAGATAGACAGGTAAGACAAGTCATGGGTACAGTGCTGAGCTGGAAGTTTGGAACTGGGGTGAGTTGGGGGAAGGGGAAATGTGGAAAATGTTCAAGTCCACATTGATGCCCTGTGGTTGAAGTGTTCAGAGGCGAAAGATGAGGCATTCTTCCTCCAGGCTTCTGGTGGTGAGGGAGCGGCGGTGAAGAAGGCGCAGGACCTCCAGGTCCTTGGCAGAGTGGGAGGGGGAGGTGAAATGTTAGGCCACAGGGCGGTGTGGTTGATCGGTGCTGGTGTCCCAGAGATGTTCCCTAAAGTGCTCTGCTATGAGACGTCCAGACTCCCCAATGTAGAGGAGACCGCATGTCGAAGGCTCCTTTAGGGCCTTGGAAGGAGGTGAGGGAGGAGGTGTGGGCGCAACTTTTGCAATTACTGCAGGGGCAGGGGAATGTGCCAGGATGGGAGGGTGGGTTGTAGTGGAGCGTGGACCTGACCAGGTAGCCACGGAGGGAACGGTCTTTGCAGAAGGCGGAAAGGGGTGGGGAGGGAAATATATCCCTGGTGGTGGGGTTCGTTGGGAGGTGGCGGAAATGTCGGTGGATAATTTGGTTTATGCGAAGGTTGCTAGGGTGACAGGTGAGCACCAGGGGCGTTCTGTCCTTGTAACGGTTGGAAGGGTGGGGTCAGTGGGCGGAGGTGCGGGATGTGGACGTGGTGTGTTGGAGGGCACCTTTAACACGTGGGAAGGGAAATTGCGGTCTCTAAAGAAGAAGGCCATCTGGTGCGTTCTGTGGCAGAACTGGCCCTCCTGGGAGTAGATACGGCAGAGGCGGAGGAATTGGGAATACGGGATGGCATTTTTGCAAGAGGTAGGGTGGGAAGAGGTGTAATCGAGGTAGCTGTGGGAGTCAGTGGGTTTGTAAAAACTGTCAGTGTCAAGTCGGTCGTCATTAATGGAGATGGAGAGGTCCACGAAGGGAAGGGAGGTGTCAGAGATGGTCCAGGTAAATTTAAGGTCAGGTTGGAATGTGTTGGTGAAGTTGATGAATTGCTCAACCTCCTCGCAGGAGCACGAGTTGGCACCAATGCAGTCATCAATGTAGCGGAGGAAGAGGTGGATATATATATTACATTGACTCTGAACATACACATGTTTACAACTAGATTCGGTTTCAGTCATTTTACTTCTGCCACAGAATGCCTTTGTCTTTCTTCATCCAAGTTTCCACAACGTGTCTAAACTTACTTTTTCTCGCCCTGTCACCTGTATAATTTCAAATTGAATGACAGCAATAATAAGCTCAGTTGAAACAGGCTGGTATTCTTCTCCCTAAACTTCTCCAAAAGCTTTAAGGGGTCACGATCAGTGATAAAGATTTGTCTCAGGTATGTTATTCGCAATTTAAATGCTGAAATGTTGTAATGCCAACGCCAAGCTCAAGGCATCCTTCCTCACTGTGGAATAAATCTGTTGATGTTTCCACTGGACACCCTGACCACACGTTACATAATGGAGCACTTCTCAGCTCTCTAATAGTCCCTCTGAATGACATATCTCCTCATGTCTCAGCGTAAAAGAGTTACATCCTTCTGTATCTCTTAATGCTGTAACCTGTTTACCTGCTACTCCTGGCCTAGGCCAGTAAACCTTACTCTCACAGGGACATGTTTTAAGAAGGTCTCGTACATTTTTCTCAATCCCTCACAGAAACCAAACTTTGATTTCTGAACTCAATCATCATCATCAGCCATTTCAGCTTCTAATCTTGCCGTTTTAACAGTCTGCTCTTCCACACGAGTTCTCACGACTGCAGGAAGTGAATTGTTGAACTTCTCCAAAATAAGAATCTCTCTGAGAGTGTCACAACTTTGCTCTGTTTTTAATACCCTTACCCACCTTTCAAATTTACTTTGTTAGATTCTTTCAAACTCAATGTGTGTTTAACCACGGACGCTATTTTAGATTCCTGAAACACTGTCTGTCGGCTTCTGGCACAAGCTCATGTACACTTCAGATGGCTTTCTTCACCTCATCCTACTCCCCAGACACCGCCTCCGATAGAGATGCAAATGCCAATCAGCTTTGTTTGAATCAACATGTTCACTGGGCACTGCATTTGTTTAGCCACTTTCTCAAGTGAAATTAAAAAGGCTCCCCCATCATTCTCATCAAATTTAGATAATGTCTGGATGTATTTAAACATAACCCCATCAAGCCTTTGGCTACTATAGGGTTGCTCATCCTCACTATCCTCCTCATCCAGCCGACCGTCTACCTTCATCTCCATCTTCTATGTCAACTTTCCTCTCTAATTACTAACCTTTGAAGTTAAATCTCTCTGCTTTTCTTCTTTCTTAATCTCTCTTTCTTCTTCATTTCCTGTTCTTTAATTTCTACTTTTCAACATAATTCAAACTGTTTCAATTCCTTCTCATGTTCACGGTGCCTCATTTGAAATTGAATTCTCGCCATTTCCAAAGACTCTGATGGCGCTTCCACCAAATGTAATTGCTGAGCTGTAGCTGTAATTATCTCTCATTTTCTCACATACAAACGCAACCCCAACTCCAGCCTGTCTGCCAATTCCTACAGCTTTGCCTTCATTACCTTTTGTAAAACACCCAACTTCACTTCTTCCACACCCAGAGAACTCTCAGTGACTGAAAGAATCTTTATACACAAAATACTGTTTAAACCAACTGAATTCAACATCGGGCACATTAGACACTAACAGCTACCATCCGCGACCTTTGAACACAATAGCTTCCTGGTGCGTGCTCTCCAGTGTCTGCATGAGCTTATTCTGGATTCGCTGGTTTCCTCCCACAATCCAAAGGTGTGCATGACAGGTGAATTAGCCATGCTAAATTGTTTGTAGTTTTCGGGGATGTGTGGGTTCGGAGTCTTTGTCGGGGTAAATGTGTAACAACAGGGTCGAGGAATGTGTCTTGGTAGGTTACTCCTCGGAGGGTCGGTGTGGACTTGTTGGGTCGAATGGCCTGTTGGCACACTGTGGGGATTGTAATTCTAAACCCAATTTGGTGTTACCGATTTAGAACCAAACAAGAGACCCCAGTTTGCTATAGACCAACCAGACTGCCTCAAACTATTTTAAGCAGGTAGCTTGGATACGAACCTTTTCGTATTTTAAAGGTAGATGTGAAGTGGGTGTTCCAGATGTGATGCTACTCGTCACACCACTCACCATTAATTAAACCACAATATATTTAAACATTCTAATGATAAGCCATACAAAATGAAGAGGATTTTAGAATAACTTAACTATTGGAAACATTAACCAAATAATGGATACAGTACCTTCTACAAATGAACTGTTCCAATATACTAACATCACCTAAACACACTCCATGTTAAAGAGGAGCATTCAGACATTCAGTTCTCCAATCCAGGAGTAAACAGCATCAAGTGAAGCTTCAGAGAGAATAGCAGATAGGGATAATTTATTAAAACTTCCAACCCTTCTGGGACACAACCACCTGGTGACTTACAGCCGTAAGGAAAAAACTAGAAAGCCTAGTCTATGCGAGCTGGCCATTGTTACTACTATTTACTAAAAACCCTAAAAGTCTCGGAAGTTATTTACTTGAGCCATTTCAGTAGGCAGTTTGGCCTTTAAGACATCTTGTTAAAAAAAGAGAAAATAACCTTTTATTTTTAAAGAAAATGACAGCATTGTCACACAATTTAGATGCCTGGTCCTTTACTCAATGGGCTTCCCCGAGTTACTGATCGCAAGGTCACCTGAGTGGGGCAAACACAGGTACAGTCCAAGTTACAAGGATGAGTCTCATAACTTCTGAAACATGCCTGTCCATGGCCATCACATGTGACATACCGGGAAGTGAACAACAGCCTGACACACACCATTTCATTGTTTCTGAGCTACACAATGCCAGCACTCGAAACATTAGGGAGACAAAACCCAAGGCCAGGGAAAGATACAGAGCTGAGAGATTCACATTAAAGACAGAAACAGGCAGTTAATTAACTGGGAGGAGGTTGTGGAAATTAGATTAGATTAGATTAGATTACTTACAGTGTGGAAACAGGCCCTTCGGCCCAACAAGTCCACACCGCACCGCCGAAGTGCAACCCACCCATACCCCTACATTTACCCCTTACCTAACACTACGGGCAATTTAGCATGGCCAATTCACCTGACCTGCACATCTTTGGACTGTGGGAGGAAACCGGAGCACCTGGAGGAAACCCACGCAGACACGGGGAGAACGTGCAAACTCCACACAGTCAGTCGCCTGAGTCGGGAATTGAACCCGGGTCTCTGGCGCTGTGAGGCAGCAGTGCTAACCACTGTGCCACCGTGCCGCCCACAATATGGGGAAAAAAGACAGAGCAGTGGGACTGACTGGAGAATGTAAGATATTCGAGAGTAAAATTACAAGAATGAGAACTTTGAATAAAGGTATTGTCAGATCAGCTGAAATGGTTTGTTACATCAAATTCTCAAACTGCTTCACAGAACACCACAAACAACATGAACCGGGGCAAGATGACAGCCCAGCCTGGAGAGCTGTGCAGAACATGCGAGTGTGTTGCTCAGTAAACTGCACTATCTGCCCAGCATGGAGAGTACTGCAAACTTTACGATCATATGCTAACTATACTCGCATCAGATTACTGCCTACAATGGGAAGGTTTGCTCTGTGTGTGTGTGTGTGTGCGCGTGTGTGTGTGTTCATCAGAAACTGAGAGAGAGTGTGTGCGTGCGCGATTGGTGTGGTTGAATGCGAAAGGAACACACGTGAAGGAAACATTTTACATACGAACAACTGGCAGGCTTTTGGATAATCGACAGAGAGAGAACGAGGGAAGTTTCATGGACAGATGAGGGAAAGTGTTTGAGAATGTTAAAATAAAGGCATTGCCATACACAATAGCAATATACTCGGCGTGCACATGAATGACAGATTGATGGGAGTTTGGTGTGAGTTCGAATCAGATTTGCTTCGGCAGTTTTGAAGCCGGGAGCGTCAGCAGCAGATTATTATCATCATTAAGATTGTATTTTATAACTCAAGGTTCAAACAGGAGATGGAATAAGCCAGTGAGATGCATTGTGGAGTGATAAATATTTCAAGTTAGAAATGGTCAGGGCATGGTGTCAGGAATCAGCTCATGGACAAAGGGATCACCCACACATTTATGACTCGTCTTTTTCAGCCGCAGATATTGGCCAGGGATGGGATGAAAACACTGGAAAAAAGTGGAGTTTGTAACCAGAACAGTAGACAGTGACCTCCATGCTCTTAATATTTAAATAACAAAGGCAAATATACAATACATTGCGGTTCTCCGCTGAAACTGAGGAGGTCAACATAGAGACCCATGAGTAACACTGCCAAAGCAGAGGGAGGCAGTAATTGAACACCTTCATTGATGTAGCTAGTAGTGGTCTGTAGAGTTTCAACATGAACAATAATAGTGGCCAGAAGCGTAGAATATATGAAAGAACAGTTAAACAGTCATAACAGGTTTGTAGAAAAAAACTGGACAGTGACACTTACCAGGAACACCAACGATAGCCAGGAAAGGATAATAAAAATATTGAATAATGCGAAGAGCATAATAAATCTGGAATGACAAGGACAACCAATAAAATGCAGAAAGATACCAAACATAATCGGATAAACTCCTGTCTATTGTTGGAACATTCCAGTCTAATGTTCCCAGATTCTGATCCATTTTTGTAACATTCCAGTCCAATATTGTCAGAGTCTGGTCCATGTTTGGAACATTCCAGTCTAATGTTCTAAGAGTCTGATCTCTCCTCCTCCTCTCCCTGGGTCTGCTGTTCCCTGTCAGTGCTGTCGGTGATGCTCCCTCTCATGTTATGGGATAACACATTGAAAGACGCCCATTTATCGTTAAAAGATGGAAATCCTCCACTGGGCTGACTAGAATCCACGAAGACTGGTATTATTCACAGTCACTGAACAAATAGGATCAGTTAACCAGTTCCATACATCACTTTTCATATCATTATAAAAGGGAACAGTTACTGGGTTTGAATGGAATGGATAAGGGTTGCTGAGGGATGAACCATAAATATTTCAATGTTTTAATCATTTTTTTCCTTGCATACGAGAGTATTAACAGAACAGTGCAAGGCTCTATATATGTTCCACTCTGTTTATGAAAGGAAGCAGTTATAAAATAACAGATCGGCTACATAAAAAAAAAAGTCGGGTGGGCAAGTTTCTAGATACCTGAACACAAAGTATGATACTTATTATCTGGTGTGAGGCTACTCCTGCTTTTAATGCCCTGTTTCCAGAACCTTCCTTAATCTTGAGACAGAACACTGAGACAGCTGCTCAGGAACAGGCCGAAGCAATTCTGTCCCTATGGGCCTCTTAGAGAGGGATAAGAGAAGGCCATTCAATCCATATTAGCCTGTTGCTACTTGAAAAGGTGGAACGCTGGAACATTAGCACATTTTGCAAAAAAAATCATTCAAAATAAAAGGAATTGTCGCTGCAGCTGTATGAGGTGTTACTGAGGGCGCATCTGGAGTACATTGTGTTATTTGTGTTTCGGTAACTGAAAAGGGATGTACCTCCATCAGATACAGTTTAATGGCTGCTCATAATCCAAGGGTTGCTGTGTCATTTAATGTCTCGTGGCTGTTATAAAGGGACAGGAGGAGCCTATTCAACCTCTCGAGCCTGTTACAGAGGGGCAGGAAATATTTAATTAACATTTCAAGTCTGTTACACATAAATATTAGTTTTATAATAGTTATGGAATAGGAAAGACCTGATGTAAACATTAAAGTTCTAACTTTGAATAAGGCCAATTTTGAAAGAGTTAGGCGAGCCCTCTGAAAGGCTGATTTCGATATGCTGTTCACAGGGAAAGGGATGGTTGGAAATGCAAGGCCATAAAAACTTGGATCCAGAGAGTTCAGAGCCAACGTGTTCCTATTAGTGAGATGGGCAAGGCTGTGGGTGCAGGGATTGCTGGATGGCTAGATATATTGATGCTCTGGTCAAGGTAAGGAATGAGGCAGATGTCAGGTAAACAGAGCTGAAATCAAGTGAAACCCCAGAGGAGTATAAGGGCAGCAAATGTATAGTCAATGGTGAAATCGGGCCAGAAAAATGTGAACACGGGTTGGCTTTAGAAATATGGTTAACGAGGTATTGACAAATCTCTACAAATCTGTTCGTGGCAAAAGATTAACTAGGGAGAAAATAGGGCACATTAAAGATCAGTAAGGCTACCTATGTGTGGAACCACAAGAGATGGGAAAGATATAAACAAGTATTTCTCCTCAGTATTTACTGTGGTGGAGGTTACAAGAGTGAGAAAATGAAGACGTGTATAGTGATATCTTGAAAAGTATCTATATTACAAGGAGGTGTTGGACATTGGAAAACACATAAAGGTGAACAAATCCCTGGGACCGGATCAGTTGTATCCCAGAAGATTGTGGGAAGCTAGGAAAGAGATTGCTCAGACTTTTGCTGATATATCAGTATTATTGATTTCCACAGGTGAGGCATCAAAAGACTGGAGAGCTGCTAACATAGTGTCATCATTTCAGAAAGAAACGAAAAACCAGGGAACTATCGACTGGTGAGCCTGACGTCAATAGTGACTAAATTGTTGGAGGGGACTTTGGGGGAAAGGATGTATATGCATTTGGAAAGACAAGGACTGAAGAGTGCTTTGTACATTGGACATCACGTCTCACTGACTCGGTGGAATTTTGTGACGAAGTGATGAAGATGATTGATGAAGGCAGGATAGTGGATGTTGTCTTTATGGAATTCAGTAAGAAAAGCAAAATGTTCTACATGGTAGACTGGTTAGCAAGGTCAGACTGCCTGGAATCCAGGGAGAGCTCGCCATTTAGATCCAAAATTTTCTTGAATATTGAAGATAGGGCGTGACAGTGGACATTTGTTCACTAAACTTGGTGTGCCACAAAAGTCAATAGTGAGTCCACTGCCTCTTGTCACATATACAAATCATTTGCAATTGAGCACATGAAGTATGGTCAGTAAGTTTGTAGATAATTCCAAATTTGGTGGTGCAGTCGACAGTGAAGAATGATATCTCAGAACAAAGTGCAAACTTGATTAGGTGAGCCGAGGGGTGACAGATGGAGTTAAATTTAGATAAATGCGAGGTGTTGCATTTTGGCAAGACAAATCAGGGCAAGACATGTAGGTAGTGCCCTGTCGAAAGTTGCCAATCAAAGAGAACTCCATTGAAATTATAGAATCCCTACAGCGAGGAAACAGGATTTTCGGCCCATCAAGGCCTCACCGTCCCTCTAAACAGTATCCAACTGGACAAACCTCTACCCTATCCCTCTGAGCCTGCATTTCCCATGGCTAATCCACCTCGCCTACACATCCCAGGGTACTTGGGGCAATTTAGCATGGCCAATCTACACTTGCCTGTATATCTTTGTACTGTGGGAGGAAAATGTAGTACCCGGAGGAAACTCATGCAGACACTGGGAGAATGTGCAAACACCACACAGGCAGTCATTCAAGGATAGAATTAAACCCAGATCGCTGTGCTCTGAAGCAGCAATGCTAGTCTCTGAGCTGCTGTGTCACCTTGTGGTGCAGGTTCTCCGTTCCTTGAAAGTGCTGTCACAGGTAGACAGCGCAGTGAAGAAGGCACTTGGTGATCTTCCCTTTATTGGTACTTGCTTTGAGTCTATGCGTTTGCAAGACATGTTGCATCTGTACAGGACATTGGTTCGGCCACATTTGTAATACTGCTTTTAATTCTGGTCACCCTGCTGTCGGAAAGATGTTGTCAAACGTGAAAGCGTGCAGAAGAGATTTAAAAGAATGTTGCAGGTGTTGGAGGGTTTGAGCTACAGGGAGAGTTTGAATAGGCTGAGGCTATTTTCAAGCGTTGAAGCTGAGGGGCCATCTTAAAGAGGTTTATAAAATCATGACGGGCATAGATAAGGTATGATTCGGAGGTGCTGGTGTTGGACTGGGGCGTACAAAGTTAAAAATCACACAACACCAGGTTATAGTCCAACAGGTTTAATTGGAAGCACACTAGCTTTCGGAGCGACGCTCCTTCATCAGGTGATTGTCACCTGATGAAGGAGCGTCGCTCCGAAAGCTAGTGTGCTTCCGATTAAACCTGTTGGACTATAACCTGGTGTTGTGTGATTTTTAACATAGATAAGGTAAACAGTCAACGTCTTTTCCCCAGCATAGGCAAGTCGAAAATTACAGGACAAAGGTTTAAGGTGAGAGGAGAAAGTTTTATCAAAGGAAATGAGGTACAAAGATAGACTGCTGTGTGTATGGTTTGAGCACCCAAAAGAGGTGGCGGAGCCAGACACAATTACACCATTTAAAAGGCATTTGAATGGGTACGTGCATGCGAAGTGTTTAGAGGGATATGGGCCAGGTGCTGTCAAGGGGGACAAGATAAATTTAGGATATTTGGTCAGAATGGACGGCTGGATCAAGGGTCTTTTTCCATGCTGTACATCACTGAAACTCTGTTGACTCTTGAGTGTATAACACAGGAACAGGAAAAGGCTACTCTGGTTCTGAATTCTGTCAGTCAGCTTGTTTGCTCAATTACTGAGAGTCAAATACAAAAATACATCATTCAGATTTTGATGGTGTTGTGCAGAAACAAGAGAAAGGCTTTTAGTCAAGAGAAGCTGTAAGGAATGTGAAGAGGCCATTCAGTCCCTCAACTCCATTCTACAGAAGCAGCAGGTGAGCACAGAGCGATTGGAGCTTGTTAGTCGGTAGCAAGAGGAAGACATCTACTTTCACAAACTTGGGATCAGGAGGCAGCACTCAGTTGCTCAAGACTGGGACACAGGAACAGGAGGGAGTCTCTCAACTGCTCGAGACTGGGACACAGGAAAAGTAGGGAGTCATTCAACTGCTCGAGACTTGGATAGAGGAACAGTAGGGAGTCACTCAACTGCTCAAGACTCTGACACAGGAACAGGAGGCAGTCACTCAACTGCTCGAGACTCGGATACAGGAACAGGAGGCAGTCACTCAACTGCTCGAGTCTGGGAAACAGGAACAGGAGGGAGTCATTCAACTGCTCGAGACTGGGTCACAGGAACAGGAGGCAGTCATTCAACTGCTCGAAACTAGGGCACAGGGAAATCTGGAGGCTAGTGAGGCCCGAGGATCCTGTTACGCAGGAACAGGAGGAGGTGACTCACTCCCCACTAGTATGGGACACTGGGAGAGAAGTGGAATTTGCCTGTTACAAACAGAAATAGATGAATAAGTTACATTCGTGGTCCACACAATCCTGCCCCACCATTCACTCAGACCATGGCTGATCTGATTGTGATTTCCTCATGCCATTTTATGGAGACTGCCGTCTCTGCAGCCTCTGCTCCATTTTTGGTCATGTTACAGACCCAGATGCTGTAACAACAGTCACCATCACTCATCCAGAGGGTCGGGTCTAATCGGTTGAGTCAGGATTTGAAGGGTCCAATCACAAGAATGAAAATACAAAATAAAGGCTTTGTCAGATGTTTCGTTCTCTCACATTCGTAATCCAACTCACATAACCAGCCCATCCATTACATATTCAGGATGGAGCACTGTGTAAATCCGGTCCAGAGTGGTACTCTGTGCAGCCCACACCAATGGTTGATCTACAATCCTGGGCTAAATGTCCAGCGTAGGGAGCTTTGCAGACCGCACTGGTTCATTCATATATAACCCCAGGCTTTTGCATTGTTCGGTAACACTGTGTTAGATCCCTGCCCAGTGTGGGGAAACTAGCAGCCGATGCTGGCAGTGACAGGATGTGCTGCTCCTATCCATTTACAGCTCTATGTCTCCACTGTGCCTTGACAAGGGGCTCTGTGGGTGTGAAAATCATTGCAAAGGAGAGATGTAAATGGAAACAGTTTAAATACCAATGGTTCCGATTCAGGCGCATACCACTCCAGTATTTAAAGATGAAATAACTGAGATAATGTCCAGTGAGGTTTTGTGGATGGTGAAAAGAAGTAAGAGGGAGGTGGTAATGTTACAGTGGTTGCGTTATAAGCCTCCAAATAATCAAGGCGAATTGGAGGAACAAATATGCAGGGAGACTGGGGAGACTTACAGGAACAATAGGATTGTCATAATAGATGATTTTAATTATACTAACATGGACTGGAAGGTCCAGAGTGTTAAGGACTTAGATGGAATGAAATTTGTTAAGTGTGTTCAGGAAAGTTTCCATAAGCAGCATATGGAGGGCCCTACTCGGGAAGGGACAAACTCGACCTACTGTTGGGGCATAGGGCAGGATAGTCGACAGAGGTAATGTGGGGGAGCATTTTGGAGCTGTATTAATTTTAAAATAGTTATGGGAGTGACAAAATTGGTCCACAGATTCAAGTTCTAAATTGGGGCGAGGCCAATTTGTTGGAATTAGACAGGGACTTGCAAAGATTGATTGGAGTAGCTTGTTTCCAGGCAAAAAGATCTCTGGTAAGTGGGAGTTCTTTAAAATTCAAGGTCTATATGTGCCTGTGAGGGTGAAGGGAAAGTGAGGCAGGAAGAGAGAACCCTGTATTACAAGAGATAATTAGGCTCTGACCAGCAAAAAAAGGAGGCGTGGCTCAGGTTCAGGCAGCTGGAATCAATGGAATCTCTGGAGAGACACAAGGGATACAGAAGTTTACTGAAGAAGGAAATCAGGAGGGCGAAAAGGGGGTATGATATAGCCTTGGCTGAGAAAATTACAGTGGATCCAAAGATGTGCTTTCAGTATAGTAAAGAAAAAGAACGACTAGAGAGAAAGTAGGACGCCTTAAAATCCAAAGTGGGCATTCATGTGTAAAACCACAAGAGATGGGCGAGGTCCTCAAATTCCCCTCTGTATTTACCATGAAGAAAGACATGAAGATCTGTGACCTTTTGGAGGGGTTAGTTGTCATATCATGGTACCGTTCATATCAGAGTGGAGGTGCCGTTGGGCATAGTAGAATGCATAAAGTCAGATAAATCTCTTGGTCCTGACCAGATATATCCAAGAGCACTGCAAGAGACGAGAGAAGACAGGTCAGGGGCCAAGGTCCCGGAAGACTGGGCGGTAACAAATGTGCCCTTATTCAAGAAGGGCTGCAAAGAAAAACCTGGGAAATATAGACCAGAAAGCTTCACATCTGTTTTCGGGAAACCACTTGAGAAGATTCTGAGAGATAAGATATGCATGCATTTGGAAAGACAGAGTTTGACTTGAACAGTCAGCATAGCTATATGCATGGCAGATCATGCCTTACAAATTTTGTTCGAATTTTTTGAGGAAGTGACCAGGAAGGTTGACGAGGGCAGGGTGGTGGACATATTCTATATGGATTTCAGTGAAGTCTTTGATAAGGTTCCACATGTAGGCTGCTCGAGCAGGTTAGATCGCATGGACTCCAAGATAATCTGGTAAATTGGCGACACAATTGGCTTAGCGTTAGGAAGCAAATGGCTATGGTGGAGGGATGCTTGTCGGACTGGAGGCCTGTGACTAGTGGAGTGCCTCAGTGATCGGTCCTGGGCCCATTGATGTTTGTTATCTATATCAATGATTTGGACCAGAGTGCACAACGCAAGGTTAATAAGTTTGCAGATGACACTAAAAAAGTAGGCATCCAGTGAGGAACATTATCAGAAATTGCAGCAGTACCTTGATCGGCAGGGGAAGTGGGCTGAGAAATAGAATGTGGAGTTTAATATAGATAAGTGTGACGTCTTGCATTTTGGAAAGTCAAATCCAGGTAGGAGTTTAGTGATGAATGATAGTGCCTTAAGTAGTGCAGTGGAACAAAAGGACGTTGGAGATCAGGTGCACGGTTGTCTGAAATTTGAGTCACAGATACACAGGACAGTGAAGAAGGCTGTTGGCACACTGGTCCTCATCAGCGCATTGAGTATAGAAGTTGGGACATTGTGTTGCAGTTGTACAGGGTGTTGGTAAGGCTGCAGGTAAGGCTGCAGTTGGAGCATTGGTTTCAGTTTTGTTCTCCTTACTGTAGAAAGGATATTATTGAATTAGAAAGAGTGTAGTAGGAATTTCAGTGATGTTTCCTGATCTAAAGAGTTTAAGTTATAGGGAGATTATGGACAGGTCAGAACTTATTTCTTTACAGCCTAGGAAACTGAAGGGGTTCTTATAGAAGTGTAGATCTTATCAAATTGTGAGAGACGTGCATCGAGGTGAATACTTCAGGTTTTTTCGCAAGGTTGGGGAATCGAGTACTCGAGGACATCCGTTCATGCTTCGAGAAGAATAAAATAAAAATTAACTCGTAGGGGCAACTCTTTTACACAGATAATGGTACACATATGGACTGAGCTGTTACACTAACAACATTGAAAAGGCACTTGGACAAATACACAGATAGGAAATGATTAGAGGATACTGAGCAAGCGCAGGGAAATTGGATGAGTGTGGATGTACATTTTGTTCAGCATGGAACATCTGCGCCAAAGGGCCTGTTTCCGTCTGTAGAACCGTATGACTGCAAATACGTGCGTTTTGTGATAGAGACAGGGAGGGGGAGACCGAGGAAAAAATGTCATGGAAAGATATGTTCACTGGTTCCAGAATGCTGAAATGAAGACATTTCGATAGCATCATGCAATACGGGTCAGTATTATGAACAATTATGAGTGAATGGTATACTAGTGTGAGTTCAGGCGATGGAGAGTTTTGAATGAGAATTTGTCCTGCAGCTTTGCAACTGGGAGGGAGGACTACAGAGTCTTCGACACATTGAGCTGTATAAAACAGTAATTTGTCTCAAATTCATTTTCATTGACTGTGACAGAGGGATTGTCTGTACGAAGCTGAGCTAGATTCCTGGTGCTATCTTATCGAACTTACCTCATTAGCTACCTACCCACCCCATGGTGTCCCTCTTATTCAATACCAGCCCGATTCTCCCACCCATCATGACTGGAGGTACACAAGTAGCCAGGGTGCCCCTGGATATTCCGTGATCCCTGGCACTGGTGCCATCTTTAAAAGGCCAAGGGGCACACAGTTGAGCTTTCTCAGGTTGGTGCTGCCTTGCACAGATTACCCCGAGCATGGCATATAAGGGGCAATTACACCACAGCTTGTTGATGGAGCATGACGGGCATAGTGGATGGGCTAGTACAGAGGGGGACCATTCCCTTCCCAGAGGGGGCCATACCACCAGACCTACCGAGCATGGTCTGTGCTCACCACCCAGCTCAGTGCAGTATCTGCGGTCTGAAGGAATATCCAGCAATACAGGACACGCATCAATAACCTTCCCCATTCTGCCAGGGTAAGTGTCACCGTATTCTCTCTGTTCCCTCATAGTCACTGTATATCGGTTATAGCACCGAGCCCCAAACAAGGCTCATGCTCCAACACGCTCACTGCAGCGCCTTCTCTCTCTCTCTCTCGTTTGCAATATCCACCCCCGCCCCCCCCCATTATAGTTGTAGAATATTCTGGAGAATATCACTTATTGAAAATTCCAGATGATGTTCCAAATAATTCCCAGTTTCAGGAAAATGGCAGTGCCCCAGTGTGTAACACATAAGAGGAAGGAGTAGAGATGTACGTTTTTCAAACCACACACAATTCAAACCACGCTGAGGTCATTCAGCCCTTCAAACTTGCTCTAGCATTTCATCAGGTCCGGCTGACTGATGGTTTTCTCAGCTCCATCTTACAAGAACTTTCAGTCATTCAACTCCCTGAGTTCCTGTCACTGACCAGACGACACTCAAGCACTTTTACCCCAGTTTTCTTTAGGTGTCTGTTTGAGGGCATTTCCCGTGGAATGCACTCTCCTAACAATATATTCCATCAGCTATATACTTTCATGCAACGGTCAGCATGCTTTACACAGACCAAACAAAAATCTACACTTTTTTCGTTATAGATGTCCAATCACACTTAGTAATTCTGGTTATTTCACTTGACTAACCTTAATAATATTAAATCAAAGACAGCTTCTAAGTCCGTCTTGTTATAAAATACAATTTCGAGCAGAGAACGTTTTTACCCTCAGCCGTTATCTTGACCGTTTTCTGAATTGTACCCTTTTCATTGTTGTGAAAGTTTCTCTTGCCCTTTGCCTGTGACTGTTTCTGTCCGTAACAGTTGCTCTGCCGTCCCTCAGTTGGCTGGACGGAAGGTTTGTGATGTAGAGGGAGGCCAACTGCGCAGGTTCAGTTCCTCACACTGACTGAAGTTACCATGAAGGGAATGCTCTCTCAACATCACCCCATCACCCAAAATGTGGTGACCCTCACGGTAAACCAGCATGAGTGGTCTCTCTAATGAGAGTTCTTTGGGACTCTATTCGATCAATGTTAGCATTTTAATTTAAAAAAAATAGTAATTTTATTGAAAAAGAGATTTTTAATATTATATTAACCCAATAACAACACAACTCAAATAACTGATCAAAATTACACTCGTGAGCATGTACATACAAAACATGTTCATTTAAAAACACTAAATAGACAGAGAAAAAAACAAAAATAAACAATAAATAATGAATAAATAGTACAGCTCAGCATAACAAAGCGATAGCTCTCGTTCTTCAAGAGCATTAACTGATACACATTTTTATGTTCATAACTCTTTCTCGCTGGATATTAGATTCATTAGGCCATATCGTCATGACTATTCACAAGCCCTTATTAATGTGACAGATAAGCCTGTATCGTGGTAATCCAAAAAGGGCTGCCATGTCTTATATAAGTCTCTGTTTTTTGATGCACCATACTGGTGAGAAAGTCCAAAGGGATATTCTCCATGAAGAACTTACGACGACCCAACAGACCCGGGGTTTTCAGATATCCAACACAACAGAACATTTTTCCTAGCACAGAAAGTAAGGATATAATTTTTCCGCATGTGCATCTCTGTAAAGTATCCGGGGCAGGCCCAAGAAAAGAAAAACCGGGTCCATCTCCAATTCAGCCCCCAAGACCCACTCTATCACAGCTAACACAGTGCTCCAATATATTTGAAGCCTGCAGCAGGACCAAAAGCAATGAGTAAGAGTGCCTGTAGTCATTCTGCATTTACGACATGCTGAAGATAATCCCACTTTGCATTTCGAGAGACAATTTGGGGTCAGATAGAACCTACGAAGAATTTTCAACTGCATGGAATGGGTCCTATTACAGATCAAAATCCTTCGAGCATTTTCACCAATATCCTCCCATGTCTCCGAAGTGTTCTGAACCCTAACTCTCTCTTGAAGACATCACAAAGCTGCACAGTCTCGTCTGAGGGGACACTCTCCAACAAATGATGCAGGGTACTGACAGAGAGTGCATTCTGAGCACTAAGCACCCGCTTCTCTCTATCCGATCTGTAAGAGTCTGGTAAAAGTGTGTGTTTTTTTTTTAAATCAAATCTCTGATCTGAAAACAAAAACAAACAGAAGAGGTCTCTACTAGGTAGTCCATACTTACGAGTTATTTGATCGAATGATGTAATTCTTTCTCCCTGAAATAAAACATTGTGGCTCAGTAGATAGCATTGCGGCCTCACAGCAACAGGATCCAAAGATGTACAGGTTAGATGAATTGGCTATTGATAAATTACCCATAGTGTTCAGGGATGTGTAGGTTGGGGCATTAGTTAGGGTAAATATAGGATGGTCGGGGAATGGGTCTAGGTGGGTCGAAGTCGACTTGTTGGGCCCAAGGACCTGTTTCCACACTGTAGGGATTCTATTAATTCTAAATCACTGAAGCAAGGTACACCCCTGGCTTCCCACAGTTTAAACATGGAATCCATGATCCCCAGTTGGCAACTTGGTATACCAATTATAGGGGTAAGAAACAAGGTTTTTGCTGTATTGCCCTCGATCTGACTCATTGCCATTCATACTTTAACTTCATTAATGATTATTTGGTTATGACAATACTCCATAAATGTTGTCATTTTGTCTATGAACAACAGACTAATAAGGGTTCATTTTGTCTGAGAGAGTTCAATATCTAACCATATTGACGCCGAGTCCTCAGTGGTCCACACACTAACATATGATAATAAAGAACTTAATTGACAGCTTTTAATCTGGGAGATCTACTCCCCACAATCTGTGGGGTAGTTGCAATTTGGTTAGCTTGATAAAGAGTCGCTTATGGTGCCAAATAAAAGAGCTAAACCAGCCATAAAGTCTCCTAAATATCTGTCTGGGAAACATCAAAGGAAGCATTCACACGGGGTATCATAAATTAGGAAGGACATTCATTTTCAGAACAGCTAGCTGACCTAGCCAGGATATTGGAAGTGCCTCACATCTTTGAAGGTCTTTTTTTAATTTTATCAAAGAAATGGACATAGTTCACGTTAAATAAATGATCAAAGACAGATGCAATGAATATACTGAAATAGGGAAAGCACCCCTGTGACCATTTAAAAGTAAACCAGGATTTTCCTTCAAAATCAGGTATTTCCCTGAGACCTCCCATAGGTATGGCCACAAACTTTGTAAAATTAATCTTAAAGCCCGAAAAGGCGAGAAGCGAATGAATGCATTGCATCACGTGAGCTGCCGAAACTGTGGGATTTGACAAAAACATGAGACCCTCATCTGCATACAACATAATCTTATGTGACTTCTATCTTAATTCTGGGGCAGGTATGTTGGGGTAATATTCCCAATTGTGCAGTATGCCACCGTGACTAAGATTGTTGCAGGGATGGGGAAGAGATCAACCCTATTGTGACATTTGTGTGGGTTAAAGAAGAAAATAAAATCCCTACTTGTGAGGTAGTTCTGCCTCCAGGTATCCACCAGCTCTAACCCACTAATTGCTTACATTATAATGAGGGTATTGTGGTACCTTTGGACATTCTGTCCACCGTGGGGCCATAAGACAGTCGAAATCTCCTTCTACAATAATGTGCCATGATGCAAGATAACTTACTTTGGAAAATGCATCTTTCAGGATTTTAAGACAGTGCACCAGGGGGCAATAAACATTCAAAAGACTGTATTATTTCCCATAGTTCAAGACTTTGGGAATGATCATCCTTCCGTGAGTGTCTAATACAATCTAGTAATTTAAATGGAAGATTCTTCTTCACTAGTATGGCTTCTCCCGTACTCCTAGTATTAAAAGACGAGAAATAAACCCGATCAAATCCACCCTGCTATAAGGTCAAATGTTCCTTGTCATCAAGGCGCATCTCCTGCAATAGGACGACATCCACTCTCTCTGTTTTAAGACTAGAAACTTCATTTTTCCTCTTGACTGGCAGGTGGCTCCCCTTAATGTTCCAGGTACAACATTTAAGCACATCATTATCCAGAACACACTGTAGCAACATTTCAACTCGAGAGTTTCACATCGAATTACACATCGCTGATCATTAATTAAGAAAATACTCATTGGGCCTAAAACCTGCCCAAACTAAAACTACTACAACTAACAAGCTCTCAAAACTTTCCAAAGCTAAACACATAAAAATTCAAAGAACGAAATAAAATCCAAAATGCCAATGACACTCGATTGGGGAATTTACCCCCCACTGCCCACTGGGGATGCTTACATATCTCAAAACTTTATCTTCTGTCCGCTACCAATATGGAATCCAAGGCAATTAACAACAAACATCGGGCTTGAACTGCCCTTCGGTCGGCACTTAGTCATCACAACTACCTTTGTAACTCCCTCCAGCTTGAGCTGCACCCCAGACACAAGCAAAGAAAGAGAAAAAGAGTAGTAATACTAATGAAGACGTCAAAAATGAGTACTCTACCCACTCCCGGCTATAATTTAACACTGGTTAATAGCAGAAAAATCCAACAAAAATTCTATCTAAAATGACTTTCTAAATATCCAGCTTACTTTAAAATGTCCACAAAGTTTTCGCTTTCTCTGGAGAGTCAGACGAGCGTATGGTTCCATTGAAAGCAATATGGAGCACCGCTGGGTACCGTAAGGAATACTGAATCCAGAGTTCCCTTATTCTTCTCTTGATATCATCAAAAGATTTTCTTTCCTGAATCACCGCCGTTGAAAAGTCCTGAAAGAAAATAATCCTGGAGCCCTCGTGAATTAAACCCATCGGTTCTGGAAGATTCCATCAGTCTTTGTTTGGCCCCATAACTATGTAATCGCGCAAGGGCAGGATGAAGGCGTTGGTCTGAGTCTCACTTCCGCACCGTAACCCGATGAACTGTCTCACTCTTCACCCGTCCCTCCTCAGTTTTGAAGTGAAGGAATCGCTGCAGCCTGTTCTTGAAAAAACTCACCTTCTGTCCGCTCCAGCAAACCGACGATGTGAATATTCTTCATCTTACCCCTGTTCTCGAGGTCGTCATCTTTTCAGTTAAGGGGCAGACCTAATTTTCAAGGCTGACGATCCTCTCCCAAGAGAAATCGATCACGGTCTCTGTCGCTGCAGTTCGGCGCTTGGCATCGTCTGTTCTGTTTCCAAGGCTGTCAAGTTGCTGCTCATGTTTTTGGAGCACGGCTGAGAGCGGCTTTAGCCACTGCTGAACTCTTCTTCAATCATGGCTTCAATCATTTCACATAACTTGGTGAACTCAGTGACCAAGGCCTGGTGAGGCACTGGGTCTATGGAACGAGCAGAGTGGGTTGCAGCTGCAGCCCCAGGCAGGCTCGATGCTTCTGACGGGTGCACCGTGTGTTGGGACTTACTCGATCCTTTCCCACGTTTTGTCATTTCCACTTGATAAAACGGGATGACTAAAGATTCTATCGCTCTTTTAGTGTTGAATTTTAAGTAAATGGCTTGGATGGGGTGGGTTAGAGAACCACTTTGCCCATGTGTTGATGCAGAGCCCAGCATGGATCGCTGCCATCTTGTATTCCCCCTTAACATTTTATCGATATTATCATTTCATTTTGCATTATATTCCTGGAGGTTCTGAAGCCGTGTTATTTGATACCACTGTCTACTTTTCCCCCCACACTGCACATTGCTGCCCATTCCTCGATAACCCTTGACTCTGTTGTTATTTATGAACCTTCCATCTGTGCCTTAAAAATATTCAATATTTCTGCCTCCAATGGTCTGTGGGGAAGAGTGTTCCAAAGACTCACAGCACTTTGAGAAAACAATTATAAACATTATGATCTGAGTGTGAGATTAGTTTTTTTTGTGTCTCCTTAGATGAGAAAGGATATAATTACACTGGAAGCAGTCCAGAGATATTTCATTTCACGTATTCCTGGGGTGAAGGGCTTATATTATGAAGGCCTTAACAGGTTACTCTTGGAATGAGAATGAAACATATAAGACCTTGATAAGAGTGGATTAAGTATGTATCCACTGAGTATTTGTATTGTCCAAATGTATTGTCATTGTCATATAACCTCTACAGTGTGGAGGCAGGACATGAAGTCTGCACTGATTCACCAAACAGCATCCAACTTGGACGTGCCCCCCAATCTTATCCATGTAACCCTGCATTTCCCATAACTAACCCACCTAACCTACACATCCCTGGGCACTATGGGCAACCACTTTAAACTGCACATCTTTGGACTGTGGCAGGAAACTGGAGCACTGAGAGGAAACCCACACAGTCACGGGGAGAATGTTCAAACTCCACATAGAGGGTCGCCTGAGGTTGGAATTGAACCCAGCTCCTTGGTGATGTGAGGAAGCAGTGCTACCCACAGATCCACCATACTCCTCCGTTAGGTCTGTAAGTAACTTGTGGCTGACTAAAGAAATCTGCCTGACTTGTTCTTATCATTGAACCTGACCCAGTCTGAGACCTTTAACATCGGCCATATCACCAACCTGGTTACATTTAAAATTTGTTGTGAGCAGTGGATGAGTGGGACTAGAAAAGGAAAGAGTGACACCCCCCATCCTCAGTCACAACTGGAGTGAGAAAAAAATCACAAAGTGGGAATTCATTCAAGTGGGAGTTCTCTTTCACAGAAGTATGGGATGGCTGAATCTTTATATTATATCGAGGCTGGCTTCGTCTGATTTTCCATAGACAGGTGAATCAGGGATAATGGTACAAGGAGAGAAAAGTGCAGCTGGAACCACAATGAGATGAGCCATGACCTTATTTACTGGTTGAGTCGTGTCAAAGGGCAAAATGGTCCACTCTGTCCCTCAGCCCTATGTTTTGATGTTCCATTCAGCCCTTCGGACCTGCTACATAGGGACAGATCGAGCCACTCCGATGGTTAGGTGCAGTTTTTGTAATGTACTTGGAAAATCCAGGCTGGGTCAGGAAGTGACACTCACCCCCAATCTCTGTTTCCAGGCTTCCCCTCTCCGCAACGTCTGTTCCAGATGTGGGTCATGTTACAGACCCAGATTTGCTGTAAATACAGCCCCTTTTCCCCCACCCAGTGCTAACCTAAACAAACCCTCTGCTCACCTGAATGTAGCATTACACAACACAACTTCCGGAAAAATAACCAGTTACTTTGCAAAAGCATAACATGTGAAATTAATAAATAAGAACAAGAGTAGGCTATTCGGCCCCTCAAGATTGCCATGTAATTAATTACAAACATGGCTGATCTACTCCAGATCTAACTCCACTTTCTTGCCAACTCCTTGTATCCCTCCACACCTCTCTGGGTTAGGGAATTCCAGACATTCACTACCTTCTGAGAGAAAACATCACTTTGCAACTCAGATAGAAATCGATGTTCCATATTCGGTATCTATGTCATCGAGTTCGAGACTCTACTCAGGAATGGTAACAACTTCTCAACATCTACCTTCTCCAGTCCCTTCCGTGTCTTGTATTTTTCAGCAGTATCACTCCTCATTCATTTAAACCCCAATGAATAATCGCCTCTCCACTTTACAGATTCTCAATAACACAACCCTTTCATCGGTCGAAGTCGGCTAATGAACCAAACTAGTTACTTGCTGCAACAACATGCTAACTTTATGTTTCATACACAGGAACACTCCAATGCCTTTGTACTGTTCTTTTTCTGGAAGTCCTCTCCATTAAGTAACAGCCTGCCTTTTGATTCTCAGTGTCATCCTCAACCTCGGATGTATATTGCACTCAACTCCCTCCTTCAGGCTATCAGTATAGAGTGTAAATAACTGATGCCATTGGTCTGATAGCTGTGGTCCTCCAGTACCTTTATCATGATGATCCATTAATCCTGACTCTCCGATTTCTATATGTTAAGCAATCAGCATCCCATGTTAATACATTCTCCATCATCCTACGGGCTTCTGTCTTGTGTGAGAACTTTTATTTTGTAATACCTTGTGGAAAAACTCTGGAAAGCCTGGTGTCTCATAGATCCCCATTATCAAGTCCGCTTGTTACATTCTCAGGCATCTCCAGAAATACTTTGCATGATTTTACAGGGCGAAATATAACTTGCCTTTCAAAAAACCACTCTGAACCTGCGCGAAGCTTTTCTAAATGTCAATGTGAGCCAGGTTTTCCAAATTAAGCTAGTCCCATCTGCTTTCATTTGACCAATATGCCTCGAAATGTTTCCCATCCATATGTTTGTCTAAATGAGTTTTAAATGTGTTAGCTGTACTGGCATCTATCACTCTTCCTCTGGCAGCTCATTCCATACGCACACCACCCTCTGTGTAAAAACATTGCCCCTGCGTCCCTTGTAAATTTTCCCTCTTTCACCTTAAACCTATGCCTTCTTCGGCTGAACTCCCCCAACCTATGGAAAAGACCTTGGCTTTCACCCTATCCATACCCCTCATGATTTTAGAAACTTCCATAATGTCATCCCTCAACCTTCCACACTGCAACCAATACTAACTTCAAGAACAAGCATTTAAAGATAAATACTGCAAATTTGAAACTATAGTAAACATGACAGGTAAACAATACTCAGTCCAAACTTCGTATGATGATTTGTGTTTCTCCATATTACAATACTAAGGCAGCATGAAACGCTTCCTCGTGCCAATAAGAAGTCAAGCACCTGATATCCTTTGTCTAAAGGGGGCGATGATCTCGACAGTGAAAACGTATTTATGGCCAGATCTTTATAATGCCACATACTCAACATTCTCCCTCCTGGCCTCCCTATGACCTTGGGTGATTGTGTCTTGTTTATCTTGCACTCAATAGAGAGTACTCCTTTCTCCATTCACACCTTAATTTAAACCCATTTTATATCATCTTCTCATTCACCACTGCTAAAAGCCGGTTTATCTTTGCCACGCCCTTTTTTCCCTGTCACCTATCTCCCACCTCTGGAAAGCTATTACAAAGCCAAGGTTCCAATCCTTTTCAGTTGTGAAGAAGTGTCACACTGGGCTTGAAATGCTAACGCTGTTTCTCTGTCTCTGCAGATACTGATAGACCTGCTGAATTTCTCCAGAAATGAATAGGCACGGAACAAATTTTCATAAAACAAATGACTATGGATACTGGTAATAAAAATACTAAAATTGCTTGGCAAACTGGGAGCTTTGTCGAGGGTCACTGTACCTGAAAGATAAACACTGCATTCATTCCAGAAGATGCTGCAATTTCTTCAGCAATTTCTGTCTTTGGACAATTTCCAAAGAAGTATGTCAAAGATGCTCAAACATCCTGTCCAACATGGAGTGCCGTACACTGGGAACTGAAAAATAACGCATGGTGGACAAGTTCCTTGACTCTGAAACTACATAAGTCTGGCATCACTGACACTGCAGAGCTCTTAATCATGGTCAGGGAGAAAAACAGAGGGAAACACATTCACTTCAAATACAGAAGTTGACATTGTGGAAGAGAAACGATTTCGATCATTACTTTAAATGGATTGAGTTAAAGTAACAAATTAGAGGCGTGACACCAGGGTGAGGTCCTCAGCAGAATGAGAATATAAAAATGCAAGTGTTACCGCATCAGAAACCAGGTTAGGTAGAGAATACAGGACTGATGGGTGAATGGGTCTCGGTGTGAATTGGGGGACAATCAGTAGAATTGAATTGTAGATATTGCATCTCAAACTGTGTTATCATTTAATGCTGCAGCAACAGCAGAGGCAGAACTGTATTCGACGACAATCTGTAACATTTTCCTGACGATAATTCATCATTCTACCATTACCATCAAGCTGATCCATGGTTCAGTGATGAGTGTGGGTGAACATGCCAGGGTCGGAATCACGTGGACCTAAACCTGTTGACAACCCATTAAAGCTACCACACTTAACTGGTTAAATTCCGACCAGCAGAACTAATTTCTGATGGAGAGGGGAAATGATCCCAAGACTAACAGATCCGATCTAAGGTCTGTCCGTCCTGCAAAATCCAAACAATAATATCGATGGACTATTAAACAATTTACTGGAGGAGAGGACTACTCCACAAATATCCTCATCCTAAATATCGGAACAGTTCTGTACGTCAGTGAAAAATGCCAAGGATGTGGTGTCTGCACTATCCTCAGCCAGACGTGTTGAGTGGATGATCCACCTCACACTCATCATGATTCGCACAGAATCGCAGATGCCAGTCTTCAAGCAATTCGATTTGCTGTACGGGCATGAAGAAACAGCTGAACACAGTAGATACAACAAAGGCAATGGGCCCTGACCCCATTCCTGCAATAGGACTGAAGACTTGTGCTGCACATCAAGCCGTGTCCCTGGGGAAGCTGTTTCATTCCAGCTCCAACTCTGACATCTCCCTGGCAATGTGGAAAATTACTCAACTTTGTCCAGTCCCTGAATAGGAGAATAATTACAATCTGACCAATTACCACACCCTCAGTCCCATCACGACAGTCAAATTGGTGGGAATACTTTTTGATGGAGCTGTCAAGTAGCACCGAAATAATCAGGTCAGTGTGGTTTCCGATAGGTCCCCATGTGGAGATGGTGCTGTAGTGAACATATCATTGGATTACGAATCCAGACCAGGATAATGCTCTGGCAGCTGGTGGAAGTTAAATATAATTAATAAAGTATCGAGACCTAAAACCTGGTGTCAGTAATAGTGATCTTGTGTCCAATGTTGATTGTAAACATCAATCTCCTTCACCAATATTCTTTCAGGAAGTGAATCTCCCGTGCTTTCCTGGTCTGACCGAAAAGTGACTCCAGACGCACAGACATGGTCTCTGAATCGGCCACGTGAGACACTCAATTATATCAAACTACTCTGAGGTCTTAAAGGATAAAACCTGACAGAACACCCGGCATCAACATCGTTATCAGAAAAGGGAATGGGAAACACAGTCCTGTTGACCCTGCATAGACATCCTTCCTAACATCTGAGAGCTTGTGACAACATTTGCAGAGCTTTCCCACAGACTGCACAGAAACATCGGGAGAGGAGGAGGTCATTCAGCACATTGAGCTTTCCCCATGCTATTTCATGGCCGAACATCTCCTCAATGCAGTTTTCCCCACACAATGTTCATATCCCAAAATATGTTTAAACATTATGAACTATAGTGCCTTCTGCCCATCAATATATAGGGAGTTCTCTGATAGTGCTTGTTTATTAAGTGCCATTTGACTGCAATGCGATTCGTGAACCGCTTTCTATAAAGTGAACTATCATCCCTGCTTCCAATCTGTCACACCCTGGCAGAGTTTTGTATATCTCACTGAGATCTCCACTCATTTTCCTAAAGCCCATGGAATACAGGTCCAGTCACCCCAAACTCTGCTCCCACAACTAACTGTCATCCCAGAGATCAGTCTGGTCATCCTTCACTGCACTCCCTCGATGTCAGGTTTGCCCTTTATTAGGTAAGGACACCAAAATTGCACATAATACTGCACAATGTTCGAGATGGGGTCCCACCAAGGCCCTGTACAGTTGCAGTAAATGACCCTTACTCCTGTATTCTAAATCCCCTTGAAATGAAGGATAATAAACCATGTATCTTCCTACCTGCTTTCTGCTCCTTCAATATTGCTTTCAGTGACTGGTGTACAGGAAGATCCAGATTCTTTTCAATGTTACAGCTCCCTACTTGCTGGGTCTATGTACACTGTATACAGCGTGCCAATGCCATTCCCAGTATTGGCTTCCGTGTTCAGAAGTCACTGCCCTACATGGACTCGGAAGGCTGCGCAGAAATAAACAAAAATGCAGCTTAAGTTCATTTATGTATCAACATTTTTCAACCAATCCCTTTTCAAATGACAGGCTGCCATTCAATTGATCCCATCAATGTATACAACCTCTCATCTCTGCCATTGCTCTTCATCTGCCAGATATTTGCCCAGTCACTCCACTTGTCTCAATCAACTTGGAGCCTTTTTGACATCCTCCTCATCCACTCACAATCCAACATCGTTTAGAGCTATCAGCAGACTTGGGAATATTGCAATTGAGCTCCACAACCAAAGATATGATGTGCATTGGGATTAACTGGATCCCAAAACCCGATCCTTGTTATATCCTCCAAGCCTTCCATTCAAAAAAACATGGTTTTGTTCATACTCACTATTTCCTGCCAGCTCTCCCATTCTAAAACCATGACCATATATTAGCCCCAGTCCCATAGGATTCAAATTTGCACAATAGGCTTGGGGCTTTATCAAAAATCTTTCTGAAAATCCAATCGTATTGCGTTCATACCTTCTCCATAATTTTGCTAAAAGCCATTTTCTCAAACATGATTCCTATTTTATAAACCTCTGTTGACTTTGTCTATGCCCATTAATTTCAGTCCAATATTTTTTCAAAAGCGTTTTAGTTACTAATGTCAATCTATTCTCTTTTTCTCACCAGACTAAAGTTTCCTAGTATTGCGAGGACATTTTATTTTTGTTTTTTTTTTCTTCTTCTGTGAAGGCATAACCGAAGTATTTGCTCCATTGATCTGCTATTTCCCTGTCCTCAATTATTTTGTATTAGACTGTAAGAAAGCTGTACCTTTTTCTCTTAATTTTGCCATTAACTTATTTTCAGAAGATATTACAAGTTCACTCATATACACTGTGATAAGATATTCTTCAGAAACCCATCAATTCCTATCATAAGCTACTGAATGATTGACCTTCCACAGCCATACAATCACACAAGCACAGACTCTGTACTATCAGAAATACAGCGCGGTCTACATTAGCCCCACTTTCCAACACAAAACCTGTCGCTGTGAATCTTATGGCATTTCAAGTGCACAACCATGTATTTTCTAATGGTTTTGAGGTTGCCATGACAATTCCCCTCTCACAAAGTGCATCCCAGACCCCAACACACTTTGGTTGAAATACATTCCTCAAATTCTCACTAAGCCTCAAACCCTTCACTTTAAAGGTGTGTCCCTTTGATTAAAAGGACCAGCTGCTGTCTATCCACCCCATCCATATCCCTCGTAATCTTATCCTCCTGACTCACGTCCCCCTTAGCCTTCTCTGCTCCAAAGTAAACAACCCGAGCTTATCCAGGCTCTCTCCATAGCTGATATGCTCCATCCCAGGCAACATCCCAGGGAACATCTCCTCTTCACCCCCTCTAGTACAATCACATCCTTCCTGTAATGTAGCTCCCAGAATTACACACAGTATTCCATCTTGGCTAACGAAAGTTCCGCATAGTTCTTATAATCTATGCTTCGATGTGTGAAGGCTATGTTTACACTCCCTTACGCTTTCTCAAATTGTGTGTTACCCTGTCCAGCCACATTCAGGGATATGTGGAGGAGCACTCTCTCAGCTTCCTAGTGTGCTGCCATTCATTGAGTCCTCCCCTGCCTGGTTCCTTCTTCCAAAGTGCATGACCTCATATTTATCAGGGTTACATTCCATCTGCCATTGATGTGACCATTTGACCATTCTATCTGTATCTTCCTGTAACATAAGGCCTTCCTCCTCACTGCCATCTACCCGGCCAATCTTTGTATCAAACACAAACTTACCTATGACACTCCCCACGCCTCGTCCATATTCACAGCTGCATCCTTTATGATAAGGTTTAAAATCAGGAAACATCAGCTTATAGTCAACAGGTTTATTCGGAGGCACGAGATTTCTAAACGCTGCTTCTTCACCAGGTGGTTGTGAGCTTTGATGAAGCACTTCGAAAGCTGGTGCCACCGAATAAACCTTTTGGCCTATAACCTGGTTTATGCAATTTTTAGCTTTGTCCACCCCAGTCCAACACCAACACTTCCGAATCCCAAATATGAAGAGACACAGCACTGATCCCTGTGGTACACCATTGGACACTAGCCTCCAATCACAAAAACAGCCTTCTCCCACCACCCTCTGTCTCCTACCACTAAAGTTGATTTGGTTGCAATTTGGCAAGTCACTGATGAGTCCTACCTGTTACCTGGTTATTCTGTTCTGCTGGACACCCTTGGAGAATATCTGGAGATTCTCATTAACCTTGCCTGCCAGTAGGTTTCCATGCCCCTGTATTAGTCAGTCCCCTGCAAGTGATGAATTTCCTCCTTATTGTAGCTTTAACTGGCCTGTCCCCGATCCTGCCATTATAATGCATTGACTGTGGAATAGACAGCGAGGGAAGCGTCCTGTTAATTTCCAACTTGTTAGATGTTTTGTGAATTTTCCAAATTTCACTGTGACCCACCTCTCATTCTTTGAAACTCTAGAGAACACAGGCCGAGTTTCCTCATCAGGCAATTTCAACATCTGAGGGATTAATCTGGAGAATGCACTTCCTCTCAGGTCATTATATTCTTTCTGAGATTTGGTCACCAAAACTGTACAGAATACTCCAGGTACAGTCCCATCAACACGCCGTGAAACTGCTTCAACAAGTCTTCACATCAATGTTCTGACTCCCCTAAATGAAGGCGAACCAAACTTTAACTTTCCACTTACATATGTTCCTCCAAATACCCTTCACATTCATTGGATTTACGAACTCACTGAAATCTTATAGAAACCCTTCCGAAAATACAATATATGCCACTTCTACTGTTTCCCCGTTATCTATGCTTTAAGAAACATCTTCAAACAATTCCAGAGTTTATCAAGTATGATGTCTCTTTCAGAAATGCATGCTGATTCTCTCCATTATTGCTGTTAATTCTAAATAGCAAAAAGGTCATCCTGTGTAATAGATTCAAACAGTTTCCCTAGAAAATGTCAAGTTAACTGGTCTGCAGTTCTCCACACTGCGTCTTTTTCCCTTTGTAGCTGTTTGGATCCCTTCTATTGATCTATAGTTTATCCACAATAGTTTCCAGTCTCTGCAGAATGTACAGGAAAATAAAACAAAGTCATCGACAATGCAATTAATACTACTATTGGTGGTTTATTTCCGACATTTTAATGTGAAGAACATCTGTTTCGTCAGACTTAGCAATGCTCAATCCAGCTCCATGTTCAAGTACTACCTTGTTACTGATATGAATTGACTTTATGTCTTTAGCTCCAGGAGTCCGATATGATCACTTGGTATTACTGGGTGACTTTCTGGATCTTCCTCCATGAAGACAGATGCAATGTAACTGGTTGTTTTCTTGGCCATTTCCTCTCCCGATTACAAATTTCCACAGCTGAAAATGTGTTGCTGGAACAGCGCAGCAGGTCAGGCAGCATCCAGGGATCAGGACAATCGACGTTTCGGGCATAAGCCCTTCTTCAGGATTCCTGAAGAAGGGCTTATGCCCGAAACGTCGATTCTCCTGATCCCTGGATGCTGCCTGACCTGCTGCGCTGTTCCAGCAACACATTTTCAGCTCTGATCTCCAGCATCTGCAGACCTCACTTTCTCCTACAAATTTCCACATTTGACCTTGCTTTTATTTTGTTTCCTTTGAAATATAGATCGCAGATTGATGCAGTCTTTGTGTTCCTGTGTGTTAGCAGGTATGTTCTCTTTTTGATTTCCTTATCAGTTTCATGGCCTTCCTTTCCTGGATCGTTAATTTCTGAGAATTTTCATGTTTCCACAATAGCTGGAATTCTTCTGAAATCACTTCCTACGATGAACATATTTTCTAATTTGTTATGTTAACCATCACTGAGTCACTTTCACACTCTTTGATGTTTGTACCTGTAATAAATAGATGCATGTTTCAGACTTTTCAGTATTTCTAAAAACTCCTGGTCCCGACCAGTTATATTCAGGAACACAGCAGGAGGATAAGAGGATAGAGAACAAATTGCGGGAGCACTGCTTGGCTCTTTTCTATCATCGCTGGCCAACGAGTGCCGTCCTGGACGATTGGAGCAAAGCGAATGCTGAGCCCTTATTCAAGAAATGCTACAAAGATAAACCTGGGAACTAAAGACCAGTAATCCTAAAATCTAGTGGGTAGGTTACTTTAGAAGATTTGGAGAGATTGGATATACATGCATTTGGAAAGACAGGGTGTGGTTCGGAGTAAGATTAGAATGGTGCTGGAAAAGCAGAGCAGGTCAGGCAGCATCCGAGGAGCAAGAAAATCGATGTTTCGGGCAAAAGCCCTTTATCAACTTCAGCACGGGAGTTTGTGCAAGGGAGATCATGACTCACAAATTTGTTGGAGTTCTTTGATAAAGTGACCAGCAACATTGAGGAGGTCCGGGTGGTATACGTAGTCCAGATTGATTCCAGTAAGGCCTTCAATAAGTTTCCATGTGGTACGTTGCTCTGGAAGGTGAGATCGCATGGAATTGAGGGGGAGCTGGCAAATTAGGTACAAAATTGCATTGATGGTTGGAAGCAGAGATTAATACTGGAAACATGCTGGTCAGACTGGAGGCCTGTGAATAGTGGAATGCCTCAGGGATTGATGCTATTACCACTACATATTACATATATCTATGATTTACATGAGAATATACAGGCATGATTTGTAAGTTTGAAGATGGCACTAAATCAGGCGGCATCAAGAAAAGTGACGAAGCTTATCACAAATTTCAGAAATTACAGCAGCATCTTGATCAGCTGTAGAAGTGGGCTGGGAAATGGCAAATGGATTTTAGTATAGATTAATGTAAGTTCTTGCATTTTAGAAAGTCAAATCAAGTTTGGAGTTTCGTGGTGAATGGTTGGGTCCTAAGGAGTGCAGTGGAACAGAGGGACCTTGGAATTCAGGTGCATGGTTCTCTGAAAGTTGATTCAGAGGTAGACAGTGAAGAAAGCTTTTGGCACACTGGCCTTAAGCGGTTTGTATCACTGAGTATCGAAATTAGGGAGATATGATGCAGTTATACAGGATGCTGGTGAGGTCATATTGGTAGCGTTATGTTCAGTTGTGTTCACTTTGCTATAGGAAGGATGTTGTTAAACTGGCAAGAGTGCAGAAAACATTTACAAGGATGTTGCCAAGGTCTCAATGGTCTGAGATACAGAAAGAGGTTGGACAAGCTAGGTCTTTTTACTGTTGTGTGCATGAAGCTGAGGGAGGATCATATTGAAGTTTATAAGATTATGACAGGCATAGATAGAGTGAATGCACCCAGTCTTCTTTCCAAATGTTGGACAATCACAGACGAGAGGGCATCAGTTTAAGGTCAGAGGGGACAGAATAAAAGGGAACCTGAGGAACAACTTTTTAACACGGGGCTGTTACGCATATGGAATGAGAAGTGGTTGAGGCGGATACATTAACAATATTTCAAAGGCATTTGGGCAAATACATGAATAGTAAAGGATTAGAAAGATACGGGACGATGGCAGGGACACGGGGTTAGCGTGGATGGGCATTTTGGTTGCATTGGACCAGTTTGGGCTGACGGGCATGTCTCCGTGCTGTCTGCCTCTATGTCTCTAACAACCATTGCTTGTTTCCCACTGAATGTTATATTGTACTTTCCCAATTTAATGAGGAAATCTTGACACTCTAGCCTCCGGTCTTCCATAATGTTTGACTAGAATATTCAAGCATTCTATATTGTATGCAGACACCTTGTAAACTGCACCTTATAAATGCCATTATTCCTTAAAAGCTGCTTCAGACCAAGGTTAATAAGTCGTCCTTCTGACCACACAAAATCAAATTCTAACTAACCTGCTCTCTAGTTTGCTTCACAAAATACTCTTCAACCCACCTCATATACACTTACGGAACTTATTTTTCACAGCTTCAGCAGTCACTTAGTTAACGCTGTTAACCATCCAATAAGACTGCGGTATCCACAATACTTGCCTATCTAATTTCCAGGGTATATGATGCTCCGATTTTCTGCTACCGTTTTGGTTTCGATATATAACACACCAATATTTGCTTCTCCTTGCTATCTGTAAACTCTACCTAAACTGATTCTGTGGAAGTTGAGGGACAGGTCTGTGTTGTTATTAGTGACAGATTTGGACAAGACATTCGGGGAGCCTCATCTCGACACTGAGATGATCTGAAGAAATGTCCTGCAATACAGGATAAGCATCCACATCCTCCCCGCTCTGTCAGGATATGAGGTACCGTATACTCTCTGCTCCCTCACACTCACTGTATATCTGTTATAGCACCTAACCCCGAACAAGGTTCACGCTCTGTCTCCAAACAAGGCTCAGGCATTACCACTCTCACTATTGAAATCAGCAACTAATAATACTATATGGATTCAAAACTGTCGACTGACTCATTCCAGACACCTCACAACTCCCCCCACCTACAGCAGCACAAACAGCAGGGTCATCCATTCACACTCTCCCTCCATCCCTTTCTCCCATTCCAGGAGAAACTGCCTGGAATAGGATAGAAACTCCAAGCCGGGTAGTGGAGTGCCCGATATCCGTTCCCTCACTCCCCTCCCCCCGTCATATGGGGAGGACACTTAAAGAGCTGGAGAGGACCAGGAAGCCGCGTGTGGAGAACCTGAAACATCCACGTCCTACTGACCAGTTAAGGAGCAATGTTCAGTGAAAGACAATTCTCACTTTAAACCCACTGGCAGCTCCCACAACAGTCAAAACAAAAGCCACAGATACCTCACTGCACAGAGACGCAGACACAGAAATACACAGATGAACACATACAATACTTACAAGGGGATAGGCATACACACACACATATAAACACACAGAGACATATACAGTCACATACAAATAGACATAAATACAGATAGCAACACAGGCTGAAACACAGACAGACAGATGTAGACACACAAACACACAGATAACAAGCACACGGACACACACATACGCAGGTACGCACACAAACACAAACAGGGGCACAGACACACGCACAAACACTTACTCACATACAGACACACAGAGGCACAGACAATACTGTTATTAAGCCCCAAGTCGATATGTTTTTGATTTGTAAGGGGATCAATGATTCCAGGGAGAAGGTAGAAGAATGAAGCCGAGGTACTAATAAGAAATTATTGAACAGAATTTCAGACTCAATAGGCTGAATGGCCTCAATCTGCTCATTTCCCTCATGCTCCTGCGGTATTATGCGATCAGGCATTCTCTTTCTGAGACAGCAGCAGAGGCTATGTGTGATAGATATTTGATTGGAAAGGGTCAGTGGGAATGTGGGACAGGTTTACTTTTATTCCTAATTATTCTGTCCTTATGTCTGAAAAGAGGTAGTGACTTGATGTTCAGTTAACACAGTTTTAAAATAACAGTTGTCCCACAATGAAATAAGGACGTCCCTTTCACTTTAGTGTTGTGCTACCTGTGGTGTCCTCATCCTCAGGGAGCAGTGAAGACTCGATTATAGAAGATATTCCAGGCAGAGCTCGACTGATCTTTACTGGACAGAAAGGTCAGTGTTTATTTGGAACAGACAGGAAATGGATGGTCAGGCACACTCGGATCAGCCATGAGCATTCTGAATGGTGCAGCCGAATGGGCAACTTCTGCCCCTACCCCATGTGTTCCCTCAATCCACCCCTCGAGTCTGTTACAGGGTTGGTGACCACTCCATTAAGTCAGACAGGATCGTTACAATGAGACAGGAGGAAACCATTCTGCCCCTCTAAGGAATTACACATGAATATAGAATGAAGTAATTCAGCTCGTTCAGTACACTACAAATTCGAGGAGGAGGCCTTTCAACCCACCTGAGCTGCTACACAGGAACAGGGACGCTGTCGCTAACAGGAAATAGAGAGGAGAGACAAATGTTTATTTTCAGGCTGCAAAGCTGTAACTGATGGAGTGCCTCAGAGATCACTGTGGGGTTATCAATGATCAATAATCTTTATCAAAGATCTGGAGGAAGGGGAGGGAATAGTTTGGAGCTCAATTAGCTCATACACCAAGATGGCCATTCAATGTGTCGTCAAATGGAGGTAGTGAGTCTGCAAAGTGATGCAGGCAGGGAAGGTTAGTGAGCAGACCTTCAGCAGAAATAACTTAACGTAAGTTGTCAATTTTGGCATGAAGGTAAATTATATTTTGGCATAAAACAATGGTAAATAATTTAAATGGAGAGAGATTGCCGAACTCTGTGATACAGGAGGTTTCCATATTCTTGCGACATGAATCACATGAAGTCAGATGCAGCAAGTGATTTGGAAGGTAAGTGGAATAATGCTGTTTTTAGCAAAAGGTATCACATTTAATTGCAGGAATGTTTAACTGCATCCGCACAGGGCATTGCTGAGACCACACTTGATGTACTGTGTGCAGGATTGATCCCCTAAACTAAAATAAAAAGATATAATTCTTTTCGAAGATTTTCAAAGAGGTTTCCCTTTACTCATTCCTGGAAAGCCAGCCTTCTGTTATGGGGGATTATCCGTTTTGATCTTATCTGAGAAATAGTATTTAACCATCCATGACTTTCTGAAAAGTGTATCAGCTGGATGCATATTATCTCCTGTCAGGGAGATTAAAGCTAGAGAATAAACTTTAAGAAAAACATGCATTGATATTAACACAAATACTATGAAGACACCTACCAATATTACAAATTACACAGACACATGTAAGCATGTCTTCAAATTATAAAGTGGGGATTTTTTTTGCGATTGGAAGAATTGTGTACAACAAGAGCAATGACGCATCTGCATATAATCCATAATCAGGTTTTCCAGTGAATGTTCCAGGAGATCGCACATGGTCCAGTTTGGTGTTCAGTTGACAAAATTGTACGTTCCAACACAGAGAGGGAGAAAAATGTTCCCTGTCTGAGAAGGAGCAGCCGATTCATCCCTCTCTCTTACTTTGTTCCGCCAGATAGAAAAGTGTGAGATCATAAAATCCTTGCGTCATCTTTACCACTTGTGAAGGATTCCTGGTGAGGACTCATTGGAATCTCTCCACTGCCTGAAACGAAGGGAATTCAGCCAAATCCCACTGTTCCAGAAAGAAATCCCACTACCAGTAGCTTGTGTGAGCAGAATAACTTAAAAGGCAGAATAACATGTTGGGGCACTCTATTATTTTAACATTTGTTATGGGTGCAACTTTCTGTGTCTCACATTTTTCTAAAGAATGGCGGGCTCTGAGACCTAAATCATTGACCACCTCACTAAACTGGCTGCCTTTACGATGGGTGTAACCAGTGGAGACGTGGGACTGGAAAAGGACATTGTGACTCTCCAACATTTGTTGGAACACAAATGAGAAATTCCCAGAAGGCTGTTCAAGTGGAAATTCCCTTCCCCAGAGGATTGTGGTGCCTGGATGTTTGCATTTATTCAAATTTGTTTTCGGTACGTAGTAAAATGGTATACAGACAGAAACGTGCTGCTGAGACCAAAAGCACATGGAGCGGTGATAAAATATCTAATGGCTCACTCCTGCTGCTCAGTCCTGTGTTGCTATGTTCTATTAAACCCCCCACAACTCCTGCAAGGAACAGATAGAGGCCACTTGCTACAAATACCTGGTTAACAGTAACACAGGATCTCATCAGTCCCTCAAGATTGTCACACATGGTTTGGTGTCGGTTGGAAAATGTTATTTGTTTCGACAGACGCTTCTTGTCTCTTTACGAGTGTTTCCTCTCTGCAACTTGTAGTTCATTTGTTGGTGATATCATCGACCCAGATTCACCGTGAATACAGTCCCCATACCTCAACCAAAGATGACTCACAAAATACTTTACTCTCTCTGATTGCAACGTTCAATAAAAGAACATTCAGGAAAATTACAGCCATTAACTTTGCAATTACTGAATATGAGGACAAAAGGAACAGGATCACGTAATTCGGATGATCAAGCCATTGCATAACATCATGGCTGAACTACCGTTGACAGTAACTCCTCTTTAAGCCCAATTCTTCACCCCTTAGCTATCTGACAGGTCAAAAATCCATCTAACTCCTACTTAAATACTTTCAGCGATAAGGCTCCCCTCGCTCTCCCGCCCAGATAATTCCTGACAGTGATTACCTTCTGTGAGAGGAAAGCATTCCCTACACATGCACTGTCACCTATTGAAATGAACAAGAGGTGAACACAGGGGCTCAGGAAAGAGCGAATGGCTTTGATACCAAGGCAGTATTTGGTTGAGGGTGGCATCGGGACCACCTACTTATTTGAGCTGAATGTGGACGGGCTCTTTCAGAATACAAATAAAGAAGTTTGGGGTCAGTTGCCAACAATCCTTTCAGTCCCGGGACATCTCTGCAGGACATCCTCAGGTTAGCCTCCTCAGCACAAACATCTTCAGCTGGTCCATCAATGTCTTTCCCCATCATAAGATCTGAAGTAGGCATGATGACTGAAGATCACAGAATGTTCAGAACAAATTGACCCCCATCAGCTCCGGAACCATTCTGTGTCCATGTGCAGCAAGACCCGGACAGCATTCCGGTTTGTGCTGTTAACGTGTCGGTAAAATTTATGTAACAGCACGGTCAGACACTGCATATTTCAACAGTTAAAAGAGGAACTCATTCAGCATCTCAAGCTGGTTGCACATGGGTATGAGTTAGCATTCAGAAACAGGAAGAGTGACAGTACATTCAATACTCTTGCCTGTTACACAGGAAGAAGAGTGGTCTGTTCAGTGCATCGAGCTGTTAAACAGGAACAGGCAGAGCCTTAATCAGACCCTGTTCTATGAGATCAGGAGGATGCTATTCATGCCCACGTGACAGTTATACAGGAACAAGAGGGGGTCACTGATATTCCAACATGACAAACCAATGAAACCGAGACTACACTGATAGAAGACTCCATGATGTTAATCATGGTTCCATTGTTTGTAGAACGTGTGCTGCTTTAACATAGTTTGCTGGCAATGAGGAGGGAAGCTAAATGATTTGTGTCAACTCTCAAGGAGGCATTTTTCCATCACTGAGAAGACACACCCTTGCTCTCCATGGAGGTCAGAATCTGCTGGGAATAGTTAACTGTTTCAGAATGAAGGTATTGTGGCTGCTGTAGGGATTGTGGATAACGAGACTTTCAATGCAGGACCATACACCAAATTCACTGTATTAATGTGGGGAGAGATTATTCAAACACTGGCCCTCTGTCTCTCTCATGCGACATGGGAATTGGGTGTGGATTGAGGGGAATATTCTCAGAGGCTCTCAAACTATCGACAATCATGCAACCCGAGTAAAAAAGAAGCCATGGAATCTTTCACCGTATCAGTGTCTATTTAGAACATCGTGAGTGACTGTCCCTCCCCCTCAAGTTTCAATGCAATCGCCTCACATTCTCTCACAACGCCAGGGATTAATCTTCACTGTCTCCTCGTGGTTCCATAATCCCTGGAATTTGTCTGGTGAAACTCCATTGCATCCTCTTTGTGGCAAGGCGATCATTCTTTATAAAGAAGAGAATGTCTGTCCACAATATCCCAAATGCTGCCTCAACACCACTCTTAGCGACGATCATAAAATCTCTTTTTCCTCTTAGACATCTCCGTTTCTTTCCTGTGGCGTAAAAATACTTTCCTTCTCTCTATAATGCTGGGAAGTGTTAACACTTTTATAATGAAGGTATTGTTGCTGCTGTCGGGATTATGGACCCCATGACGTTCATGGCAGGATGACGCATCAATTGAACTCTATTAATGTTGGGAGAGTTTATTGAAAAGCCTGAACCTCTGTCTGTCTCTCTCTCTCTCCCTCCCTCCCCGCTCTTTCTCTCTCTCTCTCTGTCTCTCTCTCTTTCTCTCTCTCTCTCTCCTTTCTTTCTCCTCTCTCTCCCCTCTCTTTCTCTCTCTGTCTCAGTTTAAATAGTGGGTGGGGTGGTTGGGTGGAACGTTCTCAGAGGCTCTAAAACTATCGCGAATCATGTGATCTGAGTGGGAAAAAAAAAGCCATGGAACTTATCACCATATCAGTGTCTGCTTAGAACATCATGAGTGATTGTCCATCCCCCTTAAGGTTCAATGCAATCACCTCTTATTCTCTCACTGAGCTTCACTCATTACTCATGGTGCCATCATCCCAGGGATTAGTCTGGTGAAACTTGAGAGAACGTCTATCCACAGTACCCCAAATACTGCCTCAACAACACTTTCAGGGATTGTCAAAAAACATATTTTCTCTCATTTAGACATCGCCATTTATTTCATGTGCCACAAAAAGCCATTCCTTCTCTATGCACTACGACTGACATGGAATTTATAAGTCCCTGACATCTGTACGTCAGCATCAATAAAGCCAGCACCAGAGATACCTATGGAGCCGTGCATCACTCTCGGGGAGAATTTCAATAAGATTGAATACACCTAAAATAGGGGATGATCACGTACCTGAATGGAAATGAGATGCAGCAATACAGAAAACAGGCAGAGAAAGGGAGCTTTCTTTACCTTTATTCTTCTCTCAGGATGTATGAAGCCCTGGTCAGGGCAGTATGTTGTGCAGATCTTGAACTGAATGGCTGGTTCAGCTGTTCCACAGGACAGTAAAGAGTAAAACGCATAGCTTTGGGTTTGTAGTGTCACAACACAGGAGAAATCATCCTGCTTAATTAAAACCAGCAACAGAGAAAAGATTTATCCCACGCAGTAATCTGTCATAATTCTAGAGTCCAAATCAATTTAAAGTAAAAAATAGCAACTTTGTTTCTTAAAGTATAACAGAGAATAATAAACGAACAACTATTTACAACTTCTTCCTCTAACCTGTCTTTTACCTTCCCCCTCCACAGTACTAGTCCGATTAGACTCCTAATAAGATTTACAAAACAAAACTTCTTTTCTCAAAACCAGGAAGCTTTCGGTTCTTCTCCATATTCCTGTCTTCTTTTCTTCTTGGGGACTCTGCTTCACCAAATACGAATCAATAAAAGTACCTATAGGAGAGCTATATTTCAGGCAGTCTTTGCACGCTGGTAGCTCGACAGTTCTTCTCCCATTTTTTCAATTTTCCATGGTCTTGTACCGCCAAACTATTGGATTGTATCATTTGCTGTTAAGATTGTCAATATAATAAATTGAAACTTGTTTGGAGGTGGGTATTTTGGGGTATAATTTAAAATGGTTTGCTGAATTTGTTTCAAGACAATGAGCTAATCGGGTTGTTCGACCAAATGTTACATTATATCTATTGTTCAGAACTCTTGGTGCTGTCAGGTTGTTATTGTTGGCTTTTAATTCTCTAAAAGGTACAGTACACCCACGAGTTCATCACAGAAGTCACACGGAAACCTGAGGAGGGAATCATGACACATTGACTTCCCTAAAGGTCATGAGGCAAGCAAATTGGTTTTTATAACAAATGATAATGGTTGCTATTAAACTCCCCAATTTCAACAGACCATTATTCTGTGGCTCTAGATTATGAGTCAATGGCTTGACCACCATAAACTGACTTCCCTTATTTGCAGAGAACAAGTTAAACATTCTCAATAGCAATTATTTAGTCATGGACATGGTTACTAAGAACGTGAAACTGTTGCATCCTGATTTAACAAAAGCACGAATGGTTTATTCAGATATTGCACTGAGACAGAGGACGAGACTGGGATATCATGATGGTGGTATTGGACAGGATTGGTGAGTGAGGAGGTCATGGAGATGTAAATCTGTGAAGGAGAAAATGGATTATGGAGTTTGAGAAGAGTCTGGTTCCTTCTTGCATATCAATGAGTAATTTATAAATCGTAGTTTGATAGTTATAATATATATGGAAATGAATTTTTGTTTGGAACTGAAGATATTGACTTGCACTTTACAAAATGTACATATCATGAGCCGAAATTCAGTTCAACCCAGTTTAGTAGACAAATATAATGACTTACCAGGAACACCAACTATCGCGAGGATGGGATAGTAACCACCTTGAATAATCCAAAGGATATCCTGTATCCGATATGCTAATGATATCCAAGGCTGAGAAAGCCAGTAAAGACCCCCGGATAAACTCCTGTCCATTGTTGGAACATTCCAGTCTAATGTTCTCAGATTCGGATCCATTGTTGGAACATTCTAATCCATGGTCCTCAGATTATGAACCATTATTGTAACGTTCCTGTCTAATGTTCTCAGATTCTGATTTCTCCTCCCCCTCTCTCTCGAGCTGCTGTAAGTGATGCTCCTACTTACACTATGGGGTTGCACATTGAACAGAGCCCATTTATCTTTCAACGATGGAAACTCTCCACTGGGATAATTAGGATCCACGGAGATTTTCTTTAATCACAGTCACTGAACAAATAGCTCAATTTAACCTCTTTGAGTTCAATATTGATTTTATTCAAATTCAAAAGAACGTTCAAAATTTACTCATTTAGGTTGGGATATGTTGGGGTGGCTGAGGGAGGGAATATTGGAGATGGTAGATTGATTGCGTGTAATCATTCAATCTGCCTTTGATATGGGAATAATGTCAAAGGATTGTCAGAACATAAACAAGATTCGCCGTTTATAAATAGAAACATCCAGTCTGTAACTACTGATCAGTGATTATAATGTCAGTAAAATATAGAGAGAACTTTTCTAGTCCTTAATCTGACAGGCACACGTGCCTTCGACAACAGGAGCTCTCACAGACAAATGGCATGGATATGTTAACAGAGAATATGATATGACACACAATTCGGATGGTTAATCGAGGATCAGAGAGGGCATGTGAGTGTCATGCTGTTAATGTTGTCGATGTCAATCAACTGTGATTAAGTACCATTCACTGGTTTTCAATTTGAGTGTGTTTATGTTTTTGGGGACATGGCTGCAGAGACTGGAGGGAGGGAACATGATATTTACCAGTCATCAGTACTGGGATGTTACTCTTTATAAATCATAAGAAAATCAAATTCTAGAGACATCTCCAATGGGGAGTGAGGAGAGCCAATATTAACCATACGACCAGAAGACATTGGAGCAGAAATTTGGCCATTCAGCCCATTGAGCCTGCTCCGCCATTCAATGATGGCTGTTAAGCTTCTCAACACCATTCTTCCACTTTCTATCTGTAACCCTTCATCGCCTTTACAATAAAGAACCTATCTGTCTTACTCTTAAATACACACAATTACCTGGCCTCGACAGCCTTCAGTAGCAGTGAATTCCCTAGATGCACCACTCTCTGGCTGAAGAGGTTCATCTTTATCTGTGTTTGAAAACGTCTTCTCTTTACTCTCTCCCCTCGGGTCCTAATCTCCCCTCCATTGGAAATATCTTCCCAAAATCCACCCTGTTCAAGTCATTCAATAGTCTGTAAGTTTCAATTAGACCTCCTAATATTCTTGTGAACTCTATCAAATATAGACTCAGAGCCCTCAGATGTTCTTCATATGTTAAGCTTTTCATTCCTGGGACCACTTTCGTGAATCTGATAGGAAAATGCTCCAGGGCTAGTACATCCTTCCTGAGATATGGGACCGAAAACTGTGCACAATAATCCAACTGTAGCCTGGCCAAAATCTTATAGAGCCTCAGAAGTACATCCCTGCATTTATATTCAAGCCTTCTTGAAATAAATGGAATCATTTCATTTGCCTTCCCAACTGCTGACAACCTGCAGGTTTACCTTTCAAGATCCCTGGACTAGCACCGCCCCCCTCCCCCCCACCGAGTCTTCTGAACTTGCTCGCTATTTAGAAAATAGTCCATGCCTTTATTTTTCTGGCAAACTGCATAACCTCACACTTGCCCACGTTATACTCCATCTGCCACTTCTTTGCTCACTCCCCTAACCTGTGCAAATCCTTCAGCAGGAGAAAGCGAGGACCGCAGATGCTGGAGATCAGAGTCAAAAAGTGTGGTGCGAGAAAAGCACAGCCAGTCAGGCGGACTCTGAGGAGCACAATATTCGACGTTTCAGACATAAATCCTTTAACGGGAATGAAGCTGGTGGGCGGAAAGTGGTTGAGAGATGAATGGGAGGGGCTGGGAGGAAGGTAGCTTGGAAGACAATGGCTAAATCGAGGTGAGTGGTGAGAGCGGAAGGTGGAGTGGATAGATAGGAAGGAAGATAGACAGGTAGGACAGTTCAACAGGGGGTGTTCAGTTGGAGGGTTAGATCTGGGATAAGGTGGCGGTAGAGGAGATGAGAAAACTGGTGACATTGCGCTGGATACCATGTGGTTGAAAGGTTCCAAAGTGGAAGACGACGCGCTCTTCATCCAGACGTCTGGTGGCTAGAATGCAGTGGATGAAGCCAAGAACTTGCATGTCCTTGGAGGAGTGGTGGGAGAGGCGAAGTATTCAGCCACAGGGAAGTGGGGTTGTTGGGTGTGTGACGGAGAGTGTTCCCTGAACCGTTCTGCAAGTTGACGTCCTGTGCTCCCAGTGTAGAGGAGACTAGGAGCAATGGACAGAGTAGATGAGGTGTTTGGATGCACAGGATCTTCTCTGCCTGATGTGGAAGGATCCTTTTGGGCCTTGGATTGAGGTGAGGAGGAAGTTGTTGGCACCAGTTTCATACCTCTTGTAATGGCAAGGGAAGGTGCCGGGAGTGGAAGGTGGCTTGTTGGGGTGTAGGAGGGGGGAGCGTGAACTAACGAGGGTGTCGTGAAGGGATTGGTCTCTGCAGAATGCTGTTAGGGGTGGGGAGGGAAGTATATCTCTGGTGGTGTGGTCTTACTGTTGGTGGCAGAATTGGCGGAGGATGATATCCTGAGGTTGGTGGTCTGGAAGCCGAGTATCAGAAGGGTTGCTAGAGGGTGCTACTGCACCCTCCTGCAGCTGAACCACCTCTTCGATGTTACCTATCCCTCTATTCCATCTTTGCACTGTTTGAAAACTTAGTCAGAATTCCCTCAGTTCCTTCATGTAGACCATTAATGCACAAAGCGAATTGTTGTGGTCCCAACACTGAGTCTTGAGGAATACCACTTATCACTGGATGCCATCCTGAGAAGGACACTTTTATCCCCATTCTCTGCTTTCTGTCAGACAACCATGCATCTATCCAAGCTAGCACCTTGCCTGTAACACCAGGGGCCCTAATCTTTCTCAATAGCCTCCTGCGTGGCACCTTATCAATGGAATTTAGAGAAGCAGGTGGATAACATCTACTGGTTCTCCTTGGTCAAATCTGCTCGTTACTCCCTCAAAGTATTCCAGCTGGGCATGACCTCCCATTGATGAAACAATGCTGACTTTGCACTATTTTGCTAAATCCAAGTATTCAGAAATCCCATCCTTCACGATGAATTCCAGGATGTTACCCACAAACAAGGTTAGGCTAATCAATCTGTAATTTTCCATCTTCTGCCTAAATCCCTTATTAAATGGACTGTCATGTTAGCACTTTTCCAGCCATTCCTGATTTTAGTCATTCCTGAAAGATTACCACTTTTACTTTCACTACCTCTTCAGCTATGTCCCTTACAATTCTGGGGTGTATTCCATATGGTTCCGGTGATTTATCCAAATTCAGGCCATTCAGTTTTCTAGCATGTTCTCCTTGGTGATGACCACCATACTCAGCTCTGCCCTCTCACTCTCTTCAATTTTTGAGAAATTACTCGTGTCTTCCACCATGAACATTGATGCAAAGTTCCTCATTCATTTCTTGGTTTTCCACTACTGTCTCTCCAGCATCATTTTCCAGTGGTCCATATTCACTTTTCGCCTCTCTTTTGCACGTTATATATCTAAAGATCCTCTTCCAGTCTCCTTTGTATTACTGGTTAGCTTACTTCCATATCCAATCTTCTCTGTCCTTTTTTCCCCTCAGTTAGTCTTTGTAAGTGTCCCAATTCTCTAGTTTCCCACTGCCCTTCACCATATTATACACTTGCTCTTTTGCTTGTATGCAATCCTTGACTTCCGTCGTCAGCCCCGGCTGCCTCATCCTCCCTGTACCATGCCTCTATTCCTCGGCAAGAATCCCTGCTGTGTCTCCTGAATTAATCTTGGAATCTGCTGCCATTGCTGTTCCCCTGTCTTTCATGCTTGACCCCTCTCCCAGTGAATTCTACCCAGCTTCTCCCTTATGCCTCTGTAGTTGCCTTTATTCAGCTGAAATACTGTTACCTCTGATTCTATCTTCTCTCTCTCTCAAATTGCAGAATAAATTCAATCATGTTCTGATCATTGCTTCCGAGGTTTACCTTCACCCTAATCTCCCTTACGAATCCTGCGTCATTAAATCCAGTATCATTTGTTCCCGAGTGCGCACCACCAGATGTTCCTCCAAAAAGCCATCTCATAAACATTCCTAAAATTCGTTTTCTTGCGAACCACTGCCAATCTTATGTTACCAGTGCCCCTGCATGCTGATATCACCCGTGATTACTGTACTTTCCCTTTTCTACACATCTTTTCTATCTCCTGGTGTATCTTGTGCCCCAGCTCTTGACTACCCTTTGGAGCCCTGTACAAGACTTCAACTGTGGTTGTCTTACCTTTGTGGTTCCTCAATTCTATCCAGGCTGATTCTACACCATCTGACCTTACATCCTTTCTTACTATTCATTTAATCTCAATTCTTGCTTATAATGCAAATCCACTCCCTCTGCCCACCTGCCTATCTTTTTGATAGGATAAATATCCTTAAATATTCAGATTGCCTTGCAGCCACATCTCTGTGATGCCCATTGCTTCATACCGGCTGATTTAATTAGATTAGATTAGATTACAATACATTACATTACAGTGTGGAAACAGGCCCTTCGGTCCAACAAGTCCACACCGCCCCGCGGAAGCGAACCCACCCATACCCCTACATTTACCCCTTACCTAACACTACAGGCAATTTAGTACGGCCAATTCACCTGACCCTGCACATCTTTGGACTGTGGGAGGAAACCGGAGCACCCGGAGGAAACCCACGCAGACACGGGGAGAACATGCAAACTCCACACAGTCAGTCGCCTGAGGCGGGAAGTGAACCCGGGTCTCTGGCGCTGTGAGGCAACAGTGCTAACCACTGTGCCACCGTGCCGCCCACAAGCGCCACAAGCTCTGCGCCACAAGCTCATTTACCTTATTCCTTATACAGCATGCATTCAGTTATAACCCCTTCAGTCCTGCATTAACCGTCCCTCTTCTCATTGTCATTCATTTGTACAGTGTGCTTGAAGTTTGATATGTTAAACATTTCCAGATGCTCTATCATATTTGTGTGTGTGCTGGAGACTTTAATAACCTCTCCTGAGTTCTGTCCTCTTACCTCCTCTTTTAATTCGGCTTTTCTAATTAAACCCTATAACTGCACCCCCACCCCGCACACACACAAACACACAGACACACAGATACACAATCACACACACACACACAAACACATACACACACACACACACACACACACATATACATACACACACACATACACACACACAGACACACACACACACGGATACACACACACAGACACACACACACAGACACACACACATATACACACACTGAGGCACACACGCACACACACACATACAACACACAGACACACACACACACACTGACAGACACACACACACATATACAGACACACAGACACACACATACATACACACACAGAGACACACAGACACACGCACACAGACACACACACATGCACACACACTCACACACACACATATACACACACACACACATACACACACACACAGACACACACACACATACGCACACACAGACACACACACAGACAGACACACACATACACACACAGACACACACACACAGACACACACACATACACACACACAGACACACACAAACATACACACAGACACACACACAGCCACACACACACAGATAAACACACATACACACACACAGACACACACACACACACACACACAGACACACACACATATACATACACACACACATACACACACACAGACACACACACACACGGATACACACACAGACACACACACATACACACACACAGACACACACACATACACACACACAGACACACACACACAGACACACACACATATACACACACTGAGGCACACACACACACACACATACACAGACACGCACAAACACAGACACACACACAGACACACACACACACTGACAGACACACACACACATATACAGACACACAGACACACACATACATACACACACAGAGACACACAGACACACGCACACAGACACACACACACATGCACACACACTCACACACACACATATACACACACACACATACACACACACAGACACACACACACATACGCACACACAGACACACACACAGACAGACACACACAGACACACACAGACACACACACACAGACACACACACATACACACACACAGACACACACACAGACACACACACAGCCACACACACACAGATAAACACACATACACACACACACACACACAGACACACACACACACACACACACACACACACACACACACACACACACACACACACACACACACACACACACACACACACACACACACACACACACACACACACACTCCTAATCAGTTTAAAGCTCTGTCTCCAGCCCTGGTTAGGATTCACTCGGACTCTGGTCCCAGCGCGGTTTAGATGACAACTGTCCCATTGGAGCAGGTCCTTTCTTCCTCAGTAATAAAATGTGTTTATTCAAGACAAAATACAAGGATAAAAAAGCTTTTCTGTACATATCAAAATATGAAAACTACAAAAAGACAATATTATTAAAATATACTTACTATGTGGAGCTATATAAATTGTAATGTGAATTACAAAACCATGGAAGTGGTATGAAAACTTTATCAATCATTATTTGAGCCAGAGCTGAGGTCCTGATTTCCCCTCTGCCAGTGATTCCCTTCACTGAGACTCCCCCCTGCCTCTCACGCAGTGTCTAGAGGGGCTACAAGTTCCTATTGGCCCAGCATATTTAAATTAATCCATCTTCTCCCTGGAAGCAATCTATTGGTCTATTGGATTGTGTTTAACTGTTAGCAACTCAGCTCTGGGATGTTATTGGCGATAAATGATCTGGGATGACAGCCAGTATCAGCATGGTGTTCATTGGGTATGGCACCAGACAAAGGGCTTACAGTCTGTGAGAGTTTCTAAGAAAAGTTTCTGTGTATTTCTCTTCATGCTGTCTCCTGATCTAACTTCACGTTCGTCTGACACCCCTTGCTCTCACTCACTCTGTCGCTCCTTTTATTTCACTTTGTTTATCTCACTTCACTGTCTTTCTCTCTGTTTATTCCTCTCCCTCTCAGTCTAGCTCCGATCATTCCCTCTATTTTCAAGTTGTCATTCTGGTGAGCTCATGAACGCATGGTGAGCTGAATGGCCTCCTTCTGTGTTGTATTAATTCTGAAGTTCTCTGACCACAGTAACAAGTTTTGGTGCCTGTAGAGACAAGCTGGTCCAGAGAAGGACACATTGGACAATTAACCATTACCTCTTCCTATTTTCTGACATGCAGCGACATCGAAATATCTGTTCAAACAAACAGATTCCACAAATTAAAATCAGCACACTTCAGATTGCCAGGCCACTGTGGTCAGTACCCTCTGCCTGTTTTTTTGTTTTGTTGGTCTTAGCTGTACTGGGATTAGTTTCTAACTCAGTCTCTGTACCTGTGGCCTCCTGCTGTGATTCCACACACCCCTCCCCCACCGCCGCCACAGACTAGTTTAAACCCTCGTAAAGGACAATAGCAAACCTGCCTGCCAGGAGATTGCTGCCAGTTCAGGTCCATCCCATCCATCTTGTTTATATCATACCAACCCGGGAATCCCAATGATCCACTTATCAGAGAGTGTTATCAGTTCATGTGCATCCCGTCCTTCTTGTGTGTATCCTACTGACCCGTGTATCCCAATAATCTACATATCGTAAATTGCTGCCAGTTCAGGTTCATACCGTCCATTTTGTGTATATCCTACCGACATGGGAATCCCAATGATCCACATATCGGAAGTGCTGCCTGCTCGACCAGCACTTTGATCGTGTATTTAACTGTGCTACCTTACGATTCCTAACCTCACTCACACGTGACATATTCTAATGTCTCCAAAATTCAAATAACCTTTCAGCACAACTCCAGCAAGGCATTTTCTTTAATCTGGATAGACTTGATGATAAAAACTTAAGTGTGACATCAGGAAAGTGAGACCACTAAATCAGTCCAGTGACCACCGGATCTGATATCTATCCCCGCCACCAAACCTGTTTGACAAGGCATACATATGGACCATCTATTTGCAGATGGACCAGAATAAGCAGAAGATTAGAACATGGCAGAGCAGATGGATGTAATGCAGCCTTTTTACTCTGCTTTGATATTCTGTTGGATTCTAGTTATTCTGTTCCTTTCAATGGCCGGGTCTTTACCCAGCATCCCCAGCGGATCAGAAAGTTCCCAGTGTCATTGTGTGCACAGTCCTGCGAAGGGAGTATCCAGTGCCAGGCAATGGGGTGTGAGGTGTCCCAGGGGTGGCACAAGGAAAGACTGCATGTAGTGCCGATGGACTGAGGGAACTGAGAGAGATGGAATGGGCATTCAGGGACACTGCACTCAGACAAGTGGCCGGGCAAGATTCCTAACCACCCAGGGAACTCGTGAACCACGACTGCTTTAACAAAAACCTGTCACATTTGCTGCATTTCATCATCGAACAAAAGCAAAAATACTGTAGATGGTAGAAATCTGAAGCAAACACAGAGACGTATTGTAGAGAAAGAAAAGAGTTAATGCTCCCAATGCAGACACGGGAAGAATGTACAAAGTCCACACAGACAGGGTCCAGAGATTGGAAATGAACCCAAGTCCCTAGCACTGTGAGGCAGCATTGTTGTGTCACCAGGCTGGCCAATGCTGGATAATTGGGGATAGTATAGTTAAAAGCATAGATACTGTTTTCCATGATCGGGATTAAGAGTTCTGAAGGTTGTGTTGCCTACATGGTGCTCGGCTTTGGGATATATCATCTGGGTTGCAGAACTTGTAGCGGGAGGGGAATGATCCAGTGGTCAGGGTCCGTGTAGGTACCGACAGCTGGACAAACAAATGACAATGAGAAGAGCGACTGGTAATACAGGACTGATCTATTATATCGGAATGTATGCTGTGTAAGAAATAAGGTAAATGAGCTTGTGACTCATCCATAAATTGGCAGGTACGACATAGTGGGCATTACAGTGACATCGCTGCAACAGCATCAGGATTCAGAGCTGAATATTCAAGGATATACATCCTGTCGAAAAGATAGGCAGTTGGGCAGAGAGATAGAGTTGTCTCAGTATTAAGAATGGAATTGAATCAATAATCAATAATAAGAAATGAAATAAGGTCAGATGGTGTAGAATCTGTGTCAGTAGAATTGAGGAATCAAAAAGGTGAAAAAATGCAGTTGGAATTATATACAGGGAGCTGGGGGGAAAGATACACCAGGAGCTAGAAAGATCTGCAGGAAAGGCAAAGTTACAGTGATCATGTGGGATTTTATTATACAAATGGACTGGGAATTCAGATTGATAGTGGTTGGCAGGAAAATGAATTTGTGGAATGGCTTTTGGAGCAGCTTATGGAGGCAGACTAGATGAGGGGAGCTGAAAATGACAGTGATGATAATATGATTGAATTTACTCTGCAATTTCAGGTGGAGAAGTTAGAATCAGAAGTAACAGTATTACAGCTGAATAAAGGCCATTGCACAGACATGAGTGAGGAGCTGGGTAGAATTGACTGGGAGACGGGCCCAGCAGGAAAGACAGTACAGCAGCAATGGCAATAGATTTTTGGAGTAATTCAGGATACAACAGAGATTTATCCTAAGGAAAAAGAGGCTTTTCTAGGGAGGATGGGACAACCATAGCTGACTAGGGAAGTCAGGTATAACATAAAAGCAAAAGAGAATTGATATAAAGTGGCAAAGTGCAGTGGGAAACCTGAGGATTCGAAAGCTTTCAAAGACAAAACAGAGGGCAAACAAAATAAAATTAGGAGAGAGATTATTAAATATGGGGGTAAGCTAGCCAGTAAGATAAAGGAAGAGTGTAACAGTTTCTTTCGATATATAAAGTATAAAAGAGCGTCAAAAGTGAACATTGGACTGCTGGAAAATGGTACTGGAGAGATAGCTGTGGGGAACGAGAAAATGGCCAAGGAACTGAATAATCACTTTGCATCAGCTTTCCTGGTGGAAGGCACGAGTAATACCTTAAACGTTCAAGAGACTGAGGGGCCAGAACTGAGTATGATGGCCCCCACCATGGAGAACATGCTAGAAAAAAATGTAATAGTCCGAAGGTGGTTAAATAACCTTGACCAGATGGACTACATCCCAGTATTATAAGGGAGATAGATGAAGAGGGAGTGGAGACACTCGTGGTTATCTTTCAGGAATCACGAGAGTAAGGAACGATCCCACAGCACTGGAAACCCACGAACGTGACACCCCTTTTTAATAAGGGAGTAAGGAAAAAAACAAAACAAACACCATTTTAACCTCTGTCATGGGTAAGATCCTGGAATCCATTGTGTAGGATGAGATTTCTGAATAGTTGAAAGCGTTTGGTAAAATAGGGCAAAGTCCGAGGACACAGCCTTAAATGAAAGGGAACACCTTTTAGAACAGAAATAAGGAGAAAGTTATTTAACCATAGAATGGTGACGCTTTGAACTTTATTCCCCCAGAAGGCTGTGTGGTCAGGTCATTGATAATATTTGACACGGAGATAGATAGTTTTTGATTATCCAGGGGATGAAGTGTTACGGGGAGAAGGTCGGAGAATGGGTTTGAGAAACCTATCAGCGATGATTGAATGACGGAGCAGACCCGATGGGCTTACTGTCCTAATTTATGCTCCAATGTCTTATAGTCTTCTGGTTCTAAACCTTAAGGAAGTACCTTGCATCTCTGAGAAGATAGATTCATGTTCTTCATGAAGGTCAGAAGCTGTTGGGAATACTTAACTGTTTTAGAATGAAGGAATTGTGGCTGCTGTCAGGGTGGTGGATAATATGACATTCAGTGCAGGATCACACACCAACTGCACTATGTTAATGTGGGGAGAGTTTATTCAAAACTTGGACCTCTCCGTCTCTCTCAATTGGGAGTAGGCGTTGCGGTGGGTGGGCGGAATGTCCGCCCAGGCACTTAAACTATCCCGAATCATGTATCCTGAGTGAAATAGCAGTCATGGAAATTATCACCTTCCCATTGTCTGTTTATAATATATGGAGTGATTGTCCATCCCACTCAGGGTTCAATGCAACCACCTTATTCTATCACAGCGCTACAGATCAACCTTCACTCACTCCTCATGGTGCCATCATTTCAGGGATTAATGTGGTGGAACTCCTCTTCACCCTCTCTGTGGTAAGGAGATCACTCCATATTAAGGAAAGAAAATCTGTCCACAATACCCCAAATACTGCCTCAACAACACTCAGGTTTGATCACAATAATTCATTTCCCTCACTTAGCTGGCTCCATTTCTTTCGTGTGACACAGGAAACAATTCATTTACAATGCACTGCCACTGATGTAGAATTTAAAAACATCCTCTCATCTGTAGGTCAGCATCAATACAGCCAGCACCAGAAGTGCCCAAGGAGATGGACATGACTCTTGGAAGAGACTCGCTCACAAAGAATACATCTAAAACAGTGAATGGCTAACTACCTGAATGGAAACGAGCCGTTGGAATATGGGATGCAGGCAGAGGAAGAGAGCTACCTTTCCTTTTGTGCTGCCCTCACGGGATGTGTGCAGCCATGGTCAGGCCAGCATGTTATGCCGATATTGAACTGAGTGGCTGTTTCAGGACAATAAATAGTAAAACAAATTGCCGTGGGTTTGCAGTTAAACAGAGATGTGACCAGAGAAGGATGACCCACCGCCTTCTCTAATGGGTATAAGGCAAGCCGATATCAACAGATTATCATTCTGTGGTTCCAGAATACGAGCCAATGACGTGACCTACAATACACTGTCTGCCCATCTTTCAGATTTTGTGCAGAGAACATGTTAAACATCTGAAGTGCAATTATTTTGTCATGGACACGTGGTTAGAAGGGACTTGAAGCAGATATATGTGGAAATAACAAAGGCACAAACGATGGTGTATTCAGGAATTGAGCTGAGGATGAGGAGGAGACTGGGATGTCTTAATGGTGGAACTAGACAGGATTGGTATATGGGGAGGATATGGAGATGTACACTTTGCAGGAGAAAACGAATCAAAGAGGTTGAGAACAGTGTGATTCTAGAATACGAGCCAATGACGTGACCCACCATACACTGTCTGCCCATCTTTCAGATTTTGTGCAGAGAACAAGTTAAACATCTCAATTGCAATTATTTTGCAGTGGGCACGTGGTAAGAAGGGAGTTGAAACAGATGTATCTGGAATTAACAAAGTCACAAACGATGTTTTATTCAGGAATTGAACTGAGGCTGAGGAGGAGACTGGGGCGTCTTAATGGTGGTACTGGACAGGATTGGTATGTGGGGAGGATATGGAAATGTACACTTTGCAGGAGAAAACGAATCAAAGAGGTTGAGAACAGTGTGTTTTACCCTCGCGTATTGGTGAGTAACATGTAAATAATAGTTTGCTAGGTATAATTCTTAAGGAATGGAATCTTTGATTGGAGCTGAAAACGTTGGCTTGCACCTTCCCAAAATCTGCATATCATGAGCATCGAATCAGTTCAGACCGTTTCACTAAACAGACAAAGTGACTTACCAGGAGCACCAACTATAGCAAGGATAGGATAGTAACCAGCTTGAATAACCAGCAGTACATATTCAATCCGCGATGCTAATGATATCCAAGGCTGGGAAAGCTTGTAAATACCGTATCCTAAACTCCTATCCATTGTTGGAACATTCCAGTTTAATGTTCCCAGATTTCCATCTCTCCTGCCCTTCCCTCTGAAACTGCTAATCCCTCTTCTTGCTGTTGGACATGCTCCCGCTCACACTATGAGATAAAACACTGAAAGCATTCCCTTATTGATAGAAGAGACAAACTGTCAAGGGATGCATACGATCCATGGAGACTGACATAATTACAATCGCTGAACAAATAGCTCCAGTTAACCCCTTTGAATTCAAAGCTACATTATTGAAATCCAAAATAACGTTGAACATTTATGATTTCTGGGTGTGATATGCAAGTGTGACTGAATGAAGGAATGTTGAAGGAATGTGTGCAATCATTCAGTCAACCTTGGATATGGAAGTAATGCCAGAAGTTTAACGGAACATAGACATGCTTCTCTGTTCATAAATACAGAAATAAATCCCGTAACTACTGATCAGTCATTGCAATGTCTGTAAAACATTGAGAAAACAACTATCATCCATGATGACATAGCAAAATCTGCCAATAAAGAAAACCCTGGGTTACAACAAACAAACGGCATGGATACGTTAACAGAGAATTGCACATGGCCAACACAGTTCAGATTGTTATTCCAGGATCAGAGAGGGCAGCTGTGGGTCATGCTTTTGATGTTATCGATGTTAAGGAACTGTCATGAAGTGTCATTTAGTGGACTTCGATTACATTGTGATTATGATGTTGGGGAAAAGTCAGAAGATGGAGAGGACAGGGGGACAAGGCTGATTAGATTGGGTGGAGGGACAGTGATGTTCCCCAGTTACCAGAATTGGAATGTTACTCTTTGTAATTCATACGAAGAACTGATTCAAGAATACATCTACAATGAGGAATTAGCAAAGGCAATATTAATGAAATGTGTTTATGCAATATAAAATGCAGGAACAAAATGATTTCCTGCACCCACCAATATATGCAAAGTACAAAGGGATAAGGTTGTTAAAATACACTCCTGATATTGAGCTATATAAATTGAAATGTGAATTACATAACTAGGAAAGTGGAATGCAAACTTTCTCAATCATTATTTGACCCACAGCTAAGATCGTGATTTCACCTCTGTTAGTGAATCCCCTCACTGAGATTCTCTGGCCTAGTCTCTCAGACAGTATCGGTGTGGGGGAGGGCGTCGTGGAGGTGGGGTGGTGGTTATCATTTCTTGCTGCTCTTAGCACAGTCTATTTAAAACCTCTGCTTTCTCCATGAAACCAATCTATTGGCCTAATGGGTTCTGTTTAGCTGTCAGTAACCCAGCTCTGTGATATTGTGGGAAATAAATAATTTGGGATGACAGCCAGTATCAGCACAGTGCTCACAGTGTATGGAGCCCAGACAAAGGGCTTGCCGTCCAGAGGAATTTCTAAATAAAGCTTCTAAATATTTATCTACCGTATTGCAGTCTTCTGATCTATCTGACTTCACCCTCATCTAACACCTCTTCCTCTCGCACTCAGTCAGTCGCTCCCCTTTCTATCCTCTCTCAGTTTATCTCCCTACACTTGCTTTCTCTCTGTTTATTTCTCTCTCACACAACCTCTCTTCACAAACTCTCTCTGTCTCCAATTGTGCAGTTGGAGAGCTTGGACTCCACAGTGGGCTGAATGGCCTCCATCCATGCCATAATAATTGAGGTTCTCTGACCCACAATAAATACTTCCTGGACAGACCTGCTGGTCCTGTGACAGGTACAGTGCACAACCACCCATTATCTTTTCCTGCTCTTCTCTGGTGTACAGCTGCCTTGAAATGTCTGTTCAAACAAAACAGACTGAATGAAATCCGAGCAGTCGAGAAGACGTTCATGAGTGTGTATTTCAATCAGGATTTAATGAAGGATGAGATTCCAGAATAACATAAGCAATGAATGAAAAACAGGGTAACACAGGACATGGCAACTGAGTACAACATGTGTTTACAAGTAGGTCTCATGGTATTACCAATAGATTATCGATCCAGAAAAATCAGCTCCTGTTCTGTGGATCCAGGTGGAATCCCGCCACGGCAGATGGTGGAAATTCAATTCAATAATGTAAAGATATCCCTGGAATTAAGAATCTACTGATGAGAATAAAATCATTGCCGATTGTCAGAAAAATCCATCTGGTTCACCAATATCCTGCAATGAAGGAATCTTCCATCCTCACCTGGTCTGGCTGACATGCAACTCCAGACCCAAAGCAATGTCATTGACTCTCAATCGCCCCCTGCAATGTCTAATGAGTCATTCGGTTGTACCAATCGCTACATTGTTTGAAACAAATGAAACCGGATAGAACACTTGGCATCGAAATGGGAACCAGACAAGTCAACATTCGAAACATCAATGTAGAACCTGCAAAGTCTTCCTTACTAATATCTGAGGTCTAGTGCCAACATTGGAACAACTGCCTTACAGACACGTTAAGCAACAGCCTGACATAGACATACCCAGGAATCACACTGTAAGAAATGGGAAAATGTGTTGTTTTTCAAGGGAGTATATAATGGATCTAGGAAAGTATTAGGGAAATGTATATTTACTTTTAATGCGGATTAAAAGTACTAACTTTAATGTAGAATTATTAAAGAAATGTTTAAAACAGTAGTTTCAGCAAAAAACCTACGATTGCTGAAACATATAAGCGAGGCACTAAAAGGTACATTGTTAAGATGTATGTTCAAGAATGGAATGTACCTATGAACAATGAAAGATATTACAAAATGGAAGAAGGGAACATCAAGATACAAGTTTAGCCTTATGTCAGCACATACAAGGGGGAAAATTGCCAACTTGGAAAGAAGGGGGCAATGGGCGTGGAGCATAGATGAGCAAAGATGAAATGGTAAGAAATATTGGGTAATGTAGGGATCGGAAGAGGTGGCCTCATGTAGCTCAAAAAGTATAACTGTGTAGTACTTTGAAATCTCTTTCTGAAATTGGGGTCCTTTCTTGCAAGATCGTAAAATAAATTGTCTTGTTTCCAGCTTTGGTGGTCTCATATAATTTTATTGAGTTTGTTTCTTACAGATTTGAGGGCTCGTCCGGAATGCCAAGCTCCTGTCGCTCGGCAATTTCGGAAAAATCGGAGAAGGTGAACCCACCGATTTCGGCAGTCTCAACTTTCCCCCATTGCCGCGGTGGCTCGGGCGAGCGAGATCGGACTGAGAGACCCTGGAAACAAGACGTGTAGACGCGACGCGACGGGTTCAGTTGGGTAACTCTTGTGCAAAAAAACGGGTAAGATAAAGGTCTTAAAAGAGTATTATCCCGGCGACCGGGGTAGGCAGCGGGTTTTGTTTTGTTGTCAGTCTTTGCCACGAGCGAGGCGCACTAAGACGCGGTGGGTTGGTCGTGTAACTGTTATGGACTTAAGACCCACATTCACGGGCGGCCGGGATTTGCAGCAGCATTTGTTCTTTCGCCGTGGTTCTAGGTCCGCTGAGACGTAGTGTTTTGACGGGTAACTCTTATGTACACAAGACCGATCTAGATTTGTAGCGACATTTGTTGTTGTGGTCTTTGCCACGGATGAGGCGCACTGAGACGCAGCGGATTGGTCGGGTAACTCTTATGGACTTAAGGCCCGCATTCGAGCGGCCATGATTTGCAGCATTACTTGCTGTTTCGCCACGGTGCGAAGGGCACTAAGACGTGGTGGTTCGGTCGGGTTACTCTTGTTTACATAAGACACGGGTAAAGGTAAATTTCGGGCGACCAAGATTGACAACGGTTTTTGCTGTCTGGTATTGCCGCGGGATGGGGCGCGCATTCGACCAGGTAACTCTTGGGCACAGACCAAGGTATGAAAATTGACCTTTAAGTATTACCTTGATGGTCGGTACCGTAGAGAAGTACATGGGGAATGGCAACTTACAAACATAGAGAATAAAGGTCTTTAATTGGCTAGATCAATCTAACGAGTAAGGTGTCTAACTGATTCGATCACCCAGCCATAGACCGGTTTTTAAGAGAGGAAATCCCCTTGTCATTTCTTGTCATTTTTATTTAAGTTCTGTCATCAGCAGTGGTAGGACTTGAAACAAATCACTTGAAACAATATCTTTCGTTTAATTAGCTTTGCTTCTGAAATGCATCCAGTGACATTCTTACATTCATACAGTGTCCTAATCATGAAGTAAGATCCGAGACAAGAATAATTTTGTGCTTGAAATATTTGTATTTGGAGAAATGGTCAGCAGAGTGCTTGAAACATGAAGTCTGAATTTTACCAACGTGCAGCCATTGGTTTGTTCAGCAACAGCACTGACACAGAGATGGAGTTTGGGGAGCGGGTAGTGGACAGGTTTCGTGACAGAGAGAACACGAGACATAAAGCAGTCCAGGGCAAAACGAGATCTCGAGGTTGTGAGCAGTTTTGTTCGCAGATGTTTCTGAGGTAGTGGTCTGCAATTCATGGATAATGAATGGAGACTTCAATTGAATCTGAAGACAAGAGTTTCTTTCTCTGACAATATAGATCACAGAATTTGCAACGAAGTTCAAATTTGCTTTTGCGATTAATGAATGGACAGAGGTAGAGAACGCCAACAAAAGCGAGAATAGGTTAGTAGCACACCCTCAACCCCGCCCAGAATAATCATAAGCACTGCTGATGTTCGATATGGTAGAAATTCCTAATAGGGCGAAATCTTGAAATGACTCAAGGAAAATCTCCTCTCCATTGTTGTAATGTTCCAGTCTGCTATGCTCAGATTCAGATCTGTCCTCTCTCTGTCTACACAGCTGTTGATCTCTGTTAGTTTGGAGCTGATGCATCTGCTACTACAGTGGGATAGCGGACTGAATGAAGCCCCTCACCAATCGAAGAAGGAAACCCTCCACTGACACAGTTACATTGCATGGAGACTGACATTAATCACAGTCACTGAGCAAACAGTCCCAGCTTTCAATACGGCACATTCATTTCACAATATAACTGGACTGGGCTACATGTTGGCATTGCTGGCTATTGGTCAAATCTCCCATCACCAATTGCTCTAGTGAAGCCAGTTGTGAGGGAGAATGATGGGTGTTATCTTTTCATAGGCGAGATGATTTTGCTCTGTTGTCCGTTTACTATGCTGTAACCATCTCTCCCCAAATCCATCCACCCCCTCCCCCCCAAAAGAATCAAAATTAGGATGTTGTTACTGTGCTGATCTCTCCTCCACGGGAACAAACGCTAGCGAACAGACTGTCAATGGGCACAGTTGTCCTGAACATAGACAGGAAGTGTGGACTTCTCTGAATATTCCTCTCCCTGCTCTAATAAGGCGACTTTGGAACTTCCATAGGGAATATGCTTCAGTAATTAATTTTTTACAAATTGAGAAAATTGTAAATGCAGTTTTATTTGCTGTAAAGCAGTATTTTTAACACTTTTTGGCCTCAGTCCAAAACCGAAAGCGATAATTACAATGAACTTATTCATTAAGACTTATGAATTAATAAGTCAGGTTCGAACGAATATGATATTGGCTGTGAGCTAAGGCGGATTGGGGGCAGTGGCTGCGGAGAATGCATGGGGAGACATTGATATTCCCCAGTCATCAGCACTCTTTCTGACAGACAGAATTAAATCTAATCCATAACAGGGAAACAGCCAACATTTGGGAGATGTAATGCTGAATGAAAATGTGATCTGAAAAGGATAATTTTAAATGTGATAAAATGAACAATATTTTATATACACACCATTTAATCTTTGGGTATACAGCCTGAGTAGGGTCACAGGACCTGAAACATTAACTTTGATTTCTCTTCACAGATATTGCCAGACATGCTGAGCTTGCCCTCTAAGTTCTGTTTTTTTTTGTTTGAGATTGATCGTATTGTTCATATCTGGCAGGATACTTACAATTAAAAGCAGACACTAATAACAAACTTTGAAGAGCTATGGGGACAATAGAGGAGATTAACAGTAGAGATATAGTCATTCCAAGCTGGAAGAGACAATGGGCTGAGTTTTCCCCACTTTTGCTACAATTAATTCTGTGATATGTAATCAAAGCCTTTGGAGAGGGTGTAGACAAGCTAGTTTAATGAAGGATACAGAGTGTTCCATCATCAATACTCTATTCCTAATATCTCATGAATTTTCAGCTGGCTCTGAAATGCCTTTTCAATCAAAGTGGAGTTCCTGAGATTTACAGGATATTCAGAAAAACATTTTTTTTACTTTGAATCTTAAAGAGGAAACAGATTTCGGCTGCAACACAGGTGTCCCAGACACACCAACTATAACAGGAACAGAAAAGGACGACATTGTCCATAAATAACGAAATTCAACATGTAACCCTGTCAACAAAACATGAAACATAGTGATATGGAAACTTGAAATACAAACTGAAAATGGTGGAGAAACGCAACAGATGAGGAAGTATCTGCAGAGAGAAACAGAGTTAATATATCGAATATGATGTGACACTGTTCTGAAAAAGTCATATTGGAATCAAAGGTTAATTCTGTGTATCTCTGCTCAGAGGGTGCCAGGCCTGCTGAGTTTCCCTCATTCGATTTCTTTTTCTTTCTGAACTGTGACAAATTGACTGATCTGAACGATATAAGCAAACCTGCTATCTCAGTTGAATCTCGAATAATTTGTTATGGACATTAAATGAGAAATTACAAAGTTCCTATGTTTCACAGGGCTCTAAATATCGATGACGTATTGAGACAAACCAATTGCGAGACACTGACTTTTGCATAGGTACATCTTGGATATTCTGTGAAGAGGTCACCCAGTCTACCTTTAGTTTCCCCAAAGTAGGGCAGCCCACAATGTGAGCAGCGAATGCAGTAGATCAGATTGTGGGAAATGTTTGGAAACGCAGCTTCACCTGGGAGGTATGTTTGGCCTCTTGGATAGTGAGGAGGGTGGAGGTAAATGGGAAATGTAACACCTCCGGCAGGAGAAAGTGATGTGGACCTGTGGTGTGGGTGCGGGAGGTGGGGGGGGGGGTTGTTGGGAGTGAATAACGAGCGGACCAGGGTGTCCTGGAGGAAGTGGTCCTTCAGAAGGCGGAAAAGGGAGAGGAGGCAAATATGTGTCTAGTGGTGGCATCTCGCTGGAGGTGGGGTAAATGCGGACTGATGATCTTTTGCATGTGAATGCCAGTGGGATGGTAGGTAAGGACAAGGGGAACTCTAACGCTGTTGCAGGCTGGAAAAAAGAGGCTGAGGGTAAAAGTGCAGGAGATGGGTCGGAACTGGTTGAGGGTCCTGTTGATAATAGTGCTGGGGAGTTCTTGGGTGAGGAAGAAGGTGGACATATCAGAGGCCACATTTTTGTAGTTAACATCATCAGAAGCAATGCGATGGAGACGGAAGAACTGAGAGAATTAATTGAAGTCTTTGCAGGAAACAGGGTGTGAGGATGTATACTCCAGGTAGCTCTGGGAGTTGGTGGGTTAATGCTGGATATCAGTGACCGGTCTATCCCCAGAAATAGAACAGAGATGTCGAGGAAAAGAAGGGAGGAGTCAGAGATAGACCAGGTGAAAATGAGAGAGGGGTGCAAATTGGAAACTATTAACTTTTCCAATTTTGGAGAAGAGAGAAGAGAAGCAGCGACGAAATCATCTACCCATCGGAGAACGAGTTGTGGATGGGGTCTGAAATAGAACTGGAACAAGGAAAGGTCGACGTACCCCATGAAGGAACAGATATAACTTGGGCCCATGTTTGTATCCATGCACCCCGTCTGTATGGCAGGAGCATGCTGAAGCAATGGGTCTGCACAGACAGTTTTGTTCGTGGGTTTTCAGGAGCAGATAAAAGCGAACTCTGCTATCAGAGGACCATCATTTTCTGGACAGTTAGGTGGGGGTGAGTATGTGTGTGTGTTTGGGTGGGGGGGGGGTGAGTGCGTGAGAATCTCCAGATGAAATGTGGTCAGATTTAGTTAATAAAATAACCTGATGTGCCATGGTAGGGATATAGACAAGAGGGTGATAAATGGAGGTATCTGAGAGCTGGCACTCAGCCTCTGAAGTGTAGAGCTGAGTCCACCAGACTACCGCAGCACCACCCTTATTGGCACAGGCTGAAAAACATAGTCAGGGTTGGATCGAAGCATACAGCATGCAGTCTGTTCAGAGGGTGATAGGTTGGATCGGGTGAGGGGGATACAGAGAATTTAAGACAACCAAACTCCCATGGAGCGTTCTCAATGAACAGATTGAGTTCAAGTAAACGTCAGAGGAATGGGTCCAGGTGGAGGGAGAGTGTTGGAGCTGGGCGAAGGTCTATGGGATGGGGAGTGTACTCTTGCACGAAGCAATGGACACCGAGGAGAAGACGGTGGAAGAGAAGTTCAACATTATGTCGCGCCTGAAATTCATTAAATTGGGGGCACAGAGGGTTAAAGCTGAGATCTTTGCTGAGTACAGAACATTCAGCATTAGAGTGTGGAAGGTTAGGAGGGATGGTGAATACACGACAGGAGGTGGGCTTGGGGAAGGGGATGGACTCAGATTACAGGGCATGGGTGGCAGGTGCCAGAGGCTCATAGGCATCTCTAAGTTATTCCATTTTGTGGGCCTCGTATATCTGGCGAGCATGGCGAATGAGCTGGAGAATGAAATAGAATTGGGGAACAGTGCAGCCTTGAACCAATGTGATGTAGAACATAGAAGAATGCAGCGCAGTACAGGCCCTTTGGCCCTCGATGTTGCGCCGATCCAAGCCCACCGAACCTATACTAACCCACTATCCTCCATATACCTATCCAATGCCCGCTTAAAAGCCCATAAAGAGGGAGAGTCCACCACTGCTACTGGCAGGGCATTCCATGAACTTACGACTCGCTGAGTGAAGAACCTACCCATAACTTCAGTCCTATATCTACCCCCCCTTAATTTAAAGCTATGCCCCCGTGTAATACCCGACTCCATACGCGGGAAAAGGTTCACACTGTCAACCCTATCTCACCCCCTAATCATCTTGTACACCTCAATCAAGTCACCCCTAAACCTTCTTTTCTCTAATGAAAACAGCCCCAAGTGTCTCAGTCTTTCCTCATACGATCTTCCTTCCATACCAGGCAACATCCTGGTAAACCTCCTCTGCACCCGTTCCAGTGCCTCCACATCCTTCCTATAGTATGGCGACCAAAACTGCACACAATATTCCAGATGCGGCCGCACCAGAGTCTTATACAACTGCATCATGACCTCAGGACTCCGGAACTCAATTCCTCTACCAATAAAAGCCAGTACGCCATATGCCTTCCTCACCGCACTATTTACCTGGGTGGCAACTTTCAGAGATCTGTGTACATGGACACCAAGATCCCTCTGCTCATCCACACTACCAAGTAATTGACCATTAGCCCAGTACCCCATCTTTTTGTTATTCTTCCCAAAGTGAATCACCTCACACTTAGCTACATTGAATTCCATTTTCCACCTTTCTGCCCAGCTCTGCAGCTTCTCTATATCCTGCTGTAACCTGCCACATCCTTCCTCACTGTCAACAACTCCTCCGACTTTCGTATCATCCGCAAACTTGCTCACCCAACCTTCTAACCCCTCTTCCAGGTCATTTATAAAAATGACAAACAGCAATGGTCCCAAAACAGATCCTTGCGGAACACCACTAGTGACGGCACTCCATGAAGAAACTTTGCCATCAACTACTACCCTCTGTCTTCTTCCATCCAGCCAATTCCTAATCCAAACCTCCAACTCACCCTCAATGCCATATCTCCGTATTTTCTGCAGTAGCCTACCATGGGGAACCTTATCAAACGCCTTACTAAAATCCATATATACCACATCTACCGCTTTCCCCTCATCAACCTCCTTCGTCACCTTTTCAAAGAATTCAATAAGGTTTGTGAGGCACGACCTGCCCTTCACAAAACCATGCTGACTATCCTTGATCACATTATTCCTATCCAGATGTGCATAAATCCTATCCCTTACAATTCTCTCTAAGACTTTGCCCACAACAGAAGTGAGACTCACCGGCCTATAGTTACTAGGGTTATCCCTCCTCCCCTTTTTGAACAAGGGAACCACATTTGTGATGCTGTTGAACAGAGAAAGTGTTGATCTCAGTGGTAATGACACTGTACGACCGGTCCTCAGAAAGTAAATGATTGAAAATAATCGGAATCATTGTCTTAGTGCAATGCTCTGATTTCATTGGGGTGACACTCAATAGCAAGGTCTTACTTTTCTGAGATTTTAGACCAAACTGTGAAAACTGAATGTATCTTGATGTTATTAATAAGACAAATGTATCCATGGTTTTGGATGCACTAGCAAGGGCAGCGTTTATTTGTCATCCTCAATAGCTCTCGGGAAGGTGACATTGTTCATTGAGGAAATTGCCAGCACAGAATTTCCTCTGATTCCCGTTGACCGCAGTTTCCTGAGGGTGAATGATGCTACATGAGTCAAATACTACTTTGATGGCAAGGGAAGTTGCTATGATCTCACCTCAACTGACATTAGAAAATAAGTTAAAATACTAAAGAGAAAAAGGGTAGAACACGGCATATTTGAACAATGTGATCAGTGTCTTCGCAACGTTTAAGAACAAACAAATGCATGGACTTCTGATTCTGAGGAGAGGTATTTCCTATTTGGGATGAATAGTTCCACTCTCTATGGGGAAAAAAAAACACTCTATTCACGGTGCATTGGTCAATGACAGACATAAACTATTGTCTGTTCCTATTGGGCATTGATCATCTCAATCTCATCATTCACTGCTGACCAATAGCAGCACAGAAGCCAGCAGCTCCCATCTCCCCAGTGGATAGCAAAAAGGGTAAGGGATGGCCAGTGAAAGTGGGATTAACTAGGGAATTGGTGTATCTTACAGTGGGAGTGGCAGAAGAAGGGTGTGAAGAGATATCATCAGTGGAAGAGTATGTGGCAGCAGAAGGGGTAGTGCAAGGGAAGTAGGAGTGTAAAGAAAGTGTAGGAAGGAGGAGGAAGAATGGCTAATGACGTTTTAGTGACTGGGAAAAGCTTGTTTTTGGAAAGGTGAGGTTGGGTGAAAACCACCACTGTTAATAAAAATTGGGAACTGATTCAATTGAAAATTGAGATTTGATGTAGTTCTTTTTCTATCACTTGATTCTTTATTAGAGTCATCCAGCACGGAAACAGACCCTTCGGTCCAACTCGCCCATGCTGACCAAATGTCCCAAACTGAACCAGTCCCATTTGACTGCATTTGGCCCATATCTCTCTAAACCCTTCATATTCATGGAAAGTCAAAATGTCTTTTAAATGTTGTAACTGTACCTGCATCTACCACTTCCTCTGGTAGTTTATTCCGCATGCAAACCACTCTCTGTGTTGAAAGGTTCCCCCTCAGCGCCCTTTTAAATCTTTCTCCTCTGAAGTTAAATCTATGCCCTCTAATTTTGAACTCCCCCACTCTAGGGAAAAGACCTTTGCTATTCACCTTATCTATGCCCCTCATGGTTTTATAAACTTTTGTAAGGTCAATCCTCAACCTCCTGTGCTCCAGTGAAAAAAGTCCCCCGTCTCTCATAATTCAAAACTTCCAGTTCCAGTCAGTTCTTGTATGTAAATCTTCTCTGCACCATTTCCAATACAATAATCCTTCCTGTAGCAGGGTGACCAGAATGGGGAGAGTCCTGAAGAAGGGCTCATGCCCGAAACGTCGATTCTCCTGTTCCCTGGATGCTGCCTGACCTGCTGCACTTTTCCAGCAACACATTTCCAGCTCTGATCTCCAGCATCTGCAGACCTCACTTTCTCCTCAAAGAATGGGGAGAGTTGCCTCACATCTCCCAAACAAACCTTCAGGAACTTTGGGAGTTTAGATGTGAGTAAGGGAACCCAGAGGTGCTTAGTTCAATGAAGTCCAAAGGGGAAATTAGCTGTTTTGTTATTAGCCATATAAGAACATTTCATGTCAGTTGTGTCTCATCGGGATTCATTGTACATATCAAGCATGCTCACTATTAAGATCTGAAACTTATGCTTTGCATGATTCTAAATCCTTCACAATGATTCATAAAAGGTAAGCCTTGGCTGACGAGTGACCAGCAAGCCTGACTGACCCTCACTCGGTGGGAAACACCCTTCAGGTTTGAGAAATGGAGGTATTGAGCACAGAAATCACAAACTAATGCTGGACTTTAATAAAGCTTTGGCTAGGTTGTGATACTATAGAACATAGAACGATTGTACATTATCAGATTGTACATTCACTCTATAGTTTAGTATCTCCATCAAATGCAGGTAACGTGTTTTCTTCTCCCCTGATGTTGTGAATCAACATTTTTGAATTTTTTAACAGTATGTATTTGCTTCCAATTCAAGGTAGACATGAGAATATGATTTCATCTCCTGCAGTTTGTCCATAACGTAGAATTTAATTGAATATTTATCCTCATCACATTAGCTGATTCAAGCAATGAGTCTGTGTCCATCCTGCAGATGAAAATTTTTTCAGTTCTGACTGTTGTTACAAAGCACAGTGGCACACAAAAGGGTAATGTTCCAGTGCGAGGTGCCAAACCGTAGTTCATCCTAAATTAGTTACAAGCTTTATGAATAAGACATGCCGAGGGACAGAGTGAAAAAGTTGAATTTAACTTTGTGTCAAAAATGGCATTTGCAGCACTCTCATAATCGGTGTTAACTACATCACTCTGTGAATTCCCAAAAATAAGAACAACAAGAGACTGGAATTCTTAATTATTCCTTTGTGAATAACATCTGGAGAACAGGAAGGAAATCAAGGTTTGTTTGTGATATTCATAAATGATGATGGTGAGAATGTGGAAAATGGATGGCAGTGGAATGATATCTAATGTTGGGGATGACACAAAGATTAGATGGATGCTTCACAGAGATGAGGAAAGGGTTATGCTACAGGACGATATAAACAGATGATTTCTATATCCAGATGAATGGCCGATGAAGTTTAACACTGATAAATGTGAGATAATGCACATCTGAATTAACAAGACAATTGAGTATTAAAACTGTGAAGGGCGAGGGCTAATCGTGCTCCTTTTGTCTTTACAGCAGGAAAGGTTGAGGAGGGAACATATTACAGGTATACAAGAGCATAAGGGATACGGAGAAAATGAACAGTCAACAGCTGTTTTCTTTACTCGAAGGGTTAAAAACATAGGGAAACATTCTTAAAGTGAAAGGCAGGGGATGGAGAGAGAATTTGTGGAGTCTGTATTGAACTGAGAGGGGGGCACAGACATAGAATATAAAGCTCATATGTGTGGAAACAGGCCCTTCGGCCCAACAAATCCACACTGACCCTCCAAAGAGTAACCCATCCAAACACGTTCCTCCTATATTTACCCCTGACTAATGTACCTAACCTACACAACCATGAACACTTTGGGCAATTTAGCATGGCCAATTCACTTAACCTGCACATCTTTGGATTGTGGGAGGAAACCGGTGTACCGAGAGGAAACCCACACGGACACGGGGAGAATGTGCAAAATCCATACAGGCAGTCACCCGAGGCTGAAATCAAACCTGGGTCCCCAGCGCTCTAAGGCAGGAGTGCTAACCAGTGTGCCGCCGTTCAGATCCTGGGGATATGTGATCCTGGGGAATACATTGCCGAGGCGGTGATTGAGCAGGTAATCTCATAAACTTTTTAAAAAGCCTTTGGATATGCACGTGGTGGTGCAGGCTCGCATCTTCATTCAATTATTCTATGTGGTGGCAGCCACGAACACTCAGATATATTCTGAAGCAATAGCTAATGGCTGTTCCTGGTTTGTTCCATTAACTGTACTCAGTAAGTTAGCCTCCAGAGAAGTGCTGGTGTTATCTCCCACTTTCTATTTAAATGTTTCAGTTTCCGTGAGTTGGTAATGTAATTTCCTGTGTCGATGATGTCATTTCAGGCCCTTTTTCTCAGAGGATGGTAGATGGAGTCAAAATTGATGTGTTTGTTGATGGAGTTCCGGTTGGAATGCCATGTTTCTAGGAATTCTTGTGCTTGTCTCCGTTTGGCCTGTCCTAAGATGTATACAGAGACCTAGTCAAAGTGGCGTACTTCCTCATCAGTACACAAGAAATTAGTGTTGGGATCATGTATTTTGTAGCTAGTTGATGTTCATATATCCTGGTGACTTGTTTTAGGCTTGTTTTTCGTTGTAGTGTTTGTTACAGTTCATGCAAGGCTTATTGTTCCTAGAGCAGAACAGACAAAGATGTGAATTTATTGCGGTGCTCAAAAGTATGGAAAAAGTTGCAGAGTCGAAAAAGAATACTCTATTAGTTGGCATTACCGCATCAAGGAATTCTAATTTCAAGGTAGTCAGCAAAAGAGCTAGGAGTAAAATAAGGAAAAACGTCTTTATTTAGAGAGTTATTACGAATTGGAATTGACTGGCTGGGAAAGTTGGGGATGAAGATTCAAAAGAGAACTAGATATATATTTGGAAATTATGAATTTAACGGGCAACAGAGAGAGGGCTGGCAAATGGGGGGTGCTTGGGAGACATTTTGGAGCTGATTTATACATAATGGCCAATAGCCTCCTCCTGTACTTTAAAGTTTTGTACTCTATCATGTGCCAGCTGTGAATTAAAGTCAGTATCCAATTATTTTACAGTGTAAATGCTCGCAAATATCTGATTATTTGGTGCAGAATAAGCATTTAAAATGCAAGTATTGCAAGGTCAGCTTCATTGTGAAGTCTAATTATTACTCAGAACATGAATATTTTACATGTTGAATTTCAATTACTAAAACAAAATATATATCATTGCTTTGTCACAAAACTCTTTGGAAATCTCTGACTTTTAACTTACACGATATCATGTTCATTGTTTATTTTTCACTCTTCACGTTTCATATTAAACATCATTCATTCTAAAAATTGGAAGTTTTCAAATTATTATTCACTAAAATTTGGTAACACAAATAGTTGTGGTTCTGTTCGCCGAGCTGGGAATTTGTGTTGCATGCAGGAACCGGAGTTGTTCGTATGTGGCGCTTAGGCGGTTGGCACAGGATTCCCATTGGAATTTGTGTTGCAGATGTTTCGTCCCCTGTCTAGGTGACATCCTCGGTACTTGGGAGCCTCCTGTGAAGCGCTTCTGTGATCTTTCCTCCGGCATTCCTCCCAACTCGGCGAACAGAACCACAACAATGAGCACCCGAGCTACAAATCTTCTCACAAACTTTGGTAACACAAATAATTTATTTAGTTTAATATTCACAGTCCATGTTGCATTATTGCCGTTTTTGAATTGCTGGCAAATAGCTGAAGATCGTACATTTCAGTGAGAAATTAAACTGATTGTTTATATATGTGTATAAGAACGCTAATTCTATTTGTATGTTCAATCGTTTGCTCACTCTGAACATGCAATCATTCAGAAGCCATCCATTTTAAAAATATTGGAGTGGCAAAACATTGCTTTGAACCCTGACATTGAATATCTAATTCTGATTACAAGAGTTAAGTTCTTTCTTCGATAAAATAAAATGTACATACTTTAGTTCTTTGTTAGAAAATCGTGACAGGAGTTTATATTTTAGTTCCATAAATATAGAATCAACATAATTGATTTAAGAGATTATAGTTCACTTGAAGGATTATCATTCACGTCTTAGTTTTGCCCAATTCGTGAAATATAGCAAACATCCCAATATTGTTCGGGGTCAGTAAACTCAAATTCTTGCAAGGAGCTACGCTGAAAATTGTTTCAAATAGATCTGAAACCATTTACAGTGTTATTGGACCTCACAGCTGCCTGTGAAACAGAGAATCAGTGGCCTGTTCCACAATCTGTGCATGGAGAATCTAACGTGGTTCTGGGCAGTCAGCCAAACATTACTTCAAAATAAATAGTTTGGAATCCACCTTGGGCAGGAGTAGAACACGCCAACAGACTATCACTGGTCTCAGTGTAGGTAAAAATGTTGTCCACGTTAAATACTAATGGCTGACCAGAAACCAAGTTTTAAAATTCATCTTCAGTCAGAGACTGGCCCAGAGAGCATACGTGTTGACATGGAGAGCCATAATCACATCATACAAGTTACCTATGGTGATGAAATCTGACCTGCCTCCCAGACTCCATACATCTGCACCCTGGATCAGATATGGGTGAAGACGTTAACAAGTTGACAATCTATTGCAGTGCCTTGTGTCTCACAAAGAAATCACTAAAGCCATATCCAATAAATGCCACCTTCACATTCTCCAGTATCAAAATAAAATTGTACATCTCTGTGAATGGTCAGAGATTACTACATGGGTCACACAGTAGAATGTATGTGAAATAACGAGCAGCAAACGACAATCCAAAAATCGCATTAATAACTGAACTTGGTGGATTCTGTCTGGTCTAAGTAACCACACAGATTATACTGGCTTTCAGGTGACTGTAACAATGCACACCATAACTGGAGGTTTTGGCCTTATACCCTCCAAAGCTTCCTGAACTCACACACATCGCTCCCTCACACATTCAACAATTGATGAGAATACACTAGCTGGGTGAAACTGGAAACATAGAACAGTGCAGCACAGTGCAGTCCCTTCGGCCCTTGACGTTCTGTCGACCTTTTATCCTACTCTAAGATCAGACTAACCTACATACCTTTCATTATACTATCATTCATGTGCTATCCAATTAAATATCCCTAATATAGCTGATTTTACTACAACTGCTGGCTGTTCATTACTCACGCCCACCACTCTCTGTGTAAAGAACCTACCTCTGACATCTCCCCTAAACCTTTCTCCAATTACCTTAAAATCATATACCCTCGACAGCCGTTTCCACCCTGGGAGAAAGTCTCTGGCTATCCAATCTATCTGTGCCTCTCATCATCTTGAACACCCCTGTCAAGTCACTTTACATTCTTCTTCGTTCCAATGAGGAAAACACCCGAGCTCCCTCAAATTTTCTTTGTAAGATATGCCCTCTAGTCCAGGCAGCATCTTGATAAATCTCCTCAGCACCCTCACCAAAGCTTCCACATCTTTCCTATAACGACGCAACCAGAACTGATCACAATATTCTAAGTGTGGTCTCACCAGGGCTCCATAGTGTTGCAGCATCACCTTGCAGCTCTTAAACTCAATCCCTCAGCTAATGAACACATCAAACACCTCCTTAACAACCTTATAAACCTGGGTGGCAACTTTGCGGGAGCTATGCCATGGACCATATGATCCCCCTGTTCCTCCACATTGTAAGAATCTTTCCTTTAACCCTGTATTCTGCATTCAAATTCGACCTTCCAAAATGAATCGTATCCCGCTTTTCCATATTGAACACCATCTGCCACTTAGCAGCTGAGTCCTGCATCCTGTCAATGTCCTGTTGCAACTACAATAGCCCTCCATATTATCCACAATTCCACGAAGCTGTGTTACATCATCAAACTTACGAACCTACCCTTCCACTTCGTCATCCAAGTCATTTATCAAAATCACAAACAGCAGAGGTCCCAGAATCGATCCTTACGGAACACCACTACTCACCTAGTTCCACACTGAATACTTCCCATTTACCACCACCCTCTGTATTCTATGGGCTAGCCAATTCTGTATCCAGACAGATAGGTCTCCCTGTATGGCATGCCTCCTTACTTTCTGAATGAAACTACCACGGGGAAGCTTATCAAACACCTTGTTAAAAGCAATGCACTCCGCATTCACTCTTCTACCTTCTTCAGTGTGCTTAATCCCATCCTCAAAGAATCCAATAAGAGTTGTGAGGTATGACCTGCCCCTCACAAAGCCATGCTGACTATTTATAATCAAACTATATTTTTTCAGAATCCTCTCCAACACTCTGCCCAATACTGATGCAAGACTGACTGGACTGTCATTCTCAGGAAAATACCTGTTTCCTTGCCTGAACAAGGAATTAACATTTGCCACCCTCCAATCAACCGACGCTACTCCAATGGAGACTGAAGACGCAACGACCATCGCCAAAGGCACAGAAATCTCTACCCTCTCTTGCTGTAGTAACCTAATGTGTTTCCCTTCTGGCCGAGGGATTTATCTATCTTTATGTTTGTACTTCAATCAATCTGTATTTCAGCGCAACTTGTTTCCTCCCTGTCCAACCAACTGATTGACTGCTTTCAATTTCAGGGCTCTGTAGAGTGCTGCCTTCCTGACCAAGTATGGTTACCAATATCCTGTATATTATGGAATGGAATACATGGGAAGATTTGACTCTGCTGCTCCTCAGATGCAGCCTGACTGGCCGTGCTTTTCCAGCGACACAATTTTCGACTCTGATCACCAGGATCTGCAGTCCTCATTTTCTCCATTACTGAGGGCTGTCCCCTCTGCAGACTGAGCAGGGAACTAATCAGCAGAAACTCGTTGTATCTGGAGCTGACTGTTCAGTTCTGGAAAGTTGCATTTGATGAACACATTTACTGAAACCGAAATTCAAATTCAACGAATATTCATTCAGTCCTGGAGTAACAGTCTTGTTTCATGAATTGGACAGGTTGATAACGAACAATGAATGACTGAAGAATTCCGAGGTGCAGAGCATTCCAGGTGATATATTCCAGGTTGGATGTGCTTTACCTTAACGCTGCTAATATTATCAGACAGGCAGATATGATAACGAAACGAGGTGGCATGTGGAAGTGTGACATTTTTGCCATTAGAGAGATGTGTTTTTGGGAGATCGGGGCTGACGACTCAATATTCTGTGGTACCAGAACTATAGTCAGGACAGCAGAGAGGGTAAAAGAGGAACTGGTGTTGCCTTTTTAATTATGGAATCAGTTACTGGCGTAAGAAGGGACGATATCTTGAAAGGATCTTCTAATGAGGCTTGGTGTTTAGAGCTCAGGATCAAAACCATGACAGAAACACTGCTAGGGATATATTATAGACCCCCAGATAAAGGAAAGTATGGGAGCAGGTACATAACCAAGTTATTGAGATGTGTAAGCACAATAATAGGATCATTATGTTCAGGCATTTCAATCCCAAACATTCATTAGGTCAATGATAACTTTTTAAGAGGGGGCAGGTGTTTTGAAATTTATTCCAGAGAGCTTCTTATATCAACGTAGAGCAGGTACAAAAAAGGGCAGTGCAGTGCTTGGCCTCACTGTGGGGAACGAAGCCAGTCAGCTGTTCCAGCTAGAAGTGGGAGAGCATTATAGGACCAGTGACTGTGATATCACACATTTTGACTTTGCTAAGGAAAAGACCCCAACAATGTTAGAAAAATAAGAGCTATTTGCATTGGAGAGACAGATTTTATGGAAACAAATGACAGGATCTGGCCAAAGTGCAGTTGCGTCTGGGTGAAAGTGTAGCAGAACAAGATGGGGCGGGGGTGGGGGGATCATTTGATTAAAATTGAATTGATGACAGTGTCGGCCCAGCATGTTACACCGAAGATAAAAGTTAAGTAAACAAACCCAGAGAACCTCAGATGTCGACACAAATTCCGAACAGGATGAAAAAGGAATGAAAAGCTTAAATCTGGCACCAAGTGAGCAGGTCAATGAAGGACCTAAACGAATATAGAAAGCGTAGTACTAAACTTAAAAAATCAGTGGAAGAGCAGAAGGAAGGTTGATAAAACTTTAGCGGGTAAGATTAGCAAGAATCCAAAGTAATTTTTGTTTGGTTTACTAAGGGGAAGAGGATAACGCGGGAAAGAATGGGAGTATTAGGGACTAAGGAGGCAGCCTGTTTACAGAGCCAGAGAATAGGTTAAAAACATGCTACGAATCTGTCTTCAGTTTGGAGAAGCAGTTTTTGGATTCAGGGAGAGTGACCGTTTGACCCTTGAGCAAATTGATACAGGACCTGAGGAAGAATTGGAATTTTATGTAAGATAGAGTGGACAAATCACCAGATTAAAGACCAAGTCTCACATCAGTGAAAAGTAAACAATTCTAGAAAATTCGGAGGGCTGTTGAGGCTGGATCATTAAACATCAAGGCTGAGACAGACAGGTTTTTATACAAGTGTTACGGGGAAATCACAGGAAAGTGGAATGGGGGATTAACAAAATAAATATAACCTAATCGAAGGAAAAGCAGACTCAGTGAGAGGATAAACATATTGTTGCCCCTCTGTCTAATGGTGTTCTTTTCCAATAGCCCTGTATTCACAAGAACACCATCTCTCTCACTATGGAGTGAGTCACAGTTTGGAATGCAATCGAGGGATTCAAGGAATTCATAAATGCGATACTAATAGACAGAAAGTATGAGAGGACTGCGATAACACAGATTGCCTGTCGGGGTGAGGATTTGCATCGACACAGTCACCACTACCAGAAGGAAGACCTCAGCAAGACGCCCTCCAAGGCCAAGCAGCGACCTGCACTGGGGAACAGGTAGTCAGGGGCCAGGTGTAAAGGAGTGCTGAAGGCCTAAACACTACATCACTGTCGTGTCTCCTTCCTTCCCTGACCAAAATTAAATATGGAGAGGTAGAGAGACATGCCGTTGGTAGCAGAGTAAGCGGTAAGTCTTTGGCACGAGAGGCTTCGGACAGCTCCATCTCAGCAAAATGTATAGGTAAACTCAAATATAATCCTTTTAACTTTATTGTTACAGCAGTCGAGATGGCATTTAGGGCAGTCGCATGCTCCTCTTATGGTATGTGGTTCCTCAGGGGGAGATTTCCACCGTCACTGATGGCTACACGTGTGGGCACTGCACTTAGCTTTAGATCCTGGGAGACCGTGTTAGGGAGCGACGTTGGGCGGCACGGTGGCTCTTGGCTTAGCACTGCTGCCTCAGAGAACCAGCGATCAGGGTTCAAATCCTGCCTCGGGCAACTGTCTATGTGGAGTTTACACATTCTCCCCGTGACTGCATGGGTTTCCTCTGGGTGCTGCGGTTTCCTCCCACAGTCCAAAGATGTGCAGGTTAGGTGAATTGGTCATGCTAAATGACCAGTAGTGTTGCGCATAAGGGAGTGGATTTGGGTGGGCTGCTCTTCGGTAGGTTGGTGCGGACTTGGTGGACCATTGTAGGTAATCTTATCTAGGATGCACTCAGGGTCATCCGAGATACTGACAAATTCATAGACACGACCCTAGTTATGTTTCTTCAATGACTGTAATATTCCAGTCCAATGTTCATCGTCCTGAGTTCATTAGCTTTACCTGTCAGTCCTGTTGTATTTAAATAAACACAATTTAATCCCAACAGGCGTTCCTTGCTTCCTATCATGTTCCAGGCAGAGAGTAGATGGGCTACCACCAGGAATAGCAAAGGGAGTAGGCAGGGTGTACACGAATCCGATGTGGCCATTCCCCTCGATAACAAGTAGACCATTTTGGATTGTTGGGGGCGATGTCCGTTCAGGGAAAAGCAGCAGTAGCCAGGTTGGTGGGACTGCCACTGGCTCTGGGGCACCACGGGAAAGGGTTAAAGTAAACAGGATGGTAAAGATAGGAGGGTCGATTGTTAGAGGGACAGTTCGGAGATTCTGTGGTCGCAAACGGGAATCCAGGATGGTGGGCTACCTGCCAGGTGCAAGGGACCAGGATGTCTCCAAGTGGCTGCAGAATATTCTCAAGGGGGACGGAGAGCAGCCAGAAATCATAATGCACGTTGGCACAAATGATACCCGTAGAAATAGGGACGAGGTCCTGCAGCGTGATTACAGAGAGCTAGGAGAAACATTTCAAAAAAAATCTTGACAGTGATAATCTCCTGAGAGGGAGATTACCGTCCGAGACATGCACTGGAGGGGATACCAATATCTTGGCGGCCAGTTTTGCTAGGGTTACAAGGGAGGGTTTAAACTAGATTGGCAGGTGGTCGTATCCTCAAGAGCAGGGAGGCAAGTGGAAGGAGACAGAGTAAATAGAAATAGTAAGGTTAGGCTGGAAAACGACAGAGAGGAAGTAATGCATTTTGGATTAAATTGCATCTGTTTCAATGCAAGAGGGCTGACAGGTAAGGCCGATGAACTCAGGGCGTGGATACGTAGGTGGGACTGAGAAATTATAGCCATTACAGAAATATGGCTAAGTGATGGATAGAACTGAGAGCTTAATGTGCTAGGGAACAGGTGCTTTAGGTGAAACAGAAATGGTGGAAGGAGGGGAGGGGGAGTTGCATTTCTGATTAAGGGGTGTCCCACAGCAGTAATCAGAGATAGAATAACTGATGGATCACCCAGTGAGGCTTTGTGGTTGGAGTTAAGAAATACGAATGGAATAGTGAGGTGATTGGGATTGTAATATAGACCCCCAAAGAGTCAACAGGAATGAGAGTAACAAATATGCAGGTAGAGAGGGGAGACCTGCAGGAGCAATAGGGTTATCATAATATGGGATTTTCATTTTTCTAATACAGACTGGAACGGCCAGAGCATTAAGGGATTTGATGAGATAGAATCTGTTAAATGCGTCAGGAAAGTTTCCTCAAGCAGTATATAGAGTGTCCTACTCGGGAAGGGGCAAAACTCGACATTTTCTTAGGAAACAGGACAGGACAGGTGACTGAGTTAATAGTGGGGGAGCACTTTGGGACCACTAACCGCAGTTCTATTAGTTTTCAAATAGTTATGGAGAGGGACAAAACTCGTCCACAGGTTCATGTTCGAACTTGGGACGTGGCTCAGGTACAGGCAGCTGGGATCAAGGGAATCCCTGGAGATATATAAGAGATACAGGAGTTTACTGAGGAAATAAATCAGTAGGGTGCAAAGGGGCAAGAAAGAACCTTGGCTGAGAAGATCAGGATGAATCCAAAAAGGTACTTTAAGTATATTAAAAGAAAAAAGCAATGACTGGAGAGAAAATAGGACCCCTCGAAGATCAAAGTGGACAAGTATGTGTGGAACTATAAGAAATGGGTGAAGTCCTCAACGAATATTTCTACTCTGAGGGGCAGGAGAATGTATGTTTCGGACATAAGCCCTTCATGAGGAACGTCCAAAACACGGATTCTCCTGTTCCTCTGATGCTGCCTGACCTGCCGTGTTTTTCCAGTGCCACACTTTTCGACACTGATCTCCAGCATCTGCAGAACTCACTTTCTCCAAGGGCAGTCGATTTAGTCAATATGGATTTCAGTTACACCAAAACAGAATGAGGCTTTTTAGCCCCTGGAGCCTGATACACAATTACAGGAGGAGTCCAATAAGTCCCTAAGGCCTATAAAAGTGTAACCAGATCATGCAGCACCAGTATCCAGTTACACAACAACAGGATCAGTCTATTCAGTTACTTGAAGTTAATAACACAGGAAATGGAAGAGGCCACAAAGTGACTGGACTATGGGATATACTGGAATAAAACCAGGCTACATAGCCCCTCAGACCTCCCCTTCCATTCAGTAAGTCAGGGCTGATCTGCTGCATTCGGCCGCAATTTCTCTTTTATGCCCAATTCTTTGTAGCCCTCGACTCTCTGACGGGTCAAAGTCCACTGACACCCACTCGCACCCCCCAAACATTTCAGTGATTTGGCCTCCCCAACTGTCTGGTCCCAATCATCACTACCCTCTGAGAGAAGGAAACACTCCCCACACATATACCTTGGGCTGTTGACATGGATAGAAGATATGAAAACAGCATAAAGTGATTGGCCCTGATATCATGACAGTACTTGATTGAGCGAGATGTCAAGGAGACTGAACAAAATTTAACTTAATGGGAATCAGTTGGAAACTCCCCACTGGTTGAATCATTCAGAACACAATTGGGCTGGTTGACATCAATCCTCCCAGTCCCTGGATATCCCTGTGAGCAATCCTCAGGATGGCTTCTTTGGCACAAACATCTTCAGCTGCTTCATCAATGTCTTTCCCTCTGTCATACGATCAGGGGTGGGGATGTTCTGTGAAGATTATACAATGTTCAGAACAATGAGTCACCTCCTAAAGTACTAAAGTATCAAATCTGGACAACATTCAAGCTTGTGCTGTTTATATAAAGGTAACATGAATCAAAAGCACTGCTGGGCACTAAACATTTCCACGATTAAAAGAAAGAGGAACTCCTTCAGTAACTTTAGCTGGTTTCACAGTAATATAAGAAAGCCATTCAGACCATCTGATCTGTTGGATAACAAGAGGCGCAATGCGTTCACTCACTCCTACCTATTACACAAGGAGACAATTAAAAAAAAGGTATTGGAATCCAAAATACACACGCAGGAAGCTGGAAGAACAAAATAAGCAAGGCAGCATCAAGACTTTGAGAAGTGAACGCCTTGGATATAACCCTTCGTCAGGACTGTGGATGGGAGTAAGGGGGTCTATAGATAAAGGGGCGGGTGAGGGAGGAGGAGCCAGAGTGGCGAGGTGGGGGATAAGTGAACACAGATGAAGGGTATCAGCGAGTTGTTGATGGGAGGGCTGAATCCAGTTGGTAGCTGGACAAAAGCTTGCTCAGAGGAATGGAAGGGAGGGGAGAGCCTGGGAAGGGAGTCGGGGCATTTGAAGGGAGGTTATTTGAAATTGGAGAATTCAATGTTGAGTTCCCGGGTGTCGGCTGCACAGGTGACAGATGAGATCTTGTTCCTCCAAGTTATGGTTTGGTTCATTGTGGCAATGGCGGAGGCCAAGGATGGCTATGCCGGAAAGAGATTGGGAAAGAGAATTGAAATAGGAAGTGACTGGGAGGTCTTCCATTCCACCTAACCACCCTACCTTTCAGCTGCCAACGGGATTCATCCCTCCAATCGCCCAATCAGGTTGCACACACCACTTGTGTCCACATATCCATAACTCACCATCCCCCGATCTCCCCACCCCAACCACCCCCTTCAGTCTTTATCTGCAGCTCCCCCTATCCACCAATCCAGTTCTGAAGGACATTTATACCTGAAATGTTGACTTTCCCAGCTCATGATGCTGCCTGTCTTGCAGTGTTTTTTCAGCCTTCCGTTTGTCTCCTATGACTCAGGAAGATCGAGTCTAGTCAGCACAACGTGTTGGTAGGCAGGAACCACGGGCTTCCCACTGAAGCCCTTGAATGCCTTCCCTCTGGCCCGGAGGAAGCCATTCAGTCCCTCGAGACACTGACACATGAACTGAAGAGGCCATACAGCCCCTCCAAACTGTTACACTGAAATAGGAGGATGTCATTGTTGCTGCAACACTTCAAATCAATAAGGCATAGACTGCACAGACAGACTGCTCCATGTTGTTCCTCCTGGCCCCATTGCTAATGGTACACACGTGTTATGCTGACCGTGAGGAGGGAAAGTGATTGATTTGTACCAAGTCCCAAGGAGGCACCTTCCATCTCCGAGATATTACAGACTAGGCGAGACCACTCAAAACACTTTTAAGCAGCAGCCCAGAGCATATCTTTGCAATTTGTTTCGGTAAGTGTACAATGAAAATTACCCAGAGTAATTTAGCTAGGTTGACTGCTAGATTTTAAAACAGACAAAAACTTTATTCATAAAATTAAACGATAAAACTCAAAGAACAGAATAAAGAATCACAACAGAATTCAACCGATTCAGCTAGACTTAATTATGCTATTCTGAATATATACAATAGTCCCAATGTGCAAACTCCCAATAAAAACCAGTATAAATGGAACACATACTTCCAGGTTGAAGTTGAATATCAGAAAAGAGAGAGAGTTTCCACACAGCTCCCAGTCGAACTTCCCAGTTCAAAACTCAACTGAAAACTGCTCAGCTCAGCTAGTTCAGCAAAAATAGCTCATTATACTGGTCACTTATAAAGCATGACCACTTTGGCCTGAAGTCTCATTTATTTCCATAAAAACAAAAGGCCTCTGAAAATACTTTTCATTTCTGTACCAAACTAGACTGATCTGAGCTTTGCCCTGTTTTATTGTACCTCTGAAAAAAATCAAGGACAGAGTCTCCTTGAGCCAAGGATCGGCTTTTAGACAAAAAAGGAACTTGCTTTTTGATATGTCTCCTCCCCCTAAAAAAAAGAACCATCGATGCTAAAAGCTGGCTGCATTTTAACCCTTCGAACCCAGTTAGTAGTCTCAACACAAACAGATACACTATACTAACTGTAAACATTCAAACACAAACCTATGCAAATTCAGGCCGCGGTACACCCACCATCGAACACCTTCGTATCTCATTCGAGTCTCAATAACTCATGAGCTTTCACGTTTTCGCGACCTGCCATATGCACAGTTGTCAGATTGAATGGCTGCAGCCACAAGTTCCATCGAAGCAATCTGATATTTTTGTCCTTAATTATGACATCTTGGAGTGTGCGCTCTATCTACTTCTGAACATGTGCCTATAAGGATGTTGCTTAATCAGAACAGAATCCCCTGTGTCTACATCATGCACAATTATGTTCGTACTTCCCAGTTTATTGCCGCATATCTCTCCACGATATCGTAATAACTCTTTCAGGTCACTTTGCTTTTCTTGTGTGAGGTAACTCAATAGTTTATCCCAATTTTTGACAACTTTCTCATTGTTCAATTTGATTTGAGGAATGTCCAATTCAGAATCCTCTGAACTTGGTTCTTCCTTCTGTGCTGTAATCATTAACACCTTCTCCACTTGCTTCTCTTCCATTTCAAAATACCTTTTGAGCAAATTCACATGACACACTCTGTGAGATCTCATCCTGTCTGGAGTCCGTACCAAGTAGTTCACCTCATTCAATTTCTTCCCCAATTTGATAAGGTACACTAAAACTTGCTTCTAAAGGCTCAGCTGTTACTGGAAGTAACACCAATACCTTATTCCCAATTGCAAAATTGCGAATTTGTGATTTCTGATCCACTTCCTGTTTCATTGTATGCTGCGATACTCTTAAATGCTGTCTAGCCACCCTCCAACTCTATTTAAGCGTTCCCTAAAATTTGACACATCGTTCAAATGGGTGGTCTCTGAATTATGATTTATTAATTTCTCGTTAACCAATGGTAATGGTCCTTTTACTTCATGCCCACAAATTAATTCAAATAGTCTGAATTTGGTCAATTCATTCCGTGCATGTCTGATCACAAAGAGTTCAAAAGGAATTTCCTTATCACATTCATCTGGATAATCCTGACCAAAAGCCCTCAATATGGTCTTCACTGTTTGATACCATCTCGCTCATGCTCACTTTGATTCCGAATACTACGTAGTATATTTGAATTGCTTGATTCCCAAGTTATCAATCACCTACTTGAATAGTTCGGATGTGAGGTTTGATCTGTGTGGATCTCTATTAGTAGTCCGTACCTAATTAAAAAAGGAGAATTTTTTTCTACAACTCTTTTAGCTGGAATGCTGCATAATGGGCCTGCCTCTGGAAATCTAATCGACACATCCATTATTGTTAATAAATACTTATTCCCACTCTTGTTTGAGGTAGGGGACCTACACAATCTATCAAGATTCTTGTGAAAGTTTCCTCAAATGCTGGAATCGGTATTAAAGTTGCAGGTTTTATTACTGCCTGTGTGACATGTTTGAGACACTTGGCAATATTCAACTACATCTTTGTGTAGTCCAGGCCAGTGAAAACAGCTTTGTATTTCAGCCTGTAATGCCCTCACCCCGAAATGATATCCAAGTGGTAGCTCTTATGCCACTCGCAGCACCTCCTTTCTATACCCGAACAGGTAAAATAATTTGAAGAATTTCTGTCCACGTCTGACCTGCTTCAATGTACGCTGATCTCCATATCCGCATTACGACATCATTTGTTAAGTAATAACACACAGGAATGCATTCATTTTCTTTCTTGTTAAATATCTTTTGATATAAATTTTTTAACTCCTCATCTTTCTGCTGTAATTCAATCAGCTTACCAGAGCTACAAAAATGTTCATGTTTTCCTACTTGTTCCTTCTCTGTTCCACTTATCCGATCAAAAAGAAACTTTCGGATAACTCTACGTCAGCTTCCTTATCTGTGCCTTTATCCTGCTAAAACCTGTGCATCTGTGATCTTCTGATCACGCAATCAGGGGAAATTCATGGTTAAACATTTTCCAGGTTTTCAGTTGCCTGCATCTCCACTGGCTTTTCAACTAGAGTAGGCAGCACGCCTACCAGTGAATCAGCTATATTATTTGCAAGGACAAATTTTATTTGGGAGCTGAGAGTTAGGGGTCCAGTACTCCGACCACACATTCTCCACTCTTCTCTGAACTCTCCAGCCACACTTTACATAACTGAGCACTTTTTGCCTCACTATGACTTCCTGTTACCAGCATATTTTCTAGTGATAGTCTCTCAAGAGTACATAAAGCCTCACCCCTCAGCATTACAGACTGAAAAAATGCTGTGTCAATTAATATTGGAACCTCCTTACCAATTACTGCTGGCCTATGTGAATAAACTTTACCCTTTCATGTATGTTTTTTATGCAGAATTGGCATGTCCACTGATCATCTTGTACACTCTGAGGCAGTTGCCTACCTTCCCTTATGCTTTTTGTTACGCATCCAACAAAACTTCCAGGCTTGTCTGTTATCCTACATCTGGTTTTCTCCCAGCCCACCAACACTGTGATTTTGTGTGGCCCAGTTTATTACAATTCAAACACCATAGTATTTTAACTTCTTTGTCCCCCTCAAGGTTTTCTTTATTACCGTGGTAAATTATCCTTACGTTCTACACTGTTATCTACCTTTCCTTTTGCACGTGAGAATATCTCTTTGCTCCAACGTCTGTCCCTCAGAGACCAGAACTGGTTCTGGAATCCAAACCAAGTTTATGGACCAGTTCATAATCATCAGCCATTTCAGCAACTAACCTTGCTGTTTACACTCTGCTATTCCACCTGAGTTTGCACTACTTCAGGCAGTGAATTTTTGAATTCCTCCAAGTACTAACCTCTCTAAGGGCATTATAGCTTTGCTCGAATTTTAAAGCTCATATACAACTATCGAAATTAGTCTGTTTGTTCCTTACAAACTCAGTGTAGGTTTGACCAGGATTCCTCATTAGATTCCTGGAAGGTTGCCAATGCAGATAAAATGTTTTTTTTTTAACCCCCTCGTATTCCCCAGATACCTCCTCTATAGGGATGTGAGTACCTCACCAGTCCTACCTACAAGTTTCATTTGGATCAACAAAACCCGCAATGCCTCTGGCCACTGCATTTGTTTAACCAACGTTTCAAATGAGATGCAAAGAGCATCACATTCTTCTCATCAAATTGAGGCAATGCTTGAACACACACAAACAAATTCTCACTAGGCTTCTGATTACCAGGGGCTTGCTCATCCTCACTCTCGTCCTTACTAAGCGCACCCTCAGACGTTATCTCCAGCCTGTTACACTGACTATCCTTTTTAAGTGTCAGTTTTTGCTATTCAAAAGCTCTCTCTTTCTCTCTCCCCTGTTGCTCTCTCTTTTGCCAATTTTTGTACTCTCTGTTCTCCTGCTCTCTTCCACACCCCCCCCCCCCCCCCTTTCTGCATTTTATCGAAAGTCAAATGTTTCATTTTGGCTGCCCTTTCCTTACCTCTCGATGTTAACTCAAGATGTTTCATTTGCAACTGAATTCTTGCCATCCCTATAGATTCTGATGGTTTCTCCAGCAAGTTTAATTGACGAGCTACTGCTGTAATTATCTGTCATTTCCTCACAGATGCAGTCAGTTTCAGCTTCTCTGCTAATTCTTGCGACTTGGTCTTATTCACTTTTCGTAAAATTTCCAAAGTCACTGCATGCACACCCAGGAAACGTTTGGCGACTGAAATAGCCATTACTATTCGAAGCTCTGTCAACCCAATTTAATACCCGAATTAAAGACACTAGCACCTCCCACTCGCTGTTAAAAATCCAGCAATGAGCCCCCAGTCTGCTATGGACGAGGCTAGACTACTCAAAACATTCTTTAGCAAGCAGACCAGTGCATAACTTTGCAGTTTGTTTTAGTCATTATCCAATGAAAATTACCCGGAGTAATTTAGCTCGGGTGACTACCAGATTTTAACTCAGAGAAAAAACGTTATTCACAAAGTTACACAATGAAACACAAAGAACAGAATAAAGAACCCGAACAGAATTCAACATAGCCAGCTAGATTTAATTATGCTATTCCAAATACACACAATAGTCCCAATAATCAAACTTCCTTGAAAAAAACTTTATAATGGAATGCATGCTTCCAGGTTGAAGCTGAAGGGCAGAAAAGAGAGAGTTTCCACACAGCTCCCAGTTGAACTTCCCAGTTCAAGACTCAACTGAAAACTGCTCAACTCAGCTCAACTCAGCTAGCTCAGCTAAAAGAGCTGACCACTTCTGAAGCATGACGATTTTGGTCTGTAGTTTCATCGGTTTACATTTAAATAAAAGGCCTCTGAAAATCTCTTTCGTGTCTGTACCAAACCAGACTGATCGTTGCCTGGTCCCGTTTTATTGACCCTCTGAAAAACATCAAGGACAGCGTCTACTTCAGCCAATGAACAGCTTTTAGCAAAAAATAAGTCAGAGAAGATAGGCTAGTGTTCTGTATGGAGGTCAGAAGCTGGTGGGAATGGCAAATACTATCAGAGTGTGGCTGATGACAGATTTGTGAACAAAATGACGTTCAATACAGGGTCACATACCAACTGTACATCCAGACGGTGAGACTTCTTTCAGAACCTGGAGCTCTCTCTCAACCAACATGGGGGCTACATAGAGCTCTGTAAACGATCACCGAGTCATAGAATCCCACAACACAGAGACAGGCCCATTATCACAAACTGGTTCATGCTGATCGAAATGTCCATCCATGCAAACCCCATTTCCCTGCGCTTGGTCCATATCCTTCTAAACCTTTCCTATCTATACATTTGTCCAAATGTGAAGACACGTATCATGGAAAACATGTTATATCTAATGCTATCCGTATTTTGTTTTGGAAATAATGAGTGTTGATTCATAACACTCCAATGTTAATGCAATCACGTTTCATTCTTTTTGTAGCGTTACAGATTAAACACTCATTTCTTTCACACTCTCCTCATGGTATCATAACTGCAGGGATTAGTCAGGTGATACTCCATTACACCGTCTCTCTGTAGCTAGGAGATCATTGATTATAAATGAAAGACAATACTGTCTCAATTACACTCCACAACTGCAGGACGGTGTCTTCACACTTATACTTTAATCATTTTGTAATGAACGATGCTACTCATTTATTGTTCTAATTATTTGCTGAGTCATAGAGTCATAGAGATGCACAGCATGGAAACAGATCCTTCGGTCCGACCCATCCATGCTGACCAGATATCCCAACTCAATCTAGTCCCACCTGCCAGTACCCGACTGCTCTGTATGGATTCTGTTAGTGCCCCATGATCAAGGACATCCAGCTCCTTTTCACCAAGAGCACTTCCCATCATCTCGCCTTCTCATAAATACAAAATGCGAAGGATGGCATTTTTTGCCAATCATTTATTTGCCTTATGAAGCAAAGTCACACCAACCACAACATCACTGTTGCCATTGGAGTTGATGGGAGATACTGAGGAGGCGATGATCCAGCTGTATTATCTCCGAATATTAATCCAGGGAATCAGGTAATGACCCAGACATTGGATCCGAATCCCACAATGGCAAATGTTGGAAATTGAATTCAATAAAATATCAGTAATTAAGAATCAAATGGAACAATGAAACCATTGTTGATTGTCCTACCTGGCACCGTCATGCCCTTCAGGACAGGAAATCTACAATCTTCAGCTGGTCGGGCTTACATGTAACTGCAGACCCACAGCAATGTGGTTAACTCTCAGTTGCAATTTAAAATAGCCAAGCCAGCTACTCATTTACATCAGTCACTTCAAAGCCAAAAGAAATGAAACCGCATGGACCCCAGCACTGACTACTTACAGCCCACGGACTGCAGTGGATCAGGAAGGCAGCTCACCAAAAGCTTTTCAAGGACAATGAGGAAAGGGAATTCAATGTTGGCCCAGCATCCCATTAATGAATCAAGGAAGATGATCCCACTCAGGGAAGAGAGAAAAACAGACATAAATAACTTTAAACAGGAACTTTGCCATATACCTTACATGGTCATAATTATCAATAATATGGGAACAGGAAAAACATAAGTAAGGTTTAATTTCATTTTTTTATTTCCATCCCAGCTGATCATCAACAATCCCTTTGTTTGCTTCTTTCTCTCTATCTCTCTCTTTCTCCATCTATTCAACTCAGTCCTTCTCCCCTTCATAACAGATTTCGGTGTCACCAACATCAATCACACTATTTCCCAACTGTGTTCAGTTCTGATGTATGGTCATTAGAATCGAATTGCCAATTCTATTTTTCTCTCGACCCAATGTGGCAGATAGGCTGCCACATCTGCTCAGTTTGTCTGTTACTTTCTCGTTCGTTATTGTTTCTGATTTGTTGCATCATTCTTTGCTTTATTTCACCTTTAATTTTATTATTATTTGGAATGTCTGCATCGCTGACAGGGGCAGCATTTGTTGACCTAACCAAATATCATTCTTTCAGTCAGTACAGAACCAAGCACATTGCTGTGGGTCTCACATCAATCTTAAGCCAGTCCAGATAATAACACAAGATCTATTTACCAAAGGACATCAGTGAAATAGATAAACATATAGACAAAATGCTGGAAGTGTTATGGTTGTTATTTCCAATTCCTGTCTTTTGTATTTACCTTCTGACATCGTCCGTGGTAGGATGTGGAACAGTGTCTTTCTGTATAATAACCTGTGCGTCTGAATTACATTTCTTCTGACATTACTGCTCTGAGAGAGTGTTCCTGTCATTAAGTTATTTTAGAGACAAGAACAAAGTTCTGATCGAAATATTTGCAGCTGAAAGAGTTTTTACTGGAGAGGTGGAACCATAACGACTGAATTTTACCAAAGCATAGATAATGGTTTATTAAGCGTCAGTTTGAAGCCGAGATGGTGACTGGGCATATAATCGAGCTGGTAGTGGATAGGTTTTGTGATAGACAGAATACCGAGACACAAATGAATTTTATTTATGTAAATTCGGTATTGTGAACAGTCTCGTTCTCAGATGTTTGTGAGGGCGGGGGTGTGGACAGTTCTGAAATTAGTGGCTAATCAATGGAATTTGCATTTGAAACTGAAGACAATAGTTTCCGTTTTTGTCAAATATAGATAACAGAAATAACAACGAAGTTAGCCATGGTTGAAGAGATTAATAAATGGATAGAGATGAAGAAACTTACCAGGAACACCAACAATAGTGAGGATAGGATAGTAACCCGCCTGGATAATCATCAGTGCACCCCATATCCGATATGGTAATGGTAACCAAGACAAGGAAAAATAGAAAAGACCATCGGATAAACCCCTGTCCATTGTTGCAGCATTCCAGTCTAATGTTCTCAGATTCTGATCCATTAATGGATCATTTCAGACAATTCTCAGATGTTTAAATCTACTTTTTCTGTCTCTGCAGCTGCTGATCACTTTGAGCGTTGGAGTTGATGCTACAATGGCATAAAGCATTGCAAGAGGCCCCTTACTAATAGGAGACGGAAAACATCCAGTGACACAACCAGGATCCATGGAGACTGGCATCACTCACAGTCACTGAACAAACAGCTCCATTTAACCCCTTTCAGTATGGTTCCTTCAGTTCACAAAAACTACTGGACTGGACTGAACGTTGGCACCGTTGGCTATTGATCACTTTTCCCATCACCTATTGCTCTCGTGAAGTTAGTATTGAGGGAGAATGATGAATGTTTTCTTAACGCAGGCTAGATGATACTGGTGCGTTGTCAGTTTGCAATACTGTAACTGGCTGAACCTCCCACCACCACCACCCTCAAAAACCGCAGTCTACATGCTGTTAGCGTACAGATCTCTCCTCGACTAGAACAGGCACCATCCAAAATATTTACAGTGCATATATTTGCACTCCAATACATAGGAAACGTGAATTTGCCTGGGCATTCCTTTAATTGGTACAATAAGGCAATTTTGTATCTTCAACATTCAATGTGCTTCAGCACTTTTTAAAATATAAACTCACAAACACCATAACACACTTTATTAAGAACAGGTTTCTTCACATCCTCCTCATGGTAATATCATGCCAGGGTTTAGCATGGTGAGTAAACCTGTACACAATACATCTAACAGTCTCTCAACAAAACACTATCATTGGGAAAGATACATTTACTCTGGTACTTTAATCATTTTGCATGACTAGCCACATAGCATTTACTTCCTGCTGCGTAAAAAAACTTTTTGTGACTTATGACCAAGCACATCAGGTCTGTTTCAACAAAAGCACTTCCCAATCTCTCACTCTTTAATGAACATAAATGTGGATGATGATATTTGTTTTTCATATCTGAAATATTTTAGATCTTGCGAAGAGCTATTGCCCAAACACTGATCCTTCTGATACCCCAAAGCCTTCACTCCAGATAATTATACTACTCTTTCCATTCTCTCGATTATCCAACTTTTAATACATTCAGTGTATTCCACCCCTACCTACCCATGGATTCTAACATTCTCTACTCACCTGTGTTCAGTCATGTCAAATATCTGCTGAAAATTCAAATACTTCATTCCCACTGGTTCTCAATTGTCGATGTCACAACGGACAACCTCCAGAAAAATCCAGCAGTTTTATCAAAGATCAAGATCATTTCCCCTTCCTGAATCAAGATTGACTCTACCGAATCATGACATTATTTTCCAAGTGTCTAGTTGTCACATTCCTCACGAAAGATTCCAATGTTTTTTTCTCACAGCTTACATCAAGCTATCCACTGTTTAGTTTGCCGTTTGCTCTCTCCGTCCTGTTTTAAATATTTAGGTTTACAATCGCTGCTTTCCAGTCTGGAGGATCCTTTCCAGAATCTAACCAGCTTTGAAGAATAATCAGCAATTTTTTCACTGCCACCTCCACAATAATCTGGGATGTAGTTCATCAGATGCAGCAATATAGCAACCTTAAATTCAATGAGGTTTTGAAAGACGTACTTTTAGTAATTCTAATTTCCTGCTGTTCCTCATTTTCACCAGTCACTCTGTTCCCCTGTATTTCTGGAAGTTTCTTTCTGTATCTTCCTCAGGGAGATGGACACAATATATTGCTCTCAGTGGACAGAGGGGTTCTGTCAGCCAGTGAATATATCGGAGGACTGCACTCCGGTGACGATGGATATGTTAATCACGCCTGCCTGGAAAGTTCCAGAATTAATGAGTTTAATTCATGGTGAGCATCAGCACAGTCCTGTCACAGTATACTAAAGGAGGGGACACAGCTCAGTGACCACCTCAATTTTGAAACAAACTGGTTTCATACCTGACACCTGGTCCAGCTCAGACAAATGTCCCGGGAAATCCCAGGAGAGATAATGCACTGTCCTGCACCTCCCTATTTATAGTGCTTCCTTTCTGTGGAGCCTCACCTACATTTGTTTATCATGTTCCAGACACTCTGTAAATGCAGGGTATAGAGTGGGGTCACCAGACTCAGCAGCTGACAATACAAACCCGAGATAAGCCTCCCCAGAAAATCCACTGATTTTCCAATGACAGGAACAAGTCAATTCCCCACACAGAATATGCACGCGCTCAGTGTTGAAATTTATTTCTACTCCTGAGTTTCTCTTCCTGGCTGAGAAAGCCGTTGCATCTCTACAGAGTCCCACAGTAACAGTTTCTCTCTCCAAAGAAGCAGTTGACAATGTAACATTACCTTTCTCTATGTCTCAGCAACTAGAAGGGCAGCACCAATATTGCTAATGGATTTGATCATCACACTCAGAGAAGAGAGATACAGGGATCCAATTCACTTTAAACAGGGACAAATCTAATTGGACGCGATATTCAGGAATATGGGAAAACGGGGAAATGTGAGAATAACTTGCCATTTTGTTTTCCTTTCAGTTCATCATCAGCAATCCCTTTGCTCACTTTTCATTTATTTTCCTCTCTTTTTCTGGCCATTTCTCCATCCATTCAATTTAAACCTGGCCCCCACCTCTCTCTCCAACCCAACCATCCAGGATACCAGGATAAATAATATTATTTCCCAGCTTGCTTTCAGTTGTGAAACAGGGTCGCTGGACTCAAACCGTTATCTGCATTTTCCCTGACAGAAGCTGCCATACCTGCGAGATTCTCCAACACTTTCAGACGCTGGAGAATTTTATTCTCGAGCTCTAGCACACACCATTCCTTGGTTTATTTCACCTTTAATGTTGTTGTTTTCCGGGATGCCAGCATCACGGCCAAGGGCAGCATTTGTTGTCCATCACTAATTATACTTGACCACACGGCCATTTGTCAAGACAAAATGGAGCCAACAATTTTGTTGTGGGTCTGGAGTCACACTGAGATCAGACTGGGCAATGATGTTAAGATTCTTTACCAAAGACTATCAGTGAAATAATAAAAATAAATCCTGACGGTTTCTGGTTTCCAAGAGTGAATTTAGGTTTCATTCCAATTTTTGTCATTCGAATTTAAGCTCTGACATCGGCTGTGGTAGAATTTTAAACACTACTTGGGAAGCACAGCCCTTTCCTCTGAATTCACCGTCTGGGTACATTATCACCCTGATACAGAGTCCTTGTTGCCTATTCCGTAATCCCTAGTCCCTGTCAGAGAGAGATGGCGGGGAAATCAGTTTAGCAACCAACAATCAAAAGGATTTTGGGGAAAAAAAAGAAAGGGAGTTTGAGAGACAATTTCATGTAAGGTCATAGATTTCAGAATGCTGAAATGAAGACATTTCGACAGCATTCTGCAACATGAGCCAGTATTCCCAGGAATGATAGCTGAAGGGGATATTGGTGTCAGTAAAGATGATGGAGAGTTTTGGATGAGCATTTGTTCTGCAACTTTGTAACTGGGTGTGGGGTCAGCAGAGTCTTCGATTCATTGGGCTGCATCTAACAATAATTTGTTTCAGTGACAATTTTATTAATTGTGACTGAGGGATTGTCTGTACGAGGCTGAGCTAGAATCTTGGTGCTATCTTATCGAACTCACCTCATTAACTACCCACTCAATCTCATAATATTCCTCTCATTCAATGCCAGCCCGTTTCTTCAAGTTAAAAAAAAATGACTGCAGATGCTGGAAACCAGATTCTGGATCAGTGGTGCTGGAAGAGCACAGCAGTTCAGGCAGCATCCAACGAGCAGCGAAATCGATGTTTGGGCAAAAGCCCTTCATCAGGAATAAAGGCAGTGAGCCTGAAGCGTGGAGAGTTAAGCTTGGGGAGAGTGGGGGTGGGGAGAGAGTAGCATAGAGTACAATGTGTGAGTGGGGGAGGAGATGAAGGTGATAGGTCAGGGAGGAGAGGGTGGAGTAGATAGGTGGCAAAGGAGCTCGGCAGGTCGGACAAGTCCGGACAAGTCATGGGGAGAGTGCTGAGCTGGAAGTTTGAAACTAGGATGAGGTGGGGGAAGGGGAAATGAGGATGCTGTTGAAGTGCACATTGATGCCCTGGGGTTGAAGTGTTCCAAGGCGGAAGATGAGGCGTTCTTCCTCCAGGCGTCTGGTGGTGAGGGAGCGGCAGTGAAGGAGGCCCAGGACCTCCATGTTCTCGGCAGAGTGGGAGGGGGAGTTGAAATGTTGGGCCACGGGGCGGTGTGGTTGATTGGTGCGGATATCTCGGAGATCTTCCTTAAAGCGCTCTGCTAGGAGGCACCCAGTCTCCCCAATGTAGAGGAGACCGCATCGGGAGCAACGGATACAATAAATGATATTAGTGGATGAGCAGGTAAAACTTTGATGGATGTGGAAGGCTCCTTTAGGGCCTTGGATAGAGGTGAGGGAGGAGGTGTGGGCACAGGTTTTACAGTTCCTGCGGTGGCAGGGGAAAGTGCCAGCATGGGAGGGTGGGTCATAGGGGGGCGTGGACCTGATCAGGTAGTCACGGAGGGAACGGTCTTTGCGGAAGGTGGAAAGGGATGGGGAGGGAAATATATCCCTGGTGGTGGAGTCTTTTTGGAGGTGGCGGAAATGTCGGCGGATGATTTGGTTTATGCGAAGGTTTGTAGGTTGCAAGGTGAGCACCGGGGCGTTCTCTCCTTGTTATGGTTGGAGGGGTGGGGTCTGAGTGCGGAGGGGCGGGATGTGGATGAGATGCGTTCGAAGGCATGTTTAACCACGTGGGAAGGGAAATTGCGGTCTCTAAAGAAGGAGGCCATCTGGTGTGTTCTATGGTGGAACTGGTCCTCCTGGGAGCAGATACGGCGGAGGCGGAGGAATTGGGAATACGGGATGGCATTTTTGCAAGCTGTAGGGTGGGAAGAGGTGTAATCCAGCTAGCTGTGGTAGTCAGTGGGTTTGTAAAAACTGTCAGTGTCAAGTCGGTCGTCACGAATGGAGATGGAGAGGTCCAGAAAGGGGAGGGAGGTGTCAGAGATGGTCCAGGTAAATTTAAGGTCAGGGTGGAATGTGTTGGTGAAGTTGAATTGCTCAACCTCCTCGCGGGAGCACGAGGTGGCGCCAATGCAGTCATCAATGTAGCGGAGGAAGAGGTGGGTAGTGGTGGCGGTGTAATTACGGAAGATCACTGTTCGACGTAGTCAACAAAGAGACAGGCATAGCTGGGGCCCATATGTGTGCCCATGGCTACCCCTTTGGTCTGGAGGTAGATGGAGGATTCAAAGGAGAAATTGTTAAGGGTGAGGACCAGTTCGGCCAAACGAATGAGAGTGTCGTTGGAAGGGTACTGTTGGGGACGTCGGGAGAGGAAAGAACGGACGGCTCGGAGGCCCTGGTAATGGCGGATGGAGGTGTAGAGGGATTGGATATCCAAGGTGAAGATGAGGCGTTGGGGACGGGGAAACGGAAGTCTTGGAGGAGGTGGAGGGCGTGGATGGTGTCTCGAACATATGTGGGGAGTTTCTGGACTAGGAGAGATAGGACAGTGTCGAGGTAGGTAGAGATGAGTTTCCTGGTGTGTTGTTTTCCTGGTGCCAGGATCAAGGATGTCTCAGAGAGGGTACAGAACGTTCTCACGGGGGAGAGGGGCCACCAAGAGATCATTGTCCACATTGGAACCAACGATATAGGAAGGGAAAATTTTGAGATTCTGAAGGGAGATTACAGAGAGTTAGGTAGAAATTTAAAAAGGAGCTCCTCAAGGGTAGTAATATCTGGATTACTCCCAGGGCTACGAGCTAGTGAGGGCAGGAATAGGAGGATAGAGCAGATGAATGCATGGCTGAGGAGCTCGTGTATGGGAGAAGGATTCATATTTTTGGATCATTGGAATCTCTTTTGGGGTAGAAGTTACCTGTACAAGAAGGACGGATTGCAACTAAATTGGAAGGGGGCTAATATACTAGCAGGGAAATTTGCTAGAACTGCTTGGGAGGATTTAAAGTAATAAGGTGGCGGCGTGGGAAGGGGAGGGGTGTTTGGGACCCTGCAAGATAGTGAGGAAAGAGAGCAATCTGAGAATGGTACAGTTGAGAACAGAAGCGAGTCAGACTGTCAGGGCAGGCAGAGACAAGATAGCACAAACAAAGTAAACTGCATTTATTTCAATGCCAGGGGCCTAACAGGAAAGGCAGATGAACTGAGGGCATGGTTAGGAACATGGGACTGGGATCTCATAGCAATTACAGAAACATGGCTCAGGGATGGGCAGGATTGGCAGCTTAATGTTCCAGGATACAAATGCTACAGGAAGGATAGAAAGGGAGGCAAGAGAGGAGGGGGAGTGGCATTTTAATAAGGGATACCATTACAGCTGTGCTGGGGGAGGATATTCCTGCAAATACATCCAGGGAAGTTATTTGGGTGGAATTGAAAAAAAGGGATGATCACCTTATTGGGATTGTATTATAGATCCCCTAATATTCAGAGGGAAATTGAGAAACAAACTTGTAAGGAGATCTCAGCTATCTGTAAGAATAATCGGGTTGTTATGGTTGGGGATTTTAACTTTCCAAACATCGACTGGGACTGCCATAGTGTTAAAGGTTTAGATGGAGAGCAATTACTTAAGTGTGTACAAAGCAATTTTCAGATTCAATATGTGGATGCAACTATGAGAGAAGGTGTAATCCATGACCTACTCTTGGGAAATAAGGCAGGGCAGGTGACTGAGGTGTCAGTGGGGGAGCACTTTGGGGCCAGCAACCATAATTCTATTCGTTTTAAAATAGTGATGGAAAAGGATAGACCAGATCAAAAAGTTGAAGTTCTAAATTGGAGAAAGGTCAATTTCGAAAGCTGATTGGAGGCAGATGTTCGCAGGTAAAGGGACGGCTGGAAAATGGGAAGCTTTCAGAAATGAGATAACAAGAATCCAGAGAAAGTATATTCCTGTCAGAGTGAAAGGGAAGGCTGGTAGGTATAGAGAATGCTGGATGACTAAAGAAATTGAGGGTTTGGTTAAGAAAAAGAAGGAAGCATATGTCAGGTATAGACAGGATAGATAGAGTGAATCCTCAGAAGAGTATAAAGGAAGTAGGAGTATACTTAAGAGGGAAATCAGGAGGGCAAAAATGGGACATGAGATAGCTTTGGCAAATAGAGTTAACCAGAATTCAAAGGGTGTTTACAAATATATTAAGGACCAAAGGATAACTGGGAGAGAATCGGACCCCTCAACGGTCAGCAAGGCAGCCTTTGTGTGGAGCCACAGAAAATGGGGGAGATACTAAATGAATATTTTCATCAGCATTTACTGTGGAAAAGGTTATGGAAGATATAGACGGTAGGGAAATAGATGGTTACATCTTGCAAAATGTCCTGATTACCGAGGAGGAAGTGCTGGATATCTTGAAATGGTTATAGGTGGATAAATCCCCAGGGCCTGATCAGATATACCTGAGAACTCTGTGGGAAGCTAGAGAAGTGATTGCCGGGCCTCTTGCTGAGATATTTGTATTATCGATAGTCACAGGTGAGGTGCCAGAGGACTAGAGGTTGGCAAATGTTTTGTCACTGTTTAAGAAGGGCGGTAAAGACAAACCAGGGAACTTTAGACCGGTGAGCCTGACCTCAGTGGTGGGCAAGTTGTTGGAGGGAATCCTGAGGGACAGGATGTATATGTATTTGGAAAGGCAAGGACTGACTGCACCTTGCAAAATGTCTCGATTACAGAGGATGAAGTGCTGGATGTCTTTAAATGGTTAAAGGTGGATAAATCCCCAGGACCTGTTCAGGTGTACACTATAACTCTATGGGAAGCTAGAGAAATGATTGATGGGCCTCTTGCTGAGATATTTATAAAATTGATAGTCACAGGTGAGGTGCCAGAAGACTGGAGTTTGGCCTACGTGGTTCCACTGTTGAAGAAGGGCGGTAAAGACAAGCCAGAGAACAATAGACCGGTGAGCCCGACCTCAGTGGTGGGCAATTTGTTAGAGGGAAACCTAAGGGACAGGATGTACATGTATTTGGAAAGGCAAGGACTGATTAGGGATAGTCAACATGGCTTTGTGCGTGGGAAATCATGTCTTTCAAACATGATTGAGTTTTTTGAAGAAGAAACAAAGAAGATTGATGAGGGCAGAGCAGTAGATGTGATCTATATGGACATCGGTAAGGTGATTGGCAAGATTCAAACAAGGGCTGCAGATGCTGGAAACCAGATTCTAGATTAGAATGGTACTGGAAAAGCACATCAGTCCAGGCAGCATCCGTCGTGCACGAAAATTGACGTTTCGGGCAAACGCCCTTCACCAAGAGTAGAGGCAGAGTGCCTGTAGGGTGGAGAGATAAATGAAAGATAGGCAGGTAGGACAGGTCATGGGGACAGTGCTGAGCTGGAAGGCTGGAGGTGGGATGAGGGGGAAAGGAGAAATGAGGAAACTGGTGAAGTCCACATTGATGCCCTGGGATTGAAGTGTTCTGAGGCAGAAGACTAGGCATTCTTCCTCCAGGCATCAGATGGTGAGTCAGCGGCGGTGAAGGAGGCCAGGACCTCTATGTTCTCGGCTGACTGGGAGGGAGAGTTGAAATGTTTGACCACAGGGTGGTGTGGTTGATTGCTGCGGGTGTCCCGGAGATGATCCCTAAAGCGCTCTGCTAGGAGGCGTCCAGTCTCCCCAATGTAGAGGAGACCGCATTGGATTCAACGGTTACAATAAATGATATTGGTGGATGTTCAGGTAAAATTTTGATGGACGTGGAAGGCTCCTATGGGAACTTGGCTGGAGATGAGGGAGGAGGTGGTGGCTCAGGTTTTGCAATTCCTGCAGTGGCAGGGGAAGGTGCCAGGATGGCAGGGTGGGTTGTAGGGGGACGTGGACCTGACCAGGTAGTCATGGAGGTAATGGTCTTTAGGGAAGGCGGAAAGGAGTGGCGAGGGAAATATATCCCTGGTGGTGGGGTCCGTTTGGAGGTGGTGGAAACGTCGGCAGATGATTTGGTTTATGCGAAGGTTTGTAGGATGGAAGATGAGCACCGGGGGGGTTCTGTCCTTGTTACAGTTGGAGGGGTGGGGTTTGAGTGCGGAGGGGCGGGATGTGGATGAGATGCGTTCGAAGGCATCTTTAACCATGTGGGAAGGGAAATTGCTGTCTCTGAAGAAGGAGGCCATCTGGTGTGTTCTGTGGTGGAACTGGTCCACATGGGAGCAGATACGGGGGAGGCAGAGGAATTGGGAATATGGGATTGAAGTTTTGCAGGGGGTAGGGTGGGCAGAGGTGTGATCCAGGAAGCTGTGGGAGTTGGTGGGTTTATAAACAATGTCAGTGTCAAGTCGGTCGTCATTAATGGAGATATTGAGGTCCAGGAAGGGGAGAGAGGTGTCAGAGATGCTCCAGGCAATCATAAAGGCAGGATGGAATGTGTTGGTGAAGTTGATGAATTGCTCAACCTCCTTGTGGGAGCACGAGATGGCGCCAATGCATTCATCAATATAGTGGAGAAAGAGATGGGGAGTGATGCCGGTGTAACTACATAAGATGGACTTTTCTACGTCGCCAACAGAGACAGGCACAGCTGTGGTCCATATGGGTGACCATGCCTACCCCTTTTGTCTGGAGGAAGAGGGAGGATTCAAAAGACAAATTGTTGAGGGTGACGACCAGTTCAGCCAAACGAATGAGAGTGTCGGTGGAACGGTGTTGTTGGGGACGTCGGGAGAGGAATAAATGGAGGGCTTGGAGGCCATGGTCATGGTGGATGGAGATGTAGAGGGATTTGATATCCTTGGTGAAGATGAGGCGTTGGGGGCCGGGGAAAGTGAAGTCTTGGAGGAGGTGGAGGGGTGGGTTGTGTCCCGAACGTATGTGGGGAGTTCCTGGACTGGGGGGGTTAGGACAGTGTGGACGTAGGTAGAGATGTGTCCAGTGGGGCAGAAACATGCTGAGATAATGGGTCGCCCAGGGTGGTCAGGCTTGTGGATCTTGGGAAGGAGGTAGAATCGGGCAGAGCGGGGTTCCCGGACTGTGAGGTTCGAAGCTGTGGGTGAGAGATCTCCTGAGTTGATGAGGTTCTGTATGGTCTGGGAGATGACGGTTTGGTGATGGGGTGGGATCATGGTCGAGGGGGTGGTGGGAAGAGGTGACTTCTTTATGGCGTCTGGCTTCAGCAGTGTAGAGGTCAGTGCGCCAGACTACCACTGCACCCCCTTTGAATGCTGTCTTAATAGTGAGGTCGGGATTGGAACAGTGGGAGTGGACGGCTGCATGTTGTGAGGGTGAGAGGTTGGAATGGGGGAGGGGGCGTAGACAGGTTGAGGCGGTTAACATCCCAGCGGCAAATGGAAATGAAGAGGTCGAGGGCGGGTAATAGGCTGGCACGGGGTGTACAGGTAGATCGAGCGTGTTGGAGGTGGGTGAAGGGGTCCTCGGAAGGTGGACTGGAGTCCTGATTGTAAATGTGAGCACGGAGGTGGCGGAAGAAGTGTTTGACATCACGGCGTGTATTAAATTCATTGATGTGTGGGAAGAGGGTGATACAGGTGAATCCTTTGACGTGAACTGATCTTTCGTCCACCGTGAGGGGCAGGTCTGGAGGGGTAGTGAAAACTCGGCAGGGCTGGGAGCTGGGAATCGGTGTGGGGTATTGAGATGGGAGTGGGGGCGGAGGATGTAACGGAGTTGGCGTGGTGGGGGGGAATGTGGGTGGAGTTCGTCTCAGGGTTCTGGGGCGGGGATGGTGACAAGGTTCCCCATGGGAGACTGATTATCAAGGTTAGATCTCACGGAATACAGGGAGAACTCGTCATTTGGATACAGAACTGGCTCAAAGGTAGAAGACAGAGTGTGGTGGTGGAGGGTTGTTTTTCAGATTTGAGACCTGTGACCAGTGGAGTGCCACAAGGATCGGTGCTGGGTCCTTTACTTTTCGTCATTTACATAAATGATTTGGATGTGAGCATAAGAGGTACAGTTAGTAAGTTTGCAAATGACACCAAAATTGCAGGTGTAGTGGACAGTGAAGAGGGTTTTCTCAGATTATAACAGGATCTCGAATAGATGGGCCAATGGACTGAGAAGTGGCAGATGGAGTTTAATTCAGATAAATGCGAGGTGCTGCATTTTGGGAAAGCAAATCTTAGCAGGACTTACACACTTCATGGTAATGTCCTCGGAAGTGTTGCTGAACAAAGAGGCCTTGTTCATAGTTGCTTGAAAGTGGAGTCGCAGGCAGCTAGGATAGTGAAGGAGGCGTTTGAGATGCTTTCCTTTATTGATCAGAGTATTGTGTACAGGAGTTGGGAGGTCATGTTGCGGCTGTACAGGACATTGGTTAGGCCACTGTTGGAATATTGCGTGCAATTCTGGTCTCCTTCCTATCGGAAAGATGTTGTGAAACTTGAAAGGGTTCAGAAAAGATTTGCAAGGATTTTGCCAGGGTTGGAGGATTTGAACTATAGGGAGAGGCTGAACAGGGTGGGGCTGTTTTCCCTGGAGCGTCAGAGGCTGAGAGGTGACCTTATAGAGGCTTACAAAATTATGAGGGGCATGGATAGGATAAATAGACAAAGTCTTTTCCCTGGGGTCGTGGAGTCCAGAACTAGAGGTCATAGGTTTAGGGTGAGACGGGAAGATATAAAAGAGACCTAATGGGCAACTTTTTCATGCATCCGTGTATGGAGTGAGTTGCCAGAGGAAGTGGTGGAAGCTGGTACAATTGCATATTTAAGAGGCATTTGGATGGGTATATGAATAGGAAAGTTTTGGAGGGATATGGGCCCGGTACTGGCAAGTGGGATTAGATTGGATATCTGGTCGGCATGCACAGGTTGGACTGAAAGTTCTGTTTCCATGCTGTACATCTCGACGATTCTATGACTCTATGTGTACCAGTCCCCATTTATCAAGGCTGCTTGTTACATTCTAATGGATCTCCAGAAAACATTTGAATTATTTTACAGACAAAATATAGTTCGGCTTTAACATGACTATGCTGACTCTCTGTGAAGCTTTTCTATATGGCCTGCAGTCCCTTCCTTAATAACAGACTCTCACAGATTCCCAGCAATCATGGTTAGGCTAGGTGGTTCCCGCTTTTAGTCTCGCTCGTTTCTTGAAGACAGGCGCCACATTGGAGGGTCTCCAGTTTCACTGGAACACTCCTTTAATCCAGAGAGTTATGGAATATTTCACACAGTGCCACCTGCCACTCTGTCCACTTTTCTTAAAACCAGCTATGAATTGCTGATGACCGGTTTACCCTTGGTCTCATCTGTTTGAGAAATGTCTTGTTCCTTTTGTTAGTTCTGGATCTTCCCTCCTATTACCATTTTGTTTATACCATTGAAATACTTACAGTATCTTCACCTGTGAGGAACGAAGTAAAATATTGGTATAAATTACCTTTCTGATCCCTGTATCCAGTTCCCCAGTCACACACTCCAAATGTCTTGAATATACTTTTAGATTAGATTAGATTAGATTACAGTGTGGAAACAGGCCCTTCGGCCCAACAAGTCCACACCACCCCGCCGAAGCGAAACCCACCCATACCCCTACATTTACCCCTTACCTGACACTACAGGTAATTTAGTATGGCCAATTCACCTGACCCTGCACATCTTTGGATTGTGGGAGGAAACCGGAGCACCCGGAGGAAACCCACGCAGACACGGGGAGAACGTGCAAACTCCACACAGTCAGTCGCCTGAGGCGGGAATTGAACCCGGGTCTCTGGCGCTGTGAGGCAGCAGTGCTAACCACTGTACCACCGTGCCGCCCACTTCCTGACTTCCTTTCTACCAAAGATCACACGCACCTCTTGAACCCTTCTTACATACATGGAAAAGCTCGTGCTGCTTGTTTTTATATTTCTTGCCAATTTGCTTACATCACATCTTTTCTTCCCTTTTCTTTGATTTCAATATTCATACAGTCTTACCGCATACAAACAGAATCTTTGGTCCAACTTCTCCATGCCGGCCAGGTTTTCCAAACTAAACTATTCCCATCTTCTTGCATTTGGCACATAGGCCTATAAACGGTTTCCATTCATATGTTTGTCCTAATGTCTTTCAAATGTTGGAGCTGTACTTGCATCTGCCAGTCTTCCTCTGGCAGCGCATTCCATAAACACGTCACCCTCTGTGTAAAATCAATTGCCTCTTCCTCCCTTTTAAATCTTCCCTATTCCACCATAAACCTATGGTTCTCTGATTTAATTTTCCTATCCTGTGGAAAAGACCTTGGCTTTTCGCCCTATCCATGCCTCCCCTGATTTTGTAAATTTCTATAATGTCACCCCTCAATCTCCTACACTCCATCTGATACTAACTTCAAGAACAAGCATTTAAAGATCAGCACTGCAAGTTTGAAGCAATGTTAAAAGTGACAGGTAAACAACACTCAGCCCAAACTGCAGACTGTTATTTGTTTTTTTTTAATTTATGTTACATTACTGAGGCAGCATGAAAATCTTACTATTGCTAATAAGCCATCAAGCACATGAATTCCTTTGTCTGTCGGCGGTGATGATTTCTACAGTGTAAATGTATCTCTGACCAGATCTATATAATACCATATGTTCAACATTTTCCCTCCTGGCCTCCCTATGACCATGTGTGGTTGTGTCTTCTTTATCTTGCACTCAATAGAGAGAACTCCTTTCCCCCATTCACATCTTAATTTAAACTCATTTTGTACCATCTTCTCGTTCACCACCGCTAAAAGCCTGTTTATCTGTTGTCGCACCCTCTTTTCCCTGGCACCTATCCCCCACCTCTGGCAAGGGACTAAAATGCCCAGTTTCCAATCATTTTTCTGCGGACGTGTCAGACTGGACTTGAAACGCTAACTCTGTTTCTCTGTCTCTGTAAATGCTTCCAGACCTGCTGAGTTTCTCCAGAAATGAATAAGCACAGCACAAATTTTCAATTAAACAAATATCTATGAATACTGGAAATTAAAATGCACAAATTGCTGTAGAAAGTGGGAGCTTTGTCGAAGGGTCACTGGATCCGAAAGATGAACTCAGCTTTCACTTCACAAGATGCAGCCAGACTTGCTTAGTTTCTTCAGCAATTTCTGTTTTTGAACATTTTCGAAAGACATGTGTCGAATCTGCTCAAAGGCTCTGTCCAGCACAGAGCGCTTTACATTGGGAAGGGAACAAAAACGCAAAGTGCACAAGTTCATTGGCTCTAAAACGACATAAGGCTGGCATCACTGACACGACAGAGGTCTCAATCATGACCAGGGAGAAAAACAGAGGAAAAAAAAGCATTCACTTGAAACACAGGAGATGGTATTACGGGAAAGGAAACGTTTCAGATTAATATTTTGAAGTATCTGTGTAATGTAGCAAATTGGAGGCGTGACGTCAGTGTGAGACCCTCATCAGAATGTGATTATGAAACTGGATGTGTTCGCACATCAGAAACCAGGTTAGGTCACTGAGTACAGGGCTGATAGGTGAACGGGTCTCAGTGTGAACTGGGGGAAAGTCAGAAGAATTGATTTGCAGATATTGCAGCTCACACCGCAGAATTGCGTTCAATCTCAATCTATAACTTTTCCTCCAGGATAATCCATGACACTACCATTATCATCAAGCCGAGTAATGGTTCAGTGCCGAGTTTGGGTGAACATGCCAATGTCAGAACCATGTGTATCTAAACCTGATAACAACCGATTAAAGCTACCGCACTTGGCTGGTTACATTATAAACAGCAGACCTACCATCTGGTGGAGAGGGGGAAATGATCCCAAGACAAACAGATAAGATCGAAACTCTGCAGTCAAGCCACATCCTGTCATCAATGTCGATGGATTAATAAACAACTTACAGGAGGAGAGGACTCCACAAATATCCCCAGCCCTGTCCATCAGTGTAAAAGACAAGGATGAAGTATCTGCGCCATCCTCAGCCAGAAGTATTGAGACGATAATCCAACTTACCCTCCTCGTGATGCCCACAGAATCCCAGATGCCAGTTTTCAACCAATTCGATTCGCTGCACGTGACATGAAGAAACAGCTGAACACAGTAGATATTACAAAGGCAATGGACCCGGACACCATTCCTGCAATAGGAATCAAGATTGTACTGCACGACAAGCCGTGTCACTGGGGAAGCTGATTCAATCCAGCTCAACTCTGACATCTGCCTGGCCACGTGAAAAGTTCCTCAACTATACCCAGTCCCATAACAAGGGAATGACTACAGTCTGACCATTTACCACGCCCTCGGTCCCGTCGCGATCATCACATTGGTGGGAGTTCTTTTTGACAGAGCTGTCAAGCAACACAGAAATAATGTGCGCAGTGTGGTTTCCGATAGATCCCCATGTGGAGATGGTGCTGTTGTGCAAATGTCACTGGATTACTGATCCATACCAGGATAATGCTCTGGCAGCTGGTGGAATTTGAAAACAATTAATAAAATATCGAGACATAAAACCTGGTGCCAGTAATATTGACGTTGATTCTAATGTCCATTGTAAACATCTGTCCCTTCCCCAATGTACTTTCAGGAAGTGAATCTCCCGTGCTTCCTAGTCTGGCCTACAAGTATCTCCAGACACACAGACATGTGTTAAACTGTACAATGGTCTCTGAAACGGCCAAGCAAGACACTCAATTGAATCAAATTACTGTGAGTTCTTAAAGGATAAAACCAGACAGAACACCAGCAACAAGTTTTGGAAAAGGGAACGGGAAACACAGTCCTTTCAACCAGACAGATGCTGCCTTCCTAATGTTTAAGAGCTTGTGACAACAATGATAGAGCTTTCCCGCACACTGCACAGAAACATCAGGAAGGGAGCAGGGCATTAGACACTTTTGGCATTTCCTGTTCTAGCTCTTGGAGACATGTTCAATTTTATAACCCTAGTTAATGCATTCTTCAGAAACTCATCAATTCCTGTCTTATGCTGCTCAATGATTGACCGTCCAACCTATGCAATCACATAAGCACTGATTCTGCACTGTCATAAATACAGCACGACCTACATTAGTCCCACTTTCCAATACGCGGCACATATCCATGTATGCCATGACACTTCAAGGGCATGACCATGTATTTATTAACGGCTGTGTGGTTATCTGTGCCAACTGCCCTCTCAGGAAGTGCATTCCTGACCCCAACAGCCTCTGGATGAAAACCAATCCTCAAATCCTCACTAACCATCAAACCCTTCGCTTTAAAATGGCACTCCCTTGTTCTTCGCCCTTTGACTGAAAGGAACAGCTGCTGTCTATCCATCCTGTCCATGCCCCTGGTAATCTTCTCCTTCTGCAGAACGTCCCTCTCAGCCTTCTGAGAGGGCTGAGAGAAAGTAAACAACCCGAGCTGATCTACTCCATCCAAGGGAACATCCTGGTGAATCTCCACTGCACCCTCCCCAAAGCAATCACATACTTCTTGTAATGTGGCTCCCAGAACTGTACATAGTATTCCATTTGGCCTAACCAAAGTTCCACATAGCTCTTATAATTTATGTCTCCATGAATAAAGGCTATGTTTATGGTCGCTATGCTTTGTCAACTTGTGCATTAACCTGTTTAATCACATTCAGGGATATGTGGAGAAGCACCCTCTGAGCTTCCTAGTGTGCTGCTATTCATTGTGTCCTCCCCTGTGTGGTTCCTTCTTCCAAAGTTCATCACTACATATTTATCAGAGTTACATTCCATCGGTCATGATCCACCCATTTGATCATTCCATCTGTATCTTCCTGTAATATAAGGCCTTTCTCCTCACTGCCAACCAACCAGCCAAACTTTGTGTCAAACGCAAAATGATTTGTCACTCATCCCAACACCTCCATATTCACAGCTGCATCATTTATGAATACTACAAATAATAAGGTTAAAAATCACACAACACCAGGTTATAATCCAACAGTTTTTTTTCCGACGCACGAGCTTTCGCAGCGCTGCTTCTTCATGATTTTGAAAGTTCGTGCCTCCAAATAAACTGTTGGACTTTCATCTAGTGTTCTGCAATTTGCCAAAGCCAGTCCAACACTGGCATCTCCGAATCACAAATAATATGGGACACAGCACTGATCCCTGTGGTACAAGATTGGATACCAGTCTCCAGTCAAACAAACAGACTTCTACCAGCAGACCTTCTCTCTCCTACCACTAAGTTGATTTGGATGCAACTTGGCAAGTCACTAATGAGTCCTACCTGTTCCCTGGTTATTCTGTTACACTTGACGTACCTGTAGAATATCTGGGGATTCTCCCTAATCTTGTCCTGCCAGCAGGTTTCCATGTCGCTGTGTTCGTCAGTCCCCTTCAAATGAAGAATTGCCTTCTTATTGCAGTCTGAAATGTTCTATCATTTACCTGTCATTATTTGCCATAAATGTAGAGTAGACAACCAGAGAAAAATCCTGTTTATTTCCACCTTGTCATTTGTTCAGTGACTTTTCTTAATTTCACTATGATCACCTCTCATTCTTCGAAACTCTAAAGAACACAGGCCGAGTTTCCAGATCAGGCAATCTCGCCATTTGAGGGATTAATCTGGAGAATGTCCATTGCACATCCTCGGTGGTCAGTATATTCTTTCTCAGATTGGGTCAATACTCTATATACAGTCTCATTAGCAAGCTGTGAAACTGCTTCAACATGACCTTCCAACTATGTTCTAATTCTCTTAAATGAAGGCGAACCTGACTTTAACTTTCCACTTCTATATATTCCTCCAATTACCATTCACATTACTTTATTTATGAATTCACTGCATGAGTTCTTATATAAAGCCTTCTGAAAATCGAAATATGCCACTTCTATGTTGTAATAAACAAGTTCAAATCATTCTGAAGTTTTTCAAGTATGAAGACTCTGTCAGACTCTATCAGTGTATACTGATTCTCTACAATGTTGCTGTTAATTTAGAAATATCCAGTATCTGATCCTGTATAATAGATTCCATCAGTTTCCCTATAGATGTCAAGTTAATTGGTCTGCAGTTCTCCACACTATCTCTTCTTCCCTTTGCAGATGCTTGAATCCCTTCCATTCATCTACAATGCTTGGAACACATTTACTAACTTCCAGCCTCTGCAGAATGTACGGGAAAACAAAACAGTCATCGACAGCACAATTAATGCGTCTGTTGCTGATTTATTTCTAATATTTTGATACGAAGTACAACTGGCTCATCAGACTTAGCAATGTTCAATCCAGCTACAACACTACTATGCTAGCCTTCAACTTCTACCTTGTTACTAATATGAATTGACTTTATGTCTTCAGTTCCACAAGTTCCATGTGATCATTTGGTATTTCTCAGCGATTTTCTGGATCTTCCTCTGTGTTGACAGATGCAAAGCAACTGGTTACTTTCGTGGCCATTTCCCTGTTCGCCACAATAACCTCTCCTCTCCCGATTACAAAATTCCACATTTGACCTCGCTTTTATTTTGTTTTCTTTGCAATACAGATTGTAGATTTATGCAGTCTTTGTGTTCTTCTTTCACAGAATCATTAAAAGCCCACAAGTGTGGAAAAGGCCCTTGGGCCCAACAAGTCCACCCTGCCCCTGCAAAGAGGAACCACCCAGATCCACTCCCGTTCGATTCTACACTTTGCGACGTATGCACCTAATCTACACATCCCTGAACATTTTTGGAAAATAAGCATTTCCAATTCAGCTAACTTGTAAATCTTTGGACTGTGGGAGAAAACCGGAGCACCCAGAGGAAACTCACGCAGACACGGGGAGAATATGTAACCTCCACACAAGCAAATTTCTGAGAATTCTCCGGTTTCCACAATGTCTAGAATTCTTCTGAACTCACTTCCTTTGATTAATATAATCTTTAATTTATTATGTTAACCTTCATTAAGTCACTTGCCCTTTCTTCGGTGATTCTACCTTCAAGAAAGGGCCAAGCCAGATGGTGGAGTGCCCGATATCTGATCCCTCCTCCATCACCCCCCCTCTCCCCCGCCATGTGGGCAGGACCCTGGTATGAGCCTGAGTGGACCGGGACGTGTCGTCTGGAGATTCCGTGACATCCATGTCCCTCCAACTGAGTAAAAGAAACAATGTTCAGTGAAGGGCAATTCTCAGTTTTACCACTCTGTCGGTTCTCACAATTTTCTCCCTCCCAAAACAATAATTATATAATTGCAGAGAGATACAGACACAAAAATATTCAGAGCCATATGTAAACACGCTAATATACTGACACTAACAGTGCATACACGGAGATAGAACCGCACAAAAGTAGTGGCATACGGAGACATAGACAGTCGCCCACAAATAGATACAAGCACAAGTAAAACGCACAGTCTAATACACAGATGAACCAACGTCAGCACATAAATACACAAACACACAGACACATGAACAAACACACACAAGTGTACACACGGACCCACAGAGACACAGACACTAGTGCTTATAAGACAGAGATAGATAGGTTTTTGATGAGTAAGCATGTCAAGAGTAACAGAGAGTAATCAGGAGAATAATGTTGAGAAATCTCTAAGTCAGCATTAAATGGCATTCAGAGTCGAAACGCCTAATTTTGCGTTTTTAATGCTCGTGTGGTGTCATGCTGTCAGTTATTCTCTTCCTGGGACGGAAGCAGAGAATGAGTTTAATACATATTTGATTGAAAAGAATCAGTGGTACTATTGGACCGGTTTAGAGGGCTGAATGGTTTATGTCTATGCCTAATTATTATGTCCTTCCATTTCAAAAGAGGTCGCGATTTCATGTTAGGTTAACACAGTTTAAAATAACAGGTCGCACATTGAAATAAGGTCACCCCTTTCACTTTAGTGTTGTACTATCTGGAGGGCCCACATCCTCAGGGTGCAGTGAAGACTCGGTCTTTGAAGATATTCAAGGCTGATCTCGACTGATCTTTGCTGGACAGGAGAATCAATATTTATTGAGAACAGACAGGAGACGGATGGTCAAACACAATCGGATCAGTCATGAGCATTCTGACTAGTGGCGCCGAATGACCAACTGCTGCCCCTACCCCATGTGTTGCTCCCTCAATCCACCCTCGAGGCTGTTACAGAGACATGCTGCTGTCCCGATGCCATGTGTTGCTCTCGTAATTCACGGCCAATGCTGTTACAAAGATATACTGCTGTCCCTACCCCATGTGTCGTTCCCTCAAGCCACCCTTCGATGCAGTTACAGAAATATACTGCTGGCCATACCCAATGTGTTGTTCCCTCAATCCACCCTCGATGCTGTTACATGGATATACTGCTGCCACTACCCTATGTATTGTGCCCTCCATCCACCCCTCGACGCTGTGACAGAGATAGGGGGCCTTCTCATTCAGCAAGTCATTATCGCTACCATGAGACTGGAGGAGACCATTCTGCCTATTTAACGAGTTACAGAGGAAAATAGAACTAATCATTTTAGTTCATTGAGTACATTTTACTGCACAGGCGGCCATTTAAACTGCGTGAGCTGCTACACAGGAAGCTGTTGCTAACAGGAAATAGAGTAGGGATAAATGCTTATTTTCACATTACAAAGCTGTAACAGGTGGAGTGCCTCAGAAATCACTTTGGGGTCATCAACGATCAATATCTGTATCAAAGATCTGGAGGAAGGGACTGGATATATCAGAGCCTAATTAGTTTAAACATCAAGCTGGTTATCCAGTATGTCATCAAATGGAGGTCGTGTATCATCAATGTAATATAGGCAAAGGGAGGTTAGTGAGCAAACCTTATCCAGATATAGCAAAATGTGAGTTGTCTATTTTGGAGGGAAGTATAAAACAATGGTTAACAATTTAAGTGGAGAGAGATTGCAGAACTCTGTGATACAGACGGTATTCATGATCCTGGTACACAAATCATATGTAGTTAGTCTACACTTGCTGTAAGTGATTTGAAAGCTAAGTGGAATAATTGTGTTTCTGGCAAAGGGTACCAGGTTTAATCAGGAATGTTTTACTGCATCTGTACCGGTAAAAGTGAGGAGTGCAGATGCTGGAGTTCAGAGTCGAACAGTGTGATGCTTGAAAAGCACAGACAATCAGGCAGCATCCGAGGAGCAGAAAAAATGGCGTCACGGGTATAAGTCCTTCATCAGGAATATGCCTGTAACATCGAGATTCCTGTTCGTTGGGTGTGGCTGACCTGTTGTGGTTTTCCAGCTTCACATTTTACGAGTCTACATCTGTAGAGGGCATTGCTAAGACCACATAAGGCACATTATGTGCAGTTTTGTTCCCTTAACCTAAAGACAAAGTTTTAGATGCTTATCAACAATGTTTTGTTCACACTTTCCTGGAATGAAGGCCTTTTGTTCTGAAACATTATCAGTTTGGGACTTAGATGAGAAATCCTTTTGAAGCATACATAATTTTGAGAAAAGTCAGCTGGATGCACATTTTCTCTTCTCAGGGAGACAAAAACTATGGAATACATATTAAGAATAAAGTGTATTATTTTAGCACAGTTATGATAAAGCCATCAAACGATTTTTGAGGTTTACAAAATCATGAAGGGTATAGACTTTTTCCCAGGGCAAAGGATTCAATAACGACAGGTCAAGCTTTCATGGTGAGAGGTGGAAAGTTTAAGGGGGATACACGCAGCAGGTACTTCATATAGCGGGTGGTGGGCGTTGCCAGCAGAGGTGGTAGAGGCAGGCACGGTAGATTCATTTAAGATGCGTCTGGACAGATGCATGAGTAGGTGGGGAACAGAGGGATACAGAATCTTAGGAATTGACCAATAGGTTTAGACAGTACATTTGAAAAGTGACATTTGAGCAGGGAGATTCCATAAGACCCAGACCTGTCAATGAGCGACAAGAGGAGGGCATTGAGATCTTGAACGGCTTGGTCAGGAACAGGAGCAGGACATGCACGCCATCGAGACTATAGTGTAGGAACACCAAGAGGACATTCAGCCCAGCGAGTGTATAAATCAGGAACAGAATGTGCCCAATCAGCTACTCATGTCTCTCACACAGCAATTAGCACTGATCTTTTACAGCCTTGTGCCTGCTACACTGGAATTGTGAAAGGAAATGTAGAGGTTATAGAAAGCAAAGAAATTATAATAACCAAATTCATTAGGGAATGAAAAGTTGTGAGAAATCTATTGGTATTGAAGACAAATTGTTAGAGTCCATTATGAAGGAATTAATAACAAGAAATTTTCAAAGTCAAGCCAGAATCCAGGACAGCTGAAAATGTCTTGCTGGAAAAGCGCAGCAGGTCAGGCAGCATCTAGGGAACAGGAGAATCGACGTTTCGGGCATAAGCCCTTCTTCAGCTTATGCCCGAAACGTCGATTTTTCCTGTTCCCTGGATGCTGCCTGACCTGCTGCGCATTTCCAGCAACACATTTTCAGCTCTGATCTCCAGCATCTGCAGTCCTCACTTTCTCCCAGAATCCAGCACAGTCAACATAGTTTTATGAAGAATAAATCATGTTTGAATGATTTGACTAGCTTTCTTAAAAATGTGACAAACGAATAACAAACAAAATTTACAACCCAGGAACAGGCCCTTCGGCCTCCCAAGCCTGAGCCGATCCAAATGTACTGTCTAAACCTATTGGTCAATTCCTAAGATTCTGTATCCCTCTGTTCCCCACCTACTCATGCATCTGTCCAGACGCATCTTAAATGGATCTACCGTGCCTGCCTCTACCACCTCTGCTGGCAACGCCCACCACCCGCTGTATGAAGTACCTGCTGCGTGTATCCCCCTTAAACTTTCCACCTCTCACCATGAAAGCTTGACCTGTCGTTATTGAATCCTTTGCCCTGGGAAAAAGTCTATACCCTTCATGATTTTGTAAACCTCAATCAGGTCCCCACTCAATCTCCTTTTTTCTAATGAAAATAAACCTAAACTACTCAATCTTTCTTCATAGCTAGCACCTTCCATACCAGGCAACATCCTCGAAAACCTTCTCTACACCCTCTCCAAAGCGTCCATAGTCTTTTGGTAATGTGTCGACCAGAAGTGTACACAGTATTCTAAATGCGGCCGAACCAATGTCTTGTACAATGTTAACATGACTTGTCAGCTCTTATACTCAATACCCCGTCCAATGAAGGCCAGTGTACTATATGCCTTCTTGACCACTCTATCCACTTGTGCAGCAACCTTCAGGGTACAATGACCTGCACTCCCAGATCTCTCTGCCCATCAACATTTCTCAAGGCTCTTCTGTTCATTGTATAGTTTGCTCTCGAATTAGTCTTGCCTACATGCATCACCTCATATTTGTCTGGATTAAACGCCATCTGCCAATTTTCCACCCAACTCTCCAGTCTATCTATATCCTCCTATATTCTCTGACAGTCCCTTATGCATTCTGCTACTCCACCAACCTTCATATCATCTGCAAACTTGCTGATCATACCAACAGTGCCCTCTTCCAGATCATTTACATATATTACAAACAACAGTGGCCCCAATACTGACCCCTGTAGTACACCACGGGTCACCTTTCTCCAATTCGAGAAACTAACTTCAACTATAACTCTGTCTCCTGTTTCTCAACCAGTTCTTTATCCACCTGGCTAGAACACCCTGAACACCATATGACTACAATTTCTCCCTTGGGCTACCACGGTGAACCTTATCAAACGCCTTACTAAAGTCCATGTGTATGACATCAACAACCCTTCCTTCCTCTATCAACTTGGTCACTTCCTCGAAGAACTCTATTAAGTTGGTAAGGCACGATCTCTCCTGCACAAAATCATGTTGCCTATCACTGATAAGCCCATTCTTTTCTAAATATGAATGGATCCTATTCCTCAGTACCTTCTCCAGCAACTTTCCCACCACTGATATCAAGTTCAATGGTCTGTAGTTACCCGGAATATCCCTAGTACCCTTCTTGTACAGGGGACAACATGAGCAATCCTCCAGTCCTCCAGCACCTCACATATATTTAAGGATGCCACAAATATATCTGTCAGGGCCTCTCTCACCTCCTTCAGCAATCTGAGGATTTGTCCACCTTAATAACCTCTAGCGTGCCCAACACACCTTCCTTACTTATGTCAACATGGTGCAGACTAATCAAATTTCTATCTCTAATCTCAACATTCGACATGTTCCTCTCCTCAGTGAGCACGGATGCAAAGTAATCATTCAGAATCTCACCAATTCTTTCAGGTTCGACACACAGCCTTCCTTCATTATCTTTTAGTGGACCAATCCTTTCTCTAGTTACCCGCTTGCTTCTTATATAAGAATAAGATGCTTTGGAATTCTCCTTAATTCTGCTCGTTAAATCCATGTCATGTCAAGTTTTAGCCCGCTGATTCCTCGTTTAAGTGATGGGTAATGGGGCTCATCTCGATGTAATATATCTCAATTTCCAGACAGCAGTATGTAATGTGCCTCACAACAGATTAATATGCAAGACAAGACCACATGGGGAAAGGAAAGATTTATTTACTAAGTGAGATAATGGGATAAGCAATAATAAGTACGATATGGAGCCGCTGGTTTTGGGCCGGACAATGTCAAAATTAGCACGACAGTCGGTTAGAGTCCAACGGGTTTATTTGAAAACACAAGCTTCCATAGCGCTGCTTCTTCGTTTGCGGGCGGCACGGTGGCACAGTGGTTAGCACTGCTGCCTCACAGCGCCAGAGACCCGGGTTCAATTCCCGACTCAGGCGACTGACTGTGTGGAGTTTGCACGTTCTCCCCGTGTCTGCGTGGGTTTCCTCCGGGTGCTCCGGTTTCCTCCCACAGTCCAAAGATGTGCAGGTCAGGTGAATTGGCCGTGCTAAAAATTGCCCGTAGTGTTAGGTAAGGGGTAAATGTAGGGGTATGGGTGGGTTGCGCTTCGGCGGGGCGGTGTGGACTTGTTGGGCCGAAGGGCCTGTTTCCACACTGTAAGTAATCTAAGTGTTAGAGAGAGATGAAGACCTTAGACCCAGAAGTTATAAGGAAAAGATCAAAGGATTGTACAACTCATGAGCATGAATGGCACACACATAAGATGGCTCTTAAATCCTTAATCACTTAGAATCGAGGTGTAGGTTTTGATTGATGGATATGCAAATCGCAGACATTATCGCTGTAAAGGAGGTGACGCCTCCGATCAGGCAATGTATTTCAGTGGTGAGGTCTTGTTTGGAGTTTGTCTGTGTCTTCATCTGGAGTCAGACTGGGTTTGTTCCGAGTTCAGGAGTTTATAAAATGCCACATTGACTGACTGTCTCCAAATTGTATGTTTTTGGAACAAAATAAAGCGTATCTGCAAATCCAAATGCAAATTCACGCCGCAGATTTGTATGTGCATACGTGTGTGCGCGTGCACGTGTGTGTGAGGGAGTGTGCCTGTGTGAGGGGGAGAGAGAGAATGTGTGTAAGTGAGAGAGAAGGAGGGGGAGTGTGTGTGTGAGTGCGGGATGAATATATAGTGGGTTTGGGTGTGCATGCGTGTGACAGAGCAGAGTGTGCATGTGCGCATGTGAGACAGGGGGAGTGTGAGTGTGTGTGTGTATGTGTGTGTGTGTGGAGCGGATAGGGAGAGTGTGCATGAGTTTATGTAACGGGGACAGTGAGAGTGTGTGTTTGTCCAAGCGAAAACACAAACAGATACCGCAGATCCCTTTCCCCACAGGTACTCACTCCGTGGTTTCAGAGCTTCCCCTCTCTGCAGCCTCTGTTCCATTTGTTGTGCATGTTACAGACCCAGATGCTGTAACTACAGTCCCCATGCTCCATCCAGAGTTGGGTCAGCAAATCCTCAGGTCTCTCTGAATGTCTGAGGCAGCTCACAGCACAACCTCCAGCAAACCATCCCCAGCACCTCCACTAACTTTTCAATAACAGGAGTCAGTCAGAAGCCCCTCAGCTACAAGCCTTATGGACTGACCAGACCCCTCAAAATATTTTAAAAAGGTAGCCGAGACCCTAACTTTTCCTTATTTTAACTGTAGACGTGAACTGTGCGTTCCACAAATGTTGCAACTGGTCAACCTACTCAACGTTAAGTAATATATAATCCATTCAAACAATCCAGTTAAAACACAATCAAACAGATGAACAATTTGAGATAGCTTCTCAATTGGAACACTTACGCAAACAATAGATACAGTGCCTTCTACTAATTAACTGTGCTAATACTGTCCCATAAACATGTTCCTTGACACAAAGATACATTCAAACACAGATTCTTAGCTGTAGTTCTCCAATCCAGGAAGAAGCATCTTCAAGAGAGGTTTCAGAGAGAGGAGCAGCTCGGGATCATGTATTGAAGCTTCCAACCCGCCTGGGACACCGAGCAGATTCTGATTGCTGCAGCTAAAATCAAAATGAGAAGATCTGGTCTGGGAGAGCTGGACACTGCCCTACATTTGTTACCACTGTTTTAATAAAACCTAAAGGCCTCGTCAGTTAGTTACTTCAGCCGTTTTTAGTAGGCAGTTAGGCATCTCTGCCTTCAGACTTCTCTTCAAAAAAAAAGAGAAAATAACATTTTCAAAATGACAGCATTGTCACATCTGCTCCTTTGACAAAACGAACGGTTAATACACAACAGCAGCTTATTTTTAAACCCATTATTCTTACTCTATTAGTGGACCCCAATACATATATACGACATTGACAGTAAGTATGCAAACATTCACAACTCCATTCTATTTCAGTCTGTGTACTCCTGCCGCAGAACGCCTCTGTCTTTCTTCATTCAAGTCTCGACAACTTGTCAGCAAGTACAGTTTCTTGTCCTGTCACCTGTATAACTTCCAAATCGAATGGCAGCAATAAAAACCTATATCTGAACAGACCAGATGTTTTCTCCCTAAATTTCTCCAAAGACATTTAGGCGTTATGATCGTATATAGATTTGTCTTGGGCACGTTATTTGCAAGTTAAATGCTGAAATGTTTTGACACCAACACCAAGCTCAAAGTCTCCTTCCCAGTTGTGAAATACTTCTGTTGATGGTTTCACCGGACACACCAACCACACGTTACATAATGGAACAATTTGCATCTCTCCAATAGTTCTTCTGAATGACATGTCTCCTCGTTTCTCAACATCAGGAAATTACATGCCTCTGCACCTCTTAATGTTGAAACGTCGTTTCCTGCTACTCCTGGCCTATGCCAGTCAATCTTACTCTCACAAGTGTATATTTTAAGAAGTTCTCATACATTCTTCTCAATCCATTTGGTATCCAAACTTTGATTTATGGACGAACTCATAATCATCAGCCATTTCTGCTTCTAATCTTACCATTGTAACTCTCTGCTCTTCTGCACGACTTCTCACCATTGCACGAAGTGAATTTTTGAACTCGTTCGAAAAAAGAACGTTTCTAAGAGTGTCATAGGTTTGCTCAGCTTTTTATACCCTTACCCACCTTTCAAAATTACTTTGATTCTTTCAAACTCAATTTGTGTTTAAATCAGGGACCCTTTTTTAGATTCCTGAAACATTGTCTGTCAGCTTCTGGCACAAGCTCATATGCTTTCTTCACCTTATACTCCCCAGATACCTCCTCCGATAGGGATACAAACAGCCTGACATACACCCCATTGTCCATGGAGCACCATATGGGACACGCTGGGAAGTGAACAACAGCCTGACACACACCATTCCATCGTCTCTGAGCTTCACCATGCCAGCAGTCGATACGCTAGGGAGCCAGAAACCAATGTCAGGGACAGGTACAGAGGGACAGAGAGATTCACATTAAAGACAGAAACAGATAGATAATTACCTGAGAATCTGTTGTGGAAATATGCGGAAAAGGACAGAGCAGTGGGACTAACTGGAGGAGTGAATCCTTCGACAGCAAAATTATAAGAATGAGAACAATGAATAATGGTATTTTCAGGTGAATTGAAATGGTTTGTTCAATCAAATTCTGAAACTGCTTCACAGAGCACTTCAAATAACGTCCGCTGGGACAAGATGACAGCCCAGCATGGAGAGCTCTGAACACTATGCTAGTGTATTGCTCAGTAAACTGCACTATCTGCCCAGCATGGGGAGTATTGCAAAACTTTATTATCATATGGGAATGATACACACAACAGATGACTGTCTAAAAGGAGAGGATTTCCATCTCCATTGGACCAGTATAAGTGAAGTTGTGTGTGTATGTGTGTGTGCATGTGCATGTGCGCAAGCATGCATGTGTTTGTGTCTGTGTGTGTGTGTCATGCACGTGTGTGTGTGCGTGTGTGTGATGCATTTGGGTGTTGAATGCAAAAATCATTGCATGAGAGAAAATACACATGAAGGAAAACAGATTAAATATGAACCACTGGCAGGGATTTGGATAAACGACACAGAGAGAGTGAGGGAGGTTTCAAGAACAGATGAGTTAAAGTGCTTAAGAATAGTAAAATAAAGACATTGCCAGACACAACAGCGATACAGAACAGCGTGCACAGCAATGTCAGATGGATGGGATTTTGGTCTGAGTTCGAATCAGATTTGTTTCTGCAGGTTTCAACCTGAGAGTGTCAGCAGCAGATTGTTGTCATCATTAAGTCTGTATTTCACAGTTCGAGATTCAAACAGCAGATGAGTTAAGACAGTGAAGTACTTTCGGGAGCAGTGTATAGTTAAGTTTAATAATGGTCAGGACATGGTGTCAGGAATCAGCTCATAGCCAAAGGGTTCACCAAAGTTGTGATTCGTCTGTTTCAAACACAACCTGCATGTTTTACCGACACGCACCAACCACCACCGCCCCGCCTCCCCCCCCCCCCCCCGTCCCCCCCCCCACCCCCCCCCCCCCCCCACCCCACCCCACTCCAAGCCTCTCACCACCATGATTTGGAAATATACTGCTGTTGCTGCAGAATCGTTGGGTCAAATTTCTGGAATTCCCTCCCTACTGGCATTGTGGGTAAACCCACAGCAAGTGGACTGCAGCAATTCAAGAAGGCAGCACACCACTTTTTCAAGGGCAAATAGGAATGGGCTATTAATGCTGGACAGCCAGCGATGCCCAAGAACCAGAAATGAATGAAGAAAGACATTGGCCAGGGATGGGATGGAGCCCCAGGAAGAAAATGGAGTTTGTAAACATAATAGACGACAATGACCTCCACACTCCCAATATTTAAATAACAAGGGCAGAGAGACAATGGTTCATATCTGCAACTGAGTAGGTCAACATGGAGACCCATGAGTAATACTGCCAGATGCAAGGAGGGAGACAGGAATTGAACTGGATTCAAAGTCTCACCAGGAACAATATTGGGGACAAGAAGTGTAGACTACACGAAAGAACACAAATGCAGTCGTAACTGGTTTATACAAAAAATATCTGGACAGTGAGACTTACCAGGTACACCAACGATAGACAGGAGAGGATAATAAATATATTGAATAATGCGAAGTGCACAACCGATCCGCCATGATAATGACAACCGACCATAATACATAGAAAAATACCAAATAAAATAGGATAAACTCCTGTCCATTGTTGGAACATTCCAATCTAATGTTCTCAGATTCTGATCCATTGTTGGAACATTCCAGCCAAATATTCTCCTATTCTGATCCATTGTTGGAACATTCCAATCTAATATTCTCAGATTCTCATCTCTCCTCGCTTCTGTCTGGAGCTGCTGATCCCTGTTAGTGCTGTTGGTGATTCTCCCGCTCATACTATGGCATAACACATTGGACGGCACCCATTTATGATTAAAAGATGGGAACTCTCCACTGGGGTATTTAGAACCCATGGAGACTGACATTAATCACAATCACTGACCAAACAGGCTCAGTTAACCCCTTCCTTACATCACATCTCATATCACGATAAAAGGGAATAATATTTCCTCATTCTGGATGGAATGGACGAGGGTTACTGGATGGACTATGAATCGTACATTTAAAAAATATTTTTCCTTGAATGTACGGGTACTGTAAGAGCACTGCAGGATTGTTCATGTCCCACTCTGTCTATAAAAGGAGACAAGGATTAAATGTCAGACTAGCTGCATAAGATGTCTGGTGAGGAAATTTCTGGATTCACTAACTCAAGGGAGAAAGTGAGGATTGCAGATGCTGAAGATCAGAGTCGGGAATGTGTGCTGGAAAAGCACAGCCAGTCAGGCAGCATCCGAGGAGCAGGAGAATCAACATTTTGTGTGTAAACCCTTCATTAGGAAAGAGGCTTGAGGCCCAAGGTGTTAAGAGATAAATGGGATGGGGTGGGCTTGGTGGGAAGGTAGCTGAGAATGTGATAGGTCGATGAAGGTGGTATGTCGGAGAGGACGGTGGAAGGGATAGGTGAGAAGGATAATGGACCGGTAGGACACATCAACAGGGCCGTGCTGAGTTGGAAGGTTAGATTTGGGATAAGGTGGGGGTCAGGAAATGAGAAAACTGGTGATATCATCATTGATCCCATGTAGTTTCAGGGTCCCAGGGCGGAAGATGAAGCTTTCTTCCTCCTGGCGTCGGGTGGTTAAGGAGTGGAGGTGGAGGAAGCCCAGGACGTGCATGTCCATGGCGGAATGGAAGGGGGAGTTAAAGTGTTCAGCTACGGTGCGGTGTGATTAGTTGGTGTGGGTAAAAATCCAATTGACGTGGAAGGTTCCTTTGGGGTATTGGACGGAGGTGAGGGGGAGGAGAAGGTGCAGGTTTTACAACTCCTGTGGTGGCAGTATAAGGTGCCAAGATGGGAGGGTGGGTTGGTGGGTGGCGTGAACCTGACAAGGGAGTCGCACTGGGAATGTTCTTTATGGCGCACAGGTAGGGTGGGGAGGGAAATATAACCCTGGTGGTGGGTCTGCTTGTAGTTGGCCCAGATGGGGGACGATGATACATTACATCTAGAGGTTTGGTAGGGAGGAAGATGAGGACCAGGGTGTTCTTTTCCTGTTGCGTTTGGAAGGGTAGGATTCAAGGGCGGAGGTGCAGGAAGTGTATAAGATGCACTGGAGGGCATCGTCGACCACGTGGGATGGAAAATTGCAGTCTTTGAAGAAGGAGATCATTTGGGATATACACTGGGTTAAGAGTGTGGTACTGGAAAAGCCCAGCAAGGCTGGCAGCATCCGAGATCGCTTTTGCCAGAAACATCGATTTTCCTGCTCCTCAGATACTGCATGACCTGCTGTGCTTTTCCAGCACCACATTATCGACACTAACCTTCAGTACCTGCAATACTCACTTTCGTCAACACACTAGGTTCAGCGACTTCCATAATAGTGCCTTGAATTCAGTTCTCCCTGCTTTAGAAAAGATGTTGTTAAATTTGAAAGAGTGCAGAAAACTTTTACAAGTATGTTGCTGGTGTTAGTAGTGGGTGATGTTGAGCTACACGGAGAGTACGAATAGGCTGGGGCTATATTCCCTGGAGTGTTGAGTCTGAGGAGTGACCTTACTGAGGTTTGTCGCAGTGAATCCCAATTCTCCAGGGTGAGCAACGTCAAAGGCCAGGGAAGTAGAACAGTTTTACTCACATTTGAAATGGACAATAACACATGGGACAACACGTTACTGAACGATGGAGATAGATTGAAGAATGGGACTGGCCGGTGGAGTCAGAATTTGGAGGGTCCAACCACAAGAATGAGAACAAAAGTAAAAGCATTGCCATATCAGTTGAAGTTATTAGTTCTATCACATTCTCAATCCACCTCAGAGAACCAGCCCAGACACCATAAACCCAGAGGAGATATCTGTTCAGCATGGAGCACTGTGCAGACCATGCTCGTGCATTGCTGAACACACCCCTGCAATCGGTCCACAGTAGAACACTGTGCAGACCTCTGAAGTGATTGATCTATAAACCCAGATGGGATATGTGTTCAGTATGATACACTGTGCAGACCGGACTGGTGTACTGTACAATAAAATCCCCAATCTACACAGAGTGGAAAGGTAAGCAGACCACAGCTATAAACCCAGATGAGACATTCGACCAGGGTGTGGAACTGTGTCCACCACCCCAGTCCGTTTCTCAGTAACACTGCATGAGATCACTGTCCAGCGTACAGTATCCTGTAACATTAGCCAGTGCTTCCAGGATGATAGGTGAATGGGATATTGGTGTGAGTTCAGGAGAATTTTGGATTAACATTTGTTCTGCAGCATTGTAACTGGGAGTAGGGTCAGCACAGACTTCAACCCATTGGGCTGAATATAACAATAAGTTGTCTCAGTGCCATGTTCGTTGAGTGTGATAGAGGGATCGTCAACACGAGGCTGAGCTAGTTTCCTGGTGCTATCGTATCGAACTCACCTCATTAACAACCATCCCCACCCCATGGTGTCCCTCTCATTCAATGCCAGATTGATTCTAACACCCATCATGGCTGGAGGTACGCACCATCGCTCGGATACCCCTGGATTTTCCGTGATCCCTGGCACTGTGGCCAGCTTTAAAAGGCCAACGGGCACATGTGTGAGCTTTCTCTATTAGGAATTGCCCTGCAAAGTTTACCCCGAGCATGTCAGATAAGGGGCAATTACACCACAGTTTGACGACAGGGGCACGGAGGTCCTGGTGGATGGGCTAGTACAGAGGGGGAACATTCTCTTCCCAGAGGGTGCCACACCACCAGACCCAACGACCATGATCTGAGCTCACCACCCAGTTGAGTGCAGTATCTGCGGTCTGAATAAATGTCCAGCAATACAGGACAAGCATCAATAACCTTCACAGCTCTGTCAGGATAAGGGTCACCGTATTCTCTCTGCTCCCTCACTCTCACTGTATATCTGTTATAGCACCTACCCCCGAACAAGGCTCATGCTCCAACATTCTCACTGCTGCATGTAGCATCTTCCCCCTCTCCCTCTGCTTCTCTCACCTCCACTATACCCCCCCACACTAACAACACTGCATCATTACAACACTGTCGACAGACGCCCCTCCGAAAACCTCTTCATTCTCCCCTCACACCGACACCAGCACTAACAGCAGGACCACCAACCCCTCCCCCCACCCACCCTCCCTCCATCCCTCCCTCCCATTCCAGAAGAAACAGCCTGGAATAGAACAGAAAGGGCCAAGCCGCGTGGTGGAGTGCCCGATATCCGTTCCCTCACCGGCCATGTGGGGAGGACCCTGGTACGAGTTGGACAGGACCGGGACGCCTCGTGTGGTGATTCTGAAACATCCACGTCCCACCGACCGAGTAAGGAGCAATGTTCAGTGAAGGGAAATTCTCACGTTAAATCCATTGGCAGTTCCGTTTCCCCCTGGCACAACTTAGAAGCCGTGACCCTGATGCCATCTCCCTTTTGTATCGAGCTGCTACAAATGGATTCCCCGCGGTGGGCAAGAGGGTGGGCTCACAACACATCGTCACCACCACCTCCCAGGAAGGGAGCACGGAGACTCCGTCCTACACCTCCCCCTGTAAACAGCTCAGATACTGAAACTAATCTGTGATAGTTACTGCTCTCTCCACTTGTCCTGACATTTTCAATAATCTGTGCTCATACACACCGAGGTCCCTTTGCTCCTGCACCCACTTTATAACAGCACATCCTGTTTTCCTTCCAAACTGCATCACCTCACACTGTCTTGCATTGATCATCGTATGAAATATACCTGAACTCTACACCAAGTTGGCGTTGTCCTGTTGCTGTTGCACTCCATCCTCCACACACTTCACAATTCTTCCAGGTTTGCTGACATCAACAAGCATCGAAGTTGTCATAGTGTCACACGCCAGTCAAAATAACTGAAAGAGAATGTGGTGCTGGAAAAGCACAGCAAGTCGGAAAGTAAGGACTGCAGATGCTGGAGATCAAAGCGGAGAGTTGGTGCTTGAAAAGCACAGTAAGTCAGGCCAGAATCCGGATTATAGACAGGGCTGATGAAGGGCTTATGCCTACAATGCCAATTTTCCTTATTTTCCGATGCTGCCTGACCTGATGTGCTTTTCCAGCACCACACTCTCGGTTTTGATCTCCAGCATCTGTAGTCCTTACTTTCCCCTACAGAACAATTGAAATACTGACAGACTCACTGATGTGAGCAAGGTGTACACTGATACTAAAGGAGCGTCAGAAATAACAACACACATCCCAAAGAGCCAGAGAAGAAAACTGACATGCTGCAAACAGAGAAATAGAAATAATATTGCACACCATACAGAGTGGGTGAAATAGGGAGAATTTGCCACTGAGAAAGAGAAATACCGATTGACTCCCATGTTTGTCTCATGTCAGTGTATCTCTCTGTGTGTATTTATTTCTATGTCTGCATCTTCGTGTATGTAATAGTGCATGTAACTGTGCGTATTAGAGTGTGTGCGTGTACCTCTGTGTCGGAATGGTCTGGTGGTCCCTGTGTTGGTTAAAGTGATGGAATTCCACACTCTGCTGGCCTTTCCACTCCATTGCACAGACAGTGGCGGAGGGTGAAAACCATCTGGAAGGAGGGAGGGCAGCAGGTCACAGCATCATACAAACTGACACCACAGCATCATCAACAGTACACAGACAGACAGACAGACTCAGTCACACACAGACAGACGCAGACACAGACTCTCTGTCTTTCTCTCTCTCTGGACTGGCGCAGAGAGGATTGCAATTGTACTGAGGATCATATGGAGAAATGTCTGTGCTCCACAGCATTTGTCTTCAGACGTCTATAAGTGAACCATTGTGAAAGAAGATTAGAAAATTTGATTGCACGTTCTGCACGTTCTGCTACTTGCATTTTATTTGCTCTAAACTCTGACAAATGATAAGTGTGAAAGCATTCTTAATGACCCAATGGTGCCAGCAGGTCAATGTTAGACATGTCCAACCTCCTTCTCTAATATCTCAGGGACAGCATTGCAAGGGATCAGACAAACTCCTCTCTGTTCCCAAGGCTATTCTTTGAAGCATGAATGTGGGTGATTCACAGTTATTGATGCGTTCTCAAGCAAACGATGAGTTCTGTACTTTCCCCCTGTAGTTCAAAGATATGCAGGTCAGATAGATTGGCCGTGCTATGTGGTCCATAATGCTTAGGGATGTGCAGCTTAGATGGATTAGCCATTTGAAACGCAGGGTGAAAGGGATGGGAATGATTATGGGACACTCTATGGCTGCTCAGTGTGAACTAGATGGAATGAATTCCAAACTGAATGGATTCTATGAAGCCTACTGCTTGCAACGTGGAGTTGGTGAACCAGCGGAGGATTATATTACATCATTTTAAACATACGAGGAAACAAGGTGTTATTCCCCATTTCAATTAATCGAAAGTCCCCAAAACAAGAGAGATCCCATTACACAGTGTTTCAGGACGGAGCAGTACTCTCAAAATAAATTAAAAAGTTAGCCTGAATCCTAACATTTTCTTATTTTAAAGGTAAGGTGCCGTGTTCCAGGTCCAATTCAATTGATCAAACTAATTGAAGTTACGCAAATCACAGTTTATTTGAACACTATAGTAAAAATATAATCAAAGAAACATGAACGTGGAATAACTTAACTCTCTTGGAAACCTTAATAAAACTCAGTAAATTATTTTATTACTAAACAGCAACTGTTCCAATGTGGGAACAGCTCATAAACACACCCTGGGCACAAAATTCAGAAGAACAAACTGCAGGACATGCAACTCCTGCAATCCAGAAAGGAAAATTCAGAGAGATTAGCAGCCAGCGACATGTAGTACAGTGTTCAACCCTGGTGAGATCCCGGCTACAACTGCTGCAAACTGCCGACTATACGCCCTGCTTCTTTGAGACCTTGACTGTACTCATTGAGGCTGCTTCTATTGTTCCAACTTTAAAAAAAACTAAGGTCTCACAAATTATTTACTCGAGTTGCTCTGGAAGATTGCTCGGTAACTCTGCCTGAAAACTTAAATTTAAAAGAGTCCAGGATAAAATAATCCCTTAAATTTACAACAGACACATGCACAAACACACATACAGACACTCATATATGAACAAACATGCAAACACAGTAACACAGTAGCGTCTTTGAGATAGAGTTTGGTAAACTTTTGATTAATAAGTGAATCAAGGGTAATTGGGAGGAGTGAGGAGTATGTGGTTGAGAAACAAACCGGCCATGATCAAGCAGCAGAGCAGATTCGATGGAGCTAATTCTGTTCTCGTTTCTTATGATCCAATGATATCTGGAAATGGCTTTGTGAGGGTGCTGTGCAGGCTGGCTTTGATAGATATTTAACCAAAATATAGTCAGTAGTAATGTGGGGCATGTTTGGAAGGCTGAATGGTTTTTGTCTATTCCTAATTATTGTTATTTCCTGTTCCTCAAAAGCAGTGGTGATTTTTTTGTGAGGTTGGCACATTTTGCACATTCTCCCCGTGTCTGCGTGGGTTCCCTCGGGGTGCTCCGGTTTCTCCCACAGTCCAAAGATGTGCAGGTCAGGTGAATTGGCCATGTTAAATTGCCCATAGTGTTAGGTGCATTAGTCAGCGGGAAATGGGTCTGGGTGGGTTACTCTTCAGAAGGTTGGTATGGACTGGTTGGGCCAAAGGGCTTGTTTCCGCACTGTAGGGAATCTAATTTACTCTAAGTTAATCTAATCTGATCAAATATATTATAAAATAAGCGCCTTCTAATTAAGGCTGAGTTAAGGATAATGTTTTCTCCTTGCCGATTTTCACATTCCCAGGGAAAAGTGAAGACTGGATTATTGAAGGTATTCAAGGCTGAGCTGTACTGACCATTGATAGACAACAGAGTCAGTGTTTATTGGGAACAGACAGGAAAAGGATGCTCAGGCACAATCATATCAGCCAAGAGCATTCTCAATGTTGCAGCAGGCCCGAGGGGGCGATTGGCCAACTGATGATCCTACCTCCTGTGTTGTTCTCTCGATACATTCCTCAATGCTGTTACAGAGGGAGAGAAAGACCACATTCAGCCAGTAAGGCAATAAGACAGCGGGAGACCATTCTGCCCCTCTAAGGAGTTAGACAGAAACGAGGTGATGGTGTTCAGCCCTCCAGTACACACTACACAATACAGGACGAGGCCATTCAAACTGCCTTCGGTGCTGAGCAATCACAGCAGGCTCCTGAATATAACAGGAAGTAGTGCTTCGAGATTAATATTGGTTTGCAGATTGTAGAACTGATATATATATATATATATATATATTAAACTCTGAGGTACTCCACTAGTTACAGTTATTTGGATGACCCGATGGATTGAAGCTATATAAGCTAATTTATCAAGATAGTCATTCAATGCTTTGTCAACTGGACGCAGGGAGTCAGCAATGGGATACAGACAGGGGTGGTTTAGTGCGAAAATCTTCAGCAGAAACTGTTTAATGTGGATTATGAAAGTGGGTGTTTTGGAAGAAGGATATAAAATCAGTAACTGTTTAAATGGTGAGAGATTTCAGAACTCAATGACACACAAGGATTTGTGAGTACTGTTTATGAATCATGTGAAGTTAGTCACCATGTGTAGCAAATGATTAGGAAATTAAATGGAATGATGCTGCTAAGGGTATTGGGTTTAATCGTAGGAATGTTTTACTGCATTAGTACAGGGCATCGCTGAGGTCACGCCACATGCAATGTAAATTGTTTTGAATCCTAAACTGACAAAAAGAAAGATTCAAACTGAGGAAGGGCACCAGATTTCTCTTCACAGAAGTTGCCATATCTACTGAGATTTTCCAGGAAATTCTGTTTTTGCTCCTGATTTACAACAGCAAGTTGTGTGTAGAATTTTATATTAATTTTCATGTTGAAAAACTGAAACTAGTGGAATGATCCAGGGGTCGGTTTATATCTGTTAACCAACGTGCTTTTGGTTTCTGGAAAAAAAAGATTAACTACATTTAGAAACTTCCAAAGTTACTTCACTTTATTGTTTCTGAGTTGAAGGCTTTGTATTATGAAAGATATGCATTTTAGGTGTCAGTGTAAGTGTTCTTGCTATTGTACTAAACACGATCTTGAAAATCGTGAATCAGGTCAATACCTGATGGACATTTCCTCTTGTTTGGGAGACTAAAACTAGGGAATTCATTTTAAGAATAAGTATTCACTTTGACACAGATATTGGAAAGTCATTAACCTTTTTTTTCTTAAAGGTAAGAGAATCATAGTCACAGAATCGAACATCATGGAACCACACCTTTTGTTCAACTCATACTACCAGCCTGAGTTTGGCCCATATCCCTCCAAACCTTTCCTTGTACCTACCCAAACATCTTTTAAATGTTGTAACTGTATCTGCACTCGCCACTTCCTTTGAAAGTGCATTACACACACTAATATCTCTATGTAAGAACAAATTGCCCCGCATGTACTTTTGAAATCTTTCTCTTCTCACTTTAAAATATTCTCGCTGGTTTTGAATTCCTCCGTCCGAAGGAACAGAAACATGCCATTCACCTTATCAATATCCCTCGTGATTTTATAATGTAACCCTTGGAGTTTCTGCCCTCCAAGGAAATAAGATCCAATCCAATCTCTCCTTATACCCCAATCCCTCCATTCTTAGTAACATTCCGGTAAATATGTTTTAACTCTAACAAGCTTAATAATGCCCTTCACCTGACTGAGAGATCAGAACTGGACCCAATACTCCAAAAGAGGCCTTATCAATGCCCTGTACAAACTCAATATGAAATACCGACACCTATAGTGAAACGTCTGAGTGACGAAGGCAAACGTGCTAAATGCCTTCTAAAATACTTTTTCCACGTGTGATACAAAGTTCAAAGAATTATGTACCAAAATTCCTCGATCTCTATGGCCTGAAGTACTACTTTGGACAGTATAATTATTTGTTTTACGTCATGCACTTGTTTATTTTACCAAAATGCAGTACCTCACATTTAGTTTATCTAATCTTCATCTGTCACTCCTCAATCCATTGACCTAATTGCTCAATATCTCTTTGAAATCGCAGACAACTGTCTCACTGCCCAATATAACACAAAGGCTTTGCTAATGTTCATTTAAACAACATCTACCATTCAGCTACAATCAATCTTTCTGTTTACTTCATTTAAAACAAATTAAAATCATGTTTATAAGACATGATTCCTCTCATACAAAATCTTTCTGACCAACACAAATCAGCCCTTCTATCTCCATGCATGTAAATCTTATCTTTCAGAATCTCTTCCAACAACTTACTCATCACCAATGTCAGACACACAGTCTATCGTTTCAATGCTTTTCCTTTCGGCCTTTCTAAAGGCGCAGCATTAGCTACCCCCCAGTCCTCCAGTACTTCACTAGTGTGTATAAATGATTCAACTATATCTGCTGGGTTCCCATAGTTTAAAAGAACAATGAGCAAAGAAACATAACGAAGAATATTTCAGCACAGGAACAAGCTCTTCATCCGTCCAAGCCTGTGCCGATCCAGTTCTTCTATCAAAGCATATTTTCTAAGGATCTGTATCCCTTTGCTCCCTGCTCGTTCATATATTTGTCTCGATAGATCTTAAATTATGCTATTGTGTCCACCACTAACACCACTAGTGGCAACGCGTTCCAGGCACCCCCACCCTCTGCATAATGAATTTACCACATATACCTTCCATCAACATCTCCAATCTCACGTTGAACCCGTGGCCCCTAGACATTCAGTAAGCCGCTCTGGGGAAAAAAAATCTTCTTGCTATCCACCCTATCTATACCTCTCATGATTTTGTAGACCTAATTCTGATTCCCCCTCCCTGACCTCTGTCTTTCTAATGAATATAATCCTAATCTACTCAACTTCTATTCATAGCTTGCACCCTCCATATCAGGTAATATCCTATTGAACCTCTTCTGTACTCTCCAAATCATCCACATCGTTTTGGTAATGTGGGCGACCAGAAATGTACCAGATGTAATGCTGAACCATAGTCTTATTGAACTGTAACATGACCTACCAAATCCTGTACTCAATACCTAGTTGGATGAAGAAAAACATTTCATATGTTTTCTTGACAAATCTATTGACCTGCATTGTCACCTTCAGGGATCAAAGGACTTGAGCACTCAGAGATCTCTCTGTACATTAATTTTCCTCTGGACATTTCAACTTACTGTATAATTCGCTCCTGAATTGGATCTTCCAAAAAGCATGACCTCTCATTTGACAGGATTGAACTCCATTTGCAACTTCTCAGCCCAACTCTCAAACCTATATATCTTTCCTTCCACAACGCCATGGCATACACATGATCCGGTCCTGGAAATTGACACAATCCTTATGGTTTCTCAGACCTTGCACGCACAACAACACCCAAATCTCTGTGCGCGGGTCTTTTGTTTTCACAATCTTTCTCCATATAAATAATCATTAGTATTTTTATTATTCGTTCTGAAGTGCTTGACCACACACTTTATTAAAATGAACTCTATCTTTCAATTGCACAGTGCAGATTTCTTACATCCTTATCACACCACGCACTCCAACCTATCTTTACCATCATCAAATATGCATTGATTGCATTCTACACACACACCCCCCTCCCCCCCCAACAAAAACAACTTTAATACAGAGAGTAAGCAACTGGGAGTCCAGAGGCTGACATTTGTGGCACTCCACTTATTATGTCTCTCTGAACTCACACAGGCATATTCATCAAGAGTCACTCCTTTGTGTCTTCACAAATGTTCAATCTCTGAACAATAACCCACAAATTCCTACCTTGTACAATATACGCTTTATATGGTACTTTACAAAATGCTTACCAAATCTAATTACACAATCTAAGGGTTCACTTTTATTATCACTGCTTCTCCATTTCAGATAACTCTATTGAGTCTCTTTGATTCCATTAAATTATTGTAAATCACACTATAATGGACACAAGCAGTTTCCTAATAATAGATATAAGGCTACCTGGCCTTTATTTCCTGCTTTCTGCATTTCTCCCTCCTTGAAGACAGGCATCACAGTAAGACCTTTGAATCCACTGAAATCCCCTTGGACTGTAGTGATATTTAAACAAATGCCAGGAATATGTCTGAAGCACATTGTTTCGAAAACCAGGAAATAGACCACTAGGTTTTGGTGGATAGTTTATCGGTAATCATTTCCCTTATCAAAGGCGTTGTCCTGAAGTAAGGCCTGCGATCCTTTGGGATATTCTCTGTCGAAACAGTGTCACAACTAATATAAAATAGTTGTTTGAGTTATTTGAGAGTTCCCGTTTTTCCTGTGTGGAATTTCCTGATGTCATCTTCCAATTGTTATAAAAAAGGTTTTAGCTTTTTTTTATTATTATTATTTCCACATGCAGCCTCGTGCTGTTTTTCTTTATACTATGCAACAATTGACCTTCCTAAATCAATTGCCCCCAACTTTATTCGCTTTACGTCTTTCTGCTTGTGGGCTCTAAAAATATAGTCCCAATCCTCTGGTCTATCAGCAGTTTTCATCATTTGTGGGCCTTTGTTTTCATTGGGTACTCACCCTGGCTATATTTGCTTGTCATACAAAGTTTACCATCTCATCAATTCCTTTTTGATGTTTTTTAAATTTGTTCACGGAATTAGGCAATCATTGGCTAGGTCAGCATTAGTTGCCGATCCCTAATTGCACAGAGGGCAGTTATGAGTCAACCATATTGCTATGGGACTGGAGTCACATGTAGACCAGACCAGATAAGGATGGCAGATTCCTTCCCTAAAGGACTTCAGTGATCCAGAGAGGTTTGCCCAACAATTGACAATGGATTAATGGTCATCATGAGATTCTTAATTCGAGATTGTTTTATTGAAATAAACTTTCACCATCTGCCGTGGCAGGATTTGAACTCGGGTCCCAGAACGTCATCGGGGTCTATGGATTAACAATCTAGCGATAACACTACAAGGCCATCGTCTCCCCTTCATGTTTGATCATTGTGAAATGTTAATTTAAATATCTGCCAACGTTATCAACTGAAATTCCTTTCAGTCTATTTTCCAGCTCATTGTTAGCAACAAGTGCTTAAGCTGTTGATTACAACATAAGAACTAGGAGCAGGAGTAGGCCGTCCAGCCTTTCGACGCTGCTCCATTATTCAATAAGATTATGGCTGATCTTTTTGTGGACTCAGCTCCACTTACTCAACCTCTCACTGTATCCGTTATTTTCTTCCATTTTTAGAAACAAATATACCTTACTTTAAAACAGTTTCCTGAATAGCGTCAATTACTTCACTGGGCAAAGAATTCCACAGATTAACAACCCTCTGGATGAAGACATTCTTTCTCAATTCAAGCCTAAATCTGCTTCCTCTAGTCTTGCAGCTGTGCCCTCTTATCCTAGCTTCACATGTCTGTGAAAACATACAGTCTATTTCTATCTGATCCATTCCCTTCATTATTTTATATGTTTCTATAAGATCCTCCCTCATTGTTCTGAATTCGAACTAATATAATCCCAATCTACTCAATCTCTCCTCATAAATCATCCTTCCTCAACGCCGGAAACAACCTCCTCTGCACCTCCTCCAGTGCCTGTACATCCTTTCTCAAGTACGGAGACGAAATCTGCACACAGTACTGCAGATGTGATCTCACCAGCACCTTGTACAGCTGCAATATTATCTCTCTGCTTTTAAACTCAACCTCTTTAGCAATGAAGGAGAAAATTACATTTGCCTTCCTAACCACTTCTTGTACCTGCAGACCAAAAGTCTGTAATTCATGCCTGATTCTTCTCAAACCTCCAAGGGGTTTTCCCATGTGGATTCCAGTATGATCAGCTGACGATGACTAACATTGAGTTTCAATGGATTGACAGAGAATAATTGTGAAAGTAATGAGTCAAAGTTGCAGATATCCCTGTCCGACAGGGAGCTTCACGTGTGACGCATTGGGAAGTGAATGAAAATACAAGCAATGACACAGTACCATCAACTGTACAGGGGCTCAAATCATGGTCAAGGAGGGAAAGAGAGAGAAACGCATTCATTTTAAGCACAATTCTGGAAGGGAAAACAAATTTGAGGGATCTATGAGAAATGACTTGAGGAATGGTACTAATTGGAGACGTGAGGCCAGAGAGAGACTCTGATAAGAATGAGAACGGATATTACCATACCAGAAGCCACTGTAGGTCAACGATTATAGGGGTGATAAGTGAATTAGACTCCGTGTGAGTTGATGGACAAGCAGCAGAGTTGAGGATAAACTGAGGTTCATGGAGAGTATGAAGTGAGACGCCAATGAGACGATTATTAGAATAGTTGAGACTGGAGCAGACCGAGACATGGATGAAGTTTTCAGAAGCAAAGTGTCTAAGGCAGGGATGCATATCGAGGCTGCAATAGAGATGGGAAATGGGGAAAGTTTTGGAGACAGATAGGAAAATTAGGAAGAAACTCAATTCACTTTAAAGTAGAATGCTGAGATTGTACACAAACTTGTTCAGGCTCAGGTAAAAGCTGGGAGAGGAATAAAGTCAGTACATGTGGGGGATCACAGCAGAGTTTGATGATATGGGCTCCTGCGTTTTAACAGAACAGTCAGTACTGATTAATGCAGGAATGATCTATGGAGCAGAAGGCAGATATAGAAATGAATTTATAAAAAATAGAGCATGTCACTAATTCTATCATTGATATGATACTTAGAATATATACTTCACAAATTAAACACTGTTACAGCCTCCAAAGGATTGATCACCAAAACAAAAGCATGGCCTGTGTAAGATACAGAGCACAGCTCCCTCATTGTCTGTGTGCAGAGATGGGGGGTAGGGGTGAATGGTATTGAACATTTCAGTAAGGATGCTGGATTACAGTTATGCAGGAATTCGTGAGTTTACATCTTGAATCCTATCTGCAGATTTGGTCAGTCGTTTTTGTAAGTATACAAATACCTTGTATGCTGCCAGAGGAAGTTTACTCAATTGAAACTTCAGATATTCAGGCTATCTTTTGTGAAAAGGTGATAAGCTGGCCTTGTTTACATGAGTGTGCTCGGGGGAGAGGAATGAATTTATAAAGTACTGTGTAATATTCACAATGTGCATATGAAAATGAGGATATAAATTATTGGTGGCTCCACCAACAGTTTTAATATTGCTATTTATCTTTTGATATCATAGATGAGTTTTGTAAGATTTTTTAAACACTATGTCAAAGAATGTACAAACAGAGTCAGCCGAACTGGGAGCATGCCATTCAGCTCCTTGTGCTTACCCTGATTGAATAAGGTCACGCTGAGCTGATTATAGCATTGAACCTGCATTCCCAACTGATCTGCAAATCTGTGCAACCCTTTCCTGACCTAGAACCTATTTCTGCCTTAAAAGGTGTTGTTGTCAGCGAGAGAAATCCAAAATAAAATCACCTGCAGAAAGGAAAGTTAATTGCTGTTTTGAATGGGTGATCCCTCATGTTTAACAAATGAACTATAAGTTTGCATGCTATACGTAAATCGAAGCATTCTATCCACAGCTAATCTGTCAGGATCCAATAGAATGTTTATCAGACCTTAAGCTAACATAGTCTATTCAACAAAACGAGTCTGCTCCACAATTCATTACCATCATGGTTGATTGATGATCCTCAAATCCGCCTTCTTGCCTTATCCCCATAGCTTTTGATTCCCTCACTGCTTAGAAATCTGTCCACCACCTGCTTTGATTAGACTTAGCGAGAAGGTTTCAACAGGCCTATCATTCAGTAACCCTCTGAGAGAGAAGGCACTCCTCACCTCCCTCATAAAGATATGCTCTCTTTGACTGAGGCTATACCCTCTGGTCCTGGACTCTCCCACAAATTGAGACAACCTTGTTGGCAATGAGCCTGCCAAGCCTACTGCCAATCTGTTTTTGTTTTCATTGAGATCTCCTCTCATTCTTTCAAACTTCAATGAGTTTTTGACTAAACTACTCAAGCTCACTCCAGAAGAAAATACCTCAATTCTCAGGATTAATTCTGTGGAACTTCTCCCATCTGCTACCAATATTTCTGTTATCTCCTCTACATATTTCCTTAGAAAATTAGACCAGAACCGTTCACATTTTTGCTCGTTCTGACTGCACAGAAACGTGTGCATGTTTAGAATGATATTTATGCACCACCACATTTGAAATAATTGCTAATAGTGCATTCGAATTTCCTATAATTGCTGAATTGCCTGCCAACGTTTTTACTGTCAAGCCGAGGGCCTGAAATTCCTGAGTCTTTTCTCTTGTAAATTAGATTCACTCTTCTATTTTACCTGACAAAGTTAATCAGTACAAGCTTTCCAACGCTATATGTCAGATGCCAACTTTTTGTGCACTCACCTTATTTTTTTCTATCTCATGATAAACTCCTTGCGTCATCCTCACCATTTGCCTTCCCACTTCTGTTTGTGTTACTCACAAATATGGAGGTAGTACTTTCATTTCTATCATCCAACTCACTGTGCGGTTAATAATTCCGGCTCCAGCACTGATCCCTGTGGCACTGTACTGGTTAAAGCTCATTATCCCAAAAATAGTTCCTAGATGCTTCTCTTTCAGCGGATCCGTTCTGCAGACATGTTATACTCAATTAAACTATCAAGTGAGAGCAGGAATTAAACCCATGCAATTAGTATCGTTCTGTTTGATAGACTAGCTATCTCGGCAACTGAACTTGCCAACACTCAGTTCCTGATACAACTGAAACATTAACATCTACATTTATATTCAATGTTGTTCACAATAACTGATACAATTCTGTGATGTTGCCTCGTTACTTATTGTACCTGCATAAAACGTTTTGCCAGTAAAGCAGAAGAGCACGCAGCAGATTGCATTGCTTTATATAACTCTGTCATCGCTCATCTTATTTTATTTCTTCTATTGGACGATTTCACAATTCCTCATCTCAGACATTTGCTTCATCTTGTTCATCTGACCTCCTCGTTACGTTTGTCAAACCATAAAAAATGTAATGGGGATGGATTATTTGCATAAATTTAAGGGTGTGGTTGCATGTATTCATATTCCCGTTAAGAAGGGATTAAGCATTTTTGAGGGTAGAGGAGATTGTTGGATACAAATCGGAAAGGAGTCAGTCATGATCTTGTTGAATGTCAGAACGTGAGGGGCCAAATAGCCTACATCAGCTGCTAGTTTCTATGCATATTCCTGTACAGATGACCTTCTTTTCAACAATATTACCTAGAACATGACAGTACAGTATAGGCCCTTCGGCCTTCGATGATGTGCCGACCCACAGAGCCAACTTCAAAAAACCATCTAACCTATACAGATTAAAAATGACAGGTAAACAACACTCAGCCCAAACATCATACTGTGATTTGTTTTTCTCCACGTTGCAAAACCAAGGCAGCAGGAAACTCTTACTAGTGCCAAAAAGGCATCAAACACCTGAATTCCTTTGTCTAAAGGGGGTGATGATCTCTACAGTGAAAACGTATCTCTGGCCAAATCTCTGTAATGAAGGGAATTCTTATACCACACGGTAAGAATGCAGTTACCTTTAGCAGAGTGAAATGTAGACTGAGTATACTTTTTGAAATTTGGATCACTGTGTGAATTCAGGGCAAAGGGGGAGAGGTGTTTTCAATAAGGTTTACTCCAAGAAGGAAACTTTCCAGAATGAGACGTGAGTGGAAGTTGTAAAACAGCGTGAATGGAGAGGCCGAGCCACACTGAGACCAGAGGAAAAGTGGCAGCACAAAATGCAGCTTGATGCTAGTGCAGGGAAGGTAGACTGGATCAAAGAGCTTAAGGTGATGTGGGTAGGGACAATAATGTGAGAGAATATGCATTGTAATTGGAGAGGGAGAACCTGGAATCAGGAAGGGGAGACTAGCAGGGAAGAGGATGGAACAGCAATGGCAGGGGGCTTCTGGAATAATTCAGGAAGCACAGCTGAAATTCATGCCTAGCATCTGCCAGTAGTCCCTGAAATAAACATCCTAAATCTGGCCCGATATCAATGCTCATCAATTTGTGATTGAATAGTATCCTTGAGAGATTTAGTCAACCATGGGTGGTTCATCTCCTCATCAAGTCCTTCTTTTTGAGCAGAAACAAATAATTGCTGAGCATTATGGGATATCTACTTGAACGTCTGCCCATGTATACCCACTGACCTTCCTCTGGGTTTCTATCCACATCACGCTTCAGACCAGATGTGAATCTGAACTCCTCCATTTAATGTCTGGTTCTTTTCAATCATTCAGAGGGAACTTCTGCATGTGGCTGAACACATGATCAGCGGAGGGTGACTCCTTTCTCCCAGTTTCTCCGTCTCTGACGATTCTGCTTGATGATGCCACATTCCAGTGAGCTGCCTCTGACGTGAGCGCTTTTCCTTCAAACCAAGAATCCCCTAACTACAGTGGACAGGGCTTTATGCTGTGACTGATCTATCTCCCACATTGCCGACCCCACTGCACGCTCATTCACTTGTACTGTTTCAAATCAGTCTCCACACAGTTTGAGGCTGGCACGGTGGCTCAGTGGTTAGCACTGCTGCCTCAGAGCACCAGGTACCCGGGTTCATTTAGAGCCTCGGATGACTGTGTGGAGTTTGCACGTTCTCCCTGTGTCTGCGTGGGTTTCCTCCGGGTGTTCCGTTTTCCTCACACAGTCCAAAGATGTGCACGGCAGGTGAATTGGCCACGCTAAATTGCCCATTGTGTTAGATCCATTAGAGCGAAATGGGTCTGGGTGGGTTACTCTTCAGAGGATCGGTATGGACTTGTTGGGCTGAATCTAATCTAATCTAAAAGATCCTGTCATTGCCGCTCACAATGCAGTATCCTTCACACCAGGGAGACAAAACAGAAACTGCTTTGAGGAACACTCCCACTCTCTCTGTAGGAATAACCCTGACCCTCTCATTGCTTCCCATTTCAATAACCTACCTTGCTTTCATGCTGACATTTCGGTCCTGAGCTGCTTCAATGTTCCAATGAAGCACAACCCAAGCCCGAGTAATACCTCACTTTACACTTTGGTAGGTTACAGCCTGTAGGAGTTAATATTCAATTCGATAACTTCACAGCCTGAACCCATTATGACTGTTCTCCATTTTCATACATTCTCTCTCTTAGTCTGGCTATGAAGTTGTGTGTTGTATCTTCTTTATCTTGCACTCAATAGAGAGAACCCCTTTCCCCCAATTCGCATCTTTCACATCATCGTCTCGTTCACCACTGTTAAAAGCCTATTTATCATTTGCCACACTCTCTTTTACCCATCACCCACTCCCCCACCTCTGTCAATGGATTAAAAATCCCATTATCCAATACTTTTCAGTTGTGAAGAAGTGTCACACTGGACTTGAAACGCTAACTCGGTTTCTCTGTCTCGGCAGATTCTGCCAGACCTGCTGAGTTTCTCCAGGGTTGAATAGGCACAGCACAAATTTTCAAGTAAACAAATAATTATGGATACTGGAAATAAAAACACAAATATTTCTGGAGAAACTGGACCTGAAAGATGAACTCTGCTTTCATTCCACAAGATGCTGCCAGACCTGCTTAGTTTCTTCAGCTATGTCTGTTTTTGAACTAGTTCCACAGATGTCTGTCAAAGTTGCTCAAAAGTTCTGTCCAATACTGAGGGCTGGGTACCAGGGAAGTGAACAGTAACACCAGGTGCACAGATTCATTGGCTCTGAACGTGCATAAGGCTGCATCACGGGCACTGCAGAGCTCTTAATCATGGTCAGGGAGAGAAACAGAGGGAAACACATTCACTTTAAATATAGAAGATGTCATTACGGGAATGGAAAAGATTCACATGAATATGTTAAAGAATTTAAGTAACGTGACAAAATTGGAAGCGTGACACCATGGAGAGATCCTAACAGAATGAGAATATGAAAATGGAAATGCCACCACATCAGAAACCAGGTTAGATCACTGAGTACAGTGCTGTTGGGTGAATGGGTCTCGGTGTGAATTGGGGGACAGTCAGTAGAATTGAATTACAAATATTGCAGGTCAAACTGGCCATTCATGTGATGATGTAGGTCACAGCCGCAGCAACAGAATTGTGTTCAATCACAATCTGTAACTTTTTCCCTGGGATAATCTCTCAATCTACCATTAACATCAAACTGATCCATGGTTCAGTAAGGAGCGTGGGTGAACATACCAGAGTCAGAACTATGTGTACCTAAACCTGATGACAAACCATTAAAGCTATGGTACTTGACCAGTTACATTCCAAATAGCAGGATTAACATCTGATAGAGAGGACAAAATTATCTAAAGACCAACAGATCAGATCTAAGCTTTGCAGCCCTGCCACATCCAATTATAAATGTCAATGGACTACTAAACAACTCACTGGAGGAGAGTACTCCACAAGTATCTCCATCCTAAATAATGGACTGCTCTATATATCAGTGTAAAAGATAAGGATATAGTGTCTGCACCATCCTCAGCCAGGAGTGTTGAGTGGATGATCCAATGGCAATGGGCCCTGACACCATTCCTGCAAAAGGTTTGAAGACTTGGGTGCACAACAAGCCGTGTCCCTGGGGAAGCTGTTTCATTCCAGCTCCAACTCTGACATCTCCCTGGCAATGTGAAAAATTACTCAACTATATCCAGTCCGCTAAGAGGGAATAACTACAATCTGTCCAATTAGCACCCCTTCAGTCCGATCACGATAGTCACATTAGTGGGAGTACTTTTTGACAGAGTTGTTCAGCAGCACAGGAATAACCAGCTCAGTGTGGTTTCTGATAGGTCCCTATGTGGCGATGGTGCTGCTGTGGAAATGTCACTGGATTACTAATCCAGACCGGGCTAATGCTCTGGCAGCTGGTGGAAGTTAAAAACAATTAATAAAATATCGAGATCTTAAATCTGATGTCAGGAATAGTGACTTTGAAGCCAATGTCAATTGTGATTACCATTTTCCTTCCCAAGTGTAGTTTCAGGAAGTGAGTCTCCCGTGCTTTCCTGGTCTGCCTAAAAGTGACTCCAGATACACAGACATGTGATAAACTCTTCAATGGTCTCTGAAAATTCCAAACAAGGCACTCAATTGTATAAAACTGCTCATCATTCTTAAAGGATAAACCGGGTCAGAACACCCGGTCTCAGCCTTGTTGTTGGAAATGGGAATGGGAAACATAGTACTGATGTCCCGGCAGAGTCCTCCTTTCAAACGTCTGAGAGCTTGTGACACGATCTATCCCACAGACTGCACAGAAACATCGGGAAGGGAGGAGGTCATTCAACCCATTGAGCATCCCCCATTCTAGATAGTGGAGAAAATATCCTCAGTGCGATTTGCCCCATACAGTGTTCATATCATTTAACATGTTTAAACGTCGGGATATATAAAATTGGAACTGCAGTAGTTGCTTTGGTCCATCAATTTTGATCCTCCCTTCAATATACAGGCAGTTCTCCAATAACGCATGTTTATTAAACACAACTTGTTTGCATCACAATTCGTGAATTGTGCATCCTCTTTATAAAGCGAACTCCCATTCACTGTAACGCAATTCCATCCCCGGCACCAGTTGAACAGCAAAACCCAGCCTCAGGATCCTGTCTGCAAAATGCACCCTTCAGTGTGTTCACTAAAGCCGGAATGTAATCTGCTCTGCAAGCCTTGAAGCTGAGACTGAAACTAGGAATTGTAGTCTACATTTAGACGGACCTTTATATCAAACCGGAATTCCATTTCAGCATCATGTGGTCAGTCAGCTCACGTCCTTTCTGGCGAAGAGTTTGGTGAAAGGTACAGTGCTGTAATCAGTGACTTTAGGGTGAAAGTGCCACATTTACAACATTGTTTCATTACAATATATGATTTAAAGATTTTCTTAGACTATGCTCGTGTGTGTTAGATTAACTTAAATTTTTGATTTTTACTGATTTATTTTTGGGCGGGTGATTTGCCCCTTCCCCACTTTTTCCCATAGACCGCATTATTAATATTGCATGATTTTCTACAACACGGTGTTCCACAGGAATACAACTACCGTGTTATTGGAAAAAACGTGGAATGATATCTGATCCTCTATCTTCACACGATACTCCTGCTCTCTGTCTATCCCTTTAATTTCCAGAAACCCTCATTTATATTCGGTGTCATGGCTTCCACAGCCTTATGTGTCGGAAAATTGACCAGGTTCAGCAGTCTCTGAGTGAAGATATTTATTCTCATCTCAATGCAGAGTGGCCTGTCTGTACCTAATGTTGTGGCCCCTTGTTTTTTGACGTCCCAGTCAGGGGAATTATCATCCCTGCTTCCGATCTGTCTCACCCAGTCAGAATTTTAGATATTTCAGTGAGATCACCACTCATTTTGCGAAAAACCATGAAATACAGGCCCAGTCGCCTCAAACTCTGTTCGCACAACAAGCCTGTCTTCCCAGAGATCAGTCTGCTCATCCTTCACTGCTCTCCCTCAATGTCAGATTTGTCCTTTATTGGTAAGGAGAGCAAAACCGCACAAAATACTGCACAATGTTCGAGATGGGGTCTCACCAAGGGCCTGTACAGCTGCAGTAAGACACCCTTACTCCTGTACTCAAATACTCCTGAAATGAAGGTCAATAGGCTATTTATCTTCCAAACTGCTTTCTGTTCCTGCAATATGGGTTTCAGTGACTGGTGTACAAAGACATCCAAATCCTTTTCAATGTTACAGCTATCTACTTGGTGAGTCTATGCACACTGGTCAGTGTGTCAGTGCCATTCCCAGTATTGACTTCTGGTTTCAGAACTCACAGCCCAGCATGGCATTCACAGGTAGGCGCAGAAGGAAACAAAAATGCAGCTTAATTTCCTTTATAGATCAACATTTTATAATCAATCCATTTTCAATTGATCGGCTGGCATTCTATTGTTCCCAACAAAGTGTACAACGTCACATCTCCCCCCCCCCCTCCCCCCCCCCTTTGCTCTCCATCTGCCAGGTAGTTGCACAGTCACTCCAGTTGTCTCAATCACCTTGGAGCTTTTTGACATCCTGCTCATCCACTCACAATCCAACATCGTTTAATGCCATCAGCAGACTTGGGAACATTGCATTTGAGCCCCTCAACCAAAGATATGATGTGTATTGGGAATAGCTGGTCCCAAACCCCGATCCTTGCTATATCCTCCAAGCCTTCCATTCTAAAAAAAAGTTTTATTCCTACTCACTGTTCCCTGCCAGCTCTCCCATTCTAAAAGCATGAGCATATATTAGCCCCAGTCCCATAGGATTCAAATTTGCACAACAGGCTTGGGAATTTATCAAAAATCTTTCTGAAAATCCAATCGTAATGCATTGATAGCTTCTCCATAATTTTGCTTAAATTCACTTTCTCAAATATGATTCCCATTTCATAAATTTATGTTGACTTTGTCTATGCCCATTATGTTCTGTTCCAATACTTTGTCTAGAACTGTTTAGTTGCTAATTTCATTCTATTCTCTTTTTCTCACCAGACTAAAGTTTCATGGTATTGCTGGGAAGTTTTATTTTTTATTTTTGCTTTGTTATCTTCAGTGAAGACAGAATAAAGTAGTTGCTTCATAGTTCTGCCATTTCCCTGTTCGCCATTCTCCGTTCTCTGGTTTCAGGCTGTACTGAGCTGCAATTGATTTATCTTACTTTTCACACTGGCATATCTTTAGAAGCTATTACAGTTCACTCGTATAACTCTTATTGATATACTTTTCGGAAAAGCATCAATTTCTTTCTTAAACATTTTAATGATGAGCATTCCACAATCATACAATCACAGAAACATAGACTCCATATCGTTCGAAATACAGCACGATCTACATTAGTCCCACTTTCTGACATGAGGCCCAGAACCAGGCATGTTATGACACTGCAAAAACTCGTCCAAGTACTTTGCGTTGTTGTGGAGTTACCCGTAACAACCATTCACTCTCTTCCGGACCCCAACATCTTCTGGGTGTCAAAATGTCTTTACATTCTCTCTAAACCTCAAGCACATCACTTGTTCCTTTGTTCTTGACTAAAAGGAACAGCTGCTATCTATCCACTCTGTCCATGCCCCTCATAATCTTATCGTTCTGAATCATGTCCCGTCAGCCACCTCTGCTCCTAAGTAAACAATTGAGCTTGTCCAGCCTCCCTCCATTGCTGATTCGCTCCATCCCAGGGAATATTCTGGTCAATCCCCACCAAACCCCATCCCCCTCAATGTAATGACATCATTTCATAATGTGGTATCCTGAACTGCACACTGCATACCATCTTGCCCTAAACAAACTCCTGTATAACTCTTATAATCAATGTCAATGACTCCTAAGCCTTTTCAGCTCGACTATTAACCTGTTCAGCCACATTCAGGGATGTGTGGAAAAGCACCCTCTGAGATTCCTAGTGTGCTGCCATTCATTGAGTCCTCCCCTGCCTGGTTCCTTCTCCCAAAGTGCATCAACTCATATTATCAGCGTTACATTCCATCTGCCATCTATCTGCACTTCTGACCATTCCGTCTGTATCTTCCTGCAACATAAGGCCTTCCTCCTCGCTGCCAACCACCCGGCCAATCTTTGTGTCCAACTCAAACTGATTTATCACACTATCCCCCACTCTCCCCTCCACATTCTCATCTCCAAAATTTATGATAACCATAAATGATAAGGTTAAAAATCACACAAAACCAGGTTACAGTCCAAAAGGTTGATTCGCTCGTACTAGCTTTCAACGCGCTGCTTCTTCATCAGGTGTTTGGCACTTTGAAAGCTTGTACCTCCAATTAAACCTATTGGACTATAACCCTCGTGTTGTGTGATTATTAACGTTGTCGACCCCAATCCAACACCAGTTCCTCCGAATCACAAATATTTGCTTGGATCCCTTCCATTAAGCTAAAATGCTTGGAACACATTTACTACCTTCCATTTATCTACAATGGCTTCCAGTCTCTGCATAATGTACCGGAAAATAAAACATAGTCATCGACTGTGCAATTAATATGTCCATTGGTGCCTTAATTCTGACATTTTGATGCGAAGTAAATCTGTTTTGTCAGACTTAGCAATGCTCAATCTCGTTACATTTTCAAGGACTGCCCCGTTACTGATATAAATTGACTTTATGTCTATAGTTCCATAAGCTCTATCTGATCACTTGGTTATCTGGGTGATTTTCTGGATCTTCCCAAATGAAGACAGATACAAAGTAACTGGTTATTTTCTTGGCCATTTCCTTGTTCTCCACAATAAACTCTCCTCTCCCGATTATAAATTTCCACATTTGACATTGCTTTTCTTTTGTTCCCTTTGAATTATAGATAGTAGATTGATGCAGTCTTTGTGTTCCTGTTTGTTAGCATACATGTTCGCATTGTGATTTCCTTATCAGCTTCATGGCTCTCCTTTTCTGGATCATCAATTTCTGAGAATTCTCAGGTTTCCACAATTTCTGGAATTCTTCTGAAGTCACTTCCTATGATTAATAGAATCTTTAATTTGTTACTGTAACCATCATTAAGTCACTTGCTCACTCTGTGGTGTTTTTAAGTTCAAGAAAGAGGCGTATTTTTGCAACTTTGCAGTATTTCTATAAATCTCCTGATCCTGATCAGATCTATTCAGGAACTCTGCAGGTGGATAGAGAAGAAATTACCGGAGCCCTGGTTGGTACTTTTCCAACTTTGCTGGCCAACGGGTGAGGTACGGAGGACTGGAGGATAGTGATTGCTGTGTTCTTATTTAAGGAGGACTACAAAGATAAACCTGGGAGCTATAGACCAGTAGAACTAACATCTGTAATAGATAGTTACTTGAGAAGATTCTGCGAGATACGATACACAGAGGGACCTCGATTATCTGATTGAGATGGACGGAGCACTAATTCATTCAGATAATTGATTATTCGGTTCATTGATCTACTCTGGGGCTCGGAGATTTCTGTGAAGTCTGCTCCCCAATCAGGAGACAAGGCAAAAGCACACTGCGTGCGAGACCCCACCCCGCGTCTGCTCCCACTCCGCCTTGTCCACTCCCACCCTGCCCCATCTATGCCGTGCCCACCCCGAACCCTGTTCACTCCCACCCCCCCAGGTCTGCCCACAACCTTGTTACAGTATTTTGATGAAGTGACGAGGAACAGTGATGAGTGCAGAATGGTATACATAGCCTATATGGATTTCAGTAAGGCCTTTGACGAGGTTACAGAAGAACAGCTACTCTGGAATGTCTGATCGCCTGGAATCCAGGGGGAGCTGGTAAATTAGATACACAATTGGCTTGGTGGTAGGAAGCAAAGGGTAATGTAGGAAGGATGCTTGTCGGACTGGAGACCTGTGAATAGTGAAATACCTCAGGGGTTGGTGCTGGGAACATTGTTTCTTTCCATATATATGTATATGTGTATGTGTGTATATTACATATTATATATATATATATAAAATATGTGCATATATATATATACACACAAATTATACACACATATATATATATACTCTCATCCACATCATAAATGCAACTAATATATATATATATATATGTGTGTGTGTGTGTATATATATATATATATATGCTCTCATCCACATCATAAATGCAACTAATATATATATATATATATATATATATACCTATTACGTACATCTATGATCTAGATGAGAATGCACAGGCATGATTTGTAAGTTTGATGACGACACTAAAATAGGCTGCATCATGGAGAGTGAGGAAGGTTATTGGGAATTTCAGAAGTTTCAGCAGTACCTTGATCAGCTGGAGAAGTGGACTGAGAAATGGAAAATTCTGTTTAATACAGATCGGTGTAAGTACTTGCAGTTTAGAAAGTCGAGTCAAGGTTGGAGTTTCATGGTGAATGGTTGGGCCTTAAGGAGTGTAGCGGAGCAGAGGGACCTTGGGGATCAGGTGCACGGTACCCAGAAAGTTGATTCACAGGTAGACAGGGCAGTGAAGAAGGCTTTTGGTACACTGGACTTCATCATTCAGAGCACTGAGTGTTGAAGTTGAGGAGTTACGTCGCAGTTATACAGGACGCTGGTGAGGCATTATTTGATTCGTCATGATCAGTTTTGTTCACTTTGCTATAGGAAGGATGTTATTAAACAGGAAAGAGTGCAGAAGAAATTTACAAGGACGTTGCCAAGGTTTTAATGGTCTGAGTTTTAAGGAGAGGTTGGACGAGCTAGGTCTTTTTACTTTAGAGTATATGAGACAGTGAGGGATTTATAGACGCTTAAAAGATCACAGGAGGCATGGATAGAGTGAATGCACTCAGTCTTTTCTTATCAGGGTTGGACAGCAATGACGGACTTGGGGGCATCAGTTTAAGGTCAGGGGGTAAGATAAAAGGCAAACTGACGAGCAATGATCTTTACACACATCTTGGTATGCATATGGAATGAGCTGCCAGGGGAAGTGGTTGAGGTGGATACATTAACAACATTTAAAAGGCATTTAGACAAATACAAGGATAGGAAAGGATTAGAAGGATACAGGGCAAAGGCGGGGAAATGGGTTTGCGTGAATGGACATTTTGTTCAGAATTGACCACTTTGAGCTGAAGGACCGGTGTCCGTGCTCTAGGAATCTGAGTCGAACAACCGTTGCTTGTCTCCCACTGAATGTTATATTGTGCTTACCCAATTTACTGGAGCGAACTTGACCCTCTACACTCCAGGCTTCCATGATGCTTGACCACAATGTTCACACATTTGATATTGTATGCGGACGCCATATAAAATGAACTGTATTACCATCACTATTCATCAAAAGCTGCTTCAGTCCAAATTTCATATTGTGATTTGCTTTTCTCCGTGTTACAATGCTAAGGCAGCATGAAACTTTTACTAGTGCCAATAAGTAGTCAAACACCTGAATTCCTTTTTCTAAAAGGGGTGATGATCTCCACAGTGAAAACTTACTTCTGGCCAGAACAACATAATACCGCATAGTTAACATTCACCCTCTTGGGCTCCCTATGACCTTGACTGGTTATGTCTTCTTTATCTTGCACTCAAGAGAAGGAACCCCTTTCCCCCATTCATATATTAATTTAAACCCATTTTGCATCATCTTCTCGTTCACCACTGTTAAAAGTCGGTTTACCTGTTGCCACACCCTCTTTTCCCTGTCATCCATTCCCCCACCTCTGGCAAGGGATCAAAAGCCCATTTTCCAATCATTTTCAGTTCTTAAGAAGCATCACACTGGACTTGAAACGCTAACTCTGTTTCTCTTTCTCTGCAGATGCTGCCAAATCCGCGGAGTTTCTCTAGAAATGAATAGGAACAGCACAAATATTCAAGTCAGCAAATAATTATGGATACTGGACATAAAAATGCAAAAATTGCTGGACAGACTGGGAGCTTTGTAGGAGGGTCATTGGAAGAATTAAATCGCAGATATTACAGATAAAACTGGGTTAACATGTGATACTGGAAAACCACAGCAGCAGCAGAGGCAGAATTTATTTCAATCATAGTCTGTAACTTTTTCCCCAGGATAATCCCTCAGTCTACCATCAAGCCAATCCATAGTTAAGTGACGCGTTGTGTAAACATGCCAGAGTCAGAACCATGTGCACCTACACTTGATGATAACTCGTTAAAGCTATCGCACTGGATTGGTTACACTCCAAACAGCGAAACTAACATCTGATGGAGAGGGAGAATTGATCCCAATTCAAACAGATCAGATCTAATCTCGGCAGTACTGCCACATCCAGGGATAAAAGTCGATGAAACATTAAACAACTTACTGGCGGAGAGGACTCCTGAAATCTCCCCATCCAAAATAACGGAACAGCCGTGTACATCTGTGTAAAAGACAAGGGTGTAGTATCTACACCATCCTCAGCCAGAAGTGTGGTGTTGATAATCCACCTCATCCTCGCCATGATTCCCACAGAATCACAGATTCCAGTCTTGAACCGAATCGATTCGCTGCACGTGCCACGAGAAACAGCTGAACACAGTAGATACGACAAAAACAAAGGGTCCTGACACCATTCCTGCAATAGGACTGAAGACTTATGCCGCACAACAAGCCGTGTTCCTGGGGAAGCTGTTTCATTCCACATCCAACTCTGACATCTCCCTGGCAATGTGAAAACTTACTCAGCTTTGTCCAGTCCCCTACGAGGGGAATAATTGCAATCTGTCCAATTACTACCCCCTCTGTCCCATGACGATATTCAAACCAAAGTGAGTTATTTCCGACAGATCTGTCAAGCAGCACAGAAATACCCTACTCAGTGTGGTGTATGACAGGTCCCCACGTGGAGATGATGCTGTCATGGAAATGCCACTGGATTACTAATCCAGACCAGGCCAATGGTCTGGCAGCTGGTGGAAGTTATAAACAATTAATAAAACATCGAGTTGTAAACTCTGAACAGTAGTAGTGACCTTGAAGCCAATTTCTAAACACCAATTTTCTTCCCCAGTGTACATTGAGGAAGTGAATCTCCCGTGCTTTCCTGGTCTGGCCTAAAACTGACTCCGAACACACAGACATGTGATACACTCTTCAATGGTTTCTAGATTGGCCAAGGAAGACACTCAATAGCATCAAACTGCTCTGAGGTCTTAAAGGATAAGCCGGACAGAACACTTGGCACCAGCGTCAGTATCGGAAATGGGAATGGGAAACACAGCCCTGTTGTCCCTGCAGAGACCTCCTTCTTAACATCTGAGATCTTCTGACAACATTGACAGAGCTTTTCCACAGACTGCACGGGAATTGAGCAGGCCAATCAACACACTGAGCCTTCCCCCACTCTAGCTCATGGAGGAAATCTCCTCAAGGCAGTTTTCCCAAACAATATACATATCCTGCAATGTGATTAACCATTGGAAAAATATAAAATAGGAACTATAGTAGTAGTGTTATACCCCATTCAATACAATGACATAGAACATAAAACATAGAAGAATACAGCGCAGTACAGGCCCTTCGGCGCTCGATGTTGCGCCGATCCAAGCCCACCTAACCTACACTAGCCCACTATCCTCCATATGCCTATCCAATGCCCGCTTAAATGCCCATAATGAGGGAGAGTCCACCACTGCTCCTGGCAGGGCATTCCATGAACTCACGACTCGCTGAGTAAAGAACCTACCCCTAACATCTGTCCTATACCTACCACCCCTTAATTTAAAGCGATGCCCCCTTGTAATAGCTGACTCCATACGTGGAAAAAGATTTTCACTGTCAACCCTATCTAAACCCCTAATCATCTTGTACACCTCTATCAAGTCACCCCTAAACCTTCTTTTCTCCAATGAAAACAACCCCAAGTACCTCAGCCTTTCCTCATACGATCTTCCTACCATACCAGGCAACATCCTGGTAAAACATCTGAGCCTTTATCTCCACATCATAAGTCTGCTATCGCCACCCTTTTACTGTCTAGAAATCCTTTTGTATAATCAGTGCCTTGGTTTCCACGGCCTGATTTGGGAGAAAATTCCCTAGATTCACCAGTCTCTGAGTGTAGACATTTATTCGCAACTCAATGCAATGTGGCCAGTCTGCACCTAATACTAGGGCCCGTGGTTTTAGACATCTCAGCCAGGGGAATTATCATCTGTGCTTCCAATCTGTCTCACCCTGTTAGAGTTTTATATATTTCACTGAGATCTCCGCGCACTTTCCTAAACCCCATGGAATACAGTCCCAGTTGCGTCAAACTCTGCTCCCACAACAAGCCTGTCATTCCCAGAGATCAGTCTGGTCATCCTTCACTGCTCTCCCTCAATGTCAGTTTTATCCTTTATTTGATAACGAGACCAAAACTGTACACAATACTACACAATGTTCGAGATGGGGTCTCACCAAGGCCCTGTACAGCTGCATTAAGACAACCTTACTCCTGGACTCAAATCCCGCTGAAATGAAGGTCAACACATTATGTATCTTACTAACTGTTTTCTGGTCTTGCAATATTGCTTTCAGTGACTGCTGTATAGGGAGATCCAGATCATTTTCAATGTTACAGCTCCCCACTTGCTGGGTCTATATATACTGGTCAGCGTGCCAATGCCATTCCCAGTATTGAATTCTAGATTCAGAATTCACGGCCCTGCATGTACCTCGGAGGGCTGCGCAGACGGAAACAAATCAAGGAGCATAAGTCCCTTTATAGATCAACATTTTAGAACCAATCCCTTTTCAAATGGTTGCCTACTGTTCTATTTATCCAACGAAGTGCACAACGTCACATCTATCCATACTGCTCTGCATCTGCCAAACATTCACTCCACTTGCTTCAATCAATTTAGAGCGTTTCTATATCCACCTCACCCACTGACAATCCAACATGGTTTTGTGCTCTCAGAAGGCTGGGAAATATTGCATTTGGTTCCCTCAACCAAATGTTGGATGTGTGTTAGGAATTGCTGGGCCCAATCCCCGATCCCTGTGACACACCGTGAGACTTGGTCTCCAATAAAAGGGTCCTTTTATTCTGGTGTTTCTGGTTCAAGGTCTCCTTGGCTGGAGCTTGTACACTCTGAATTGCTTTTTTTTCCCTTATTTTCTCTCCCTCTATTTTCTCTCTGTAACTTAATGATCTTGTAGCTTGGACAGCATTAGCCGCAACGAGAGTCCAAACATGCAGACTTTGAATGGACTCAGGGCATGGCCCTCGAGAGGTCTCAAGTGGAGCACAGTGTATGGACATTGAGCTGGGCCCAGTGCAGAGGAGAGTGTGTTCCTGCTTTCTTTTCCGGAGCAAGCACAGGACCTGGAATTGTAGACTGCTACATCAGCAGAGGCAACGTGTGTGAGGTAGGCCCAGAAGCAAAAGGTGATACCAGAGGATCGGGGACTTTGTTGTTGGTTGGGTGGTGCGTTGGTGCTAATGAATTAGACAATGGAAGGGCATCATGGCAACATCGATGAGGTGGGCACAGCAGTAAGAGACATGTCTCTGACATTGGAGGGTCTGGCACAGGGGTGACGAGGCGGTGACGGAAGAGCATTGGCCCAGCGGCAAAGATGGCACCTGAGGATCAGCAACTTCGATGTTGGTGGCCTCTGGTGTAGATGCTGATGAAGCTGGTGTCAGTGATGGGGGATGCAGGTGTCACCGATAATAAGGAGCTGACTCAGGACCAATGGACTTTATTCCAGCTATATCTTTCATTTTTTATTCAATATTCAGTAGTCAAATTATTTTAAACGGTGCCAGTTTAATGCAGAAATGTCTTGTATTTACCCTATAAAATACACCTGAGAGTAAACTCAAAATCGATATCAAAATATTCCACTCATTGTTCCCTGCCAGCTATGCCGTGCTAAGGTCATGTCTATACGTTCGCCCCAGTTCCATAAGGTGTGATGCTGCACACTAGTTTTGGGACTTTACCGAAAAACGTTCCAAAAATTCAAATACATTACATCCATTGCATCACCATAATTTACTAACCAGCCAGTATCTCAAATATGATTCCCATTTCATAAATTTATGCTGACATTGTCTGTGTTCAGTACTTTTAGTCCCAATATTTTCTACAAAACCATGTATTTACTAATTTCTTTCTATTTTTTTTTCACCTGACTTGGGTTTCCTCGTCGTGCTGGGAAGTTTTCTTTTGTTTTGTTGATGTTTTCTTCTGTGAAGACAGAATTGAAGTACTTGCTTCACAGTTCTGCCATTTCCCTGTTTTCCATTCTCCATTCTCTGGTTTCAGATTGTAATAACCTGCTATTTTTTGTTTACTTTCACAATAACATATTTTGGAAGCTATTGCAGTTGAGGTGTATAATCTTTATTTTCAGAACCCAGCAATTTCTGCCTTAGGCTGCTCAGTGACTACCCTTCCACAATCATACAATCAGAGAAGGAGATATTCTGCACCATCAGAAGTACAACACGATATACATTCTTCTCACATTCCTACATGCAGCCTGTAGCCGGGAATGTTATGAGAGTCTGATGCTGGTCCATGTACTTCTTAACGGTTGTGAGGTGACCCACGACAACACCCCTCTCAGGGAGTGCACTCCAGACCACAGCACTCTCTGGGTGAAAAACAATTGTCAAATTCTCTCTAAACCTCAAAGGCTTCACTTTAAATGTCTTTGTTCTTGGCCTTTTGACTAAAAGGAACAGCTGCTGTCTATCCATCTTGTCCATGTCCCTTGTAATCTTATCCTTCTGAATCACGTCCCACTCAGCCCTATCTGCTCAAAAGTAAACAACTCGAGCTTATCCAATCTCTCTTCATACCTGATAAGCTCCATCCCAAGGAACGTCTTGGTGATTCTCCTCTGTACCCCCTCCAGTGCAATCCCATTCTTAATGAAATGTAGCTCCCAGAACTGCACGCAGCATTCTATCTATGGCCTAACCAATGGCGTGTTTAGATCATATTATGTAGGCCTGCATGAATACACTAAATGCCTAGAGTCTCATGTACTTTCTTAACTAGCTTATTACCCTATCCAATCACATCCAGAGATATGTGGAGAAGTACACTCTGAGCTTCCTAGTGAGCTGCCATTCATTGAGTATTCCCCTGTCTGGCTCCTTCTTCAAAAGTGCATCGTCTCATATTTATCAGGGTTACATTCCATCTGCCATTGATCTGCCCATCTGACCATTCCATCTGTATCTTCCTGTAACATAAGGCCTTCCTCCTAACTGCCAACCACCTGGCTAACCTTTGTGTCAAACACAAACTTACCTATCACACACCTCAATTCTCCCCTCACGCGACCCCTCTACATTCACATCTACATCATTTATGAATACCGCAAATAATAAAATGCACTACACTGCTCACTGTGGTACTCCAAAAGACACTGCAGATTTTCTGTAATGTGGGATCACATTAGCTGCTCTCCAGTCCTCTGGAACCTCACTTTTGTTCAGATTTGACTTAAACATTTGGTCAGATCATTTCCTCTCTTGTTTGAAACATTATCCTGTGATACCACGCAAGTGGATTTACATCATCCCAACTTGCATCTTAGTTGAGAGCTCTCAATGCATCTTCTCGAATTCTGTACCTGCATCTTCCGTCTCCCTGGTAAAACAGATACAAAGCACTCTTGTAATAATCCATCAGTGTTCTCCAATTTCACATACTGATTGCCCGCTTGGTTTCTAATTGGCTCTAATTGTTTCCTGGTTATTCTGCTCTACTTGATGTTTGTTGTAGAGTATATTGGGATTCTCTCTAACCTTGCCTGTTGCACCTCTTCAAGCACCCGTATTAGTAAGTCTGCTGTGTGTGAATTTTCTAAGTTTCACTGAGATCATCTCTCATTCTTTGAAACAGTACAGAACACAGGTATAATCTCATCCGCACTCCATGCAGCCTGTGCAGAATGCCTTTAACGCTGTGTTCCCTTTCCCTTTAAATGAAGGCCAACTCCACTTTTACCTTTCCATTTCCAAATGTCCCTCCTGAACGGCTTTGGTTTAAGATTATTTGCCACTCACTGTCTGAGCTCTTAATCCTGTATATCTAACTATATCACATCTACTGGTTTTCCATTGGCTCTGTCTACCAGAAACAGCTTCAAACCATTTTTAAAAAGTCATTAAAGGTTTTTTTTTCAGGAGAGATCCAAGATATTGGCGACCCAGTAGGTTTGCCTTACTCAGCTCTACACCAGAACCCAGACAAAGTGGTACATTCACCTTCTCTTTCTTACCCATTGTGGTAAAAATACTGATCCCATGTATTGCTGCATGTCAGTTAAAGTGAGTAATGAAAATGACAAGGGTAAAGGACCACGTGGATCGCAACTAGCAGGCACTGCCCTGCAGCAAGGAATCGCCCGCGGCAAGACATTGGCCTCTGCAAACCCGCCAGGGAACTTACCATTAGAGCAGAGCTTGTCATGGAGTACGTAAAACTGCGAGAGAAGATTGATTCAGAGATTGAGGAGACCCCGACCGGACTTGAACCGATCTCGGCTATGCTGCAGAAGCTTGACCAGGAGATCCACCATCTCAGGTACAAGTCTTGGAGGTGGCGCAGCGGACTGTGTCCTCTGAAGCTGCAGAGGAATCCTCAGCAGATCGGGTCCAGGCCTTGGAATGGCGGGTACCAGGTGTGGAGGAGCAGGTCCACTTCGAAAATCGAGGACATCACAAGACTATCTGTCTAGTCGGGCTGGCAGCACGGGAAGAAGAAGGCCAGCCTGTCAGTTTTTGGAGTAATGGCTCCGGTAGTTTTTCATACTGGAATTCGAGGCCGGCTGGGTGCAGGTCGAGCAGGCCCACCGGGTCGCAGTGTGCAAGCCTGGGTCAGACCAGCACCCCCGCACAGTTCCTTTGCAACTCCAGCACTATGGAGAGAAATAAATGGGTCTCCAGCACTGGGGAAGGATCCACAGGCTCTTATAATCAAAGGATCACGAATTATGTTTTTTTCCAGGATCTTTCTATGGCCATGATCCACAAGAGGCAGGCCTTTGATAGGATAAAAAGGAGGCTGAGGGAATTGAATATTCAGTATTCTGTAAGATTCCCGACAATATTATGTTTCAATCACGGGGGGTGCGTGTTTATTTTGACTCACTAGAAAATGCAAAGGACTTCCTGGGCACCTTAAGATAGATTGGCTGGCTCAAACAGTATGGACAATCATGTTCTCTTTGTTTCCTCTGTGGTTTGCCTTGTTTACCTGGTTTTGGTCTTTTTTTTAAATATGTGGGGGTCCCACTCATTTCTCTTTCTGTCTTTTCTCCTTTCTTCCTCCCCTCCCATTAATATTTTTTTCTATAATTCCCTTTCCATTTCTCTCTCTTAGTACGGAATGGGGATAGTGTTCGGGGAGGGTTACATTTTTATCACCAGGACTGCCTTGGATATGGATGGGACGGGTTGAGTGCCCACTGTTAATTCTTTTGTTGTGAGACACATGTAACTTTTAAAAGTTTGTTTTGTTTGGTTTTGGCGAGCAGCTTCAGCTAGTCGGTGCCAAGGGCGTAGTATGAGCGCTCCCTGTGGGGAGTGAGGGAGAATCACCTCCTATTTGTGTTATATGTTGGTTCATTGTACAAGGAGTTGTTAGGAGTTTTGCATTTGTATTTTCAAGTTTATAAAAACTGTTTACCATTTTCTCGCAGTGCGCAATAAAAGGGGTCCTTCCTCACAGGGGGATCACGGGCTGTTTCGGATGGCTATGGCTAACCGCTCATTTAAATGGTGCACCTGGAACATTAAACGGGAGTCATTAACCAATTGATACTTTCAGGCCTTAGAAAGGAAAGGGTCAATGTAGCCTTGGTGCCAGAAAAAAAGACATCTAACCGATAAGGAACATTTAAAGTAACAGAAGAGAGTGTTTGGCTGGGTGGTATTTTCATCCTTTAATTCAAAATGTAGAGGAGTAGCTTTTCTCATTCAGAAGAACCTTCTATATCAGTTGTTTGACCAAATTAAGGACAAATGTCAGCTGTTTCTGATCCATAAAGCTTTAATACAGAGAGGAATATGGGAGAGAGTCATAGAGTCATAGAGATGTGCAGCATGGAAACAGCCCCTTCGGTCCAACCCATCCATGCTGACCAGATATTCCAACCCAATCTAGTCCCACCTGCCAACACCCAGCGCTTATCCCTGCAAACTCTTCCTATTCATATTCCGATCCAAATGTTTCTTAAATGTTGCAATTGTACAATCCTCCATCACTTCCTCTGGTTGCTCAATTCCATACACGTACCACCCTTGAAAAGTTGCCTCTCAGGTCTCTTTTATATCTTTCCCCTCTCACCCTAAACCTATGTCCTCCAGTTCTGGACTCCCCAACTCCAGAGAAAAGACTTTGCCTATTTATCCTATCCATGCCCCTCATACTTTTGTGTAACTCTATAAGGTCTCCCCTCAGCCTCCGACGCTCCAGAGAAAACAGCCCCAGTCTGTTCAGCCTCTCCCTATAGCTGAAATCCTCCAACCCTGGCAACATCCTTGTAAATCGTTTCTCAACCCTTTCAGGTTTCACAACATATTGCATGCAATATTCCAACAGTGGCCTAACCAATGTCCTGTCCAGACGCAACATAACCTCCCAAATCCTGTACTCAATACTCTGAACAATAAAAGAAAGCATACCAAACGCCTTATTCACTACCTTATCTACCCGTGATTCCACTTTCAAGGAGCTATGAACCTACATTCCAAGGTCTCTTTGTTCAGCAACACTCCCGAGGACCTTACTATTAAGTGTATAAGTCCTGCTAAGATTTGCTTTCCCAAAATGCAGCACCTCGCATTTATCTGAATTAAACTCCATCTGCCACTTCTCAGCCCATTGGCCCATCTGGTCCAGATCCTGTTGTAATCTGAGGTAACCCTCTTCTCTGTCCACTATACCTCCAATTTTGGTGTTATCTGCAAACTTACTAACTGTACCTCTTATGCTCGCATCCAAATCATTTATGTAAATGCCAAACAGTAGAGGACCCAACACCGATCCTTGTGGCACTCCACTGGTCACAGGTCTCCATTCTGAAAAACAATCCTCCACCACCACTCTCTCTCTTCTACCTTTGAGCCAGTTCTGTATCCAAATGGCTAGTTCCCTCTGTATTCCATGAGATCGAACCTTGCTAATTAGTATCCCATGGGGAACCTTGTCGAACGCCTTACTGAGGTCCATATGGATCACATTTACTGCTCTTCCCTCATCAATCCTCTTTATTACTTCTTCAAAAATCTCAATCAAGTTTGTGAGACATGATTTCCCACGCACAAAGCCATGTTGACTATCCCAGATCAGTCCTTGCCTTTCCAAATATATGTACATCCTGTCCTTCAGGGTTCCCTCCAACAACTTGCCCACCGCCAAGGTCAGGCTCACCGGCGTATAGTTTCCTGGTTGCTCTTTACCGTCCTTCTTAAACATTGGCACCACGTTTGCCAACCTCCACCTTGTGGCACCTAATGTGCGACTATCGATGCAAATATTTCAGCAAGGGACCCAACAATCTATTCTCTCGCTTCCCACAGAGTTCTCGGGTATACCTGATCAGGTCCTAGGGATTTATCCAACTTTACCCGTTTCAAGATATCCAGCACTTCCTCCTCTGTAATCTGGACATTTTGCAAGATGTCACCATCTATTTCCCTACAGTCTATATCTTCCAGATCCTTTTCCCAAGTAAATACTGATGCAAAATATTCATTTAGTATCTCACCCATTTTCTGTGGCTCCACACAAAGGCCGCCTTGCTGATCTTTGAGGCGCCCTATTCTCTCCCTAGTTACCCTTTTGTCCTTACTATATTTGTAAAAACCCTTTGCATTCTCCTTAATTATATTTGCAAACGCTATCTCATGTCCCCTTTTTGCCCTCCTGATTTCCCTCTTAAGTATGCTCCTATTTCCTTTATACTCTTCTAAGGATTCACTCGATCTATCCTGTCTATACCTGACATATGCTTCCTTGTTTTTCCTTAACCAAACCCTCAATTCCTTTAGTTGTCCAGCATTCCCTATACTTACCAGCCTTTCCTTTCACCCTGATAGGAATATACTTTCTCTGGATTCTTGTTATCTCATTTCTGAAGGCTTCCCATTTTCCAACCATCCCTTTACCTGCGAAAATCTGCCTGCAATCAGCTTTCGAATGTTTTTGCCTAATACCGTCAAAATTGGCCTTTCTCCAATTTAGAACTTCAACTTTTAGATTTGGTCTATCCTTTTCCATCACTATTTTAAAATAAATAGAACTATGGGCGCTGGCCCCAAAGTGCTCCCCCACTGACACCTCAGTCACCTGCTCTGCCTTATTTCCCAAGAGTAGGTCAAGTTTTGCACCTTCTCTAGTAGGTACATCCACATATTGAATCTGAAAATTGTCTTGTATGTACTTAAGAAATACCTCTCCATCTAAACCTTTAACACATTGGAAGTCCCAGTCTGTGTTTGGAAAGTTTAAAATCCCCGACCTTACCTACCCTATCATTCTTACAGATAGCTGAGATCTCCTTACAAGTTTGTTTCTCAATTTCCCTCTGACTCTTGGGGGGTCTATAATACAACCCCAATAAGATGATCATCCATTTCTTATTTCTCAGTTCTACCCAAATAACTTGCCTGGGTGTATTTCCGGGAATATCTTCCCTCAGCACAGCTGTAATGTTATCCCTTATCAAAAATGCCACTCCCCCTTCTCTCTTGCATCCCTTTCTATCCTTCCTGGAACATTAAGCTGCCAGTCCTGCCCATCCCTGAGTCATGTTTCTGTAATTGCTAGGATATCCCAGTCCCATGTTCCCAACCATGTCCTTCATCTGCCTTCCATGTTAGGCCCCTTACATTGAACACATGCAGTTTAATTTATCAGTCCTTCATTGTCCCTGCCTGCCCTGACTGTTTTACTGACTTCTGTTCTGAACTGTACCAGTCTCAGATTGATCTCTTTCCTCACTATCTCTGTGGGAAACCGCACCACCCAAACCACCCCGCCCACCCTACTAGTTTAAATCATCCCGAGCAGTTCTAGCAAATTTCCCTGTCAGTATATTCGTCCCATTCCAACTTAGGTGCAATCCGTCCTTCTTGTGCAGGTCACTTCTACCCCAAAAGAGATTTCAATGATCCAAAAATATTAATCCTTCTCCCATGTACCAGCTCCTCAGTCATGCATTCATATGCTCTATCCTCCTATTCTTGCCATCACTAGCTCGTAGCACTGGGAGTAATCCAGATATTACTAACCTTGAGGACTTCATTTTAAATTTTGTGCCTAACTCTCTGTAAGCTCCCTTCAGAATCTCAACCTTTTCCCTTCCTATATCGTTGGTTCCAATGTGGACAATGACCTCTTGCTGAACTCTCTCCCCCGTGAGAACATTCTGCACCCTCTCTGAGACATCCTTGATTCTGGCACCAGGGAAACAACACTCCATTCTGCTTTTCCTCTGCTGGCCACAGAAAGGTCTGTCTGTACCTCGAACTACAGAATCCCCTAACACAACTGATCTCTTGGAAGCCAATGAACCCCTCGTTGCATTAGAGCCAGTCTCAATACCAGAAATGTGGTTGTTCGTGCTAAGTTCCCCAGAGAACCGATCAACCCCTACCTTTTCCAAAACAGCATACCTGCTTGAAATGGGTACATCCACAAAAGACTCCTCCCCTAGGTGCCTACCTCTCTTACCCTTCTTGGAATTAACCCATCCATGTGACTGTATCTGAGACTATCCCCCTTCCTATAACTGCCATTCATCACATACTGTTGCTGTTGCAAATTCCTCATCGCTTCTAACTGTTCTCGCGGATATTTCCCTGCAATCTAGGCAGCTGGTGGATCTAAACAGGGAACTGGGCTTGGTGGATGTGTAGAGATGGTTCACCCTTAGGGTAGGGACTTCACCTTTTTACCTAACCCACATAAGTGCCAAACTAGGATTGACATGCTTTTGCCCCATTGGCCTTTTTGAATTCTGTGCTGTCCTGTGGAATTGGGAACATAGCCAGTTCTGATCATGTGGCAGTGTACATGGAGGTTAAGGATGGTGGCAACGGGACAGGCTCGCAGCACTGGTGCATGGATATTTTCCTCCTGAAGGATAGCTAGTCATAGAATCATAGAGATGCACAGCATGGAAACAGACTCTTCGGTCCAACCCATAAATGCCGACCAGATATCCCAACCCAATCTAGTCCCACCTGCCAGCACCCGGCACATATCCCTCCAAACCCTTCCTATTCATATACCCATCCAAATGCCTCTTAAATGTTGCAACTGTACCAGCCTCCACCACATCCTCTGGCAGCTCATTCCATATGCATAACACTCTCTGCGTGAAAAAGTTGACCCTTAGGTCTCTTTTATATCTTTCCCCCTCAACCTAAACCTATGCCCTCGAGTTCTCGACTCCCCGAACCCAGGGAAAAGACTTTGTCTATTTCTCCTATCCATGCATCTCAATTTTATAAACCTCTATAAGGTCACCCTTCAGCCTATGACGCTCCAGGGAAAACAGCCCGAGCCTGTTCAGCCTCTCCCTATAGCTGAAATCCTCCAATCCTGGCAACATCCTTGTAAATCTTTGCTGAACCCTTTCAAGTTTCACAAATCTTTCCGATAGGAAGGAGACCAGAATTACATGCAATATTTCAACAGTGGCCTAACCAATGTCCTGTACAGCCGCAACATGACCTCCCAAGTCCTGTACTCAGTACTCTGACTAATAAAGGAAATCATACCAAACGCCTTCTTCACTATCCTATCTACCTGCGACTCCACTTTCAAGGAGCTATAAACCTGCACTCCAAAGTCTCTTTGTTCAGCAACACTCCCTTGGATCTTACCATTAAGTGTATAAGTCCTGCTAAGATTTGCTTTCTTATTGAATATTTTTCATGGGATTTACTTTTTTTTTGTACATTAATTTGGACGGCCAGTAATCCGTCGGTTCTCTGGGAGACTGCCAAGGCCTATGCAAGGGGTTTGATTATTTCTTACTCGGCGATTTGGAAGCTGTAGAAGGGAGAGCAGCAGCTGACAGAGCATATTTTGACAGACCGTCTGGAAGTAAGTTGCAGCAGATTGCAATGCTCCAGGCTGCTCTGAACGCGGCGTTCACCCAGTCAGCAAAGAGAGCGATTTCATTTGCGAAACAGAGGGTATTTGAGTATGGTGATAATCCGGGTAGATATCTGGCATACTTGGCCAGATTGAAGAGTGCCCCCAGTCTATCACATCCATTAGCGAAACAGATGTTAAAATCGCCTGCGATCCCAGAAAGATTAATACAGCACTCGAAGTTATTATCTCGGCGGTTCCAGTCAGAGGGCTGTGAGGACAGATTGGCAACGATGAATCCCTTTTTTACTATCCTGGACCTCCCTGTTGTAACTTCAGAGCAGGCGTCTCTTTCGAATACCCCTCTGACAATCCAAAAGATACAGGAGGTGGTGAAGCAACTCCAGAGTGGAAAAGCACCGGGCCCAGATGGATTTTAGAGTGAGATTTAAAAGGAGTCTATAGACATGCTGGCTGGGCCAATGTTGAATATGTACAATAATTCGTACAGGCAGGTCTGCCTCCCATCCTCTCCGAGAGAAGGAAATATTTATCTTATTCTCCCGAGGATTGCACTTCATCAAGGTGCTTATTAAACGTGGAACTTTAACATTTTGGTGCAAATGCTGGCATTGAAGGTGGAGAAGATCTTGCCCTTCATTGTGAAATAGGACCAGACAGGTTTTATTAGGGGTCAAAGGTCATCTAATAATAATAGGAGAGTGCTAATATGGTTCAGGTGTGCCAGCAAGTGTCGATTCCAGGCTTGGTAGTGGATGCAGAGAAAACATTTGACTGGGTGGAGTGGCCCTACCTCTTTTATATCCTGGAATGGGTTGGCCTTGGAGGGGCCTTTGCCAGGTGGGTGGCAGTGTTATATAATTATAAAGCAGCAGATCTCACTCATGGTATAAGTTCTAACAATTTTAGTAATGGCAGAGGCAGCCGTCAAGGGTGTTCTCCTTCACCGTTACTATTTACATTGGTGATTGAGCCATTGGCAGAGTCCATCCAGAGGGACCACAATATTACTGCCCTGGAGGCATAAGATCACACTTTATGCAGATGGCGTTCTTCCCTTTCTAACTCACTCGATGATATCTGTGCCCCAAGGGATTAATGTATTTGGATATTTCTTGTGGTATAACATCAATTTTATGAAATCCGAGACCATGCTTGTCGAGGGTCTTATTAGAATACCCGATCATGGAGGTGGAATCCGATTCCCTTTCAGATGGTCCGAGGGAGATTTCCTGTATATCCGAGCTTTACAGTCGGCTTGGATCTTTTATTTGGCATCACAGGCGGCCTCATATGGAGCTCACCCAATTGCAGCTTCCGCAGGGGCTGAGGGATGTGGGTTTTACACACTTTACCAAATACCAATTGAGTTCCCTCCTGGCCTATGTGGCAGATTTGACTCGCCAAGACCCGCGGTCAATGTAGTTGGACATCGATGCCTCCCTGGCAAAACGTCCACTCATTAATCTGTTGTTCATGGACAAGATGTGTTATGGACCATTGCAGAAATCCAACTGTCCTTAACACAGTTAAAGCATGGAGAATGGTGCAACAAAGTGAGGGCAATTTACAAAAAAAACACTTCCCCTTTTAATTGATGGATTGATGGATTCTGCCTTTTGGCTCTGGGAGTCCAGAGGAGTTTCCTGTTTGGGAGACTGAATTGACGGGGTGGGCGTGACGTCTTTCGAGTAGCTGAGCGAGAAATATGAGCTATCTAGGAGATTAGGGATTTTATACAGAAAAAACTACCTTAATGGTTAGTCCCCATAAGTCGAATGTGGAGGTGAGGGTCCTTCAGTCCACGTGCACTCTCTCGGTCAGCACTCTGTAGCATTTAATAGGAGGTAGTGACTCAAAGGACATCGAGCAGCCGTGTGGGATTTGGGTTCAGCATTCGGGGGGGGGGGGGGGGGGGGGGAGTCTTCAACAGAGGAGTGGGCAGATATTTGGAAGAATGTCTGGAAGATTTCGATTTGCAATAGGACGCAAGCTATGCAACTGAAGGTACTCCACAGGGTTTATTTGGCATTGGAGTAGCTTGCCAAATTTAAGAACGGAGCGTTCCCAAAGTGCCCAAATGTAAAGCAGATGTTGGTACGCATACCACATCATGCCACAAACTTCGTAGGTATTGGAGTCCTATAGCGAGTGTTTTGGAAGGGGTCTTGGGAATTGAGGTCAAAGTAGATCTGATGTCCTGCATCTTGGATTTGCCAAATCATCCATCTTTGAGAAGAAATTATTTAGTACACTTTCATTTTGTGCGAGAAAGAACATTTTGATGAGGTGGGTGTCGGAAAATCCTCCAGGATTTTCAGGGTTGTGTAGGTTAGTTATCGAGCATATCCCCCTGGACTTCCTTACAATTATCATGCACCAGAAAATGGAACTTTTTGATAGGATGTGGTGGCCCTTTTTGAACCATGTAGGCGCAGACTTATTGACTATTTTGGTCAGGGCCCTTGTGTAACCATTAGCATTGTGTCTGGTGTCCTAGATGCCCCATGGGAGGAAGAATTCTGAACAAATACGGCTTCACAATGCCAGCTCTCGAGACACTAAGGAGCCAATTGGGACCCACAGCCGGAACATACTGGAGTGCTCAAGCCATACACCTTGCACATTGTTTCTGAGCTTGATAATGATGTCCATGGGAATCCAGGGATATGATAACCAACTGCTAGGTTAAGGTACAGAAGGACGGATATTCATGTTATAATTGGATGATTACTTGACTGAAATTGAATAAACGTGGCTCTTCTCAGAGAAATAGGACTAACTGGAGATATCAAACTTTGGGGGCGGCATACAATAACAAGAATAAGAACATAAAATAAATATGCTGAGAGTTAAGCTCAAATGGTCAATTATATCAGATGCCCAATCCGCCACACAGAATCAGATACCATAATCCAGACGAGATATCCGGTTAGCATGGAGCACAGTGCAGACCAGGCTAGTATACTGCTCAATACAATCCAGTGCTCTGTACAGACAGTGCGGACCACACCAGTCCGTGGGGAGCTGTGCTATGTATAACAGTGAATTGTCTGTAAAGCTGGAGCAGTTACCATACCAGCATATAGGACTGTGTACACCACCCCAGTGCATTGATCTGGAAAGCTGGAAGTTACCCTCCCAGCATGTAGAACTGTGTACACCATCCCATTGCATTGATCTGTAAACTAGGAGCAGTTACCCTCCCAACATGTAGGACTGTGTACACCACCCCAGGGCATTGTTCAATAACATTGTGTTAGATCACTGCCCAGTGTGGGGAAACTTGCAGCACATGCTGGAAGTGACAGAATATGCAGCTCCCCTCCATTTACAGCTTCATATTTCCATTGTGCCAAGGGATGTAGAACATGTAGTCAAAAGGAAGCAGGAAGTTTACTTAAGGTTGAGGAGGCAAGGATCAGACAAGGCTGTAGAGGGTTACAAGTTAGCCCGGAAGGAACAGAAAACTTAACTCAGGAGAGCAAGAATCGGGCATGAAAACCTCTTGGTGGGTAAAAGCGAAGATGTTCTACACATATGTCAGGAACGAGAGGACGGCCAGAGTGAGGGTAGGGCTCATCACAGATTAGAACATAGAACATAGAACATAGAACATAGAACAATACAGCACAGAACAGGCCCTTCGGCCCACGATGTTGTGCCGAACATTTGTCCTAGCTTAAGCACCCATCCATGTACCTATTCAATTGCCGCTTAAAGGTCACCAAAGATTCTGACTCTACCACTCCCACAGGTAGCGCTTTCCATGCCCCCACCACTCTCTGGGTAAAGAACCCACCCCTGACATCTCCCCTATACCTTCCACCCTTCACCTTAAATTTATGTCCCCTTGTAACACTCTGTTGTACCCGGGGAAAAAGTTTCTGACTGTCTACTCTATCTATTCCTCTGATCATCTTATAAACCTCTATCAAGTCACCCCTCATCCTTCGCCGTTCCAACGAGAAAAGGCCGAGAACTCTCAACCTATCCTCGTACGACTTCCTCTCCATTCCAGGCAACATCCTGGTAAATCTTCTCTGCACCCTCTCCAAAGCTTCCACATCTTTCCTAAAGTGAGGCGACCAGAACTGCACACAGTACTCCAAATGTGGCCTAACCAAAGTCCTGTATAGTTGCAACATCACTTCACGACTCTTGAATTCAATGCCTCTGCTAGTGAACGCTAATACACCATAGGCCTTCTTACAAGCTCTATCCACCTGAGTGGCACCTTTCAAAGACCTATGAACATAGACCCCAAGATCCCTCTGTTCCTCCACCTCACTAAGAACCCTACCGTTAACCCTGTATTCCGCATTCTTATTTGTCTTTCCAAAATGGACAACCTCACACTTGGCAGGGTTGAACTCCATCTGCCACTCCTCAGCCTAGCTCTACATCATATCCAAGTCCCTTTGCAGCCGACAAGAGCCCTCCTCACTATCCACAACTCCACCAATCTTCTGCAAATTTACTGACCCACCCTTTGACTCCCTCATCCAAGTCGTTAATAAAAATTACGAACAGCAGAGGACCCAGAACTAATCCCTGCGGAACTCCACTTGTAACTGGGCTCCAGGCTGAATATTTACCATCTACCACCACTCTCTGACTTCGACCGGTTAGCCAGTTTTCTATCCAATTGGCCAAATTTCCCTCTATCCCATGCCTCCTGACTTTCCGCATAAGCCTACCATGGGGAATCTTATCAAATGCCTTACTAAAATCCATGTATACTACATCCACTGCTCTACCCTCATCCGCATGCTTGGTCACCTCCTCAAATAATTCAATCAGACTTGTAAGGCAAGACCTACCCTTCACAAATCCGTGCTGGCTGTCCCTAATCCTATCCAGATAGTGCCTTTCCAGATACTCATAAATCCTATCCCTCAGTACCCTTTCCATTACTTTACCTACCACCGAAGTAAGACTAACTGGCCTGTAATTCCCGGGGTTATCCCTATTCCCTTTTTTGAACAGGGGCACAACATTCGCCACTCTCCAGTCCCCTGGTATCACCCCCGTTGACAGTGAAGACGAAAAGATCATTGCCAACGGTACTGCAATTTCCGCTCTTGCTTTCTAGGATATATCCCATCAGGCCCGGGGGACTTATCTATCCTCAAGTTGTTCAAAATGTCCAACACATCTTCCTTCCTAACATGTATCTCCTCTAGCTTACCAGTCCGTTTCACACTCTCCTCTTCAACAATACAGTTTCTCTCATTCGTAAATACTGAAGAAAAGTACTCATTCAAGACCTCTCCTATCTCTTCCGACTCAATACACAGTCTCCCACTACTGTCCTTGATTGGACCTACCATCGTTCTCGTCATTCTCATGTTTCTCACATACGCATAAAATGCCTTTGGGTTATCCTTGATCCTATCCGCCAGAGATTTTTCATGCCCTCTCTTGGCTCTCCTAATCCCTTTCTTCAGGTCCCTTCTGGCTATCCTGTATCCCTCCACTGCTCTGTCTGAACCCTGTTTCCTCAACCTTATGTAAGCCTCCTTCTTCCTCTTTACAAGACATTCAACCTCCCTTGTCAACCAAGGTTCCCTCACACGACCATTTCTTTCCTGCCTGACCGGTACATACATATCAAGGACACGTCGTATCTGTTCCTTGAAAAAGTTCCACATTTCCATGACATCCTTCCCCGACAGCCTATGCTCCCAACTTATGCTCCTCAGATCCTGTCTTACAGCATCGTAATTACCCTTCCCCCAATTGTAAAACCTACCCTGTTGCACGCACCTATCTCTCTCCATAACCAAGGTGAAAGTCACAGAATTGTGGTCACCATCACCAAAATATTCACCCACTTACAAGCCAATCACTTGTCCCGGTTCATTACCGAGTACCAAATCCAAAATGGCCTCCCCTCTGGTCGGACAATTTACATACTGTGTTAGAAAAGCTTGCTGGACACACTGCACAAACACCGCCCCATCCAATCTACTTGATCTAAAGAGCTTCCAATCAATATTTGGGAAGTTGAAATCGCCCATGACTACTACCCTGTGGCTTCTGCACCTTTCCAAAATCTGTTTCCCAATCTGTTTCTCCAGATCTCTGCTGCTATTGGGGGGCCTATAGTAAACACCCAACAAGGTGACTGCACCTTTCCTATTTCTGACTTCAGCCCATACTACCTCTAAAGGCAGATCCCCCTCGAACTGCCTTTCTGCAGCCATTATACCATTTCTAATTAGCAACGCCATGCCCCCTCCTTTTTTACCACCCTCCCTAATCCTACAGAAACATCTGTTCCCAGGAACCTCCAACAACCATTCCTGTCCCTCTTCTATCCACGTTTCCGTGATGGCCACAACATCGTAGTCCCAGGTACCTATCCACGCCTTAAGTTCACTGACCTTATTTCTGATACTCCTTGCGTAGAAGTATACGCACTTGAACCCATCTCTGTGTCCGCAAGTATTCCCTGTCAGTGCTACCTTCTCCACAGCCTCCCCACACACTTGGACATCCTGACAAACAGCTAGCCTACTTGCTGGACTACAAGTCCGGATCCCATCCCCCTGCCAAATTAGATTAAACCCCCCGAAGATAGCTAGCAAACCTACCTCCCAGGATATTGGTGTCCTTCTGGTTCAGGTGCAACCCGTCCTGCTTGTACAGGCCCCCCCTCCCCAGAATGCAGTCCAATTGTCCAAATACCTGAAGCCCTCCCTCCTACACCATCCTTGTAGCCACGTGTTCAACTGCACCCTCTCCCTATTCCTTGCCTCACTGTCACGTGGCACCGGCAACAACCCAGAGATGACGACTCTGTCTGTCCTAGCTTTCAGCTTCCAGCCTAACTCCCTGAGCTCTTGAATGACCTCCCCAACTCTCTTCCTACCTATGTCATTGGTGCCAACGTGCACCACGACTTCTGGCTGCACACCCTCCCCCTTAAGGATTCTGAAGACACGGTCCGAGACGTCTCGGACCCTGGCACCCGGGAGGCAACAAACCATCCGAGAGTCTCGCCCATCCCCACAGAATAGCCTGTCCGTCCCTCTAACTAGACAGTCTCCTATAACTAGCGCTCTCCTCCTCTCCCCCTTTCCCTTCTGAGTCTCAGAGCCAGACCTCACGCCACAGACCCGGTCACTGCAGCTTACCCCTGCTAGGCTGTCCCCCCCCACCAGTATCCAAAGCGGTATACCTATTGTTTAGGGATCCCTGCACTGCCTGCTTCCTCCCCTTCCCACCTCTAACTGTTACCCAGCTACCTCTGTTCTCTGGCGTAACTATGTCCCTGTAGCTTCTATCTATCACCTTCTCAGCCTCTCGAATAATCCTCAGTTCATCCAACTCCAGTTCCAGTTCCCTAACTCATTCTGTGAGAAGCAGAATCTGACTGCATTTCCTGCAGATGAAGTCGGCAGGAGTATCGGTGGTCACCCCTACCTCAAACATCCTGCAGGAGGAACATTCCACTGCCTGCGCTGCCATTACTCTACACCTCGTCTCCAAAGCAAGAACACTGAGTAGCTTACCTGTGAACTTTAAAGTTAGGTTAGAGGAGGAGGATGGGAGGGAGGCCCTACTATGCAGGGCTTGGGGTATAGAACACACCCACTCAAATATCAATCACTTACCTTCCCAACCAGCTCTGCGCTCCAACCTCACGTTCCGCCCAGCTCACGCCGCTCTCTGCTGAGAAAAGACCGTTGGCGTCGAGGTAAGTTCTTTAAATATCACTTACCTTCCCGACTAGCTCTGCGCTCCAACCTCACTTCCGCCCAGCTCGCGCCGCTCTCTGCTGAGAAAAGACCGTTGGTGTCGAGGTAAGTTGTTTATATATCACTTACCTTCCCGACCAGCTCTGCGCTCCAACTTCACTTCCGCCCAGCTCGCGCCGCTCTCTGCTGAGAAAAAAGCATTGTGGAGTGAATTTGCATCATGAGTTGGAAGAGGTAGGGGAGGTTCTGAATGAATGCTTTGCTTTAGTATTCACTACTGAGAGGGGCATTGACGTTTATGGGGAGAGTGTGAAACAGGCTGATATGCTCGAACAGGAAGGTATGACGAAAAATTTGAGAAACACAAGGATAGATAATTCTCCTTGGCCAAACAGAATATAAGCAAATATTCAACAGTAAACGAGAGAAGAGATTGCTGCGCATTTGGCAATGATCTTTGCATCCTCACTGCCCACTGCAGTCAGGCCAGATGAAAGGAGGTTGGCAAATGTTATTCCGTTGTTCAAGCAATGGAATAGGGATAATCTTGGGAATTATAGACTAATCAGTCTTACTACAGTGGTCAGCAAAGTATTGGAGAGGATTCTGAGAGACATGATTTATGATTATGTGGAAAAACCATCGTTTCACAGAGATAGTCAGTATGCCTTTGTGAGGGGCAGGTCATGCCTCACGGACCTTTTTGAATCATTTGACGATGTGACAAAACACATTTATGAAGGTAGATCAATGGATGTGGTGTATATGGATTTTAGCAAGACGTTTGATAAAGTTACCCATAGTAGGCTCATTCATAATGTAAGGAGGCATGGGATGCAGGGAAACCTGGTTGTCTGGATACACAATTCCTGGCCCATAGAAGACAGAGCTTGGTAGTAGATGGAAAACATTCAGTCTGGAGCTCTGTGATTAATGGTGCGCAACAGAATCAGTTTTAGGACTTCTGCTCTTTGCGATTTTTATTAATGGCTTGGATGAGGAAGTGGAAGTGTGGGTTAGTATGTTTGCCGAAAACACAAAGGTTGGTGGAGTTCTGGATAATGTTGAGAAATGTTGTAGGTTGCAATGGAACATTGACAGCATTTAGAACTGAGCTGATGAGAAGCAGATCAAGTTAAAGCTGGAAAAGTGTGAAGTCATTCACTTTGGAAGATCAAATTTGAATGTAGAATATTGGGCTAATGGCAATATTTTTGCAGTGAGTAGGAACAGAGGGGTCTTGGGGTCCATATCCAGAGATCCCTCACAGTTGCCACCCAGGTTGATGGTAAATCGGCAAAAGCAAGGACTGCAAATGCTGGAGATCAGAGTCAAGATTAGAGTGGTGCCGGAAAGCATAGAAGGTCACGCAGCATCCGAGGAGCAGGAAAACCGACATTTCAAGTAGGAGCTCTTCATCATCTGATGAAGGGCTTCTGCCCGATACAGCAATTTCCCCGCTCCTCGGATGCTGCCTGACCTGCTGTGCTTTTCCAACACCACCCTAATCTTGACCAGGTTGATGTGGTTGTTAAGAAAGTGTATAATGTGTTGGCTTTCACAAGCTGGGGAACTAAGTTTAAGAGTTGTGACATTATACTACAGCTCTATAAGACTCAGAATAAACCACTGTTGTGAAGTTGAAGGTGTGTATAGTACCTTTTAAGAGAGAGTGAATGTTGTTTTGCACTAAGAGCTTGCAAGCACCTGTCGTATGACTAACTAGCAGATCCCAAAGTATACTGGAAAATATAAAGCATTCAACGTTTGGCCGTGAAACAGATATCTTGAGTTTTGGTTACTGTTTGACAACAATTCGAATTTAACCATTCAGTTTAAATTATGCCCCAGGATACAAAAGTCAACCGATTTTGAATTTATTCTTTTGCCAACATCCAACCAATGAGATGATCAAATATCGAGTGGCGTAAAAGAGGCCGGCAGTTCGCAAGTTAGGCTGAGCGTAACTGCCGTCTGGAGAGAGACTGCCATGCAAAACTCTCTCTGACAAACATAGCGTTTTTGTATGAAACCTCCTTGCACTAAAATTCATAAGACAACCCAGGAAGTTCTTCAGCTGAAAGAAAGAGGACACTGGAGATGACAGATGCTGTGTGGTTTTGAAATTAAGTTGATGCAATTTTAATATGGGCTTTTTTTATTGGAACATTATGTTGTTATAAAGTTGGAGGCAAATACCAATCAGTTTAGAGAAAGAGGGGCTTAGAGTTGTAAATATTTGTTGTTCAATGTTCACTTTTAGAGTTAAGGAATAAATTGACACTATTTAAACTTAAAGAGTGAATTTTGAGATTTGTACTTTAACAGAAGCGGAAGGGTTCATCGCTATGATGTAACACCGCACGTGGAACATTGTGTTCAGTTCTGGTCGCCTTGTCATAGAAAAATGTGGAAGCTATAGAGAGGTGCAGAGGATTTCCTGCATGCAACAGAAATATTGACACACACCACACAAAGCAAGTGAAATATTGAGAATGTCACCACGTGAAAAAATAAATACTGACAGATTATCGATCTCTGTATAAACATCAGTGTGTCAATGTGTGTATAGTATGCCTGTATTGATGACAGTGTATCTGTGTATGCATGTGCATCAGTGTATCTGTGCATCTGTATTAGTATCTGTGTTACTGCATCAGTTTCTCTGTGTATGCATGTATCTATAATCAATAATGTGTGTCTTTGCGTGTCTGTATCCGTCTCTGTGTGTACCTGCGTGTCTCTGTGTGTATCCATGTGCATAGCGGATATGTCAGCCTCTCTGGTGTTTGAGGTGAAGCAATGCCCCCTCGGTTGACCTTCACACTCTACTACGTCGACGGCATTCCTGGTGAACTGCTCCGGCCCAAAACGTTAATTTTCCTGCTCCTCGGAAACTGTCTGACCTGCTGTGTTTCTCCAGCACTCTGATCTCAAGCATCTGCAGACCTCACTTTCTCACGTCAGAGTTTCAGTCTGGGAGGCAGCCAGCCAAACTGACAGCACCGTCACCACACACACACACGCATATATAGGCAGGTATAGGGAGTATTGTAATTGTACCGAGGACCCTAAGAGTGGAGAATGCTCATGTAGAGTAATGTCTGCGCTCCTTCTACAACGTGGAAGTGATTCGTCTTTGAAGATTGTTCGTGACACGGAGTGTACACAATAAAGAGTATTTGCACTGCAACTGCATCCAATGAAGGTCGACTGAAACATTTGTAAAGTGATGTAATGCACTTATTGCACGTTCTTTAACTTGAAATCTTCTGTAATGCACTCTTACAAATTATAAGTGAGAAAGGATTGAAAAGTCCTGAAACTGACCCAGTGATGTTGGGAAAATCTCAGAAACAATATCACTAGGTATCAGACGAAACTGCTCTGTGCTTAAAAAGGCGTTATTTGAAAACCCAAACAGCCGTGCAATCTGAGAGATTCACAGAATTTGATGTCCTCTGAGAGAGAAAAAAATCTGACATTTGCGCAGGGGAGGCCAGCAGAGGGTGCCATTGTATGGCTCTACACTTAACATTGACAGACAGTAGAGATGGAGGAAGGGGGAGGGTGTTGGTGTCAATTTCAGTGGATTTACCCCAAAAACTACAAAGACCACGTTTAACAGAGATGCAGACAGAGATACACACAAACATACATAGACACATTAAACACACAACACATATAGATACAGGTATGAACACTTACACACTAACACATGCACACTCCTGTACACAGAAAAAATAGTTTATTTAAGATAGAGATAAATACGTTTTCCATTGATAAGGGAACCATTTGATCAGTTGGCGAAGGCAAAAGAATGCGGCTGAGAAACATTTCACCCGTGGTCAAACGGCACAGCAGATCCGATTGGCTAAATGGCTTAATTCTGCTCCAATTTCCTATTTTCTGAAGTGATTCATTTTGGAAGATCGAATTCAAATGCAGATAACAGGGTCAAAGGTAGCATTCTTTGCCGTGTGTTGGAACAGATGGATCTTAGGGTCCACGTCCGTAGGTACCTCCAAGTTACCATTCAAGTTGATAGGTGTGTTAAGAGGAGTATGGTGAGTTGGTTTTCGTTAACAGGGAGTTTGAGTTTAAGAGCCACGAGATTATGCTGTACCTCTATAAAGCCCTGGTTAGACCACACATGAAGTATTGTGTTGAGTTCTGCTCGCCCATTACGGAAAGAAATTGGAAGCTTTCCAGAGGGTGCAGACAGGATTTACCAGGATGTTGCCTGTGCAGGAAGGCATGTCTTATGGAGAATTTCTAAGGGAGCTGGGCTTTTCTCATTGGAGAGAAGGATGAGAGCTACATAATATAGGTGAGCAAGATGATGAGGCATAGATAGACTGGACAGCTGGAGACTTTTTAACAGGGTGGAAATGGCTATCACACAGGGAACATAATTTTAAAGTGATTGGAGGAAGGCTGAGGGGAGATGTCAGACAGTTTTTTTTCTACAGATAGTGGAAGGTGCGTGAAATGCACAGCCAGCGGAGGTAGTCGAATCAGATACGTTAGGGACATTGAAGCAACTCTTGCATAGACACATGGATGATAATAAAATGAAGGGCATGAAGTTTAATTTAGTCTTAGACTAGGATAAAAGATTGGCACAACATCGAAGGCTGAAGGACTGTGCTGTGCTGCACTGTTCTATGTTCCAATTTCCTACACTCTTGTGAGTTTATGGTATCTGGAGTTCATCTAACCTCAGTTGAGGCTAAATTTGGTAAGTATTTGATTGTCAGTTGTTAAAGGAAATGTGGACAGGTTTGAGTTTTGAATGGTCTATATCTGTTTCTAATTGATGTGTCCCTGTGTCAAAAGATTGGTGATTGGCTAGAGAGGGACACATTTTAAGAATAAGGGCATTTCCATTTCTGACTGAGACAGGGATGCTCCCTTCTCTTTAAGGTTGTGTGATCTGTGGTGTTCCCACGCCCAAGCAGCAGTGAAGACTGTGTTAATAAAAACATTCAAAATTGAGTTCCATAGATCATTAATGAACAAAAGAATCTATGTTTATTGGGAACAGACAGGAAAGGGATGTTTAGTTACAATCACATCAACAATGCACATTCTGAATGGAGCAGCAGGCGCAAAGGGCTGAATGGTCACCTGCTGTTCCTAACCCATATCTTGTTCTCTCACTCAAACCCTCGATTCTGTTACAGAGGGAAAGGAAGGTCCAATTCAGCCCGTCATCAATGAGACACGAGGAGACCTTTTTGCCCTCTAAGGATTTACAAAGGAAGATGATAAAGTCATTCAGACATTTGAGTACATTACACAGCACTTGAGCAGGCCATCCAACCTTTCTAAGCTGCTACCCAGAAACAGGGAACCCTGGGTAACTATCAGGAAATCGACAGTAGGGATTTGTTTTCCATTTGGAAAGCTTTAACGTGTGGAGTTCCTTAGAGATCAGTGCAAGATCAACAACTATTTCGAAGCTGTCAATGATTCGGATGTGGGGATTGATTGGATTGGACCTCAATTAGCTCAGGCACCAAGATATTAATTCAAGAAGATGTCAAGTGGAGGTAGAGAGTTTGTAATGGGGTAGAGACAGGGAAGGTTAGTGTGTAAACCTTTAGCAGAAACAGTATAACTTGTGCGAATGAAGTTTATGCTGTGACAAAAGGGTAAAACAACAATTAACTACTTAAAAGGAGAGAGATCACAAAACTCAGTGGTACAAAGGGATTTGTGCATCCTGGTACATGCATCACACAAAGTTATTACGTAGATGTGGTAAGTAGTTAAGAAAGTATATGGAATTATTCTATTCCATGCAAAGGCTATCAGGATATTTTACTGCATTTGTGCAGGGGATTTCTGAGGCCACATCTGATGTATTGCGTGTAGTGATGATTCCCTAAACTGAAAAATAAATATACTAAATTGATTCTGAAGCTTTGTAAAGATGTACATGTTCCTGGAAAGAAGGCCTTATTCTGTCATACAGCACAGAAACAGACCTTTCGGTTCACCTTGTCCATGACGACCTGATGTCCTCAATTAATCTCGTCCCATTTGCCAGCACTTGGCCCATAACCCTTCCTATTCAAGTACCCATTCAAATGGCTTTTAAATATTGTAATTTTCCCAGCCACCAACACTTCTTTTGGCAGTTCATTCCATCCACTCCGACAAAATATTACTACTTTTATTTCTTTTAAATCTTTCTCCCTCACTTTCAAACTATGTGCTTTAGTTTTGGACTCCCTCAACCTCAGAAAATGTCCTTGGGTATTCACCATTTCCATGCCCCTCATAATTTTATTGGATGGTAAAGGACAATGAACTACAGAAAGGAAACCACAACCTGATCAGTCACAATCTTATTGCCTGGTGGAGAAGGCTCCAAGTATCTAATGACCAGCCCTTCTCCTCAGTCCCTAGTTCCTGTGTTCGATTGAACCTGTCAAACCTGCTGGACAGGAACAGTCGGAGGCCATTTACTCCAGTAACCTGGTGCACAGAAACAGCGGAAACCATTCAGCAGATGAAGACTGTCACACACGTTTTGACATGGCGTTGGAAAATATTCTTGGGAAAAGAAAGAGTAGGTGACTGTGTGAAACATCTCACTCCTCTGTCTTTATAGAACTGTCTTCATTTCTTGGCCATGTTGCCGTTTCAGATTCACTGTAAATACAGCGCCCATACCTCACCCACAAAATCCTCTGGTCTCCCTGACTGCAACATCCAATAACAGAATTTTCAGGAAAATAACTTCCCAATAACAAAATGAGAGAACGTCAGATACACGAATAGATCATTCAGCCCTTCTGGCCTGTCTTTCCCTTCAATATGATCATGGCTAATCTGCAAAATCCTCAACTCTTCTTTTATGCTCAATCCCTGCAGCCCTCAACATCCTGATGCCTCATATATTCATTGTGCCCCCTTCTAAACACCTTAGTGATGTACCTCCCCTACCTCTCTGGAATACAGAAGTCCCGACAGTCACTACCCTCTGTGAGAAGGAAATGCTGTTCACAAGATACCGTGACTTATTCACATGAATAAAAATATGTACACGCGGTAAGAGTGACTGGCCCCGATATCAAGGCAGGATTTCAAGGAACCCGAACAAAATTGAATACAATAGGAATGATTCGTGGTTAGATGCATTGTCCAGAGTGGGGCCACCAGACCCTCAGATTTCCCTAAATCATTGTAGTAGCTGATTGGTGTGGATCAATCATTTCTGTCGCAGGACATCTCAGGGCGCTTCCTCAAGGTAGCTTTCTTCAGCTGCTTCAAGGTCTTTCCCACATCATACAGTCAGAAGTGGGAGATGTTCACAGAAGATTGTTAAGAATAATTTGTCACCTGTCCACTGCTGAAGCAATCTGTGCCCATATGCAGCAAGACCTGGATAGCATCTAAACTGTGTTGCTAAATTGAAGATAACATTCTTGTAACAGTCCAACTAGAAATTTCTCTTTCCCGCAGTTAAATAAGAGGAGCTCATTCAGCATTTCAAGCTGTATACAACGGAATGTATTCAACCAACTGGAACTATTTGGCAAGAACAGGCATCGCCAATTCAGTCCATCCTGCCTATTACACGAGGAGGGAAGGAGTGTCGTCAGCACATCGAGGTGTTAAACAGGAACCAGGAGTTGCCAAGTCAGGACTTTGAGCCTCTTCCGTGTGACCAGGAAGAGGGCACTCAGCATGTCAAGTCAAATATACAGAAATAGTAAGATGTCATTGATGCTCCAACATGACAAACACTGAAGCAGAGACTACACAGATAAACCGCTCTATGTTGTGCCTCTTAGATCCATTGCGAGTGGTACACATGTTTCTTTAACTTGGTTTACAGAATGTGAGGAGGGAAAGTGGATGGTTCGTGCCAAGTCTCAATGAAATAGCTTCTGTCTCCGAGAAGGCAGACTGATGTTTCGATGAAGATTAGAAACTGGTGGGAATGCCTAACTCTTTCTTTCAGGAATACAGTATTGCGGCTGCTGACAGATTTGTGAACAATGCAGGTTCATACACTAACTGCATATTGAGACAGTGAGAGTTCATTCAGTGCCTGGAGCTTCCTTTCAAGCAAAATTGGGGCTCCGGGCAAGTATGTGAACTATTGGGAATTAAATGTCATGGGAAAATGTAATGTTTCACCTGCTCACTGTCTTTTTCTTGACAATATGTTTGTCAGTACCTAATCTTCAAATTTAAATGTAAAATCCTGTTATTTGCTCTCAGCGCCACGGTTTAAACACTCATTTTCCTCACACTTTCCTCATGGTACCATCATCCCAGGAATAAATCTGGTGAAACTATTTTGCACTATCTCAGTCGCAATGAAATAATTCCTTATAAGGGAGAGAGAATCTGTACTCAGTGGCCTAACTACTATCCAATCAACACGCTATAACTGCAGGAAGATGAATTTACTTCAACACTTGAATCATTTTGTAATGAAGGACAACATACCATTTACTGTCCTGATTACTTGCTGGCTCATGAGAATTGTATAAGTGATAACTGCAGTTCCCAATCTCTCATCTTCTAATAAATTCAAAATGAAAATGACTGTATTTGTTGTTCACATTCAATTCATTTCTTTGTCTTGTGAGCGTCTGTGCTCCAAGCACTGATACATGAGCTACCCGATGAGCAATGACCTTCACTCCAGAGCAGAATCTTACTCTCTGTATTCTCCCCATTATCGAATTCTCAATCCATGTAGTATATTCACCCCTTACACAAGGACTTTAACGTTCTTCACTTACCTGTCAAAAGCCTCCTGAAAATTCAAATACACTGTTCCCATTGGTTCTCATTTTTCGCTGTCACAATCAACATCCTCCACAAACTCAAAGTGATTTTTCACAAATGATTTCCCTTTCTAAAATATAGGCTGACTCCACAAATCAGATAATTATTCTCCGAAGATCTAGTTATGACGAATTCCTTAAAAAAATCTAATATTTTCCCTCACATCTGAGATCGATTTATTCATCAGTTGGTATTCTGATTTCTCTCTCTCTCTCTCTCCTGTTTTAAATATTTTTGGTCGCAGTAGCTACTTCCAAGTCTGCAGTACCCTTTCCAAAACACAAAAAGCTTTGCCAAACTTTGCCCTCCCTCAAAGAGTTAACGAATTAACTGTACAGAATCAGGCCATTCTGTACCTGCTCCCGAAAGAGCTACCTGGCAAGCACAACTCTCCAACCCTAACTCTGTAACCCTTTCAATACATAACTCATTTAATCCTGCAACGTACCAACATTCAATACAATAAGCTTTGTTTTTTTCCCAGTACTTCCTCTTTAATAATTCTAACTTCTTGTCGTTCCACATTTTCGCCAGTCACCATGTTCCCTAAGATTTCGGGAAGATTTTCTCTTCCTTCCTCTGTGGAGACAGAACGAACATATTCACCTCACCAGACGGAGATGGCCTCTGTCACCTTGTGAGTACAAGAGAGGATCGCACTCTCGCCAAATGGATACTTCACCCACTCTTGCCTGGAAAGTTCCAGAATCAAAACAGTTGGTGGCATTTTGAGTACAGTCCTCTCCGTGGTGTGAGACTATAGGTTATGCTGAAGGAGGTTTCACAGCTCTGTGACCTCCTCATTGTTGAAATTAACTAGCTTCAGACTTTGCACATGGAAACCGTTCAACATTGGGAAATATTTGTGGAAATCTCAGAAAGGATAGTGTAGTGTCCCTCTCCTTCCTATGCAGTCTCTGCAGACCCAGACTCTCTCCAAAATGCAGTGCCAAACCTTATCCAGAGTGGGGACACCAGACCCTCAGATTTCCCTAAATCATTGTAGCAGCTGATAACACAAACCCAAGAAAACAATCCAGAGAACCTCCTCTCACTTTCCAGTGACGGGTCCAAGTCAAATCTCTGTGTACATGTCCCACTCACTCAGCGTTAAGAAATGGCTTTCTCGCCTCAGTTTCTATTCCTGGCTGAAAAAAACCATTGCAGCTCTGCACAGTCCCGGTGAGCCGAAATATTACCGGTTCTGTTCTCCATGGAAGTAGTTGACAATGTAACTGAAAAACTTTCTGTACCTCAGTCACAATAACAGCAACACTACCATTACCAGTGTAGATGCTGGGAATGCAATGGTCTAGTGCTATTATCTCCAGACTATTAATCCAGGAGGCCAGCTAATGTCTCAAACCTGGACTTGAATCCCCGTCCCTTCAGATTGTGGAATTTGAATTCAATGGAGTATTTGGGTTAACAATCTAATGAAAGATTGTCAATTGTTAAATAAAAACAAACACCTAGATCACTTGTGTCCTCCGTGGAAGGAAATCTGTTATCTTCACGTGGTGAGGCCTACATGTGACACCAGACCCAAAGCAATGTGGTTGACTCTCAACTGCCCTTCTGAAATGGCCAAGCTAGCCATTCAGCTATATCACTACAAGGTCTCAAAGAAATGAAACCAGACAGCTCTAAGCACTGGCAGCCTACAGCATGTGGACTCTATGGTTCAAGAAGGCAGCTCACCAACACCTTCTCATGGGCAACTGGAAAAGGAAATATATACTGGCCCAGCCAGTTACACCCATGTCGCATTAATGAATTAAAGAAGATGACCACACTCAAGGAAGAGGGACATAGGGGACAAAAATATGGAATGTACAAAGACCTTGTTCATTAAAACCCCTGGATTAATGAGCCTGGGACAGAATGAAAATAACATTAGTTAGGAGACAGAAAGGAATGGGAGCAGTGGTTGTGGAGATTTGAGGGAACGACAACGATATTCCCCCAGGCACCATCACGCTTTCTGACAGACAGAATGAAATGCAAAGCAAAGCAACCAAAATGTGATAGAATGCTGATTGCTGATGTGGCTCTGTGGGTCAGGGATTAATACTACACTTTCACCGTGTTAGGGCCTGGTTCGATTCCAACCTCAGGCGAATCTCTGTGTGGAGTTTGAATATTCTCCCCAGGTCTGCATGTGTTTCATCCCACAGTTCAAAGATATGCAGATTAGGTGAATTGGCCAAGCTAATCTTCTCATTATGTTCACAGATGTGTAGGTTAGGCACAAAAGTGAGGGGTCAATATCGGGGGGTAGAAGAATGGGCCTGGTCAGGTTACTCTTCCAAGGACCTGTTTCCACACTGCATGCATTCGATGAATGTGGACAGGGCAATTTCAATTGGAAAGAATAGTATGCTACATAAGAGTTTTAATCACTGGATATACAGTTCGATAGGGTTGTGCACACATAGAACATAGAACACGACAATGCTTTACAGACCCTTCGACCCTCGATGCTGCGCCAACCTATGAAACCAATCTGAAGGCCACCTGAACTACACTACTCCATTATACATCCATATGCCTATCCAATGATCACTTAAATGGCCTTAAAGTTGGTAAGTCTACTACTGTTACAGACTGTGCTTTCCACATCCCTGCTACTCTCTGAGTAAAGATACGACCTTCGACATCTGTCCTATATCCATTAAAACTCAAGTTAAAGCTACGTATCCTCATGCTAGCCATTATCATCCAAACAAACAGGCTCTCGCAATCCAACCTATCTGATCTCTGATTGTATTAAATGTCTGAATTAAGTCACCTCTCAACATTCTCTCAAACGAAGGCAGCCTCAAGTCCCTCAGCCTTTCCTTGTATGATCTTATCTCCATAATAGGCAACAACCTAGTAAAGCTCCTCTGAACCCTTTCCAATTATTCCAAGTTCTTCCACGAATGAGATGACCAGAACTGTGTACAATAGTCCAAGTGCGGCTGCACCAGGGTTTTGTACAGCTGCAGCATGACCTCCGAAACAAAATCCCTATAGTAATAAAAGCAAACACCATATGCCTCTGATCAACACTATCAAACTGGGTAGCTACTTTTAGGGATCTATGTACATGGACACTGAGGAAACTCTACTCATTTACACTACCATGAGTCTTACCAAAAGCCCAATACTCTGCATTCCTGTTGCTCCATCCAAAGTGAATCACCTGACATTGTTCCGCATTGCATTCCATTTGCCACCTCACAGCCCAGTCTCAAAATTATCTGTGTCCTGCTGTAACCCGCAACATTCTTTGGCAATATCCACAACTCTAGCGACCTTAGTGTCATCTGCAAATTTATGAACTCATCCTTCTACGTCATCATTCAGATCGTTTATAAAAATGACAAACAGCAGTGGGCCCAAAACAGATCCTTGCAGTACACCACTAGTAACTGAACTCCAGGATGATCATTTCCCATCAGCTACCACCCTCTGTCTTCTTTCAGCTAGCCAATTCCTGATCCAAACCGCTAAATTACCTCAATCCCATGCCTCCGTATTTGTTTGCAATAGTCTACCATGGAGTACCTTACCAAACGCTTTACTGAATGTCATATATACTACATCAACGGTTTTACCCGCATCCACCTGCTTGGTCACCTTCTCAAAAAATTCAATAAGGTGTGTGAGGCACGACCGACCCGTCACCAAACCGTGTTGACTATACCAAATCCAATTATTCCTTTCTTGATGAGTTTAAACCCTATCTCTTTTACAATTTCAACATTTTACTCACAACCAAAGTAACGCCCACTGGTCTATAATTAGACTCTAATCCCCTTCTTGAACAACATTTGCTATCCTCCAGCTTTCTGCACTATTCCTGTAGACAATGACAACATAAAGATCAAAGCCAAAGGCTCTGCAATCTCCTCCCTGGCTTCCCAGAGAATCCTCGGATAAATCCCATCCGGCACAGGGGAATTATCTATTTTTACACTTTCCAGAATTGCTGAAACCTCTTCCTTGTGAACCTTTATCCTATCTAATCTACTGACCTGTATCTCGGATTCTCCTCCATAAAATTAGCTATTTTCTAGTGTGAATACTGATGAGAAAATTCACTTAGCGCTTTCCCTATCTCCTCTGACTCCAAGCACAACTTACCACTACTACGCTTGATAGGCCCAGATCTTACTTAGTCATTGTTTTACCCCTGATATATTTATTGAAAGCCTTCGGCTTTTTCTTGACGCAATCTACCAACGCCTTCTCATGTCCCCTCCTGGCTCTTCGATGCACAGAATTAAAAACCACGACATGGATAACACAATATGCAGGGCCATGGAAAGAATACAGAACAACATCAGAAGAAATATGGCTCATTACGTGCAGATACAGAGATTTTTGCCCCAGTAACCACCGCCTTTGTTATAATAATGATGTACAATTCTAAAGTGTTAAAATAAAACTTTTGGCCCATCGAACTGACACTGATCCTCTGAAGAATATTGGACACAGATCCACCTCCTACATGATTCCTCGATCATCCATAGCTAAAACAAGTAGTTACAGATGAACAATTTTTCATGGTCAATTGGGAGGAATCAGAAAGACCAGGACGAAACACTTGCAGACACGGGAAGAAGATGAAAGCTCATTACAGACTGTGACCCAAGGGTGGAATTGGGCACCGGTTCCCAGGTGCTTCGAGACAGTGCTGCTAACCACTAATCTACCATGCCACCCATCCAAATATGTCACTGTGCTAGCGTATACGAGGGAACTTGGAAATCTCAAATACAAGTGGAAAATGTTGGTGAAACGCAGTTGATCAGTCTTGAGAGTGAAGGAGAGTTAACATATTGAGATGAACATGAGTCTGTTCTGAAAAAGTCATATTGGTCTCAGAACGTTAATTCTCTTTCTACTCAGATGTTGTTGGACTTGTTAAAGTTTTTCACCACTTCCAACTTCCCTTTTCGTTTGGAGTGTGGATATTTTTCTGATATGAAAGGGAACAGTGAAGCTGCCATTTCAGTTAACTCTCATGAATTTGGTAATGGGCCTTGAATGAAAAATTAAAAGTTTTTTTATTTGACAGAGTCATATATATTAATAACATTTTCCGTGTCATAAATCACCATGAAAATGTTGAATTCAGTGGCCATGAATCACATGATCAATCCTCTATAAGTACTGAATTGAATTAAGGATCCCAATCATCACCTCAATGTCATATCATGCTCCTGGTGACACGAGGGTCTTACTCATTCAGCAAGGTCTTACTGTTCTGAAACTTTAGATGAAACTGTGGAAACATAAGATATATTAGTACAGGGCATAGTTATCCATGGGATTTAGAAGGAACTAGCATGGGCAGATTTTACGTGTCAAACACCATCACTCTGGAAAAGGTGAAATAGTGCAGCCTACTTGAATCTCTTGTGTTCAAGTCATGCACATACACACATGATACGAAAGTCGGAGGAGTTGTTGACAGTGAGGAAGGATGTGGCAGGTTACAGCAGGATATAATGATACGAAAGTCGGAGGAGTTGTTGACAGTGAGGAAGGATGTGGCAGGTTACAGCAGGATATAGAGAAGCTGCAGAGCTGGGCAGAAAGGTGGCAAATGGAATTTAATGTAGCTAAGTGTGAGGTGATTCACTTTGGGAAGAATAACAAAAAGATGGGGTACTGGGCTAATGGTCGGATACTTGGTAGTGTGGATGAGCAGAGGGATCTTGGTGTCCATGTACACAGATCTCTGAAAGTTGCCACCCAGGTAAATAGTGCGGTGAGGAAGGCATATGGCGTACTGGCTTTTATTGGTAGAGGAATTGAGTTCCGAAGTCCTGAGGTCATGATGCAGTTGTATAAGACTCTGGTGCGGCTGCATCTGGAATATTGTGTGCAGTTTTGGTCGCCATACTATAGGAAGGATGTGGAGGCACTGGAACGGGTGCAGAGGAGGTTTACCAGGATGTTGCCTGGTATGGAAGGAAGATCGTATGAGGAAAGACTGAGACACTTGGGGCTGTTTTCATTAGAGAAAAGAAGGTTTAGGGGTGACTTGATAGAGGTGTACAAGATGATTAGGGGGTTAGATAGGGTTGACAGTGTGAACCTTTTCCCGCGTATGGAGTCGGGTATTACAAGGGGGCATAGCTTTAAATTAAGGGGGGGTAGATATAGGACTGAAGTTAGGGGTAGGTTCTTCACTCAGCGAGTCGTAAGTTCATGGAATGCCCTGCCAGTAGCAGTGGTGGACTCTCCCTCATTATGGGCATTTAAGCGGGCATTGGATAGGTATATGGAGGATAGTGGGTTAGTATAGGTTAGGTGGGCTTGGACCGGCGCAACATCGAGGGCCAAAGGGCCTGCACTGCACTGTATTCTTCTATGTTCTATGTTCTATGTTCTAGAACTGCTTGTAGGCACATTAAAAGATGTTTTAACAACTGGTAGTGAAGGAACATCAAATTAGTCCCTCGTCAGGATGGCATGTAACTTGAAGATAACTTGTAGAGATTGTTTTCCCATTGTTCCCATTACCAGTGCAGAATGTTCTCTAATTCCCATTAATCACAGTTTTGCTCAGGGTCCTGGATTCCACGCTCAGTCAAGACTTAGTTCGATTGAAAGGGAAGTCTCTCTGATCTCACCTCAAATTATATTGGAAGATCAGTTAAAAGAACAAGGAGCAAAAGACAAGAATGCTGTTTGACTGAACATTATCTTCACAATATACAAAAGAAAATTGATACATGGAATTCCAATTCTGTCCCAAGATGTTTGTCCTGTTGGTGATGAGGCTGTTTGGTTAAGTGTTGTGATAGAGGGACAGGAAGAAACTCCACTCTGTATCAATAGTTAACAAAGTTATCCTGTTCACGGTGCATCAGACAGTGGCAAACATGCTGTTTTCTGTTGCTGTTGGATAGTGACCATTTCAAACGCACCATTCACTGATGACAGATAGTAGCACAGAAGTCAGCAATTTCCAGAATTTAGTGTGAGAGCAAAAAGTGAAATGGAGAGTCAGGGAAAGTGGGAGCGATAGGGAAGTGGTGTGATACACAGGGCGAGAAGTGTGAATGGAGATGGTCAGTGGAATGGTATGTCACAGCAGAAGGAGCAATGCATGGGAAGTAGGTGGGTAAGGAAAGAGTAGGAAGGGGAGGAGGTAGACTGTCAGAAGGACCATCTGTGGCAGGCAATACCATGCAGTTGGAAAACTGAGATTGATGGATAATCAAACATCACTGTTAAGGAAAATTGGGATCTTGTTTCCTTTGAATATTAGGAAAATGTTTCTCATACTTCTTTTATTAACAGGATTCTTGTTCATATTGTACATCCACTCTAAATTTCTGTACCTCCATCAAGGGCAGACATTTTCTTTTCTCTCCAATTCATTATCTCGACATGATGTCACTTTATGTCACTAAACAATGTCCAGAACGGTGGATGTTTTTTTCTATGAATTTGCTTCCAATTCCATGTAGAAATGAGAATGTGATCTGATCTTCTACTGCATGCTTATAGCGCAGAAATTAATTGAATCTTTATCCTCATCATCTTAATTCTTTCAAACAAACTTCATGAATGAGCCTATGTCCATCCTGCAGATTAAAAAAGTTCCCTGAGCTCTGACGGGTTTGCAGCGAATGTTATAAAGAATGAGCTGCAGGCCCACATAAAATGGAAATGTTGCAGTGCACAGTGCCAAAAGCGAGTCCAAGATTAATGATGAACAATTCTTATGAATAATACATGCAGAGGGCCGGAGTATAAAAGCAGAATTCAGTTCCATGTATAAAAGAGTATTTGTGGCTCTCTAATAAAAGCCCTCTCCTGTATCATGCTGCAAATTCACCAAAAGAGGGAAAACTATAGACGGGAATTATCAATTCATCCTCTGCAACAACGACTGCAGACAAGGTAGAAAATCAAGTTTTGTTTCTGATATTCATACACGTTGATGATAAGAATGTGGGAGATGGGGGTCGGGGTTAGAGCATGATAAACAATGTTGTGGATGACACAATGATTATTCCATGGTTCACAGTGAGGACGAAAGATTTAGGTTACAGGAGGGTACAACCGGATTTTTCAGATGGCCAGATCAATGACCGAAAAACTTAACACTGCAATATGTGAGACGCTGCACTTTGAAAGAATAACAGGCACAAGACAGTATTCAAACCATGAAGATAGGCTAGATTCGCTTTTGTTTTACTTTGGAGCAGAGAAGGTTATGGTGTGAACCTGACAGAGGTGTATAACAACATGAGAGGTATAGACAGAGTGAAAAGACAGCAGCTGTTCCCCTTAGTCAAACGGTTAAATACAAGGGGATACATGTTTAAAGTGAAAGACAAGAGATTGAGTGAGGATTTCTGAAATCTGTTTTGAACCCAGAGGGTGATATGCTTCTGGAATGCATTGCCTGTGAGGGTGGTTGAGGAAGGAAACCGTACAAACTTGGAAAAACACTTGTATCAGCACTCGATGGTGCCAGATTTGATAGGCATATTCTTTATTATATGATTCCATGATATATTGTGAACCACCACCCAACGGTAATTGCTGGTTTGTTCCATCGTAGTGTGCTCAGTAAGTGGGGAGATTACAAATCAGCATCATCCCATGGAGCATCAGTACTTACAGAACCTAGGACAGCCCATCCATCTCTGAACATATCCAAGATAATTCACATGCTCAGTGTAAGTTTCCTTCAATATGCCCACCAACATTATTCCAGCTGTTTGACACCATTAGTTTAAGGGCACCAATAACATAGAAACAAACTTTCCTTCTTTGTTATATAGACTTCTAATTTAAGGTTGTTATTTCTCTGCAGAATAATAAATTCCTTGCCACATATTTGCTTTGACAATAAGCCAGCTTTCCTGCCAGCTGTTCATCACAGTACAGCGGCTTGTTTAACACTACGTCCACCACCAGTAGTATTTACTCCCAGCTGAATCGGCACATAAGGTGCACAGCTGGCACTCCCTCTCAACAACCACTTGGATGGACCAACACCAACTGGACTGGAACTTCGCAAGGACAAATTAATGCTGGTCTAGCTCCATTAAAATCCCAAATGAATTTTTGAAAAATCCAATTACCTAATAATAATTGAACAATGTTACCATGTTTATTGATCTGATGAGCTTGTTGCAGACTTTGAAGTAATGTGAATACATTGAAATAAAAGGCCAACTGACAGCCCAGGTCACGAATAACACAAGTTAATGCAGCATTTAATCAGCAGTTGAATGAGCACAAAATGCCAGAGCAGAGTCGGCCATGCGCCTTGAGGTAACTTTCATGAATGTAGTTTGGTGTTTTCTGATTGGTGTAGACATGTTTCGCTGAATGACCTGTTTGTTTGTCATAATACTCTATCACTTTAATTCTTGACAACAGAAATAGTCTCACCATTTCCATAGCTTGTGAGCATCAATTGGTGAAGAATATAATCGCCAAGGTCACATTGCATCCTGACTTGAATCGAAACCATTGTCACTTGTTCAGAATTCTGTAACTCTCCCTGAAACAAAAATGTTATGTTTCTGCACCACGACAACCATTGGGGTTCACTAACATATTATGAGTGGAAATTAAACAGAGCCAACAGATCGGTGGCTTCGCGAACGAAACTCACCTCACAACAACAACTGAAAGGAAGCTGCACTATTAAGACAGCTATTCGATATTATCTATTTTCTAAAGCAGTTTCAAAGGGGTTTTTCACTTGTTTACAAAAACACATTTGGAAAGTTGTGCCCATCAATCTGTTCATGAGAATGGTCTGCTAATGTTTCGGGAGCTGAAGACAACAAAAACGTAGAAACTAGCATCAGGCGTAAGTGTTCCTTCTTTGCCCTTACAACGTGAGTCAAGAATCTGCCTGCCTCTGCCTTATGAAAATTCAATGTCCTAGCCTTCATCGCTCTCTGGTAAGACAGTTCACGAATACACAACACTTTGAGAAGGCTGAAACAATCCATATCTTATGAAATGAGATACTCTCCAGTTTTACTTTCCATCCACTTATTGCAATCTCTCATACAAACTGAAATATTCTTTCAGAATTCAACTTAAAAAGACTATTCAGAATATTCTGAGGTTAAACAAGATCACATATTGTCCAGCTAAACTCCAGGAGATCCATGGCCAGTCTGGTCAACATTTCCTCCTGAAATATAATTCTTCATAGGAGTCAGTTGAGTGAATCTTCTCTGGACTGCTTTGCAGGTCATTATGGCCATAACTCTTTCGATGTGGTCTCACCAGTACCCTGTAAAACTGAAGAAAATTCTTCCTATATCTGAATGAATTCTGTTTGAAGAAAGTTTCAACATTTGTCTGGCCTCTCTAAAAACCTTGATGTATACAACCTTTTTTGTGTGATCCAGGTGCCTGATTCCTCTGTGCCTCAATCCAATCTCTCTATTTAAATAATTCGTGCATTAAACTTCCAACATATTTGGACACAGACAGATTTTCGCTTCTATGCTCCATAAACCAATATTTGTTGTTCATTTGACCCACTTATATCTCCTTATTAACTCGTGTCTTCTTCACATACAAACAAAAACAAAAAAAAATAAAAATATGACATTGTCAATTCCATTGAATGTGATGACAGCCTATGTCTTTGACCAAATATTCAGTCTGCATTATGGAAGAATACAAACATTTCAAATTATCTGTGTCCTCTCAAGCAGGTTCACATGTTTATATGCTTCCATAATGCAAACAGAATATTTCGTCAAAGGCATAGTTTGTCGCCATAATTCAGTGGAATCGAAAATGTCATATGTTTAGTCCATGTCCAAGCTATAAATTAGCGACAATGCGAAAGTGTTTTGCAGTCCCATCACTCAGTTCCTATCACTGAAATATGGACAGATGGTGTAGAATCTGTGTGGGTGGAATTGAGAAACAACAAAGGTTAAAAAGGCAGAAAACAGCGAGTGAGGATAAAAATGATCATGTCAGTACGGTAGCCAGTAACATGTGATATTTCACAAGGCTCAGTGCTGCGACCATGACGTTTTACTTTGTAAATTAATGATCTAGATGAATGTTCTAAGGGTATTCTGGTTAACTTTTCAGATGCTATAAATATAGGTGGAGAGACAGGTAGCATTGCGGAAGTGGAGAGGCTGCAGAAGGGTTTAATTCAACGACATAAAAACAATGACTGCAGATGCTGGAAACCAGATTCTGGATCAGTGGTGCTGGAAGAGCACAGCAGTTCAGGCAGCATCCAACGAGCAGCGAAATCGACGTTTCGGGCAAAAGCCGTGCTTTTGCCCGAAACGTCGATTTCGCTGTTCATTGGATGCTGCCTGAACTGCTGTGTTCTTCCAGCACCACTAATGCAGAAGGGTTTAGACACATTAGGAGAGTGGGCAAATAAGTGGCAGATGGAGTACAATGGGGGTTAGTGTGAGGTCATGCACTTTGTACGAAGAATACAGGCAAGGACTATTTTCTAAATGCGGGAAAATTCTTAAGTCTGAAGTGCAAAGAGACTTGAGAGTTCTCGACCAAGATTGTCTCAGGGTAAACTTGCAGGCGAACTGCAATTTTTAGGAAACTTTTATATCACGACGCAGTATGTTTTAAAATCTTACATTCACCAAAGGAACTGTGAGTCGACTCATAAACAACAACATCTGTTTATTGAACACAATTAATATTAGAACAATAAATTTTACTATAATATAACGAAACACACTACAAACTACCTTATGCTATAACTTAACTTTGTATGATCATATACCACCCCAACAGAACGTTGCCGGGCTCCACGTGCTGATTTCCCCTTCTTACAATGGACTTGGAGGCATCTTCTGCTTTGGTGGTTATTCTCAATTTACTGCGCTAAGTGGGGTTTTGCAGTGATTCTCATTCTTCAAAGTCTTCACCTCATTTTGGGAGGATATGGAGGATCTGTCAACATAATGACCATGTTGGATAACGCTGATCAATCAGAACCAATCAAGGTTTGGCACATTGATGGCCCAACGGCGGCATTCCGTTGTCGCATTCAAATTAAAATCCAGGTTTGTATTGCAGGGTCTGTACTGTCAAGTTTGTTTACAAACCGTCTGTGGGTAGCTGCAGCCTGTCTGGATTCTGCAGCATGTGGATTAGCACAGAGAGTTTACTCAAGGCCGGGATCCATTTCACAGCATGCTTTAATCATTGTTCATTTTTGTAACTCCATGGTAATTTGTTATTGTCCATCATAAGTTCATTATTTTAGGTGGCACGACTGGTCACAAAGGTAAATACATTGATGACATTTATTTTGAGAGGATTTGAATATAGAAGCATGGATGTAGTTCTGAGACTCTATAAGGCTCTAATCAGACAACATTTGGATTATTATGTGATGTTTTGGCCCCATATCTGAGGAATGATATACTGCCCCTGGACCGTGTTCAGAGGCAGTTCACAGGAATGGCCTCAGGAATGAAAAGCCTAACATATGAGGTCTCTGGGATTAAACTCGCTGAAGTTGAGAAGGATGAGGGGATCTAATTGAATCATACAAAATACTAGATGCCTGGCCAGAGTAGATGTCAGAAAGATGCTTCCATTATTAGGAGGGAAAGGACCCAAACGCATTGTATCATAGTTCAGGGAAGACCTTTTATATCGGAGATAAGAAAAAATGTCTTCAGCCAGAGAGTGATGACTCTATGGTAAGGATGGCATGTATAGTTTCCTTAAAGGCCATTAGTGAACAAGATGAGTTTTCCCTTACAATCGATTCACGATCACCATCAGTCTCTTAATCCCACATTTGAATTCAAGCTCCAACATCTCCCATGGCAGAATTCGAATCCAGGCCATCAGAACATTAGCTGGGTCTCTCGCTTAACAGTTCAGCGATAACACCACCAACCCACTGCCTTGCCCAGTCCTCCAGAGTGTGACTAACTTGTGTAATATGATTTTCCCGAGACTTTTCCCTCAAGCTATTATTGATTTCCGTGTCAAATCATGGATGATTTTTCTCCATTATGCAATTCCTCTTCCTCTCACCAATTTAATTGAGAAGTTATTTAGTATCTCCTTGTGTCTTTACCATTTATTTTATCTGTCCTGCTCTTGATAGTTTTTTTTTTCCTGGTCAGTCCACCCAAGCCAACTCCTTCCTTAGCCCAATATAATTATCATTGCTCAACACTAAAACCGTCATATGTGATTCTGTCCTTATACATTCAATCTGAGTTTGAAACTACAGCATGTTGCAGTCACTGCTTCCAAAAGGATCCTTAACTGCAAGATTATTTATCAATCCTTCCTTGTCACATAATATAAAATCTGAAGTAACCCATTCTCTGGTTGAATCGATGACATGTTGCTCTCAAAAGCAATCCTTCATACAGTCTACGAATTGTTCTTTGTGGCTACCTTTGCCAAGTTGATTAATTGAGTCAATATGCATGTTCATCCCACTGTTGTGTCCTTGTCACCAGCCGTCATTATTTCCGAACTCAGAAATGCTTTTGATGAACAGTGGCTGAACTTTACTCTTCCCAAGAGGTTTCTTTGCTTGCTTTTTATTTGCACTGAGATGGATTTCAAATATGTTTGGCACAAAACACTTTGCAAAGGTCTGAGTTCCCACTCGCACGAACAAATGTTTATTTTCTTTTCACGAGCTACATTTCACAGTAAATATAGAGGATTTAAGAGGACTCAAAGTTCTCATGAGATATCGTTAGCAAACAGAATTGAGGAAAATCCCAAAGAGTTCTTTTCAAATATGAGGAGCAAGAGGGTAACTAGAGAAATGTTTAGCCCACACAAGGACAAAGGCAGAAAGTTATGCATGGAGTCAGAGAAAATGGGTGAGATTCTTACCGAGTACTTTGCATCTGTATTCACCAAGGAGAGGGACATGACGGATGTTGAGGTTAGGGATAGATCGCTGAGTACTCTGGGTCAAGTCGACATAAAGAGGGAGGAAGTTTTGGAGACTCTGAAAGGTATTAAGGTCGACAAGCCCCCAAGTCCGGATGGTTACTGAGGGATGTGAGTGTGGAAATAACTGGGGCTTTAACATATATCTTTGCAGGATGATTGAACTTAGGTGAGGTCCCGAAGGACTGGTGAATTTCTAATATTGTCCCCTTGTTTAAAAAGAATAGCGGGGATAATCCAGGTAATTGTAGACTGGCCAGTGGTAGGGAAGCTGCTGGAGAAGATACTGAGGGACTTTAGTAAGGCGTTTTATTAGGTTCCCCATGGTCGGCTGATGGAGAAGCTGAAGTCGTATGGGGTCCAGAGTGTTCTATCCAGATGGATAGAAAACTGGCTGGGCAACAGGAGACAGAGAGTTATAAGGAAGGGTATTTCTCAACTAGAGAAAAGAAGGTTTAGGGGTGACTTGATTGAGGTGTACAAGATGATTAGGGGGTTAGATAGGGTCGACAGTATGAACCTTTTCCCGCGTATTGAGTCGGGTATTACAAGGGGGCATAGCTTTAAATTAAGGGGGGGTAGATATAGGACTGATGTTAGGGGTAGGTTCTTCACTCAGCGAGTCGTTAGTTCATGGAATGCCCTGCCAGTAACAGTGGTGGACTCTCCCTCTTTATGGGCATTTAAGAGGGCATTGGATAGGTATATGGAGGATAGTGGGTTAGTGTAGTTTAGGTGGGCTTGGATCGGCGCAACATCGAGGGCCCAAGGGCCTGTACTGCGCTGTATTCTTCTATGTTCTATGTTCTATGTTCAACATGGAGACCAATGACCAGTGGTGTGCAACAGCGATCTGTGCTGGGACCACTGTTGTTTGTGATATATATCAATGATTTGGAAAGAGGCATTGGTTGCCTGATAAGCAAGTTTGCAGATGACACCAAGATTGTTGGAGTAGCAGACAGTGAAGGGGAATGTCAGATAATACAGCAGAATATAGATAGATTGGAGAGATGGGCACAGAGATGGCAGATGGAATTCAATCTGTGCAAATGCGAGGTGATGCATTTTGAAAGAACCAGTTCAAAAGTGAACAACGCAGTAAACGGAAAAGTCCTGGGGAAAATTCACTTCAAGCGAGACCTGGGTGTTTGGGTCCATTGTTTCATGAAGATGCCAACACAGGTGAGTAAAGTGGTCAAAGCGGCATATGGCATGCTTTCCTTCATTGGATCAGTTGTTGAGCACAAGTGCTGACAGGTTATGTTACAAAAAGCAGACAGTGAAGGGGAATGTCAGATAATACAGCAGAATATAGATAGATTGGAGAGATGGGCACAGAGATGGCAGATGGAATTCAATCTGTGCAAATGCGAGGTGATGCATTTTGAAAGAACCAGTTCAAAAGTGAACAACGCAGTAAACGGAAAAGTCCTGGGGAAAATTCACTTCAAGCGAGACCTGGGTGTTTGGGTCCATTGTTTCATGAAGATGCCAACACAGGTGAGTAAAGTGGTCAAAGCGGCATATGGCATGCTTTCCTTCATTGGATCAGTTGTTGAGCACAAGTGCTGACAGGTTATGTTACAGTTACATAGGACTTTGGTTGGGCCGCATTTGGAATACTGCATATAGTTCTGGTCACCACATTAACAAAAGGATGTGGATGCTTTGAAATGGGTACAGAGTAGGTGCACCAGGATGCTGCCTGGGTTGAACGGTGCTGGTTATGAAGAACCATTAGAACTATTTTCATTACAAAGTCGAAGGTTGAGGTCTACGAAATCAAGACAGATATACACAGGGTGGATAGCAAGAAGCTTTTTCCCCAGATTGTGGAACTCAATTACTCGAGGTCATGAGTTCAAAGTAAGACGGGAAAGGTTTAGGGCCGATAAGTATCTATTTACCCTCTCCATACCCCTCATGATTTTATAAATCTCTATAAGGTCACCCCTTAATCTCCAATGTTCCAGGGAAAACAGCCCCAGCCTGTTCAACCTCCAGCTATAGCTCACACCCTCCAACCTTGGCAACATGCATGTAAATCTTTTCTGAACCCTTTCAAGTTTCACCTGATCAATCAGGTCCTGGGGATTTTTCCACTTTCATGCGTTTCAAGACATCCAGCACTTCTTCCTCTATAAAATGAACATTTTTCAAGATATCAACATCTATTTATCCGTATATCTTTATCTCCCATGTCCTTCTCCTGAGTTAACACTGATAAAAAATACTCATTTAGTATCTCTCCCATCTCCTGCGGCTCCACACAAAGGCCGCCTTGCTGATCTTTGAGGGCTCTTTTCTCTCCCTGTTTACCCCTTTGTGCTCAATGTATTTATAAAATCCTTTTGGATTCTCCTTAACTCTATTTGCCAAAGCTATCTTATATCCCTTTTTTGCCTTCCTGATCTCCCCCTTTAGAATACTCCTCCTGCCTTTTTCTAAGGATTCACTCGATCTATCCTGCCTGTGCCTGTCATATCCTTCCTTCTTATTCTTAACCAGCCCCTCAATGTCTTTAGTCATTCAGCACTTTCTATACCTACCATCCTTTCCTTTTACCCTAACAAGATTATACTGTCTCTGGACTCCAGCTAACTTCTGAAGGCTTCCCATTTTCTAGTCGTCTGCTTACCTGCGAACATTTGCCGCCATCAGCTTTTGAAAGATCTTGGCTAATACCGTCAAAATTGGCCTTTCTCCAATTTAGAACTTCAACTTTTAGATCTAGTCTATCCTTTTCCATCATTATTTAAAAACTAATAGAATTGTTGGCAAATAACTGAAGCTCACACATTTCAGGTGAGAAATTGAATCGATTGATTATATTTAAATGTTATATTTCTATTTGATTGTTCAATCATTTGCTCACTCTGAATATTCAACCTGCCAGATGTCAACTATTTTGCAAATGATAGAGCGACAATGTATGCATTTGAACACTGAGATTCAATGTGTAATTGTGATCACCAGCATAGTCAGACAACATGCTCTTTTTCGATACAAAACAAAATGTACATTCTTTACTTTTGTATCATAAAAGGTCATTCGGTGTTTATATTTTAATTCCATCAGCATAGAATCAATTTTATTGTCTTCAGAGATGATGCAGTTATTGTTCAGTTGAATAATTGTAGCTCATCCCTTATTATTGCCCAATTCAGAAACATGGCAAACTCCTGATAATTGTGCAGGGCCATTAACCCATTATTTTGCATCATGACCGACATTAAAAGTGGATTCCAAAAGGGTGAATTCGGATACAGTGCTACTGGACCTCACAGCTGCATGTAGGACTCAGAGAGACACTGGCCTGGTCCTGAATCTGAGAAGAGAGTTTCCAACCTGGGTCAGTCATTGAAACATTCACTCACAAAGAATCATTTGGAATCCACCTTGAGCAGGAGGAAACTAGCCAACAGGCTATCACTGCTCTCAGAGTAGGTATAAATGTTGTCTAAATTAGATACCAATGACTGACCAGGAACCATGCCTTTCAAATTCACCCTCAGTCAGAGCCTGGCCCAGGGAGCAGATGTATGGACATGGAGTATCAGAATCACATCGCACAAGTTACGTACGGTGATGACATCTGGCATGTACCCCAGACTCCATACATCTGCACCCTGGACCAGACACTGGGTGAAAACGTTCACAATTGACAGTCTATTGAAGCATTTTGTGTCTCACAGTTACAAAGTGCACATTTCACAGTGAACATTTCAGTGCAATATACAGTGCTGCCTTCCTGAGTAAGTACGGTTCACAACATTCTGTGAATCATGGAATTAAAAAAATAAAGGAAAGCTCCAATGCCTTCCTGATGAAGAGATTATGACCGAAACATCGACTCACCTACCCCTCGGATGCTGCCTGACCTACTGTACTTTTCTAGCACCACACATTTTGATTCTGATCTCCATCAACTGCAGTCCTCACTTACTCCATTACAGAGGGCTGTCCCATAGAACATAGAACATAGAAGAATACAGCGCAGTACAGGCCCTTCGGCCCTTGATGTTGCGCCGATCCAAGCCCACCTAACCTACACTAGCCCACTATCCTCCATTTGCCTATCCAATGCCCGCTTAAATGCCCATAATGAGGGAGAGTCCACCACTGCTACTGGCAGGGCATTCCATGAACTCACGACTGGCTGAGTAAAGAACCTACCCCTAACAACTGTCCTATACCTACCCCCCCTTAATTTAAAGCTATGCCCCCTTGTAATAGCTGACTCCATACGTGGAAAAAGATTCTCACTGTCGACCCTATCTAAACCCCTAATCATCTTATACACCTCTATCAAGTCACCCCTAAACCTTCTTTTCTCCAATGAAAACAACCCCAAGTGCCTCAGCCTTTCCTCATACGATCTTTCTACCATACCAGGCAACATCCTGGTAAACCTCCTCTGCACCCGTTCCAGTGCCTCCACATCCTTCCTATAGTATGGCGACCAAAACTGCACACAATACTCCAGATGTGACCGCACCAGAGTCTTATACAACTGCAACATGACCTCAGGACTCCGGAACTCAATTCCTCTACCAATAAAAGCCAGTACGCCATATGCCTTCTTCACCGCACTATTTACCTGGGTGGCAACTTTCAAAGATTTGTGTACATGGACACCAAGATCCCTCTGCTCATCCACACTACCAAGTATCCGACCGTTAGCCCAGTACCCCATCTTTTTATTACTCTTACCAAAGTGAATCACCTCACACTTAGCTACATTGAACTCCATTTGCCACCTTTCTGCCCAGTTCTGCAGCTTATCTATATCCCGCTGTAACCTGCCACATCCTTCCTCACAACTCCTCCGACTTTTGTATCATCTGCACACTGAGTGCGCAATGAACCATCAGAAACTCATTGTAAATGGAGCTGACTGCTCAGTTCTGGAAAGTTGCTTTTGATTAATACATTTTTAGAAAAAAAGAAATTACAATCCCACAGATGTTCATTCAGTGCCAGAGTTAGAGTTATGGTTCATGGTTTAAGCAGCTTGATAACAAACAGGAAATGACTGAAGAACTCCGAGGTACAGGGTATTCCAGGTATTATATTCCAACTTACATTAATGCTGGGAGTATTTTCAGACAGGCTGACAGATGTGATAAGGGAATGAGTTGACATGTGGAGGTGTGGCATTTTTACCTTCACAGAGGCGCATTTGACGGAGGTCAGGGTGAACAACTCAATACTCTGTTGCACTGGAACTATAGGCAGGAAAAGGCAGGGTGTTAAGGAGGATGTGCTGTTGCTTTATTAATTAATAAGTCAGTTACTACTGAAAGGATGGACAATATCTTGGAAGGGTCTTCAAATGAGGCTTTGAGGGTCGAGGTTTGAATCAAAATGATGACACACACTGCATTTGTAAGCACATTTTAGCTTTCAATGTGTAAACAGGGCCTTTGGACCAACAAATCCACACAGACCCTCCGAAGAGCAACGTTAGGATTGGCAGGTCGCCAGGCCTGGACCAGATTTGTCCTCGGCTGCTTTGGAAAACGAGAAATTTGATTGCTTCGCCAGTTTCGAAGATCTTTGCATTCTTGCTCTCCACTGGAGTCGTACCTGAGGACTGGAGAGAGGCAAATGCAATTCCTCTCTTCAAGAAAGAAAATAGGGAAATCCCCGGCAATTACAGACCCGTAAGTCTCACGTCTGTCGTCTGCAAGGTGTTTGAAAGGATTCTGAGGGATAGGATTTATGACCATCTGGAAATGCATGGCTTGATTAAATGCAGTCAACACGGTTTTGTGAGGGACAGGTCATGATGAGGGTCGAGCTGTGGATGTGGTGTATATGGACTTCAGCAAGGCATTTGATAAGGTTCCCCATGGTAGGCTCATTCAGAAGGTCAGGAGGAATGGGATACAGGAGAACATAGCTGTCTGGATACAGAATTGGCTGGCCAACAGAAGACAGCGAGTGGTAGTGGAAGGAAAATATTCTGCCTGGAAGTCTGTGGTGAGTGGTGCTCCACAGGGCTTGTCCTTGGGCCTCTACTGTTTGTAATTATTATTAATGACTTGGATGAGGGGATTGAAGGATGGATCAGCAAGTTTGCAGAGGACACAAAGGTTGGAGGTGTTGTTGCCAGTATAGAGGGCTGTTGTAGGCTTCAAGTGGACATTGACAGGATGCAGAGGCTGAGAGGTGGCTGATGGAGTTCAGCCTGGATAAATGCGAGGTGATGAATTTTGAAAGGACGAATTTGACAGCTGATTGCAGGATTAAGGATAGGATTCTTGGCAGTGTGGGGGAACAGAGAGATCTTGGTAGGCAGGTATATGGATCCCTTAAAATGGCAACCCAAGTGGACAGGGTTATTAAGAAAGCATATGGTGTTTTGGCTTTCATTAACAAGGGGATTGAGTTTAATTGCCGTGAGATCTTATTGCAGCTCTATAAAACTTTGGTTAGACCGCACTTCGAATATTGCGTCCAGTTCTGGTCTCCCTATTATAGGAAAGATGTGGATGTTTTGGAGAGGGTTCAGAGGAGGTTTACCAGGATGCTGCCTGGAGTGGAGGGCTTATCTTATGAAGAGAGGTTGACTGAGCTCGGACTTCTTTCATTGTAGAAAAGGAGGAGGAGAGGGGAGCTAATTGAAGTATACAAGATAATGACAGGCATAAATAAAGTCGAAAACCAGAGACTATTTCCCAGGGCAGAAATTACTAACCTGAGGTGTCATAGTTTTAAGCTGGTTGGAGGAAAATATAGAGGGGATGTCAGAGACAGGTTCTTTACGCAGAGAGTTGTGAGAGCATGGAATGCGTTGCCAGCAGCAGTTGTGGAAGCAAGGTCATTGGGGACATTAAAGAGATGACTGGACATGCATATGGTCTCAGAAATTTGAGGGTGCATACATGAGGATCAGTGGTCGGCACAACATCGTGGGCTGAAGGGCCTGTTCCGTGCAGTACTGGTCTATGTTCTCTGATATATTTTCAAAGTCCTTGACGTAATAATAACTTGGTCTTGGGTGTGGAACTGAGACCCATCATTTCAATGCTCCATACTTTGAGTTGTGCACTGTTTTCACCATATTGTTATAAAGATGAACTAATTAAAGGGGAATTTTGTGCTTATTGGACAATCTAAAAGTTGGTATTACGAAAGGATGTCGGACCTTCAGTAAGAGACTTTGCTGCAAATGGTTAGAACAATGCTGCAAACATTTACACAGAGATTTCCAGCTCAAGTCACACACAAGGACGTTGGGCTGGGCTGATGCCGGCCATCAATGGAGCTGCACATTTCTGTTTGGATACTGACATTGTGGAGATAACATACACTGGATACGGTTTATGAGGGACTCAATGTAAGATGCTATGTGCTGCAGGAACCCTTCACCTTTATAACACATTCATTCAGGGTTGGGTACAAGGTACAGAATTACAGAGTTTAGGTGGCATACCAGAAGGGATATACTTGCAAGACATGGCTGTTTACAGGTCATTGTTACAAATGTTGAATTGCATCTGGACCAGCGCCATGTGCTAGTCCATTGACCAGTCTGCCCCACACACATCTCCCTGTTGTTCAGGTATGTCTCTAACCAGTCTATTGTGAGGGATTGTGTGAGTAACTGTCCAGCTCAAGTTAGGAAGCTCTCTGAACAGATTTTGGAGATGGCCGGTGTTTTGGATGTCGTGGTGAGGGCCAGTAAAACTGTGTCTGAATGTAGTTTTTTTTTCTCAATGTCATTTCCAACAGCTTTGCTGCCTGCAAGATATTGTGCTCACTGAAGTGAACCTGAATTGGCTATTTACTACAGTCACTGAACTGTAATAGTTAGGTGTGCATGCTGGTAAATCAATTATTGCTCACTTCAATTGCTTTCAACTGAAAAGCAATGAGGTTTGGTTTATTTTAAAATATGTAAGAAATAAAGTGATATTAACTCTTCATTATACAGAATGTAAAAGTGACTGATTGTATATTTCCCACAGACTAATCAAGCAACAATCAGATATTATCTGGGAAGCAAGATTATGTGAACAGGACTATGTCCCAGGCAACATCAGCACCCTCTCTGGTAGGTTCTGTCCCACTGAAAGGACACAGCCAGGCAGAAGAGGGCAGCTCCTTGGCATATAGTCAATATAGGGCGGCATGGTAGCTCAGTGGTTAGCACTACTGCCTCACAGCACCAGGGACCCTGGTTTGATTCCAGCCTTGGGCAACTGCCTGTGTGGAGATTGCACATTCTCCCCGTGTCTGTGTGGGTTTCCTCCCACAGTCCCAAGAAATGCAGCTCAGGTCAATTGGCCATCATAGTGGGTTGCTCTTCGGAGGGTTGGTGTAGACTGGCTGGGCCGAAGGGTCTGTTCCCACTCTGTAGGGAATCTAATATAATGATAGTGTTCAGCATTGATGCTGGATCCTGTGGTGGCGAGACTGCTATATATAGGGAAACCTATAATTGACCACATCATCACCGATCTGCCTGCTGCAGATACACTCCTCCATTTCGTAAATTGGTAACAATGGTCACTGCACAGTCCTTATGGGGTGCAAGGGCTAACTTCACATTTTGCAGACCCTCCTCACCATGACATGTACTGAATGGTACAGACTTTAAACAGATTAAGCAACCAATGACGATGCATCCATGAGGTACAATGGCCCATCGGCAGCAGCAGAATCATATTCTCTACAACTCATACAGTCCGCAACTTCCTGGACTGACATACGCCCCACTGTACAGTAACCATCACATCCTGACATACCTCCCACTGTACAGTAACCATCACGGCCCAACAGACCTCCCACTGTACAGTAACCATCACGGCCCAACATACCTCCCTCTGTACAGTAACCATCACAGACCGACATACCTCCCACTGTACAGTAATCATCACGGCCCGACATACCTTCCACTCTATAGTAATCATCAATAGCTCAGTGGTTAGCACTGCTGCCTCACAGCACCACGGTTCAAATCCGGCCTTGGGTGTCTGTGTGGAGTTTGCACATTCCCCCGTGTCTGTGTGGGTTTCCTCCGGGTACTCCGGTATCCTCTCACAGTCCAAGGATGTGCAGGGCAGGTGAATTGGCCATACTAAATTGCCCATAGTTTTAGGTGCATTAATCTGGGTAAAATATGGGTCTGGTAGGGTTACTCTGCTGAGGGTTGTTGTGGACTGGTTGGGCTGAAGGGCCTGTTTCCACACCGTAGGGAATCTAATCTAACCTCCAAGGTTCAAATCAGGAATATGATGGAATAATCACTTGTCTGAATGCGTGCAGCTCCAACAGTACGCTAATATTGACTTACTAGCAACAGGCAACACAGTTGTGTGGGGAATATCCTGTCTCACAAACTCCATTGATTATTTTGAAGAAGTAACAAAATTGATTGATGAGGGAATGGGGCTGGATGTTGGCCATTTAGACCTTAGCAAGGCCTTTGATATGGTTCCTTATGGCAGGCTCGTACAGAAGGTGAAGTTTAATGGGATCAGCCATCAGTTAGTAAGATGGATAGAGAACTGCTTGGTCATAAAAGACAGAGTCGTGGTGGAACAGTATTTTTATGACTGGAGATCTGTAAATAGATTGGCGGAGTTGCAGATTGTGAGGATGATTGCAAGATAGTACAGCAGGATATCGGTCAGCTGCAGACTTGGACAGATGTAACTTTATATGGACAGTTGCGACGTGATGCGTTTTAGAAGGTCGAATGCAGGAGAGAAGTATAAAGTGGATGGAAAAACTACTGGCCGCATCAACATCCGAAGGGATCTAGGTGTAGAGATCCACAGCTCCCGGAAAGTGGCAACATGGTGGATAGGGTGATCAAGAAGACTGATGGCAAACTTAAAGAAATGCATCGGATCATGCAGTATGAAAATTAGCAGTTCATATTGCAGCTGTAGAGAAACTAAGTTCAGGCAGATTGAGAATATTGTTACAGTAATGGTTGCCCCACCAGCAGAATGATGTGGAAGTGTTGGAGAGGGTATGAAAAGGTTTTACCAGGATGTTGTCTAGTTTGGAGGGTATTAGCCAGAAGGAGAAATTGAACAAAAATCGTTTGTGTGCAGCTGGGTATCTTTGGCTGTGGGGCTACCTGATAGTTATTTACAAAATTATCAGAGGCATAGATAGAAGGGCAGTTAGGTTTTAAGTAAAAGGCAGAAAGTTCAGGAGATGTGATAGGTAAGTTTTTTTTGCTGTTCAAGACAGAATGTGAAAGTGCCTGGAATGCACTGATAGAGGGGAAGAAGCCAATATAGCAAGGTTTAAGAGGCATCTTGGCAGAAGTATTAGTAAGTAGGGAATAGAATGACATAGAAGGTATCAGAGCAAAAACTTTTATTTTAACTTTAGAACGGCATCAAGTATCAGTGCGGGCTTGCTGGGATGAAGGGCCTGTTCCTGTGCTGGACTGCTCTTTAAAACACGATTTGAGTGCAGGAGTGGCAAGATGTGGGCGGCACGGTGGCACAGTGGTTAGCACTGCTGCCTCGCAGCGCCAGAGACCCAGGTTCAATTCCCGACTCAGGCGACTGACTGTGTGGAGTTTGCACGTTCTCCCTGTGTCTGCGTGGGTTTCCTCCGGGTGCTCCGGTTTCCTCCCACAGTCCAAAGATGTGCAGGTTAGGTGAATTGGCAATACTAAATTGCCCGTAGTGTTAGGTAAGGGGTAAATGTAGGGGTATGGGTGGGTTTCGCTTCGGCGGGTCGGTGTGGACTTGTTGGGCCGAAGGGCCTGTTTCTACACTGTAATCTAATCTAATCTAATCTAATCTAATCTAATCAATGTTGACAGAATGATGACTGATGATCAACAACCACATACAGTGGATCTCTCAACAACTTGCAGCTTCATTCCCTCCCACCCACTGCAGGGAAATTCAATATGGAGAATTGGACATGAACGTCAGAGCTGGTAACTGGTGACTCCATAACGCCCCTCGCTCCTGCAGCCTTCTATCTTGGACACCAACATCTCGGGGGACACTGCATACACTGTGCTCAGGGACACCCACCCATTTCATGGGCTGTCCCTCTGGGCTGTTCACTCCGTGTTTTACACACTCAATGCTGCTGCAAGGACACTATGCTCATTGACACACACCCAGCTCACGGTCTGTCCCTCTGGGCTGCTCATTCGGTGTTGTACACACTCACTTGAACTGACTTGAATACTCACAGAATTATTGCCTTGCCTTACCCTGCCCTCAGCACAGTTCCCCCTTAGCCAGAGCTACCAGGCTCACCCGTCTGCTGTATTGTCTTGGTCTTTAGCAGAAACACAAACCTAGGAAGCTTCATATCATTGTCCACACTCAGTCACGGTGCCCAGCAGTGAGTCAATAGGTGTCTCAGACCCCAGTCTGACAGCTTGAACACGGTCAGCCTCTCATGGTTGTTAGGGTCAGGATCCTTCCACTGTGATAGAGTGAGGAGCTGAATGTTGGGGAGCCCCCTATCCCTCTTGGCTCTTTCTGCTCTCGTGTGTGGTGGTTCCTTCCGAAATGTGACAATTACAAAGTGGTATTAAGGGAGGTGGAATTGCTTGTTACAGCTGGTACAGACTGAGAGAAGGTGTTGCATTCAGTGAGAGTAGGAGAACATGAGTCTTTGTGGGAGGTGGTTGCAGTAAAAGAGAGACAGTGAGGGTGAGCTCACAAAGTGCAGATGGTGAAACTTACCCTGGTGGAGTGGAGAATGTCACTGACCTCCTTCCTACACTGCTGGGCATTCACCAAGAAGGCTGGCACCTCATTGATACAGGGATCAACTTCCAACCAAGCTGGCAGGGTGTAGTGTCATGGCCTCCCCTGCCAGTCCTGGAGGAAGATAATGTCCCTTTCGTGCACCATGCCATCCACCAGAACCTCAGTGGCTTGGTCTCAAAGTGAAGCCCCAATTTTACCCCCTCTGCCATTTCCAGGCTAGTTTTGGATTGACAATCCAAATGTATAATGACTTTTTAAAGATGGCCCCTGTAACAGGGAGGTCGGTGCATTCTGGGATATCCAGGCAGTGGGCAGTTGTTATGACAAAGGGAATAGACATCCGGTTAGTGTCAGATGAGAGGAAGGCCACGTGGGCAGGGAAGGTAGGTAATGAGTCAGATTGGGGATGGTACCATGAGAAAATGCACTTCACCTTGTAGAGAGAAACCGTCCATGAAACCCATCTAAAATGTGACTTAAGTAAATCATGAGAAGGCTTAGGCCTCTGTCTGTCTGACCCAAAATAGGGATGCAGTGTGAAATATTGGGAGCAACAAACTTGGAGCGGAGAATTTTACAGGAGATTCAAATCCTTAAAATAGGGGTAACACAATGTTCCAGACTGTTAAAAGGAGCTGGGGAAAATCCACTGCCTATAGTTACCTACATTATCCAATCCTCCCTGGGTGCAGGGATGGTGCCGGAGGACTGGAGAATGGCTAATACCGCAACTATGTTTAATGTGGAGCAAGGGACGGACTGAATAGGTTGAGGCTGGAATTCTGAGACAGTGGATAAACGGACACTGAGGACAGTCGGTCTGGATTTGTTCAAGGAAGATCGTGTGTAATAAACCTGACTGTGTCAATTTGAGGCACTAACCCGTAACTGCATGTGACTTACTTGGATTTAACGAGGGATCCCATGGCAGACTGTTTAAAAACAGAAACTATAGGATCCAGATGAATGGAGCAAACAACTCAGAGAAGTGCAAGGCATGGCATTTGGGGGCATCAACAATAGAGAAGAATGCATAATAAATGAGAGTATAGTCAGTGTGGGCAGAAGGAAGCTGGAAACATCAATAATGTTGTCAATATAGCAAATGGCATTATTTCCTCTATCAGACAAAATATGGAACTTCAAAGCAGGAAGCTTATGCAGGAACTGTATAAATAATGAGTTCAGTCACAGCTTGGGGACTGTGTGTAGTTCTGGTCACCCCATCACATGGAAGGATGGAATTAGACTGGAGAGGGTACAGAGGAGATTCTTCACCCTGTGAACGGGGAAGTGCAGTTATGAGGAAAATTTGGAATGGCGGATGTTGACAGGAGATTTGATTGGGGTGCACATATTGTCAGGAGCCTGGTTAGAAAGGGAGAGAACACCTTGTTCCTGTTGAAGAGCTCAATTACGAGCGATGAATATTTAATGTAATTTGTTGAAATATTTGAGAAGTGATGACGAAAGTTGTTATTTCACCCAGAGTATGGTCGGGATCTGGGTGTCACACATAGAAGCGGAGTAGAGGCAGAAATTCTCAAACCATTTTAATAACGTGAGTGGATCTGCACCTGAAGTCCTAAACTATCCGGGGAGACAGAACTAGGGCTTTAAAAAACAATGTCACAGCTTGACCAATGCAGAGAGTGGACAGAGTGATCTCCTCTATACTGTGCTATTTTCTGAAGTTTTGAAAAGTTACCAATATCTGATAGGATCATTATGTAGGGATGAGGGGTGAGGGCAGGTAGGAGCAATGTGTAAATTGATTAGCATCACGATAATACTGATCCCATCCTTTATACAAAATGCTACTTCACTGTGTTGGCCTTTTTGTCCTTCCTACATAAATGAGGAAAACCTTTGATTATCCAGTTCTCAGCCGAGATCACACTGCAGCCCCATCTCCATAGTCCAAGCTCAATCTGACCTGGTTCACTCCATTTAAAGCTACCATTGCACTGGCCTAATTTAAAAGTTCCCAGCATCATTCTTGCTCCATTGAAAGTTGCTCTCAGTCAACTAATGTTTCTCTCTCTCAATTATTGCATATCATTCTGTACCATCATCCTGAACTTTACAATAAAATGATCGCTGCGCCCCAAAACGTTCTCCTACTGACACTGGATCCACTTGCCCCACCTCTTTCCCAAGGACCAGGTCCAACAGTACCTGCTCTCGGGCTGGACACATTCTCCTGAAATGAGCTCTTCTCCGTGTAATCCAGGAATACTGGCCCCTCATGACCCTGCACACCAGTAACCCAGTCAATATCTTGATAAATTAAGTTTCTCAGTATATCTAATCTGTGGTATTGACATCGCTCTCAAATGACCCTGCATATTTATTCTTCCCAATGGTTGCTGGCTGACAGACTGTACCTCACAGTGTCATTGTACACTTTTTGTTCTGTAGCTCCAGCCAAATTCATTCTGTCGTTTGACGGATCCTCTTTCTCTTGGACTCCTTAACTAACGCTCATCTAAACCAATACTTCTACCTTCATCCTTTCCCTTCCCTTCTATTATTTTGTAATCCTTTATACCCAGCAATATTTAACACCCATTTCTGCCATTCTTGAGCCAGCTCTCGTGATTAGTCCATCAGACTTCCATGCACCAACCTGCATCTGTAACTCCCCAAACTCCGAGGATTCATGTCCGTGCAGACTACAATAGATTAAAGATTTCTTTCTTACTCCAAACTCCACTGATAAACTTGTTGTTGTAAATTAGTACCAACTGTATCTCCCATTATTTTGAGAATCCTGGTAGTCTCCTCTACTATTCCTTTTTTGGATCCTAAGCACACGCCAAGTTATTTTCAACCCCTCCCACACACCCCGGAAGAAATTCAGTCCTGGCTCTGTCACTTTAGCCCATCCAGTTTGTACAGTTGCTGCCTTCCCCAGAAACAGTCCCAATGTCCCAGGAATCTGAAGCCCTTCCTGCTGGACCATCGTTCCAGTCACACTCTCATCTACTAAAACTCCTAGTTCTGTTCTCACTTGGACACGGCATTGGCAGTAACCAAGGGGTCCCATTTGAGGTCCCATGCTAACCATGCACCTAGCTCCTGAAAGTCTGATTCCCAGACCACTTCACCCTTCCTACCCAGGTCATTCATAGCAACATGGTCATGACCTTTGACTGCACATTGACCCCAGACGAATGTCCTGCAGACACCGTGATATTCTTAACCCCACTATCCTGGAATTACAAAAACACTGACACCTTCTTCAATTTCCTGACTCCCCTGTGCCTATTGCTCCTCCTTCCTTTTCCCTCCCCTCCTGCACAGTCAGGCTGCTTGTGGTGCCGCAGACATGGATCCGACTGCCCTCCCCTGAACAGCCCGCACCTTCATCAGCTTCCAAACCAGGAAACTGAATTGGGAGGGAGATATCAGGATATTCTTCCATTCCCTGAATGTTTCTCTTCGATTGTCTAGTCCCCCATTCCATTTCTTCTTCTCGGCTGTCATGTCTGCAGGGTGATCTGCTCTCTGTGTGCTATCCACCTAACTCTCAGCATCACATATGTCCCACAGAGTGCACTCTGTAGCCTCATGCTCCTTGCTCCCTCACATGGTCACTCCCTCTGTGACTCGGTGCTGATTTCGAGCCTCCTGCTCTGCTGCTTCTCCAACTCCATGTCCCAGTCGACCTCGATCCTCGCTGCCAATTAATATTCTCCCGCTCTGTGCTGCTCTCTCTCAAGTTCTCTCCTCTTGTGACTCCCAGGTAATCGTAGGCCTCATGCCTCAGCTAAGATTTATAACATCCCATTCCGCACTGCTGTCTTACAGGATCGCTGTTGTGCCTGGAAGACAGTGGGAAAGAGGATGATTAGACAGAGCAGAGGGTGTTACAGTGATTGAGGGAGCTGGAGGGGATGGAACAGGTTATCTGGGGAGCTAGGCAGACCTGCAGTGTCTAAAGCATTGGAAGATACAGTGAGAGTTGCAGACACTGAAGAAGGCAAAGGAAATAAAGAGACAGTGGCTTGCTCATTTTGGAGCTATGTAGAGTCAAAAGTGCTTTTTCTGAGCTGCTTATAGAGATGTGTAGACTTCAACAAATGCAAATTGACAGCCACCAATGTTATATGGTACTGGAGACTGTTGGATGTTCCAAAGTTAGAAGATGTGCGGTGACTGAGAGAAATGTAAACTTCTGGGGCACTGGTGGTGTTCAAGGACTCTCTGGACATGAAGAGGTACAAAGAATGGGAGCATTCCAAATAGTGGGATTGTAGGGGTTGAAAGTCCTGAGATGGATAAGGAGGATGAAAAGTGCCAATTTCGCACACGCAACCATTATAATTATAGAGATTTAAGGAAGGGAACCAGTACTGAGATTGATTAAAGTTATATGGAGAGTTACAGAAACTGATGGGGTTACAAATTGAAAAAGGGAGAGATTTTAAGTGATCAGAAGTTTAAACAAGAATAAAGAAGTTTGAGACATTTCTAACACAGAGGGAATGGAGGAGGCAAGATATTGGGAGGAACTAAAAGAGTTATAAGTCGGGGAGGATGTGAGGTATAAAAGGGAGAGCTGCATTATATGTATGCAGTTATAGACGTGAAAAGTGTTGTAGCACCTGCTGGAGGGGACACAGATAACAACAGTTATCTGGTGCAGTGGCTCAGGAAGGCAGCTCACTACCACCTTCTCAGGGACAACTCCAAATCACCAATAAATGCTGGCTCAGCCAACAAAGCTCATGTTCATGAATGAATGAAGGAATAAAAGATCTACAAGTAGCACTGAGGTCACTCAGGAAGGCCCTTTCAGCAGCCCTTCACAACCCCGGAACCACTATAACCTGGAAAGACAGGAGCTCCAGGTGCACGGGAACACCAGCGTTTCCAAGGTGCCCTTCAAGCCACGCTCCATCCTCCCAGCACTGTGTCTGTCCCTACACCCAAAGGACTGCAATGGGTCAGGAAGGCAGCTCACCACCACCTTCTCCAGGGAATTACAGATGGGAAGGTAATGGTGAAACTCTGCTGTTTACAACCAGACAGAAAAATAAATCCAGCAGTGTGTGATAAATGAAATGTCCCTGTCAGAACAACATGCTGAACATGGATAGAGGATTTGTCTGATTGGCACAAGGTTGAGAGTGTGAAGACAGGGGTCTTTTTCACGGTGGGAACTGGTGATGAGGGGAGCTCTACAAGGGTCAGTGTTGGGACTACACGCTACATGTTATTCATTCAGAGTCTGGACAAAGGATGTGAAGGGGAACGAGAAATGGGCTTCCAAGAAAGATCCCAGGGATGAATTTTGTGTCATATGAGGAGCAGGTGAAGTCTCTGGGTCTGCACCTGATGAAGTTTAGGTGGCTGTGGCAGAATCTCATTCAAACTTTCAGAATACTGAGGGGCCTGGATTGAGTGGACGGGGGGAAGATGTTTCCACGAGCAAGAGAGACTAGGGACCAAGGGCACAGCTTCAGACATAAGAGATGTGAATAGAGATGTGGAGGAAGTTATTCAGCCAGAGGATGATGGATCAGTGGAACTCACTGCATCATGGGCTGTGGATGCTATGTAATTCAATGTATCTAACTCAGAGATAGCTAGGTTCTTGATGAGTAAGGAGTAAGTGAGAGATTGGGGTTGAGAAACAAATCAGCCATAATCAAATAGTGGAATAGACCCGATGGACCGACTGGCCTAATTCTGCTCCTATACATGACGGTCTTATGAGCTGCCTTTTTCTGTAGGTTTCCAAGTGTGCAGTTATCATTTCTGGCATATTGTTTGCCATACAGCACTTTCCTGATTATTGCTGTCACCTCTTGATTTCAGATCAACTGCAAAAAGCTACACCACGGAGAAACTTGAGAATCATTGTGTATAAATCTCAGGAAGGTGGCAAACAGGGCCAGCAGGACATAGAGAAGGCAAATGGAATGCTGGCATTGATTCCAAAGGGAATGGAGAATAAAAATAGGGAAGGCTTGTAACAACTATAGAGGACTCCTGTCAGCTCAGATTGAGAATACAGTGAACAGGATTGGTCCCCTATCTGGAGGGAAAATGCCCAGAGAAGGTTCACCTTGCTGGTCTTCAAAATGGAGGGTTATTGATGAGAAGAGGTGGAGAAAGTTGAACTTGCAGTCGTTAAAATTTAGAAAATGAGGCAAATTTATTGATACACCGAAGATTCTTGTGTTCCTACAGATTCGTTGTTTCCCTGAGCAAGGATCTGTAACTGGAGATAAAGGGGAATATAGACACAAGAGAAGTTAATAGAGAAAAGTTGGATTGTAGAAACTGGAGAATGTTACAGAGTTCGGGTGGTTTGAGATCACTGTTGGTGGTTAGAGATCAGATGGTTGTCGGGCTGAAAGATGTCAAGGATAGTTACAGGATTACCAGTCCTGAAGGAGTTATGGAGATCAGGAGGAATATAGGGACTAGAGATTACTCAGATAGGGGTGGTCGTTGGAGCTTCAGGAGATACAGAGACTGGGAAGGTTTTCGGGACTGGAGATTACACAGATATTGGTGGTAGTTTGAGCTAAAGAAGCTTTTAAAGAAAGGGAAGGTTATAGGCACTGGAGATTAGACAGATTGGGTGGTATTTGGAGCTACAGGATTTTACAGAGAAAGGGAGGTTTGGACGGACTGGATATTACACAGATAGGGGTGGTAGTTGGAGCTGCAGGAGTTTATAGAGACCGGGAGGATTGTTGGTGCCGGGAATTACACTAACATTGGCAATAGTTGGAGTTGCAGGAGTGAGTGAGATAGGGAGGATTGAAGGGGCTGGATCAGTTTCCACAGCCAGGGAGAAGTGTAGGGATTGGAGGAGCTAGAGATACTGAGGGTTGTAGGGCTTCAGGAGTTCAGAGATTAGTGAGGACTGTGAAGGCAGGTTTGCAGCATTCCCATCAGTTACACAGAGATGTGGAGTGCTGTTCTGGAGGAGGTTACAGAAATCAATAGAGTTGCAGACACTGGAAGATATTACAAAGACAGTGAGCTGTCGTAATTGAGGAGGTTACAGCAACAGAATGCATTGAGGAGTTGGAGGCTGCTACAAGTGTTAAACATGCTGCAAGGGATCAATAACCTAACATCGATCAGGGGAATTTGAAACTCTGGAGATAAAGAATGAGAATTGCAGCGACTGAAGAATATCACAGAGATGGGGAGTAACATATGAGTTAGAAGAGTTATAACAGATGAGCTGCAGGCAATGGAGTCGCGGGAGATACAGGTAGATCTGAATGGACTACAGGTGATCAAAAGGACAGTGAGCCTTCTCAATGTAGGATTTACACAGACAGGGAGTATTTTATGGAATGTTCCTAATTACAGAGATTATGACGTTGTATAGAATTGAGGAACGAACAGAGAGATGGAAGGCTGTAGTTAATGAAGACTTTTATTGATGTCGGATGCTGAGGCTCTGGAAATTATATGGACCAGAAAGCTGGACAATCTGTCAGAGCTGACAGAGCCAGGACCAGCAATAGAGCCTGGAGACACTAACACAGATAGGGAGTATTGCACTCACTGGAGGACGTTTCTGTTTTAGGGATGGTTGTAGGGGAGTGTAACGTTTACACAGATAGGGGTGTAAGAGCTGGAAAAGGTTATGGAGATGATTAGATTATTGGGGAGACTGGAGGAGCTTACCTTGACAGGGTTGGTGATAGTGACGGGAGGATGTTACATAGATAGTAAGTCTTGTAAAAACTGATCGGGAGAGTCACAAGCATTGGAGTTGGTTCCACAGATCAGGGGTGTTGCAGGGACCTGAGAGGATTACGCAGATCAGGAGGATTGTAGGATGTCCACATTTTCAGAGTGTTCCAGGACTGGAAGAGGTTATACAGTTAAGGAGGGATGTTGGAGCTGTGGGAGTTCATAGAGACTCAGAGGTTTGAATGGTTTAGGGTTGTTTATGGATAGAGGGATATATTTAGGGACAGTAATATGGAATGCAGAGGGAGAGTTTAGATTAGATTCCCTAGAGCATTGGAACAGGCTCAACAAGTTCACACCAACTCTCCAAAGAGTAATCCGTTCAACCCCACTTCTCTCCGACAATGCACCTAACACGATGGGCAATTTAGAATGGCCAATTCACCTGACCTGCACAACTTTGGACTGTGGGAGGAAACTGGAACACCCGGAGGAAACCCACGCATAAACAAGGAGAAAGTGCAAACTCCACACAGACAATCACCCAACGCTGGAATCGAACCTGTGTCCCTGGCACTGTGAAATACCATTGCTCACCACTGAGCCACCGTGCTGCCCCAAATTGCAGAATTACACAAGAGACAATGTTTGAGGTGCTGGGAGCACTGTAGGGACTGGAGGAGCAAACCGGAGCTGTTGTGGTTTGAAAAGGATCTCGAGGTGTTTATATAGATAAGGAGCTCGGTAGGAATGGGAGAAGGTTACTGTGGTCGTGTGGTGCTGTAGGTCAGGAACAGGAGTGTGATCGGACCCGCAGAAGGTTACAGTGATATCATGTTCTCCTGGGGCTTGAGGAAGGTACACAGGTGGGTCTTTTGGTCCGGGCTGGAGGATTTTACACAGACGGGGGCACTGTAAGTATTGTGCAAAACGACAGAAATAGGGATAATTGTACTGAGTGCAGGATGGCATTATTGTACTGAGTGCAGGATGGGATTATTGTACTGAGGGCGGGATGGGATTATTGTACTGAGTACGGGATGGGATTATTGTACTGAGTGCGGGATGGGATTATTGTACTGAGTGCGGGATGGGATTATTGTACTGAGTGCGGGATGGGATTATTGTACTGAGGGCAGGATGGGATTATTGTACTGAGTGCGGGATGGGATTATTGTACTGGATGCGGGATGGGATTATTGTACTGAGGGCAGGATGGGATTATTGTACTGAGTACGGGATGGGATTATTGTACTGAGTGCGGGATTGGATTATTGTACTGAGTGCGGGATGGGATTATTGTACTGAGTGCGGGATGGGATTATTGTACTGAGTGCGGGATGGGATTATTGTACTGAGGGCAGGATGGGATTATTGACCTGGGTGCGGGATGGGATTATTGTACTGAGGGCAGGATGGGATTATTGTACTGAGCACGGGATGGGATTATTGTACTGAGGGCAGGGTGGGATTATTGTACTGGGTGCGGGATGGGATTATTGTACAGAGTGCGGGATGGGATTATTGTACTAAGGGCAGGATGGGATTATTGTACTGAGTGTGGGATGGGATTATTGTACTGAGGGCAGGATGGGATTATTGTACTGAGTGCGGGATGGGATTATTGTACTGAGTGCGGGATGGGATTATTGTACTGAGTGCAGGATGGGATTATTGTACAGAGTGCGGGATGGGATTATTGTACTGAGTGCGGGATGGGATTATTGTACTGAGTGCGGGATGGGATTATTGTACTGAGGGCAGGATGGGATTATTGTACTGAGTGCGGGATGGGATTATTGTACTGAGGGCAGGATGGGATTATTGTACTGAGTGCGGGATGGGATTATTGTACTGAGTGCAGGATGAGATTATTGTACTGAGTGCGGGATGGGATTATTGTACTGAGTGCGGGATGGGATTATTGTACTGAGTGCGGGATGAGATTATTGTACTGAGGGCAGGATGGGATTATTGTACTCAGTGCGGGATGGGATTATTGTACTGAGGGCAGGATGGGATTATTGTACTGAGGGCGGGATGGGATTATTGTACTGAGTGCGGGATGGTATTATTGTACTGAGTGCGTGATGGGATTATTGTACTGAGTGCGGGTTGGGATTATTGTACTGAGGGCAGGATGAGATTATTGTACTGAGTGCGGGATGGGATTATTGTACTGAGTGCGGGATGGGATTATTGTACTGAGTGCGGGATGGGATTATTGTACTGAGTGTGGGATGGGATTATTGTACTGAGGGCAGGATGGGATTATTGTACTGAGTGCGGGATGGGATTATTGTACTGAGTGCGGGATGGGATTATTGTACTGAGGGCAGGATGGGATTATTGTACTGAGTGCGGGATGGGATTATTGTACTGAGTGCGGGATGGGATTATTGTACTGAGGGCAGGATGGGATTATTGTACTGAGTGCGGGATGGGATTATTGTACTGAGTGCGGGATGGGATTATTATACTGAGTGCGGGATGGGATTATTGTACTGAGGGCAGGATGGGATTATTGTACTGAGTGCGGGATGGGATTATTGTACTGGGTGCAGGATGGGATTATTGTACTGAGTACGGGATGGGATTATTGTACTGAGTGCGGGATGGGATTATTGTACTGAGTGCGGGATGGGATTACTGTACTGACGGCAGGATGGGATTATTGTACTGGGTGCAGGATGGGATTATTGTACTGAGTGCGGGATGGGATTATTGTACTGAGTGCGGGATGGGATTATTGTACTGAGGGCAGGATGGGATTATTGTACTGAGTGCGGGATGGGATTATTGTACTGAGTGCAGGATGAGATTATTGTACTGAGTGCGGGATGGGATTATTGTACTGAGTGCGGGATGCGATTATTGTACTGAGGGCAGGATGGGATTATTGTACTGAGTGCGGGATGGGATTATTGTACTGAGTGCAGGATGAGATTATTGTACTGAGTGCGGGATGGGATTATTGTACTGAGTGCGGGATGGGATTATTGTACTGAGTGCGGGATGGGATTATTGTACTGAGGGCAGGATGGGATTATTGTACTGAGTGCGGGATGGGATTATTGTACTGAGTGCGGGATGGGATTATTGTACTGAGTGCGGGATGGGATTATTGTACTGAGTGCGGGATGGGATTATTGTACTGAGTGCGGGTTGGGATTATTGTACTGAGGGCAGGATGGGATTATTGTACTGAGTGCGGGATGGGATTATTGTACTGAGTGCGGGATGGGATTATTGTACTGAGGGCGGGATGGGATTATTGTACTGAGTGCGGGATGGGATTATTGTACTGGGTGCAATATGGGATTATTGTACTGCGTGCAGGATGAGATTATTGTACTGAGTGCGGGATGGGATTATTGTACTGAGTGCGGGATGGGATTATTGTACTGAGTGCGGGATGGGATTATTGTACTGAGGGCAGGATGGGATTATTGTACTGAGTGCGGGATGGGATTATTGTACTGAGTGCGGGATGGGATTATTGTACTGAGTGCGGGATGGGATTATTGTACTGAGTGCGGGTTGGGATTATTGTACTGAGGGCAGGATGGGATTATTGTACTGAGTGCGGGATGGGATTATTGTACTGAGTGCGGGATGGGATTATTGTACTGAGGGCGGGATGGGATTATTGTACTGAGTGCGGGATGGGATTATTGTACTGGGTGCAATATGGGATTATTGTACTGCGTGCGGGATGGGATTATTCTACTGAGGGCAGGATGGGTTTATTGTACTGAGTGCGGGATGGGATTATTGTACTCAGTGCGGGATGGGATTATTGTACTGAGGGCAGGATGGGATTATTGTACTGAGTGCTGGATGGGATTATTGTACTGAGTGCGGGATGGGATTATTGTACTGGGTGCGGGATGGGATTATTGTACAGAGGGCAGGATGGGATTATTGTACTGAGTGCGGGATGGGATTATTGTACTGAGTGCGGGATGCGATTATTGTACTGAGTGCGGGATGGGATTATTGTACTGAGGGCAGGATGGGAATATTGTACTGAGTGGAGGATGGGATTATTGTACTGAGTGCGGGATGGGATTATTGTACTGGGTGCGGGATGGGATTATTGTACTGAGTACGGGATGGGATTATTGTACTGAGGGCAGGATGGGATTATTGTACTGAGGGCAGGATGGGATTATTGTACTGAGTGCGGGATGGGATTATTGTACAGAGGGCAGGATGGGATTGTTGTACTGAGGGCAGGATGGGATTGTTGTACTGAGTGCGGGATGGGATTGTTGTACTGAGTGCGGGGTGGGATTATTGTACTGGGTGCGGGATGGGATTATTGTACTGAGTGCAGGATGGGATTATTGTACAGAGGGCAGGATGGGATTATTGTACTGAGTGCGGAATGGGATTATTGTACTGAGGGCGGGATGGGATTATTATACTGGGTGCGGGATGGGATTATTGTACTGAGTGCGGGATGGGATTATTGTACTGAGGGCAGGATGGGATTATTGTACTGAGTGCGGGATGGAATTATTGTATTGAGTGCGGGATGGGATTATTGTACTGAGTGCGGGATGGGATTATTGTACTGAGGGCAGGATGGGATTATTGTACTGAGTGCGGGATGCGATTATTGTACTGAGTGCGGGATGGGATTATTGTACTGAGTGCGGGATGGGATTATTGTACTGAGGGCAGGATGGGATTATTGTACTGAGTGCGGGATGCGATTATTGTACTGAGTGCGGGATGGGATTATTGTACTGGGTGCGGGATGGGATTATTGTACTGAGGGCAGGATGGGATTATTGTACTGAGTGCGGGATGGGATTATTGTACTGAGTGCGGGATGGGATTATTTTACTGAATGCAGGATGGGATTATTGTACTGAGGGCAGGATAGGATTATTGTACTGAGGGCAGGATGGGATTATTGTACTGAGTGCGGGATGGGATTATTGTACTGAGTGCGGGTTGGGATTATTGTACTGAGGGCAGGATGGGATTATTGTACTGAGTGCGGGATGGGACTATTGTACTGAGTGCGGGATGGGATTATTGTACTGAGTGCGGGTTGGGATTATTGTACTGAGGGCAGGATGGGATTATTGTACTGAGGGCAGGATGGGATTATTGTACTGAGGGCAGGATGGGATTATTGAGATTGGGCATGTTATCGACACTGGGGCAATTTACACACAGGGAGAGATGTCAGCATTGGAGTCGGTTTCAAATATCCAGCGGTAATATGGGAGGGGTGGAGGTTAGAGAAACAGGAAATTTTCTGGGAATTACAAGCATTTACTGGCACAAATGAGTTGGACCGAAAGGTATGTCTCCTTGCTGTATAACTGTATCACACGACAAGAGACAGTGTGAGGAGGGACTATAGAACAGAATGATCCCAGGTTTCAATGCAATCTCCTTGAGGGAGACCTGCTTTCCCCTCTGTTGTACTGATCCTCACTAAGACAGCACAGGCCTGGATTGATAACTGTCAACTTCCTATATTGACGTAGAAAGGCTCAGTACAGCAATGATGAATGTAAACAAGAGGGTGGGGATTGAGCCTGGGACCATCATGCTCTGTGTTCGTGCTTCAACACTGTATCGATGTCATGTTTTCTGGACCAATGTTCGCTTCCTTAAATACACTCTGCTCTGTTCACTGTGAGTGATTTTACCTCACTGCAGGATTTACTGAACGCTGCAGATCTCTCTCTCCATCTCTCTGGCTGACCGACCGTCTTCAGTGTGGTGGTGGATGAAACAGGAACTGGGAATTCTGCTGAGTCAGGAGCATCCTGAGTACCTACAGGAGACAGAGAAACAGATAGAATGGGAAACTAGCAATGGGATGCAGCAAGGGTTATACATGGAGAATGGCACTGAGTCCCATAGAGATCTGGAAAATCCCAGTTTCCATCCCTGGCTTGTGCGACTGCGTCTCCCTGGAGTGGAGAATTCTGTTGGCTCAGGACCTTGAGTAGCTGAAAAAGGTGCAGTCACCGACATCAATTAAACCCTCACAGTGACACTTATCACATGGAGAGAGACTGCGTGATATCACCAGTGTCCAGGAAGGTATCAGGATCGAACTACGGTCAGGAGTAAGGTGCACTGGGATCAGTACTCAGGGATGAGTGAGCAATCAATGGGCCAGGCAATGACCTCGTGTTACTCTCACTAGACTGTCAGGGATACTCATCTAACTGCTTAATACTCTCTCAGGCAGGATGTCTGTTATAGGCTGCCGGTCTAGCTTACAAATGAATTCAGACCCAGAGCAATGGGATTGATGCTCAAATGCCCTCTGTAATGATCTGGCAAGCCACTCAGCTCTAAGTCTGGTCAGGGTGGGCCTGAGATGCTGGCCAGCCAGAGACAGCAATATCTCACGAGTGAATTAAAATTAACACTGCTGGGAGCAGTGTCCTGGCCAATCCTGTCGGTAGGTTTATGGACAGGGCTTTAAACTGACAGAGAGGATGCAGGGACAGGGTTCAGCAGAAAGGAGCTTTCCAAATCCAGAGAAAATGTGCAGCCTCGGAACCGCATGGGAATGTGGCTGAAGACAAGCAGAAAGGAACAGGAAGGGACGGAGTTTAACGAAAACTGTTTATCAATGAATCGGTTTGTAACAGGACATTGTGGAAATGAGGAGAAAGTGAGGACTGCAGATGCTGGTATACAGAAGAAGCTAGCTGAAAATGTGTTGCTGGAAAAGCGCAGCAGGTCAGGCAGCATCCAAGGAACAGGAAAATCGACGTTTTGGGCATAAGCCCTCCTTCAGGAATGAGGAAAGCGTGTCCAGCAGGCTAAGATAAAAGGTAGGGAGGAGGGACCTGGGAGAGGGGCGTTGGAAATGCGATCAGTGGAAGGAGGTAAAGGTGAGGGTGATAGGCCGGAGTGGGGGTGGGGGCAGAGAGGTCAGGAAGAAGATTGCAGGTTAGGAAGGCGGTGCTGAGTTCGAGGGATTTGACTGAGACAAGGTGGGGGGAGGGGAAATGAGGAAACTGGAGAAATCAGAGTTTATCCCTTGAGTTTGGAGGATTCCCTGGCGGAAGAAGAGGCGCTCTTCCTCCAACTGTCGTGTTGCCATGGTCTCGTGATGGAGGAGTCAAAGGACCTGCATGTCCTTGGTGGAGTGGGAGTGGGAGTAGAAGTGTTGAGCCACGGGTTGGTTGGTCTGGGTGGCCCAGAGGTGTTCTCTGAAACGTTCCGCAAGTAGACAGTCTATCTCCCCAATATAGAGGAGGCCACATCGGGTGCAGCGGATGCAATAGATGATGTGTGTGGAGGTGCAGGTGAATTTGTGGCGGATATGGAAGTGTCCCTTGGGGCCTTGGAGGGAAGTAAGGGGGGAGGTGTGGGCGCAAGTTTTGCATGAGGAAATTATAATTTTTTTTTTGGAATGGACAAAATATCTACAAAAAAGTAATAGACTTGTGACACAGAGAAAAATGAGATTTAGTTACCGGACAGACGTGATTATAGGGTGAACAAAAGGTGGAATATAAATATTCAACAGTAAACAACCTAGTATGATCTCAGGCAGAATGGAAAAGCAAGATGGGAACCCTGACACTAATGGATAACAAAGGCATTACAGAGAAAGCATTTGGCCTCAGATTATGCAGCTGAATCAGCCTGAATACAAATTCTGGGTGCAATGTGTCAAAAACACAAGCAGGAGAACAGTTTTTTTATGCTGCCCAGCAGGATTCCATTGCTCATCCCTACATTAAACATGAATTCGTTAGAATTTGTAGCAAAGGTGGTGAGATATTTTTTGGAGACTTCAATCTTTGTATAATCTGGGACAGACATATTGGCAAGAGTGGTATTATCCGAGATCCTCCTTGAATGGTTTTGTCAGTGTTTCATTGAATAACACATTGTGCAAAAGCTAGGGAAGAAGATCGACCGTTGGGTGACGAAGCCGAGTGAATGAGTAATATCACACCGAGATACTCCAAGAAATTATACCGGAATTCAAAGAGATTATGACATTTTAAAGTGACCATAAAGCACACCTGAGCATCAGTAACAAAGACCGTTTTTGAGAGAGAACTGACCAAGGTAAACAGGGGAAACAGACTGAAATGTCAGGCTGTAAATGAACAGTGGAAACCATTTAGAGCCAGAGAGACCTAGAGACATACAGCACATAAACGGACCATTCGGTCCAACTCATCCACATCGACCAGATATCCTTTCCTAATCTCGTCCCATCTGCCAGCAGTTGGCCCATATCCCACGAAACCCTTTTTTATTCATATACCAATCCAGATGCTTTTTGTATGCTGCAATTGTACCAGCCTCCACCACTTCCTCTGGCAGTACATTCCATACATAACCACACTCTGCGTGAAAATGTTGTCCCTTAGGTCCCTTTTAAATCTTTCACCTCTCACACTAAATCTATGCCCTCCAGCTCTGGTCTCCACAACCCAGGGAAAATACCTTGCCTGTTTATCCTATCCATGCCCCTCATGATTTTATAAACCACAAGAATGTCACCCCTTAGCCTCTGATGCTCCATGAAAACAGTCGTTTCAGCCTCTCCCGATAGCTCAAATCCTCCAACCCTGGCTACATCCTTGTAAAACTTTTCTAAACACTTTCAAGTTTCACAACATCCTTCCAATAGGAAAAAGACCAGAACTGCACGCAATATTCCAAAAGTGTCATAACCAGTGTGCTGTACAGCTGCAACATGACCTCCAAACTCCTATAATCAATGCTCTGACCAATAGAGGAAAGCATACCAAACACCTTCTTCACTATCCGCTTACCTGCGACTCTACTTTCAATTAGTTATGAACTCCAAGGTCTCCTTGTTCAGCAACATTCCCTAGTACCTTCCCATTAAGTGTACAAGTTATGCTCAGATGTGCTTTCCCAAAATGTAGCACCTCACATTATCTAAATCAAATTCCATCTGTCACTCCTCAGCCCATTTGCACATCTGATCCAGATCCCATTGTAATCTGTGGTAACCGTCTTCACTGTCCACTATATCTCACTTTTTGGCGTCATCTGCAAACTTGTTAACTGTACCTCCTATCTTCACGTCCACATCATTCATATAATGACAAAAAGTAGTGGCACCAGCACCGATCTTTGTGGCACACCATCGGCCTCCAGTGTGAAAAGCAACCCTCCGCCACCACCCTCTGTCTTCTACCTTCGAGCCAGGTCTGTATCCAAACAGCTAGTTCTCCCTGTATTCCATGAGATCTAACCTTGCTAACCAATCTCCCATGAGGAACCATTTCAAACATCTCCCTGAAGTCCATAGAAATCACATCCAAAGATCGGCCCTCATTAATCCTTTTCGGCACTTCTTCAAAAAACGCACTCACTTTCTTGAGGCATGATTTCCCACACACAAAGCCATGCTGTCTATCCCTAGTCACGCCTTGTCTTACCAAATATATGTAAATCCTATCTCGCAGGATTCCCTTCAACAATTTACCCACTACTGATGTCAGGCTCACTGGTCTATAGTTTGCTAGCTTTCCCTCACTACCTTTCTTAAATGGTGAAAACACGTTAGACAACCTCCAGTCTTCTAGCACCTCACCTGTGATGGTCGATGATACAAGTTTCTCAGCAAAGGGCCCATCAATCACTTCCTAGCTTCGCACAGATTCCAAGTTACACCTGATCAGATCCTGGGGATTTATGCGCTTTTATGCATTTCAAGACATCCAGCACCTCCTCCTTTTTAATATGGACGCTTTTCAAGACATCACCATCTATTTCCCCACATTCTGTATCCTCCATTTCCTTCGCCACAGTAAACACTGATGCAAAATACTCATTTAGTATCACCCCCATCTCCTCCAGCTGCACACAAAGGCTGCCTTGCTGATCTTTGAGGGGCCCAATTTTCTCGCTAATTACAATCTTGTCCTTTATGTATTTATAAAAAAATCCTTCCATTCTCCTGAACACTATTTGTCAAAGCTATCTCATGTCCCCTTTTTACCCTCCTGATTTCCCTCTTAAGTATACTCCTCCTGCCTTTATAGTCTAAGGATTCACTTGATTTCTCGTGTCTATACCTGACAAATTTTCCTTCTTTTCTTAAACAAAACCTTCATTCTCTCGTCATCCAGAATACCCTACACCCATCAGCATTTCCTTCCACCCTAACAGGAATACTATATACTGTCGCTGGAAAGCCGTTATCTCATTTTGGAAGGCTTCCCAATCTCCAATGATAAAGGTTTCATTCTCTCAAAATGGAATCACCCCAATTCCTGCATCTCATGAAACTATCACTTGAAAATATTTTGTAAAAAATGAACATTCTAAACGAAAGCTTTGATGAGGTGAGCTCTAGTCAGTCCTGTAGATCTGGCGGTTACCAAATGCACGGAGAGTGCTTTCTACTAGAGCAGCACCAGGTCAGTGTCAGGCACACGGACAGAATGGGCAAACAGATTCACATCTGAACTCACTCGCCCAACGTGGGAATCTGCAGCTGTGTACAGCCAATTCTGGTAAACATCTGCAAAATTAGGTCATCAAGTTCAGCCCAATAGTCTAATCAAAAACAAATGAGCCATTCAGACTCAAATATCCTTCAGGTTCCACAACGCAGTCTCGGTCCCATCCTGCAGGTTCTATGAATCCCGCTACCTCAAACCTCCTGCAGGATCCACGTCCCTTTATACATTTGTACCATCCTCCAGGTTCTGCGGCCCTTCCTACCTCCGTAACATGACCCAGACTCTACAACTCTTCCTTCCTCTGCAATGTTCCCCAGAAGGGTACTAGAGGACGGTGGGGTTTACAGAGTTAGGGAGGAATATCAGGATTGGAGGAGTTTGCAGTTATTAGTAATATTGAAGTGGCTAAAATTGGCTTCGGTAGTTTTAAGGGTTCACGTCAATAAAGGAGGTTACAGAGCTAAGGAGGATTGTAGGGACGGGAAGACGTTTCACAGTCTATGAGTTTTGTGGGGACTGGAGGAAGATACCAAAATAGGGCGGGTTTAAGATTGAATGATTCTGCAGAAAACCTCTACTGGGTTAAAGGCAGGATTCTTCGTAGTGTGGAGGAACAGAAGAACCTTGGGGTCCACATCCATCGATCCTTCAAAGATGCCAGCCAAGTTGATAGGGATGGTACGAAGGCGTGTGATGTGTTCGCTTTCATTAACCGGGGGATTGAGTTTAAGACTTGTGAGGTTATACTGCAGCTCCATACAACCCTGGTTAGTCCACATTTGGAATATTGTGTTATGTTCTGGTCGCCTCATTATAGGAAAGATGTGGAAGCTTTGAAGAGGGTGCAGAGATTTGTAAGGATGTTTTCTGGATTGGAGGGCAGGTCGAATGAAAAAAAAATTGGGGAAACCAGGGGCTTTTCTCATTGGAATGAAAAAGGATCAGAGCTGACTTGATTGAGGTGTACGAGATGATAAGAGACGTACAAGATGATGAGAGGCATACAGAGTGGATGGCCCGAGAATTTTCCCATTGTGAAAATGGCTATAACGATGGGGCATAATTTTAAGGTATCTGGAGGAAGGTTTATGGGAGATATCAGATGTATGTATGTTACACAGAGAGTGGTGGTTATGTAGAGCGCACTGCTAGCGTTGGTAGTAGAGTTACATTAGGGACATTTATTTAACTTTTGGAAATGTACATGGATCACAGTAAAATGAATTTCTCAAAATGGAGACCTGTGCCCTGTGGTGTTCCACGGGGATCCGTGCTGGGTCCACTGCTGTTTGTCATATACATAAATGATTTGGAGGAAGGTATCAGTTGCCTGATTAGCAAGTTTGCAGATGACTCTAAGATTAGTGGAGTAGCAGGCAGTGATGGGGACAGTCAGAGAACACAGCAGTGTATAGATCGATTGGAGAGATGGGCAGAGAAATGGCAGATGGGGAGTTCAATCCAGGCAAATGCGAGGGGATGCATTTCGCAAGATCCAATTCAAAAGTGAACTATATAGTAAATGGGGAAAATTGACATACAGAGAGACCTAGGTATTCAGGTACATTGTTCCTTGAAGGTGACAACGCAGGTCAGTAAAGTGGTCAAGGCGGCATACAGCATGCTTTCCTTCATTGGACGGGCTAGAGTAAAAAAGTTGGCAGGTCATGTTACAGTTGTATTGGATTTTGGTTCGGCCACATTTGGAATGTTACATACAGTACTGATCACCACATTACCAAAAGGATATGGATGCTTTGGAGAGGGTGCAGAAGAAGTTCACCCAGATGTTGTCTGGTATGGAAGGGGCTAGCTATAAAGAGAGGTTGAATAGATTTTATTGGAAAGACAAAGGTTGACTGGGAACCTGATTGATGTCTACAAACTCATGAGATGTGTAGACATGGTGGATAGCAAGAAGCTTTTTTTCCTCAGAGTGTGGAATGCACTTATTGGGGGTCACAAGCTCAAAGTGAGAGGGAAAAGATTTAGGACAGGCATACGTGGAATGGTCTTTATGCAGCGGGTGATGGGGTCTGGAACACATTGCCAGCGGAGGTGGCAGAGGCAGGAATGATGACGTCATTTAAGATGTATCTAGACAGATGCGTGAATGGGCAGGAAGCAAAAGGATACAGATCCTTAGAAAATAGGCAGCAGGTTTAGACAGAGGGTCTGGATCAGCACAGGCATGGAGGGCCGAAGGGCCTGTTCCATGCTGGAATTGTCTTTGTTCTTTTCTTCTTTGAATGGTCTGCAGGATAGAGTAGAACATAGAACATCGAAGAATACAGCGCAGTACAGGCCCTTTAGCCCTCGATGTTGCGCCAATCCAAGCCCACCTAACCTACACTAGCCCACTATCCTCCATATACCTAACCAATGCCCGGTTAAATGCCCATAAAGAGGGAGAGTCCAACACTGCTACTGGCAGGGCATTCCATGAACTCACGACTCGCTGAGTAAAGAACCTACCCCTAACATCTGTCCTATACCTACCACCCCTTAATTTAAAGCTATGCCCCTTGTAATATCTGACTCCATACGTAGAAAAAGGTTCTCACGGTCAACCCTATCTAAACCCCTAATCATCTTGTACACCTCTATCAAGTCACCCCTAAACCTTCTTTTCTCCAATGAAAACAACCCCAAGTGCCTCAGCCTTTCCTCATACGATCTTCCTACCATACCAGGCAACATCCTGGTAAACCTCCTCTGCACCCGTTCCAGTGCCTCCACATCCTTCCTATAGTATGGCGACCAAATCTGCACACAATACTCCAGATGCGGCCGCACCAGAGTCTTATACAACTGCAACATGACCTCAGGACTCCGGAACTCAATTCCTCTACCAATAAAAGCCAGTACGCCATATGCCTTCTTCACCGCACTATTTACCTGGGTGGCAACTTTCAGAGATCTGTGTACATGGACACCAAGATCCCTCTGCTCATCCACACTATCAAGTATCCGACCATTAGCCCAGTACCCCACCTTTTTGTTACTCTTACCAAAGTGAATCACCTCACACTTAGCTACATTGAACTCCATTTGCCATCTTTCTGCCCAGATCTGCAGCTTATCTATATCCCGCTGTAACCTGTAGGATAAAAGATCGGCACATTATCAAGGGCCGAAGGGCCTGTACTGTGCTGTACTGTTCTGTGTTCTAAATAGGGAGGGTCACAATGGCAGGAAGGTGTTTCGGGAGGCTGGGATCTGAATGAATAGATACAATTAGGAAGGTTTGCTCGGAGTGCCACAGGTAACAGAAACACCAATGGTCTCATCTGGAACAGGCGACCCAGAGTGGGAGGGCTCTGGGGACTGGAAGTCTGTCACAGGGAGGGAGGACCATAGAACCACGAGGGTGTTAAAGAAATATGGAGGGCTGTCGGACCTGCAGGAGTTCATGGAGCTGGGGAGGTTGGGAGGGATGGAGCAGTTTACACAGATATGGATGTTGGTAGGATGGAGTGGTTTAGGTGAATGGAGAAGTTTCGAGAGAAAGTGGGTTGTATAGACTGGAGGACCAAGCAGAGATATGGAGGGTAGTCATGGATGATGTTTATAGATACAGGAAGGTTTAGGTTCTGCAGGTTAGTTAGATACAGAGGGTGTGGAGTCTGACAGATTTTCCAGAAGGGCAGTAATTTTGGTTGGAGACAGTTTCACAGATAAGGGAGCATTAATAACCTCCTTCAGAATGGTAAAATTGGGAAGGGTTGTAGGGGAGGGTGACGTTTACACAGATAGAGGTGTAAGTGCTGGAGAAGGATATGGAGATGAGTAGTGGATAGAGAGACTGGAGGAGATTACATTAATAGTGGGGTGCTAGTGATGGGAGGATGTTACACAGATAGTGAGTCTTAGAGGAACTGAAAGTCACATGATTTGGGTTGGGTTCTACAGTATGGGAGTGCTGCAGGGACCTGAGAGGCCTTTTGTGTCTCCCCAGATTGATCGTGTCTTTGGGACTGTCAGAGGTTACATAGATACGGAAACATTAAAGGCAATGTGTGTCTTCCCCTTTTTCCTGAACAGAGTGATGACACCTCTCATCGACTAGGGATTCCTAAACCTGCCAGCTTTTCCCTTCACCCTGACAGGGACATACTGGATGCTTGAGATCACACTTTTAAAAGCCTCCCATTTGCCAGTCATTCCTTTTCATTCAAACAGACCGACCCAATCGATTTTAGTCATGATTTGGACGTGCCGGTATTGGACTGGGGTGGGCAAAGTTAATAATCACACAACACCAGGTTATAATCCAGCAGGTTTATTGCAAGCACGAGCTTTCAAAGCACTGCTTCTTCATCAGGTGGATATGGAGCACAATCCTAAGGCACTGAACCTAGAGCAACAGTAATGCAGTGTCATGGAATGAAATATTAAACAAGCTTAGATGAAGTCTTTCATCTTTTTAGAATGATCACCAGAGCTTCTAAATCTAGCGCTTTCAAATACAAAGGGACCTCGATTATCCAAATATCAATTAACCCAATATCAGATTATCCAAAGGAGATCTCGAGGTCCCGCTAGAAATATTACATCTAAAGAGCCGTTTCAACCCTGATTGTATTTTGTTTTTGTTTACACTGATTAAAACCGATCTCGGCTGACTGAAATGCTGCCGAGAACAGTCCTGGACATCGAGCCCAGGGACCATCTCCTGACCTCTCACCCTCACCCCACACTTAGCCGAGAGTTATATATAAGGGTAAATCCTAAACCCCCCTTCCCCAGATATTCTCTGGAACGTTGTCTTGAATAAGGCAGAGGTGAAACTTTTTGAGATGTTGCAGTAATAAGTTATGTGTGGCTGTCTGTACGTGTGTGTGTGTGTGTGCATGTGCGCTATTTGGAAACTTACCCCCGCAAAGGCAGTAGATATCTTACTGTTGGTGTCCACTCCAGCTGCCCAGAAGGGGGAGGGGATGAAGGGGGCAGGGGGCAGGGGGCACGGGCGTGGACATGGATTGGACAGTGGGTGTGGTAGGCAGAGGGTGGTGTTGGACAGGTTTGGGGACGGGCTGAAGTTGATGTCGACGTATTTGGGAAGTGAGGGCAGGCGGCGGGTGGAGAGTGGTGTCGACGGTTTTGGCGGCAGAAGCCGCTTTTTGGGACAGCTGGGGGGGGCGACGAAGAGGGGCGGGTGGTGGCGGTATTGGATGGGTTGGGAGACGAGCGGGATGTGTTTTGGGGTCTGGCAGGGTGTGGGGGCTCGCTCATGGCTTGCTGCTGCCTAGTCACCTGAACAGGGAGCAGACTGGACTGAAAACTGAGAGCCCCAGAGGAAAGGCATTGAATCGATTAACCGAACAATCAATTATCCAAATGAAATGCTGCCCGCCATCTCATTGAGATAATCGAGGTTCCTCTGTAAACCATCTGGACTATAGCCTGGTATTGTGTGATTTTTACGTTCATCCAATCAACTCCTGCTCAATCCTGCTGAATGGCCCCAACATTGGCCCAGTTCCAGTTTAAGACCTAAATCTGACAACCTGTCTGATCTTTTTCCACAACTATGTTAAAACAAAGACAGTTGTGGTCACTGGACGCAATGTGTTCTCCGACTTGAAGTGTGTATACTTCAATGCAAGAAGTATACGAAATAAGGTAGGTGAACTTGCAGCGTTGGTTGGTACCTGGGACTTCGATGTTGTGGCTATTACGGAGACATGGCTAGAACAGGGACAGGATTGGCTGTTGCAGGTTCCGGGATTTAAATGTTTTAGTCGGGTCAGAGGTGGGGGTAAAAGAGGGGGAGGTGTGGCATTGCTTGTCAAAGATAGTATTACAGCGGTGGAAAGGACGATGGATGAGGACTTGCCATCTGAGGTAGTTTGGGCTGAGGTTAGGAATAGGAAAGGTGAGGTCACCCTGTTAGGAGTCTTTTACAGGCCTCCTAATAGTCCTAGAATCATTGAAGAAAGGATTGGGAAGGTGATTCAGGAGATGAGTGACAGTAATAGGGTGGTTGTTATGGGGGACTTTAACTTTCCTGATATTGATTGGGAAAGCTATAGCTCAAGTTCGTTAGATGGGTCAGTGTTTGTTCAATGTGTGCAGGAGAGTTTCCTGACACAATATGTAGACAGGCCAACAAGAGGTGAGGCCATACTGGATTTGGTTCTGGGTAACGAACCAGGCCAGGTGTTAGAATTAGAGGTAGGTGAGCACTTTGGGGATAGTGACCATAATTCGGTGATTTTTACACTCGTGATGGAGAGGGATAAGTGTGTACTACAGGGCAAGAATTATAGCTGGGGTAAGGGAAATTATGATGCGGTGAGGCATGACTTAGGATGTGTGGCTTGGAAAAGTAGACTCCAAGGCAAGAGTGTAAATGATATGTGGAACTTGTTCAAGGGGCAACTATTGAGTGTCCTTGATAATTATGTACCTGTCAGGCAGGAAGGAAAGGGTCGTGCGAGGGAGCCGTGGTTTAATAAGGAATTGGAATCCCTTGTTAAATGGAAGAGGGCGGCCTATCTCAAGATGAGACGTGAAGGTTCAATTGGGGCGATTGAGAGTTATAGGGTAGCCAGGAAGGACCTGAAGAGAGAGCTAAAAGCAGCAAGGAGGGGACATGAAAGGTCCTTAGTAGATAGGATTAGGGAAAACCCTAAGGCTTTCTATAGGTATGTTAGGAATAAAAGAATGACTAGGGTAGGAATAGGTCCAGTCAAGGATAGTAGGGGGAAGTTGCGTGTGGAGGCGGAAGAGATTGGGGAGACACTGAATGAATACTTTTCTTCAGTATTCACTCAGGAACAGGGCATTGTTGTCGATGAGAATACTGAGGAACAAATAAGTAGAATGGATGGCTTTGAGGTATGTAGAGAAGAGGTGTTGGAAATCCTGGAAAAGGTGAAAATAGATAAGTCCCCTGGGCCTGATGGCATTTATCCTAGGATTCTCTGGGAAGCAAGGGAGGAGATTGCAGAGCCATTGGCCTTGATTTTTATGTCCTCTTTGTCTACAGGAGTAGTCCCAGAAGACTGGAGGATAGCAAATGTGGTTCCCTTGTTCAAAAAGGGGAGTAGGGATAGCCCTAGTAACTATAGGCCGGTGAGTCTCACTTCTGTTGTGGGCAAAGTCTTAGAGAGAATTGTAAGGGATAGGATTTATGCACATCTGGATAGGAATAATGTGATCAAGGATAGTCAGCATGGTTTTGTGAAGGGCAAGTCGTGCCTCACAAACCTTATTGAATTCTTTGAAAAGGTGACGAAGGAGGTTGATGAGGGGAAAGCGGTAGATGTGGTATATATGGATTTTAGTAAGGCGTTTGATAAGGTTCCCCATGGTAGGCTACTGCAGAAAATACGGAGATATGGCATTGAGGGTGAGTTGGAGGTTTGGATTAGGAATTGGCTGGATGGAAGAAGACAGAGGGTAGTAGTTGATGGCAAAGTTTCTTCATGGAGTGCCGTCACTAGCGGTGTTCCGCAAGGATCTGTTTTGGGACCATTGCTGTTTGTCATTTTTATAAATGACCTGGAAGAGGGGTTAGAAGGTTGGGTGAGCAAGTTTGCGGATGATACGAAAGTCGGAGGAGTTGTTGACAGTGAGGAAGCATGTGGCAGGTTACAGCAGGATATAGAGAAGCTGCAGAGCTGGGCAGAAAGGTGGCAGATGGAATTCAATGTAGCTAAGTGCGAGGTGATTCACTTTGGGAAGAATAACAAAAAGATGGGGTACTGGGCTAATGGTCGGATACTTGGTAGTGTGGATGAGCAGAGGGATCTTGGTGTCCATGTACACAGATCTCTGAAAGTTGCCACCCAGGTAAATAGTGCGGTGAAGAAGGCATATGGCGTACTGGCTTTTATTGGTAGAGGAATTGAGTTCCGGAGTCCTGAGGTCATGATGCAGTTGTATAAGACTCTGGTACGGCCGCATCTGGAATATTGTGTGCAGTTTTGGTCGCCATACTATAGGAAGGATGTGGAGGCATTGGAACGGGTGCAGAGGAGGTTTACCAGGATGTTGCCTGGTATGGAAGGAAAATCGTATGAGGAAAGACTGAGGCACTTGGGGCTGTTTTCACTAGAGAAAAGAAGGTTTAGGGGTGACTTGATTGAGGTGTACAAGATGATTAGGGGGTTAGATAGGGTCGACAGTATGAACCTTTTCCCGCGTATTGAGTCGGGTATTACAAGGGGGCATAGCTTTAAATTAAGGGGGGGTAGATATAGGACTGATGTTAGGGGTAGGTTCTTCACTCAGCGAGTCGTTAGTTCATGGAATGCCCTGCCAGTAGCAGTGGTGGACTCTCCCTCTTTATGGGCATTTAAGAGGGCATTGGATAGGTATATGGAGGATAGTGGGTTAGTGTAGTTTAGGTGGGCTTGGATCGGCGCAACATCAAGGGCCCAAGGGCCTGTACTGCGCTGTATTCTTCTATGTTCTATGTTCTATGATACTTCAGTCACTTGCCTGACCTCGTTTTCTGAGGAGAGGTCTCGTGTTGCATCCGCCTGAGTAGCGTAGAGCCATCTACGTCTTGATTTCGGAAACTTTCTTGGACACATTTTACAAATTCCACCCAGTACAGGCCTTTTACACTCTGGGTGACCCAGTCAATCCAGGGGAAGTTAAAATCTCCATCTAATGCTATTCTATTATTTTTATAGATACCTGCAAACTCACGACGCATTTTCTCCTCTCGTACCTACTGGCCATTTGAGGGTCTAGAACACCATCCCAGCAGACAGACCATCCCCTTTTTGTTTCTAACTTTTAAATATATGGCCTCATTTGATGACTGCTTAACAGTATTATCTCTAAGCTCTGTTGTTATGTCCTTCCTAATCAAAGGGGCAGCTCCGCCCCCTCATTTACTTGTCCTTCTGTCATACCTGTAGCTTCTGTATCCTGCAACACTGAGCTGCCAGTCCTGCCCTCTCTCCGCCATGTTTCTGTTACAGCTATAACATCCCAGTTCCAAGAGCTAATCCATGCTCTGAGCTCGTCTGCCTTACCAGTCAGGTCCCGTATGTTGAAATAAATGCCCTTTAAACCGGAAGTCTTTTCCCTCCCTCGACTATGCCCTGGATATCCTTGCTCTTGATGGCTGATGTACTGTCCTCTGACTTTCCGATGGTCCCTCTCTTACTCAGAGTCACAACTCCCTGGCAAACTAGTTTAAATCCTCCTGGGTAACTCGAGAAAATTTCCTCCCTGGGATACTAGTGCCCCTCTGCTTCAAGTACAAACGATCCCTTTGTACAGGTCACCTCTACCCCAGAAGAGATCTCAATGGCCCAAGAACTGAAAACCCTGCCCGCTACACTAGCTCCTCAGGCACACATATATCCGGCCTACCTTTCTATTTCTATCCTCACTGGCACGTGGCACTGGGAGTAATCTGGAGATCAGTAATATCAATAGCCTCCTTTTTTAACTTCTCAACTAACACCCTGTACTCATCCCTTTGTCTACCTCTGTCATATGGGCCGATGTGCACAATGACCTCTGGCTGTTCACCCTCCCCTTCAGAATGTTCAGTAACCGCTCAGCGACATCATTGACCCTGGTGCCTGGGAGGCAGCACACCACCCTGGGGTCTCTTGTGCAGCCACACAGTCTCCTGTCTGTCCCCCTCACAACTGAGTCTCCCATCAGTATCACGATCATTACAGAGGATCTGGCAAACAGAGACAGGGAGGAACTCCCTGCAGTTGGGTCCATGTTAGGAAAGTGGAGTATTTTAAAGTGATGCAGTGAGAACGCAGGGCCAGTGTGCCCCTTGAAGAGTGAATAGTAAAGGCAGCAAGTCCAGGGAATACTGATCAAGTGATAACGTGAGTTTGATAAAGAAAATACAGTGCAATAAAATCAGGTGACACCCTTCACAAGTGTAGAGAGTGCAAGAGGATTGTGGAAAATGAGGGACAAACAATAATCATGAAATATATTTGGCAGATACGATTGCGGAAAAGCCACAGGTATTTTATCAACATCGTGAGAGTAAGAGGATTCCCAGTGAAAGAGGGAGGCCTGTGAGAAACCAAAGGGATAATCTGTGCATGGAGCCAGAGGAAGTAGGCGAGGTCTTCAATGAATACTTCCCATCTGTATTCACACAGGACAAAGACATTGCAGGCAGGGATTTCAGTCAGGATGGTGAGGTTCCAGAATATGTTAAGATCAATAAAGAGGAGGTGTTAAATATTTTCACAGGCATAAAGGTGGAGAAATCCCCAGTACCCACTGAAATGTATCACAGGCTGCTATGGGAGGTAAGGGAGGAGATTGCTAGTGTTTAATACTTTGTTTAATACTTTGCTGGCCACAGGTGAAGTGCTGAATGACTGGAGGATCACTAATGTGGTTCCTTTATTCAAAAAGGGCAGCAGGGATAGGCCAAGCAATTACAGAGCAGATAGTCTGACAGCAGGGGGAGGGTAATTGGGAACAAATCTGAGGGACAGGTTGGATCAATAACTGGAAAGGCAGGGATCGATTAGTGATAGTCAGCACGGATTTAGAAGAGGAAGATAATGTCTGATGAAATCAGCTGAGATTACTTTGAAATTACGATTGAAGATATTGATGAGGGCAGTGCAGATGTTGTGGATTCCATGGAATTCATTAAGGCCTTTGACAAGGTCCCACGTAGAAGGCTGGTTCAAAAGGGAAGAGCCCATGGGATCCAAGGCAAGTTGGCAAACTGGATCCAAAATTGTTGTGTGGGTTGGTTTTGTGATTGAAAGCCTTTGCCCAGCGGGTGTATCACAGGTATCTGTGCAAGAATCATTGCTGTTCCTTATGGGCATTAATCACTTGGATGTGAAAGCAGAAGGTATCAAGAGTAGGTTTGCAGATGATATGAAAGGTCAGGGTGTTGTCCACAGTGAGGGGGGAGTCTCAGGCTACAGTCTGAAGGTTGGGGCTGGGACAGAATTTCAAGAGAGTCATTTCAATTGACAAGGCAGGCATGAGCACAGCAGGCAATGAGGGAAAACTGATCCATTAAGCTGCATTTACTTGAATGTAAAAGACCTAACAGGTTATACAGATGAATGCATGGCATGGATGGGAACATGGGACAGGGATATCACAGGAATTACAGAAACACAGCTGAGGGAGGGGCAGGACAGGCAGCTCAATGTTCCCGGGACAGATGCTACAGGATGGATAGAAGGGAAGGCAAGAGAGGAGAGGGATTGGTGTTTTTGATCAGTGAAAACATCACTGCAGCGCTTAGAGGGGATATTCCTGGGGATCGCTCAGTGAAGCTGTATTAGTAGAACTGAGAAATACAGCTGGATAATCAGTTTGATATGTCGGAACGACAAGCCCGCAGTAGTCAGCGGGAAACTGAGCAGCAAATACGTCGGAGATCTCAGATATCTGTAAGAATGATAGGATTGTAATGGTCGGGGATTTTAACTTTCTAAACCTAGACTGGGATTGCCATAATGTTCACAGCTTGGACATTTGTTCGGTGGAATTTGTTCAATGTGTTCAAGTAAACTGGTCCGACTGGAGAAAGGGATGAAACCTGACCTCCCTTCGGGAAACAAGGGAGAGAAACTGGCTGAAATGTTTGTGGGGGAGCACTTTAGCAAAGTCACCACAATTCTATTAGTTTAAAAATAGTGATGGAAAAGGACAGGCCTGGTCCACAAGTTAGAGTTCAAAACTGGCCTTGCCCCAGGCCAGAAGGTATTAGGTAAGACTGTCCAAACGTTGATGAATGGAGGCTATTTGAAAGAAAAGGGACGTCGGGCAAGTGGGATTCTTTCAAAAGAGAGATAAATTAAGATTTCAGGGCCAGCATATTCCTGTTAGTGTGAAGGACAGTGCTGACACAAGTGGGAAACATTGGATGACTTGGGATATTGAGGTTCTGGTCAAGACAAAAGGGAGCACATGTCCCATATAGCCAGCTCGATTAAGGGAATCCATTGAAGAACATTGTGGGTGTAGTAACACTCTGTCCGCCGAGCTGGAAGTTTTTGTTGCAAACGTTTCGTCCCCTGGCTAGGCGACATCATCAGTGTTTGGGAGCCTCCTGCGGAGCGCTTCTTTGATGTTTCCTCCGGTGTTTATAGTGGTCTGTCCCTGCCGCTTCCGGTTGTCAGTTCCAGCTGTCCGCTGTAGTGGTTGGTATATTGGGTCCAGGTCGATGTGTTTGTTGATGGAGTTTGTGGATGAATGCCATGCCTCTAGGATTTCCCTGGCTGTTCTCTGTCTGGCTTGCCCTATGATAGTAGTGTTGTCCCAGTCAAATTCATGTTGCTTGTTGTCTGCGTGTGTGGCTACTAAGGATAGCTGGTCGTGTCGTTTCGTGGCTGGTTGATGTTCATGTATGCGGATTGTTAGCTGTCTTCCTGTTTGTCCTGTATAGTGTTTTGTGCAGTGTACAAAATACCATGCAAGGAACTGACAGAGCTTTGGCAGATAAGGCTCATGAAAATCCAGAGAGATTCTACAAGTATATTAACAACAGAAGATTAACTCGGGACAGAATGTGACCCCTTAAAGCCATCCGTGTGTGAACCCACAGGAAATGGGTGAGATCCGAAACAAAAATTTCAAGTCAGAACTTACTGTGGAACAAAACACTGGGGAAACAGAGAAATAAACAATGATGCATTCAAAGGAGTCCACATTGGAGAACAGGAGGTGCTGAAGGTTTTAAAACGCATTAAAATTTGACAACTCCCTGGGAACTAATCAAGTATATCCCAGGATATTGGGATAAGTTAGGGAAGAAACCTACAACGATACTTCTATCACTGACAGCCACGGGTGGTGAGCTGGGAGCCTGGAGGGTGGCTAATGTTGTGCCAGTGTTTAGGAAAGGCTGCGACTGAAAGCTTGGGACATAAACACCAATTAGCTTGATGTCAGTGGTGCTAATGTTGTTGGGAGCAATTCCGTGGGACAGGACTTGCATGCATTTGGAAAGGCAACGATTGATTAGGGATAGTCAGCATAGCTTTGTGCATACAAAGTCGTGTCTCTCAAACTTGATAGAGTTTGTTGAAGAGGAGAAAGTGAGGTCTGCAGATGCTGGAGATCAGAGATGGAAATGTGTTGCTGGAAAAGCGCAGCAGGTCAGGCAGCATCTAGGGAACAGGAGAATCGACGTTTCGGGCATTAGCCCTTCTTCAGTTTGTTGAAGAGGTGACCAAGAAGATGGATGAAGGCAGAGCAGTAGACGTTGTCAATCTTGACTTCAGCAAGGCCTTTGACAGGGTTCAGCGTGGTGCACTGGTTACTAAGGTTAGATCACATGGGATCTGGGAGAGCGAGACAAAATAAGCTTGACAGTAAGAGACAGAGGGTAGTGGGAGAGGGTTGTTGTGCAGACTGGGGGCCTCTGACCAGCGGTGTGCCATAAGCATTGATGCTGGGTCCACGCATGTGCATTATTAACATAAACAAGAATATATGAAATATTGTTAGTAAGTTTGTGGATAGTAAAGTAAGTGTTATAGTGGGCAGTGAATACAGTTATCGAAAGTGATCTAAACCTACTGAGCCAGTGGGTTAAGAAATGAAAGATGGAGCTGAATTCAGGTGTTGGATTCTGTTAAGACTAATCAGGGAACGACTAATACAATTAATGATAGAGCTCTGGACAGTGTTGTCAAACGGAGAGAGACCAAGTGATGCAGTTACATTGTTCCTTGGAAGTGGCATCACAGGTGGATAGGATGGGGAAAGCGGATTTGGCACACTAGCCCTCATGGGTCAGAGCATTGAGTACATGAGTTGGTCCATCATGATACGGCTGTATCACACATTGCTGGGTCTCCAGTTGGAGTACTGTGTAGAATTCTGAACCTCCTGCTTTAGGAAGCATATTTTGAAACTGCAAATGGAGCAAATATTGACGAAGATTTTACTGATACTGGAGCGTTTGAAAGAAACAGAGAGGCTGGATAAGCTGGAAAGCAACATGGGTGAAATGAGATAGATTTGGCAGATAAGGTTAAGGAGCATCCAAAGAGATTCTACAGTATACAAGTACAAATAAGCTAATAGAGAGTCAATAGAGCCCCTCAAAGATTAAAAAGGCTTTCCATGCCTGGACACGACCTGAAATGAATATTTCATGTCAGAACATACTGTAGACAAAGACTAGGAAACGAAATCAAAGAAATAGTGCTGCCTTGTAAAGAGTCCCCATTACAGAAAAGGTGGTGCTGGAGATCTTCGAACACAAAGGTAGAGAAAGCCCAAGGTCCTGAACAAGTGTATCCCACAACATTGCGGCAAAGTCGCAGTGGAGACCGTGGCAGAGATATTTTTATAATTATCCTTCGTATTTCCATTGGGTGTAGGTGGCTGAGGGGTGACCTTATAAAGGTTTATAAAAACATGAGGGGTATGCGTAGGGTGAATAGTGAAGGTCTCTACCCCAGGGTACGGGAATCCATAACTAGAGGGCAAAGATATGAGGGTGGAGGGGAAATACATAAAATCGACCAGAGGAGCACATTTCCACACGGAGAATGGTGCACATATTGAATGAGCTGCTACTGAAGTGGTAGAGAAAAGTACAATTACATCATGGAAAAGACATTTGGGCAGGTACTTGGAGAGGAGAAGGTTTGACGGGATCGGGACCAAACGCAGGCAAATGCGACTCATTCAGGAACTGGGCTGAAAATGTGTTGCTGGTAAAGCACAGCAGGTCAGGGCTTATGCCCGAAACGTCGATTCTCCTGCTCCTTGGATGCTGCCTGACCTGCTGTGCTTTACCAGCAACACATTTTCAGCTCTGATCTCCAGCATCTGCAGACCTCAATTTCTCCTCATTCAGGAACTGGTCAGCGTGGACTGGTTGGATCGAAGGAACCGTTTCTGTTCTGCATGGCTCTTTCTCAAGTTATTGGAGGAGGAGACTACTGAGATCAGGCATGTTGTAGGCACTGAAGCAAGTTACAGCGATAGGGATGGTAGTCTGGAATGCAGCATAGTTCAAATATGTGGAGGGACTATTAGGAAGGGAGGAGGTTACAGGGACAGGAACTGTTATATGAGTTAAAAAATATTTAAGACACTGGTCCACGAGACATGGTATATGTACAGTATTGGAGGGGGAACACAGAACAGAAAGATCCCAGGCAGTATTCCCATACACTCATGGGAAACCTGCTTTCCCCTCTGTTATATTGATGTTCACTAAGATAACTGTGACACTCCCGATGCTGTCTCAGGACAACAAAACTTACAGTCGGGGTGGTGATTGACCTGGAGTGTGTCCGTACTGTGCTCCCCCTCCAGCACTGTATCTAAGTCATGTCTTGTTAACCGATGTTTGGAGCCCTCTCATTGCTCTCTGCTCTGTGCACTGTGAGTGACTTCACCTGACTGCAGGATTTATTGAAGGCTCCAGATCTCCCTGCCCTTTGTCTCTCTGGCTGACCAACCATCTTCAATGAAGTGATGGATGAGACACTCAGCAGTTGGAAAGTCTACTGAGTCAGGAACTTCCTGATTACTTGCAGGAGACAGAGATATAGATAGGATTGGAAATTAGACTAATGTAGTGAGGATTACACGTGGAGAATGGCAGTGAGTCCCACAGAGATCTGTAAAATCCCTGTCTCCATTCCTGGCCTGTGCTGTTGTGTCTCTCTGGAGTGGAGAATTCTGTTGACTCAGGATCTGGCGTAGCTGTAAGAGTGAGACACACTGACAGAGGCAGAAATTGTACCCACACAATGAGGAATACCACATGGAGAGATACTGAGTGATATCACCAGATTGCAGGAAGGTATCAGGATCAAACAATCATGAAGAAAAAACAGGTTTAGCTCCATGATGCTATGGTATCAGTGTTCAGGGATGAATAGCCTGCGAGCAGGCGAAGTGATGGCCTAGTGGTGTTATTGCTAGAGCATGTATCCACAACCTCAGCTAATGTTCAGGGGAGGAAGGTTTGAACCGCATCATCAGATATGGGGGAATTTGAAATAAATTACTTCAAATATAGTAATTGACAATCCATCAATACTATTACTGATGTACAATAAATCCAAACAATTCTCCTTTCAAGAAGGACATCTGCCCATCTTCACGTGGTCTGTACGATATACCAACAGCAAAGTGTTTGCCTCTTAATTACCCTCGGAAATGGCCGAGCATGTTACTCAGCTGAATTGCAGTTAGGGCTGGGCAAGAAAGATTGGTCAACCAGAGACACCCATATCCCATACCTGATTTTTTAAAAAATCCATTCCGATGTTTCCACTGGAACTGTGCTGGGGACAGTGTCCTGGCCAATCACGTCGGTAGGTTTATGGACAGGGCTTTAAATTGACAGAGAGGATGCAGGGACAGGGTTCAGGTGAAAGGAGCTTTCCAAATCCAATGTGAAAGGTGACGCATCAGAACAGCATGGGGAATGTGGCTGAAGACCAGCAGAAAGGAACAGAATGGGACAGAGTTTAACTAAAACTGTACATCAGTGAATCAATTTGTGACAGGAAATTGTGGGAAAGAGTAAATTATGTTTTGTTTTGGAATGGACAAAGTCTCTTCAATAAGATGGATGGATTTGTGACACAGAGATGAAAGAGATTTAAACATCAGAGATACGTGGTTACAGGGCGACAAAAGGTGAAAAATACATATTCAATAGTTCACAAACTTACAGAAACTCAGGCAAAATGGGTAACACTAACAATAATGGATAACAAAGGCATTACAGGGAAAGCATTTGGTCTCAGATCATGAAGTAGAGTCAGTCTGAATGTAAATACTGGCTACTACTTGCCAAGGACACAAGCAGCAAAACAGTTTTAGCCACCGAACAGCACTTCATTGCTCATCACTGCATTAAACAGGAACTCATTGGAACTTTGAATAAACGTAGTATGATAATTTAGTGAAACTTCAACATTCATATAATCTTGACAATCGTACTGACAAGAGTGATATTCGAAGAGGAGATTGTAGAATTCTTTTTCAGTGTTTCTTTGAAAAACACATTGTGCAACTGGCTAGGGACGTAACTATCTCAGACCGACTAGTGTGTGATTAAACTTAGTGAATGAGTAATGTCACCTGGGGAGATCCTCCAAGAAATTGTGATTAAGTGCAGTTTAAAGAAATATAAAGTTTTAAAGTGAATTATAGAGAGGACAAGCTACAACTAGAAATAAAAACATCCAATTACATGAGTTTGAGAGGAGAACTGGCCAAGGTAAATAGGCGAAACAGACTGAAGTATGTGTCTGCAAATGAACAGTGGAAAACATTTGAAGGAACTGTGCAAAATACTCAACAAAAGGAAATTCCATTGAAACAGACAAAACCTCAGCAAGAAATTCCCACCAGTCCCTCATTCACGACAAAATGGATCATATTAGATTATGAGGCTTAGAAGATCACCACAAAGTACTTAAAATCCTGAAATGAGAGAGAGTTTAAGCAGTAAGTATAAGAGGGATTGCGAAGGGTCTGCTAGCAGGAGGAGGGCAGTGGGAAGGGGTATCATTGTCAGGGTTTAATGACACGATATGGACAGGTACTGGAGGTGACAAGAGTGTTATAGAGAGTGGTCAGAGCCTGAACTGTGTTACAAAGCCAGGAAGGGTTGCTGCAGATGGAGGTGTTTTACAGAGTTCGGGAGGGACATCTGCATTTTTATTTTCATGCATGGGATGTGGGATCACTGATTGGACCAATATTCTTTGCCCCCACTGCTAATTGCCCAGAGGGCAGATCAGAGTCAGCTATATTGCTGTGGGTCTGGAGTCACATGTCGGCCAGACCAGGTTAGAATGTCAGATGTCCTTCACCAAATGAGGTCAGTGAACCTAATGAATTCTTCTGACTAATCAACAATGCTTTTATGGTGGCCTCACGAATGTCTTTTACAGCCACAACATGACATCCCAACTCCTACTCTCAGTGTTCTAACCAATGAAGGTAACCATCCCAAACGCCTGCTTCACCAGCCTGTCTATCTGTGACACCACTTTCAAAGAACTGTGTACCTGCATCCCTGGTCACTGACTGACAACACTACCCAGGGCCCGAACATTAACTGTACAAGTCCCACCCTGGTTTGTTTCACCAAAATGAAACACTTCACATTTATCTAATAAAACTCCATCTCTTATTCTTCAGCCCACTATCCCAGCAGGACTGTTCATCCTGTTGTATAATAGATAACCTTCTTCACTGTCCACTTTACCACCAATTTCAGTGACACCCAAAATCCTTACTTACCAGGAAACCAATATTCCCATCCAACCCATTTATCGAAATGACAAACAACAGTGGGCCCACTACACCGCTGGTCACATGTCTCCAGTCAGAAAAACAACATGCCTCCCATCGCCCTCTATCTCCTACCATCAAACCAATTTTGTATCCAGTTCACTAGCTCCTCTCGAATGCCATATCCTTTTACATTGATCTGAGCTTATTACCCTGTTTACCATACAGACACAGAACAGTACAGCACAAGACCCTTCGGCCATGATACCATACCAACCTTTTATCCGACTGCAAGATCAAACTAACCTACATACCCTTCATTTTACTGCCATTCATGTATCTATCCACGAGTGTATTAAATGTCCCTAATGTATCTGACTCTCCCAGCACTGCTGCAGTGCATTCCACCCCCACCCCCGCACAAACACACACTTTGTGTAAATAAACTGCATCTGAAATCTCTCCTTAACCATCCACCAATCACCTTAAAATTATGTCTGCTCAGAATAGTCATGTATGCCATGATATAAATAAATCATTCACTATTCACTCTCTCTGTGCCTCACATCATCTTGTTCACCTCTACCAACTCGCCCCTCACCCTTCTTCACTCCAATGAGATAAACCGAACCTCTTTCAACCTTTCTTCATAAGACTTGCCCTCCAGCACAGGAAGCATCCTGGTAAATCTCCAATTTACCCTCCCTAAGCTTCCACTGCCTTCCTGTAATGAGGGGTCAGAACTGAACACAATATCACAAGGGCGGTCTAACCCAGGCTCTATAGAGCTGCAGTATAACTTCACTGCTTTAAAACTCAATCCCCCAGCAATTTAAAGCCAACACAACATATTCCTTCATAACAACCCTATCAGCTTGCGTGGCAACTTTGAGGGATCGATGGACGTGAATCCCAAGATCCATCTGTTCCACAAAACTACCAAGTATTCTGCCTTTAACCTTGTATTCTGCATTCAAGTTCGACCTTCCAAAATGAATCATTTCACACTTTTCCAGATTGAACTCCATCTGTCACTTCTCAGCCCAGTTCTGCATCCTGTCAATACCCTACTGCAACCTACAACAGACCTCCACACTATCCACCACTCCACCAACCTCCATGTCATTGACAAAATTACTAACTCATTCTTCCACACCCACATTGAAGTCGTTTATTAAAAAAAACACAAAGAGCAGAGTTCCTGCAACCGATCCCTGCAGAACACCACTGTTCACTGAGCTCCATGCTGAATGCTTCCTATCTATCACCACCGTCTGTCTTCTATGAGCCAGGAATTCTGTATCCAGACAGACAGGTTTCCCTGTATCCCATGCCTCTGTACTTTCTGAATGAGCCATAAAAGTGTTTTGTCACATTCTCAAAGGATTCAATAAGATTTGTGAGGGAGAGACCTGTCCCTTACAAAGCCATGTTGACTATCTCAAATCAAAGTATGACTTTCTACGGAGTCAAAAATCAGCTCTCACAGAATCCTCTCCAATAATTTGCATACCACAGACATAAGAAAGTGAGGTCTGTAATTCCAAGGATTACCCCTATTCACTTTCTTGAACAAGGGAACAAGGGAATCACCTGGTACGACTCCGGTGGACAGTGTGGGTACAACGGTCATCACCAAAGGCGCAGCAATCGTTTCCTGTAGTAACTTTGGGCATATCCCGTCTGGTCCAATAGACTATCTATCTTTATGTTTTACACAATTCTCAGCACATCCTCCTTCTTAACATCAACCTGTTCATATATATCAGTCCTTTTCATGCTGTCCTCACAAATGACAAGGTCCCTCTCAGTAGTGAATACTGAAGCACATTATGCTTTAAGGATCTTCCCTACCTCCTGTGACTCCAGGCACATGTTCCCTCCACTATCCTTGACCGGCCCTACCCTCACTCTGACCATCCTCTTGTTCCTCACATAAGTGGAGAATGCCTTATGGTTTTCCTTAATCTTTCCCAAAAAAGCTTTTTCATGTCCCATTCTAGCTGTCCTAAGTCCATTCTTCAGTTCCTCCCTGGCTACCTTCAGAGAGTCTCCAGAATGTGGAAACAGGCCATTTGGCCCAACAACTCCATACAGACCCTCTGAAGAACATCCTGCCGAAAACCATTCCCCCACCCTATTACTCTCCATTTAGCTGACTAATGTGTCAATTCTGCACTTCCCTGAACACTATGGGTAATGTAGCATGGCGGAATCACCTAATCTACACATCTTTGGACGGTGGGTGGAAACTGGGGCACCTGAAGGAACCCCACGCAGAAATGGGGAGAACGTGTAAACTGCACACAGATAATCGCCCGGAACTGGAATCGAAATCGGGTCACTGGTGCTCTTAGGCAGCCATGCTAACCACAGAGCCATAGTGCCGCCCCCATATAACTTTATAGAGGTCTAACGATCCTTGCGTCCTCATCCTTATGGAAGCGTCGTTCTTCCTCTGGACGAGATGTTGTACATCGCTTGGAACCTTATCAAATGCTTTGCTAAAGTCCATGTTGACAACATTGACTGCTCTGCCTTCATCTATCTCTTGGCCACCTCTTCGAAGAGTCAATCCGGTTTGTGAAACACGGTTTCCCACTCACAAAGCCAAGCTGACTATCTCTAATCAGCCCGAGCCTTTCCAAATATATGTAGCTCCTTTCACTCAGAATCTCCTCCAACAACTTACCCAGCACTGGGCTCACTGGACTGTAATTTCCTGGCTTTTCCCTGCAGCCCTTACAGCATTAACCACCCTCCAGTCTTCCGGCACCTCACTGTGTCTGTTGATAATATAAATATCTCTGTTCGCGACACTGCAATCTCTTCCCTAGCTTCCCACAATGTTCTAGGATAAGCCTCATAAGCTACTGAGGATTGCTCTACCTTTATTTGTTTTAAGATTCCAGCACTTTCTCTTCTCTGTTGAGGATTCTTTCCAAGACATCACTATTTATTTCCCCAAGCTCCCGATCCTCCATGTCTTTCTACATAGTAAATTCAGACAAGATTTTTTTTTTTGTTTAAGATCTCACCCATCTCCTTTGGTTCCATACATAGGCGACCTTATTGATATTGAAGGGGCCCTATTCTCTTCCAAGTTATTCTTTAGTCCTTACTGAAACATGCCCCTCAAGGCTTCTGAAAATTCAAATAGTACATTTCCCCCATACCACCACATCCTCACACCCTTATCTATTCTGCCATTCACATTCACACCAACAAATAAAATCCAACAGGCTCAAAAACACATTCTCCTTTATAAAATGTGTTTCTAAGGTTTCAGTTATTTTTTTATTGATAGGTCCTTTCTCACTCATTTCAGTATGTTCCCGACTTACTGTCAGGCTAACACTATTTGGTTTCAGACAGGCAGCAGAAAGGGTTGAGGGAGTTCTTGTTTATCAATCTGAAAAAGGTAGCTTAGAGTCATCAGGTAATAGAGAAGACAAATCAAATGCTGCGACTTATTACAAAGGGAATGGAGTCTAAAAATAGGAAGGTCTTGCTAAAACTATACGAGATATGATTCAAACCACACCCAGAATACTATGAACAGTGTGAGTGCCCGAAGAAAAGATATGCTTATATTGGAGGCAGGTCAGAGAAGGGTCCTTTGGTTGATCCTGGGAATGGATGAATTTCCCAATAAGAGGTGGAGTAGGTTGAGGTTGAACCCATTGAAGTTTAGAAAACATGAGAGAAGAAGTGAATGTAAGATTCAAGATTCAGAAGAGCTTTGATCAGGTAGATGCTGGGAAGTAGGAAATTAGAAAGTACAGCACAGCAATAGGCCCTTCGGCCCACCATGGCTGTGCCGACCATGATGATATTCTCAACACATGCCATCTGCCCCGATATGGTCCATATCCCTCTATTCTCTGTCTGTTCAATGATGTTATTGAAAACCATCTAGTATACAATCCAGGATCCTAGCACTGATACTCATTAGTTATCTCGTGCGGATGGAGACCACTGTCACATACAGATACTGTACTGCCCTTGCTGCAAGAATATTCAGTGTCCTGACTGTAGCCATATTTGCATTCCTATCACTGGTTGGTCCCTATAAAAGAATTCCGCCCAATGATTGCTGCTGTTTGTTCATTCCCAGCTCCATCCAAATCGCCTCCAAATTTTGGACTTCAGTTCCACGTGGCAATTTCATTAATGCATTAACCTCATCCTTTCTTCACACCTTGTTGCCTTTTTGCCTAGCCTGCCTCGATCCCAACGAACCTTCAATATTCCCTTTCCAGCGATGGTTATTCTGCAGCTACATCTCCGGAAAGACCGTTCCATCATATCTGTTCACTGTCATTGCATCTGCCTTATGCCTTATGTCGAATGCAGGGAGTCCTCAGCAGGGGGAGGGGGGGGGGGGGGGGGGAGGTTGAAAAAATGGTACAGATTACAGGAGATATGGAGGCTTACAGTAGCTCGAGGATATTAGCGTTAAACAGAGTTACATCTTGTTAAGAATGTCAGAAGGACAAAGGGGTTTGGGTAATTGGAGGAATTTATAGAGATAGAGGGAGCTGGATTAGCTTCTGGAGATAGGGATAGGGATGGATACAGGGAGAGGCAGGCAGACTGAGAGGCACATACAGGGGGTGTTTCAGGGAGAAGATTATTGTGTGTACTAACAGAGATATGGAAAGTTGTCGCGACTGAACACGTTCACAGATATAAGAAGGCTTCTAGGTTCAGGAAGACTACATAGACAGGAAGTCAATGGAGAATGCCAGGTTACTGGTATGGAGGCAGTAACACAGATGGGGAGGGTTGCACAAATTGGAAGAGGTTCCTGTGGTCAGGTGGGTTGGTGGGGACAGCGTGAAGTTTAAATAGATTAAGACTGAAGGTTTGGAGAACGATAAGGAAGTTCCGATTTTTTCACAGAAAGGAAGGGTTGTCGGAGCTGGAGAAGTTTACCCAGATAGGGACGGATGGAGAGGTTTAAGGCAAATGCATTGACATAGAGAGTGGTGTTGTTAGGAGGGGCTCACAGGGACAGACAAGACTGTGGGGTTTACAGGGATGAAGGAATTTAGTATCCACTGGAGAAGTTTCGGGATTAGGGTGCTAGGGATTGGAGAACCTGACAGAGACAGAGAGCATTGTGTGGACAAGAGAAGCTTCCAAACAGAGGAAGGATTATCGAGACTGGAGGATATTACAGAGATTGCTAATACAGCATGGGCCAGGATTGATGCTTGGGACTTCTGTGCTGTCTCAGTGAGGACCAGTACAGCAAAGGTGAAAGCAGGACCTTTACAAGATGGTGGGAATGAAGCCTAGAATGTTGCTGTTCCTTGCCCAGCTCTGTATCTATGTCCGGTCTTCCGTGTCTGAAAACAGAAGGCCACAAATTCCTCCATGTGCTGTTTACTGTGAGTGATCTTACCGGCTGCAGACTCCAGACCTCGCTCTCCATCTCTCTCTGGCTGACCAAGCATCTTCAATGAGGTGATGAAAGAGACAGGATTTAGCAACATCCTGATTACCTGCATGAGAGAGAAATAGACACAATGGAAAATTAGACTGATGCAGCGAGGATGACTCATGTAGAGTAGGAGAAAGTGAGGACTGCAGATGCTGGAGATCAGAGCTGAAAATGTGTTGCTGGAAAAGTGCAGCAGGTCAGGCAGCATCCAGGGAACAGGAGATTCCTGAAGAAGGGCTTATGCCTGAAACGTCGATTCTCCTGTTCCCTGGATGCTGCCTGACTTGCTGCGCTTTTCCAGCAACACATTTTCAGCTCATGTAGAATAGCACTGAGTCCAGCAGAGATCACAAAAACCTTAGTCTCTGTCCCTGGTCTGTGCTATTGTTGATCAGAGGATTATTTTGGCTCAGGATCTCAGACCAGCTGCAAGAGTGAGAGAAGCTGACAAAGGCAGCAATTAGACCCACACAGTGAGGGATACCACATGGAGAGATAATGAGTGCTATCACCAGAGTGCAGGAAAGTGTCAGGATCAAACAACGGTCATGGTGAAAGGGTTTCGATTCATGGTGCACGGGGATCAGTACTCAGTGACGGGTGAACTACGAGTGGGACAGATGATGACCTCAGGTTATTCTCACCAGACTGTTCATCCAGAATTTAATGCCGGTGTCAGCTAAACCCATCTAATGGCTTAATAGCCTTTAAGGAAGGAAATCGGTTATCGACAGCAGGTCTGGCCTACATGTGACTCCAGACGCAGAGCAAGGAGGTTGACTCTCCACTGCCCCCTGAAATGACCTGGCAAGCAACTCAGCTCAAGTGCAGCTTGGAGGTGGACATGAAATGCTGACCAGAAAGAGACAGCAACATCTCACGAGTGAATTGAAAACAACCATACTGGGAGCAGTGTCCTGGCCAATCGTGTCAGTAGGTTTATGGACAGGGCTTTAAACTGACAGAGAGAATGCAGAGAAAAGTTCAGGTGAAAGGAGCTTTCCAAATACAAAGAGAAAAGGTGAAGCATTGGAACAGCATGGGAATGTGGTTGAAGACAAGCAGAAAGGAACAGGATGGGACAGAGTTTAACTATAACTGTACATCAGTGAATTAGGCTGTGACAGGCAATTCTGGGAAAAAGTTAGTTTCAATATTCTTTCTTTGGAATGGACGAAGCATCTGCATTAAGGTAATAGACTTGTGACGCAGATTAAATAATATTCGGTCACCAGAAAGATGTGGTTACAGGAGAAACAAAAGGTGGAACATAAATATTCTATTGTACACATCCTTGAGGGGTGTCAGGGAGTGCAGGATGGGTAACCCTGACAGTAATGGGTAACAAAGGCATTACAGAGAAAGCATTTGGCCTCAGATGATGCAGCTGGATCAGTGTGAATGCAGATTATGAGGAATGCATGTCAAAAACACAAGCAGGAGAGAACAGTTTTTAGGCTGCCTAACAATATTTCATTGCTCAACACTGTTACACATTCCAATGAATTCCTGTGTAATGCAAAGGCACTGTGATAATTTTGGGAGACTTCAATCTTTGTCTAAAATGATATTCTCCGAACTCCTCTCCGAATGTTTGTGTCAGTGTTTCTTTGAACAACATATTAAGTAAATGGCCTGGGATGTGACTGTCTCAGATCGATCATTGGGTGATGAAGCTGAGTGAAAGGTGCTGGAAGCAGAGTTTTTGAATATTTTTATAGCAGAAGGAGGTGGACAGTTATCAGGATTTGTGGTTGCAATTAGACCAGCTAAGATCTAATTGTCGTGTAGTGGAATTCAAAGAGATGAAGAATTTTAAAGTGACCATAAAGCACATCCTACAATCACAACCAAAGCCATTGATATGTATTTGAGAGGGGAACTGACCAAGGTAAACAGAGGAAACAGGGAAGGGTGTGGCTGGTAATGGACAGTGGAAAACATTTACAGTCATAGAGATGTACAGCACAGAAACAGGGCCTTTGGTGTCCAATTCGTACACGCCACCCACATATCCTAACATAATATCATCTTATTTGCCAACACTTGGCCCAAAACCCCCTCAACCCTTCCTGTTTGTATACCCATCCAGATGCCTTTTAAATGCAATAATTGTACTAGTCTCCACCACTTCCTCTGGCAGTTCATTCCATACATGCATCACCCTCTGCCTTTTGTATCTTTCTCCTCTCACCCTGAAGCTAGGCTGTTCAGTTGTGGACTCCACTACCTCAGGTAAAAGCCCTTCTTTGTTAAACCTATCCACGCCTCTCATGATTTTATAAATCTCTGTATGGTCACCCATCAGCCTCAAATACCCCAGCCCATTTAACCTCTCGCTGTAGCTCAAATCTTCCAATCCTGGCAACATCCTTGTAAATCTTTTCTGAAACCTTTAAATTTACACAATATCCTTCCGATCGGAAGGAGACAAGTATTGCACGCAATATTCCAAAAGTGACTTATCCAATGTCCTGTACAGCCAGAACGTGACCTCCTAACTCCTCTACTCAATGCTCTGATCAGTAAATGCAAGCATACCAAACACCTTCTTCACTATCCTATCTACCTGCAACTCCACTTTCAAGGAGCTATGAACCTGCACTCCAAAGTTTCTTTGTTCAGCAACACTCCCCAGGAACAAACTATTAAGTGCATAAGTCCTGCTGGGATTCGCTTTCTCAAAATGCAGCACCTCACATTTATCTAAATTAAACTCCATCTACCACACCTCAGCCCATTGACCCACCCGATCCAGATCCCGTTGTAATCTGAGGTAACATTCTTCGCTATCATAACACCTCCAATTTTGGTGTCATCTGCAAACTTACTAACTACACTTCCTATGTTCACATCCAAATCATTTATATAAATAACAAAAATAGTGGATCCAGCACCGATCCATGTGGTACTCCACTGGTTACAGGCCTCCAGTCTGAAAAACACCATCACCACACTCTGTCTTCTAGCTTCGAACCAGTTCTGGAACCAAATGGCTGGTTTTCCCTGTATGCCCTGAGATTTAACCTTGCTCACCAATTTCCCATGTGGAAACTTTGCGAACACCTCACTGAAGTCCATACCACTCACATTGACAGCTCTGCCCTCATCAATCCTTTTTGTTATTTCCTCAAAAACCTCAATTCAATTTCTTGAGACATGATTTCCCACGCACAAAGCAATGCTGACTATCCCTAATTAGACACTGCCTTTCCAAATACATGCAAACCATGATTCCCTCCTTGAAAGTGCCCACCACTGATGTCAGGCGAACGGGTCTGTAGTTCCCTGGCTTTTCCTTACCATCTTGTTTAAATAGTGGCACCACACTAGCCAACCTCCAGTCTTCTGTCATCTCACCAGGGACTATCGATGATACAAATATTTCAGCAAGGGGCCCAGCAATCACTTCCCAAGCTTGCCACAGAGTTCGAGGGTACACCTGATCAGATCCTGGTAAGGTCCGAGGGAGTGTTGCTGAACAAAGTGACCTTGGAGTGCAGGTTCATAGCTCCCCGAAGATAGGGCCTACAGGTGTTCATGGAGATGGGGAGATTGGAAGGGATGGAGCAGTTTACAGGTGAAGGATGTTGGTAGGAGGGGGAGTTTCACACAGACAGCAGTGGTTTTGGTGAATGGAGCAGATTATGGAAATCAAGACGGTTTTATAGATTAGAAGAACACACAGCTATGTGGAGGGCAGTCGCAACTGAAGATGTTTATAGTTAAAGAAAGAATAAAATTCTGCAGGTTATTTAGATATAGAGGATGTGGAGTCGGACATTTTTACCAGGAAGAAAGGACAGTAATTTTGGTTAGAGACAGTTTCACGGATAAGGGAGCATTAGTAACCTCCTGCAGTTTTGTCAAATTGGGAAGGGTTGTCGGGGAGGGTTACCTTTCCACAGATAGGGGTGTAAGAGCTGGAGAAGGTTATGGAGATGAGTGGACTGATTGAGAGACTGGAACAGCTTGCATTGACAGGATGGGAGATAGCCACGGGAGGATGTTACACATATAGTGAGTCTTTTCGGAAGTGGATCAGATAGTCACAGGCATTGGAGTGAGTTCTACAGATCAGGGGTACTGCACGGACCTGAGAGGATTGGACGGTCTCCACAGATTGATTGTATCTTTCGGACGGGAAAAAGATACAAATAGCTTAAAGTCAATGTATGCTGCTTTCTTTCTCCTGAACAGAGCCTCAATATCCCTCAGCAGCCAGGGATCTCTGAATCTGCCAGATTTTCCCTTCACTCAAACACACTGGCCTTGGATTCTTGAGATCACACTTTTAAAAGCCTCCCATTTGTCAGTCATTCCTTTTCCTTCAAACAGACTCACCCAATCGATTGTCCCCAAATGTGGAGGAGATGTTGTTGGACTGGGGTGGACAATGTTTAAAATCACACAACACCAGCTTCCAGTCCAGCAGGTTTATTCGGAGGCACGAGGTTTCAGAGCGCTGCTGTTTCATCAGGTGGTTGTGGAGGACAATCATAGGGCTCAGAATTTATAGCAACAGGATTGCTGTATCGTGGAATGTAATACCAAACACATTTAGTTTCAGCCTTTCACCTTTTAGGATGATCACCTGCGCTTTGAAAGCTGGTGCTTCAAAATAAACTTGTTGGACTTAAACCTGCTGTTGTGCGATTTTTTATTCACCCAATCAACCTCGCCTCAATTCTACCAAACAGCCCCAAAGTTGGCCCTGCTCCAGTTTCACACTTTAATCTGTGGACCTGTTTGATCTTTTTCCATAACTATGTTAAAATCAGGACAGTTGTGGTCACTGGATCAAAAGTGCTCTCTGACTGACTATTCAGTCACTTGCCTGACCACGTTGTCTGAGGGGCGGTACAGTGTTGCACCCGCCTGAGTAGAGTTAGGCCTTGTTTGAGTTACATCTTGATTTAAAAATATTTCTTGGACACATTTGACAAATTGCACTCCTTACGGGCCTTTTAGTCTGTGGGGTGGCCCAGTCCATCCAGGGGAAGTTAAAATCTACAACCAATACTACATTATTATTTCATTAGGTACCTGCAATCTCTCTACACATCTGCTCCTCTCACATCTGCTGGCTATTTCGGAATCTTGAACACTGTCACAACAGAGTGCACATCCCCTTTTTGTTTCTAACGTCTCAACATATGGCCTCATTTGATGACTCTTAAAGAGTATCCTCTCGATGCGCTGTTGTTCTGACCTCCCTCATCAAAATGGCAGCTCCCCCTCCTCACTTACTTGTCCTTTTGACACACCTGTAGCTTCTCTATCCTGGAACACTGAGTTGCCAGTCCTGCCCTTCTCTCAGCCATGTTTCTGTTATGGTTATAATATCCCAGTCCCCAGAGCAAATCCATGCTCTGAGCTCGTCTTCCTTACCAGTCAGGCCTCGTGCATTGAAATAAATGCATGTTAAACCAAAAGTCTTTACCCTCCCTTGACTGTGCCCTTGGATATCCTAAATAGCAAACTTGTTCTTGATAGGTGATGCATTTTTCTGCTGATTGGTGGATGGGCCCTCCCTTATTGAGAGTCCCTGCCAAACCTTTTTAAACCCTCCCCGAATAACACTAACAAATTTCCACGCCGGGATACTGGCGTCCCTCTGGTTCAAGTCAAACCCGTCATCTTGTATAGGTCACCTCTACCTCAAAAGAGATCTCAATGATCCAAACCTTATCCCCCCCCCCCCTCCCTCCCCAGCTCCTCAGCCACACATTTATCCGTCCTATCTGTCTATTTCTATCCTCACTGGGGCAAGTGGCACTGGGTGCAATCTGGAGATCACTTCCCTTGAGGTCCTGCTTTTTAACTTCTTACCTAACTCCTGATACTCATTTCACAGGACTCCATCCCATTGTCTACCTCTGTCATATGGGCCGATGTGCACAATGACCTCTGGCTATTCACCCTCCCCTTCAGAATGTTCAGTAACCGCTCAGAGACATCCTTGACCCTGGTTCCCAGGAGGCAGCACACCACCCTGGGGTCTCTTCTGCAGCCACACAGTCTCATGTCTGTCCCCCTCACAACTGAATATCCTATCAGTATCACTTTCATAGGAGAGGATCTGACAAACATACACTGGGAAGACTATCTGCAGTTTGTCCATATTCGGAAAGTGGGAGTATGTTAAAGTGATACAGTGAGAATTCAGGGCCAGTATGTTCCTGACGAGGGAATAGTGAAGGCAGCAAATCCAATGAATACTGATCAAGCGACATCGTGAGTTTGATAAAGATACCACAGTGCAATAAAACCAGGTGAAGACATTCAAAAGTGTAGGGACTGCAAGGATATCTTTAGAAATGAGGGACACACAATGACCATAAAATATCCTTGTCAGATACTATTACGGAAAAGTCACAAGGTATTTTATCAGTATGTTTAGAATAAGAGGATTACTGAGGAAATAGTGAGGCCTGTTAGAAACCAAAGAGACAATCTGTGCATGAAGCCATAGGAAGTAGGTGAGGTCTTCGATGCATAATTCTCATCTGTATTCACACAGGAGCCAGGGATTTTCGTTGGGATGGTGAGGTTCGAGAACATGTTAAGATCAATACGGAGGAGGTATTAAATGTTTTCATAGGCATAAAGCTGGAGAAATCCCCAGTGCCCAATAAAATGTATCCCAGGCTGTTATGGGAGGTAAGGGAGGAGGTTGCTGGGGCCCTGGTGGATATATTTAATAGTTTTCTGGCCACCCGAGTAAAGGCGAACCCGGGAGACTACAGCTAAGGTAAAACAGTTTGTTTCAAAATTACTTACCTGTAGCGGGCAGCGGTGTTTTTTATTCTCTCTTCACAAAAAGAGCGGGAGCAGCAGAGGAAGTGACGGCAAGCAGAGGGGCAGCCGGGAAGGAGAACTGTGAGTATAAATACTCACCCTTTAATCACCAACGGTCATTTGAGTGGGAGCAGCGGAAGTGAGGTTGGAGCGCATAGCTGGGCGGGAAGGTAAGTGATTAGTATTTGAGTGGGGGTGACCACCGATACTCCTGCCGACTTCGTCTGCAGGAAATGCAGTCAGATCCTGATCCTCACCGAACGAGTTAGGGAACTGGAACTGGAGTTGGATGAACTGAGGATTATTCGAGAGGCTGAGAGGGTGATTGATAGAAGCTACAGGGACATAGTTACGCCGGAGAACAGAGGTAGCTGGGTAACAGTTAGAGGTGGGAAGGGGAAGAAGCAGGCAGTGCAGGGTTCCCCTGTGGTCGTTCCCCTAAAAAATAAATATACAGCTTTGGAAACTGTTGGGGGGGACAGCGTTGCAGGTGTAAGCTGCAGTGAAGGGGTCTGTGGCTCTGAGACTCAGAAGGGAAAGGGGGAGAGGAGGAGAGCGCTAGTTATAGGGGACTCTCTAGTTAGAGGGACGGACAGGCGGTTCTGTGGACATGGGCGAGACTCACGGATGGTTTGTTGCCTCCCGGGTGCTAGGGTCCGAGACGTCTCAGACCGTGTCTTCAGAATCCTTAAGGGGGAGGGTGTGAAGCCAGAAGTCGTGGTGCACATTGGCACCAACGACATAGGTAGGAAGAGGGGCGGGGAGGTCATTCAAGAGCTCAAGGAGTTAGGCTGGAAGCTAAAAGCTAGGACAGACAGAGTCGTCATCTCTGGGTTGTTGCCGGTGCCACGTGACAGTGAGGCAAAGAATAGGGAGAGAGTGCAGTTGAACACGTGGCTGCAAGGCTGGTGTAGGAGGGAGGGCTTCAGATATTTGGACAATTGGACTGCATTCTGGGGAAGGTGGGACCTGTACAAACAGGACGGGTTGCACCTGAACCAGAAGGGCACCAATATCCTGGGGGGTAGGTTTGCTAGCACTCTTCGGGGGGAGTTTAAACTAATTTGGCAGGGGGATGGGATCCGGACTTGTAGTCCAGCAAGTAGGTTAGCTGTTTGTCAGGATGCCCAAGACTGTAGGGGGGCTGTGGAGAAGGTAGCACTGACAGGGACTACTAGCGGACACAGAGATGGGCTCAAGTGCGTATACTTCAACGCAAGGAGTATCAGAAATAAGGTGGGTGAACTTAAGGCGTGGATCGGTACCTGGGACTACGATGTTGTGGCCATCACGGAAACGTGGATAGAAGAGGGACAGGAATGGTTGTTGGAGGTTCCTGGTTACAGGTGTTTCAGTAAGATTAGGGAGGGTGGGAAAAAAGGAGGGGGGGTGGCATTGCTAATTAGAAATGGTATAACGGCTGCAGAAAGGAAGTTTGAGGGGGATCTGCCTCTGGAGGTAGTATGGGCTGAAGTCAGAAATAGGAAAGGTGCAGTCACCTTGTTGGGTGTTTACGATAGGCCCCCCAATAGCAGCAGAGATGTGGAGAAACAGATTGGGAAACAGATTTTGGAAAGGTGCAGAAGCCACAGGGTCGTAGTCATGGGCGACTTCAACTTCCCAAATATTGATTGGAAGCTCTTTCGATCAAGTAGATTGGATGGGGCGGTGTTTGTGCAGTGTGTCCAGGAAGCTTTTCTAACGCAGTATGTAGATTGTCCAACCAGAGGGGAGGCCATATTGGATTTGGTACTCGGTAATGAACCGGGACAAGTGGTGGGCTTGTTAGTGGGTGAACATTTTGGTGATGGTGACCACAATTCTGTGACTTTCACCTTGGTTATGGAGAGAGATAGGTGCGCACAACAAGGTAGATTTTATAATTGGGGGAAGGGAAATTACGATGCTGTAAGGCAGGATTTGAGGAGCATACGTTGGGAGCATAGGCTGTCAGGGAAGGATGTGGTGGAAATGTGGAACTTTTTCAAAGAGCAGATACGACGTGTCCATGATATGTATGTACCTATCAGGCAGGAAAGAAATGGTCGTGTGAGAGAGCCTTGGTTGACGAGAGAGGTTGAATGTCTGGTAAAGAGGAAGAAGGAGGCTTACATAAGGTTGAGGAAACAGGATTCAGACAGAGCAGTGGAGGGATACAGGATAGCCAGAAGGGACCTGAAGAAAGGGATTAGGAGAGCTAAGAGAGGGCATGAAAAATCGTTGGCGGATAGGATCAAGGATAACCCCAAGGCATTTTATGCGTATGTGAGAAACCAGAGAATGACGAGAATGAGGGTAGGTCCGATCAAGGACAGTAGTGGGAGACTGTGTATTGAGTCGGAAGAGATAGGAGAGGTCTTGAATGAGTACTTCTCTTCAGTATTTACGAACGAGAGGGACCGTATTGTAGAAGAGGAGAGTGTGAAATGGACTGGTAAGCTAGAAGAGATACCTGTTAGAAAGGAAGATGTGTTGGACATTTTGAACAACTTGAGGATAGACAAGTCCCCCGGGCCTGACGGGATATATCCTAGGATTATGTGGGAAGCAAGAGAGGAAATTGCAGTACCGTTGGCAATGATCTTCTCGTCTTCACTGGCAAAGGGGGTGGTACCAGGGGACTGGAGAGTAGCGAATGTTGTGCCCCTGTTCAAAAAAGGGAATAAGGATAACCCCGGGAATTACAGGCCTGTTAGTCTTACTTCTGTAGTAGGCAAAGTAATGGAAAGGGTACTGAGGGATAGGATTTATGAGTATCTGGAAAGACACTGCTTGATTAGGGACAGCCAGCACGGATTTGTGAAGGGTAGGTCTTGCCTTACAAGTCTTATTGAATTCTTCGAGGAGGTGACCAAGCATGTGGATGAGGGAAGAGCAGTGGATGTAGTGTACATGGATTTCAGTAAGGCATTTGATAAGGTTCCCCATGGTAGGCTTATGCGGAAAGTCAGGAGGCATGGGATAGAAGGAAATTTGGCCAATTGGATAGAAAACTGGCTAACCGGTCGAAGGCAGAGAGTGGTGGTAGATGGTAAATACTCAGCCTGGAGCCCAGTTACAAGTGGAGTTCCGCAGGGATCAGTTCTGGGTCCTCTGCTGTTTGTAATTTTTATTAATGACTTAGATGAGGGAGTCGAAGGGTGGGTCAGTAAATTTGCAGATGATACGAAGATAGGTGGAGTTGTGGACAGTGAGGAGGGCTGTTGTCGGCTGCAGAGGGACTTAGATATGATGCAGAGCTGGGCTGAGGAGTGGCAGATGGAGTTCAACCCTGCCAAGTGTGAGGTTGTCCATTTTGGAAGAACAAATAAGAATGCGGAATACAGGGTTAATGGTAGGGTTCTTAGTCAGGTGGAGGAACAGAGGGATCTTGGGGTCTATGTACATAGATCTTTGAAGGTTGCCACTCAGGTGGATAGAGTTTGTAAGAAGGCCTATGGAGTATTATCGTTCATTAGCAGAGGGATTGAATTCAAGAGTCGTGAAGTGATGTTGCAGCTGTACAGGACTTTGGTTAGGCCACAGTTGGAGTACTGTGTGCAGTTCTGGTCGCCTCACTATAGGAAAGATGTGGAAGCTTTGGAGAGGGTGCAGAGAAGATTTACCAGGATGTTGCCTGGAATGGAGAGGAAGTCGTACGAGGATAGGTTGAGAGTTCTCGGCCTTTTCTCGTTGGAACGGCGAAGGATGAGGGGTGACTTGATAGAGGTTTATAAGATGATCAGAGGAATAGATAGAGTAGACAGTCAGAAACTTTTTCCCCAGGTACAGCAGAGTGTTACAAGGGGACATAAACTTAAGGTGAAGGGTGGAAGGTATAGGGGAGATGTCAGGGGTGGGTTCTTTACCCAGAGAGTGGTGGGGGCATGGAATGCGCTGCCCGTGGGAGTGGTGGAGTCGGAATCATTGGCGACCTTTAAGCGGCATTTGGATAGGTACATGGATGGGTACTTAATCTAGGTTAGAAGTTCGGCACAACATCGTGGGCCGAAGGGCCTGTTCTGTGTTGTATTGTTCTATGTTCTATGTTCTATGTTCTATGTGAAGTGCCGAATGACTGGAGGCTCGCTAATGTAGTTCCTTTGTTTAAGAAGGGCAGCAGGGATAGGCCAGGTAATTACAGAGCAGATAGTCTGATAACAGGCGGAGGGAAATTATTGGAAACAATTCTGAGGATGAATCAACACTTACAAAGGTAAGGATCATCTCAGCTCAATCCTCACGGATTTGGGAGAGGAAGATACTGTCTGAGAAATTCAGTGGAGTTTTTTGAAATGATGTCTAAAAGTATTGATGAGGGCAGTGCAGATGTTACATGGAATTGAATAAGGCCTTTGACAAGTTCACACATGGCAGGCTGGTCCAAATGTAAAGAGCCATTGGGTTCCAAGGCAAGTTGGTAAATTGGATCCACAATTGGTGGACAGACTGCTTCGTGTTTGAAATTCCTTCACCAGTGGGTGTACCACAGGGATCTGTGCAGGAATCATTGCTGTTTATTATGTGCATTAACAACTCGGATGTGAAAACAGAATGAACCATTAGTAGGCTCGCAAATGACATGAAAGGTGAGGTTTTGTCCACAGTGCGGCGGTTGATCTCAGTCTGCAGTTCAATGTCTTTCAGATGATAATTTGAGCAGGGTTTAGTAGTGATCGAAGTGAGATAATACCCTGTGGGAGGAATGATAAGCGACGGACAGACATAATGAACGGTAGGTCCTTGTGGAGTATTGAGGAACACAGGGACCTTGGTGGACAAGTCCATAGATCCCTGAAGGTATCAGCACAGGGAGACAGGGTGGGGAATGGACCTGACCTGGGGGTGGGATGAGCACCAACATTCTGGTGGGGCAAATTACCGGAGCGGCTTGAGAGTGTATAAACTAGTCTGGCAGGGTGTTGGACCTTAAACTGTCATAAAGACAGAAAGAAGATTGAGCCTGGTACACAAGTTAAAGAGAGGAATTTCAACAGACAAGGCAGGCAAGAACAAAGCAGGGAATAGGGAACAACTGATGATTAACCTGCATTTATTTCAATGCAAGGGGGCTTACAGCTAAGGAAGATGAACGCGGGGATGGATGGGAATATGGGACTGGGAGATTATAGTTATCATTGTGCTACTATCTGTGTGGAATATGCACATTCTCCCCGTGTCTGCGTGGGTTTCCTCCGGGTGCTCTGGTTTCCTCCCACAGTCACAAAGATGTGCAGTTTAGGTGAATTGGCCGTGCTAAATTGCCTGTAGTGTTAGGTGAAGATGTAAATGTAAGGGAATGGGTCTGGGTGGGTTGCTCTTCAGTGTAGACTTTTTGGACCAAAGAGCCTGTTTCCACACTGTAAGTAATCTAATCTAATCAAATCATTACAGAAACACTGCTGAGGGAGGGACAGGACCAACAAATCATTGTTTCAAGATAGAGAGACCACAGGAAGCATAGAAGGGTTGACAAGAGAGGAAGGACACGCGGTGGTGGGTTTTGAGTGCATGAAACATCACAGCAATACTTAGAGAGGACATTCCTATGGGATCGGCTACTGTGTTAGTGGAACTGTGAAATAAGAATGGGTCATCACTTTGATACGAGTGTACGGACCCTGAATAACCTGTGGCAGACTGAGGAACAAATATGTCGGGAGATCTCCTGTCTGTATCTGACATATGTTTACTTCTTTTTCTGAACTAAAACCTCAAATTTTCTAATCATCCAGCATTCCCTACACCTTACCAGCCTTTCCTTTCACCCTAACAGGAATACTGTATACTGTCTCTGGACTGCCGTTATCTCATTTTGGAAGGCTTCCCAATTTCCAATGGTAAAGGTTTCATTCTCTCAAAATGGAAACTCCCCAATTACTGCATCTCGTGGAATTGCCAATTGAAAATAATGAAAAAAATTAAAGAACATTCCAAACAAACGCTTTGATGTGATGAGCTCTGATCACTCACTTAGATATACACGGAGAGTGCTTTCTACCTGAGCAGCACCAGGTCAGTGTCAGGCACACAGACAGAATAGGCAAATAGATTCACATCTGAGCTCACATCTACCAGCCTGGCAATCTGAAGCTGTGCACAGCCATTATGATAAATATCTGCAGAAATAGGACAGCGAGATCAGCCCAATAGTCCGATCAAAAAGAATCAGTCATTCAAATTGTAATATCCTTCAGGTTCCACAACCCATTCTCGGTCCCATCCTGCAGGCTCTATGAATCCCGCTCCCTCTAGCCTCAAGCAGGATCCACGTCCCTTCCTACATTTGTACCATCCTCCAGGTTCTGCGGCCCTTCCTACCTCCGTAACATGACCCAGACTCTACAACCCTTCCTTCCTCTGCAATGTTCCCCAGAGGGGACTGGTGGGTGATGGGGGTTACAGAGACAGTGAATGAGATCAGGATGAGACGGTATTGCAGATATTAGGAATACTGCTGTGGTTAAAAAAAAGAAGAGGCTTCAGGACTTTTGAGGGTTGATGCTAATAAAGGAGGTTACAGAACGAAGGAGGATTGTCGGGACATGAAGAGGTTTCACTGTTTACGAGAGTTGTAGGGATCAGAGGAAGTTACCAAGATAGGGAGGGTTTAAGATTGCAGGATTCCACAGACAACCTTTACAGGGTGAAAGGCAGGATTCTTGACAGTGTGGAGGAACAGAAGAATCTTGATGTCAACGTCCATAGATCCCTCAATGTTATCACTCAAGGTGATTGCCTTGTTCAGAAGGTGTTTGGTGTGTTGGCTTTCATTAGCAGGGGGATTGAGTTTAAGTTCCACGAAGTTATGCTGCAGCTGTATGGAGCCCTGGTTAGAGAACATTTGGTATATTGTGTTCAGTTCTGGTTGCCTCATTATCAGAAAGATGTGGAAGCTTTAGAGAGGGTGCAGAGGAGATTTATCAGGAGTGGAAATCTAATGAAGAAAAGTTGAGGGAATTAGGGCTTTTCTCATTGGAATGAAAAAGGATGAGAAATGACTTGATAGAAGTGAACAAGATGATTTGAGGCCTCGATAGAGAGGATAACCAGATACTTTTCCCATTGCAAAAATGGCTATAACGAGAGGACATAAATGGAAGATGATTGGAGAAAGTTTTACGGGAGATGTCAAAGGGTTTTTTTTTACACATAGAGTGGCAGATGCATGGAATGCACCGCCAACATTTGTAGTGGAGTCCAATACATTAGGGACATTTAAGCAACACTTAGATAGGCACATGGATGATAGTAAAATGTAAAGTCTGTAGTTTAGTTTAATCTGAGAGTCGGATAATAGGTCAGTGCAACGTCGAAGGCCGAAGGGCCTGCACTGTGCTGTACTGCTCTATATTCTAAATAAGGAGGCTTACAATGGCACAAAGAAGTTTCAAAAAGCTGGAGAGATGGGATATGAATGAAGACACACAAATAGGATGGATTGCTAGGATTGTCAGCAATAGTCTGATCTGGAGCAGACGACCCAGACTGGGAGGGGTGTGGGGACTGGAGGTGGTTTCACAGGGAGGGAGGACCATAGAGGCACCTGGTGTTACAGAAATGTAGAGAGCTGTAAGGTCTACAGGAGTTCATGGAGATGGGGAGGTGGGGAGGGATGCAGCAGTTACAGGCATAAGAATGTTAGTAGGATGGGGTGGTTTGCACAGACAAGAGTGTTTTATGTGCATGGAGCAGATTACAGAAATCTCGACGGTTTTATAGATTAGAAGAACAAACAGATATGTGGAGGAGAGTCGGGACTGAAGATTTTTATAGTTATTGAAAGGCTTAGGTTCTGCAGGTTATTTAGATAAAGAGGGTGTGGTGTCTTACAATTTTACCGGGAGATAAGGACATCCTTTTTGGTTGGAGACAGTTTCACAGATAAGGGAGCATTAGTAACGTCCTGCAGTTTGGTCAAAGTGGGAAAGATTAGATTAGATTAGATTAGATTTCTTACAGTGTGGAAACAGGCCCTTCGGCCCAACAAGTCCACACCGCCCCGCCGAAGCTCAACCCATCCATACCCCTACATTTACCCCTTACCTAACACTACGGGCAATTTAGCATAGCCAATTCACCTGACCCTGCACATCTTTGGACTGTGGGAGGAAACCGGAGCACCCGGAGGAAACCCACGCAGACACGGGGAGAATGTGCAAACTCCACACAGTCAGTCGCCTGAGTCGGGAATTGAACCTGGGTCTCTGGCGCTGTGAGGCAGCAGTGCTAACCACTGTGCCACCGTGCCGCTGGTGGATGGTAAAATTACCACACTTCTATCAGTTTGAACATAAATGTCACGTCAGAACTTACTGTGGAGAAACTCTGGGGAAGTCAGGGAAATAAACAGTGTTGTCTTCACAAGAGTCCACATTGGCGAACAGGAAGTGCTGAAAGTTTGTAGGGGAAGGTGACATTTACACAGATAGGGGTGTAAGAGATGGAGAAGGTTACGGAGATGAGTAGATGATGGACAGATTGGAAGACCTGACATTGACAGGATGGGTGATAGGCAAGGGAGGATGTTACACAGATAGTGAGTCTTTTCGGAACTGGATCAGATAGTCACAGGCATTGCAGTGAGTTCTACAGATCAGGAATGCTGCAGGGACGGGAGAGGATTGTACCGTCTCCACAGATTGATCATGTCTTTCGGACTGGAAGAAGATACGAATAGCTTAAACTCTATGTACGCTGTTTTCTTTTTCCCGAACAGAGCCACAATATCCCTCATCAGCCAGGGATCCCCGAACCTGCCAGATTTTCCCTTCACTCTAACAGGGACATACTGGCCCTGGATTCTTGAGATCACACTTTTAAAAGCTTCCCGTTTGCCAGTCATTACTTTCCCTTTAAACAGATGGTAGTAATAATGTAGAGGAGCCGGTGTTGGACTGGGGTGTACAAAGTTAAAAATCACACAACACCAGCTTACCATCCACCAGGTTTATCTGGAGGCACTAGGCTTTGGAGCGCTACTTCATCAGGTAGTTGTGGAGCACAATCATAAGGCTCAGAATTTATAGCAACATGATAGCAGTGTCATGGAATGTAATATCAAACACATTTAGTTTAAGCCTTTCATCTTTAAGGATGATCACCTGCGCTTCAAAAGCTAGTGCTTCAAAATAAATCTGTTGGACTATAAACTGGTGTTGTGTGATTTTTAATTCCCCCCAATCTACCTTTGCTCGATCCTGCCTAATGGCCCCAAATCTGGCCCTGCTCCAGTTTCACACCTTAATCTGTCAACCTGTCTGATCTTTTTCCATAACAATGTTAAAACGAAGACAGTTGTGGTCACTGGATCCAAAGGATAGGCCAGGTAATTACACAGCAGACAGTCTGACAGCAGGGGGCGGGAAATTATTGGGAACAATTCTGAGGGACAATTTGAAGCAATACCTGGAAAGACAGGAAACAATTAGGGATAGTCAGCACGGATTTGGTAAAGGAAGATCCTGTCTGATGAATTCAGCTGAGTTTTCTTTGAAATTGCGATTGAAAATGTTGATGAGGGCAGTGCAGATGTTGTGGGTTCCATGGAGTTCATAAGGCCTTTGACAAGGTCCCACATGGAAGGCTGGTCCAAAAGGGAAGAGCCACTAGGATCCAAGGCAAGTTGGCAAATTGGATCCAAAACTGGTGGAGGGTTGTTTCTGTGATGAGAAGTCTTTCACCATCGAATGTACCACAGGGATCTGTGCAGGCACCATCGCTGTTTATTATGTACAATAATGAGTTGGATGTGATAGCAGAAGATTTACAGATGACATGAAGGGTGAGGGTGTTGTCCACAGTGAGGGGGATGGTCTCAGGCTACAGTCTGAAGGTTGAGGTTGGGACTGAATTTCAAAGAGTAATTTCAATCGATAAGGCAGGCAAGAGCACAGCAGGCAATGAGGGAAAACCGATCAATACAACTGCACTTACTTTGATGTAAAAGGCCTGACAGATAAGGCAGATGAGTGCATGGCATGGATGGGAACATGGGACTGAAATATCACAGGTATTACAGAACAACAGCTGAGGGAGGGACAGGACCGGCAGCTCAATGTTCCAGAGACAGATGCTAGAGGAAGGACAGAATAGGAAGCAAAAGTGGAGTGAGAGTGGAGTTCTTAATTAGTGAAAAAAATCACTGCGGCACTTACAGAGGATATGCCTGGGGATCGCCCAGTGAAATTCTCTTAGTGGAACTGAGAAATAAGAATGAGTCATCACTTTGATATGACTGTATTACAGGCCCCCAGTAGTCAACGGGAAATAGAGCAGCAAATATATCAGGAGATCTCAAATATCTAAGAATAATAGGGTTGCAAAGGTCGGGAATTTTAACTTTCCATAACTAGACTGGGACTGCCATAATGTGTACAGCTTGGATAGGAGGAATTTGTTCAGTATGTTCAAGAAAACTGTCTCAGTCAATATGGAAATGGCCTGACTGCAGAAAGGGATAAAACCTGACCTCCCCTTGGGAAACAAAAGTAGGGAAAGGGACTGAGGTGTCTGTAGGGGAGCACTTTGGCAAAATTACCACACTTCTATCAGTTTGAACATAAATGTCACGTCAGAACTTACTGTGGAGAAACTCTGGGGAAGTCAGGGAAATAAACAGTGTTGTCTTCACAAGAGTCCACATTGGCGAACAGGAAGTGCTGAAGGTTTTAAAATGCATAAAAATTAGACAACTCTCTCGGAACTAATCAGGTGTATCCCATGACATTGGGGAGGGAGGTGGTTAGGGAAGAAATTGCGGGGTCCCTTAGAGAGATATTTCTATCAAAGACAGCTACAGGTAATGAGCTGGGAGTCTGGAGGGTCACTAATGTTGTGCCAGTATTTAAGAAAGGCGGCGAGTGGAAGCCAGGGACCTAAACACTAGTTAGCTTGATGTCAGTGGTGCGAATGTTGTTGGAAGCGATTCTGTGGGACAGGAGTTACATGCATTTGGAAAGGCAAGGATTGATTAGGGATAGTCAGCACAGCTTTGTGATTACGAAGTAGTGTCTCGCAAACTTGACTGAGTTTGTTGAAGAGGTGATTAACAAGATAGATGAAGACAGAGCAGTAGACACTGTCTATCCTGACTTCAGCAAGGCCTTAGGCAGGGTTTATCCTGGTGCATTGGTTAGTAAGGTTAGATCACATGGGATCAGGGAGAGCGAGACAAACGGACACAACATGGGCTTGACAGTAGGAGACAGAGGGTAGTGGGAGAGGGTTGTTGTGTGGACTGGAGGCTCTGACCAGCGGTGTGCCATAAGGATTGGTGCTGGGGCCACATGTGCATTATTTACATAAACGAGAATATAGGAATCATCGTTAGTAAACAAAATAAGTGTTACAGTGGGGAGTGAAGACAGTTACCGAAGAGGCTCTTGATCAACTGGACAAGTGGGTCAAGGAATGAAAGATGGATTTTAATTAATGGATTTTGTTAAGACAAAACCGGGACGACTAACACTGTTAATGGTAGGGCCCTGTTCAATACTGTCGAACAGACAGAGAGACCAAGGGGTGCAGTGACATTGTTCCTTCTAAGTGGCATCACAGGTGGACAGGGTGGTGAAAGCAGATTAGGTACACTTGCCCTCATGGGTCAGAGCATTGAGTTGGTACATAATGCTACGGCTGTACAAGACATTGCTGGGTCCCCAGTTGGAGTACTGTGTAGAATCCTGATTTTCCCGATTTAGGAAGCATTTTCTGAAACTGTACACAGAGCAAAGACTGACGAAGATGTTACTGATACTGGAGGGTTTGACTTACAAGGATAGGGTGGATAAGCTGGAAAGCACAACAGTGGGAATGAGATAGCTTTGGCAGATAAGGATAAGGAGAATGCAAGGAAATTCTACAGCATACAAGTACAAAAAAGCAAAGAGAGACAATAAGGCCCCTCAGGTGTGGAACCACAGGAGATGGGCGAGACCCTAAATGAATATTTCATGTCAGAACATACTGTGGACAAAGACTAGAAAACAAAGGAAAAGAAACAGTGATGTCTTGTAAACAGTCCCCATTACAGAAGAGGTGGTGCTGGATGTCTTAGAACACAAACGTAGAAAAAGCCCTAGGTCCTGAACAACTGTATCCCAGGCTTATGCCCGAAACGTCGATTCTCCTGTTCCTTGGATGCTGACTGACCTGCTGTACTTCACCAGCAACACATTTTCAGCTCTGATTCTCCAGCATCTGCAGACCTCACCTTCTCCTCGAAGATTTCAGCCTACTGCGAATCCTCTTACAAGGATGCCTTCCTTGAAGAAGCTCTCTTCCTCCCTCTACAAAGATTTCAGTGAGTCCCTCTCTCACTGCACACCCCAGGTCATCTCCTCTGCACAGAAGCTCTTCAAAATTCCTGATGAAGGGCTTATGCCTGAAACGTCGATTCTCCTGTTCCTTGGATGCTGACCTACCTGCTGTGCTTCACCAGCAACACATTTTCAAAACCATGAGGGGTACAGGTAAGGTGAATAGTGAAGGTCTCTACCCCAGGGTAGGGGAGTCCATAACTAGAGGGCAGAAATGTGAGGTGGGAGAGGGAAGACTTAAGAGTGATCAGAGGAGAACATTGTTCACAGAGAGCATGGTGCACAACTTGAATGGGCTGCCAGGGGAAGTGATGGAGAGAAGCACAATGACAACATGGAAAAGGCATTTGGGTGGATACATGGAGAGGAGAAGGTTTGAAGGGATACGGGCCAATTGCAGGGAAACGCGACTCGTTCAGGAACCGTGTTCAGCATCGACTAGTTGGATCAAAGCAAAGGTTCTGTTTCTGTGCTGCATGACTCTGCCATTGGAGGAGGAGACGACCGAGATAAGGCATGTTGTAGACACTGAAGCAAGTTACAGAGATAGGGATGGTAGGCTGGAATGCAGTACATTTCAAACATGTGGAGGGACGACAGAGAAGGGAGGAGGTTACAGGGTCAGGAACTGTTATAGGAGTTAAAAATTATTGAAGACACCAGTCCACGCGACATGCCATAGATACAATGTTGGAGAGGGAAATACAGAAGAGAAATCCCAGGCAGCATTCCCACCCTCTCTTGGGAAGCCTGCTTTCCCCTCTGTTATACTGATGCTCACTAAGACAGCACAGGCCTGGATTGACAACTATGACACTCCCGATACTGTCTCAGTACAACAAAACTTACAGCAGGGGTGGTGGTTGAGCCTGAGGTGTGTCTGTACTCTGCTCCCCCTCCAGCACTGTATCTATGTCATGTCTTGTTAGCCATTATATGGAGCCCTCTCATTGCTCTCTGCTCTGTGCACTGTGAGTGATCTTACCTCACTGCAGGATTTATTGAAGGATCCAGCTCTCCCTGCCCTTGGTCTCTCTGTCGGACCAACCATCTTCAATGTGGTGATGGACGAGACACCCAGCAGCTGTGAAGTCTGTTGAGTCAGGACCTTCCTGAGCACCTACAGGAGACAGACAAATAGACAGAATGGGAATTTATACTGATGTAGTGAGAGTTACACATGCCGAATGGTCCTGGAAAGTCCCAGACTGCGTCCCTGACCTGTGCTGCTGCGTCTCTCTGGAGTGGAGAATTCTGTTGACTCAGGATCTGGAGTAACTATAAGAGCGAGGGGCATTGACAGAGGCAGCAATTAGACCCACACAGTGAGGGATACCACATGGAGAGATACTGTGTGATATCACCCGAGTGCTGGAAGGCATCAGGCTCAAACAATCATGTCAGAAGGCTTCAGAATCAAACAATTGTGTGGGAAGAAGGGGTTCTGCTTCATGATGGTATAACTGGTCAGGAATGACCAACCAGTGAGCAAGCGAAGTGATGGCCGAGTGGCATTATTGCTAGAGCATGTATCCAAAACCTCAGCTAATGTTCAGGGGAGACAAGTTTGAATCCCACCATCAGAGATGGGAGAATTTGAAAACAATACTTTTAAAGATAATAATTAATAATCCATAAATAAATATGAGACAATTGCTGATGTACAGAAAATACAAACACTTGTCATTTCGAGAAGGACATCTGCCTATCCTCACATGGTCTGCACAACATCCCCACAGCAAAGTGTTTGTCTCTCAATGACCCTCTGAAATGGCCGAGCAAGTTACTCAGTTAAAGGGCAGCTAGGGGTGGGCAAGAAAAGCTGGTCAGACAGAGATACCAACATCCCACGAGTTAATAAAAACAATCCCGTTCACTGGGCCCCACTGGACCCATGATGGGACCAGTGTCCTGGCCAATCATGTCGGTAGGTTTATGGACAGGGCTGTAAACTGACCGAGAGGATGCAGAGACAGGATTCAGGTGAAAGGACCTTTCCAAATCCAAATAGAAACGGGAAGCATCGGAACAGCATGGGAATGTGCCTGAAGACAAGCAGAAAGGAACAGGATGGGAAAAAGTTTAGTTAAAACTGTACATCAGTGAATCGGTTTGTGACAGGAAATTGTGGGAAAGAGTACGTTACGTGTTGTTTGGAATGGACAAAGTCTCTGCAATAGGGTAGATGGATTTGTGACACAGAGATAAAACGAGATTGAAACAGCAGTGAGACATGGTTCCAGGGTGAACAAAAGGTGGAACATGAATATTCAATGTTTCACAACCTTGTGCAAACTCAGGCAAAATGGATGACGCTAACAATAATGGGGAAGAAAGGCATTACAGAGAAAGCATTTGGCATCAGATCATGAAGTAGAGTCAGTCTGAATGCAAATTCTAGCTACTACTTGCCAAGGACACAAGCAGCAGAACAGTTTTAGCCACTGAACAGCATTTCATTGCTCATCACTGCAATAAACAAGAATCAATTAGAATTTTTAATAAAAGCATTGTGATAATTTTGGGAAACTTCAATATTCCCAAAATCTGGGACATTCACACTGACAAGAGTGATATTGGAAGAGGAGTTCAGAGATTTTTTTTTTCAGTGTTTCTTTGAATAACACATTGTGCAACTGGCTAGAGATGTAACTATCTCAGAGCGACTGTTGTGTGATGAAACTTAGTGAATGAGTAATGTCACCTGGAGAGATCCTCTGGGAAATTGTGATAAAGTGCAGTTTAAAGAAATATAAAGTTTTAAAGTGAATCACAGAAAGGGCAAGCTACAACTAGAAACAAAAATAGCCAATGACATGAGTTTGAAAGGAGAACTGACCAAGGTAAACAAGCTAAACAGACTGAAATATGTGACTGTAAATGGACAGTGGAAAATATTTGAAGGAACAGTGTAAATCATTCAAATAAAGGACATTCCATTGAAATAGACATAACTTCAACAAGAAATCCCCACTGGTCCCTCACTCAGGACAAAAGGGATCATACTAGATTATGGGGCTGAGAAGATCACCACAAAGTACTTAAAATTCTGAAGTGAGAAAGTGTTTTCGTCGTAAGTGCAAAAGGGATTGCAACGGGTCTGCTAGCATGGGGAGGGCATTGGGAAGGGGAAACATTGTCAGGGCATATTGAAACGATAGGAACAGGGAGAGGTGAAGGTGCTGGAGGTGGTGAGAGTGTTACAGAGAGTGGTCAGGGCCTGAACGGTGTTACAAAGCCAGTACGGATTGCTGCAGCTGGAGGGGTTTGCAGAGGTAGGGAGGGATATATGTATTTTTATTTATTCATTCATGGGATGAGGATGCTACTGATTGGACCATCAATATTTGCCCCCACTGCTAATTACCCAGAGGGTAGGTCAGAGTCAGACTAATTGTTGTGGGTCTGGAGTCACGTGTAGGCCAGACCAGGTTAGAATGTCAGATGTCCTTCCCTAAAGGAGGTAAGTGAACTAGATGAGTTCATCCTGCTGATCAACAATGGTTTCATGGTGGTCTCACCAATGTCTTGTACAGATACAACATGACATCCTTCTCCTACTTTCAATGCTCTCCCCAGTGAAAGTAACCATCCCAAACGCCTGCTTCACCAGCCTGTCTACCTGGGATAACACTTTCAAAGAACTGTGTACCTGCATCCCTGGGTCTCTGACTGACAACACTACCCAGGGTCCGAACATTAACTGTACAAAGTCCCGCCCTGGTTTGTTTCACCAAAATGGAAGACTTCACATTTATCTAATTAAACTCCATCTCTTATTCTTCAGCCCACTATCCCAGCAGTACTGTTCATCCTTTGAACCACAGATAACATTCTTCACTATCCACTTTACCACCAGTTTCAATGCCACCCAAAAAACTTACTTACCAGGAAACCAATATTCCCATCCAAACCATTTATCCAAATGACAAACAACAGTGGGCCCACTACACCGCTGGTCACATGCCTCCAGTCAGAAAAACTAAATGTCTCTCATCACCCTCTGTCTCCGACCATCAAGCCCAATTTTGCATCCAGTTCCCTCGGTCCTCCTGAATGCCATATCCTTTTACATTGATCTGAGCTTATTACCCAGTTTATCATACAGACACAGAACACAGAACAGTACAGCACAAGACCCTTAGGCCATGATGCCATGCCAACCCTTTATCTGACTGTATGATCAAACTAACCTACATACCCTTCATTTTACTACCATCCATGTGCCTACCCAGAAGTATATTAAATGACCCGAATGCATCTAATTTTACTGCCACCACTGGCAGTGCATTCCACTCACCCACCACTCTATATGTAACGAACCTACCTCTGAAATCTCCCCTTAATCTTCCGCAAATCACCTGAAAATTATACTCCCTTGGAGTAGCTATTTACGTCAGAGTAAAAAATGTCTCTCACTATTCACTCTCTCTGTGCCTCTCATCATCGTGTTCACCTCTACCAAGTCACCCCGCACCCTTCTTCACTCCAATGAGAAAAGCCTTAGCTCCCTCAAACTTTCTTCATAAGACATGCTCTACAGTCCAGGCAGCATCCTGGTAAATCTCCTCTTTACCCTCTCTATAGCTTTCACATCCATCCTGTAATGAGGGGACCAAAACTGAACACAATATTCCAAGGGTTCTATAGAGCTGCAGCATAACTTCACGGCTTTAAAACTCAATCCCCCAGCTAATGAAATCCAGCACAATATATTCTTTCTTAACAAGCTTATCAGCTTGTGTGGCAACTTTGAGGGATCTATGGACTTGGAACCCAAGATCCTTCTGTTCCTCCACACTGTCAAGGATCCTACCTTTAACCCTGCATTCTGCATTCAAATTCAGTCTTCCAAAATGAATGACTTCACACTTTTGCAAATTCAACTCGATCTGCCACTTCTCAGCCCAGCTCTGCATCCTGTCATTGCCCCGTTGCAACCTACACCAGCCACTCCACCAACCTTCATGGCATTGCCAAACTTATTAACCCACTCTTCCACTCACATCCAAGTCATTTATAAACCCAGAGAGAGCAGAGGTCCTGTAAACCCTCCCTGCAGAAAACCACTGGTCACCGAGCTCCAGGATGAATGCTTTCCATTCATCATCACCCTCGATCTTCTTTGGGCCAAGAATTCTGTATCCAGACAGACAGGTTTCCCTGTATCCCATATCTCCGTACTTTCTGAATGAACCATAAAGGTGTTTTGTCACATCGTCAAAGGACTCAATAAGATTTGTAAGGCATGACCTGCCCCTTACAAAGCCATGCTGACTATCTCTAATCAAACTATGGTTTTCCAAGGAATTATAAAGCCTGTCTTGGAGTCCTCTCCAATAATCTGCACACCACAGACACAAGACTGACAGGTCTGAAATTCCCAGCGTTATCGGTATTCCCTTTCCTGAACAAGGGAATAACATTTGCCGCCCTCCAACCATCTGGTACAACTCCAGTGGACAGTGAGGGCACAAAGGTCATTGCCAAGTGCACAGCAATCTCTTCCCTCACTTCGTGTAGTAACTTTGGGCACATCCCGTCTGGTCCAATAGATTTATCTATCCTTATGTTTTACACAATACCCAGCAGATTCTCATTCTTAACATCCACCTGTTCACATATATCAGCCTGTTTCACGCTGTCCTCACAAATGACAAGGTCCCTATCACTAGTGAATACTGAAGGACAGTCTGCATTAAGGAAATCCCCTACCTCCTGTGACTCCAGGCACAAGTTGCCTCCACTATCCCTGATCGGCCCTACCCCCACTCTGACCATCCTCTTGTTCCTCCCATAAGTGGAGAATGCCTTACAGTTTTCCTTAATCCTTCCCAACAAAGCTTTTTCATACCCCCTTCTCGCTGTCCTAAGTCCATTCTTCAGTTCGTTCCTGGTACCTTCAGAGAGTCCCTACAGTGTGGAAACAGGCCATTTGGCCCAACAACTCCATATCAACCCTCCAAACTGTACCCCAACCAGAACCATTCCCCCAACCTAATTCTCTCCATTTGCCCCGACTTATGCACCAAACCTACACATCCGTGAACACTATGGGTAAATTAGCATGGCTGAGTCACCTGACCTGCACATCTTTGGACTGTGGGAGGAAACCGGAGCACCTGGAGGAAACCATGCTGACACGGGGAGAACGTGCAAACTCCACACAGACAGTCACCTGAGGCTGGAATCGAAATAGAGTGCGTGGTGCTATGAGGTAGCAGTGTTAACCACTGGGCCATCGTGCTATTCCATGTTACCCTCTGGAAACCTATCTGATCCTTGTTTCCTCAACCTTAAAGAAGCTTCCTTCCTCCCCTTGACTAGATGTTCTACAACCCTTTCAACCTTGTTAAATGCTTCGCTGTCCATGTGGACAATGTTGACTGCTCTGCCTTCATCGATCTCTTGGCCACCTGCTTGAAGAGTCAATTCAGTTTGTGAAACACGGTTTTCCACTCACAAAGCCATGCTGACTATCTCTAATCAGCCCTTGCTTTTCCAAATACACATAGCTCCTTTCTCTCAGAATCTCCTCCAACAACTTCCCCACCACTGGGCTCACTGGGCTGTAATTTCCTGGCTTTTCCCTGCAGCCCTTATGTGATGGAACAGCATAATGTTCCTTCCAGTCTTCCGACACCTCACTGCGTCTGTTGATAATATAAATATCTCTGTAAGGGACACTGCAACCTCTTCCCTAGCTTCCCACAATGTTCTAGGATAAACCTAATGAGCTACTGAGGATTGCTCTACCTTTATTTGTTTTAAGATTCCAGCACTTTCTCTTCTCTGGTGAGGATTCTTTCCACAACATCACTATTTATTTCCCCAAGTTCCCGAGCTTCTATGTCTTTCTCCACAGTAAATACTGACAGGACTATTTTGTCTAATATCTCACCCATCTCCTCGGGTTCCACACATAGACGACCTTACTGATCTTTAAGGGGCCCTATTCCCTACCAAGTTACTCTTTAGTCCTTATTGAAACTTGCGTAAAGGCTTCTGATATTTCAAATACACCATATCCCCTATACCACTCCACTCCTTCTACACCCTTTCAAACCTGCCATTTATATTCACACCAACAAATTAAACCCAACAGGCTCAAAAACAAATTCTCTTTTATCAAATGTGTTTCCAAGTGGCCAGTTATTGCATATTGACATATCCTTTCTAACAATGTCAATATGCTCCCGACTTAGTATCAGGCTAACACTATTTGGTTTCAGACTGACAGCAGAAAGGGCTGAGGGAGATCTTGTTTATCAATCTGAAAAAGGTAGCCCACAGGTTCAGCAGGTAATAGAGAAGGCAAATGAAATGCTGACATTTATTAGAGACGGAATGGAGTCTAAAAATAGGCAGGTCAAGCTAAGACTATGCAAGGTACAAGTCAGACCACACCTCGAATATTATGAACAGTGTGAGTGCCCAAAGGAAAGATATTGTCGCATTGGACGCAGTCCAGAGAAGGGTCACTTGGCTGATCCTGGGAATGGAGGGAGTTTCTAATGAGAAGAGGTGGAGTAGGTTGAGGTTGAACCCATTGAAGTTTAGATAATGAGAGAGAAATGGAATGAACCATCCAAGATTCTGAGGGGCTCTGATCAGGCAGATGCTGGGAAGTTAGAAAATAGAACAGTAGAGCACAGCAACAGGCTCTTCGGCCCACCACGTCTATGCTGTCCATGATGCTATTCTAACTTATACCATCTGCCTGCACATGGGTCCATAACCCTCTATTCTCTGCCCGTTCATGTCTAAATGCCACTTCAAAACTTTACTCACATTTCGGTTTCTATGACCTTGCTTGGCAACTTCCACTCTCTGTTAAAAAAAACTTGCCTCACAAATCTCATTTAAACTTTCTCTTTCTCACCTTAAATCTCTGGGCTCTAGTATTTGAAAGTTACACATTGGAAAAGAGATTCTGACTATCCACATCATCTATCCCTGTCCTAATGTTATATCCCTGTACCTGGTCGCCTGTCAGCCTCTGATACTCTCACAAAGCAATCCAACTTTGTTTAATTTCCTCTTTACACCTAAGACACCCTTAAAAACATAACACAGGTAACGTGCTGATTAACCACTTTTGTACCCTGTCCAAAGACTCCACATCCTTCCTGTTTTGTGGAGATGAGAACTGGGCACAGTACTCCAAATGTGACCAAACAAACATTTGATACAATTACAGCATCAGATGCAAACCACTTTACCCAACGTTGTGACCAATGAAGGCCAGTGCTCCATTTGCTTTCCTTCCCATCTGAAACACTTCTGTTGCCATTTTCTGGGAGTTACTGACTTGCACCAAGATCCTTCTGTATATCAATATCCCTCAGTATGCTAACTTTTTTCTTGAATTTGACATCAGCTCACACTTGTCCAGATTAAACTCAATTTGCTATTTCTGTCTACCTCTCCAATTGTTCTGTAAACTCCTGCAGGTTTTAATGAATCAGGAAAACAAGGGTTTTGTGGAAAAGGCAGGAAAGTAGAGTTGAACAGTATCAGATCAGTCATGATTTGATTGAAGGACAGAGCATACCCAATTGGCCAAATGGCCTCATTCCCCTCCTACATGTCATGGTCTGAGCACAGACTCAATATGTCCTGCATTATATTATGGGTCTCTGCTCACAAAACTCCTTTATAATGGGATTACTGGATATTTATTAGTACACAGCTTTTGATCTACAAATATGATATGATTTTATAGAAAACCATCTCACATACAATCCAGGATTCTATCCGTTACAGCACTGATAGTCATTGCTGTATCAGTCGGCATGGAGACCACTGTCTCACACAGTTACTGTACTGCCCTTGCCAAAGTACATTCAGTGTCCTGACTGTAACCATATTGACATTCCCATCACTGGTTGGTGCCTACAAAAGAATTCCTGCTAACGGTTGCTGCTGTTTGCTTATTCTCAGCTCCACTTTTCATATTCAGATCCACATGACTGTCTCATTAATGCATTAACTGCATGCTTCCTTCACAACTTGTTGGCTTTTTACCTAGTCTGCCGATTGGGACTAGATTGGGTTGGGATATCTGCTCAGCATGGATGGGTTGGATCGAAGGGTCGGTTTCCATGCTGTACATCTCTCTGACTCTATGGCTCTATCCCAACAAACCTTCAGCATTCACCTCCCAGCGATGGTCATTCTGCAGCTAACAGATAGTTCCATCATATCTGTTCACTGTCATTCCATCTGCCTTATGGCGAATACAGGGAGTCATTCCTCAGTAGTGGGGAGGTTGAACAGATGGGTACAGGTTACAGAGATAGGGTGGCTTACAGGGATGAAAATGTGTTGCTGGAAAAGCGCAGCATGTCAGGCAGCATCCAGGGAACAGGAGAATCGACGTTTCGGGCATAAGCCCTTCTTCATAAGCCTGGCTTACAGGGACTCAAGGATGTTAGAGTTAAACAGAGTTACATCTGGTCAAGAATGTCAGAAGGACAAAGGGGTTTGGGGATTGGAGGAATTTACAGAGATAGAGGGAGCTAGATTAGATTCTGGAGATAGGGATAGGGATGGAGAAAGGAAGAGGTTGGCAGGCTGAGAGGCACAGACAGGGAGCTGTTTCATCTGGGAGAGTATTGTGTATACTAACAGAGATATGGAAGGTTGTCGTGACTGAAGACGTTTACAGATATAAGGCGGTTTCTAGGCTCTGGAGGCTACATAGATAGGAAGGCAATGGAGAATGCCAGGTTACTGGGTTGGAGACAGTTACACAAATGGGGGCGTTGCACAAACTGAAAGAGGTTCCTGTGGTCGGGAGGGGTATGGTGTTGGGAATGAGGGTGAAATTTAACAAGATAAAGATCAAAGAATTGGAGAAGGATAAGCAGATTACAATTTTTTCACAGCTAAGGAAGTGTTGTAGGAACTGGAGAAGATTACCTAGGTAGGGACCGATGGAGAGGCTAAAGACAAATACAGTGACATGGAGGGTGGTATTGGTGGGAGGAGCTACAGGGATAGACAGGACTGTCAGGGTTTACAGACATGAAGGAATTTAGTATCTACTGCAGAAGTTTAGGAATTAGGGTGTTAGGGATTGGAGAACCTGACAGAGACAGAGATAGAGAGAATGGTGTGGAGATTCCAAACAGAGGAAGGATTATCGGGACTGGAGAATATTACAGAGATCACTAACACAGCATGGGCCAGGATTGATGCCTGTGATCCCCTGTGCTGTCGCATTGAGGACCAGTACAGCAGAGGTGAAGGCAGGACCCTCACAAGATGGTGGAATGAAACCTAGAATGTTGCTGTTCCTTGCCCAGCTCTGTATCCATGTCCTGTCTTCTGGGTCTGAATATAGAAGTCTACTACCTCCACCCTGTACTGTTTACTGTGAGTGATCTTACCGGCTGCAGGATTTACTGAAGGCTCCAGATCTCCCTCTCCATCTCTCTCTGGCTGACTAACCAGCTTCAATGAGGCGATGGATGAGACAGGAGTTAGGAACATCCTGATTACTTGCATGGGACAGAAATAGACAGAATGGGAAATTAGACTGATGTAGTGAGGATAACACATGCAGAGTGGCACTGAGTCCAGCAGAGATCTCGGAAATCCCAGTCTCCATCCCTTGCCTGTGCTGCTGCATCTCTCTGGAGTGGACAATTCTGTTGACTCAGGATCTCAGACCATCTGTAAGAGGGAGAAATGCTGACAGAGGCAGCAAATAGACCGACACAGCGAGGGATGCCACATGGAGAGATACTGAGTGATATCACATTATTAGACACTGCATTAGCAGGGAATTGTTTGAATTTGTAACAAAGGCACTGGGATAATTGTGAGGGGATACAACCTTGGTATCTTATCATCTCTTTGGCGGTGGGTCACAGACAAGGCTGACTCTCTCCCACTCTCAGTTGGGGGGTGGGGGAGGAGTCTGGAGTTGGTTGTACAGACCAGTGTGGCCTTCCACAGACTCTGTTACACTTGGGGCAGAAGGTGGACATGGAAAGGGGGGGGGGTGGGGCATTGGTGTGGTCACACGCTCCTTTTGCTGTTTTTCTCCTGGATTCCCATTTTCCCCACAGCAAGTCTCGAGGAGCTCAACACCTTCCCAATTCTCCTTCCCCACTTCGGATGGTCTTGGCCCAGGACTTAACAGATTTGATTAAGAGATGTGGAGTTGTGGAGGCAGGGTCATTGGGGACATTTAAGAGACTCCTGGACATGCATATGGTCACAGACATTTAAGGGTACATACATGAGGATCAGTGGTCGGCACAACATCGTGGGCTGAAGGGCCTGTTCTGCTGTACTGTTCTATGTTCTATGAAAAAAAAAACAATCAATTCTGAAGAAGCTAATGTTTAGAAACGTGGACACATTTGTTAAAGAGATCGCTAGGGATTCTCCTAGCAGGAGTACAGTAGAAAGAGGAAACATTGTCAGCATTTAATCAGATGATCGGAACAGGGAGAGGTGAAGGTGCCGGAGGTGGTGAGAGTGTTACAGAGAGGGGCAAAGGCCTGATCAATGTTACAAGACCAGAATTGCTGCAGCTAGAGCTGTTTGCAGAGGTCGGGATGGACATATGTATTTTTCATTGATTCATTCATGGCCTGAGGATGTCATCGGATGGACCAGCATACATTGCCCTCCTGCTGATTTCCCAGAGGCAGCTCAGAGTCAGCCATATTGCTGAGAGTCTGGAGTCACATGTGAGCCAGACCAGGTAAGAATGTCAGATGTCCCTCCCTAAAGGACATACATGAACAAGTTGATTTTACCAGATAATCAACAATGTTTATACAGTGGCCTCACTAATGTCCTGTACAGATACACCATGACATCCCAACTCCTACTCTCAATGCTCTGCCCAATGAAGGGTAACCATCCCAAATGCCTGCTTCACCAGCCTGTCTACCCGTGACGCTACTTTCATAGAACTGTCTACCTGCATCCCTGGGTCACTGACTGACAACACGGCCCAGGGCCCGAACATTAACTGTACAAGTCCAGCCTGGTCTGCTTTACCACAATACAACATCTTGCATTTCTCCACCTGCTATTCCTAACCTCACTGGCCCGGCAGTACTGTTGATCACATTGTACTCTTCGATAATGTTTTTTTTTCTCTTTCACTCTCTCTTCACAGAAAGAGCGGGAGCACCAGGGGGAAATGACGACGACCAGAGGGGCAGCCGGGAAGGAAAGCGGTGAGTATTTATACTCACCCTTCGAAGCCGTCGGTCATTTCCAGTGCGAGCAGCAGCGAAGGTAAGACCGTTTGGTTTTAAAAGTACTTACCGGTAGCGGGCAGCGGTGTTTTTTTTTCTCTTTCACTCTCTCTTCACAGAAAGAGCGGGAGCACCAGGGGGAAGTGACGACGACCAGAGGGGCAGCCGAGACCCGGAAGCAGTTAGTGTAAGCTTACCTGGGTAGGTTTTTTCCCCCTTTAAAAGCGCGAAGGAGATTACACTTGCAGGAAGTGCACCCATCTCCAGCTCCTCCAAGACCGTGTTAGGGAACTGGAGCTGGAGTTGGATGAACTTCGGATCATTCGGGAGGCAGAGGGGGTCATAGATCAGAGTTATAGGGAAGTAGTAACTCCAAAGATGGCAGATAGATGGGTGACAGTGAGGGGGACTGGGAGGAAGCAGCCAGTGCAGGGACCCCCTGCGGCCGTTCCCCTCAAGAACAAGTATACCGTTTTGGATACTTGTGGGGGGGATGACTTACCAGGGGTAAGTAACGGGGCTCAGGTCTCTGGCACGGAGCCTGTCCCCGTTACTCAGAAGGGAAGGGTGAAGAAGAGCAGAGCAGTAGTAATTGGGGACTCGATAGTTCGGGGCACAGATAGGCGGTTTTGTGGGAACGAGAGAGACTCACGTTTGGTATGTTGCCTCCCAGGTGCAAGGGTACGTGATGTCTCTGATCGTGTTTTCCGGGTCCTGGAGGGGGAGGGGGAGCAGCCCGAAGTCGTGGTCCATATTGGCACCAACGACATAGGTAGGAGGAGTGCCGAGGATGTTAGACAGGCTTTCAGGGAGCTAGGTTGGAAGCTCAGAGTTAGAACGAACAGAGTTGTTGTCTCTGGTTTGTTACCCGTGCCACGTGATAGAGATTCGAGGAATAGGGAAAGAGAACAGTTAAATGCGTGGCTACAGGGATGGTGCAGGAGGGAGGGATTCCGGTTTTTGGATAACTGGGGTTCTTTCTGGGGACGGTGGGACCTCTATAAACAGGATGGTCTACACCTGAACCTGAGGGGCACCAGTATCCTTGGGGGGAGGTTTGCTAGTGCTCTTGGGGGGGGTTTAAACTAACTCTGCAGGGGCATGGGAACCCAGATTGTAGCTTCAGGGTGCAGGGCCTGGAGTGTAGGGAGGTTAGGAACATGGCATCAATTTCCAAGGAGGGTGCCTGTAAACAGGAAAGTGGCTTGAAGTGTGTATACTTCAATGCAAGAAGTATACGAAATAAGGTAGGTGAACTTGCAGCGTGGGTTGGTACCTGGGACTTCGATGTTGTGGCTATTACGGAGACATGGCTAGAACAGGGACAGGATTGGCTGTTGCAGGTTCCAGGATTTAAATGTTTTAGTAGGGTCAGAGGTGGGGGTAAAAGAGGGGGAGGTGTGGCATTGCTTGTCAAAGATAGTATTACAGTGGTGGAAAGGACGATGGATGAGGACTTGCCATCTGAGGTAGTTTGGGCTGAGGTTAGGAATAGGAAAGGTGAGGTCACCCTATTAGGAGTTTTTTTACAGGCCTCCTAATAGTCCTAGAATCGTAGAAGAAAGGATAGGGAAGGTGATTCAGGAGATGAGTGACAGTAATAGGGTGGTTGTTATGGGGGACTTTAACTTTCCTGATATTGATTGGGAAAGCTATAGCTCAAGTTCGTTAGATGGGTCAGTGTGTGTTCAATGTGTGCAGGAGAGTTTCCTGACACAATATGTAGACAGGCCAACAAGAGGTGAGGCCATACTGGATTTGGTTCTGGGTAACGAACCAGGCCAGGTGTTAGAATTAGAGGTAGGTGAGCACTTTGGGGATAGTGATCATAATTCGGTGATTTTTACTCTCGTGATGGAGAGGGATAAGTGTGTACTACAGGGCAAGAGTTATAGCTGGGGTCAGGGAAATTATGATGCGGTGAGGCATGACTTAGGATGTGTGGCTTGGAAAAGTAGACTCCAAGGCAAGAGTGTAAATGATATGTGGAGCTTGTTCAAGGAGCAACTATTGAGTGTCCTTGATAATTATGTACCTGTCAGGCAGGGAGGAAAGGGTCGTGCGAGGGAGCCGTGGTTTAATAAGGAATTGGAATCCCTTGTTAAATGGAAGAGGGCGGCCTATCTCAAGATGAGACGTGAAGGTTCAATTGGGGTGATTGAGAGTTATAGGGTAGCCAGGAAGGACCTGAAGAGAGAGCTAAGAGCAGCAAGGAGGGGACATGAAAGGTCCTTAGTCGGTAGAATTAGGGAAAACCCTAAGGCTTTCTGTAGGTATGTTAGGAATAAAAGAATGACTAGGGTAGGAATAGGTCCAGTCAAGGATAGTAGTGGGAAGTTGCGTGTGGAGGCAGAAGAGATTGGGGAGACACTGAATGAATACTTTTCTTCAGTATTTACTCAGGAACAGGGCATTGTCGTCGATGTGAATACTGAGTCACAAATAAGTAGAATGGATGGCTTTGAGGTATGTAGAGAAGAGGTGTTGGAAATCCTGGAAAAGGTGAAAATAGATAAGTCCCCTGGGCCTGATGGCATTTATCCTAGGATTCTCTGGGAAGCAAGGGAGGAGATTGCAGAGCCATTGGCCTTGATTTTTATGTCCTCTTTGTCTACAGGAGTAGTGCCAGAAGACTGGAGGATAGCAAATGTGGTTCACTTGTTCAAAAAGGGGAGTAGGGATAACCCTAGTAACTATAGGCCGGTGAGTCTCACTTCTGTTGTGGGCAAAGTCTTAGAGAGAATTGTAAGGGATAGGATTTATGCACATCTGGATAGGAATAATGTGATCAAGGATAGTCAGCATGGTTTTGTGAAGGGCAGGTCGTGCCTCACAAACCTTATTGAATTCTTTGAAAAGGTGACGAAGGAGGTTGATGAGGGGAAAGCGGTAGATGTGGTATATATGGATTTTAGTAAGGCGTTTGATAAGGTTCCCCATGGTAGGCTACTGCAGAAAATACGGAGATATGGCATTGAGGGTGAGTTGGAGGTTTGGATTAGGAATTGGCTGGATGGAAGAAGACAGAGGGTAGTAGTTGATGGCAAAGTTTCTTCATGGAGTGCCATCACTAGCGGTGTTCCGCAAGGATCTGTTTTGGGACCATTGCTGTTTGTCATTTTTATAAATGACCTGGAAGAGGGGTTAGAAGGTTGGGTGAGCAAGTTTGCGGATGATACGAAAGTCGGAGGAGTTGTTGACAGTGAGGAAGGATGTGGCAGGTTACAGCAGGATATAGATAAGCTGCAGAGCTGGGCAGAAAGGTGGCAAATGGAATTCAATGTAGCTAAGTGTGAGGTGATTCACTTTGGGAAGAATAACAAAAAGATGGGGTACTGGGCTAATGGTCGGATACTTGGTAGTGTGGATGAGCAGAGGGATCTTGGTGTCCATGTACACAGATCTCTGAAAGTTGCCACCCAGGTAAATAGTGCGGTGAGGAAGGCATATGGCGTACTGGCTTTTATTGGTAGAGGAATTGAGTTCCGGAGTCCTGAGGTCATGATGCAGTTGTATAAGACTCTGGTGCGGCCGCATCTGGAATATTGTGTGCAGTTTTGGTCGCCATACTATAGGAAGGATGTGGAGGCACTGGAACGGGTGCAGAGGAGGTTTACCAGGATGTTGCCTGGTATGGAAGGAAGATCGTATGAGGAAAGACTGAGACACTTGGGGCTGTTTTCATTAGAGAAAAGAAGGTTTAGGGGTGACTTGATAGAGGTGTACAAGATGATTAGGGGGTTAGATAGGGTTGACAGTGTGAACCTTTTCCCGCGTATGGAGTCGGGTATTACAAGGGGGCATAGCTTTAAATTAAGGGGGTTAGATATAGGACTGAAGTTAGGGGTAGGTTCTTCACTCAGCGAGTCGTAAGTTCATGGAATGCCCTGCCAGTAGCAGTGGTGGACTCTCCCTCTTTATGGGCATTTAAGCGGGCATTGGATAGGTATATGGAGGATAGTGGGTTAGTATAGGTTAGGTGGGCTTGGATCGGCGCAACATCGAGGGCCAAAGGGTCTGTACTGCGCTGATTTCTTCTATGTTCTATGTTCTATAATCCTCTTCACTGTCCACATTATCACCCATTTCATTTTACTCACAAACTTGCTAACCATGACTCCTGTGTTATCATCCAAACTGTTTATATAAATGATGCACAACAGTGACCCGGCACCAAAACCCATGGCACACCGTTGGTCACAGGCCTGCAGTTTGAGCAGCAACCCTCTATGAACACGCTCTGTCTCTTACCGCCAATCCTGTTTTGTACCCAGTTGGTGAGTGCAACCTGGTTATGTGTGATCTAAACATACTAACCAGTCTGCCATGCAGAACCGTGCCAAAGGTCTTGCTAAAGTTCATGTGGACATCGTGTACTGCTCTGCTTTGATCTGTAACTTGTCTACCTCCACACTCAGGTTTGAGGCATGATTTCCCATGCACAAACCCATGCTGACGGTCATTAATCTGTCCGTACCTTTCCAAAAGCACGATGATCGTTTCTCTCAGAATCTCCTCCAACAACTTACCACCCCTGCATCAGTCTCACTGGTCCATAGTAGCTGTCGATGATACAAATAGCTCTGGAAGGAGCCCTGTAATTTCCTCCCTCCTTTTTCACAAGGCGCTGGGATACATCTGATCATGTCCCAAGGTTTTATCTAACTTTTTGCATTTTAAGACATTCAGCACCTCCTATTCTCCAATGTGCATTATTTTCAAGACATCACTATGTATTTTCCCAAGTTCCCGAGCCTCCATGTCTTTCTCCAGAGTAAATCCGAACGCAAAATATTTGGTCAGTATCTCACCCATCAGCAGTGATTCTACACAGACAACATCATTGACCTTTCAGGGGCCCTATTCTCTCCCAAACTAATTTTTAGCCCTTGTTGAAACTTGTCAAAATGCTTCTGAAATTTCAAATATCCCTCTATCACAACTAGACTCCCCCACCCTTGTGTATTCTGCCATTTATGCTCACACCAAAATATAGAATCCAACAGATTTAAAAATATTCCCTTTTTATAAAATCATGCGTCTCCCATTGTTTCTCAGCATCCAGTTACCATTTATTGTCATAACCTTTATAACACATTGCAGCACGTTCCAAACTTACTGTCAGGGTAACACCGTTTGGTTTCAGACTGACTGCACAAAGGGTTGAGGGAGTTCTTGTTTATCAATCTGAAAAAAGTAGCTTACAGGATCAGCAGGTAATTGAGAAGGCAAATGAAATGCTGACATTTATTACAGAGGGAATGGAGTCTAAAAATGGGAAGGTCTTGCTAAAACGATGCAAGGTACAAGTCAGACCACACCTAGGTTAGAATGAACAGATTGACCTAGAAACCCATTGGGGTTTTGGAGATTGGGAGAGAAATTGAATGAAACATCCAGGATTCGGAGGGGCTTTGACAGGTTAGATGTCGTTAAGTTAGAAAATAGAACAGAACAGCAGAGTGATACCCCTTCGGCCCACCATGGCTGTGCTGTCCATGATGCTATTCTAAACTAATCCCATCTGCCTGCACATGGGCGATATCCCTCTATTCTCTGCCTGTTCATGTTTCTGTCTAAACTTTGCTCTCATTGCCACCTCTCCCACCTCCTGAGCAGCTTCCACCCTCTCAGTAAAGACAACTGGCCTCATTCATCTCAGTTAAAACTTCGCACGCTCACCTTAAACCGAGGCGCCCGAGTATTTGATATTTCTACATTAGAAGACGGATTCCAACTATTCACACCTCCTAATGCTATATGCCTGTACCAGGTCACCCCTCAGTCTCCGACATTCTCGCAAGACAATCCAACTGCGCCCAACCTCCTTACAGTAAACACATTCTCATCCAGGTAACATTCTGCCAACCCTCTGTTGCAACCTCTCCAAAGCCTCCACATCCTTCCTGTAGTGTGGCAATGAGAACGACACACAACATTCCAAACATGGCCGAATGAAGTTTAATTCAGTCACAACATGACATGGAAACGCCTGTACTCAATATTGCGACCAATGAAGGTAAGCCGACCATACACCTCCTTTACCACCACATCCTACTGTGTTGTTATTTTGAGGGAGCTACGGATTTGCATCCAAGGTCATCTGTTTATCAATGTTTCCAATTAGTCAATTAGTGCACTTCTCTCTTCTATTTGACTTCATAAATGCATCACTTCACACCTGTCCCGATGAAATTCGATTTGCGATTTCTCTGCACAGTGTTCCAGCTGATCTACACATTGCTGCAACCTTTAACACTCTTCCTCACTATCCACAATTCCCCTAATTATCCCTGATCATTACATGCCTTTCCAAATGTCGTCTGCAAAATACTAAGCAAACTGCTGACCTTTCCATCTGAATCACAGACATAAATTACACACAGACACCACAGCACTGATCCTTGTGAAACACCATTGCCCACAGACGTCCAATCAGAATTCACCACTCCACATGCCTCTGTCTGCTATCACCAAGAAAATATTGTATCCAACTTACCAACGGGCATGGACTGTGATTTGATCTTCCAGATCCCCCTTGCTATTTGGAAGCTGTCCATTCAAAATGACTCTATATTTTGATTCCCAGATTAACTTGGCTGTCTCACTAATGCACTGACTGCATCCTTTCTTCACAACAAAACGGGACCTTGTTTGGTTTTTTGCTGATCCTGCCTAAATCCCTACAACCCCTCAATAATCACATCCCAGCCATGATCATTCTGCAGCCACCCCTCCACAATAACAGTTCGATCATATCTGTTCTCTTCAGTTAATGCTGTCAATCCATCTGCCTTGTTGCAAATGCATGGCGCGCGTCACCGAGAGAGGGCCTTGGAGGGATGGATAGAGGTCACAGAGTGGGAGAGATGTTTGGGGGGCGCAAAAATGTTGCAGGGTTAAACATAGTTACAGTTGCTACAGAATGTTCACAGGAGAAAACCTTTAGAGAGATAAAGCGTCTTTGATTAGACTTCAGAGAGAGGGACGTGTGTCGGGTTGTGGATCGTAACATGGTCGATGTTGACCAAGGTGTAGATACATTCACATGATTCCAGGATGTCGTACATTTAACAACAGTTGTGGGATCTGGAGAATATCACAGCAATAGGGAGGATGGTATGGACTGGAGAATATTACAGGGAAAGGGAGGCTGGTATGGACTGGAGAATGTTGCAACCACATGGACGATGATATACACTGGGGAATGTTGCAGGGAGAGGGAGGAAGTTGTAGAATGGATAAAGGTTGAAGGAGAGATGATTTTATGTTCTGGAAGGAGTGTCAGAGAGAGTGAGTGGTGTGCATGCTGCAAGATACGACAGGGATAGGGAAGCTTGTAGAGACTGGAGGAGAGAGTCATGGAGAGGCTTGTGAGAGACCAGGTTCACTTATGAACATAGGATGTGTTACAGTGAGCAGAGCCTTTTGCAGATATAAACAAGGATACAATTGCCACAAAGCAGTCACACCAATACATAGGTATATAGGAACTGAAGGAATTGAAGAGATTACACAGACTGGGAGTGCTGTGTGCAGTGGAGGAGATTAACCTGATAGGGACAGTTTTAGAGACAACAACGTTAGGAAATAATGGGGGGTGCAATGGTGAGAGCAGGTTTCAACAATTCGGAGGATATAGACCAGAAGTAGCTTTGACAGATAGTGATGGCTGTCAGGTCTGGTGGGGGCTGCACAGTAAAGTGAATTGTAATGGCTGGAAACATTTACACAGATGGGGAGAGTATTAGTGATCGGCAGAATTCACAAAAAACGGGTCTGCAGGACACAACAGAAATCTGAAGCGTTTTATCAACTTGATCACGTACATAGGCAGAAAAGCTTGTGGGGGTTGGAGCAGTTCAACATGATAGGGAGGGGCATGGAGACTGGAGATGTTGCAGAAAGATTACTATGTTTAATGCTTTAGAACTCTACATAAGTCTGTCCTGGTTCCTTCTTTATGTTTTTGAACCGCAGTCGATACACTTAGACCATAAGACCATCAGACCCAGGAGTGGAAGTAAGGCCATTCGGCCCATCGAGTCCACTCCGAATTCAATCATGGCTGATGGGCATTTCAACTCCACTTACCCGCATTCTCCCCGTAGCCCTTAATTCCTTGTGACATCAAGAATTTGTCAATCTCTGCCTTGAAGACATTTAGCATCCCAGCCTCCACTGCACTCTGCGGCAATGAATTCCACAGGCCCACCACTCTCTGGCTGAAGAAATATCTCCGCGTTTTTGTTCTGAATTTACCCCCTCTAATTCTAAGGCTGTGTCCACGGGTCCTAGTCTCCTCGACTAACGGAAACAATTTCCTAACGTCCACCCTTTCCAAGCGATGTATTATCTTGTAAGTTTCTATTCGATCTCCCCTTCATCTTCTAAACTCCAATGAATACAATCCCAGGATCCTCAGCCGTTTCTCATATGTTAGACCTACCATTCCAGGGATCATCCGTGTGAATCTCCTCTGGACACGCTCCAGTGCCAGTATGTCCCTCCTGAGGTGTGGGGCCGAAAACTGGACACAGTACTCCAAATGGGGCCTAACCAGAGCTTTATAAAGTAGCACATCGGTGCTTTTATATTCCAACCCTCTTGAGATAAATGACAACATTGCATTCGCTTTCTTAATCATGGACTCAACCTGCATGGTTACCTTTAGAGAATCCTCGAATAGCACTCCCAGATCCCTTTGTACTTTGGCTTCATGAATTTTCTCACCGTTTAGAAAGTAGTCCATGCTTGTTTTCTTTTTTCCAAAGTGCAAGACCTCGTATTTGCTCACATTGAATTCCATCAGCCATTTCCTGGACCACTCTTCCAAACTGTCTAGATCCTTCTGCAGCTCCCCACTTCCTCAGTACTACCTGCCTGTCCACCTAACTTTGTATCATCGGCAAACTTTGCTAGAATGTCCACCGTCCCTTCATCCAGATCATTAATATATAATGTGAACAGCAGCGGCCCCAACACTGGCTGCCATTCAGAAAAAGAACTTTTTATCCCAACTCTCTGCCTTCTGTCAGACAGCAATCCTCAATCCATACCAGTAGCTCACCTCGAACACCATAGGCCCTCACCTTACTCAGCAGCCTCCCATGTGGCATGTAATCAAAGGCCTTTTGGAAGTCTAGATAGACCACATCCACTGGGTTTCCCTGGTCTAACCTACTTGTCACCTCTTCAAAGAACTTCAACAGGTTTGTCAGGCACGACCTCCCCTTACTAAATCCATGTTGATTTGTTCTAATCAGATATTGCTCTTCCAAGAATTTAAAAACCTCATTCTTAATGATGGATTCTAGAATTTTACCAACAACCGAGGTTAGGCTAATTGGCCTATAATTTTCCATCTTTTGTCTTGAATCCTTTCTTGAACAAGGGGGTTACAGCAGCGATCTTCCAATCACCTGGGACTTTCCCTGACTCCAGTGACTTTTGAAAGATCTCAACCAGCGCCTCCACTATTTCCTCAGCCACCTCCCTCAGAACTCTAGGATGTATCCCATCGGGGCCAGGAGATTTATCAATTTTAGACCTTTTAGCTTTTCTAGCACTTTCTCTTTTGTAATGGCACTAATAGTACTTCTGGTACTAATCCACAAGCACTTAAAATAGCCTGTTTGACATACGCATAATCTCCTGACCACTCATGAAACAGCACTGCAAATACCTCACTGGCTCTGCCTAACAGTTTAGACTGAACTAGCTTTACCCACAAACCCTCAGGCCACTCCATCTGTCTCTCCAATTTTTCAAATGAAGTACAGAGCTCCTTGAAAGTAGAGTCACAGGTAGATAGGATAGCAAAGGCGGCACTTGGTATGCATTCCTTTATTATTCAGAGTATTGAGTACAGGAGTTGGGAGGTCATGTTGCGGCTGTCCAGGACATTGGTTAGGCCAACTTTGGAATACCGTGTGTAATTCTGTTCTCCTTCCTATCGGAAGGATGTTATGAAACTTGAAAGGGTTCAGAAAAGATTTACAAGGATGTTGACAGGGTTGGAGGATCTGAGCTATAGGGAGAGGCTGAACAGGCTGGGACTGTTTTCCCTGGAGCGTCAGAGGTTGAGGGGTGACCTTATAGAGGTTTACAAAATTATGAGGGGCATGGATAGGATAAATAAGCAAAGTCTTTTCACTGGATTTGGGGAGTCCAGAACTAGAAGGCATAGGTTTAGGGTGAGAGGGGAAAGATATAAAAGAGACCTTAGGGGCAACGTTTTCACACAGAGGGTGGTACATGTTTGGAATGAGCTGCCAGAGGAAGTGGTGGAGACTAGCACAATTGCAACATTTAAAAGGCATCTGGAAGGGTACATGAATAGGAAGTGTTTGGAGGGATATGGGCTGGGTGCTGGTTGGTGCGACTGGACTGGCATGGACGTGTTGAACCGAAGGGTTTGTTTCCATGCTGTACATCTCTATGATTCTCTAACTTTAATTGCCAAAGTTTCAAATCACTGCAGGCAGTCAGACACCGAGATAGAATTGTAAGGTCTTTTGGAGGTTCCACAGTTCGGGAGGATTGCATGGACTTGATGATGTTGTACATGGAAGTAAGGTGGTCAGGACTGAAGCTGGGAACAGAGATAGAGAGAAGTGCAGGGGATTAGAGAGATATGGAGGCTAGTGGTCTCTGGTGGAAGTTCCAGGTAGAGGGATGGTTTTTGGAACTGTTGGACCTTGAAGAGATAGGTAGATTTGGAGGGGCTGGGGAGATTTACAGAGGCATGGAGAAATGTAGTGACTGGAGCATACGGAGATGGTGAGGGCTGTAGGAGATGGAATAAGTTGGATGGACTGTGGAAAATTGGAAGGGTTCACGCAGACAAGGAGGATTGTAGCAGAGTGAGGAGTCTAAAGAGGTAGGGAGGGTGGAGCATTCTCAGTAATGATTGGTTAGGAGCACTGTCCAGACTGGGGGAGGTTTCAGAATGATGAAGGGGTCGAGCAAAGGAAGTGGTCGTAAACATTATAGGAACATATACCTGTCACTTCGGTGCTGTGCCACTGCGGGTCATCAGGAGGACAGTTGTCCTCATTAAAATGTACAGATCCTCAGGGGAATGGACAGGGTGGATGCTGAAAGGATGCCCACTTCCCCTTATGGGAGAGAGACAAACAAGCAGACTCTGTTTGACAAAGGTGGAGAAGGGGGAGTTGTCTTTTTCTTCCAATGGCCCAAACCTCCTTCAGGTTAGTTCCCACACAGCTCAAAGGAATGCAGTGCGATAACAAAGAGCAAGGTCATTTGGGACTGCAGGAGATACAAGACCAAGGCCAGGTTGGAGGGACTGGAGGCAGTGAGAGAGAAGGGAGATGTTCAACAGCTGGAAGGGTTTCCAGGGAGTGGACACTGTCAGGACTGGGAAACATGACACGCTCACTCATGAGAGGGAGATGACGATATGGCACAAGGTCAAACAGAGCAGGAGGATCCTAAGCTCCATACCTGTCATTTATTTATGGAGTTGCTCTCACCCAGTCTGTGCCCAGCCCCATAAACAGAGTCAAGACTAGAGTGGTGCTGGAAAAGCACAGCAGGTCAGGCAGCATCTGAGGAGCGGGAAAATTGACATTGGGCAAAACGTCGATTTTCCCGCTCCTCAGATGCTGCCTGACCCTCTGTGCTTTTCCAGCACCATTTAATCGAGACTATGATCTCCAGCATCTGCAATTCTCACTTTTGCGACATACAAACAGCATGAGGTTTCCCAGTTCCTGGTGCTCAGGGCCCAGTGCACTCACCCCTGAACCTGTCAGTGAGATATTTACACAGTTATACATTCTCCAGAAACACTGTGTCCTAGCCGACATAAATGGTAAATTGACACTCTACCAAGCAAAGATTATCTGCACTCAGATTCCCTGGTGATACAATTCTCTGAGTACTTGTCTGCAGAGAACTACAGCATCCACGAATCCCCATTGCATGGGTCAGGGTCAATGACAAAAGTTTCATTCTTTTAAAAATCACAACTCCTCAATTCCTGCATTTCACATAACTGCCATTTAAAAATATTAAAATAAAGAACATTCTAAATGAAGGCTTTGATTAAGTGAGCTGTGGTCAGTCATGTAGATCTGGAGGTTACCACATGTACAGACAGTGCTTTCTATCAGAGCAGCACGAGGTCAGTGTCAGGCGAACAAAAGGTGGAACGTAAATATTCAATGGTTCACAACCTTGTGCAAATTCAGGCAAAGTGGATGACGCTAACAATAATGGGTAAGAAAGGCCTTACAGAGAAAGCATTTGGCATCAGATCATGAAGTAGAGTCAGTCTGAATGCAAATTCTGGCTACTACTTGCCAAGGACACAAGCAGCAGAACAGTTTTATGCACCAAACAGCATTTCATGGCTCTTCACTGCAATCAATAGGAATTTTTAATAAAGGCATGGTGAACATTTAGTGAAGCGTCAATATTCGCAAAGTCTGGGACAATCACACTGACAACAGTGATATTGGAAGAGGAGTTCAGAGAATTATTTTCAGTGTTTCTTAAAATAACACATTGTGCAACTGGCGAGGGACATAACTGTCTCAGAGCGATTGTTGTGTGATAAAACTTAGTGAATGAGTAATGTCACCTGGAGAGATCCTCTGGGAAATTGTGATAAAGTGCAGATTAAAGAAATATAAAGTTTTAAAGTGAATCACAGAAAGGACAACTAGAAACAAAAATAGGCAATTACATGGGTTTGAGAGGAGAACATAGAACATAGAACATAGAAGAATACAGCGCAGTACAGGCCCTTGGGCCCTCGATGTTGCGCCGATCCAAGCCCACCTAAACTACACTAACCCACTATCCTCCATATACCTATCCAATGCCCTCTTAAATGCCCATAAAGAGGGAGAGTCCACCACTGTTACTGGCAGGGCATTCCATGAACTGACCAAGGTAAACAGGCTAAACAGACTGAAATACGTGTCTGGAAATGAACAGTGAAAACATTTGAAGGAACAGTGTAAAACACTCAACAAAAGGACATTCCACTGAAACAGACAAAAACTCAGCAAGAAATCCCCACCAGTCCCTCACTCAGGACAAAATGGATCATATTAGATTATGAGGCTGAGAAGATCAGCACAAAGTACTTAAAATCCTGAAGTGAGAGAGAGTTTTAGAGTAAGTTTTAAAGGGATTGCAATGGGTCTGCTAGCAGGAGGAGGGCAATGGGAAGGGGAACCGTTGTCAGGGTTTATTGACACGATACGAACAGGGAGAGATGAAGGTGCTGGAGGTGGTGAGAGTGTGACAGAGAATGGTCAGGGCCTGAACGGTGTTACAAAGCCAGTAAGAATTGTTACAGCTGGAGGTGTTTGCAGAGGTAGGGAGGGACATGTGTATTTTTATTTATTCATTCATGGGATGTGGGTGTCACTGCCTGAACCAGCATTCTTTGACCCCATGCAAATTACCCAGATTGTTGGGGCCCTGGTGGATATATTTAATACTTTGCTGGCCACAGGTGAAGTGCCGAATAACTGGAGGATCACTAAAGTCATTCCTTTGTTCAAGAAGGGCAGCAGGGGAAGGCCAGGTAATTACAGAGCAGATAGTCTGATAGCAGAAATTATTGGAAACAATTGTGAGGATGAATCGACACTTGCAAAGGTAAGGATCAACTCGGTTTAGTCATCACGGATTTGGCAGAGGAAGATACTGTCTGAGGAATTCAGTTCAGTTTTTTTGAAATGGTGCTTGAGTATATTGATGAGGGCAGTGCAGATGATGTGGTTTACACGGACTTGAATAAGTCCTTTGACAAGATGCAAAATGGAAGGCTGGTCCAAAAGGACTGGGTTCCAAGGCAAGTTGGCAAATTGGATGCAAAATTGGTGGATAGAATACTTTCACCAGCGGGTGTACCACAGAGATCTGTGCAGGAACCAGAGAACATTAATACCTTCTGCTTTCACATTCAAGTTATCATTAGTCGGTTTGCAGATGACATGAAAGGTGAGGGTGTTGTTCACAGTGAGGAGGATGGTCTCCGTCTGCAGTCCGATGTCGATCGGATGATAATATAAGCAGAGTTTAGTTCTGATTGAAGTGAGGTAATACTCTGTGGGAGGTACGATAAGAGAAGAACAGACATAATAAACGGTAGGTCCTTGCGGAGTACTGAGGAATACAGGGACCTTAGTGGACAAATCCATAGATCCCTGAAAGTGTCAGCACAGGGAGATAGGGTGAGAAAGGCACCTGAACTGGGAGCGGTAGAGGGACCCACATCCTGGTGGGGTGAATTGCTAGAGATGCTTGAGAGGATATAACCTGTCTGGCAGGGTGTTGGACCTTAAATAAACGTAAGGCCAGAAAGAATATTGAGGCTGGTACACGAGTTAAAGACAGCAATTTCAGCAGACAAGGCAGGCAAGAACATAGCAGGGAATGGGGGAAAACTGATGATTAAACTGCACTTATTTCAATGCAAGGGGCCTGACAGCTAAGGAAGATTAACTCAGGGTATGGATTGGAACATGGGCCTGGGATATTATAGCTATTACAGAAACACAGCTGAGGGAGGGGCAGGGCTGGCAGCTCATTGTTTCAAGGTAGAGATGCTACAGGAAGGGGAGGCAGGAGAGGACGTGTGGTGGTGGGTTTTGATTGCATGAATTATCACAGCAGTACTTAGAGAGGATATTCCTGTGGGATCACCCAGTGAAGCTATGTTAGTGGAACTGAGAAATAAGAATGGGTCATCACTCTGATACGATCGGACTGCTGACCCCAAAAATCTGTGGCAGACTGAGGAACAAATATGTCGGGACATCTTAAATATCAACCATAATAATAAGGCTGTTATAGTAGGGTTTGTGAACTTTCCAAACCTAGACTGGGACTGCCAGTGTTCAGCGTTTGCAAGGGAGGAATTTGGTAATTGTGTTCCAGCAAACTCCCAATCAATATGTAAATGGCCTGAAAAGAGAAAGGAGCAAAACCTGACCTCCACTTGGGAAACAAGGTAGGGAAAGGGACTGAGGTATTAGTGGGAAAGCATTTTCCCAAAGTGACCACAGTTCTAGTAGTTTGAAAACAGCGATGGAAAAGGACAGGCCTGGTCCACAAGTGCAAGTTATAAAATGGGGCCTGACCAATCTTGATCGTATTAGCCAGGAACTTTCAAAATGTGATTGGGGAAGGGAATTATTTACAGGGAAAGGGATGTTTGGCAAGTGAGAATATTTTAAAAGTGAGATAAACTGATCGATCAGCGCCAGCATGTTCCTGTTTGTGTGCAGGTCAATGCTGACAGCATTTGGAAACACTGGCTGTCTATTGAGGGTCTGGTCAAGGAAAAGGGGGCACATGTCAGGTATAGCCAGCTGGATCAAGGGAATCCCTGAGGATATACAGGGGCTGTAGGAATACACTTTGGGTGGAAAACAGGAATGGAGAAGGAAAGGGGAATCCAAAAGTGATTGTATCAGTATATTAAGAGTGCATAAGTAACTCAGGACAAAATAGTGTCCATTAAAGATCAATGAGGCCATCGATGTGAGGAACTGCAGGATATTTGCTAAGATCCTAAACAATATTTTCACTCCAGAACTTACTGTGGAGAAAGACTGGGGAACTCAGGGAACAAGAGTAATACGTTAGACCACAATTGGAGTTCTCTGCAATTCCAGTCTCTCTGCTACAGGAAGGATGTTGTGAAACTTGAAAGGGCTCAGAAAAGATTAACAAGATATTGCCCGGGTTGTTGCTGAATAAGCTGGGGTTACTGTCACTGGAGAATCGGAGACTGAGGGATGACCTGACAGAGGTTTATATAAACATGAGGGGTATGGATAGGCTAAGCATTCAAGGCCTTTTCCCAGAAGATGGGGAGTCCAAAACTAGAGGGCATAAGTTTAAGGTTAGAGGTGAATGGTTTACAGAGGGATTGAAGGGACAGCTTCTTCACACACATGGTGATGTGTGTATGGAATGAGCTGAGAGAGAAAGTAATGGAGACTGATACAATTACAACATTTAAAAGGTATCTGGATGGGCATCTGAATAGTAAGGGTGGGCGGCACGGTGGCACAGTGGTTAGCACTGCTGCCTCACAGCGCCAGAAATCCGGGTTCAATTCCCACCTCAGGCGACTGACTGTGTGAAGTTTGCACATTCTCCCCGTGTCTGCGTGGGTTTCCTCCGGGTGCTCCAGTTTCCTCCCACAGTCCAAAGTTGTGCACGTCAGGTGAATTGGCCATGCTAAATTGCCCGTAGTGTTAGGTAAAGGGGTAAGTGTACGGGAATGGGTGGGTTACGCTTCGGCGAGTCGGTGTGGACTTGTTGGGCCAAAGGGCCTGTTTCCACACTGTAAGTAATCTAATCTAATCTGTAAGTAATCTAATCTAAAAGGGTGTAGACGTATATGGGCCAAATGCTGGAAAAGGGAATGGATTTAATTAGATCTTCTGGTGAGCCTGGACGAGTTGGGACCGAAGGGTCTGTTTCTATGCTGTATATCTCTATGACTTGAAAACAGCACATGTTATAAAACAGGTGGTGCTGGAGGTTTTAAAACTCAAAGCTATGGCAAGTCCCAGAACCTGATTAAGTGTATCACAGGTCACTGTGGGATGCTCGGGAAGAAATTGTGGAGCCCCTAGCAAAGGTATGTGTACTACTGACAGCCATGTGTGATGGGCTGGCAGGCTGGAGGGTGGCATCATGGACAGTGAAGGAGGTTTTCTGAGATTACAAAGGGATCTTGATGAAGGGAGTGAATGGGCTGAAAAGCTAGAGATGGAATTCAATCGGAGTAAATAGGAGGTAATGCACTTGGTAAAACAAACAAGGGTAGAGCTTATACAATTAATGTTAAGGCTTCGGTTAGTGTTTTAGAGCAGAGGGACCTCTGGGTTCAGGTACATAATTCTTGAAGTTTGCGTCACAGGATGGATAAGACAGTGCTTCGCATGCCTGACTATTGCTCAGTCCATTGAGTGGAGGATTTGGGACGTCATGTTGAGATTGCACAGACATTTGTGAGGCCTGTTCTGCAATACTCTGTCCAGTTCTGGTCGCCCAGTTATAGGGAGGATATTATTAAGCTGCAGGGCGTTCAGAAGAGATTTACCAGGATATTGCTGGGTATGGAAGGCTTGCGTTCTGAAAAATGGCTGGATAGGCTGAGTCTTTTTTCACTGGAGCCTGGAGGTTGAGACATGATGCTATAAAGGTTTATGGGAAAAAATAAGGTATATAGATCAATTTAATGGTAGTTGCCTTTTCCTCAGGATTGTGGAGTCTCAAGAGGAGGGGCCACATTTTTAAGGTGAGAGGAGAGAAATGTTCAAAAAAAAGATACGGGGTAATTTGCTACACAGAGGGTGGTTTGAGTGTGGAATGAACTTCCTGAGAAAGGGGTTGATGTGGGTACAATTACAACATTTAAAAGATATTTGGATAAACAGGTGAATAGGGAAGGGTTGGAGTGATGTGGGCAAGCAACAGGCAGCTGGGAAGAGTTTAGTTTTAGATTATGGTGGGTATCAGCTGAAGGGTCAGTTTCCATGCTGTGTGGCTCTATGACAAGAATATGGTTTTATTCCATTATTGAAGAAAGGATCAGGGCTGGGCCCACTGATGTGCATCATCTACATAAATAATTTGGTGGAAAAATAGGAGTGATTGTGCGAAAGTTTGTTGATGATCAAATGAATGGTGTCGAGGGCAGTAAATACGGTTATCAAAGGGGATCGTGACCAACTGGGTCAGTGGACCAAGGAATGAAAGATGGAGTTTAATCCAGGTGTTGGATTTTGTTAAGACAAACCATGGAGGACTAACACAGTTAATGGAAGGGCTCTGGGCAGGGTTGTCGAACAGAGAGAGAGCGAGAGAGAGCGAGAGCGAGAGAGACAGACAGAAATTGACTATAAGCAAAAATAATAAGTAACCACAGCTGCTTCTCATTCTTAAAGATAACAGTGATGGATCCCCACCATGCAAATCAAGTTGAGCAGGTTCTAAAAACATCTGTCATTTGCTGGATGAAGACCATGCTATATGGAGTAAAGTTGCAGTTGACTGTGGATTAGACTACCTCCCAGAAATAGATGAGTTCAAATTCCTTGTGGGAAAGACAGTTGAAAGATGTGTGGCACACTGTAATAAACAGCCAATTTGCAAAGCTTTTTTTACAAATCGTATTCATCCATAATTTGCTTGTTACTTCCTGTTTAATTCAAGGTAATCCTAAATAGAGTCATAGAGTCATACAGCACGGAAACAGACCCTTCGGTCCAACCATTCGATGCCGAACAGAATCCTGAACTAAACTAGTCCCACTGCCTGATCCTGGTCTAAGTCCCTCCAAACATTTCCTATTCATGTATTTATCCAAATGTCTTTTAAACGTCATAGTTATGCCCTCATCTACAACTTTCTCAGGAAGTTCATTCCACAAGTGAACATTGGTTCGTGTCTTTTCAAACGTTCCCTCTTCTCACCTTAAAAATACACCCCTGTGTCTTAAAATTCACCATTTTATGGAAAGACAACCACCATCAACTCTATCTATACCTCTGATTATTTTACAAATTTCCATCAGGTCACTTCTCAACCTCCTCTGTTCCAGCGAAATAAGTCCCAGCCTATCCAGCTTTTCTTTATAATTCACACCTTCCAGATAAATAACTTCTGAACCCTCTCCAGCTCAATAACCCTTCCTATAAATGGGTGACCAGAACTGAATACAGTTTTCCAGGAAAAGCCTCACCAATGTCCTGTACAACCTCCACCTAACATCCTAACTCCGATACCTAACTGGAGTTTAGGACTGATACTATTTTGACTTTGCCTGGTTGATTCTTACGTTCTAAACTGTGAAAACTTGTGGCTTTTTATTTCAGCAAATAACTGGGGTTACCAATTTTCTTTACTTTAAAACAAAAGAATTACTGGTTTCTAATAAGTTTGCAATAGGAGAATCAGAGATCTAGACAGCATACATATATATCTTCTAACAAATCTTGAGTAAAATTTAAGATCAAAAAAATTCTACTTTTCCAGTAGTCATATGATGTGGAGAAGCAATTCCAATGAAAGCAATTAACAGTTTGAAACAACAAAATGACTGAGAAATAAATTGAAGGGTTTTGACCAGGGGGTGCAAGTTACATTGTTCCTTGGAAGTGGCATCACAGGTGGACAGGGTGGGGAAAGCGACATTTGGCACATTTGCCGACATTGGCCAGCACTTTGTTACATACGTTGGAGACATTTGTAACATTGTCCTCAATATTTCTCTTGGGCAGAGGAGGCCACGGGGTGACCCTAAGAATGGTGAATAACCAAGGGTAGGTGGGTCCAAAACTAGACGGTATAAACAGGAGGTGAGAGAGCAAGGATTTAAAGAGGGAGCTGAGGGAGAACATTATCCACAGAGGATGGTGCATAGACAGAACAGACTGCCTCAGGCACATGGGAGAAACAAGCACAATTACAGCATGGAAAAGACATTTGGGGAGGTATATTGAGAGGAGAAGGTTTGAAGAGATAAGGGCCAAACGCAGGCAAATGAAACTCGTTCAGTTTAGGTCACATGGGCAGGTTCTGTTTCCGTTCTGTATCACACTGTATCAAGCTAAAGAGGATTACAGTACCGAAATAAGGCATGTTGTAGACACTGAAGCAAGTCACAGCAATAGGGATGGTAGTCTGGAATGCAGTACATTCCGACTATGTGGAGGGACTATCGGGAATGGAGCAAGTTACAGGGACAATTACTGTCATAGGAGTTAAAAATGACTGAAGACACTGGTGCACAAGCCATGCCACAGATACAGTGTTGCAGAGTAATGAATCTTAGTACAGTGTTGGAGGGAGAACACAGAACAGAAAGATCCCAGAGAGCATTCCCAACCTCTCGTCAGAGGCCTACTCTCCCCTCTGTTGTACTGATGCTCACTAAGACAGCACAGGCCTGGATTGATAACTATGATCTCCCGATGCTGTTTCAGTGCAACATAAGTTAAAGTAGACATGGTGATTGAGCATGGGGTGTATCTATACTGTGCTCCCCATCCAGCACTGTATCTATGTCATATCTTGATGGCCAATGTTTGGAGCCCTCTCATTGCTCCCTGCTCTGTGCACTCTGAGTGATCTTACCTCACTGCAGGATTTATTGAAGGCTCGAGAACCCCCTGCCCTTTGTCACTCTGACTGACCAACCATCTTCAATGAGGTGATGGATGAGACACACAGCAGTTGGGAAGTCTATTGAATCAGCAACGTCCTGAGTACCTACAGGAGACAGAGAGATAGACAGAATGGGAAATTAGACTGATGCAGTGAGGATTACACAAGGAGAATGGAAATGAGCCCCACAGATATCTGGAAAATCCCAAACTCCATCCCTGGCCTGTGCTGTTGCGTCTCTCTGGAGTGGAGAATTCTGTTAGCTCAGGATCTGGAGTAACTTGAAGAGTGAGAGACGCTGACAGAGGCAGCAATTAGACCCACACAGTGAGGGATACCATATGGAGAGAGACTAAGTGATATCACTGGAGTGCTGGAAGACTTCAGGATCACACAATCATGTTGGAAGAATGGGTTTAGCTTCATGTGTCAGTGCTCAGGGATGAGCAACCAGTGAGCAGGTGAAGTGACGGCCTAGTAACATTATTGTTAGGGCATTTGTCCAAAACCTCAGCTAATGTTCAGGGGAGGCAGGTTTGATTCCCATCATAAGGTATGGTGTAATTTAAAATCAATAATTTTAAAAATAGTAATTAACAATCCATAAACAAATATGAAACCATTGCTGATGTACAAAAATCACAATCCCTTAGATTAGATTCCATACAGTGTGGAAACAGGCCTTTCGACCCAACCAGTCCACGCCATCCCTCCAAAGAGTAACCCACTCAGACCCATCTCCCTCAACCTAATACACCTAACATTATGGGCAATTTAGCATGGCCAATTCGCCTGACCTGCACGTCTTTGGACTGTGGGAGGAAACCGGAGCATCCAGAGGCAATTCACGCAGACACGGGGAGAATGTGCAAACTCCACACAGTCGCCCGCGGCTGGAATCGAACCTAGGACCCTGGTGCTGTGAGGCAGGAGTGCTAATCACTGAGCCACCGTGCTGCCCACTTGTCTGATCACCACGTGGTCCACATGACATACCCACAGCAAAGTGTTTGCCTCTCAATTGCCCTCTGAAATGGCCAAGCAAGCTACTCAGTTTATGGGCAGCTAGGGCTGGGCAATAAAGGCTGGTCAGCCAGAGACACCCACATCCCCGACCTGATTTATAAAAAAATCCAATAAGATGGTCCCACTGCAACCGTGCTGGGACCAGTGTCATGGCCAATCATGTCAGTAGGTTTAAGGACAGGGCTTTAAACTGACAGAGAGGATGCAGGGGCAGGGTCCAGGTGAAAGGAGCTTTCCAAATCCAAAGAGAAAAGGTGAAGCATCGGAACAGTATGGGGATGTGCCCATAGACAAGCAGGAAGGAACAGAATGGGACAGCGATTAACTAAAACTGTACATCAGTGAACAGGTTTGTGACAGGAAATTGTGGGAAAGAGTAAATTATGTTTTATTTTGAATGGACGAAGTCTAATCAATAAGGCAGATGGATTTGTGACACTGAGATAAAAGAGGTTTAGACACCAGAGAGATATGGTTACAGGGTGAACAAAAGGTGGACATAAATATTCAATGGATCGCAACCTTGCGGAAACTCAGGCAAAATGGGTAACACTAAGAAAGGCATCACAGAGAAAGCATTTGGTCTCAGATCATGAAATAGATTCAGTCTGAATGTAAATACTGGCTACTACTTGCCAAGGACACAAGGAGCAGAACAGTTTTAGCCACCGAACAGCATTCCATTGCTCATCACTGCAATAAACAGGAACTCATTGGAATTTTTTAACAAAGGCATTGTGATAATTTTGGAAAACTTCAATATTTGTATAATCTGGGACAATCACACGGACAACATTGATATTGGAAGAGGAGTTTGGTTAATTTTTTTTCAGTGTTTCTTTGAAAAACACATTGTGCAACTGTTAAGGGACGTAACTATTGCAGAGGGACCGTGTAATGAAACTTAGTGAATGAGTAATGTCACCTGCAGAGATCCTTCGGGAAATTGTGATAAAGTGCAGTTTAAAGAAATATAAAGTTTTAAAATGAATCACAGAAAGGACAAGCTACAACTAGAAACAAAAATAGCCAATGACATGAGTTTGAGAGAACTGACCAAGGTAAACAGGCGAAACAGACTGAAATATGTGCCTGTAAATGAACAGTGGAAAACTTTTGAAGGAACAATGCAAAATACTCAACAAAAGGACATTCAATTGAAACGGTAAAAACCTCAGCAAGAAATTCACACTGATCCCTCACTCAGGACAAAAGAGATCATACTAGATTATGAGGCTGAGAAGATCACCAAAGAATACTTAAAATCCTGAAGTGAGTGTGTTTTTTAGGAATAAATGTTAATGGATTGTAATGGGTCTGCTCGCAGGAGGAGGGCTGTGGGAAGGGAAGCCACGGTCAGGGTTCATTGACACGATAGGAACAGGGAGATGTGAAGGTGCTGGAGGTGGTGAGAGTGTTACAGAGAGTGGCCAGGGTGTTACAAAGACAGGACGGATTGCTGCTGCTGGAGGGGTTTGCAGAGGTAGAGAGGGACATATGTATTTTTATATATTCATTCATGGGATGTGGGTGTCACTGCCTGTAATTTGCCCCCACTGCTAATTACCCAGAGGGCAGCTCAGAGTCAGCCATATTGCTGTGGGTCTGGAGTCACATGTCGGCCAGACCAGGTTAGAATATTTGATGTCCTTCCCTAAAGGGGGTTAGTGAACTAGATGAGTTCTTCCTACTGATCAACAATATTATAATGGTGGCCCCACCAATGTCTTTTACAGCCACAACATGACATCCCAACTCTTACTCTTAATGCTCTCCCCAGTGAAGGTAACCATCCCAAACGCCTGCTTCACCAGCCTGTCTACCTGTGACACCACATTCAAAGAACTGTGTACCTGCATCCCTGGGTCACTGACTGACAACACTACCCAGGGCCCGAACATTAACTGTACAAGTCCCACCCTGGTTTGTTTCACCAAAATGGAACACTTCATATTTATCTAATTAAACTCCATCTGCTATTCTTCAACCCACTATCCCAGCAGGACTGTTCATCCTGTTGTATCACAGATAACCTTCTTCACTGTCCACTTTACCACCAATGTCAGTGTCACTCAAAAAACTTACTTACCAGGAAACCAATATTCCCATCCAACCCATTTATCCAAATGACAAACAACAGTGGGCCCACTACACCGCCGGTCACATGTCTCCAGTCAGAAAAACAACATGTCTCCCATCACCCTCCGTCTCCTTCCATCAGGCCAATTTTGTATCCAGTTGCCTCGTTCCTCCTGAATGCCATATCCTTTTTGCAATGATCTGAGCTTATTACCCAGTTTACCAGACAGAAGATAGAACACAGAACAGTCCAGCCCAAGACCCTTCGGCCATGATTTCATGCCAACCTTTTATCCAACTGTAAGATCAAACTAACCGACATACCCTTCACTTTACTATTATCCATGTGTCTATCCAAGAGTCTATTAAATGTTTCGAAAGTATCTAATTTTACTACCACCATTGGCAGTGCATTCCAACCACCTACCATTCTCTATGCTCTTATCCATCCTCCAATCACCTTAAAATTATGCCGCCTTGTAATAGCCATTTATTCCGTAGGAGGAAAAGTCTCTGACTATTCACTCACTCTGTGCCCCGCACCACCTTGTTCACGGAACAGGAGAATCGACATTTCGGGCATAAGACCTTCTTCAGGATTCCTGAAGAAGGGCTTATGCCCGAAACGTCGATTCTCCTGTTCCCTGGATGCTGCCTGACCTGCTGCGCTGTTCCAGCAACACATTTTCAGCTCTGATCTCCAGCATCTGCAGACCTCACTTTCTCCATCACCTTGTTCACCTCTACCAGTTCACCTTACCCCCTTCTTCACTCCCAGGAGACAAGCCTTAGCTCCCTCAAACTTTTTTAGTAAGAACTGCCCTCCATTCCAGGCAGCATTCTGGTACATCTCCTGTGTACACTCTCTAAAACTTGCACATCCTTCCTGTAAACAGGGGACCAGAACTGAACACAATATTCCAAGTGTGGTCTCACCAGGACCCTATAAAGATGCAGTAAAACCTTACGGCTCTTAAAATCAATCCCCTTCTAAGGAAAGCCAACACAATATATGCCTTTTTAACAACCCTACCAATGTGCGTGGCGATTTTGAGAGATCTATGGACAAGGACCCCATGATCTCTGTTCCTCCACACTGCCAAGTATTCTGCCTTTCACCCTGTATTCTGTATTCAAATTCGACCTTCCAGAATGAATCACTTCACACTTTTCCAGATTGGACTCCATCTGCCTCTTCCAGCCCAGCTCTGCGTCCGGTCAATGTCACATTGCAACCTACAACAGCCCTCCACATTCCCCACCACTCCACCAACCTTCATGTTATTGGCAAACATACTAACCCACTCTCCAACATCCACATCCAAGTCATTTATAAAATTCACAAAGAGCAGAGTCCCAGAGCCGATTGTTACAGAACACCACTGGTCACTGAGCTCCAGGCTCAATACTGTCCATCTGCTGCCACCCTCTGTCTTCTCTAGGCCATCTAATCCTGTATCCAGACAGACAGATTTCCCTATATCCCAATCATCCTTCTTTTCTGAATGAGCCATCAACATATTCTGCCATATCTTCAAAGAATTCAAGAAGGTTTGTGAGGCATGACTTGCCCCTCACAAACCCTTACTGACTGTGGCTAATGTAACAATGGTTTTCCAAGTACTCATAAATCCTGTCTTTAGAATCCTCGCCAATAATCTGTACACCACAGACATTCGACCAAATCTGTAATTCCCAGAATTCTACCTCCGTAATATGGCCCGGACTCTACAAATCTTCTCTCCTCTGCCATGTTCCCCAGAAGGGCACTGTAGGGTGATGGGGGTTACAGAGATAGAGAGGAATATCAGGACATGAGGGTTTTGCAGACATTAGGAGGGTTGCAGTGCCAAAAGGAGGCTTCAGTGAGGTTTCATGGTGATGAAGGCATTTGAGGAGGGAGGGAGGATTGTAGGGAAATGAGAGGTTTCACAGTTTAGGTGTTTTGTTAGGGCTGCAAGTGGTTACTGAGTTGGGGAGGGTGTAAAGCACTGGTGGATATTACAGAAACATGTGGTTTTGGTTGCAATGCAGAAAGAGGATTCAGGAAGCTGGAGAGTATGGGGTCTGAACGAGGTTACACAAATGGGAAGAGTTGTCAGGAGTGCAGGTGTTTACAGAGACAGCAATGGTCTGATCTGGAGCAGAGGACCCAAATTGAGAGGGATGTGGGGACTGGAGGTGGTTTCACAGGGAGGGAGGACCATAGACACACAGGAGGTTACAGGAATGTGGAGAGCTGTAGGGCTGACGGGTTCATGGAGTTGGGAATGTTGGGAGGGATAGAGAAGTTTACAGGGATAAGGATGTTTGTAGGCCAGGGCTGGATCACAGACAGGGAGTGTTTTAGGAAGCTGAGCAGATTACAGAGATAAAGATGTTTGTATTGACTGGAAGAACAAACAGAGATATGCAGCGTCGTCGTGACTGAAGATGTTTATAGACATAGGAAGGCTTAGGTTCTGGTGGTTATGGAGACTGTGGAATCTGGATTTCTTTTCAGAGACTGGGATAACAATTTTGGTCAGACTCAGTTTCACAGATAAGGGAGCATAGCACAAACAGGAGGAAGTTGTCGAGGAAGGTGCCGTTTAAACAGATAGTGGTGTAAGAGCTGGACAAGGTTATGAAGATGGGTAGATTGTGGAGACACAGGAGGAGCTTACATTGACAAGGGGGTGATAGTGACAGGAGGGTGTTAAATAGCTAGTGGGTTTTGTAGGGACTGGATTGGGAGAGGCACAAGCATGGAGTGAGTTCGACAGATCAGGAATACTGCAGAACCTGAGAGGATTACACTGATAGGGATGGTGGTCGGGTCTCCACAGACTGTTGGTGTTTAGGGACTGGAAGAGATTTGGTAGATAGGGAGGGATGTAAGAGCTTATGGAGAGTGGAAGAGTTGGAGCAATTTGCAGAGTAGGTTTCTCCGACAGGAGTAGGTTAGAGATAGTGAGGGTTGTGTGGTCTGAGTAAGTCAAAAAGGGGAGAGTTTTCGCGTCTGGAAGAGGTTACACTGACAGGGACAGTTGAAGAGACTGAAGCAAAAATGCATGGGGAAGGTTACACAGATAGGGAGGTGAGTAGGGACTGAAGGTGAATACACAGACATGGAGGGTTGTATTGTTAGAGTGAGCTGAGAGGGATAGGGACCAGTGTAGGGATTTACACAGATAGAGAAGGTTGTGTGAGGGGGATACACGCAGACTCACAGCGAGGGAAGAACATGCACACGCACACACACACAGCGAGGGGGAGACACATGCACACGCAGTGAGGGAGGGCCACGCACATACACGCACAGCAAGAGGGACACACACACACACACACACACAGCAAGGCAGGGGATCTCACACATACACAGCGAGGGAGGGACATGTACACACACACAGCAAGGGAGGGACACGTACATACAACAGCAAGGGGGACACAAACACTCAGCATAGGAGGGAGACACACACACACACACAAACAGCGAGTGAGGGACACGCAGCGAAGGGGGGACACATAAACACAGCAAGGAAGAGTGAGGATGTGACACATACACACAAACAGCGAGGAAGGGACACACACACACACACACACACAAATATACACACACAGCGAGCGAGGGACTTGCTGACACACGCAGCGAGGGAGGGATGCGCGCGCACACAGCGAGGGAAGGACGTGCTGACACACGCAGCGAGGGAGGGACAAGTGCAGGCACAGCGAGGGAGGGACACACGCACACACAGCGAGGGAGGACGTGCACTCACACACCGAGGGGAGATGCGGACACACAACGGTGGGGATATGCACAAAGAGCAATGGAGGGACACACACACACACAAGGGACGGAACACACACAGACAGCAAGGGAGTGACACGCGCACACACATCCAGGGAGGGACATGCACACACAGCGAGGGAGGGACACACACACACAGCGAGGGAGGGACGCACACACACAGCGAGGGAGGGACGCACACACACAGCGAGGGAGGGACGCACACACACAGCGAGGGAGGGACGCACACACACACAGCGAGGGAGGGACGCACACACACAGCGAGGGAGGGACGCACACACACACAGCGAGGGAGGGACGCACACACACAGCGAGGGAGGGACGCACACACACACAGCAAGTGAAGGACACACGTGCGCGCATACACACACACACACACACGTACGCACACAGCAAGGGATGGACACGCACACAGAGAGAGAGGGACACACATACACAGCGAGGAAGGGACACACACACAGGGAAGGAGGAGCAAGCACACACACGGCAAAGGGGAGGAAATGTGCACAGAAAGTGAGAGGGGGCACACACACACTGAGAGGGGACTCACACTGACACAGCGAGGGAGAGACACACGCACACACAGCAAGGGGAGACATGCACTAACACAGCGAGGGGGATATACACAAAGAGCAAAGGAGGAACACACACACAGCAAAAGGGACATGCACACACACAAAGCGAGGGAGGGACACGCACACATACACACAGTTAAGGGGATACACGCAGACACAGCGAGAGTGGGACACGCACACACACACAGCGAGCAAGGGACACAAACAGCGAGGGAGTGAAACATACACATACACATACACAGTGAGAGAAAGACACACACACACACAAACACACAGCGAGAGAGGGACACACACAGACACACAGCGAGGGAGGGACACGCAGACACACAGCGAGGGAGGGACTCGCACACACACAGCGAGGGAGGGACACGCACACACACCGCGAGGGAGGGACACGCACACACACCGCGAGGGAGGGACACGCACACACACCGCGAGGGAGGGACACGCACACACACCGCGAGGGAGGGACACGCACACACACCGCGAGGGAGGGACACGCACACACACCGCGAGGGAGGGACACGCACACACACCGCGAGGGAGGGACACGCACACACACCGCGAGGGAGGGACACGCACACACACCGCGAGGGAGGGACACGCACACACACCGCGAGGGAGGGACACGCACACACACACACAGCGAGGGAAGGACACACACACACAGCGAGGGAGGGACACGCACACACACAGCGAGGGAGGGACACGCACACACACAGCGAGGGAGGGACACGCACACACACCGCGAGGGAGGGACACGCACACACACACAGCGAGGGAGGGACACGCACACACACCGCGAGGGAGGGACACGCACACACACACAGCGAGGGAGGGACACGCACACACACCGCGAGGGAGGGACACGCACACACACACAGCGAGGGAAGGACACGCACACACACCGCGAGGGAGGGACACGCACACACACACAGCGAGGGAGGGACACGCACACACACCGCGAGGGAGGGACACGCACACACACACAGCGAGGGAAGGACACGCACACACACCGCGAGGGAGGGACACGCACACACACACACCGCGAGGGAGGGACTCGCACACACACCGCAAGGGAGGGACACGCACACACACCGCGAGGGAGCGACACACACACCGCGAGGGAGGGACACGCACACACACACACCGCGAGGGAGGGACACGCACACACACACACCGCGAGGGAGGGACTCGCACACACACACACCGCGAGGGAGGGACTCGCACACACACACACCGCGAGGGAGGGAATCGCACACACACACACCGCGAGGGAGGGACACGCACACACACACACAGCGAGGGAGGGACACACACACACACCGCGAGGGAGGGACACGCACACACACACACCGCGAGGGAGGGACACGCACACACACACACAGCGAGGGAGCGACACGCACACACACACCGCGAGGGAGGGACACGCACACACACACACCGCGAGGGAGGGACACGCACACACACACACCGCGAGGGAGGGACTCGCACACACACCGCGAGGGAGGGACACGCACACACACACACCGCGAGGGAGGGACACGCACACACACCGCGAGGGAGGGACACGCACACACACACACCGCGAGGGAGGGACACGCACACACACACACCGCGAGGGAGGGACTCGCACACACACACACCGCGAGGGAGGGACACGCACACACACACACCGCGAGGGAGGGACACGCACACACACACACCGCGAGGGAGGGACTCGCACACACACACACCGCGAGGGAGGGACTCGCACACACACACACCGCGAGGGAGGGACACGCACACACACACACAGCGAGGGAGGGACACACACACACCGCGAGGGAGGGACACGCACACACACACACCGCGAGGGAGGGACACGCACACACACACACACCGCGAGGGAGGGACACGCACACACACACACCGCGAGGGAGGGACTCGCACACACACACACCGCGAGGGAGGGACTCGCACACACACACACCGCGAGGGAGGGAATCGCACACACACACACCGCGAGGGAGGGACACGCACACACACACACAGCGAGGGAGGGACACACACACACACCGCGAGGGAGGGACACGCACACACACACACCGCGAGGGAGGGACACGCACACACACACACAGCGAGGGAGCGACACGCACACACACACCGCGAGGGAGGGACACGCACACACACACACCGCGAGGGAGGGACACGCACACACACCGCGAGGGAGGGACACGCACACACACACACCGCGAGGGAGGGACACGCACACACACACACCGCGAGGGAGGGACTCGCACACACACCGCGAGGGAGGGACACGCACACACACACACCGCGAGGGAGGGACACGCACACACACACACCGCGAGGGAGGGACTCGCACACACACCGCGAGGGAGGGACACGCACAATCACACACAGCGAGAGAGGGACTCGCACACACACAGCGAGAGAGGGACTCGCACACACACCGCGAGGGAGCGACACACACACACAGCGAGGGAGGGACACGCACACACACACACCGCGAGGGAGGGACTCGCACACACACACACCGCGAGGGAGGGACTCGCACACACACACACCGCGAGGGAGGGACTCGCACACACACACACCGCGAGGGAGGGACTCGCACACACACACACCGCGAGGGAGGGACACGCACACACACACACAGCGAGGGAGGGACACACACACACCGCGAGGGAGGGACACGCACACACACACACCGCGAGGGAGGGACTCGCACACACACCGCGAGAGAGGGACACGCACACACACACACCGCGAGGGAGGGACACGCACACACACACACCGCGAGGGAGGGACTCGCACACACACCGCGAGAGAGGGACACGCACACACACACACCGCGAGGGAGGGACACGCACACACACACACCGCGAGGGAGGGACTCGCACACACACACACACCGCGAGGGAGGGACTCGCGCACACACAGCGAGAGAGGGACTCGCGCACACACAGCGAGAGAGGGACTCGCGCACACACAGCGAGAGAGGGACTCGCGCACACACAGCGAGAGAGGGACTCGCGCACACACAGCGAGAGAGGGACTCGCGCACACACAGCGAGAGAGGGACTCGCGCACACACAGCGAGAGAGGGACTCGCACACACACAGCGAGAGAGGGACTCGCACACACAGCGAGAGAGGGACTCGCACACACACAGCGAGAGAGGGACTCGCACACACACCTCGAGGGAGGGACACGCACACACACCTCGAGGGAGGGACACGCACACACACCGCGAGGGAGGGACACGCACACACACCTCGAGGGAGGGACACGCACACACACCTCGAGGGAGGGACACGCACACACACCTCGAGGGAGGGACACGCACACACACCTCGAGGGAGGGACACGCACACACACCTCGAGGGAGGGACACGCACACACACCTCGAGGGAGGGACACACACACACACAGCGAGGGAGGGACACGCACACACACCTCGAGGGAGGGACACGCACACACACCGCGAGGGAGGGACACGCACACACACCGCGAGGGAGGGACACGCACACACACACACCGCGAGGGAGGGATACGCACACACACACACCGCGAGGGAGGGATACGCACACACACCGCGAGGGAGGGACACGCACACACACACACCGCGAGGGAGGGACACGCACACACACACACACCGCGAGGGAGGGACACGCACACACACACACACCGCGAGGGAGGGACTCGCGCACACACAGCGAGAGAGGGACTCGCACACACAGCGAGAGAGGGACTCGCACACACACAGCGAGAGAGGGACTCGCACACACACAGCGAGAGAGGGACTCGCACACACAGCGAGAGAGGGACTCGCACACACAGCGAGAGAGGGACTCGCACACACAGCGAGAGAGGGACTCGCACACACAGCGAGAGAGGGACTCGCACACACAGCGAGAGAGGGACTCGCACACACAGCGAGAGAGGGACTCGCACACACAGCGAGAGAGGGACTGGCACACACAGCGAGAGAGGGACTCGCACACACAGCGAGAGAGGGACTCGCACACACAGCGAGAGAGGGACTCGCACACACAGCGAGAGAGGGACTCGCACACACAGCGAGAGAGGGACTCGCACACACAGCGAGAGAGGGACTCGCACACACAGCGAGAGAGGGACTCGCACACACAGCGAGAGAGGGACTCGCACACACAGCGAGAGAGGGACTCGCACACACAGCGAGAGAGGGACTCGCACACACAGCGAGAGAGGGACTCGCACACACAGCGAGAGAGGGACTCGCACACACAGCGAGAGAGGGACTCGCACACACACCTCGAGGGAGGGACACGCACACACACCTCGAGGGAGGGACACGCACACACACCGCGAGGGAGGGACACGCACACAAACCTCGAGGGAGGGACACGCACACACACCTCGAGGGAGGGACACGCACACACACCTCGAGGGAGGGACACGCACACACACCTCGAGGGAGGGACACGCACACACACCGCGAGGGAGGGACACGCACACACACCGCGAGGGAGGGACACGCACACACACCGCGAGGGAGGGACACGCACGCACACACACCGCGAGGGAGGGATACGCACACACACACACCGCGAGGGAGGGACACGCACACACACACACCGCGAGGGAGGGACACGCACACACACACACACCGCGAGGGAGGGACTCGCGCACACACACACCGCGAGGGAGGGACACGCACACACACACACCGCGAGGGAGGGACACGCACACACACACACCGCGAGGGAGGGACACGCACACACACACACACCGCGAGGGAGGGACTCGCGCACACACACACACCGCGAGGGAGGGACTCGCGCACACACAGCGAGAGAGGGACTCGCACACACAGCGAGAGAGGGACTCGCACACACACAGCGAGAGAGGGACTCGCACACACACAGCGAGAGAGGGACTCGCACACACAGCGAGAGAGGGACTCGCACACACAGCGAGAGAGGGACTCGCACACACAGCGAGAGAGGGACTCGCACACACAGCGAGAGAGGGACTCGCACACACAGCGAGAGAGGGACTCGCACACACAGCGAGAGAGGGACTCGCACACACAGCGAGAGAGGGACTCGCACACACAGCGAGAGAGGGACTCGCACACACAGCGAGAGAGGGACTCGCACACACAGCGAGAGAGGGACTCGCACACACAGCGAGAGAGGGACTCGCACACACAGCGAGAGAGGGACTCGCACACACAGCGAGAGAGGGACTCGCACACACAGCGAGAGAGGGACTCGCACACACAGCGAGAGAGGGACTCGCACACACAGCGAGAGAGGGACTCGCACACACAGCGAGAGAGGGACTCGCACACACAGCGAGAGAGGGACTCGCACACACAGCGAGAGAGGGACTCGCACACACAGCGAGAGAGGGACTCGCACACACAGCGAGAGAGGGACTCGCACACACAGCGAGAGAGGGACTCGCACACACAGCGAGAGAGGGACTCGCACACACAGCGAGAGAGGGACTCGCACACACAGCGAGAGAGGGACTCGCACACACAGCGAGAGAGGGACTCGCACACAGCGAGAGAGGGACTCGCACACACAGCGAGAGAGGGACTCGCACACACAGCGAGAGAGGGACTCGCACACACAGCGAGAGAGGGACTCGCACACACAGCGAGAGAGGGACTCGCACACACAGCGAGAGAGGGACTCGCACACACAGCGAGAGAGGGACTCGCACACACAGCGAGAGAGGGACTCGCACACACAGCGAGAGAGGGACTCGCACACACAGCGAGAGAGGGACTCGCACACACAGCGAGAGAGGGACTCACACACACAGCGAGAGAGGGACTCACACACACAGCGAGAGAGGGACTCGCACACACAGCGAGAGAGGGACTCGCACACACAGCGAGAGAGGGACTCGCACACACAGCGAGAGAGGGACTCGCACACACAGCGAGAGAGGGACTCGCACACACAGCGAGAGAGGGACTCGCACACACAGCGAGAGAGGGACTCGCACACACAGCGAGAGAGGGACTCGCACACACAGCGAGAGAGGGACTCGCACACACAGCGAGAGAGGGACTCGCACACACAGCGAGAGAGGGACTCGCACACACAGCGAGAGAGGGACTCGCACACACAGCGAGAGAGGGACTCGCACACACAGCGAGAGAGGGACTCGCACACACAGCGAGAGAGGGACTCGCACACACAGCGAGGGAGGGACTCGCACACACAGCGAGGGAGGGACTCGCACACACAGCGAGGGAGGGACTCGCACACACAGCGAGGGAGGGACACACACACTCACAGCAAGAGGGGGACACACACACTCACAGCAAGAGGGGGACACACACACTCACAGCAAGAGGGGGACACGCGCATGCGCAAGCACACGAACACAGACACACACAGTGAGAGTGGGACACGCACACACACAGCCAGCGAGGGAAGGACATGCACACACACACACACACACACAGGGAGGGAAGGACATACACACACACAGCGAGGGAGGGATATCCACAAACACACAGAGCGAGAGAGGTACACGCAAATAAACAGCGAGGGAGACACACGCACATATCGGGAAGGAGGGACAAGCAGACACACTGCGAGGGGAGGGCATGTGTACAGAAATTGAGAGGGGACACGCACAGGCACAGCGAGGGAGGGACACACGTACACACAGCAAGGGGGGACAGGCACTCACACAGCAAGGGGCGATGCGGACACACAATGGTGGGGATATGCACAAAGAGTGAGGGAGTGACACGCGCACACACACACACGCACAAAGCAAGGGAGGGACACGCACACATACACACAGACACACAGCAAGGGAGGGACACATACACACACAGCGAGCGAGGGACACACACAGCGAGGGAGGGACACACACACACAGCGAGGGAGGGACACACACAGCGAGGGAGGGACACGCACACACGGCGAGGGAGGGACACGCACACACGGCGAGAGAGGGACACGCACACACGGCGAGGGAGGGACACGCACACACACACAGCGCGAGAGGGACACGCACACACACACAGCGAGAGAGGGACACGCACACACACACAGCGAGAGAGGGACACGCACACACACACAGCGATCGAGGGACACGCACACACACAACGATCGAGGGACACGCACACACACACAGCGAGCGAGGGACACGCACACACACACAGCGAGCGAGGGACACGCACACACAGCGAGGGAGGGACACGCACACACAGCGAGGGATGGACACGCACACACAGCGAGGGATGGACACGCACACACAGCGAGGGAGGGACACGCACACACAGCGAGGGAGGGACACGCACACACAGCGAGGGAGGGACACGCACACACAGCGAGGGAGGGACACGCACACACAGCGAGGGAGGGACACGCACACACAGCGAGGGAGGGACTCGCACACACAGCGAGGGAGGGACTCGCACACACAGCGAGGGAGGGACTCGCACACACAGCGAGGGAGGGACACGCACACACAGCGAGAGAGGGACACGCACACACAGCGAGAGAGGGACACGCACACACAGCGAGAGAGGCACTCGCACACACAGCGAGGGAGGGACTCGCACACACAGCGAGGGAGGGACTCGCACACACAGCGAGGGAGGGACTCGCACACACAGCGAGGGAGGGACTCGCACACACAGCGAGGGAGGGACTCGCACACACAGCGAGAGAGGGACTCGCACACACAGCGAGAGAGGGACTCGCACACACAGCGAGAGAGGGACTCGCACACACAGCGAGAGAGGGACTCGCACACACAGCGAGAGAGGGACTCGCACACACAGCGAGAGAGGGACTCGCACACACAGCGAGAGAGGGACTCGCACACACAGCGAGAGAGGGACTCGCACACACAGCGAGAGAGGGACTCGCACACACAGCGAGAGAGGGACTCGCACACACAGCGAGAGAGGGACTCGCACACACAGCGAGAGAGGGACTCGCACACACAGCGAGAGAGGGACTCGCACACACAGCGAGAGAGGGACTCGCACACACAGCGAGAGAGGGACTCGCACACACACACAGTGGGGGAGGGACAAGCACATACAGGGTGAGGGAGAGGAAATGTGCACAGAAAGTGAGAGGGGGCACGCACTGACACGGCGAGGGAGGGACACACGTACACACAGCAAGGGGGTCATGCACTAACACAGCGAGGGGGATATACACAAAGAGCAAGGGAGGGACACACACACAGCGAGGGTGTTACACGCACACACAGCAAGAAGGACACACACACGCACAAAGTAAGGGAGGGACACGCACACATACACACAGACACACAGCAAGGGAGGGACACACACACACACAGTGTGGGAGTGACACGCATACACACACGCACACACATGCAGCAAGGGAAGGACACTCACATACACTGTAAAAGGGTCACACATACTCACAGCAAGAGGGGACACGCACACACAGCGAGGGATGGACACGCTCATGCTCAAGCACACAAACACAGGCACACAGCAAGAGAGGGGCACGCACACACACAGCCAGTGAGGGACATGGACACACACAAACAGCGAGAGAGGGACACGCGCACACACAGCGAGGGGGGAGACACATGCTCACAAAACGAGGGAGGGGCAAGTACACACACGCACACCAAGAGGGACACACACACACATACACAGAGCAAGGGGGGAAACTCACATTAACAGCGAGGGAGGGACAGACACACACACACACACACAGAGCAAGGGAGGGACACGCACACACACAGCAAGGGAGGGACAGACACACACAGCGAGGGAGAACACACGCACACTGAGGGAAGAACATGCACGCGCACATACACAGAGCGAGGGACACGCACACACACCGCGAGGGAGGGACACGCACACACACCGCGAGGGAGGGACACGCACACACACCGCGAGGGAGGGACACGCACACACACACCGCGAGGGAGGGACACGCACACACACACCGCGAGGGAGGGACACGCACACACACACCGCGAGGGAGGGACACGCACACACACACACAGCGAGGGAGGGACACGCACACACACAGCGAGGGAGGGACACGCACACACACAGCGAGAGAGGGACTCGCACACACAGCGAGAGAGGGACTCGCACACACAGCGAGAGAGGGACTCGCACACAGCGAGAGAGGGACTCGCACACACAGCGAGAGAGGGACTCGCACACACAGCGAGAGAGGGACTCGCACACACAGCGAGAGAGGGACTCGCACACACAGCGAGAGAGGGACTCGCACACACAGCGAGAGAGGGACTCGCACACACAGCGAGAGAGGGACTCGCACACACAGCGAGAGAGGGACTCGCACACACAGCGAGAGAGGGACTCGCACACACAGCGAGAGAGGGACTCGCACACACAGCGAGAGAGGGACTCGCACACACAGCGAGAGAGGGACTCGCACACACAGCGAGAGAGGGACTCGCACACACAGCGAGAGAGGGACTCGCACACACAGCGAGAGAGGGACTCGCACACACAGCGAGAGAGGGACTCGCACACACAGCGAGAGAGGGACTCGCACACACAGCGAGAGAGGGACTCGCACACACAGCGAGAGAGGGACTCGCACACACAGCGAGAGAGGGACTCGCACACACAGCGAGAGAGGGACTCGCACACACAGCGAGAGAGGGACTCGCACACACAGCGAGAGAGGGACTCGCACACACAGCGAGAGAGGGACTCGCACACACAGCGAGAGAGGGACTCGCACACACAGCGAGAGAGGGACTCGCACACACAGCGAGAGAGGGACTCGCACACACAGCGAGAGAGGGACTCGCACACACAGCGAGAGAGGGACTCGCACACACAGCGAGAGAGGGACTCGCACACACAGCGAGAGAGGGACTCGCACACACAGCGAGAGAGGGACTCGCACACACAGCGAGAGAGGGACTCGCACACACAGCGAGAGAGGGACTCGCACACACAGCGAGGGAGGGACTCGCACACACAGCGAGGGAGGGACTCGCACACACAGCGAGGGAGGGACTCGCACACACAGCGAGGGAGGGACTCGCACACACAGCGAGGGAGGGACTCGCACACACAGCGAGGGAGGGACTCGCACACACAGCGAGGGAGGGACTCGCACACACAGCGAGGGAGGGACTCGCACACACAGCGAGGGAGGGACTCGCACACACAGCGAGGGAGGGACACACACACTCACAGCAAGAGGGGGACACGCGCATGCGCAAGCACACGAACACAGACACACACAGTGAGAGTGGGACACGCACACACACAGCGAGGGAAGGACATGCACACACACACACACACACAGGGAGGGAAGGACATACACACACACAGCGAGGGAGGGATATCCACAAACACACAGAGCGAGAGAGGGACACGCAAATAAACAGCGAGGGAGACACACGCACATATCGGGAAGGAGGGACAAGCAGACACACTGCGAGGGGAGGGCATGTGTACAGAAATTGAGAGGGGACACGCACAGGCACAGCGAGGGAGGGACACACGTACACACAGCAAGGGGGGACAGGCACTCACACAGCAAGGGGCGATGCGGACACACAATGGTGGGGATATGCACAAAGAGTGAGGGAGTGACACGCGCACACACACACGCACAAAGCAAGGGAGGGACACGCACACATACACACAGACACACAGCAAGGGAGGGATACATACACACACAGCGAGCGAGGGACACACACAGCGAGGGAGGGACACACACACACAGAGAGGGAGGGACACACACACACACACACACACACACACAGCGAGGGAGGGACACACACACACACACACACACAGCGAGGGAGGGACACGCACACACACCGCGAGGGAGGGACACGCACACACACCGCGAGGGAGGGACACGCACACACACCGCGAGGGAGGGACACGCACACACACCGCGAGGGAGGGACACGCACACACACACAGCGCGAGGGAGGGACTCGCACACACACCGCGAGGGAGGGACACGCACACACACACACAGCGAGAGAGGGACTCGCACGCACACACACCGCGAGGGAGGGACTCGCACACACACCGCGAGGGAGGGACTCGCACACACACCGCGAGGGAGGGACTCGCACACACACCGCGAGGGAGCGACACACACACACACCGCGAGGGAGGGACACGCACACACACACACAGCGCGAGGGAGGGACTCGCACACACACACACCGCGAGGGAGGGACTCGCACACACACACACCGCGAGGGAGGGACTCGCACACACACACACCGCGAGGGAGGGACTCGCACACACACACACCGCGAGGGAGGGACTCGCACACACACCGCGAGGGAGGGACACGCACACACACACACAGCGAGAGAGGGACTCGCACACACAGCGAGAGAGGGACTCGCACACACACACAGTGGGGGAGGGACAAGCACATACAGGGTGAGGGAGAGGAAATGTGCACAGAAAGTGAGAGGGGGCACGCACTGACACGGCGAGGGAGGGACACACGTACACACAGCAAGGGGGTCATGCACTAACACAGCGAGGGGGATATACACAAAGAGCAAGGGAGGGACACACACACAGCGAGGGTGTTACACGCACACACAGCAAGAAGGACACACACACGCACAAAGTAAGGGAGGGACACGCACACATACACACAGACACACAGCAAGGGAGGGATACACACACACACAGTGTGGGAGTGACACGCATACACACACGCACACACATGCAGCAAGGGAAGGACACTCACATACACTGTAAAAGGGTCACACATACTCACAGCAAGAGGGGACACGCACACACAGCGAGGGATGGACACGCTCATGCTCAAGCACACAAACACAGGCACACAGCAAGAGAGGGGCACGCACACACACAGCCAGTGAGGGACATGGACACACACAAACAGCGAGAGAGGGACACGCGCACACACAGCGAGGGGGGAGACACATGCTCACAAAACGAGGGAGGGGCAAGTACACACACGCACACCAAGAGGGACACACACACACATACACAGAGCAAGGGGGGAAACTCACATTAACAGCGAGGGAGGGACAGACACACACACACACACACAGAGCAAGGGAGGGACACGCACACACACAGCAAGGGAGGGACAGACACACACAGCGAGGGAGAACACACACACACTGAGGGAAGAACATGCACGCGCACATACACAGAGCGAGGGACACACACACAGTGAGGGAGGGACACGCACACACACCGCGAGGGAGGGACACGCACATACACAGAGCGAGGGACAAGCACACACACCGCGAAGGAGGGACACGCACACACACCGCGAGGGAGGGACACGCACACACACCGCGAGGGAGGGACACGCACACACACACACAGCGAGGGAGGGACACGCACACACACAGCGAGGGAGGGACACACACACAGCGCGAGGGAGGGACTCGCACACACACACACCGCGAGGGAGGGACTCGCACACACACCGCGAGGGAGGGACACGCACACACACACACAGCGAGAGAGGGACTCGCACACACACACACCGCGAGGGAGGGACTCGCACACACACCGCGAGGGAGGGACTCGCACACACACCGCGAGGGAGGGACACGCACACACACACACAGCGAGAGAGGGACTCGCGCACACACAGCGAGAGAGGGACTCGCGCACACACAGCGAGAGAGGGACTCGCGCACACACAGCGAGAGAGGGACTCGCGCACACACAGCGAGAGAGGGACTCGCGCACACACCTCGAGGGAGGGACACGCACACACACCGCGAGGGAGGGACGCGCACACACACACACCGCGAGGGAGGGACGCGCACACACACACACCGCGAGGGAGGGACGCGCACACACACACACCGCGAGGGAGGGACGCGCACACACACACACCGCGAGGGAGGGACGCGCACACACACACACCGCGAGGGAGGGACGCGCACACACACACACCGCGAGGGAGGGACACGCACACACACACACCGCGAGGGAGGGACACGCACACACACACACCGCGAGGGAGGGACACGCACACACACACACCGCGAGGGAGGGACACGCACACACACACACCGCGAGGGAGGGACACGCACACACACACACCGCGAGGGAGGGACACGCACACACACACACCGCGAGGGAGGGACACGCACACACACACACCGCGAGGGAGGGACTCGCGCACACACAGCGAGAGAGGGACTCGCGCACACACAGCGAGAGAGGGACTCGCACACACAGCGAGAGAGGGACTCGCACACACAGCGAGAGAGGGACTCGCACACACAGCGAGAGAGGGACTCGCACACACAGCGAGAGAGGGACTCGCACACACAGCGAGGGAGGGACTCGCACACACAGCGAGGGAGGGACTCGCACACACAGCGAGGGAGGGACTCGCACACACAGCGAGGGAGGGACTCGCACACACAGCGAGGGAGGGACTCGCACACACAGCGAGGGAGGGACTCGCACACACAGCGAGGGAGGGACTCGCACACACAGCGAGGGAGGGACTCGCACACACAGCGAGGGAGGGACTCGCACACACAGCGAGGGAGGGACTCGCACACACAGCGAGGGAGGGACTCGCACACACAGCGAGGGAGGGACTCGCACACACAGCGAGGGAGGGACTCGCACACACAGCGAGGGAGGGACTCGCACACACAGCGAGGGAGGGACTCGCACACACAGCGAGGGAGGGACTCGCACACACAGCGAGGGAGGGACTCGCACACACAGCGAGGGAGGGACTCGCACACACAGCGAGGGAGGGACTCGCACACACAGCGAGGGAGGGACTCGCACACACAGCGAGGGAGGGACTCGCACACACAGCGAGGGAGGGACTCGCACACACAGCGAGGGAGGGACTCGCACACACAGCGAGGGAGGGACTCGCACACACAGCGAGGGAGGGACTCGCACACACAGCGAGGGAAGGACTCGCACACACAGCGAGGGAGGGACTCGCACACACAGCGAGGGAGGGACTCGCACACACAGCGAGGGAGGGACTCGCACACACAGCGAGGGAGGGACTCGCACACACAGCGAGGGAGGGACTCGCACACACAGCGAGGGAGGGACTCGCACACACAGCGAGGGAGGGACTCGCACACACAGCGAGGGAGGGACTCGCACACACAGCGAGGGAGGGACTCGCACACACAGCGAGGGAGGGACTCGCACACACAGCGAGGGAGGGACTCGCACACACAGCGAGGGAGGGACTCGCACACACAGCGAGGGAGGGACTCGCACACACAGCGAGGGAGGGACTCGCACACACAGCGAGGGAGGGACTCGCACACACAGCGAGGGAGGGACTCGCACACACAGCGAGGGAGGGACTCGCACACACAGCGAGGGAGGGACTCGCACACACAGCGAGGGAGGGACTCGCACACACAGCGAGGGAGGGACTCGCACACACAGCGAGGGAGGGACTCGCACACACAGCGAGGGAGGGACTCGCACACACAGCGAGGGAGGGACTCGCACACACAGCGAGGGAGGGACTCGCACACACAGCGAGGGAGGGACTCGCACACACAGCGAGGGAGGGACTCGCACACACAGCGAGGGAGGGACTCGCACACACAGCGAGGGAGGGACTCGCACACACAGCGAGGGAGGGACTCGCACACACAGCGAGGGAGGGACTCGCACACACAGCGAGGGAGGGACTCGCACACACAGCGAGGGAGGGACTCGCACACACAGCGAGGGAGGGACTCGCACACACAGCGAGGGAGGGACTCGCACACACAGCGAGGGAGGGACTCGCACACACAGCGAGGGAGGGACTCGCACACACAGCGAGGGAGGGACTCGCACACACAGCGAGGGAGGGACTCGCACACACAGCGAGGGAGGGACTCGCACACACAGCGAGGGAGGGACTCGCACACACAGCGAGGGAGGGACTCGCACACACAGCGAGGGAGGGACTCGCACACACAGCGAGGGAGGGACTCGCACACACAGCGAGGGAGGGACTCGCACACACAGCGAGGGAGGGACTCGCACACACAGCGAGGGAGGGACTCGCACACACAGCGAGGGAGGGACTCGCACACACAGCGAGGGAGGGACTCGCACACACAGCGAGGGAGGGACTCGCACACACAGCGAGGGAGGGACTCGCACACACAGCGAGGGAGGGACTCGCACACACAGCGAGGGAGGGACTCGCACACACAGCGAGGGAGGGACTCGCACACACAGCGAGGGAGGGACTCGCACACACAGCGAGGGAGGGACACACACACTCACAGCAAGAGGGGGACACGCGCATGCGCAAGCACACGAACACAGACACACACAGTGAGAGTGGGACACGCACACACACAGCCAGCGAGGGAAGGACATGCACACACACACACACACACACACACAGGGAGGGAAGGACATACACACACACAGCGAGGGAGGGATATCCACAAACACACAGAGCGAGAGAGGGACACGCAAATAAACAGCGAGGGAGACACACGCACATATCGGGAAGGAGGGACAAGCAGACACACTGCGAGGGGAGGGCATGTGTACAGAAATTGAGAGGGGACACGCACAGGCACAGCGAGGGAGGGACACACGTACACACAGCAAGGGGGGACAGGCACTCACACAGCAAGGGGCGATGCGGACACACAATGGTGGGGATATGCACAAAGAGTGAGGGAGTGACACGCGCACACACACACGCACAAAGCAAGGGAGGGACACGCACACATACACACAGACACACAGCAAGGGAGGGACACATACACACACAGCGAGCGAGGGACACACACAGCGAGGGAGGGACACACACACACAGCGAGGGAGGGACACACACACACACACACACACACACAGCGAGGGAGGGACACACACGGCGAGGGAGGGACACGCACACACGGCGAGGGAGGGACACGCACACACGGCGAGGGAGGGACACGCACACACACACAGCGAGAGAGGGACACGCACACACACACAGCGAGAGAGGGACACGCACACACACACAGCGAGCGAGGGACACGCACACACACACAGCGAGCGAGGGACACGCGCACACAGCGAGGGAGGGACACGCGCACACAGCGAGGGAGGGACACGCGCACACAGCGAGGGAGGGACACGCGCACACAGCGAGGGAGGGACACGCGCACACAGCGAGGGAGGGACACGCGCACACAGCGAGGGAGGGACACGCGCACACAGCGAGGGAGGGACTCGCGCACACAGCGAGGGAGGGACTCGCGCACACAGCGAGGGAGGGACTCGCGCACACAGCGAGGGAGGGACACGCGCACACAGCGAGGGAGGGACACGCGCACACAGCGAGGGAGGGACACGCGCACACAGCGAGGGAGGGACTCGCGCACACAGCGAGGGAGGGACTCGCGCACACAGCGAGGGAGGGACTCGCGCACACAGCGAGGGAGGGACTCGCGCACACAGCGAGGGAGGGACTCGCGCACACAGCGAGGGAGGGACTCGCGCACACAGCGAGGGAGGGACTCGCGCACACAGCGAGGGAGGGACTCGCGCACACAGCGAGGGAGGGACTCGCGCACACAGCGAGGGAGGGACTCGCGCACACAGCGAGGGAGGGACTCGCGCACACAGCGAGGGAGGGACTCGCGCACACAGCGAGGGAGGGACTCGCGCACACAGCGAGGGAGGGACTCGCGCACACAGCGAGGGAGGGACTCGCGCACACAGCGAGGGAGGGACTCGCGCACACAGCGAGAGAGGGACTCGCGCACACAGCGAGAGAGGGACTCGCGCACACAGCGAGAGAGGGACTCGCGCACACAGCGAGAGAGGGACTCGCACACACAGCGAGAGAGGGACTCGCACACACAGCGAGAGAGGGACTCGCACACACAGCGAGAGAGGGACTCGCACACACAGCGAGAGAGGGACTCGCACACACAGCGAGAGAGGGACTCGCACACACAGCGAGAGAGGGACTCGCACACACAGCGAGAGAGGGACTCGCACACACAGCGAGAGAGGGACTCGCACACACAGCGAGAGAGGGACTCGCACACACAGCGAGAGAGGGACTCGCACACACAGCGAGAGAGGGACTCGCACACACAGCGAGAGAGGGACTCGCACACACAGCGAGAGAGGGACTCGCACACACAGCGAGAGAGGGACTCGCACACACAGCGAGAGAGGGACTCGCACACACAGCGAGAGAGGGACTCGCACACACAGCGAGAGAGGGACTCGCACACACAGCGAGAGAGGGACTCGCACACACAGCGAGAGAGGGACTCGCACACACAGCGAGAGAGGGACTCGCACACACAGCGAGAGAGGGACTCGCACACACAGCGAGAGAGGGACTCGCACACACAGCGAGAGAGGGACTCGCACACACAGCGAGAGAGGGACTCGCACACACAGCGAGAGAGGGACTCGCACACACAGCGAGAGAGGGACTCGCACACACAGCGAGAGAGGGACTCGCACACACAGCGAGAGAGGGACTCGCACACACAGCGAGAGAGGGACTCGCACACACAGCGAGAGAGGGACTCGCACACACAGCGAGAGAGGGACTCGCACACACAGCGAGAGAGGGACTCGCACACACAGCGAGAGAGGGACTCGCACACACAGCGAGAGAGGGACTCGCACACACAGCGAGAGAGGGACTCGCACACACAGCGAGAGAGGGACTCGCACACACAGCGAGAGAGGGACTCGCACACACAGCGAGAGAGGGACTCGCACACACAGCGAGAGAGGGACTCGCACACACAGCGAGAGAGGGACTCGCACACACAGCGAGAGAGGGACTCGCACACACAGCGAGAGAGGGACTCGCACACACAGCGAGAGAGGGACTCGCACACACAGCGAGAGAGGGACTCGCACACACAGCGAGAGAGGGACTCGCACACACAGCGAGAGAGGGACTCGCACACACAGCGAGAGAGGGACTCGCACACACAGCGAGAGAGGGACTCGCACACACAGCGAGAGAGGGACTCGCACACACAGCGAGAGAGGGACTCGCACACACAGCGAGAGAGGGACTCGCACACACAGCGAGAGAGGGACTCGCACACACAGCGAGAGAGGGACTCGCACACACAGCGAGAGAGGGACTCGCACACACAGCGAGAGAGGGACTCGCACACACAGCGAGAGAGGGACTCGCACACACAGCGAGAGAGGGACTCGCACACACAGCGAGAGAGGGACTCGCACACACAGCGAGAGAGGGACTCGCACACACAGCGAGAGAGGGACTCGCACACACAGCGAGAGAGGGACTCGCACACACAGCGAGAGAGGGACTCGCACACACAGCGAGAGAGGGACTCGCACACACAGCGAGAGAGGGACTCGCACACACAGCGAGAGAGGGACTCGCACACACAGCGAGAGAGGGACTCGCACACACAGCGAGAGAGGGACTCGCACACACAGCGAGAGAGGGACTCGCACACACAGCGAGAGAGGGACTCGCACACACAGCGAGAGAGGGACTCGCACACACAGCGAGAGAGGGACTCGCACACACAGCGAGAGAGGGACTCGCACACACAGCGAGAGAGGGACTCGCACACACAGCGAGAGAGGGACTCGCACACACAGCGAGAGAGGGACTCGCACACACAGCGAGAGAGGGACTCGCACACACAGCGAGAGAGGGACTCGCACACACAGCGAGAGAGGGACTCGCACACACAGCGAGAGAGGGACTCGCACACACAGCGAGAGAGGGACTCGCACACACAGCGAGAGAGGGACTCGCACACACAGCGAGAGAGGGACTCGCACACACAGCGAGAGAGGGACTCGCACACACAGCGAGAGAGGGACTCGCACACACAGCGAGAGAGGGACTCGCACACACAGCGAGAGAGGGACTCGCACACACAGCGAGAGAGGGACTCGCACACACAGCGAGAGAGGGACTCGCACACACAGCGAGAGAGGGACTCGCACACACAGCGAGAGAGGGACTCGCACACACAGCGAGAGAGGGACTCGCACACACAGCGAGAGAGGGACTCGCACACACAGCGAGAGAGGGACTCGCACACACAGCGAGAGAGGGACTCGCACACACAGCGAGAGAGGGACTCGCACACACAGCGAGAGAGGGACTCGCACACACAGCGAGAGAGGGACTCGCACACACAGCGAGAGAGGGACTCGCACACACAGCGAGAGAGGGACTCGCACACACAGCGAGAGAGGGACTCGCACACACAGCGAGAGAGGGACTCGCACACACAGCGAGAGAGGGACTCGCACACACAGCGAGAGAGGGACTCGCACACACAGCGAGAGAGGGACTCGCACACACAGCGAGAGAGGGACTCGCACACACAGCGAGAGAGGGACTCGCACACACAGCGAGAGAGGGACTCGCACACACAGCGAGAGAGGGACTCGCACACACAGCGAGAGAGGGACTCGCACACACAGCGAGAGAGGGACTCGCACACACAGCGAGAGAGGGACTCGCACACACAGCGAGAGAGGGACTCGCACACACAGCGAGAGAGGGACTCGCACACACAGCGAGAGAGGGACTCGCACACACAGCGAGAGAGGGACTCGCACACACAGCGAGAGAGGGACTCGCACACACAGCGAGAGAGGGACTCGCACACACAGCGAGAGAGGGACTCGCACACACACACACAGTGGGGGAGGGACAAGCACATACAGGGTGAGGGAGAGGAAATGTGCACAGAAAGTGAGAGGGGGCACGCACTGACACGGCGAGGGAGGGACACATGTACACACAGCAAGGGGGTCATGCACTAACACAGCGAGGGGGATATACACAAAGAGCAAGGGAGGGACACACACACAGCGAGGGTGTTACACGCACACACAGCAAGAAGGACACACACACGCACAAAGTAAGGGAGGGACACACACACATACACACAGACACACAGCAAGGGAGGGACACACACACACACAGTGTGGGAGTGACACGCATACACACACGCACACACATGCAGCAAGGGAAGGACACTCACATACACTGTAAAAGGGTCACACATACTCACAGCAAGAGGGGACACGCACACACAGCGAGGGATGGACACGCTCATGCTCAAGCACACAAACACAGGCACACAGCAAGAGAGGGGCACGCACACACACAGCCAGTGAGGGACATGGACACACACAAACAGCGAGAGAGGGACACGCGCACACACAGCGAGGGGGGAGACACATGCTCACAAAACGAGGGAGGGGCAAGTACACACACGCACACCAAGAGGGACACACACACACATACACAGAGCAAGGGGGGAAACTCACATTAACAGCGAGGGAGGGACAGACACACACACACACACACAGAGCAAGGGAGGGACACGCACACACACAGCAAGGGAGGGACAGACACACACAGCGAGGGAGAACACACGCACACTGAGGGAAGAACATGCACGCGCACATACACAGAGCGAGGGACACACACACAGTGAGGGAGGGACAAGCACACATACGGCGAGAGGGAGCAAATGTGCACAGAAAGTGAGAGGGGGTACGCACTGACACGGCGAGGGAGGGATACACGCACACACAGCAAGGGGGGGACATGCACTCACACAGCGAGGGGGATATACACAAAGAGCAAGGGAGGGACACACACACAGCAAGGGAGTGACACGCACATACAGCAAGAGGGGGACACACCCACACACACAGCGAGCAAGGGACACACAAACAGTGAGGGAGTGAAACGTGCACACACAGCGAGAGAGTGACACACACACACACACACAGTGAGAGAGTGAGGGACACACACACACACTGAGAGAGGGACACACACACACATATACACAGCGAGGGTGGGACACACACACAGCGAGCGAGGGACACACAAACAGCGAGGGAGTGAAACGTACACACACATTGAGGGAGGGACACACACACACACACACGGAAGGAGGAGCAAGCACACACACGGCGAGGAGGTGGAAATGTGCACAGAAAGTGAGAGGGGGCACACACTGACACGGCGATGGAGGGACATGCACTAACACAGCGAGGGGGATATACACAAAGAGCAAAGGAGGGACACACACACGCACACACACACAAAGCGAGGGAGGGACACGCACACAGCAAGCGAAGGACACACAAACAGAGAGGGAGTGAAATGTACACATACACAGTGAGAGAGTGACACACACACACACACACACACACACACACACACAGAGTGAGGGAGGGAAGGACATGCACACACACAGAGCAAGTGAGGGACACACACACACAGCAAGGGAAGGACATGCACACACACAGCGAGGGAGCGTCACAAACAAACACACACAGCGAGGGACAGACACGCGTACACACACACAGAGCAAGTAGGGGAAACTCACACATACACAGCGAGGGAGGGACACACACACACAGACAGCGAGGGAGGGACACACAGACACACACACACACACAGAGCGAGGGAGGGACACACACACACACACACACACACACACACACACACAGCGAGGGAGGGACCACACAAACAGATACAGTGAGGGGGACATGCACACACACACAGCGAGGGGGCCCGCACACACACAGCGTGGGAGAGACATGCACACACACAGCGAGGGAGGGATACGCACACTCACAGGGAAGGAGGGACAAGCAGACACGGCGAGGGGGAGGGCATGTGCACAGAAATTGAGAGGGACACACGCACACAAAGCGAGAGAGGACACGCACAGGCACAGCGAGGGAGGGACACACGCTCACAAAGCAAGGGGGGACATGCACTCACATACCGAGCGGAGATGCGCACATACAGTGAGGGGGATATACACAAAGAGCAAGGGAGGGACACACACACACAGCAAGGGAGTGACATGTGCACACACAGTGAGAGAGGGACATGCACACATAGCGAGGGAAGAAAATGCACATACAGTGAGGGAGGGACATGCACACATACACACAGCGAGGGAGGGATGGAGACACACAGACACACACACAGCGAAGGAGGGATGGAGACACACAGACACACACACAGCGAGGGAGGGAGACGCATACACAGAGTGAGAGAGAGACACATACACACACAGCGAGGGAGTGACACACACGCAATCAGCGAGTGAGGGACATGCACAAACACATACTGTGAGGGTGGGAGACACACACAGCGAGGGTGACACACACACACACACACACAGCGAGGGTGGGACACACACACACACACACAGCGAGGGTGGGACACACACACACAGCGAGGGTGGGACACACACACACACACAGCGAGGGAGGGACACACACACACACACAGCGAGGGAGGGACACACACACAGCGAGGGAGGGACACACACACACACAGCGAGGGAGGGACACACACACACACAGCGAGGGAGGGACACACACACAGCGAGGGAGGGACACACACACACACACACAGCGAGGGAGGGACACACACACACACACAGCGAGGGAGGGACACACACACACACACAGCGAGGGAGGGACACACACACACAGCTAGAGGGGCGCGCACGCGCGCACACACACACACACAGTGAGGGTGGGACGTGCTCAGAAAATGAGTGGACACACACACACACAAAGTGAGGGAGGGTGACACGCAGACATACGCACACACAAACACACACACAGCGAGGGAGGGACATGCTCACACACAGCGAGGGAGGGACACACACACAGTGAGGAGATTTGCACACACACACACACACAAACACACACACTACGAGGGAAATGGACACACGCATACACACACACAAACACAGAACAAGGGAGGGACACGTGCACACACAGTGATGGGTCTCCTCGGACGTGTAATCATCCAGCTCTCACTCCAGTCTGCTCCCTCACAGGGTCACCATCTCTGTGACTCCCAGGTACAACTAGGCCTCGATCCTCGGTGCTGATTTATATTCTCCCAGGTGTGAGTCAGCCTCAAGCTCCTGCTCCAAGTCACTCCCTCACACGGTCACTCCCTCTGTGACTCGGTGCTGATTTCGAGCCTCCTGCTCTGCTTTTTATCCAAATCCAAGTCCCAGTCGGCCTTGACCCTCGCTGCTGATTTATATTCTCCCACTTTGTGCTGCTCTCTCTCAGGGTCTCTCCCCTTGTGACTCCCAGGTAATGGTAGGCCTCAAGCCTCAGCTGAGATTTATAACATCCCATTCCGCACTGCTCTCTTACAGGATCGCCGTTGTGCCTGGAAGACAATGGGAAAGAGGAGGATTAGACAGAGCAGAGGGTGTTACAGTGATTGAGGGAGCTGTAGGTGGTGAAACAGGTTGTCTGGGGAGCCAGGCAGACCTGCCGTAACTAAAGAACGTTACTGGAAGATACAGCGAGAGTTGTAGACACTGAAGAAGGCAAAGGAAATAGAAGATGGTGGCTTGTTCATGACGGAGGTTTGTAGAGTCTAAAAGGCTTCAAAGTTTGTGAGAAGATTTGTAGCTCGGGTGCTCGTTGTTGTGGTTCTGTTCGCCGAGCTGGGAATTTGGGTTGCAGAAGTTTCGTCCCCTGGCTAGGCGACATCCTAAGGGAGCCTCCTGTGAAGTGTTTCTGGGATGTTTCCTCCGGCAACTATAGTGATTTGCATCTGCCACTTCCAGTTGTCAGTTCCAGCTGTCCGTTGCAGTGGTCGGTATATTGGGTCCAGGTCGATGTGTTTATTGATTGAACCTGTGGATGAATGCCATGCCTCTAGGAATTCCCTGGCTGTTCTCTGTTTGGCTTGGTCCTATAATAGTAGTGTTGTCCCAGTCGAACTCACGTTGCTTGTCATCTGCGTGTGTGGTTACTAAGGATAGCTGGTCGTGTCCTTTCGTGGCTAGTTGGTGTTCATGGATGCGGATTGTTAGCTGTCTTCCTGTTTGTCCTATATAGTGTTTTGTGCAGTCCTTTCATGGGACTTTGTACACTACATTGGTTTTGCTCATGCTGGGTGTCAGGTCCATCGTCCTGGTGAGTTGTTGTCTGAGAGTGGCTGTTGGTTTGTGTGCTGTTATGAGTCCTCGTGGTCGCAGTAGTCTGGCTGTCAGTTCTGGAATGTTCTTGATGTACGGTAGTGTGGCTCGTCCTTTGGGTTGTGGCATGTCCTCGTTCCGTTGTCTTTCCCTGAGGCATCTGTTGATGAAATTGCGTGGAGTTTGACCCCACCCGCAGCTCACCAATAGGATAAACAACACACTGAGAAACCAACAAAAAAAACGGACAGATAACCAGGTTTGACCGACATAGAATGAAAACTGAAACCCCAGATTCCATGGACTACCTAAAGTGCACAAACCAGACATCCCACTCAGACCCATCGTATCACTATCAGGGACACCATCACACAAACTGGCTAAAGAACTACAGCAGAAACTGAAACACCTGATCTGTGGATCCAGACACTCTATACAGTCAACACAGCAATTCTTGGACATCATCAGAAATACACATATAGACAAGAAAGAAACTATGGTCTCATTCGATGTAACGGCACTGTTCATCTCTATCGACAAAACCCTAGCCAGAGAAACAATAGCCAACCTGCTGGACATACAGAACAGAGAACAGGACGGTGAACCTATCAACAAAGACTGCATACTCAAACTACCGGACCTGTGCCTCACAACACACTTCACATTCAACAACCAAATATATGAACAAATCAATGGCACACCCATGGGCTCACCCATCTCTGGACTCATAGCAGAAGCGGTAATACAAAGATTAGAACAAACAGCCTTACCGCAAATTCAACCCAAACTCTGGGTCAGATATGTGGATGACACCTTTGTAATCATTAAAAACACAGAAATAGAGAACACACACCGGATCATCAACACCACACTCACAGGAATCCGATTCACTAGAGAGGAAGAAAAGGACACCCAACTCCCATTCCTCGACGTGATGGTACAGAGAACACCAATCGGAGAATTCACCACAAAGGTAAACAGGAAAGTCACACACACAGACCAGGTCCTGAACTACGAAAGCAACCACCCCAACACACACAAAAGAAGTTGCATCAAGACACTGTTCAACAAGGGCCACAACACACTGCTGTACACCAGAACTGCAAAAAGAGGAAGAAAAACACCTATACAATATATTCGCCAAAACGAATACCCCACAATTTCATTAGGGATTGTCTGTATGGATTTGCTAGACGACTGTCCTCTGATATTGATGAGGGCCGTGCAGATGATGTGGTTTATATGGAGTTCATTAAGGTCTTTGACAAGGTTCCACACGGAAGGCTGGTCCAAAAGGGAAGAGCCCATGGGATCCAAGGCAAGTTGGTAAATTGGCTCCACAATTGGTGGAGGGTTGGTTTTGTGATTGAAAGCCTTTGCCCAGCGGGTGTACCACAGGGATCTGTGCAGGAGCCATTGCTGTTCCTTATGGACATTAATCACTCGGATGTGAAAGCAGAAGGTAACATCAGTAGGTTTGCAGATAACATGGAAGGTGAGGGTGTTGTCCACAGTGAGGCAGATGGACTCAGGCTCCAGTCTGATATCGATCAGATGATAAACTGAGCAGAGTATTGGCAGACAGAGTTTACTTCTGATCACTGTAAGGTAATGCACTGTGGGAAGTCTAATAAATGAATGATATACATCATGAATGGTAGGTCCTCATGGAGTACTGAGGAACACAGGGACCTTGGTCGGCAAGTCCCTGGATGTCTGAAGATGTCAGCACAGATAGACAGGGTGGGGAATACACCTGAACTGGGAGCAGGAGGGGGACCCACATCCTGGTGGGGAACGTTGCTGGAACTGCTCGAGAGAATTTAAACTCTTCTGGCAGGGCTGTGTGACCCCAAAGAGTTCTAAGGCCAGAAAGAAAGTTGAGGCCGGGGTACAAATGTTCAAGAGAGCAATATAAGTAGACAAGGCAGGCAAGAACATAGCAGACAATTAGGGAAAACTGGTGGATTAACCTGCAGTTAATTCAATGCAAAGGGCCAGACAGATAAGGCAGATGAACCCAGAGCATGGATGGGAACATGGGACTGGGATACCATAGCTATTACAGAAACACAGCTGAGGGAGCAACAGGACCAGCAGCTCAATATTCCGGAGACAGATGCTACAGGAAGGATAGAACAGGAGGCAACACAGGAGGAAAGCTTTTGATTGGGAGAAACATCCCAGCAGTACCTAGAGGGAGTATTCATGCAGGATCGCCCAGTTAAACGATATTAGTGGAACTGAGAAATAAAATTGGTCATTCATTTTCTACGGTCGGACTACAGCGATAGGCAATGGGAGATGAAGGAGCAAATATGTCAGGAGATTTCAGATATCTCTGAGAATAATAGGGTTGTAATGATAGGGGATCTTAACCGTTCCAAACCTGGACTGGGATTGCTACTCAGTTAAGCATTTGGATGGAAGGAATTTGTTAAGTGTGTTCTGGAAACTCCCAGTCATTATGTAAGTGGCCCAACTGGAGAATGGGGCTAAACCTGACCTTCCCTTGGGAAACAAGGTCGGGAACGGGATTGAGGTGTTAGTGGGGGAGCACTTTGGAAAGTTACCACAATTGTATTAGTTTGACAATAGCGATGGAAAAGGACAGGCCTGGTCCACAAGTTAAAGTTATTCAATGGAGCAAGATAGTATTAGACATGAATTTTTAAAGTAGATCTGGGGAGGCTATTCGCAGGTAAAGGGAAGTCTGGCAAGTAGGAATATTTTAAAACCGAGATAAAAGGAGCGTTCAGTGCCAGCGTGTTCCTGTTAGTGTGCAGCTCAATGCTGACTGAATTAGGAAACATTGGCTGAGTTTCGAGGCTGTGGTCAAGAAAAAAGGGGTCACATGTCAGATATAACTGGCTGACTCAAGGGAATCCCTTCAGGAGCATCGGGGCTGTAGAAATACACTTAGGATGGAAATCAGGAATGTAAAAAGGGGACACGAGATAGCTTTGGAAGAGAAAGTTAAGGAGAATCCAAAGAGACTCTACAAGTGTATTAAGAGCAAAAGAAGAGCTAGGGACAAACCCGGTATCCTTAATGATCAATGAAGCCAACGATGTGTGAAACTACAGGATCCAAAACAAATATTTCACTTTGGAGCTGACTGTGGATAAAGACTGGGGCGCTCAGGGAACTAAACAATGTTTGGCCTGACTGCTATTGGAATACTGTGTGCAATTCTGGTCTCAATGCCATCGGAAGGATGTCGTGGAACATGAAAGGGTTCAGAGGAAATGACCAAAGATGTTGCCAGGGTTGGAGGGTTTGCGCTTCAGGGAAAAGCCTGAATAAGCTGGGGCTGTTTTCACTTGAACCTGGGAAGCTGAAGAGTTAACCGATAAAAGGTGTTTAAAATCATGATGGTCATCGACAGGGTCAATAGACAAGGTCATTTCCCCAGGCGAGGGAAACTTTTCAAAGGGATCTAAAGGACAACTGGCTCCCGCAGAGTGGATGGAATAAGCTGCCAGAGCAAATAGGGGAGGCTGATAGAAATACATTTAAAAGGCATGTGGATGGGTGTATGAATAGCAAAGGTTTAGAGGGATATTGGCAAAATTGTGGCAAATGTGACTAGAAACGTCATGCAGGAGTTGGTCCGAAGGGCCTGTTTCCGTGCTGTACATCTCTATGACTCAATGTCTTGAAATGGGTCCACATTATAGAAAAGGAGGTGCTGGAGGTTTTAAAACACAAAGGTAGATAAGTCCCCAGGACCTGATCAAATGTACCTCAGGACATTGTGGGAAGCTGCAGAAGAAATTGTAGGGCCCCTCGCAGAGATATTTGTACCATAGAGAGCGATGTGTGATAGGCTGATAGACTGGAGGGTGGCATTGTGGACAGTGAAGAAGGATTTCTGAGATTACAAAGGGATCCTGATGAAATGTGTGAATGGCTGAAAAACTGTAGGTGGAGTTCAATCTGAATAAATGCGAGATAATGCATTTGGTACAACAAACACGGGCAGGACTTATACAATTAATGGCAAGACCTTCGGTAGTGTTGTAGAACAGAGGGAACTCAGGGTTCAGCTACATAATTCTTTGAAATTTGCAACATGGAGAGACAGGATAGTTTAAAAAAAGGTGCTTGCCTCACTTGCTTTCATTGCTCAGTCCTTTGGATATAGGAGTTGGGAAGTCGCATTGAGATTATACAGGCCATTGGTGAGTCCTTTTCTGGAATACTGTGTCCAGTTCTGGTCACCCAGTTATAGGAAGGATATTATTGAGCTGGAAAGGGTTGGAAGGAGATTTACTGGGATGTGGCTGGGTAGGAAAGGCTTCAGTATAAAGAAAGGCTGAATAGGTTGGTATTTTTCACTGAAACCTGTATGTTGACAGATGACCTCATAGAAGTTTATAAAATCATGAGGGGGATAGATAGAGTTAATGGGAGTTGTCTTTTCCCATGGACAGGGGAGTTTCGAGACAAGGCACTACATTTTTAAGTTTAGAGGAGAGACTTTTAAAAAAAAAAGACATGAGAGGCACATTGTTACACAGAGGGTAAATTGTGTGTGGAATGGTCTTCCCAAGAAAGGGGTGAATGAGGGGACAATTACAATGTTTAAAAGACAGTTGGATTAGTACAGGGATATGATCCGGGAACAGGCAGGTGGGACGGGATTAGTTTTAGAGTATGGTTAGCGTTAACCAAACAGTGCGGTAAGACTCTCTGACTATAATTATAATGTTGTGTCATTAATTAAGAAAGGCTGCAAGAGAAAGCCAGGGAACTACAGACTGATGAGCGAGACATCAGGGTGGGTCAGTTGTTGGAGGTCATTCTGAGAGGTAGGCCTTACATGCATTTGGAAAGATAAGGCCTGATTACAGACTGCCAGCATGGCTTTGTGCATGGGAAAACATGTCTCACAAACTTGACTGGAGTTTGCTCAAGATGTGACCAAAAAGATAGAGGAAGGCAGAGCAACAGACGTTGTTTCTGGCTTCCACAAACCCTTGTTCAGGGTGTAGCATGATACATTGGTTCGTAGGGGTAGATCACAAGGAATCAGGGAGAGCTAGCCAACTGGATACAAAATGGGATGACAGTGGAAGACAGAGGGTGGTGGGAGAGGGTTGTTGTTCAGAGTGGAGGCCTCTGACCAGCAGTGTGCTTTCAGGATTGGTGCTAGGACCACTGTTGTGCACCATTTCCATAAACAATTTGAGTGAAAATATAGGAGTCCATGTTAGTATGTTTATGGATACAAAGATTAGTGGAAGAGTGGGCAGGAAATATAGTTATCGAAGGGGATGTTAATCAACTGGGCCAGTGGGCCAAGGAATGAAAGATGGAATTTCATTCAGGTGTTGGATTTAGTTAAGACAAATCAGGGAGGACTAACACAGTTAATGGTTGGGCCCTGGACAGTGTTGTAGAAAAGGGAGAGACCAAGGGGTGCAGTTACATTGTTCCTTGGACTGGCATCACAGGGTGACAGGGTGTTAAAATGGCAATTGGCACACTTGTCTTCGTTGGTCAGAGTATTGAGTACATGAGTTGGAGATATTTGTAACATTGTTGTCAATATTTCTCCTGGGCAGAGGAGGCCATGGGGTGACGTTATAAAGGTTTTTGAAACAATGTAGGGCCTAAGTAAGGTGAATTGCCAAGGGTAGGTTAGTCCAAAGCTAGAGGCATAAATGTGAGGTGAGAGAGCAAGAATTTAAAGAGGGACCTGAGGGGCAACATTATCCACAGAGGATGGTGCATAGACAGAATGGACTGCCAGAGGAAATGGTGAAAACAAGTACAACATGGAAAAGACACTTGGGCAGGTATATGGAGAGGAGTAGATTGGAAGGGATATGGGCCGAACACAGGCAAATGCAACTCATTCCATTTCGGAAACCTCAGCCGAAAGGTCATGCCGCACAGAAACAGACCCGATGTCTCCAGTTATTGGAGGAGGAGACTATCGAGACAAGGCATGTTGTAGAGACTGAAGCAAGTTACAGTGATACGGATGGTCATCTAGACTGGAGCCTTCAAATATGTGAAATAATTGGTGAGAGGGGAGGAGATGACAGAGATAGGGACTATTATAGGAGTTAGAATGATTGAAGACACTGGTCCTCAATACAAGCCATTGATACAGTGTTGGAGAGGGAATAGGGAACAGAAAGATCCCAGGCAGCATTACCACCCTCTCTTGGGAGGCTTGCTTTCCCCTCAGTTGTTCTGATGCTCCTTAAGAAAGCACAGGCCTGGAATGATAACTGGGAACTCCTGATGCTGTCTCATTACAACAGAACTTGCAGCAGGCGTGGTGATTGAGCCTGGGTTGTGTTTGTACTGTGCTCCCCCTCCAGCACTTTCTCTATGTCATGTTTGTTAGCTGATGTTTGGATCCCCCTTATTACTTTCTGCTCTGTGCACTGGAATGATCTTACCTGGCAGCAGGATTTATTGAAGACTCCCGACCTCCCTGACTTTGTCTTTCTGGCTGACCAACCATCGTCGGCAAGTCTGTTGAGTCAGGAACTCCATGAGTACCTGTAGAAGACACAGAAATAGGCAGAATAGGAAATTAGACGAATGCTTTGAGGGTGACACATATAGAATGGCACTGAGCCCACAGAAATCTGGAAAATCCCAGTCTACATTCCTGACTTGTGCTGCCTCATCTCTCTGGAGTGGAGAATTCTGTTGGCTCATGATCTGGAGTAGCTTCAAGAGTGAGAGACACTGACAGAGGCAGCAATTAGACCCACACAGTGAGGGATACCGAGTCACATCACCAGAGTGCTGGGTCAAACAATTGTGCAGGAAGAAAGGGTTTTGATTCATGTTGCACTGGGATACACAAACTGTGAGCAGGCAAAGTGATAGCCTAGTGGCATTATTGTGTCACAATTTATCCAGAAACTCAGCAAGTGTTCTCTGGACACAGGTTCAAATCCCACCATTGCAAATGATTGAATGTGAAGTAAATGCTTCAAAAACGATGTAATGAAAAACCTGTAATTGAGTATTAAACAATTGCTGATGTTAAGAAAAGTCCATCGGGTGCATTCCTGTCTTTAGTGAAGTAATCTAAGATGGGACTGGGATATCACAGGTATTACTGAACCATAGCTGAGGGAGGGACAGGACAGGCAGCTCAATGTCCCAGGGGACAGATGCTGCAGGAAGGACAGAAGGGGAGCTGAGAGAGGAGGAGAGCTGTTGGTTCTGACTGGGTGAACCATCCCAGCAGGACTGAGAGAGGATATTCCTGCGGGACCGCCCAGTGACGCTGTGTCCGTGGGATTAATCAGTAACAATGGGTCTTCCCTTTCCTCTGATTGTTCTACAGACCCCGATAACCCCGCCCTCCCGCACCTTGACCTTCTCAAGATGGCGGCTCTCCGCTCCCTCTTCCCTCAAACAAATGGCGGCCGTGACCCTGGGCCGCTTCCCTGATCAGAGACCGCCGCCCCTTTACACGGGCCTCGAGTATTATTTTCGCTCTTTTTACCTGTTTTCGGGATTTGTGAAATCTCTCCGCTCCTTTCTCCCAGTGAGGCTCCCACACACCGGCTCTGAGCGCCGCTCTCTGAAGCCGATCGCAGCCGCTGTCGGAGAAAGCAGCTCCATGTCTCGCTCTGTCATGACGAATGTGACACTGCGCATGCTCTGCATAGAAACCAAACTGCGCGTGCGTCTGAGGTTATCGGTGAGTTGATATATAATATTCCTATCTGCACAGAATCATGGGTGAAATATTAGTCATTAACAATTGCTCTGTCGACTTACAGTCATAGACATGTCTAGCTTGCCAATAAATTGTTTGTCCCAATTCAACCATACCGGCCAGGTATATAAATTACCAATCGTTCTGGGAATTTGAAAATAAGTTTCTTACTCGAGTTGTGTAAATCGATTGGAAATATGTATGTTATCAGATTTACATCTCAACTATTTCTTAAAATGTCACATAGATTTATGAGAGAGGTTTAACGCTGTACCATGAAGTGAGAACGATCAATCGTGCAAAACACTTTGCTTTCTGACCAATCCTGAAGCGTTCACTCGCCGAGAATGCTTTGGCCCCGCTCCTCACTCACTCTGGTTGGAAGACCGGCCGCTGCTCGGTCCTCTAGTTCCGCCCCTTCCTCCCAATTGCAGAGTTGATTCAACTGGCCAAGCAAAAGAAACATTAAGGGACAAGGGAAGTTAGAGTCGATGTCTTCTGATGCGGTGAAAATATCCTAATCTTGGACCGAGAGGCCAGAGATTAATTCACAACTTGTGCAGGTTTGTAATAACATCTTTGAACAGGTTCATTAGGAAAAACAAGGGAAGTCCGGAACAGCACTAAAACAATAACAAAACCCATGCAATATGGTGGGACTCTCAATGCTCAGATGATTTTAGTCTTTACCAAGTGTTTCAGGGCCCCAGTGGGTCCCAGTTCAGACTGTTGCACTCCCTCTAGTGCACAGCCAAATACCACAATTGTGTGGCAAAGTGTTGTGGTGGGAGATAGAGGTGCTTTTCTGAAAGGCGTTCGGTTTTGGAGGTGCTAAGAATTGAGAAGGAGTAGGGTTTTGTATGGAGTTACCTGTTCCCCTCCTGTTGCAGCATCTTATTATTGCCCTGATTCTACCTCATACATGTTTGGTAGATATCAGTGACATTTCGTAAGCCCACAATACAAGATTTGTCACTCTGTTTAAGACACCAGAAATCTCTTGTAGCACTATAGTCATAGAACAATACAGCGCAGAATAGGCCCTTTGCTCCTTGATGTTGCGCCAACCTGTGAACTATTTTCAGGCCAACCCCCTACACTATCCCAAAATCACACATGTGCTTATCTAAAGGATTGTTTAAATCTCCATAATGTGGCTGAGTTAACTACATTAGCAGGTAGTGCATTCCATGCCCTAACCACTCTGAATAAATAACCTGCCTCTGATATTAGTCTTAAATCTATCACTCCTCAATTTGTAGTTCTGCACCCTAATACGCAATGATGTCATCATCCTTGAAAAAGACCTGCACTGTCTACCATATCTCAGCCTCTGATCATCTTGTTTGTCTCTATCAAATCCCTCTTGGCCTTCTTGCCAATGAGAACAGGTTCAAGTCTCAACTTTTCCTCATAAGACCTTCCCTCCAGACAAGGGAACAACCTCGTAAATCTCCTCTGCACCTTTTCCAATGCTTCCACATTCTTCCCGAAATATGGGCACCAGAACTGCACACAATATTCCAAGTATGGCCGCATCAGAGTTTGTATAAGTGCAGCATGATATTGTGGCTCAGGAATTCAATCCCTCTATGAACGAAACCTCACACACCGTATGCCGTCTTAACAGCACTATCCAACTGAGTGGCAACTTTCAGGCATCTATGTACATGGACCCCAACATCCCTCTGCACATCCACACAACCAAGAATCTTTCCATTGACCCAGTACCCTGCCTTCCTATTATTATTCCCAAAGTGCATCACCTCACATTTAGCTGCAATGAACTCCATTTGCCACCTCTCTGCCCAATTTTGCAGTTTATCCATGTCACCCTGCAACCTGTAATATTCTTCCACACTGACCACTATTCCACCGATTTTAGTGTCGTCTGCAAATGTACTAATCCATCCACCTATGCCTGCATCTAAGTCATTTATAAAAATGACAAACAGCAGTAGTCCCAAAACAGATCCTTGTGGCACACCACTAATAACCGGACTCTAGGCTGAATATTTTCCATTAACCTCCATTCGGTGCCTTCTCTCAGAAAGCCAGTTTCTAATCCAAACTGCTAAATCACCCTCAATTCCATGTCTCTGCATTTTCTCCAACAGCCTACCATGTGGAACCTTATCAAAGACTTTACTGAAGTCCATGTATACCACGTCAACTGCCTGACCATCATCTACATGCTTGTTCACCTTCTCAAAAAACTCAGAGGATTGTGAGACACGACCTGCCCTTGATGAAACCATGTTGACTATCTGAAATCAAATTGTTGTTTGCTAGATGATTATAAATCTTATCCGTTATAATCATTTCCAATATCTTTCTGACAACAGAAGTAATGCTCATTGGTCTATAATTACCTGGGTCATCTCTACTACCCTTCTTGAACAAGAGCACAACATTTGCAATCCTCCAGTCCTTTGGTACCAAACCTGTAGACAATGACGACTTAAATATCAAAGCCAAAGGCTCACCTGTCTCCTCCCTAACTTCCCAGAGAATCCTCGGATAAATCCCATCCAGCCCAGGGGCCTTGTCTACTTTCACTCCTTCTAGAATTGATAACATCTGTTCATAACTAACCTCGATCCTTTCTAGTCTAACATCTCTTACCTCGTTCTTCTCTTCTACAATATTCTCCTTTTTCCTGAGTGAAAACCGATGAGAAATGTTCGTTTAGCACCTCTCCGATCTCCACAGGGTCCACACTCAACTTCCACTTCTATCTTTGATTGGTCCTATTCCTACCCTATCGCTTTATTCCTCACATACCTATAGAATGCGTTAGGGTTCTCCTTTATTCTATTTGTTGAAGACTACTCGTGTCCTCTCTTTGCTCTTCTTAACTCTCTCTTTAAATCCTTCCTAGCTGATATGTGCTTCTCCATCACCTCATCTGTACCATCTTGCCTCATCAACACATAAGCTCCTACATCTTCTTAACAAGAGATGCAATTTCTGCAGTAAGCCACAGTTTCCTTACCTGATCACTTCCTCCCTGCCTTACAGGGACATACCTATCAAGGACACGCAATATCTGTTCCTTAAACCAGCTCCACATTTCAATAGTCTGCATCCCCTGCATTTTGCATCCTAATTCTTGCTGAATCGCATTATAATTGCCCCAGCCCCATTGATAAATCTTGACCTGTGGCATGTACCTATCCCTTTCCAATGCTAAACTAAATGTAATTGAATTATGATCACTCTCTCCAAAATGCTTACCTACAACTGAATCAAACTCCTAGTCTGGTTCATTACCAAGGACCAGATCCAATGTGGCCTCATCTCTTGTCGGCCCTTCGGCATACTGTGTCAGGAAACCCTCCTGTACACATTGGACAAAAACTGATCCATCAGACATACTAAAGTTATAGCATTTCTAGTCAATGTTGGGAAAGTTATAGCCCCCATAATGACCACCCTGTTACTTTCACTCCTACCCAGAATAATTTTGCAAATCCTCTCTTCCACCTCTCTGGAACTCTGCGGAGGCCTATAAAAAACTCCAAGCAGTGTGACCTCTCCTCTCCTGTTTTTAACCTCAGCCCACACTACCTCAGTAGATGAGTCCTCATCAAAAGTTCTCTCAGCCGCCGTTATACTATCTTTGACTAACATGACATGCCTGGACCCATTGCAGAGCTTCAAACTCCATGAGGCAGGCAGACTCAGTCCTTAAGACCATCTGCACTGCCTGCGCTCCTCCATTTTCCTTTTGCACATTCCCTTTCCAATCCACCCCACCTGCATCACTCCACAATTGGAGCTGTCAAGGCCAGAAGTCTGTGGAATAGCCTCCCTAACCTTCTCTATCCTCCTTTTAAGATGTATTTTAAAATCATTCTCTTTAATCAATGTTTTGATCATCCATGAAGCACCTTAGGAAATTTGCCATTCTGAAAGATTCCATACAATGCAAGTAGTTTTTGTTATTGCCGTACATTAGGAGAAACAGGAATGATGCATTCAAAATTATGACAAGAAAGTCACTGATAGGTGCAGTGTGTAGGTCACCAAATAATAACATCACATTGTGATGGGCAATAAACAAAGAAATAACTAATGCCTGTAAAAATGGTACGGCTATTATCATGGGTGATTTTAATCAACATGTCGATTGGTTGAACCAGCTCAGTCAGGGTAGCCTTGAGTTTGTTAACTGTATCCGTGATAGTTTCGTTGAACACTATGAAATGGAACTGACAAGGGAGCAGGCTATCCAAGATCTGGCCCCTGTGCAATGAGGCAGGAATGATTATTGACTTCAGAGTTAGGGGAACCCCTTGGAAGACGTGATTTCTGTATGGTTGAATTTAGAATAGATATGGCAAGTGTGAAGGTAAAATCTAATACCTGGGTCCTGTGCTTGAACACAGGGAACTGCAATAGAATGAGGGCGAAACTGGATAAAGTAGACTGAAAACAATGATTTTATGGTGGGACTATTGATGACCAGCAGCAGATTTTCAAAGACATGTTACAAAGTGCTCAGGAAAGGTATATTCCAGTGAAAAGGAAGTACTGTGAGAAAAGGCATACTCTGAGATGGGTATCTAAGGAAAGCGATCAAATTGAAAGAGAAGCCATACAAAGTGGCCAAAAACAGACTGAAACTTGAACTGGGAAAACTTTAAAGGTCAACAGAAAGTCACACCAGAGCTATAAAAAATAGTAATTAGAACAGGAGAAAAATAAACTAGCACAGACTATAAAGACAGAGAGCAAAATTTCATATAAATAATAAATAAATAAATAATTTTGAGAAAAGAATGGCTAAAGTAAATGTTGGTCCCTTGGAAAATGAGAAGAAGCATTTAGTTATGGAATATCACAATGGAGGACACTAATATCTTGCCAGTAATTCACAAAGAGACAACGGTAGGTGTGGATTTGGAAATTATCATTATTATGGAACAGCTCGTGTTGACTGTTGGAGGTAATTGTTCTAATGATAGAAAAGTCTCCTGACCCTGATGGAATGCATCCCAGGGTACGAAAGGAGATGGCAGGAGAAATAGCAAATGCACTGGCAATAATTTTCCAAAATTCACTGGACTCTGGCAGTCCCAGCAGATTGGAAAGCAGCAAAAGTGACGACACTATTTTAAAAAGGAAGTGGACAGAAGATGGGAAATTATACACCAGTTAGCTTATTCTCTGTAGTGGGAAAGATGCTTGGGTCTATTATCAAGGAAGAAATAGCAGGGAATCTCGATAGAAATTGTCTCATTGGACAGACACAGCATGGGTTCATGAAGGGCAGGTCATGTTTGACAAATATTTCAGAATTCTAGAACATAGAACATAGAACAATACAGCACAGAACAGGCCCTTCGGCCCACGATGTTGTGCCGAACTTCTAACCTAGATTAAGTACCCATCCATGTACCTATCCAAATGCCGCTTAAAGGTCGCCAATGATTCCGACTCTACCACTCCCACGGGCAGCGCATTCCATGCCCCCACCACTCTCTGGGTAAAGAACCCACCCCTGACATCTCCCCTATACCTTCCACCCTTCACCTTAAATTTATGTCCCCTTGTAACACTCTGTTGTACCCGGGGAAAAAGTTTCTGACTGTCTACTCTATCTATTCCTCTGATCATCTTATAAACCTCTATCAAGTCACCCCTCATCCTTCGCCGTTCCAACGAGAAAAGGCCGAGAACTCTCAACCTATCCTCGTACGACTTCCTCTCCATTCCAGGCAACATCCTGGTAAATCTTCTCTGCACCCTCTCCAAAGCTTCCACATCTTTCCTAAAGTGAGGCGACCAGAACTGCACACAGTACTCCAACTGTGGCCTAACCAAAGTCCTGTACAGCTGCAACATCACTTCACGACTCTTGAATTCAATCCCTCTGCTAATGAACGATAATACTCCATAGGCCTTCTTACAAACTCTATCCACCTGAGTGGCAACCTTCAAAGATCTATGTACATAGACCCCAAGATCCCTCTGTTCCTCCACCTGACTAAGAACCCTACCATTAACCCTGTATTCCGCATTCTTATTTGTTCTTCCAAAATGGACAACCTCACACTTGGCAGGGTTGAACTCCATCTGCCACTCCTCAGCCCAGCTCTGCATCATATCTAAGTCCCTCTGCAGCCGACAACTGCCCTCCTCACTGTCCACAACTCCACCTATCTTCGTATCATCTGCAAATTTACTGACCCACCCTTCGACTCCCTCATCTAAGTCATTAATAAAAATTACAAACAGCAGAGGACCCAGAACTGATCCCTGCGGAACTCCACTTGTAACTGGGCTCAGGCTGAATATTTACCATCTACCACCACTCTCTGCCTTCGATCGGTTAGCCAGTTTTCTATCCAATTGGCCAAATTTCCCTCTATCCCATGCCTCCTGACTTTCCGCATAAGCCTACCATGGGGAATCTTATCAAATGCCTTACTAAAATCCATGTACACTACATCCACTGCTCTTCCCTCATCCACATGCTTGGTCACCTCCTCGAAGAATTCAATAAGACTTGTAAGGCAAGACCTACCCTTCACAAATCCGTGCTGGCTGTCCCTAATCAAGCAGTGTCTTTCCAGATACTCATAAATCCTATCCCTCAGTACCCTTTCCATTACTTTGCCTACCACAGAAGTAAGACTAACAGGCCTGTAATTCCCGGGGTTATCCCTATTCCCTTTTTTGAACAGGGGCACAACATTCGCTACTCTCCAGTCCCCTGGTACCACCCCCGTTGCCAGTGAAGACGAGAAGATCATTGCCAACGGTACTGCAATTTCCTCTCTTGCTTCCCACATAATCCTAGGATATATCCCGTCAGGCCCGGGGGACTTGTCTATCCTCAAGTTGTTCAAAATGTCCAACACATCTTCCTTCCTAACAGGTATCTCTTCTAGCTTACCAGTCCATTTCACACTCTCCTCTTCTACAATACGGTCCCTCTCGTTCGTAAATACTGAAGAGAAGTACTTGTTCAAGACCTCTCCTATCTCTTCCGACTCAATACACAGTCTCCCACTACTGTCCTTGATCGGACCTACCCTTGTTCTCGTCATTCTCAGGTTTCTCACATACGCATAAAATGCCTTGGGGTTATCCTTGATCCTATCCGCCAACGATTTTTCATGCCCTCTCTTAGCTCTCCTAATCCCTTTCTTCAGGTCCCTTCTGGCTATCCTGTATCCCTCCACTGCTCTGTCTGAATCCTGTTTCCTCAACCTTATGTAAGCCTCCTTCTTCCTCTTTACCAGACATTCAACCTCTCTCGTCAACCAAGGCTCCCTCACACGACCATTTCTTTCCTGCCTGATAGGTACATACATATCATGGACACGTCGTATCTGCTCTTTGAAAAAGTTCCACATTTCCACCACATCCTTCCCTGACAGCGTATGCTCCCAACGTATGCTCCTCAAATCCTGCCTTACAGCATCGTAATTTCCCTTCCCCCAATTATAAAATCTACCTTGTTGTGCGCACCTATCTCTCTCCATAACCAAGGTGAAAGTCACAGAATTGTGGTCACCATCACCAAAATGTTCACCCACTAACAAGCCCACCACTTGTCCCGGTTCATTACCGAGTACCAAATCCAATATGGCCTCCCCTCTGGTTGGACAATCTACATACTGCATTAGAAAAGCTTCCTGGACACACTGCACAAACACCGCCCCATCCAATCTACTTGATCTAAAGAGCTTCCAATCAATATTTGGGAAGTTGAAGTCGCCCATGACTACGACCCTGTGAAGACATTACGAGCAAGGTGGACAACGGGGACTCAATCGATGTGGAGTACCTGGATTTCCAAAAGATCTTCAACAAGGTGCTGTGCAAGAGGCTGTTGCATGATATAAGGGTGCATGGTGTTAGGGGTAGAGTATTAGCATGGATAGAAGATTGGTTGAATAAAAGAAAGCAAAGTGTGGGGATAAATGAGTATTATTCTGGCTGGCAATCAGTGACTAGTTGTGTGCTTCTGGGATCAGTGTTGGGACTGCAAGTATTTACAATTGATACAGATAATTTGGAGTTGAGGACCACACGTAGGGTGTCAAATTTTGCATATGAGACTAAGATGAGTAGCAGAACAAAGTGTGCGGAGGACTGTGAAACTTTGTAGAGGAACATAGATGCATTGAGTGAGTGGGCAATGGTCTGGCAAATGGAATACAATATTCATAAATGTAAAGTCATACTGTTTGTTTGGAGTAACATTACAAAGGAGATTATTACTTGACTTTTAAATAGTTGCACCATTTGCTATGCAGAGGCACCAGGGTATCCTTCTGCATGAGGGTTGGTCACCAGGTACAACGATCCATTCAGAAGGCAAATGGAATTTTGTCCTTCATTGCTGTAGGGATTGTGTTTAAATGTAAAGATTATGTTCCAGCTGTGTTGGGTGAGGTCACACCTGGAGTACTGCATGCAGTTTTTATCTCCTTACGTGAGGGAGGACGTACTGGCTCTAGAGGGCGTGCAGAGGAGGTAAACTAGGTTGATTCTGGAGTTGAGAGGGTTGGCTTAACAGAGACTGAGTAGCTTGGGATTGTGAGAAATAAAACTCACAGTATAATAAATTTCAGTCCTAGTCAAAATCTGAACCAGCGAATTTTATTGGAACCTTCTTGCAAGAAGGGGTGACCAGTAGGCACACACATTCAGGGATTGCTTTACAATGTATACAGTTTTGATTTTCGGTATTCCCCATTTACCTCATAGGTCTTCATACCTATCAATCTCCCTTATTGCGTTCTGCCACTACCCAGGTGCGCTCTGCCATTATTACTTCCCCCTTATCCAAGCTGGCGACCTTCCCCTCTGTAAGTGCTGACATAAGGGAGATTTTGCTAAACCTCGATCTTGATGTTCTTTTCACTTTATCTGTTTGCTTATAACATCTTCCATTGTTTATAGTTACATTCCATTCCTGAAAATACATTTTAACAATATGTCTTTTCTTGCCTAGTTTATGTGCTTCAGCTATCTCAGCTCTTTTGCTGAAATTGTAAATTATTTAAACTATCATGATGGAAGAAATTATTTGCAAGAATAATTATGCACTAAAGTTACTCAATTATCCACAATTATATACTAAAGTTAGTAATTATTTACCTATATCCCAAAATTATACACTGAAGTTAGTACTCAATTTCGCTGTTCAATATTCGCAGGAGGACAGTAAAACACTGTTTCACCTATATCCCACAGGATTATATTCATTGTAATTCAGAAGAATGGAAACATATAAAATAATGTATGGAATGGATAAAACAAAAGTAGTGAGAATATTTCCACTGGCAGGTGAAGCGAGGACAACATGGCATCATCTCAAGATTAGAGGCAGCAAATTTAGCACTGAATTGAGAAGGAACTTCTTAACCATTATGGAATTAACTGCACAGGAAAGTAGTTGATGCTAGTTCAATAAACGTTTTTAAAGCTAAGTTGGATTTTTTATTAAAAATGAAATAATCAATTAAGGGATGTGGTGAGAACGCGGGTAAATGGTTCTGCGTCCACGAAATGATCTTGTTGAATAGCAGAGCAGGCTCGAAGGGCAGGACGGCCTTCTCCTGTTCCTAGTTCTTTTGTTCTTATATTATGCATTCCTCCCTCGTTCGTGACTTGCAGGTGCTGGTTTTGGATTAGGATGGACAAAATTATAATTTAGTGAACACCACTTTAGAGTCCAACAGGTTTATTTGGAAGCACTAACTTTGCTGCTTTTTCATCAGGTGGTTGTGTGATTTTTAACATTGTCCCTCTCGTAAGTTATGAACAGCAGCAGAAAGCAGTGCGCATGCTCCAAACAACAATAGGCCCCGGGTGATTGATGTCAGCAGCGGACCAATGGAAAGACAGGGGCAGAGCTGGAAGACCTGGTCCTCCAGCCAATCAGAGTAAATGAGGGGTGGGACTAGACTATACCACGTGATTATCCACGCCGTCGGCGCGCATGTTCAGGACATGTGGCTGGAGGGCTGTCGGTAAGGAAAGAAATAAACAGCAGGAAGTGGGAGGATAATGGTGTTGGTATGGGCTGAGAGGTTTTACATACATTTGGTGCACATCGGAAAACACAAATTTGAAACTTACAGTCCCATTTTTGCAGCAAAGGGGAAAATGTCTCATCGAGCGATCCCGCCCGAGTGAGCGCCGCCATCTTTATTCGGGGCAACGACTCTCTGGACACGCGCGCAGCCGCCAGCTTTGTAGGGGGCAAAGTTCAGAGGGATGTATGTGCAGCCCTCCCTGATAGAGAGTCATGGGGCAGGATTTACACAGAGCACATTCAAACCCAGGGAAATGGATGCTTTTTATTCTGGATATGTCTCGTCATTCATTTAAAAAAATTTTGATGTGAAGAGAGGCGGTACAGATAGTACGTTTGCAGATGACACCAAAATTGGAGGTATTGTGGACAGTGAAGAAGGATATCTCGGAGTACAATGGGATATTGATCAGATTGGTCAATGGGCTGAGGAGTGGCAGATAGGGTTTAATTTAGATAAATGTGAGGTGTTGCATCTTAGAAAAGCAAATCAGAGCAAGACACATACTGAATTGTAAGGTCTTGGAGATTCTTGCTGAACAAATAGACCTTGGAGTGCAGGTTCATAGATCCTTGAAAGTAGATAGAATAGTGAAGAAGTTGTTTAGTATGCTTTCCTTTATTGGTCACAGCATTGAGTAACGGAGCTGAACAGGTTAGGCCACTTTTGAAATATTGTTTACAATTCTAGTCTCCCTCCTATCAGAAGGAGGAACTGAAACATGGAAGGTTTGAGAATAGATTTTCAAGGATGTTGCGAGTTGGAGGATTTGAGTCGCAGGGAGAGGCATAATAGGCTGGGTCCATTTTCCCTGGAGTGTCATAGGCTGAGGTGTGATGTTATAGAGCTTTATAAAATCATGAGGGGCATGGATAGCATAAATAGATGAGGTGTTTACCTTGGGTTCGTGGAGCCCAGAACTAGAGGATATAGGTTTAGGTTAAGAGAGGAAAATTCAAAAGGAGCCTAAAGGACAACTAAAATTGGAACACTTAAAAAGCATTTGAATAGGAAGGGTTCAGAGGGATGTTGGCCAAATGCTGGCAAATGGGAATAGATTAGGTTAGAATATCTGGTTGGCAGAGACGGTTGGACCAAAGATTCTGTTTCAGTGCTAGTCATCTCTGACTGTGATATCATAAAAGTGAACACTGTTCTGATTCTCCTCTGGTCTCCTTGATGTCCACTTGTTCATTATCTTGCTTCCTCAGTCTCTCGTGTGTATTTTCGCTCTGTTTAGTATTTTACTATTATGTTCACAGACCCTTTTGTAAATGAATTGTCTACTGCTGCCCAACTCGTGACCAGGACTGCTTCTCATTATCAGGTTTTTTTTCTCACAATATTTTTGATAGTCAAGAATTCTTTTTTCCAATAAGTGAGTAAATTTTCCTTCTATTTCTAACAGCCAAATTCTGCACCATTTTCGTTCTGTATAATTCATATTGCACACCCTGAAAAATCGTGTGTATTTCTCCTTCCACAGGTACCAGTGATCAATGCCAAAGCCCTGGTGCCTGTGGAGAGGGTAATATTTGACTTCTTGTACAGCTGCAGTTTGTATGGTGAAGGTGCTCCCACAACGTGGTTGGGTAAGAGACAGAACAGATTATTCACTCAGCGATAGTGAAGAGTAGAAGATACCGGTAAAAATCAGTATGTTTTTAATTTCACAAAAACATTACTGAGAACTTTTGACAAAAGGCTAAAGATGGAGAATATTATGCCAGTGCTAGAGCAGCACTTGTCTTGGTGGGCAGCAAGTTCTGGAGCACAGCCATCAGTCTTATTGCGACAATGCTGGCAGGGCCCAGAGCCTTTACACTATTTGTCCATTTCTTGATCTGATTTGAAATGAGTTTTCAACTAATCCAATTCACATCTGTGTCAGGGACCAATGGGGAAGCTCATTCACTTGGCACTGCTGGCTGACGATTGCTGCAAATGCTGTTGTCGTATCTGTTACATGGATGATTGAGACCCTTCTGTCTGTAGGGATGGGGATATCTGTGATGCTTCCTGCAGTGCGTTGTTTAATTGTCCATCACCAAGCATGACTCGGTGTGGCAGAAATGCAGAGCTCAGATCTGATCCAGTGGTTGTGGGATCACATAGTTCTATTTGGTGTTGCTTGCACTGTTTGGCGTGCAGGTTTGGTAGCTGCACCAGGTTGGCACCTCAATTTTATGTACTGATACTGCTGCTGGCATGTCGTCCTGTGTTCTCCATTGAACCTGGGCTGATCCCCTGGCTTGATGTTATTGGTTGAGTGGGGGATATACCAGGCCATGAGTTTTCAGATTGGGCTGGAGTACAGTTGTGCTGCTGTTTTTGGCCCACAGTGAGGCAGAAGTTGCAGAGTCAAAAGGACTGACTTTGTGGTTGTACTTTCCAGTGCATTGGGAGATGTAATGTGGTCCATCCAGTTTCCTTCCTTTGTTGAGACTGTGCAGTGATTAATACAGTGAGTGATTGGGTGGGCCACTGTCAGGAATGCAACTTTTAAAAACAGGTTTTGTGATTTTTTTTATGCATAATTTCAGTTGCATCACAATGTAAATTTTTGCTATGAATTCTGTGCTTCAGAATTGTGCCTTCCACAATCACCTGATGAAGGAGCAGCGCTCTGAAAGTTAGTGTGCTTCCAATTAAACCTGATGGACTATAACCTGGTGTTGTGTGATTCTTAACTTAGAACATTACAGCACTACTAACAGGGCTGCATGTAAACAGGCTCAATCCAGTTAATCAATACATTCGGAAGGATTTCCTCCAAGTTTGATGACTCAATACTAGTCAAAACCGTCAACTTCAACCTGCAATGTTGCTCTTAACAAAAACTTCAGGCTGACACAAAGCTCCCCACCCCACTGCAATGTGGTAACCGGGCCCGGCCCAGGAACTGGGACATTTGTGGACTGTGATCTCAAAGGAAGCGAGCAAACACAATTCTGACAGATTAGTCCTCAAAGATGAGTAGCAGGTTTGAGACAAGGCAGGTGGTATGCCGCCTTGCACTTAGCTTAATTGCATTTCTTATTTACAATTGTGTTTTGCAAAGTATAAAGAACTGTGTTTTCCATGGTTGGGGAGTTTTATCCTCGTTGATCACAGTTGCTGCCTCTTGCTCCCCAAGTCAAATCATAGGATCTGTATAAAAAAATAAACTGCAGGTGCTGGAGATCTGAACCACAGAAACAAAGTGCTGGAGAAACTCAGCAGTTCTGAGGGCATCGGTGAAGTGAAAATAATGTTACATTTCAAGTTCACTAACTCTTCGTCTGAACGGACAAATGGTCATGAAACTTTGAACTTACAATGTTTTTTTTCCCCCTCAGAGATGCTGCTGGACCTGCAGTTCTCCAGCACTGTGCTTTCTATAGTGAACTTTATTTACAAAACAGATCGGAAAATACTAATCTCCAAAAGTGAAAGGTTCATTGCAAACATGAGCATAGCTTCCACACTTGAGTTACAGAAGCACGCCTCAGTTTAAAAACCAGATTTAACTCAAAGTAACATTCCATCTCAAAACTAGCCGAGTTACACCAGTAATAAAGCTCATCCACCCAATGAGGCACTTCAGCACAACATCCTGCAGTGTTACACACAGCCACCTTTACCAAAGAATGATCACATGTCACAAAATTGAAGGCCAAGAGCATGTCTCTTTAAAGGAGCTGAAGTCAAACTCTCAATTTTTGGAAGGATTTTTATTAAACCTGATTGAACATTTAAATCTTAGAGCATAATCTTTGCTTTTTTAAACAAAATGTGTGGGAAACATCCCACATCTTGCTAAAGGTTCAGTTCAGTCTGATACATAGAGCCAAAGGTCAAACAAACATCTCACTTTCCATTCACTTCTACAAAGGGCTGACATCACATTTCTTCAGGATTTATAGTATTTTATAAATTGTTTGTAAAATCATTTGTCACATTAAAGAACTGGACAATAAATGTCATTGTATGCAATAAGAGTGAAGCCTGTGACAGCAGATTTAGCTTTGGAGGGCAGTGTATGCGCTTTCTAAATTCTGGGAGCACTTTCGGAGACTTCTCCCAGGTGATGATAGTGAGCGTATCTGGAATGCACTGTTTAGATTTGGAAATCCATGGGAAACAATCTGTGGTTTCACTAATACTTGGCTTGCGTTGTTGGTGTACAGTAAGCAATTCATAAAGTTACTTATGTATTGTTGTTGACTACCTGAATGGTATTCAAATCTTCCAGGTTGCCTTCAATAGTGTGAATGCATCTATTGTAAATATTTGGAATATTCCAGAACTGCCCAGTGCTTGGCAAATTCAGGGGGGACAAAAAAAATCACATTGAGTAATTTGAAATTAACAATCCAAGAGGACTTAACCACTGAAGTATTCAATTCAAATAGTTAAATAGAATGCTTATATTTAAAATACCTCTTATCCATAAGAATGGATGGATTGACAGAATTGGGACCAAATTCCTAGCTGGGGCGTGTGAAATGTGCTTTGATAAAGTCACCTGCATTTACCAACAATAATTTGGCAAGCTCCGAAATTTAAGAAACAATACGAGCTTCATTGCTGCTCCAGTCGGGTCCCAAGCTCTGTGAAAAAAATAACAATGTTCAGGTTTATTGCATACACTCTGAAACACATGTTCCTTCTACAGATCCTGCAAGTTTCCCCAATGAGCATAGTCCATCCAAATGATGTTGCTAACTTTGGCCAACTCATTTCTTTCCTAGCCTCTGTAACCTGAAGAGTGACCAGAAGCAATTACTCCCCATATGTGGGAACATTACGACGAGGATTATTTCCTTCAGAATTGACTTCCATATATTCAGTGCCCAGAAAAAATAAAAAGCTTGTCACCTTTTATAGAGCAATGATTCAGTGGGAGTAAAACGCTAAACTTTTCTTGCTGAACAATCAAGCTGCCTAAATTTTAAAAATGAACACTTCTTAATAGTTCTTAATAGATCTATTAAGAATGAACACTTCTTAATAGATCCTAACGAAATATATTGTGCGAAACAAATCACATGATACATAGTTATTCAGATAATAAAACAAGTTTGTTCATTGAAGAACCCAGAGGAAAAGGTCATGAAACAATGTGAGTTTGATCTACCTCAATCATCATTGGAAGTGTATTCTCTGCATAAATTTTCCTTTTCCTCCTCGAAGTATTCAACTTCTTGAATAATTGAGAGAATGAAGTCACAGTTGTACAACACAAACTTAGACCCTTCAGTCCAACTTGTCCATGCTGACCAGATATCAAAAATCTAATCCCATTTGCCAGCATTTGTTCCATATCCATCTTAAACCCTTTCTACTGATTATCAGTTTATTTTACTTTATCAGCACTTGAAATACTGACATTTTTTTTCCCCCAACATTGGTAAAAGAAATCATAAGTTCATTTATCTAAGTTAATTTTGTAATCTTTCACAAAGAAACAAGTGAGAACAACATATAGCTGAGTGCAAAACAAAATACTGCGGCTGCGCGATATCTGGGAACACTCTAAAGCTGAGGCACTGATACTGCACAAGTTTGTCAGCACGGTTTCAATTACTGACAATAATTTAGTAATGTCTTAGCCTTCACATTGTTAAGGTAAATGTGAGATATCTGAATTTCATGAATTGGTTCCTATTGCACTTCGATCAACAAAAATTATTCTTGGTTTAATCTACTCAAAGGAGAAAGTGACGACCAAAGAAGCTGGACATCAGAATCGAAAAGTGTCATGCTGGAAAAGTACAGGAAGTCAGGCAGCATCCGAGAAGCAGGAGAGTTGATGGTTCGGGCATAAGCCCTTCATCAGGAATCACAGGCTTCAGAAAAATAACTGGCATAAACTTATGCCAATACATATGTAGAAGGGTCAAAGCACGTTACTATCAGATTAGAGACTAATTTCAAATTTGGTACCATTCAGTGCAACATTTCAGGATGATATTTACATATGTACCTAAAAGAGAAGTTGTCTAAAATTACAAGCTCCAGAATGATTATAGAATTAAACCTGGAAATAAAGCTGATGAACAAGAATGGCAAAGTGAAGTCCCATCAGTATCGCCTTGGGCAGTGTCAAGTAAGAATTTGAGAGCAGAGTTGCCACTTTGGTGTAACCTGCAGTCTGGCCAAATTGCAGCAAAAAGCTGTTCAATTTTATCTGCAAACTATTGAATGCAAAATCCTCCTTGCACAATAATGAGGCAGCATTTTGGGATGTCATTTTTCAATTATATTATTTTCAAAGTTACTCACAATTAAGAGTGTTCACTTGGTGCTGTCTGCATAACACAGTACGCAAAGGAATTAACAAATAAAACATTATAGCCCAAATTCAGAGTCAATAATTTATTGATATTGCATGGGTCCAGCATTGATAAGTAATCTATTTTTAAAAATAAATACAGATACATTTACTAATTACATTGGAGTACAGTCAAGTTTCTTACTGAACAGTGACAAGATTGTACAGAGTCCGCATGGATTTAAGAGAGGGGAATCATACTTAGCAAATTTACTGAAAGAATCTACAGAGTCGAATATTAAAGTAAGAAATTGCAGGACGTTTAGGAAAGCTTATCATTAAACATGATAGACTGGGTTTTGTGAAAGAGAAACTATATTTGACAAATTTGCAACAGTTCATTGAGGAGATAACAAGAAGGGCTGATAAAGGGCAATCCAATGATGTTCTGTATTTGGATTTTAAAAATGCAAATGATAAGGTGCTACATAAAAGTTATTTGCACAATTTAGGAGCTCATGATATCGGCGTAATGTATTAGCATGGATTGAGGATTGGTTAACCACACTGGCTGTTGGTGAGTCCTCACTTGCAGTGTTGTATACAATGTTAGCTCCCATATTTAATAAAGGATAAACTAACATCGGAAACCATTCAAAAAAGATTCACTTAGGTGCTTCGAGGACGAAAGGGTTGACCTATCAAGAATAGATAAGCAGGGGTGATCTTATGGAAACAAGATTCTGAGGAGCTTGACAGAATAGATGTTGACTAGATCTTCGAGCACCAGTGAAGTCTCAAACGAGGGGACATTACATAAGGGAACATTCATTTTAGAAAAAGTAAAGAATTTTTTCTCTCAATGAATGGGTAGAATTTTGTCACCCAAACAATTGTGAAAGTTAAATGTGGGAGGGGAAAGGTTGGGTTACTCTTCGGAGGGTTGTTCTGGCTTGTTGGGCTGAAGGGCCTGTTTCCACATAGTAGGGAATCTATGATTCTATCTCAAATTATTTTAAAAGAGGGCAGATAGATTTTTGAAATATTGAGCAGTTGAGGGCTATGCGGATCAAGCATAAAAGAGGTGTTGAGGTCTGGGTTGGCCAAGCCATGATCTGATAGAATGGGGGAACAAGCTGGAGGGGATGAATGTCCTACTCCTGCTCCGATTCCTTGAGGCTCCATTTCATGTTTTTTTTTTGTTTCCAAAGAAGAGCGTGATACAATGTGCTAAAGATCTCAGATGTGAAAAAGTGGTGTTTATGTACTGGTTCAGATGGCATTGATTCATCAATCACAGCTATACAGTCATGAGTAGGAAGGCAATTCCCTCCATGAATAAAGGAAATCTACTGCAGAGCTCACACAAAGGGAATTCTTACCCTCAGTAAACTCTCCCATCACATTACCCAACATATCAGCTAAAGCAGGACACACTGCGCATGCTCTAGCAAACAAAGGGACTCCGGGTGATTGATGTCAGCACCGGACCAATGAAAGGACGGTGGGCGGAGCTGGATGACCTAGCGGGATGTTGGTCCTCCAACCAATCAAAGTGAATGAAGGGCGGAGCTAAACTAAACCATGTGATCACCCTCACGGGCGGCGCACAGTTGCTGTTATGAATGTTCGGGAAGTTATGAAGAGAAAGGATACGGTAAGGAAAGAAATAAACAGGGAAACCGGAGAAAAACTGTATTGCCATGAGCGGAGAGGTTTTACAAACAAATTGTGCACGTCGGAAAATACAAATTTAAACGTCCCAGTCCCGTGTTTGCAGTAAATGAGGAATTTCCTCAGCGCAGCTGCAGGCCTGAGTGAGCGCCGCCATCTTTATTCGGACACGTGCTGCGCCGCCATCTTTGTAGGGGGCAAGGTGCAGCCTGGCGCATGTGCAGCCTTTCTCCAGTATAGAGTCATTGTGATCATAGCAGCCCATACAGCTCTGATTCACCTCTGGGCTCCCTCATGACCACTTTGTCAATATCTAGCTTCCTTAGTCTCGAACCATGGGTGCATTTTTGGTCTGTTTAGTCCTGTATTATTACTTTTTTAAACCCTTTGTAAATTAGTTTTTCACTGCGGCCCAGCCCCTGACTATGTGCTGCTCTATTATCAGATTACTTTTTTCTTGAATATTTTTGACAGTCAAGAATTCTTTTTTCCAATAAGCAAGAGTATTTTCCTTCTATTTCTGACTATCAAATTCTGCCCCATTTTCATTCCCTGTAATCCATTTTGCACTCCCTGAAACATCAACTGTGTTTCTCCTTCCACAGATACCAGTGATTAATGCCAAAGCCCTGATGCCTGTGGAGAGGGTGATGTTTGACTTTCTTGTACAGCTGCAGTTTGTGTGGTGAAGGTGCTCTCACAGTGTGGTTGGGTAAGTGACATTATAGATTATTCATTCAGCAACAGTGATGATTTGAAAATAATGTGCAAATCAACAACAGTTTGTATTCTTATTATCATGCTTATAATTTCACAAAAATACTATTGAGACCTTTAGACATAAGGCCAGAGATGAAGATATTAGGTCAGGTGACCAAAAGCATTGCCAAAAAGCAGGTTTTGAGGGATGTCTTAAAGGTGGAAAGCAGTCCTGAGAGGTTTTGGCTGCGAATTGCAGACCATACTGCTTCAGCAACTGCAGAAACAACCACACAGGTGAAGTAATGAATTAACAAATGGTTGGGAGTCTCGAAGAAAATGAGTTGTCGAGGTCACAAAGTGTGTGTGGTGCAGGGAGGTAGGGATGATCACAGCCAGGAATTAAATCAAGTGTGAGAAATTTAAATTGAGGGATATTGGCCAGGTGCTGGCAGGTGAGACTCGATTGGGTTCGGATATCTGGTCGGCATGGACCGAAGGGTCTTTTTCTTTGCTGTGCATCTCTATGGCTGTATGCTGTTGATTATGAAGAGGAGCCTTTTGATGAATCAACAAGTAGAGATTCAGACTTTCTTGAGATTACTGGGAGGTTGAATGTGGGAAGCTGGCCCTGAGTGTGTTTGGAAAATGAAGTCTGGAGATAACACAAGGTTGATGAAAGTATATGAGCTGAGGCAAGGGTGGAATCAGCTAGAAATAGTGGTGTTGGAGTGGGACTGAGTTATCACACTCACCTCACCTCTGGGATTCAGCTGGTTGCCAGATTGTGAATCAGGGCGGTAACACAATCGGGAGCTGAGTGGCCCTGGTGGTGCCTGAAATAAGTGTCGCTCAGCTGGCTGTTGCTGAGCAGCTGCTGCTTGGTAGCCCTGATAATGACATCTTCCATCACTTTACTGCTGATCGAGTGTGGACTGATAGAGGGAAATTTCCTGGGTTGGATTGCCCTGTGTTTGTGTTGAACATCCCTGGGCAATGTTCCACATTGTCGGTAGATGCCAGTGCTGGAGCGGTACTTGGCTTGGTGGGTGGCAAGTTCTGGAGCACAAGCCATCAGTATTATTGCCAGAATATTGGCAGGGCCCGTAGACTTTGCACTACTTAACCATTTCTTGATGTTATTCAAGCTTAATCGAACTGGCTTAAAACACCTCTGTGATGTTAGAAACCACTGGAGAAGGCTGAGATGGATCATCTCACTTTACACTTCTGGCTGCAGATTGCTGCAAATGCTGTCACCTTGTCTGGTGCATGGGTGTGTGAGGCCCCTCCATCAGTAAAGGTGGGGATATCTGTGATGCTTCCTCCAGTGAGTTGTTTAATTGTCCATCACCGTTCACAACTGGGTGTGGCAGAACTGCACAGCTCCGATCTGATCCATTGGATGTGGGATCACTTAGCTCTGTTGCTTGCTGCTGATGCTGTTTGATATGCAGGTAGTTCTGTTTGATAGCTTCAACTGGTTGGCACTTCATTTTTAGATCTGCCTGGTGCTGTTCATGGCATGCCCTTCTTTACTGGCCATTGTTATGGGTGAGAGCATGATTTACAAGCCCATGAGATTTCAGATTGTGCTGGAGTAAAGTTCTGCTGCTGTTGATGTCCCACAGTTCCTAATAGATACCCAGTTTGAGATCCTACATCTCTTCAAAGTCTGTCCCATTTAGAACAGTGATAGTGTCACTCAACACAATCGAGGTTTTTCTCAACTTTAAGGCAAGACTTGTGTCTCCAAAAGGAATGTGTGATGGTCGCTCGTACTGATACTGTCATGGCCAGATGTATCTGCAGCTGGTCAATTCATAACAATGAGATCAAGTATGTTTTTCCCTCTTGTTGGTTCCCTCACCACCCGCTGCAGACTCAGTTGAGCAGCTATGTCCTTTAGGACCTGGCCAGCTCAGTCAGTAATTCTGTTGCAGAACTAGTCTCGATTGTGGACATTGAAATCCTGTACCCGGAGGACGTTTGACACCATTTTACTTCTCAGTGCTTCCTCCAAATGTTGTTCAACATGAAGGAGAACTGATCCATCAGCCAAGGGAGGACGGTACGTGGTAATCAGCAGGAGCCATGAGACTTCCTGGTCTCCGGAGCCAATGCTGAGTACTCCCAGGGCAAATCCTCCCTGTCTGTACACCACTGTGCCACCACCTCTGCCTGGTCTGTCCTGCCGGTGGGACAGGACATATCCAGAGATTTCAGGAGGAAGTGAAGACTGCAGATGCTGGAGATCAGAGTCAAGAGTCTGGTGCTGGAAAAGCACAGCAGGTCAGGGTGATGAAGGGCTGAGTCTCGAAACGTCGATTATCCTTCTCCTCGGATGCTGCCTGACCTGTTGTGCTTTTCCAGCACCACACTCTCGATATCTAGGGATGGTGATGGTGGTGTCTGGTCATTGTTTGTAAGGGATGATTCCGTGAGTATGACTATGTCAGGCTGTTCCTTGACTAGTCTGTGAGACAGCTCTCCATATTTTGGCACCAAAAACCATATGTTAGTGAGGAGGACGTTGCACCATCGAGAGGGCTGATTCTGTGGTTGTAATTTCTGGTGCCTTGTTAGTTGCCAACTGGTCCATCCAGCTTCATTCCTGTGTTGAGACTTTGCAGTGATTAATACATTGAGTAGCTGGCTGGGCCGCTGTCAGGTTGGCAGGATTTTTTTCGCCATTGACAATGGTTCCATGGAGATCAGGAGATTCCTAACACATTTTTTTTCTTGAATTCAGATTCCACCATCTGCCAAGACGGGATTCGAACCAGGACTTCAGTCGTTTGTTTTAATAATCTGGATAAAAGCTAAATACATCAGGTTTATTCACTCATTTTAAATATCACTAACCCTGGTTTTGTTTCTTTGTAAAACACTGTCCATCATCCTGTCTCCTCCATCCTCCCCTCCAACACCGAGTGAGGAGCACATGGAGTTTCTCTGTCACTAAGACTGAGATAATCCAATCTGCTGCTTCTCACCCTCCCACTAGCCCACTGAGCCAAACTGCCTCACGTGGTGTTCCTGGTTTTTGTCCTAAACCTACATCTTTCTCCAGTGAGTTGTCAAGCCTTATCAGAGCTCACCTTGACCCTTTACCCAAACCTCGCTAAACTCACTTTCCAACTCTCTTTCCTCCACTGCCGCCTCATCACTCCCCCTCGCCAATTCATAGATATTGTTCCTTGTTCTGTCTGTTGGTCTTTTTTTGGTTATGTCCTTCTCTCCCATTCTGTGAAAAACTAATATTTGACCTCACCGTTGTTGGAAAATCCTGCTCCATCTCCACTCTCCCTTTCCTTTCTGTATTACTTGCATTTGGTGTCCCTCAACGATTTGGTCTCTCCTCTATCTCACGTATATAGTGCCAGGAGGTGATATCGTCCAAAAACACTGTGTTAGGTTTGACATGTACACTGACGATGCCCAGCTCTCCCTCCCCATCATCCCTCTCCATTATTCCACTGTTACTCAGTTACCAAACTGCTTATCACATTCCCACTACTCGATTAGCTGCAATTTCCTCCATTGAAACATTGTCACGGTTAAACCCATTGCCTTACCTTTACCTTTCTGCTGAGCCCCTCCCTCCCATTGGGAACTCTCTGAGACAGAACGACACTCTTCACAATATTGCTGTTATATCTGACCCCAAGGTGACCTGATCAGACATCCACACGATCCCAATCTCTTCAACGTTGCTTTTCTCCACCTCACCCCAGCTCCATTGCCACTGAAACCCCTGACCCGTGCCTGTGTCGCCTTATCTTGATGAATCCAAAACAGAACCCTTGATTCCGTGACTCAGAATCTGGTTTCAGACTCCCCTCTCAGTGTTTACCCTCAGACACATTCTCTCAGTATTTATCCTGTCAAACCCCTTAAGAATCCCATCTGTCTCAATGAGATCACCTCTCTTACTCCAAAATCCAGTGAGTAGAGTCCCAACCTTTTCAGCCTTTATTTAAAAGATAATCCCTCCAAACCAGGGATCATCTCATTGAACCTTCCCTGAAATGCCTCCAATAAAGTGACACATTTCCTGATCTCAAAGGACCAAAACTCCTCTCATTACTGCAGATATGGTGGTCTCACCAGCACTTCCACACGTTACTCTCAGATATATACTCCAAACTCTAGTACTGAGAACCTTTGAAACAAAATATTCGATTCCCCTTCCTGGTTCCCTGTTGTAACTGTGTGGTTGCTTTCTGTGTTTCCTGAACAATTACCCCTGGTCCCTTTGTGCAGCTTTCTACGGTTTCCACCATTTAAATAGTACTTTGTTCTTTTATTATCTCCTCCAAAATGAGCAACTTCCCATTTTCCCAAGTTACACCCCATCTGGCAACTTGTTGCCCCCTTCTCCTGAGCATCTCTGTCTTTTCATAATCCTCTTAGACCTTTACAGTTATGCCTTTTCTAGGAGATAACCCCCCTTCCCATTCTTCCAAACATTTACTGGGAGCACTGGGCAGTGGGAAGCAGACAGTGTTGCTATCTTTTTAGGGATACGCTTTGGAGTGATTGAAAGGATCTTCCTACCCATTGATCAGGATGGAGACAACTTGCCCGTCGTTAGGCATTAGCCTTTCACACCCATGTCTTATTGATGAGGCAGAGCGGCAGCACGGAATGAAAGAAAAGAAAGTAATTCTTGTTCCCCATATCTCACTGACGCTTGGACCATTTTCTCCAATGTGTCAAAGAACTGCTGTGTTCAGTCACATGAGATCTCAAGTGGGTGGCACGGTGGCACAGTGGTCAGCACTGCTGCCTCACAGCGTCAGAGACCCGGGTTCAATTCCCACCTCAGACGACTGACTGTGTGGAGTTTGCACGTTCTCCCTGTGTCTGCGTGGGTTTCCTCCGGGTGCTCCGGTTTCCTCCCACAGTCCAAAAATGTGCAGGTCAGGTAAATTGGCCATGCTAAATTGCCCGTAGTGTTAGATAAGGGGTAAATGTAGGGGTATGGATGGGTTGCGGGTCGGTGTCGGCGGGCCGAAGGGCCTGTTTCCACACTGTAAGCAATCTAATCTAATCAAGTTGGAATCTCCTAGAAACCCACAGATTTCCCCCTGAGTTGACTGCTGTTGTCCTCAAGGGTAATATGTACAGTAATCCTGAGCCACGAGGAGGGGATGGTGTGAGTTTCTAACCTGAACTGAGAGTGACAGATTTTAGAAACTTGTATTACAGGATATTATGGGTGGACATTCAGATGGTAATCTCAGTAAATATTCTGCCAAACTCTGATTGAATTACTCAGTACATTCGCATTGTGTGTGTGAGTATTGTGTTTCAGATCAATCCCATTTGCTGCTTAAAAATTCTCCTTTGAATCATCGCATTCTCTCAAAAGGTCTCCCCAAACCTTCAATGTGTCATGTAATCCTTTTCTGATGACCTGATGAGTGTAAGGTTTATGATTCGAATGTGTAATTTTTGTATAAGGATGTCTCAGAGAGGGAGCAGAATATTCTTAAAGGGGAGAATAACCATTTTGAGGGGAGGCTGTTGTTTATTGGTATCAATGACATCGGAAGAGAAGAGTTCACATTATTGGATCATTGGAATCTCTTGTGGGGTAGAATTGACCTCCATCAGAAGGATGGATTGTACTGGGAGTGGAAGGGAACAGTTGCTAGTGCTATTCAGGAGGCATTAAACCAGTGAAGGAATGTGGGTAAACCCAGAGAGAGAGTAAGGGAAGAGCTAAGTCTGACACTGGTACAGTTCAGACGTCAAACAGTCAAGGCAGACAAGGGCAAGGCACAGAATGAGCAGTTACACTGCATTTATTTCAATGCAGGAGGCCCGATAGGCCGGGCAGAGGAGCTCAGGGTATGGTTTTGAACATCGCACTGGGATATAATAGCAAACACAGAGGCATGACTTAATGATGGATAGGGCCAGCAGCCTAATGTTCGAGTATATAGATGCTATAGCAAAGATATAAAGGGGGCAACAGAGCAGGGGGAGAGGTATTTTTTATTATGGATAACATTACAGCTGGGCTTCAAGAGGGTATTCCTGGGAGTACATCCAGGCAGGTTATACAGATGGAACTGACAAATAAGAAAGGGATGATCTCCTTATTGGGATGGTACTATTGACCCCCCCCTCCCCCTTCCCCAATAGTCAGCAGGGAGTTGAGAAGCAAATTTACTAAGAGATCACTTCTCTGTAAGAATAGTATGGTTGTGTACAAGACTTGACCTTCTTTGTTATTCAGTCACAGGATGGGGGTGTCACTGGCTGGGCTCAAAGGGCAGTAAAGAGTCAACCACATTGCTGTGGGTCTAGAGTCACATGTAGGCCAGACCAGGTAAGGATGGCAGATTCCTTCCCTGAAGGATATTAGCGAATCTGATGAGATTTGTTTTCGTAATAATCAACAATGGATTCATGGTCTTTAATAGATTCTTAATTCCAAATTTTTATTGAATTCACATTCCACTGTCTGCCGTGACGGGATCCAAACCCCTGGCCCCAGAACGTTATCTGGGTGTCTGGATTATCCATCTAGTGATAATCTCACTAGGCCATTTGGCAGGGTGAGTGACTGAGGTATCCGTGGGGCAGCACATCAGCACCAAAGATCCCATGGTCTCTGCGGAAGATAGAAAGGGCTGGGGAGGGAGATATATCCCTGGTGGTGGGGTCTGACTGTAGGTAGCGGACATAGCAGAGGTTAATGGAGATTAGTGGGTGGCAGGTGAGGACTGGGGGGTTATATTCTTATTGTGGTTGGAGGGGTGGGGGGAAGGCGGAGGTACAGGAAGTGGAGGATATGCATTGGAGTGCATTGTTGATCAAGGGGGAGAGAAATCCAGTCCTTGAAAGAGGAAACCTTTCTGGGATGTCCTGGAGTGGTATTGCTTCTCCTGGGAGCAGATATGGCAGAGGCGGAGGAATTGGGAGGACAGAATCACGTTTTTACAGGAATATACTCGAGGGTAATCAGGAGAGCAAAAATATATTAAGGATAAAATAATAACCAGACCGAGAATAGGACCCCTTAAAGATCAACAAGGCCATCTATGGAACAACAAGATGTGGGAGAAATACTTTGCTATTCTATTCTAGAGAGTTTGGAGAAATAAATAGTGATAACTTGAAAAGTGTCTAGATTACAGAGGGGGAAGTACTGGATGTCTTAAACAGTAGCAAGGTGGATAAATCCCTGGGACCTGATCAGGTGTATCCCAGAAATTTGTGGAAAGCTAGGAAGGTGATGGCAGTGCCCCTCCCTGAGGTATTTATTTCATTGTTTGTGACAGGTGAGGTGCTGGAAGATGGGTGCCATTATTTAAAAAGGTGGTAAGGAAAGGCTAGGGAACAAGAGAACAGTCCACCTAACATCAGTGGTAGGTAAGTTGTTGGAAGGGATTCTGAGGGACAGGATTTACATGTATTTCGAAAGACAAGGATTGATTAGGGATAGTTAACATGGCTTTGTGTGTGGGAAATTCTCTCTCTCTAACTTAATTGAGTTTTTTTGAAGATGTGACAAAGATGATTGATGAAGGCAGACTGTGGACGTTGTCTATATGGTCAATGAACGATGTTCCACAAAGCAGACTGGTTAGCAAGGTTAGATAACATGAAATGTTGGGAGAATAAGCCATTTGGATATAAAACTGACTTGAAGGTAGGAGGCAGAGGGTTGTGATGGAGGGTTGCTTTGCGGACTGGAGGCCTGTGAGCAGCATTGTCCTGCAGGAATGGATATTGGGTCCTTAAATAAATGACTTGGATGTGAATATATGAGATATGGTCAGTGGGTTTACAGAAGACACCAAACTTGGAGGTGTAGTGGACAATGAAGAAGTGGACAAGTTCAGAATGCAACAGTATCTTGACCAGATGGGCCATTGGAGCGAGGAATGGCAGACTGGGTTCAATTTAGACAAATGTAAGCTGTTGGATTTTGGAAAGGCAAATCAGAGCAGGACTTGTACACTTAATGGGAAAATCCTTGGGAATGTTGCTGAACATAGAGACCATGGAGTGCAGGTTCATTGTTCCTTGAAAGGAGAGTCGCAGGTAGGCAGACTAGTGAAGGTGGGGTTTGGTATGCTTATATTTATTGGTCAATGCATTGAGTACAGAAGCTGGGACGTCAAATTGTGGTTGGACAGGACATTGATTAAGCCATTTCAGGAATTCTGTTTGAAGTTCGAAATTCCCTGTTCTGGAAAGGATGTTGTGAATCTTGAAAGAGTTCAGACAAGATTCACAAAGACTTTGCTAGGGTTGGAGGATTTGGGCTACAGGAGGAGGCTTAATTTCCTTGGAGAGCCAAAGACTGAGAGGTGACTTGATGGAGATTTATAAAATCATGAAGCGCACAGATAAGGTGAACAGCCAGGGTCTTTTCCCCCCAGTTAGGTGGGATCAAAATAAGATCACATGGGCTTAAGTTGAGAGGGCAAAGATTAAAAACGGATCTAAGGGGCAAAGTTTTCAAGCTGTGTGTGGTGTATGTGTGGAATGAGCTGCCAGATGAAGAAGTGGAGGCATCCGATTGGGTACATGAATAGGAAGAGTTTCCAATGATACGGACCAATAGCTGGCAAATGGGGCTCCATTTGTTGAGGATTCCTATTTGGCATGGACAAATTGGACCAAAGGTCTGTTTCTGTGCTGTACATCTCTATGACACTAACAAATGAAAATAAGATGTGTTCCTCTTTTGTGGAGAGCTAGCAGAAGCACAGATAATTGTCCTTGGAGCTGAGAAGGTTAAGCAGTGATTTTGACCAGGTGCAAATTTGTTTCTCGGATATCTAATCTGCAGAGAGAGTGGAAATGTTAACAATGTCACAATTTTAGTAACTATTTTCAGGTAATTGGCAAATAATGTGAACATTATTTTATTCAGTAAGTTCTGAGCATTTGGAACAGTCTGAATGGCAGCTGGACACAGACTCAGCAGTTATTCATAAACAGATTTGGAATTTTACTTTTTAAGGGAAGATTTGGGAGGCTATGGGCAAATGGGAAGGGAATTCGGACAGATTTGCAGCATCTCCAGAGGGAGAGGGTACATCCCAAATGGGCTGAATAGCCCCAGGCCCTGTGCTCTGTGATACTGCCCCATTGAGTGTGAATATTGTAGCTCATCCCAGGGCAGAGAGAGGGAGGATCCCACCACTCACCTCACAATGGGCCCCGATGATTGATGTCAGTGCAGGCCAATAGGAGGCAGAGGGCAGTACTGGAGGACCAGGCCGTACCAGTTTGTCCTCCAACCAATCGGAGTGAATGAGGGCATCCTCAAGGCTGGAACGAAAGAAAGGCACATATCGTAGAGATTTGCGAAACTGGAGGACATGAGATAGGGAGCGTTCTGTGGCTGGTGAGGAATTATATAAATAAGGAAGAGTTTTGAAGCTGGATGAAGTGACAGTGATCGGGAGAGTTGAGGATGGAGGAATTTAGAGTTAGTGAGGATTAGCGTCATAATGTTATACAGCAAGGAAACAGGCCCTGTGGTCCAACCAGTCCATGCCAACCATAATTCCAAACTGAACTAATTGTGCCTGCCTCCGCTTAGTCCACATCCATCCAAATGTTTCCTATTTATGTACTAATCTGAATGTCTTTTAAATATTGTAATTGTACTCACAGCGACCACTTCCTCTGGAAGTTCATTTCACACGTATAATTTTTTTTAAAACCCTAATGTCTTTTCTCAAATCTTTCTAATTTCTTCTCAAAATGAATGCACCCGAGATTTGAACCTCCCTCTCCCCCGGCTATTCACTTTATCTACACTCTTTCTGATTTTATAAACCTCTAATAAGGTCACCCCTCAACCTTGTGCATGCCAGTGAAAAAGTTCCAGCCTATCCAGCCTCTCCTTAAAACACAATCCCTCCATTCATGGCAACATGCTCCAATTTAATAATATCCTTCCTATAACAGCACAACCAGAACTGGACAGAGTATTCCAGAAGAGGCCTCTCCAATGTCCTGTACATCCTCAACATAACGTCCCAACTCCTGTACTCAAAGGTCTGAACAATGAAGGTAAGTGTGCTAAGCACCTTCTTAACCACCCTGTCTACATGTAACACAAACTTCAAAGACATGAACCCCTTGGTCTCTTTGTTCCCATATCACTACTCAAGGCCGTACTTTTATTGAGTGAAAGTCCTACCCTCATTTGTTTTGTCAGGATGTTATATTTTGCATTTATTCCAATCCAAAAAAATTTTGAGTCTCAAGGCAGTAGGAGTATAATTAAGAGGGAAATCAAGAGGCAAAAAAGGGACGTGAGATAGCTTTGGCAAATAGGATTAAGGATAATCCGAAGGACTTTTGTAAATACATGAGGAACAAAAGGCTAACTAGGGAGAAAATAGAGACCCTCAAAGATCAGCAAGGCAGCCATTGTGTGGAGCTGCAGGCGATGGGCGAGTTAGGAAACAAGTATTTTGCATCAGTGTTTACTGTGAAGAAGTACATCGGAGATATAGAATGTGGGGAAATAAATGGTGACATCTTGGAAAATGTCCATATTACAGAGGAGGAAGAGGTGCTCAATGAGTGGCTAAGGAGCTGGTGCAGGGGAAAAGGATTCACGTTTTTTGGATCGTTGTGATCTCCTCTGGAGTAGAGTTGACTTGCGTAAGAAGGATGGATTGTACCTGAATTGGAAGGTGTCTAATGTGTAGGCAGGGAGACTTGCTGGTGATACTCGGGAGGCATTAAACCAGTGAGGAAGTGGGTGTAAACCCAAGAAGATAGTGAGGAAAGAGATATGTCTGAGGCTGGTACAGTTCAGAAATCAAATAGTCAAGGCAGGCAAGGGCAAGGCACAGAATGAAGTCGGACTGAGCAGTTGCACTGTATTTACTTCAATGCAAGAGACCTGACAGGGAAGGCATATGAGCTCAAGGTATGGTTTTGCACATGGCACTGGGATATTATAGCAATTACAGAGGCATCACTCAGGGATGGATAGGACTGGCAGCTTAATGTTCCAGGGTATAGATGCTATAAGAAGAATAGAAAGGGGGACAAGAGAGGAGGGGGAGTAGCATTTTTGATTCGGGATAGCATTATGTTTTTGCTTAGGGAGGATATTCCTGGGAGTACGCCCAGTGAAGTTATTTAGGTGGAACTGGGAAATAAGTAAGGGATAATCACCTTATTGGGGTTTTCTGCATGAATTTCGTCCGGGTGCTCTGGTTTCCTCCCACAGTCCAAAGATGTGCAGGTTGGGTGGATTGTCCAGGCTGAATTGCCCACAGTGTTGAGGGATGTGCAGGTTGGGTGGATTATCCAGGCTGAATTGCCCATAATGTTCAGGGATGTGTAGGTTGGCTGGCCCTGGGAAATGCAATGTTATAGGGGGAGGTTAGGAGGCTCTCCTGGTCAGTATCAATGTGATGGGCTGAATGACCTGCTTCCACACTGTTGGGAGTCTCTGATAATTCTACAAGTTTTAAAATAGTTACAGAAAATAATATACCAGATCTAAGAGTTAAGGTTCTGAATTGGACAAAGGCCAATTTTGATGGCCCAAGGCAAGAACTTTCATCCGCCCCCTCAAGCCTGCTCTGCCATTCAACAAGATCAGGGCTGATCTTCTCATGGCCTCCGCTCCAACTTCCTGATCTCTCACCATAACCCTTAATTCTTTTCCTGTTCACAAATCTACCTTTTGCCTTAAAGGCATTCAAGTTGATAATGTCAAATGGTACACTCGGCAGGGAATTCCACAGATTCACAACCCTTTAGCTGAAGAAGCGTCTCCTGAACTCAGTCCTAAATCTGCTCCCCCTTATTTTGAGATAATGCTCTGTAGTTTGACCCGCCCCAGTGGAAATAGCCTCTATCTTATCTACTCCCTTCATAATTTTATTGTTTCCTATCCAACTTCCCATTCTTCTAAATTACAATGACTATAGAACCAGTTTTCTCAATCTCTCCACATACCCCAATCCTCTCAACTCCCAACTCAAACTAGTGAACCTCCTCTGTACTCCCTCCAGTGCCAATACATCCTTCTTGAAGTAAGGAGACCAAACCTGTACACAGGACTCCAGGTGTGCCTCCCCAGCCCCCTGTACAGCTGCAGCATAACCATCCCTCTAGCAATGAAGGACAATATTCCCTTCACTGCCTTAATTACCTGCTGCACCTGCAAACCAATTTCCTGTGATTCATGCACAAAGACACCCAGCTCCCTCTGTACAGCAGCATGGTGCACATTTTCACCATTTCATCATCCAGTTTGCTGTTAGTCCGACCAAAATGGATGGCCTCACATCCCAACATTGAACTCCATCTGCCAGATCCTTACCCATTCGCGTAACTGATCTGTATCCCTATGCAGACTGACAGTGGCCTCTGCACACATTGTTCTACCTCATCTTTGTATCAAATGTGAACTCTGACACCGTACACTTGGTCCTCAACTCCAAAACATTTGTGTAAGTTGTAAACAGTTGTAGTGCCAACACTGATCCAAACTCACATTTATCCCCGTTCTTTACTTTTTGTTGGTTAACCGATCCCGTATCAATGATAATACATTACCCACAATGCTGTGCATCTTTACCTTATTCAGCAGCCTTTTATGTGGCAACTTATCGAATGCCTTCTGGAAATCCAAGTGCACCACATCCACCGCGTCTCCCTTGTCCAACGCACTCGTCGTATCCTCAAATAATTCCAGTAAATGCATTAAACATGACCTGCCTTTCATGAATCCATGCTGTGTCTGCTCAATGAGAGTGTTCAGCAGGAGAAGATAAAAGGTAGGGAGGAGGGACCTCCCTACCTTTTATCTTCTCCTGCTGAACACTCTGCTCATTCCTGAAGAAGGGCCTGTGCCCGAAACGTCGAATCTCCTGTTCCCTGGATGCTGCCTGACCTGCTGTGCTGTTCCAGCAATAAAGTTTCAACTTTGATCTCCAGCATCTGCAGACCTCACTTTCTCCTGCTCAATGAGACAGTTTCTACCCAGATATCTCACCACTACTTCCTTGAGGTTCAAGCATTTTCTCCACAACAGAAGTTAAGCTAACATTTTGTAAAATAGTGGCACCACATTTGAGCTTCCATTCTGTCAGAACCATCCCAGAATCCAACACATTTTAGTGAATTATCACAAGATCTATTTGTTATTGACCCCCCCCCTCCTTTCCCTCCCCACCATCTCTTTCATTCCATCAGAACCAGGAGACCCATCTACCTTTAGGCTGTTATCTTTCCCAGCATTACCTCTTTACTGAGAATGATTGCTTCTGTATCCTCATCTGCCATTGCCTCCATAGGCCTGCGACAATGAGAGTACATAGACAGTATGTTCCTGTTAAGGCCAAGGCTGGTAGGTGTAAAGACTGCTGCCTGGTCAAGAAAATGAAGGAGGCATATGTCAGGTACAGACAGCTGTGTTTGTGTGAATCCCTAGAGGAGTGTAGGGGCAGTAGGAGGTAAACCATGAGGGTGAAAAGGGGACATGAGATAGCTTTAGGAAATAGGTTTAAGGAGAATCCAAAGTGATTGTACAAATACACTAAGGACAAACGAGTAACCAGGCAGAGAATAGGTACCCGCAAAAATCATCAAGGCTGTCTGTGGAACCGCAGGAGATCAGAGAGATTCTGTATGAGTGGAGAGGTTTTACAAACAAAATGTGCACATCGGAAAACACAAATTTGAACGTTTCAGTCTCGTGTTTTCAGTAAACGGGGAATTGCCTCAGTGTGGCTGCAGACATGAGTGCGCGCCGCCATCTTTATTTGGGGCAAGAATTCAATGGACACGTGCGGAGCCGCCAGCTTTGTAGGGGGCAAGGTGCAGCCAGGCGCATGTGCAGCCTTTCTCTGGTACAGAGTCATTGGGCAGGATTTACACAGAGCACATTCAAACTCAGAGAAATGGATGTTTATTTCTGGATTTGTTTCGTCATTCATTTAAATGATTTGGTATCGTAAATGAGTTTGCAGGTCATACAAAATTGGAGGTATTGTGGATAATGAAGAAGGTTACCTCAGATTACAATGAGATATTGATCAGATGGGGTTTAATTTAGATAAATGTGAGGTGCTGCGTTTTGAAAAAGCAAATCAGGGCAGGACTTATACACTGAATGGCAAGGCCCTGGAGATGTTTGCGGAACAAAGAGACCTTGGATTGCAGATTCATAGTCCTTGCATGTCAAGTTGCAGGTAGATAGGATGATGAAGAAGGTGTTCAGTATATTTTCCATTATTGGTTAGAGCATTGAGTATAGGATGTGGGAGGTCATGTTGCTGTACAGGATATTCGTTAGGCCACTTTTGGAATATTGTGTGCAGTTCTGGCCTGCCTCCTATCAGAAGGGTGCTGTGAAACTTGAAAGGTTTCAAAAAAGACTTACATGGATGTTGTTAGGGTTGGAGGATTTGAGCTGTAGGGTGAGGCATAAAAGGCTGGGGCTGTTTTCCCTGGAGTGCCATAGGCTGAGCCGTGATATTATGGAGGTTTATACAATCATGAGGGGCATGAATAGAGTAAATGAACAAGGTGGTTCCCCTGGAGTGGTGGTGTCCAGATGTAGAGGGCATTGCTTTAGGGTGAACGGATAAAGTTTCAAAGGGGCCTAAAGGACAACTCTTTCATGCAGTGGGTGGAAAGAGCTGCCAGAGGAAGTGGTGGAGGCTAGTACAATTAAAACATGTTAAATGCATCTAAATAGACACATGATATGATTAGGAAGCATTTACAGGGATATGGGCCAAGTGCTGGCAAATGGGAATAGATTAGGTTTGGATACTGGTTTCCATGGGATGAGTTTGACCGAAGGGTCTGTGTCGGTGCTATACATCTCTATGACTGTGGGATCATAACAGCTTACACTGTTCTGCTTCATCTCTGGGCTCCCTCATGACCACTTTGTCAATATCTAGCTTCCTTAATCTAGAACAATGGGTGTATTATTGGTCTGTTTAGTATATTTTACTATTACTTTTACAGACATTTTTGTAAGTTAATTTTTCACTGCTGCCCAGCCCCAGACCATGTGCTGCGTATTAATTTTTTTCTGGAAAATCTTTGACAGTCAAGAATTCTTTTTTCCAATAAGCAAGTGCATTTTCCTTCCATTTCTAACTATCAAATTCTGCACCATTTACATTCCCTGTAATCCGTTTTGCACTCCCTGAAACATCAACTGTGTTTCTCCTTCCACAGACACCAGTGATTAATGCCAAAGCCCTGTTGCCTGGGGACTTTCTTGTACAGCTGCAGTTTGTGTAGTGAAGGTGCTCCCACAATGTGGTTGGGTAAGACACATTACAGAGTATTCATTACAGCAACAGTGATGATTTGAAGGTAATGTCCAAATCAAGAACAGTTTGTAGTTTCATTATCCTGCTTATAATTTCACAAAAATATTATTGGGAACTTTAGACATAAGGCCAGAGAAGGATGATATTAGGTCAGCTGACCAAAACCATTGCCAAACAAGCAAGTTTTGAGGAATGTCTTAAAAGGGGAAAGCAGACCTGTGAGGTTTTAGCTGCGAATTTTAGACCTTGTTGCTTTGACAACTGTAAAAGCAGCCACACAGGTGAAGTAATGAATTAGCAGGTCATCAAGACTCTTGAACAGAATGAGTTGTCGAGGTCTCAAAGGGTGTGAGATGCAGCGAGCTAGGGATGATCACAACCAGGAATTAAATCAAGGGTGAGAGTTTTAAACTGAGGGATGTGGGACTGAGGGATGTGGGGCTGATGCTGGCAGGTGAGACTAGATTGGGTTGGGGTATCTGGTCGGCATGGATAGGTTGGATTGAAGGATCTGTTTCCATGCTGTACATCGCTGTGGCTCTATGTTGTTGATTATGAATAGGAGCCTTTTGATGGATCAACACGTTTTGGTACGAGGGAGCACTTGGGCAGCAGAGATTTAGGGTTTTTCTTGAGATTACAGGGAGGTTGAATGTGGGAAACTGGCCAGGAGTATGAAGTCTGGAGATAACACAAGATGGATGAGTGTATATGAGCTGAGACAAGAGTGGAATCAGCTAGAGTTAGTGATCTTGTAGTGGGACTGGGCAGTCACCCTCACCTCACCTCTGGGATTCAGCTGGTTGTAAGGTTGTGAATCAGGGCGGTAACACAATCGGGAGCTGAGTGGCCCTGGTGGAGCCTAAAATGAGTGTCGCTCAGCTGGCTGTTCTGAGCAGCTGCTGTTTGATAGCCCTGTTAATGACATCTTCCATCACTTTACTGCTGATCGAGTGTGGATTGATAGAGGGAAATTGGCTGGGTTGGATTGCCCTGTGTTTTTGTGTTGAACATGCCTGGGCAATGTTCCACATTGTCGGTAGATGTCGGTGCTGGAGCGGTACTTGGCTTGGTGGGTGGCAAGTTCTGGAGCACAAGCCATCAGTATTATTGCCAGAATATTGACAGGGCCCATAGCCTTTGCACTACTTAACCATTTCTTGATGTTATTCAAACTGAATCGATCTGGCTTAAAACACCTCTGTGATGTTAGAAACCACTGGAGAAGGCTGAGATGGATCATCTCACTTTACACTTCTGGCTGCAGATTGCTGCAAATGCTGTCACCTTGTCTGGTGCATGGGTGTGTGAGGCCCCTCCATCAGTAAAGGTGGGGATATCTGTGATGCTTCCTCCAGTGAGTTGTTTAATTGTCCACCACCGTTCACAACTGGGTGTGGCAGAACTGCAGAGCTCCGATCTGATCCATTGGATGTGGGATCACTTAGCTCTGTTGCTTGCTGCTGATGCTGTTTGATATGCAGGTAGTTCTGTTTGATAGCTTCACCAGGTTGGCACTTCAGTTTTAAGTCTGCCTGGTGCTGCTCATGGCATGCCCTCCTTTCCTGTCCATTGTGATGGGTGAGACCGGGATTTACAAACCCATGAGATTACAGATTGCGCTGGAGTAAAGTTCTGCTGCTGTTGATGTCCCACAGTGTCTCAGAGATACCCGGTTTGAGATCCTACATCTGTTCAAAGTCTGTCCCCATTAGAACGGTGATAGTGTCACTCAACACAATGGAGGTTTTTCTCAACTTTAAGGCAAGACTTTGTCTCCAAAGGAAATGTGTGATGGTCGCTCGTACTGATACTGTCATGGACAGATGTATCTGCAGCTGGTCAATTCATAACAATGAGATCAAGTATGTTTTTCCCTCTTGTTGGTTCCCTCACCACCCGCTGCAGACTCAGTTGAGCAGCTATGTCCTTTAGGACCTGGCCAGCTCAGTCAGTAATTCTGTTGCAGAGCTAGTCTCGATTGTGGACATTGAAATCCTGTACCCAGAGTACGTTTGCCACCATTTTATTGCCTGAGTGCTTCCTCCAAATGTTGTTCAACATGAAGGAGAAGTGATTCATCAGCCAAGGGAGGACGGTACGTGGTAATCAGCAGGAGCCATGAGACCTCCTGGTCTCCGGAGTCAATGTTGTGTACTCCTGGGGCAAATCCTCCCTGTCTGTACACCACTGTGCCACCACCTCTGCCTGGTCTGTCCTGCCGGTGGGACAGGACATATCCAGAGATTTCAGGAGAAAGTGAAGACTGCAGATGCTGGAGATCAGAGTCAAGAGACTGGTGCTGGAAAAGCACAGCAGGTCAGGCTGATGAAGGGCTGAGGCTCCAAACGTCGATTCTCCTGTTCCTCGGATGCTGCCTGACCTGTTGTGTTTTTCCAGCACCACAATCTCGATATCTAGATATGGTGATGGTGGTGTCCGGTCATTGTTTGTAAGGGATGATTCCGTGAGTATGACTATGTCAGGCTGTTCCTTGACTAGTCTGTGAGACAGCTCTGCACATTTTGGCATCAAAAACCATATGTTAGTGAGGAGGACGTTGCACCATCGAGAGGGCTGAATCTGTGGTTGTATTAAATGGTGCCTTCTTAGATGCCGAGTGGTCCATACAGTTTCATTCCTGTATTGAGACTTTGCAGTGATTAATACATTGAGTAGCTGGCTGGGCTGCTGTCAGGTTGGCAGGATTTTTTTCGCCATTGACAATGGTTTCATGGAGATCAGGAGATTCTTAATACGTTGTTTTTTTTCTTGAATTCAGATTCCACCATCTGCCAAGATGGGATTCGAACCAAGACTTCAGTCGTTTGTTTTAATAATCTGGATAAAAGCTACATCAGGTTTGTTCACTCATTTTAAATATCACTAACCCTGGTTTTGTTTCTTTGTAAAACACTGTCCATCATCCTGTCTCCTCCATCCTCCCCTCGAACAACAAGTGAGGAGCACATGGAGTTTCTCTGTCACTAAGACTGAGATAATCCAATCTGCTGCTTCTCTCCCTCCCACTAGCCCACTGAGCCAAACTGCTTCACGTGGTGTTCCTGGTTTTTATCCTAAACCTACATCGTTCTCCAGTCTCTTGTCAAGCCTTATCAGAGCTCACCTTGACCCTTTACCCTAATCTCGCTAAACTCACTTTCCAACTCTCTTTCCTCCGCTGCCGCCTCATCACTCCCCTTCGCCAATTCATAGATATTGTTCCTTGTTCTGTCTGTTGGTCTTTTCTGGTTATGTCCTTCTCTCCCATTCTGTGAAAAACTAATATTTGACCTCACTGTTGTTGGAAAATCCTGCTCCATCTCCACTCTCCCTTTCCTTTCTGTATTACTTGCATTTGGTGTCCCTCAACGATTAGATTAGATTAGATTAGATTACTTACAGTGTGGAAACAGGCCCTTCGGCCCAACAAGTCCACACCGACCCACCGAAGCGTAACCCACCCAGACCCATTCCCCTATATTTACCCCTTCATCTAACACTACGGGCAATTTAGCATGGCCAATTTGCCTAACCTGCACATTTTTTGGATTGTGGGAGGAAACCGGAGCACCCGGAGGAAACCCACGCAGACACGGGGAGAACGATCTATCCTTGGTCTCTCCTGTATCTCACGTACATAGTGCCAGGAGGTGATATCGTCCAAAAACACTGTGTTAGGTTTGACATGTACACTGACGATGCCCAGCTCTCCCTCCCCATCATCCCTCTCCATTACTCCACTGTTACTCAGTTACCAAACTGCTTATCACATTCCCACTACTCGATTAGCTGCAATTTCCTCCATTGAAACATTGTCACGGTTAAACCATTGCCTTACCTTTACCTTTCTGCTGAGCCCCTCCCTCCCCCTGGGAACTCTCTGAGACAGAACGACACTCTTCACAATATTGCTGTTATATCTGACCCCAATGTGAACTTCTGATCAGACATCCACACAATCACAACACCAGGAATTCCAATCTCTTAAACGTTGCTTTTCTCCACCTCACCCCAGCTCCATTGCTACTGAAACCCCTTACCCGTGTCTGTGTCACCTTAACCTTGAATCCAAAGCAGAACCCTTGATTCTGTGACTCAGAATCTGGTTTCAGACTCCCTCTCAGTATTTACCCTCAGACACACCCTCTCAGTATTTATCCTGTCAAACCCCTGAAGAATCCCATCTGTCTTAATGAGATCACCCCTCTTTCTCCAAAATCCAGTGAATAGAGTCCCAACCTTTTCAGCCTTTATTTAAAAGATAATTCCTCCAAACCAGGGATCATCTCATTGAATCTTCCCTGAAATGCCTCCAATAAAGTGACACATTTCCTGATCTCAAAGGACCAAAACTGCTCTCATTACTGCAGATATGGTGGTCTCACCAGCACTTCCACACGTTACTCTCAGGTATATACTCCAAACTCTAGTACTGAGAACCTTTGAAAGAAAACATTCCATTCCCCTTCCTGGTTCCCTGTTGTAACTTTGTGGTTGCTTTCTGTGTTTTCTGAACAATTACCCCTGGTCCCTTTGTGGTGCAGCTTTCTACAGTTTCCACCATTTAAATAGTACTTTGTTCTTTTATTATCTCCTCCAAAATGAGCAACTTCCCATTTTCCCAAGTTACACCCCATCTGGCAACTTGTTACCCCCTTCTCCTGTGCATCTCTCTCTTTTCATAATCCTCTTAGACCTTTACAGTTATGCCTTTTCTAGGAGATAACCCCCCTTCCCATTCTTCCAAACATTTACTGAGAGCACTGGGCAGTGGGAAGCAGGCAGAGTTGCTATCTTTTTAGTGATTGCGAGGATCCTCATACCCATTGGTCAGGATGGAGACAACTTGCCCATCGTTAGGCATTAGCCTTTCACACCCATGTCTTATTGATGAGGCAGAGCGGCAGCACGGAATGAAAGAAAAGAAAATAATTCTTGATCCCCATATCTTACTGATGCTTTGATCATTTTCTCCAATGTGTCAAAGAACTGCTGTGTTCAGTCACATGAGATCTCAAGTTGGAATCTCCTAGAAACCCACAGATTTCCCTCTGAGTTGACTGCTGTTGTCCTCAAGGGTAAAATGGACAGTAATCCTGAGCCACGAGGAGGAGATGGTGAGAGTTTCTAACTTGAACTGAGAGTGACAGATTTTATAAACTTGTATTACAGGATATTATGGGTGGACATTCAGATGGTAATCTCAGTAAATGTTCTGCCAAACTCTGATTGAATTACTCAGTGCATTCGCATTGTGTGTGTGAGTATTGCGTTCCAGATCAATCCCATTTGCTGCTTAAAAATTCTCCTTTGAATCATCGCATTCTCTCAAAAGGTCTCCCCATACCTTCAATGTGTCATGTAATCCTTTTCTGATGACCTGATGAGTGTTTATGATTCAAATGTGTAATTTTTGTATAAGAATGTCTCAGAGAGGGAGCAGAATATTCTTAAAGGGGAGAATAACCATTTTGAGGGGAGGCTGTTGTTTATTGGTATCAATGACATAGGAATAGAAGAGTTCACATTGTTGGATCATTGGAATCTCTTGTGGGGTAGAATTGACCTCCATCAGAAGGATGGATTGTACCTGCAATGGAAAGGAAGAGTTGCTAGTGCTATTCAGGAGGCATTAAACAGTGAAGGAATGTGGGTAAACCGAAAGAGAAAGTGAGGAAAGAGCTAAGTCTGAGGCTGGGACAGTTCAGACGTCAAACAGTCAAGGCAGGCAAAGGCATGGCAGAGAACGAGGTAGGACTGAGCAGTTACACTGCATTTATTTCACCTGCCCGATAGGTCGGGCAGATGAGCTCAGGACATAGTTTTGAACATGGCACTGGGATATAATAGCAATTACAGTGGCATGACTCAGGGATGGATTGGACTAGCAGCTTAATGTTCCAGTATATAGATGCTATAGCAAAGATAGAAAGGGGGCAACAGAGTGGTATTTTTGATTAGGGATAACATTACAGCTAGGTATTCCTGGGAGTACATTGAGGCAGGTTATACAGGTGGAACTGAGAAATAAGAAAGGGATGATCTCCTTATTGGGATGGTACTATTGACCACCCCCACCTTCCCCAATAGTCAGCAGGGAGTTGAGAAGCAAATTTACTAAGAGATCACTTCTCTGTAAGAATAGTATGGTTGTGTACAAGACTTGACCTTCTTTGTTATTCATTCACAGGATGGGGGTGTCACTGGCTGGGCCCAAAGGGCAGTAAAGAGTCAACCACATTGCTGTGGGTCTGGAGTCACATGTAGGCCAGACCAGGTAAGGATGGCAGATTCCTTCCCTGAAGGATATTAGCGAATCTGATGAGATTTGTTTTCGTAATAATCAACAATGGATTCATGGTCTTTAATAGATTCTTAATTCCAAATTTTTATTGAATTCACATTCCACTGTCTGCCGTGACGGGATCCAAACCCCTGGGCCCCAGAACGTTATCTGGGTGTCTGGATTATCCATCTAGTGATAATCTCACTAGGCCATTTGGCAGGGTGAGTGACTGAGGTATCCGTGGGGCAGCACATCAGCACCAAAGATCCCATGGTCTCTGCGGAAGATAGAAAGGGCTGGGGAGGGAGATATATCCCTGGTGGTGGGGTCTGACTGTAGGTAGCGGACATAGCAGAGGTTAATGGTGATTAGTAGGTGGCAGGTGAGGACCGGGGGCTTATATTCTTATTGTGGTTGGAGGGGTGGGGGGGAAAGGTGGATGTACAGGAAGTGGAGGATATGCATTGGAGCGCATTGTTGATCAAGTGGGAGGGAAATGCGGTCCTTGAAAGAGGAAACCTTTCTGGGATGTCCTGGAGTGGAACTGCTTCTCCTGGGAGCAGATATGGCAGAGGCAGAGGAATTGGGAGTACAGAATCACGTATTTACAGGAATATACTCGAGGGTAATCAGGAGAGCAAAAAGGGGACTTGAAATATCTCTAGGAAATAGTTTAAGGAGAATCCAAAGAGATTTTACAAATACATTAAGGATAAAATAATAACCGGACAGAGAATAGGACCCCTTAAAGATCAACAAGGCCATCCATGGAACAACAGGAGGTGGGAGAATTATTATGCTATTCTATTCTAGAGAGTTTGGAGAAATAAATAGTGATAACTTGAAAAGTGTCTAGATTACAGAGGGGGAAGTACTGGATGTCTTAAACAGTAGCAAGGTGGATAAATCCCTGGGATCTGATCAGGTGTATCCCAGAAATTTGTGGAAAGCTAGGAAGGTGATGGCAGTGACCCTCCCTAAAGTATTTATATCATTGTTTGTGACAGGTGAGGTGCTGGAAGATGGGTGCCATTATTTTAAAAAGGTGGTAAGGAAAGGCTAGGGAACAAGAGAACAGTCCACCTAACATCAGTGGTAGGTAAGTTGTTGGAAGGGATTCTGAGGGACAGGATTTACATGTATTTGGAAAGACAAGGATTGATTAGGGATAGTTAACATGGCTTTGTGTGTGGGAAATTCTCTCTCTCTAACTTAATTGAGTTTTTTTGAAGATGTGAAAAAGATGATTGATGAAGGCAGACTGTGGACGTTGTCTATATGGTCAATGAACGATGTTCCACAAAGCAGACTGGTTAGCAAGGTTAGATAACAACATGAAATGTTGGGAGAATAAGCCATTTGGATACAAAACTGGCTTGAAGGTAGGAGGCAGAGGGTGGTGATGGAGGGTTGCTTTGCGGACTGGAGGCCTGTGAGCAGCAGTGTGCTGCAGGAATAGATATTGGGTCCTTAAATAAATGACTTGGATGTGAATATATGAGATATGGTCAGTGGGTTTACAGAAGACACCAAAATTGGAGGTGTAGTGGACAATGAAGAAGTGGACAAGTTCAGAATGCAACAGTATCTTGACCAGATGGGCCATTGGAGCGAGGAATGGCAGACTGGGTTCAATTTAGACAAATGTAAGCTGTTGGATTTTGGAAAGGCAAATCAGAGCAGGACTTGTACACTTAATGGGAAAGTCCTTGGGAATGTTGCTGAACATAGAGACCATGGAGTGCAGGTTCATTGTTCCTTGAAAGGAGAATCGCAGGTAGGCAGACTAGTGAAGGTGGGGTTTGGTATGCTTATATTTATTGGTCAATGCATTGAGTACAGAAGCTGGGATGTCAAATTGTGGTTGGACAGGACATTGATTAAGCCATTTCAGGAATTATGTTTTAAGTTCGAAATTCCCTGTTCTGGAAAGGATGTTGTGAATCTTGAAAGAGTTCAGACAAGATTTACAAAGACTTTGCTAGGGTTGGAGGATTTGGGCTACAGGGGGAGGCTGAATAGGCCAGGGTTAATTTCCCTGGAGAGTCAAAGACTGAGAGGTGACTTCATGGAGATTTATATAATCATGAAGGGCATGGATAAGGTGAACAGCCAGGGTCTTTTCCCCCCAGGTAGGTGGGTTCAAAACAAGATCACATGGGCTTAGGTTGAGAGGGCAAAGATTAAAAACGGATCTAAGGGGCAAAGTTTTCAAGCGGTGTATGTGTGGAATGAGCTGCCAGATGAAATAGTGGAAGGTGATACAGTTACAACATTTGAAAGGCATCCGATTAGGTACATGAATAGGAAGAGTTTCCAATGATACGGACCAATAGCTGGCAAATGGGGCTCCATTTGTTGAGGATTCCTATTTGGCATGGACAAATTGGACCAAAGGTCTGTTTCTGTGCTGTACATCTCTATGACACTAATAAATGAAAATAAGATGTGTTCCTCTTTTGTGGAGAGCTAGCAGAAGCACAGATAATTGTCCTTGGAGCTGAGAAGGTTAAGCAGTGATTTTGACCAGATGCAAATTTGTTTCTAGGATATCTAATCTGCAGAGAGAGTGGAATTGTTAACAATGTCACAATTTTAGTAACTATTTTCAGGTAATTGGCAAATAATGTGAACATAGAACCTAGAATAATTTGTTTCTAGGATATCTAATCTGCAGAGAGAGTGGAATTGTTAACAATGTCACAATTTTAGTAACTATTTTCAGGTAATTGGCAAATAATGTGAACATTATTTTATTCAGTAAATTCTGAGCATCTGGAACAGTCTGAATGGCAGCTGGACACAGACTCAGCAGTTATTCATAAACAGATTTGGAATTTTACTTTTTAAGGGAAGATTTGGGGGGGGCTATGGGCAAATGGGAAGGGAATTGGGACAGATTTGCAGCATCTCCAGAGGGAGAGTGTACATCCCAAATGGGCTGAATAGCCCCAACCCCTGTGCTCTGTGATACTGCCCCATTGAGTGTGAATATTGTAGCTCATCCCAGGGCAGAGAGAGGGAGGATCCCACCACTCACCTCACAATGGGCCCCGATGATTGATGTCAATGCAGGCCAATAGGGGGCAGAGGGCAGTACTGGAGGACCAGGCCGTACCAGTTTGTCCTCCAACCAATCGGAGTGAATGAGGGCATCCTCAATGCTGGAACTAAAGAAAGGCACATATCGTAGAGATTTGCGAAACTGGAGGACATGAGATAGGGAGCGTTCTGTGGCTGGTGATGAATTATATAAATAAGGAAGAGTTGTGAGGCTGGATGAAGTGACCGTGATCGGGAGAGTTGAGGATGGAGGAATTTAGAGTTAGTGAGGATTAGCGTCATAATGTTATACAGCAAGGAAACAGGCCCTGTGGTCCAACCAGTCCATGCCAACCATAATTCCAAACTGAACTAATTGTACTTGCCTCTGCTTAGTCCACATCCATCCAAATGTTTCCTATTTATGCACTAATCTGAATGTCTTTTAAATATTGTAATTGTATTCACAGCTACCACTTCCTCTGGAAGTTCATTTCACACGTATACATTTTTTAAAAAAATCCTAATGTCTTTTCTGAAACCTTTCTCATTTCTTCTCAAAATGAATGCACCCGAGTTTTGAATCCCCCTCTCCCCTGGCTTTTCACCTTATCTACACTCTTTCTGATTTTATAAACCTCTAATAAGGTCACCCCTCAACCTCGTGCACGCCAGTGAAAAAATTCCAGCCTATCCAGCCTCTCCTTAGAACACAATCCCTCCATTCATGGCAACATGCCGGTAAATCTCTCCTGAACCTGCTCCAATTTAATAATATCCTTCCTATAACAGCACAACCAGAACTGGATAGAGTATTCCAGAAGAGGCCTCTCCAATGTCCTGTACATCCTCAACATAACGTCCCAACTCCTGTACTCAAAGGTCTGAACAATGAAGGTAAGTGTGCTAAGCACCTTCTTAACCACCCTGTCTACATGTAACACAAACTTCAAAGACATGAACCCCTTGGTCTCTTTGTTCCCATATCACTACTCAAGGCCGTACTTTTATTGAGTGTAAGTCCTACCCTCGTTTGTTTTGTCAGGATGTTATATTTTGCATTTATTCCAATCCAAAAAATTTTTGAGTATAAAGGCAGTAGGAGTATAATTAAGAGGGAAATCAAGAGGCAAAAAAGGGACGTGAGATAGCTTTGGCAAATAGGATTAAGGATAATCCGAAGGGCTTTTTTAAATATATGAGGAACAAAAGGCTAACTAGGGAGAAAATAGAGACCCTCAAAGATCAGCAAGGCAGCCATTGTGTGGAGCTGCAGGCGATGGGCGAGTTAGGAAACAAGTATTTTGCATCAGTGTTTACTGTGAAGAAGTACATCGGAGATATAGAATGTGGGGAAATAAATGGTGACATCTTGAAAAATGTCCATATTACAGAGGAGGAGGAGGTGCTCAATGAGTGGCTAAGGAGCTGGTGCAGGGGAAAATGATTCACGTTTTTTGGATCGTTGTGATCTCCTCTGGAGTAGAGTTGACCTGCATAAGAAGGATGGATTGTACCTGAATTGGAAGGTGTCTAATGTCTAGGCAGGGAGACTTGCTGGTGATACTCGGGAGGCATTAAACCAGTGAGGGAGTGGGTGTAAACCCAAGAAGATAGTGAGGAAAGTGATATGTCTGAGGCTGGTACAGTTCAGAAATCAAATAGTCAAGGCAGGCAAGGGCAAGGCACAGAATGAAGTCGGACTGAGCAGTTGCACTGTATTTACTTCAATGCAAGAGACCTGACAGGGCAGGCAGATGAGCTCAAGGTATGGTTTTGAACATGGCACTGGGATATTATAGCAATTACAGAGGCATCACTCAGGGATGGATAGGCCTGGCAGCTGAATGTTCCAGGGTATAGATGCTATAGGAAGAATAGAAAGGGGGACGAGAGGGGAGGGGGAGTGGCAGTTTTGATTCGAGATAGCATTATGTTTTTTCTTAGGGAGGATATTCCTGGGAGTACGCCAGTGAAGTTATTTAGGTGGAACTGGGAAATAAGAAAGGGATGATCATCTTATTAGGGGTTTCTGCATGGATTTCATCTGGTTCCTCTGGTTTCCTCCCACAGTCCAAAGATGTGCAGGTTGGGTGGATTGTCCAGGCTGAATTGCCCATAATGTTCAGGGATGTGTACCTTTGGTAGCCCTGGGAAATGCAATGTTACAGCGGGAGGTTAAGAGGCTCTCAGGTCAGTATCAGTGTGATGGGCTGAATGACCTGTTTCCACACTGTTGTGATTCTCTGATAATTCTACTATTTTTAAAATAGTTTTAGAAAATAATATATCAGATCTAAACGTTAAGGATCTGAATTGGACAATGGCCAATTTTGATGGCACAAGGCAAGAACTTTCACCTGCCCCCTCAAGCCTGCTCTGCCATTCAACAAGATCAGGGCTGATCTTCTCATGGCCTCAGCTCCACATTCCTGCTCTCTCACCATAACCCTTAATTGTTTTCCTGTTCACAAATCTACATTTTGCCTTAAAGGCATGCAAGTTGATAACGTCAAATGCTGCACTCAGCAGGGAATTCCACAGATTCACAACCCTTTAGCTGAAGAAGCTCCTCCTGAGCTCAGTCCTCATTCTGATCCCCCTTATTTTGAGGTAATGCTCTGTTGTTTGACCTGCCCCCAGTGGAAATAGCCTCCCTGCTTCTATCTTACCTACTCCCGTCATAATTTTATTGTTTCCTATCCAAACTCCCATTCTTCTAAATTACAATGACAAGAGAACCAGTTTTCTCAATCTCTCCACATACGCCAACCCTCTCAACTCCCAACTCAAACTAGTGAACCTCCTCTGTACTCCCTCCAGTGCCAGTACATCCTTGCTAATGTAAGGGGACCAAACCTGTACACAGTACCCCAGGTGTGGCCTCACCAGCAGCATAACCATCCCTCTCGCATGGAAGGATAATATTCCCTTCACTGCCTTAATTACCTGCTGGAGCTGCAAACCAACTTCCTGTGATTCATGCACAAGGACACCCAGCTCCCTCCGCACAGCAGCCTGCTGCACGTTTTCACCATTTCATCATCCAGTTTGCTGTTCGTCCGACCAAAATGGATAACCTCACATTTCCGAACATTGAACTCCATCTGCCAGATCCTTACCCACTCACTTAACCGATCTGTATCCCTGTGCAGACTGACAGTGGCCTCTGCACACATTGCTTTACCTCATCTTCGTATCAAATGTGAACTCTGACACCGTACACTTGGTCCTCAACTCCAAAACATTTGTGTAAATTGCAAATAGTAGACAATTTCTACCCAGATATCTCGCCACTACTTCCTTGAGAGGTTCAAGCATTTTCCCCACTACAGAAGTTAAGCCATCGGATCCTTTTTGAAAAATAGTGGCACCACATTTGCAGCTTCCAGTCTGTCAAAACCATCCCAGAATCCAACAACTTTTAATGAATTATTACGAGTTGTACTTGCTATCCCACCCCCCGCCATCTTTTCTTTTAGTCCCTGGGATGCATTCCATCAGAGCCAGGAGACCCATCTACCTTTAGGCTGTTATCTTTCCCAACATTACCTCTTTACTGAGAATGATTGCTTCTCTGTCCTCATCTGCCATTGCCTCCATAGGCCTGCGACGATGAGAGTACATAGACAGTATTTTCCTGGTAAAGCCAAGGCTGATAGGTGTAGAGAATGCTGCCTGTCGAGAGAAATTGAGGGGCTGGTCAAGAAAATGAAGGAGGGATATGGCAGGTACAGACAGCTGTGTTTGTGTGAATCCCTAGAGGAGTATAGGGGCAGTAGGAGTATACTCGAGGTAAACCAGGAGGGCAAAAAGGGGACATGAGATAGCTTTTAGGAAATAGGTTTAAGGAGAATCCAAAGTGATTGTACAAATACTAAGGACAAACGAGTAACCAGGCAGAGAATAGGTACCCGCAAAAATCATCAAGACTGTCTGTGGAACCGCAGGAGGTGGGAGAGATTGTATATGAGATTCTTTTACTGAAAGTGGATGTGGCAGCTAGAGTGTTTGGAGAAATAAATAGTGATAACGTGATAAGTGTCTATATTACAGAGGAGGGGGTACTGGATGTCTTAAACGGTAGCAAGGTGGAATAATCCCTGGGACCTGCTCAGGTGTAACCCAGAACTTTGTGGGAATCTAGGGAAGTGTTTGCTGGACCCCTCGCTGAAATATTTATGTCATTGATAGTCACAGGTGAGGTGCTGGAAGCTGGGCACAATTATTTGAGAAAGGTAGGAAGGAAAGGCTAGGGAGCAATAGACCAGTGAGCCTAAAATCAGTGACAGAGAAGTTGTTGGATGTGATTCTCAGGGACATGATTTACATGTAATTGAAAAGGCAAGAAGTGATGAGGGAGAGCAGCATGGCTTTGTTCATGGAAGTCACTGACTTGGACTCCAGGAAGACACAAGGTTCTAGCAAGTTTGAGACTGTAGAATACAGGGAGGACTAGCTATTTAGATACAGAATTGTCTAGAAGGTCATAGAGATGTACAACATGGAAACAGATCCTTCAGTCCGTACCGTCCATGCCAACAACTTACCCAACCCAACAACTGTGTGAGAAATATGCTGTCAGGATGGGTGCTGGGTCCACTGCTTTTTGTCATGTATATCAATGATTTCTATGTGAATATATGAGGTATGGTTAGGATGTTTACACTAGACACCAAAATTGGAGATGTAATGGACAGTGAAGAAGGTTACCTCAGTACAATGGGACTTCAATCAAATGGGCTAAGGAGGGGCAGATGGGTTTAATTTAGATAAATATGAGGTTCTGCATTTTGGAAAAGCAAATCAGACCAGGGCTTGTACACTTAATGAGGAGGTCCTGGGGAGTGTTGCTGAACAAAGAGACCTTGGAATGCAGGTTCACACTTCCTTGAAAGTGGAATCTTAGGTAGGCTAGTGAACGTGTTGTGTATTGAGTATAGGAGTTGCGACATTATTTTGGGGCTGTACAGGGCATTGATTCAGCTACTTCTCGAATTCTGCTTTCAGTCCTTGTCTCCCCGCTATAGGAATGATGTTGTGAAACTTGAAAGGATTCAGAAAAGATGCGCAAAGATGTTGCGAGGGTTGAGAGTTTGAGATATAGGGAGAGGCTGAATTGGCTGGGGCTGTTTTCCCTGGGGCATGGGATGCTGAGAGGTGACCTCAGTGGTTGATACACTCGTGAGGGAGATGGTTAGGGTGAACAGCCAGGGTCTTTTTCCCATGTTGGGTGTGTCCAAAACCAGAGAGCACAGGCTTAAGGTGTGAGGGAAAAGATTTAAAAGCGATGTGAGGGGCAATGTTTTCAAGCTGAACATGGTATGTGTATGGAATGAGCTGCCAGAGTAAGTGTGGATGCTGGTATAATTGCAACATTTCAAAGGCATCTGATTGGATATGTGATCAGGCAAGTTTGAGAAGGATATGAGCCAAGTCCTGGCAAATGGGATGAGATTAATTTAGGATATCTGGTGGACATGGACAAGTTGGATCAAGGGGTCAGTTTCTGTGCCGTACATTTCTATGACACTAAAAATTTAAAATTAAGATCGGTTTCTCTTTTCTGGAGAGTTAGCAGAAGGTCAGAAAATTCTCCTTGGAGCTGAGAAGGTTAAGCAGTGATTTCAATGAGGAGCAGAATTGTTTCCAGGAAATTTAGTTTACAGAGAGACAGCATGAGAAATTATTAACATTGTCACAATTTTTATGAACTACTTTTAGGTAACTGGCAAATAATGCAAAGTAAAAACGTGAAGATTATTTTACTCAGTAAGTTCTGAGCATCTGGAACAGTTTGATTGACAGCTGGATGCAGATTCAGTAGTTATTGTCAAAACAAATTTGCAATTTTCCTTTTTAAGGGAAGGATTTGGAGGGCTATGTCCAAATGGAAGGTGAGTTGGGACTGACTGGCACCATCTCCAGAGGGAGAGTGTACAGCCCCAATGGGCTGAATAGCCCCCAGCCCCTGTGCTCTGAGATACTGTCCCATTCACTGTGAATGATGAAGCTCATCACAGGGCAGAGCCATAGACATGTACAGCATGAAAACACACTCTTTGGCTAAACTGGTCTATGCCGACCAGATATCCCAACCTAATCTCGTCCCATTTGCCAACACTTGGCACATATCCCTTTACTCCCTTACTATTCATATACCCATCCAGATGCCAAATGGTATAATTGTACCAACCTCCTCCACTTCCCGAGAGAAGATTCCATCCACGCACCAACTCCACTGTGAAAGAAATTGCCCCTCAGATCTATTTTAAATCTTTCCCTTCTCATCTTAAACCTATGCCCTCTCGCTCTGGACTCCTCCATCCCAGGGAAGAGACCTTGTCTATTTATCCTACCCATGCCCCTCATGATTTAATAAACCTTTGAGGTCACCCCTCAGCCTCTGATGCACTTGGGAGGATCCCACCACTTATGTCACAATGGAGCCTGGCTGATTGACACAGCTTCAGACCAGTAGGACAGTTGACGTGATCCTCCAGCCAATGGGAGTGAATGAGGGGTGGGTCCAGCGGGCCAACACCTGACCATGAGCTTTGCAAGCGCAGTGTCACTGTGAGGGGGGAGGGGTCTCAATGAGTGTGAAGGGACTGGGAGAGAGATGGAGTTAGTGTGGACTGGGAGGGTTGATAAACACTGTTTCAGTCTGCTAGACCTGAAAGAAATACTTGGGGTAAATTAAAACCAAAAGAACTGCGGATGCTGTAAATCACACACGACAACCAGAAGGTACTGGAAAAGCTCCACAGATCTGACAGCATCTGTGAAGAGAAATCAGTTCGCATTTTGGATCCGGTGACGCTTCCTCAGGTACTGATATTACTGAGAAAAAACTATGCAGAAGGTAGAGGTTAAGGAGTAAATGATAGGTGGGGATAGAGTCCAAAGAGAGAGAGATCGGAGCAGTTGGACAAAGGAGTGGATATCAACCTGGCTGGGGGAGAGTAAATAGCTGTTTATGGGGACTGTTAGTGGTTATCCATAGGTAGTGTGTAATAGCAGGCTATGTAATACCAAGGCCTGGTATGTGAGGTAGGGGGCAAAGAAACTAGAACGTGGGAGAGTTCAGGACCTAAAAGTATTGAATTCGATGTTGAAGCCAGAGGATTGCAGGGTCCCCGAGTGGGAGATGAGTTGTTGTTCTTCCAGCTTGTGTTAAAGTGTGGCACTGGAAAAACACAGCAATTCAGGCAGCATCCAAAGAGCAGGAGAATCGACATATTGGGCATGTCAGCACTTCATCAGAAATGGGGGAGTGGGGGAAGCGGGCTGAGAGATAAATAGGGAGGGGTGTGTGGGGTTGGGGGGAAGGGAGCTAGGAAGAGACTATGTAGATGGGGTAGTAAAAACAATGACTGCAGATGCTGGAAACCGGATTCTGGATTAGTGGTGCTGGAAGAGCACAGCAGTTCAGGCAGCATCCAAGGAGCTTTGAAATCGGCGTTTCGGGCAAAAGCCCTTCCTGATGAAGGTTTTTTGCCCGAAACGTCGATTTCAAAGCTCCTTGGATGCTGCCTGAACTGCTGTGCTCTTCCAGCACCACTAATCCAGTAGATGGGGTAGTGGTGAGAGGGTGGAATGGATAATTGGGAAGGATGATGGACAGGTGGGACAATTCAAAAGGCCAGTGCCGAGTTGGAGGGTTGAATCTGTGAGAAGGTGGGGGAGAGGAGATGAGGAAACCTTGATGCCGTGTGGTTGAAAGGTCCCAAGGTGGAAGATGAGGTGTTTTTCCTCCAGGCGTCAGGTGGCTCGGGTTTGGGGGTGGATGACACCCAGGAATTGCATGTCCTTGGCAGCGTGGCGGCAGAGGGGGGTAGCTGAAGTGGTTGGCCACAGGGCGGTGGGGTTGGTTGGTGCATGTTCCCTGAAATGTTCCACAAGTTGGCATCCTGACTCCCCACTGTAGAGGAGACCGCATCGAGAGCAAAGGACACAAAAGGTGAGGTGTTTGGATGTGCAGGAAAATCTCGGTTGGATGTGGGAGGGGTGGGGAGGGAAATATATCTCTGGTGGTGAGGTCTGATTGTAGTTGGTGGAAATGGCAGACGATGATGCATTGTATCTGGGTGGAAGGTGAGGACTAGGGGGATTCCATCCTTGTTGCAGTTGGAGGTGTGGGTGCCAAGGGCAGTTGTGTGGGAAGTGGAGGAGATACATGGGAGGGGAAATTGCAGTCCTTGAAATCGGAGGCCATTTGGTATGTTCTGAAGTGTTCTGCCAGCTTGCATCAAGCTTCACTGGAACACCGCAGTAAGCATGAGACAGAGATGTTGGCCTGGGAACAGTCTTGTGTGTTAAAGTGGGGGGCAACTGGATGCTCCGGGTCTTTTTTGCATCAGAACGTAGATCATCAGCCGCCATTTCCACCACCACTACTGAGATGCTACCAGGTTCCTGCCTCCTCCATTAACAGCTTTCCGCCCTCCCAGCCGGATCGTTATCCACACTTTTGTCTTTCCAAATGTTCCAGTCTCTCTTTGGGCTCTGTCCCCACCTATTATTTACTCTTTAACCCCTATCTCCTGTAGTCCAAAGATGTGCAGGTGAGGAGAATTGGCCCAGCTAAATTTCCCGTAGTGTTCAGGGATGTGCATTAGTCCGGGGAAATGGTGAGTAAACGGATGGGGAATGGGTCTGGGTGGGTGTGGAATTGTTAGGCCGAAGGGCCTGTTTCCTGTGGGGTTTCTAATTTTCCCAGCTGCCATCAGTTCTGAGGAAGGGTCACTGGACTCGTGATGACCCTTGGTGTGTGCAGGAGGAGGAAACGGGAAAGGGGAGAGTGGCAACAGAAACTGGATGAAATGTATCAGTGTAGACTGGGAGGGTTTAATTACACTCTGTGCAGGTCGTTAATCTGAATTAGAAACCCTTGGTCCCACGTTTGCAGCAAAGTGGAAGATGGCTTGGGCCTCAGGCAGTGAGAGGTACTGGGTTATGGCTGCCATCTTTATCTGGGGCCAAGTACAGCAAGGAGCATGCACGTGTCCTCTTCCTGGGTGGGGGCGGTGCGATTTGAAGAGGGGCATCCAACACATACCAAAAGAAGTGTTTGCCTTCACTATTCATCTTGCACTGACTATGAGCTTTGTTTTGTGAATTCATTTTATAGGATATTAATTGAGAATAATTGAGACTGGGATCTCAAAAGCAAGTTTCTACAGTCCACAGAGTCATCAGGATCTGAATATCATTAGCATTTAACTGTGAAAGGTGAAAGGTTTGTCTGTTCTGTCTGTGAGAAAATATCTTCAATATTTTTGTCAAGCAAAAAGCAGAAAGATGTTCAGGTTCATGGTTGCATCACCCTTTGGGTATGAGTTTAATTCTTGGTCCTGCAGCTGTGGAAGGAGGTATTGGCCTGAGAGAAAGCACAGATTTATCCATATTACACCTCATCTCTTTGCAGGAACTGTCAGATTTAGTCTCAATCATCCGCTTTTATAATGTTAATCTGTAAATTCCCGACTTCCAATTCTCTGCAAATTTCTCATTGAAATTCCTTGTGGACTCAAGTTCCAGCACCATTTCAGGTGGGATATTCCAGATTCTGACAACTGTCTGTTCATTCAGAAACTGCTGAAGTCCATTTTGACTCTGGGGTTACAAAGGGCTGAATTGAAAGATGAGATGCTGTTCCTGAGCTCCCATTGAGATGCATTGGAACAGTACAGGAGGCTGAGGGCAGTGTAGGTGTGAGCAGACAATGAAAATGACAGGGCTGCACTGTGAGGGCTGCTTGGATCAATGAGAGTGTTTTGGAGTTGGATGTAAACAGATTGAGATGAGACAGGGAGAAGGTGAAGCTGAAACTCTGTTTTACTTCAGCCCATTCAGAAATTCACAGTCCCAATGGGAATAGCCAATTTGTCAGTGATACCTGCGGAGTATTTAAGTTTTTAAAAGTACGACATATCAGCTTAAGTAAAGATTTTTTTTATTATAATGGGCATGTTTGAAGTGAAGGAAGGTTGCTCACTCATTTAAATTCTCTTAATGGGAGTAAATAGATGAATGTAGTGAGATGTTGTTACAGGAGACCTCAGACCTGTGGTGTGCTCCTCTTGCACAATGTGGGACATTAGGGACGCTTCCAGTGTCCGTGACAGTTATGTGTGCAGGCAGTGTGCCCATCTGTAGCTACTGGGAAACTGTTTTTCAGACCTGGAGCTGAGAATGGACTCGCTGTGGAGCAATGCTGAGAATGTCATGGACAGCGTAGTTAATGAGTTAGTTACACTGCAGGTGAGAGTTACACGGGCAGAAAGGGAATGGGTGACCATCAGATCAAGTAAAAGGCTCAGGAAGGAAATGCAGGACTCACCAGCGGTTATTCCCTTCTCATACAGATACTATGCATCGCTTGGAATTCTATAAAGGGGGAACAGTTGGGGTGGCCTCTCAGGGGAAATCAGCAACAGCCAGATTCATGACACTGCTCCACTGCACAGAACAGGAGGAGGGAGAATGGCAGAGCTGTAGTGACAGGGGATCCAGTAGTCAGGGTCAAAGACAGGTGTGTCTGTGGCCACAGACATGAATCCAAACAGTGGAATTGAACCCAGGTCCCTTTATTGATAAGTGCACAGACCAATAAAGGTCCATGTCCCAAATGCAACCTTCAGCACTTGACCACCCTGAAGCTCCATTTTCCAGGGACTGTGCACTTGTTCTGAGCCCTTCAGAGAGATTGAAGGGGACAGGGAAAAAACAGGAGCAGGGTTGTGTTGCAGATCTATAAAATAACTGTCTCTCTCGCCTCTCGGTTTCTCCCCCCGCCTCGGTCGCCCACACCCCTCGTGCCTCCTCCCCACCACAGGGAAAAGACCTTGTGTATTTACTCTATCCATGCCCCGACTGATTTTATAAACGTCTATAAGGTCACCCATTAGCATCTCATGCTCCAGGGAAAACAGTGTATTCAGCCTCTCCCTGTAGCTCAAATCCTCCAACCCTGGCAACATGCTTGTAATTCTTTTCTGACCCCTTTCACGTTTCACAATATTGTTTTGATAGGAAGGAGACCAGAATTGCATGCAATATTCCAAGATTGACCTAACCAATGTCCTGTAGAGCCGCAATATGACCTCCCAACTCCTATACTCTGTGCTCTGACCGATAAAGGAAAGCATACTAAACACCTACTTCACTATCCTATCTACCTGCGATTCTGCTTTCAAGGAGCTATGAACCTGCATTCCAAGGTCTCTTTGTTCAGGAGCACTCCCGAGGACCTTACCATTAAGTGTATACATCCTGCTAATATTTGCTTTTCCAATATGCAGCACCTCACATTTATCTAAATTAAACTCTTTCTGCCAGTCCTCAGCACATTCGACCCTCTGATCAAGATCCTGTTGTAATCTGAGGTAATCCTCTTCACTGTCCACTACACCTGCAATTTTGGTGTCATCTTACTAACAATGCTTCCTATATTCACATTCAAATCATTTATATAAATGATGAAAACTAGTGGATCCAGCACCAATACTTTGTGACACCCCACTGGTCACAGGTCTCCAATCTGAAAAGCAACCTTTCACCACCACCCTCCATCTTCTACCTTTGAGCCAGTTTTGTATCCAAATAGCTAGTTCTCTATATCTTCCTTGAGATCTAACCTTGCTAGGAGAAAGTGAGGTCTGCAGATGCTGGAGATCAAAGTTGAAACTTTATTGCTGGAACAGCACAGCAGGTCAGGCAGCATCCAGGGAACAGGAGATTCGACGTTTCGGGCACAGGCCCTTCTTCAGGAAATCTAACCTTGCTAACCAGTCTCCCATGGGGAACCTTGTTGAACACCTTACTGAAGTCCATGTAGATCGTTTACACCGCTTTGCCCTCATCAATCCTCTTTGTTACTTCTTCAAAATAATTGACTCATGTTCATGAGAGGTGATTTCTCACACAAAGCAGTTATTAATATCCACGACTTAACTCTGTACATTGGGGTCTGCGTCACCCAATTATAGGTGTTAATATTCTGGATAAAGTTCACGTACACCAGCTTTGTGTTAGTGACTGTGTGTTGAGTCTTGTTAATAACACCAATGCCGGTTAGTTCCTTTTGAAAGGCAGTCCCTTCCGTCTGCTCTGTCTCCATCCCCACCATAGACAGTAAGTGGGAGGAGCTCATGGAGTTTCCATGTGAGTGAAATTGAGAAAATCTTCCCTTCATTCCATTAGCCCACCAGGAAATAGTGGTAGTGTCCTTACCTCTGAACCACGAGGTTTGGGTTCAAAGTTGAGTAACAGCATCTTTGAAGAGGCTGTTTGGAAAACATGCCCAAGCTTCCAGCTGTCCCTGCCTGAGCCTCCAAACAGAACCTTCCTGTAGTTTCTCTCCTGTCAGACTCTCCCATTGATCAGTTTGTCCAGGATCCCCTCCTGCTGCTGCACTGCTCCTGTCCCTCACTGAGCTGTCCATCCCCCCAGTGTCCTCCACATTCATTCATTGTTTACCATCCCATTGTCCCAGTACTCCAGTCCTCCAGCCCCGCCCCCTCCACCCTATTGGGCAGCAACTGCTGTCAATCACCCAGGGTCCAATGTGATCTGGAGCATGCTCTGTCGGAGGGGCAACCAGTGCACTGGCGCAGTGCTGGCCAATTGTTGGCGTATGTGCAGTATGGGTCAGTGCCAGGGAGGCTGTGGGTGTGTGGGATTAATCTGTCATTGGGCAGCTCACTCCTTTCCTCCTCTGGGAACAGGACCCAGGGGAATGGTCCCAGCCCTGGTATCGTGACAAGTGGTCGGCGTATCAGTGGGGGGAGCATTTTGCAGAAAGTTATCAGAACTCGTGTGAAGATTCAGGAATGTTATGGAAAGGAACAAGGATGGGTCTGCAATTAAAGTTCTAATTTGGTTCATTTTAGTTCAATCAGATATGATTTGGCCAGTGTGTGCAGGATGGTTCTTATCAGAGGGTCGGTGTGGGGAAAATAATTGAGATTCCAGATTGGGGAAAAAAATCAGTTTGGGTCTGACCAGGAAAGAAACCCTGGGAGGTGGAGGAGGATTCACCAACACCCAGGAGGCTCTGAGTCAGATTAATAGATTTGATTAGATTAGATTTCCTACAGTGTGGCAACAGGCCCTTCGGCCCAACCAGTCCACACTGACCGTCGGAAGAGTAACCCACCCAGACCCATTTCCCATGGCCGATTCACCTGACTTGAGCATCTTTGGATTGTGGGAGGAAACCGGAGCACCCGGAGGAAACTCACGCAGACACGGGGAGAATGTGCAAACTCCACACAGACAGTCACCCAAGGCTGGAATCGAACCTGGGACCCTAGTGCTGTGGGGCAGCAGTGCCATCATGCCACCCCTTTTTTTTTTGGTTCTTAGCCTGCAGGCAGGAGCTAGGAAGCTGAATCTAAGGAGAGGGGAGAGTGTGAGAACTGGGTGTGGAGGAAAGGAGTGAGGAGATTGGTTAACGAGAGAGAATTTGTGAGACTGAGATTTAAAGCTTTGGGGCAACAAGGAAACTACAATTTAATACTATCATTGTCTTATAAAGATCCATCCGGTATCTTGTTTTCTCTGTACGGTTCTGAAATGGCGGATTTACGGATGAGAAATTCAAATTGAACTTCATGCCGATCTGGATATCATTGGCCTTTTCATGTGGAAGGAAAGGTGAGTATTCTGTCCGTGGGTGAATATTTCAAATATCACTGTGACTGGAAAAAACTACTGAGACACAGCCAAGTCCATGTTAGCGTGTGACTGTGGAGAGAGATTTTGTTTATTTTTAAAAGTCTGAAAAACATGGCACATTTTCCAGGAACAATTAAGCTACAGATTTGTTTTGTATGAGGACAAGGTTTTAATTAACCAAGCAACCAGAAAGAGACAAGGATACCTGCACCATGGAACAAACGATGAAAACGGGATTGTTGTAAAGGAGTTAATTATCGATCATGGCTTGTAATTCATTGGCGTTGTCACGTCTGTTCCAGCGCCGTGGGGAAATAGTGGAAATGTGATGAATGTACTGTAGGTTTCAGTTATTAAACGGGAAAAAGTGCAGAAGAAATTTACAAGGATTTTTGTCAGGGCTCAGGGGTCTGAGTTATAGGAAGAGGCTGGACAAGCAAGGATTTTTTTTTGTTTAGAGCAGAGGAAACGGGGGGGGGGGGGAATCTTGAAGTCTGTAAGACCATGAGAGGCCTGGGTAAGGTGAATGCACTCAGTCTTTTGCCCAGGGAATCAAGGACTGGAGGGCATCAGTTTAAGGTTCTAGGAGAAAGAATGAAAGGGAACCTGAGGGGCAACTGTTTTACACAGAGGGTGGTATGTATATGGACTGAGCTGCCAGTGGAAGTGGTTGAGGTGGGTACATTAATAACATGTAAAAAATATTTGGACAAATGCATGAATAGCAAAGCGTCAGAGCAGATGGGCCAAGTGCAGGGAAATGGGGTTCACGTGATGGGCATTTTGGCGAGCATGGGCCAGTTTAGGCCAAAGGGCCAGCCTCTGCTATAGGATGCTCTGACTCCAAGTATATTTGCTATTTCTCCTGCTATCTCTGGTAGCACCCTGGGATGGATTTCATCTGAGCAAGGAGACGTGTCCACGTTAAGCTCCATTAGCTTGCCCAGTTCTAACGCTTTCGTGATGATGGTTGTTTCTTGGTCCTCACCTTCCTTTGTCTCTTTATCAATTACTGGCATGTTCTTCGTATCCTCCACTGTGAAGACTGACTGCTGTGTACTCATATTCCTGAACCCTGCTGGATAGGAATAACTAGGTACAGAACTCTGAGAGGTCTTCTTTGAGTCTTTATTGATGAGACAGGTACCTGGAGAGTGTACATGCAAAACACCTCCAGGCAGCATCAGGTAACCCCCCGCCTGTCCGATGTGCCGCTCCCATTCTTATACCTTTGTGGTTTTGAATGGAGGCTGTCTCTCAATATTATCTCCATAGCAACGGCAGTTAAAAAGTCGAGTTCAGCTCAACCTTTGTGTTGAGCCCTCCCCCACACCCCTGTGGCTCAGGCACTTCAGTTTCAGTGGGGCTGTCTGTCAGGATTCTGATGTTGAAGAACTGGTGTTGGAGCGGGGTGGGCAAAGTTTAAAAAACACACATCACCAAGTTGTACTTCTAAATAAACCTGTTGGACTATAAGCTTTTGGAGTGAGTTTGAACTTGATCAGGATTATCTCTATGGTAACAGTTAAGTGCTTCAACAATTTCAGAGGCCATATGTTCCCCACATAATAGGTTCCCCTCTAGCAGTGTAAACTGCTATTCTGGCCCTGGGGATAGCTGCTCATCACTTTTCTCCGGAGGAGAAAGTGAGGTCTGCAGATGCTGGAGATCAGAGATGGAAATGTGTTGCTGGAAAAGCGCAGCAGGTCAGGCAGCATCCAGGGAACAGGAGAATCGACGTTTCGGGCATTAGCCCTTCTTCAGGAATGACTTTTCTCCCCCAATCCCATCTGGCTTTCGGTTGATCTTTAAAGTTTTTCTAATCTCCTAGTTTCTCCTTGGTCTTTGCCAATTTGTATGCTTTCTATTTCAATTTGATAGACTCCCTTATTTCCTTAGCCACCCATGGCAGATTACTCCTTTTCCTACAGTCCTTCCTTTTCACTGATGTATACTTTTGCTGAGCAGTTTGAAAAATTCTTTGATATTCCTCCACTGTCTGTCAACTGTCCCACCCTAAAATCTTTGCTTCCAGTCTACATTAGCCAACTCCTGCCTCATCCTATTGTAGTCTCCTTTGTTTAAGCAGAGGATCTTGGGATTGGATTTAATCTTCCCGCTTTCCAACTGTATTCTAAATTCAATCATACTTATCACAAGTCTTTTCATCAGATTACGAGGTGAAGCGATGTTACCTGGGTGTTTTGGTTTTCATTGTCAGAGACCTTGGCCTTGTAATAAAGTACAGGATAGATATTCACAACAGAGTATTCTGGACGGTGTGAATGTACTACACAGTCTAAAACCATACATCACTGTCTCCCCTCAGTTTACATGATTTGGAGATGCCGGTGTTGGACTGGGGTGTACAAAATTTTAAAAATCACACAACGCCAGGTTATAGTCCGTCAGGATTAATTGGAAGCACACTAGCTTTCGGACCGTTGCTCCTTCATCATGATCCAATTAAACCTGCTGGACTATAATCTGTTGTTGTGATTTTTAACTCACCTCAGTTTAAAATTGCAAAATCATTATCTCCCACACGCTTCCTCACTATCTAATCCACCTGACTATCCTGCTTTTTCCAAAAATCTCCTTTGGTGAAGGTGGTGAGTTTTGGATTCAGCTTTCCAGTTATTACCGTAAGAAGATAAGCCCTGGGCCCAGGAGATGCAATGCAGCCCTTTGAACCAGCTCCATCATTTAATACCATGATGATTGAGCTCACCTCGGTCTCAGCTGGATTTTCCCACCTGCTCCCTCTCTCACCCTTCATCTCATTGCAAATTTAATGTCTGTATCTCTTCAGTAAATTTGCTCATTGTCCTGGCATCCACCACATTTTGAATAAGGAATTCCCCAGATTCACAGCACTTTGAGATAGGTCCATTTTTCTTCATGAGAATAAAATAGAGTCCCCTACAGTGCAGAAACAGGGTATTCGTCCATGGAGTCCACACCAACCCTATAATGAGCATCCCATTCAGACTGACCCATTCCCTGTATTTCCCATGGTTAATGGCTTAACTGCACAGGCATGGACACTGTGGGAATTTAGCACAGCCAATCCACTTAACCTGCACATCTTTGGACTGAGAAATGAAACTGGAGCACCCAGAGGAAACTTGCACAGACACAGGGAGAACGTGTAAACTCCACACAGTCGCCTAAGGCTGGAAACAAATCCAGGTCCCTGACGTTGTGAGTCAGCAATGCTAACCATTGAGCCACCTCTGCTTAAAATCTCCTCCTCCTATTAACCATCCCACGCCCCAGTTGGTTGAATCTATATTCCTTACATCAAAAAATCAGGTTGTGGAAGCAGATGTCTCAGTAAAACCCAGTGACAGTCCATATGTTCTGTGTGTCTGAATGGGGATCCTACACACAACCCTCCAGCCTACACTTTTTAATCACTTCCCAGAGACAGGGCTCCAGTGGCTTCATGGGGACTACAACTCCCACAATCCTTGAGGCAGGGCCCACACGAGTGTGGGGAAACCTGGCACTGTACATGTACAGAATGTGGGTGGGTTTTGGAGCATGTGCTTTGGGTAAGTATACTTTGCGGAAAGTATTTCACACTGTGATTGGCTGGAGGAGGAATGTATCTGCTCATAGTATTGATCTGTTGGGGGAGAGGGTCAAAGTGTCACTATACCCATGTAGGACCACTCTCCATCCTCAATTCATTGTAATGGTGGGAATCAACTAATGGGGAACAAAGAAGGATCTGACCCATTCTCCCAGCCTGAAGGTTTCTCTTCTGTCCAGGATCTGCCACCTCCCTGTCTGTTTCCTTTTGTCTCATTCTGCTGTTACATTATTGACTTGCAGCAACTGAAGGGAAAGGAAGTGAACCCAGAAAGGGTGCAGAGTCTAACCAGGGACGGGAAGTGGTGGCATGGATCTGTTTATCAGCAACTCCATGAGAATGGGGAGGGTGTACCTTAGGGGGTTGTAGAGTCAGAATGGTGGGAGAGAGTAAGTGGGCTGGAGGGTTACAGCTTTGAGGGAAGAAAGGGGGAAAAAGATATTCCAGAGAAACTAGAATTGTCTGCTCTGAATTTCTAATCTGTACATATTACTTTATACAGGGTGGGAGATGGTGAAGATTTGCAGAATGAAATCTCAGAATCATGTGCAGATCGTGATTAAGTTACCCAGTGTTTGAAGAAGCAAAGATAGAGAATCACTCGGCCAAAATCCTGCAACACTCTCCCTCCCAGCATTGTCGGTCTATCTGCACCAAATGGACTGTGAATGGTACGAGACAGCAGCTCACCACCATCTTCTGAAGGGTAACTAGAGATGGGGAATAAATACTGGCTGAGCCAGTGATGCCCATATCCTGGAAATGGTTTCTATCTCTAGTTGCTAAAACCCAGTTGATGTTACTGCAGGATGATGAGGGAGGCTGAGTACATACTCCAGGAGGCAGCACCATCACATTTACCCCTGCCTACACCCACACAGTAACACAGCAACACCACTGGAACAAAAGGCAGTGAAGCCAAAGGAGGACTTTGATATAGTTCTTCGAGGTAAAGTCATGAAAGAGGATTGGAACACAGCAGGAACAGGAGACTGAACTGGATGGTCAGCTGTTTCCCACTGAATGGTGGAGCAGGATTGAAAGGCCGAATGGTCTCCTCCTGCTGCTATCTTCCAGGAGATTGAACTTCCACGTCAGTTTTCAGTGAGGGGTGGTTTGATGGATTTTATTTAACATTGATCTTTAACACAAGGTTTGTAAATTTTGGTTTTAAAATGTTGTAAAAGTTTTTTGCACAGTAAATAAAATTAAAGAAAATAAATTAAACTGTCTGAATATAAGTTTTAAAACTTTCAACCTCTGTAAAACAAAATCCTGTCTATTCCCGGACCCCATCACTTTCCAGCTACTCAAACTCCGGGAAAATATTCCCTCCCTGTCTGAACCTTTGGTTTGAGTTAACTGCTTTTCAGTTCTCGTTCTGTGAGCTGTGAAGCGTTCTTTTTCCCATTTCTCCGACCCAGAAATGTTATCACAGTAACTTTCCCACCATCAAAATCATCATTACGCCATTTTGCTTTTGGTTAACATAATCACCAGCAGAGAAAAATGAGGACCACAGATGCTGGAAGCCAGAGCCTAGATTAGTGGTGCAGGAAAAGGGCTTTTACCAAAACGTTGCTTTTCCTTCTCCTTGAATCCTGCCTAACTTGCTGTTCTTTTCCAGCACCACTCTAATCTAGACATCTCATCACCAGCATTAACCAATCATTTGTGTAACCAATTGAATATTTCCAAACAAAGCCCATTACGGGCCAAGCAAACCATTATAAGTGACAAAGTGAGAAGGGACTAAATCAAAGTAGAGTTGTATGGAGGGGGCAGCGGTGGAGATAAAGCACTGTATCCCCTGCGGTGCCCACCTCTATCTCAAGGCATCGAGAGCATTGATACACAGCACATGCTCCTTCTCCAAGGACACCTGCTGTGTAGCCTTTATCCTCAATCATGGAATAGAATCCCGACAGTGTGGAAGCAGAGCATTGGCCCATCAAATCCCACCGACCATCCGAAGAACATCCCAGCCAGAGCACTCCATCCCTGCAACAGTGCATTTCCCATGGCTGATCCACCTAGTCTGCATATTCCTAGACACTGTGGACAATTTAGCATAACTGGTCCACCTAACCTGCATATCTTTGGACTGTGGGAGGAAGCACCTGGAGGGGACCCACACTATCATGGGAGAATGTGGGAATGCGACATTGACCAAGGCTGGACTCCAACCTTGTACGTGGTGCTGTGAAGCAGCAGTGCTATGATCATAACTTAAATCAAAACAGATCATCATTGCTTATTGTCACATTGCTGTTTGTGGAGACTAACTGCACAGAGAGACACCCTGAGGTTCAGAAAGTGGCAATATAAATTCAGTCAATTCCAGCCCAGTTAATGTGATGAACAACCACAACATCAAAACTCCAACAGTGTCATCATATACAAGGTCCTGTGCTGATTCTGATGAACAGTAACTCCAGAATCAGAGTCCTGCAGTGATGTGTGAACTCTACCCCACACGGAGCAGGTGGATGACCACTTCCCTGTGTCCACTCACTGGGCTCTCAGTCGTGTTGAAGACTCAGCAAATCCTCTGTCACACAGAGAGGGAAACAGCTTCTACCCAGTGTGAACCCGCTTGGGTCTTAGGGGACAGGATGAATAACTGAATCCTCTCTCACACACTGACCATATGAATGGCCTGTCCCCTGTGTGGGCTCGCTGGGGTCTCAGCAGGTGCTGCATTTGAGTGATTCTCTCCCCACACTGAGAGCAAGTGAATGACCTTTCCCCAGAATGAGCTCGCTGGTGTTTAAGCAGGTCACTGCGTGAATCCTTTCCCACACACTGAGCAGGTGAATGGCCTCTCCCCGATGGGAATGCACTGATGTCTCCGCAGATGGGAGATTTGAATGAATCCTTTCACACACATGGAGCAGGTGAAGGATCTAAATCCACTGTGCCATCTCTGGTGTCTCAGCAGATTGTAAGATCGAGTAAACCCTTTCCCATACGTGAGGCAGGTGAGCGGCCTCTCCGCAGTGTGACTGTGTCAGTGAGTGTCCACTGGGAGGGGTAGGTAAATTCCTTCCCACAATCCCCACTTTTGCGTACCCTCGCCCTGGTCCCATCATAATGGTGTCTTCCCAGATCACATGACCGGTTAAATATTCGACCACAAGCAAAACATGGGAATGATTTGTCTGGGCTGAGAATGCTGCGTTCTCCTTCCATATTACCGATAAGGATCTGGACCTGTGCAATTGGATGACTCTGCAGTTGATGTGATGTTAAAGCTGAGTTTCCCATCTGGGAACTCTCTCTCTCTGTAAAACAAGGTTTTCCCTATCATTATTACAACTCCCAACACCAGCTCTCCCTTCAGTTCTCCTGAACTTCTAAATTTGGATTAATGCAATGACCTCAGTAATATGCCTTTCTCTCACTTGTTTCTGAAAGTAAATTAGGAACATTTTGAATGACTTTGCACACTTTACCAGAAGAACACATACCTATTCTATCATTTACAAGTTTTAACCCGTGGGAAATTTGTTAGCTTCTCCAATGACCGTTATAATGTTCTGACCACTTCTACCGAGCTAATGTAAGTCAATTCTAACAATTATCAATAGATTGTATCTAACCAGGATGCCCCCACAACAGGAAGTGCTCTGACACTCAATGCCCGTAAGTTGTGTTTTTTTTTCTTAAAGCCCCTCATGCTTCTGGCAATCTGGCAATACAATTGAAGATATTTTATACAGTAGCCTTACAGTCTCAATTGCCAGTTCCAATCCATGAAGCAGCCAGTTACACACACCAGTGACTTGAATTCTGACGACAGTGTTGCCCTGGCAGGAGAGATTGAAGAGCATGAAACTGTCTTCTCTGGAGTATCTAAAATGAAACACTTGAAATGAACAAAATTCTTCAAAAGCTCGATAGGACAGATACAGGAAGGATGTGCTCCCTGGCTGGTGTATCTGGAATGAAGTCAGCACAAACTGTGGTATCTTTACCCAGCATCCCCTTTAGCTGCATCAATGTTTAAGATGTATTTGCTGCTCGAATTCCACTCTCTTGATCACTTCCATTTGTAATGGCTGTACTGTTGTGGGCCATGCAAATTGATAACATTTGATTCAATCCATCCCAAAGTCTTTCTGTATAGGTGTCTCACTTTTGTTCACAGAGACGCTCAATCAATCTGACCTCTTCACAATCCCTGTTCTGATATTTCCTTAGAGGGCTCAGAATGAAATGTTCACAGAAGGACAAAAAGAGGCTGATTGGCTGATCAGCTCTCCAAAGGATCACCTGACCAAATGCCATTCTTTACCTTTACCCCATAAACATTCCCCTTCCAATGACTGTTCAATTCTATCCTCTTCATTGTACCTGGCTCCACCACATTCTTTGGCAGTGCATTCCTGACCATAAACTTTCTCTGCATGAAAACATTTTGTCTCATGTCACATGTACTTCTTTTATCAATCCCTTTACATCGGTGCCTCCTCATTATTGATTCTTTCCTGAATGTGAACAGTTTGTCCTGATCTACTCTCACGAGACCCCTCTTGAAGGTATCTTTACCCAGTATCCTCTGGGATGGTGAATATCTCTCCCAGTCACAGGAGACCAGTACGAGACCATTCAGGTGCTCTCACTTTGGGACTGGGTTCAGTACACCATCCAGCCTCACTGTACTCCAGTGAATACACACTGGGGAGAGGCCATTCACCTGCTCTGAGTGTGGGAAGCAGTTCACTCAGATATCCAGCTTGATGAAACACCAGTGAGTTCACAAGTAACCACAGCGATTGGATTTATTTTGTTTGTTCATGGGATCACGGCATCACTTGCTGGGGCAGCATTTGTCATCCATTCTGACTGCCCAGGAGATGGTTCAGAGTCAACCACATTATTCAGGGTCTGGATTCACATGTCGGCTGGACCAGGTCAGAATTAACAGTTTCCCAGACCCAATGACATGAAGAGTTGTTTTCTGGTCTATTATCCTATTTCAGAAATAATAATGAATAATGTTTGCAGTTGAATTAAAAGTGAAAGACCAAAATGGGTTTTAGTCTGATTGAGCACGTCAGACAGTCTCATTCCCCTCGCACCAGAATCTGTTCCAGAGAGTGTTACAGAAAAGGCAGAATGGTCAGCTGCAGCTGGTCACCTGACCGGTCACTGGACCCAAAGGTTCACTCTCCACAGATGTTGCCAGATCTGCTGATTTCTTCCAGCAATGTCTGTTTTCGTTCCTGATTTCCCAGCATTTGCAGATGGTTAGTTTTTCAATATTGATCTTGTCTGTTGCAGAGGAGTTTATTAATGAGTTTGGAGGGTTTTGGAAATTGCAAGTTTGACCACAAATCAGCCATGATCATCCTGAATGGCAGAGCAGGGTTGAGGGGCTGAATGGCCTCCTCCTGTTCCAATGAAAGTTGTCCATCTGCAGCTTGTGGTAACATTTCCCCTCACTGTTCACTTCACATCCATGTCTAACACACTGTTACTGACTGAACAAACCTCCTGTGTTTGAACTAAACCTGCTAATGTTCAGTGGCTCCCTCTCCTGCCTCCTGGGTTTAACTCTCATCATGGAATGCTGTCTCGTATTACTGCAGGAATGCCCACAAAGGACTCAGCCTGGAGTCTGCATCCCCTGAGATCCACAAACCCGGTTTATTTCCTTCTTGCTCTTTCATTCTGGCTATTGAACTCTCGGTTTCAATCCAATCTCCTGTCATGCTCTTTAACATGTCCATGTGGGTGGACTAGAGGCAGCTGGGATTTAATGAAGAGAAGTGGGGATTAGGCAGAAGAATGAGGAGAGCTGACAGCAAAGGCAGTTCCCATTGTAATGGCAGAGTTTCTCCATGACCCAGTGAGTGGTGAGGCACCTGAGATTGTGGGGGAGGCAGATTTGGGATCAGGGATTTGGGAAAGCACTCAGACACTGACTGACCTGTCCATCTGATTGTTAACTCAGACAAAAAGACACAAAGAAAGAGGCACATTTAGATAGCACCTTTGATGACCTGGGGCAATGAAACATGCTTCAAACCCAATGATTTCAGCCTCGAATCTCTGAAAATACAGACACAAAGCTTCCTACTTGTTCCAGGTTGTCTCTCCAGCATCCTTTTTTCTTGAGAAAAGAGTTTTAAGCTGTGTAGACATTCCTGGTGATTGTAACCTCTGTGTCCTTGTAAGATGTATGACTTAATCTTTATTTTCCTGTTCCCTGTGAGCGACATCAGCAGCAGAAATAGGTCCTGACCTGTGCGGGTTTCGGTTGGAGTATTTATATTTACAAATTTATTCTCACCCTCACGTACAGTGTGAAATTGCTGTAAAACAGAAGGAAAGGAGTGAGAGAGCACCCACAGAAACACAAAGGCAGCATGTGTACCTGAACTGAATGAACCTGGCATGAGGAAAACGTGATGACAATCACAACTAGTTAGAATTACAGGATCTCTGAGGTGCACAAAGAGACTATTCGGTCCATCGAGTCTGCAATGACCCTACCTTCATAACCCCACATTTACCATGGTTAGCCCAACCCACCTAACCTACATACTACAGGCCATGTTAGCACGGCCAATCCAGCAAACCTGCACATCTGTGGGAGGGTCGTAGATTATGTCTAAGTGCTCGGAATTGTGGATGAAGGCTCACAAATACTTGACTCTGACAAAAATGCTGTTTTCTTTTCAAAATAAAATCTGGGGAAACTGCAACTGGAAAGATTTCTGATTATCTCAGGAGGAAGAGAATTCAAAACTCGTGCCATTGACCTAGGGGGCGCAGTGATAGTTACAGATGTCTGGGAACCATCAGAAATGTAACAGGTTGTGAGCAAGGTGGGGGTGAGACAAGGACAAAAAGACATTCTGTCACACGGGGGAAGGCAGGAGAAATTAAACAGCAGAAATGGTAGTCCCTCAAGGCCACAGGGAATGGAGTTAGGGCTGGGAAAGAAACAAGGAAACAAGGTGAGCAGCTGCCAAAGAAATACTTTGAAAAAACAGATTATAACAACATAGAGGACAGAGTTCACAGTCTGAAATTGTTGCTGTCATTGGTGAGTACAGAACGCTGTAAAGCCTGGATCGTTCTATTACAGCCAACACATACAGGATGGACAAAGTGGCCTCGATCTGTGCTGTAACTTACTGACAAATTTATTCTGACGTTTGGAATTCAGGTCGGCTGATATTCATAAATTCTCAAATTGGACTTGAGTTTAATATTCTGGGGAAATGTTAAATAAATCACAATGATCCCATTCTGCAGACTTTAGTCCACAACCTTGCATGTTCCAGCATCTCAGTTACATCCATGTCCTTTTATTCTAATGTGATGCTGGCTACTGCCTCTACCAGCCCATCAGTGAGTTCCTGCTCCCCACCATCCACTCCCCTTCTTTCTGAGAATTAGTTTCAATCTAAAACCTTCAGTTTCTGACCTCTCTGTTATGAATAGCTCCTTCCTAGCCACTCGATCTGGATTCCTCAGCATCTTATCACTTCAATTAAATCTCAGCTCATCCTCCTCGGAAAACATCCCCAACCAGTGTCCTGGTTTTCCCACATGGAACTGGATATGCACTCCATGGGGCTGGGATTCCCTACCATTTGTTAACTAATCCTAAATTAACTCCAGATTAAAACAAGATTATCAGATACCCAACAATCAACTTGTTCCATTATTCTCAAGTCACCTTACTTTTTAAAATTATTACTATCTAAACACAACAGGCTTTAATTTGCTGAACAAGTATTCAGATGTATTCTCTGTTCGAATCACTTGAAGATTATTACCTTCAGCTACATTTGGTAAATTGAACACTGATTGTAAATATATGAATATCAAATGGATTTGAGTTTGATGATAATTAATCTAGTCTGACATTCGTGTTGATTAATATCAATATAAACAGCAATAGGGTTGATTCATACCTGCCCTCTGGGCAATTAGGCATGGGCAGTAAATGCTGCCGGGTCAGCGACACCCTTATCCTGTGAATGAATAAAGGAAAATAAAAGTCTCTACCCAGTGTGAATCTGTACATGTTCAACGATGTTGTGAACATTTCCAAAACTAAGTTCTCTATATGCAAAATACTTTATGAACTGCCAATACCATTGTTCATTACTTGGTGTGAATAAGAGAAAAAAAAAATCCTTCAACTTGTGGTTATGAGTAAATTCACTGGTGTCTCAGCAGGATGGATGCCTGAGTGAATCCCTTACCCCCCCCCCCCCCCCCCCTCCCCCCACACACACACACACACACAATAGACAATAGGTGCAGGAGTAGGCCATTCAGCCCTTCAAGCCTGCACCGCCATTCAATATAATCATGGCTGATCATTCCTAATCAGTATCCTGTTCCTGCCTTATCTCCATAACCCTTGATTCCACTATCTTTGAGAGCTCTATCCAACTCTTTCTTAAATGAATCCAGAGAGTGGGCCTCCACTGCCCTCTGGGGCAGAGCATTCCACACAGCCACCACTCTCTGGGTGAAGACGGTTCTCCTGAGCTCTGTCCTAAATGGTCTACCCCGTATTTTTAAGCTGTGTCCTCTGGTTCGGCACTCACCCATCAGTGGAAATATGTTTCCTACTGCCAGAGTGTCCAATCCTTTCATAATCTTATACGTCTCAATCAGATCCCCTCTCAGTCTTCGAAACTGAAGGGTATACAAGACCAGTCGCTTCAGTCTTTCAGTGTAAGGTAATCCCGCCATTCCAGGAATTGACCTCGTGAATCTACGCTGCACTCCCTCAATAGCCAGAATGTCTTTTCTCAAATTTGGAGACCAGAACTGCACACAGTACTCCAGGTGTGGTCTCACCAGGGCCCTGTACAGCTGAAGAAGCACCTCTTTGCTTCTATACTCAATTCCTCTTGTTACGAAGGCCAGCATGCTATTAGCCTTCTTCACTACCTGCTGTACCTGCATGCTTGCCTTCATTGACTGGTGTACAAGAACACACAGATCTCTCTGTTCTGCCCCTTTACATAAATTGGTTCCATTGAAGTAGTAGTCTGCCTTCCTGTTTTTGCCACCAAAGTGGATAACCATACATTTATCCACATTAAACTGCATCTGCCATGCATCTGCCCACTAACTTATCTTGTTCAGGTCACCCTGTAACCTCCCAACATCCTCATCACATTTCACCCTACCACCCAGCTTTGTATCATCAGCAAATTTGCTAATGTTATTGCTGATACCATCTTCTATATCATTAACATATATTGTAAAAAGCTGCGGTCCCAGCACGGATCCCTGCGGTACCCCACTGGTCACTGCTTGCCATTCCGAAATGGAGCCGTTTATCACTACCCTTTGTTTCCTATTAGCCAACCAATTTTCAATCCAATCTAGTACTTTGCCCCCAATACCATGCGCCCTAATTTTACTCACTAACCTCCTGTGTGGGACTTTATCAAAAGCTTTCTGAAAGTCCAGGTACACTACATCAACTGGATCTCCCTCGTCCAACACACACACACAGAGCAGATGAACAGCTTCTCCCCAGACTGTCTGGTTTGGCTCGTTTCCAGGTGGGAATGGGTAAAGAATTCCCTTCTGGCATTCCCCACATTTCCAGAGTCGTTCCCAGGTGTGGCTGCACTAGTGTTTTCATTTCAGATAAATGCTGGCAGACTGTTATACACACCGTTAGCACCACCCCACCCACCGCTCCCCCTCCCTCCTCCCAGAACCCAGTATAAAGCAGTAAACATTATCTCCTGCTGTGGAGGGACAGCCTGTATTGGTTTGAGTAGGAACACTGAGCAGATTTACCTCAATGACAATTTAATCGGTGACCAGATCAAGTTAAGTAGGTCCAAATAAAATGCATTATAGCACAGAAAGAGGCCCATCAAATCCAAGCTGGCTCTCTGTAGCAGAATCCAACATTCTCATTCCCCATCTATCCCCCAAACTCTGAGATTTTATTTCCCTCAGACCTGATATAATTGTTTTTATCAATCATTCATCTTCTCTGCTTGCACCACCGTAATAGGCAGCATGTTCTGCATATTTCCAGCCAATACAGTCAGCAGAAACACTTGCTCATCTCCCACTGTCTCAAAACTTTACATCTGATCTTAATTGTTGTGCCATCACCTATCGAATACAGATATTTTTGTCTGCTATATCTAGGTGTTATAATCTTATACAGCTTTATCAAAAATATATTCAACTTGTTTACTTCAAAGAAAATCGCAATTTCTTCAAATCAATTCAGTGACTGCATTTTCTTCATCAGTGAACTACTCCAGTAAGTCTGTACGCCACACCCTGAAGATCACTCATATCCTTCATTGTTGATGTCTATTTTGTTCCACAGATCCAGACGAGACAAGTTTTCTGCACAACAGCAGTAGCTTTATTATTGGACAGCCGGCGAGAGTTTCAAAGCGTCTCTAAAGTAGCTGAGTGTCTACTTGCAGAGGCTGTTCTTCCTGAATCTCTGCCTTACCCACAGAGACAGTATATTTAATAGGAATTAGACAAAGGCATATCAGTCACATGGGCAATTGTCAACAGATAGTTTAAAGTAGGTAATTATGACCTTACAAAGCTTGATGAATGGCGATGTCCTGTGATAACGTCTGATGGATTACAGAAACTGATTATCGTATTGTTCATGTTTATGTGTTAATGGGACGAGATTAAGGCAGAAGGGTTCTTCCTTCAGTAAATGGGGGATTCACTTACATATGCTAATATGGAGGGGAGGTAAGACAATGGGAGCGGGAGGCAGTTTAACAGGGTTGCGCCCAGGGCTCTCAGTCTTGTCTGGAAAAGGCAAATTCCTCTGTCTGGGATTACGGGGAATCCACATTTTTTCCTGCAATATGTTCTATTTCGAAGGTACAGTCCGCCTCCCCCTACTGAGGTGTTCTGTCTGTGTTGTAAGAGTACAGGCCTTGTACTCTTACAATAGAGCAGTAAGACTTTTGGCAGGAGAATGTTTAACCCTTGAGTCGCCAATGCATCCTGAAAGAAAGCAAAGTATGGAACAGGTCCCTCTGTGGTATTTTAACTTTCTCACCCTGACCAGGAATCTGGTGACCGGAATTGGATGCAATGATTGACTGTGACCTAACTAGAGCTTTGTCAATGGTCAGCATCTTTTCCATGAGTTTGTTATCATTCGCTCTCTTAATGAAGCCCAGTATCCTTTACGTTTACTCAAAACACTTTAGGTTCTCTCTCCTTTAATGATTTGTACACATTGTCCTCCATTCCTGCTGTCCTACTCCCTGTGTCTGTGCCATTCAAACATATATTCCCTTTCTACATTGCTTCTCTCAAAATTGTCAACTTACTGTGTGTTCTAAAGAAGAGACATATTCCACTCAAAATATTATCTCTCCCTCCACACATTCTACCCCCTGGAAAACTTAACAGGACAGCACCGGAATAATCGGCCCACCATGTCTGTGTGGACCATGATGCCATTCCAAACTAATTCCATCTGCCTGTACATGATCCATATCCCTGCCAACCCATGCCTGCTTATGTGTCAGCCCAAATGCCTCTTAAACATTGTGATTGTTTCTGCTTTTACCATCTCTCAGGCAAGTACATTCTAGTCACTGACCACCTTCTGCATAAGAAACTTGTCTGACACAACTTCCTTTAAACTTGTTCAGATGTTGTTGGAAATGTTCAGCAGGTCATGCAGCATCTGTGAAGAAAAATCAGTTAATAATTAGGGTCTGGTCACCCTTCCTCAGATACGTTATCGCTGATTTCTCTTCACAGATGCTGGTCGACCTGCTGAACTTTTCCCGAAAATGTTTGTGTTTCTGGTTTACAGCATCTGCAGTTGTTTTGGTTTTCATTTCCTTCAAACGTGCCCCCTCTCCCCTTAAATCTATGGCCTCTAGAATTTGTCGTTTCCACCTTGGCAAAAGATTCAGATTATTCACTCTGTCTGTGCCTCTTGGGTCACCCCGCAGCCATTGACTTTCTAGTGACAGCAATCCAAGTCTTTCCAACCTCTCCCAATCCAGACAACATCCTGGTAAACCTGTTTTCAACCTTTCCAAAGCCTCCACATCCTCCTTATGCGGTGCTCAAAATGGCCCACAATACCCCAAAGGTGGCCTAATGACAGTTTTATATTCAGTCCCCTGACAGAAGAAGGCATCCACCTCCTTCACCACTTTCTGGGAGCTGTGAACTTGCACCTGAAGATCCCTCTGTATATTAATGCTGCTCAGGGCCCTTCCGTTTAGTGTATACATTCCTCATGCAATGTGCCTCCCAAAATGCATCACCACACATTTGTCCAATTCAGATCTATCTGTAATTTCTCCGTATAACCTCCTAACTGACCTTTCTTGCTGTGTCCTTTGACAACATTCTTCACTGTTCACAGCTTCATCAATTGTACCATCTACAAACTTGCTAATTAAGTTGTTTACATTTTCATGCTAATCACTGATATATGTTGCAAACAACAGATGTCCCAGTCTGATCCTTGTGGAACAACGGCACTGGCCACAGACCTCCAGCCGGCAACATGCCTCTGCACAACTGTTGCTGGGAGAAGTATCAAAGAGGGGCCTGAGTTTAGCAGCACACGTGACCTTTATTCAGCGCTCCTTACTGTGGCATGATGGGAGCGTTCCCTATCGAGAACTCTGTGGCTCCCCCAGCCAAGTACAGCTGGGTTTCCTTCATGCGTTCCGGTAACATTTTCCCCCGACCCGATCTCCTGGGTTTGGAATGTCAGCTCGGATATTTCTGTGCTCCCTTTCCCAGTTTCTGGTTCTCTGTCCCTCTGCAACTTCCCCTCTCAGCTCATGTAGTTGCTTTGCCAGTTCTTTCAAGAATTGTTTAACCCTATCTTTGCCATTGCACATCTCGGGCACTCCCAATACCACACCCTGTGGTATCTGCATAGTCCGTCCGGTCACTAATTCAAAGGGGGACTGCCCCGTTCCCTTTGCTGGGGTTGATGTCAATTTAATTAGGATGGTGGGGAGTACTCTAACCCATCCCTGCCTGTCTCTGGGAGGGCCTTAGTCAGACTAGCTTTCAGTGTCTGCTTCATTCCTTCTGCTGTCTCTGAGCTCTGGGGGTGGTATGGGAGATGGGATTTCTGTTCAGTACCAAACAGGCCACAGAGCTGTTTAACTATGTTCCCTGTAACATGTGTCCCTTGGTCAGAATCTGCAGGGGAATGCTTCCACCCACTGAGTAAACCTGTTTATTAAGACCCAGCAGGATCTCCTTCCCTGGGATTGGGTTGGGGGAGGGTGTAAAATCCATCTGTAACTGTACCCATGTGCCCCTGCGTCCCTGCTGCTGCCTCCATTTTACCCTGATTGTTTTCCCTGGCTCATATAGTGTGTACAAGACTACACCCCTTCAACAAAAAGCTGCTGTATCTCTCCCTGTTCCAGGCCTCTCCCTGTAGTGGAGCATCTGAGATTGCATTGTATCCTGCCCAATCAAGGCTGACCCATGATATGTTTTTAATAATGTTTGTCTTTTACAGTGTGATGGCACTGCTGGATCATCCAGACTCTGTCTTGTCCTATTACTGCCCCACCCTTTTCCCATTCCTCTTTCTCCTGTTGTGGGACTGTTTCTGGGAATATCTTTAAACCTTCCTCTCTCACTTCTGCAGCTACTGCCACTGCCATCTCCTCAAATGTCTGCACTGTTTCAGTCAGTATTTTGCCCGCCTTAGCCACATACTCACTGCCCCGCTGGTGTGAGAATTCTACTTTCCTGTGAGCTCTAATCTTCATTATTGCTGCTTCACTGGGAAAGTTAGCTGCTTCCACTAACTCTCTGACCGGTTCTTCATGCTCTATGTGGCCCCCAGACAAGGTGATGTACCTCACCGAGCCCGACCAACACATGGTCATGAACTATACCAAAGGCATGCTGACTGTCTGTGTATATGCTGACTCCCTGACCCCTGGCTAATGTCAGTGTTTCTGTCAGGGCTTGTGATGGTTCTGCCATTTCTGGATAACTCTCCACAAAAGGCCTCCAATAATTAAACAATCTAAAGTTTGCCTTACCCCTTCGCGATGTGCAGGTGAATAGTTTTAAAATCATGATCTTTCGTTCCACTGGGATTATCCCCTCTGTCTTCCTGATTTGATCTCCCTGATATGATGTCCCAGGTACACCTCTACCTACCTTCCCAGTTGCACTCTTAATTTTAATTTTAATTTTAAGCCCGGCCTGCCTGAACTGACACAATACTATGTTTAATATTTGGATATGTTCTTTCTCACCAACTGAGGTAATGAGGTGTTGGTGAGATTAAATAGACTAACTCCATCAGCCATACATCGGTGGGATATAATGGAATATTATAGGATCCCTGAGGTAACTGGATCCAGGTGTACTGTTATCCTTCGACAGTAAACACCAGCTTATTCTGCCATTATGGACCAGAACGCATTCACAATATCAAGGGCTGAGACTATATCCTGTTGTGATTTCAATCCATTAAATACAGTGGTGTGGTTTGCAACTGTAGGATACTCTTTAATGGCAGATTTACTGAGGGAGGTATACTCAATAGTGAGATGGGATGAGCCGTCTGGATTCAGTGAATTAGTCTGGGATACTGTCGGTCTGACTATTTCCTGCTTCTCTCAATCTGTTACTGTCACAATTACTGCCTCCTCTGCCCCAGCTTTAATGGGATCCGGTTTGTGTGGGGAGTGAGAGGGCCCTCGATCTTTACAGTATCCATAGATAATAACCCACATTCCTGTTTGAGTTACCCACACTGCTGTTTGGGTCCTAACTATAACTCCCAGATTCCCTGACTGTTCCAGTCTCCCTGCAAGGTAACTACTCTGGAGATGTCGCCTCTCCCTTTCTTCCTGTCCCGGGCCTGGCCAGGTTGTTCCCATATTACAGTTCGTATCTCTACATCAATAGTTGCTCCTAACTGTTCTAAACTGGCAACTCCCAGAATGGTCCCTTCCTCAGTTTCACACTCCCATATTTGAATATATTTTGCCATATCCGTGATCTGCGTCGGGAGAAGTTTATTTCATCCAGCTTCCTCGATTCTCTCTCCAATGGCTTTCATTTTAGTGATTGAGGGGTGAGGGGCAAATCTGTATCGGTAACTGATATAAATGCTCCTGTAGTAATATTATGTTCTGCTGGTTCCCAAACACAGCATCAATGAATATTCATGGACTATGCATGTGCCAACGTGAATTCAGGCCACACACAATGTGAACATCTGTCTCCCTCTCTCTGCCTGCGTTCCTTGGCTATGTGCCCTTTCCTGCTTCCGTTGTAACATTGTGGGTCTGATTACCCTCCCTGTACTGCAGCTATTCCTCTGTGTTTCTGAGTTTGCCTCAGCTCTCATGGCCCAATTCAGCATTTGGTTAGAATTATCTCCCACTGGGAGTCCCATGTTTATAATTACAGTTAAATGGGGTCCCATGCCATCTTTTAAATACATCAAACCTATTTCATCACAATTTGGGGTTTGGTAATCCTCCGTGGTCCTTACACACCTCAGACTTCCTCTCTGTATGATTCTTGATATTACCCTTGGGTCCCTGAGGCACCAAGGTTATTTTAGCCCATTCAGCCTGTCTCCTCCTCAGTGTGTCCCTGTAATATCTGTAAATGCCTAGAGGCACTGATCGGCTGGGGGGAACCAGCTCACACCCCCACCCTCTCATTGCAGGGACAGGTTCTGCTGTACACTTCAGGGCATCTTGGCCTGAGAGATCTTGGCTGACACCATCTTTGGTGAGACTGTATACCTCAATTAATTCATCCATATTGTCTCAATAAGGCCCATTGATACCATTTCTCTATCAGGCTGGGTGTTCATTCACCAATACCTGTTGTTCAGTCAGGTAAACGGTTAAGGTTTATTTCTGTCAGTTCCCTTTTTTGCTCCCTACTGTCTGTCCAAGTTTGAGCTTTGATGCCCAGCGGTGCCATGGACATGGCCTTCTGGGCCTTACAGGGCGGTGGGTCATCCCACCCATTGCCGTCCCTCTGTCGATACGTGGGCGCTTCACCATCTAACCCATTCCAGCCAGTGTCACCATCCTCACTGCCTTCTGAGGAGAGCGGGGCACTAGGTACCTCCCCCACTGTAACTACCACCTGGCCCTTTGGCTTTAAGGCCTCACGTCTGAGAGGCACCACCTTCACTTGTTCCTGTTTCCCATAATAATGGAACACATCCTGTCATTCCTGGAATAAAGCAGGACAGAATGTGAAATTGCTTTTACTTGAAATATTTATAACTTGACAATCACTTTACATATCTATAGAGGTGAGAATTGTACTGTGATTATTTAAGTGAATTTAACGTGATCATACAATGAAAATAACTCTTAACATCAACGGCAATGAATGAACTGAATAATATGTGATCATTTATACCAGTTCTTGCATTGAAAATTCGATTTTATTTTAATGCTTGTCACCCATTACACCATGGGCATTCTTATTAGGGAATAAAGTATTGGAAGGATATCAGAGAAAATAAATAGACTTTAAATTTAGCTTCACTATAATAATGAACCAAAACAATATTTTGAAATATGATTAAACTACATAACAAAGTTTTCAGTATCATTATTGACATGAAAACTATTTTAGTTTGCAAGTTGTTTTGCTCTAAGAATAATTGGAAATGAATTGTGATTATGAATTGATCATATAAAATATACTTTGAAGAGAATAATTAGATATATTTTTGGAGGAAATTAGGGAAGGAAATAAATATGTATACATTGATATTAATAGTTTTAAAATGTTTGGAAGTTGACTGGGATTATTTGATTGAGAGAGGCTGCATGATTATAAAGACTAATTCACCTTTCTCATTGCTTTGTTGGTTTCACTGGAATTTGTTGTGGTCAAAGCTCTTGTTGTGTGCAATAATTAACCTGCGAGTCCCTGATCAGGTTTCCTTTGTCTGTAAATTAGTCTGTAAGGGCGCGACACACCTGCTTTTCTGAGGGGAAACAGAGACTCTTTTCAGAGACAGATCACACTGAGAATGGTTTCTACCACACACCATCAGCAGGGAAGGGTTTTTCTAACAAATTCCAATCTCTATCTATAAATCTGATGGTATCTGTGTTTGTCAGTTTGTGGAGGATTCAGTCCCTTTGTGCTGAGCTGTTTTTATACAAGCAGTTGGTTCATTATATCTTTGCCAAGAATGTTGTTTACTTTCCCCTTTTACTGTGATTCTGCAGGTTAGAATATTCTGAGAGTCAGTAATGTTCAATAACTGAACATTGAATGATTTTGACTCTAACAGAGCAGTGACCTTGTTTTCAGCTAATTATTCACTTTTTATTTCCTGGTTGTGTTGACTGTTACAGAAACAGGCTCTGAGCAATGTTTCCATTCACTTGTGTTGGAGTCACTGACAGCCACGTGGTCAGTCAGTTTCAGGCTGATGGATCAGTTTCTCTGTCCTATTAGATGGTGGTCACTTGCTCAGTTACCAATTGTTCACCTCAGCATCAGTCCATCAGCTGCTGAAACCCTCCATCCAGCATTTGTTCCCTCTCACCATGACTACTCCAATACAGTCCCAACTCGTCTCCCACATTCTACCTCCATTACCTCATGATCACCTCAGATTCTGCTGTCTGTGTCCTTGCAGCAAGTTGTGTCAGACACCTACCTCAGTTTTAACCTGATCTACATCATGTTCAGAAAGATATTTTCAAAATTTGGTTCACTGCTTTTAAATCTACCCGTGACTTCACCCTGTCCTCCCTGCGTAGTTCCTCACCTCCCTGAGGTATCTGCACTTATCCAATTCCAGCTGCATGTGAGTTTCTTGTTTTAATCTCCTCCCTGTTGGTGGCTTTAGTTTCAGTTGCCTTGAACCTAAACTTGGTAATTCTTTTCCCCCATTCCCTTCAACACTCCTTAATTCTAACTATTTGATCAAGGTTTTGGTTTCCACACTTTGTAGCTCGGTAACAGCCTCATGCTATCATTGCTGAACTGTTAATGTAGAGACCCAGCGAATATTCTGGGGTTCCTGATTCGAATCCCACCACGGCAGACATGGAACTTGAATTTATCTACAATTATGAGTCTATTGATGAAATTATTCTCGAATGTCAGGAAAAACCCATCTGGATCACTGATGTCCTTTACGGAAGGAAGCTGCCATCCTTACCTGGTCTGGCCTACATGTGACTCCTGATCCACAGCAATGTGGTTGACTCTTATCTGCCCTCTGGGTAATAAATGCTGCCCACAGCCAGTGGCACCTACATCCCAGTAAATTAATTTTAAACAAAGATCTCATTCCTTGGATCATGTGAGAGAGAAGCAGAAGGTGACCATTCGGCCCCTCGTGCCTGCCCAACCATTCAATTAGACCAGGCCTGATCTGTTAGTGATTTGTGTTCCATCTTCCCCCAACGTCCCTTAACAAGGATCTATCAACTTGTGTCTTAAAAATACTCAGTGAGCCCACCTTCTGGGGCAGAGAGTTCCAAACTTGCACAGCCCTCTGATAGGAAACAAATATCATCATCGCTGTCCTGAAAGGGTGAACCCAATTTTAAAGCAGTTCCCTCTAGTTCAGGAATGACCCACAAGTGGAAACATCCTTTCCACATCCGCCTTATCCAACCATTCAGGATGTTAGATACTTCAGTCATGTCACCCCTCATTCTTCCAAACTCTAGCTGTAACAAACCTATCCTGTCCAACTGATTCACATTTTATTTCTGTCATGCCAGGTGTGAGTGGGGTTGAAATGTTGTGTTATGTTTATTATACAGTGAATGTGTTGCTTCACTGTGTGGGGTCTAAGAGTCAACATGAGCCATACTAGCTTTCCTGCCTCACTGTATTACATATATCTTACATCACTGTCGTGTTTCCATCCCTCCCTACATCATTTAACTAAAAAGAATGACAGAGATCGACAAAAGTTGTTAGAAAATGTGTTGTTGCATAAAAGGTATTTGATCTGTTTGTAGAGATTGCATTGTAATTTTAGTAACCAGTTAATTAAAAGTTACTGACAAAATATTTTAAGAGGATCTACTGTTGGTGGTGGAAATGCTGCTGGTTCATATAAGAGAGGGCTGGGGTGAATACGGTACTCGGTTTTGATGAGAAAGTTGAGCAAGGTCAGATTCTTTTATCTTTTTTCAAGAAGGGGCAGAGATTGCAGCTAGGACAGTGTGGAGCTGTTTTGATCTTGTAGACATTTTTAAAATATTTATTTGATGTGATGTGGGTGTCACTGGCTGGGCCCAGCATTTATTGCCGATCCCTAGTTGCCCTTGAGAAATTGGTGGTGAGCTGTCTTCTTGAGCCGCTGCAATCTACCTGCTGTGGGTATATACCTTTAGGGTGGGGATTTCCAGGATTTTGAACCAGCGACAGTGAAGGAACAGCTATATATTTCCAATTCAGGGTGATTAGTACCTTTTAGGCGAACTTGAAGATAGTTGTCTTTCCATCTAGCTGCTGCCTTTGTCCTTCTAGATGGAACTGGCCATGGGTTTGAAAGGTGCTGGTTAGTGAATTCCTGCAGTGCGTCTTGTAGATAGTATATATTGCTGCTACGGAGCATCAGTGATGGTGGGGGATGGATACCTGTGGATGCTGTGCCAATCAAGCGGGCTGCTTTGTTCCGGATGGAATCAAGTTTCTTGAGTGTTGTTAGGGCTGCACTCATGCAGGCAAGTGGGGAGTATTCCATCACACTCATGACTTGTGTCTGGTAGCTGTTGGACAGGCTTTCAGGAGACAGCAGTTGAATTACTCTTGTAGCCACTGTGCTTATGTGGTGAGACCAATTCAGTTTCTGATCAATGATTATTCCTAGGATGTTGATAGTGGGTGTTCAGTGATTGCAACACCATCGAATGTCAAGGGATGGTGGTTAGATTATTTATTATACGTGATGGTCATTGCCTGCATTTGCGTGGGATGTATGTTACTTGCCCCTTGTCATCCCATACCTGGATATTGTCCAGATATTGTTATATTTGGACTTGGACTGCTTCGGTACCTGCGGAGGTAATTAATTATTAACGTTCAATAACCATGAAATTATGCAAATTCCTTTTTCTATCAAATTCCATGGACTGTATCTCGTGGTCACTCTGATATTCACTTTGGTTATCTCCTTACTTTCTTCCTGATTCAGACACAAATGTTTGATCATCGATCAGGATAAAATTACATAAATTTCTCCTTCTTTAAAGTGCACTGATAGATTTTCAAAATCTAAGTGTTGCTAACATCTAATTATTGTTCAGTTCAGTAGGGGGTATAAATGTGTAATAATGGCTCAGTACATGAAGTAATGTGAAGATATGGCAGTGTACAAACTCACAATCATTGTGAATATCAATATTTATTTTAACCATATCAACACAGTTGAATTGATTTAATTATATTTCACTTCAATGCTCACATTCATTGTATTTCTTATCACAATAAGAGTGGACTATTTCTTGTGACAAAATTATTTAAAATTCATGTCACTTTTTTATGGACACAAAATAGAATCAACACCCATTTGTTCTCTCCTTTACCAATCACAGTCAAGTTTGAATTGTACAATGCTAGCTTGATACAGCACGGAAACAGGCCATTCAGGCAGCCCGTCCATATTCCCTCAACTAAACTAACCCCATTTTCCTGTGTTTGTTCCATATCCCTCTGGACGTTTTCTATCCATGTAACTGTCCAAAAGTCTTTTAGATGTTATAATTGTACCAGCCACCACCTTTCCTCTCACAGGTCATTCCATATGAGGCAAACACACTTTGTGAAAAAAGTTGCCCCTCAGATCCCTTTTAAATCTTTCCCCCTTACCTTAAATATAATTTACACTGTAGAATCTTTATGACTGCAAAGTTATTAAAAGTTGAGAGGTATTTGGAAGCAGCATAATAACATTCATAGTTTAGTCAGTGACCGGAAGCAAATAACTTCAAGATATTGTGAACATTACAATGAACAACAGATACAAGTTGAGAAAATGTTGGATTGAAAAACAATTCAGTAGACATTTAGATATTTTCTAATCAAATCTGAGGTGCTTTGACACATCTCTGTTGAAGGTTGTAATTGAATCCATACCTCCTGGTCTTTCAGTACAGACATTACCAGAGCCCTACATAATGTTCCTATGCAAGAAGGGCAAGACTATAATCACATACTTAGTGTGGTTACTCACAGGGAAAACTGCTCAAATATTTATTGTGATAATCAGACTAGGATTGTATTAGACAATTCCAGTGTGTAATGGACCGATAAAAGGAATTAGTAATTTCTAAAAATGTTGGAACGAAGCGACAATGATCTTAAATAAATATAAATCTGATGATAATCAAGTAATTAAATATGTTTGAAGCAATTATTTATGTACTCAAAATTAAACTGCTTTGTAATGCACATGACTTGGAAATAAAGCATTAGTCATTCAATGTGACTATTAAGCGAAAGATAATTTCCCTCATTTTCACAAAATTATGATTTCTAAGAATTCAAGATTTATTGTAAAAGAATAGAGCAAACATTTGTTAATTCTGGTTTGTGTACACAAGAAACACGTGAAATTTATATAATGGTTAACATGAAAATACTTAGCTCTTATCGTAATAATCAGAAATATAGAATTGTTAGCATTGAAATGAAATACAATCAATACAAGAACGCAAAAAACTGTGGATACTGGAAACAAAAATAGCTGATAACAAATTTAAGAATGATGAGAAAACTCTTATTGCAATGTAATTGTGCAATATGTTTGAAAGAACTGAAATATTGATGTGAAAACTAGTTAGCCATCTCTTAATTCATAAGACTGATTAATAATCCTTTAATTAACACGAGAATTCAAATGAAAGAGAATGAGATAGTTACTATGAGTGTTGGGTGAGAAAACTTTGCTGGATTGCAGGTGTGTTGACCTGAAACGAGTGTAAATATTTCATCATGATACTGACACTAAGAAATAATAGATTTAACTCTCATAATGATGTGATAATTGAAATTACAATTAAAGAATAATTAATGTTAGAACTCAACACTTAAAATGATTCAATATTTTCAAAGCAGTTTGTACTGGATATTCATTAAGATTAGTAAACTGAGAATTAAAATATTGGGTTAATTTCAAAACAAAAATCACACCTTCAGAGATTATTCATCAGAATAGTTTTGTCATTGAAAGAAACCTCATTTATTCAAGAATTATGCATTTTCCTCATTTTCTGTCTTTTTCCCACAGGGATCTGCACTGGAACCCTTCTGATGCAGGACAAATATATGTAAGTGACATGGATTAAAATCTAATTTGGTGAATTAATAAATTGGCAGACAATACAAAGTTCAGTGCAGTTGTGGATAATGTAGAGGGTTGTCAAAGACTGCAGCAAGAAAAAAGATAAATTGCAGATATGGGCAGATAAATTAAAGGCAAAGTTTAATCCATACAACTGTGAGGTATTTCACTTTGGGAGCTCAAATATTAAGGAGAAGTAGGTAATGGCAGGATCCTGAACAGCTTTGTTGTTCGAAGGGATCTTGGCGTTCAAGACCATGGCTCCCTGAAAGTGACCATGCAAGTAGATACGGTGGTAAGGAAGGCAAATGGCATGCTTGCCTTTATTGGTCAGGGAACTGGTTACAAGAGTCAGGATGGCATGTTGCAACTTTATAAGACTTTGGTTAAGGCATACTTAAAGGATTGTATTCACTTCTGTTCGCCACATTATAGGACAGGTAAGGAGGCTTTGGAGAGGGTACGGAGGGCGTTTACCAGGATGCTGCCTGGATTTGGAGACGTGCAAAAACTCAGGTTGCTTTTTTGTGGAGTGGCGGAAGATGAGGAAGAATTGATGTAAGTCTATACAATCAGGAGATACGTAAATAGGGTTGACAGTCAGAATGTTTTTCCCAGAGTTGAAACGTCAAAAGTATGTGACATGCGTTTAAGGTTAGGGGAGACAGTTCAAGGGGCATGTGAGGGGCAATTTGTTTTTTACAAAGGGAGTGGTAGGTGTCTGGAATGAACTTCCAGGGTTGGTGGTAGAGGCAGATACATTAGGACTTTTTAAATGTTAATTTAGATAATTTGGAAGGATATGGACCAAGGGTAGACAGAAGGGGCGAGTTTATTTTGCATCATGTTCAGCTCAACGTTATGGGCCAAAGGGCCCATTCCTGTGTTGCACAGATCTTTGAGAGAAAACTCATGTCTAACACATATGACATTTAATCTAATCAATATTTAGTCACTGGTGTCAAAAATAGGAATAAAATAACTAGAGAATGAACTTGACTCTAATCTAAAGATATAGTTTGACATTTAGACAGGTAATGCTTTGGTATTTTTTTCTGAATTATCAGATTTGATGGAGATGTGTTAAAAATGTTTGCAGTTACTGAACTGCTGAACCAAAATTACCCCTTTTAAACTGATGATTGGACTAGAAACCTTTTAGAAAACTTGAAAATATTTGGTAAAGTGAGATGCACATCATAATTTAATCCTATATTTCTTATTGCCAATACTCCAATAAAAATTTTTTTCACGGCTATACCAAAAAGATTGATTTTCCATCCAATGTTCATTGGAAATATCTGAATGCCACTCATTTCAACAATCAAAGTAACCATAGCCTCATCGAGTAAGAGATATCTAATGACATTTCACCAATAATTACTGTTTATTTCGGCACATTGTATGTTCAAACAGCTATTGCTAATATCTAATAACTGATCAATCCAGTAAGGGATATAAAAGTGGAATTATGGCTCAGTACATCAACTGATGGAAAGATATTGCAGTGTTCAATCTCCCAATTATTGTGAATATCGATGTATATTTTGATTTGATTTGATTATATTTTTCTTCCACGTGAAGGTTTATTGTATTTCTGATCTCAGCAAGGGTTAAATATTTTAAAGCTAAAAAAATTCAAATTTGTGACTTTTTTTGTTAACACGAGAAAAAACTTACATGTGTTTGTTCTTCCCTTTATCAATCAGAGTATATTTTGAATTGTTGGAAGTTGTACATTTGTGTAAGGAAGGGGAGCTGCCTACAGCTGAATAGTCACAGTGAATAACTTTTTTTTGGTGATTACATCTGCTGCTAAGCATTGTAATTATCTTTTCATTATCAGAAAAATTGCTTTAAACATATTCAGCAGTTGTACTTTTCATGAATTTAAAATAAGCGCATGATATGTCTGTTTATTTTTCCTTCAATTGTCACGATATTAATTTTTACATAAGAGCCTATATACTTAGTACCATCATTATTGTGAATTACCATTTCATTCTCAGTCAATTGCATAGAAACAGACGAGTTAATTCCCAGCCCAATTATCAGAGTGAACACTGGTTAGTTTTCATTTGAGTAATCACAATTAATTATAATCCCACCCTTCCTTGGTGGGATGAAAAAAACCTTTGGAGCTCCAGTAGAGTGTCTCCCACGAGACCAGGAAGTGTGGGTTGAGTTCCCATCTTCAACAGAGATGCGCCAAAGCAGCTTAGAATGGTGATTAGAAAATATCTAAGCAGAGTTTGAATTGCTTTTCAATCCAATTTTGGATTTGCTCTGTCTGTTGTTCATTCCAATAATCACAGAATCTGCAATTTATTATCTTCAGGTCATTAATAAATGTATGTATCACATTACATTGTCTCTAAATTTTAGATTTGAGGACACTGTAGTTTTTCAAATTTAAAATATCTAAATAATGACATTCATTTTATTTAATCAAAATACCTTGCTACTTCCACTTATCTCACTTTGTGTATAATGGCTTCAATGCATTTTGCTAAGCAATTCTACTAAACATAAAGATTTTGTTGACTTTGAATAGTATATTTAGCACTCGCTTATCAATCTATTCCTAAACCAAAGAATCATAGAGTCATAGAATCCCTACAGCGTTGAAACAGGCTACTTGGCTCAACAAGTCCACACCGACCCTCCGAAGAGTAACCCACTCAGACACATTCCCTTGCTCTATTACTCGACATTTCCCCTGACTAATGCACCTAACCTAAACATTCATGAACACTATGGGAAATTTAGCATGGCCAACTCCCCTAACCTGCAGACTTGTATACTATCACAATGTTATTGAAATCAATGCTCACACAAAACACTATTCATAAAGCCAGGCAATGGTCTCATGATCATTTAATTACTGTTCAGTGGAATAATCTGAGTAACTGTCTTATTGTTCCTAAGATCAATCACCACAGTAAGCATCTGATTATCATCCCCTCCAGTAAATACAATGAGTGTCTTCTGAGATTTCTGTTCTGTAATTATCCAAGATACGTATTGCTCACAGCAGTGTTTATTCTTCCATTACGAGTGGCCAAGGATTCTAACAGCCATTGATCTTGATCTTATTGTTACTGAGTGCAGTAACCACAGTAAACATCTGGTTATCATTCTTGCCAATAAATACAAGAGCTATCCTCTTACTTTTCAGCCCAGCAATTACACATGATACTTGTTACTCAAAGTAGTATTTATTCTTTATTACGATTGGCCAAGAGCACTAACAGCAAGACTTGTCGATAGTCCTGATTTGCTCATGTTTTCAAACAGGTTTTCAGTCTAATTATTTCAAAAAAAGAGTCATTTGACTTAGTTCAATAGTAGATGTAAACATTTTCGGATCATTTCCATTCAAAGTATTTATTTGCTTATTCCGATCAAACTTGAATTTGCTTATGTAAATTCAATTTACTGTGTTTTCCATTCATGGAAGTATTCGTTAATTGGTCCTTATTTTCATCTTAAATCTGATGCAAATTTGAAATACTGATTACAGTGAAAATTATATGAATTGTGGGCGGCATGGTGGCACTGCTGTCCCACAGCGCCAGGGGCCCTGGTTCAATTTCCACCTCAGGCAACTGTCTGTGTAAAATTTGCACATTCTCCCCCGTGTCTGTGTGGGTTTCTTCCGGGTGCTCCGGTTTCCTCCCGCAATCCGAAAAATGTACAGGTTAGGTGAATTTACCATACTAAATTGCCCGTAGTTTTAGGTGAAGGGGTAAATGTAAGGAAATGCGTCTGGGTGGGTTGCTCTTCGTAGGGTCAGTGTGGACTTGTTGGGCCAAAGGGCCTGTTACCACACTGTAAGTAATCTAATCTAATCTAATCTAATCTAATCTAATCTAATCTAATCTATAAATGTGTGGTCTCTGAAAGAAAACCATGGAAGGCTAGATAGAATTCTTGAACAGCCTGTATATTTGAATGAAAAAACAATTCCTTCCTAAAAACAAAGTTAAAAAATCACACAAAACCAGGTTATAGTCCAACAGGTTTATTTGGAAGCGCTAGCTTTCGGAGTGCTGCTCCTTCAACCAACTGATGAAGGAGCAGCGCTCTGAAAGCTAGTTCTTCAAAATAAACCTGTTGGTTCATAACCTGGTGGTGCTTGTTTTTTTTTGAACTTTGTAGAGCCCAATCCAACACTGGCACCACCAAATCATTCCAAAAACACTCCACGTATGTACCTTTTAACAATTCAACAATCCTGCAACTGGATTACAATTCTCAGTTTATCTATTTTAATAAATATCTAATCAATATCTAACAACTACTGGAAAATATAAATCATTTTATCTGTTAAAACACAAAATTTAATTATCAATTCATTGTTATCACGGTATGTGAACTATATTTTCACTCTCCAGTGATGTGAAGTGACCCTTGGACATAAATTGTATGTTCTAAATTCACCTACAGCCAGATAAATCGGGACAAACACAAAATTAATCAAACTAAGTCAAACAGCAGCGACAATCAATCAGTTCCAGGATGACCCAAATTTTCTTACACCTTGACTTCCAGCCAATGCCTGAGCATTATATACCTCTCTTGGAAATGTCAACAATGACGGATTTTTGCACCAACACATTGAATGCTTTGAATCCAGCTATTGACCACATGTAGACATTTGTCACAAAGCTATCATTCATTGGGCGGCACGGTGGCACAGTGGTTAGCACTGCTGCCTCACAGCGCCAGAGACCCGGGTTCAGTGCCCGCCTCAAGTGAGTTACTGTGTGACGCTTGCACATTCGTCCCGTGTCTGCGTGGGTTTCCTCCGGGTGCTCCGTTTTCTTCGCACAATTGTTTCCTGATGCACTTCCTCCACGTATGGCTTTCCTGCACCAAAGTTTTTTTTTCATTTCTTGGTGGGCGGACTCGAATCTCGACTTTACTGCTGCTTGCAAAATTGTTCCTTCTCAATGATTCCCTGCCCCTATTCTTCCAATTAGAGGTGTTCTGCTCAAATTCTTTAATGAACAGGCAATTTGTACTAATTTTCCAATGTAATGCCACTGTGCAACAATTCTCCCATTTACTGATACCCAACAATTCTCCCACTGCCTGACACCCTGACACCCTGTCATGGAAATTTAATCGACTCTAATCAACTGCTAGCAAGAGCAAAGGAAAGGCTTTATTTTTCAACCTCTGCATGCAGGGCCGCCAAAATACTTGGCAAAAGTGCCTTATGTAAGAGCTGTGAACAAAAATCACATATTCTTTTTATACTATTCTTATCACATGCTCAATGACAAGTGTTGTGAAACATTCGAGCTCATATTTTCTCATTCCCATGCCTTGAATATAATTGTCTTTATGATTTCCAAAGCTTTTTTTATGAACTCGGCTGCTCGCAAGGCCAGGTGAAATGTTTGCAAAGTTCCACAAAGACAAGCTGACTCCTCAACGCAGAATTCAGCAAAGTATTTGCATATTTCAGCGAAGTATTAAATTTTGCAAATCATTCTCTGACAGATTCCACAGTAAATGTTAATTTTGTTAATTTCCCATTACATTTTCCAATTTTTTGTCATTTTTCAAAAAGGACAGCAACCAGAAAAAAAGCCAGATCGTCATACATCAAAAATAGTTTATGAACACCAGGCATTTCCTCAGACACTCTAACAAAGCTTTGTGGTGTTTTTCCCACTTCCCTGGTTTGCCCGATACACCAGCCCATCTTCACACGTCACATTCGTCAACGTCGCTGTAGGGTGTGGACAAGCAATCGGATCTTCCTTCTTTAGGGCCACAATAGTTTAACATTTCGTATCCTACTGCATTCATAAGCAAGTGGTGTCGGCAGGTACACAACTAGGTTCTTATTCAAAGCAGTATGAGTAAGACCAGTCCTACAACGAGTAGAACGATATGCGTCCAATACCCCCATCCTCCATAAGGGACGTGAGCCATCGGGAGCAGGAGTCATCTGCTCGTGGAGGCGGTCATATAGCTGCCTTCATATCATTTATTAAACCAGTAATATTTTGGGACTCATCAGAAACATTAATACAGCATGAGGTACCTAACGTTTTGCAGACGCCCCCTCTCTCGGCCGGCAGGATGTCTCGTACTAATTGATTTTGTGTCACTGCTTCCTAACCACCATTAACTCAGTGTTAATGAGTGCTAGGCCTTCGTCCGTCTCATTTGCGAATACACCATATGGAAGGATGTTCTGCAAGTGTGTACCCATTCCAATGCAGAGGGATGCCCCTTCGAGTTCGGCAATTGCTGCCTTTTAGGGAGAACACTGTTGTGTTGGTGGACTGTATCGCGTTGTAGCAACACCCCTTTCTCCCCGGGAGAGTGGTGGTACCCTTTCTCGCCACCTGGCCAGTTTATACCTGCCATCCTGATTAGATTAGATTACTTACAGTGTGGAAACAGGCTTTTCGGCCCAACAAGTCCACACACACCAGCCGAAGCGCAACCCACCCATACATTTACCTAACACCTAACACTACGGGCAATTTAGCATGGCCCATTCACCCGACCTGCACATCTTGGTGACTGTGGGAGGAAACTCACGCAGACACAGGGCGAATGTGCAAACTGCACACTGTCAGTCGCCTGAGGCGGGAATTAAACCGGGGTCTCTGGCGCTGTGAGGCAGCAATGCTAACCACTGTGCCACCGTGCCGCTCATGGTCTGACCATTGATAAAGGAAAAAGCAATGTTTATGGTCGTATCATTTGCATATGTTGCTGTACAAGAGTCATTGTTCAAATACAGCATCAAGGTACACTGGGAGATACCCAAAATGAGTCTCCCCCGATTGGTGCAAATATACGTTTCTCCCCTGCTATCCACTGTCTGGAATGCTGTGGTCGGTAGCGTGTCAGGCGTGGGGCTGTAGTTATCCTGGAGTTCGGGTGGTGATACGAGATTTGCCCAAATTGCCCCCCACTATCAGGGTCAGGCTAGTCGCCTCCCGTGGAAGCAGACAGCTGGCATTTCTCGCCAGGCTCTCAGTAATTTGCTGGGCAGTCTATCTTTGAGCTGTGTGCAAACATCCAACAAGTGTAGCCAACATCTAATCTCGCATTTTGTCTTATGACCAAAGCACAGGCTCTGATCCCTTCACATCTAGCAATGACTCTTCGCAGCTCCCAACCTACTGGCGTCGCATTTACGCCATTTATCTCCTGCAGGCAAATTCCCCTCCTGCGTCAAATTCGCTCTCTCGCCACGGCCGTCTCCCTTCGGGTTCGGGTGTGTCATTAATGACCTTTTCCCGGCTTGGGGTTAGCTCAGTGATCTGGTTTGATTGGTTGCCATGCCCCATTGCTCCTATGATCTGTAATACATTCTGCACTGCATCTCGGAGGGCAGCGGTGGGGCGACTGCTCCACTATATTCACCTGTCTACAGATGTCGGAGAAGGATCTATCTATTCCACACCACGAGACACCCTCATTGCTCTTCTGAGTCTTACTATGATCATAGAATATGTATTTCCCATGTCAGGTGCCCCTTTTGCCGTGGTCGCTACTACTAAGTGCCAGTCACCGGCGCGCCATGAATCCCTGCATAAATCTTAATTATCGAATTTATAGTCGTCGTTGTTACTGAACGGCTATGGGTCGCATGCAAAGATCCACTTCGTCCTATCAGTTAAGATTACCGTCAGCTGCTGCATCCCAGACGCCCCTGCCCTTATGAATAGTCCTACCAGGGCGCTTGCCAACAGTTTGAACTGGGGCAGTCCCACATTTGCTTAAGTCTTCTAATAAATACTTGCTCTAAATTGGTTTTGGTGTTGTGCGATGTCTCCTCAGTCCCAGCTGCAAGTTTGTAATGGTTGGCGTGTATCCATGTGGCTGTTCCGGCGATCTTAACAGCTGTCTGTGCTGTAAGGCGTACTTGCAACGTTCCCAGCCACCTCTTTGCCTTCCTGTTTTCCCTCCTGAAGTCTTTCGCCACTATTCAGGCTCCAGGTTATAGATCGTACATCTTCCCTTCTGCTGATTGGGGTAGTGCTGTCTTCACTTGATTCTTTATTTGGGACAGAAGAGTTTCATGCAGTAACACAACATCTCATCCTCACAGTGGCCTGTTATTTGGCTTCCCTTACATCTCGGGACAATTCCTGTGTTTGGGGCCAACCAAACAAAATCTCAAACGGGCTAAGATGAGCTCTCCCTCTCCTCCTAGATCTCATACACATTAGCACAACTGGAAGTGCCTTTGTCCATGCCATCCCTAGTTCCACACAGCATTTTGTCAATTTATTTTTTAAGGTAGAATTTTCTCTTTCCGCTGCCCTACCGTTCGTTTGGTGGTAGGCACAGTGTTATCTCATGTTTATTCCCAAATACTCACTAATCTGCTGTAGGGCATTATGGAAAAATGGTGTCCCACTGTCACTACTAAGCCTAGAGTGTAGGTTTGCTCTCTGAGCTGTAGGTTTGACATCCAGACGTTTCATTACCTGGCATATGGAGGTTAGTGGGCTAGTGTAGTTTAGGTGGGCTTGGATCAGCGCAACATCGAGGGCCCAAGGGCCTGTACTGCGCTGTATTTTTCTATGTTCTTTGTTCTAGGTAACATCATCAGTGACGAACTCCAAGTGAAGAGAAGCTGTTATCTCCTGCTTTCTAGTTATATGTTTGTCCAGGATGGGGTTCCTGGGTTTTGTGGTGATGCCATTTCCTATTCGTTTTCTGAGGGGTTGATCGATACTATCTAGATATATGTCTTTTTTATGGCGTTGTGGTTGGAGTGCTAGGTCTCAAAGAATTCTCTGGCATGTCTTTGCTTAGCCTGTCCCAGGATAGATGTGTTGTCCCAGACGAAATGGTGTTTTTCTTTCATCCGTGAAAAGGGCTACGAGGGAGAGTGGGTCGTGTCTTTTTGTGGCTATCTGGTGTTCTGTATCCTGGTGGCTAACTTTCTTGCTGTTTGTCCTATGTAGTGTTTGCAGCAGTCCTTGCATGGAATTTTGTATATGACGTTGATTTTTTCCATGGGTTGTACTGGGTCTTTTAAATTTGTTAGTTTTGTTTGAGACTGTTGGTGGGATTCCGAGAGGTCTTAGTAGTCTGGCTGCCACTTCTGAGACTTCATTGATGTATGGAAACGTCGATAGGGTTTCTGGCTGTGTTAGGTCTACTTATCGTGGTTTGTTCCTGAGGAATCTGTGGACTGTATTTTTGAAGTATCCATTCTTCTTGAATACGTTGTATAGGTGGTTCTCCTCTGTTTTCCGAAATTTGTCTGTGCTGAAATGTGTGGTGGTTCGTTGGAATAGTGTTCTGATACAGCTACCTTTTTGCGTGTTGGTTTGGTTGCTGGTGTAGTTAAGTATTTTTTTTAGATTAGATTACATTACAGTGTGGAAACAGGCCCTTCGGCCCAACAAATCCACACCGACCCGCCGAAGCGCAACCCACCCATACCCCTTACCTAACACTACAGGCAATTTAGCGTGGCCAATTCACCTAACCTGCACATCTTTGGACTGTGGGAGGAAACCGGAGCACCCGGAGGAAACCCACGCAGACACGGGGAGAATGTGCAAACTCCACACAGTCAGTCGCCTGAGGTGGGAATTGAACCCGGATCTTCGGCGCTGTGAGGCAGCAGTGCTAACCACTGTGCCACCGTGCTGCCCACTATTTGGTCAGTGTTTGTCAGTTTGCTGTATATGCAGACACACCAGAGAATTCCGAGAGGCTTCACACTCCAAACACAACGCCATAAACAAACACATAAATCGATTTACCATCTGTCAACCCCTCAGAAATGAATAGGAAATGACATCACCACGAACCCCAGGAACCCCATCCAGGACAAACATATAAATAAAAAGCAGGAGACAACATCTTCGCTTCTCTTGGAGGTGGCCACTGATGATGTTACCTAGCCAGGTAATGAAACGTGTGGATAACAAACGTACAGTTCAGCGAGCAAACCTACACCCTAAACCTCAACCGGAGCTATAAACCTTCACAAACCTTGGGACTACTAAGCCTCTCAGGGATGCTCCATCTCGGAATTATTTCAGTTAGGAAAGCTTTGGTTACGGCACTGGCATTCTGTTTTTCCGTGAGGAACGCTTGCACCCATTTGGAAAACATATCAACTATTACCAGACAATACCTTTTTCCTTCGCAGGGAGTTAGTTTGGTAAAATCCAGTTGTAAATGTTCAAATTGTTTTTGGGGTTTCGGAAGTGCTACATGACTCATCTGTATTCCCCTCCCCACATTATTGTGGCACAGATAACACATCGTTCACAATATTTCTGGAAGTAATGAGTAAATCCCTCAATGGACCACTGTGCTGAAATGCTGTCATATCTCCCCTCTTTTGACACATGTTCCTTACCGTGTGTCAGTTTGGCATAGAATGGAAATAATGATCGTGGTAGAAAAGGTTTAACATTGGGGCCACACCATACCCTTTACCTCAAACTGCACTCTGCTTTTTCCCACTCAAACGTGTCTTCAAGCCTGGACTTCGACTGTGGCTCCCGTACGTCTGCTGTTGGGGTAAGGATTTTTGTCATTCCCATGTCAAACCGATCATTTACCGGCTGCTGGGCTGCCGTCCTTGCCGCTGAGTCTGCCCTTGCATTTCCTTGAGAAACGGAATCGTTATTTTTCCTGTGGGCATCATATTTACACACAGCGATTGATTTAGGCAATACGACCGCTTCCAAGAGGTCAGAAATCTGATCACGGTGTGTGATGGGCTTTCCGGTGAAGGTCAAGAAGTCCCTGTATTTCCACAGGGTTCCAACATCATGTGCAACTCCGAACCGTATCTGCTATTGGCTGTGTTTCCCTTAGCCAATTTACATGCCTCAGTCAAGGCAATCAGCTCCACTGCTTGCGCTGACAGTTGAGAAGCGAGTGATCCCGCTTTGAATACCTCATGGGTAGTTACTACAGCATGTCCAATAAAATTCTGGCCTATCTCCTTGCTCCTGAATGCTGACCCATCCACAAAAAACACCATATTTAGATTCTGAAGTGGTGAATTCTGCAAGTCTTGTCTAGGCAGCACATTTCATTAATTACAGCGATACAATCATGTGGGTCTCCGTCTCCTTCTCTAGTGAGAGGATTAGCAGCATTAAGGACGTTACATCGTTTTATTGCAATGTTAGGCTTCTCCAATAACACAGTATTGTATCTGAGTCAACGTGCTGCCGACGTATGTGCTGTCTTTTGCTCGGAAAGCAGTAAGGATACGGCATGTGCGATCAGTTTGGTTAAGTCGCCATACCCGATTATATCCCTGGACACTGCAACAGCCTTTTCAGCTGCAACCACAGCTCGCAGGCATTTACGCAATCCTGCCGCTACGAGGTCTAGCTTAGCCGACAAATAAGTTGCCAACCTGAATTTTCCCCCATGATCCTGCAACAACACAGATGCCATGCAGCCATGTTTCTCATCTGCCGTTTGACAGAAGGCTTGTTTGGATTCGGAATCCCCAGTGTAGGTGGACTTTGAAACGTCTTTTTCAATTCAACTCGGCCGCTGGGATCCATTGCAACGGACCTGGGTTCTGCTACCCTTTTCCATGGGCCATGTCACTTCAGGGCGCCCCAAGATTTGTGTAACGTGGGATAAACGTTCTTCAGTAGGAGCGTATGCCAAAAAAGAATAGCAATTGTTTCTTCATGTGAGGCCTTGGAATTTGCTGAATTACTTGCACTCTGTCTTGACCAATGGCCTTGCCTTGTTCAGATATTAAGTGACTGAAGAACTTCACCTGGTTGCATAAATCGAAGTTTTGCGAGACTGGCTTTGTTCCCTTCCCTCGTGCAATGCAAAGGAATCCTTCTCACATTGTTCCTCTGTCGGTGCTACTATTAAGCAATCGTCTACAGATTGCAGAAGCGCAGACCCAGGGGTTAAAACAAGAGTCTCCAGACTCCTGCGTATAGCCTCATTATATATGGTGGGTGACTCACAGTAACATTGACAAAGTCGTGTGAACTCATAGGATTTCCCTTTGAATGAAAAAGCGAACCAGAATTGACTATCTGGGTGCACCGTTACACTAAAGAATGCATTTGCTAAATGCACAGCAGCGAGCCATTTACTGTCCGGTCTAAATTGAACTAATACAGTATAGGGTTTGGGAACATTTGATGCGCGCGGGACAACACTGTTATTGACTACCTGCAGGTCTTGAACAAACCTCCATTCCTCCGGTTCACTTGGAATTTTTGCCTTTTTGATCAGAAAAATGGGAGTTCTCACCGGTGAGTTTACACAGGGGATTATTTCTCTAGCCTTTGGGAAGGATTGAAAGACTGGAGTAACTACGTTCATGGGTTGTAACTCTATTGTGCCCTGCAAGGACGATACTCCGACTTCGTGGTTACTCGTATTGGTTCACAACCTCATATAAGCCGCAAATCATGTTTTCCTTTTATGCATAATTCAGTAGGGACCGTTATTAATCTTGAGTCTGAGAATTTATCTTAGGGAATCGCCAGGCCAGCCTTCTAGGCTCTTCAGGGCTCGGGGGGGTTACCTGAATGTAAATTGGACAAATTAATTTCTGCCTATATGTCCGCACATCTGCATTAAACCACATACCCACATCGTCCCAGTACACCCAACATTTCGTTCTTTATGCCTTTAGTACCCATAGCTCCAAATCCTGCCAGCAGTCACTGGACACCTTCGCCAGTGACACGCGAGGAGCGTAGCCTTCCACATCAAAAATATAGAATTTATTTGCCGTCACAGGTACTTGACAAAAGTTCACACTGACTGCACATCTGCCATCCCTTCAATAAAATTCGCACAATAACAACTGACCTGGTTTAACAATCTCCTGGTTTAACCAATACTTCTCTTATGGTTCCTCGGGGCCACCGCAGTGTATGTGTGCTGTGCAGTGCAGCATATTCCCGCAAAAAAAAAATCGGTGTTAATAGGATTAACATGGTTACCTGCTTCCAGGGCGAGTGAATTGCTCACTGAACTCATTGCTCTCTGGCTTAATCGCCACTCACAGACATACACCAGGGGTCGTGGGTTGTATTTTGCAGTTTACACTTGTGAATCTTCCCTTTGAATTACCTGCAAGCCCGTCGGAGTACTGAGCAAATACAACCCCAGTCTCACTATGAGACCCCGAGCCATCAAATGTAAAGGACAGAATTCCGCTAACAAAATTGAGAATTAGAATGTATACACATTACTGATTTCACACAATATGGGTGCGGTAAAACTCTTTCATATCACGACGCCTGATGCCTCCATTGAGTTCAGGAACATTCCACTCATCTTTATTGGCGTCACCTCTCTGAACTGTCTTGATTTGAGGAGTGAATGTGCTGGCCATGTATCTACCAAAAAGGTAACTGGTGTACCTGCCATATATAACATAGAGTTAGGCATCGACATATACGCATCATTGTTATATTGAACATATTGTCCACACTTCGCAATCTCAATGTTCAATATAGAGTTGGGACACATCTCAGTGCCCGTTAGGTTAGTAGAAGTGATTACCATAAGGGATTATTCGTTGCCAAGTATAAAGGAAAGAGGTTTACCTGTACCTTGTGGCCTGCCCACCTCAACCTCAGTCGTCCCCTGTCAGTCACCATGCTGTCCAGCCTCCAGGACCGATTGAGGCTGTCTGTGCGGGCACTGAATCAACCAGTGGTCCATTGCTCCGCAAACAAAGCACCAGCCAGATCTATCTCTGCAAGCGCACTTCCGCGATCCCTTCCTCTTTTGCGAACTCCACCTGTGCCTCTCTCTTTTCCCGCAGTTCCTCCCTCCAACGACTGAACGACCATGTGCATCATAATAAGCTGAGGTTTATGTGATTGCTGTTCCATCTTTAATTTCCGGTTATGGTTCCCTTGAGCCAGCAATTTTTCAGCATGTATCATGTATTGTTCTATCTAATTCAGCTTTCCCGTGTCCCAGGTAATACACGTATGTTGTTACCTACCTTGTTGTTTCGTAATTCATTCCATTGATAAAGCTGCTCCTCAAGTGCCTCAAACGGTGTGATCTCTGCCGTCGTTATGTCCTTGGATGGTATCAGTCCACAATAGACGTTATCGACTTTTGTGAGGTGCTTAAGGTACTGGGACATCGTCTCGACTTCTTTAGGGATTCTTTTCAATTGATTGTTGGTACGATATGCTATTGGTGATTCAGCAGAACCTGAGGCGGCGACCGTTGACTTGGAATCTTCGCGAAGTGGATCTCGTAGGGGGGCTGTAGCTCTTCGAGGGCACCCATAAAGGTCAGGATCTGATCCAGTCTTAAGACACTGTACAGCTTCATTAGGTTGTTATCCGTGTGTGTGTGCATGTGCGCTGGTGTTTGTACCTTTACTTGATCTATATTTTATTCGAGATTTTCTTTCCCTGAAATCAGGCTCAGCCTTCAACATGTTATAAGCACTCCAATTCACAGGTTCTATGTTACCCTTCCGTTTCTCCTTCTCTCTCTCTCCTCCAACGGTGACCTCAACATTTGCAACTGCATGTTACTAAAACTTCCTTCCTCCAGAAAAACACATTCCTTGATTTACATTTTTAACTGCTTTACAGAAACTAGGCCATAATTATTTAGCGTATATTGTATTTTTTCTTGACCATTCCGAGTTGTCTGTCGACCCTCTTTTTGTTCGCTCTTGCTGGAGCCGATTTTCATGGATATTGGAAAAGTGTTCATCTCTTTCTGCCTGTCTCTCTGCCTATATATCTGTCTATCTCTCTCTCTCTCTCTCTCACGATACCATAATCTTCTCTTTGCCAATATAACTTGCTTTTACCTCCGGAGGTCCCCTCTCATTGGGCGCGACCGCCTCATTGCCTTGGTTTTCACAAACCAAGAACCCACGTAACCGGTACAGCTTTGGCGACTCCTACGCTGCCCATGGTGGTTCCAAGTCTCAACCCACCGTTAGTCTTGCTGTCCCTTAAACTCTCTAGAGACGGCAATCCTTTCCCTTGAGTTTTACTCGAATACCGCGCGAGAGTTCACTGATCCCTCTTCCTGGTTCATTTATTCTCTTCGAACGAGTCTCTATGTCGGATTACTTCAGCCACAACTCTTACCCCGACCTAATTCGATTCGGAACGCGATTCTGGGGCGATCCACTTATCCCCAGTCCTCTCACGCAAAGGGGCCAATTCAGCACTCGAGATGAAGTGAAAGACCTTCAAGGTAGTGGCGCGTACACCTCCTGGGAATCTTCAAAATCTTACCCAGTCGCAGGGTCCCAGGCGAGCCCCCTAGTTTACTGCCGTAGAATTTCAATTGACTCAACGCAAATGCTAGCAAGAGCAAAGAAAAAGTTTGTTTTTGAAATTTGCCGAGTGGACCCGACACATTCGCAAGACGCCTCATAAAATGGTCGCCTGACGGTTTTCACATATTCCCTTTATACTATATATCGCCTTGCCTTATCACACCTCAAGCCAGGAACCTGGATCAGTCGAGTTCCTTTCCACACATGGAGTTGATTTTTCTAATTCATTGACTGCTGATATAATAGGTTATTGGCCTTGAGAGTCAGCTGTAAATTAGGTTGAACTTTACATTTTTTCTGTCTTTTTGCAAAGTTAGGTCCATACTTCTTTGTTTCAACCATGGTTTCACAGATTTCACAATAAATGATAATTTTCCATTACAGGGGATCAGGCTGACAGGGACTCAATAAGTGTGATGGAGTGAGTATGATAGTGACACAATGAGCGTGAGGTCTCAGTGTGGTAGCGATGCAGACTGTGTGAGTGGATCAGGCCGATAGTTACGCAGTGAGGGGGGTCAGAGTGATAGTGATACAGTAAGTCTGAGGGATCAGACCGATAGTGACGCAGTAAGTGTGAGGTGGTCAGGGTGAAAGTGAAGCACTTCGTGTGAGGGGTCAGTGTGACAGTGACGCAGTAAGAGTGAGTGGTCAGGCTGATAGTGACGCAGTAATTGGAAGGAGATCAGGCTGATAGTGATGCAGTAAGTGTTACTGTGTCAGGCTGATCCTGACGCATAAAGTGGGAGGGGACATGGTGATACTTACGCAGTAAGTGTGATGGGGTCAGGCAGAGATTGACGCAGTGAGTGTGAAACAGTCAGGTTGATAGTGAGGGAGTAAGTGTGTGCGTTCAGGCTGGTAGTGACACAGTAAGTTGAGAGCGTCAGGTTGATAGTGGCCAATAAAAGTGAGGTGTTAGGGGAATAGTGACGCAGTAAGTGTGAGGTGTCAGGCTGTTAGTGATGCGGTAAGTGTGAGGGGTGAGTCTGATAGTGAAGCAGTAAGTGTGACGGGGTCAGGCTGATAGAGACGCAGCAAGTGTGGTGGGGTCAGGCTGATAGTGTCACAGTATGTGTGAGGGGTCAGGCTGATAGTGATGAAGTATGTATCCGTGAGTCAGAGTGATCCTAATGCAGGAAGTGAGAGGGGACAGGGTGATAGTGACGCAGTGAGTGTGAGGTGGTCAGCGTGATAGTGACAGAGTAAGTGTGAGTGTTCAGGCTGATATGTTGAGGGCGTCAGGCTAATACTGGCCAATAAGTGTAAAGTGACAGGTGATAGTGATGCAGGAAATGTGAGGAGACAGACTGATAGACACGGTGAAATTGTGAGGGGTCAGGCTGATAGTGATGCAGTTAGTGTGTTGGGGTCAAAGTGATAGTGACGCAATAGGTGTAAACGGTACAGGATGAAAGTGACATAGTGGGTGTGAGATACCAGTGTGATAGTGATGCTGTAAGTGTAAGGGGTCAGAATGACAGTGACACTATGTGTAAGGCCCTCAGTGTGATAGTGCCGCAGCAAGTGTGGGGTGTCAGGGTGTAAATGACGTCGTAAGTGAGAGAGGAGCATTGTGATAGTGAAGCAGTAAGTGTGAGGGGGTCAGGTTGATAGTGACACAGTCAATGTGACGGGGCATTGTTTTAGTGACAAGATAAGTGTGAGGCGTCAGTCTGATACTGACACAATAAATGTGATGGAGTCAGGCTGATAGTGACACAGTAAGTGTGAGGGGTCAGACTGATAGTGACACAATAAGTGTAAGAATTCAGGGTGATAGTAACATGGGAAGTGTGAGGGCGTGACTGAAAGTGACGCAATAAGTGTGTGGCGGTTAGGCTGATGGTGACGCAGTAAAAATAAGGCCGGCAAGGTGAAAATGGCAAAGACTTTGTGAGTGGGTCAGGGTGATAGTGATGCAGTAAATGTGAGGAGGGCAGGGTGAGAGTGATGCAGTAAATGAGAGAGGATCAGAGTGAGAGTGACGCAGTAAGTCTGAGGGGTCAGACTGATATTGACGCAGAAGTATGAAGGGGTCAGGATGATAGTGACACAGTCAGTGTGAAGGGGAGAGTTTTAGTTACACAGAAAGTGCGAGGCATCAGACTGAAACTGATACAAAAAGTGTGAGTGGGTCAGGGTGATAGTGACGCAGTCAGTGTGATGGGGCAGAGTTTTAGTAACATGGTAAGCGTGAGGCATCAGTCTGATACTGACACAAAACGTGTGATGGAATCATGCTGATAGTGACGCAGTAGGCTTTAGGAGTGAGGGTGATATTAACATAGGAAGTGCGAGGGCGTCACTGATAGTGACGCAATATGTGTGTGGCTGTCAGGCTGATGGTGACGCAGTAAAAATGAGGATGTCAAGGTGAAACTGGTGCAGTAAGTCTGAGGATGGCAGATGGACAGTGATGCAGTAAGTGTGAGGGGTTCATGCTGATATTGAGGCATGCAAGTGTGAGGGGCCAGGTTGATAGTGATGCTGTGTGCGGGCGGGTCCGGCTGATAACGACGCAGAAAATGTGAGTGTCTCAGTGTGACAGTGACTCATTACGTGTGAGAGGGTCAGGGTGATAATGACAGAGAAAGTGTGAGGGGGTCAGGTTGATAGTGATGTTGTAATTGTGAGCTTGGTCAGCGTGATAGTGAGGGGTTCAGGCTTATAGCGACACAGCAATTGTGAGGGGGTCAGGGTAGTCGTGACGCAAAACGTGTGAGCGGGTCAGATTAATAGTGATCCAGTCCATGTGAGATGTCAGGCCGATAGTGACACAGTAAAGGTGAGAGTGTTGGTGTGCTAATGACGCAGTAAGTGTGAGCCGCTCAGGATGATAGTGAGGCGATAAGTGTGAGGTTTCAGGTAGACACCCATGCGGTAAGTGTGACGTGTTCAGGGTGACAGTGACGCAGACACTTTGAGGGTGTCAGATTGAGAGTGACACAGGAAATGTGAGGGAACAGGTTGATAGTGACACAGTAAGTGTAAGGGGTCAGGCTGATAATGATATACTAATTGTGATGGAGTCAGGATAATAGTGGCGCAGTGAGTATGCGTTGTCAAGGTGATAGTGACACACACGGTGTGAGTGGGATAGAGTTATAGTGATGCAGCAAGTATGAGGAGGTCAGAGTGAGAGTGTGCAGGGTCTGGCTGAAGGTGACACAAGAAGAGTGAAAGGTTCAGGGTGATCTGGACGCACTAAGTTTGGGGGTCAAGGTGATAGTGATGCTGTAAATATGAGTGGGTCAGTCTGATAGTGACACAGTACATTTGAAGGGATCAGGCTGGTAGTGATGCAGTAAGCATGAGGGGGTCAGGCTGATATTGATGCACGAAGTGAAAGAGTGTCAAGGTGTGAGCAGGTTAGAGAGAGAGTGACGCCGTTAGTGAGTGGGGTTTGGCTGATAGGGATGCAGTAGGTGCGCATGTGTCAGGGAGTGAGTGATGCAGGAAGTATGAGGGTGCCAGAGGGATAGTGACGCATTAAGTATTAGGGCATCAGAGTGGTTGTGACGCAGTAATTCTGAGGGGATCAGAGAGATAACAACGCAGTAAGCATGAGGGGGTCAGGCTGTTAGTGACGCTGTCAGTGTGAGTGCCTCAGCCTAATAGTGATTAAATAAATTTGAGAGAGTAATGCTGATTGTAAAGTGATAAGTGTGAGTGAGTGACACAGTAAGTGGATAGTGACACAGTAAGTGTAAGGAGTCAGGGTAATAGTAACATAGGAAGTGTAAGGGCATGACTGATAGTGACAAAGTAAGTGTTTGGCAGTCAGGCTGATAGTGACGCAGTCAAAATGAGGGTCTCGAAGTGAAAGTGGCGCAGTAAATGTGAAGGCGCCAGATGGATAGTGATGCAGTAAGTTTGAGGGTTCACGCTGATATTAAGGCGGTAAGTGTGAGGGGTCAGGCCTATAGTGATGCAGTAAGTGTCGGCGGGTCAGTGATGCATTCAAATACCAAATATCCAAGGCTCACTGTAGTGCTGAACAGCGAGACTTCTCAAGGCGAAGACAAAAATCAATAGTTCTCATCCTGGTCATAAATCGCAATGCTTCATTTTAAAATTGTCCTCTCCTGCTTCTAGATTCACCAATGAGGGAACAAAATTTAATTGCACCACCCTGTTTATCTCTTCAAATATTTTGCAACCCTCAATGAGATTACCTCGCTTGTTTTGAAACCGTTAAAAAAAGGCCGGATTTGCCCAATTTCAAATCAGAGGACTAACGTTCATCCATCATATCAAGGCTAATCACCATTCGTGCTATTTCCTCATATGGCTTTAGTATCTTTCCTAAATTGAGGATTATAATTCCTCATACTGTAGTCCAAGTGTGATCGAACTGACCCACCATCCATTGGAAATAATGCTTCGTTCTCGTGCCCTGAAAGCCTTCTGCAGCTTTCACAGCAGACTTCTACAACTGCTACTAGACTTCAATGACTTATTAAAAACTTCTCCAAGATGCATTTCTAAAAATCTGTACATCAGACTTTCTACTTCAAACCTTCGACAAATAATCTCCACACATTTCCCTCCTGACAAGTATGATAAAGTTAAATCGTTGCTATTTATTAGATCATGAGGGACATGGATAGGTTGACTCGTCAAGGTGTTTTCCGGCAGGTGAGGAAGTCAAAATTTAGAAAACATCGGTTTAACATTAGTGGGTAAGGATTTAAAAGGGACGTCAGGGGCAACTTTTTCAGACGTGTCCAGAATGAGATGCCAGAGAAATTGGTGGAATCTGGTACAACTGTAACATTGAATGGCATCTGGATGGATATATGAGTAACAAGGTTTAGAGGGATGTGAGCCAAATGTTGGCAAATGGGACCTATTAACTTAGGATATCTGTCCACCATGGTCAAGTTGGAAAGAAGGGCCACTTTCCATGTTGTATTGTTCAACGACTTGATGACTCTAGAACAAACGCAAAAACTTTGCAAATAATTCCGTGAAGACGATTTCAAGTTCCAAATCTTCGGTTAATCTTCTTCTCTTGTGCTCACAAGTTCGTTACCTGATGTCAGAACTTACAGATTAGTTGCTGGATCCATTCCTGTAAATTGGTTCTGCATTCTTTCTAATTCCGATTTTTTTTTTACGAATGTAGCTAGTGTTTATGGACTTAGCATCAATTTTTTCTAATACCATATTTCGATGAATCTGAAAACCCAACAGCATATCTAATTTGGCACCAGGTGATGAGCAATTGAGTCAAAATCGATCGGACGCAGTGAGACAATGATCCTCTCTTCGTGGTGTACATCCGTGACTCTATAATTCGACGAAGAATCATTCCCACAACTTCAGCTGTGTCAGAATCTAGTTTGCGGTGAAAGCCTGTCAATCTGCCAAGGTAACGTTCGTCTGGGTTAGGATCCTGCAAAGGATTTGGCGAAATCTTTGGGTCTTGACAATTTGTTCTTCCAACAAATGAATTCAGTTGTTTTACTGTGAAAATTAACATCCGAGCTGCAGCTGTGATGGCCGAGAGGTTAAGGCGTTGGATTTGAAATCTAATGGGGTTCCCCTGCGCAGGTTCGAATCCTGTTCACAGCGTAGAATTTTTTAAAAGTCATTAATTCCTTTGCAGGATTTGGATTTCGTGGAGCTTGAGCTTTGCGTTCAATCGAAAGTAAATTTTCAACTGTGAAGAATCCGAACTAATTTCAAGACTGACCCAGTCATCTAATTGAATAAATTATAGGTCGAGACACAAAAAGCCACCAACTTCCAACACGAATCAGTTTCAACTTATTTGTCGAACTATCGTGAAATTTGGATGTTCGGGGGGTGGGATTCAGCAGAACAAGAAGCAATGCAATACACTTACCTGCAGGTGATGAATTTTTTTTTAGGATCAGTTGAAAGTCAAGCTGAGAAAGTTCAACCTAATTTACAGCTGACTCTCAAGGCCAATAATCTATTATATCAGCAGTCAATGAATTAGAAAAAAAAAACTCCATGTGTGGAAAGGAACTCGACTGATCCAGGTTCCTGGCTTGCGATGTGAAAAGGCAAGGCGATATCATCGGAGTAGAATTTTCTGGAAATACTGGAAATGGAATGTTAACGGTCTTCTGCTGTCCACATTCGTAAGAAACTGTGCATTAAGAACTGAAATTGAAAATTAACGATGAAAATCAGACTTAGCCCTCTGCTTGTGGTGTAGCATTGTTCAGAACAATAGGTTGTTGTTGAGGCTAAAATTGACCTAAATAATCGATGGGGATCTTATCCACGGCCTTCGTTGGAGCAGTTGGTGTGGAGAGCTCAGCTTGAAGAACCAAATGCCAATTATTCATCCTGGCTATCTGAATCGCTTAGTTAAACATACTCCCAGTTTAATGAGAAAACCTTTGCTATCAGAGTTAGATGTTTTCATGTCAGCATGTTCCGGTATGAGAAGACACTCCATGGAGTAGATGTGACTTAAATATTGACTCTAACGTCAGAGATGTTGACACATTTCTGCACCAAAACAGCACTACCATTGGTATCAAATAAAACTGAGCAAAGGACTAGTCACTTAGACATTTCCTGTCTGCAGACTCTGCCAATGGACCGTTCAGGCCCGATGTAGGAATAGGGCGTGGTGACATCTGTTCGCAAGTGGATCACTTCATTCTTGTTCACGATCCATAAACCGTAATTCATTTTGAACTTCTTCGCCATCAGCATGGTCAGTGGTACATAATGCACAGGTTTGCTTCTCGAAAGAAAGAGCGAAATCTTATTCAATGCAGACGCAAATTCAAGTTGTCCCTGGTCGACCAGAAGACAGATGTCGCGAAACAAAGTGAATACCGAAAACAATCAATGTTTTCTGCGAGTCAAAAAGATGTACTGGAAGAACGGAAACATATATTTGGAACTAAAGTCACATACCACTTCCACAGACTAAATGTTCTTGAACCGTTTTCTTAATTTGACCTTGCTGTCCACCATTGCGGCAAAAATTATCTTAACAATTGAGAACTTTGTGTTCTTTGATATTCTCTCCTTCATGTTTCTCTTGATTTTGAAACTAAAACCGAGCAATAGTAATGCACCCTATTTCACTTGCAAAGATCAGAAGAAGATCAATTTATAAGAGAACAGAAATAAAGCTTCGTCTGTCTTTCGAGAGAAAATACAGTTACCATTTCGACTCCAAAAAGTCTTCTTCAGAAGTCTGCGCAATGAACTCGAAATAGTAGACCGAAAATGAAAAAAAGAAGCCAAAATACCGCGAATACACCACCCGCAAGTGCCTCAAGTCCTACTCGAATATGCCGGATTACTACCATCAACATCAGTGGAGAACGGAACAAAGCTCATCCTGCAGTTGTCAACCTGTTATGACGTAGTTTGTAAAGTCAGAAATATGATGAGGTAAAAAGCGGGATGAGAGCGGGATATAGGAACTCTGAAAAAAGCAAGTGCGTGCTTTGCTTTGAAGAAGGTTGGCAGTGATGAAAATGGAAATTAACTACAGTAAGGGGGGTTTAATTAATACTCAGAATCGTTGCAACACACAGGGACGCAATTCTTTTTGCTAGGTTTCTGTTCTGCCATTTTATAATCACGACTGCTGTCGGGTTTGGTTTCCATTCCAGGCTTAGGTGACAGCCTGATGGAAGTTTGCACATTCGCCCAATTTCTGTGTGGTTGCTCTGGTTTGCTGCCACATTCTAAACATTTGCAGGTTATTTGGAATCGCCATTGAACGCACACGGTTACAGAGACAGTGATGTCTCTGTAATAGGAGTGTCTGGATAGGACGTACTTCAGAGGATTTTTGTGAACTTAAATAGACAGAGTGGGGTTAGTCTGCTGTTTCCTGGGTGAGCTACATAGACAGAGAGGGGTCAGGGTCTTCTTCCCTGAGGGAGATACGTTGACAGTGTTGGGTTAGTTGTTCTTACCTGTGTCAGTCACGCAGATACAGTAGGATCAGTCTGCCCTTCCCTGGGCGAATTTCTTTCACAGAGTGGTGACAGTCTGCTCTCCCCTGCCTGAGTGAAATAGAAAGAGCGGGGTCAGTATTCTCTTCCCTCGATAATTTATGTTGACAGTCTGGCTTCCGTCTGCTCTTCCCTGGCGAGTTACATTGGTAGAGTGGGGTTAGTGTTCATTCATTGGGTGAGTGCCATAGTCAGAATGGGATCAGTCTGCTCTTCCCTGAGGGAATTACATTTATAGGGTGGGTTCAGACTGCTCTTCAGTGAATGACTTATATTGACAGTGTGGGATCAGTCTGCTGAGTTACACTGAGAGTGTGGGGTCAGCCTGCCCTTCCCTGGGTGAGTAACACTGACTGAGTGTCGTCAGTTAGCTCTTCCCTCAGTGAGTTACATTGACAGAGTGGCGTCAGGAGTGGGGTCTTTGAGGAGTTGACAAAAGTAACTCGTCCCCTACATCTTTGGGATAATTAGGGATGGGCAATGAATCTTATTTCATTGAAAGACAACTGTGTCCCAGAAATGCATTTCTAAAAATTGCATGTGCTAATTCGACACTGCAAGTGGTCGGGAATAACTTGAGGAGAGGTGCAGGGTAGAATAATTAAAGTCAAATGCTCTGATGTCGAGGAGACATGACACAAGATGTGAGTGTGGAGCTGATGGTGCAAGGCTCAGTGTCAGTGCTATTGGTTCAGCATTTATTGCTCACTGTTCGCAATGACTCACACACCACTGTCGTCAATTCACAACAATGAGCCTGTTCATCTTTGTTTGAAAATCCCTGCGTGTGTATTAACGTGGTTAATGGGACGCGAGAGGAGATGAGCACATCCTCTTTATTCTGTCAGTTTAAACAGATGAAAATATCTGTTGAATGCCAATGCAAGAGGATACTGTCTTTTTCTGTGCCGTTTCAGTGGGGTATGCTCAGCATTGAAATGTCTGTTTTTGCACAAGCAGAGTTTGATTGCCATTCAAACTGAGCAACGCTAATACAGAAAACGCGTTTTCGAATTCCTGTGATCAAGTGGTTCAGGCATATGGACGAGAAATCTGGCTTTTAACGTGGCGCCGTGGCTTAGCTGGTGAAAGCACCTCCCATCACACTGATGCCTGTTCATTGTATTGAAAGCTCGTTAGTTCTCACAAGTATTGTTGCTGATCGAGAAACTCAGTGTCCTGTTTGAATTGCTTTATATTCTGATTTCGAGTTTCGGCTTCATTTTTCAGGTTTAAATCCAGTAGTGTATGTTGCTCTTTTTAACTACTATTTTAACCTGGAGATTCTTTCCGCAGTTCCACAAGCACTTCTGCTTCTCATCCTCTTATTCTCATTCCTTCATTCTCAGATTTGTGGACATTAAGTGGTGAGGCAGGAGACACTGCAGCATTCCCGGGGAATGTTGTGGTAATGGCACTGACACCACGACCTGATCACCCTCATTCTCTGCTGTCACCATTCATTGGTTGTACACTAACAGTAAATGCATCCTTGTTCTTCTTCAGCTATCATGTAATTACTTTATTTTTCTGTTGGATAAGGAATTCAACTTTAGCTTCGAAAGGGTCTTTAGATTTTGAGGAAGAAATGTCTCCTTGCCTCAGGTCGAAGTGACAGACGCATTATCCAGAGAATGTGAGACTACTTCGACCGACTCCAGCCAGGTGTCAGAAAGCGTCTCAGCAGTTCGAATCTCAAACTGTCTCTAAAAGTCAGGCTTTTCAAGAGCAGAAATGGGAAATGAGGGAGATGGACAGCCAGAGATTCGGAGAATGTGAAAAGGGCCCAGGAGGATACAGAGACAAATATAGAAAGAACAAAGACACATTTTGATGCAGACACTAAAAGAAACAATTCTCCATTCGGCGTGACTGCTAAATAACAGAAAGCAAAAGGAAATGTAGCCATTAAAACATAGCCTTCCACCAGCTCAGGAAAATGAAAGTAGCATGACAGCTGATTAAGTCCTTTTAAGATTGTAAATTCGACGTTTGTAAGCTCGAGTGATTTTGATAAATATCCTGATTCGACAGGTAAGATTATCATTTTCCCAACAGTATAATCTAGAAATCTATAACTAACCTGTTTCCTGTCCATCTAAAAAAAAATCTGTTTCTCTCCACAGATGTTGCCAGGTGTAACAGGTTTCTCTATCAATTCTCGTTTTTAGTTCAGCTTTCCAAAACCTGCATCTTTTTGATTTTTGATAACCTGGCACAAAACCAAGCATTACCAGGTTCGGACCAGTGATCAGAAATACTGGTACCACGATATACTTGCACAATAAAACATTCATTCCCTGTCCGAAAATAGAACTAATGTCATGGCAGTTCTAGTTCCAAATCCTACCTACGAGATTACACTGAATGAAGACAGACGCTCTTGCACTTATTCTCAATGAAATGGCTTTTCCCTTTCATTTCTGATCAGTTTCACTGCAGATTGTTTTCTACTCGTCTTCACGTTTTGCAGAATGGGAAAGCCCATTTGGCCCATGGTGCAGTCTGGTTTAAAGACATTCGTCTATTCCATTCCCAGTTTCCAGCTTTGGTCCATAACCTTCACTGATGTTTCCAGTGCAAATGACAGTGAGGTTCTCGCTTTGATCTTAGATGACACAAAATGGGATTGAAGTTTGACATAGTCACACTGTGTTATTACCCACGTCGTGTCTCCCACAGAAAGAGACACACACACACATTCCCCGAGAGTGGCAGGGTTCTCAGGATTTGACCAACTCCTTGTGCTTCACTTCAGCTGTCCGCTCCAACATGCAAGCTCAACCGCCAAAAGGCAGCTTTTGGTTAAACCAAAGCCAGTTCTACAGACAATGAGAGACGTTGATCTGAGCTAGAATTTGAAGTGGGCGAAAGAAACTGTAAATTCGAAAACCCAAACCCTTCTGTTCCTGACAGACAACAGGAATGGACTAGCACGCTGCATCCTCGTGATTTTAAATGCGAACCGATAATCCCCTAACTCGACGTCAGGCGTGTTACCAATTCCGTCACTGACCCAAAGACCAGGTTTGGCTGTGACAGTTTGTCTATAGGTAATGTAACCGTCCACATCAGGGAAACAGCATTCACAAGGTGAAAAATCAGCAAACATAATCACTGTCACTGTTTCACTTGGAATTCCCCACTCTGTGAACCATTTCCTTTCACTATACTTTCATATTTGAAGTTTTTTACATTCCAGAGCCTGAACTAATTCAGCAAGAAACCACTGGTCATTTCGAGCCCGTCATCCGGAATAAGGTGAGTTGAGCGATGCCTTTCTTGCTGCCAAAACATCAGCGCAGCTCAAAACGAGCTCGTGTTTGCATCAGTCTTTACTTGCTGCAGTATATCTGCTGAACAACATCACATTATCACAGCGTTGACTTCTTCACATTGAAACCAAGGGTGATAATATGAACCGACTTGGAAACTTGGAGAGAGAAACACTGCTGACGAAGTCAATTATGACGTGAAGAGCAGGCACTAGAGTTTGTACAGGTCCCAAAGGCTACTGCAGGATCAATGGACATCCCTGCATACGGGTCTGAGTTTGCCTTGCCCAGAACAGGCTTTCATTCCCAGTCAGGAAATGAAGATTTAATTCTCTTCTTGTGAATTATCCGAATGAAAACTAAATCCTGGCTGCACCCAGAACACACACACGGATCCTGCCAGAACAATTCAGTGATCGATCAGCATCTGTCTGGAAGGACAATGGCAGCAAATACAAGCGAAAGCTATCACAGCAATTACCCCTCCAAGGTTCTCGCGTCTCTCAGTTGAAAATATTTCTCTGTTCCTTCAATGTCACGACATCTAAACCCTTGCCTCATGGCATCATGCCTGTACCCCGCTACTGAGGACATCCAGGGTTATGCGGAGTAACTCAAAATGTCAATCTCTCGTAATTAGGGATTGGTTGTGCATCCCATCACATTGATCAATGACTTTATCGCAGTAATACTTTTCCTAAAGCTGCAGTTTCTAAGGGAACACTTGCAAGCTGTCGGGAATAAGTTGAGAAGTGGAACGGACGAGAGGAAAATGTGAAAGGCAATGATGACTGGGAGGCATGAGACAGCAAGTGAGTGAGGAGCTGGTGTTGCAACGTTCAATGTCAGTGTCAGTATTTACTGACCACTATTCACACTGACTCACACACCACTCCTTAACAATTCAACACAATGAGCCCATTCCTCTTAGTGTGAGTTTACCTTTGCGGATATTAACACGGTTAAAGGTGCCCAAGAGCATGGATGGATCCGCGTTATCCTGTCAGTTTAAACAGGCTAAGTTATCAGTTTACAACAAAAGCAATAAGAGATTGCCTCTTTCTGTGCATTTTCAGTGGAGAATATCCAGCTTTGAACTCTTCTGCATAACCAGAGGCTGTTTTAAATTTACACCGAGTAACTGTGAAACACACAAAAAATGAGTCCGAGTTCTTGTGTTCGAATAGTCAAGTAAATGCACACATGGTTTTGAATCGTTGAGGTTGGGCAGTCCCTCAGCCTTAGTTAATGAACGTTCCTGAGAAAAAAACAGCCGAATATGGGATCAAATCCTGACATCTCACTGTTTATAGGTCTTTCATGAAAAACAGAGTTCCCGACTTCACCTGTGGTTCTGGTCTTGGTGGGAATTCAAATCAATGACTGGATCGAGGTTATAGTTTAAAGACAGCTCCTTCGACACCTCTGCCACGCTGCCACAAAACCCCCGCAACCACGTTTTTCATGATTAGTGTTTCAGCATCGCCTCACTTCAGGCACTTACCCACACGCACTTTCAATGGCGAACTTGGCGTAAGTTTGATAATATTTATGAGGATGTTGCAAGGCATACAGTGTTTGGACTGTAGCGTAAAGCTGAATAGGATGTGAAAATTTTCCCTGGAGCTTGAGGGCTGAGGGATGGGCCTACAGAGGTTTATATCAATATGAAGGAGACGGTAGACTAAATGGTCAATGACTATTTATTCCCAAGGCAGGCAAGTTCAAAACAAGGGAACAATGTTTTAAGGGGAGAATGGTAAAATTTAAAAGGGATCTGAAGGACATTGTTTTTTTCACACAGAAAGGTTTACATGTTTGGAATGAATTGTCAGATTTAGTGGTGGAGTCTGGTATACTCTCAACATTTCAAAGGCATATGGATCTGTATACAGACAGGAAAGTTGTAAAAGAAAAAACGTGAAAATTTGGCAAATAGAGCGGTTGTTTAAGGGGTCAGCCCCTCTGAGATGCTGCAGTGGCGATCACCAGTTTGAATAGGCACTCATCACTTGGTCAGTGCGTTGGGCTAGTTTTCTGGAAGATGGTTAGATTAGATTCCCTACAGTATGGAAACAGGCCCTTCAGCGCAACTAGTCCACACCGACCCTCCAAAGAGTAACCCACCCAGACCAATTTCCCTCGAACTAAAGCACTGATTATTATGGGCAAATTAGCATGTCAAATTCACCTGCCCTGCACGTCTTTGGAGTGTGGGAAGAAACCCAAACAGACGCAGGGAGAATGTGCAAACTACGCACAGGAATCAAACGTGGAACACTGGTGCTGTGAGGCAGCAGTGCTAACCACTGAGCCACGGTGCCGCCCTAAAAGGGGATGGAGAACGCAGATAGCAACCCTGCAATCTCTCGCATGCAAAGAGAGTACTCTCCCATTTGAGATAACTCCCACAGGCTGCTTCGGTTAAAACCAGCAACGAATCATTTTTTTCTGATCTGAGGCTGCCATAGACCATTCTTCTTGACACATTCCCAACTTCTCAGTGGGAGGTTTTGGCTGCGGAAAATACCTCACAAATAATGTTGCCCGCGCAGCTCTCCAGCGAAACCAAAACCTGACATCTCGTGAACAGAAGCAGAACTGACAAAGATAACCTATTTTCAGACACACCGACTCATGAATGCTGTCTGTGAGGCAGAGCAAGTCGTTTGGGTCATGAGCTGCTCACACAAATTGCAGCGAGGCAATTTCAAATCGTGCTTTCAACGTACTGGCGCCTTAGTGCACCAATACTTCCAGGAAAGTGCTCAAGTAACATGAATCAGAACTGACTAACAATGAACCATGAAAAGTGAAGATTACCAGTTACAGTCTCGATTAGATGAGGTTAACAATTGGGCTGATGTCTCCACCGGATCGAGAGGACCAATCACCAGCCTCTCTCATCAGGACAGAAATTAAGGAAATTAGGGAAAAGTAACCAAGTTTTATATCGCAATTTCCGTCCTTTTCGCAACAACAACAGAAAACTGCGAGCAGATTCAATGTAGAACCTAATTTCACATAAACAGGGAAATAAATATCTCCATTCACTTTCAGAGAAACGGTGAAAAATGCAAATTGTCTGGAATATGAAAGATTGGCCCAGCCTGTTTTTGAGTCGCATATTATGCTGGTGGCATTTCGAGCTGGCGGGGAACGTGACAACTGCAGCAGAAGGGGAAAACATGGGCACTGACATGTTGGTTGTTTTCTGCTGTGCCACATCACAGCCGGGTTAGAAGAAATGACTGTTTTTTTTTCTGTTCAACTTTAACAAAACTCATCCCTGCAAAACGTTGCCAGCTTAGTCCATTAGCACACGTGGCCGCGCAGGGATGCAAACACAAGCCTTCTTAAGAAGTGGAATCTGAAATCAGAGTCTCAGATTGCTCAGCCACGCGAGCACACAGGCCAAAACCGGAAACCCAAGAGCATGTACCTGATGATACCCTGCAGCATACTCACAGCAACTGCACCAGTTCTGCAGAATAAGCGGTGGGAAGGAATTGCTCTATCTGAGCGGTCGTGCTTGTTGTTCTCATCAGCAAATCTGGCTTTGAATTTGCTGGCCCATATCTGCTGCCATGCTGAAACGGAATGCAATTCCGATTAGTCGCTGTGTGAAACTTTGTTCATTTTCTCTCTTCAGATAAAGTGATCACTGGAGATGATGAATTCTGCTCCTGCCAGAAACGCTGACTCTCCTGCATCTCGGATGAACTGAAAAACTGATTTAGTACTGGAATCCGAGAATGGCAGAACACGTAGCAAGATTATTCGAAACCCAGAGCCAATAAGAGTTCCAACTTTCCTTTTCTTTCTCCATAATAGTGCATTATCCAGCAGAGCCATGAGCAACTGCCACCTGGCTGCAAGCTGAGTTGGAAACCTATGTGGCAATCAAGGACATGCGACTCACTTATTGTCGGTAAATCAAACACTTCTCACTTTGAGGTGTACAAAAATTAGTTTCTATACATATTCAGGGAAGGTCAAAGACGATCTGAAATGTCAAAGAGGTGGTCACTGTTCGTGATTGCTCTTTGTTCGAGTTGTGACAAGGTTTCCCGCTTTAGTCGCATTCACATTTCTTGTTGATGACTGAATCAGACAGAAGGTGTTTCACCAGAGCTGCACTTGACTTGCATTCCTCTCCCTCGCTGTCATACTTTCCTGGAACTCTGTGAGAACAAGAAAACAAAATACATACTGCGTCATTCGGCAGCCTGTCTGTGATTTCCAAATTTTCAGTTACAATATGGCTTAGACTTCAGGCCACACGGTAATATTAGTAACAGTATGAGAACAAGAGTCGATAGTTCATCTGTGCCTGTAAATCTTTTCATTCCTGTTGTTGACTGAATGAACTGTATCCGTGTCTGCTGCTTCGAAACTCGAATATGTGAACTGCTCCAAACTATGATTGAGGATTTCTGGTTTTGGTTGACACACCTTGAGAAACGCCAGACAACGTTCAAATGAAGCTTTCAGAGCACATTTTCGGATGCATTTGACAGAGATTAACATCATGAATCCAGTGTTCGCTGTGACAGAAGGAAATGAATGCTCTCCTTGTTACTGATCCAGGCCACCTTCGCATGTAAAGCAAATGCGGTACTGTTGTTACAGAAAGGACCAGTGCCCGGTAACTGTATCCTTAAAGAGGACATGATTGAAAAAATAAAGAATACCATGTTGAAATATCCAGGAAATATTGGCTAAAAAGGCGCAGAAAATTTTCCCTGCAGCGCCAAGACAGAGGAACATATGTAACGGCATTCTTAAACAGGATGGCCAGCAGTGATATAGACATCGCCACATATGAAGGACCACTGCGAATAGAAATTTTAAAATGAATTTCACGCAGCAGGTATTCGGAATTATATTTTTTTCACCGCTACAGTAGTATTTGGCGAGTAAAGTCAAAACAAGGTTTGCTGATGAGAATGCAATAAAACCCCATCGATCATGATATGAAACTGAGATTGATGACACGTAGACACGGTGTAACAGCTGCCAACACATGTGGAGGGTTTTGGGACGGATGAGGACCCACTCTGGGAAAAAGACTGGATCCTAAGACTGGGGATTAAGTGTTCAGGTAGAGGACTGGAGAATGGGGTTAAGAACGATATTAGCCAAGATCGAATGATGAAGCAGATTAGATATTCTGAAAGCGCTAACCGCTCCTATGTCTTCCAATCTCTGGCCATCTGGTATCTAAGGAAATAGAAACAGAGTTATTTGTTCAGTTGGAAGTCCTGGGCAAAGTGAGAGATAGAACAAGCATGATACAATTTTAGAGACTGGGAAAATGTTTGGAGAGGAAGCAATAAAAGTGAAGCTGAATATAAAGTTTGAAGTCAGGATATATTAAATAAAAAGGAAGTTTGTAGAAAGGCAGAGGGACATGAAGATTGAAAAAGAAGTGTCACCAGTCCCGAAATCTCATTCGGTTTTCATTTTCAAGATGCTACCGGACCTGCTGAGATTTTCCAGCAATTTCATTTGTTGATTCTGAAACAGAAGATGGGAGTGATCCTGGACCAATCAGCTCTCTCATGTTCTGGTAATATTTGACTTACCCGTTCAATCAGATCAGGTCTGTCCCACACTGAAACGTCAGAATCCTTCCCCACCCCCACCCTCGTTACTGGCGCTAAACTGTTCATTACATAAACTTACATGAGCACAAAAAAAGAACAATTGCAAAATGTACAGGGAGAGCTCCGTTCCGTTCCATCAGCACATTTTGAATCAGTTAATTGTCGTTCAGGGCCCATGATACATTAAGCCGTCTCTGTCAGACCACTAACAAATGGCCATTCGCGTTCTGTGTCTTTGAACACTTTGGTTGGTGCACGGATGAAGTGGAATCTCACGTTTTGAAATGGACATCAATCATAGTATTTTCAGCTGCACTGATAAACGTGTCTCTGGCGCTTCCAGACAGTACAGACAGTTTTCACTCAGTAACCGACATGTGATCAAAGCAGGAGGACATATGTGTCAGCGAAAACAACAAGAATGCTCCACCAGCGTTGGCTTGCAATTCTGCATGTGGAACGAAGAGCTGGAACTCTGTTAAACAGTGAAAACGACTATTATGGGGCTTGGACGCACGACTCTCTGATTAAACAACTCACATTGCACCGAACTGAGATATCCAGGCTTGGGACACGATGCATTAGTTTGCTATTTCATTCTGAGCATGATTCACCTGGCGCAGCAATTTGCAAAGATCCAGCTCATTCCTCCCAATCACAAATAACATAATTCATATCTTTCACTTTTGTAGACTCGGGGTGAATCATGGATGAGTTTTCGGAACAACATTGCCTTCCAGACTCTGGCCATCTGCAATCTAAGGAAAGAGAAACAGAGTTATTTGTTCAGTTCGAAGTTCTGGGCAATGTGAAAGATGGAACAGTTCTGATACAAAATTGGAGACTGGGAAAATGGTTGGAGAGGAAGTAATAAAAGAGAAACTGAATATAAAGTTGGAAGTCAGGAGACATTCAATAAAAAAAGGAAGAGTGTGCAAAAACAGGTGGAGTCAGACATGGAAAAGAAGTGTCACTAGTCCAGAAGTCTTAAATCGATTTTTATTTCCAAGATGCCACCAGACCTGCTGAGATTTTCCAGTAATTTCATTTGTTGGTTTAGAAACAGAAGATGGCAGTGATCCTGGACCAAACATCTCTCCCGTGTTCTCGGGATATTTGACTTACTGTGTTTATGTCCCACACTGAAACCTCACGATCCTGCCGCACCCCCACCCTCGTTGCTGACAATATATTGTACATTACGTTAAACACAAGAAGAACAATTGCAAAATGTTGAGGGAGAGTTCCCTTCTGTTTCCATCAGAACAATCTGAATCACTGAAAATTGGTTCAGGACCCATGTGACATTGATCCGTCTCTGTCAGACCCCTAGCAAGTGGCCATTCGCTTTCAGTGCCTTTGAACACTTTGGGTGGTGCACGGTTGGTTTGGAACCTCACGTTTTGAAACGGACATCATTCATTGTATTTTCGGCTGCACTGATAAAGTTGTCTCTGGCGCCTCCAGTAAAATGGAAACAGTGTTCACTCAGAAACCGACGTGTAATCAAAAGCAGGCGGACAGATGTGTCAATGAAAGCAGCAAGAACATTCCCCTGCGAAGTGTTGCAATACTACACGTGGAACGAAAAGCCGGAATTGTATTAAGCGGTGAAAGCGCCCATTGTGAGGCTTGCACCCACCACCCTCAGATTAAGCATCTCACACTGCACCGACTGAGCTAACCAAGCACGGTGCACTGTGGATTAGTTTGCTATTATATTGCGAGCATAATTCATCAGCAATTTGTTAGGATCCAGTTCATTCCTCCTAATCACAAAAAATATCATTCACACCTTTCACTTCAGTTATTCCTTCAAAGCATTACAATCGATTGTTCAATTTGAACATGACTTGCCAGCCATTCTATTCAATACCCCATCCAATGAAGCCAAGCATACTATATGCCTGCTTGACCACTCTATCCACCTGTGCAGCAACCTTCAGTGTATAATGGACCTGTACTCACAGATCTCTCTGTCCATCAACTTTTTTTCCCCAAAGCTCTTCCGTTCATTTTATAACCCCATCTGGAATTAGACTAACCGAAATATCTCACCTCACATTTGTCTGTTTTGAACTCCACCTGCCACTTTTACGCCCAATTTCCAGTATATCAATATCCTCCTGTATTCTTTAACGGTCACTTATACTTTCTGCTAGTCCAGAAATCTTCGTGTCATCTGCAAACTTTCTGATCATTCCAACAGTGCTCTCTTCCAGATTATTTATGTATATCACAAACAACAGTGGCCACAACACTGACCCCTGTGGAGCACTACTGCTCATCTTTCTTCATTTCCCGAAACTCATTCAACTGCCACTCTCTGTCTCCTATTGCTCAACTAATTCTTTATCCACCTGTCTAGAACACCCTGCACACCATGTTACTTTACGTTCTGTATTTGGTTACCTTATCTAACTCCTTACTATAGTGCATGTATGTGACATCAACAGCCTTTCCTTCGTGTATCAACTTGGGCACTTCCCCGAAAAATTCTATGCCTCTCACTGCTATGCACATTATTTTGTAAATATGAATAATCCTATCCCTCAGTACCTTCTCCAGCAACTTTCCCAACACTGATGTTAGGCCCATTGTTCTGTAGTTATCTGGAATATCCCTATATTCCGGATAACTACAAGATATCCCTTCTTGTACAGTGGACAATATGAGCAACGTTCCAGTCAGCCAGAACCTCACCTGTGCTGAAGGACGCCACGAAGATATCTGCCAGGGCCCCAACTATTTCCTCTCTCACCTCACTCAGGAACCAGGGATAGATCCCATCCGTTCCTGGGGATTTGTCCACATTAATTACGACTAGCCTGCCCAACACATCTTCCCTACTTATGTCAACATGATCCAGACTAATCAAATGTCTTACTCTGGACTCAACATTCACCATGTTCCTCTCCTCAGTGAACACTGATGCAAAATAATCATTCAGAATCATACCCACTCTCTCAGATTCGACATACAGCCTTCCTTCATTTTCCTTTAGTGGACCAATCATTTCTCTGGTTACCCGTTTGCTTCTTATATATGAATAATAGGCTTTAGGATTCTCCTCAATTGTGCTAGCGTGAAGTTGTTTCATGACCCCTTTTAACCCCCTTCATTCCTCGTTTAAGACGTGTCCTACTCTTCTCATGTTCCTCCAGGGACCATTATGTTCTTAGCTGCCGAGGCGTTATGTATGCTTCCCTTTTCCTCTTGGCGAGTCGTACAATTGTCCTGTCATCAACAGTTCACGAATATTGCCTTTCGAATCCTTTGCCTTCAACGGGACACGCCTATCCTGTACTATATTTAACCTATCTTTGAAAGCCTGCCACATATGAACTGTGGACCTTCCTATAAATAGCTGTGTCCAATCCAAATTTCCGACCTCCTGCATAATTTTGATATAATTAGCTTTGGCACAGTTTACTACTCTTTCCTCAGGACCACTCTCATCTTTGTCAATGAGTATTCTAAAACTTACAGAATATTGGACACTTCCCAAAGAAATCACCCGCGGCAACTGCTATCACCAGCCCTGGTTTATTCCGCAATATCAGTTCCAATATGGCCTATTCCCTCGTCGGACTATTGATATACCGCTCCAGAAAACTCACCTGGAGGCTTCTTACAAATTGTATCCCATCCAGACCTCTGACGCTAAGAGTATCCCCGTCAATGTTGGGAAACGGAAATCTCCAATAAACACTAAATTATTGCCTCTACATCTTTCCATGATCTATTTAACTATTTTTTTCTTACACCTCACGCTCACTGTAATACAGCCCCAAAAGTCTAACCTCACCCTTCTTAGTTCATTGCTCCATCCATAGTGTCTCACGACCCAAGGCCTACATGGTGTCCTCCTTTCGCACAGCCATGATATCATCCCTGACCAGCAATGCAACTCCTTCCCCTTTTTTCCCTCCCTGTCCCGTCTGAAGAGACTATATCCTAGAACATTTGGTTGCCAACCATGCCCTTCCTTCAACTAAATCTCTGTGATCGCAATAACGTCATATTCCCAGGCACCAACCTAAACCCTAAGTTCATCTGTCTATACTCCATGCATTAAAGTAGATGCATTTCAGGCCACCAGTTCTTTTGCATTCATCTGCTCTCTGCCTACTCTTCCCATTATTAATGCTATCTTCCTGATTCTTAGCGTTTCCAGTTTCCACCGCACTGCCGACTTGCTTAATCGTGTGGTTCCCAGCGCCCTGCCACATTAGTATAAAACCTCCCCAACAGCAGTAGCAAAAACTCCCGAAAGGACATTCGTTCCTGTCTGGTTCAGATGTAGATCGTTAATTTTCTTATAGTCCCACATTGTCCAGAACTGGTCGCACAGTCCAACAAATCTGAAACCCGCCCTGCAGCACCATTCCTCAAGTCACGTGTTCATCGTGCCTTTTTTTATTCATTTCTACGCTGGCAGTCACATGGCACCAGCAGTAATCCCGAGATTACTACCTTTGAGGTCCTCCTTTTTAATTTCTCTCCTAGCTCCCTGAATTATCCCTGCAGGTCCTCATATCGTCCTCAAGACAACTGGCTGTTCACGATCCCCTTTTCGAATGCTCTTCAGCCGATGGGCGACATCCCTGGCCTGAGCACCTGGGAGGCAACATAATTCTCCAGAATTGCTGATGCTCCACAGTGAGTCTACCCGCAGTTCCAGAGTGATCACGCAGTCAAACAAGTGCTGCAGCTGGACACACGTCTTGCAAGAGTAAGTTTAGAAAACCTTTACAAGGATTTGCAAGGTTTGCACTGCTTGGACATGAGAACGAAACTGAATAGGCTTCGTCAGATTCCCAGGAGCTTCAGGGCTTAGATATGGCCTCACAGAAGCTTATAAAATCATGAGGAAGACAGAAAAAGTAAATAGTCAGGGAGCACTTTTTCACAAGACACGCGAGTTCAAATCTACATAGCAAACGTTTAATGTGAGAGAGGAAAAATTTAAAAGGGATGTGAGGGACACATGTTTTTCACACAGAATTTTTGTGTGTGTGGAATGAATTGTCACATTTAGTGTCAGAGTCTGGTGCACTCACAACATTTCAAAGGCATCTGAATGGGTGTATAGACAGGAAGACCTCGGAGAGATAAGGCACAAATATTGGCAGATATGTATGGATTAATTTCGGTTATCTATTCAGCAATGGCAAGTTGGATCGCGGGATTTGTTTCCATGCTCGACAACTCTGAGATGCTCCAGCCACCGGAAACGGTTTGAATACACCACTTGCAAAACACGCATGATATTTGTTACTCAGTCAGCGAGTTTGGCTATTTTGTTTGGAGGGTGGATGGGCCCAACCGATCCAGAGATGAAGGTTTTCCGGATATTTGCTGCCAATGACCATTCTTCTTGACACTTTCCCAAGTTCGCCATCAAAGATTTTGGCTGAAGAAAAATACCTCACATATCGCATTACCTACTTTGCTCTCCAGCGAATCCAAAAACTGACAGCTCTTGACGTGGAACAGAATCAAAACTGAAAAGGCGGTACCATGATCAGACACACCGAAGCTTAAGTGCTGTTTGTGAGGCACTGTGAGTCGTCTCTGACATGAACCGCTCGCACAAGTAACAGCGAGGCAATTCCAAACCTACTGGAGAATTAGTTTATTGCCAAGTCCCAGAAAGTGCTCAAGTATCATATAAAAAAAAGAACAACATCGAACCATTAAAAGTGAACATTTCCAATTATATCCGTGATTAAATTAGGCCATCAATGCGCTGGTGCCCCCATCTGATCGACAGAGCCAATCACCTTTCTCCCTCACCAGGACAGTAATGAAGGAAATGAAGGTATAGCAACGTTTCACATCGCGATTGCCCATCTTTTCGCCACAGCATCAAAAAACGGCGAACAGATTCAATGCAGGATCTTCTTTCGAAATAACGGTTAAGTAACTATGTCTATTCACTTTCAGAGTAAACGGGGAACAACACAAATTGTCTGGAATATGAATAACCAACATAGACTACTTGGGTCCCAGATTCTACTGATGCACAGACTTTCATATGAAAAGGTACCTTGGGTGATTGCCCTACACCCAGAAATCTTCTGGCTGCCTTCTGTTTGCCCTGTCACATTAAACTTGTGCTGCTCTAATCGAATTTGTAGTTCTTGCCATTTGTCCGTATTGCGACTAGGGATAGCTGGTCGTGGCAACTCGTGACTGCCACAAAAATTCTTTGCCAAAATTGGATTGTCCCGCAACGTGATTCGCAGTGCACGAACTTCGCAACGAGGATTTGCCACGCGGCAAGTTACAAAGCACGCTTCCATTTATTAAAGTCAGTTTCTGGGAACTGACAACCAGATTCCTCCTTACACTCGGAATTATGACAACACATAAACCAACAGCCTCTCTCACAGACAAGTGACCAATGCCCATCTTGTACCGGACAAACGTAGTTGACAAGATTGCACGCAGGGAATGCACAGAAAACTATAGAGGAGAAGCAGACAGACGACCATCGAGCTGCATTCATGCAGTTCTGTTACCCTGTAAACCCCATGCACAGCTGTTCCTTGTAGTTACACACAGGGCACTGAGTCTCTCTGACTCCGGGACTTGGGACTCGGATTATATGACCGTCTGCAGCACTGGTTACTTCCTTGTGTGAGGTAACTCCCGATGGAACATATGTAAAACACGATAGCTGATTGAGAAAAACGTCCAAAATAGTACCCAAGAGACGTATTTCTGTTGTGTTTCTGGTCCTGTTCCTGACATGACCTCCAGCATTGTACTTATTGTGTGCTTCCTGACGGTTCGGTGCATGCTTCCGTGATTGCATTGTGTGCAGTAATCTGCGTTTTAGCTGCAATTACGTGCGTTTGAAACCCAGGACCACCTGCCTCTATTCTGTTTTCTTCTTCACATGCGCAATTGCAACACAGTAAACGATCAATTAATATTGGAAAATGACATACACAGGCGTGTGAAAAGCCCAGTTTCCGTGGCAATTATGCAATGGTTAGAGATTACATTGATTCAGGAGATAAGGATGGAAAATGTATTTGAGTAGAGATGAGGAACATTGAGGAAAGAGGAAACCAGCCGGTGTAGCTTACAAGAACATTAACAGTAACCAAAGTGTAAAAAAAAACGTACAGGAAAAATACCGCCTGTGAATGCTAAAAGAAGGCAAGAATTATGGGAGACATTCATTTCCCTTCTTCCACTCCCGTTTGAATTGAAAAGAAACTTTGAAGAAAAACAATCGAAAAGTCATATATACACGAGCGAACAACGTGCGTCATACCTTGGTCATTGATTACTGTAGATTAGAATACTTACAATATGGAAACAGGTCCTTCGGCCCAGCAACTCCACACCGACCCACCCCAGCCCAAATGCATTCCTCTCCATTCACCCCGTCAATTTAGCACGGCCATTTCACCTAACCGGTACATTTTTGGACTATGAGAGAAAACCAGAGCAAGTGCACGCAGCCACGGGGAGAATGTGCAAACTCCACACATGCAGTTGCATGAGGCGGGAATTGACCCTGACTCTGTGGTATTGTGAAACAGCAGCGCTCACGATGGTGTCAGCGTTAGATGGGACTTATTTGCCGTCTTTTATTGGGAAAAATCTCTTAAATTGTGAGCATCTGGAAAGACCAGCTCCTTCGCCAGAAAAAGAAATGAATATGTCACTAACCTTGGATTGTTTCATGTCCAAGAACACTCAGATCAATACCTCTCTTGATCAGCTCTGCTGATCATGTTTGCAAAGAGATCTAGCAAATTGCCAAAGTGGGATTGTACTTTCAATCAATAATTTTGACTCAGTTTGGCTGCAAATATCTTTTCCTAACTTTGTGTTTTTCTTCCTTTACATTGGTGTCTCGCACCTTACAATTGACAGCAGAGGTGGGAGAGGAGAATGGAAGCATTTAGCTCATCAAGTCAACGGTAGCTTTCAATGAGATCACGGCTGATTTGGTCAATTTGGTAAGAAAATGAAAATGTTGGCGAGGAAGATACAGAGCTACTTGCGTCTAGACGAGAAGAGATTGAGGTTCACAAGAAAGAGATATTAGAAATACTGCAGAGTGTGAACATAGATAAATCAGCTGGGCCGGATGGGAGCGATCTGATTTTGTTTAGCAAATGCACTGCAGGAAGGTACAAACCAAGCTGATGCTTACAACGGCTCGTTTTGAGCCGCTAATTTCAGTGAAGTGGCGGCGCCAGTAAAAGGTGTCACGCATCCCGTCTAATTCCACATCCAGAGCTCGAAATGACCAGAGGTTTCTCGCTGAGTTTCTGCAGGGTCTTGTTTGGACGACACCATGACACTTTTTCACTGGAGTGGATCATGAAATCGCGTCGTGACTGTGAATAAAACGATGGAAACTTCCAGCAGAGAAGGAGGCGACCCTGAAGCAGGCAGCTGAGGACAAATGTTTCTCCTTTGCCAGTGAAAGGCACTGCTTCACAAATTGGAAACTTCGAAGTGAAGCAATGTTGGTGATTATCTTCGCTGCTTGTTCACCTTTTTTATTCTGATTCCGTGAAAGTCCATGGCATTACATATGGACATTCTGCCAGGTCTGTGCTTGTCTCTTGGGCCAGTGGCGTAATGGATAACGCGTCTGACTTCGGATCAGAAGATTGTAGGCTCGAGTCCTACCTGGGTCGTGGAGGAGTGTTTTGCTTTAACCATGGTATACGTTGACGCTCCCCTGTAAAGTTCTCTCGGGACATCGCCTCTGTGCTTCCGCATTTGTCCTATTGTCCACTTCAAATTCCAGCTCTCCACAACGGACACCTCCGTCAGTTTGGCGGCATTTTCTGGGGTGGTCATGGCCGAGTGGTTAAGGCGATGGATTAGAAATCCATTGGGGTTTCCTCACGTAGGTTCGAATTCTGCTGACTCCGTTATGAATGCTTTCCTGCTGGTACAAATTTCAGAAAAACTATTTTGTGAACCAGGCCGGTAATTTGATTAGACTTGGGAAACTCGAGTTCTTCATCAGAAATGTTCCATATTTAAAACATTATCTCTGTTTCTCTTTCCAGATACACTGCTCGACACATCGGGTTTCTGCAGCTGTTATTGAACGTCCTGAGCAGAAGTGCTGCTTTTCATTAGATTCCTTTAATCCCTGTCCTCTGTTCTCTGACTCGGGTCAGTGGCAACACTTCCTCCTGCTCGTCAAAGTGCTCATTCCCCACCGCTCCCTCTCCCATCATTACAAACAACCGCATGAAATTGCCACTTAACCATCTTTGTTCCAAAGTGAAAACTCATCAGCCTCGGGAATCTCTCCACCAAACGGGACTTCTCATCCCTGGACATGGTGCAAGCCAGAGGATTGTGAAGAGATACTGTGAAAATATTGTCAGTTGGCAGTTGAAAAAATGTTTAGGAAGCAAACCATAGAATTTAGGCTCCAGCTTTGTAAATCTTGAGAAACTCTTTGGGAAATGGAATCAGAGGAGGATGAAGAAGTGTGAACTGTCGGACCGAGGAGAGGACGGGACATTGACTCTGATGTTCTCGGGACAGGAACTGATCTGAGACATTGAAATCATTCTCGCTCACGTACTTGAGGAATGCAAACTTCATCTGGACTCTAGGACAATGAAAAACTCTGGAACACTCAAGACAATATCCAAATATTGACTGGGATCACTACAGTACGAGTACTATAGATGAGTCATTTTTTGCCCAGTGTGTGCAGGAGGGCTTCCTAACACAGTACGTAGACATGCCTTCAAGGGACGAAGCCACTTTCGATTTAGTACTGGGTAACGAGCCTGGCCAGGTTTTAGATTCGGAAGTAGGTGAGCACTTTGGAGACAGCGATCACAATTCTCTCAGGTTTACTTTCGTGATTGAAAGGGATAGGTGTACCCCACGGAGCAAGAGTTTCAGCTGGTGGAAGGGAAATTACGATGCAATGAGGTAAGATTTAGGAAGCGTAGAATGGGGTAGGAAACTGCAGGGGGTGAGCACATTAAAATGTGGAGCTTATTCAAGGAAAAGCTCCTGTGTGTCCTAGATAAGTATGTACCTGTCAGGCAGGGAGGAAGATATAGAACACGTGAGCCGTGGTTTACTAAGGAAGTGGAATCCCTGGTCAAGAAGAACAAGAAGTCTTATGTTAGGACAAAATGTGAAAACTCAGTTAGAGCGCTCGAGGGTTCCAACGATATCAGGAGAGACCTAAAAAGAGAGCTGAGAAGAGCCAGGAGGAGACATGAGAAGTTGTTGGCAGATAGGATCAGGGTTAACCCTAAGGCTTTCCATAGGTATGTCAGGAATAAAAGAATGACGAGAGTTAAATTTGGGACAATCAAGGATAATAGTGGGAAGTTGTGTGTGGAGTCAGAGGAGATAGGGGAAGCACTAAATAAATATTTTTCGACAGTGTTCGCTATAGAAAATGAAAATGTTGGCGAGGAAGATACAGAGCTACTTGCGTCTAGGCGAGAAGAGATTGAGGTTCACAAGAAAGAGATATTAGAAATACTGCAGAGTGTGAACATAGATAAGTCAGCTGGGCTGGATGGGAGCGATCTGATTTTTTTAAGCAAATGCACTGCAGGAAGGTACAAATCAAGCTGATGCTTACAACGGCTCGTTTTGAGCCGCTAATTTCAGTGAAGTAGCGGCGCCAATAAAAGGTGTCACGCATCTCGTCTAATTCCACATCCAGAGCTCGAAATGACCAGAGGTTTCTCGCCGAGTTTCTGCAGGGTCTTGTTTGGACGACACCATGACACTTTTTCACTGGAGTGGATCATGAAATCGCGTCGTGACTGTGAATAAAACGATGGAAACTTCCAGCAGAGAAGGAGGCGACCCTGAAGCAGGCAGCTGAGGACAAATGTTTCTCCTTTGCCAGTGAAAGGCACTGCTTCACAAATTGGAAACTTCGAAGTGAAGCAATGTTGGTGATTATCTTCGCTGCTTGTTCACCTTTTTTATTCTGATTCCGTGAAAGTCCATGGCATTACACCCAGGTAAATAGTGCGGTGAGGAAGGCATATGGCGTACTGGCTTTTATTGGTAGAGGAATTGAGTTCCGGAGTCCTGAGGTCATGATGCAGTTGTATAAGACTCTGGTACGGCCGCATCTGGAATATTGTGTGCAGTTTTGGTCGCCATACTATAGGAAGGATGTGGAGGCATTGGAACGGGTGCAGAGGAGGTTTACCAGGATGTTGCCTGGTATGGAAGGAAAATCGTATGAGGAAAGACTGAGGCACTTGGGTCTGTTTTCACTAGAGAAAAGAAGGTTTAGGGGTGACTTGATTGAGGTGTACAAGATGATTAGGGGGTTAGATAGGGTCGACAGTATGAACCTTTTCCCGCGTATGGAGTCGGGTATTACAAGGGGGCATAGCTTTAAATTAAGGGGGGGTAGATATAGGACTGATGTTAGGGGTAGGTTCTTCACTCAGCGAGTCGTTAGTTCATGGAATGCCCTGCCAGTAACAGTGGTGGACTCTCCCTCTTTATGGGCATTTAAGAGGGCATTGGATAGGTATTTTTTTTTTTTTTTTTTGAGTGGGAGCAGCGGCCGAGTTGAGGTGAACCCGGGAGACTACAGCTAAGGTAAGAGTTTTTTTCAAAATTACTTACCTGTAGCGGGCATCGGTGTTTTGTTTTCTCTCTCCTTCACAGAAAGAGCGGGAGCAGCAGAGGAAGTGACGGCAAGCAGAGGGGCAGCCGAGACCCGGAAGCAGTTGGTGTAAGCTTAGCTGGGTTAGTTTTTTCCCCCTTTAAAAGCGTGAAGGAGAGGAACCCGAGGCACTACACGGGTAGTGCCTCCCACCCGCCCTCCTCCTCTAACCTAATAATAACATCTGTTGTGGCAAGCAGGTAAGTGCTGAATTTTGCTTGTATTATTTAGACACAGTTTTTGTTTAAACAGTTAGCTTTAGAGGGATGGCAGTGAAGGCAGTGCAATGTTCCTCCTGCAACATGTATGAGGTGAGGGATGCCATCGACGTCCCTGCCGATTACACTTGCAGGAAGTGCACCCATCTCCAGCTCCTCCAAGACCGTGTTAGGGAACTGGAGCTGGAGTTGGATGAACTTCGGATCATTCGGGAGGCAGAGGGGGTCATAGATCAGAGTTATAGGGAAGTAGTCACTCCAAAGATGGCAGATAGATGGGTGACAGTGAGGGGGACTGGGAGGAAGCAGCCAGTGCAGGGACCTCCTGCGGCCATTCCCCTCAAGAACAAGTATACCGTTTTGGATACTTGTGGGGGGGATGACTTACCAGGGGTAAGTAACGGGGCTCAGGTCTCTGGCACGGAGCCTGTCCCCGTTACTCAGAAGGGAAGGGTGAAGAAGAGCAGAGCAGTAGTAATTGGGGACTCGATAGTTCGTGGCACAGATAGGCGGTTTTGTGGGAACAAGAGAGACTCACGTTTGGTATGTTGCCTCCCAGGTGCAAGGGTACGTGATGTCTCTGATCGTGTTTTCCGGGTCCTGGAGGGGGAGGGGGAGCAACCCGAAGTCGTGGTCCACATTGGCACCAACGACATAGGTAGGAGTGCTGAGGATGTTAGACAGGCTTTCAGGGAGCTAGGTTGGAAGCTTGGAGTTAGAACAAACAGAGTTGTTGTCTCTGGTTTGTTACCCGTGCCACGTGATAGAGATTCGAGGAATAGGGAGAGAGAACAATTAAATGCGTGGCTTCAGGGATGGTGCAGGAGGGAGGGGTTCCAGTTTTTGGATAACTGGGGTTCTTTCTGGGGACGGTGGGACCTCTATAAACAGGATGGTCTACACCTGAACCTGAGGGGAACCAGTATCCTTGGGGGGAGGTTTGCTAGTGCTCTTGGGGGGGGTTTAAACTAACTCGGCAGGGGCATGGGAACCCAGATTGTAGCTTCAGGGTGCAGGGCCTGGAGTGTAGGGAGGTGAGGAACATGGCATCAATTTCCAAGGAGGGTGCCTGTAAACAGGGAAGTGGCTTGAAGTGTGTATACTTCAATGCAAGAAGTATACGAAATAAGGTAGGTGAACTTGCAGCGTTGGTTGGTACCTGGGACTTCGATGTTGTGGCTATTACGGAGACATGGCTAGAACAGGGACAGGATTGGCTGTTGCAGGTTCCGGGATTTAAATGTTTTAGTAGGTTTAGAGGTGGGGGTAAAAGAGGGGGAGGTGTGGCATTGCTTGTCAAAGATAGTATTACAGCGGTGGAAAGGACGATGGATGAGGACTTGCCATCTGAGGTAGTTTGGGCTGAGGTTAGGAATAGGAAAGGTGAGGTCACCCTGTTAGGAGTCTTTTACAGGCCTCCTAATAGTCCTAGAATCATTGAAGAAAGGATAGGGAAGGTGATTCAGGAGATGAGTGACAGTAATAGGGTGGTTGTTATGGGGGACTTTAACTTTCCTGATATTGATTGGGAAAGCTATAGCTCAAGTTCGTTAGATGGGTCAGTGTTTGTTCAATGTGTGCAGGAGAGTTTCCTGACACAATATGTAGACAGGCCAACAAGAGGTGAGGCCATACTGGATTTGGTTCTGGGTAACGAACCAGGCCAGGTGTTAGAATTAGAGGTAGGTGAGCACTTTGGGGATAGTGACCATAATTCGGTGATTTTTACACTCGTGATGGAGAGGGATAAGTGTGTACTACAGGGCAAGAATTATAGCTGGGGTAAGGGAAATTATGATGCGGTGAGGCATGACTTGGGATGTGTGGCTTGGAAAAGTAGACTCCAAGGCAAGAGTGTAAATGATATGTGGAACTTGTTCAAGGGGCAACTATTGAGTGTCCTTGATAATTATGTACCTGTCAGGCAGGTAGGAAAGGGTCGTGCGAGGGAGCCGTGGTTTAATAAGGAATTGGAATCCCTTGTTAAATGGAAGAGGGCAGCCTATCTCAAGATGAGACGTGAAGGTTCAATTGGGGCGATTGAGAGTTATAGGGTAGCCAGGAAGGACCTGAAGAGAGAGCTAAAAGCAGCAAGGAGGGGACATGAAAGGTCCTTAGTAGATAGGATTAGGGAAAATCCTAAGGCTTTCTATAGGTATGTTAGGAATAAAAGAATGACTAGGGTAGGAATAGGTCCAGTCAAGGATAGTAGGGGGAAGTTGCGTGTGGAGGCGGAAGAGATTGGGGAGACAATGAATGAATACTTTTCTTCAGTATTCACTCAGGAACAGGGCATTGTTGTCGATGAGAATACTGAGGCACAAATAAGTAGAATGGATGGCTTTGAGGTATGTAGAGAAGAGGTGTTGGAAATCCTGGAAAAGGTGAAAATAGATAAGTCCCCTGGGCCTGATGGCATTTATCCTAGGATTCTCTGGGAAGCAAGGGAGGAGATTGCAGAGCCATTGGCCTTGATTTTTATGTCCTCTTTGTCTACAGGAGTAGTCCCAGAAGACTGGAGGATAGCAAATGTGGTTCCCTTGTTCAAAAAGGGGAGTAGGGATAGCCCTAGTAACTATAGGCCGGTGAGTCTCACTTCTGTTGTGGGCAAAGTCTTAGAGAGAATTGTAAGGGATAGGATTTATGCACATCTAGATAGGAATAATGTGATCAAGGATAGTCAGCATGGTTTTGTGAAGGGCAAGTCGTGCCTCACAAACCTTATTGAATTCTTTGAAAAGGTGACGAAGGAGGTTGATGAGGGGAAAGCGGTAGATGTGGTATATATGGATTTTAGTAAGGCGTTTGATAAGGTTCCCCATGGTAGGCTACTGCAGAAAATACGGAGATATGGCATTGAGGGTGAGTTGGAGGTTTGGATTAGGAATTGGCTGGATGGAAGAAGACAGAGGGTAGTAGTTGATGGCAAAGTTTCTTCATGGAGTGCCGTCACTAGCGGTGTTCCGCAAGGATCTGTTTTGGGACCATTGCTGTTTGTCATTTTTATAAATGACCTGGAAGAGGGGTTAGAAGGTTGGGTGAGCAAGTTTGCGGATGACACGAAAGTCGGAGGAGTTGTTGACAGTGAGGAAGCATGTGGCAGGTTACAGCAGGATATAGAGAAGCTGCAGAGTTGGGCAGAAAGGTGGCAGATGGAATTCAATGTAGCTAAGTGCGAGGTGATTCACTTTGGGAAGAATAACAAAAAGATGGGGTACTGGGCTAATGGTCGGATACTTGGTAGTGTGGATGAGCAGAGGGATCTTGGTGTCCATGTACACAGATCTCTGAAAGTTGCCACCCAGGTAAATAGTGCGGTGAGGAAGGCATATGGCGTACTGGCTTTTATTGGTAGAGGAATTGAGTTCCGGAGTCCTGAGGTCATGATGCAGTTGTATAAGACTCTGGTACGGCCGCATCTGGAATATTGTGTGCAGTTTTGGTCGCCATACTATAGGAAGGATGTGGAGGCATTGGAACGGGTGCAGAGGAGGTTTACCAGGAAGTTGCCTAGTATGGAAGGAAAATCGTATGATGAAAGACTGAGGCACTTGGGGCTGTTTTCACTAGAGAAAAGAAGGTTTAGGGGTGACTTGATTGAGGTGTACAAGATGATTAGGGGGTTAGATAGGGTCGACAGTATGAACCTTTTCCCGCGTATTGAGTCGGGTATTACAAGGGGGCATAGCTTTAAATTAAGGGGGGGTAGATATAGGACTGATGTTAGGGGTAGGTTCTTCACTCAGCGAGTCGTTAGTTCATGGAATGCCCTGCCAGTAACAGTGGTGGACTCTCCCTCTTTATGGGCATTTAAGAGGGCATTGGATAGGTATATGGAGGATAGTGGGTTAGTGTAGTTTAGGTGGGCTTGGATCAGCGCAACATCGAGGGCCCAAGGGCCTGTACTGCGCTGTATTCTTCTATGTATATGGAAGATAGTGGGTTAGTGTAGTTTAGGTGGGCTTGGATCGGCGCAACATCGAGGGCCCAAGGGCCTGTACTGCGCTGTATTCTTCTATGTTCTATGTTCTATGTTCTATGCATTACATATGGACATTCTGCCAGGTCTGTGCTTGTCTCTTGGGCCAGTGGCGTAATGGATAACGCGTCTGACTTCGGATCAGAAGATTGTAGGTTCGAGTCCTACCTGGTTCGAGGGGAATGTTTTGCTTTAACCGTGGTATACGTTGACGCTCCCCTGTAAAGTTCTCTCGGGACATCGCCTCTGTGCTTCCGCATTTGTCCTATTGTCCATTTCAAATTCCAGCTCTCCACAACTGACACCTCCGTCAGTTTGGCGGTATCTTCTGGTGTGTCTCCCTCTATGGGTGAAAATGAGCATGAGTTCCTCAAAAGAGTAACAATTCGTTATACTTCTGTCCCATTATTGTGCCATGTAAGAAAATAGGATAACCTCATTGACATTTGACCTGGAAACATTAGAACACACGAGACTTTGGGCCAAAGTTCGAAACTGCGACTAGAATAGATGGCTCTCTGATTAGCCGCAATGCACACGGGCGGAATGAAGAAGGGCCTGTGCCCGAAACGTCGAATCTCCTGTTCCCTGGATGCTGCCTGACCTGCTGTGCTGTTCCAGCAATAAAGTTTCAACACGGGCGGAATGGCCTTTTCCCACTTTGTAAATCTTCGAAGACAATTTGAAAAAAAATCTGCAACGAAAATGTTCAGACAGGGTGTTTTATTTACACCAAATACGATAGTATCTATCGCCTTGTCTTGTTATTTACTTGTGAGGATTCGGTATTCTCAGCACCGTGGCCCGGATCGTATTCCCGCTCATGGAATGGTTGTATTGTTCAGCAAACATATCGGTGTACCAGTACTTCTGCCGATTTTCCGATGCTGGCAGGTCATTGGTTTTGTCCAAAACATTATGAAGGTTAACATAAAACAAATAGCTGCAGTTTCTGGAAATCTGAGCCAAAAACGAAAATTGTTTGTGCAGCGGAGCATGACTGGCAACAGAAACGTAGACTCTCCTGCTCCTCGGATGCAGCCTGACCTGCTGTGCTTTTCCAGCATCACTCTGATCTAAAGTCAGGTTTCCAGCATCTGTAGTCCTCACTTTTGCCTAGTTTCTTCAGTGTCTCTGGTTCCCAATTCAAGAACTCCATCTCTAGCGGTTTCATGTTTGTACCTCCGTGCTGAGGAGTTGAAGAGTGAAGAAAAGTAACTCACCTCCTCCATCTCTGGGGTAATTAGGGACTGAAAATGAATCGTGTCACATTGAAATATATCTACATGCGAATTAATCTCTGTCTTTTATTGGGAACCATCTCTTTCATTGTAACCATCAGGAAAGATCATTTCGTTCGCCAGAAAAAGAAATGAATATGTCACTAACCATTGTTTGCTTCAGGTCCGAGAATACTCAGACCAATAGCTCCCTTGCTTACTTCTGCTGGTCATGTTCGCAAAGAGATATGGCAAATTGCCAAGTGTGATTTTCCTTTCAATAAATAATTTTGACTCAGTTTGCCTGCAAATATCTTTTCCTACCTTTGTGCTTTTCTTCTTTTACATTGGTGTCTCGCACCTTACAAATGACAGCAAAGGTATGAAAGGAGATGGAAGCATTTAGCTCATCAAGTCAACGGCAGCTTTCAATGAGATCACGGCTGATTTGGTCAATGCTCAACCTCCCTGAGCTGTCTGTAGTCATGGCCGAGTGGTTAAGGCGATGGATTAGAAATCCATTGCGGTTTCCTCACGTAGGTTTGAATCCTGCTGACTACGTTATGAATGCTTTCCTGCTGGTACAATTTTCGCTCAAAGTTCAGAAAAAACTATTTTGTGAACCAGGCCGGTAATTTGATTAGACATGGGAAACTCGAGTTCTTCATCAGAAATGTTCCATATTTAAAACATTATCTCTGTTTCTCTTTCCAGATACACTGCTCGACACATCGGGTTTCTGCAGCTGTTATTGAACGTCCTGAGCAGAAGTGCTGCTTTTCATTAGATTCCTTTAATCCCTGTCCTCTGTTCTCTGACTCGGGTCAGTGGCAACACTTCCTCCTGCTCGTCAAAGTGCTCATTCCCCACCGCTCCCTCTCCCATCATTACAAACAACCGCAGGAAATCGCCACTTAACCATCTTTGTTCCAAAGTGAAACTCATCAGCCTCGGGAATCTCTCCACCAAACGGGACTTCTCATCCATGGACATGGTGCAAGCCAGAGGATTGTGAAGAGATACTGTGAAAATATTGTCAGTTGGCAGTTGAAAAAATGGTTAGGAAGCAAACCATATAATTTAGGCTCCAGCTTTGTAAATCTTGAGAAACTCTTTGGGAAATGGAATCAGAGGAGGATGAAGAAGTTTGAACTGTCGGACCGAGTAGAGGACGGGACATTGACTCTGATGTTCTCGGGACAGGAACTGATCTGAGACATTGAAATCATTCTCGCTCACGTACGTGAGGAATGCAAACTTCATCTGGACTCTGGGACAATGAAAAACTCTGGAACACTCAAGGCAATGATGTGTTTCTGTTCGCCGAGCTGGAAGTTTTTGTTGGAAACGTTTCGTCCCCTGTCTAGCTGGCATCCTCAGTGCTTGGGAGCCTCCGGTGAAGCGCTTCTGTGTTGTTTCCTGCGTCATTTATAGTGGCCTGCCCTTGCCGCTTCCTGTTGTCCTCCTTGTAACATCTCTAGCTTTGCTTTTCTCTCTCTGTAACATCTCCAGCCTTGCTTTTCTCACACCGTGTGACATCTCTAGCCTTGCTTTCTTCTCTTCTTGCAACATGTCCAGCCTTGCTTTCCTCTCTCTGTAACATCACTTGCCTTGCTTTCCTCTCTCTGTAACATCTCCAGCCTTGCTTTCCTCTCTATCCATAACATCTCCAGCCTTGCTTTCCTCTCTCCTTGTAACATCTCTAGCCTTGCTTTCCTCTCTCTGTAACATCTCCAGCCTTGCTTTCCTCTCTATCTCGAACATCTCCAGCCTTGCTTTCCTCTCTCTTGTAACATCTCCAGCCTTGCTTTCTTATCTCTGTAACATCTCCTGCCTTGCTTTCCTTTCTCTGTAACATACCCAGCCTTGCTTTCCTCTCTCTGAAACATCTCCAGCCTTGCTTTCCTATCTCTGTAACATCTCAAGCCTTGCTCTCCTCTCTCTGTAACATCTCCAGCCTTGCTTTCCTCTCTCTCTGAAACATCACCAGCCTTGCTTTCCTCTCTCTGTAACATCTCCAGCCTTGCTTTCCTCTCTCTCTGAAACAACTCCAGCCTTGCTTTCCTCTCTCTGTAACATCGCCAGCATTGTTTTCTTCTCTCTGTAACATCTCCAACCTAGCTTTCCTCTCTCTGTAACATCTCCAAAATTGCTTTCCTCTCTCTGTAACATCTCCAGCCTTGCTTGCCTCTCCCTGTAAAATCTCCAGCATTGATTTCCTCTGTCTGCAACATCTCCAGCCTTGCTTTCCTATCTCTGTAACATCCCCACCCTTGCTTTCTTCTCTCTGCAACATATCCTGCCTTGCCTTCCTCTCTCTGTAACATTTCCTGCCTTGCTTTTCTATCTCGGTAACATATCCAGCCTTGCTTTCCTCTCTCTGTAACATCTCCAGCCTTGCTTTTCTCTCTCCGTGTGACATCTCTAGCTTTGCTTTCCTCTCTCTGCAACATCTCCTTCCTTGCCTTCCTATCTCTGTTACACCTCCAGCAGCATTGCTTTCCTCTCTCTTTAACATCTCCAGCCTTGCTTTCCTCTCTCTGTAACATCTCCTGCCTTGCCTTCCTATCGCTGTTACACCTCCAGCATTGCTTTCCTCTGTCCGTAACATCTTCAGCCTTGATTTCCTCTATCTGTAACATCTCCAGCCTTGCTTTTCTCTCTCCCTGTAACATCTCCAGCCTTGCTATTCTCTCTCTCTGTAACATCTCTAACATCGTTTTCCTCTCTCTGTAACATCTCTGGCCTTGCTATCCTATCTCTCTAACATCTCCAGCCTTGCTTTCTTCTCCATGCAACATATGCAGCCTTGCTTTCCTATCTCTGTAACATCTCCTGGCTTGCCTTCCTATCTCTGTAACACCTCCAGCCTTGCTTTCCTCTCTCTTAGTAACATCTCTAGCCTTGCTTTCCTCTCTCTGTAACATCTCTTGCCTTGCGTTCCTCTCTCTGTAACATCTCCAGCCTTGCTTTCCTCTCTCTGTATCATCTCCAGCCTTGCTTTTCTGTCTTTGTAACATTTCCCGCCTTGCTTTCCTCTCTCTGAAACACCTCCAGCCTTGCTTTCTTCTCTCTGCAACATATCCAGCCTTGCTTTCCTATCTCTGTAACATCCCCTGCCTTGCCTTACCATCTCTGTAACACCTCCAGCCTTGCTTTCCTCTCTCCTAGTAACATCTCTAGCCTTGCTTCCCTCTCTCTGTAACATCTCTTGCCTTGCTTTCCTATCTCTGTAACATCTCCAGCCTTGCTTTCCTCTCTATCTATAACATCTCTAGCCCTGCTTTCCTCTCCCTGTAACATCTCCAGCCTTGCTTTCCTCTCTCCTTGGAACATCTCTTGCCTTGCTTTCCTCTCTCTGTGACATCTCCAGCCTTGCTTTTCTCTCTCTCTGTAGCATCTCCAACATTGTTTTCCTCTGTCTGTAACATCTCAAACATTATTTTCCTCTCTCCGTAACATCTCCAGCCTTGCTTTCCTATCGCTATAACATCTCCAGCATTGCTTTCCTCTCTATCTCTAACATCTCCAGCCTTGCTTCCCTCTCTCTGTAACATCTCCAGCCTTGTTTTTCTGTCTCTGTAACATCTCCAGCCTTGCTTTCCTCTCTCTGAAACACCTCCAGACTTGCTTTCTTCTCTTTGCAACATATCCAGCCTTGCGTTCCTATCTCTGTAACATCTCCTGCCTTACCTTCCTATCTCTGTAACACCTCCAGCCTTGCTTTCCTCTCTCCTTGTAACATCTCCAGCCTTGCTTTCCTCTCTCTGGTAACATCTCCAGCCTTGCATTCCTATCTCTGTAACATCTCTTGCCTTGCTTTCCTTTCTCTGTAACATGAGATGGAAATGTGTTGCTGGAGAAGCGCAGCAGGTCAGGCAGCATCTAGGGAACAGGAGAATCGACGTTTCGGGCATTAGCCCTTCTTCAGCCCTTCCTGAAGAAGGGCTAATGCCCGAAACGTCGATTCTCCTGTTCCCTAGATGCTGCCTGACCTGCTGCGCTTCTCCAGCAACACATTTCCATCTCTGATCTCCAGCATCTGCAGACCTCATTTTCTCTTCAAAGATTTCAACCTACTGCGAATCCTCTTACAAGGATGCCTTCCTTGAAGAAGCTCTCTTTCTCCCTCTACAAAGGTTTCAGTGAGTCCCTTTCTCACTGCACCCCCCAGGTCATCTCCTCTGCACAGAAGCTCTTCAGCCACATTCTCAAACATTCCTGAAGAAGGGCTAATGCCCGAAACGTCGATTCTCCTGTTCCCTAGATGCTGCCTGACCTGCTGCGCTTCTCCAGCAACACATTTCCATCTCTGATCTCCAGCATCTGCAGACCTCATTTTCTCTTTCTCTGTAACATATCCAGCCTTGCTTTCCTATCTCTGTAACATCTCAAGCCTTGCTTTCCTGTCTCTGTAACATCTCCAGCCTTGCTCTCCTCTCTCTGTAACATCTCCAGTCTTGCTTTCCTCTCTCTCTGAAACATCACCAGCCTTGCTTTCCTCTCTCTGTAACATATCCAGCGTTGCTTTCCTCTCTCTGTAACAGCTCTGGCCTTGCTTTCCTCTCTCTGTCACATCTCTGGCCTTGCTGTCCTATCGCTGTAACATCGCAAGCCTTGCTTTCCTCTCTGTAACATCTCCAGCCTTGCTCTCCTCTCTCTGTAACATCTCCAGCCTTGCTCTCCTCTCTCTGAAACATCTCCAGCCTTGCTTTCCTTTCTATGTAACATCTCAAGCCTTGCTTTCCTCTCTCTGTAACATCTCTAGCCTTGCTTTCCTATCTCTGTAACATCTCCTGCCTTGCTTTCCTTTCTCGGTAACATATCCAGCCTTGCTTTCCTCTCTCTGTAACATATCCAACCTTGCTTTCCTCTCTCTGTAAAATCTCCAGCCTTGCTTTCCTATCACTGTAACATCTCTGTAACATCTCCAACCTAGCTTTCCTCTCTCTGTAACATCTCCAAAATTGCTTTCCTCTCTCTGTAACATCTCCAGCCTTGCTTGCCTCTCCCTGTAAAATCTCCAGCATTGATTTCCTCTGTCTGCAACATCTCCAGCCTTGCTTTCCTATCTCTGTAACATCCCCACCCTTGCTTTCTTCTCTCTGCAACATATCCTGCCTTGCCTTCCTCTCTCTGTAACATTTCCTGCCTTGCTTTTCTATCTCGGTAACATATCCAGCCTTGCTTTCCTCTCTCTGTAACATCTCCAGCCTTGCTTTTCTCTCTCCGTGTGACATCTCTAGCCTTGCTTTCCTCTCTCTGTAACATCTCCTGCCTTGCCTTCCTATCTCTGTTATACCTCCAGCAGCATTGCTTTCCTCTCTCTTTAACATCTCCAGCCTTGCTTTCCTCTCTCTGTAACATCTCCTGCCTTGCCTTCCTATCGCTGTTACACCTCCAGTATTGCTTTCCTCTGTCTGTAACATCTCCAGCCTTGCTTTTCTCTCTCCCTGTAACATCTCCAGCCTTGCTTTTCTCTCTCTCTGTAACATCTCTAACATCGTTTTCCTCTCTCTGTAACATCTCTTGCCTTGCGTTCCTCTCTCTGTAACATCTCCAACCTTGCTTTCCTCTCTCTGTAACATCTCCAGCCTTGCTTTTCTGTCTTTGTAACATTTCCAGCCTTGCTTTCCTCTCTCTGAAACACCTCCAGCCTTGCTTTCTTCTCTCTGCAACATATCCAGCCTTGCTTTCCTATCTCTGTAATATCTCCTGCCTTACCTTACCATCCCTGTAACACCTCCAGCCTTGCTTTCCTCTCTCCTAGTAACATCTCTAGCCTTGCTTCCCTCTCTCTGTAACATCTCTTGCCTTGCTTTCCTCTCTATCTATAACATCTCTAGCCCTGCTTTCCTCACACCTTGTAACACATCTAGCCTTGCTCTCCTCTCTCTGTAACATCTCTAGCCTTGCTTTCCTCTCCTTGTAACATCTCTAGCCTTGATTTCCTCTCTCTGTAACATCTCCAGCCTTGCTTTCCTCTCTCCTTGGAACATCTCTGGCCTTGCTTTCCTCTCTCTGTAACATCTCTGCAACATTTCCAGCCTTGCTATCCTATTGCTGTAACATCTCCTGCCTTGCTTTCCTCTCTCTGTAACATCTCCAGCTTTGCTTTCCTCTCTCTCTAACATATCCAGCCTTGCTATCCTCTCTCTCTGTAACATCTCCAGCCTTGCTTTCGTCTCTCCTTGTAACGTCTCTGGCCTTGGTTTCCTCTCTCTCTAACATTTCCAGCCTTGCTATCCTCTCTCTCTAACATTTCCAGCCTTGCTATCCTCTCTCTCTGTAACATCTCCTGTCTTGCTACCCTCTCTCTCTCTGTAACATCTCCAGCCTTGCTTTCTTCTCTCCTGAACATATCCAGCCTTGCTTTCCTATCTCTGTCACGTCTCCTGCCTTGCCATCCTCTCTCTATAACAACTCCAGCATTGCTTTCCTCACTCTGAAACATCTCCAGCCTTGCTTTCCTGTCTCGCTAACACATCAAGCCTTGCTTTCCTCTCTCTGTAAAATCTCCAGCCTTGCTTTCCTCTCTCCTTGTAACATCTCTAGCCTTGTTTTCCTCTCTCTGTAACAACTCCAGTCTTGCTTTCCTCTCTCTCTGTTACATCTCCAGCCTTGCTTTCCTGTCCCTGTTACACCTCCAGCCTTGCTTTCCTCTCTCTGTAACATCTCCAGCTTTGCTTTCCTCTCTCTCTAACATATCCAGCCTTGCTATCCTCTCTCTCTGTAACATCTCCAGCCTTGCTTTCGTCTCTCCTTGTAACGTCTCTGGCCTTGGTTTCCTCTCTCTCTAACATTTCCAGCCTTGCTATCCTCTCTCTCTGTAACATCTCCTGTCTTGCTACCCTCTCTCTCTCTGTAACATCTCTAGCCTTGCTTTCCTCTCTCTGTAACACCTCCTGCCTTGTTTTCCTCTGTCTGTAACATCTCCAGCCTTGCTTTCTTCTCTCCTGAACATATCCAGCCTTGCTTTCCTATCTATGTAACATCTCCTGCCTTGCCATCCTCTCTCTATAACAACTCCAGTATTGCTTTCCTCACTCTGAAACATCTCCAGCCTTGCTTTCCTGTCTCGGTAACACATCAAGCCTTGCTTTCCTCTCTCTGTAAAATCTCCAGCCTTGCTTTCCTCTCTCCTTGTAACATCTCTAGCCTTGTTTTCCTCTCTCTGTAACAACTCCAGTCTTGCTTTCCTCTCTCTCTGTTACATCTCCAGCCTTGCTTTCCTGTCCCTGTTACACCTCCAGCCTTGCTTTCCTCTCTCTGTAACATATCCAGCCTTGCTTTCCTATCTCTCTAACATATCCAGCCTTGCTTTCCTATCTCTGTAACATCTCCAGCCTTGCTTTCCTCTCTATCTGTAACATCTCCAGCCTTGCTTTCCTCTCTCCTTGTAACATCTCGCCTTGTTTTCCTCTCTCTGTAGCATCTCCATCCTTGCTTTCCTATCGCTGTAACATCGCCAGACTTGCTTTCCTCTCTCCTTGTAACATCTCTAGCCTTGCTTTCCTCTCTCTGTAACATCTCCAGCATTGCTTTCCTATCGCTGTAACATCGCCAGACTTGCTTTCCTCTCTCCTTGTAACATCTCTAGCCTTGCTTTCCTCTCTCTGTAACATCTCTTGCCTTGCTTTCCTCTCTCCTTGTAACATCTCTAGTCCTTGATTTCCTCTCTCTGTAACATCTCCAGCATTGCTTTCCTTTCGCTGTAACATCGCCAGACTTGCTTTCCTCTCTCCTGGTATCATCTCTAGCCTTGCTTTCCTCTCTCTGTAACATCTCTTGCCTTGCTTTCCTCTCTCTGTAACACCTGCAGCCTTGCTTTCCTATCTGTGTAACATCTCCAGCCTTGCTTTCCTCTCTCCTTGTAACATCTCTAGCCTTGCTTTCCTCTCTCTGTAACATCTCCAGCATTGTTTTGCTCTCTCTGTAACATATCCAGCCTTGCTATCCGATCTCTGTAACATCGCCAGACATGCTTTCCTCTCTCTGTAACACCTCCAGCATTGCTTTCCTCTCTCTGTAACATATCCAGCCTGGCTTTCTTCTCTCTGGAACATCTCCAGCATTGCTTTCCTATCTCTGTAACATCGCCAGACTTGCTTTCCTCTCTCTGTAACATCTCCAGCATTGCTTTCCTATCTCTGTAACATCGCCAGACTTGCTTTCCTCTCTCTGTAACATCCCCAGCGTTGCTTTCTTCTCTCTGCAACATATCCAGCCTTGCTTTCCTGTCTCTGTAACATCTCCAGCCTTGCCTTCCTCTCTCTATAACATCTCCATCCTTGCTTTCCTCTCTCCTTGTAACATCTCTGGCCTTGCTTTCCTCTCTCTGTAACATCTCCAGCATTGCTTTCCTCTCTCTGTAATATATCCAGCCTTCCTTTCCTATCTCTGCAACATATCCAGCCTTGCTTTCCTATCTCTGTAACATCTCCTGCCTTACCTTACCATCCCTGTAACACCTCCAGCCTTGCTTTCCTCTCTCCTAGTAACATCTCTAGCCTTGCTTCCCTCTCTCTGTAACATCTCTTGCCTTGCTTTCCTATCTCTGTAACATCTCCAGCCTTGCTTTCCTCTCTATCTATAACATCTCTAGCCCTGCTTTCCTCACACCTTGTAACACATCTAGCCTTGCTCTCCTCTCTCTGTAACATCTCTAGCCTTGCTTTCCTCTCCTTGTAACATCTCTAGCCTTGATTTCCTCTCTCTGTAACATCTCCAGCCTTGCTTTCCTCTCTCCTTGGAACATCTCTGGCCTTGCTTTCCTCTCTCTGTAACATCTCTGCAACATTTCCAGCCTTGCTATCCTATTGCTGTAACATCTCCTGCCTTGCTTTCCTCTCTCTGTAACATCTCCAGCTTTGCTTTCCTCTCTCTCTAACATATCCAGCCTTGCTATCCTCTCTCTCTGTAACATCTCCAGCCTTGCTTTCGTCTCTCCTTGTAACGTCTCTGGCCTTGGTTTCCTCTCTCTCTAACATTTCCAGCCTTGCTATCCTCTCTCTCTAACATTTCCAGCCTTGCTATCCTCTCTCTCTGTAACATCTCCTGTCTTGCTACCCTCTCTCTCTCTGTAACATCTCCAGCCTTGCTTTCTTCTCTCCTGAACATATCCAGCCTTGCTTTCCTATCTATGTAACGTCTCCTGCCTTGCCATCCTCTCTCTATAACAACTCCAGCATTGCTTTCCTCACTCTGAAACATCTCCAGCCTTGCTTTCCTGTCTCGCTAACACATCAAGCCTTGCTTTCCTCTCTCTGTAAAATCTCCAGCCTTGCTTTCCTCTCTCCTTGTAACATCTCTAGCCTTGTTTTCCTCTCTCTGTAACAACTCCAGTCTTGCTTTCCTCTCTCTCTGTTACATCTCCAGCCTTGCTTTCCTGTCCCTGTTACACCTCCAGCCTTGCTTTCCTCTCTCTGTAACATCTCCAGCTTTGCTTTCCTCTCTCTCTAACATATCCAGCCTTGCTATCCTCTCTCTCTGTAACATCTCCAGCCTTGCTTTCGTCTCTCCTTGTAACGTCTCTGGCCTTGGTTTCCTCTCCCTCTAACATTTCCAGCCTTGCTATCCTCTCTCTCTGTAACATCTCCTGTCTTGCTACCCTCTCTCTCTCTGTAACATCTCTAGCCTTGCTTTCCTCTCTCTGTAACACCTCCTGCCTTGTTTTCCTCTGTCTGTAACATCTCCAGCCTTGCTTTCTTCTCTCCTGAACATATCCAGCCTTGCTTTCCTATCTATGTAACATCTCCTGCCTTGCCATCCTCTCTCTATAACAACTCCAGTATTGCTTTCCTCACTCTGAAACATCTCCAGCCTTGCTTTCCTGTCTCGGTAACACATCAAGCCTTGCTTTCCTCTCTCTGTAAAATCTCCAGCCTTGCTTTCCTCTCTCCTTGTAACATCTCTAGCCTTGTTTTCCTCTCTCTGCAACAACTCCAGTCTTGCTTTCCTCTCTCTCTGTTACATCTCCAGCCTTGCTTTCCTGTCCCTGTTACACCTCCAGCCTTGCTTTCCTCTCTCTGTAACATATCCAGCCTTGCTTTCCTATCTCTGTAACATCTCCAGCCTTGCTTTCCTCTCTATCTGTAACATCTCCAGCCTTGCTTTCCTCTCTCCTTGTAACATCTCGCCTTGTTTTCCTCTCTCTGTAGCATCTCCATCCTTGCTTTCCTATCGCTGTAACATCGCCAGACTTGCTTTCCTCTCTCCTTGTAACATCTCTAGCCTTGCTTTCCTCTCTCTGTAACATCTCCAGCATTGCTTTCCTATCGCTGTAACATCGCCAGACTTGCTTTCCTCTCTCCTTGTAACATCTCTAGCCTTGCTTTCCTCTCTCTGTAACATCTCTTGCCTTGCTTTCCTCTCTCCTTGTAACATCTCTAGCCTTGATTTCCTCTCTCTGTAACATCTCCAGCATTGCTTTCCTTTCGCTGTAACATCGCCAGACTTGCTTTCCTCTCTCCTGGTATCATCTCTAGCCTTGCTTTCCTCTCTCTGTAACATCTCTTGCCTTGCTTTCCTCTCTCTGTAACACCTGCAGCCTTGCTTTCCTATCTGTGTAACATCTCCAGCCTTGCTTTCCTCTCTCCTTGTAACATCTCTAGCCTTGCTTTCCTCTCTCTGTAACATCTCCAGCATTGTTTTGCTCTCTCTGTAACATATCCAGCCTTGCTATCCGATCTCTGTAACATCGCCAGACATGCTTTCCTCTCTCTGTAACACCTCCAGCATTGCTTTCCTCTCTCTGTAACATATCCAGCCTGGCTTTCTTCTCTCTGGAACATCTCCAGCATTGCTTTCCTATCTCTGTAACATCGCCAGACTTGCTTTCCTCTCTCTGTAACATCTCCAGCATTGCTTTCCTATCTCTGTAACATCGCCAGACTTGCTTTCCTCTCTCTGTAACATCCCCAGCGTTGCTTTCTTCTCTCTGCAACATATCCAGCCTTGCTTTCCTGTCTCTGTAACATCTCCAGCCTTGCCTTCCTCTCTCTATAACATCTCCATCCTTGCTTTCCTCTCTCCTTGTAACATCTCTGGCCTTGCTTTCCTCTCTCTGTAACATCTCCAGCATTGCTTTCCTCTCTCTGTAATATATCCAGCCTTCCTTTCCTATCTCTGTAACATATCCAGCCTTGCTTACCTCTCTCTGTAACATCTCCAGCCTTGCTGTACTTTCTCCTTGTAACATCTCTAGCCTTGTTTTCCTATCTCTGTAACATCTCCTTCCTGTCTTTCCTCTCTCTTTAACATCTCCAGCCTTGCTTTCCTCTCTATCTGTAACATCTCCAGCCTTGCTTTCCTCTCTCTGTAACATCACCAGCCTTGCTTTCCTCGCTCCTTGTAACATCACGCCTTGTTTTCCTCTCTCTGTAGCATCTCCAACCTTGCTTTCCTCACTCCTTGTTTCACATCGAGCCTTGCTTTCCTCTCTCTGTACCATCTCTAGCCTTGCTCACCTCTCTCCTTGTAACATCTCTACCCTTGATTTCCTCTCTCTGTAACATCTGCAGCATTGCTTTCCTATCTCTGTAACATCGCCAGACTTGCTTTCCTCTCTCCTTGTAACATCTCTAGCCTTGCTTTCCTATCTCTGTAACATCGCCAGACTTGCTTTCCTCTCTCTGTAACATCCCCAGCGTTGCTTTCTTCTCTCTGCAACATATCCAGCCTTGCTTTCCTATCTCTGTAACATCTCCAGCCTTGCCTTCCTCTCTCTATAACATCTCCATCCTTGCTTTCCGCTCTCCTTGTAACATCTCTGGCCTTGCTTTCCTCTCTCTGTAACATCTCCAGCATTGCTTTCCTCTCTCTGTAATATATCCAGCCTTCCTTTCCTATCTCTGTAACATATCCAGCCTTGCTTACCTCTCTCTGTAACATCTCCAGCCTTGCTGTACTTTCTCCTTGTAACATCTCTAGCCTTGTTTTCCTATCTCTGTAACATCTCCTTCCTGTCTTTCCTCTCTCTTTAACATCTCCAGCCTTGCTTTCCTCTCTATCTGTAACATCTCCAGCCTTGCTTTCCTCTCTCTGTAACATCACCAGCCTTGCTTTCCTCGCTCCTTGTAACATCACGCCTTGTTTTCCTCTCTCTGTAGCATCTCCAACCTTGCTTTCCTCACTCCTTGTTTCACATCGAGCCTTGCTTTCCTCTCTCTGTACCATCTCTAGCCTTGCTCACCTCTCTCCTTGTAACATCTCTACCCTTGATTTCCTCTCTCTGTAACATCTGCAGCATTGCTTTCCTATCTCTGTAACATCGCCAGACTTGCTTTCCTCTCTCCTTGTAACATCTCTAGCCTTGCTTTCCTCTCTCTGTAACATCTCTTGCCTTGCTTTCCTCTCTCTGTAACACCTGCAGCCTTTGCTTTCCTCTCTGTAACATCTCCAGCCTTGCTTTCCTCTCTCTGTAACATCTCCAGCCTTGCTTTCCTCTCACTGTAACATATCCAGCCTTGCTATCCGATCTCTGTAACATCGCCAGACTTGCTTTCCTCTCTCTGTAACACCTCCAGCATTGCTTTCTTCTCTCTGTAACATCTCCAGCATTGCTTTCCTATCTGTGTAACATCGCCAGACTTGCTTTCCTCTCTCTGTAACATCTCCAGCATTGCTTTCCTATCTCTGTAACATCGCCAGACTTGCTTTCCTCTCTCTGTGACATCCCCAGCCTGGCTTTCTTCTCTCTGCAACATATCCAGCCTTGCTTTCCTGTCTCTGTATTATCTCCAGCCTTGTCTTCCTCTCTCTGTAACATCTCCATCCTTGCTTTCCTCTCTCCTTGTAACATCTCTGGAATTGCTTTCCTGTCTCTGTAGCATCTCCATGCCTTGCTTTCCGATCTCTGTTACATATCCAGCCTTGCTTACCTCTCTCTGTAACATCTCCAGCCTTGCTGTACTCTCTCCTTGTAACATCTCTAGCCTTGTTTTCCTATCTCTGTAACATCACCTTCCTGTCTTTCCTCTCTCTTTAACATCTCCAGTCTTGTTTTCCTCTCTCTCTGTAACATATCCTGCCTGGCTTTCCTCTCTACTTGTAACATCCCCAGCGTTGCTTTCTTCTCTCTGCAACATATCCAGCCTTGCTTTCCTATCTCTGTAACACCTCCAGCCTTGCTTTCCTCTCTCTGTAACATATCCAGCCTCGCTTTCTTCTCTCTGCAACATATCCAGCCTTGCATTCCTATCTCTGTAACACCTCCAGCCTTGCTTTCCTCTCTCTGTAACATATCCAGCCTTGCTTTCTTCTCTCTGCAACATATCCAGCCTTGCTTTCCTCTCTCTGTAACATATCCAGCCTTGCTTTCTTCTCTCTGCAACATATCCAGCCTTGCTTTCCTATCTCTGTAACATCTCCTGCCGTGCCTTGCTATCTCTGTAACACCTCCAGCCTTGCTTTCCTCGCTCTGTAACATCTCCAGCCTTGCTTTCCTCTCACTGTAACATATCCAGCCTTGCTTTCCTCTCTCTGTAAAATCTCCAGCCTTGCTTTCCTATCGCTGTAACATTTCCAGCCTTGCTTTCCTCTCTATCTATAACATCTCCAGCCTTGCTTGCCTCTCTCGGTGACATCTCCAGCCTTGCTTTCCTCTGTCTGTAACATCTCCAGCCTTGCTTGCCTCTCTCAGTGACATCTCCAGCCTTGCTTTTCTGACTCTGTAACATCTCCAGCCTTGCTTTCCTCTGTCTGTAACGTCTCCAGCCTTGCTTTCCTGTCACTGTATCATCTCCAGCCTTGCTTTCCTCTCTCCTTGTAACATCTCCAGCCTTGCTTTTCTGACTCTGTAACATCTCCAGCCTTGCTTTCCTCTGTCTGCAACATCTCAAGCCTTGCTTTCCTATCACTGTAACATCCCCAGCCTTGCTTTCCTCTCTATGCAACATATCCAGCCTTGCCTTCCTCTCTCTGTAACGACTCCAGCCTTGCTTTCCTCTCTCCTTGGAACATCTCTAGCCTTGCTTTCCTCTCTCTGTAACATCTCTGGCCTTGCTTTCCTCTCTTTGTAACATCTCCAGCCTTGCTTTCCTCTCTATGTGTAACCTCTCTAGCCGTGCTTTCCTCTCTCTGTAACATCTCCCGCCTTGCATTTCTGTCTCTGTAACATCACCAGCCTTGCTTTCTTCTCGATGTAACATTTCCAGCCTTGCTTTCCCCTCTCCTTGTAACATCTCTAGCCTTGCTTTTCTCTCTCTCTGTAACATCTCCAATATTGTTTTCCTCTCTCCGTATCATCTCCAACATTGTTTTCCTCTCTCTGTAACATCTCCAACATTGTTTTCCTCTCTCCATAACATCCCCAGCCTTGCCTTCCTATCGCTGTAACATCTCCAGCCTTGCTTTCCTCTCTATCTATAACATCTCCAGCCTTGCTTGCCTCTCTCGGTGACATCTCCAGCCTTGCCTTTCTGACTCTGTAACATCTCCAGCCTTGCTTTCCTCCGTCTGTCACATCTCCAGCCTTGCTTTCCTATCACTGTAACATCTCCAGCCTTGCTTTCTTCTCTCCTTGTAACATCTCCAGCCTTGCTTTTCGGCCTCTGTAACATCTCCAGCCTTGCTTTCCTCTGTCTGTAACATCGCCAGCCTTGCTTTCCAAACTCTGTAACATCCCCAGCCGTAATTTCCTCGCTATGCAACATATCCAAGCTTGCTTTCCAATCTCTGTAACAGCTCCTGCCTTGCCTTCCTATCTCTGTAACACCTCCAGCCTTGCTTTCCCCTCTTCTTGTAACATCTCTAGCCTTGCTTTCCTCTCTCTGTAATATCTCCAGCCTTGCTTTCCTCTCTAGGTGTAACGTCTCTAGCCTTGCATTCCTCTCTCTGCAACATCTCCAGCCTTGCTTTCCTCTCTCCTTGTAACATCTCTAGCCTTGATTTCCTCTCTCCTTGTAACATCTCTCGCCTTGCTTTCCTCTCTCTGTAATGTCTCTAGCCTTGCTTTCCTCTCTCTGTAACATCTGTTGCCTTGCTTTCCTCTCTCTGTAACATCTCCAGCCTTGCGTTCCTCTCTATCTGCAACATCTCTAGCCTTGCTTTCCTCTCTCTGTAACATCTCCAGCCTTGATTTCCTCTCTCCTTGTAACATCTCTAGCCTTGCTTTCCTCTCTCTGTAACATCTCTCGCCTTGCTTTCCTCACTCTGTAACGTCTCCAGCCTTGCTTTCCTCTGTATCTGTAACTTCCCCAGCCTTGCTTTCCTCTCTCTGTAACATCCCCAGCCTTGCATTCCTCTCTCTGTAACATCTCCAGCCTTGCTTTCTTCTCTATGCAACATATCCAGCCTTGCTTTCCTCTCTATGTGTAACATCTCTCGCCTTGATTTCCTCTCTCAGTAACAACTCCAGCCTTGCTTTCCTCTCTCCTTGGAACATCTCTAGCCTTGCTTTCCTCTCTATGTGTAACATCTCTAGCCTTGCTTTCCTCTCTCTGGAACAACTCCAGACTTGCTTTCCTCTCTCCTTGGAACATCTCTAGCCTTGCTTTCCTCTCTCTGTAACATCTCCAGCCTTGCTTTCCTCTCTCTCTGTAACATCTCCAGTCTTGCTTTCCTCTCTCTTTAACACCTCCTGCCTTGTTTTCCTCTCTCTGTAACATTTCCAGCCTTGCTTTCTTCTCTATCTGTAGCATCTCCAACGTTGTTTTCCTATCTCTCTGTAACATTTCTGGCATTCCTATCCTCTGTCTCTGTAACATCGCCGGCCTTGCATTGCTTTCTCAGTAACATCTCTGGCCTTGCTTTTCTCTCTGTGTACCATCTCCACCCTTGCTTTCCTATCTCTCTATACTATCTCCAGCCTTACTTTCCTCTCCCCCTGTAAGATATTAAACATTGTTTTGCTCTCTCCATGTAAAATCTCCAGCTTTGCTTTCCTCTCTCTCTGTAACACCTCCTGCCTTGCTTTCCTCTGTCTGTAGCATCTCCAGACTTGCGTTCCTCTCTCCCTGTAACATCTCCAGCCTTGCCTTTCTCTCTCTCTGTAACAACTCCAACATTGTTTTCCACTCTCCGTAACATCTCCAATATTGTTTTCCTATCTCTGTAACATCTCTGGCCTTCCTTTCCTCTCTCCTAGTAACATCTCGAGCCTTGCGTTCCTCTCTCTGTAACATCTCTTGCCTTGCTTTCCTCTCTCTGTAACATCTCCAGCCTTGCATTCCTCTCAATCTATAATATCTCTAGCCTTGCTTTTCTGTCTCTGTAACATCTCCAGCCTTGCTTTCCTCTCTCCTTGTAACATCTCTCACCTTGCTTTCCTCTCTCTGTAACATCTCTAGCCTTGCTTATCTCTCTCTCTGTAACATCTCCAACATTGTTTTCCTCTCTCCGTAACATCTCCAGCATTGTTATCCTCTCTCCGTAACATCTCCAGCCTTGCTTTCCTATCGCTGTAACATCTCCAGCCTTGCTTTCCTCTCTATCTATAACATCTCCAGCCTTGCTTTCCTTTCTCTGTAACATCTCCAGCCTTGCTTTTCTGTTTCTGTAACATTTCCAGCCTTGCTTTCCTCTCTCTGAAACACCTCCAGCCTTGCTTTGTTCTCTATGCAACATATCCAGCCTTGCTTTCCTATCTCTGTAGCAGCTCCTGCCTTGCCTTCCTATCTCTGAAACACCTCCAGCGTTGCTTTCCTCTCTCCTAGTAACATCTCCAGCCTTGCTGTCCTCTCTCTGTAACATCTCTAGCCTTGCTTTCCTCTCTCCTTGTAACATCTCTAGATTTGCTTTCCTCTCTCTGTGACATCTCCAGCCTTGCTTTTCTCTCTCTCTGTAACATCTCCAACATTGTTTTCCTCTCTCCGTAACATCTCCAGCATTGCTTTCCCATCGCTGTAACATCTCCAGCCTTTCTTTCCTCCCTTTCTATAACATCTCCAGCCTTGCTTTCCTCTGTCTGTAACATCTCCAGCCTGGCTTTCCTATCTCTGTAACATCCCCAGCCTTGCTTTCCTCTCTCTGGAACATCTCCAGCCTTGCTTTCTTCTCTATGCAACATATCCAGCCTTGCTTTCCTCTTTCTGTAACATCTTCAATCTTGCTTTCCTCTCTCGTTAACACCTCCTGCCTTATTTTCCTCTCTCTGTAACAAATACAGCCTTGCTTTCCTCTCTATCTGTAGCATCTCCAACATTGTTTTCCTATCTCTCTGTAACATCTCTGGCCTTGCTATCCTCTTTCTCTGTAACATCACCGGCCTTGCATTGCTTTCACAGTAACATCTCTGGCCTTGCTTTCCTCTCTCTGTACCATCTCCACCCTTGCTTTCCTATCTCTCTATACTATCTCCAGCCTTACTTTCCTCTCCCCCTGTAAGATCTTAAATATTGCGTTGCTCTCTCCATGTAAAATCTCCAGCTTTGCTTTCCTCTCTCTGTAACCACCTTATGCATTGTTTTCCTCTGTCTGTAGCATCTCCAGGCTTGCGTTCCTCTCTCCCTGTAACATCTCCAGCCTTGCTTTCTCTCTCTCTGTAACATCTCCAACATTGTTTTCCTCTCTCCGTAACATCTCCAACATTGTTTTCCTCTCTCTGTAACATCTCTGGCCTTGCATTCCTCTGTCTCTAACATCTCCAGCCTTGCTTTCCTCTCCATCTATAACATCTCCAGCCTTGCTTTCCTCTCTCTGTAAGATCTCCAGCCTTGCTTTTCTGTTTCTGTAACATCTCCAGCCTTGCTTTCCTCTCTCTGAAACACCTCCAGCCTTGCCTTCCTATCTCTGTAACATCTCCAGCCTTGCTTTCCTCTCTCCTTGTTGCATCTCTAGACTTGCTTTCCTCTTTCTGTAACATCTCCAGCCTTGCTTTCATCTCTCCTTGTAACATCTCTAGCCTTGCTTTCCTCTCTCTGTAACATCTCTAGCCTAGCTTTAGTCTATATCTGTAATATCTGCTGCCTTGCATTCCTCTCTCTCTGTAACATCTCCAGTCGTGCTTTCCTCTCTCTGGAACATCTCCAGCCTTGCTTTCTTCTCTATGCAACATATCCAGCCTTGCTTTCCTCTTTCTGTAACATCTTCAATCTTGCTATCCTCTCTCTCTGTAACATCTCCAGTCTTGCTTTCCTCTCTCGTTAACACCTCCTGCCTTATTTTCCTCTCTCTGTAACAAATACAGCCTTGCTTTCCTCTCTATCTGTAGCATCTCCAACATTGTTTTCCTATCTCTCTGTAACATCTCTGGCCTTGCTATCCTCTTTCTCTGTAACATCGCCGGCCTTGCATTGCTTTCAAAGTAACATCTCTGGCCTTGCTTTCCTCTCTCTGTACCATCTCCACCCTTGCTTTCCTATCTCTCTATACTATCTCCAGCCTTACTTTCCTCTCCCCCTGTAAGATCTTAAATATTGCGTTGCTCTCTCCATGTAAAATCTCCAGCTTTGCTTTCCTCTCTCTGTAACACCTTATGCATTGTTTTCCTCTGTCTGTAGCATCTCCAGGCTTGCGTTCCTCTCTCCCCGTAACATCTCCAGCCTTGCTTTCTCTCTCTCTGTAACATCTCCAACATTGTTTTCCTCTCTCCGTAACATCTCCAACATTGTTTTCCTCTCTCCGTAACATCTCCAACATTGTTTTCCTCTCTCTGTAACATCTCTGGCCTTGCATTCCTCTGTCTCTAACATATCCAGCCTTGCTATCCTCTCTCTCTGTAACATCTCCAGCCTTGCTTTCGTCTCTCCTTGTAACGTCTCTGGCCTTGGTTTCCTCTCTCTCTAACATTTCCAGCCTTGCTATCCTCTCTCTCTGTAACATCTCCTGTCTTGCTACCCTCTCTCTCTCTGTAACATCTCTAGCCTTGCTTTCCTCTCTCTGTAACACCTCCTGCCTTGTTTTCCTCTGTCTGTAACATCTCCAGCCTTGCTTTCTTCTCTCCTGAACATATCCAGCCTTGCTTTCCTATCTATGTAACATCTCCTGCCTTGCCATCCTCTCTCTATAACAACTCCAGTATTGCTTTCCTCACTCTGAAACATCTCCAGCCTTGCTTTCCTGTCTCGGTAACACATCAAGCCTTGCTTTCCTCTCTCTGTAAAATCTCCAGCCTTGCTTTCCTCTCTCCTTGTAACATCTCTAGCCTTGTTTTCCTCTCTCTGTAACAACTCCAGTCTTGCTTTCCTCTCTCTCTGTTACATCTCCAGCCTTGCTTTCCTGTCCCTGTTACACCTCCAGCCTTGCTTTCCTCTCTCTGTAACATATCCAGCCTTGCTTTCCTATCTCTCTAACATATCCAGCCTTGCTTTCCTATCTCTGTAACATCTCCAGCCTTGCTTTCCTCTCTATCTGTAACATCTCCAGCCTTGCTTTCCTCTCTCCTTGTAACATCTCGCCTTGTTTTCCTCTCTCTGTAGCATCTCCATCCTTGCTTTCCTATCGCTGTAACATCGCCAGACTTGCTTTCCTCTCTCCTTGTAACATCTCTAGCCTTGCTTTCCTCTCTCTGTAACATCTCCAGCATTGCTTTCCTATCGCTGTAACATCGCCAGACTTGCTTTCCTCTCTCCTTGTAACATCTCTAGCCTTGCTTTCCTCTCTCTGTAACATCTCTTGCCTTGCTTTCCTCTCTCCTTGTAACATCTCTAGTCCTTGATTTCCTCTCTCTGTAACATCTCCAGCATTGCTTTCCTTTCGCTGTAACATCGCCAGACTTGCTTTCCTCTCTCCTGGTATCATCTCTAGCCTTGCTTTCCTCTCTCTGTAACATCTCTTGCCTTGCTTTCCTCTCTCTGTAACACCTGCAGCCTTGCTTTCCTATCTGTGTAACATCTCCAGCCTTGCTTTCCTCTCTCCTTGTAACATCTCTAGCCTTGCTTTCCTCTCTCTGTAACATCTCCAGCATTGTTTTGCTCTCTCTGTAACATATCCAGCCTTGCTATCCGATCTCTGTAACATCGCCAGACATGCTTTCCTCTCTCTGTAACACCTCCAGCATTGCTTTCCTCTCTCTGTAACATATCCAGCCTGGCTTTCTTCTCTCTGGAACATCTCCAGCATTGCTTTCCTATCTCTGTAACATCGCCAGACTTGCTTTCCTCTCTCTGTAACATCTCCAGCATTGCTTTCCTATCTCTGTAACATCGCCAGACTTGCTTTCCTCTCTCTGTAACATCCCCAGCGTTGCTTTCTTCTCTCTGCAACATATCCAGCCTTGCTTTCCTGTCTCTGTAACATCTCCAGCCTTGCCTTCCTCTCTCTATAACATCTCCATCCTTGCTTTCCTCTCTCCTTGTAACATCTCTGGCCTTGCTTTCCTCTCTCTGTAACATCTCCAGCATTGCTTTCCTCTCTCTGTAATATATCCAGCCTTCCTTTCCTATCTCTGCAACATATCCAGCCTTGCTTTCCTATCTCTGTAACATCTCCTGCCTTACCTTACCATCCCTGTAACACCTCCAGCCTTGCTTTCCTCTCTCCTAGTAACATCTCTAGCCTTGCTTCCCTCTCTCTGTAACATCTCTTGCCTTGCTTTCCTATCTCTGTAACATCTCCAGCCTTGCTTTCCTCTCTATCTATAACATCTCTAGCCCTGCTTTCCTCACACCTTGTAACACATCTAGCCTTGCTCTCCTCTCTCTGTAACATCTCTAGCCTTGCTTTCCTCTCCTTGTAACATCTCTAGCCTTGATTTCCTCTCTCTGTAACATCTCCAGCCTTGCTTTCCTCTCTCCTTGGAACATCTCTGGCCTTGCTTTCCTCTCTCTGTAACATCTCTGCAACATTTCCAGCCTTGCTATCCTATTGCTGTAACATCTCCTGCCTTGCTTTCCTCTCTCTGTAACATCTCCAGCTTTGCTTTCCTCTCTCTCTAACATATCCAGCCTTGCTATCCTCTCTCTCTGTAACATCTCCAGCCTTGCTTTCGTCTCTCCTTGTAACGTCTCTGGCCTTGGTTTCCTCTCTCTCTAACATTTCCAGCCTTGCTATCCTCTCTCTCTAACATTTCCAGCCTTGCTATCCTCTCTCTCTGTAACATCTCCTGTCTTGCTACCCTCTCTCTCTCTGTAACATCTCCAGCCTTGCTTTCTTCTCTCCTGAACATATCCAGCCTTGCTTTCCTATCTATGTAACGTCTCCTGCCTTGCCATCCTCTCTCTATAACAACTCCAGCATTGCTTTCCTCACTCTGAAACATCTCCAGCCTTGCTTTCCTGTCTCGCTAACACATCAAGCCTTGCTTTCCTCTCTCTGTAAAATCTCCAGCCTTGCTTTCCTCTCTCCTTGTAACATCTCTAGCCTTGTTTTCCTCTCTCTGTAACAACTCCAGTCTTGCTTTCCTCTCTCTCTGTTACATCTCCAGCCTTGCTTTCCTGTCCCTGTTACACCTCCAGCCTTGCTTTCCTCTCTCTGTAAAATCTCCAGCCTTGCTTTCCTCTCTCCTTGTAACATCTCTAGCCTTGTTTTCCTCTCTCTGTAACAACTCCAGTCTTGCTTTCCTCTCTCTCTGTTACATCTCCAGCCTTGCTTTCCTGTCCCTGTTACACCTCCAGCCTTGCTTTCCTCTCTCTGTAACATCTCCAGCTTTGCTTTCCTCTCTCTCTAACATATCCAGCCTTGCTATCCTCTCTCTCTGTAACATCTCCAGCCTTGCTTTCGTCTCTCCTTGTAACGTCTCTGGCCTTGGTTTCCTCTCCCTCTAACATTTCCAGCCTTGCTATCCTCTCTCTCTGTAACATCTCCTGTCTTGCTACCCTCTCTCTCTCTGTAACATCTCTAGCCTTGCTTTCCTCTCTCTGTAACACCTCCTGCCTTGTTTTCCTCTGTCTGTAACATCTCCAGCCTTGCTTTCTTCTCTCCTGAACATATCCAGCCTTGCTTTCCTATCTATGTAACATCTCCTGCCTTGCCATCCTCTCTCTATAACAACTCCAGTATTGCTTTCCTCACTCTGAAATATCTCCAGCCTTGCTTTCCTGTCTCGGTAACACATCAAGCCTTGCTTTCCTCTCTCTGTAAAATCTCCAGCCTTGCTTTCCTCTCTCCTTGTAACATCTCTAGCCTTGTTTTCCTCTCTCTGCAACAACTCCAGTCTTGCTTTCCTCTCTCTCTGTTACATCTCCAGCCTTGCTTTCCTGTCCCTGTTACACCTCCAGCCTTGCTTTCCTCTCTCTGTAACATATCCAGCCTTGCTTTCCTATCTCTGTAACATCTCCAGCCTTGCTTTCCTCTCTATCTGTAAAATCTCCAGCCTTGCTTTCCTCTCTCCTTGTAACATCTCGCCTTGTTTTCCTCTCTCTGTAGCATCTCCATCCTTGCTTTCCTATCGCTGTAACATCGCCAGACTTGCTTTCCTCTCTCCTTGTAACATCTCTAGCCTTGCTTTCCTCTCTCTGTAACATCTCCAGCATTGCTTTCCTATCGCTGTAACATCGCCAGACTTGCTTTCCTCTCTCCTTGTAACATCTCTAGCCTTGCTTTCCTCTCTCTGTAACATCTCTTGCCTTGCTTTCCTCTCTCCTTGTAACATCTCTAGCCTTGATTTCCTCTCTCTGTAACATCTCCAGCATTGCTTTCCTTTCGCTGTAACATCGCCAGACTTGCTTTCCTCTCTCCTGGTATCATCTCTAGCCTTGCTTTCCTCTCTCTGTAACATCTCTTGCCTTGCTTTCCTCTCTCTGTAACACCTGCAGCCTTGCTTTCCTATCTGTGTAACATCTCCAGCCTTGCTTTCCTCTCTCCTTGTAACATCTCTAGCCTTGCTTTCCTCTCTCTGTAACATCTCCAGCCTTGCTATCCGATCTCTGTAACATCGCCAGACATGCTTTCCTCTCTCTGTAACACCTCCAGCATTGCTTTCCTCTCTCTGTAACATATCCAGCCTGGCTTTCTTCTCTCTGGAACATCTCCAGCATTGCTTTCCTATCTCTGTAACATCGCCAGACTTGCTTTCCTCTCTCTGTAACATCTCCAGCATTGCTTTCCTATCTCTGTAACATCGCCAGACTTGCTTTCCTCTCTCTGTAACATCCCCAGCGTTGCTTTCTTCTCTCTGCAACATATCCAGCCTTGCTTTCCTGTCTCTGTAACATCTCCAGCCTTGCCTTCCTCTCTCTATAACATCTCCATCCTTGCTTTCCTCTCTCCTTGTAACATCTCTGGCCTTGCTTTCCTCTCTCTGTAACATCTCCAGCATTGCTTTCCTCTCTCTGTAATATATCCAGCCTTCCTTTCCTATCTCTGTAACATATCCAGCCTTGCTTACCTCTCTCTGTAACATCTCCAGCCTTGCTGTACTTTCTCCTTGTAACATCTCTAGCCTTGTTTTCCTATCTCTGTAACATCTCCTTCCTGTCTTTCCTCTCTCTTTAACATCTCCAGCCTTGCTTTCCTCTCTATCTGTAACATCTCCAGCCTTGCTTTCCTCTCTCTGTAACATCACCAGCCTTGCTTTCCTCGCTCCTTGTAACATCACGCCTTGTTTTCCTCTCTCTGTAGCATCTCCAACCTTGCTTTCCTCACTCCTTGTTTCACATCGAGCCTTGCTTTCCTCTCTCTGTACCATCTCTAGCCTTGCTCACCTCTCTCCTTGTAACATCTCTACCCTTGATTTCCTCTCTCTGTAACATCTGCAGCATTGCTTTCCTATCTCTGTAACATCGCCAGACTTGCTTTCCTCTCTCCTTGTAACATCTCTAGCCTTGCTTTCCTATCTCTGTAACATCGCCAGACTTGCTTTCCTCTCTGTAACATCCCCAGCGTTGCTTTCTTCTCTCTGCAACATATCCAGCCTTGCTTTCCTATCTCTGTAACATCTCCAGCCTTGCCTTCCTCTCTCTATAACATCTCCATCCTTGCTTTCCGCTCTCCTTGTAACATCTCTGGCCTTGCTTTCCTCTCTCTGTAACATCTCCAGCATTGCTTTCCTCTCTCTGTAATATATCCAGCCTTCCTTTCCTATCTCTGTAACATATCCAGCCTTGCTTACCTCTCTCTGTAACATCTCCAGCCTTGCTGTACTTTCTCCTTGTAACATCTCTAGCCTTGTTTTCCTATCTCTGTAACATCTCCTTCCTGTCTTTCCTCTCTCTTTAACATCTCCAGCCTTGCTTTCCTCTCTATCTGTAACATCTCCAGCCTTGCTTTCCTCTCTCTGTAACATCACCAGCCTTGCTATCCTCTCTCTCTGTAACATCTCCAGCCTTGCTTTCTTCTCTCCTTGTAACGTCTCTGGCCTTGGTTTCCTCTCTCTCTAACATTTCCAGCCTTGCTATCCTCTCTCTCTGTAACATCTCCTGTCTTGCTACCCTCTCTCTCTCTGTAACATCTCTAGCCTTGCTTTCCTCTCTCTGTAACACCTCCTGCCTTGTTTTCCTCTGTCTGTAACATCTCCAGCCTTGCTTTCTTCTCTCCTGAACATATCCAGCATTGTTTTCCTATCTCTGTAACATCTCCTTCCTGTCTTTCCTCTCTCTTTAACATCTCCAGCCTTGCTTTCCTCTCTATCTGTAACATCTCCAGCTTTGCTTTCCTCTCTCTCTAACATATCCAGCCTTGCTATCCTCTCTCTCTGTAACATCTCCAGCCTTGCTTTCGTCTCTCCTTGTAACGTCTCTGGCCTTGGTTTCCTCTCTCTCTAACATTTCCAGCCTTGCTATCCTCTCTCTCTGTAACATCTCCTGTCTTGCTACCCTCTCTCTCTCTGTAACATCTCTAGCCTTGCTTTCCTCTCTCTGTAACACCTCCTGCCTTGTTTTCCTCTGTCTGTAACATCTCCAGCCTTGCTTTCTTCTCTCCTGAACATATCCAGCCTTGCTTTCCTATCTATGTAACATCTCCTGCCTTGCCATCCTCTCTCTATAACAACTCCAGTATTGCTTTCCTCACTCTGAAACATCTCCAGCCTTGCTTTCCTGTCTCGGTAACACATCAAGCCTTGCTTTCCTCTCTCTGTAAAATCTCCAGCCTTGCTTTCCTCTCTCCTTGTAACATCTCTAGCCTTGTTTTCCTCTCTCTGTAACAACTCCAGTCTTGCTTTCCTCTCTCTCTGTTACATCTCCAGCCTTGCTTTCCTGTCCCTGTTACACCTCCAGCCTTGCTTTCCTCTCTCTGTAACATATCCAGCCTTGCTTTCCTATCTCTGTAACATCTCCAGCCTTGCTTTCCTCTCTATCTGTAACATCTCCAGCCTTGCTTTCCTCTCTCCTTGTAACATCTCGCCTTGTTTTCCTCTCTCTGTAGCATCTCCATCCTTGCTTTCCTATCGCTGTAACATCGCCAGACTTGCTTTCCTCTCTCCTTGTAACATCTCTAGCCTTGCTTTCCTCTCTCTGTAACATCTCCAGCATTGCTTTCCTATCGCTGTAACATCGCCAGACTTGCTTTCCTCTCTCCTTGTAACATCTCTAGCCTTGCTTTCCTCTCTCTGTAACATCTCTTGCCTTGCTTTCCTCTCTCCTTGTAACATCTCTAGCCTTGATTTCCTCTCTCTGTAACATCTCCAGCATTGCTTTCCTTTCGCTGTAACATCGCCAGACTTGCTTTCCTCTCTCCTGGTATCATCTCTAGCCTTGCTTTCCTCTCTCTGTAACATCTCTTGCCTTGCTTTCCTCTCTCTGTAACACCTGCAGCCTTGCTTTCCTATCTGTGTAACATCTCCAGCCTTGCTTTCCTCTCTCCTTGTAACATCTCTAGCCTTGCTTTCCTCTCTCTGTAACATCTCCAGCATTGTTTTGCTCTCTCTGTAACATATCCAGCCTTGCTATCCGATCTCTGTAACATCGCCAGACATGCTTTCCTCTCTCTGTAACACCTCCAGCATTGCTTTCCTCTCTCTGTAACATATCCAGCCTGGCTTTCTTCTCTCTGGAACATCTCCAGCATTGCTTTCCTATCTCTGTAACATCGCCAGACTTGCTTTCCTCTCTCTGTAACATCTCCAGCATTGCTTTCCTATCTCTGTAACATCGCCAGACTTGCTTTCCTCTCTCTGTAACATCCCCAGCGTTGCTTTCTTCTCTCTGCAACATATCCAGCCTTGCTTTCCTGTCTCTGTAACATCTCCAGCCTTGCCTTCCTCTCTCTATAACATCTCCATCCTTGCTTTCCTCTCTCCTTGTAACATCTCTGGCCTTGCTTTCCTCTCTCTGTAACATCTCCAGCATTGCTTTCCTCTCTCTGTAATATATCCAGCCTTCCTTTCCTATCTCTGTAACATATCCAGCCTTGCTTACCTCTCTCTGTAACATCTCCAGCCTTGCTGTACTTTCTCCTTGTAACATCTCTAGCCTTGTTTTCCTATCTCTGTAACATCTCCTTCCTGTCTTTCCTCTCTCTTTAACATCTCCAGCCTTGCTTTCCTCTCTATCTGTAACATCTCCAGCCTTGCTTTCCTCTCTCTGTAACATCACCAGCCTTGCTTTCCTCGCTCCTTGTAACATCACGCCTTGTTTTCCTCTCTCTGTAGCATCTCCAACCTTGCTTTACTCACTCCTTGTTTCACATCGAGCCTTGCTTTCCTCTCTCTGTACCATCTCTAGCCTTGCTCACCTCTCTCCTTGTAACATCTCTACCCTTGATTTCCTCTCTCTGTAACATCTGCAGCATTGCTTTCCTATCTCTGTAACATCGCCAGACTTGCTTTCCTCTCTCCTTGTAACATCTCTAGCCTTGCTTTCCTATCTCTGTAACATCGCCAGACTTGCTTTCCTCTCTCTGTAACATCCCCAGCGTTGCTTTCTTCTCTCTGCAACATATCCAGCCTTGCTTTCCTATCTCTGTAACATCTCCAGCCTTGCCTTCCTCTCTCTATAACATCTCCATCCTTGCTTTCCGCTCTCCTTGTAACATCTCTGGCCTTGCTTTCCTCTCTCTGTAACATCTCCAGCATTGCTTTCCTCTCTCTGTAATATATCCAGCCTTCCTTTCCTATCTCTGTAACATATCCAGCCTTGCTTACCTCTCTCTGTAACATCTCCAGCCTTGCTGTACTTTCTCCTTGTAACATCTCTAGCCTTGTTTTCCTATCTCTGTAACATCTCCTTCCTGTCTTTCCTCTCTCTTTAACATCTCCAGCCTTGCTTTCCTCTCTATCTGTAACATCTCCAGCCTTGCTTTCCTCTCTCTGTAACATCACCAGCCTTGCTTTCCTCGCTCCTTGTAACATCACGCCTTGTTTTCCTCTCTGTAGCATCTCCAACCTTGCTTTCCTCACTCCTTGTTTCACATCGAGCCTTGCTTTCCTCTCTCTGTACCATCTCTAGCCTTGCTCACCTCTCTCCTTGTAACATCTCTACCCTTGATTTCCTCTCTCTGTAACATCTGCAGCATTGCTTTCCTATCTCTGTAACATCGCCAGACTTGCTTTCCTCTCTCCTTGTAACATCTCTAGCCTTGCTTTCCTCTCTCTGTAACATCTCTTGCCTTGCTTTCCTCTCTCTGTAACACCTGCAGCCTTTGCTTTCCTCTCTGTAACATCTCCAGCCTTGCTTTCCTCTCTCTGTAACATCTCCAGCCTTGCTTTCCTCTCACTGTAACATATCCAGCCTTGCTATCCGATCTCTGTAACATCGCCAGACTTGCTTTCCTCTCTCTGTAACACCTCCAGCATTGCTTTCTTCTCTCTGTAACATCTCCAGCATTGCTTTCCTATCTGTGTAACATCGCCAGACTTGCTTTCCTCTCTCTGTAACATCTCCAGCATTGCTTTCCTATCTCTGTAACATCGCCAGACTTGCTTTCCTCTCTCTGTGACATCCCCAGCCTGGCTTTCTTCTCTCTGCAACATATCCAGCCTTGCTTTCCTGTCTCTGTATTATCTCCAGCCTTGTCTTCCTCTCTCTGTAACATCTCCATCCTTGCTTTCCTCTCTCCTTGTAACATCTCTGGAATTGCTTTCCTGTCTCTGTAGCATCTCCATGCCTTGCTTTCCGATCTCTGTTACATATCCAGCCTTGCTTACCTCTCTCTGTAACATCTCCAGCCTTGCTGTACTCTCTCCTTGTAACATCTCTAGCCTTGTTTTCCTATCTCTGTAACATCACCTTCCTGTCTTTCCTCTCTCTTTAACATCTCCAGTCTTGTTTTCCTCTCTCTCTGTAACATATCCTGCCTGGCTTTCCTCTCTACTTGTAACATCCCCAGCGTTGCTTTCTTCTCTCTGCAACATATCCAGCCTTGCTTTCCTATCTCTGTAACACCTCCAGCCTTGCTTTCCTCTCTCTGTAACATATCCAGCCTCGCTTTCTTCTCTCTGCAACATATCCAGCCTTGCATTCCTATCTCTGTAACACCTCCAGCCTTGCTTTCCTCTCTCTGTAACATATCCAGCCTTGCTTTCTTCTCTCTGCAACATATCCAGCCTTGCTTTCCTCTCTCTGTAACATATCCAGCCTTGCTTTCTTCTCTCTGCAACATATCCAGCCTTGCTTTCCTATCTCTGTAACATCTCCTGCCGTGCCTTGCTATCTCTGTAACACCTCCAGCCTTGCTTTCCTCGCTCTGTAACATCTCCAGCCTTGCTTTCCTCTCACTGTAACATATCCAGCCTTGCTTTCCTCTCTCTGTAAAATCTCCAGCCTTGCTTTCCTATCGCTGTAACATTTCCAGCCTTGCTTTCCTCTCTATCTATAACATCTCCAGCCTTGCTTGCCTCTCTCGGTGACATCTCCAGCCTTGCTTTCCTCTGTCTGTAACATCTCCAGCCTTGCTTGCCTCTCTCAGTGACATCTCCAGCCTTGCTTTTCTGACTCTGTAACATCTCCAGCCTTGCTTTCCTCTGTCTGTAACGTCTCCAGCCTTGCTTTCCTGTCACTGTATCATCTCCAGCCTTGCTTTCCTCTCTCCTTGTAACATCTCCAGCCTTGCTTTTCTGACTCTGTAACATCTCCAGCCTTGCTTTCCTCTGTCTGCAACATCTCAAGCCTTGCTTTCCTATCACTGTAACATCCCCAGCCTTGCTTTCCTCTCTATGCAACATATCCAGCCTTGCCTTCCTCTCTCTGTAACGACTCCAGCCTTGCTTTCCTCTCTCCTTGGAACATCTCTAGCCTTGCTTTCCTCTCTCTGTAACATCTCTGGCCTTGCTTTCCTCTCTTTGTAACATCTCCAGCCTTGCTTTCCTCTCTATGTGTAACCTCTCTAGCCGTGCTTTCCTCTCTCTGTAACATCTCCCGCCTTGCATTTCTGTCTCTGTAACATCACCAGCCTTGCTTTCTTCTCGATGTAACATTTCCAGCCTTGCTTTCCCCTCTCCTTGTAACATCTCTAGCCTTGCTTTTCTCTCTCTCTGTAACATCTCCAATATTGTTTTCCTCTCTCCGTATCATCTCCAACATTGTTTTCCTCTCTCTGTAACATCTCCAACATTGTTTTCCTCTCTCCATAACATCCCCAGCCTTGCCTTCCTATCGCTGTAACATCTCCAGCCTTGCTTTCCTCTCTATCTATAACATCTCCAGCCTTGCTTGCCTCTCTCGGTGACATCTCCAGCCTTGCCTTTCTGACTCTGTAACATCTCCAGCCTTGCTTTCCTCCGTCTGTCACATCTCCAGCCTTGCTTTCCTATCACTGTAACATCTCCAGCCTTGCTTTCTTCTCTCCTTGTAACATCTCCAGCCTTGCTTTTCGGCCTCTGTAACATCTCCAGCCTTGCTTTCCTCTGTCTGTAACATCGCCAGCCTTGCTTTCCAAACTCTGTAACATCCCCAGCCGTAATTTCCTCGCTATGCAACATATCCAAGCTTGCTTTCCAATCTCTGTAACAGCTCCTGCCTTGCCTTCCTATCTCTGTAACACCTCCAGCCTTGCTTTCCCCTCTTCTTGTAACATCTCTAGCCTTGCTTTCCTCTCTCTGTAATATCTCCAGCCTTGCTTTCCTCTCTAGGTGTAACGTCTCTAGCCTTGCATTCCTCTCTCTGCAACATCTCCAGCCTTGCTTTCCTCTCTCCTTGTAACATCTCTAGCCTTGATTTCCTCTCTCCTTGTAACATCTCTCGCCTTGCTTTCCTCTCTCTGTAATGTCTCTAGCCTTGCTTTCCTCTCTCTGTAACATCTGTTGCCTTGCTTTCCTCTCTCTGTAACATCTCCAGCCTTGCGTTCCTCTCTATCTGCAACATCTCTAGCCTTGCTTTCCTCTCTCTGTAACATCTCCAGCCTTGATTTCCTCTCTCCTTGTAACATCTCTAGCCTTGCTTTCCTCTCTCTGTAACATCTCTCGCCTTGCTTTCCTCACTCTGTAACGTCTCCAGCCTTGCTTTCCTCTGTATCTGTAACTTCCCCAGCCTTGCTTTCCTCTCTCTGTAACATCCCCAGCCTTGCATTCCTCTCTCTGTAACATCTCCAGCCTTGCTTTCTTCTCTATGCAACATATCCAGCCTTGCTTTCCTCTCTATGTGTAACATCTCTCGCCTTGATTTCCTCTCTCAGTAACAACTCCAGCCTTGCTTTCCTCTCTCCTTGGAACATCTCTAGCCTTGCTTTCCTCTCTATGTGTAACATCTCTAGCCTTGCTTTCCTCTCTCTGGAACAACTCCAGACTTGCTTTCCTCTCTCCTTGGAACATCTCTAGCCTTGCTTTCCTCTCTCTGTAACATCTCCAGCCTTGCTTTCCTCTCTCTCTGTAACATCTCCAGTCTTGCTTTCCTCTCTCTTTAACACCTCCTGCCTTGTTTTCCTCTCTCTGTAACATTTCCAGCCTTGCTTTCTTCTCTATCTGTAGCATCTCCAACGTTGTTTTCCTATCTCTCTGTAACATTTCTGGCATTCCTATCCTCTGTCTCTGTAACATCGCCGGCCTTGCATTGCTTTCTCAGTAACATCTCTGGCCTTGCTTTTCTCTCTGTGTACCATCTCCACCCTTGCTTTCCTATCTCTCTATACTATCTCCAGCCTTACTTTCCTCTCCCCCTGTAAGATATTAAACATTGTTTTGCTCTCTCCATGTAAAATCTCCAGCTTTGCTTTCCTCTCTCTCTGTAACACCTCCTGCCTTGCTTTCCTCTGTCTGTAGCATCTCCAGACTTGCGTTCCTCTCTCCCTGTAACATCTCCAGCCTTGCCTTTCTCTCTCTCTGTAACAACTCCAACATTGTTTTCCACTCTCCGTAACATCTCCAATATTGTTTTCCTATCTCTGTAACATCTCTGGCCTTCCTTTCCTCTCTCCTAGTAACATCTCGAGCCTTGCGTTCCTCTCTCTGTAACATCTCTTGCCTTGCTTTCCTCTCTCTGTAACATCTCCAGCCTTGCATTCCTCTCAATCTATAATATCTCTAGCCTTGCTTTTCTGTCTCTGTAACATCTCCAGCCTTGCTTTCCTCTCTCCTTGTAACATCTCTCACCTTGCTTTCCTCTCTCTGTAACATCTCTAGCCTTGCTTATCTCTCTCTCTGTAACATCTCCAACATTGTTTTCCTCTCTCCGTAACATCTCCAGCATTGTTATCCTCTCTCCGTAACATCTCCAGCCTTGCTTTCCTATCGCTGTAACATCTCCAGCCTTGCTTTCCTCTCTATCTATAACATCTCCAGCCTTGCTTTCCTTTCTCTGTAACATCTCCAGCCTTGCTTTTCTGTTTCTGTAACATTTCCAGCCTTGCTTTCCTCTCTCTGAAACACCTCCAGCCTTGCTTTGTTCTCTATGCAACATATCCAGCCTTGCTTTCCTATCTCTGTAGCAGCTCCTGCCTTGCCTTCCTATCTCTGAAACACCTCCAGCGTTGCTTTCCTCTCTCCTAGTAACATCTCCAGCCTTGCTGTCCTCTCTCTGTAACATCTCTAGCCTTGCTTTCCTCTCTCCTTGTAACATCTCTAGATTTGCTTTCCTCTCTCTGTGACATCTCCAGCCTTGCTTTTCTCTCTCTCTGTAACATCTCCAACATTGTTTTCCTCTCTCCGTAACATCTCCAGCATTGCTTTCCCATCGCTGTAACATCTCCAGCCTTTCTTTCCTCCCTTTCTATAACATCTCCAGCCTTGCTTTCCTCTGTCTGTAACATCTCCAGCCTGGCTTTCCTATCTCTGTAACATCCCCAGCCTTGCTTTCCTCTCTCTGGAACATCTCCAGCCTTGCTTTCTTCTCTATGCAACATATCCAGCCTTGCTTTCCTCTTTCTGTAACATCTTCAATCTTGCTTTCCTCTCTCGTTAACACCTCCTGCCTTATTTTCCTCTCTCTGTAACAAATACAGCCTTGCTTTCCTCTCTATCTGTAGCATCTCCAACATTGTTTTCCTATCTCTCTGTAACATCTCTGGCCTTGCTATCCTCTTTCTCTGTAACATCACCGGCCTTGCATTGCTTTCACAGTAACATCTCTGGCCTTGCTTTCCTCTCTCTGTACCATCTCCACCCTTGCTTTCCTATCTCTCTATACTATCTCCAGCCTTACTTTCCTCTCCCCCTGTAAGATCTTAAATATTGCGTTGCTCTCTCCATGTAAAATCTCCAGCTTTGCTTTCCTCTCTCTGTAACCACCTTATGCATTGTTTTCCTCTGTCTGTAGCATCTCCAGGCTTGCGTTCCTCTCTCCCTGTAACATCTCCAGCCTTGCTTTCTCTCTCTCTGTAACATCTCCAACATTGTTTTCCTCTCTCCGTAACATCTCCAACATTGTTTTCCTCTCTCTGTAACATCTCTGGCCTTGCATTCCTCTGTCTCTAACATCTCCAGCCTTGCTTTCCTCTCCATCTATAACATCTCCAGCCTTGCTTTCCTCTCTCTGTAAGATCTCCAGCCTTGCTTTTCTGTTTCTGTAACATCTCCAGCCTTGCTTTCCTCTCTCTGAAACACCTCCAGCCTTGCCTTCCTATCTCTGTAACATCTCCAGCCTTGCTTTCCTCTCTCCTTGTTGCATCTCTAGACTTGCTTTCCTCTTTCTGTAACATCTCCAGCCTTGCTTTCATCTCTCCTTGTAACATCTCTAGCCTTGCTTTCCTCTCTCTGTAACATCTCTAGCCTAGCTTTAGTCTATATCTGTAATATCTGCTGCCTTGCATTCCTCTCTCTCTGTAACATCTCCAGTCGTGCTTTCCTCTCTCTGGAACATCTCCAGCCTTGCTTTCTTCTCTATGCAACATATCCAGCCTTGCTTTCCTCTTTCTGTAACATCTTCAATCTTGCTATCCTCTCTCTCTGTAACATCTCCAGTCTTGCTTTCCTCTCTCGTTAACACCTCCTGCCTTATTTTCCTCTCTCTGTAACAAATACAGCCTTGCTTTCCTCTCTATCTGTAGCATCTCCAACATTGTTTTCCTATCTCTCTGTAACATCTCTGGCCTTGCTATCCTCTTTCTCTGTAACATCGCCGGCCTTGCATTGCTTTCAAAGTAACATCTCTGGCCTTGCTTTCCTCTCTCTGTACCATCTCCACCCTTGCTTTCCTATCTCTCTATACTATCTCCAGCCTTACTTTCCTCTCCCCCTGTAAGATCTTAAATATTGCGTTGCTCTCTCCATGTAAAATCTCCAGCTTTGCTTTCCTCTCTCTGTAACACCTTATGCATTGTTTTCCTCTGTCTGTAGCATCTCCAGGCTTGCGTTCCTCTCTCCCCGTAACATCTCCAGCCTTGCTTTCTCTCTCTCTGTAACATCTCCAACATTGTTTTCCTCTCTCCGTAACATCTCCAACATTGTTTTCCTCTCTCCGTAACATCTCCAACATTGTTTTCCTCTCTCTGTAACATCTCTGGCCTTGCATTCCTCTGTCTCTAACATATCCAGCCTTGCTATCCTCTCTCTCTGTAACATCTCCAGCCTTGCTTTCGTCTCTCCTTGTAACGTCTCTGGCCTTGGTTTCCTCTCTCTCTAACATTTCCAGCCTTGCTATCCTCTCTCTCTGTAACATCTCCTGTCTTGCTACCCTCTCTCTCTCTGTAACATCTCTAGCCTTGCTTTCCTCTCTCTGTAACACCTCCTGCCTTGTTTTCCTCTGTCTGTAACATCTCCAGCCTTGCTTTCTTCTCTCCTGAACATATCCAGCCTTGCTTTCCTATCTATGTAACATCTCCTGCCTTGCCATCCTCTCTCTATAACAACTCCAGTATTGCTTTCCTCACTCTGAAACATCTCCAGCCTTGCTTTCCTGTCTCGGTAACACATCAAGCCTTGCTTTCCTCTCTCTGTAAAATCTCCAGCCTTGCTTTCCTCTCTCCTTGTAACATCTCTAGCCTTGTTTTCCTCTCTCTGTAACAACTCCAGTCTTGCTTTCCTCTCTCTCTGTTACATCTCCAGCCTTGCTTTCCTGTCCCTGTTACACCTCCAGCCTTGCTTTCCTCTCTCTGTAACATATCCAGCCTTGCTTTCCTATCTCTCTAACATATCCAGCCTTGCTTTCCTATCTCTGTAACATCTCCAGCCTTGCTTTCCTCTCTATCTGTAACATCTCCAGCCTTGCTTTCCTCTCTCCTTGTAACATCTCGCCTTGTTTTCCTCTCTCTGTAGCATCTCCATCCTTGCTTTCCTATCGCTGTAACATCGCCAGACTTGCTTTCCTCTCTCCTTGTAACATCTCTAGCCTTGCTTTCCTCTCTCTGTAACATCTCCAGCATTGCTTTCCTATCGCTGTAACATCGCCAGACTTGCTTTCCTCTCTCCTTGTAACATCTCTAGCCTTGCTTTCCTCTCTCTGTAACATCTCTTGCCTTGCTTTCCTCTCTCCTTGTAACATCTCTAGTCCTTGATTTCCTCTCTCTGTAACATCTCCAGCATTGCTTTCCTTTCGCTGTAACATCGCCAGACTTGCTTTCCTCTCTCCTGGTATCATCTCTAGCCTTGCTTTCCTCTCTCTGTAACATCTCTTGCCTTGCTTTCCTCTCTCTGTAACACCTGCAGCCTTGCTTTCCTATCTGTGTAACATCTCCAGCCTTGCTTTCCTCTCTCCTTGTAACATCTCTAGCCTTGCTTTCCTCTCTCTGTAACATCTCCAGCATTGTTTTGCTCTCTCTGTAACATATCCAGCCTTGCTATCCGATCTCTGTAACATCGCCAGACATGCTTTCCTCTCTCTGTAACACCTCCAGCATTGCTTTCCTCTCTCTGTAACATATCCAGCCTGGCTTTCTTCTCTCTGGAACATCTCCAGCATTGCTTTCCTATCTCTGTAACATCGCCAGACTTGCTTTCCTCTCTCTGTAACATCTCCAGCATTGCTTTCCTATCTCTGTAACATCGCCAGACTTGCTTTCCTCTCTCTGTAACATCCCCAGCGTTGCTTTCTTCTCTCTGCAACATATCCAGCCTTGCTTTCCTGTCTCTGTAACATCTCCAGCCTTGCCTTCCTCTCTCTATAACATCTCCATCCTTGCTTTCCTCTCTCCTTGTAACATCTCTGGCCTTGCTTTCCTCTCTCTGTAACATCTCCAGCATTGCTTTCCTCTCTCTGTAATATATCCAGCCTTCCTTTCCTATCTCTGCAACATATCCAGCCTTGCTTTCCTATCTCTGTAACATCTCCTGCCTTACCTTACCATCCCTGTAACACCTCCAGCCTTGCTTTCCTCTCTCCTAGTAACATCTCTAGCCTTGCTTCCCTCTCTCTGTAACATCTCTTGCCTTGCTTTCCTATCTCTGTAACATCTCCAGCCTTGCTTTCCTCTCTATCTATAACATCTCTAGCCCTGCTTTCCTCACACCTTGTAACACATCTAGCCTTGCTCTCCTCTCTCTGTAACATCTCTAGCCTTGCTTTCCTCTCCTTGTAACATCTCTAGCCTTGATTTCCTCTCTCTGTAACATCTCCAGCCTTGCTTTCCTCTCTCCTTGGAACATCTCTGGCCTTGCTTTCCTCTCTCTGTAACATCTCTGCAACATTTCCAGCCTTGCTATCCTATTGCTGTAACATCTCCTGCCTTGCTTTCCTCTCTCTGTAACATCTCCAGCTTTGCTTTCCTCTCTCTCTAACATATCCAGCCTTGCTATCCTCTCTCTCTGTAACATCTCCAGCCTTGCTTTCGTCTCTCCTTGTAACGTCTCTGGCCTTGGTTTCCTCTCTCTCTAACATTTCCAGCCTTGCTATCCTCTCTCTCTAACATTTCCAGCCTTGCTATCCTCTCTCTCTGTAACATCTCCTGTCTTGCTACCCTCTCTCTCTCTGTAACATCTCCAGCCTTGCTTTCTTCTCTCCTGAACATATCCAGCCTTGCTTTCCTATCTATGTAACGTCTCCTGCCTTGCCATCCTCTCTCTATAACAACTCCAGCATTGCTTTCCTCACTCTGAAACATCTCCAGCCTTGCTTTCCTGTCTCGCTAACACATCAAGCCTTGCTTTCCTCTCTCTGTAAAATCTCCAGCCTTGCTTTCCTCTCTCCTTGTAACATCTCTAGCCTTGTTTTCCTCTCTCTGTAACAACTCCAGTCTTGCTTTCCTCTCTCTCTGTTACATCTCCAGCCTTGCTTTCCTGTCCCTGTTACACCTCCAGCCTTGCTTTCCTCTCTCTGTAAAATCTCCAGCCTTGCTTTCCTCTCTCCTTGTAACATCTCTAGCCTTGTTTTCCTCTCTCTGTAACAACTCCAGTCTTGCTTTCCTCTCTCTCTGTTACATCTCCAGCCTTGCTTTCCTGTCCCTGTTACACCTCCAGCCTTGCTTTCCTCTCTCTGTAACATCTCCAGCTTTGCTTTCCTCTCTCTCTAACATATCCAGCCTTGCTATCCTCTCTCTCTGTAACATCTCCAGCCTTGCTTTCGTCTCTCCTTGTAACGTCTCTGGCCTTGGTTTCCTCTCCCTCTAACATTTCCAGCCTTGCTATCCTCTCTCTCTGTAACATCTCCTGTCTTGCTACCCTCTCTCTCTCTGTAACATCTCTAGCCTTGCTTTCCTCTCTCTGTAACACCTCCTGCCTTGTTTTCCTCTGTCTGTAACATCTCCAGCCTTGCTTTCTTCTCTCCTGAACATATCCAGCCTTGCTTTCCTATCTATGTAACATCTCCTGCCTTGCCATCCTCTCTCTATAACAACTCCAGTATTGCTTTCCTCACTCTGAAATATCTCCAGCCTTGCTTTCCTGTCTCGGTAACACATCAAGCCTTGCTTTCCTCTCTCTGTAAAATCTCCAGCCTTGCTTTCCTCTCTCCTTGTAACATCTCTAGCCTTGTTTTCCTCTCTCTGCAACAACTCCAGTCTTGCTTTCCTCTCTCTCTGTTACATCTCCAGCCTTGCTTTCCTGTCCCTGTTACACCTCCAGCCTTGCTTTCCTCTCTCTGTAACATATCCAGCCTTGCTTTCCTATCTCTGTAACATCTCCAGCCTTGCTTTCCTCTCTATCTGTAACATCTCCAGCCTTGCTTTCCTCTCTCCTTGTAACATCTCGCCTTGTTTTCCTCTCTCTGTAGCATCTCCATCCTTGCTTTCCTATCGCTGTAACATCGCCAGACTTGCTTTCCTCTCTCCTTGTAACATCTCTAGCCTTGCTTTCCTCTCTCTGTAACATCTCCAGCATTGCTTTCCTATCGCTGTAACATCGCCAGACTTGCTTTCCTCTCTCCTTGTAACATCTCTAGCCTTGCTTTCCTCTCTCTGTAACATCTCTTGCCTTGCTTTCCTCTCTCCTTGTAACATCTCTAGCCTTGATTTCCTCTCTCTGTAACATCTCCAGCATTGCTTTCCTTTCGCTGTAACATCGCCAGACTTGCTTTCCTCTCTCCTGGTATCATCTCTAGCCTTGCTTTCCTCTCTCTGTAACATCTCTTGCCTTGCTTTCCTCTCTCTGTAACACCTGCAGCCTTGCTTTCCTATCTGTGTAACATCTCCAGCCTTGCTTTCCTCTCTCCTTGTAACATCTCTAGCCTTGCTTTCCTCTCTCTGTAACATCTCCAGCCTTGCTATCCGATCTCTGTAACATCGCCAGACATGCTTTCCTCTCTCTGTAACACCTCCAGCATTGCTTTCCTCTCTCTGTAACATATCCAGCCTGGCTTTCTTCTCTCTGGAACATCTCCAGCATTGCTTTCCTATCTCTGTAACATCGCCAGACTTGCTTTCCTCTCTCTGTAACATCTCCAGCATTGCTTTCCTATCTCTGTAACATCGCCAGACTTGCTTTCCTCTCTCTGTAACATCCCCAGCGTTGCTTTCTTCTCTCTGCAACATATCCAGCCTTGCTTTCCTGTCTCTGTAACATCTCCAGCCTTGCCTTCCTCTCTCTATAACATCTCCATCCTTGCTTTCCTCTCTCCTTGTAACATCTCTGGCCTTGCTTTCCTCTCTCTGTAACATCTCCAGCATTGCTTTCCTCTCTCTGTAATATATCCAGCCTTCCTTTCCTATCTCTGTAACATATCCAGCCTTGCTTACCTCTCTCTGTAACATCTCCAGCCTTGCTGTACTTTCTCCTTGTAACATCTCTAGCCTTGTTTTCCTATCTCTGTAACATCTCCTTCCTGTCTTTCCTCTCTCTTTAACATCTCCAGCCTTGCTTTCCTCTCTATCTGTAACATCTCCAGCCTTGCTTTCCTCTCTCTGTAACATCACCAGCCTTGCTTTCCTCGCTCCTTGTAACATCACGCCTTGTTTTCCTCTCTCTGTAGCATCTCCAACCTTGCTTTCCTCACTCCTTGTTTCACATCGAGCCTTGCTTTCCTCTCTCTGTACCATCTCTAGCCTTGCTCACCTCTCTCCTTGTAACATCTCTACCCTTGATTTCCTCTCTCTGTAACATCTGCAGCATTGCTTTCCTATCTCTGTAACATCGCCAGACTTGCTTTCCTCTCTCCTTGTAACATCTCTAGCCTTGCTTTCCTATCTCTGTAACATCGCCAGACTTGCTTTCCTCTCTGTAACATCCCCAGCGTTGCTTTCTTCTCTCTGCAACATATCCAGCCTTGCTTTCCTATCTCTGTAACATCTCCAGCCTTGCCTTCCTCTCTCTATAACATCTCCATCCTTGCTTTCCGCTCTCCTTGTAACATCTCTGGCCTTGCTTTCCTCTCTCTGTAACATCTCCAGCATTGCTTTCCTCTCTCTGTAATATATCCAGCCTTCCTTTCCTATCTCTGTAACATATCCAGCCTTGCTTACCTCTCTCTGTAACATCTCCAGCCTTGCTGTACTTTCTCCTTGTAACATCTCTAGCCTTGTTTTCCTATCTCTGTAACATCTCCTTCCTGTCTTTCCTCTCTCTTTAACATCTCCAGCCTTGCTTTCCTCTCTATCTGTAACATCTCCAGCCTTGCTTTCCTCTCTCTGTAACATCACCAGCCTTGCTATCCTCTCTCTCTGTAACATCTCCAGCCTTGCTTTCTTCTCTCCTTGTAACGTCTCTGGCCTTGGTTTCCTCTCTCTCTAACATTTCCAGCCTTGCTATCCTCTCTCTCTGTAACATCTCCTGTCTTGCTACCCTCTCTCTCTCTGTAACATCTCTAGCCTTGCTTTCCTCTCTCTGTAACACCTCCTGCCTTGTTTTCCTCTGTCTGTAACATCTCCAGCCTTGCTTTCTTCTCTCCTGAACATATCCAGCATTGTTTTCCTATCTCTGTAACATCTCCTTCCTGTCTTTCCTCTCTCTTTAACATCTCCAGCCTTGCTTTCCTCTCTATCTGTAACATCTCCAGCTTTGCTTTCCTCTCTCTCTAACATATCCAGCCTTGCTATCCTCTCTCTCTGTAACATCTCCAGCCTTGCTTTCGTCTCTCCTTGTAACGTCTCTGGCCTTGGTTTCCTCTCTCTCTAACATTTCCAGCCTTGCTATCCTCTCTCTCTGTAACATCTCCTGTCTTGCTACCCTCTCTCTCTCTGTAACATCTCTAGCCTTGCTTTCCTCTCTCTGTAACACCTCCTGCCTTGTTTTCCTCTGTCTGTAACATCTCCAGCCTTGCTTTCTTCTCTCCTGAACATATCCAGCCTTGCTTTCCTATCTATGTAACATCTCCTGCCTTGCCATCCTCTCTCTATAACAACTCCAGTATTGCTTTCCTCACTCTGAAACATCTCCAGCCTTGCTTTCCTGTCTCGGTAACACATCAAGCCTTGCTTTCCTCTCTCTGTAAAATCTCCAGCCTTGCTTTCCTCTCTCCTTGTAACATCTCTAGCCTTGTTTTCCTCTCTCTGTAACAACTCCAGTCTTGCTTTCCTCTCTCTCTGTTACATCTCCAGCCTTGCTTTCCTGTCCCTGTTACACCTCCAGCCTTGCTTTCCTCTCTCTGTAACATATCCAGCCTTGCTTTCCTATCTCTGTAACATCTCCAGCCTTGCTTTCCTCTCTATCTGTAACATCTCCAGCCTTGCTTTCCTCTCTCCTTGTAACATCTCGCCTTGTTTTCCTCTCTCTGTAGCATCTCCATCCTTGCTTTCCTATCGCTGTAACATCGCCAGACTTGCTTTCCTCTCTCCTTGTAACATCTCTAGCCTTGCTTTCCTCTCTCTGTAACATCTCCAGCATTGCTTTCCTATCGCTGTAACATCGCCAGACTTGCTTTCCTCTCTCCTTGTAACATCTCTAGCCTTGCTTTCCTCTCTCTGTAACATCTCTTGCCTTGCTTTCCTCTCTCCTTGTAACATCTCTAGCCTTGATTTCCTCTCTCTGTAACATCTCCAGCATTGCTTTCCTTTCGCTGTAACATCGCCAGACTTGCTTTCCTCTCTCCTGGTATCATCTCTAGCCTTGCTTTCCTCTCTCTGTAACATCTCTTGCCTTGCTTTCCTCTCTCTGTAACACCTGCAGCCTTGCTTTCCTATCTGTGTAACATCTCCAGCCTTGCTTTCCTCTCTCCTTGTAACATCTCTAGCCTTGCTTTCCTCTCTCTGTAACATCTCCAGCATTGTTTTGCTCTCTCTGTAACATATCCAGCCTTGCTATCCGATCTCTGTAACATCGCCAGACATGCTTTCCTCTCTCTGTAACACCTCCAGCATTGCTTTCCTCTCTCTGTAACATATCCAGCCTGGCTTTCTTCTCTCTGGAACATCTCCAGCATTGCTTTCCTATCTCTGTAACATCGCCAGACTTGCTTTCCTCTCTCTGTAACATCTCCAGCATTGCTTTCCTATCTCTGTAACATCGCCAGACTTGCTTTCCTCTCTCTGTAACATCCCCAGCGTTGCTTTCTTCTCTCTGCAACATATCCAGCCTTGCTTTCCTGTCTCTGTAACATCTCCAGCCTTGCCTTCCTCTCTCTATAACATCTCCATCCTTGCTTTCCTCTCTCCTTGTAACATCTCTGGCCTTGCTTTCCTCTCTCTGTAACATCTCCAGCATTGCTTTCCTCTCTCTGTAATATATCCAGCCTTCCTTTCCTATCTCTGTAACATATCCAGCCTTGCTTACCTCTCTCTGTAACATCTCCAGCCTTGCTGTACTTTCTCCTTGTAACATCTCTAGCCTTGTTTTCCTATCTCTGTAACATCTCCTTCCTGTCTTTCCTCTCTCTTTAACATCTCCAGCCTTGCTTTCCTCTCTATCTGTAACATCTCCAGCCTTGCTTTCCTCTCTCTGTAACATCACCAGCCTTGCTTTCCTCGCTCCTTGTAACATCACGCCTTGTTTTCCTCTCTCTGTAGCATCTCCAACCTTGCTTTACTCACTCCTTGTTTCACATCGAGCCTTGCTTTCCTCTCTCTGTACCATCTCTAGCCTTGCTCACCTCTCTCCTTGTAACATCTCTACCCTTGATTTCCTCTCTCTGTAACATCTGCAGCATTGCTTTCCTATCTCTGTAACATCGCCAGACTTGCTTTCCTCTCTCCTTGTAACATCTCTAGCCTTGCTTTCCTATCTCTGTAACATCGCCAGACTTGCTTTCCTCTCTCTGTAACATCCCCAGCGTTGCTTTCTTCTCTCTGCAACATATCCAGCCTTGCTTTCCTATCTCTGTAACATCTCCAGCCTTGCCTTCCTCTCTCTATAACATCTCCATCCTTGCTTTCCGCTCTCCTTGTAACATCTCTGGCCTTGCTTTCCTCTCTCTGTAACATCTCCAGCATTGCTTTCCTCTCTCTGTAATATATCCAGCCTTCCTTTCCTATCTCTGTAACATATCCAGCCTTGCTTACCTCTCTCTGTAACATCTCCAGCCTTGCTGTACTTTCTCCTTGTAACATCTCTAGCCTTGTTTTCCTATCTCTGTAACATCTCCTTCCTGTCTTTCCTCTCTCTTTAACATCTCCAGCCTTGCTTTCCTCTCTATCTGTAACATCTCCAGCCTTGCTTTCCTCTCTCTGTAACATCACCAGCCTTGCTTTCCTCGCTCCTTGTAACATCACGCCTTGTTTTCCTCTCTGTAGCATCTCCAACCTTGCTTTCCTCACTCCTTGTTTCACATCGAGCCTTGCTTTCCTCTCTCTGTACCATCTCTAGCCTTGCTCACCTCTCTCCTTGTAACATCTCTACCCTTGATTTCCTCTCTCTGTAACATCTGCAGCATTGCTTTCCTATCTCTGTAACATCGCCAGACTTGCTTTCCTCTCTCCTTGTAACATCTCTAGCCTTGCTTTCCTCTCTCTGTAACATCTCTTGCCTTGCTTTCCTCTCTCTGTAACACCTGCAGCCTTTGCTTTCCTCTCTGTAACATCTCCAGCCTTGCTTTCCTCTCTCTGTAACATCTCCAGCCTTGCTTTCCTCTCACTGTAACATATCCAGCCTTGCTATCCGATCTCTGTAACATCGCCAGACTTGCTTTCCTCTCTCTGTAACACCTCCAGCATTGCTTTCTTCTCTCTGTAACATCTCCAGCATTGCTTTCCTATCTGTGTAACATCGCCAGACTTGCTTTCCTCTCTCTGTAACATCTCCAGCATTGCTTTCCTATCTCTGTAACATCGCCAGACTTGCTTTCCTCTCTCTGTGACATCCCCAGCCTGGCTTTCTTCTCTCTGCAACATATCCAGCCTTGCTTTCCTGTCTCTGTATTATCTCCAGCCTTGTCTTCCTCTCTCTGTAACATCTCCATCCTTGCTTTCCTCTCTCCTTGTAACATCTCTGGAATTGCTTTCCTGTCTCTGTAGCATCTCCATGCCTTGCTTTCCGATCTCTGTTACATATCCAGCCTTGCTTACCTCTCTCTGTAACATCTCCAGCCTTGCTGTACTCTCTCCTTGTAACATCTCTAGCCTTGTTTTCCTATCTCTGTAACATCACCTTCCTGTCTTTCCTCTCTCTTTAACATCTCCAGTCTTGTTTTCCTCTCTCTCTGTAACATATCCTGCCTGGCTTTCCTCTCTACTTGTAACATCCCCAGCGTTGCTTTCTTCTCTCTGCAACATATCCAGCCTTGCTTTCCTATCTCTGTAACACCTCCAGCCTTGCTTTCCTCTCTCTGTAACATATCCAGCCTCGCTTTCTTCTCTCTGCAACATATCCAGCCTTGCATTCCTATCTCTGTAACACCTCCAGCCTTGCTTTCCTCTCTCTGTAACATATCCAGCCTTGCTTTCTTCTCTCTGCAACATATCCAGCCTTGCTTTCCTCTCTCTGTAACATATCCAGCCTTGCTTTCTTCTCTCTGCAACATATCCAGCCTTGCTTTCCTATCTCTGTAACATCTCCTGCCGTGCCTTGCTATCTCTGTAACACCTCCAGCCTTGCTTTCCTCGCTCTGTAACATCTCCAGCCTTGCTTTCCTCTCACTGTAACATATCCAGCCTTGCTTTCCTCTCTCTGTAAAATCTCCAGCCTTGCTTTCCTATCGCTGTAACATTTCCAGCCTTGCTTTCCTCTCTATCTATAACATCTCCAGCCTTGCTTGCCTCTCTCGGTGACATCTCCAGCCTTGCTTTCCTCTGTCTGTAACATCTCCAGCCTTGCTTGCCTCTCTCAGTGACATCTCCAGCCTTGCTTTTCTGACTCTGTAACATCTCCAGCCTTGCTTTCCTCTGTCTGTAACGTCTCCAGCCTTGCTTTCCTGTCACTGTATCATCTCCAGCCTTGCTTTCCTCTCTCCTTGTAACATCTCCAGCCTTGCTTTTCTGACTCTGTAACATCTCCAGCCTTGCTTTCCTCTGTCTGCAACATCTCAAGCCTTGCTTTCCTATCACTGTAACATCCCCAGCCTTGCTTTCCTCTCTATGCAACATATCCAGCCTTGCCTTCCTCTCTCTGTAACGACTCCAGCCTTGCTTTCCTCTCTCCTTGGAACATCTCTAGCCTTGCTTTCCTCTCTCTGTAACATCTCTGGCCTTGCTTTCCTCTCTTTGTAACATCTCCAGCCTTGCTTTCCTCTCTATGTGTAACCTCTCTAGCCGTGCTTTCCTCTCTCTGTAACATCTCCCGCCTTGCATTTCTGTCTCTGTAACATCACCAGCCTTGCTTTCTTCTCGATGTAACATTTCCAGCCTTGCTTTCCCCTCTCCTTGTAACATCTCTAGCCTTGCTTTTCTCTCTCTCTGTAACATCTCCAATATTGTTTTCCTCTCTCCGTATCATCTCCAACATTGTTTTCCTCTCTCTGTAACATCTCCAACATTGTTTTCCTCTCTCCATAACATCCCCAGCCTTGCCTTCCTATCGCTGTAACATCTCCAGCCTTGCTTTCCTCTCTATCTATAACATCTCCAGCCTTGCTTGCCTCTCTCGGTGACATCTCCAGCCTTGCCTTTCTGACTCTGTAACATCTCCAGCCTTGCTTTCCTATCACTGTAACATCTCCAGCCTTGCTTTCTTCTCTCCTTGTAACATCTCCAGCCTTGCTTTTCGGCCTCTGTAACATCTCCAGCCTTGCTTTCCTCTGTCTGTAACATCGCCAGCCTTGCTTTCCAAACTCTGTAACATCCCCAGCCGTAATTTCCTCGCTATGCAACATATCCAAGCTTGCTTTCCAATCTCTGTAACAGCTCCTGCCTTGCCTTCCTATCTCTGTAACACCTCCAGCCTTGCTTTCCCCTCTTCTTGTAACATCTCTAGCCTTGCTTTCCTCTCTCTGTAATATCTCCAGCCTTGCTTTCCTCTCTAGGTGTAACGTCTCTAGCCTTGCATTCCTCTCTCTGCAACATCTCCAGCCTTGCTTTCCTCTCTCCTTGTAACATCTCTAGCCTTGATTTCCTCTCTCCTTGTAACATCTCTCGCCTTGCTTTCCTCTCTCTGTAATGTCTCTAGCCTTGCTTTCCTCTCTCTGTAACATCTGTTGCCTTGCTTTCCTCTCTCTGTAACATCTCCAGCCTTGCGTTCCTCTCTATCTGCAACATCTCTAGCCTTGCTTTCCTCTCTCTGTAACATCTCCAGCCTTGATTTCCTCTCTCCTTGTAACATCTCTAGCCTTGCTTTCCTCTCTCTGTAACATCTCTCGCCTTGCTTTCCTCACTCTGTAACGTCTCCAGCCTTGCTTTCCTCTGTATCTGTAACTTCCCCAGCCTTGCTTTCCTCTCTCTGTAACATCCCCAGCCTTGCATTCCTCTCTCTGTAACATCTCCAGCCTTGCTTTCTTCTCTATGCAACATATCCAGCCTTGCTTTCCTCTCTATGTGTAACATCTCTCGCCTTGATTTCCTCTCTCAGTAACAACTCCAGCCTTGCTTTCCTCTCTCCTTGGAACATCTCTAGCCTTGCTTTCCTCTCTATGTGTAACATCTCTAGCCTTGCTTTCCTCTCTCTGGAACAACTCCAGACTTGCTTTCCTCTCTCCTTGGAACATCTCTAGCCTTGCTTTCCTCTCTCTGTAACATCTCCAGCCTTGCTTTCCTCTCTCTCTGTAACATCTCCAGTCTTGCTTTCCTCTCTCTTTAACACCTCCTGCCTTGTTTTCCTCTCTCTGTAACATTTCCAGCCTTGCTTTCTTCTCTATCTGTAGCATCTCCAACGTTGTTTTCCTATCTCTCTGTAACATTTCTGGCATTCCTATCCTCTGTCTCTGTAACATCGCCGGCCTTGCATTGCTTTCTCAGTAACATCTCTGGCCTTGCTTTTCTCTCTGTGTACCATCTCCACCCTTGCTTTCCTATCTCTCTATACTATCTCCAGCCTTACTTTCCTCTCCCCCTGTAAGATATTAAACATTGTTTTGCTCTCTCCATGTAAAATCTCCAGCTTTGCTTTCCTCTCTCTCTGTAACACCTCCTGCCTTGCTTTCCTCTGTCTGTAGCATCTCCAGACTTGCGTTCCTCTCTCCCTGTAACATCTCCAGCCTTGCCTTTCTCTCTCTCTGTAACAACTCCAACATTGTTTTCCACTCTCCGTAACATCTCCAATATTGTTTTCCTATCTCTGTAACATCTCTGGCCTTCCTTTCCTCTCTCCTAGTAACATCTCGAGCCTTGCGTTCCTCTCTCTGTAACATCTCTTGCCTTGCTTTCCTCTCTCTGTAACATCTCCAGCCTTGCATTCCTCTCAATCTATAATATCTCTAGCCTTGCTTTTCTGTCTCTGTAACATCTCCAGCCTTGCTTTCCTCTCTCCTTGTAACATCTCTCACCTTGCTTTCCTCTCTCTGTAACATCTCTAGCCTTGCTTATCTCTCTCTCTGTAACATCTCCAACATTGTTTTCCTCTCTCCGTAACATCTCCAGCATTGTTATCCTCTCTCCGTAACATCTCCAGCCTTGCTTTCCTATCGCTGTAACATCTCCAGCCTTGCTTTCCTCTCTATCTATAACATCTCCAGCCTTGCTTTCCTTTCTCTGTAACATCTCCAGCCTTGCTTTTCTGTTTCTGTAACATTTCCAGCCTTGCTTTCCTCTCTCTGAAACACCTCCAGCCTTGCTTTGTTCTCTATGCAACATATCCAGCCTTGCTTTCCTATCTCTGTAGCAGCTCCTGCCTTGCCTTCCTATCTCTGAAACACCTCCAGCGTTGCTTTCCTCTCTCCTAGTAACATCTCCAGCCTTGCTGTCCTCTCTCTGTAACATCTCTAGCCTTGCTTTCCTCTCTCCTTGTAACATCTCTAGATTTGCTTTCCTCTCTCTGTGACATCTCCAGCCTTGCTTTTCTCTCTCTCTGTAACATCTCCAACATTGTTTTCCTCTCTCCGTAACATCTCCAGCATTGCTTTCCCATCGCTGTAACATCTCCAGCCTTTCTTTCCTCCCTTTCTATAACATCTCCAGCCTTGCTTTCCTCTGTCTGTAACATCTCCAGCCTGGCTTTCCTATCTCTGTAACATCCCCAGCCTTGCTTTCCTCTCTCTGGAACATCTCCAGCCTTGCTTTCTTCTCTATGCAACATATCCAGCCTTGCTTTCCTCTTTCTGTAACATCTTCAATCTTGCTTTCCTCTCTCGTTAACACCTCCTGCCTTATTTTCCTCTCTCTGTAACAAATACAGCCTTGCTTTCCTCTCTATCTGTAGCATCTCCAACATTGTTTTCCTATCTCTCTGTAACATCTCTGGCCTTGCTATCCTCTTTCTCTGTAACATCACCGGCCTTGCATTGCTTTCACAGTAACATCTCTGGCCTTGCTTTCCTCTCTCTGTACCATCTCCACCCTTGCTTTCCTATCTCTCTATACTATCTCCAGCCTTACTTTCCTCTCCCCCTGTAAGATCTTAAATATTGCGTTGCTCTCTCCATGTAAAATCTCCAGCTTTGCTTTCCTCTCTCTGTAACCACCTTATGCATTGTTTTCCTCTGTCTGTAGCATCTCCAGGCTTGCGTTCCTCTCTCCCTGTAACATCTCCAGCCTTGCTTTCTCTCTCTCTGTAACATCTCCAACATTGTTTTCCTCTCTCCGTAACATCTCCAACATTGTTTTCCTCTCTCTGTAACATCTCTGGCCTTGCATTCCTCTGTCTCTAACATCTCCAGCCTTGCTTTCCTCTCCATCTATAACATCTCCAGCCTTGCTTTCCTCTCTCTGTAAGATCTCCAGCCTTGCTTTTCTGTTTCTGTAACATCTCCAGCCTTGCTTTCCTCTCTCTGAAACACCTCCAGCCTTGCCTTCCTATCTCTGTAACATCTCCAGCCTTGCTTTCCTCTCTCCTTGTTGCATCTCTAGACTTGCTTTCCTCTTTCTGTAACATCTCCAGCCTTGCTTTCATCTCTCCTTGTAACATCTCTAGCCTTGCTTTCCTCTCTCTGTAACATCTCTAGCCTAGCTTTAGTCTATATCTGTAATATCTGCTGCCTTGCATTCCTCTCTCTCTGTAACATCTCCAGTCGTGCTTTCCTCTCTCTGGAACATCTCCAGCCTTGCTTTCTTCTCTATGCAACATATCCAGCCTTGCTTTCCTCTTTCTGTAACATCTTCAATCTTGCTATCCTCTCTCTCTGTAACATCTCCAGTCTTGCTTTCCTCTCTCGTTAACACCTCCTGCCTTATTTTCCTCTCTCTGTAACAAATACAGCCTTGCTTTCCTCTCTATCTGTAGCATCTCCAACATTGTTTTCCTATCTCTCTGTAACATCTCTGGCCTTGCTATCCTCTTTCTCTGTAACATCGCCGGCCTTGCATTGCTTTCAAAGTAACATCTCTGGCCTTGCTTTCCTCTCTCTGTACCATCTCCACCCTTGCTTTCCTATCTCTCTATACTATCTCCAGCCTTACTTTCCTCTCCCCCTGTAAGATCTTAAATATTGCGTTGCTCTCTCCATGTAAAATCTCCAGCTTTGCTTTCCTCTCTCTGTAACACCTTATGCATTGTTTTCCTCTGTCTGTAGCATCTCCAGGCTTGCGTTCCTCTCTCCCCGTAACATCTCCAGCCTTGCTTTCTCTCTCTCTGTAACATCTCCAACATTGTTTTCCTCTCTCCGTAACATCTCCAACATTGTTTTCCTCTCTCCGTAACATCTCCAACATTGTTTTCCTCTCTCTGTAACATCTCTGGCCTTGCATTCCTCTGTCTCTAACATATCCAGCCTTGCTATCCTCTCTCTCTGTAACATCTCCAGCCTTGCTTTCGTCTCTCCTTGTAACGTCTCTGGCCTTGGTTTCCTCTCTCTCTAACATTTCCAGCCTTGCTATCCTCTCTCTCTGTAACATCTCCTGTCTTGCTACCCTCTCTCTCTCTGTAACATCTCTAGCCTTGCTTTCCTCTCTCTGTAACACCTCCTGCCTTGTTTTCCTCTGTCTGTAACATCTCCAGCCTTGCTTTCTTCTCTCCTGAACATATCCAGCCTTGCTTTCCTATCTATGTAACATCTCCTGCCTTGCCATCCTCTCTCTATAACAACTCCAGTATTGCTTTCCTCACTCTGAAACATCTCCAGCCTTGCTTTCCTGTCTCGGTAACACATCAAGCCTTGCTTTCCTCTCTCTGTAAAATCTCCAGCCTTGCTTTCCTCTCTCCTTGTAACATCTCTAGCCTTGTTTTCCTCTCTCTGTAACAACTCCAGTCTTGCTTTCCTCTCTCTCTGTTACATCTCCAGCCTTGCTTTCCTGTCCCTGTTACACCTCCAGCCTTGCTTTCCTCTCTCTGTAACATATCCAGCCTTGCTTTCCTATCTCTCTAACATATCCAGCCTTGCTTTCCTATCTCTGTAACATCTCCAGCCTTGCTTTCCTCTCTATCTGTAACATCTCCAGCCTTGCTTTCCTCTCTCCTTGTAACATCTCGCCTTGTTTTCCTCTCTCTGTAGCATCTCCATCCTTGCTTTCCTATCGCTGTAACATCGCCAGACTTGCTTTCCTCTCTCCTTGTAACATCTCTAGCCTTGCTTTCCTCTCTCTGTAACATCTCCAGCATTGCTTTCCTATCGCTGTAACATCGCCAGACTTGCTTTCCTCTCTCCTTGTAACATCTCTAGCCTTGCTTTCCTCTCTCTGTAACATCTCTTGCCTTGCTTTCCTCTCTCCTTGTAACATCTCTAGTCCTTGATTTCCTCTCTCTGTAACATCTCCAGCATTGCTTTCCTTTCGCTGTAACATCGCCAGACTTGCTTTCCTCTCTCCTGGTATCATCTCTAGCCTTGCTTTCCTCTCTCTGTAACATCTCTTGCCTTGCTTTCCTCTCTCTGTAACACCTGCAGCCTTGCTTTCCTATCTGTGTAACATCTCCAGCCTTGCTTTCCTCTCTCCTTGTAACATCTCTAGCCTTGCTTTCCTCTCTCTGTAACATCTCCAGCATTGTTTTGCTCTCTCTGTAACATATCCAGCCTTGCTATCCGATCTCTGTAACATCGCCAGACATGCTTTCCTCTCTCTGTAACACCTCCAGCATTGCTTTCCTCTCTCTGTAACATATCCAGCCTGGCTTTCTTCTCTCTGGAACATCTCCAGCATTGCTTTCCTATCTCTGTAACATCGCCAGACTTGCTTTCCTCTCTCTGTAACATCTCCAGCATTGCTTTCCTATCTCTGTAACATCGCCAGACTTGCTTTCCTCTCTCTGTAACATCCCCAGCGTTGCTTTCTTCTCTCTGCAACATATCCAGCCTTGCTTTCCTGTCTCTGTAACATCTCCAGCCTTGCCTTCCTCTCTCTATAACATCTCCATCCTTGCTTTCCTCTCTCCTTGTAACATCTCTGGCCTTGCTTTCCTCTCTCTGTAACATCTCCAGCATTGCTTTCCTCTCTCTGTAATATATCCAGCCTTCCTTTCCTATCTCTGCAACATATCCAGCCTTGCTTTCCTATCTCTGTAACATCTCCTGCCTTACCTTACCATCCCTGTAACACCTCCAGCCTTGCTTTCCTCTCTCCTAGTAACATCTCTAGCCTTGCTTCCCTCTCTCTGTAACATCTCTTGCCTTGCTTTCCTATCTCTGTAACATCTCCAGCCTTGCTTTCCTCTCTATCTATAACATCTCTAGCCCTGCTTTCCTCACACCTTGTAACACATCTAGCCTTGCTCTCCTCTCTCTGTAACATCTCTAGCCTTGCTTTCCTCTCCTTGTAACATCTCTAGCCTTGATTTCCTCTCTCTGTAACATCTCCAGCCTTGCTTTCCTCTCTCCTTGGAACATCTCTGGCCTTGCTTTCCTCTCTCTGTAACATCTCTGCAACATTTCCAGCCTTGCTATCCTATTGCTGTAACATCTCCTGCCTTGCTTTCCTCTCTCTGTAACATCTCCAGCTTTGCTTTCCTCTCTCTCTAACATATCCAGCCTTACTTTCCTCTCCCCCTGTAAGATCTTAAATATTGCGTTGCTCTCTCCATGTAAAATCTCCAGCTTTGCTTTCCTCTCTCTGTAACACCTTATGCATTGTTTTCCTCTGTCTGTAGCATCTCCAGGCTTGCGTTCCTCTCTCCCCGTAACATCTCCAGCCTTGCTTTCTCTCTCTCTGTAACATCTCCAACATTGTTTTCCTCTCTCCGTAACATCTCCAACATTGTTTTCCTCTCTCCGTAACATCTCCAACATTGTTTTCCTCTCTCTGTAACATCTCTGGCCTTGCATTCCTCTGTCTCTAACATCTCCAGCCTTGCTTTCCTCTCCATCTATAACATCTCCAGCCTTGCTTTCCTCTCTCTGTAAGATCTCCAGGCTTGCTTTTCTGTTTCTGTAACATCTCCAGCCTTGCTTTCCTCTCTCTGAAACACCTCCAGCCTTGCCTTCCTATCTCTGTAACATGGCTGAAACCTATTGCTGGAACAGCACAGCAGGTCAGGCAGCATCTAGGGAACAGAAGATTCGACGTTTCGGGCACATGCCCTTCTTCAGGAATGAGCAGAGAGTGTTCAGCAGGAGAAGAATCTTCTCCTGCTGAACACTCTCTGCTCATTCCTGAAGAAGGGCATGTGCCCGAAACGTCGAATCTTCTGTTCCCTAGATGCTGCCTGACCTGCTGTGCTGTTCCAGCAATAAAGTTTCAGCTTTGATCTCCAGCGTCTGCAGACCTCACTTTCTCCTATCTCTGTAACATCTCCAGCCTTGCTTTCCTCTCTCCTTGTTGCATCTCTAGACTTGCTTTCCTCTTTCTGTAACATCTCCAGCCTTGCTTTCATCTCTCGTTGTAACATCTCTAGCCTTGCTTTCCTCTCTCTGTAACATCTCTAGCCTAGCTTTAGTCTATATCTGTAATATCTGCTGCCTTGCATTCCTCTCTCTCTGTAACATCTCCAGTCGTGCTTTCCTCTCTCTGGAACATCTCCAGCCTTGCTTTCCTGTCTCTGTAACATGTCCAGCCTTGCTTTCCTCTGTCTGTAACATCTCCAGCCTTGTTTTCCTATCTCTGTAACATCCCCAGCCTTGCTTTCCTCTCTCTGTAACATCTCCAGCCTTGCTTTCCTATCGCTGCAAAATATCCAGCGTTGCTTTCCTATCTCTGTAACATCTCCTGCCTTGCCTTCCTATCTTTGCAACACCTCCAGCATTGCTTTCCTCTCTCTGTAACATATCCAGCCTTGCTTCCCTCTCTCTGTAACATTTCTGGCCTTGCTTTCCTCTCTCTGTCACATCTCCAACATTGCTTTCCTCTCTCTGTAACATTCCTGGCCTTCCTTTCCTATCGCTGTAACACCTCCAACATTGTTTTCCTCTCTTTCTGTAACATCTCTGGCCTTGCTATCCTCTCTTTCTGTAACACCTCCAGCCTTGCTTTCCTATCACTGCAACATCGCCAGCCTTGTTTTCCTCTCACTGTGACATCTCCAAACTAGCTTTCCTGTCTCTGTAACATCTCCAGCATTGCTTTCCTCTGTCTGTAACATCTCCAGCCTTGCTTTCCTCTCTCTGTAACATCTCCTGCCTTGCCTTCCTCTCTCTGTAACACCTCCAGCCTTGCTTTCCTCTCTGTAACATATCCAGCCTTGCTTTCCTCTCTCCTTGTAACATCGATTGCCTTGCGTTCCTCTCTCTATGACATCTCCAGCCTTGCTTTTCTCTCTCTCTGTAACATCTCCAACATTGTTTTCCTCTCTCCGTAACATCTCCAACATTGTTTTCCTCTCTCCGTAACATCTCCAGCCTTGCTTTCCTCTCTCTGAAACACCTCCAGCCTTGCTTTCTTCTCTGTGCAACATATACAGCCTTGCTTTCCTCTCTCCTTGTAACATCTCTGGCCTTGCTTTCCTCTCTCTGTAACATCTCCAGCCTTGCTTTTCTTCTCTCTGTAACATCTCCAACATTTTTTCCTCTCTCTGTAACATCTACAACATAGTTTTCCTCTCTCTGGAACACCTCCAGCCTTGCTATCCTATCGCTGTAACATCTCCAGCCTTCCTTTCCTGTCTATCTATAACATCTCCAGACTTGCTTTCCTCTCTATCTACATCATCTCCAGCCTTGCTTGCCTATCTCGGTGACATCTCCAGCCTTGCATTTCTGACTCTGTAACATCTCCAGCCTTGCTTTCATCTCTCCTTGAAACATCTCCAGCCTTGCTTTCCTATGTCCGTAACATCCCCAGCCGTGCTTTCATCTCTATGCAACATATCCAGCCTTGCTTTCCTATCTCTGTAACATCTCCAGCCTTGCTTTCCTCTCTTCTTGTAAAATCTCTTGCCTTGCGTTCCTCTCTCTGTAACATCTCCAGCCTTGCTTTCCTCTCTCCTTGTAACATCTCCAGCCTTGCTTTCCTCTCTCTGTAACATCTCTTGCCTTGCTTTCCTCTCTCTGTAACATCTCCAGCCTTGCTTTCCTCTGTCTGTAACATCTCCAGCCTTGCTTTCCTATCTCTGTAACCTCCCCAGCCCTGCTTTCCTCTCTCTGTAACATCTCCAGCCTTGCTTTCTTCTCTATGCAACATATCCAACCTTGCTTTCCTCTTTCTGTAACATCTCTTGCCTTGGTTTCCTTTCTATGTGTAACATCTCCAGACTTGCTTTCCTCTGTCTGTAACATCTCCAGCCTTGCTTTCCTCTCTATCTGTAACATCTCCAATCTTGCTATCCTCTCTCTCTGTAACATCTCCAGTCTTGCTTTCCGCTCTCTTTAACACCTCCTGCCTTATTTTCCTCTCACTGTAACATTTACAGCCTTGCTTTCCTCTCTATCTGTAGCATCTCCAACATTGTTTTCCTATCTCTCTGTAACATCTCTGGCCTTGCTATCCTCTTTCTCTGTAACATCGCCGGCCTTGCATTGCTTTCACAGTAACATCTCTGGCCTTGCATTCCTCTCTCTGTACCATCTCCACCCTTGCTTTCCTATCTCTCAATACTATCTCCAGCCTTACTTTCCTCTCCCCCTGTAAGATCTTAAATATTGCGTTGCTCTCTCCGTGTAAAATCTCCAGCTTTGTTTTCCTTTCTCTGTGTAACACCTTATGCATTGTTTTTCTCTGTCTGTAACATCTCCTGGCTTGCGTTCCTCTCTCCCTGGAACATCTCCAGCCTTGCTTTCTCTCTCTCGGTAACATCTCCAACATTGTTTTCCTCCCACTGTAACATCTCTGGCCTTGCTATCCTCTGTCTCTAACATCTCCAGCCTTGCTTTCCTCTCGCTGTTACATCTCCAGCCTTGCTTTCCTCTCTATCTATAACATCTCCAGCCTTGCTTTCCTCTCTCTGTAATATCTCCAGGCTTGCTTTTCTGTTTCTGTAACATCTCCAGCCTTGCTTTCCTCTCTCTGAAACATCTCCAGCCTTGCTTTCCTCTATTCTTGTAACATCTCTTGCCTTGCTGTCCTCTCTCTGTAACATCTCCAGCCTTGCTATTCTCTCTCTCTTTAACATCTCCAACATTGTTTTCCTCTCTCCGTAACATCTCCAACATTGTTTTCCTCTCTCTGCAACATCTCTGGCCTTGCTATCCTCTCTCTCTAACATCTCCATCTTTGCTTTCCACGCTCTGTAACATCTCCAGCCTTGCTTTCCTCTCTATCTATAACATCTCCAGCCTTGCTTTCCTCTCTCTGTAACATCTCCAACCTTGCTTTTCTGTCTCTGTAACATCACCAGCCTTGCTTTCCTCTCTCTGAAACACCTCCAGCCTTGCTTTATTCTCTATGCAAAATATCCAGCCTTGCTTTCCTCTCTCTGTAACATCTCCTGCCTTGCCTTCCTATCTCTCTAAGGCCTCCAGCCTTGCTTTCCCCTCTCCTAGTAACATCTTTAGCCTTGCTTTCCTCTCTCTGTAACATCTCCAGCCTGGCTTTCCTCTCTACTTGTAACATCTCTAGCCTTGCTTTCCTCTCTCTGTAACATCTCCAGCCTTGCTTTTCTCTCTCTCTGTAACATCTCCAACATTGTTTTCCTCTCTCTGTAACATCTCTGGCCTTGCCATCCTCTCTCTCTGCAACATCTCCAGCCTTGCTTTCCTATCGCTGTAACATCTCCAGCCTTGCTTTCCTCTCTATCTATAACATCTCCAGCCTTGCTTTCCTCTCTATCGACAACATCTCCAGCCTTGCTTGCCTATCTCGGTGACAGCTCCAGCCTTGCTTTTCTGACTCTGTAACATCTCCAGCCTTGCTTTCCTCTGTCAGTTACCTCTCCAGCCTTGCCTTCCTATCTCTGTAACATCTCCAACCTTGCTTTCCTCTCTCCTTGTAACATCTCTAGCCTTGCTTTCCTCTCTCTGTAACATCTCTAGCCTTGCTTTCCTCTCTCTGTAACATCTCCAGCCTTGCTTTCCTCTCTATCTGTAACATCACCAGCCGTGCTTTCCTCTCTCTGTTACATCTCCAGTCTTGCTTTTTTGTCTCTGTAACATCTCCAGCCTTGCTTTCCTCTGTCTGTAACATCTCCAGCCTTGCTTTCCTATCGCTGCAACATATCCAGCGTGGCTTTCCTATCTCTGTAACATTTCCTGCCTTGCCTTCCTATCTTTGTAACACCTCCAGCATTGCTTTCCTCTCTCTGCAACATATCCAGCCTTGCTTCCCTCTCTCTGTAACATTTCTGGCCTTGCTTTCCTCTCTCTGTCACATCTCCAACATTGTTTTCCTCTCTCTGTAACATCTCTGGCCTTCCTTTCCTATCGCTGTAACATCTCCAACATTATTTTCCTCTCTTTCTGTAACATCTCTGGCCTTGCTATCCTCTCTCTCTGTAACATCTCCAGCCTTGCTTTCCTATCACTGCAACATCGCCAGCCGTGTTTTCCTCTCACTGTGACATCTCCTGCCTTGCCTTCCTCTCGCTTTTACACCTCCCGCATTGCTTTCCTCTCTCTGTCACATTTCTAACCTTGTTTTCCTATCTTGGTAACATCTCCAGCCTTGTTTTCCTCTCTCTGTAAAATCTCGAGCCTTGCTTTCCTCTCTCCTTGTAACATCTCTAGCCTTGTTTTCCTCTCTCTGTAACATCTCCGGTCTTGCTTTCTTCTCTCTCTGTAACATCTCCAACCTTGCTTTCCTGTCTCTGTAACACCTCCAGCATTGTTTTCCTCTCTCTGTAACATCTCCATCCTTGCTTTCCTCACTCCTTGTTACAAATCTAGCCTTGTTTCCTCTCTCTGTAACATCTCCAGCATTGCTTTCCTCTCTCCTTGGAACATCTCTGGCCTTGCTTTCCTCTCTGTGCAACATTTCCAGCCCTGCTGTCCTATCGCTGTAACATCTCCTGCCTTGCTTTACTCTCTCTGTAACATCTCCAGCATTGCTTTCCTCTCTCTGTAATATATCCAGCCTTGCTTTCCTGTCTCTGTAACACCTCCAGCATTGCTTTCCTATCTCTGTAACATATCCAGCCTTGCTTTCCCCTCTCTGTAACATCTCCAGCCTTGCTTTCCTCTCTCCTTGTAACATCTCGCGCCTTGCCTTCCTCTCTCTGTAACAACTCCAGCATTGCTTTCCTCTCTCGGTAACATAACCTGCCTGGCTTTCCTCTCTCCTTGTAACATCCCGAGGTTTGCTTTCTTCTCTCTGCAACATATCCCCAGCCTTGCTGTCCTATCTCTGTAACATCTCCTGCCTTGCCTTCCTCTCTCTGTAACACCTCCAGCATTGCTTTCCACTCTCTGGAACCGTTCCAGCCCTGCTTTCCTGTCTCGGTTATATATCCAGCCTTGCGTTCCTCTCTCTGTAACATCATCAGCCTTGCTTTCCTATCTCTGTAACATCGACTGCCTTGCCCTCCTCTCTCTGTAACACCTCCAGCATTGCTTTCCTCTCTCTGTGACTGTTCCAGCCTTGCTTTCCTATCTCGGTTACATATCCAGCCTTGCGTTCCTCTCTCTGTAACACCTCCAGCATTGCTTTCCTCTCTCTGTGACTGTTCCAGCCTTGCTGTCCTATCTCTGTAACATCTCCTGCCTTGCCTTCCTCTCTCTGTAACACCTCCAGCATTGCTTTCCACTCTCTGGAACTGTTCCAGCCTTGCTTTCCTATCTCGGTTACATATCCAGCCTTGCGTTCCTCTCTCTGTAACATCATCAGCCTTGCTTTCCTATCTCTGTAACATCGCCTGCCTTGCCTTCCTCTCTCTGTAACACCTCCAGCATTGCTTTCCTCTCTCTGAAACAGTTCCAGCCTTGCTTTGCTATCTCGGTTACATAACCAGCCTTGCGTTCCTCTCTCTGTAACATCTCCATCGTTGGTTTCCTCTCTCTGTACCATCTCCAGCCTTGCTTTCCTCTCTCCTTGTAACATCACTAGCCTTGTTTTCCTCTCTGTGTAACATCTCTCCCCTTGCTTTCCTCTCTCCTTGTACCATCTCTAGCCTTGCTTTCCTCTCTCTGTAACATCTCCAGCCTTGCTTTCCTCTCTCCTTGTAACATCTCTTGCCTTGCTTTCCTCTCTCTGTAACATCTCCAGCATTGCTTTCCTCTCTCTGTAACATCCAGCCTTGCTTACCTCTCTCTCTGTAACATCTCCAGCCTTACTTTCCCCTCTCTGTAACACCTCCTGCATTGCTTTCCTCTCTCTTGTACCTTATCCAGCCTTGCTTTCCTCTCTCTGTAACATCTCCAGCCTTGCTTTCCTCTCTCTCTGTAACGTCTCCAGCCTTGCTTTCCTCTCTCTCTGTAACATCCCCAGCCTTGCTTTCCTCTCTCCTTGTAACATCTCTGGCCTTGCTTTCCTCTCTCTGTAACATTTCCAGCCTTGCTATCCTCTCTCTCTGTAACATCTCCAGTCTTGCTACCCTCTCTCTCTCTGTAACATCTCCAGCCTTGCTTTCCTATCTCTGTAACATCTCTAGCCTTGCTTTCCTCTCTCTGTAACACCTCCTGCCTAGATTTCCTCTGTCTGTAACATCTCCAGCCTTGCTTTCCTATCTCTGTGATATCGCCAGCCTTGCTTTCGTCTCTCTGTTACGTCCCCAGCCTTGCTTTCTTCTCTCCTCAACATATCTAGCCTTGCTTTCCTATCTATGTAACATCTCCTGCCTTGCCTTCCTCTCTCTATAACAACTCCAGCATTGCTCTGCTCACTCTGTAACATCTCTAGCCTTGCTTTCCTGTCTCGCTAAAACATCCAGCCTTGCTTTCCTCTCCCTGTAACATCTCCAGCCTTACTTTCCTCTCTCCTTGTAACATCTCTAGCCTTGTTTTCCTCTCTCTGTATCATCTCCAGTCTTGCTTTCCTCTCTCTCTGTAACATCTCCAGCCTTGCTTTCCTATCTCTGTAACATCTCCAGCCTTGCTTTCCTCTCTCCTTGTAACATCTCTTGCCTTGTTTTCCTCTCTCTGAAACATCTCTTGCCTTGTTTTCCTCTCTCTGTAACATCTCCAGCCTTGCTTTCCTCATTCGTTTTAACACCTCTAGCCTTGCTTTCCTCTCTCTGTAACATCTCTAGCCTTGCTTTCCTCTCTCCTTGTAACATCTCTAAACTTGATTTCCTCTCTCTGTAACATCTCTTGCCTTGCTTTCCTCTCATTGTGACATCTCTTGCCTTGCTTACCTCTCTCTGTAACATCTGCAGCCTTGCTTTCCTATCTCTGTAACAACTCCAGCCTTGCTTTCCTCTCTCCTTGTAACATCTCTTGCCTTGCTTTCCTCTCTCTGTAACATCTCCAGCATTGCTTTCCTCTCTCTGAAACATATCCAGCCTTGCTTTCCAAATTCTTTAACATCTCTAGCCTTGCTTTCCTCTCTCCTTGTAACATCTCTAGCATTGCTTTTCTCTCTCTGTAACATCGCCAGACTTGCTTTCCTCTCTCTGTAACACCTCCGGCATTGCTTTACTCTCTCTGTAACATATCCAGCCTTGCTTTCCTATCTCAGTAACATATCCAGCCTTGTTTTCCTCTCTCTGTAACATCTCCAGTCTTGCTTTCCTCTCTCTCTGTTACATCTCCATCCTTGCTTTCCTCTCTCCTTGTAACATCTCTGGCCTTGATTTCCTCTCTCTGTAACATCTCCAGCCTTGCTTTCCTCTCTCCTTGTAACATCTCTTGCCTTGCTTTCCTCTCTCTGTAACATCTCCAGCATTGCTTTCCTCTCTCTGTAACATCCAGCCTTGCTTACCTCTCTCTCTGTAACATCTCCAGCCTTACTTTCCCCTCTCTGTAACACCTCCTGCATTGCTTTCCTCTCTCTTGTACCATATCCAGCCTTGCTTTCCTCTCTCTGTAACATCTCCAGCCTTGCTTTCCTCTCTCTCTGTAACATCTCCAGCCTTGCTTTCCTCTCTCTCTGTATCATCCCCAGCCTTGCTTTCCTCTCTCCTTGTAACATCTCTGGCCTTGCTTTCCTCTCTCTGTAACATTTCCAGCCTTGCTATCCTCTCTCTCTGTAACATCTCCAGTCTTGCTACCCTCTCTCTCTCTGTAACATCTCCAGCCTTGCTTTCCTATCTCTGTAACATCTCTAGCCTTGCTTTCCTCTCTCTGTAACACCTCCTGCCTAGATTTCCTCTGTCTGTAACATCTCCAGCCTTGCTTTCCTATCTCTGTGATATCGCCAGCCTTGCTTTCGTCTCTCTGTAACGTCCCCAGCCTTGCTTTCTTCTCTCCTCAACATATCTAGCCTTGCTTTCCTATCTATGTAACATCTCCTGCCTTGCCTTCCTCTCTCTATAACACCTCCAGCATTGCTCTCCTCCCTCTGTAACATCTCTAGCCTTGCTTTCCTGTCTCGCTAACACATCCAGCCTTGCTTTCCTCTCCCTGTAACATCTCCAGCCTTACTTTCCTCTCTCCTTGTAACATCTCTAGCCTTGTTTTCCTCTCTCTGTATCATCTCCAGTCTTGCTTTCCTCTCTCTCTGTAACATCTCCAGCCTTGCTTTCCTATCTCTGTAACATCTCCAGCCTTGCTTTCCTCTCTCCTTGTAACACCTCTAGCCTTGCTTTCCTCTCTCTGTAACATCTCTAGCCTTGCTTTCCTCTCTCCTTGTAACATCTCTAAACTTGATTTCCTCTCTCTGTAACATCTCTTGCCTTGCTTTCCTCTCATTGTAACATCTCTTGCCTTGCTTACCTCTCTCTGTAACATCTCCAGCCTTGCTTTCCTATCTCTGTAACAACTCCAGCCTTGCTTTCCTCTCTCCTTGTAACATCTCTTGCCTTGCTTTCCTCTCTCTGTAACATCTCCAGCATTGCTTTCCTCTCTCTGAAACATATCCAGCCTTGCTTTCCAATTTCTTTAACATCTCTAGCCTTGCTTTCCTCTCTCCTTGTAACATCTCTAGCATTGCTTTTCTCTCTCTGTAACATCGCCAGACTTGCTTTCCTCTCTCTGTAACACCTCCAGCATTGCTTTACTCTCTCTGTAACATATCCAGCCTTGCTTTCCTATCTCAGTAACATATCCAGCCTTGTTTTCCTCTCTCTGTAACATCTCCAGTCTTGCTTTCCTCTCTCTCTCTGTTACATCTCCATCCTTGCTTTCCTCTCTCCTTGTAACATCTCTGGCCTTGATTTCCTCTCTCTGTAACATCTCCAGTCTTGCTTTCCTCTCTCTCTATTACATCACCAGCCTTGCTATCCTCTCTCCTTGTAACATCTCTAGCCTTGCTTTCCTCTCTCCTTGTAACATCTCTAGCATTGCTTTTCTCCCTCTGTAACATCGCCAGACTTGCTTTCCTCTCTCTGTAACACCTCCAGCATTGCTTTACTCTCTCTGTAACATCTCCAGTCTTGCTTTCCTCTCTCTCTGTTACATCTCCATCCTTGCTTTCCTCTCTCCTTGTAACATCTCTGGCCTTGATTTCCTCTCTCTGTAACATCTCCAGCATTGCTTTACTCTCTCTGTAACATATCCAGCCTTGCTTTCCTATCTCAGTAACATATCCAGCCTTGTTTTCCTCTCTCTGTAACATCTCCAGTCTTGCTTTCCTCTCTCTCTATTACATCACCAGCCTTGCTATCCTCTCTCCTTGTAACATCTCTGGCCTTGATTTCCTCTCTCTGTAACATATCCGTCCTTGCTTTCCGATCTCTGTAACATCGCCAGACTTGCTTTCGTCACTCTGTAACACCTCCAGAATTGCTGTCCTCTCTGTAAAAAATCCAGCCTTGCTTTCCTATAACGGTAACATATCCAGCCTTGCTTTCCTCTCTCTGTAACATCTTCTGCCTTGTTTTCCTCCGTCTGTAACATCTCCAGCCTTGCTTTCTTCTCTCAACATAACCAGCCTTGCTTTCTTATCTATGTAACATCTCCTGCCTTGCCTTCCTCTCTTTATAACACCTCCAGCATTGCTTTCCTCACTCTGTAACATCTCCAGCCTTGCTTTCCTGTCTCGCTAACATATCCAGCCTTGCTTTCCTCTCTCTGTAAAATCTCCAGCCTTGCTTTCCTCTCTCCTTGTGACATCTCTAGCCTTGTTTTCCTCTCTCTGTAACATCTCCAGTCTTGCTTTCCTCTCTCTCTGTTACATCTCCAGCCTTGCTTTCCTGTCCCTGTTACACCTCCAGCCTTGCTTTCCTCTCTCTGTAACATATCCAGCCTTGATTTCCTATCTCTGTAACATCTCCAGCCTTGCTTTCCTCTCTATCTGTAACATCTCCAGCCTTGCTTTCCTCTCTCTGTAACATCTCCAGCCTTGCTTTCCTCTCTCTCTGTAACGTCTCTTGCCTTTCTTTCCTCTCTCTGTAACATCTGCAGCCTTGCTTTCCTATCTCTGTAACATCTCCAGCCTTGCTTTCCTCTCTCTCTTTTACATTTCCAGCCTTGCTTTCCTGTCCCTGTTACACCTCCAGACTTGCTTTCCTCTCTCTGTAACATATCAAGCCTTGCTTTCCTTTCTCTGTAACATCTCCAGCCTTGCTTTCCTCTCTATCTGTAACATCTCCAGCCTTGCTTTCCTCTCTCTGTAACATCTCCAGCCTTGCTTTCCTCTCTCTGTAACATCTCCAGCCTTGTTTTCCTCTCTCTGTAACACCTCCTGCCTTGTTTTCCTCTCTCTGTAACATCTCCAGCCTTGCTTTCCTCTCTCTGTAACATCTCCAGCCTTGCTTTCCTCTCTCCTTGTAACATCTCTAGCATTGCTTTCCTCTCTCCTTGTAACATCTCTCGCCTTGATTTCCTCTCTCTGTAACATCTCCAGCCTTGCTTTCCTCTCTCTGTAACATCTCCAGCATTGCTTTCCTCTCTCTGTGACTGTTCCAGCCTTGCTGTCCTATCTCTGTAACATCTCCTGCCTTGCCTTCCTCTCTCTGTAACACCTCCAGCATTGCTTTCCACTCTCTGGAACCGTTCCAGCCTTGCTTTCCTATCTCGGTTACATATCCAGCCTTGCGTTCCTCTCTCTGTAACATCATCAGCCTTGCTTTCCTATCTCTGTAACATCGCCTGCCTTGCCTTCCTCTCTCTGTAACACCTCCAGCATTGCTTTCCTCTCTCTGTAACAGTTCCAGCCTTGCTTTGCTATCTCGGTTACATAACCAGCCTTGCGTTCCTCTCTCTGTAACATCTCCATCGTTGGTTTCCTCTCTCTGTACCATCTCCAGCCTTGCTTTCCTCTCTCCTTGTAACATCACTAGCCTTGTTTTCCTCTCTCTGTAACATCTCTCCCCTTGCTTTCCTCTCTCCTTGTACCATCTCTAGCCTTGCTTTCCTCTCTCTGTAACATCTCCAGCCTTGCTTTCCTCTCTCCTTGTAACATCTCTTGCCTTGCTTTCCTCTCTCTGTAACATCTCCAGCATTGCTTTCCTCTCTCTGTAACATCCAGCCTTGCTTACCTCTCTCTCTGTAACATCTCCAGCCTTACTTTCCCCTCTCTGTAACACCTCCTGCATTGCTTTCCTCTCTCTTGTACCATATCCAGCCTTGCTTTCCTCTCTCTGTAACATCTCCAGCCTTGCTTTCCTCTCTCTCTGTAACATCTCCAGCCTTGCTTTCCTCTCTCTCTGTAACATCCCCAGCCTTGCTTTCCTCTCTCTCTGTAACATCTCCAGTCTTGCTACCCTCTCTCTCTCTGTAACATCTCCAGCCTTGCTTTCCTATCTCTGTAACATCTCTAGCCTTGCTTTCCTCTCTCTGTAACACCTCCTGCCTAGATTTCCTCTGTCTGTAACATCTCCAGCCTTGCTTTCCTATCTCTGTGATATCGCCAGCCTTGCTTTCGTCTCTCTGTAACGTCCCCAGCCTTGCTTTCTTCTCTCCTCAACATATCTAGCCTTGCTTTCCTATCTATGTAACATCTCCTGCCTTGCCTTCCTCTCTCTATAACACCTCCAGCATTGCTCTCCTCCCTCTGTAACATCTCTAGCCTTGCTTTCCTGTCTCGCTAACACATCCAGCCTTGCTTTCCTCTCCCTGTAACATCTCCAGCCTTACTTTCCTCTCTCCTTGTAACATCTCTAGCCTTGTTTTCCTCTCTCTGTAACATCTCCAGTCTTGCTTTCCTCTCTCTCTGTAACATCTCCAGCCTTGCTTTCCTATCTCTGTAACATCTCCAGCCTTGCTTTCCTCTCTCCTTGCAACATCTCTTGCCTTGTTTTCCTCTCACTGTAACATCTCTTGCCTTGTTTTCCTCTCTCTGTAACATCTCCAGCCTTGCTTTCCTCACTCGTTTTAACACCTCTAGCCTTGCTTTCCTCTCTCTGTAACATCTCTAGCCTTGCTTTCCTCTCTCTGTAACATCTCCAGCCTTGCTTTCCTCTCTATCTCGAACATCTCCAGCCTTGCTTTCCTCTCATTGTAACATCTCTTGCCTTGCTTACCTCTCTCTGTAACATCTGCAGCCTTGCTTTCCTATCTCTGTAACAACTCCAGCCTTGCTTTCCTCTCTCCTTGTAACATCTCTTGCCTTGCTTTCCTCTCTCTGTAACATCTCCAGCCTTACTTTCCTCTCTCCTTGTAACATCTCTCGCCTTGATTTCCTCTCTCTGTAACATCTCCAGCCTTGCTTTCCTCTCTCTGTAACATCTCCAGCATTGCTTTCCTCTCTCTGTGACTGTTCCAGCCTTGCTGTCCTATCTCTGTAACATCTCCTGCCTTGCCTTCCTCTCTCTGTAACACCTCCAGCATTGCTTTCCACTCTCTGGAACCGTTCCAGCCTTGCTTTCCTATCTCGGTTACATATCCAGCCTTGCGTTCCTCTCTCTGTAACATCATCAGCCTTGCTTTCCTATCTCTGTAACATCGCCTGCCTTGCCTTCCTCTCTCTGTAACACCTCCAGCATTGCTTTCCTCTCTCTGTAACAGTTCCAGCCTTGCTTTGCTATCTCGGTTACATAACCAGCCTTGCGTTCCTCTCTCTGTAACATCTCCATCGTTGGTTTCCTCTCTCTGTACCATCTCCAGCCTTGCTTTCCTCTCTCCTTGTAACATCACTAGCCTTGTTTTCCTCTCTCTGTAACATCTCTCCCCTTGCTTTCCTCTCTCCTTGTACCATCTCTAGCCTTGCTTTCCTCTCTCTGTAACATCTCCAGCCTTGCTTTCCTCTCTCCTTGTAACATCTCTTGCCTTGCTTTCCTCTCTCTGTAACATCTCCAGCATTGCTTTCCTCTCTCTGTAACATCCAGCCTTGCTTACCTCTCTCTCTGTAACATCTCCAGCCTTACTTTCCCCTCTCTGTAACACCTCCTGCATTGCTTTCCTCTCTCTTGTACCATATCCAGCCTTGCTTTCCTCTCTCTGTAACATCTCCAGCCTTGCTTTCCTCTCTCTCTGTAACATCTCCAGCCTTGCTTTCCTCTCTCTCTGTAACATCCCCAGCCTTGCTTTCCTCTCTCTCTGTAACATCTCCAGTCTTGCTACCCTCTCTCTCTCTGTAACATCTCCAGCCTTGCTTTCCTATCTCTGTAACATCTCTAGCCTTGCTTTCCTCTCTCTGTAACACCTCCTGCCTAGATTTCCTCTGTCTGTAACATCTCCAGCCTTGCTTTCCTATCTCTGTGATATCGCCAGCCTTGCTTTCGTCTCTCTGTAACGTCCCCAGCCTTGCTTTCTTCTCTCCTCAACATATCTAGCCTTGCTTTCCTATCTATGTAACATCTCCTGCCTTGCCTTCCTCTCTCTATAACACCTCCAGCATTGCTCTCCTCCCTCTGTAACATCTCTAGCCTTGCTTTCCTGTCTCGCTAACACATCCAGCCTTGCTTTCCTCTCCCTGTAACATCTCCAGCCTTACTTTCCTCTCTCCTTGTAACATCTCTAGCCTTGTTTTCCTCTCTCTGTAACATCTCCAGTCTTGCTTTCCTCTCTCTCTGTAACATCTCCAGCCTTGCTTTCCTATCTCTGTAACATCTCCAGCCTTGCTTTCCTCTCTCCTTGCAACATCTCTTGCCTTGTTTTCCTCTCACTGTAACATCTCTTGCCTTGTTTTCCTCTCTCTGTAACATCTCCAGCCTTGCTTTCCTCACTCGTTTTAACACCTCTAGCCTTGCTTTCCTCTCTCTGTAACATCTCTAGCCTTGCTTTCCTCTCTCTGTAACATCTCCAGCCTTGCTTTCCTCTCTATCTCGAACATCTCCAGCCTTGCTTTCCTCTCATTGTAACATCTCTTGCCTTGCTTACCTCTCTCTGTAACATCTGCAGCCTTGCTTTCCTATCTCTGTAACAACTCCAGCCTTGCTTTCCTCTCTCCTTGTAACATCTCTTGCCTTGCTTTCCTCTCTCTGTAACATCTCCAGCCTTACTTTCCTCTCTCCTTGTAACATCTCTAGCCTTGTTTTCCTCTCTCTGTATCATCTCCAGTCTTGCTTTCCTCTCTCTCTGTAACATCTCCAGCCTTGCTTTCCTATCTCTGTAACATCTCCAGCCTTGCTTTCCTCTCTCCTTGTAACATCTCTTGCCTTGTTTTCCTCTCTCTGAAACATCTCTTGCCTTGTTTTCCTCTCTCTGTAACATCTCCAGCCTTGCTTTCCTCATTCGTTTTAACACCTCTAGCCTTGCTTTCCTCTCTCTGTAACATCTCTAGCCTTGCTTTCCTCTCTCCTTGTAACATCTCTAAACTTGATTTCCTCTCTCTGTAACATCTCTTGCCTTGCTTTCCTCTCATTGTAACATCTCTTGCCTTGCTTACCTCTCTCTGTAACATCTGCAGCCTTGTTTTCCTATCTCTGTAACAACTCCAGCCTTGCTTTCCTCTCTCCTTGTAACATCTCTTGCCTTGCTTTCCTCTCTCTGTAACATCTCCAGCATTGCTTTCCTCTCTCTGAAACATATCCAGCCTTGCTTTCCAATTTCTTTAACATCTCTAGCCTTGCTTTCCTCTCTCCTTGTAACATCTCTAGCATTGCTTATCTCTCTCTGTAACATCGCCAGACTTGCTTTCCTCTCTCTAACACCTCCAGCATTGCTTTACTCTCTCTGTAACATATCCAGCCTTGCTTTCCTATCTCAGTAACATATCCAGCCTTGTTTTCCTCTCTCTGTAACATCTCCAGTCTTGCTTTCCTCTCTCTCTGTTACATCTCCATCCTTGCTTTCCTCTCTCCTTGTAACATCTCTGGCCTTGATTTCCTCTCTCTGTAACATCTCCAGCATTGCTTTACTCTCTCTGTAACATATCCAGCCTTGCCTTCCTATCTCAGTAACATATCCAGCCTTGTTTTCCTCTCTCTGTAACATCTCCAGTCTTGCTTTCCTCTCTCTCTATTACATCACCAGCCTTGCTATCCTCTCTCCTTGTAACATCTCTGGCCTTGATTTCCTCTCTCTGTAACATATCCGTCCTTGCTTTCCGATCTCTGTAACATCGCCAGACTTGCTTTCGTCACTCTGTAACACCTCCAGAATTGCTGTCCTCTCTGTAAAAAATCCAGCCTTGCTTTCCTATAACGGTAACATATCCAGCCTTGCTTTCCTCTCTCTGTAACATCTTCTGCCTTGTTTTCCTCCGTCTGTAACATCTCCAGCCTTGCTTTCTTCTCTCAACATAACCAGCCTTGCTTTCTTATCTATGTAACATCTCCTGCCTTGCCTTCCTCTCTTTATAACACCTCCAGCATTGCTTTCCTCACTCTGTAACATCTCCAGCCTTGCTTTCCTGTCTCGCTAACATATCCAGCCTTGCTTTCCTCTCTCTGTAAAATCTCCAGCCTTGCTTTCCTCTCTCCTTGTGACATCTCTAGCCTTGTTTTCCTGTCCCTGTTACACCTCCAGCCTTGCTTTCCTCTCTCTGTAACATATCCAGCCTTGATTTCCTATCTCTGTAACATCTCCAGCCTTGCTTTCCTCTCTATCTGTAACATCTCCAGCCTTGCTTTCCTCTCTATCTGTAACATCTCCAGCCTTGCTTTCCTCTCTCTGTAACATCTCCAGCCTTGTTTTCCTCTCTCTGTAACACCTCCTGCCTTGTTTTCCTCTCTCTGTAACATCTCCAGCCTTGCTTTCCTCTCTCTGTAACATCTCCTGCCTTGCTTTCCTCTCTCTGTAACATCTCCAGCCTTGCTTTCCTCTCTCCTTGTAACATCTCTAGCATTGCTTTCCTCTCTCTGTAACATCTCTAGCATTGCTTTCCTCTCTCCTTGTAACATCTCTCGCCTTGATTTCCTCTCTCTGTAACATCTCCAGCCTTGCTTTCCTCTCTCTGTAACATCTCCAGCATTGCTTTCCTCTCTCTGTGACTGTTCCAGCCTTGCTGTCCTATCTCTGTAACATCTCCTGCCTTGCCTTCCTCTCTCTGTAACACCTCCAGCATTGCTTTCCACTCTCTGGAACCGTTCCAGCCTTGCTTTCCTATCTCGGTTACATATCCAGCCTTGCGTTCCTCTCTCTGTAACATCATCAGCCTTGCTTTCCTATCTCTGTAACATCGCCTGCCTTGCCTTCCTCTCTCTGTAACACCTCCAGCATTGCTTTCCTCTCTCTGTAACAGTTCCAGCCTTGCTTTGCTATCTCGGTTACATAACCAGGTTGCGTTCCTCTCTCTGGAACATCTCCATCGTTGGTTTCCTCTCTCTGTACCATCTCCAGCCTTGCTTTCCTCTCTCCTTGTAACATCACTAGCCTTGTTTTCCTCTCTCTGTAACATCTCTCCCCTTGCTTTCCTCTCTCCTTGTACCATCTCTAGCCTTGCTTTCCTCTCTCTGTAACATCTCCAGCCTTGCTTTCCTCTCTCCTTGTAACATCTCTTGCCTTGCTTTCCTCTCTCTGTAACATCTCCAGCATTGCTTTCCTCTCTCTGTAACATCCAGCCTTGCTTACCTCTCTCTCTGTAACATCTCCAGCCTTACTTTCCCCTCTCTGTAACACCTCCTGCATTGCTTTCCTCTCTCTTGTACCATATCCAGCCTTGCTTTCCTCTCTCTGTAACATCTCCAGCCTTGCTTTCCTCTCTCTCTGTAACATCTCCAGCCTTGCTTTCCTCTCTCTCTGTAACATCCCCAGCCTTGCTTTCCTCTCTCCTTGTAACATCTCTGGCCTTGCTTTCCTCTCTCTGTAACATTTCCAGCCTTGCTATCCTCTCTCTCTGTAACATCTCCAGTCTTGCTACCCTCTCTCTCTCTGTAACATCTCCAGCCTTGCTTTCCTATCTCTGTAACATCTCTAGCCTTGCTTTCCTCTCTCTGTAACACCTCCTGCCTAGATTTCCTCTGTCTGTAACATCTCCAGCCTTGCTTTCCTATCTCTGTGATATCGCCAGCCTTGCTTTCGTCTCTCTGTAACGTCCCCAGCCTTGCTTTCTTCTCTCCTCAACATATCTAGCCTTGCTTTCCTATCTATGTAACATCTCCTGCCTTGCCTTCCTCTCTCTATAACACCTCCAGCATTGCTCTCCTCCCTCTGTAACATCTCTAGCCTTGCTTTCCTGTCTCGCTAACACATCCAGCCTTGCTTTCCTCTCCCTGTAACATCTCCAGCCTTACTTTCCTCTCTCCTTGTAACATCTCTAGCCTTGTTTTCCTCTCTGTATCATCTCCAGTCTTGCTTTCCTCTCTCTCTGTAACATCTCCAGCCTTGCTTTCCTATCTCTGTAACATCTCCAGCCTTGCTTTCCTCTCTCCTTGTAACATCTCTTGCCTTGTTTTCCTCTCTCTGTAACATCTCTTGCCTTGTTTTCCTCTCTCTGTAACATCTCCAGCCTTGCTTTCCTCACTCGTTTTAACACCTCTAGCCTTGCTTTCCTCTCTCTGTAACATCTCTAGCCTTGCTTTCCTCTCTCTGTAACATCTCCAGCCTTGCTTTCCTCTCTATCTCGAACATCTCCAGCCTTGCTTTCCTCTCATTGTAACATCTCTTGCCTTGCTTACCTCTCTCTGTAACATCTGCAGCCTTGCTTTCCTATCTCTGTAACAACTCCAGCCTTGCTTTCCTCTCTCCTTGTAACATCTCTTGCCTTGCTTTCCTCTCTCTGTAACATCTCCAGCCTTACTTTCCTCTCTCCTTGTAACATCTCTCGCCTTGTTTTCCTCTCTCTGTACCATCTCCAGCCTTGCTTTCCTCTCTCCTTGTAACATCTCCAGCCTTGTTTTCCTCTCTCTGTAACATCTCTCCCCTTGCTTTCCTCTCTCCTTGTACCATCTCTAGCCTTGCTTTCCTCTCTCTGTAACATCTCCAGCCTTGCTTTCCTCTCTCCTTGTGACATCTCTTGCCTTGCTTTCCTCTCTCTGTAACATCTCCAGCATTGCTTTCCTCTCTCTGTAACATCCAGCCTTGCGTACCTCTCTCTCTGTAACATCTCCAGCCTTACTTTCCCCTCTCTGTAACACCTCCTGCATTGCTTTCCTCTCTCTTGTACCATATCCAGCCTTGCTTTCCTCTCTCTGTAACATCTCCAGCCTTGCTATCCTCTCTCTCTGTAACATCTCCAGTCTTGCTACCCTCTCTCTCTCTGTAACATCTCCAGCCTTGCTTTCCTATCTCTGTAACATCTCTAGCCTTGCTTTCCTCTCTCTGTAACACATCCTGCCTAGATTTCCTCTGTCTGTAACATCTCCAGCCTTGCTTTCCTATCTCTGTGATATCGCCAGCCTTGCTTTCGTCTCTCTGTAACGTCCCCAGCCTTGCTTTCTTCTCTCCTCAACACCTCTAGCCTTGCTTTCCTCTCTCTGTAACATCTCTAGCCTTGCTTTCCTCTCTCTGTAACATCTCCAGCCTTGCTTTCCTCTCTATCTCGAACATCTCCAGCCTTGCTTTCCTCTCATTGTAACATCTCTTGCCTTGCTTACCTCTCTCTGTAACATCTGCAGCCTTGCTTTCCTATCTCTGTAACAACTCCAGCCTTGCTTTCCTCTCTTCTTGTAACATCTCTTGCCTTGCTTTCCTCTCTCTGTAACATCTCCAGCCTTACTTTCCTCTCTCCTTGTAACATCTCTCGCCTTGTTTTCCTCTCTCTGTACCATCTCCAGCCTTGCTTTCCTCTCTCCTTGTAACATCTCCAGCCTTGTTTTCCTCTCTCTGTAACATCTCTCCCCTTGCTTTCCTCTCTCCTTGTACCATCTCTAGCCTTGCTTTCCTCTCTCTGTAACATCTCCAGCCTTGCTTTCCTCTCTCCTTGTGACATCTCTTGCCTTGCTTTCCTCTCTCTGTAACATCCAGCCTTGCGTACCTCTCTCTCTGTAACATCTCCAGCCTTACTTTCCCCTCTCTGTAACACCTCCTGCATTGCTTTCCTCTCTCTTGTACCATATCCAGCCTTGCTTTCCTCTCTCTGTAACATCTCCAGCCTTGCTTTCCTCTCTCTCTGTAACATCTCCAGCCTTGCTTTCCTCTCTCTCTGTAACATCCCCAGCCTTGCTTTCCTCTCTCCTTGTAACATCTCTGGCCTTGCTTTCCTCTCTCTGTAACATTTCCAGCCTTGCTATCCTCTCTCTCTGTAACATCTCCAGTCTTGCTACCCTCTCTCTCTCTGTAACATCTCCAGCCTTGCTTTCCTATCTCTGTAACATCTCTAGCCTTGCTTTCCTCTCTCTGTAACACCTCCTGCCTAGATTTCCTCTGTCTGTAACATCTCCAGCCTTGCTTTCCTATCTCTGTGATATCGCCAGCCTTGCTTTCGTCTCTCTGTTACGTCCCCAGCCTTGCTTTCTTCTCTCCTCAACATATCTAGCCTTGCTTTCCTATCTATGTAACATCTCCTGCCTTGCCTTCCTCTCTCTATAACACCTCCAGCATTGCTCTCCTCCCTCTGTAACATCTCTAGCCTTGCTTTCCTGTCTCGCTAACACATCCAGCCTTGCTTTCCTCTCCCTGTAACATCTCCAGCCTTACTTTCCTCTCTCCTTGTAACATCTCTAGCCTTGTTTTCCTCTCTCTGTATCATCTCCAGTCTTGCTTTCCTCTCTCTCTGTAACATCTCCAGCCTTGCTTTCCTATCTCTGTAACATCACCAGCCTTGCTTTCCTCTCTCCTTGTAACATCTCTTGCCTTGTTTTCCTCTCTCTGTAACATCTCTTGCCTTGTTATCCTCTCTCTGTAACATCTCCAGCCTTGCTTTCCTCACTCGTTTTAACACCTCTAGCCTTGCTTTCCTCTCTCTGTAACATCTCTAGCCTTGCTTTCCTCTCTCTGTAACATCTCCAGCCTTGCTTTCCTCTCATTGTAACATCTCTTGCCTTGCTTACCTCTCTCTGTAACATCTGCAGCCTTGCTTTCCTATCTCTGTAACAACTCCAGCCTTGCTTTCCTCTCTCCTTGTAACATCTCTTGCCTTGCTTTCCTCTCTCTGTAACATCTCCAGCCTTACTTTCCTCTCTCCTTGTAACATCTCTAGCCTTGTTTTCCTCTCTCTGTATCATCTCCAGTCTTGCTTTCCTCTCTCTCTGTAACATCTCCAGCCTTGCTTTCCTATCTCTGTAACATCTCCAGCCTTGCTTTCCTCTCTCTCTATTACATCACCAGCCTTGCTATCCTCTCTCCTTGTAACATCTCTGGCCTTGATTTCCTCTCTCTGTAACATATCCGTCCTTGCTTTCCGATCTCTGTAACATCGCCAGACTTGCTTTCGTCACTCTGTAACACCTCCAGAATTGCTGTCCTCTCTGTAAAAAATCCAGCCTTGCTTTCCTATAACGGTAACATATCCAGCCTTGCTTTCCTCTCTCTGTAACATCTTCTGCCTTGTTTTCCTCCGTCTGTAACATCTCCAGCCTTGCTTTCTTCTCTCAACATAACCAGCCTTGCTTTCTTATCTATGTAACATCTCCTGCCTTGCCTTCCTCTCTTTATAACACCTCCAGCATTGCTTTCCTCACTCTGTAACATCTCCAGCCTTGCTTTCCTGTCTCGCTAACATATCCAGCCTTGCTTTCCTCTCTCTGTAAAATCTCCAGCCTTGCTTTCCTCTCTCCTTGTGACATCTCTAGCCTTGTTTTCCTCTCTCTGTAACATCTCCAGTCTTGCTTTCCTCTCTCTCTCTTACATCTCCAGCCTTGCTTTCCTGTCCCTGTTACACCTCCAGCCTTGCTTTCCTCTCTCTGTAACATATCCAGCCTTGATTTCCTATCTCTGTAACATCTCCAGCCTTGCTTTCCTCTCTATCTGTAACATCTCCAGCCTTGCTTTCCTCTCTCTGTAACATCTCCAGCCTTGCTTTCCTCTCTCTCTGTAACGTCTCTTGCCTTTCTTTCCTCTCTCTGTAACATCTGCAGCCTTGCTTTCCTATCTCTGTAACATCTCCAGCCTTGCTTTCCTCTCTCTCTTTTACATTTCCAGCCTTGCTTTCCTGTCCCTGTTACACCTCCAGACTTGCTTTCCTCTCTCTGTAACATATCAAGCCTTGCTTTCCTTTCTCTGTAACATCTCCAGCCTTGCTTTCCTCTCTATCTGTAACATCTCCAGCCTTGCTTTCCTCTCTCTGTAACATCTCCAGCCTTGCTTTCCTCTCTCTGTAACATCTCCAGCCTTGTTTTCCTCTCTCTGTAACACCTCCTGCCTTGTTTTCCTCTCTCTGTAACATCTCCAGACTTGCTTTCCTCTCTCTGTAACATCTCCTGCCTTGCTTTCCTCTCTCTGTAACATCTCCAGCCTTGCTTTCCTCTCTCCTTGTAACATCTCTAGCATTGCTTTCCTCTCTCTGTAACATCTCTAGCATTGCTTTCCTCTCTCCTTGTAACATCTCTCGCCTTGATTTCCTCTCTCTGTAACATCTCCAGCCTTGCTTTCCTCTCTCTGTAACATCTCCAGCATTGCTTTCCTCTCTCTGTGACTGTTCCAGCCTTGCTGTCCTATCTCTGTAACATCTCCTGCCTTGCCTTCCTCTCTCTGTAACACCTCCAGCATTGCTTTCCACTCTCTGGAACCGTTCCAGCCTTGCTTTCCTATCTCGGTTACATATCCAGCCTTGCGTTCCTCTCTCTGAAACATCTCTTGCCTTGTTTTCCTCTCTCTGTAACATCTCCAGCCTTGCTTTCCTCATTCGTTTTAACACCTCTCGCCTTGCTTTCCTCTCTCTGTAACATCTCTAGCCTTGCTTTCCTCTCTCCTTGTAACATCTCTAAACTTGATTTCCTCTCTCTGTAACATCTCTTGCCTTGCTTTCCTCTCATTGTAACATCTCTTGCCTTGCTTACCTCTCTCTGTAACATCTGCAGCCTTGCTTTCCTATCTCTGTAACAACTCCAGCCTTGCTTTCCTCTCTCCTTGTAACATCTCTTGCCTTGCTTTCCTCTCTCTGTAACATCTCCAGCATTGCTTTCCTCTCTCTGAAACATATCCAGCCTTGCTTTCCAATTTCTTTAACATCTCTAGCCTTGCTTTCCTCTCTCCTTGTAACATCTCTAGCATTGCTTTTCTCTCTCTGTAACATCGCCAGACTTGCTTTCCTCTCTCTGTAACACCTCCAGCATTGCTTTACTCTCTCTGTAACATCTCCAGTCTTGCTTTCCTCTCTCTCTGTTACATCTCCATCCTTGCTTTCCTCTCTCCTTGTAACATCTCTGGCCTTGATTTCCTCTCTCTGTAACATCTCCAGCATTGCTTTACTCTCTCTGTAACATATCCAGCCTTGCTTTCCTATCTCAGTAACATATCCAGCCTTGTTTTCCTCTCTCTGTAACATCTCCAGTCTTGCTTTCCTCTCTCTCTATTACATCACCAGCCTTGCTATCCTCTCTCCTTGTAACATCTCTGGCCTTGATTTCCTCTCTCTGTAACATATCCGTCCTTGCTTTCCGATCTCTGTAACATCGCCAGACTTGCTTTCGTCACTCTGTAGCACCTCCAGAATTGCTGTCCTCTCTGTAAAAAATCCAGCCTTGCTTTCCTATAACGGTAACATATCCAGCCTTGCTTTCCTCTCTCTGTAACATCTCCAGCCTTGCTTTCCTCTCTCTCTGTAACATCTCCAGCCTTGCTTTCCTCTCTCTCTGTAACATCCCCAGCCTTGCTTTCCTCTCTCCTTGTAACATCTCTGGCCTTGCTTTCCTCTCTCTGGAACATTTCCAGCCTTGCTATCCTCTCTCTCTGTAACATCTCCAGTCTTGCTACCCTCTCTCTCTCTGTAACATCTCCAGCCTTGCTTTCCTATCTCTGTAACATCTCTAGCCTTGCTTTCCTCTCTCTGTAACACCTCCTGCCTAGATTTCCTCTGTCTGTAACATCTCCAGCCTTGCTTTCCTATCTCTGTGATATCGCCAGCCTTGCTTTCGTCTCTCTGTAACGTCCCCAGCCTTGCTTTCTTCTCTCCTCAACATATCTAGCCTTGCTTTCCTATCTATGTAACATCTCCTGCCTTGCCTTCCTCTCTCTATAACACCTCCAGCATTGCTCTCCTCCCTCTGTAACATCTCTAGCCTTGCTTTCCTGTCTCGCTAACACATCCAGCCTTGCTTTCCTCTCCCTGTAACATCTCCAGCCTTACTTTCCTCTCTCCTTGTAACATCTCTAGCCTTGTTTTCCTCTCTCTGTATCATCTCCAGCCTTGCTTTCCTATCTCTGTAACATCTCCAGCCTTGCTTTCCTCTCTCCTTGTAACATCTCTTGCCTTGTTTTCCTCTCTCTGTAACATCTCTTACCTTGTTTTCCTCTCTCTGTAACATCTCCAGCCTTGCTTTCCTCACTCGTTTTAACACCTCTAGCCTTGCTTTCCTCTCTCTGTAACATCTCTAGCCTTGCTTTCCTCTCTCTGTAACATCTCCAGCCTTGCTTTCCTCTCTATCTCGAACATCTCCAGCCTTGCTTTCCTCTCATTGTAACATCTCTTGCCTTGCTTACCTCTCTCTGTAACATCTGCAGCCTTGCTTTCCTATCTCTGTAACAACTCCAGCCTTGCTTTCCTCTCTCCTTGTAACATCTCTTGCCTTGCTTTCCTCTCTCTGTAACATCTCCAGCCTTACTTTCCTCTCTCCTTGTAACATCTCTAGCCTTGTTTTCCTCTCTCTGTATCATCTCCAGTCTTGCTTTCCTCTCTCTCTGTAACATCTCCAGCCTTGCTTTCCTATCTCTGTAACATCTCCAGCCTTGCTTTCCTCTCTCCTTGTAACATCTCTTGCCTTGTTTTCCTCTCTCTGAAACATCTCTTGCCTTGTTTTCCTCTCTCTGTAACATCTCCAGCCTTGCTTTCCTCATTCGTTTTAACACCTCTAGCCTTGCTTTCCTCTCTCTGTAACATCTCTAGCCTTGCTTTCCTCTCTCCTTGTAACATCTCTAAACTTGATTTCCTCTCTCTGTAACATCTCTTGCCTTGCTTTCCTCTCATTGTAACATCTCTTGCCTTGCTTACCTCTCTCTGTAACATCTGCAGCCTTGCTTTCCTATCTCTGTAACAACTCCAGCCTTGCTTTCCTCTCTCCTTGTAACATCTCTTGCCTTGCTTTCCTCTCTCTGTAACATCTCCAGCATTGCTTTCCTCTCTCTGAAACATATCCAGCCTTGCTTTCCAATTTCTTTAACATCTCTAGCCTTGCTTTCCTCTCTCCTTGTAACATCTCTAGCATTGCTTTTCTCTCTCTGTAACATCGCCAGACTTGCTTTCCTCTCTCTGTAACACCTCCAGCATTGCTTTACTCTCTCTGTAACATATCCAGCCTTGCTTTCCTATCTCAGTAACATATCCAGCCTTGTTTTCCTCTCTCTGTAACATCTCCAGTCTTGCTTTCCTCTCTCTCTGTTACATCTCCATCCTTGCTTTCCTCTCTCCTTGTAACATCTCTGGCCTTGATTTCCTCTCTCTGTAACATCTCCAGCATTGCTTTACTCTCTCTGTAACATATCCAGCCTTGCTTTCCTATCTCAGTAACATATCCAGCCTTGTTTTCCTCTCTCTGTAACATCTCCAGTCTTGCTTTCCTCTCTCTCTATTACATCACCAGCCTTGCTATCCTCTCTCCTTGTAACATCTCTGGCCTTGATTTCCTCTCTCTGTAACATATCCGTCCTTGCTTTCCGATCTCTGTAACATCGCCAGACTTGCTTTCGTCACTCTGTAACACCTCCAGAATTGCTGTCCTCTCTGTAAAAAATCCAGCCTTGCTTTCCTATAACGGTAACATATCCAGCCTTGCTTTCCTCTCTCTGTAACATCTTCTGCCTTGTTTTCCTCCGTCTGTAACATCTCCAGCCTTGCTTTCCTGTCTCGCTAACATATCCAGCCTTGCTTTCCTCTCTCTGTAAAATCTCCAGCCTTGCTTTCCTCTCTCCTTGTGACATCTCTAGCCTTGTTTTCCTCTCTCTGTAACATCTCCAGTCTTGCTTTCCTCTCTCTCTCTTACATCTCCAGCCTTGCTTTCCTGTCCCTGTTACACCTCCAGCCTTGCTTTCCTCTCTCTGTAACATATCCAGCCTTGATTTCCTATCTCTGTAACATCTCCAGCCTTGCTTTCCTCTCTATCTGTAACATCTCCAGCCTTGCTTTCCTCTCTCTTTAACATCTCCAGCCTTGCTTTCCTCTCTCTCTGTAACGTCTCTTGCCTTTCTTTCCTCTCTCTGTAACATCTGCAGCCTTGCTTTCCTATCTCTGTAACATCTCCAGCCTTGCTTTCCTCTCTCTCTTTTACATTTCCAGCCTTGCTTTCCTGTCCCTGTTACACCTCCAGACTTGCTTTCCTCTCTCTGTAACATATCAAGCCTTGGTTTCCTTTCTCTGTAACATCTCCAGCCTTGCTTTCCTCTCTATCTGTAACATCTCCAGCCTTGCTTTCCTCTCTCTGTAACATCTCCTGCCTTGCTTTCCTCTCTCTGTAACATCTCCAGCCTTGCTTTCCTCTCTCCTTGTAACATCTCTAGCATTGCTTTCCTCTCTCTGTAACATCTCTAGCATTGCTTTCCTCTCTCCTTGTAACATCTCTCGCCTTGATTTCCTCTCTCTGTAACATCTCTCCAGCCTTGCGTTCCTCTCTCTGTAACACCTCCAGCATTGCTTTCCTCTCTCTGTGACTGTTCCAGCCTTGCTGTCCTATCTCTGTAACATCTCCTGCCTTGCCTTCCTCTCTCTGTAACACCTCCAGCATTGCTTTCCACTCTCTGGAACCGTTCCAGCCTTGCTTTCCTATCTCGGTTACATATCCAGCCTTGCGTTCCTCTCTCTGTAACATCATCAGCCTTGCTTTCCTATCTCTGTAACATCGCCTGCCTTGCCTTCCTCTCTCTGTAACACCTCCAGCATTGCTTTCCTCTCTCTGTAACAGTTCCAGCCTTGCTTTGCTATCTCGGTTACATAACCAGCCTTGCGTTCCTCTCTCTGTAACATCTCCATCGTTGGTTTCCTCTCTCTGTACCATCTCCAGCCTTGCTTTCCTCTCTCCTTGTAACATCACTAGCCTTGTTTTCCTCTCTCTGTAACATCTCTCCCCTTGCTTTCCTCTCTCCTTGTACCATCTCTAGCCTTGCTTTCCTCTCTCTGTAACATCTCCAGCCTTGCTTTCCTCTCTCCTTGTAACATCTCTTGCCTTGCTTTCCTCTCTCTGTAACATCTCCAGCATTGCTTTCCTCTCTCTGTAACATCCAGCCTTGCTTACCTCTCTCTCTGTAACATCTCCAGCCTTACATTCCCCTCTCTGTAACACCTCCTGCATTGCATTCCTCTCTCTTGTACCATATCCAGCCTTGCTTTCCTCTCTCTGTAACATCTCCAGCCTTGCTTTCCTCTCTCTCTGTAACATCTCCAGCCTTGCTTTCCTCTCTCTCTGTAACATCCCCAGCCTTGCTTTCCTCTCTCCTTGTAACATCTCTGGCCTTGCTTTCCTCTCTCTGTAACATTTCCAGCCTTGCTATCCTCTCTCTCTGTAACATCTCCAGTCTTGCTACCCTCTCTCTCTCTGTAACATCTCCAGCCTTGCTTTCCTGTCTCGCTAACATATCCAGCCTTGCTTTCCTCTCTCTGTAAAATCTCCAGCCTTGCTTTCCTCTCTCCTTGTGACATCTCTAGCCTTGTTTTCCTCTCTCTGTAACATCTCCAGTCTTGCTTTCCTCTCTCTCTGTTACATCTCCAGCCTTGCTTTCCTGTCCCTTTTACACCTCCAGCCTTGCTTTCCTCTCTCTGTAACATATCCAGCCTTGATTTCCTATCTCTGTAACATCTCCAGCCTTGCTTTCCTCTCTATCTGTAACATCTCCAGCCTTGCTTTCCTCTCTCTCTGTAACGTCTCTTGCCTTTCTTTCCTCTCTCTGTAACATCTGCAGCCTTGCTTTCCTATCTCTGTAACATCTCAAGCCTTGCTTTCCTCTCTCTCTTTTACATTTCCAGCCTTGCTTTCCTGTCCCTGTTACACCTCCAGACTTGCTTTCCTCTCTCTGTAACATATCAAGCCTTGGTTTCCTTTCTCTGTAACATCTCCAGCCTTGCTTTCCTCTCTATCTGTAACATCTCCAGCCTTACTTTCCTCTCTCTGTAACATCTCCAGCCTTGCTTTCCTCTCTCTGTAACATCTCCAGCCTTGTTTTCCTCTCTCTGTAACATCTCCAGTCTTGCTTTCCTCTCTCTCTGTTACATCTCCAGCCTTGCTTTCCTGTCCCTGTTACACCTCCAGCCTTGCTTTCCTCTCTCTGTAACATATCCAGCCTTGATTTCCTATCTCTGTAACATCTCCAGCCTTGCTTTCCTCTCTCTGTAACATATCCAGCCTTGATTTCCTCTCTCTGTAACATCTCCAGCCTTGCTTTCCTCTCTCTGTAACATCTCCAGCCTTGCTTTCCTCTCTCTCTGTAACGTCTCTTGCCTTTCTTTCCTCTCTATCTGTAACATCTGCAGCCTTGCTCTCCTATCTCTGTAACATCTCCAGCCTTGCTTTCCTCTCTCTCTGTAACGTCTCTTGCCTTTCTTTCCTCTCTCTGTAACATCTCCAGCCTTGCTTTCCTCTCTCTCTTTTACATTTCCAGCCTTGCTTTCCTGTCCCTGTTACACCTCCAGACTTGCTTTCCTCTCTCTGTAACATATCAAGCCTTGCTTTCCTTTCTCTGTAACATCTCCAGCCTTGCTTTCCTCTCTATCTGTAACATCTCCAGCCTTGCTTTCCTCTCTCTGTAACATCTCCAGCCTTGTTTTCCTCTCTCTGTAACACCTCCTGCCTTGTTTTCCTCTCTCTGTAACATCTCCAGCCTTGCTTTCCTCTCTCTGTAACATCTCCTGCCTTGCTTTCCTCTCTCTGTAACATCTCCAGCCTTGCTTTCCTCTCTCCTTGTAACATCTCTAGCATTGCTTTCCTCTCTCTGTAACATCTCTAGCATTGCTTTCCTCTCTCCTTGTAACATCTCTCGCCTTGATTTCCTCTCTCTGTAACATCTCCAGCCTTGCTTTCCTCTCTCTGTAACATCTCCAGCATTGCTTTCCTCTCTCTGTGACTGTTCCAGCCTTGCTGTCCTATCTCTGTAACATCTCCTGCCTTGCCTTCCTCTCTCTGTAACACCTCCAGCATTGCTTTCCACTCTCTGGAACCGTTCCAGCCTTGCTTTCCTATCTCGGTAACATATCCAGCCTTGCGTTCCTCTCTCTGTAACATCATCAGCCTTGCTTTCCTATCTCTGTAACATCGCCTGCCTTGCTTTCCTCTCTGCTTGTAACATCTCTAAACTTGATTTCCTCTCTCTGTAACATCTCTTGCCTTGCTTTCCTCTCATTGTAACATCTCTTGCCTTGCTTACCTCTCTCTGTAACATCTGCAGCCTTGCTTTCCAATTTCTTTAACATCTCTAGCCTTGCTTTCCTCTCTCCTTGTAACATCTCTAGCATTGCTTTACTCTCTCTGTAACATCTCCAGTCTTGCTTTCCTCTCTCTCTGTTACATCTCCATCCTTGCTTTCCTCTCTCCTTGTAACATCTCTGGCCTTGATTTCCTCTCTCTGTAACATATCCAGCCTTGCTTTCCTATCTCAGTAACATATCCAGCCTTGTTTTCCTCTCTCTGTAACATCTCCAGTCTTGCTTTCCTCTCTCTCTATTACATCACCAGCCTTGCTATCCTCTCTCCTTGTAACATCTCTGGCCTTGATTTCCTCTCTCTGTAACATATCCGTCCTTGCTTTCCGATCTCTGTAACATCGCCAGACTTGCTTTCGTCACTCTGTAACACCTCCAGAATTGCTGTCCTCTCTGTAAAAAATCCAGCCTTGCTTTCCTATAATGGTAACATATCCAGCCTTGCTTTCCTCTCTCTGTAACATCTTCTGCCTTGTTTTCCTCCGTCTGTAACATCTCCAGCCTTGCTTTCTTCTCTCAACATAACCAGCCTTGCTTTCTTATCTATGTAACATCTCCTGCCTTGCCTTCCTCTCTTTATAACACCTCCAGCATTGCTTTCCTCACTCTGTAACATCTCCAGCCTTGCTTTCCTGTCTCGCTAACATATCCAGCCTTGCTTTCCTCTCTCTGTAAAATCTCCAGCCTTGCTTTCCTCTCTCCTTGTGACATCTCTAGCCTTGTTTTCCTCTCTCTGTAACATCTCCAGTCTTGCTTTCCTCTCTCTCTGTTACATCTCCAGCCTTGCTTTCCTGTCCCTTTTACACCTCCAGCCTTGCTTTCCTCTCTCTGTAACATATCCAGCCTTGATTTCCTATCTCTGTAACATCTCCAGCCTTGCTTTCCTCTCTATCTGTAACATCTCCAGCCTTGCTTTCCTCTCTCTGTAACATCTCCAGCCTTGCTTTCCTCTCTCTCTGTAACGTCTCTTGCCTTTCTTTCCTCTCTCTGTAACATCTGCAGCCTTGCTTTCCTATCTCTGTAACATCTCAAGCCTTGCTTTCCTCTCTCTCTTTTACATTTCCAGCCTTGCTTTCCTGTCCCTGTTACACCTCCAGACTTGCTTTCCTCTCTCTGTAACATATCAAGCCTTGGTTTCCTTTCTCTGTAACATCTCCAGCCTTGCTTTCCTCTCTATCTGTAACATCTCCAGCCTTACTTTCCTCTCTCTGTAACATCTCCAGCCTTGCTTTCCTCTCTCTGTAACATCTCCAGCCTTGTTTTCCTCTCTCTGTAACATCTCCAGCCTTGCTTTCCTCTCTCTGTAACATCTCCTGCCTTGCTTTCCTCTCTCTGTAATATCTCCAGCCTTGCTTTCCTCTCTCCTTGTAACATCTCTAGCATTGCTTTCCTCTCTCTGTAACATCTCTAGCATTGCTTTCCTCTCTCCTTGTAACATCTCTCGCCTTGATTTCCTCTCTCTGTAACATCTCTCCAGCCTTGCGTTCCTCTCTCTGTAACACCTCCAGCATTGCTTTCCTCTCTCTGGAACCGTTCCAGCCTTGCTTTCCTATCTCTGTAACATCTCCTGCCTTGCCTTCCTCTCTCTGTAACACCTCCAGCATTGCTTTCCACTCTCTGGAACCGTTCCAGCCTTGCTTTCCTATCTCGGTTACATATCCAGCCTTGCGTTCCTCTCTCTGTAACATCATCAGCCTTGCTTTCCTATCTCTGTAACATCGCCTGCCTTGCCTTCCTCTCTCTGTAACACCTCCAGCATTGCTTTCCTCTCTCTGTAACAGTTCCAGCCTTGCTTTGCTATCTCGGTTACATAACCAGCCTTGCGTTCCTCTCTCTGTAACATCTCCATCGTTGGTTTCCTCTCTCTGTACCATCTCCAGCCTTGCTTTCCTCTCTCCTTGTAACATCACTAGCCTTGTTTTCCTCTCTCTGTAACATCTCTCCCCTTGCTTTCCTCTCTCCTTGTACCATCTCTAGCCTTGCTTTCCTCTCTCTGCAACATCTCCAGCCTTGCTTTCCTCTCTCCTTGTAACATCTCTTGCCTTGCTTTCCTCTCTCTGTAACATCTCCAGCATTGCTTTCCTCTCTCTGTAACATCCAGCCTTGCTTACCTCTCTCTCTGTAACATCTCCAGCCTTGCTTTCCTCTCTCTCTGTAACATCTCCAGCCTTGCTTTCCTCTCTCTCTGTAACATCCCCAGCCTTGCTTTCCTCTCTCCTTGTAACATCTCTGGCCTTGCTTTCCTCTCTCTGTAACATTTCCAGCCTTGCTATCCTCTCTCTCTGTAACATCTCCAGTCTTGCTACCCTCTCTCTCTCTGTAACATCTCCAGCCTTGCTTTCCTGTCTCGCTAACATATCCAGCCTTGCTTTCCTCTCTCTGTAAAATCTCCAGCCTTGCTTTCCTCTCTCCTTGTGACATCTCTAGCCTTGTTTTCCTCTCTCTGTAACATCTCCAGTCTTGCTTTCCTCTCTCTCTGTTACATCTCCAGCCTTGCTTTCCTGTCCCTGTTACACCTCCAGCCTTGCTTTCCTCTCTCTGTAACATATCCAGCCTTGATTTCCTATCTCTGTAACATCTCCAGCCTTGCTTTCCTCTCTATCTGTAACATCTCCAGCCTTGCTTTCCTCTCTCTGTAACATCTCCAGCCTTGCTTTCCTCTCTCTCTGTAACGTCTCTTGCCTTTCTTTCCTCTCTATCTGTAACATCTCCAGCCTTGCTTTCCTCTCTCTGTAACATCTCCAGCCTTGCTTTCCTCTCTCTCTGTAACGTCTCTTGCCTTTCTTTCCTCTCTCTGTAACATCTCCAGCCTTGCTTTCCTCTCTCTCTTTTACATTTCCAGCCTTGCTTTCCTGTCCCTGTTACACCTCCAGACTTGCTTTCCTCTCTCTGTAACATATCAAGCCTTGCTTTCCTTTCTCTGTAACATCTCCAGCCTTGCTTTCCTCTCTATCTGTAACATCTCCAGCCTTGCTTTCCTCTCTCTGTAACATCTCCAGCCTTGTTTTCCTCTCTCTGTAACACCTCCTGCCTTGTTTTCCTCTCTCTGTAACATCTCCAGCCTTGCTTTCCTCTCTCTGTAACATCTCCTGCCTTGCTTTCCTCTCTCTGTAACATCTCCAGCCTTGCTTTCCTCTCTCCTTGTAACATCTCTAGCATTGCTTTCCTCTCTCTGTAACATCTCTAGCATTGCTTTCCTCTCTCCTTGTAACATCTCTCGCCTTGATTTCCTCTCTCTGTAACATCTCCAGCCTTGCTTTCCTCTCTCTGTAACATCTCCAGCATTGCTTTCCTCTCTCTGTGACTGTTCCAGCCTTGCTGTCCTATCTCTGTAACATCTCCTGCCTTGCCTTCCTCTCTCTGTAACACCTCCAGCATTGCTTTCCACTCTCTGGAACCGTTCCAGCCTTGCTTTCCTATCTCGGTAACATATCCAGCCTTGCGTTCCTCTCTCTGTAACATCATCAGCCTTGCTTTCCTATCTCTGTAACATCGCCTGCCTTGCGTTCCTCTCTCTGTAACATCTCCATCGTTGGTTTCCTCTCTCTGTACCATCTCCAGCCTTGCTTTCCTCTCTCCTTGTAACATCACTAGCCTTGTTTTCCTCTCTCTGTAACATCTCTCCCCTTGCTTTCCTCTCTCCTTGTACCATCTCTAGCCTTGCTTTCCTCTCTCTGTAACATCTCCAGCCTTGCTTTCCTCTCTCCTTGTAACATCTCTTGCCTTGCTTTCCTCTCTCTGTAACATCTCCAGCATTGCTTTCCTCTCTCTGTAACATCCAGCCTTGCTTACCTCTCTCTCTGTAACATCTCCAGCCTTACTTTCCCCTCTCTGTAACACCTCCTGCATTGCTTTCCTCTCTCTTGTACCATATCCAGCCTTGCTTTCCTCTCTCTGTAACATCTCCAGCCTTGCTTTCCTCTCTCTCTGTAACATCTCCAGCCTTGCTTTCCTCTCTCTCTGTAACATCCCCAGCCTTGCTTTCCTCTCTCCTTGTAACATCTCTGGCCTTGCTTTCCTCTCTCTGTAACATTTCCAGCCTTGCTATCCTCTCTCTCTGTAACATCTCCAGTCTTGCTACCCTCTCTCTCTCTGTAACATCTCCAGCCTTGCTTTCCTCTCTCTGTAACATCTCTAGCCTTGCTTTCCTCTCTCTGTAACACCTCCTGCCTAGATTTCCTCTGTCTGTAACATCTCCAGCCTTGCTTTCCTATCTCTGTGATATCGCCAGCCTTGCTTTCGTCTCTCTGTAACGTCCCCAGCCTTGCTTTCTTCTCTCCTCAACATATCTAGCCTTGCTTTCCTATCTATGTAACATCTCCTGCCTTGCCTTCCTCTCTCTATAACACCTCCAGCATTGCTCTCCTCACTCTGTAACATCTCCAGCCTTGCTTTCTTCACTCGTTTTAACACCTCTAGCCTTGCTTTCCTCTCTCTGTAACATCTCTAGCCTTGCTTTCCTCTCTCTGTAACATCTCCAGCCTTGCTTTCCTCTCTATCTCGAACATCTCCAGCCTTACTTTCCTCTCATTGTAACATCTCTTGCCTTGCTTACCTCTCTCTGTAACATCTGCAGCCTTGCTTTCCTATCTCTGTAACAACTCCAGCCTTGCTTTCCTCTCTCCTTGTAACATCTCTTGCCTTGCTTTCCTCTCTCTGTAACATCTCCAGCATTGCTTTCCTCTCTCTGAAACATATCCAGCCTGGCTTTCCTATTTCTTTAACATCTCTAGCCTTGCTTTCCTCTCTCCTTTTTACCTCTCTAGCATTGCTTTTCTCTCTCTGTAACATCGCCAGACTTGCTTTCCTCTCTCTGTAACACCTCCAGCATTGCTTTATTCTCTCTGTAACATATCCAGCCTTGCTTTCCTATCTCAGTAACATATCCAGTCTTGTTTTCCTCTCTCTGTAACATCTCCAGTCTTGCTTTCCTCTCTCTCTGTTACATCTCCATCCTTGCTTTCCTCTCTCCTTGTAACATCTCTGGCCTTGATTTCCTCTCTCTGTAACATCTCCAGCATTGCTTTCCTCTCTCTGTAATATATCCAGCCTTGCTGTGCTCTCTCCTTGTAACATCTCTAGCCTTGTTTTCCTATCTCTGTAACACCTCCTGCCTTTCTTTCCTCTCTCTGTAACATCTCTAGCCTTGTTTTCCTATCTCTGTAACACCTCCTGCCTTTCTTTCCTCTCTCTTGTACCATATCCAGCCTTGCTTTCCTCTCTCTGTAACATCTCCAGCCTTGCTTTCCTCTCTCTCTGTAACAGTTCCAGCCTTGCTTTCCTCTCTTTGTAATATCTCTCGCCTTGCTTTCCTCTCTCCTTGTAACATCTGTTGCCTTGCTTTCCTCTCTCTGCAACATCTCCAGCATTGCTTTCCTCTGTCTGTAACATATCCAGCCTTGATTTCCTATGTCTGTAACATCTCCAGCCTTACTTTCCTCTCCCCCTGTAAGATCTTAAATATTGCGTTGCTCTCTCCGTGTAAAATCTCCAGCTTTGTTTTCCTTTCTCTGTGTAACACCTTATGCATTGTTTTTCTCTGTCTGTAACATCTCCTGGCTTGCGTTCCTCTCTCCCTGGAACATCTCCAGCCTTGCTTTCTCTCTCTCGGTAACATCTCCAACATTGTTTTCCTCCCACTGTAACATCTCTGGCCTTGCTATCCTCTGTCTCTAACATCTCCAGCCTTGCTTTCCTCTCGCTGTTACATCTCCAGCCTTGCTTTCCTCTCTATCTATAACATCTCCAGCCTTGCGTTCCTCTCTCTGTAATATCTCCAGGCTTGCTTTTCTGTTTCTGTAACATCTCCAGCCTTGCTTTCCTCTCTCTGAAACATCTCCAGCCTTGCTTTCCTCTATTCTTGTAACATCTCTTGCCTTGCTGTCCTCTCTCTGTAACATCTCCAGCCTTGCTATTCTCTCTCTCTTTAACATCTCCAACATTGTTTTCCTCTCTCCGTAACATCTCCAACATTGTTTTCCTCTCTCTGCAACATCTCTGGCCTTGCTATCCTCTCTCTCTAACATCTCCATCTTTGCTTTCCACTCTCTGTAACATCTCCAGCCTTGCTTTCCTCTCTATCTATAACATCTCCAGCCTTGCTTTCCTCTCTCTGTAACATCTCCAACCTTGCTTTTCTGTCTCTGTAACATCACCAGCCTTGCTTTCCTCTCTCTGAAACACCTCCAGCCTTGCTTTATTCTCTATGCAAAATATCCAGCCTTGCTTTCCTCTCTCTGTAACATCTCCTGCCTTGCCTTCCTATCTCTCTAAGGCCTCCAGCCTTGCTTTCCCCTCTCCTAGTAACATCTTTAGCCTTGCTTTCTTCTCTCTGTAACATCTCCAGCCTGGCTTTCCTCTCTACTTGTAACATCTCTAGCCTTGCTTTCCTCTCTCTGTAACATCTCCAGCCTTGCTTTTCTCTCTCTCAGTAACATCTCCAACATTGTTTTCCTCTCTCTGTAACATCTCTGGCCTTGCTATCCTCTCTCTCTGCAACATCTCCAGCCTTGCTTTCCTATCGCTGTAACATCTCCAGCCTTGCTTTCCTCTCTATCTATAACATCTCCAGCCTTGCTTTCCTCTCTATCGACAACATCTCCAGCCTTGCTTGCCTATCTCGGTGACAGCTCCAGCCTTGCTTTTCTGACTCTGTAACATCTCCAGCCTTGCTTTCCTCTGTCAGTTACCTCTCCAGCCTTGCCTTCCTATCTCTGTAACATCTCCAACCTTGCTTTCCTCTCTCCTTGTTACATCTCTAGCCTTGCTTTCCTCTCTCTGCAACATCTCTAGCCTTGCTTTCCTCTCTCTGTAACATCACCAGCCGTGCTTTCCTCTCTCTGTTACATCTCCAGTCTTGCCTTTTTGTCTCTGTAACATCTCCAGCCTTGCTTTCCTCTATCTGTAACATCCCCAGCCTTGCTTTCCTCTCTCTGTAACATTTCCTGCCTTGCCTTCCTATCTTTGTAACACCTCCAGCATTGCTTTCCTCTCTCTGCAACATATCCAGCCTTGCTTCCCTCTCTCTGTAACATTTCTGGCCTTGCTTTCCTCTCTCTGTCACTTCTCCAACATTGTTTTCCTCTCTCTGTAACATCTCTGGCCTTCCTTTCCTATCGCTGTAACATCTCCAACATTATTTTCCTCTCTTTCTGTAACATCTCTGGCCTTGCTATCCTCTCTCTCTGTAACATCTCCAGCCTTGCTTTCCTATCACTGCAACATCGCCAGCCGTGTTTTCCTCTCACTGTGACATCTCCTGCCTTGCCTTCCTCTCGCTTTTACACCTCCCGCATTGCTTTCCTCTCTCTGTCACATTTCTAACCTTGTTTTCCTATCTTGGTAACATCTCCAGCCTTGTTTTCCTCTCTCTGTAAAATCTCGAGCCTTGCTTTCCTCTCTCCTTGTAACATCTCTAGCCTTGTTTTCCTCTCTCTGTAACATCTCCGGTCTTGCTTTCTTCTCTCTCTGTAACATCTCCAACCTTGCTTTCCTGTCTCTGTAACACCTCCAGCATTGTTTTCCTCTCTCTGTAACATCTCCATCCTTGCTTTCCTCACTCCTTGTTACAAATCTAGCCTTGTTTCCTCTCTCTGTAACATCTCCAGCATTGCTTTCCTCTCTCCTTGGAACATCTCTGGCCTTGCTTTCCTCTCTGTGCAACATTTCCAGCCCTGCTGTCCTATCGCTGTAACATCTCCTGCCTTGCTTTACTCTCTCTGTAACATCTCCAGCATTGCTTTCCTCTCTCTGTAACATATCCAGCCTTGCTTTCCTGTCTCTGTAACACCTCCAGCATTGCTTTCCTATCTCTGTAACATATCCAGCCTTGCTTTCCCCTCTCTGTAACATCTCCAGCCTTGCTTTCCTCTCTCCTTGTAACATCTCACGCCTTGCCTTCCTCTCTCTGTAACAACTCCAGCATTGCTTTCCTCTCTCGGTAACATAACCTGCCTGGCTTTCCTCTCTCCTTGTAACATCCCGAGGTTTGCTTTCTTCTCTCTGCAACATATCCCCAGCCTTGCTGTCCTATCTCTGTAACATCTCCTGCCTTGCCTTCCTCTCTCTGTAACATCTCCAGCATTGCTTTCCACTCTCTGGAACCGTTCCAGCCTTGCTTTCCTGTCTCGGTTATATATCCAGCCTTGCGTTCCTCTCTCTGTAACATCATCAGCCTTGCTTTCCTATCTCTGTAACATCGACTGCCTTGCCCTCCTCTCTCTGTAACACCTCCAGCATTGCTTTCCTCTCTCTGTGACTGTTCCAGCCTTGCTTTCCTATCTCGGTTACATATCCAGCCTTGCGTTCCTCTCTCTGTAACACCTCCAGCATTGCTTTCCTCTCTCTGTGACTGTTCCAGCCTTGCTGTCCGATCTCTGTAACATCTCCTGCCTTGCCTTCCTCTCTCTGTAACACCTCCAGCATTGCTTTCCACTCTCTGGAACCGTTCCAGCCTTGCTTTCCTATCTCGGTTACATATCCAGCCTTGCGTTCCTCTCTCTGTAACATCATCAGCCTTGCTTTCCTATCTCTGTAACATCGCCTGCCTTGCCTTCCTCTCTCTGTAACACCTCCAGCATTGCTTTCCTCTCTCTGTAACAGTTCCAGCCTTGCTTTGCTATCTCGGTTACATAACCAGCCTTGCGTTCCTCGCTCTCTGTAACATCTCCATCGTTGGTTTCCTCTCTCTGTACCATCTCCAGCCTTGCTTTCCTCTCTCCTTGTAACATCACTAGCCTTGTTTTCCTCTCTCTGAAACATCTCTCCCCTTGCTTTCCTCTCTCCTTGTACCATCTCTAGCCTTGCTTTCCTCTCTCTGTAACATCTCCAGCCTTGCTTTCCTCTCTCCTTGTAACATCTCTTGCCTTGCTTTCCTCTCTCTGTAACATCTCCAGCATTGCTTTCCTCTCTCTGTAACATCCAGCCTTGCTTACCTCTCTCTCTGTAACATCTCCAGCCTTACTTTCCCCTCTCTGTAACACCTCCTGCATTGCTTTCCTCTCTCTTGTACCATATCCAGCCTTGCTTTCCTCTCTCTGTAACATCTCCAGCCTTGCTTTCCTATCTCTGTAACATCTCTAGCCTTGCTTTCCTCTCTCTGTAACACCTCCTGCCTAGATTTCCTCTGTCTGTAACATCTCCAGCCTTGCTTTCCTATCTCTGTGATATCGCCAGCCTTGTTTTCGTCTCTCTGTAACGTCCCCAGCCTTGCTTTCTTCTCTCCTCAACATATCTAGCCTTGCTTTCCTATCTATGTAACATCTCCTGCCTTGCCTTCCTCTCTCTATAACACCTCCAGCATTGCTCTCCTCACTCTGTAACATCTCTAGCCTTGCTTTCCTGTCTCGCTAACACATCCAGCCTTGTTTTCCTCTCTCTGTATCATCTCCAGTCTTGCTTTCCTCTCTCTCTGTAACATCTCCAGCCTTGCTTTCCTATCTCTGTAACATCTCCAGCCTTGCTTTCCTCTCTCCTTGTAACATCTCTTGCCTTGTTTTTCTCTCTCTGTAACATCTCTTGCCTTGTTTTCCTCTCTCTGTAACATCTTCAGCCTTGCTTTCCTACCTCGGTTTAACACCTCTAGCCTTGCTTTCCTCTCTCTGTAACATCTCTAGCCTTGCTTTCCTCTCTGCTTGTAACATCTCTAAACTTGATTTCCTCTCATTGTAACATCTCTTGCCTTGCTTACCTCTCTCTGTAACATCTGCAGCCTTGCTTTCCTATCTCTGTAACAACTCCAGCCTTACTTTCCTCTCTCCTTGTAACATCTCTTGCCTTGCTTTCCTCTCTCTGTAACATCTCCAGCATTGCTTTCCTCTCTCTGAAACATATCCAGCCTTGCTTTCCTATTTCTTTAACATCTCTAGCCTTGCTTTCCTCTCTCCTTGTAACATCTCTAGCATTGCCTTTCTCTCTCTGTAACATCGCCAGACTTGCTTTCCTCTCTCTGTAACACCTCCAGCATTGCTTTACTCTCTCTGTAACATATCCGGCCTTGCTTTCCTATCTCAGTAACATATCCAGCCTTGTTTTCCTCTCTCTGTAACATCTCCAGTCTTGCTTTCCTCTCTCTCTGTTACATCTCCATCCTTGCTTTCCTATCTCTGTAACATCTCCAGCCTTGCTTTCCTCTCTCCTTGTAACATCTCTTGCCTTGTTTTCCTCTCTCTGTAACATCTCTTGCCTTGTTTTCCTCTCTCTGTAACATCTCCAGCCTTGCTTTCCTCACTCGGTTTAACACCTCTAGCCTTGCTTTCCTCTCTCTGTAACATCTCTAGCCTTGCTTTCCTCTCTCCTTGTAACATCTCTAAACTTGATTTCCTCTCTCTGTAACATCTCCAGCCTTGCTTTCCTCTCATTGTAACATCTCTTGCCTTGCTTACCTCTCTCTGTAACATCTGCAGCCTTGCTTTCCTATCTCTGTAACATCTCCTGCCTTGCCTTCCTCTCTCTATAACACCTCCAGCATTGCTCTCCTCACTCTGTAACATCTCCAGCCTTAATTTCCTCTCTCCTTGTAACATCTCTAGCCTTGTTTTCCTCTCTCTGTATCATCTCCAGTCTTGCTTTCCTCTCTCTCTGTAACATCTCCAGCCTTGCTTTCCTATCTCTGTAACATCTCCAGCCTTGCTTTCCTCTCTCCTTGTAACATCTCTTGCCTTGTTTTTCTCTCTCTGTAACATCTCTTGCCTTTTTTTCCTCTCTCTGTAACATCTTCAGCCTTGCTTTCCTCACTCGGTTTAACACCTCTAGCCTTGCTTTCCTCTCTCTGTAACATCTCTAGCCTTGCTTTCCTCTCTGCTTGTAACATCTCTAAACTTGATTTCCTCTCATTGTAACATCTCTTGCCTTGCTTACCTCTCTCTGTAACATCTGCAGCCTTGCTTTCCTATCTCTGTAACAACTCCAGCCTTACTTTCCTCTCTCCTTGTAACATCTCTTGCCTTGCTTTCCTCTCTCTGTAACATCTCCAGCATTGCTTTCCTATCTCAGTAACATATCCAGCCTTGTTTTCCTCTCTCTGTAACATCTCCAGTCTTGCTTTCCTCTCTCTCTGTTACATCTCCATCCTTGCTTTCCTCTCTCCTTGTCACATATCTGGCCTTGATTTCCTATGTCTGTAACATCTCCAGCCTTGCTTTCCTCTCTCCTTGTATCAGCTCTAGCCTTGCTTTCCTCTCTCTGTAACATCTCCAGCCTTGCTTTCCTCTCTCTCTGTAACATCTCCAGCCTTGCTTTCCTCTCTCTCTGTAACATCCCCAGCCTTGCTTTCCTCTCTCCTTGTAACATCTCTGGCCTTGCTTTCCTCTCTCTGGAACATTTCCAGCCTTGCTATCCTCTCTCTCTGTAACATCTCCTGCCTTGCCTTCCTCTCTCTATAACACCTCCAGCATTGCTCTCCTCACTCTGTAACATCTCTAGCCTTGCTTTCCTGTCTCGCTAACACATCCAGCCTTGCTTTCCTCTCCCTGTAACATCTCCAGCCTTACTTTCCTCTCTCCTTGTAACATCTCTAGCCTTGTTTTCCTCTCTCCTTGTAACATCACTAGCCTTGTTTTCCTCTCTCTTTAACATCTCTTGCCTTGCTTTCCTCTCTCCTTGTACCATCTCTAGCCTTGCTTTCCTCTCTCTGTAACATCTCCAGCCTTGCTTTCCTCTCTCCTTGTAACATCTCTTGCCTTGCTTTCCTCACTCTGTAACATCTTCAGCATTGCTTTCCTCTCTCTGTAACATCCAGCCTTGCTTACCTCTCTCTCTGTAACATCTCCAGCCTTACTTTCCCCTCTCTGTAACACCTCCTGCATTGCTTTCCTCTCTCTTGTACCATATCCAGCCTTGCTTTCCTCTCTCTGTAACATCTCCAGCCTTGCTTTCCTATCTCTGTAACATCTCTAGCCTTGCTTTCCTCTCTCTGTAACACCTCCTGCCTAGATTTCCTCTGTCTGTAACATCTCCAGCCTTGCTTTCCTATCTATGTGATATCGCCAGCCTTGTTTTCGTCTCTCTGTAACGTCCCCAGCCTTGCTTTCTTCTCTCCTCAACATATCTAGCCTTGCTTTCCTATCTATGTAACATCTCCTGCCTTGCCTTCCTCTCTCTATAACACCTCCAGCATTGCTCTCCTCACTCTGTAACATCTCTAGCCTTGCTTTCCTGTCTCGCTAACACATCCAGCCTTGCTTTCCTCTCCCTGTAACATCTCCAGCCTTACTTTCCTCTCTCCTTGTAACATCTCTAGCCTTGTTTTCCTCTCTCTGTATCATCTCCAGTCTTGCTTTCCTCTCTCTCTGTAACATCTCCAGCCTTGCTTTCCTATCTCTGTAACATCTCCAGCCTTGCTTTCCTCTCTCCTTGTAACATCTCTTGCCTTGTTTTCCTCTCTCTGTAACATCTCTTGCCTTGTTTTCCTCTCTCTGTAACATCTCCAGCCTTGCTTTCCTCACTCGGTTTAACACCTCTAGCCTTGCTTTCCTCTCTCTGTAACATCTCTAGCCTTGCTTTCCTCTCTCCTTGTAACATCTCTAAACTTGATTTCCTCTCATTGTAACATCTCTTGCCTTGCTTACCTCTCTCTGTAACATCTGCAGCCTTGCTTTCCTATCTCTGTAACAACTCCAGCCTTACTTTACTCTCTCCTTGTAACATCTCTTGCCTTGCTTTCCTCTCTCTGTAACATCTCCAGCGTTGCTTTCCTCTCTCTGAAACATATCCAGCCTTGCTTTCCTATTTCTTTAACATCTCTAGCCTTGCTTTCCTCTCTCCTTGTAACATCTCTAGCATTGCTTTTCTCTCTCTGTAACATCGCCAGACTTGCTTTCCTCTCTCTGTAACACCTCCAGCATTGCTTTACTCTCTCTGTAACATATCCGGCCTTGCTTTCCTATCTCAGTAACATATCCAGCCTTGTTTTCCTCTCTCTGTAACATCTCCAGTCTTGCTTTCCTCTCTCTCTGTTACATCTCCATCCTTGCTTTCCTCTCTCCTTGTCACATATCTGGCCTTGATTTCCTATGTCTGTAACATCTCCAGCCTTGCTTTCCTCTCTCCTTGTATCAGCTCTAGCCTTGCTTTCCTCTCTCTGTAACATCTCCAGCCTTGCTTTCCTCTCTCTCTGTAACATCTCCAGCCTTGCTTTCCTCTCTCTCTGTAACATCCCCAGCCTTGCTTTCCTCTCTCCTTGTAACATCTCTGGCCTTGCTTTCCTCTCTCTGGAACATTTCCAGCCTTGCTATCCTCTCTCTCTGTAACATCTCCAGTCTTGCTACCCTCTCTCTCTCTGTAACATCTCCAGCCTTGCTTTCCTATCTCTGTAACATCTCTAGCCTTGCTTTCCTCTCTCTGTAACACCTCCTGCCTAGATTTCCTCTGTCTGTAACATCTCCAGCCTTGCTTTCCTATCTCTGTGATATCGCCAGCCTTGCTTTCGTCTCTCTGTAACGTCCCCAGCCTTGCTTTCTTCTCTCCTCAACATATCTAGCCTTGCTTTCCTATCTATGTAACATCTCCTGCCTTGCCTTCCTCTCACTATAACACCTCCAGCATTGCTCTCCTCACTCTGTAACATCTCTAGCCTTGCTTTCCTGTCTCGCTAACACATCCAGCCTTGCTTTCCTCTCCCTGTAACATCTCCAGCCTTACTTTCCTCTCTCCTTGTAACATCTCTAGCCTTGTTTTCCTCTCTCTGTATCATCTCCAGTCTTGCTTTCCTCTCTCTCTGTAACATCTCAAGCCTTGCTTTCCTCTCTCTGTACCATCTCCAGCCTTGCTTTCCTCTCTCCTTGTAACATCACTAGCCTTGTTTTCCTCTCTCTGTAACATCTCTCCCCTTGCTTTCCTCTCTCCTTGTACCATCTCTAGCCTTGCTTTCCTCTCTCTGTAACATCTCCAGCATTGCTTTCCTCTCTCTGTAACATCCAGCCTTGCTTACCTCTCTCTCTGTAACATCTCCAGCCTTACTTTCCCCTCTCTGTAACACCTCCTGCATTGCTTTCCTCTCTCTTGTACCATATCCAGCCTTGCTTTCCTCTCTCTGTAACATCTCCAGCCTTGCTTTCCTCTCTCTCTGTAACATCCCCAGCCTTGCTTTCCTCTCTCCTTGTAACATCTCTGGCCTTGCTTTCCTCTCTCTGTAACATTTCCAGCCTTGCTATCCGCTCTCTCTTTAACATCTCCAGTCTTACTACCCTCTCTCTCTGTAACATCTCCAGCCTTGCTTTCCTATCTCTGTAACATCTCTAGCCTTGCTTTCCTCTCTCTGTAACACCTCCTGCCTAGATTTCCTCTCTCTGTAACATCTCCAGCCTTGCTTTCCTATCTCTGTGATATCGCCAGCCTTGCTTTCGTCTCTCTGTAACGTCCCCAGCCTTGCTTTCTTCTCTCCTCAACATATCTAGCCTTGCTTTCCTATCTATGTAACATCTCCTGCCTTGCCTTCCTCTCTCTATAACACCTCCAGCATTGCTCTCCTCACTCTGTAACATCTCTAGCCTTGCTTTCCTGTCTCGCTAACACATCCAGCCTTGCTTTCCTCTCCCTGTAACATCTCCAGCCTTACTTTCCTCTCTCCTTGTAACATCTCTAGCCTTGTTTTCCTCTCTCTGTATCATCTCCAGTCTTGCTTTCCTCTCTCTCTGTAACATCTCCAGCCTTGCTTTCCTATCTCTGTAACATCTCCAGCCTTGCTTTCCTCTCTCCTTGTAACATCTCTTGCCTTGTTTTCCTCTCTCTGTAACATCTCTTGCCTTGTTTTCCTCTCTCTGTAACATCTCCAGCCTTGCTTTCCTCACTCGGTTTAACACCTCTAGCCTTGCTTTCCTCTCTCTGTAACATCTCTAGCCTTGCTTTCCTCTCTCCTTGTAACATCTCTAAACTTGATTTCCTCTCTCTGTAACATCTCCAGCCTTGCTTTCCTCTCATTGTAACATCTCTTGCCTTGCTTACCTCTCTCTGTAACATCTACAGCCTTGCTTTCCTATCTCTGTAACAACTCCAGCCTTGCTTTCCTCTCTCCTTGTAACATCTCTTGACTTGCTTTCCTCTCTCTGTAACATCTCCAGCATTGCTTTCCTCTCTCTGAAACATATCCAGCCTTGCTTTCCAATTTCTTTAACATCTCTAGCCTTGCTTTCCTCTCTCCTTGTAACATCTCTAGCATTGCTTTTCTCTCTCTGTAACATCGCCAGACTTGCTTTCCTCTCTCTGTAACACCTCCAGCATTGCTTTACTCTCTCTGTAACATATCCAGCCTTGCTTTCCTATCTCAGTAACATATCCAGCCTTGTTTTCCTCTCTCTGTAACATCTCCAGTCTTGCTTTCCTCTCTCTCTGTTACATCTCCATCCTTGCTTTCCTCTCTCCTTGAAACATCTCTGGCCTTGACTTCCTATGTCTGTAACATCTCCAGCCTTGCTTTCCTCTCTCCTTGTATCAGCTCTAGCCTTGCTTTCCTCTCTCTGTAACATCTCCAGCCTTGCTTTCCTCTCTCTCTGTAACATCTCCAGCCTTGCTTTCCTCTCTCTCTGTAACATCCCCAGCCTTGCTTTCCTCTCTCCTTGTAATATCTCTAGCCTTGCTTTCCTCTCTCTGTAACATTTCCAGCCTTGCTATCCTCTCTCTCTGTAACATCTCCAGGCTTGCTACCCTCTCTCTCTCTGTAACATCTCCAGCCTTGCTTTCCTATCTCTGTAACATCTCTAGCCTTGCTTTCCTCTCTCTGTAACACCTCCTGCCTAGATTTCCTCTCTCTGTAACATCTCCAGCATTGCTTTCCTATCTCTGTGATATCGCCATCCTTGCTTTCGTCTCTCTGTAACGTCCCCAGCCTTGCTTTCTTCTCTCCTCAACATATCTAGCCTTGCTTTCCTATCTATGTAACATCTCCTGCCTTGCCTTCCTCCCTCTATAACACCTCCAGCATTGCTCTCCTCACTCTGTAACATCTCTAGCCTTGCTTTCCTGTCTCGCTAACACATCCAGCCTTGCTTTCCTCTCCCTGTAACATCTCCAGCCTTACTTTCCTCTCTCCTTGTAACATCTCTAGCCTTGTTTTCCTCTCTCTGTATCATCTCCAGTCTTGCTTTCCTCTCTCTCTGTAACATCTCCAGCCTTGCTTTCCTATCTCTGTAACATCTCCAGCCTTGCTTTCCTCTCTCCTTGTAACATCACTAGCCTTGTTTTCCTCTCTCTGTAACATCTCTCCCCTTGCTTTCCTCTCTCCTTGTACCATCTCTAGCCTTGCTTTCCTCTCTCTGTAACATCTCCAGCCTTGCTTTCCTCTCTCCTTGTAACATCTCTTGCCTTGCTTTCCTCTCTCTGTAACATCTCCAGCCTTACTTTCCCCTCTCTGTAACACCTCCTGCATTGCTTTCCTCTCTCTTGTACCATATCCAGCCTTGCTTTCCTCTCTCTGTAACATCTCCAGCCTTGCTTTCCTCTCTCTCTGTAACATCTCCAGCCTTGCTTTCCTCTCTCTCTGTAACATCCCCAGCCTTGCTTTCCTCTCTCCTTGTAACATCTCTGGCCTTGCTTTCCTCTCTCTGTAACATTTCCAGCCTTGCTATCCTCTCTCTCTGTAACATCTCCAGTCTTGCTTTCCTATCTCTGTAACATCTCTAGCCTTGCTTTCCTCTCTCTGTAACACCTCCTGCCTAGATTTCCTCTGTCTGTAACATCTCCAGCCTTGCTTTCCTATCTCTGTGATTTCGCCAGCCTTGCATTCGTCTCTCTGTAACGTCCCCAGCCTTGCTTTCTTCTCTCCTCAACATATCTAGCCTTGCTTTCCTATCTATGTAACATCTCCTGCCTTGCCTTCCTCTCTCTATAACACCTCCAGCATTGCTCTCCTCACTCTGTAACATCTCTAGCCTTGCTTTCCTGTCTGGCTAACACATCCAGCCTTGCTTTCCTCTCCCTGTAACATCTCCAGCCTTACTTTCCTCTCTCCTTGTAACATCTCTAGCCTTGTTTTCCTCTCTCTGTATCATCTCCAGTCTTGCTTTCCTCTCTCTCTGTAACATCTCCAGCCTTGTTTTCCTATCTCTGTAACATCTCCAGCCTTGCTTTCCTCTCTCCTTGTAACATCTCTTGCCTTGTTTTCCTCTCTCTGAAACATCTCTTGCCTTGTTTTCCTCTCTCTGTAACATCTCCAGCCTTGCTTTCCTCATTCGTTTTAACACCTCTAGCCTTGCTTTCCTCTCTCTGTAACATCTCTAGCCTTGCTTTCCTCTCTCCTTGCAACATCTCTAAACTTGATTTCCTCTCTCTGTAACATCTCTTGCCTTGCTTTCCTCTCATTGTAACATCTCTTGCCTTGCTTACCTCTCTCTGTAACATCTGCAGCCTTGCTTTCCTATCTCTGTAACAACTCCAGCCTTGCTTTCCTCTCTCCTTGTAACATCTCTAGCATTGCTTTTCTCTCTCTGTAACATCGCCAGACTTGCTTTCCTCTCTCTGTAACACCTCCAGCATTGCTTTACTCTCTCTGTAACATATCCAGCCTTGCTTTCCTATCTCAGTAACATATCCAGCCTTGTTTTCCTCTCTCTGTAACATCTCCAGTCTTGCTTTCCTCTCTCTCTGTTACATCTCCATCCTTGCTTTCCTCTCTCCTTGTAACATCTCTGGCCTTGATTTCCTCTCTCTGTAACATATCCGTCCTTGCTTTCCGATCTCTGTAACATCGCCAGACTTGCTTTCGTCACTCTGTAACACCTCCAGAATTGCTGTCCTCTCTGTAAAAAATCCAGCCTTGCTTTCCTATAACGGTAACATATCCAGCCTTGCTTTCCTCTCTCTGTAACATCTTCTGCCTTGTTTTCCTCCGTCTGTAACATCTCCAGCCTTGCTTTCTTCTCTCAACATAACCAGCCTTGCTTTCTTATCTATGTAACATCTCCTGCCTTGCCTTCCTCTCTTTATAACACCTCCAGCATTGCTTTCCTCACTCTGTAACATCTCCAGCCTTGCTTTCCTGTCTCGCTAACATGTCCAGCCTTGCTTTCCTCTCTCTGTAAAATCTCCAGCCTTGCTTTCCTCTCTCCTTGTGACATCTCTAGCCTTGTTTTCCTCTCTCTGTAACATCTCCAGTCTTGCTTTCCTCTCTCTCTGTTACATCTCCAGCCTTGCTTTCCTGTCCCTGTTACACCTCCAGCCTTGCTTTCCTCTCTCTGTAACATATCCAGCCTTGATTTCCTATCTCTGTCACATCTCCAGCCTTGCTTTCCTCTCTATCTGTAACATCTCCAGCCTTGCTTTCCTCTCTCTGTAACATCTCCAGCCTTGCTTTCCTCTCTCTCTGTAACGTCTCTTGCCTTTCTTTCCTCTCTCTGTAACATCTGCAGCCTTGCTTTCCTCTCTCTGTAACATTTCCAGCCTTGCTTTCCTCTCTCTCTGTAACATCTCCAGCCTTGCTTTCCTATCTCTGTAACATCTCCAGCCTTGCTTTCCTCTCTCCTTGTAACATCACTAGCCTTGTTTTCCTCTCTCTGTAACATCTCTCCCCTTGCTTTCCTCTCTCCTTGTACCATCTCTAGCCTTGCTTTCCTCTCTCTGTAACATCTCCAGCCTTGCTTTCCTCTCTCCTTGTAACATCTCTTGCCTTGCTTTCCTCTCTCTGTAACATCTCCAGCATTGCTTTCCTGTCTCCTTGTAACATCACTAGCCTTGTTTTCCTCTCTCTGTAACATCTCTCCCCTTGCTTTCCTCTCTCCTTGTACCATCTCAAACCTTGCTTTCCTCTCTCCGTAACATCTCCAGCCTTGCTTTCCTCTCTCCTTGTAACATCTCTTGCCTTGCTTTTCTCTCTCTGTAACATCTCCAGCATTGCTTTCCTCTCTCTGTAACATCCAGCCTTGCTTACCTCTCTCTCTGTAACATCTCCAGCCTTACTTTCCCCTCTCTGTAACACCTCCTGCATTGCTTTCCTCTCTCTTGTACCATATCCAGCCTTGCTTTCCTCTCTCTGTAACATCTCCAGCCTTGCTTTCCTCTCTCTCTGTAACATCTCCAGCCTTGCTTTCCTCTCTCTCTGTAACATCCCCAGCCTTGCTTTCCTCTCTCCTTGTAACATCTCTGGCCTTGCTTTCCTCTCTCTGTAACATTTCCAGCCTTGCTATCCTCTCTCTCTGTAACATCTCCAGTCTTGCTACCCTCTCTCTCTCTGCTTTCCTATCTCTGTAACATCTCTAGCCTTGCTTTCCTCTCTCTGTAACAGCTCCTGCCTAGATTTCCTCTGTCTGTAACATCTCCAGCCTTGCTTTCCTATCTCTGTGATATCGCCAGCCTTGCTTTCGTCTCTCTGTAACGTCCCCAGCCTTGCTTTCTTCTCTCCTCAACATATCTAGCCTTGCTTTCCTATCTATGTAACATCTCCTGCCTTGCCTTCCTCTCTCTATAACACCTCCAGCATTGCTCTCCTCACTCTGTAACATCTCTAGCCTTGCTTTCCTGTCTCGCTAACACATCCAGCCTTGCTTTCCTCTCCCTGTAACATCTCCAGCCTTACTTTCCTCTCTCCTTGTAACATCTCTAGCCTTGTTTTCCTCTCTCTGTATCATCTCCAGTCTTGCTTTCCTCTCTCTCTGTAACATCTCCAGCCTTATTTTCCTATCTCTGTAACATCTCCAGCCTTGCTTTCCTCTCTCCTTGTAACATCTCTTGCCTTGTTTTCCTCTCTCTGAAACATCTCTTGCCTTGTTTTCCTCTCTCTGTAACATCTCCAGCCTTGCTTTCCTCATTCGTTTTAACACCTCTAACCTTGCTTTCCTCTCTCTGTAACATCTCTAGCCTTGCTTTCCTCTCTCCTTGCAACATCTCTAAACTTGATTTCCTCTCTCTGTAACATCTGCAGCCTTGCTTTCCTATCTCTGTAACAACTCCAGCCTTGCTTTCCTCTCTCCTTGTAACATCTCTTGCCTTGCTTTCCTCTCTCTGTAACATCTCCAGCATTGCTTTCCTCTCTCTGAAACATATCCATCCTTGCTTTCCAATTTCTTTAACATCTCTAGCCTTGCTTTCCTCTCTCCTTGTAACATCTCTAGCATTGCTTTTCTCTCTCTGTAACATCGCCAGACTTGCTTTCCTCTCTCTGTAACACCTCCAGCCTTGCTTTCCTATCTCAGTAACATATCCAGCCTTGTTTTCCTCTCTCTGTAACATCTCCAGTCTTGCTTTCCTCTCTCTCTGTTACATCTCCATCCTTGCTTTCCTCTCTCCTTGTAACATCTCTGGCCTTGATTTCCTCTCTCTGTAACATCTCCAGCATTGCTTTACTCTCTCTGTAACATATCCAGCCTTGCTTTCCTATCTCAGTAACATATCCAGCCTTGTTTTCCTCTCTCTGTAACATCTCCAGTCTTGCTTTCCTCTCTCTCTATTACATCACCAGCCTTGCTATCCTCTCTCCTTGTAACATCTCTGGCCTTGATTTCCTCTCTCTGTAACATATCCGTCCTTGCTTTCCGATCTCTGTAACATCGCCAGACTTGCTTTCGTCACTCTGTAACACCTCCAGAATTGCTGTCCTCTCTGTAAAAAATCCAGCCTTGCTTTCCTATAACGGTAACATATCCAGCCTTGCTTTCCTCTCTCTGTAACATCTTCTGCCTTGTTTTCCTCCGTCTGTAACATCTCCAGCCTTGCTTTCTTCTCTCAACATAACCAGCCTTGCTTTCTTATCTATGTAACATCTCCTGCCTTGCCTTCCTCTCTTTATAACACCTCCAGCATTGCTTTCCTCACTCTGTAACATCTCCAGCCTTGCTTTCCTGTCTCGCTAACATATCCAGCCTTGCTTTCCTCTCTCTGTAAAATCTCCAGCCTTGCTTTCCTCTCTCCTTGTGACATCTCTAGCCTTGTTTTCCTCTCTCTGTAACATCTCCAGTCTTGCTTTCCTCTCTCTCTGTTACATCTCCAGCCTTGCTTTCCTGTCCCTGTTACACCTCCAGCCTTGCTTTCCTCTCTCTGTAACATATCCAGCCTTGATTTCCTATCTCTGTAACATCTCCAGCCTTGCTTTCCTCTCTATCTGTAACATCTCCAGCCTTGCTTTCCTCTCTCTGTAACATCTCCAGCCTTGCTTTCCTCTCTCTCTGTAACGTCTCTTGCCTTTCTTTCCTCTCTCTGTAACATCTGCAGCCTTGCTTTCCTATCTCTGTAACATCTCCAGCCTTGCTTTCCTCTCTCTCTTTTACATTTCCAGCCTTGCTTTCCTGTCCCTGTTACACCTCCAGACTTGCTTTCCTCTCTCTGTAACATATCAAGCCTTGCTTTCCTTTCTCTGTAACATCTCCAGCCTTGCTTTCCTCTCTATCTGTAACATCTCCAGCCTTGCTTTCCTCTCTCTGTAACATCTCCAGCCTTGTTTTCCTCTCTCTGTAACACCTCCTGCCTTGTTTTCCTCTCTCTGTAACATCTCCAGCCTTGCTTTCCTCTCTCTGTAACATCTCCTGCCTTGCTTTCCTCTCTCTGTAACATCTCCAGCCTTGCTTTCCTCTCTCCTTGTAACATCTCTAGCATTGCTTTCCTCTCTCTGTAACATCTCTAGCATTGATTTCCTCTCTCCTTGTAACATCTCTCGCCTTGATTTCCTCTCTCTGTAACATCTCCAGCCTTGCTTTCCTCTCTCTGTAACATCTCCAGCATTGCTTTCCTCTCTCTGTGACTGTTCCAGCCTTGCTGTCCTATCTCTGTAACATCTCCTGCCTTGCCTTCCTCTCTCTGTAACACCTCCAGCATTGCTTTCCACTCTTTGGAACCGTTCCAGCCTTGCTTTCCTATCTCGGTTACATATCCAGCCTTGCGTTCCTCTCTCTGTAACATCATCAGACTTGCTTTCCTATCTCTGTAACATCGCCTGCCTTGCCTTCCTCTCTCTGTAACACCTCCAGCATTGCTTTCCTCTCTCTGTAACAGTTCCAGCCTTGCTTTGCTATCTCGGTTACATAACCAGCCTTGCGTTCCTCTCTCTGTAACATCTCCATCGTTGGTTTCCTCTCTCTGTACCATCTCCAGCCTTGCTTTCCTCTCTCCTTGTAACATCACTAGCCTTGTTTTCCTCTCTCTGTAACATCTCTCCCCTTGCTTTCCTCTCTCCTTGTACCATCTCTAGCCTTGCTTTCCTCTCTCTGTAACATCTCCAGCCTTGCTTTCCTCTCTCCTTGTAACATCTCTTGCCTTGCTTTCCTCTCTCTGTAACATCTCCAGCATTGCTTTCCTCTCTCTGTAACATCCAGCCTTGCTTACCTCTCTCTCTGTAACATCTCCAGCCTTACTTTCCCCTCTCTGTAACACCTCCTGCATTGCTTTCCTCTCTCTTGTACCATATCCAGCCTTGCTTTCCTCTCTCTGTAACATCTCCAGCCTTGCTTTCCTCTCTCTCTGTAACATCTCCAGCCTTGCTTTCCTCTCTCTCTGTAACATCCCCAGCCTTGCTTTCCTCTCTCCTTGTAACATCTCTGGCCTTGCTTTCCTCTCTCTGTAACATTTCCAGCCTTGCTATCCTCTCTCTCTGTAACATCTCCAGTCTTGCTACCCTCTCTCTCTCTGTAACATCTCCAGCCTTGCTTTCCTATCTCTGTAACATCTCTAGCCTTGCTTTCCTCTCTCTGTAACACCTCCTGCCTAGATTTCCTCTGTCTGTAACATCTCCAGCCTTGCTTTCCTATCTCTGTGATATCGCCAGCCTTGCTTTCGTCTCTCTGTAACGTCCCCAGCCTTGCTTTCTTCTCTCCTCAACATATCTAGCCTTGCTTTCCTATCTATGTAACATCTCCTGCCTTGCCTTCCTCTCTCTATAACACCTCCAGCATTGCTCTCCTCACTCTGTAACATCTCTAGCCTTGCTTTCCTGTCTCGCTAACACATCCAGCCTTGCTTTCCTCTCCCTGTAACATCTCCAGCCTTACTTTCCTCTCTCCTTGTAACATCTCTAGCCTTGTTTTCCTCTCTCTGTATCATCTCCAGTCTTGCTTTCCTCTCTCTCTGTAACATCTCCAGCCTTGCTTTCCTATCTCTGTAACATCTCCAGCCTTGCGTTCCTCTCTCCTTGTAACATCTCTTGCCTTGTTTTCCTCTCTCTGTAACATCTCTTGCCTTGTTTTCCTCTCTCTGTAACATCTCCAGCCTTGCTTTCCTCACTCGGTTTAACACCTCTAGCCTTGCTTTCCTCTCTCTGTAACATCTCTAGCCTTGCTTTCCTCTCTCTGTAACATCTCCAGCCTTGCTTTCCTCTCTATCTCGAACATCTCCAGCCTTGCTTTCCTCTCATTGTAACATCTCTTGCCTTGCTTACCTCTCTCTGTAACATCTGCAGCCTTGCTTTCCTATCTCTGTAACAACTCCAGCCTTGCTTTCCTCTCTCCTTGTAACATCTCTTGCCTTGCTTTCCTCTCTCTGTAACATCTCCAGCATTGCTTTCCTCTCTCTGAAACATATCCAGCCTGGCTTTCCTATTTCTTTAACATCTCTAGCCTTGCTTTCCTCTCTCCTTTTAACATCTCTAGCATTGCTTTTCTCTCTCTGTAACATCGCCAGACTTGCTTTCCTCTCTCTGTAACACCTCCAGCATTGCTTTACTCTCTCTGTAACATATCCAGCCTTGCTTTCCTATCTCAGTAACATATCCAGCCTTGTTTTCCTCTCTCTGTAACATCTCCAGTCTTGCTTTCCTCTCTCTCTGTTACATCTCCATCCTTGCTTTCCTCTCTCCTTGTAACATCTCTGGCCTTGATTTCCTCTCTCTGTAACATCTCCAGCATTGCTTTCCTCTCTCTGTAATATATCCAGCCTTGCTGTGCTCTCTCCTTGTAACATCTCTAGCCTTGTTTTCCTATCTCTGTAACACCTCCTGCCTTTCTTTCCTCTCTCTGTAACATCTCTAGCCTTGTTTTCCTATCTCTGTAACACCTCCTGCCTTTCTTTCCTCTCTCTTGTACCATATCCAGCCTTGCTTTCCTCTCTCTGTAACATCTCCAGCCTTGCTTTCCTCTCTCTCTGTAACAGTTCCAGCCTTGCTTTCCTCTCTTTGTAATATCTCTCGCCTTGCTTTCCTCTCTCCTTGTAACATCTCTAGCCTTGCTTTCCTCTCTCTGTAACATCTCCAGCCTTGCTTTCTTCTCTCCTTGTAACATCTGTTGCCTTGCTTTCCTCTCTCTGCAACATCTCCAGCATTGCTTTCCTCTCTCTGTAACATATCCAGCCTTGATTTCCTATGTCTGTAACATCTCCAGCCTTGCTTTCCTCTCTCCTTGTATCAGCTCTAGCCTTGCTTTCCTCTCTCTGTAACATCTCCTGTCTTGGTTTCCAATCTTCCTGTAACATCTCTAGCTTTGCTATTCTATCTCTGTAACATCTCTAGCCTTGCCTTCCTCTCTCTGTAACATCTTCACTCTTGCTTTCCTCTCTCTGTAACACCTCCTGCCTTGTTTCCCTCTCTCTGCAACATATCCAGCCTTGCTTTCCTATCTCTGTAACATCTCCTGCCTTGCTTTCCTCTCTCTGTAACATATCCAGCCTTGCTTTCCTCTCTCTGTAACATATCCTGCCTTGCATTCCTCTCTCTGTAACATCTCCAGCCTTGCTTTCCTATCACTGCAACATCGCCAGCCTTGTTTTCCTCTCACTGTAATATCTCCAAACTAGCTTTCCTCTCTCTGTAACATCTCCAGCATTGCTTTCCTCTCTCTGTAACATATCCGTCCTTGCTTTCCGATCTCTGTAACATCGCCAGACTTGCTTTCGTCACTCTGTAACATCTCCAGAATTGCTGTCCTCTCTGTAAAAAATCCAGCCTTGCTTTCCTATAACGGTAACATATCCAGCCTTGCTGTCCTATCTCTGTAACATCTCCTGCCTTGCCTTCCTCTCTCTGTAACACCTCCAGCATTGCTTTCCACTCTTTGGAACCGTTCCAGCCTTGCTTTCCTATCTCGGTTACATATCCAGCCTTGCGTTCCTCTCTCTGTAACATCATCAGCCTTGCTTTCCTATCTCTGTAACATCGCCTGCCTTGCCTTCCTCTCTCTGTAACACCTCCAGCATTGCTTTGCTCTCTCTGTAACAGTTCCAGCCTTGCTTTCCTCTCTCTGTAACATCTCCTGCCTTGCTTTCCTCTCTCTGTAACATCTCCAGCCTTGCTTTCCTCTCTCCTTGTAACATCTCTAGCATTGCTTTCCTCTCTCTGTAACATCTCTAGCATTGCTTTCCTCTCTCCTTGTAACATCTCTCGCCTTGATTTCCTCTCTCTGTAACATCTCCAGCCTTGCTTTCCTCTCTCTGTAACATCTCCAGCATTGCTTTCCGCTCTCTGTAACATATCCAGCCTTGCTTTCCGATCTCTATAACATCTCCAGCCTTGCTTTCCTCTCTCTGTAACATCTCCTCCCTTGCTTTCCTCTCTCTGTAACATCTCCAGCCTTGCTTTCCTCTCTCCTTGTAACATCTCTAGCATTGCTTTCCTCTCTCTGTAACACCTCCTGCCTTGTTTCCCTCTCTCTGCAACATATCCAGCCTTGCTTTCCTATCTCTGTAACATCTCCTGCCTTGCTTTCCTCTCTCTGTAACATATCCAGCCTTGCTTTCCTCTCTCTGTAACATATCCAGCCTTGCGTTCCTCTCTCTGTAACATCTCCAGCCTTGCTTTCCTATCACTGCAACATCGCCAGCCTTGTTTTCCTCTCACTGTAATATCTCCAAACTAGCTTTCCTCTCTCTGTAACATCTCCAGCATTGCTTTCCTCTCTCTGTAACATATCCGTCCTTGCTTTCCGATCTCTGTAACATCGCCAGACTTGCTTTCGTCACTCTGTAACATCTCCAGAATTGCTGTCCTCTCTGTAAAAAATCCAGCCTTGCTTTCCTATAACGGTAACATATCCAGCCTTGCTTTCCTCTCTCTGTAACATCTTCTGCCTTGTTTTCCTCCGTCTGTAACATCTCCAGCCTTGCTTTCTTCTCTCAACATAACCAGCCTTGCTTTCTTATCTATGTAACATCTCCTGCCTTGCCTTCCTCTCTTTATAACACCTCCAGCATTGCTTTCCTCACTCTGTAACATCTCCAGCCTTGCTTTCCTGTCTCGCTAACATATCCAGCCTTGCTTTCCTCTCTCTGTAAAATCTCCAGCCTTGCTTTCCTCTCTCCTTGTAACATCTCTAGCCTTGTTTTCCTCTCTCTGTAACATCTCCAGTCTTGCTTTCCTCTCTCTCTGTTACATCTCCAGCCTTGCTTTCCTGTCCCTGTTACACCTCCAGCCTTGCTTCCCTCTCTCTGTAACATATCCAGCCTTGATTTCCTATCTCTGTAACATCTCCAGCCTTGCTTTCCTCTCTATCTGTAACATCTCCAGCCTTGCTTTCCTCTCTCTGTAACATCTCCAGCCTTGCTTTCCTCTCTCTCTGTAACGTCTCTTGCCTTTCTTTCCTCTCTCTGTAACATCTGCAGCCTTGCTTTCCTATCTCTGTAACATCTCCAGCCTTGCTTTCCTCTCTCTCTGTTACATTTCCAGCCTTGCTTTCCTGTCCCTGTTACACCTCCAGACTTGCTTTCCTTTCTCTGTAACATCTCCAGCCTTGCTTTCCTCTCTCTGTAATATCTCCAGCCTTTTTTTCCTCTCTCTGTAACACCTCCTGCCTTGTTTTCCTCTCTCTGTAACATCTCCAGCCTTGCTTTCCTCTCTCTGTAACATCTCCTGCCTTGCTTTCCTCTCTCTGTAACATCTCCAGCCTTGCTTTCCTCTCTCCTTGTAACATCTCTAGCATTGCTTTCCTCTCTCTGTAACATCTCTAGCATTGCTTTCCTCTATCCTTGTAACATCTCTCGCCTTGATTTCCTCTCTCTGTAACATCTCCAGCCTTGCTTTCCTCTCTCTGTAACATCTCCAGCATTGCTTTCCGCTCTCTGTAACATATCCAGCCTTGCTTTCCGATCTCTATAACATCTCCAGCCTTGCTTTCCTCTCTCTGTAACATCTCCTCCCTTGCTTTCCTCTCTCTGTAACATCTCCAGCCTTGCTTTCCTCTCTCCTTGTAACATCTCTAGCATTGCTTTCCTCTCTCTGTAACATCTCCAGCATTGCTTTCCTCTCTCTGTAACATATCCAGCCTTGCTTTCCGATCTCTGTAACATCGCCAGACTTGCTTTCCTCTCTCTGTAACACCTGCCGCATGGCGTTCCTCTCTCTGTAACATATCCAGCCTTGTTTTCCTGTCTCAGTAACAAAACCAGCCTTGCTTTCCTCTCTCTGTAACATCTCCAGCATTGCTTTCCTATCTCTGTAACATCGCCAAACTTGCTTTCCAATCTCTGTAACATCGCCAGACTTGCTTTCCTCTCTCTGTAACATCCCCAGCCTTGCTTTCTTCTCTCTGCAACATATCCAGCCTTGGTTTCCTGTCTCTGTAACATCTCCTGCCTTGTCTTCCTCTCTCTGTAACATCTCCATCCTTGCTTTCCTCTCTCCTTGTAACATCTCTGGCCTTGCTTTCCTCTCTCTGTAACATCTCTAGCATTGCTTTCCTCTCTCTGTAATATATCCAGCCTTGCTTACCTCTCTCTGGAACATCTCCAGCCTTGCTGTACTCTCTCCTTGTAAAACTCTAGCCTTGTTTTCCTATCTCTGTAATATCTCCTGCTTTTCTTTCCTCTCTCTTTAACATCTCCAGTCTTGTTTTCCTCTCTCTATAACATCTCCAGCCTTGCTTTCCTCTCTCTGTAACATCTCCTGCCTTGCTTTCCTCTCTCTGTAACATCTCCAGCCTTGCTTTCCTCCCTCTGTAACATCTCCAACATTGTTTTCCTCTCTCTGTTACAATTCTGGCCTCGCTATCCTCTCGCTGTAACATCTCCAATGTTGTTTTCCTATCTCTCTATAACAAATCTGGCCTTGTTTTCCTATCGCTGTAACATCTCCAACATTGTTTTCCTCTCTCCCTGTAACAACTCGGGCCTTCCTATCCTCTCTCTCTGTAACATCTCCTGCCTTCCTTTCCTCTCTCTGTAATACCTCCAGCATTGCTTCCATCTCTCTGTGACATATCCAGCCTTGCTTTCCTATCTCGCTAACATATCTAGCCTTGTTTTCCCCTCTCTGTAACATCTCTTGCCTTGCTTTCCTCTCTCTGTAACACCTCCTGCCTTGCTTTTCTCTCTCTGTAACATCTCCGGCCTTGCTTTCCTCTCTCCTTGTAACATCTCTAGCATTGCTTTCCTCTCTCGGTAACATCTCTAGCATTGCTTTCCTCTCTCCTTGTAACATCTCTCGCCTTGATTTCCTCTCTCTGTAACATCTCCAGCCTTGCTTTCCTCTCTCTGTAACATCTACAGCCTTGCTTTCCTATCTCTGTAACATCGCCTGCCTTGCCTTCCTCTCTCTGTAACACCTCCAGCATTGCTTTCCTCTCTCTGTAACAGTTCCAGCCTTGCTTTGCTATCTCGGTTACATAACCAGCCTTGCGTTCCTCTCTCTGTAACATCTCCATCGTTGGTTTCCTCTCTCTGTACCATCTCCAGCCTTGCTTTCCTCTCTCCTTGTAACATCACTAGCCTTGTTTTCCTCTCTCTGTAACATCTCTCCCCTTGCTTTCCTCTCTCCTTGTACCATCTCTAGCCTTGCTTTCCTCTGTCTGTAACATCTCCAGCCTTGCTTTCCTCTCTCCTTATAACATCTCTTGCCTTGCTTTCCTCTCTCTGTAACATCTCCAGCATTGCTTTCCTCTCTCTGTAACATCCAGCCTTGCTTACCTCTCTCTCTGTAACATCTCCAGCCTTACTTTCCCCTCTCTGTAACACCTCCTGCATTGCTTTCCTCTCTCTTGTACCATATCCAGCCTTGCTTTCCTCTCTCTGTAACATCTCCAGCCTTGCTTTCCTCTCTCTCTGTAACATCTCCAGCCTTGCTTTCCTCTCTCTCTGTAACATCCCCAGCCTTGCTTTCCTCTCTCCTTGTAACATCTCTGGCCTTGCTTTCCTCTCTCTGTAACATTTCCAGCCTTGCTATCCTCTCTCTCTGTAACATCTCCAGTCTTGCTACCCTCTCTCTCTGTAACATCTCCAGCCTTGCTTTCCTATCTCTGTAACATCTCTAGCCTTGCTTTCCTCTCTCTGTAACACCTCCTGCCTAGATTTCCTCTCTCTGTAACATCTCCAGCCTTGCTTTCCTATCTCTGTGATATCGCCAGCCTTGCTTTCGTCTCTCTGTAACGTCCCCAGCCTTGCTTTCTTCTCTCCTCAACATATCTAGCCTTGCTTTCCTATCTATGTAACATCTCCTGCCTTGCCTTCCTCCCTCTATAACACCTCCAGCATTGCTCTCCTCACTCTGTAACATCTCTAGCCTTGCTTTCCTGTCTCGCTAACACATCCAGCCTTGCTTTCCTCTCCCTGTAACATCTCCAGCCTTACTTTCCTCTCTCCTTGTAACATCTCTAGCCTTGTTTTCCTCTCTCTGTATCATCTCCAGTCTTGCTTTCCTCTCTCTCTGTAACATCTCCAGCCTTGCTTTCCTTTCTCTGTAACATCTCTTGCCTTGTTTTCCTCTCTCTGTAACATCTCCAGCCTTGCTTTCCTCACTCGTTTTAACACCTCTAGCCTTGCTTTCCTCTCTCTGTAACATCTCTAGCCTTGCTTTCCTCTCTCTGTAACATCTCCAGCCTTGCTTTCCTCTCTATCTCGAACATCTCCAGCCTTGCTTTCCTCTCATTGTAACATCTCTTGCCTTGCTTACCTCTCTCTGTAACATCTGCAGCCTTGCTTTCCTATCTCTGTAACAACTCCAGCCTTGCTTTCCTCTCTCCTTGTAACATCTCTTGCCTTGCTTTCCTCTCTCTGTAACATCTCCAGCATTGCTTTCCTCTCTCTGAAACATATCCAGCCTGGCTTTCCTATTTCTTTAACATCTCTAGCCTTGCTTTCCTCTCTCCTTTTAACATCTCTAGCATTGCTTTTCTCTCTCTGTAACATCGCCAGACTTGCTTTCCTCTCTCTGTAACACCTCCAGCATTGCTTTACTCTCTCTGTAACATATCCAGCCTTGCTTTCCTATCTCAGTAACATATCCAGCCTTGTTTTCCTCTCTCTGTAACATCTCCAGTCTTGCTTTCCTCTCTCTCTGTTACATCTCCATCCTTGCTTTCCTCTCTCCTTGTAACATCTCTGGCCTTGATTTCCTCTCTCTGTAACATCTCCAGCATTGCTTTCCTCTCTCTGTAATATATCCAGCCTTGCTGTGCTCTCTCCTTGTAACATCTCTAGCCTTGTTTTCCTATCTCTGTAACACCTCCTGCCTTTCTTTCCTCTCTCTGTAACATCTCTAGCCTTGTTTTCCTATCTCTGTAACACCTCCTGCCTTTCTTTCCTCTCTCTTGTACCATATCCAGCCTTGCTTTCCTCTCTCTGTAACATCTCCAGCCTTGCTTTCCTCTCTCTCTGTAACAGTTCCAGCCTTGCTTTCCTCTCTTTGTAATATCTCTCGCCTTGCTTTCCTCTCTCCTTGTAACATCTCTAGCCTTGCTTTCCTCTCTCTGTAACATCTCCAGCCTTTCTTTCCTCTCTCCTTGTAACATCTGTTGCCTTGCTTTCCTCTCTCTGCAACATCTCCAACATTGCTTTCCTCTCTCTGTAACATATCCAGCCTTGATTTCCTATGTCTGTAACATCTCCAGCCTTGCTTTCCTCTCTCCTTGTATCAGCTCTAGCCTTGCTTTCCTCTCTCTGTAACATCTCCTGTCTTGGTTTCCAATCTTCCTGTAACATCTCTAGCTTTGCTATTCTATCTCTGTAACATCTCTAGCCTTGCCTTCCTCTCTCTGTAACATCTTCACTCTTGCTTTCCTCTCTCTGTAACACCTCCTGCCTTGATTCCCTCTCTCTGCAACATATCCAGCCTTGCTTTCCTATCTCTGTAACATCTCCTGCCTTGCTTTCCTCTCTCTGTAACATATCCAGCCTTGCTTTCCTCTCTCTGTAACATATCCAGCCTTGCGTTCCTCTCTCTGTAACATCTCCAGCCTTGCTTTCCTATCACTGCAACATCGCCAGCCTTGTTTTCCTCTCACTGTAATATCTCCAAACTAGCTTTCCTCTCTCTGTAACATCTCCAGCATTGCTTTCCTCTCTCTGTAACATATCCGTCCTTGCTTTCCGATCTCTGTAACATCGCCAGACTTGCTTTCGTCACTCTGTAACATCTCCAGAATTGCTGTCCTCTCTGTAAAAAATCCAGCCTTGCTTTCCTATAACGGTAACATATCCAGCCTTGCTTTCCTCTCTCTGTAACATCTTCTGCCTTGTTTTCCTCCGTCTGTAACATCTCCAGCCTTGCTTTCTTCTCTCAACATAACCAGCCTTGCTTTCTTATCTATGTAACATCTCCTGCCTTGCCTTCCTCTCTTTATAACACCTCCAGCATTGCTTTCCTCACTCTGTAACATCTCCAGCCTTGCTTTCCTGTCTCGCTAACATATCCAGCCTTGCTTTCCTCTCTCTGTAAAATCTCCAGCCTTGCTTTCCTCTCTCCTTGTAACATCTCTAGCCTTGTTTTCCTCTCTCTGTAACATCTCCAGTCTTGCTTTCCTCTCTCTCTGTTACATCTCCAGCCTTGCTTTCCTGTCCCTGTTACACATCCAGCCTTGCTTTCCTCTCTCTGTAACATATCCAGCCTTGATTTCCTATCTCTGTAACATCTCCAGCCTTGCTTTCCTCTCTATCTGTAACATCTCCAGCCTTGCTTTCCTCTCTCTGTAACATCTCCAGCCTTGCTTTCCTCTCTCTCTGTAACGTCTCTTGCCTTTCTTTCCTCTCTCTGTAACATCTGCAGCCTTGCTTTCCTCTCTCTGTAACATCTCCAGCCTTGCTTTCCTCTCTCCTTGTAACATCTCTAGCATTGCTTTCCTCTCTCTGTAACATCTCTAGCATTGCTTTCCTCTCTCCTTGTAACATCTCTAGCCTTGTTTTCCTCTCTCTGTAACATCTCCAGTCTTGCTTTCCTCTCTCTCTGTTACATCTCCAGCCTTGCTTTCCTGTCCCTGTTACACCTCCAGCCTTGCTTTCCTCTCTCTGTAACATATCCAGCCTTGATTTCCTATCTCTGTAACATCTCCAGCCTTGCTTTCCTCTCTCTGTAACATCTCCAGCCTTGCTTTCCTCTCTCTGTAACATCTCCAGCCTTGCTTTCCTCTCTCTCTTTTACATTTCCAGCCTTGCTTTCCTGTCCCTGTTACACCTCCAGACTTGCTTTCCTCTCTCTGTAACATATCAAGCCTTGCTTTCCTTTCTCTGTAACATCTCCAGCCTTGCTTTCCTCTCTATCTGTAACATCTCCAGCCTTGCTTTCCTCTCTCTGTAACATCTCCAGCCTTGTTTTCCTCTCTCTGTAGCACCTCCTGCCTTGTTTTCCTCTCTCTGTAACATCTCCAGCCTTGCTTTCCTCTCTCTGTAACATCTCCTGCCTTGCTTTCCTCTCTCTGTAACATCTCCTGCCTTGCTTTCCTCTCTCCTTGTAACATCTCTAGCATTGCTTTCCTCTCTCTGTAACATCTCTAGCATTGCTTTCCTCTCTCCTTGTAACATCTCTCGCCTTGATTTCCTCTCTCTGTAACATCTCCAGCCTTGCTTTCCTCTCTCTGTAACATCTCCAGCATTGCTTTCCTCTCTCTGTGACTGTTCCAGCCTTGCTGTCCTATCTCTGTAACATCTCCTGCCTTGCCTTCCTCTCTCTGTAACATCTCCAGCCTTGCTTTCCACTCTCTGGAACCGTTCCAGCCTTGCTTTCCTATCTCGGTTACATATCCAGCCTTGCGTTCCTCTCTCTGTAACATCATCAGCCTTGCTTTCCTATCTCTGTAACATCGCCTGCCTTGCCTTCCTCTCTCTGTAACACCTCCAGCATTGCTTTCCTCTCTCTGTAACAGTTCCAGCCTTGCTTTGCTATCTCGGTTACATAACCAGCCTTGCGTTCCTCTCTCTGTAACATCTCCATCGTTGGTTTCCTCTCTCTGTACCATCTCCAGCCTTGCTTTCCTCTCTCTGTAACATCTCCAGCCTTGCTTTCCTATCTCAGTAACATATCCAGCCTTGTTTTCCTCTCTCTGTAACATCTCCAGTCTTGCTTTCCTCTCTCTCTGTTACATCTCCATCCTTGCTTTCCTCTCTCCTTGTAACATCTCTGGCCTTGATTTCCTCTCTCTGTAACATCTCTCCCCTTGCTTTCCTCTCTCCTTGTACCATCTCTAGCCTTGCTTTCCTCTCTCTGTAACATCTCCAGCCTTGCTTTCCTCTCACCTTGTAACATCTCTTGCCTTGCTTTCCTCTCTCTGTAACATCTCCAGCATTGCTTTCCTCTCTCTGTAACATCCAGCCTTGCTTACCTCTCTCTCTGTAACATCTCCAGCCTTACTTTCCCCTCTCTGTAACACCTCCTGCATTGCTTTCCTCTCTCTTGTACCATATCCAGCCTTGCTTTCCTCTCTCTGTAACATCTCCAGCCTTGCTTTCCTCTCTCTCTGTAACATCTCCAGCCTTGCTTTCCTCTCTCTCTGTAACATCCCCAGCCTTGCTTTCCTCTCTCCTTGTAACATCTCTGGCCTTGCTTTCCTCTCTTTGTAACATTTCCAGCCTTGCTATCCTCTCTCTCTGTAACATCTCCAGTCTTGCTACCCTCTCTCTCTCTGTAACATCTCCAGCCTTGCTTTCCTATCTCTGTAACATCTCTAGCCTTGCTTTCCTCTCTCTGTAACACCTCCTGCCTAGATTTCCTCTGTCTGTAACATCTCCAGCCTTGCTTTCCTATCTCTGTGATATCGCCAGCCTTGCTTTCGTCTCTCTGTAACGTCCCCAGCCTTGCTTTCTTCTCTCCTCAACATATCTAGCCTTGCTTTCCTATCTATGTAACATCTCCTGCCTTGCCTTCCTCTCTCTATAACACCTCCAGCATTGCTCTCCTCCCTCTGTAACATCTCTAGCCTTGCTTTCCTGTCTCGCTAACACATCCAGCCTTGCTTTCTTCTCCCTGTAACATCTCCAGCCTTACTTTCCTCTCTCCTTGTAACATCTCTAGCCTTGTTTTCCTCTCTCTGTATCATCTCCATCCTTGCTTTCCTCTCTCCTTGTAACATCTCTGGCCTTGCTTTCCTCTCTCTGTAACATCTCCAGCATTGCTTTCCTCTCTCTGTCATATATCCAGCCTTGCTTACCTCTCTCTGTAACATCACCAGCCTTGCTGTACTCTCTCCTTGTAACATCTCTAGCCTTGTTTTCCTATCTCTGTAATATCTCCTGCTTTTCTTTCCTCTCTCTTTAACATCTCCAGTCTTGTTTTCCTCTCTCTATAACATCTCCAGCCTTGCTTTCCTCTCTCTGTAACATCTCCTGCCTTGCTTTCATCTCTCTGTAACATCTCCAGCCTTGCTTTCCTCCCTCTGTAACATCTCCAACATTGTTTTCCTCTCTCTGTTACAATTCTGGCCTCGCTATCCTCTCGCTGTAACATCTCCAATGTTGTTTTCCTATCTCTCTATAACAAATCTGGCCTTGTTTTCCTATCGCTGTAACATCTCCAACATTGTTTTCCTCTCTCCCTGTAACATCTCCTGCCTTGCTTTCCTCTCTCTGTAATACCTCCAGCATTGCTTCCATCTCTCTGTGACATATCCAGCCTTGCTTTCCTATCTCGCTAACATATCTAGCCTTGTTTTCCCCTCTCTGTAACACCTCCAGCCTTGCTATCCTATCTCTGTCACATCTCTTGCCTTGCTTTCCTCTCTCTGTAACATCTCCACTCTTGCTTTCCTCTCTCTGTAACACCTCCTGCGTTGCTTTCCTCTCTCTGTAACACCTCCTGCCTTGCTTTTCTCTCTCTGTAACATCTCCGGCCTTGCTTTCCTCTGTCTGTAACATCTCTAGCCTTGCTTTCCTCTCTCTGTAACATCTCCAGCCTTGCTTTCCTCTCTATCTGTAACATCTCCAACATTGTTTTCCAATCTCTCTGTAACATCTCTGGCCTTGCTATCCCTGTCTCTAACATGGCCAGCCTTGCTTTCCTATCTCTGTAACATCTCTGGCATTGCTATCCTCTGTCTCTGTAACATCGCCGACCTTGCATTGCTTTCACAGTAACATCTCTGGCCTTGCTTTCCTCTCTCTGTTACATCTCCACCCTTGCTTACCTATCTCTACACATTATCTCCAGCCTTACTTTCCTCTCTCCCTGTAACATCTCCAACATCGCTGTCCTCTCTCCCTGTTACATCTCCAGCCTTGCTTTCCTTTCTCCCTGTAACACCTCCAGCTTTGCTTTGCTATCTCTGTAACATCTCCAGCCTGGTTTCCTTCACACATCAGTGAATTGGTTTTTACACACCTCAATGAATCGGTTATATATTTGCTCCTGCATTTCCATCTTTCTGGGGCTCTATAAAATATCCCCAGCAGTGTGCCTGTCATCGTTTGGAACCTCACCTCGACTCATAATGCCTTATTTAAAGACACGTCCAAGATATCGTCCCTCCTTACTGCAGTAACTGTTCTTTAATTAATCATGCAACACCGCCTCCTCTTTAACACCCTCTGCTGTCCTGACTATAGTTCCAGTATTACAGAATACTGAGTTGTTAGCCCTGACCTCCCTCAAACACGTCTCTGTGATGGCAAAAATATTCCCCTTCCACATGTCGACTCATGCCATTATCACAACGGTCTGTCTGAAAATACTCCCAGCATTCATGTAAGCTGGAATATAACACCTGAAATACTCTGTGTATCGGAGTTCCTCAATCTTTCACTATTTGTTATCAGACTGCCCAAACCATGAACCAAAATTGTAACTCTGGGACTGAATGAATATTTGTTGAATTGTAATTTCTTTTTTAAAAAAGAATGTATTCATCAAGTGCAACTTTCCAGAAGTGAGCAGTCAGCTCCACATACAATGAGTTTCTGATGGTTAATCCCCCCCCCCCCCCCCCCTCCCTCAGTGTGCAGAGGGGACAGCCCTCCGTAATGGAGAAAGTGAGGACTGCAGTTGATAGAGATCAGAGTCGAAAAGTGTGGTGCTGGAAAAGCACAGCTGGTCAGGCAGCATCCGAGGAGCAAGAGAGTCGATAGTTCGGGCATGAGCTCTTGATCATGAAGGCATTGGTGCATTCCTTTTTTTTGATTCCGTGATTTGCAGGACGTTGGGAACCATACTTGCTCAGCAAAGCAGCACTGTATATTGCACTGAAAAGGAAAGCATTCAATCAATTGGTTGGACAGGGTGTAGACAGGTTGAGGGGAAATACGGAAGATGGAAGTACAAACATAAGGATGGATAAATCCCCTGGGCCAGATGGGGTATACACAAGGTTGCTTCAGGTGATGATGGAAGAGATTGGTGTGACTTTGGTAATAATATATGCGTCTTCACTGTTCAGTGGAGTAGTGCCAGATGTTTGGGAGTGGCAAATGTTATCCCCTTGTTCAGGATAGGGAATAGGAATAACCCTTGGAATGATAGAACAGTCAGTCTTACACCAGTGGAGGGCAAAGTATTGGAGACGATTCTGAGAGACAGGATTTACAATTACTTAAAAAGAAACATAATATGATCAGAGGTAGTCAGCATGGCTTTTTGAAGAGCAGGTCATGACTCACGAACCTTATTGAATTCTTTGAAGATGTGAAAAAAACATGTTGATGAAGATAGACCAATAGATGTGGTGAACACGAATTTTAGAAGGCGTTTGATAAGGTTCCCCGTTGTGGGCTCATTCAGAAGGTAAGGAGGCATGGGACGCAGGGAAATTTGGCTCTCTAGATATGGGCATGGCTGGCCCATAGAAGACAGAGGGTGGTAGCAGATGGAAAGTATTCAGCCTGGAGCTCAGTGAGCATTGGCGTTCCTTAGGGGCCTGTGGGCCTGTGCTCTTTGTGATTTTTATAAATGACTTTGATGAGGAAGTGGAATGTGGGTTAGAAAGTTTGCCGATGACATGAAGGTTGATGGAGTTCTGGATAGTGTGGTGGGTTGTTGTAGTTTGCAACAGGACATTGGCAGGATAGCTGGGCTGATAAGTGGCAGATAGAATTTAAGCATTAAAAGTATGAATTGATTTAATTTGGAAAGGTTGCATTTGCATACAGGATACAGGGGTAAAGGCAGAATTCTTGGCAGTGTGGAGCAACACAGGGATCATGGGGTCCATGTCCATAGTTTCCTCAGTGTTGCCACCGACGTTGATAAGGTTGTTAAGGAGATGTATGGTGTATTGGCTTTCATTATGGGGGATTGTGTTTAAGAGCGGCGAGGTTAATGCTTATGTCAATAAAGCTGCGGTTCAACCACACTAGGAGTATTGTGTTCAGATCTGGTTGCCTCAGTATAGGAAACATGTGGAAGCCTCAGACAGTGTGTAGAGGAGATTTACCAGGATGCTTCCAGGACTGGGGGACACGTCTTAGGGAGAAAGTTTGAGGGAGCTGAGGCTTTTCTCCCTGGAGCGAAGAAGGATGAGAGGTGACTTGATAGAGGTGTACAAGATGTTGAGAGACATAGATAGATTGGACAGCCAAAGACTTTTCCCATGGCAGAAGTGGCTATCAACAAGGGGCATAATTTTAAGTAGATTGGAGAAAGGGACTGTCAGAGATAGGTTCTTTACATAGAAAGTGGTAGGGGCTGAATGCACCGCCAGTGGTGGCAGTAGAGTCAGATACATTAGAGATATTTAAGAAGACTCTTGGATAGGCACATGGACGTTAGTACATTGAAGGTTATGTAGGTTAGTATGATTTTAGAGTAGGATAAAAGGCTGCCAAAACATTGAGAGCTGAAGCGCCTGCACTGTTCTGTACTGTTTTATGTTCCAAGTTTCACTCAGTTTGTGGCTTCTCGTCGGGTGGTGAATGTGGGAGGAAGTGAGGCGGGTGAGGGAGTGAGGTGTGTGAGGTCAGGAATCTGGGGTGGGGCGTTAGACCAAGACTTCCAGTTTTGATGTGCTTTGTTCCAGTCACCTGAATGTCAGCACAATATGTGAGGTTTCCAAGACCAGACAAAATCCACCAAGTTCAGTTATTAAAACGATTCTTGGCTTGCCGTTTGCTCCTGGTTTCTTCAGCTACATTCTGTTGGATGACCTATAATTAGTATCTGAACATCCACAGGCATGTACAATTTTATTTTGATCCTGGTTAATGTGAAGGTACATTTAGTGGATATAGTTTCAGAGGGTTCACTGTGAGACACAAGATGCTGCAATAGACTGTCAATTGCCAACGTTTTCACCCAGTGTCTGGTCCAGGGGGCAGATGTATGGAATCTGGAGGTCATGCCAGATGTCATCACCATAAGTAACGTGTGCGATGTGATTATGACACTCCATGTCCGTACATCTGCTCCCTGGGCCAGGCTCTGACTGATGATGAATTTATGAGGCATGGTTCCTGGTCAGTCATTGGTATCTAATTTAGACAGCATTTGTACCTACACTGAGAGCAGTGTAGGTACACTGAGAGCACTGAGAGCCTGTTGGCTAGTTTCTTCCTGCTCAAGGTGGATACCAAATGAATCTCTGTCAGAGAATGTTTGAATGACTGCCCTGACCCAGGTTGGAAACTGTCTGGTCAGATTCAGGAGCAGGCCAAGTGTCTCACTCAGTGCATCGGCAGCTGTGAGCTCCAGTAGCACTGTACCCGAATTCAGGCCTTTTGGAATCCACTTTTAATGTTGGTCATGATGTAAAGTCATGCGTTTACTGATCTGAACAATGATCAGGAGTTTGCCATGTTTGTGAATTGTGCAATAATAAGATATGAGCTACAATTATTAAACTGAACAATAACTGCATTATCTCTGAAAACAATTAAGTTGATTCTATATTGATGGAATTAAAATATAAACACGAAAAACCTTTTATTATACAAAAGTAAGGAATCACATTTTGTTTTGTATTGAAAGCGAACATGTCTGGCTATTTTGATGATCACAATTACACATTGAATCTCAGTATTCAAATACATACATTGTCGCTCTATCAGTTACAAAGTGGCTGACCTCTAACTGATTACATATTCAGATTGAACAAATGATTGAAAAATCAAATAGACTTACAACTCTTACACACTTAAATATAATCAATCGATTTAATTTCTCACCTGAAATATGTGAGCTTCAGCTATTTGCCAACAATTCAATTAGTTTTAAAATATTGATGGAAAGGGATAGACTCGATGTAAATGTTCATGTTCTAAATTGGAGAAATGCCAGTTTTGATGGTATTAGGAAATAACTTTCAAAAGCTGATGGCAGCAGATGTTCGCAGGGAAAGGGATGGCTGGAAAATGGAAAGCCTTCAGAAATGAGATAATGAGAGTCCAGAGACAATATATTCCTGTTAGGATGAAAGGAAAGGCTGGTAGGTATAGAGAATGCTGAATGACTAATAAAATTGAGGGTCTGGTTAAGAAAAAAGAGGAAGTATATGACAGGTACAGGCATGATAGATGGAGTGAATCCTGAGAAGAGTATAAAGACAGGAGGAGTATACTAGAGAGGGAAGTCAGGAAATCAAAAAGGGGACATGAGATAGTTTTGGCAAATAGATTTAGGGAGAATCCAAAAGGACTTTACAAATACATTGAGGACAAAAGGATAAATAGGGAGAGAATAGAGCTCTCAAAGTTCAGCAAGACAGCCTTTGTGTGGAGCTGCAGGAGTTAGGGGAGATACTAAATGAGTATTTTGTATCAGTATTTACTCAGGAGAAGGACATGGGCGATGTAGATATACAGAGAAATAGATGGTGACATCTTAAAAAATGTTCATATTACAGAGGAGGAAGTGCTGATGTCTTGAAATGCATAAAAGTGGATAAATCCCCAGGATCCGATCGATCACGTGTAGCCTAGAACTCTGTGGGAAGCAAGAGAACTGATTGCTGGGCTTCTTGCTGAGATACTTGTACCATTGATAGCCACAGGTGAGGTGCCAGAAGACTGGAGGTTGGCGAACGTGGTGCCAAAGTTTAAGAAAAGTGGTAAGGACAAGCCAGGAACTATAGACCAGTGAGACTGACGTCAATGGAGGGGATGTTGTTGCAGGGAATCCTGAGGGACAGGATGAACATGTATTTGGAAAGGCAAAGACTGATTAGGGATAGTCAACATGGCTTTGTGTGTGAAAAATGATGTCTCACTAACTTGATTGATTTTTTTGCAGAAGTAACAAAGAGGATTGATGAGAGCAGAGCGGTGGCCGTGGTCTATATGGACTTCAGTCAGGCATTCGATAAGGTTCCCTATGGGAGACTGGTTAGCAAGGTTAGATCTCATTGGAGTACAGGGAGAACTAGCCAGTTGGATACAGAACTAGCTAAAGGTAGAAGACAGAGGCTGGTGGTGGAGTGCTGTTTTTCAGATTGGAGGCATGTGACCAGTGGAATATCACAAGGATCGGTGCTGGGTCCACTACTTTTTGTCATTTATATAAATGTGAGTATAAGAGGTATAGTTAGCAAATTTGCTGATGACACCAAAATTGGAGGTATACTGGACCTTGAAGAAGGTTACCTCAGATTACAAGAGGATCTTGATCATATGGGCCAATGGGCTCAGGAGTGGCAGATGGAGTTTAATTTAGATAAATATGAGATGCTGCATTTTGGGAAAGCAAATCTTAGCAGGACTAATACTCTTAATGGTGAGGTCCAATGGAGTGTTGCTGAACAAAGAGACCTTGGAGTGCAGGTTCATTGTTCCTTGAAAGTAGAGGAACAGATAGGTAGTTTTGTGAAGAAGGCATTTGGTATGCTTTCCTTAATTGGTCAGAGCATTGAGTACAGGAGTTGCGAGGTCATGTTGCAGCTGTACAGGACATTGGTTAGGCGACTTTTGGAATATTGCGCACAATTCTGTTCCTCTTCATATCGGTAGGATATTGTGAATCTTGAAAGTGTTCTAAGAAGATTTACAAGGATGTTGCCAAGGTTGGAGGGTTTGAGCTATAGCTGGTGGTTGAATGGGCTATGGCTCTTTTCCCTGGAACGTTGGAGACTGAGGGGTGACCTTAAAGACGTTTATAAAATCATGAGGGCCATGAATGGGGAGATAGACAAGGTCATTTCCCTGGTGTGGGGGAGTCCAGAACTAGATGGCATAGGTTTAGATTGGGAAGGAAAAATATAAAAGAGATGCAAGGTGCAACCTTTTCACACAGAGGGTGGTTTGTGTATGGAATGAGCTACCAGAGGAAGTGGTGGAAGTTAGTACAATTGCAACATTTAGATGGTGTCTGGATAGGTATATGAATAGAAAGGATTTAGAGGGATATGGGCTGAGTGCTGGCAGGTGGGACTAGATTGGTTTGTGTTATCTGGTCGGCATGGACGGGTTGGACCGAAGGAACTGTACCACGCTGTACATCTCTTTGACTCTGTGACTGTAATTTAGAAATGACAATAATTTGATATGTGCTGTCAAATAAACGGTTTATATCATTAAATTGTAGCATACAATAGTTGAAATCTTGCTATTTTTAGAATGAATGATAAAGAACAAAGAACATTCCAGCACAGGTACAGACCCTTTGACCCTCCTAGCCTGTGCTGATCCAGATCTTCCTATTTTCTAAACGTGCCACCTATTTTCTAAGAGAATGTATCCCTCTGCTGCCTGCCCATTCATGTATCTGTCAGATACATCTTAGATAACGCCCTGATCTCCTCTGCTGGTAACACGTTCCAGGCTGCCACCACCATATGTGTAAAGAACTTCCCACATATATCTACCCTAAACCCTTCCCCTCTCACTTTGAACTCATGACGCCTCGTAATTGAGTTCCAAAATCTGGGGAAAAAGCTTCTTGCTATCCACCCTGTCTATATCTCTCTTGATTTTGTAGACCTCAATCAGGTCCCCCTCAACCTTTGTCTTTATAATTAAAATAATCCTAATCTACTCAATCTTTCTTCATAACCAGCACCCTCCATACCAGGCAACATCCTGGTGAACCTTCTGTGCACTCTATTCAAAGCATCCACATCCTTTTGGTAACGTGGTGACCAGAAATATATGCAGTATTTCAAATGCAGTGAAACCAAAGTCCTATGCAACTGTAACATGAACTGCCAACGTTTGGACTCAACAGCTGATCCAATGAAGGAAAGCATGCCTTATGTTGCCTTGACCAGTTTACTGACCTGCGTTGCCACCTTCAGGAAACAATGGACCCAGGTCACACTGTATGTCAATTTTCCCCAAGACTTTTCTGTTTACTGTATTGTTGCTCTTGAACTGGATCTTCCAAAATGCATCGCCTCGCATTTGCACAGTCTGAACTCCATCTGCCATTTCTGTGCCCATCTCTCCAATCTATCTATATTCTGCTGCATTCTCTGACATTCCCCTTCACTATCTGCTACTCCACCAATCTTGGTGTCATCTGCAAACTTGCTAATCAGGCAACCGATACCTTCCTCCAAATCATTGACATATATCTCAAACAACAGTGGTCCCAGCACAGATCGCTGTTGCATACCACTGGTCATAGGTCTCCATTTTGAGAAATCCCCTTCCACTACTACTCTCCGTCTCCTGTTGGCCAGCGAGTTCTCTATCCATCTAGATAAAACATCCTGGACCCCATGCGGCATCACCTTCTCCAACAGCCTACCCTGGAGAACCTAATAAAACACTTTACTCAAGTCCCTCAGTATCTTCTCCAGAAGCTTCCCTACCACTGATCTGAGGCTCGCCGGTCTATAAATAACTGGATAATTCCCGCCATCCTTCTTAAAAAAGGAGACAGCATTAGCAATGCTCCAGTCCTCCGGGACCTCACCCATGTATAAGGGTCCTGCAAAGATATTTGTTAAAGCCCCAGTTATTTCCTCACTCCCATCCCTCAGTAACCTGTGGTAGATCTCATCCAGACCTGGGAGCTTGTCTACATTTCTACCTTTTAGAATATCCAACACTTCCTCCCTCTTTATGTCGACTTGAACCAGAGTACGCAAAGATCTATCCCTAAACTCAACATCCATCATGTCCCTCTCCTTGGTGAATACAGATGCAAAGTACTCGCTAAGAATCTCACCCATTTTCTCAGACTCCATGCATAACTTTCTTCCTTTGTCCTGTGTGGGCCAAACAGTTCTCGATTACCCTCTTGTTGTTTATATATGAAACGTAGTCTTTGGGATTTTCCTCAACCCTGTTTGCTAAAGATATCTCATGACCACTTTTAGCCCTCTTAATTCCTCAATATTTACTGTGAAATATCGTTCATGTAAAGAAAATAAACATTTGTTCTTGCGAGTGGGAACTCAGACCTTTTCAAACTGTTTTGTGCCAAAAAATATTTGAAATCCGTCTCAGTGCAAATAAAAAGCAAGAGAAGAAACATCTTAGGAAGTATAATTTTCAGCCACTGTCCACCAAAGTACTTCTGAGGTAGAATATAGTGAGGGCTTGTCACAGGGGCACAATTTTAACTATGGGTGTTTTGAACATGCAAATTGTCTTAATTAATCAACTTGACAGTGATATCCTCGAATAAAAATTCATGGAGTGTATGAGAGATTATTTCTGAGAGCAGGATGGCGTGGAACCAACCAGAGAATGGGCTAATTTCGATTTGATATTATGTAACAAGGAAGGATTGGTGGATGAGCTTTGACTTGGAAGGAGTAAACACAACTTGCTGGAGTTTCACATTCATATTGAAAGAGTGAAGACTGAGTCATGCATGAGAATTTTAGTGTTAGGCAATGGTAATTATACTGGCGTCAGGAAGGATTTGGCCTGAGTGGACTGGGGGCTGGGTGGGGGTGAGAGAAAAGAATAGTCAAAGGCAGGCAGATAAAGAAATTTGGCAAATAATTAGGGAGATACTGAAGACCGAACAGGAGTTGCATAACGGGGAAAAAAATCATCCATATCTTGATAAGGAAGTCAAGGCAAATCCTCGTGCATATCATACTGCGCATGTTAGTCACACTATGGAGGATTGGGCAAGTCAGTGGCCTCGTGGTGTTATAACTGAATTCTTATGTGATAAGTCCCGATAATGTTCTGGTGACCTGGGTCCAAATCCTGCCACAGCAAGTAGGGGAGTTTGAATTCAAATCTGGAATTAAGAGACTGATAGTGGTTATGAATCGATTGACAAGAAAAACCCACCTGGTTCACTAATGTCCTTTAGGGAAGGAAACTGCCATCCTTACTATAGATTCACCACTCTCAGGCTGAAGGCCTTTCTGACCGGACGGGCCACCTGAAAGAATAATCTTACAACGGGCAATAATAAATTTACCATGGAGTTACAAATATGAACAATTACTAAAGCATGCTGTGAAATGGACCCCAGCTTTGACTAAAGTCTCTGTGCTAATCCACATGGTGCAGAATACAGACAGGCTGCAGATACCCACAGATGGTTTCCAAACAAACCTGAAACTACAGATCCTGTAATACTCACCTGAAGTTGGACCTGAATAGGACAATGGAATGTTGCCCTTGAGCCAACCCATGGTTGAGTCTGATTGATCAGGGTAAATGAACCTGATCATTCCATTGACAGATCCTCCTTACCTTCCAAAAAGGGTGTGAAGACTTGGAAGGATAAGAATCACCACAAATCCCCACACAGTGCAGTAACTGGAGAATAACCAGGGAAAGAGAAGACACCTCCAAGATCATCAGAAGAACAAGAAGACATCACCAAGTCGAGCCCGGTAAACTTCTAGTGCGGTGGTTTGTGATCATCCAAAGATAAGTTAAAGCATAAGATAATGTGTAACGTTTATCATTGCGTTATAATACGTTTTATTGTTCTATATTAATTGTGATCAATAAACAAATATTGTTTGTAAGAGTTAACTCGGTTCTTTTGCTGAATATAAGATTTCAATCACAATGTGCACCAGATACAACACCTTCCTAATTGCTGACTCAACCTGCAAGTTTATCTAGATACAATCCTGAACTGGAACTCGCAACTCTCTTTGTACTTCAGCCTTTTGATTTTTCTCTCCACTTACAAAGTAGTCTATGCCTGTATTATTCCTACTAATGTGCATCATCTCGCACTTTCCCAAGTTGTACTCCATCTGCCACTTCTTTGCCCACTCACGTAATAGTTATTCAGTTTCTCATCTATTATTTGTTCCACACGACTATCTCTCCAGCGTCATTTTCCAGTGCCCCAATATCCACTTCTGCTTCTCTTTTGCCTTTTATATGTCTAAAGAAACTCTTACAGTTGTCCTTTATATCACTGGATAGCTTAACCTTATATTTAATCTTCTCCGTCCTTATTTCTTATTTTGTTGCCATCTGTTCATCTTTGAAGCTTCCAAATCTTCTGGTTTCGCACTGCTATTTGCTATGTTATCTACTTTCTATTTTCCTTTTCCGCCAGCCATGACTGTCCCAGTCATCCATTGTTGCCTCCACCTGGCTGTGCAATGCATCTTTTACCTCGGGATAAATCTCTGCTGTGACTCCTAACTTGCTCTGAGAAACTCCCGCCATTATTGTTCCACTGTCTTTCCTACTCGGCTCCTCTCCCAGTCAATTCTATCCAGCTCCTCCCTTGTGTCTTTGAAGGTGTCTTTAGTTAGCTGTAATATTAACTCCGATTCTACGTTCTCCCTCTAAGATTGAAGAGTAGGTTCAATCATAGTAAGATCACTGCCTCCGAAGGTTCCTTCACCTTAAGCTTCCTTATCAAGTCTGCCTCACTGCACAGCTCTAAATCCAGTATTACCTGTTCCCTTGTTGCCTGCACCATAAGCTGCTCCAAAAAGCCATCTTGTAGACATTCCACAAATTCCTTTCCTTGCAAACCACTACCACTGATTTTCCCAGTCCACCTGCATATTGAAATCTCCCCAGTCACTGTAACTTTGCCTTTTCTACATATCGTTTCTATCTCCTCGTCTATCATGCGCCCCAGCTTCTGACTATGATTTGTCGACCTGTACATAACTCCAACTACGGGTTTTCACCTTTATGGTTCCTCAATTCTACCCAGACACATTCCGCACCATCTGACTCGATTTTAAGTAATGGAACTGAGTGATGCGACTGCAAAACACTTTAGCATTGTCTCAAATTTATAGTTTAGACATGAAGTAACAATATTTCATTGTCAATTACTTTGCAATATGGCCACAGTGCATTTCTTTGGCCAAATATTCTGTCTTTATTACGGAAGAATACAAACTTCAGCGTGGGTTTCCTCCTGGTGCTCCGGTTTCCTCCCACAGTCCAAAAATGTGCAGGTTTGGTGAATTGGCCATGCTAAATTGCCCGTAGTGTTAGGTGAAGGGGTAAATGTAGGGGAATGGGTCAGGGTGAGTTGCGCTTCGACCGGTCAGTGTGGACGTTTTGGGCCGAAGGGCCTGTCTTCACACTGTAACTAATCTAAAAATAAACTTGAAACTGTTCGAGAAGGAAGATATGAAGAGGACATGAGTCTATAAGGAGATTAAGGTGGGTCAAGTGAACAGGCAAGTATTGGTGTATGGAACATAGTAGGACAAATGTGTCTGTGCTAAAAGATATTGGCGGGATGAATGGAAACGTAATGTCTTATTTCAGTGGAGAGATTGGCTTTAGGCACAGAGGAACCAGGCACTTGGATTACAAAATAAAAAATTTACGTGTACATCAAGGTTTTCGGGAGGTAAGACAAATGTTGAAACTTTCTGAAACAGAATACATTTAAAAGTTGTGAGGATTTTGTGCAGATTTACAATGTAGTGGTGTAACCACATCGAGAGAGCGATGGCCACAATGATATGAAATGCAATCCAGAGAAGATTCACTCAGCTGACTCCTGGGAGGAGAGTTCATTTGAGGAGGAAATCTTGAAATGACTGGCTCTGGATCTGCTGGGGTTTAGGCGAACAACATGTGGTCTTGCTTAACCTCAAAATATTCCAAGTAGTCTTTCAAGTTGAATTCTAAAACAATATTTCAGCTTGTGTGAGAGATTACCATGAGTGGATGGAGAGTGAAACAGAAAAATGTCTCTGTTAAGAAGATGGTGATTTGGTGTCATCCTCTCACAGTACAATGTTGAAACTTTCTCTTCCCAGATAGCGATGGAGGATAAGGCATTGAATATTCCTAAGGCAGAGGCAGGCAGATTCTTGACGAAGAATGATCCACGAACATTGTAAGGGCAAATGAGGAATGTGCGATTGAGGTCACAATCAGATCATCCACGCCCTTATCACATGATGGAGTTGTTTCGATTCCTTCCTCCTGATGCTCGGTTTTACATTTCTGTTGCCTTTAGATACTGAAAATAAAATAACACAGTTCTCACAATTTCAAAACAGCAACAAACTTTATGGGCGGCACGGTGGCACAGTGGTTAGCACTGCTGCCTCACAGCGCCAGAGACCCGGGTTCAATTCCCGCCTCAGGCGACTAACTGTGTGGAGTTTGCACGTTCTCCCCGTGTCTGCGTGGGTTTCCTCCGGGTGCTCCGGTTTCCTCCCACAGTTCAAAGATGTGCAGGTCAGGTGAATTGGCTATGCTAATTTGCCCGTAGTGTTAGATAAGGGGTAAACGTATGGGTGGGTTGCGCTTCGGCGGGTCGGTGTGGACTTGTTGGGCCGAAGGGCCTGTTTCCACACTGTAAGTAATCTAATCTAATCTAATCTAAACTCTTCACATCAACAAAATGCCCTTGTTGTTTAATAATTATTAGAAAATCGGATTGTCTTTTTAGTACATTTGGGATGTTAATGGAGCCAGACCAGCATTAATTGCCCTTGAGAAGTTCCAGTCCAGTTGATGTTGGTCCATCCAAGTGGCTGTTGGGAGGGAGTGCCAGCAGTGCATCTCATGTGTCGGTTTAACTGGGAGTAAGTATTACTGGTGAGGAACAGCTCGCAGGATAACAGACTCTTTGTCAATATGAATATATGGGAAGGAATTTGTTAGTCTTCAGAGAAATAACAACCTTACATGAGAAGTCTATATAATAATGAAGCGAAGTCTGTTTCTATGTTATTGGTGAACGTAAATAATGGTGTCAAACAGCTGGAATAATGTTGATGCTGTCGTTGGATGATTCTTAAACTGAGCATGTGAATTAAAATGGATGATTTCAGAGATGGCTGGGCTGTCGTCGGTTGAGTTAGTGCTGAGACTCCATGGGATGATGCTTGTTTGTAATCTCACCACTTACTGAGCACAGTTCGTTGGAACAAACCAAGTCCAACTGGTTATAATACACCTCTGTCAGGTTCACCCCTCACCTTTCTCTGCTCCAAAAGCAAATCTAACCTATCTTCATGGTTTGTGTTCTCCCTTGTCTTGTTACATCTTCCAAAGTGCAGCATCTCACACATTTCAGTGTTATCTTTTATCAGTCCTTGATCTGGCCATCTGAAAATCTGTTTGTACCCTCCTGTAACCAACACGTTCCTGCTCACTGTGAACCACCTGGATAAACTGTGTCATCTACAACATTGTTTACCATCGTCCAACATTGTTTATCAACCTCTAACATCCCCCCCTCCCCATATCCCACATTCTTATCATCACAATTTATGAATTTCAGAAACAAACCTTGATTTTCTTCCTGTTCTACCGATGTGGTTGCAGAATTGGGAAATCCACTCTCTTGTTTTTCCTATTTTGGTGAATTTACACCGTGAATCAGTTGTGGTCTTTTGGAGGGAGCCACAAACAGTATTTTGGACATGGAGCTGAATTCTGCTTTGAAACTCCGCCCCTCTGCATGTAATATTCATAATGCTTGGACATAATTAAACTTGGACTAGCGTTTGGCACCTTGCCCTGCAGCATTTTCATTTTACGTGGGCCTGCAGCTTACTGTTTACAACATTCGCTGCAATAGTCAGAGCTGAAAGAACTTTTTCATCTGCAGGATGGACACAGGCTCATTCATTATTTTTGTTTCAAAGAGCTAGAGCAATGATGATAAAGATTGAATTAAATTCTGGATTAGTAACACACTATAGAAGATCAATTCACATTCTCGTTTCTACACTGAATTGGAAGCAAATTAAAAGAACAAACACCCACCGTTTGAAAAGTGATGTCATGTTGAAATAATGCATTAAGGAAGACCATGCATCAATTTTCTTTTGAATATTGAGAGGACATTGTTCAAACAAACAGTGTTCTTGTATTTTGCTCCTTATTCTTTCAACTGATCTGCCCATGTAATTTGCGGTGAGATCAGAGTGACTTCCCTTTCAATCGAAGCAGGACTTGACTGAGGTGGAATCAAGGACCCTGAGCAAAACTGTGATTAATGGGAATTAGAGAACATTGTGCACTGAGAATGGGAACAAGAGAAAAATCAGTCTCTGAAAGGTATCTTCCAAGTTGCATGTCATCCTGACTAGGGACTAATTTTCCTGTTCCTTCACAAGTATTTGTTAAAAATCTTGGAATACCACTACAAACAGCTCTGTCTGGATTTGCATCACTTTGGATTAAAGAGGTAAAACAGAGCAACTCTGTGTCACTTATTCCAGAGCCATTGAGGATGACAAATAAACTCTGCCCTTGCTAGTGCCTTCCAAAACCCTGGATGAATATGTCTTGTTAAAATACAAAGATATTTTATGTTTTCATAGATATATGGAACTCTCGGAAAGGTAAGATCTTGCTGGATGAGTACGATGCCAGTGACTTCAGGAGCATGATAAGACATTGTTAACAATTGGGATCAGTACTTCAATCAGTTACTTTGAGAGGATTGATCATGTGATGCCATGACCACCAAATTCAACATTTTCATAATGCATTATGACAATGGCAATAAACTATCGGTATTTGGGGAGCTGTCAGGCACATAGTTTTTCATTTTTCATTCAAAAACCATAACCAAGTTCTTGAGCGTCAACAGAAATGGCAGCTTCGCTGTTCCCTTTCAGATCAGACAAATATCCACTGTCCAGAAGAGTAACTAAGTCGAAAGTGTAGGAAAACATTTGCAGGTTCTGAGCAGAGAGAAACACAATTAACTTTTTGATTCCAATATGAGTTTTTCAGAAGAGGATCATATCAGACTCAATATGCTGCCTCTGTTTCTACCTCCAGATCCTGAGTCATCTGTGGCGTTTTGTCACTGTTTACTGTTTAGAAAATAGAACATAGAACAGTACAGCACAGAACAGACCATTCAGCCGACGATGTTGTGCCGACCATTGATCCTCATGTGAGGTAAACCCAATCTACGAACTCTCAAATTTCTGTGACCATATGCATGTCCAGCAGTCTGTTAAATAACCACAATGACCTTGCTTCCACAACTGCTGCTGGCAACGCATTCCATGTTCTCACAACTCTCTGCGTAAAGAACCCCCCTCTGACATCTGCTCTATACTTTCCGACAAACAGCTTAAAACTATGACCCCTCATGTTGACAATTTCTGCCCTGGGAAAAGGTTTCTGGCTATCAACTCTCTCTATGCCTCTCATTATCTTGTACACTTCAATTAGGTCCCCTCTCTTCCTTCTTTTTTCCAACGAAAAAAGTCCGAGCTCAGTCAATCTCTCTTCGTAAGATAAGCCCTCCAGTCCAGGCAGCATCCTGGTAAACCTCCTCTGAACCCTCTCCAAAGCATCCACATCTTTCCTATAGTAGGGCGACCAGAACTGGACACAGTATTCCAAGTGCGGCCTAACCAAAGTTTTATAGAGCTGCAACAAGATCTCACGGCTCTTAAACTCAATACCCCTGTTAATGAAAGCCAAAATACCATATGCTTTCTTAACAACCCTGTCCACCTGGGTGGAAATTTTAAGGGATCTATGTACCTGCACACCAAGATCCCGCCGTTCCTCCACACTGCCAAGAATCCTGCCTTTCAACCTGTACTCAACTTTCAAGTTCGATCTTGCAAAATGCATCACCTCGCATTTATCCAGTTTGAATTCCATCTACCACCTCTCAGCCCATCTCTGCATCCTGGCAATGTCATGCTGCAGCCGACTACAGTCCTGTATACTGTCAATGATACCACCAACCTTTGTGTCCTCTGCAAACTTGCAAACCTTTCCTTCAATCTCCTCATTCAAGTCATTAAAAAACATTACAAACAGTAGAGGACCAAGAACAGAGCCCTGTGGAACACCACTCACCACTGACTTCCAGGCAGAATATCTTCCTTTCACTACCACTCGCTGTCTTCTGTCGACCAGCCAATTCTGTATCCAGACAGCTAAATATCCCTGTATCCCATTCCTCCTGACCTTCTGACGAGCCTACCATGGGGAACCTTATCAAATGCCTAACTGAAGTTCAGATACACAACATGAGCTCGACCCTCATCAACTTGTCTGGTAACATCCTCAAAGAACTCAATAAGATTTGTGAGGCATGACCTGCCCCTCACAAAGCCGTGCTGAACTGCCTTTAATCAAGCCATGCTCTTCCAGATGGTCATAAATCCTATCCCTCACCTTGCAGATGACAGACGTGAGACTGACTGGTCTGTAATTTCCGAGGATTACCCTATTTCTTTTCTTGAAGAGAGGAATTACATTTGTCTCCCTACAGTCCTCTGGTACGAATCCAGTGGAGAGCGAGGATGCAAAGATCTTCGCAAGTGAAGAAGCCATCACATTTCTCGCTTCCCATAGCAGCCGAGGACAAATCTGGTCTGGCCCTGGCGTTTTGTTAATATTAATGTTTGTCAAAATTTTCAACACATCCGCGTTCTCAATCTATCTGTTGCTGCATGCTTACCTGCTCCTCAATGGTTTCATTCACTACAAGGTCCTTTTCGTTCGTAAAGACAGAAGCAAAAAACTCACTTAGGGCTTCCCCTACCTCCTCAGACTCTATACACAAGTTCCCTATGCTATCCCTGATCGGCCCTACACTTTCTTTGATCATTCTCTTATTCCTCAGATATGTGCAAAATGCGTTTAGATTCTCCCTAATCCTTCCTGCCAAGCCTTTTTCCTGCCCCCTCCTGGCTCTCCTCAGGCCATTTTTGAGCTCCTTCCACGCCTGCCTGTAATCCTCTCGAGCTGAGCAAGACCCTTGCTTCCTCCACCTTATGTAAGCTGCCTTCTTTCTTTTGACGAGAAGCTCCTCCGCTCTCGTCATCCAAGGTTCCTTTATCTTGCCCCTTCTTGCCTGTCTCAGAGGAACACATTTGTGCATCACTCGCAACAACTGTTCCTTAAACCGTCTCCACATGTCTATAGTGCCCTTTCCATGGAACAATTGCTCCCAGTCCATGCTTCACAACGCAGTCTGATAGTATCATAGTTTCCTTTTCCCCAACTAAATGTCCTCACATTGTGCCTGCTTCTCTCCTTCTCCATAGCAATGTAGAATATGAGGCAGTTGTGCTCACTATCACCAAAATGCTCTCCCACCGCAAGATCTGACACCTGCCCCAGCTCATTACCGAGCACCAAATCCTTTCCCTTCATCGCCCTGTCAACATAGTGAGTTAGGAAACCTTCCTGAACACACCTTACAAAAACAGCTCCTTCCAAACCATCTGCTGGAAGGAGGTCCCAATCAATATTGGGAAAGTTAGTCACCCATTGCAACTACCCTATTCCATTCACACTTTTCCAAAATCTGCCGACCTATGCTTTCTTTAATCTCCCTACTTCTATTGGGGGGGCTGTAGTAAACCCCTAATGAGGTGATTGCTGCCTTACTGTTCCTAATTTCCACCCATACTGACTCAGTAGGCAGACCTTCCTCGATAATGGTAACTTCTGTAGCTGTGATACCCTCTCTGATTAGCAGGGCTACTCCCCCTCCTCTTTCTACCTCCTCCCTATTCTTTTTAAATGTTCTAAACCCTGGAACAGTCACCAACCATTCCTGCCCCTGAGAAACCCACGTCTCTGTTATGGCCACAACATCATAGCTCTAAGCTCATCACTTTTATTTACATTTTCCCCAGTACAGCGCGCAGTGACTCCGTTTCGTGGGAGGGGGCAGGGACGGGGGAAAGGTGTCTCAGTGGTTAGCATGGTTGTTTCACAGTACCAGGGACCCTGATTGGGGGACAGGGGGAGGGGGAGGGTGCATGGCGTCTCAGTAGTTTGCACGGCTGTCTCTCAGTACCAGGGACCCGGTTTGGGAGGGGGAGGTGGAGGGGGGCATAGTGTCTCAGTGTTTAGTACGGCCGTCTCACAGTACCAGGGACCCGGTTGGAGGGATGGGGTGGGGAATTGAGACATGGTGTCTCAGTGGTTAACACAGCTGCCTCAAAGTACCAGGGAGTCGGTTTGGGGGAGGGGAGGGGGGCACAGTGTCTCAGTGGTGAGCGCGGCTGTCTCACAGTACCAAAGACCCGGTTTGGGGGGGAGTGAGAGGATGTGCATGGTGTCTCAGTGGTAAGCACGGCTGTCTCACAGTACCAGGGACCCAGTTTTGGGGGAAGGGGGAAAGGGGCATGATGTCGCAGTGGTTAGCACGGCTGTCTCACAGTACCAGGGACCCGGTTTGTGGGGAGGGGGAGGAGGGCTGGTGTCTCAGTGGTGAGCACGGCAGTCTCACAGTACCAGGGACCTGGCTTGGGGGGAGGGGGAGGGGGTGCATGGTGTCTCAGTGGTTAGCATGGCTGTCCCACAGTACCTGGGACCCAGTGTGGGGGGAGGGAGAGGGAGGAATGGTGTCTCAGTGGTTAGCACGGCTGTCTCACAGTACCAAGGACCTGGTTTGGGGGGAGGGGGAGGGGGTGCATGGTGTCTCAGTGGTTAGCATGGCTGTCCCACAGTACCTGCGACCCAGTGTGTTGGGAGGGGGAGGGGGGAATGGTGTCTCAGTGGTTAGCACGGCTGTCTCACAGTACCAGGGACCAGGTTTTGGGGGAGGGGGAGGGGGCATGGTGTCTCAGTGGTGAGCATGGCAGTGTCACAGTACCAGGGACCCGGTTTTGGGGAAGGGGGAGGGGGCATGGTGTCTCAGTGGTTAGCACGGCTGTCTCACAGTACCAGGGTCCCGGTTTTGGGGGAGGGGGAGACGGGCATGATGTCTCAGTGGTTAGCACGGCTGTGTCACAGTACCAGGGACATGGTTTTGGGGGAGGGGGAGGGGGCATGGTGTCTCAGTGGTTAGCCCGGCTGTGTCACAGAACTTGGGACCCGGTTTGGGTGAGGGGGAGGGGTGCTGGTGTCTCAGTGGTTAGCACGGCTGTCTCACAGTACCAGGGACCCAGCTTGGGGGTGGGGGAGGGGACATGGTGTCTCAGTGGTGAGCACGGCTGTCTCACTGTACCAGGGACCCAGTTTGTGGGGAAGGTGAGGGGGGCTGGTGTCTCACCGCCTTTGACATCTTCCAAAACCTTTCTCCAAACACCTTAAAATTATTCTCACCTCGTGACAACCATTTCCACCCTAGGAAGAAGTCTCTGGCTATTTACTCTGTCTGTAACTCTCACCATCTTGTTCGGCTCTATCAAGTTACCTCTCATCCTTCTTTACTCCAATGAGAAAAGCCATAGCTCCCTCAACTTTTCTTCATAGGACAAGCCCTCTAGTCCAGGCAGCATCCTGGTAAATCTCCTCTACACCTGCTCCACAGCTTCCACATCCTTTCTATAATGAGGCGATCAGAACGTTTCAAATGTGGTCTCACCAGGGTTTTATAGACCTGCAGCATAATCTCCCGGCTCTTAAACTCAGTCCCGCTGCTAATGAAAGCCAGCACAACATATGCCTTCTTCATAACCCTGTCAACTCAGGTGGCAACTGAGACACCGACAGACACGGACCCCAAGATTCGTTTGTTCCTCCACACTGCTACGAATCCTGTACTTGACCCAGTAATTTGCATTCAAATTCGACTTCCAAAATGAATCTCTTCACAAAATAGGAAATTGGAACAGAATTAGGCCATTTCACCCCTTGGATCTGCTGAGCCGTTTGATCACGGTTAAAATGTTTCTCAGCCACTTTCACCTGCCTTCGTCAACTGACCATTGATTCCCTTATTCATGAAAAACGTACTTATCTCTATCTTAAAGAAAGCACTATCTCTGTGTGCGGGCGTGTGCATGTGTTTGTGTGTAAGTGTCCATATCTGTATGTATATGTGTTGTGTGTTTAATGTGTCTATGTATGTTTGTGTGCATCTCTGTGAAATGATGGCTCTGTGGGTTTGGGGGTAATACCATTGAAATTGAGATAAACCCCTACTCCCCTTCTCCACCTCTACGTCTGTCCCTATTAAGATTATATTCATACAATGCCACGCTCTGCTGGTCTCCCCATGCCACTGCACAAGTGTCAGTTTTTTTCCTCTCTATCAGAGGACATCAAATACTGCTAATCTCTCACACTGCACGGCTGTTTGGTTTTACAAATATCGCTGGAGGCACAGAACAGTTTTGTCTGATACCTAGATATATTACCACCACCACTGGGTCGGTTTCAGGACTTTTCAATCCTTTCTCACTTACACCTTGTATGGGTGAATTATAAAATATTTCAATTTAAAGAACATGTAATACATTCATCGCATCACCTTACAAGTGGTTTGGTCAGAATTGCTTGGTTGCAGTTGCAGTGGAAATACTCTTAAAGGTGTACACTTTGTGTAACGAATAATCTTCAAAGACAAATCGCTTCCACATTGCAGAGCCAGCACAAATATTATTCTCAGAAGCATTCGCCAGTCTGAGTGTCCTCAGTACAATTATGATCCTCCCTATACCCAATTGTGCGTGTGTGTGTGTGTGCGCGCGCACATGTGCAGATGGTGCTGTCAGTTTGGATGGTGCTATGATCTACCTCCCTGTCCCCACCTCCGAGACTGAATCCCTTCTGGTTTTCTACCTCCACTGCCAACAATGCAGTAGAGTGTGAAGGCGATCAGAGGGGGACATTGCATCACTTTAAACACCACAGAGGCTGGCAGATCCGCACACGGATACCCACATAGACACGCAGATACACACAGATATGAATATAGATACACATGTACACATAGTGAGTGGTGCAGAAACACAGATACTAAAGCAGACACACAGAGACAAATCCTGATGCATGTGCACACATAGATATACAAGCATCAGCACAGACACACCACAGACATGGAGATTCTGCCAGTATTTATTTTTAGCGTGGTGACTTCCTCAATATTTCATTCACTCGTGTGATATGTGTCAATATTTCTGTTGATCCGTAAGGATATCTCTGCACCCTCACTATAGCTTGTACATCTTTCCTATAACAAGGTGACCAGCACTGAACACAATGTTCCAAGTGTGCTGTTACGGCACAGCAATGAACCCGTTTGTTAATTAAACCAAACACCCAAGAAACACCCTTGCCTTATAACCTGTCAAAACACGAGTAAACAGAGAACTCGAAAATTCCACTATTGAAAGAAAAATAATATCAATTTATTTCTTAACTCTAAAAGTGAACATTGAACAACAACTACTCACAGCTCTAAGCTCCCTTTCTCTGAACTATTTGTTATCTGCCTCCACCTCTATAACAATATACTGTTCCTTTTAAAAAATAACTAAATTAATATTACATCATTTAATTTCGAAACCAGACAGCGGCTGTCATCTCCAGTGTCCTCCTTCTTTCAACTATGGATCTCCCGGGTCGTCTTCTGTCTTTTACTGCAAGAGTATTGCATGCAAAAAAAACGTAATTTTAATAGAGAATGTTTTGCATGGCAGTCTCTGTCGATGGCAGTTTACTCTCTGTCTAAGTTTCATAATGCCTACCTCTTTATCCCCTCAACATCAAATCATCTCTGGTTAAATGTTGGAACAATAGTAAATTCCAAATCTGTTGGATTTATTATCCTGAGGCATAATTTAAACAGATTCGTTAAATATGAAAAGTTGTCCAGAGAACAACCGAAACTCAAGGTATCTGTTTAACAGCCAAATGTTATGTATTTTCAATTTTCCAAGTACATTCTGAGACTGCTACCTAGTCATATTACAGTTGCTTACAAGCTGTCAATGTAGAACATCACTCAACTTCATAGAGCTGCAGAATAACATTACAGCTACGAAACTCAGTTCCCCGGCTTGTGAAAGCCAACACAACTTGCGCCTTCTCAACAACCACATTAATTTGCGTGGCAACTTTGTGGATCTGTGGACATGGAACCCAAGATCCATCTATTCCTCTACACTGCCAAGTATCCTGCCTTTAACCCTGTCCTCTGCATGCAAAGTTTTCCTTCCAAAGTGAATTACTTCACACTTTTTCAGATTTCACTCGATCTGCCACTCATCAGCTCAGTTCTCTCAATGTCTTGTTGCAACGGGCAACAACTTTCCACACTATCCACAGCTCCACCAACCTCCGTTTGCAAGCTTACTAACCCACCCTCCCAATTCCCCATTCAACTCTCTTATAAAGGTCAAAAAGAGCAGAGTTCCCAGAACCAATCCCTGCATAACACACTGGTCACCGAGCTCCAGGCTGAATACTTTCTATCTACCACTACACTCTGTCTTTTATGGGCCAGCCAATTATGTATTCAGGCAGCCACATTTCCCTGTATCCCATGCCTCCTTACTTTCTGAATGAACCTACAATTGTTAACTTTATCAAATGACTTGCTAAAATCCAAATACACCACATCCACTGTTCTACCTTCATCAATGTGTTTTTTTTTCACATCCTCAAAAAGTTCAATAACACTTATGAAGCATGGCCTGCTCCTTACAAAGGCACGCTGACTGCCTCTAATCAAATTATGGTTTTCCAATTAATCATAACTCGTGTCTCTCAAATCCTCTCCAAAACTTTGCCCATCACTGGTATAATAATGATTAGCCTCTAATTCACATGATTATCTCTATTCCCTTTCATGAACAAGGGAATAACATTTGCCAACCTGCTATCATCTGGCAAGAATCCATTGGACAGTGATGACACAAAGATCATCGCAAAACACACAGCAATCTTTTCTCTCGCTTACTATAGTATCCTGCGTTTATTTCCCAGCTGGCCCAGAAGATTTGTCTATCCTTGTGATTCTCAAAATTTTCAGCACATTCTCCTGTTCTAGCATATCTGCCTGTTTCACACTGTACCCAAAAACATGAAGGTCCCTCTCAGTACTGAATACTAAAGCAAGGCATTCATTAGGGAGCTCCCAGAGGTCCTTAATGAATTTTGCCAGAGCAGTGAGGAGAGAAGGAGAGGTAAGCGAGGGCTGCCGGGAAGGGTGAGTTCCCCGGCATTAAAGGGACTTACCTCGGGAGTTGGGCCTCCATTTGCCGAGAGTTACGAGGGAAGAGCGAAGGACTTCTGGGAAGTCATATATTTGTGTGGTTGTGTTGCTCGATTGTGTGCCAGATTGGGGGGTAAGGTAAGGCAACGAGTTTTTTTTTATTACTTATTTTTTTCAACAGTCTCTTTGGGAATTTAGAATAGTGGGAATGTAAGTTATGGCGGTTGAATGTTTCTCCTGCAGAATGTTGGAGGTAAGGGTCACCACCATTGTCCCTGCTAACTACATCTGCGGGAAGTTCGCCCAACTCCACCTGCTCGAAAACTGCGTTAGGGAACTGGAGCTTGAGTTGGATGAACTTCGGATCATTCGGGAGGCAAAGGGAATTATTAAGAGGAGTTACAGGGAAGTAGTCACTCCTAAGGTATAAGAAAAATGCAAATGGTTTATAGTCGGGGACGGAAAGGGAACCGGCAGGCAGTGCAGGGATCCCCTGTGGCCATTCCCCTCAACAATAAGTATACCATTTTGGATACTGGTGGGGCGGGACTTACCATGGGAAAGCAGTGGGGTAGAGCGCTCTGGCACAGAGTCTGTCCCTGCTGCTCAGAAGGGAAAGGGGAAGAGGAGCAGAGCAGTAGTCACTGGGGACTTCATAGTTAGGGGGACAGATAGGAGGTTCTGTGGGGAGGAGAGACACTCATTGTTGGTGTGTTGCCTCCCAGGTGCCAGAGTCCGTGATGTCTCTGATCGTGTTTTTGAGATCCTTAAGGGGGAGGGGGAACAGCCCCAAGACGTGGTCCACATCGGCACCAACGACATAGGTATGAAGAGAGATGGGGATTTTAGGCAGAAATTCAGGGCTCTAGGATGGAAGATTAGAGCTAGGACAAACAGAGTTGTTGGCTGTGGTTTGTTGCCCGTGCCACGTGCTAGTGAGGCAAGGGATAGGGAGAGAGAGAAGGTGAACAGGTGGCTACAGGATGGTGCACGAGGGAGGGTTTTGGATTCTTGGATAATTGGAGCTCTTCCTGGGTTAGGTGGGACCTCTACAAGCAGGTTGGGCTTCATCTGAACTGGAGGGGTACCAATATCCTGGGGTGGGAATTCGCTAAGGCTATTGGGGTGGGCTTGAACTAATCCAGTAGGGGAATGGGAACCAAAATTGTAGTTCGATTATAGAAAACGTTGAGAGTAGGAAGGTCCAAAATCAAGTTTCAGGGACACAAGATGGCACTGGCAAGCAAGAGGTTGGTTTTACGTGTGTCCACTTAAACGCCAGGAGCACCCGGAATAAGGTGGGTGAACTTGCAGCATGGATCTGTACCTGGGACTTCAATGTTCTGGCCATTTCGGAGAAATGGTTAAGAGCAGGGACAGGAATGGTATTAGAAGGTTCCAGAATTTAGATGTTTCAGGAAGAACAGAGAATATGGTAAAAGAGGGGGAAGTGTGGCATTGTTAGTCAAGGACAGTATTACAGTTGCAGAAAGGATGTTTGGGGACTCGTCAACTGTGGTTGTATGGGTTGAAGTTAGAAACAGGAAAGGAGAGATCACCCCGTTTGGAGTTTTCTAAATGCCTCCTAATAGTTCCATAGATGTAGAGGAAAGGATAGCAAAGATGATTCTCGATAGGATTGACAGAGACAGGTTAGTTGTCATGGGGGACTTCAACTTTCGAAATATTGAACTGGAACAGTATAGTACGAGTACTATAGATGGGTCAGTTTTTGTCCAGTGTGTGCAGGAGGGCTTCCTGACACATTATGTAGACAGGCCAACAAGGGGCGAAGTCACGTTAGATTTGATACAGGGTAATGAACCCGGTCAGGTGTTAGACTTGGAAATAGGTGAGCACGTTTTTTGATAGCGATCACAGTTCTGTTATGTTTACTTTAGTGATAGAAAGGGGTAGGTGTATACCACTGGGCAAGAGTTAGAGCTGGGGGAAACGCAATAACGATGCCATTAGGCAAGATTTAGGCAGCATATGATGGGGAAGGAAACTGCAGGGGATGGGCACTTTAGAAATGCGGAGCCTATTCAAGAAAAAGCTACTGCGTGTCCTAGATAAGTATGTACCTGTCAGGCAGGGAGGAAGCTGTAGAGAGCGGGAGCGTTAGTTTACAAAAGAAGTGGAATCTCTGGTAAAGACGAAGAAGGCAGCTTATGTTAGGATGAGATGTGAAGGCTCAGTTGGGGCGCTTGAGGGTTACAAGGTAGCCAGGAAAGACATAAAGAGAGAGGTCAGAAGTGCCAGGAGGAGACATGAGAAGTTGTTGGCGGATAGGATCAGGGTAAACCCTAAGGCTTTCTATCGGAATTTAAGGAATAAATGAATAACGAGAGTAAGATTAGGGCCAATCAAGCATAGTAGTGGGAAGTTGTGTGTGGAGTCAGAGGAGATAGGGGAAGAATTAAATGAATATTTTCAACAGTATTCACTCTTGAAAACGACAATGCTATCGAGGAGATTACTGAGATACAGGCTACTAGACTAGGTGGGATTGAGGTTTCACAAGGAAGAGGTATTAGAAACCCTGCAGCATGTGAAAATGGATAAGTCCCTTGGGCCAGAATGGATTTATCCTAGGATCCTCTGGGAAGCCAGGGAGGGGTTTTCCAAGCCTTTGGCATTGATCTTTAAATCGTTATTGTCTACAGGAATAGTGCCAGAAGACTGGAGGATAGCAAATCTGGTTCCCCGTTCAAGAAGGGGAGTAGAGACAACCCTGGTAATTATAGACCAGTGAGCCTTACTTCAGTTGTTGGTAACGTGTTGGAAAACATTATGAGAGAGGATTTATAATCATCCAGAAAATAATAATTCTTTTAGGGATAGTCAGCAGGGTTTTGTGAAGGGTAGTCGTGCCTCACAAAGCTTATTAAGTTCTTTGAGAAGGTGAGCAAACAGGTAGATGAGAGCAAACCATTTGATGTGGTGTATATGGATTTCAGCAAGGCGTTCGATAAGGTTCCCCACAGTAGGCTAGTGTACAAAATGCGGAGGAATGGGATTGTGGAATATATAGCAGTTTGGATCAGTAATTGACCTGCTGAAAGAAGACAGAGTGTGGTGGCTGATGGGAAATGTTCATCCCTCACTCAGACCATCATCTTGTTCCTCACACAAGTGTAGAACGTCTTAAGTTTTACCTTAATCCTACTCACCAAGTCTTTTTCATGCCCGCTTCTTGCTCTCCTGAGATTATTCTTCATTTCCTTCCTGACTACCTTTTAACCCTCTAGAGCCCTGTCTGATCCTTGCCTACTTAACCTTATGTCATCTTCCTCCTTCCTCATGAGATATCCTACATCTATTGACAAAATTGAAATATTGAGCTGTAGATGATAAGAGCTGCACATCCTGTCACTTTCACCACGGGCTGCAAGTTTCCCCACGCTGGGCAGGGATCTAACACAGTGTAACAGAACAATGCACTGGGCCAGTGTACACAGCTCTACATGCTGGGATGGTAACTGCTCCTGGTTTACAGTTCAATGCACTGGGCTAGCGTACACTGATCTACATGCTGGGAGGGTAGCTGTTCCTGGTTTACAGATCCATGCTCTGGGGTGGCGTACACTGCTCTACATGCTGGAAGGATAAAAGCTCCTGGGTTACAGATCAATGCCCTGGGGTGGTGTACACTGCTCTACATGCTGGGAGGTTACCTACTCAGCAATTTACTGCTGTTCATTGCATAGCTCCCAGTTCTGAGAGATAGTTTATGGACTGATGTGGTCTGCACAGATTGCTGGGTTGTACTGAGCAGTACACTAGCCTGGTCTGAACACTGCTACATGCTGCACAGATGTATCATCTGGATTATGGTGTCTGATTCTGTGACGTGGATTTCAGCTGATTTGTCAGCACATTTACTTTATATTCTTCCTTTTTTTATTGCACCTAGGAAAGTACTACTCATCTTGTTAATCCCATTTGTCTGATAAGAACCACGTTTACTGAACTTGTCGATCAAGTAATCATCCAATTATAACATGAATATCCGTCCTTCTGTACCTTAACCTGGCCGTTGGTGCTCATATCTCGGGGAAATCATTATAAAGCTCAGAAACAATGTGCAAAATGTATGCCTCGTGCTTTCATATACATCCCGTCTGTGGGTCCCATTTGGCTCCCTTGTGTATTGAGAGCTGGCATTGTGAAGCTCAGAAACAATGAAATGGTATGTGTCAGGCTTCTGTTCACTTCCTGGTGTGTCCCATGTAGTACTCCATGGACACGGGTGTGTATGTTTGGCTGCTGTTCACTTCCCGGTGTGTCGCATGTGGCGATCCATGGACAGGGGTGTGTGTGTGTGCTGGGCTGCTGTCCACTTCCCGGTGAGCCCCATGTGGTACTCCATGTTGGACAGGGGTTCCAGCAGCTTTAGACATGTCTTTGAAACTTGGTCTGTGCGTGTCCACTGAATACCTGTGCTTGTCCCTCCCAGATGATTGTGTAGTTCGTAACACGAGGAAACCTCTCGAGTATTATTGTAAAAGAGCAGGCATCTAGATTAGATTAGATTGCAGTGTGGAAACAGGCCCTTCAGCCCAACAAGTCCACACCGACCCGCTGAAGCGCAACCCACCCAAACCCATTCCCCTACATTTACCTCTTCACTTAACACTACGGGCAATTTAGCATGGCCAATTCACCTGACCTGCACATCTTTGGACTGTGGGAGGAAACAGGAGTACCCGGAGGAAACCCACGCAGACACGGGGAAAATGTGCAAACTCCACACAGTCAGTCGCCTGAGGCGGGAATTGAACCCGGGTCTCTGGTGCTGTGAGGCAGCAGTGCTAACCACTGTGCCACCGTGCCGCCCATCTAACTTGCCGCTGAGGGGCTTCTGACTGACTTCTGTTATTGAAAAGTTAGTGGAGTGCTCTGGATGGTTTGGTGGAGGTTGTGCTGTGAGCTGCCTCAGACATTCAGGGAGACCTGAGGATTTGGTGACCCAACTCGGGATGGAGCATAGGGACTGTAGTTACTGCATCTGTGTCTGTAAGATGAACACCAAATGGAGCAGAGGTTGCACAGAGTGGAAGATCTGAAACCAGTGAGTGATTGTGTGTGGGGAAAGGGATCTGCTGTATCCACTCTGGGTTTTCCAGGAACAGCTTCCCAAGTTGCATTTAACTCAGGAGCAGAGTGTGAGGGGACCCTGATTGAACAAGGAGCTGGTCACAGCGTGATATCATTTCCTTAAAGAAGACCTGCATCTTCACACCAGGGGGACGATGGTGCTGCCAGTGGTTGTTAGGGTCACTGTTTCATTCAGCTTCTATGATCTGGAACTTTCCAGGCAGGAGTGGGTGACAGCTCCATCATCTCCAGTATGTCGACGTCAACGTCACCATTTGGAGTCGGAGGATATATATGGTGGTTGAGAGAAATGGGGTCCCTGGGAGCATCAGGGAGACGGGGCAACACTTCCCGTGTCTGATCGGGTCAGAATGAACCCTCCAGTACACACTGCATCACTAAGTCCTGTAGTCTTTCTCCATTTCAGTAACATACTATCTACCATTCTTCCTAAAAAAATACAGACTATATATTACCTTAAATCCCATTTGCTAAACTTTTATCCATTGACTTCACCTGTCCATAGCTGAAAAATGTGTTGCTGGAAAAGCGCAGCTGGTCAGGCAGCATCCAAAGATCAGAAGAATCGACGTTTCGGGCATCAGCCCTTCTTCATGGCCGAAAAGTAGATTCTCCTGATCTTTGAATGCTGGCTGACCTGCTGCGCTTTTCCAGCAACAAACTTTTCAGCTCTGATCTCCAGCATCTGCAGTCCTCACTTTCACCTATCCATATCAAATTACAGATTCTCCACCTTCCCTTGATAAATTAGTTTCCTGTTTATCTTAGTTTAATCGGCATACATAGTTACAGTACATTTGTCCCACACCTCCTGATCATTGATACAGATTATAAAAAGCTGTGGACCCAGCACTGGTCACTGTGTAACTCCACTGGTGACGTTCTGTCAAACTGACTAAGGCTGATTCTTCCCGAATGCCTGTTTCCTGTCTAATAACCAGTCTTTCTCCATTTATGTGTAACACATACAAAGGGCTGAATAAGAACCAGGAACAATCCAGCCCCTCAGGCCAGTTCTGCCATTGAATACAATCATGGCTGATGTCATTGCGTCTTCAGTTCCACGTTCCTGTCCGCTCGCCATATTCCTTCAGTTACTCAATATCCCAGCACCTACTTCAAGCAGGGGCAGTGAATTACACAGATTCCCAACCCTGTGACAGAAGTACGTTCTCCTCACCCCTGTTTAAATTCTCCCCCACCTCATCCTAAAACTATGGTTTTAGGATCGTTCGAGATTGTCCCACATGAGGAAATATCCACCTCACATCTACATTGTCAATCACCTCTAATATCGTCCTGACCTCTGACATCTCCTCTCATTTTTCTATACTCCAGGCAGAGTTGGCCTGAACTGCTCAATCTCTCTTCAGAGGACAAACTCCTCATGTCTGGAGTCAATAGAGTAAACCACTTCTGAACTGCCTCCATGGCAAATACATCCCTCCTACAGTGAGGACACCAAGACTGTACACAGTACTCAGTTGCGATCTCACATCTCCCTCCCTTTATAATCCATTGTTTAAGAAATAAATGCCAAAGTTGCACTTGCCTTTCTCATTATCTGCTGTACCTACATTGGAGTATACTGTAGTATGGACGCGGGCAGCCAGATCCCTCTGCACCCAATCATTCTGAAGTCTCTCTCCATTTGGATAATAATTTGCCTTTCTGCTACACTGATCCAAACGGATACACTCATACTTTTCTTTGTTCAGTTTATTCTGTCAAATGTTGCCCCAACCTATCCATATATATTTTATAATTTCTTCCATCTTCATTGCAATTTCTCACCTGAGTTAGAGTCATCTGTTAATTTGGTTATAACATGTTCTGTCCTCTCAAGTATGTAAGACTATAGATTGTAAATAGTTGGCCTGGAGACCAAGACATATGGTTTCCTAAAAGCTGAATTTTGCCAAACAGAAAATGACTGATATTTTTTCCATCTCACTGCATTTTGTTGCTTCACTAAGCCTGTACCAAGTTGATAAATTACATTTAATCGTAAACGATCTTATTCTGCAGATTAATCATTTGTGCAGAGCTATTCAATGCCTTCTGGAAGTCCAAATATTTCATCTCTCGGATCCCCATGATCGAAATCATGTTGATTCTGATGGATTGTGATTTTACTTTTCAAATTTCTTGTCATTAATTCCTGAATAATCGACTTTAACAATATTTCTTAAATTTGAACAGTTTTCTCACTACTATATATTCCATCGTGAAGGTGATAATTCTAATCTCTTTGTTCACTCCAATCCTGTATAATTGGCACATGGCGTGAAATGACCTGCTCTGATTGCTCTGTAAGAGGTCTGAGTTGCTGAATGGCATCATTCTCTTCCTTGCGCACAAAATCGATGGGCTGATGTCTTTCTGGTGTTCCACATCACCATCTCGATGGTCTGCCTGTCCTCCTCCTGTTGATGCGTAAGAGTCGTGAGGGCTTATGCAATCTTCCCTTTGCTGTGTAACAGTTTGAGGGGCTGAAAAAACCTTCTCATATTCCTCCATCACAGGCTTGAGATACTGAACGGTCTCTCCTGAATCCCTGATATAGGACTGAGGGAATGATTGGCCTTTTTCTGTTCCCACATACGAGACATGTGAGGTAAGCTTCTTCCTCCTTTCCCATAAGAAATCTTATCGTTTGCATCCTTCTCCAATTCCCGTGCAACAGGCTCGAAGGGACTGAATATCCTCCTGGTATCCCAGTGCACCAATCTCCAGTCTCTATGTGACGTCTTCCAGTTCCTATGTTACAGACTTGAGGAGGCTGAATAGACTGATCCTATTGCTGCATAACAGTTTTCTGTGCTGCATGGCCTACTCTGGGCCCAGTGTTATCGACTCGAGGAGCTGACTGGCCTCCTCTAGTAACTGTATATCAGGCTCCAGGGGCTGAATAGTCTCTTCCTGTTCTGGTGTAACAGGGTCAATGTCCTTCGAGATTCTACCTCCGAATAAATGACAAGGTGCTGAACGAGAGAGTGCCCATACTCTGAAGCACTCTCATCTCCATATCTGACTTACAGAGATGAACCATTAATATAGTCTTTTTTTCTGGATAAAGTCCTGAAGCTGAAAGTAACAAAAGAGGTCCCTCCCAGATACCTAATATTCCTGGCTCAGTTCCTCAAAATTCATCATGACCTCCCTGTCAAAAAATTCTCCCAAACAGGAAACTCCCAGAGCCTAAAGCCAGAATCCATCAATCCCAGCTGGAATCCTACCAATCCTACAATGAGTGTGAAAGCCGAAGTTTTTGTTTTGTAAAGCGCCCTCAACTTGTCCCATCATTCTCCATGCTTTCACTGTGTTAAGGACAATCGGTTTCTGCAATTCTCTATAACAGTCCTCATCTTGTCCATGAACAACAGATTAATGAGGGGACAATTTTGCTGGAAGGCCTCGATTTCCCGTCAAATTGACCATGGGTCCTGGCAAGTCCAATCAACCACATCGGATAGCAAGGAACTTAGCTGGTATTTCTTAAAGTATGGAAAACCAGCACACCCCCATTCACTGTGGAAGCTGCAATTTGTCCAGCTTAATAGAAGGCCATCTGTGACGCAAGATGAAAGATTAAAGCCAACTGTTAAGCCTCCGTACTGCCTGCCTGGGCAGCGTCAAAGGGAGCATTGTCATGGGGTATCAAAACAAGGAAGGACAATAATTTTAACCAGATCTAACCCAAACTGGATATTGAAAGATTCTGTCTTATCTTCTCTAGCAACTGCACGAAGTTAGCTTTATATAATTAATCGAAGGCCTGGGCTCGATGTTAAAAATACCTAAACCTCATTGTGACCATCTGGAAGGGAATCAGATTCCACCACAAGGTCGGGTACCGTAATAAGACCCCCAACAGGGATGGCCTCTGATTTCTTAAAATTGATTTTATACCCTGAGAAAGATCCAAATGAATTAATCATTCGTATTAAACAGGACACAGATATCATTGGGTTAGTTATAAAGAGAGGAACGCCATCTGCTTAAAGGGTGATCTTATTCCTTCCTGGTCCTACCTCCTTGCCAGTGATATTGGCGTCCCTCAATCATTAATCTAAATGGTAACAATGAAAGAGGGAAACTTTGTTGGCTGCCACTGTCAATACTAAAATTGTTATATCTTATACCATTGGTGAAATTCGCTGCTTTTGGGTCACTATATAACACTGCCACCACCTGGCGAAGACCCCTCCAAGACCAAACCATTCAAGGACTTAAAAGGCGCACATCCACTCCATCCGGTCAAGTGGTTTCTCTGCATCCAGGGAGACCCCCGAGCCTGGAATCGAACCTTGCTGGCACACTGGAACCATATTTAGCACTCTTCCAATATTATCAGAGGTCCTACGGCCCCTAATAAAAGTGGTCCTCTTTCACAATGGACCTTCAAAGCCAGCGTTTTCGACAAAATTTTAAAGTCCACGTTTAATAATGAAATAGGCACATACAAAGTGCAATCCTCTGGGACTTTCCTCTCTTGAGAATAAGATGAACATTTCCTTCTCTCAGAGAGGATGGGGGCAGTCCTGACTGTACGAATAATTGTACATATCCAACACTGGCCCAACCAGCATGTCTATGAACTCCTTCTAAATCTCACTCTGAAAGTCCATCTGGGCTGGGGGCTTTACCACTCTGGAGCTGCCTCAGTGTCTCCTGTATCTCTCTGATTATCAGAGCGGCAGTCTAAAGAGACGCCTGCTCTGAACTTACACCTGAGAGGTCCAAATTCTTAATAAAGGACTCCATCGTCGCCAATCAGTCCTTCCAGCCCCCTGACTGGAACAACCCAGAGTAGAACTTCCTGAACGCTGCATTAATCTTTTTGGGATTGCGGGTGATAATAGCAGCAATCTTCTTTCTGGCCAAGTATGCCTAATATCTACCTGATTATCACCGTGCTGGAATACCTTGTGTTTCGCAAAGGAAATCTCTCTCTTTGCTCTCTGGGTGAGTGCAGCATTCAGAGCAGTCCGAAGGGCTGTAATCTGCTGCAATTAAGTTATAGATGGTCTGACAAAATATGGTGTCTCAGCTCTCTTCAGCCGAGACTCAAGCATACGCTGCTGTTCTCCCTTCTGCCGCTTCTGAGTCACCGAGTAAGAAATAATCAAATCCCTTGTATAGGCTTTGGCAGTCTCCCAGAGCACCGTCGGATTACTGGTCGTGCACAAAATCTTGTTCCAAAAAAAATTAAATTCCCACGAAAAATACTCAATGAATTTGCTGTCCTTCAGGAGGAAAGGATCCATGTGCTAATGCCGTGAGCCTGGCCCATCGCCACCATCCTTGTCCTCCATGGACACTGACACATGATCAGAAATGTTTCCCAATTCTAAAGGACAGCATCGAATTTAAAAAGACCAATGGGGCAAACAACAAGTCAATCCTAGTGTAGCATTAATGTGGGTTAGATAAAAAGGTGAAGTCCCTTCCTCCAGGTGAAGACATCTCACATATCCACCAACCGAGCTACATGTTCAGGTCCACCAGCTGCCTGGGTGGCGGGGAAATACCTCCGATACTCCTTGACATCCTATCCACCTCGGGACCAAATGTCAGTTAAAGTCTCCCCTTAATTGTACGACGTGCCCCAAGGCTCAAGAAGCTTCCAGCACCTGTCTTTCTCTGTCGTACTGGAATTGCACAAGGACCGGGCAGGGATGCTGATCCGATCCCTGCCTGCACACTGCGACCCGGTGGGCCCACTCGACCCGCACCCAATCTGCCCTGACTTACAGTTTCAAAAATTCTGTGAGCCATTGTTCCGATTTTGACGAGCTGGCTTTCTTGTTCCCGTTCCGGCAGCCCGACCAAGCTGATGTTCTTCTGATGGCTCCAATTTTCGAGGTCCGCGACCTGCTCTACTAAGGTCTGTACCTACCATTCTAGGGCTTGGACCCGACCCGCTGAGGATTCTGCCATGGTTTCCAAAGCCGCAGTCCACTCTTCCACCTCCACGACATGTGGCCCGAGACGCTGGATCTCCTGGTCATGCTTCTGCAGCTTGGATGAGATCAGTTCCAGCATGGTTCAGGTCTCCTCCATTGCTGAATAACCAGCGTAAAATTAGGATCCATTTCGAAACCAATGGGGTAATCAGAATGTGAAACTGGGGAAATTGATGCTTTTGGATAATGTAAAGTCCAAATGAGTTGTATCACACGATGCTGTTGGAGACAAGAGAGGAAATGTCCTGACCTAAATGTTTTAGTCGAATCTGACCACACAAGGGAGGTGCTAGAGGATTAGAGAACAGCTATGTGGCACCAAGTTACTGGAAAGTTGGCATAGATAGACTAGTGTCTCGTGGTGTACCCCAGCGAGCAGTGCAGTGTATCAAATTATTTGTGGTATTCACAAATGATGTAAATGTGAATGTGGAGGGGTGGTGGTGGGGGGGGGGGGTGCTGAGCATAATAAGTAATTTTGTGTTTGACACAAAGATTAGCCAGGTGGTTGACAGTGAGGAGGAAAGCATTATGTTACGGAAAGATACAGGTGGAATGTTCAGATGGTCAGATCAATGGCAGATGGAATGAAACCCTGATAAATATGAGGTGATGCACTTTGTAAGAAGGAACCAGACAGGGGAGAATTCAATGAATAGCAGAACACTAGGGAGGTCAGAGGGTGTTTCTCCACACATCCCTGAATGTGACTGGATAGTGTAATAGCCAGTTAAGAAATCACACGGGAAATTCATCGAGGCGACATAATATGAGTTAAACATGCCATTGGTTAGGCCATAGATAGAATACAGTGTGCAGTTCTGGCAGCCACATTACAGCAAGTATTTTGGTTTCTCAGTAACGTCAGAAACTATTGGGGTCTCCACAGAGTTGGAAGCTTCAGTGGAAGTCTCCTGGCTGCAACTCTCTCTAAATTTTCACTTGATTTGTTTTCCCTCCTCGATTGGAGAACTGCATCTGAGAATCTGTCTGATCTTTCCCTTTTGCCAAGTACATGTATCACAACACTTAATTATTAATAGAGTCGAGGCCAACGCCTTCAAATATTTTTGAGGAGAACCTAATGTGTCTGTGTGTCCGATTAGGTCTGTGTGCATGTGTTGTCTCTGTGTGTGTCCCAGTGTCCTGCCCTGTACTCCATGTTGGAGAGTGGGGTTTTAGCAGTTTTGAGGCACATCTTTGTAACTTGCTCTGTGCCGATCCATTGAACGCCTGTGTTAATCATTCTCTGCTGCTCATGTGCTCAGTAACATGAGGAATCCCTACAACTGTTAATGATTCAGACCAGGCTTCTCACATGAATTTCACTGACATTTTACTTAACTCTAGTTTTTATACGTTCGTGGAAATACTGGGGATGGTTTCCTGGAGGCAATGTTTTAAACTGCTGTGGAAATTCAGGAAGACCAGAGGCTTTGGTGACCCAACGCTGGATGAAACATGGTGACTGTAGTGACAGTATCTGGTTCTGCAACATGACCAACAAATTGAGCAGAGGCTGCAGAGAGGGGAATCTCTGTGAAATGGAATGAGGGCATTGCAATCAGATCAGTTATGGTTTTGAAGAATGTTGGAGCAGGATTGAATGGCACGCTCATGCAACTTATTCAGATATTTCTGTTAGTAACAAGCCGATTTCCCTTTTCTCCCAGTGATCCAGACTGGTGGGTAGTGGGTCACCTCCTCCTGTTCCTGGGAAACAGAAATCTGGGCCTCACTTGCCTCCAGATTTCCCTGTATCCCAGTCTCGAGCAGTTGAGTGACCGCCTCCTGTTCCTGTCTCCCAGTATTGAACAGTTGAGTGACTACCTCCTGTTCCTGTGTCCAATATCGAACAGTTGAAAGCCTGTCTCCTGTCCCTGTGTCCAAGAATCGAGAAGTTCAGTGACTACCTCCTCTTTCTCCCTGTTCCTGAACAGCAATTTGAATGCTCTGAAATGATGTCACAAGGTTAAGAAAGGACTTGATAACAGGGAATTTCAAACTTGGAGCAGCATTAGACAAAGGTATCTAGAAACGTCTCCACCAATCATTTTATGCAGCCCATCTGTTATTTTATTCCTGCCTCCTTTTATAAACAGGGTGAAACATATACAACAGTGCATTGTTCCGACAATACTCCCATACACAGAGAAGACAAATTAAAAAGATTAAATGATTTATAGTCTATCCCTCAGCAACCCTCATCCATTCCATCCAAACCGAAGCTGCATAAATCACTAAACCGTATATTGTAATGCGTTAGTGCAGTAAATGTCACACTTTTACATTACAGTCACTGACTACAGCGCTGCACCTTTCACCAATATCTTCACCAGAAAGCGTGCGAGCTAATTGACCACATGATGCGGAATTCCATTTCTCTCCAGGATATTCCCCTCCTGGTTTGAAATAAAGTTCCTTCTAAATGTAGACTACAAATCCCACATTCAGGCTCAGTTTTAACGCTTGCAGAGCGGATTATATTCGTGCTTTAGCTGAATACACTGAGGGTGCAGTTGGCAGACAGAGGGAACCTGGGGCTGGGATTTGCTGTTCAGATGGTGCCAGAGACGGACTCCCATAACAGTGAACGGGAACTCGCTTTATAAAGAAAGGGGCACAATTCACTAATTGTGTTGCAGCGAAATTGCGTTTAATAAACAAACCTTTACTGGATAACTGCCTGTATATTAAATAGAGGATCAAAATTGATGGACCAAAGCGAATACAGTAGTTCCTATTTTATATGTTCTGCTGTTTAAACATACTAAAGGATATGAACACTGTGTGGGGAAAACTGAATTGAGGAGATTTTCACCATGAACTAGAATGGAGAATGCGCAGTGTGTTGAATGACCTACTCATTTTCCGATGTTTCTGTGCAGTCTGTGGGAAAGCTCTGTAAATGCTGCCACCTGCTCTCAGATGTTAGGAAGGAAGTCTCTGCAGGGTCAATACGGTGGTATTTCCCGTTCCAATACTGAGGCTGGTGCCGGGTGATCTGTATGAATTTATCCTTTAAGACCCCGGAACAGTTTGATACAATAGAGTGTTTTGCTTGGCCGTCTCCGAGACCATTGAAGAGTGTTTCACATGTCTGTGTGTCTGGAGTCACGTTTAGGCCAGACCAGGAAAGTACGGGAGATTCACTTCCTGAAAGTACATTGAGGAAGGAAATTGGTGTTTACAATCGACATTGGCTTCAAGGTCACTGTTAATGACTCCAGGTTTTACATCTCGATATTTTATTAATTATAACGTCCACCAGCTGCCACAGCATTAGTCTGGACTGGATGAGTAATCCAGTGACTTTTCCACAACAACACCATCTCCACATGGGGACCTATTGGAAACCACATTGAGCTGGTTATTTCTGTGTTGGTAGGCAGCTCTGTCAAAAAGAACTCGCACCAATGTGATTATCGCGACGGGACTCAGGGCGTCATAAATGGTTAGACTGTAGCTATTCCCTTGTTATGGGATTGGACATAGCCGAGTAAATTTCCACATTGCCTGGGAGATGTCAGAGTTGGAGCTGGAATAAAACAACTTGCCCAGGGACACGGCTTGTTGTGCAGCACAAGTGTTCAGTCCCATTGCAGGAATGGTGTCAGGGCCAATTGCCTTTGTCGTATTTACTGTGTTCAGATGTTTCTTCATGTCACATACAGCAAATCAGATCGATTAAAGACTGGCATCTGTGATTCTGCGGGCAGCATGGCGAGTGTGAGGTGGATCATCAACTCAAAACTTCTGGCTGAGGACGGTGCAGATTATACAACCATGTCTTTTACACTGATGTACAGGGCTGTCCCGTTATTTAGGATGGCGATATTTATGGAGTCTTCTCCTCCAGTGAGTTGTTTAATAGTCCATCGACATTTATGTCTGGATGTGGCAGCACTGCAGAACTTCGATCTGATCTGTTAATCTTGTGATCATTTCGCCCTCTGTATCAGATGTTAGTCCTGCTGTTTCGAATATAACCAGTCAAGTGCAGTAGCTTGAATGGGTTGTCATTAGGTTTCGGTACACATGGTTCCGACCCTATCATGTTCACCCACACTCGTTGCTGAACCATAGATCAGCTTGATGGTAATGGTAAACTGGGGGATTATCCTGGGGAAAATGTTACAGATTGTAGTTGAATACAATTCTGCTGCTGCTGTGATTCTACCGCACCACATGAATGCCCACTTTGAGCTCCAATATGTTCAATTTAATTCTATTGACTATCCCCCAGTTCACACCAAGATCCATTCATCCATCAGCCATGTACTCAGTGTCTTAAACTGATGTGGTAACACTTCCATTTTCCTATTCTCATTATGCTCTCACTGGTGTCACGCCTCCAAATTGTTACTTACTCAAACCTCTTCACAGACGCATCTGAATCTTTTCCATTCGCCCAATGCAATCTTCTGTGTTTGATGTGAATGTGTTCCCCTCTGTTTCTCTCCCTGACCATGATTAAGAGCTCAGCAGTGTCAGTGATGGCAGCCTTATGTAGTTTCAGATCAAGAAATTTGTGCTCCTTGCATTATCGGTCACTTCCCAGTGCACGGCGTCCCGTGTTCGACAGGGCGTTTGAGCAGCTTTAACACACGTCTGTGGAACTTGTTCAAAAACAGAAATTGCTGACGAAACTCAGCAGGTCTTGCAGCATCTCGTGCAGTGAAAACAGAGTTAATTTTTCAGGGCCAGTGACCCTTCTACAAAGCTCCCATTTTTTTCCAGCATTTTTTGCATTTTCATTTCCAGTATCCATAGTTGTTTGTTCAGTTGAAAAGTTGTTCTGAGCCTATTCATTTCTCGAGAAACTCAACAGGTCTGGTATCATCTGCAGAGACAGAGAAACAGAGTTAGCATTTCAAGTCCAGTATGACACTTCTGCAGAACTGAAAAGGATTGGAAAATGAGCTTTATAATCCCTTGACAGATGTGGGGAGTGGGTTGACGGGTAAAAGAAGTTGTTGCAAAAGATAAACATGCTTTTAGTAGTGGTGAACGAGAAGAACACGTGAAGTAGCCTAATAATTAAAATGTGAATGGGGAAAAGGGGTTCTCTCTATTTAGTGAACGATAAAGAAGATACAACTACACAAGTTCATAGGAAGGCCAGGAGGGAGAATGTACGGAAACTGCAGAACAGTTATAATGGGGTCAGACTGTGAAATTGTGAAATTGTACATTAACTCCTACAGGGTGTAACGTACGAAAGTGTAAAGTGAGTTGTTACTCGAGCTTGGGTTGTGCTTCCTTGGAACATTGCAGCAGCCCAGGGCCGAAATGTTAGCACGAGAGCAAGGTCGGTTATTGAAATGGGAAGCAATGAGAAGGTCAGGATTATTTCCACAGACAGAGTGGGAGTTTTCCTCAAAGCAATCTCTGTTTGGTCTCGCCTATATAGAGAGACTGCATTGTGAGCAGCAATGACAGGAGATCAGATTGAAAGTTTACAATTGAAATGCTGATTCACCTGGAAGTTATGTTTGGTTCTTTGGACAGTGAGGAGGGATGAGATGAATGGACAAATGTTGCACCTTCTGCAATTGCATGGGAAGGTGCCATGGGGGAGTGGGGAAGTGTTCTGGGTGATGGAGGGGACAGAGTGGAAACGGTTCCTGCGAAATACAGACAGTGGGCGGGAGGGGAAGATGCGTTTGATGGTGCTTGTTCTGTTGGAGATGGTGGAAATGGCGTAAGAGGATTATGGGAATGTGGATTCTCGTGCAGGAAGAAGTGTGGACAAGGAGGAATCTATCATTGTTCTGGGATAGAGGGGATGGATTGAGGGCAACACCGTGGGGGATGGGACAGTGACAGCTGAAGGCCCTGTCCACCAGAGTTAGGGGATTTCTGGTTTGAAGCAAAATGAGTTCACGTTAGACGCAGCTCACAGGAATGTGGCATCATCAAACAGAAATAACAGATATGGAGAAACTTGGAGAATGGAGTCAGCCTCCGCTGATCATGTGTTCATCCACATGCAGAAGTTCCCCCTGAATGATTGAAAAGAACCAGGCATCCAAATTGAGGATTTCTGCCTCACATCTGGTCTGAAGCAGAATGTGAAAATAGACCCCGAGGAAGGTCAGTGAGTATACATGAGCAGACATTCAAGCAGATATCCCAAACCGCTCATTAATTATTGTTTCTGTTCAAAAAGAAGAACTCGATAAGCAGGTGAACCACCCATGGTGGACAAAAGCTCTCAAGGATACAATTGATGAGCATTAGTGGAGGGCCAGATTTATAATGTTTATTTCAGGGACCATAAGCTAATGTTATTCATGAATTTCAGCTGTGCTTCCTGATTTACCCCGCACAAAACACTGCCATTGCTGCTCCATCCTCTTCCCTGCTCGTCTCCCCTTCCTGATTCCAGGTTCTTCCTCTCAAATTACAGAGTACATTCTCTCACATTATTGTCCCTACCAACTTCATCTGAAACTCTTTAATCAAGTCCACCTACTCTGCTGTAGCATCAAGCTACGTTTTGTGCTGCCACTTTGCCTCTGGTTTCAGTATGGTTCGGCCTCTCCATTCATGCTGTTTTACACCTCCCACTCACATCTCATTCTAGAAAGTTTCCTTCTTGGAGTAAACCTTATTGAAAACACCTCTCCCCTTTGCACTGAATTCACACTGTGATCCAAATTTCAAAACGTATACTCAGCCTTCACCTCACTCTGCTAAAGGCCAATGCTCACTGTGTGGTACAAGAATACCCCTTCTTATATGGTTCAGTCCAGAGATGCGCTTTCACTGTCGAGATCATCACACGATTTGGACAAAGCAATTCAGGTGTTTGACCTCTTATTGGTACTCGTAAGAGCTTCCTGCTGCCTTAGTATTGTAACATGAAGAAAAACAAATCACAGTAGAAAGCTTGGGCTGAGTGTTATTTACCTGTCATTTGAATACTGTTTCAAATTTGCAGTGCTTATCTTTAAATGTTTGTTCGTGAAGTTAGTGTCAGATAGCGTGTAGGAGGTTGAGGGATGACATTGTAGAAGTTTATAAACTCATGAGAGGTTTGAATTGAGTGACCAGCCAAGGTCTTTTCCTCGGGATGGGGGAGTTCAACCATAGAAGGCATAGGTTTAAGGTGAAAGAGGGAAGATTTGAAATGGACGAAGGGTCAATGTTTTCACACAGATAGTGATGTGTGTATATGGAATGAGCTGTTAGAGGAAGAGTGGGGGGTGCAAGTACAGCTACAACATTTAAAACTCGTTAGGACAAACATATGAATGGGAAAAGCTCAGAGGCATATGGACAAAATACAATCAGATGGGACTAGTTTAGTTTGGAAAACCTGGTCAGCATGGACAAGCTGGACCAAAGGGTCTGTTTGTGCACGATATGACTGTATCAATCTAGAAAGCGAGGAAAAGGAGAGAAAAGACATGATGCAGTAAATTGGCAAGAAATACAAGAACAATCAGCATGAACTTTTCCGAGCATATAAAAAAAAAGTTCAAGAAGAGTGTGTGACCTTAGGTGAAATTAAGTAGGAAAGTATACTGAGGATAATTGGAGGGTATGACTGAAGAATTGGCTACAGGGAGCGGACAGATAATTTGCGCCCATGTTTTACATCTTTCCTCACAGGGGAAGGTACAGTAAGTATATCAATGATGTAAACAAAATGGTAAGAGGAGGGAAGTTCTTGAAACGTCTCGAACAAAAGGAACAAGGATTTTTCTAACAGATAAAACTAAGAGTAGACAGGCCAGCAGTAATTCATAGCTGGTTTTAAAAGAAATGGTCACAGTCTTGGGATCATGGCGCCCTCTCTATCAGATGTTAGTTCTGCTGTTTATTAATGTAAGCTTGAAAGGATTGTCATCAGGCTCAGATACACACGGTTCTGACCGTGGCATGTTCACCCACACTCACCACTGAACCAGAGATGGGCTTCATGGTAATGGTAGACTGAGAGATTATATTGTGGTTGAATATAATTCTGCTGCTGCTGCTGCTACTACAGCTGCTATGATGTGTAGCAACACATGAATGCCCAGATGGAGCTGCAATATCTGCAATACAATTCTGCTGCCTGTCCTCAATTCACACGGGAACCCTGTCACCCTTCTTCTCTGTACACAGTACCCTATCCCAGTTTCTGATGTGGGAACGATTCCTTTTTTAAAAAAATCTCATCCTGTTTGGGTATCTTCATGATGCCTTGCCTCCAGTTCGTCGCATTCCTCAAAAGCATTTAGCATTTTCACCTGAATCTCTTCCCCTCCGGTAATGGCATCTTCTGTTTAAAGCGAATGTGTTTCCCTCTGTTTCTCTCCATGATCATGATTAAGAGCTCTGTACATGACAGCCTTATGTAGTTTCAGAACAAATGGATTTGTATACCTTGCATTATCATTCACTTCCCGGTGTATGGCGCTCCATGTTGGACAGGGCGTGTGAGCAGCTTTGACACACACGTTTGAAATTTGTTCAAAACCAGAAATTGCTGAAGACACTGACAGGATCTGTGGAGTGAAAGCAGAGGCAATCTTTCGGGTTCTGTGACTGTTCCTCAAAGCACCCAGTAAGTCCAACAATGTTTGTTTTTGTTTTAGATTTCCTGTATCCAATGATCTTTGCTATATTGAAAATGTATTCTGTAACTTTTCATTTTTGAAGGAACTCAGGGGTCTGGCAACATCTGCAGAGACAGAGAAACAATGTTAATGTTTCAAGTCCAGTGTAAATCTTCTTCAGAAGTGTAAAGGATTGGAAAGTGAGCGCTTTAGTATCTTGGCAGAGGTGGGAAAGAGTGTTTGGAGGCCCAGTGTGAAAGACAAATGGGCTTTAAATTGAGATGAAAGAGACACAGATATATAATGGGTGTAAATTAATGTGTAAATGTTAGAAATTGATTTTCTCTGTTGAATGCAACATAAACAAGACACGAACTTAGGGAGCCCAGGTGGGAGAGTGTACGGAAAATGGAATACAGCGATAATGGGTTCAGGCTGCGATTTTATGGAATTGAATATTAACTCCTACAGACTGTAACGTGCCAAATTGTAAAGTGAGGTGTTACTCGAGCTTGGGTTGCACTTCATTGGAACATTGCAGCAGCCTGCATTTTCTTATAATTCCTACAGTGTGAAAACAGGCGCTTCAGGTTTATACTGACCCTCCAAAGAGTATGCAAACCAATCCCATTCTCCACCATAATACTATACATAGACCCTTAACTATTGCACCTAACATCAACATCCCTGAACACAATCGGCAATTCAGCATGGCCAGTTCGCCTAACCTACACAACTTTGAATTGTGACAGGAAATTAGAACACCCAGAGGAAAACGAACCCAGTTCCCTGATGCTGTGAGGTAGCAGTGCAAACCACTGATTCGCAGTGCCATCCAGGACCGAAATATTACAAGGCCACAACTCGACACGGACAGAAATGAAGCCATTCGGACCATCAGGTCTGCTCCGCCATTCGATCACGACTGACAGATTTTCAACCCCGTTTTCCTGCATCTTCTCAGTAATCTTTGATCCCCTTGTCAATCAAAACTTATCTGAGTCTGTTTTAAATATACTAAATAGAACATAGAACAGTACAGCACAGAACAGGCCCTTTGGGCCACGATGTTGTCCGGAGATTTAATCCTAATGTAAAATATAATAATTTAACCTACGCACCCCTCAACTCACTGCTATCCATGTGCATGATCAACAGTCGCTTAAATGTCTCCAATGACTTTGTTTCCACCATCAGAGCTGGCAATGCATTCCATGCATTCACAAATCTCTGATAAAGAGTCTCCCTTTAACCTTCCTCCTAATATCTTCAAACTATGACTTCTCGTACTTGTCAATCCTGCCCTGGGGAAAAGTCTCTGGGTATTGACTCTATCTAATCCTATCATTATTTTGTACACCTTGATCAGCTCTCCTCTCTCCTCCTTGTCTCCAGAGAGAAAGATCCAAGCTCGTTCAACCTTTCTTCATAAAGCTATCCCTCCAACCAGGCAGCATCCTTGCAAACCTTCTTTGCAAAGCCTCTGAGCTTTCCAATAGTAAGGCGTCCACAACTGGACACAATATTCCAAGTGTGTTCTCACCAGGATTGTAGAGCTACAGCAAAACCTCACGGCTCTTAAACCTTATCTCCCTATTAATGAAAGCCAAAACACCATATGTTTTCTTGACACCCTATCCACTTGGGTAGGAACTTTGAGGGATCTATGCACTTACACACCCAGATCCCTCTGTTCCTCCACACTGCCAAGAATCCTGTCTTTAATGCTATATTCGGGATTCGAATTTGACCTGAAGCCCTCTATACTACAGTAGCCCTCTATACTATCGACGTCACCTCCAACCTTTGTGTCATCAGCAAAGTTACTAACCCACTCCATAACCTCCTCATCCAAGTCATTTATAAAAAACTACAAAGAGCAGAGGCCCAAGAGCACAGCCCTGTGAGATCCCTCTCAACACTGTCCTCCAAGCAGAATACTTTCCATCTACAACCACTGTCTGCCTTCTGCCAACCATCCAATTCTGAATCCAGATAACCAAATCTCCCTGTATCCCATACTTCCTGACTTTATGAATGAGCCTTCCATGGGGAACACTATCAAATACCTAGCTGAAGTTCACATGCACCACATCCACTGCTCGACCGTCGTCGACCTGTCTTGACACCTCCTCAAAGAAATCAATGATATTTGTGAGGCATGGCCTGCCCCTCCTGATGCCACCCTGACTGCCTTTAATTACACAATGCTTTGCCAAATAGTCATAAATCCTATCTCTCAGAATTTTTTTCCAAACTTTGCTGACTGCAGACGTAAGACTGACTGGTCTCTAATTGTCTGGGATTTCCGTATTACCCTTTTTGAAATAAGGAACAACATTCGCCTCCTTCCAATCCTCCAGTACGACTCCTATGAAGAGTGAGGAGGCAAATATCCTCGCCAGCGGCTTAGCAACCTCCTTTCCTCTTTCCCGGAGCAATCTAGGATAAATCTGGTCTGACCCTGGGGACTTATCCATCTGAATGTTTTCCAGAATTGCTGGTACATCAACTTCATCAATCTTGATCTGGTCAAGACTGATCTGTCCCAGCTTCTCTAAGTTTCATTTACAACAAGTTCCCTTTCCTTGGTGAAAATCGAAGCAAAAACCTCATTTAGGGCTTTCCTTATCTGCGCAGACTCTACGCATAAGTTCCCTACGCTAATCTTGGTCGGCCTGACCTTCTCCCTGATTATTCTCTTATTCCTCACGTATGAGAAAAATACCTTTGGATTCTCCCTAATCCTTCCTGCCAAGCCTTTTTCGTGCCCCATCATGGCTCACCTCAGTCCATTTCTGAGCTCCTTTCTAGGAAGCCTGTAATCCTCTAAAGCTGTGCTAGATCCTTGCTTCCTCCATCTTACGTAAGCTGCCTGCTTCCTTTTTAAGAGACGTCCCTCTGTTCTCGTCATCCAAGGTTCCTTAATCTTACCCCTTCTTACCTGTCTCAGAGGAATATATTTGTGTATCACTCGCAACAACTGCTCCTTAACCAGTCTCCACATGTCTGCTGTGCCTTTCTGTGGAACGATTGCTCCCAGTATGAACTTCCAAACTCCTGTCTGATAGCATCATAATTTCCTTTTCCACAATTAAATATCTTCCCTCTGAAAATGTTCCTTTTACTCTCGCATACTATGCTACATGTGAGGCAGTTGTAATCACTTTCACCAAAGTGGTCTCCCACCGTGAGTTCTGACACCTGTTGCCGAGCACCAAATCCAAAATAGCCTCTCCCCTCGACGGTCTGTCTACATACTGAGCAAGGAAACCGTCTTGAACACACCTGACAAAAACGGCTTCATCCACACCATCTGCACTTCGGAGGTTCCAGTCGATATTCGAAAAGTTGAAATCACCTATAACAATAATCCTGCTATTTTTGCATTTTTTCCAGAATCTGCCCGCCTATGAGATCTTCAGTCTCTCTACTGTTATTAGGTGGTCTGTAGAAAACCCCCAAGTGCGGTGACCGTTCCCTTTCTGTTCCTAACTTCCACCCATACTGACTCAGTAGACAAACCTTCCTCAACAACCTCATTTCTGTAGCTGTGATGCATTCTCTGATTAGCAATTCTATACTCCCTCTTCATTTTCCATACACCCTATTCTTTTTTCGATTAGATTAGATTAGATTACTTACAGTGTGGAAACAGGCCCTTCGTCCCAACAAGTCCACACCAACACTCCATAGAGCAACCTACCCAAAACCTTCCCCTACCTTTACCCCTTCATCTAACACTACGGGCAATTTATCAGGTGAATGGGGAATGTTAGGGTCCATGGGTAGATCGGGGTTGAATATATACCACATGGATTAAGCATTGGAGAGTGGAGATACGAGAAGAATACTGTTTTTCTCTGGACTGAAGGATTGATGGGCGGCAGCAGGATCAGTGTTTGGGCAATAGCTGTTCACAAAGTATAAAAATGATTCAGATGTGAACAACAAATATCATCATGTACATTTATATTTATTAAATGGTAGAGAGGTTGGCGAGTGCTTTTTTTGAAAAGGACCTAGATGTGCTTGGCCATAAGACACTGACAGAATTCATACGGTGCCAGGAAGTAAATTCTATGTGGTTCTTCATGCAAAATGATTGAAGTACAAAAGTTAGAATATCTTTCCCACTGATCGTGTTTTTTGAGAGAGTATTTGGTGCATTGTGTAAAGGTTTGGTCGGCTTTATAAACAATGATCCCTTTGTCACTGATAGAGATCAAAGTAGTTTGACCATACTAAACACTGGCATGATGTTATCATGAGGAGAGAGTGCAGTAACTATGTGTTTAATCTGTAGCGCTGTGAGAGAATAAGAAGTTGAAGCTTGATCGGCATGGACAGAATTTCATTATGTCCCAAACAGCTGAACATGATGAAATTTTCATACTTTTCATTAGATGTTTGATTCACGACACTTTACATGCATCTGCAGAGCCCCCATGTCGATTGACGGAGAGGCACAGGTTATGAGTGAACTCTGAACACTTTAATGCACAGTTACTGTGTGACACTGCATTGAATGTCACTTTGTGCACAATCCTGTCATCAGCCAAAATACCTTCATTCTGAAACAATTAGTTATTCCCCAATGGCTTCTGACCTCCACGGAGACCATGGGGATGCCTTCCTAGAGATGGAAGATAACTTGGAGAATGGCTAATGAATGTTGGCTTCATTCCGACTGCCAGAAAACCATGTTAAAGTAACACATATGTACCATGACTAATTAAGTCATGTGGATCAATTTGGAGCATTCAGTCTGTGCAGTCCCTGCTCCATTTGTTTGTGATGTTGGAACATCTCTGACACCTTCCTGTTCCTGCGTTAGTGGCTTGACAAGCTGAATAACCTCTTCCTGTTCCTTTGTAAGTGACTCCGGGTGTGAAATGGTTCTTTCTGATCCCATGTATGTTACATGTGGGCTCCATGTCTTCCTGTGAAATGGGCAGGAGGGATTGAATGAGCTATCCTTCTTCTTGCCCAGTAGTTTTGATGGGATGAATGGCTTCCCCACATTTTAGTGAAAACAGATTGAGGTTCCGGAAGAACTCCTCCTTTTACTGTGGAAATGTACTGTGCTGTTACATAAATGTCACCCAGACTTTAACAGCACGCTCTTGAATGTTGTCCAGGTCTTGCTGTACATGTTCACAGACTGTTTCAAGAGCTGAAGAGGGACAACTTGTCCTGAAAATTTTGTAAACTTCAGTGAATGCCCCCTCTTCTACTGGCACGGTGGCTCAGTCGCTTACACTGGTGATTTACAGCGCCAGGGTCCCTGGTTCGATTCCAGCCTTGGGCAACTGTCTGTGTGGATTTTGCACATTCCCCACTTGTCTGCATGAGTTCCCTTCGGGTGCTCCGGTTTTATGTCACAGTCCGAAGATGTTCAAGCCAGGTGAATTGGCCATGCTAAATTGTCCATTATGTTAGGTGCGTTAGTCAGAGCGAAATGTGCCTGGTGGGTTACTCTTCGGAGGGTCATTGTGGACTGGATGGGCCGAAATGCCTGTTTCCACACTGTAGGGAATCTAATCTGCTCAGTTTGGACTCAAAGGTCTGAATCGCCTCCTTTAACACTGTAGGGATTCTATGATAACAAACTGGAGATACCTGGGCTGAGGAAGCTACGCTGAGGATCTCCTGCAGATGTGTCCCACGGCTGAGATGATTGATGCCCACCAATGATAATCATCTTTCCTTGTGCCGTGAATGACTCCAAAAAGTGTAGAGATCATAACTAATTCTCATTAAGTGCGACTTACCAGGAGGAGATTTAACAAGATGCTGCCTGGACTGGAAGGCACGTCTTATGAAGAAACAATGAGGGACCGAGGGCTTTTCTCAATGGAAGTGTACAAGATGATGAGAGGCATAGAGACATGTGAATAGCCAGAAGCATTTTCCCAGGGCAGAAATGTCTATGACTAGGTGGCATAATTTTAAGGTAATTGGAGGAAGGTTTAGGGGAGATATCAGCGGTAGATCCTTTACACAGAGAGTGCTGGGTTTGTCGAATGCACTGCCAGTGATGTGGTAGAGTCAAATACGTGAGGGAAACTTAAGAGACTCTTGGATAGGTACATTGAACAAAGTGAATTGAAGCATGCAGGTTAGTCTGATCTTGGAGTAGGATAAACGGCACAATGTCAAGGCTGAAGCTCCTAACTGCATGCCTTCATGTAGAACTCTGAGCTCAAAAACTGCATGAATTCTTGTAAAACTGGGTTATCTCACTTTTTAGATTAGAATCAATCTAAGCATTATGGCATAGACAGAGAACACGGGGGGCAACAACTTCACCATATTGTCTAGCTACCACCATTGTTTACAGCTAACCTGAGAATGCAACTTTTAAATAAAGGTTTTGTGATTTACAAATGAAAGAAGTGAAACTGTCATTGTATTCTAACAGATGAAAGGCTTAATAATCATTTTGTCAATGTATAATTTCAGTTACATCACACTGCAAATTTCTGCTATAAATTCTGTGTTAGGATTGAGCCCTCCACTATCACCTGATGAAGGAGTGACGCTCCGAAAGCTAGTGTGCTTCCAATTAAACCTGTTGGACTATAACCTGGTGTTGTGTGATTTTTAACTTTATACACCCAAGTCCAACACTGGCATCTCCAAATCTGTACTATTCTTTGTTCTGTACTCTATGGAAGTGCTCAAGAAGACTTGGACATTAACGAAGATTTGAGACTTGGAGCAGGTCAGCTTTGATCTTAGTGAACGTAAGGCAGGCTTGGGATGTGAATGACCTGCCCCTGTTTCTGATGTTCTCCCATTCAGCTCTTGGAAATTTAGTTGGTTTTATTTTCCTGGAAGGTCTTTTATGGAATGTTGCAATCCGGGACACCCGTGGATTTTGTGAGCCGTCACTGGGTGAGATTTGGGGGCTGTATTCACAGTGAATCTGGGTCTACAACATGATCAACAAATGAAGCACAAGATACAGAGAGGGAAAGATCTGTAAAGAGAAATGAGCAACCTCTTCCATATCCAGCCTGGATCTTCCAATTACATTTTCCAAATCTCCCAAACCGAGTGGGACAGTCTCGAGGGACCAAATTGTTTCCTCTATTTCTGTGCACCATGCTATAACAGTAAGTGGACTCTAACTGCTCCTGTCTAGCAGGTTAGAGAGGTGGAATGGAACACAGAAACATGGGACTGAGGAGCAGGAGTGGGTCATTAGAGAATTTGAGTCTTCTCCACCAGGCAATAAGATTGTCGCTGATCAGATTGTGGTTGAAACTTTATTGCTGGAACAGCACAGCAGGTCAGGCAGCATCCAGGGAACAGGAGATTCGACGTTTCGGGCACAGGCCCTTCTTCAGGAATCAGGTCGAGGGCAGGTAGGAGGCCAGCACGGGGTGTCCAGGTGGACGGGGTGTGTTGGAGGTGGGAGAAGGGGTCGTCAGAGGGTGGGCGGGAGTCTTGGTTGAAGAAGAAGGCACGGAGGCGAAGGCGGCGGAAGAATTGTTCGGTGTCACTCTGTGTATTGAATTCATTGACCCGAGAACGTGTGGGAACGAAGGTGAGACCTCTGCTGAGGACTGATCTTTCATCCTCAGAGAGGGGCAAGTCTGGAGGGATGGTGAACACACGGCAGGGCTGGGAGCTAGGACCTGGTGTGGGGCTGGAGCTGGATGTGGGGGCGGGGTTAGGCCTGGGGGCGGGGACAGAGGTCGGCTTGGGGGCGGAGTTGGACATGGTGATGGAGACCGGCGGGGGGGCGGGGTTAGGCGCGGTGACGGAATTCGTCCGGGGGGCGGAGTTAGGCGCGGTGACGGAACGCGGCGTGGGGGCGGGGTTAGGCGCGGTGACGGAACTCGGCCGGGGGGCGGAGTTAGGCGTGGTGGTGGAACGCGGCTTGGGGGCGGGGTTAGGCGCGGTGACGGAACTCGGCCGGGGGGCGGAGTTAGGCGCGGTGGCGGAACGCGGCGGGGGGGCGGAGACACATGCGGCGATGTGGTCCAAACGTAGATTGCTGACGTCACTGGGGGCGGAAGTAGCTGCGGCGACCACGCAGACAGAGTTCTTCCCCGTAGCCGCGGAGGTTTCCAATCTGTTGGTGATTGTCTTCATGACGATCGCAGAGCAGGTTGTCTGTGCGGCGATCCCGGAGGCGGTTGTTTGGGCCGCGATCATGAAGGTTGCGAGGTCGGTGGGGGCGGAAGTGACGTCATCGTCTGCGGCGTCTGCGGCTATTGCCGCGGGCGCTGTAGCGGCCGCGTGTGTAATGGCGCCGGACTGGTTTCGGAGGCCGATGGAAGTTTCTGGAACGGTTGAGGAATCCGGAGTTTGGGGGTAAGTGCATGAAAGTTTTTGGTACTTACTGCCTTTAATTTCCGAAATGGCTAGAAAGAACTGTTTGTTCAGTCTATGGATTCTTCTGTAAATGAAGAACAGTAGAGGTCCTTTACAGGTCTGTGAGAGAGTTGTCCTGAGCTGGGGTTGGTCGAGTTGCAGGGAATGTAGGTACCGGCGCATGGCTGCAAGCGTGGAGTGGAGGATCCGGAGGGAGGTCCGTTGCTGGAGGCTGCGGATTTGTTGCAGGTACTGGTAGTCCTGGTTGGGTCCAAATTGTGTTGGTCGGAAGGTGATCTGGAGTCCATGGGGGATCAGTCGGTTCCGTAGGCAGGTGCTGAGAAAGGAGATATGGCTGTGGTAACGAGTCTGCTTCAGAATGTGGCTGAAGAGCTTCTGTGCAGAGGAGATGACCTGGGGTGTGCAGTGAGAGAGGGACTCACTGAAATCTTTGTAGAGAGAGGCAGAGAGCTTCTTCAAGGAAGGCATCCTTGTAAGAGGATTCGCAGTAGGTTGAAATCTTCGAGGAGAAAGTGAGGTCTGCAGATGCTGGAGATCAAAGTTGAAACTTTATTGCTGGAACAGCACAGCAGGTCAGGCAGCATCCAGGGAACAGGAGATTCGACGTTTCGGGCACAGGCCCTTCTTTAGGAATTGTGGTCACAGCCTCATTTTCCTGCCTGTGTCCCATTATCTGTGACACAATTCTCTGTCAAATCTTTAACTAACTCAGCTGAATCAGAGAAGCATCACAAACTTCTGGGGAAGAGAATTTCCATTCGAATGGCCCTTTTAGAATTTATCCTCATCCCGTTGTGGGAATAAGTGAGTCATACAGCATGGAAACAGCTCCTTTTGTCCAAATTGTCTATGCCAATCTGGCATCTGAATCAGATCTCGTCCCACTTGTCAGCATTTGGCCCACAGCATTTGAACCATTCCTATTTATGTACCTATCCCGATACATTTTAAACATGTAATTGTACCCGCTTTCACCACTTCCTCCGACAGTACACCCACCAACTTCTGTATGAAAAAGTTTCCCCTCAGGTCCCTTCTAAGTCTTTGCCCTGTCACCTTCTCCCTATGCCGTCTAGTTATGGACGCCCCTACACTGGGAAAAAGATCTTGCCCATTCAGACTATCAATGCCCCTCAGGACTTTTTTTAAACCTCTGTCATGTCACCATTCAACCTCTGACAGTCCAGAAAAAAAGCCTCAACCTGTTCATCATTTCCCTGTAGCTCAAACTCTCAGGTTCCAGAAAATCCTTGTAAATCTTTTCTGCACCCTTTCAAGCTTAACAACATCCATCCTTTAGCAGAGTCAACTGATATGTACGCAATAATCTTCAAGTGGCCTCACCTACGTCCTTTACAAGCGCAACACGTTACGCCTACTCCTATACTCAATGTTCTGACAGACTAAGACAAGCATGCCAACCACGTTCCTCACCACTCTACCGACCTAAACTCCACTTTCAAGGAACTATGAATCTTCACCCGTAGGCCTCTTTGTTCATTCCCTGCTTTAACTTACCAAAATGCAAAACCTCACAAATATCTAAATTAAACTCCATCTGCCAGTCCTTGGCTCATTGATGTCAAAGATCCCGTTATATTCTGAGATCATCTTCTTCACTGTCGACTGCACCACTTTGGTGATGTTATCTGTAAACTTACGAACCATGCCTCCGATAATCACATCAACGTTGTTTATATCCGTGATGAAAAGCAGTGAGCTCAGCACTGATTCTTTCAGCACAACACTAGCCACAGGTCTTCTTTCTGGAAAACAATCCATTACCTTCAATCCAATTTTGTATCCAATTGGTTAGCTTTTCCAAGATTACATATAACCTAATTTTAGTAATCTGTCTACGATGAGGTACCGTATTAAATGCCTTGCTGAAGTCTGTGTAAACAATGTATACCAAAGTATCCTCTTCAATCTTCATTGTCACCTCTTCATAGTACTCAATCACATTAATTAGACAGGATTTCCATCACACAAATCCATATTGACTATCCCTAATCAGTCCTTGTCTTTCTAAATAGATGTAAATCGTATCTCTCAGAATCCCGTCCAACGAACTCCTCGACACTAACGTTCGCTGATTGAGTCGATAATTCCCTGTGTTGTTTTGGTTCACTGCTCCCTTTTCTAGCCCCACTCCTCCACTGGCCACAAAAACAAAAATTATAACTATGTTGGTAATATGGCAAATGATATCGTTCTCAGAGTGTGTCAGGGTCAGTGTTAGGAACAAGTCAGGCAGATTTCTTTAATCTGTAAAACAACACGTTTATGACCAAAACAAAGTTGCTCAAATTATGATGGAAAGAGGAATGACGAGAGGATATTGCAAATATGTACATTGATATTTTCCTTTAAAAAATACTGAGAAACACACACAGACACAGACACAGACACACACAGACACAGAAACACACAGACACACACACAGGCACACACAGACACACACAGACACAGAAACACACACAGACACAGAAACACACACAGACACACACAGACAGACACAGAAACATACACAGACACACACACACACGCATACACACACGTATTGTCGATAACAAACTGAAAAGCAAAATATGTGCAAAGTTAACTTGACAGAACATTGTCCAAATGCAACTCGAACTCATGACCAAAGAATAAATGAGAGCTTGACCCAAATGCTATTCTATTTGTAGCGTCATCAAGTCCACAGCATGGAGAGAGGCAGAGAGGCCCTTTGGCCCAAACTCGTCCATGCTGATCCAAATATCCAACCACATTAACCTCATTTCCCAGCACTTGGCCCATAGCATTCTCATCCTTTCCTGTCCATGTACTTGCCCAAATGCCGTTTAAATATCGTTAATACAAATGCTTCAACCACTTCCGTTGGCAGCTCATTCCTTTTGTGTATCACTCTCTATGTAAAACAGTTTCCATCAGTTTCCCTTTTATTCATTCCTCTCTCACCTTAAAATGTTGCCCTCTCCTCCTCGATTCCCTAACTCTAGGAAAGAAAAACGCTGCATGCATTCACCTATTCCATGTAACCTTCTATAAGATCCCTCTCGGTCTTCTATTCTGTCAAGAAAAACGTCCTCGCTTGTCCAACCTCTCCCGATAATTCATACTGTTGAGTCCTGGCAACCTTTTTGTAAATTCCGTCTGCACACATTCCAAATTAAAAACATCCTGCCGATCGCAATTTGACTAAAACTGAACACAACACTACAAGTGCAGCCCCACCAACATCCTGTATAACTGCAACATAACTTCCCAACTGCTCTCCTCCGTGTCCTGACCGATGCATGCTAGTGTGGCAAAAGCCTTCTTCACTACAATGTCTAACTGTGACCCCACTTTCAGAGAATGGTGGGCCTAAACTCCATGGTCTCTCTACTCAACTACACTCCTTAAAGTCCTACCAATCGCCATGAAACTCCTATCTTGATCTAACGTTACCAAAATATTCCTCGGCCCACTTCTCCAATTTGATCTAGGTCCTGCTGCAATGTCTGATATACTTCGTCACTGTCCACGATACCACCTATTTTAGTGTCATCTTCAAGTTTCCTAACCATGCCTTGTACATTCGCAAGAATATCATTGATACAGATAACAAACAGCAATGAGTCCAGCAGCGACTCCTGAGGCACTTCATGTGTCACAGGCCTCGAGTCCGAGAGCATCCTTCCACTATTACCCTCTGCTTTTACTACCATGAAGCCAATTGTGTATCCAATTCGCCAGATCCCTCTGGATTCCATGCGATTCTCACGTTCCAGACCAGCCTATCAATAGTAACCTTGCCAAAGACCTTACTGAAAATCATACAGGCTATGTCCACCGCCCTATCCTCATCAACATTACTGGTCATTTCATCAATGAACTCAAACAAATTTGAGAGGCATGGTCTCCCACTCACAAAGCCATTCAATCTTTCCAGTCTAAAAACAACTATTAATAATAATTATTAAAATTAATAATAATCTAATAAATAATAATAAGATCACATTTTCAGTGGAGAATAAATTATCCCTGGTATGTGATATTGGAACGTGCATCATTGGTGAAGGATAGAATAGATTTTGTACCTGTGTCATTGAACTGTGTTGAAAAAAGCAAGGGTGGCATGGTGGTTCAGTGGCTGGCACTGCAACATAACTTCCAAACTGCTCTCCTCTGTGTCCTGACCGATGCATGCTAGTGTGGCAAAAGCCTTCTTCACTACCATGTCTAACTGTGACCCCACTTTCAGAGAATCGTGGAACTAAACTCCAAGGTCCCTCTACTCAACTACACTCCTTAAAGTCCTACCAATCGCCATGAAACTCCTACCTGCCTCATAGTGCCATGGATCCAAGTTTGGTTCCAGCTTCAGGTGACTCTCTGTGTGGAGTTTGCACATTCTCACTGTATTTTTGTGTTTCCTCTGGGTGCTCCATTTTCTTTCCACAATCCAAAGATGTATAGTCATGTGAATTGGCCATGTTAAGTTACCCATAGTGTTATGTGCATTCGTCAGGAGTAAATACAGGGTACGGGAATGGGACTGGGTGGGTTACTGTTTTAAGAGTCGGTGTGGTCTTGTTGGTCCACATGGCCTGTTTCCATACTGTAGGGAATCTGTCAAAAAAAAAACTATTTCTAAAAAACCTTATCTTTCCAAATGCATGTATATCTCATCCCTCAGAGTCTTCTCAAGTAACCGACCAACCACAGATGTTAGGTTTCCTAGTCTATAGATCCCAGAATTTTCTTTGCTTCCCTTCCTGAATAATGGCACAACATTTGCTACTCTCCAATATTCTGGAACCTAAACTGTCGCTAACAATGATGCAAAAATATCACCCAAGGTCCCCGTAGTGTGTTCTGTAGCCTCTTGCAGTGTTCTTGGATGTACCTAGATTTTTAGATTAGATTACAATGTGGAAACAGGCCCTTCGGCCCAACAAGTCCACACCGACCCGCCGAAGCGAAACCCACCCATACCCCTATATTTACCCCTTACCTAACACTACGGGCAATTTAGTATGGCCAATTCACCTGACCTGCACATCTTTGGACTGTGGGAGGAAACCGGAGCACCCGGACAAAACCCACGCAGACACGGGGAGAACATGCAAACTCCACACAGTCAGTCGCCTGAGGCGGGAATTGAACCCAGGAATCTGGCGCTGTGAGGCAGCAGTGCTAACCACTGTGCCACCGTGCCGCCCCAAAGGACCTGTTTAGGACCAGGAGATTTATCCAACTTCATACAATCTAATGCATCCAACATGTCTTCTCCTGTGATATTGACTCACCCCAAGATAACACCACAACCTTTGTTAACCTCCCAAGCCTTCATGTATTTATCCACAGTAAAGGCAGAGGAGACATATTCATTGAGAATCTCGCAAATCTCCTACAGTCCTAGACATGCATGTCCACTTTGGACCTTGAGGGGTCATATTCTCATTTAGTTATTCTTTTTAATTTAATATACTGAAAGAACCTCTTTGGATTCATCCTAATCTTCTCAGCCAAGGCTATCTTCTGCCTCCTGTTTGCACTCCCGATTTCCTTCTTCAGTAAACTACTGTATCCCCTGTACACCTCCAGGTATTCCCTCGATCCCAGCTGCCTAGATCTGAGCCACGCCTCCTTTTGCTTGGTCAAAGCCTCAATATCTCCTGACATCCGAGGTTCCCTCTTCCTACCAACCTTGCCTTTTACCCTCACAGGAACATATAGACCTTCAACTGTAGACATTTCACTTTTAAAGGCCTCCCACTTGCAGGAGGTCCCATCGCCTGCAAACAAACTCTTCCAACCAACCCCTACAAGCTCCTGTCTAATTCCATCAAAGTTCGCCTTGTCCCAATTTTGAACTTGAAACTGTGGAGCACTTTTGTCCTTCTCCATAACTATTTAAAAGTTAATAGAACTATGGTCACTGGTCCCAGAGTGCTCTCCCACCCCCCGTCACCTCAGTCACCTGCCCTGCCCTAGATCTTAGAGTAGGTAAAGTTTCGTCCCTTCCCGAGTTGCACCTTCTACTTACTGCTTGAGGAAATTATTCGGAACACACTTAATAGATACACTCCATCTCTGTCCTTAATTCTATGTCCTCCCAGTCTATGTTCGGAAAATTAAAATCTACTAATGCAATCCTATTGGCCCTGCAAGTCTCCCCAGTCTGTCTACATATTTTTTGGTCCCCTAATTCCTCGTTTACTATTTGGGGGCCTATAGTACAATCCAAATACTATCACCATTCTCTTCTTATTTGTTAGCTCCCCAGACAAGTGCTCACAGGATGATCCATCAGTTATTTTATCTAATTACTGCTGTGATACTCGCCTTAATCAAAAATAAACTCCCCATCCCCTCTTTCCACCATCTCTGTCCCGCATAACGTACCTGTACCCTGGTACATTAAGCTGCCAGTGCTGTCCCTCCCTTAGCCATGTATATGTAATGGCTATAATATCCCAGTCCCATGTACCGATCCATGTTCTGAGTTCATTAGCCTTACCTATCAGCCATCTTGCATTGAAACAGTTGCAATTTAATCCAACACACATTCCTTGCTCCCTGTCGTTGTCTCGCCTGACCTGTCTCTTCACTTTACTGTTTCTAATTACTGTATCTCCTTCCAGCCTCGCACTTGCCTCCCTGCTGTTGAGGATCCCACCCCTCCCCAACGCCAGCCAATCTAGTTGAAACCATCCCTTGCAGCAGTTTCAAACCTGCCTGCCAGGATATTGGTCCCCTTCGAGTTCAGGTACAACCCGTCCTTCCTGAACACGTCACCTTGCCCCACAAAACATCCAGGTAATTCAAAAATCTCTGCCTCGCACCAATTCTTGAGCCACCCGTTCATCTGCCATATCCTCCAGTTCTTACCCTCATTAGCACGGAGCACTGGAAGTAAACTGGATATTTCCACTGTCATGGTCCTGTCTTTTATCCTTTTCCCTCGCTTTCTACATTCACTCTTCAGGACGTCATGGCTATTTCTACCTGTGTCACTCTGTCCTTTGTACCAATGTGCACAATGACTTCTGGCTGATTCCCCCGCCCCGGTGAGAACGTTTTGCAGCCGCTCTGAGACATCCTGGACCCTGAGCACGTGGGAGGCTACACACCATTCCGGATTCCCATTTGCAGCCACAGAATCTCCTGTCTGTGCCCCTCACTATCGAGTCCGATAATTACTTCTGTAGTTATTCTGCTTGCACAGCCTTCTGACAATGGTATTTCTTCCTGAAACAGTTGAATTTGGCTGAATTGTTTTGCTTCAGGCAATGGGGAGATTCCAATGAATCCTCATTAGGAATCCTCCATTAGTGGGAAAGATGACTGGACTTTTTTTTCACTCCCACACATTGCTGTGATGAGCGACAGGGAAACAGAAATGGAGCAATAGAATGTTCCTCCACAGAGCGGCTACATTTTCCATCTGTAAGTTAAATCAGTCACGTTATCAGTCCCACACTGGACTCTGTGAGCTCTTCTTGAACATTATCCGAACTATATGACTCCATCACATTCTCCAGGTCAGTGTGTTATTGCAGAATCAATTCGTTAACAATAAATGGTCCAACTTGTTTTGAAGATGTGTTAATATGTGCTTGCATAATGTAAAAATAAGCGTTTCATGTCTTCACAATATCTGTGTTAAAATGAATATTCTTAAACACATATAGTAATTGCTGGAAACGTTCAGCCTGTCTGTCAAGCATGTAGGAAGATAATTCACAGTTCAATTTTTCTGTTCAATAACCTTTCCTTTGGACCTGTCTTATTCTTAAAGTATTTCCCCAGTTTTATTCTCCCACACAAGAAGAAATATCCATCCGGTATTCGTCAACTACACTCTTCTCAAGATGTTATATGTTCAATAAAACATCCCTCATTCTCAGGCCGAACTGTTAATTCTTCATAACGTAATGCCTTCATCCCAAGATTGAGTAAAGAGAAACATCTTTGAAACGTTTCAATGGCAATTTTGTTTTTTTTTCTCAGTTTAGGCAATTATAACTACACATAATACAAAAGATGTAATCTCAGCAATGCCCTGTACTGATGCAGAAAACATCGCTAAGATCATACCCAACACCCCTTGAACGAAACAGAATCACTACATTTACCTTCCAAATCACTTGCAACTTCTTCAGATTAATTTGATGTGATTCATGTACTAAGAGACACAAATCCCTCTGTAACACTGAGTTCTGCATTCTTGTTGCTTTTAAATAAATTTCTGCTGTTTTGTCTTTTCCCCAAAAGAGAAAAATTCCATCATATATATATTGTACTGCTTTTTTTCTGTGAAACTTTGCTCAGCGCCATCCTCTGTCTGTATGCCATTGCTTGTTGCTGTGTTCTCCCCAGTCTGTATCCCATTGCAGACGCTCTGCCTTCCCCCGTCTGTATCTCATTGCAGACGCCCTGCCCTCTCCCGTCTATATCTCATTGCAGACGCTCTGCCCTCCACCGTCTCTATTCCATTGCAGACGCTCTGCCCTCCACCGTCTCTATTCCATTGCAGACGCTCTGCTTTTCCCCGTCTATATCTCATTGCAGACGCCCTGCCCTCCCCCGGCCATATCTCATTGTAGACGCTCTGCCTTCCCCCGTCTGTATCTCATTGCAGACGCCCTGCCCTCACCCGTCTATATCTCATTGCAGACGCTCTGCCCTCCCTCAGTCTATATCCCATTGCAGACACTCAGCCCTCCCTCAGTCTGTATCCCATTGCAGACGCTCTGCCCTCCCCTGTCTGTATCCCATTGCAGATGCTCTGACCTTCGCCGTCTGTATCCCATTGCAGACGCTTTGCCTTCCCCTGTCTGTATCTCATTGCAGACGCTCTGCCCTCAGCTGTCTGTATCCCATTGCAAACGCTCTGCCCTCGTCTGTATCCCACTGCAGACATTCTGCCCTCCCCCTCTGTATCCAATTGCAGACGCTCTGCCCTCACCAATCAGTATCCCATTGCAGACGGTCTGCCCTTCCCCTGCCTGTATCCCAATTGTAGACGCACTGCCGTCGCTCTGCCCTCCCCCGTCTGTATCCCATTGCAGACGCCCTGCCCTCCCCCAGTCCGTATTACATTGCAGATGCTCTGCCCTCCCTCTGTCTGTATCCCATTGAAGACGCACTGCCCTCCTCCTGTCTGTATCACATTGTAGATGCTCTACCCTTTCCGTCTGTATCCCATTGCAGACGCTTTGCCTTCCCCTGTCTGTATCTCATTGCAGACGCTCTGCCCTCAGCTGTCTGTATCCCATTGCAAACGCTCTGCCCTCGTCTGTATCCCACTGCAGACATTCTGCCCTCCCCCTCTGTATCCAATTGCAGACGCTCTGCCCTCACCAATCAGTATCCCATTGCAGACGGTCTGCCCTTCCCCTGCCTGTATCCCAATTGTAGACGCACTGCCGTCGCTCTGCCCTCCCCCGTCTGTATCCCATTGCAGACGCCCTGCCCTCCCCCAGTCCGTATTACATTGCAGATGCTCTGCCCTCCCTCTGTCTGTATCCCATTGAAGACGCACTGCCCTCCTCCTGTCTGTATCACATTGTAGATGCTCTACCCTTTCCGTCTGTATCCCATTGCAGACGCTTTGCCTTCCCCTGTCTGTATCTCATTGCAGACGCTCTGCCCTCAGCTGTCTGTATCCCATTGCAAACGCTCTGCCCTCGTCTGTATCCCACTGCAGACATTCTGCCCTCCCCCTCTGTATCCAATTGCAGACGCTCTGCCCTCACCAATCAGTATCCCATTGCAGACGGTCTGCCCTTCCCCTGCCTGTATCCCAATTGTAGACGCACTGCCGTCGCTCTGCCCTCCCCCGTCTGTATCCCATTGCAGACGCCCTGCCCTCCCCCAGTCCGTATTACATTGCAGATGCTCTGCCCTCCCTCTGTCTGTATCCCATTGAAGACGCACTGCCCTCCTCCTGTCTGTATCACATTGTAGATGCTCTACCCTTCCCGTCTGTATCCCATTGCAGACGCTCTGCCCTCACCCATCAGTATCCCATGGCAGACACTATTCCCTCCCCCATCTGTATCCCACTGTAGACAGTCTTCTCTCCACTGTTTGTATCCCATTGCAGACACTCTGCACTCCCTCTGTCTGTATCCCATTGCAGACGCTCTGACCTCCCCAGTCTGTATCCCATTGCAGATGCTCTGACCTCCCCCTGTCTGTATCCCATTGCAGACGCCCTGCCCTCCCCCTGTCGGTATCCCATTGCAGACGCTCTGTCTCCATTTGACATCTTATTGAATGACCATCCTGGTGCATGAGCAAACTGAGCTCCATCTCTTTCATCTGGTTCATTAGAATAGATTGTAATTTGTTGATGACCTCACACAGATCCCTGAAGAATTCCACTCGTTACAGATTTCCAAACACAACATGAGTAATGATCTATACTCTGTATTTCCTGACAGCTACCCAGGGCGCCCCTGCTTCTGCATAACAGCCTGGGATGGTTATATGGCGTCCCCCTGTGCTGTGTAATTTACTGAATACTTCATTCTGTTTGGTGCGGCCTGTTTGGTGCAGCCCATTTTGCCGCAGACCCATTTAGGCGCAGAACTATTTCAGCGCAGCTCATATTTATTCCTTTTCAGGTTTCGATAAAAGCATTAATCAAAGCAATAAAAATAAAATAATGTTTATTCCCTTCAGTAAAAATGTTAAAAAGACACTTGCATAAGTATAACATTGACTCAGAGTTTTCTTTCAGAGCTAAAATGATAATTGGCCTTTCATTTGTTCCGAATGAAAACATTCCTGAAGCTATTGAACATTTGTCTGATGCGCTTCCAGATGAACTGCAACCGCTGCTGGACTGGTTCAAGGATAACTATGGAGGTTATGAAAGGATTTGATAACAGGGCACTTAAAACCAGGAGTAGCCTCACACTGGTCAATAAGTATTATACTTTGGGGTAAGGTATCTAGAAACTTGCCCACCCGACATTTTTTTATGCAACCGATCTGTTATTTTATAACTGCCTCCTTTCATAAACAGAGTGGAACATATATAGACCCCTGCAGTGCCTTTTAATACTCTCATATAAAAGTTTTTAAAAAAGATTCAAAAGGTTTAAAGATTTTTGATCCATCCCTCAGCAACCCTCATCCATTCCTTCCAAACCCGGTAAATGTTCCCTTTTATAGTGATATGAAAAGTGATGTGTGTTACTGGTTAACTGAACCTGTTTGCTTAGTCATGATTTGGAGATGCCGGTGTTCGACTGGGGAGTACAAAGTTAAAAATCACACAACACCAGGTTTTCGTCCAACAGTTTTAATTGGAAGCACACGAGCTTTCGGAGCGCCACTCCTTCATCAGGTGATAGTGAAGGACACACTTCTAAGGCACAGAATTTATCGCAAAAATTTACAGTGTGATGTAACTGAAATTATACATTGAAAAATACCTTGATTGTCTGTTGAGTCTTTCATCTGTTCGAATATCATGATAGTTTCATTTCTTTCATGTGTAAATTACAAAATCTTTTTCTTTTAAAGTTGCACTCTCAGGTTAGCAGTAACAACGAGTGTTAGTTAGACAATATTTTGAAGGTGTTAGCCCCTGTGTTCTCTGTCTATACCATAATGTTTAGATTGATTCCAATCTGAAAAGTGAGATAACAGAGTTTTACATGAATTCATGCAGTTTTTGAGCTCAGAGTTCTTCATGAATGCATGCAGTTTTTGAGCAAAGTACAATGTATCTCTGCAAGTACAAATTCACCCCACAAAATATATGTGTGCATGTGGGTCTTTGTCTGTTTGTATGTGTGTGTTTATCTTGGTTGGGGCTTGTGAGTGTGAGAGGGAATGTATATATGTGTGCAGTGATGTAGAGTGTCTTAGGTCAGTGAGGGGGTGCATGTGTGAGTGTGGGAGTGTGTGTGCGTGTCTGGGGTGGGGGGTTTGAGTATCAGTGAGAGAGAGTGTACATGTGTGCACATGAGTGTAGAGTGGTCTAAGTCTCTGAGCTGATGCCTGTGAGAGTGTGTATGTCTATAAGGGTGTGTATGTGTCTGTGTGCGTGTCTGTGTACATATATGTCCGTATGTATGTGTGTGTATAGGAGTGCCTGTGTGTGTGTGTGTGTATAGTGCAATGGTGGTCACCTGCAATGTGACATGAACCCAAGACCCCAGTTGTGGCCCTCCCTATGGGTACCGAAATTTGTAATCAGCTTCTGCTCGGCCACTTTTCGCTGCTGCCTGTCCTGAAGTCTGCCTTGAAGGGTAGTCATCAGAAGGTCTGAGGTTGAATGTCCGGGACCAATGAAGTGTTCCCCAACTGGGAGGGAACCCTCCTGTCTGTTGATTGTTGTGCAGTGCCCATTCATCCGTTATCGTAGCCTTTGCTAATTTTCCCAGTGTTTGTTCAGTGACTGTGCTTAATGCCAATCTCCATATTTTCTAATTATCCCAGTGGAGGGTTTCCATCTTTTAATGATAAATGGGCGCCGTTCAATGTGTTATCCCATAACATGAGTGGGAGCATCATCGACAGCACTGACAGGGAACAGCAGGTCCAGAGAGAGGGGGAGGAGAGATCAGAATCTGAGAACATTAGACTGGAATGTTAAAAAAATGTATCAGAATCTGGGAACATTAGACTGGAATGTTCCAACAATAGGCCGGAGTTTATCCAATTATGTTTGGCGTCTTTCTACATTTTATTGGTGGTCATTATCAATGCGGATCTATTACGCTCTTCTCATTATTAAATATTTTTATTTTCCTTTCCTGGCTATCGTCGGTGTACCTGGTAAGTGTCAACGTCCAGATTTTTTTTTGTTCTATAAACCGGTTATGACTTTATTTCTGTTCTTTTATATAGTCTACACTTCTTGCCACTATTATTTTTCTGTTGAAACTCTCATTCCAGATATTCACTCTGCAGACCACTACTAACTACATCAGTGAATGTGTTCAATGACTGTCTCTATCTCTGAGCTGGCATTGTTACTCTCTATGTTGACCTACACAGTTCCAGCAGAGAACTACAATTTACTGTATCATTGCCTTTGCTATTTAAATATTAAGAGCAGGGAGGTCACTCTCCACTGTTCTGGTTACAAACTCCACTTCCTTCCACTGTTTCCATCTCATCCCTGGCCAATATCTGCGACTGAAGCAGACAAGTCACAACTGTGGGTGATCCCTTTGACCATGAGCTGATTCATGACACCATATCCTGACCATTTCTAACTTGAAATGCTCACCACCCCAGATTATATCCATCTCCAGTTTGAACCTTGAGCTATGAAGTACAGTGTAAATGAAGCCAATAATCTGCTGCTGACACTCCCGGCTTCAAACCTGCCAAAGCAAATCTGATTCGACCTCACACCAAACTCCCATCCATCTGTCATTCATGTGCACGCCGATGTATATTGCTATTGTGTCTGGCAATGCCTTTATTTTAACATTCTCAAATTCTTTACCTCATCTGTCCATGAAACTTCTCTCGTTCCCTCTCTGTTGATTAACAAAAAGCCTGCCAGTTGTTCGTATTTAAAATAGTTTCCTCCACGTGCGTTCCTTCTTAAACAATGAGTTTCGCGTTCAGCCACGCCTATCGCGAACACTCATACACTCTCCCTCAGTCTCTGATGAACACACACACAGCAAATCTTCTCATTGTAAACATTATAGCAATCTGATGCGAGCATATGAAAGTAAAGTTTGCATTACTCTCTATGCTGGTCAGATAGTGCAGTTTACTGAGCAACGCACTTGCATGCTTTGCACAGTCTCCACGCTGGGCTGTCATTTTGTCCCAGTTTATGAGGAGGATAATGAGGTTGAACAACCCTATTGTAACCAATGGTCTAATGGGGTTCTGTTTAAATGCATCCAGGCATTATCTAAATTTGATGAGAAGGATGGAGAAGCCACTTGAATTTCATTTGAGAAAGTGGCTAATGCAGTGGCAAATGATCATGTGGATTTAGTTGATCCAAACAAAGCTGATAGGTATTTGCATCCCTATTGGAGACGGTAATTGGCTAGTATGGGGTGGTGAAGAAAGCCATCTGAAGTGCATATTAGCTTGGGCCAGAAGCCGACACACAGCATTTCAGGAATCTAAAAAAGGGTCGCTGGTTAAACGCACATTGAGTTTTAAAGGATTAAACAAAGTAATTTTGAAAGATGGGTAAGGGTATTAAATTAGAGCAAACCTATGACCCTCTTAGAGAGATTCTTATATTGGAGAAGATCAACAATTCACTTCCTGCAGTCGTGAGAACTCGTGTGGAAGAGCAGAGAGAAACAATGGCAAGCTTAGAAGCTGAAATGGCTGATGATGATGACTGAGTTCTGAGATCAAAATTTGGTTTCTGTGAGAGATTGAGAAGAATGTGCGAGATCTTCTTAAAACATATCCGTGTTAGAGTAAGGTTTACTGGCATAGGCCAGGAGTAGCAGGTAAAGAGGTTAGAGCATTAAGAGTTACAGAAGCATGTAATTCTTTTATGCTGAGACATGAGGAGCTATGTCTTTCAGAAGGACTATTGGAGAGATGAGAAGTGCTCCATTACGTAACGTGTGGTTGGAGTGTACAGTGGAAACATCAACAGATTTATTCCACAATGGGGAAGGAAGCTTTGAGCTTGGTATTGGTGTTACAACATTTCAGCATTTAAATTGCGAATAACATACATGAGACAAATCTTTATCACTGATCGTGACGCCTGAAAGGTTTTAGAGAAGTTTAGGGAGAAAAATACCAGTCTGTCTCGATTGAGCTTATTATTGCTGCCATTCCGTTTGAAATTATACAGGTGACAGGGCGAGAAACCCTACGTTTTTACACGTTGTGGAGACTTGGATGAAGAAAGACAAAGGCATTCTGTGGCAGGAGTAAAATGCCTGAAATCGAAACTAGTTGTGAACATTTGTATGCTCACAGTCAATGTAATGTATGTGCATTTCAGTCTACTAATAGAGGAAGATTAGGAGGTCTAAAATGAATCCACCTTTGTATATTGATGGATTATTTTATTAAAGATGGAATTGTGAGAATACTATCACTGTAAAAAGGTTATTTTCTCTTGGGTTCTTTTTTTGAATAGAGGTTTTAAAGGCAGAGGTGCAGAACTGCTGTCTGAAAACATTCCAAGTAAATAACTGAGAAAGCCTTTAGGTTTCATTAAAACGGTGATAACAATGGAAGCGTAGTAGCCAGCTTTCCCAGACAAGGGTTTCTCATTTTGTTTTTAGCTGCAGCATTCAGAAGCTGCTGGGGATCCCAAAAGGGTGGGAAGTTTTATTACATGATCCCCAGCTGCTTTTCTCGGAGATCTGTGTTGATGTTGTTTCCTGCTGGATTGGAAAGCTGCTGTAAGGATCTGTATTTGCATATATCTTTGTGCTAAGCGGTGTAAACCAAGGAGGTATGGTATCTAATGTTTATGTAAGTGTTCCGACATATAAGCAACACCAAAATGTTCTTTTCTTTTATTGTATTTTAACTAAAGCATTTTAACAGATTATATTTTGCTCAATGTCGAGTGGTTTGACCAGTAACAACATATCTGGAAGGCACACTTCCCATCTATATTCAAAATAAGGAAAGGTGTGGGTCTAAGTGGCCTTCTTAAAACATTCTGGGGGGATCTGGTCTGCTTCACAAGACTTCTACCGAGGGGATTATGACTGACTCCTGTAATTGAAAATTTAGCGGAGTGGCTGGGGATGGTTTGCTGGAGGTTGTGCTGTGAGCTGCCTAAGACATTCAGGGGGACCTGAGGATTTGGTGACCCAACTCTGGATGGAGCATGGGGACTGCAGTTACAACATCTGGGTGTGTAACATGAACAACAAATGGAGCAGAGGCTGCAGAGAGGGGAAGCTCTGAAACCATGCAGTGAGTGCGTGTGGTGAAAGGGATCTGCTGTATCCACATCGGGTTTTCCAGAAACAGCTTCCCAAGCTTCACTTAACCCAGGAGCAGAGTGTGAGGGGACCCTGACTGAACAAGGAGCTGGTCACAGAACGGTTTCACCTCCTTCAACACGACCTGCAGCTTCACACCAGAGGGAGGATGGTGCTGCCAGTGGCTGTTAGGGTCACTGTTTCATTTAGCTTCGATGATCCAGAACTTTCCAGGCAGGACTAGGTGACATATCCATCATTTTCCAGTAGCTCAACATCAATGTCACCATTCAGTGATGGAGGATCTATATGGTGGATGAGGTAAATAGATTGTTTCTCTCTCAACCGGAAGCTGCCGGGTGTATCCTGTATAATGGGATTCCTGATGGCGTACATGGCATCTGCAGAGTACCCATGTGAATGGGGAGAGGTAGAGGAACTGATGGAGCTCTCTCTCTCTCTCTCTATTCATGTTACAGTGTACCCATGCACAGTTAGTCATGTTGATGAATACCCACTGTCCTGGCAGCAGTCACGACCTCTTCATTCAGAAGCAGTCAGCCATTCCCATCGTCATCGGGTCTCCACATAGAAAGAATTGAATATATCTTGGATAAAGGCCGTCCCCTTGATGCATGTGTCAAAACACCATCCCCACCACCAATCAACCACATCAAAGTATTCCATGTGTACGGAGAGAAATAGGGTCACTAGGAGTGTCTGGGAGCTGACGATCACGGATGGATCAAAACCTCCCATGTCTGAACGGATCTGAGTGAACCCCCCAGTACACAGTATCATTAGGTCATGTAATCCCTCTCCATTTCAGTAACATACTGTCTTCCATTATTTCTGTAAATGGAATGATAGGTTATATCATGTTAAATTCCACCTGCCAAATTATTATCTATTGTCTTTACCTCTCTGAATCTGTTTGCAGACTCTCCACCCTCTCTTGATAATTTAATCTCTTGCTTATCACAGCGACATAACAATTATTTGAAGAGGTGACAAGTAGGTTAGCTCAGGGAAACCCAGTGGATGTGGTCTATCTTGACTTCCAAAAGGCCATTGATAAGGTGAGGGCCCATGGTGTTCAAGGTGAGCTACTGGTATGGATTGAGGATTGGCTGTCTGACAGAAGGCAGAGAGTTGGGATAAAAGGTTCTTTTTTGGAATGGCAGCCGGTGACAAGCGGTGTCCCGCAGGGATCAGTGTTGGGGCCGAAACTGTTCACATTATATATTAATGATCTGGATGAAGGGACTGGGGGCATTCTAGCGAAGTTTGCCGATGATATGAAGTTAGGTGGACAGGCAGGTAGTACTGAGGTGGGGAGGCTGTAGAATGATCCAGGCAGTTCGGGAGAGTGGTCTAGGAAATGGCTGATGGAATTCAATGTGAGGAAATGCGAGTTCTTGCACTTTGGAAAAATGAATGCAAGCATTGACTACTTTCTAAATGGTGAGAAAATTCATAACGCCAAAGTACAAAGGGATCTGGGAGTGCTAGTCGAGGATTCTCTAAAGGTAAACATGCAGGATGAGTCCGTGATTAAGAAAGCGAATGCAATGTTGTCATTTATCTCAAAAGGGTTGGAATATAAAAGCAGCGATGTGCTACTGAGACTTTATAAAGCTCTGGTTCGGCCCCATTTGGAGTACTGTGTTTAGTTTTGGGCCCCACATCTCAGGAAGGACATACTGGCACTGGAGCGTGTCCAGTGGAGATTCACACGGATGATCCCTGGAATGGTAGGTCTAACGTACGAGGAACGGCTGAGGATGCTGGGATTGTATTCATTAGAGTTTAGAAAGTTAAGGGGAGATCAAATAGAAACTTACAAGATAATACATGGCTTGGAAAGGGTGGAAGCTAGGAAGTTGTTTCCGTTAGGCAAGGAGACTAGGACCCGTGAACACAGCCTTTGCAGTCGAGGGGGTCAATTCAGAACAGAAATGCGGAGACATTTCTTCAGCCAGAGAGTGGTGGTCCTGTGGAATTCATTGCCGTGGAGTGCAGTAGAGGCCGGGACGCTAAGTGTCTTCAAGGCAGAGATTGACAAATTCTTGATGTCACAAGGAATTAAGGGCTACGGGGAGAATGCAGGTCATGATTAAATGGCGGAGTGGACTCGAGGGGCCGAATGGTCTTACTTCCACCCCTTTGTCTTATGGTCTTATGGACATCACCAAACTCATCATCTGTATATCTGTTCCATCTTCCTGATCATTAATATAGACTGTAGATAGTTGAGGACCCAGCGCTGGTCACTTTTTGACCCTACTGGTTACGTTCTCTCTAACTGATTGAAACTGATTTATCCTGAGTGCCTGCTTCCTGTATGATACCCTGGCCTCCCCCATTCCTGGGCAACACATTCGAAGGGTTGAATAAGAACAAGGAACATCTGTGAGGAATTCAACCCCTCGATGAGGCTGATGTCAACGCGGCCTCTGTTCCACTTTCCTGCCATCTCTCCTTCCTAAAACTCTAGTCTCTTGTTGTAGATTGCGACACATGAAAAAACATCTACTCCATATCTATACTTTCAATTACTTTTAGCATTTTACAGGCCTCAATGAGATCTCCTTACATTCTTATAAACTCGAGAGTATAGGCCTAAACTGCTCAATTACTCTTCATAAGACAAACACTTCAAATATGGAATCAATCAAATGAAGCTCTTCTGAATTGCCTCCAATGGAAATATCTCATTCTGCAGGACACCCAAACTGTACTCCAGTTGCAGCCTCACTAATACCTTGCATAGTTACACCAAAACTCCCTACCTTTCTACTATATCCTTTTATAAATAAACACTGAAGTTATGCTTGCATTTCCTATTACTTGCAATACCCGCAGGCAGGTCTTCTGTGATATGCAAGTAGGCACCCAGATCCCTCTGCACCTAAGCACTTTGAACTTTCTCTCCATTCAGATAATAATTTGTCTTTCTATTATACTGGCCAACTTGAATAGCCCCATATTTATTCACTTTAATTTTCCTTGCTAAATGTTGGCCCATTCACCCAACCTATCCATATGTTTTAAAATCTCTTGCATCATCATTCCGGAGTAATTTCCCACCGATGTTAGTGTCATCTGAAAATGTGGCATTGTATTTTCTCTCCCGTCAACCGAGTGCAGTAATACCATCGATTGCAAATGGTTAAGGCATGAGTACTGAAATCAATGGCACAAACTGCATTTGCCAAAAGAAAATGACACATTTATTCCACCTGACTATATTTTGTTGGATAACCAATCCTCCATCCAAGCTAATAAATTACTCCTAAACCCATGTTGTCTGATTTTACCATTTACTCTTTGGAGAAGCGACATATCCGATGCCTTCAGGAAGACCAGATATGTTCCATCTCCAGGATTCCCACTAACCACCTTGTTTGTGACATCTTCAAATAACTCAAGCAAACAACTCAAACACGGTTTTGCCTTCGTAAAACCATGTTGACTCTGACGAATTATGGTTTGAGTTTGCAAATGTCCTGATCCATGGACGCTAGACATTTGACTTAAATTACAATAGTTTATTGTTACACTTTACTCCCTAATGCACACCATTATTACAAGCTCTTCCCTTTTGAAAACCTTTATACTTTCTTTGAATTCCTGTTTAATGGGCACAAGGCTTTAAGAGATCTGCTCCAATTGCTGAATAAGAACCACGCGTGGCTGAATGGATGCATCATCCTGCTGGTGTACAATATCAATGGGCTGACGTCTTTTTGGTGTTCCCATGTTGCCATCTCCAAGGCTAGAATAGCCTCCTCCTGTTGATGCTTTAGAGGATTGGGAGATTATGGAATCTTCCTGTTGCTGTGTAACATTTTGAGGGGCTGATGGATCTTCTCCTACTCCTCCATAACAGGTGGATATACTGAACGGTCTCCTCATGTATCCCGGAGATGGGACCGAGGGATTGATTGGTCTTCTCTTGTTCCCATACAACAGACAGGTGTCTAAATTACCTCTTCCTTTCTCATGAAAGAAGTCTCAGATAGTTTTTATCCTATCCAATTCCCTTTCAATAGCCTCGGTGGGTCTGAATGGTCTCCTGTTATCCCAGTGTAACAATCTCCAGTCACTGTGTGACCTCTTCCAGTTCCTATGTGACAGACTTGAGGAGACTGAATGGACTGATCCTGTTGCTGTTTAACAGGATACTGGTGCAGCATGACCTACTGTTATAGGCTCGAATGGCTGACTGGCCTCCTTCTGTAAATGTATAGGGGTTGAATAGCCTCGTTCTGTTTTGGTGTAACAGGTTCGAAGGCCTGAATATCCTCCTGTTGTTCCTGTGTAACAGGCTGGAGAACGGAATGGATTCCTCCATTATCTGAGTAATTCACTTCACTTGTTAACTCCTTCTGTCAGCTATGTTCAAATAAGATCATCTTTAACTTTTGTAAACTCCAATGGCTACTGAGTCAACCTGATCATCCTTTCGTTATAAGCTCACACCTTCATTGCAGGAATCAATTGAGGGAACCATCTCTGTGCTGCTTCCAATATAACAACATCCTTTCTTCATTGAAGACATTACATCTGTACACACTACTCCAGATGTGATCTCACTAAGATCCTGTATAGCAGCAGCAACACTTTACCAGCCTGCTGTAAAGTTCCCACCCAGGTTAGAGCTGTCTCAGCTCTCTGGGGGAATACAGAGCATTGTTGGAAGATCATTGTCCTTCTCTACTCCATCAGCATAATGGGAGATCTGGAGAAGTTAAAGTTGGAGAAGATCATAAATGATGTGAGAGATGTCTACCATTAATCTCCCCAGAGCCCACGTCGCTCAGATTCCACAGAATCTAGTAAGGTGGAGCACAAAAACAGCAAGGAGGAGCAAACATTGATGGGAGTTATATATCAAAGTGAAAGCTGCAGTACGAATGCTGGACATGCTATAAAACAGGAAATGAGATATACACATTTGTGGGTATTTCAGTAATAATGTACTGTTTAAATTCTATCTAAACTGTGTTAACCCAATTGAATGCTAATGCTGGGAAAAATGGATTACAACACCACGTGTGAGATGGTTTACATGAACATTATGTCGAGCACTGAACTCAAGATCAGATTATTTAGGAATTGGTGTTGATGATCAGAAGAGCTAATTGAAAATTTTGCTTGAAAGGACCTTTTGGGAACAGTGACCACAATGTATTGGTTTTCTTTTATGCTGTTTGAGTACAAGACAATTTTTGTTTTATTTGCAGAAACCGTTATACATCTGAGTCATGCAAGCCATGAAAGTGTGAGGAGAAAGTGGGGACTACAGATGCTGGAGATCAGAGTCGAAGAGTGTGGTGCTGGAAAAGCACAGTCAGGCAGCATACTAAGAGTAGATAAATCGATGTTTCCGGCATAAGCCCTTCTTCAGGAATGAATCTTCTCGGCCAAGGGGGCTGAGAGATAAATCGGAAGGGTTGCGGCAGGAGGGAGGCAACTGGGATTGCGATAGGTAGATGAAGGTTTGGTTGAAAGTGATAGGCGACGAAGGGAGACAGAACGCCTCATCTACTGCATCCATTAAACGCAATGTGGTTTTCTCTACATTGGCGAAGCAGGAGGTCAACTTGTGGATCATTTCAGAGAACACCTCTGGGACAACCACATTGAACAAATCCATCACCTTGTGGCTGAGCACTTCAATTCCCCTTTCCACTCTGCCAAGGACATGAGGGTCCTTGGCCTGCTCCATCGCCAAACCCAAGCCACCAGAAGCCTGGAGGAAGAAAGCCTCCTCTGCTGCCTTGGAACCATCCAACCACAGGGGATCATAGTGGATTTCCCCTTTTCCCCATTTCCCCTAATCCCACCTTATCCTACTCCAAACTTCCAAATCAGCTCCGCCCTTTTGAACGTTCCTATGTGTCCATCTTCCTCCTTATCAATCTGGTCCACCCTCCTTCCTCTGCGACTACCACTTTCAACCCCACCTTCATATTCCTATTAGATGAAAGGAGGCAGCTTAGAAAAATGTCAAGTGTTGCAATAAGCTAGTAGGTTCAGAGAAATGTAGGACCCAGCAAAGGATGACCAAGAAACTGAGAAGATAATCAGAATGAGAAAAAGCGTGCAAATGAAAGAAAAACATGAAGACTGCTAAAAAGCGTCTATCAATGTATGAAAAAAACACTAAAAACAAGGTCAAATGTGGAGCAGTTGGTGCGCGTTCAGGATAATTTATTGCAGAGAACAGAGAAATCGCAGGGAAAAGAAACAGTTTCTTTGTGTTTATCTTCATGGAAGAATGTCCAGAAATTCTTCCAGAAATACCAAATGACCATGGGACTTGTGCAAGTAAAGTCTAAGGTCATTCTTATCAGTGTTGAGGTCATCTTTGAAAAGAAAGCTGGATCGAGTATTTATAAATCTGACAGACTAGATGCACATCATACAAGAATTTCAGAGGAAGCAGCAATAGACATGTTGATTGCATCGCGGATTTTCACTTTATTTTCCGACACATTCCCGAAAGGCATTTAGCCAATCTGGATAAGGCAAAGGTTATAAATATTATCCAACAGTTTAAGAAAGGATGAAGATGGAGAATGGTGAACTACAGACCAGTTATCTTCTCATCCGCAGTCATGTATCTGTTGGATTCGTTTACAAAGAACATGCTACTAGATATTTAGAAGGTAATAACATAACTGGGGAGTGTGAGAATGTACCGATGAAAGGAAAACCAGAAGTGGTCAGCATTTTTTTGGAATGGTTTGAAAATTATTCTAGTGGACATAGGCAATGAAGAACCATTGGATGACGTGTAGTTGGATATTCATGAGCTTTTTCTAAAGAACTCACACAGCAAGTTCATAAGAAAAGTTAAACCGAGAGGTATTGGGAAGGACATATGTAAATGGGAAAGTAAAAATGAGGTTTACATTTATGTGAATGTAATTGGAAGATAGAGGATGTCGTGCATCAGTTGCATCGAGCGTTGGTGAGACTAAACGTAGAATATTGTGTATCGTTCGGAGTCCCGAACTAAGAAAGAATATATTGACTACAGAGGAACTTTAAAAGATATTATCCAGATTAATCCGTAAAATGGCAAGATTGTCTGATGGGGAAACACAGCCTGTAATCTCGAGTTTCAAAACATGAGAGTTGATTGTAGTGAATCTTAGAAACATCGAAAGGACTGAATAACAGAGGGACATGGAGAAGTACAAGTAGGCGAGATCAGGAAGAATCCCACGATATTCTACACGGACAAATAGAACAGAATAATCAGCAAACAGTTAGTGTCCATTAGAAACCAAAGGGGCAATCTGTGTGTCAAGCTGGAGAACATTGATGGATTGTTACATGAGACCTTCACATCCATTTTACTTGGGAGAAGGAGGATGCAGGTACAGAATTCAAGAAGATGGACTGGGAAGCTCTTGAACAGATTGAAGTAAAATACGAGATTGGATTTGAGGCTTTGTTCTGTATAAAGTTGGACCAATCTCCATGTCTGAATGAGTTGTATCACAGGCGGCTGTTGGGGTCAAATGAGGAAAGACCCTGACTGAATATTTTAATTAGAATCTGACCATAAGGGAGGTGTCAGAGAACTGGAGAACCGCTAATACGATTCCACTTCACAGTAAGGGTGGGAGACATAGACCAGGGAAGTTTAGACGAGCGAGTATTAGATCACTTATAAGGAAACTACTGGAGAAAATAGGGAAGGAGAAAATCGAACTCCAATCAGAGTCACAAGGTTTGATCAGGGATAATCATCATGACTTTATCAGAAGGAAGTCACATCCAATGGATTTGATTGAATTAGTTTGAGGAGGTCGATTATTTAGTTTTGTAGGAAGGCCTTTGACAAATTTTCACCGGGGAAACTGAAAAATAAAGTAAAATCTCACAATATGATGGATAACTTGGCAAGCTACAACGAAAATTGTCTTAGTAGCAGGAGACAGAGGGTGGTGGGAGAAGGCTGTTTGTGTAACTGGAGACGAGTGTCCCCTGGTGTACCACAGAGATCAGTGTTGTGTCCCTTATTGTTTGTGTTATTTATAACAAAATATAGATCCGAATGTGGAGGGGGCTAGGTGGAGAGTGGGGAAGGTGTGATATGTAAGTGTATGTTTGACATAAAGATTGGCTGGGTGGTTCGCAGTGAGGAGGAAGGTCTTACGTTACAGGAAGATGCAGATGGAATGGTCAGATGGGCACATCAAAGGCAGATGGAATGTAACCCTGATAAATATGAGGTGATGCACTTTGGGAGATGGAACCAGGCAGGAGGGGACTCAATGAATGGCAGCACACTGGGAAGCTCAGATTGTGCTTCTCCACACATCCCCGAATGTGATTGGACAGGTGAATGCTTAAAAATGTGTTGCTGGAAAAGCGCAACAGGTCAGGCAGCATCAAAGGAGCAGGAAAATCGATGTTTCGGGCAGATTCCTGAAGAAGGCTTTTGCCCAAAACGTTGATTCTGCTGCTCCTTTGATTCTGCCTGACCTGCTGCGCTTTTCCAGCAACACATTTTTTTTTAGCTCTGATCTCCAGCATCTGCATTTCTCACTTTCTCCTGGACTGGTTAATGGACTAGTTAAGAATTGGACCTTGTGTGTAGCGTCTCCTAATCAGGGTGTAGATTATAAGAGCAATACAGGGCTTTGGTTCGGCCAAAATGGAGTACTGTATGTAGTTCCGGGAACCACATTCCAGGAAGGATGTGAAAGTACTGGAGAGGGTGCAGAGGTGATTCACCGGGATGTTCCGTGGGATGGAGCATATCAGCTATGGAGAGAGTCTGGATAAGCTCGGGTTGTTTACTTTGGAGCAGAGAAGGCTGAGGGGTCAGTGATTCAGACGGTTAAGATTATAATCGACACGGACAGGGTGGATAGGCAGCAGCTGTTCCTTTTAGTGAGAGGATGAAGAACAAAGGAGAACACTGTTACAGTGAAGAGTTTGAGGTTCAGAGATGATTTAAACAATTTTTCACCTCGAGGTGTGGGGTTCTGTGATTACTTCCTGAGAGGGGAATGATCGACTCACAATCGTTAAAAAGTACTTGGACGAGCAATTGGAAGTGTAATAACATTCCAGGCTATGGGCCTGGTGTAGGAAAGTGGGACTAGTATAGATCGTGCTGTATTTCTGTTGGCACAGAGTCTATGCTCCTGTGAGTGTATGGTGTGGAAGGTCAATTATTGAGCAGTTTAAGGCAGGAATTGATGGATTTCTGAAGAGTTATATTCATAAGGGTTATAAGTGTGAACTGTATTAGCTTGTTAAATTATGTCAATGCGAGAAATATGAGAAAGCAAGTGCAGCTTCCTGACAGTTTGAAATCAGAGAATGGAGAATGGGGAACAGGGAAATGGCAGAACTATGAAGCCATTACTTCAGTTCTGTCTTCACAAAACTTACTAACAATACCAGGAAAACCGAGTCTGGTGTGGGAAAATGGTAGAATACATGGAACAATAAACATAGAAAGTAAATGGTTTAGCAGAAATTATTGTGGCTGAAAGTAATGGTCATAGACAACGCTAACATTGATTTATGAAATGGGAATTATGTTTGAGAAACAGACTGGGAGACAAATGGAAGAGAAGCAATGGATGTAAAATATGTTGATTTTTAGAAAAATGTTGGTAATGCTCCAAGCCCAATTTGCAAAGTCAAATCTGAGTGGATTGGGGCTAATATATGGACATATTTCTAGAATGGGACAGCTGGCAGGAAACAGTGAATCGAAATATACAGACTCGGCAAGTAATAGCCTGACATTGTCTGAAAGGTATGATTCTATGAGTATGACTATGTTCCAGACTCCCCATTACCTTCCCCAGATATCTCCTGTCTCATCAGCAGGGCGCGCACAGCAGAAATGGCAGTACAGTTGGATACAGTTGGAAGGGAATTGCTCTTGGAGTCCTCAACAGTGACTCCGTATCCCATGAAGTCTCATGGCATCAGTTTGTACATGGCAAAGGAAACGTCCTGCTGATTTCCATGTACCAGCCTCTCTCAACTGATGAATCAGTACTCCTCCATGCTGACCGACACTTGGAGGAAGCACTGAGGGTAGCAGGGATGCAAGATGTACTCTGGGTGGGGGATTTCAATGTTCACCACCAACAGTATCTCAGCTTCAGCATCACTGATCGAGCTAGCCGGTTCCTAAAGGATATAACTGGCTGCAGGTGGTGAAGGAACAAACAAGAGGAAAATACATACTTGACCACAGCCTTACTAATCTGCCAGTTGCAGAAGCGTCTGTCCATGACAGTATCGGTAAGAGTGACCACCCCATAGTCATTGTGGAGATAAAGTCACACCTGCATATTGAGAATAACCTCCACCATTTTGGGTGGTACTATCACGGTGCTTAATAGGACAGACTTCGAACAGATCTAGCAGCTCAAATCTGGATGTCCATAAGGTGTTGTGGGTCATCAATATCAGTGGAATTGTACTCCCACATAACCTCATGGCCTGGCATATACCCCTCGCAACAATTGCCATCAATCCAGAGGATCAACATTGGTTCAATGGAGTGTGCAGGATGGCAGGAGCAGCACCAGGCATACCTGACAATGAGGTGTCAGCCTGGTGAAGCCACCAAAAAGGACTACTTGTGCGCCAAACAGCATAAGCAGTAAGTGATAGACAGAGCTAAGTGATCCCACAAGCAACGGTTCAGATATAAGCTCTACAGTCCTTCTACATCTAGTCGAGAAACGTTGGGGATAATTAAACAACTCACTGGAGGAAGAGATTCCACAAATGACCCCTTCCTCCATGATGGAAGAGCCCAGCACTTCAGTGTATAAAATAAGGCTGATGCATTCGCAACAATCTTCAGTCAGAAGTGCTGAGTGGATGATCCATTTCAGCCTCCTCCAGTCGTCCTCAGCAATTCAGTTACCAGTCATCAACCAATTTGATTCAGTCCACGCGATATCCAGAAACGGTTGGAGATACTGGATACTCCATAGGGTCCATAATCTGACAATATTCTGGCAATAGTACGGAAAACATGTGCTCCATAACTTGCCACTCCCCTAGCCAAACTGTTTCAATACAGTTACAACAATGGCTTTTCCTGATTATGTGGAAAATTACCCCAAGTATCTCCTGTATATAAAAAGCAGAACAACTCCAATCTGGCCAATTACCACTCCATCATTCTACTCTCGATCATCAGGAAAGGGGTGGAAGGTCTCGGTGCTTTTAAGCAGCAACTTGCTCAGCAATACCCTGGTCAATGACATCCAGTTTGGGCTCCACCAGGGCCACTCAGCTCCTGACCTCATTGCCGTGGTTCAAACATGGACAAAAGAGCTGAATTCCAGATGTGGGGTGAGAGTGACAACCCTTTAAAACGAGGCTGCCTTCTACCAAGTGCGGTATCAGGGGCCTTAGCAACACTGGAATCAATGGGTATCAGAGGCAAAATCCCTGCTGGTTAGATTCATACCTGACACGGAGGAAGATGGTCATGCTTGATAAAGGTCAGTCAACTCAGCTCCAAGTCTGTAGGAGTCCCTCGAGCAGTGGCCAAAAACGTCTTCAGGGCTGCTTCATCAATGACTTTCCCTCCATTATAAGGTCAGAAGTGGGGATGTTCGCCAATGATTGTACAATGTTCTGCACCATTTGTGGCTCCTCAGATACTGAAGCAGTCCATGTTCAAATGCGGCAAGATCTGGACAGTATCCAGGCTGACAAGTGGCAAGTAATATTCAGGCCACACAAATGCCGGACCGTGACCATCACCAATAAAATACAATCTAACCTGCCCCTTGGCATTCAATGGTGTTACTATCACTGAATCCCCCAGAATCAAAGTCCTGGTGGGTAATTATTGCTCAGAGACTCACTGGTCTCGCCACATGAACACAGTAACTATGAGAGCAGGTCCGAAGCTAGGAATACTGTGGCGAGTAACTCACATCCTGACTTCCAAACGTCTGTCCATCATCTACAATTCATAAGTCAGAAGTGTGATAGAAGACTCCCAATTTGCCTGGATGAGTGCAGTTCCAACAACACTCAAGAAGCTTTATACCATCCAGGACAAAGCAACCAGTCTGACTGTGCCTTCATCCACAATGCTCCACCATCAACGCTCAGACGCAGCAGTGTTTTACTATCTATATGCTGTTGAAATGATTCACCAACGATCCTCAGAGACCATCTTCCCAATCACGACTACGTCTATCTAGAAGGACAAGGGCTGCAGATGTATGGAAAAACCATCATCTTCAGGTTCCCCTCCAAACCATTCACCATCCTGACTTGGAAATATATCACCGCTACTTCACATTCCCTGGATCAGAATCCTGGGATTCCCTTCCTAAAGACATTGGAGGTCAACCACAGCAGGTGGACTGCAGCGTTCAACAAGGCAGCTCACCACCACCTTCTCAAGTGCAACTAGGGACAGGCAATAAATGCTGGCCCAGCCAGTCACACCCAGATTCACGAAATAAATAAATATAAATTAACAGAGGAAGGTTGCTGAGGTGTCGCAGGGATCGGTGCTTGGGGCCCAGCTGTTCCCAATGCCCTTTAAACATTTGGTTGCTGGAATCAGATACAATATATCCCAGCCTGCTGACAGCACTAACGGATGTGGGATTGTGAGTGGGTGAGGAGGATGTAAAAAAGCTCCAAGAAGCACTAAGACAAGTGGAGTGAAAGGGTAAATACGTGACAGATGGAGAACAATGTGGATCGAGGTGATGGTGTGCCCTTTGGTGGAAACAATAAATTGGCAGCCTACCATTTGAAAAGGATTGGTGGAAATATGTTGATCTACAAATGGACGTATGCTCCTTTTTGTTGTTTCCTTCTGCATGAACCTCTGAAGCACCTGCAGCGCAGTGAGTTCTCTAACCAGAAGTCAATACTGGGCATGGCATTGGCATGCTGACCAGTTTACATGGACCCACCAATTGGGTAGCTGTAACATTGAAAAAAGATCTGGATCTCCTTGTATACCAGTCACTGAAAGCAATATTGCAGAAACAGAAAGCAGCAAGGAAGATAAATGGTGTGTTGATCTTCATTTCAGGGGGATGCGAGTCCAGGAGAAGGGGTGGCTTACTGCAGCTGTACAGACCCTTGCAGAGATATCATCTCGAACATTGTGCAGTATTGTGGGCAGTTTTGGTCTCCTTACCTAATAAAGGACAAACCTGACATTGAGAGAGAGCAGTGAAGGATCACCAGACTGATCTCTAGTATGACAGGCTTGTTGTGGGAGCAGAATTTGGGGTGACTAGGCCAGTATTCCATGGGGTTTAGGAAAATGAGTGGAGATCTCAGTGAAATATACAAAACGCTGAAGGGTGAGACAGATTGAAAGCAGGAATGATAATTCCCCTGGCTGGGACGTCTAAAACAAGGAGCCACAGTATTCGGTACAGACAGGCCATTCTCCATTGAGATGAGAATAAATGCCTGTACTCACTGACTGGTGAATATGGGGAATTCTCTCGCACCTGGAAACCAAGACACCGATTATAAATAAGGATTGAGAGACAGTAAAGGGATGGTGGGAGAGCAGGAGTACGGTGTGGAAATGAAAGGCCAACCATCATTGCATTGAGTTGGGTAGCAAACTCAATGGACCAATCATACTACTTCACCGTCTATTTTATAGCTTCCCAAGGTTACTCACATTAACGGATATGTATATCGTGTCGGATAAGTGCATTGAGGAGATTTTTTCCATGAACTAGAATGGGGGAGGCTCAAAGTATTGTATGACCGACTCCTTTCCCGCTGTTTCTGTGCAGTCTGTGGGAAAGCTCTGTAAATGCAGTCACAAGCTCTCAGATGTTAGGAAGGGGGTCTCTGCAGGGTCGACAGGACTGTGTTCCCATTCCCTTTTCCCGACACTTGTGCTGAGGCTGGATGTTCTGTCCGGTTTCATCCTTTCAGACCTCGGAGTAGTTTGATACAAGATCCCACTGTCATACATTACAACAGGAAGGAAAACCAAAGGAAAAAGCCAAAGGAGTTGATGCTCGGAAGACTCGGCTAAAGCATTTCTAGTGGCTGGAATGCACAAGGACGTGGTTAATTTTTGTTGTATATGTCATACATTCCAAATGGTAGGTACGTCACAGGCAGTAATAAAATTAGCACCGTTGTTGCCAATTCATGTATTCGAAGAACCTTTCAGGTGGGTTATGATTAGTTGTGTAGCTCCCATTTCTGAAATAAAAGTGGAAACCAATATCTGCTGATCATAGTGGATGTGTCTACCCGATTTCCAGGGATAATTCCATTATGGGGTGTTAAGGCAAAAAGGGGAGTGGAGGAGTTGGTAGCTTTCTTTACTCACTGTGGGCTACGCAGTGTGATTTAGTCAGACCAAGGGTCTCATTTTACCGCTCAACTGTTTAAGTACGTCATGGACAGCTTTGGCATACAGCAGTTTAAATCAAGTGCATCGCATCCCGAATCCCAGGGAGCCTTGGAAAGTTGGCATCAGATGCTGAAGACGATATTAACGGCGTACTGTCAGAATTACCCGAATGACTGGAATAAAGGCGTCTCATTATATTGTTTACCATTAGAGATGCCCCAAATAAATCTACTCACTTTACTTCCTTTGAGTTAATATTCGTATATGAAATGAGAGGTCCTTTGAAATTAATTAACTATAAGCTGACAGGACAGAAATCGGAGATTTCACACTTGGTTATGTATCTGAGGTGAGAGAGAAATTAGATGGAGTAGGGGAGTTAGCTTAACAGCACCTGAAGAGGACACAGCGTGGAATGAAGCAGGTGGCAGATAAAAAAAAACCTGAAACTTTGACGATTTCCCGTGGGGATGACGTGTTAGTATTGCCACCAGTGGTAGGAAATCCCTTCAAAGCCAGGTTTAGTGGACCCATTCAAATTAAAAAAAGTATTGAGTCAGTTCAACTATCTGGTAAAGATACGGAGATGACAAAAAAAGTTAGAGTACGTCATGTGAATGAATAATGCTCCAGCCACATTTAAGACTCAGGAACAGAGTTGGCTAGTTAAGACCACTGGGTAAACAGCGAGGGAGGCCTTGGGTTTATTTTAATGCAGCTTGAATGGGTGTGTCCAGCTCTCACAGATTAGGATCTCTGGGTTTTGGTTTCTCAGTAACATCAGAAACTATTGGGGTCTCCACAAAGTTGGAAGCTTCAGTGATTGTCTCTTGGCTGCTACTCTCTCTGAATGTTCTCTTGCTGCTGTTTTTAATTCCTGGATTGGAGAAATGTTTGTAACATTCTGTGTCTGAATATTCCTTTTTGCCAAGGGCTGTGTTTATGGGATTTTCCTATATTGGAACAGTTCATTAGTTATCACTCCACGATCTATTATTCTGTTAACTTCTCCAATAGAATTACGTTATTCTAAATTCCTCTTTCTTTGGTTTCATTTTATCTTCCGTGTTTAAATAAATGGTGTTTGCTTCACACCAAATAGTTTGACCAGTCACATTGCATCTGGAACAGACAGTTCACATTTCCTTTAAAATACAAAAACATTAGAGTCAAGGCTACCGCCTTCAAATATTTTCGAGGGGCTCTGGTGTGGTCCATCACACTAGACTCCTTCTGTTCCTGAGTAATAGGCTGGAGGCACTGAATGGGCTGTCCCTGTTCTACTCTAATACTGTTAATGGGCTGAATAACTTCCTCATAGTCCTGTGAAACCAGCGTGAGGTGCTGAATGAACTCTTGTTTTACTGTGGCAATGTGCAGTGCCAGGCAGTGCTGTTACATGAATGTTACAGACCATTTAACAGCACAAACCTGACTGGTGTCTGGGTCTTGCTGCAATGGACAGAGACCGGTTCAGGAGCTGACGGGCGACAAATGTTCTGAACATTGTGGAATCTTCAGTGACCATCCCCATTTCTGATCTTATGTTGTGGAGGGTGGGGGCGGGGAGACATTGATGAAGCAGCTGAAGCTATTTGTGAAGAGGAAGCTACCCTGAGGATCTCCCAGAAAGGTGACCCAGAACTGAGATGGTGAACATCCTTTGTGCCATGTTTGTCTCCAAACACTGGACAGTTTAGTCTGATTCCCATTAAGTCCAGTTTTGTCAAGCTCCTTGATGTCAACAAAAGCCAACAACTGCCTTGATATCAGGGCCCGTCGTTATTACCTGAACCCTTGAGCCAACCTCTTTTGTCCATATCAATAGGCCATGGTATAGGAACAACACGTGTTTTCTTCAAACAAATGGTATTGAATGTCAGGGTTTCTCTTCTCAAGAATGTTAGGGAGCAAGATGAGTGTAGATATTTGAAGAAGAGGTAGATGGATATTGACCTGACAGAGAGTTGAGGGCGATGAAGAATTGGTTATGAAAGAGGGCTTGAGACCAAGAGCAGATCAGTCTTGATCTTAGTGAAGGGCAAGGCAGGCTTGGGGAGTGAACGACCTGTCCCTGTTTCTGATGTTCTCACATCTGTTATTGGAAAGTTAGTGGGTGTTATTATCATAAATGTGCAATTACTGAACATTGCAGTCAGGGAGACCAGATGATATTGTGAGTCAGCTCTGGTGAGTATATGGGCTGTATTCAGAGTCAACCTGCGTCTACAGCATGACCAACAAATGAAGCACAAGTTGCAGAGAGGGCAAGCTCTGTGAAGAGAGATGAGGGGGCTCTTTCCTGGATTTTCCAATTACATTTTCCAAATCACTTCAAAGCGTGTGTGACAGTCTTGAGAGGCTGAATGGTCTCCTCTGTTTCTGTGCACCAGATTATAGGAGTAAGTGGCCTCCAACTGTCCCTGTCTAGCAAGTATGAGGGGCTGAATGGAACACAGAAACATGGGACTGAGGAGCAGGAGTGGGTCATTAGATACTTTGACCCTTCTCCATCAGGAACTACGATTGTGGCTGATCAGGTTGTGGACTCAGCCCTACTTTCCTGTCTGTATCCCAATATCCGTGACTTACTTCCCTGTCAAATATTTAGTAATGCAGCTTTCAATCAATGTGAACATAGAGGCACGATAAACTTCCAGTGAAGAGAATTCCCATTTGAAAGGTCATTTTAGAATTTTTCGTAATCCTTCTTACAGAATCAGAGATTCATGCAGAATGGAAACAGACCCGTTAGTCCAACCTGTTCACTCCGAATAGATATCAAATCTGATCTCGTCCCATTTGCCAGCATTTGGCCAATATCCCTCCTCTTTCAGATACTTTTTAAATGTGCGATTGTAACCGCCTTCAGCACTTCCTCTGACAGCATTTTCTGTACACACACCACTCTCTGTGTAAAACATTTATCTTCAGGTCCCTTCTAAATCAATTCCCCCTCGCCTTCAACCTATGCCTCTGAATCTGGTCTCCCCTACACTGAAGAGCAGAACGTGGCTGTTCAGAATATCCATTCCCCTGATGATTTTATAAACATCTATCATGTCACCCTTCAGCCTCTGGCACTCCAGGGAGAAATACCTCAACCTAATCAAACTCTCCCTGGGACATCTGTGTAAATCTTTTCTGCAGACAACCGCGTTGTATGCAGTTTTCCTAAAATAGCCTTCCCAACACCGTGTACAGATGCAACATGCCACCACAAACCCTATACTCAATGCTCTGACTGATTAAGGCAAATGTGTCAAATATGTTCAGCACCACTCTGTCTACCTGCGATGCCACTTTCAAGGAACAATGTACCTGCAGCCTTAGGTCCCTTTGTTCCATAACACTCCCCAGGATCTTGCCATGAAGTGTATAATTTATTCCTAAAATGCAAAACCTTATATTTATCTAAATAAACTTCATCTGTCACTCCTTGCCCCTTTGTCCCATCTAATTGTGGTCTCGTTGTACTCTGAGGTAATCTACTACACCACATTTCTGATGTAATCTGTAACCTTACTAACTTTGGCCCCAATATTCACATCTAAATCTTTTACATAAATGATGAAATGCAGTGAAGTCAGTACCGATTCTTACAGCACACTGCTGGTCACAAGCCTCCAGTCTGAAAAATATCCCTCTTCATTCACGCCAATTCTGACTAGCTTCTTCTGTGTCCCATTTGACCGAACCTTTAATCTGCCTACCAATTGGAATGTTATGAACACCTTGCTGAAGTCCATCTCGACAATGTCTACCAAATTGCCTTCATTAATCTTCTTTACCTCTTCATAAAACTCAACCAAATTAATGAGACACGATTTCCCATGCAGAAAAACACATTGACTTCCCCGATCAGCCCTTGCCTTCCCAAATGTATGTAAATGCTATCCCTCAGAATCCCCTCCAACAACTTACCCACCACTGACATCAGGCTCACCCGTCTATAGTTCCCCGACGTTTTGGGTCACTGTTTCCTTTTCTCGTCCCACTCCTCCACTGCTCACAACAAATGTTAAATGTGACCAGGTTGGTGACGTGGCCGATGATATCGGTCTCAGACTGGGTCAGGGTCAGTTTTAGGAACATTTCAGACTAGTTTTTTAATCTGCTCAAATAGCACGTTTATGATCCAGAGCAGTGTTACTCAAACTATGATGGAAAGATGAATGGCAAACTGTTTGAGTACTGCAAATATATAATCAATACTTCCCTGTTTAAAATGCTGAGACACACACACACACAATCTCTGCAATTTGAAGTTGAAAGAACTTTGTCCAAATATTAGTGTAACTTATGACAAAAGGAAAAATTGAGAGATTGTCCAAAATATGATTCGTCTTCTGAAGATATTCTACTCACACAAGCTGCTAGCAATGGGATTTCATCCTGGGACAGTTGGATTTGGCTGAATTCCCTTTGCATTAGGCAGTGAGGAGATTCCAATGAATTCTGGTCAGTAATCACCCAAAGGGTAGCACAGTGGCTCAGTGGTTAGCACTGCTACCTCACAGCACTAGGAACAGGGGTTCTATTCCAGCCTCGGGCGACTATATGTGTGGGGCTTGTACATTTTCCCTTTGACTGTGTGAGCTTCTAATAGGTGCTCCAGTTCGCTCCCACAGCTCAAACTGTGTACATTAGGTGGATTGGTCATGCTAAGTTGTCTGTCGTATTCAGGGATTTCTAGGTTAGGTGCATTAGTCAGAAGTAAATCTCAGGGAACGGGCCTGGCAAGGTTACTGTTTGGAAGATTGGTATGGACTTGTTGGGCCGAAGGGCCTGTTTCCACACTGCATGAATTCTTTAAAAATGAGAATGGTAATGATGACCGTATAGGTGTTTTTTTTTTTAGCTCACACACATTGCTGTGATGAGGAATAATGAGGGAGAGAGAGAGTGTAACAGGCCATTCCTTCTCAGGAAGATTACATTGTCTCCCTCTCGGAGTTGAATCACACAATAAGGTCATCCTCTCCCAAACTGGATCATGTGAGGTCTCCTTGTAAAATGTCCAAACTATGTCTCCATCACATTCCCTGTTCCATGTCGATGCATCATTGTTGCCATCTCGCACAGAGCCATACCCTTAGCAGAAAATGGTCTTGGTCAATTTGAAAATATGTTTATGTGCCCCTGCGTCATTAAAAAATAAAATATTTAATGTATTTAGAATACTTGTGTTAAAATGAATGCATTTTTTAAAGAAAAACGGAAATTGCTGGTAACGCTCAGCAGACCTGTCAGTACCCAGATGCCTTGTAAATGCTGCAGTTTTACCAGCGTCCACCACTTCCTCTGGCAGCTCATTACATACACACACCACCCTCTGCGTGAAAAGGTTCCTTTTAGGCCTCTTCAAAGCCTTTCCCCTCTCACTTTCATCCAATGCCCTCTAGGTTTGAATGCCCCTAACCTGGGGGAAAACCCGAACTACTCATCCTATCCATGACCATTCTGATTTTATAAACCTCTACTGCTGCACGGTGTGACTCCAATCAACACGAATAGCTGTGCTTTCAGTCATTACGGGCCTAAATTCTGAAATTCAATTCTGACACTTCTTTCTCCATCAAGTCACAATTCTACAACTCATTTAATCAGTTTGTTCAGATGTATCATGAGACACTTCTGTGGGATTTACACCAAGACCTTTGTGCCCGGAGGTAGGGACACTAGCATCACTGGGCAATTCCCATAAAGCTGTAACATTATTCTCCTGTGTGTTTGTTCATCAGCCTGTTCTGACATGCTGTGACATACCTCTGCAACAGGTAGGACTTGAATCCAGTCCTACTAGTCCAGAGCTAGGAACACTACCACATGAGTTCAGGAATTAAAATCAAATCCAGAGTTCTGGTTCAGAGCCAGGGACATTACCCACTATACTACCATACCCAGGCATGGGTCATATTTTAAGTGCCAGCTTTCAGCTCGGTGTGGATTTATTATAATCAGGTTACCATTACGGAACTACACAAAACACTTTGTATTGTTAAACAAACGCAAGGTATTTGTCTCAACTGTCGGATATTGAGTGTACGTGTTGTGCTATCGAAATTAACTATGAACGTCTTCAATCGCTATTATCTGAAATCTACAATATTAAGGAAAGAAATCCTGCAGTCACAGTCTGCCCAATGAAGGGTCTCGAATAGATTTTTATCACTGAACACCACAGACAACGAAAAAGCATAATTTCAGGTCCCAAAACACCGATCACTATTACCCACCTCTAACGTACGACTGCCCTCTTCCTAAAACAATGAAATGACACCAGGCCACTGATTACTGTCCAGCCTCTCCTCCCCATTGACAGTGTCAGCAATCTGTCCCCCCTCCCACAAAACACATAAGGCAACCCAATCTCAGGGTCTTTGTGAAACTAAAGGCCGGATTGTGCAGGCCTCCTGGAGACGGGGAGGATATTTTAAAGGGGGAGAGTGGGGGTGGTAATATCACACACTGGGATGAGGGATGGCAGATGGAGTTTAGTTTGGATTAATGCAAGGTATTGGATTTGGTAAATCAAACAACAGCAGGACCTATACAATTAAAAGCAGGGCCTTTGGCAGTGTTGGAGAACAGAGACCTAGGCCGTCAAGTATAATTCTTTAAAATTTGCATCTCATACAGATAGTGTGGTTAAGAAGGTGTTTATCACACTTGTCTTCATTGGTCAGACCTTTGAGTATTCGAATTGGGATGTCATGTTGTGGTTGTACAGGACATTGGTGAGGCCTCTTCTGGAATGCTGTGTCCAGTCTGGTCATCCTGCCCGCTCATTCCATAGGCACACCACCCTCTGGGTGAAAAAGCTGCCCCTTAGATCGCTTTTAAATGTTTCCCTTCTCACCTTAAACCTGTACTGTCTAGTTTTGGTCTCCCCTGCCCTTAGAAAATACCTTGACTATTCTCTTTGATATTAGTGACCTTGATATTATTAAGCTGGAGAGGATTGAGCAGACATTAACCTGGATGTTGTTGGGAAAGGAGGGAATGAGCTATAAGGAGAGGCTGGGTAGACTCTTTTCACTGGAGCGTATGAGATTAAGGGGTAACTTTACAGAGGTTTCTAAAATTATGAGGGGTACAGATAAGCTGAAGGGCTGATGTCTTTTCCCTAGAGTTGGGGATTCAAAACTGAGGGATATTTTAAGGTGTGAGGAAAAAGATTTACAGAAGTCATGAGAAGTAATTCTTTTAGACAGAATCTGGCTTATGTATGGAATGAACTCCCAGAGCAAGTGGTGAAAGCAGGGACAGTTACAACGTTTAAAGGACATTTAGATCAATACATGGATAAGACATCAGTTTGGATGGTGCTGTGAGCAGCTGCCCTCTCCCTCCCCACCTCTGAATGAATCCCTGTTGGTTTTCACCCTCTGCCAATGCCTGTGCAGTGGCGTGTGGAGACCAGCAGAGGGTGGCATTGCATTACTTTAAGCAACACAGCGTCTGCCAGACCTGCCCCACACAGAGACACACAGATACACACACACGGGAATTGTCAGGGCGCGGCGTGAAGCTCATCTGGTAACTTAAACTAAACATAAAGAAATGCTCAATTTGCCTTGTAAACTGTTAAAATATGAGTGACAGAGAACTGCAAATTCCACTGTTTATATAATAACATCAATTTATTTTTTAACTCTGAAAGTGAACATTTTATAACAAGCATTCTGAATTCTGAGACCCCCTTTCTCTTAACTGCTTATTACCCCATTCCAACTCTATAATGATATACTGTTTCAATAAGACACTTATTAAAATTGCACTCATTTAATTTCAAAATCACACAGCAGCTGTTGTTTGTGTGTCTTCTTGCGGCTGTAGATCTCCCTGGGTCATCTTCTTTCTTTTTACTGCGAATATGTTCCATATGAAAAGGTACCTTTGATAGAGAGTGTTTCCTAATCTTTTGGATCTGTGTTGATTGCATTTACTCTGTCTGCAATTTTCTAAATGTCTGCATTTTTAATATGCACAACGTCGGGATCATCTCATTGGTTCAACTTCCGAAAACCAATACATTCACACTTGATTTGGTTTTAGTATCCTGGGGCATAATTTAAACTGATTGGTAAAATTCGAATTGTTGTCCAAGGAGCAACTATCTCAGGGATCTATTCCACAGCCAAATGTGACATATTTTCAGTAGTCCTTCACACTTGGGCCTGTCATCCTCTCATATCACAGGTGCTTGGAAGCTCTCACTTCAGAACAGCTTTCCCTCTCTCTTAAAGGTACATACACACTTTCGACTGCATGACATTAATACCCTGATGTCAATACAGAAATTTGGATCCAATCTGGAATTCTCTTCTCTATGGTTTGTCAATATTTCATTCACTCCGTCTGGTTTGTATCAGGACTTTTGTTGCTCCATTGACAGCATGTCATTATTCGACTCTGTCCCTGGGAATATAGCGGTATTTCACTTGCTCACACTCGTGAGTGTCGCAGAATTTCAGTCGTTGCATGGGAACTGTGACGCTATAACAATCTCAATGTTTGTAGATGGCACCAAACCTGGAATAACTCTGAAGTCTATGGAGGACAGTGTGGAACTCTAAAAGTACAATCACACGTTGGTGTCGTGTTCAGATGTATGGCAGCTGGGGATCAGTGCAGAGCAGTGTGAGGTGATGCACTTTGATAGGAAAGACAATGAAAGACAATACAAAACAGGCCTTACCGTTAAATAGGGGCTGCAGGAGCAGAGAGTCCTGGGTGTATATGAGCACAGATTATTGAAGATATCAGGACACGTGGGGAGAGCAGTAACTATCAGATTAGTTTCAGTTTCTGAGTTGTTTACAGGGGGAGGTGTAGGAGGGAGTCGCCGTGCTCCCTTCCTGGGAGATGGTGGTGACTGGTATGTGATGGGCTGGTATGTGTTGTGAGCCCACCCTCCTGCCCAACGAGACCGTGGGGATACCATTTGTACCAGCTCGTCACAAAAGGGGGATGGCATCAGGGCCACGGCTTCTACGTTGTGTCTGGGGGAAACGGAGCTGCCAGTGGGTTTAAAATGAGAATTGACCTTCACTGAACATTGCTCCTTACTCGGTCGGTGGGATGTGGATGTTTCAGAATCTCCACACGAAGCGTCCCTGTCCTCTCCGACTCCTACCAGGGTCCTCCCCACATAACGGGGGGAGGGGATGAGGGAACGAATATCAGGCTGTTTCTCCTGGAATGGGAGAAAGGGAGGGCTGGAGTGAGGGTGGGGGTGGGTGGCCTTGCTCTTAGTGCTGGTGTAGGTGGGGGACGGTGTCATGGTGAAGTGTCCAGAGGGAGTCAGTCCACGGTGTTGTATGCATGCAGTATTATTAGTGTAGGGGAGTGGGGTAAAGTGGAGGGAAGGGGGGGCGAAGTTGCTGCATGCAGCAGTGAGAGTGGTGGAGCATTAGCCTTGTTCGGGGGTCGGTACTATAACAGATATATAGTGAGTGTGAGGGAGCAGAGAGAATACGGTGACCCTTATCCTGAAAGAGCAGGGAAGGTTATTGAAGCTTGTCCTGTATTTCTGGGCATTTCCTCAGACCGCAGAAACTGCACTGAGCTGGGTGGTGAGCTCAGACCATGCTCGGTGGGTCTGGTGGTGTGGCCTCCTCTGGAAAGAGAATGGTCTCATTCTGTACTAGCTCATCCACCAGCACTTCGGTGCCCCTGTCGACAAACCGTGATGTAATTGCCCATGATCTGCCATGCTCGAGGTAAACTTTGCATGGCAGCTCCGAACTGAGAAAGCTCAACCGTGTGCCCATTGGCCTTTTAAAGGTGGCACCCATGCCAGGGATCACGGAAGATCCGGGGCATCCGGGCGATGGTGAGTACCTCCCGCCATGATGGGTGGGAGAATCGGGCTGGTATTGAATGACAGGGACACCATGGGGTGGGCTGGGTAGTTAATGAGGTGAGTTCGATACGATAGCACCAGGAAACTATCTCATCCTTGTGTGGACGATCCCTCTGTCACATTCAAGAAAAATCAAACAAAGATAAATAATTGTTAGAATCTGCCCAATGAGTCATATATTCTGTTGAAACCAATTCCAGTTACAAAGATGCAGAACAAATGGTCATCTGGCCTCACACCAATATCCCTTTTCCCCATCTTTCCTGGGAAGACAGGTTCATGTTACAGGATGTTATCGAAGTGTCTATATTTCAGCATTCTGAAACCTGGGAACACATCCTTCCATGACACTGTCTCTCAGTCTCCCCCTCTCTATCTAGACCCCAAACCCCTCCCATGTGGTGAGATTTAAACTGATTCCCCGCCATCTCTCTCTGGCAGTGATCTTCACACCCGCAGCACACCCTTGTCCGGGCACACTGGAGATAAGGAGCTGTAAATGGATGGGAGCTGCACATCCTGTCACTCCCACCACGGGCTGCAAGTTTCCCCACACTGGGCAGGGATCTAACACAGTGTCACTGAGAAATGCAGTGGGTTGGTGGACAGAGCTCTACATGCCGGGAGGGTAACTGCTCCTGGTTTACAGATCAATGCACTGGGGTGGTGCACACAGTCCTACATGCTGGGAGGGTAACTGCTCCTGGTTTACAAATCAATGCACTGGGGTGGTGTACACAGTCCTGCATACTGGGAGAGTAACTGCTCCTTGTTTACAGATCAATGCACTGGGGTGGTGTACACAGTCCTACATGCTGGGAGGGTAACTGCTCCTGGGTTACAGATCAATGCACTGGGGTCGGGTACACAGCCCTACATGCTGGGAGGGTAACTGCTCCTGGGTTACAGATTAATTCACAGGTGATCACTGCATAGTTCGCTGTGCTGGTCAGACTATCTGGTTGAGGTTTATAGATCATGCACTGAAGTGGTTTGTGTAGCTCCCCATGCTGGATGGATATTTGTTCCAGGTTCACACATTAGGGCCCTGATGTGGTCTGCACAGCTCCCAGTGCTGGACAGAAATGTAGCCTGTGCACAGTACATCATGCTGGTGGGGAGGATAGAGGGGAAAGGTGATGGACAGGTCAAGGAGATCCTGGAACGTTCTGACCCCAACATTCTATAACTGACACTCCCCGGAACGTTCTGTCCCCGACATTCTGTAACTGCCATTTTTGTCAGTAATTCCGACCTTCCCATTTGTTATTCCAGCTCCAATTATTTTAATAAATCCCTGAATACAGGGACACATTTGAAAATCTCACTGGGTCCCCGATCAAACGGGTCCCTTTGCCTCCAGGCTGATGGATAATGGGTTTGTTTTCCTTCCTCACAGTTAACGTAGTGACCATCTACGTCCTGCTTTATAAAGATTGTGGATTGTCTCCATGTGTCAGACGTTACCTGGGGGCCATGGCAGCGGCGGATCTCCTGGTCATTATCCTCGACCTGATCCTGAGACACATTCCCATTGTTTATTCGGAACAGTTTTATTTCCTGAGGGAATCCGTCCCTATGTGTAATATCCACACCGTCCTGCTTTATGCAGCTACTGACTGCTCTGTCTGGTTCACCGTCACTTTCACCTTTGATCGCTTTGTGGCCATTTGTTGCCAGAAGCTGAAAAGTAAATATTGCAGTGAGAAAATGGCAGCTGTGGTTCTGGGAGCAGTGACTGTGCTGAGCTGTTTAAAGAATATTTCCTGGTATTTTATGCTCACGGCTCGGTATTGGCTGGGGAACAATCCCTGGTTTTGTGATGTAACACACGCTGTTGTAGACTCCATTGTCTGGGTCACAATCGAGTTCCTCCACCACATTCTAACCCCGTGTGTCCCATTTCTCCTGATTCTGCTGCTCAATGTTCTCACCGTCAGACACATTGTAGTGACCAGCAGAGCCCGCAGGAGACTCCGCGCTCACACCAATGGGGACGCTCAGTCTGACACTGAAATGAGAAACCGAAAAATATCCATCATTTTACTGTTTGTGATCTCGGCCAATTTCATCCTGTTATGGTCAATGTTAATGCTGTATTCTATATGGGCCCGGATGTATAATTTTGGGTATAAGTCTGTGTATATCCATGGTTTTGTGGGGGAATTGGGCTTCATGCTGCAGCTCCTCAGTTGCTGCACAAACACCGTGATTTATGCCGTGACCCAGACTAAGTTCAGGCAGCAGCTGAAGAATGTGCTGAAATATCCCTTCACCCAGATCCATCCATCCATCAAATTCCCGCATTAGTCAATCCATCCGGGATTTTCTCATTTCGGTTCAGGGTTTCAGCGATGGAGCAGTCTGTCGCTATGGTAACAGACTGAGGGTAGCGCTGGTTTGTCCATCCTTATCCCACAGGGGGGTTACAGGGAAACATTTCAATGTTTCTCACAACTCAGGGGCCAGTGAGAAAAGGCACCATCCCACTGACTGCATCCATCACTTCCATTTGTAAACAATAAGAATGTTGTTAAAGCGTGCCGAGCAGCAGAGTGTCCAATGTTGTTGTGTGTCTTTGTGTTGGAGAAGCTGTGCTGGAGAGAGACAAACTCAGCCCCAAGTCCTGGTCCTCAGGGAAGGGGAAGGGACCGGTCCCTGAGCTCAGGAGCTGGGTTTAACTCCCTCTGTCCCCCCACTCCAACCTGGCCTCCCCATTTCCTCTCCCCTACTCTTTCTCCTCAATTCTCTCCCTCTCTCTCTGCACACTCTCTCTTTCTCACCACCTCTGCCTTTCACTCTCCCTCTTCCACTCCTCTCTCTCTCACACACACCTAACACTGGTTTCTCCACCTGCCTCCACTCTTGCCTCTCCCCCCTCCCCTGCACTCTCTCTCTCCTGCCGTCTGTCTCCCTCCCGCAATTCCGTTTCTACCCCATTTCCCCCCTCGTCCCACCTCCCACATCTCTGTATCATCTGGCAACCACCCCTCCCACGACATTCAGCCACAGCACCAACCACACCACACCACCCCCCAGTCTCTGGATCAGAGAGAGAGGGATGAGTCAGGGAGACAGAGTGTGTCAGAGAGAGAGAGAGGGGCAGGAGGAAGAGATATTTAGTCAGAGAGAAACAGAGGGACGTGGGGAGAAAGAGAGACTGAGGTAGGGGGATCGAGGATGAGAGAAGGTGGAGAGAGAGTGAAGGAGCAGGGAGAGAGGCGGGGCAAGGGAGAGATAAGGTGAGAGAGGGAGAGAGAAATAGGGGAGGACATAATGAGAGGGGGGCGGGGACAGTGGGGGGACAGAGAGGGGGGAACAGAGAGGGGGTGACAGAGAGAGTGGGACAGAGAGTGCGGGACAGAGGGAGGGGGCAGAGAAAGGGGGAGATAGAGGGGGTCAGAGAGAGGGGGACAGAGAGTGGGAGGATGGAGAGAGGGGAGACGGGGGACAGAGGGGGGACAGAGAGGGGCAGGGGGCAGAGAGGGAAGGGACAGTGCGGGGGGACAGAGGGGTGGAGGACAGAAAGAGAGGGGGGCAGAGAGAGGGGCGTCAGAGAGAGGAGCGTCAGAGACGGGGACAGAGAGAGAAGGGGCAGAGAGAAGGGAGACAGCGAGAGGGGCAGAGAGGGCGGTGCAGTGAGAGGGGGTCACAGAGAGAAGGCAGACAAAAAGAGGGGGATAGGGGGGCGACAGAGAGCGGGGGACAGAGAGAGGTGGGAGAAAGAAGGGGTCAGAAAGAGGGGGGACATAAATTGGGAGGACAGAGTGGGGGTACAGAGAGGGTGGACAGAGAGGGAGGGGATGACGGAAAGAGGGGAAGCAGAGAGCGGGGGCATGGGGGCAGAGGAGGGTGGCAGAGAGAGAATGGACAGAGAGAGGAGGACAGAGAGGTAGAGGGGGACAGAGGGTGGAGAGAGAGGGGGACAGAGAGACGGGGGACAGAGAGATTTATCGGGGACAGAGAGAGAGCGAGGGGACAGAGAGAGAGGGGGGCAGAGAGAGGGGGCACAGAGGAGGGGAAGAGAAAGAGAGGGGATAGAGAGAGGTGGGATCGAGAGAGGGGACAGAGAGAGGGGAAGAGAGAGATAGGGACAGTGAGGGGGCACAGAAAGGGGGGACAGAGCGATCGAGGGGGGACAGAGAGAGGGGGGACAGAGAGATAGAGAGGGGACAGAGAGATAGAGAGGGGACAGAGAGAGGGGATAGAGAGAGTGGGGCACAGAGAGAGGGGGGCTGAGAGAGGGGGGACAGAGAGTTAGGGACAGAGAGGGGTGTCAGAAAGCGGGGACAGAGAGATAGAAGAGGACGGAGAGAGAGGGGGGACAGAGAGAGGGGGACAGAGAGATAGAGAGGGGACAGAGAGATAGCGAGGGGACAGAGAGAGGGGGAGAGAGAGGGGGACAAAGAGAGGGGGACAGAGGGAAGGGGTAGAGAGAGGGGATAGAGAGAGGGGGCAGAGAGATGGGGAACAGAGAGCGGGGGCAGAGAAGGAGGGAAGACAGAGTGGGAGGGGGACCGAGGGAGGGGGGAGAGAGCGGGGTATACAGAGAGGGGGGGAACAGAGAGAGGGGGGTGATGGAGAGAGGGGAGGCAGAGAAGGGGGCAGAGAGGGGGTCAGAGAGGGGGTGCAGAGAGAGAAGGGACAGAGAGAGGCTGGACAGAGAGAGGGGTAAAGAGAGAGAGGGTGGAGAGAGAGAGGGTGACAGAGAGAGGGGGGACAGAGATGAGGGACAGACAGAAGTGGGACAGACAGAGGGGGGACAGAGGGGGAACTGAGAGACGGGGACAGAGGGAGGGGGTAAGAGGGAGGGGAACAGCGGGATGTGGACACGGGGGGCACATAGAGAGGGGCGGAGCAGTGTGGGGGACTGAGAGAGGGGGATATAGAGTGATGGGGGACAGAGAGAGGGGGGAACAGAGTGAGAGGGGTACGGAGAGGGGAGGGAGACAGTGGGGACAGAGAAATGGGGCAGAGAGAGCGAGAGAGGAAAGAGAGAGGGGGCAGAGAGAGAGGGGACAGAGAGAGGGGGGGCAGAGAGAGAGGGAACAGAGAGAGGAGGTAAGAGAGAGGGGTAAGAGGGGGAAACATAGAGAGGGGTATAGAGAGAGGAGGGACAGCGAGAGTGGGACAGAGAGAGGGAGGACAGAGGGGGGGACAGAGAAAGGGTTGGACAGGGGGCAGAGAGGGGGGAGACAGAGACGGGGGCAGAGAGAGTGGGTGACAGAGAGAATGGTGGAGAGACGGGTGTACAGAGAGAGGGGGGACAGAGGGGGGGCAAAGATAAAGGGGGGACAGAGAGAGAGGGGGACAGAGAGGGGGTAGACGGGTGGGCAGAGGGGGGGACACAGAGTGAGGGGGACAGAGAGAGTGGGGGAAAGAGAGATGAGGGACAGAGAGAGTGGGGTACAGAGAGTGAGGAGCAGAGAGAGGGGGACAGAGAGAGGGACAGAGAGCGGGGACAGAGAGAGTGGGGCAGAGAGAGGGGGAACAGAGACAGAGGAGGACAGAGAGATGGGGACAGAGAGAGGGGTAGACAGAGGGGGCAGAGAGAGGGGGACAGAGAGAGTAAGGGACAGAGAGAGGGGGACAGATTGAGGGGGACAGACAGAGGGGGACAGCGAAAGGGCGACAGAGAGAGGGAGGACAGAGAGAGATGGGGATAGAGAGAGGGCGACAGAGAGGGAGAGGACACAGAGATGGGGACAGAGAGAGGGGGACAGAGTGAGGGGGATAGAGGGGGGGTCAATGAGATAGGGGGATGGAGAAAGGGGTCAGAGAGAGATGGGGCCAAGAAAGAGGTGGAACAGAGAGAGGGGACGACAGAAAGATGGGGGGGACAGAGAGAGAGGGGGGAACAGAGAGAGTGGGTGACAGAGAGATTGGTGGGGAGAGGGATGTATAGAGAGAGGGGGAAAGAGAGAGAGGGTGACACACAGAGAGGGGGACAGAGAGAGGGGGACAGAGAGAGTGGGGCAGAGAGAGACGAGGACAGAGAGATGGGGGACAGAGAGAGGGGTGGACAGAGGGGGGCAGAGAGAGGGGGCAGAGAGAGAGGGGACAGAGAGAGGGGGACAGAGAGAGGGGCTGACAGAGAGATGGGTGGAGAGAGAGGGCGGCAGAGAGGTGGCTGCAGAGAGAGGGGGGACAGAGAGAGGGGGTCAGAGAGAGGGGGTCAGAGAGAGGGGACAGAGGGAGAGGGGACAGAGAGGGGTGGGGCAGCGAGAGGGGGACAGAGAGAGGGACAGATTGAGGGGGACAGACAGAGGGGGACAGAGAGAGGGTGACAGAGAGAGAGGGAGGACAGAGAGAGATGGGGGATAGAGAGAGAGTTACCGAGAGAGGGGGGACAGAGGGAGAATAGGGGCCGAGAGAGTGGGGACAGAGAGAGAGGACTGAGAGAGAGTGGTGGTAAAGAGAGGGGGGACAGAGAGAGGGGCTACAGAGACACGTAGGACAGAGATAGGGACGGGGGTGGCAGAGAGGGGGGACAGATAGATGGTCGACAGAGGGGGGCAGCGAAGAGGTGGACAGAGAGGAGGGGGACAGAGCGGGTGGTACAGAAAGGGTGGACAGAGAGCGTGGGGGCAGAGAGAGGGGGGATAGAGAAAGAGGGGGGATAGTGAGAAGGGGACAGAGAGGGGCAAAGAGAGAGAGGGAGGACAGAGAGAGGAGGGACAGAGAGAGGGGGACAGAGGGCGGGACAGAGGGGGACAGAGAGGGGGAGAAAGAGAGGGGGACAGAGTGGGGGAATGAGAGAGGGGGATAGAGAGAAGGGACAGAGAGAGGGGCATAGAGGGGGGCAAACAGAGGGGCCGGGGAGAGGCGGCAGAGAGAGGGTTGGACAAAGGGGTGGCAGAGAGGGGGTATAGAGCGTGGGGTGCATAGAGAGAGGGGGCAAAGGAGTGGTGGCAGAGATGGAGGACAGAGAGAGTGTAGACACAGAGAGGTGTACAGAGGGAGAGGGTACAGAGAGAGTGGGGACAGAGAGAGGGGGTACAGAGAGGCGCGGGAAAGAGAGGGGGGACGGGGGCAGAGAGATGAGGGACAGAGAGACATGAGACAGAGAGATGGGCGACAGAGGGGGGAGCAGAGAGAGGGGGCAGAGAGGGGGTGGACAGAGAGCGGGGTACAGAGCGAGGAAGGTACAGAGAGAGGGGGACAGAGAAAGCAGGGACAGAGAGAGGGGGTACAGAGAGAGGGGGCAGAGAGAGGGGGATACAGAGAGAGGGGGTCGGGCGGTGCAGTGAGAGGGGAGAGAGGTGGAGAGAGAGAGGGGGCAGAGAGAGAGAGGGGACAGAGAGAGGGGGACAAAGAGAGGGGGATAGAGAGAGTGGGCAGAGAGACGTGGACAGAGAGACGGGGACAGAGACAGGGCTGACAGAGAGAGGGGGACAGAGAGAGGGGTACAGAGAGACAGGGGGATAGAGAGAGAGGGGACAGAGAGAGGGGGACAGATGGGGGTACAGCGAGAGGGGGAAATTGAGAGATGGGTGGAGAGAGTGTGCGGCAGAAAGGGTGTGCTGAGAAAGGGGGACAGAGAGAGGGGACGAAGAGAGGCGTTCAGAGAGAGGGGGGCAGAGTGAGGGCGATACGGCGGGGGAAAAAGAAAGAGGGGGACGGAGAGGGGAGAGAGAGGGGGACAGAGAGAGGGGGACAGAGCGAGAGGTGACAGAGAGAGGGGTAAGAGAGAGGGGGCAGAGAGAGGGGAAAAGAGAGAGGGGACAGAGAGAGGAAGGACAGAGAGAGGGGGACAGAGATAGGGAGGTCAGAGAGAGCGGGGCCAGAGAGAGGGGGACAGAGATATGGAGGTCAGAGAGAGCGGGGCCAGAGAGAGGGGGACAGAGATAGGGAGGTCAGAGAGAGCGGGGCCAGAGAGAGGGGGGACAGAAAGAGGGGGACAGAGAAATGTGGACAGAGAGAGGGGGATAGAGAGAGAGGGGGACAGAGAAGGGTTCAGAGAGAGGGGGACTGACAGGGGGGACAGCGAGAGGGGGAGATTGAGAGATGGGTGGAGAAAGAGTGCGGCAGAGAGGGGGTGCTGAGAGAGGGGTACAGAGAGAAGGGGACAAAGAGACGAGTACAGAGAGAGCAAGCAGATGGAGAGGGGAACAGAGTGGGGGGACATATAGGGGGGACAGAGACAGGGGGACAGAGAGAGAGGGGGGACAGAGAGAGAGACAGGTTGACAGAGAGAGGGGGACAGAGAGAGAGGGAGATAGAAAAATGTGTGGAGAGAGAGGGCGGCAGAGAGGCGGTGAAGAGAGAGGGGGACAGAGAGAGTAGGGACAGAGAGAGCGGTACAGAAACAGGGGAAGACAGAGAGGGAGACGGGGGGCAGAGACAGGGGGACAGAGAGAGGGGGACAGACAGGGGGACAGACAGAGGGGGGCAGAGAGAGGGGGAGATAGAGAGATGGGTGGAGAGAGAGGGGAGCAGAGAGCGGAGTGTAGAGAGGGGTGGACAGAGAGAGGGGGGACGGAGGGAGGGGTACAGAGAGACGGGGTACAGAGAGAGTGGGGTACGTAGAGTGGGGAGGACAGAGAGTGGGGGACAGAGAGGGGGTCAGAGAGAGGGGGACAGAGAAAGAGGGGACACAGAGAGAGTTGGACAGAGATAGAGGGGTAAAGAGAGAGGGTGCAGAGAGAGGGGACAGAGAGAGGGGACAGAGAGAGGGGGACAGAGAGGAGAGACACAGAGAGGGGGACAGAGGGAGAATAGGGGCCGAGAGAGTGGGGACAGAGAGAGGGGACTGTGAAAGGGGGGACAGAGAGCCAGGTGGAAAAGAGAGGTGGGAACAGAGAGAGGGGGTACAGAGAGAAGGGGCGGGGGTGGCAGAGAGAGGGGGGAAAAAGATATACGGGGACAGATAGATGGTCGACAGAGGGGGCCAGCGAGGAGGTGGACAGAGAGGAGGGAGACAGAGAGGGTGGTACAGAAAGGATGGACAGAGAGCGTGGGGGCAGAGAGAGAGGGGATAGAGAGAGAGGGGGACAGTAAGAAGTGGGCAGAGAGGGGGGACAGAGAGAGGGGGACAGAGGGGGGGACAGAGGGGGGACAGAGAGAGGGGAGAAAGAGAGTGGGACAGCGTGGGGGGACTGTGAGAGGAGGACAGAGAGAGGGGGATAGAGAGAGGGGACAGAAAGAAGGGCAGAGAGAGGGTTGGACAAAGGTGGGCAGAGAGGGGGAATAGAGAGTGGGGTGCATAGAGAGAGGGGGTCAAAGGAGTGGTGGCACAGAGGGGGGACAGAGAGAGTGTAGACACAGAGAGGTGTACAGAGGGAGGGGTACAGAGAGAGAGATAGGGAGTACAGAGAGACGCGGGGCAGAGAGAGGGGGACAGAGTGATGGGTCAGAGAGAGGGGTGACATGGGGGAACAGAGGGGGGACAGAGTGATGGGGACAGAGAGAGGGGCGACAGTGCTGGGGACAGAGAGAGGGGGGACAGAGAGAGATGGGGGACAGAGAGAGGGGGGACACAGAGCGGTGGGACAGAGAGATTGGGGACAGAGAGAGAGAGAGAGGACAGAGAGAGGGGGTGACAGAAGATGGAGGTACAGAGAGAGGTGTGGACGGTGAGAGGGGGACAGGGAGAGGGGGGCAGAAAGTGAGGGGACAGGGAGGGGGAACAGAGAGAGGTGGAGAGAAGGGGTAAGAGAGGGGGACAGAGAGAGAGGGGGGACAGAGAGCGGGGGTACAGAGAGCGGGGAGACAGAGAGAGTGGGCGACAGAGAGCGGGAGGACAGAGAGAGGGGGCAACAGAGAGCAGGGGGACAGAGAGAAGGGACGACAGAGAGAGGGACAGAGAGAGGGTGACAGAGAGATAGGGAGTACAGAGAGACGGGGGGCAGAGAGAGTGGAACAGAGTGATGGGTCAGAGAGAGGGGCGACATAGGGGGGACAGAGGGGGGACAGAGTGATGGGGACAGAGAGAGGGGCGACAGTGCTGGGAACAGAGTGAGGGGTCAGAGAGGGGGTGGACAGAGAGGGGGACTGAGAGAGTGGGACAGAGACAGAGGGGGTAGAGGGGGAGACAGAGAGAGGGGGACAGAGAGAGGGGAGACAGAGAGAGCGCGGACAGAGGGGGGACAGAGATAGAGGGGAATAGAGAGAAGGGGACAGAGAGAGGGGTGGCAGAGGGAGGGGGACCGAGTGAGGGGGACAGAGAAAGGGGAACAGAGAGACGGGGACAGAGAGGGGGGACAGAGAGAGAGAGGGCACAGAGAGGGGGAGATAGAGAGGGGGGCACAGAGACAGAGGGGGTAGAGGGGGAGACAGAGAGAGGGGGACAGAGAGAGGGGAGACAGAGAGAGCGCGGACAGAGGGGGGACAGAGATAGAGGGGAATAGAGAGAAGGGGACAGAGAGAGGGGTGTCAGAGGGAGGGGGACCGAGTGAGGGGGACAGTGAAAGGGGAACAGAGAGACGGGGACAGAGAGGGGGAACAGAGAGAGGGGCGACAGAGCGAGGGGGACCGAGTGAGGGGGACAGAGAAAGGGGAACAGAGAGACGGGGACAGAGAGGGGGGACAGAGAGAGAGAGGGCACAGAGAGGGGGAGATAGAGAGGGGGGCACAGAGAGAGGGGGACAGAGAGAGGGTGTCGGAGGGACAGAGTGATGGGGACAGAGAGAAGGACGACAGAGGGAGGGGATAGAGAGAGGGGGACAGAGAGAGGGGGGACAGATAGAGAGGGGGACAGAGAGGGGGAACAGAGAGCGGGAGGACAGAGAGAGGTGGGACAGAGAGAGAGGGGTGACAGAGGAGGGACAGCGGGGGGGGGGGGGGCAGACAGGGGGTGCCAGAAAGAGGGGGGGCAGAGAGAGAGGGGGACAGAGAGAGGGGTACAGAGAATGGGTGACAGAGAGAGGGGGTGACAGAGCGATGGGTGGTAAAAGGGAGGGGGACAGAGAGAGGCGGGACAGAGTGAGGGGGACAGAGAGAGTTGGTCGGGGGGACAGAGAGAGGGGCGACAGAGGGTGGGGGATAGAGAGAGGTGGACAGATAGAGGAGGACAGAGAGAGGGGGGACAGATAGAGGCGGAACAGTGAGGGGGGAACAGAGAGGGAGGACAGAGACAGGTGGGACAGAGAGAGGGCGTACAGACAGAGTTGGGGACATAGAGGGGAGGGGACAGAGAGAGGGGGACAGAGAGAGAGGGAGCAGAGACGGGGGGACAGAGAGAGACGGGGACAGAAAGAGGAGGCAGAGAGAGATGGAGACAGAGAGTGGGTGACAGAGAGTGTGGGGGTGACAGAGCGATGGGTGGACAAAGGGAGAGGGACAGAGTGAGGGGGACAGAGACAGAGAGGGACAGAGAGGGGGGAGACAGAGAGAGGGGGACAGAGAGAGGGGGACAAGGAGAGGGGAACAGAGAGCGCGGGAAGCTCGAAGGGACCAGAGAGTGAGGGGACAGACAGAGGGGGTCAGAGAGACTGGAAAGGGGGAACAGAGGGAGGGGCAGTGCAGAGGGAGGGGCAGAGAGAGAGGGACGGAGAGATGTGGACAGGGAGAGTGTGGACAGAGAGATTGGGGACAGAGAGAGAACAGAGAGGGGGTGCCAAAGAGAGGGGGTGACAAAGAGAGGGGGACAGAGAGAGGATGGAGATAGAAGGGAACAGAGAGTGGGGGGACAGAGAGTGGGGGGACAGAGAGTATGGGGATATAGTGGGGGGACAGAGAGAGGCGGTCAGAGAGAGGGGGTCAGAGAGGGGGGGGCAGGGGGAACAGAGGGAGGAGCGGAGCAAAGGGAGGGACAGTGAGAGGGGGACAGAGAGATTGGTGACAGAGACAGAGAGGGCAGAGAGAGGACAGAGAGGGGGGTGACAAAGAGAGGAGGTGACAAAGAGGGGGACAGAGAGAGGGGGAGATGTAAGGGGACAGACAGTGGGGGTACAGAATGTGGGGACAGAGTGTGGGACAGAGAATGGTGGGACAGAGAAAGGGGGGACAGAGAAAGGGACCGAGCAGAGGGGGGTCAGAGAGGGGGGTTTCAGAGAGGGAGAACAGAGAGAGGGGGTCGGGGGCAGAGAGTGCGAGAGAGAGGATAGAGAGAGGGGGACAGAGAGAGAGGGGACAGAGAGAGATTGGACAGAGAGCGGGCAGTCCGAGAGAGTGGGACACAGAGAGAGAGGCGTACAGAGAGAGGGAGACAGGGAGAGAGGGGGCAAAGAGAGGGGGACAGAGAGGGGGGGACAGAGAGAGAAGGGCGACAGAGAGAGACAGGGGACAGAGAGACGGGGGAGAGAAAAACAGGGGGTCAGAGAAATGGGGCACGGAGAGGGTGGGACAGAGAGGGGGGTCAGAGAGATACTGGGGACAGAGAGACGGGTACATAGTGAGGAGGAAAGAGAGATGGGGACAGACTGCGAGGGGACAGGGAGAGAGGGACAGAGAGAGGGTAACAGAGAGAAGGGAGTACATAGAGGCGCGGGTCAGAGAGAGGGGTGACAGAGGGGGCACAGAATGATGGGGACAGAGAGAGGGGCGAAAGAGCTGGGGACAGAGAGAGGCGGGCAGTGAGGGGGTGGACAGAGAGGGGTACTGAGAGAGGGGACAGAAAGAAAGGGGGTAGAGGGGGAGACAGAGAGAGGGTGACAGAGACAATGGAGACAGAGAGAACGCGGACAGAGGGGAATAGAGAGAAGGGGACAGAGAGAGGGGTGTCAGAGGTGGACAGAGAGAGGGGTCGGGGGACAGAGAGAGGGGGGACAAAGTGATGGGGGAAGAGAGAGGGGCGACAGAGGGAGGGCGACAGAGTGAGGGGGACAGAGAAAGGGGAACAGAGAGACGGGGACAGAGAGGGGGGACAGAGAGAGAGGGACAGAGAGGGGGGTCGGGGAGAGGGGGGACAGAGAGAGGGGGACAGAGAGGGGGGTCGGGGAGAGGGGGGACAGAGAGAGGGGGACAGAGAGAGAGTGTCGGAGGGACAGAGTGATGGGGACAGAGAGAGGGACGACAGAGGGAGGGGGACAGAGAGGGGGGGACAGATATAGAGGGGACAGAGAGAGGGGGACAAAGAGAGAGGGGGACAGAGATAGAGAGGGTGACAGAGCGATGGGTGGTAAAATGGAGGGGGACAGAGAGAGAGGGGGGAATAGAGAGATGGGGACAGAGAGAGGGGTGTCAGACGTGGACAGAGAGAGGGGTCAGGGGACAGAGAGAGGGGGGACAAAGTGATGGGGGAACAGAGAGAGGGGCGACAGAGGGAGGGCGACAGAGTGAGGGGGACAGAGAAAGGGGAACAGAGAGACGGGGACAGAGAGGGGGACAGAGAGAGAGGGACAGAGAGGGGTGTCGGGGAGAGGGGGGACAGAGAGAGGGGGACAGAGAGGGGGGTCGGGGAGAGGGGGGACAGAGAGAGGGGACAGAGAGGGGGGTCGGGGAGAGGGGGGACAGAGAGAGGGGGACAGAGAGAGAGTGTCGGAGGGACAGAGTGATGGGGACAGAGAGAGGGACGACAGAGGGAGGGGGACAGAGAGAGGGGAGACAGATAGAGAGGCGACAGAGGGGGGACAGAGAGAGGGGGGACAAAGAGAGAGGGGGACAGAGATAGAGAGGGTGACAGAGCGATGGGTGGTAAAATGGAGGGGGACAGAGAGAGGGGGTCGGGGGGACAGAGTGATGGGGACAGAGAGAGGGACGGAAGAGGGAGGGGGACAGAGAGAGGGGGACAGAGAGAAGGGCACAGATAGATGTGGAACAGAGAGAGGGGGCGACAGAGAGGGGTTCAGAGAGAGTGGGGGACAGAGAGGGGAGGGAACAAGAGAGGGGGACAGAGAGAGAGGGGGCAGAGATGGGGTGACAGAGAGAGAGAGAGGGACATAGAGAGGATACAGAGAGAGATGGGGACAGAGAGTGGGTTACAGAGAGCGAGGGGGTGATAGAGCGATGGGTGGACAAAGGGAGGGGGACAGAGAGGGGGGACAGAGAGAGAGGGGAGACAGAGAGAGGGAGGACAACGACAGTGGGACAAAGAGTGGGGACAGAGAGAGGGGGATAGAGAGCACGGGGAGAGAGAATGGGTCAGAGAGTGGGGGTACAGAGAGAGGGGGTCAGAAAGAGGGAGTCGGGGGAACAGAGGGAGGGGCGGTGCAGAGGGAGCGGCAGAGAGAGGGGGACGAAGAGATGGGGTCAGGGAGAGGGGAGACAGAGAGGGGGTACAGGGCGAGCGAAGACAGAGAGGGGGCAGAGAGTGGGGGTCAGAGAGATTCGGGTCAGAGACAAAACAGAGAGACGGGTGACAAAGAGAGGGGGTGACAAAGAGAGGGGGACAGAGGGGGCAGATAGAAGGGGACAGAGAGTGGGGTGACAGAGAGTTGGGGGACAGAGAGTGGGGGGATATAGTGGGGGGACAGAGAGAGGCGGTCAGAGAGAGGTGGTCAGAGAGAGGGACAGGGGGAACAGAGGGAGGTGTGGTGCAGATGGTGGGACAGAGAGAGGGGGACAGAGAGATGGGGACAGGGAGATTGGGGACAGAGAGATTGGTGACAGAGACAGAGAGGACAGAGAGAGGTGGTGACAAAGAGAGGATGTGACATAGAGGGGGGACAGAGAGAGGGGGAGATAGAAGGGGACAGACAGTGGGGGTACAGAGTGTGGGGACAGAGTGGGGGTCAGAGAATGGGGGGACAGAGAAAGGGGGGACAGAGAAAGCGGGGACAGAGACAGAGAGGACAGAGAAAGAGGACAGAGAGAGGGGGTGACAAAGAGAGGATGTGACAAAGAAAAGGGGACAGAGAGAGGGGGGACAGAGTGTGGGGACAGAGAATGGGGGGACTGAGAAAGGGGGGACAGAGAAAGGGGCCGAGCATAGGGGTAACAGAGAGTGGGAGACAGAGAGACAGGGGACAGAGAGACAGGGGGACAGACAGACAGGGGACAGAGAGATGGGGCACGGAGAGGGTGGGACAGAGAAGGGGACAGAGAGAGACTGTGGACAGAGAGAGGGGTACATAGTGAGGAGGAAAGAGAGATGGGGACAGACAGCGAGGGGACAGGGAGAGGGAGGCCAGAGAGAGGTGGAGAGAGAGAGGGGACAGAGAGGGGCAGAGAAGGGGGGACAGAGAGAGGAGGACGGAGAGCTGAGGATAGAAGAGGGAATACAGAGATACGTGGGACAGAGAGAGGGTGTCGGGGGCCGAGAGAGGGGGGACAGAGTGATGGGGACAGAGAGAGGGGCGACGGGGGGAGAACAGAGAGAAGGGGGCAAGGAGGGTTGAACTGAGAGGTAGGGGAGAGAGGGGGGACAGAGAGAGGGGGTGTAGAGGGGGAGACAGAGAGAGGGGGACAGAGAGAGGGGGACAGAGATAGAGGGGAAGAGAGAGGGGGACAGAGTGAGGGGTGTCAGAGGGGGACAGAGAGGGCGACAGATAGGGGAGAGTGGGGTAAAAGAGAAAGGGGAGACAGAGAGAAGGGGGGGCAGAGAGAGAGAGAGCGGGGACAGAGAGTGAGGGGGACAAGAGTGTGGTGAGAGAGAGAGGGAGAGTGGGGGGGGGGGAGAGAAATCCGGGATGGAGAGAGGAGGAAGAGAGCGAGGGGGACAGAGAGTGGCGACACAGAGAGAGGGGGAAGAGAGAGGGGGAAAGCGAGGTGGAGAGAGAGGGTGGGGCAGAGAGGGGGGCAGATAGTGGGGGGACAGAGAGAGTGGGACAGAGGGGGGGAGAGAGGGGGGACTGAGAGAGGGGGACAGAGAGCGAGGGGGGACAGAGAGAAGGGGACAGCGGGGGTAGGCAGAGAGAGGGGTCAGAGAGAGGGGGTGCCGAGAGATGGGAGCAGAGAGGGAGGGGGGACAGAGAGGGGGGGACTTAGAGACGGGGACAGAGAGACGGGGACAGAGAAAGGGGAGACAGAGAGAGGGGGGCAGAGAGCGCAGGGAGATAGAAGGGTCAGAGAGTGGGGGGACGGAGATTGGGGGACATAGTGGGTTTACAGAGAGGGGGGTCTGAGAAAGGGTTTACGGGGGAACAGAAGGAGGGGCGGTGCAGAGGGAGGGACAGAGAGAGGAGGACAGAGAGAGAGGGGACAGAGAGTGGGGGGACAGAGAGATTGGGAACAGAGAGATTGGGGAGAGAGAGGACAGAGAGATGGGATGGCAAAGAGAGGGGCTGACAAAGAGAGGGGGACAGAGAGAGGGGAAGATAGAAGGGGACAGAGAGTTGGGGGACAGAGAGTGGGGGACACAGTGGGGGGACAAAGAGAGGGGGTCAGAGAGAGAGTGGGGGGGAATGGGGAAACAGAGGGAGGGGCGGTGAAGAGGGAGAGATGGAGAGAGGGGGAGCGAGAGAGGGGGTAGATGGGGGGACAGAGAGAGAGTGGGGACAGTGAGAGAGAGGGGGACAGAGAAAGTGTGACAAAGAGAGATGGGTACAGAGAGAGGTGGAAGAGAGGGGGGTACAGAGATAGAGGAGGATAGAGAGAGCGGGACAGAGAGAGGGGTGTCAGAGGGGAACAGAAAGGGCGACAGGGAGGGGGAGAGAGAATGGGGAAAAGAGAGAGGGGAGACAGAGAGAAGGTGGGACAGAGGGCACGGACAGAGAGGGGGGAACAGAGAGAGGGAGGGACACAGAGAGAGGTTGACAGACAGAGGGGGAGAGAGAGAGGGTGGGACAGAGAGAGGGGAACAGAGAGAGGGGTGACACAGAGAGAGGGGCAGAGAGTGAGGGGGACAAGAGTGTGGTGTGAGAGAGAGGGAGAGAGAGGGGGAGATAGACAGGGGGTAGTAGAGAAGGGGTAGAGAGAGGGGGGACAGAGAGTGGCGACAAAGAGAGAGGGGGCAGAGAGGGGGAGAGGGGGGACAGAGAGGGGGAGAGAGAGGGGGGCAGAGAGAGGGGCAGAGAGTGTGGGAAAGAGAGAGGGAGACAGAGAGAGGCGGAGAGAGAGGGGGTACAGAGAGAGGGGGACAGAGAGAAGGGGTTCAGAGAGGGGGATAGAGAGAGAGGGGGATAGAGAGAGCGGGGACAGAGAGAGGGGGGACAGAGAGGGGGGGCAGAGAGTGGGGGGACAGAGAGTGGGGGACAGAGAGAGTGGGTCAGAGAGAGTGGAGGACAGCGGGGGGCAGAGAGAGGGGGTTGCAGAGAGAGGGGGGCAGAGAGAGGGGGGACAGAGAGAGAGGGGGGACAGAGAGAGAGCGCGGGCAAAGAGGAGGGACGGGGGACAGAGAGACGGGGACAGAGAGACGGGGACTGATAGAGGGGAGACGGAGAGAAGGGGACAGAGAGTGGGACAGAGAGTGGGGGCAGAGAGAGGGGGGACAAAAGAGGGGGGACAAAGAAAGGGGGCAGAGAGGAGGTGGACAGAGAGGTGGGGGAGAGAGAGGGGGGACAGAGAGTGGGGGACAGGGAGAGGGGATGTAGAGGGGGAGACAGAGAGAGGGGGACAGTGAGAGGGAGACAGAGAGAGCGCGGGCAGAGAGGGGGTGTCAGAGGAGGAACAGAAAGGGCGACAGAGACGGGGAGAGAGGGGGAAAAGAGAGAGGGGAGAAAGATAGAAGGGGGACAAAGGCCGCGGACAGAGAGAAGTGGATCAGAGAGAGGAAGGGACAGAGAGAGAGGTTGACGGAGAGAGGGGGGAGGGAGAGAGAGAGGGTGAGACAGAGAGAGAGGAGGGACAGAGAGAGGGGTGACAGAGAGAGAGGGGGCAGAGTGTGAGGGGGACAAGAGAGTGGAGTGAGAGAGAGGGAGAGAGAGGGGGAGAGAGACGGGGTAGAGAGGGGGGAAGAGAGAGGGGGAAAGAGAGAGGCGACACAGAGAGGGGGCAGAGAGGGGGGAGAGAGAGGGGGGAGAGAGAGGGGGCAGAGAGGGGGCAGAGAGTCTGGGAAAGGGAGAGGGGGACAGAGAGACTGGGAGAGAGAGGGGGACAGAGAGAGGGTGACAGAGAGTGGCGGACAGAGAGAGGGGACAGAGAAAGTGGTGCCAGAGAGAGTGGAGGACAGAGAGGGGTGCTGAGAGAGAGGGGTTGCAGAGAGAGGGGACAGAGAGAGGGCGAGCAGAGAGGAGGGACAGAGGGGGACAGAGAGACGGAGACAGAGAGGCGGAGACAGATAGAGGGGAGACAGAGAGAAGGGGTCAGAGAGAGGGGGACAGAGAGTGGGGGGCAGAGAGAGGGAGGCAGAGAGAGGGCGGAAAAGAGAGGGGGACAAAGAGAGGGGACAGAGTGCGGGGGACAGAGAGGGGGGACAGAGAGCGTGGGGAGATAGAAGTGGTCAGAGAATCGGGGACAGACAGACGGGGACAGATAGAGTGGAGACAGAGAGAGGTGGGTCAGAGAAGGGGGAGAGAGAGATGGGGGCGAGAGAGATTGGGGACAGAGAGATTGGGGACAGAGAGAGAGGACAGAGAGAGGTGGTGATAAAGAGAGGAGGTGACAAAGAGATGGGGACAGAGAGAGGGGAGAGATAGAAGGGGACAGAGAGTGGGGGAACAGAGAGTGGGGGACATAGTGGGGGGACAGAGAGAGGGGGTCAGAGAGAGAGGGCTGACCGGGGGGAACAGAGGGAGGGGCGGTGCAGAGGGTGGGACCGAGAGAGAGTGGGGACAGGGTGGGCGGGCAGAGAAAGGGGGGCAGGGATAGGGGAGACAGAGAGACGGGGACAGAGAGGGGGACAGAGAGGGGCAGAGAGAGATTGGGGACAGAGAAAGAGGACAGAGATAGGGGGTGATAAAGAGAGGGGGTGACAAAGAGATGGGGACAGAGAGGGGGGACAGAGAGAGACGGGGGACAGAGAGACGGGGACGAAGAGGGAGGGACGGAGAGGTTGTGATAGAGTGGGGGGGACAGAGAGAGGGGGCAGAGGGGGCAGAGAGTGGTAACAGAGAGAGACTGGGAACAGAGAGAGAGGGGACAAAGATAGGGGTGGACGGACAGTGGGGCAGAGAGGGGGGCGGAGAAAAGGACAGAGAGGGAGGACAGAGAGAGGGGGACAAAGGGGGAGACAGAGAGAGGAGGGCAGAGAGGGGGTGAACAGAGAGGTGGGGGAGAGAGAGAGGGTGTCAAAGAGGGGGGACAGAGAGAGGGTGTATAAAGGGGGAGACAGAGAGAGGGGGTCGTGGGGAGGCAGAGAGAGGGGGACAGAGTGATGGGGACAGAGAGAGGGGCGACAGAGGGGGAGACAGAGAGAGGAGAGCAGAGAGGGTGTGGACAGAGAGTTGGGGCGAGAGAGGGGGACAGAGAGGGGGGAACAGAGAGAGGGTGTGTAGAGGGGTAGACAGAGAGAAGGGAGACAGAGGGAGGGGAGACAGAGAGAGGGCGGACAGAGAGAGGGGGGACAGTGAGAGAGGTTGACAGAGAGAGGGGGACAGAGTGAAGGGTGTCAGAGGGGGGAACAGAGAGGGCGACAGAAAGGGGGAGGGGGGGGAAGAGAGAGGGGAAACACAGAGAAGGGGAGAGAGGGCGTAGACAGAGAGAAGGGGGAACAGAGAGAGGGTGGGACCGAGAGAGGGTGGGATAGAGAGAGAGGGGGACAAAGAGAGGGGGAACAGAGAGAGGGGGGCAGAGAGAGAGGGGGACAAAGAGTGAGGGGGACAAGAGTATGATGTGAGAGAGAGGGTGAGAGAGAGTGGGACAGAGAGAGGGGGACAGAGGGGGGAACAGAGAGAGTGGGACAGAGGGAGGGGGAAAGAGAGGGGGACAGAGATTGGGGGGACAGAGAGTAGGGGGTCAGAGAGAGGGTGGAACAGAGAGAGAGGGGACAGAGAGTGGGTGACAGAGAATGGGGGACAGAGATAGGGGTACAGAAATAGAGGGACAAAGAGAGGGGGACAGGGAGAGGGGACAGAGAGAGAGGGATAGAGAGAGGAGTGGGAAAGGAGTGAGAGAGATGGGGAGAGGGAGAGAGAGATGGGGAGAGGGGAAGAGAGAGGGGGCGAGAGAGAGGGGAGAGAGTGGGGGAGAGAGTGGGGGGAAAGAGTAGGGGAGAGAGTGAGGGGGAGAGTGAGGGGGAGAGAGTGAGGAGGAGAGAGTGAGGGGGAGAGAGTGAGAGGGAGGTATTGGGTGCAGAGTGGGAGGGAGTGGGGGAGATTGGTGGTGAGAGTGGGTGGGGAGAGTGCGTGGGGAAAGTGGGGAGAGAGTGGGGGAGAATGTGGGGAGAGAGGGAGAGAGAGACTCTGGTAAGAGAGCGGGGTAAGAGAGCAGAGTAAGAGAGCGGGGAGAGAGAGAGGGGATGGAGTGAGGGGAGAGAGAGAGTAGAGGGAGAGAGAGGCGATAGAGAGAGGGTGAGAGAGAGAGTGGAAAGAGACAGAGAGGAGAGAGAGGCGAGATGGAGGGAGGAGAGATGGAGAGATAGGAGATGGAGAGAGGGGAGTTTGGGAGGGGAGAGAGAGAGAGAGGTGGGAAGAGAGGGGAGAGAGAGGATAGAGAAACGGGGTTAGAGTGAGAGGGGAAACAAACAGTGCGGTGTAGAGAGAGTGGGCACAGAGAGGGGGAGGGGGGGTCAGAGAGAGGTGGGGACAGAGAGTGGGGGGACAGAGAGAGGGGGACAGAGAGTGGGGGACAGAGAGAGGGGCACAGAGAGAGGGGCAGAGAGAGGGGAACAGAGAGAGGGGAACAGAGAGAATGGGAAAGAGGGAGGGGGACAGAGAGAGAGGGGGACAGAGAGTGGGGGGACAGAGAGTGGGGGACAGAGAGTGGGGGACAGAGAGAGTGGCACAGAGAGAGGGGCAGAGAGAGGGGTCAGAGAGAGGGGAACAGAGAGAATGGGAAAGAGGGAGGGGGACAGAGAGAGAGGGGGACAGAGAGTGGGGGACAGAGAGTGGGGGGACAGAGAGTGGGGGACAGAGAGAGGGGCACAGAGAGAAGGGCAGAGAGAGGGGGACAGAGAGAGGGGAACAGAGAGAATAGGACAGAGGGAGGGGGACAGAGAGAGAGGGGGACAGAGAGTGGGGGGCCAGTGAGTGGGGGGATAGAGAGTGGGGAACAGAGAGAGGGTGGGACAGAGAGAGAGGGGGACAGACAGTGGGGTCAGAGAGAGTGGGATAGAGACAGGGGTGGGAGAGGGGTGAGAGAGATGGGGAGAGGGAGAGAGGAGTAGAGAGTGATGGGGAGAGAGGGGGAAGAGAGAGGGGGAGAGAGAGGGGGAGAGGGGGGAGAGAGTGGGGGTAGAGAGTGGGGGAGAGAGTGGGGGAGAGAGTCGGGGAGAGAGTGAGGGGGAGAAAGTGAGGGGGAGAGAGTGATGGGGGGATATTGGGGGGCGAGTGGGGGGGAGAGTGGGGGGGAAAGTTGGTGGGGAGACAGAGGGAGAGTGGGGGGAGAATGGGGAGAGAGGGAGGAGAGAGACTGTTGTAAGAGAGTGGAGTAAGAGAGCAGAGTAAGAGAGCGGGGAGACAGAGAGGGAATGGAGTGAGGGGAGAGAGAGAGTAGAGGGAGAGAGAGGCGATAGAGAGAGGGTGAGAGAGAGAGTGGAAAGAGACAGAGAGGAGAGAGAGGCGAGATGGAGGGAGGAGAGATGGGAGATGGAGAGAGGGGAGTTTGGGAGGGGAGAGAGAGAGAAGTGGGAAGAGAGGGGAGAGAGAGGGTAGAGAAACGGGGTTAGAGTGAGAGGGGGTGACAAACAGTGCAGGGTAGAGAGAGTGGGCACAGAGAGAGGGGAGGGGGGTCAGAGAGAGGTGGGGACAGAGAGTGGGGGGACAGAGAGAGGGGGACAGGGAGAGAGGGACTGAGAGACGGGGGACAGAGAGGGGGCAGAGAGACGGGGATAGAGAGGGGGTCAGAGAGTGGGGGGACAGAGAGTGGGGGGACAGAGAGTGGGGGGACAGAGAGAGGGGCACAGAGAGAGGGGCAGAGAGAGGGAGACAGAGAGAGGGGAACAGAGAGAATGGGACAGAGGGAAGGGGACGGAGAGAGAGGGGGACAGAGAGTGGGGGGACAGAGAGTGGGGGGACAGAGAGTGGGGGACAGAGAGAGGGGCACAGAGAGGGTGGGACAGAGAGAGAGGGGGACAGACAGTGGGGGACAGAGAGAGTGGGATAGAGACAGGGGTGGGAGAGGGGTGAGAGAGATGGGGAGAGGGAGAGAGGAGTAGAGAGTGATGGGGAGAGAGAGTGGGAAAGAGAGAGGGGGTGAGAGAGGGGGGAGAGGGGGAGAGAGTGGAGAGAGAGGGCGGAGAGGGGGGAGAGAGTGGGGGAGAGAGTGGGGGAGAGAGTGGGGGAGAGAGTGGGGGAGAGAGTGGGGGAGAGAGTGAGGGGGAGAAAGTGATGGGGAGATATTGGGGGGCGAGTGGGGGGGAGAGTGGGGGGGAGAGTTGGTGGGGAGACTGAGGGAGAGTGGGGGGAGAATGGGGAGAGAGGGGGGAGAGAGACTGTTGTAAGAGAGTGGAGTAAGAGAGCAGAGTAAGAGAGCGGGGAGACAGAGAGGGAATGGAGTGAGGGGAGAGAGAGAGTGGAGGGAGAGAGAGGCGATAGAGAGATGGTGAGAGAGAGAGAGTGGTAAGAGACAGAGAGGAGAGAGAGGCGAGATGGAGGGAGGAGAGATGGAGAGATGGGAGATGGAGAGAGGAGAGTTTGGGAGGGGAGAGAGAGGTGGGAAGAGAGGGGAGAGAGAGGGTAGAGAAACGGGGTTAGAGTGAGAGGGGGAGACAAACAGTGCGGGGTAGAGAGAGTGGGCACAGAGAGAGGGGAGGGGGGTCAGAGAGAGGTGGGGACAGAGAGTGGGGGGACAGAGAGAGGGGAACAGGGAGAGAGGGACTGAGAGAGGGGGGGCAGAGAGAGGGGGATAGAGAGGGGGTCAGAGAGTGGGGGGACAGAGAGTGGGGGGACAGAGAGTGGGGGACAGAGAGAGGGGCACAGAGAGAGGGGCAGAGAGAGGGGGACAGAGAGAGGGGAACAGAGAGAATGGGACAGAGGGAGGGGGACGGAGAGAGAGGGGGACAGAGAGTGGGGGGACAGAGAGTGGGGGGGGACAGAGAGAGGGGGACAGAGAGAGGGGCACAGAGAGAGAGGGACTGAGAGGGGGGACAGAGAGGAGGACAGAGACAGGGGGATAGAGAGGGGGTCCGAGAATGGGGGGACAGAGAGTGGGGGGACAGAGAGTGGGGGACAGAGAGAATGGGACAGAGGGAGGGGGACAGAGAGAGAGGGGGACAGAGAGTGGGGGGGACAGTGAGTGGGGGGACAGAGAGTGGGGCATAGAGAGAGGGGGACAGAGAGACGGGGATTGAAAGAGGGGTGACAGAGAGGGGGACAGACAGGGGTCGGAGAGTGAGGGAGAGTGAGGGGGACAGAGAGTGGGGGGCAGAGAGAGGGGGACAGAGAGTGGGGTGACATTGCGTGGGAGGACAGAGAGTGGGGGGGCAGAGAGAGGGGGACAGAGAGTGGGGGACAGTGAATGAGGGGACAGAGAGGGTGCACAGAGGGGGAACAAAGAGGGGGCAAAGAAGGGGTACAGAGAGTCGGGGAACAGAGGGGGAGACAGAGAGAGGGAGAACAGAGAGAGGGGGACACAGAGAGGGGGACAGAGAGACGGGCACGGAGGGGTGGTCAGAGAGAGGGAGAGGAAGAGGTCGTGTGAGGGGGTAGAGAGAGGGGGACAGAGGAGGGAGAGAGCGCGGGGCCGGGTGGGGGAGATAGAAGGGTTCAGAGCGTGGGGAGCAGAGAGTGGGGGTACAGAGATGGGGGACAAAGAGAGGGGGACAGGGAGAGGGGGACAGATAGAGGGGTGAGAGAGATGGGGAGAGGGAGAGAGGGGGAGAGAGAGATGGGGAAAGAGAGATGGGGAAAGAGAGAGGGGGAGAGAGTGGTGGTAGAGTGTGGGGGAGAGAGTGGGGGAGAGAGGTGGGGAGAGAGAGGGGGAGAGTGTGGGGCGAGAGAGTAAGGGGGAGAGAGTGAAGGGGAGAGAGTTAGGGGGAGATATTGGAGGCAGAGTTGGGGTAGAGTGGGGGGAGAGTGGGTGGGGAGAGTGAGTGGGGAATGTGGGGGGGCAGTGGGGGGAGAATGGGGAGAGAGGGGAGATAGACATTGGTAAGAGAACGGGGTAAGAGAGCAGAGTAAGAGAGCGGGGAGAGAGAGAGGGGATGGAGTGAGGGAAGGGACAGAGAGTGGGGACTGAGAGAGAGGCGATAGAGAGGGGGCGAGAGAGAGAGTGGAAAGAGACAGAGAGGAGAGAGGCGAGATGGAGAGATGGGAGATGGAGAGAGGGGAGTTTGGGAGGGGAGAGAGAGAGAGGTGGGAAGAGAGGGGAGAGAGAGGGTAGAGAAACGGGGTTAGAGTGAGAGGGGAGACAAACAGTGCGGTGTAGAGAGAGTGGGCACAGAGAGGGGGAGGGGGGTCAGAGAGAGGTGGGGACAGAGAGTGGGGGGACAGAGAGAGGGGGACAGGGAGTGGGGGACAGAGAGAGGGGCACAGAGAGGGGGCAGAGAGAGGGGTCAGAGAGAGGGGAACAGAGAGAATGGGAAAGAGGGAGGGGGGCAGAGAGAGTGGGGGGACAGAGAGTGGGGGGACAGAGAGTGGGGGGACAGAGAGTGGGGGACAGAGAGTGGGGGACAGAGAGCGGGGCACAGAGAGAAGGGCAGAGAGAGGGGGACAGAGAGAGGGGAACAGAGAGAATGGGACAGAGGGAGGGGGACAGAGAGAGAGGGGGACAGAGAGTGGGGGGACAGTGAGTGGGGGGACAGAGAGTGGGGAACAGAGAGAGGGTGGGACAGAGAGAGAGGGGGACTGACAGTGGGGGACAGAGAGAGTGGGATAGACAGGGGTGAGAGAGGGGTGAGAGAGATGGGGAGAGGGAGAGAGGAGTAGAGAGTGATGGGGAGAGAGAGGGGGAAAGAGTTTGGGGGAGAGAGAGGGGGGAGAGGGGGAGAGAGTGGAGAGACAGAGGAGGAGAGGGGGAGAGAGTGGGGGTAGAGAGTGGAGGAGAGTGTGGGGGAGAGAGTGGGGGAGAGAGTGAGGGGGAGAAAGTGAGGGGGAGAGAGTGATGGGGAGATATTGGGGGCCGAGTGGGGGTAGAGTGGGGGTGAGAGTTGGTGGGAAGACTGAGGGAGAGTGGGGGGAGAATGGGGAAAGAGGGGGGAGAGAGACTGTTGTAAGAGAGTGGAGTAAGAGAGCAGAGTAAGAGAGCGGGGAGACAGAGAGGGAATGGAGTGAGGGGAGAGAGAGAGTGGAGGGAGAGAGAGGGTGATAGAGAGAGGGTGAGAGAGAGAGTGGAAAGAGACAGAGAGGAGAGAGAGGCGAGATGGAGGGAGGAGAGATGGAGAGATGGGAGATGGAGAGAGGGGAGTTTGGGAGGGGAGAGAGAGAGAGGTGGGAAGAGAGGGGAGAGAGAGGATAGAGAAACGGGGTTAGAGTGAGTGGGGGAGACAAACAGTGCGTGGTAGAGAGAGTGGGCACAGAGAGAGAGGAGGGGGTGTCAGAGAGAGGTGGGGACAGAGAGTGGGGGGACAGAGAGTGGGGGGGACAGAGAGAGGGGGACTGAGAGAGGGGGACTGAGAGGGGGGACAGAGAGGAGGACAGAGAGAGGGGGATAGAGAGGGGGTCCGAGAGTGGGGGGACAGAGAGTGGGGGGACAGAGAGTGGGGGACAGAGAGAATGGGACAGAGGGAGGGGAACAGAGAGAGAGGGGGACAGAGAGTGGGGGGGACAGTGAGTGGGGGGACAGAGAGTGGGGCATAGAGAGAGGGGGACAGAGAGACGGGGATTGAAAGAGGGGTGACAGAGAGAGGGACAGACAGGGGTCGGAGAGTGGGGGAGAGTGAGGGGGACAGAGAGTGGGAGGCAGAGAGTGGAGGACAGAGAGTGGGGTGACATTGCGTGGGAGGACAGAGAGTGGGGGGGCAGAGAGAGGGGGACAGAGAGTGGGGGACACTGAATGAGGGTACAGAGAGGGTGCACAGAGGGGGGAACAAAGAGGGGGCAAAGAAGGGGTACAGAGAGTCGGGGGACAGAGGGGGAGACAGAGAGAGGGAGGACAGAGAGAGGGGGACACAGAGAGGAGGACAGAGAGACGGGCATGGAGGGGTGGTCAGAGAGAGGGAGAGGAAGAGGTCGTGTGAGGGGGTAGAGAGAGGGGGACAGAGGAGGGAGAGAGCGCGGGGCCGGGTGGGGGAGATAGAAGGGTTCAGAGCGTGGGGAGCAGAGAGTGGGGGTACAGAGATGGGGGACAAAGAGAGGGGGACAGGGAGAGGGGGACAGATAGAGGGGTGAGAGAGATGGGGAGAGGGAGAGAGGGGGAGAGAGAGATGGCGAAAGAGAGATGGGGAAAGAGAGAGGGGGAGAGAGTGGTGGTAGAGTGTGGGGGAGAGAGTGGGGGAGAGAGGTGGGGAGAGAGAGGGGGAGAGTGTGGGGCGAGAGAGTGAGGGGGAGAGAGTGAAGGGGAGAGAGTTAGGGGGAGATATTGGAGGCAGAGTTGGGGTAGAGTGGGGGGAGAGTGGGTGGGGAGAGTGAGTGGGGAATGTGGGGGGGCAGTGGGGGGAGAATGGGGGAGAGAGGGGAGATAGACATTGGTAAGAGAACGGGGTAAGAGAGCAGAGTAAGAGAGCGGGGAGAGAGAGAGGGGATGGAGTGAGGGAAGAGACAGAGAGTGGGGACTGAGAGAGAGGCGATAGAGAGGGGGCGAGAGAGAGAGTGGAAAGAGACAGAGAGGAGAGAGGCGAGATGGAGAGATGGGAGATGGAGAGAGGGGAGTTTGGGAGGGGAGAGAGAGAGAGGTGGGAAGAGAGGGGAGAGAGAGGGTAGAGAAACGGGGTTAGAGTGAGAGGGGAGACAAACAGTGCGGTGTAGAGAGAGTGGGCACAGAGAGGGGGAGGAGGGTCAGAGAGAGGTGGGGACAGAGAGTGGGGGGACAGAGAGAGGGGGACAGGGAGTGGGGGACAGAGAGAGGGGCACAGAGAGAGGGGCAGAGAGAGGGGTCAGAGAGAGGGGGACCAGAGAGAATGGGAAAGATGGAGGGGGGCAGAGAGAGAGGGGGACAGAGAGTGGGGGGACAGAGAGTGGGGGGACAGAGAGTGGGGGACAGAGAGTGGGGGACAGAGAGAGGGGCACAGAGAGAGGGGCAGAGAGAGGGGTCAGAGAGAGGGGAACAGAGAGAATGGGAAAGAGGGAGGGGGACAGAGAGAGGGGACAGAGAGTGGGGGACAGAGAGTGGGGGGACAGAGAGTGGGGGACAGAGAGTGGGGCACAGAGAGAAGGGCAGAGAGAGGGAGACAGAGAGAGGGGAACAGAGAGAATGGGACGGAGGGAGGGGGACAGAGAGAGAGGGGGACAGTGAGTGGGGGGACAGAGAGTGGGGAACAGAGAGAGGGTGGGACAGAGAGAGAGGGGGACAGACAGTGGGGGACAGAGAGAGTGGGATAGACAGGGGTGAGAGAGGGGTGAGAGAGATGGGGAGAGGGAGAGAGGAGTAGAGAGTGATGGGGAGAGAGAGGGGGAAAGAGATTGGGGGAGAGAGAGGGGGGAGAGGGGGAGAGAGTGGAGAGACAGAGGAGGAGAGGGGGGAGAGAGTGGGGGTAGAGAGTGGAGGAGAGTGTGGGGGAGAGAGTGGGGGAGAGAGTCGGGGAGAGAGTGATGGGGAGAAAGTGAGGGGGAGAGAGTGATGGGGAGATATTGGGGGCCGAGTGGGGGTAGAGTGGGGGTGAGAGTTGGTGGGAAGACTGAGGGAGAGTGGGGGGAGAATGGGGAAAGAGGGGGGAGAGAGACTGTTGTAAGAGAGTGGAGTAAGAGAGCAGAGTAAGAGAGCGGGGAGACAGAGAGGGAATGGAGTGAGGGGAGAGAGAGAGAGGGTGAGAGAGAGAGTGGAAAGAGACAGAGAGGAGAGAGAGGCGAGATGGAGGGAGGAGAGATGGAGAGATGGGAGATGGAGAGAGGGGAGTTTGGGAGGGGAGAGAGAGAGAGGTGGGAAGAGAGGGGAGAGAGAGGATAGAGAAACGGGGTTAGAGTGAGTGGGGGAGACAAACAGTGCGTGGTAGAGTGGGCACAGAGAGAGAGGAGGGGGTGTCAGAGAGAGGTGGGGACAGAGAGTGGGGGGACAGAGAGAGGGGGATAGGGAGAGAGGGACTGAGAGAGGGGGGACAGAGAGGGGGGCAGAGAGAGGGGGATAGATTGGGGGTCAGAGAGTGGGGGGACAGAGAGTGGAGGGCCAGAGAGTGGGGACAGAGAGAATGGGACAGAGGGAGGGGGACAGAGAGAGAGGGGGACAGAGAGTGGGGGGACAGAGAGTGGAGGGACAGAGAGTGGGGGACAGAGAGAGGGGCACAGAGAGAGGGGCAGAGAGAGGGGGACAGAGAGAGGGGAACAGAGAGAATGGGACAGAGGGAGGGGGACAGAGAGAGAGGGGGACAGAGAGTGGGGTGACAGTGAGTGGGGGGACAGAGAGTGGGGAACAGAGAGAGGGTGGGACAGAGAGAGAGGGGGACAGACAGTGGGGGACAGAGAGAGTGGGATAGAGACAGGGGTGGGAGAGGGGTGAGAGAGATGGGGAGACAGAGAGAGGAGTAGAGAGTGATGGGGAGAGAGAGGGGGAAAGAGAGAGGGGGAGAGAGAGGGGGAGAGGGGGAATGAGTGGAGAGAGAGAGGGGGAGGGGGGAGAGAGTGGGGGTAGAGAGTGGGGGAGAGAGTCGGGGAGAGAGTGAGGGGGAGAAAGTGAGGGGGAGAGAGTGATGGGGAGATATTGGGGGCGAGTGGGGGGGAGAGTGGGGGGTAGAGTTGTTGGGGAGACTGAGGGAGAGTGGGAGGAGAATGGGGAGAGAGGGGGGAGAGAGACTGTTGTAAGAGAGTGAGTAAGAGAGCAGAGTAAGAGAGCGGGAGACAGAGAGGGAATGGAGTGAGGGGAGAGAGAGAGTGGAGGGAGAGAGAGGCGATAGAGAGAGGGTGAGAGAGAGGGTGGAAAGAGAGAGAGGAGAGAGAGGCGCGATGGATGGAGGAGAGATGGAGAGATGGGAGATGGAGAGAGGGGAGCTTGGGAGGGGAGAGAGAGGTGGGAAGAGAGGGAAGAGGGAGGGTAGAGAAACGGGGTTACAGTGAGTGGGGGAGACAGACAGTGCGGCATAGAGAGAGGGGGAAGAGAGAGAGAGCGGAGAGAGTGGAGAGAGAGAAAGAGGTGGGAGACAGAAAGGGGGAGAGAGTTGGCAGTGAGAGGTGGGAGAGTGAATGGGGAGAGAGATTTTGGGAAGAGTCAGTGGAGAGAAAGGTTGGGGAGGGGGCAGAGTGGGAGAGAGAGGAGGAGAGAGAGGGTGTGAGAGACAGTCTGAGAGACGGTGTAAGAGATTGTGTGGGAGCGGACGTGAGAGAGGGGGTGACAGGGGAGAGGGGAGGGGAGAGAGGGGGTTGGGGAGAGTGGGGAGAAAGGGGAGAGAATGGGGAAGAGAAAGGGAGAGAAAGGAGGGAGGGAGAGAGGAAGAGAGAGGAGAGAGAGAGAGTGAGGGGAGGGGGGAGAAGGAGGGGGCGAGGAGGGGGAGAGAGGGAGGGCGAGTGAGAGGGTGGAGAGAGAGGTGGAGAGAGTGTGTGGAGAGAGAGGGAGAGAGAGGGGAGAGAGAGAGGTGGGTGGAGAGAGATGATTGAATAGAGAGTGTGGTGAGAGAGGGGCATAGAGAGGGGGCAGAGAGAGGAGGCAGAGGGAGGGGGCGAGAGAGGGGAAGAGAGATGGGGAGAGTGAGGGGAAGAGAAAGGGGGGAGAGAGTTTGGGGAGAGATGGGGAGAGAGAAAGGGGGAGAGAGCGTTTGGGGCGAGAGAGGGAGAGAGAGAGGTGGGTGGAGAGAGATGAATGAAGAGAGAGAGGAGGCGAGAGAGAGGGGAGAGAGAGAGGAGCGAGGGGAGCAAGAGAGGGAAGAGAGAGGGGGAGAGAGACGGGGAGGGGGGAGAGAAAGGGGGAGAGAGAGTTTGGGGAGAGAGAGGGAGAGAGAGTTTGGCGTGAGGGGGAGAGAGGGGAGAGAGAGGGGGAGACAGAGGGTGCGAGAGAGGGTGTGAGCGAGAGGGTGTGAGAGAGAGGGTGAGTGAGAGGGAGTGAGAGAGAGGGGGTAAGAGAGATGGGGTGAGAGTGGGAGAGAGAGGTGGAGAGAACGGGGAGATAGAGGGTGTGAGAGAGAGGGTGTGAGAGAGGGTGTGAGAGAGGGTGTTAGAGAGCTGGTGGGAGAGAGGGGTGAGAAAGGGGGAGAGGGCGGAGAGTGAGGTGATCGGGTAAGGGGAGAGAGCTAGCGAAGAGAGAGAGATAGGGACAGAGAGGAGTAGAGAGAGAGGGTGAGCGATGGTGGAGGGAGAGGGGAGAGAGTGTGGGGCAAGAGAGAGGGGGAGACGGGGGGACAGAGGGGGCGAGAGAGTGGGGGCGAGAGAGAGGGGGCGAGAGAGGGGGTACGAGAGAGGAGGGCGAGAGAGAGGGGAGAGAGGGGTGAGAGAGAGGGTGAGAGAGAGGGGAGAGAGGGGGAGAGAGAGGGGGAAAAAGGGGGAAGAGAGTGAAGGGGCAGAGAGAGCTGGAGAGAGACGAGGAGAGAGGGGTAGAGAAAGGGGAGAGAGAGGTTGGCGTGAGGGGTAGAGAGGGAGAGACAGAGGGTGTGAGAGAGAGGGTGTGAGAGAGATCGTGAGAGAGAGGGGTGAGAGAGAGGGGTTGAGAGAGGTGGTGAGAGAGAGGGGATGAGAGAGATGGGGTGAGGGGGGAGAGAGACGTGAAGAGAGAGCAGGGAGAGAGAGGGTGGGAGAGAGAGGCTGTAAGAGAGGGTGTGAGAGAGAGGTTGTGAGAGAGAGGTTGTGAGAGCGCGGGTTGAGAGAGAGGGAGTGAGAGAGAGTTGGTGAGATGGAGAGAGAGAGAAGGTGTGAGAGAGGGGGTGAGAGAGAGGGTGTGAGAGCGGGTGTGGCAGAGAGGGGTGAGATAGAGGTGGTGAGAAGGGGGTGAGGGTGGTGAAGAGTGGGTGTTGGGGGAGAGGGGTCAGAGAAAGGTGGGAGAGAAAGGGGCAAGGAGATTGGGGAGAGAGTGGGGAGAGAGAGGGGTAGAGTGAGAGGGTGAGAGAGGGAGGGGGAGAGAGAGTTTGTGGAGAGAGGGGGAGGGTGGCAGAGAAGGGGAGACAGAGAGAGAGAGATGTGGGTGAGAGTGGGGGAAGAGAGTGGGAGAGAGAGTGGGGAAAGACAGTAGGGGAGAGAGAGGAGAGAGTGAGAGGGAGAGACAGGGAGGGAGTGAGAGAGGGAGAGAGAGGGGAGAAATTTAGGTGACAGAGTGGGGGGAGAGAGTTACTGAAGAGAGAGGGGAGAGAGATTAAGGGGTAGAGAGAAGGGGTGAGCGGGGTAGAGAAAGGGTTAGAGAGGGAGGTGAGAGAGGGTGTAGATTGAGAGAGGGGGAGAGGGAGGTGTGAGAAGGGGAGTGGGAGAGAGGGGGGAGAGAGGGGAGAGTGTGGGGAGAGAGGGGGCAGAAAGTGGAGGGAGAGAGAGGGTGAGAGAGAGGGAGAGAGGAGGAGAGAGAGGGGGAGAGAGTGGGGGGAGAGAGTGGGGGAGAGTGTGGGCGAGGGAGAGGGTTAGGGAGGGAGACAGTGCGAGAGAGGGAGATAGTTAGGTGACAGAGTGGGGAAGAGAGTTAGTGAAGAGAGAGGAGGAGAGAGAGTGTGAGGGGTGGAGAGGGGGGTAGAGAGAGAGGTATAGAGACGGGGGGTGAGAGAGAGAGAGACGGTAGAGAGAGGGGGAGAGAGGCGGTGCGAGAGGTGGGGAAAGAGGAGGGGAGAGAGAAAGAGGGGAGAGAGGGAGAGTGGGGTGAGAGAAGGGGTGGAGAGAAGGGGAAGAGAGAGAGAGTTGGTAGAGAGACAGAGAGGGGAAGAGAGACGGGGAGGGGGAGGGTAGAAAGGTTGGTGAGAGAGTGGGAGGGAGAGGGGAAGAGAGAGAGGGAGAGAGAGGGGGAGAACGAGGAGGAGAGAGAGGGGAGAGAGAGAGATGTGTGGAGGGTAGAAGTGGAGTGGCAGAGTGTGGGGTTGAGAGAGTGGGAGAGAGAAAGCGTAGTGAGTGGGGGAAGGAGCAGATAGTGGGTGATAGTGTGAGAGAGGGAGGGAGTGAGAAACGGAGGGAGAGTGAGGTGATAGAGTGAAGGGACAGAGAGGGGGCAGAGAGAGGGGCAGAGAGAGGGAGGGCGAGAGAGGGAGGGCGAAAGAGAGGAGGGAAAGGAGGCAAGGGAGAAGGGGCAAGGGAGAGGGGGCGAGAGGGGAGAGAGAGAGTGAGGTGAGAAAGAGAGGGCAGAGAGAGGAGGGATTAAGGGGAAAGAGAAAGGGTGAAGAGTGAGGGGGAGAGTGAGTAGGGTGAGAGAGAGGTAGAGAGATAGAGTGAGAAGGAGACAGGGGGGTTGAGAGAGCGGGGATGAGAGAGCGAGGGGAGAGAGTGGGGGAAGAGAGAGGGGGAGCAAGAGGGTGGGAGAGAGTGGAAGAGAGGGTGTAGAGAGGGGGTGAGAGAGGGGAGAGAGGGGAGAGAGATGGGGAAAGAGAGGAAAGCGAGTGGGGGAGAGAGTGGCGAGAGAGTATGGAGTTACAGAGGGGAGAGAGGGAAGGAATGGTGGGAGGAGAGAGAGGGGGAGAGAGAGACAGGGAAGAGAGAGATGGGTAGAGAGACGAGGAGGGGGAGGGGGGGAAGAGAGAGGAAAGAGTGGGGGAGAGAGAGGGGTGTGAGTGGGGGCAGAGAAGGGGAGAGTAAGAGGGAGTGAGTGAGAGAGGGAGGGTGAGAGGGAGGGAGAGGGAGGTGACAGAGTACGGGGAGAGAGCTAGTGAAGAGAGAGAGATGGGGAGAGAGAAAGGGGTAGAGAGAGGGGGTGATCGATGGGGAGGGAGAGGGGAGAGAGAGTGGGGCAAGAGAGAGGGGGAGACGGGGGACACAGGGGACGAGAGAGAGGGGGTACAGTGAGGGGGAGAGAGGGGGAGAGAGACGGGGAGAGAGGTGTGTGAGAGAGAGGGGGAGAGAAGGAGAGAGAGAGGGCGAGACGGGGTAGAGAGAGTGGGAAAGAGGGGGAGAGAAGGGGTGAGAAAGGGGGTGAGAAAGGGGGAGAGAAATGGGGAGAGAGAGTATGGGGAGAGCGTGGGGGAGACAGAGAGAGAGGGGAAAGAGAGGGTGGAGATAGAGGGGGTGAGAGAGGGGGTGAGAGAGGTGGGAGAGAGGGGATAGAGAGGGGAGAGAGAGAGGCGAGAGATAGGGAGTGAGAGGGTGTTAGAGAGGGGGGTGAGAAAGGGGAGAGAAAGGGGGTGAGAAAGGGGGAGAGAGGGGGGAGGCAGTGTTTGGGGAGAGGGAGGATAATGAGTGATCGGGTGAGAGAGGGAGGGAGGGAGAGAAGGAGGGTGTGAGAGAGGGAAGGAGTGAGACAGGGAGGGAGAGTGAGGTGACAGAGTGAAAGGAGTGATAGAGGGCAGAGAGAGAGGCGAGAGAGGAAGGGTGAAAGAGAGGAGGGAGAGGGGACATGGGAAAAGGGCAATGGAGAGGGGGAGGGAGAGGGGAGAGAGAGGCGAGAGAGAGAGAGGAGCCAAGGGAGTGGGAGAGAGAGGGAGGCGGACGGGGGATGTGGAGGGGGGAGAGTGGGCGGAGATAGAGAGAGAATCGTGGAGAGCGAGGGGTAAGAGAGAGAGGGGTAGAGAGAGAGGGGGGTAGAGAGAGGGGCAGAGAGAGGAGGGATAAAGGGGGGAAGAGAGATGGGGAGAGTGAGGGGGAAAGTGAGGAGAGGCGAGAGAGGAAGGGTTAAAGAGAGGAGGGAGAGGGGACATGGGAGAAGGGCAATGGAGAGGGGGAGGGGGAGGGAAGAGAGAGGCGAGAGAGAGAGAGGGGCCAAGGGAGTGGGAGAGAGAGGGAGGCGGACGGGGGATGTGGAGGGGGGAGAGTGGGCGGAGATAGAGAGAGAATCGTGGAGAGCGAGGGGCAAGAGAGAGAGGGGTAGAGAGAGAGGGGGGTAGAGAGAGGGGCAGAGAGACGGGGAAAGTGAGGAGAAGAGTGAGTGGGGTGAGAGAGAGGTAGAGAGAGGGAGATAGTGTGGGATGAGAGAGCGGGGGTAACTGAGTGGGGGTGAGAGAGTGGGGGAGACTGTGGGTTAGAGAGAGGGGGGAGAGAGAGAGGAGGGAGATTGAGGGGGAGGGGGAGAGAAGGGGGTAGAGTGATGGAGAGAGCGCTTGGAGAGAGAGGGGTAGAGAAAGGGGAGAGAAACGGGGAGAGAGAGAGGGGGAGAGGAGAGAGAGAGGCGGGAATGAGTCGGGGAGAGAGTGGAGAGAGAGTATGGAACTAGAGAGGGGAGAGTGGGAGGGAATGGTGGGAGGAGAGAGGGGGAGAGAGACCGGGAAGAGAGAGATGGGTAGAGAGATGGGAGGGGGAGAGAGGGGGCGAGAGAGAGAGGGGAGGGAGTGGGAGAGAGAGTGGCGAGAGATTATGGAGCTAGAGAGGGGCGAGTGGGAGGGAATGGTGGGAGGAGATTGGCGGAGAGAGACACGGGGAGAGAGAGACGGGTAGACAGACGGGGAGGGGGAGAGAGAGTGGAGGAAAGAGAGGGGAATGAGTGGGGGAGAGAGGGGAAAGTAAGTGGGAGGGAGTGAGAGAGGGAAGGTGAGAGAGAGGGAGGGAGAGTAAGGTCACAGAGTCAGGGGAAGAGAGCTTGAGAAGAGAGAGTGAGATGGGAAGAGAGAGTGGGGCAAGAGAGAGGGGGAGACGGGTTCAGAGGGGGCGAGAGAGGGGGTGAGAGAGAGGGGGTAGAGAGAGGGGGAGAGGGGAGGGAGAGGGCGGAGAGAGAGGGGAGAAGGAGGGGCCAGAGTGTGTGGGAGAGATGTGAAAGAAAGGGGTGAAAAAGAGGGTGAGAAAAGGGGAGAGAAATGGGGAGAGAGAGGGAGTGAGAGAGGTGGGAAAGAGAGGGGATGGGGAGAGAGAGGGGGAGAGAATGGGAGGAGAGAGAGGGGGTGAGAGAGAGGCGAGAGATGGGGAGGGGGAGAGAAAGGGGAGAGAAAGGGGAAGAGAGAGTTTGGGGAGAGAGAGGATAGTGAGTGATAGGGTGAGAGAGGGAGGGAGGGAGAGACGGAGGGAGAGTGAGGTGACAGAGTAAAGGCAGAGAGAGGGCAGAGAGGGAAGGTGAAAGAGGGGAGGGAGAGGAGACAATGGAGAAGGGGCAAGGGAAACAGGGAGAGTGAGGGGGAGAGGGAGACAGGCGAGAGAGAGGGGGCAAGGGAGGGAGAGAGAGGGAGGGGGACAGAGGAGGAGGGGGAGATAGAGAGAGAATCGTGAGAGAGAGGGGGAAGATACAGGCGGTAGAGAGAGAGGGTATAGAGAGGGGGCGCAGAGTGAGCGGGAGAGTGAGGGGGGATTGAGGGGTTTGGGAGAGAGAGGATTGAGAGCGCGGGGAGAGAGAGAGGGGGAGAGAGACAGGGAAGAACGAGGACAGAGAAGGGGAGAGAGGGGAGAGAGTGGGTGGAGAGGGGGGAGAGAGAGGGGGAGAGAGGGGAAGAGAGAAGGCGAGAGAGGGGGAGAGAGAGTGGGTGGAGAAACGGGGAGAGACGGTGAGAAAGGGGGAGATTAGGGGAGAGAGAGGGGGAGGGAGAGAGAGGGGGAGAGAGAGGGGAGAGAGGGGGAGAGAGAGGGAGAGAGGGGAGAGCGAGTGGGGGAGAGCATGGCGAGAGTTATGGAGCTAGAGGGGGGGGAGAGGGAGGGAATCGTGGGAGGAGAGAGAGGGGAGACAGACGAAGAGAGAGACGGGGAGAGAGAGACGGGGAGAGAGAGACGGGGAGAGAGACGGGGAGAGAGGGGGAGAGCGGGAGAGAGTGGAGTGAGTGGGGTGAGAAGGGGTGGAGACAGAAGGGGAGGGAGTGGTGGCGGGACGGGGTGAGAGAGAGGGGGGAGAGATAGGGGAGAGTGAGGGGGAGAGAGAGGGGGAGGGGGGAGATAGAGATGGGTGGAGAGAGAGGGGTGGAGAGAGGGGGTGAGAGAAGGGGGAGAGAGAGAGAAGGGGAGAGAGAGAGGGGGGAAGAGAGAGATGGGGAGAAAGAGAGAGGGGGAGAGAGAGGGGGAGAGAGAGGGGAGAGAGGGGGGAGAGAGAGATGGGGAGAGAGTGGGAGAGAGAGTGGCGAGAGAGTATGGAGCTAGAGAGGGGGGAGTGGGAGGGAATGGTGGGAGGAGAGTGGCAGAGAGAGACACGGGGAGAAAGAGACGGGTAGACAGACGGGGAGGGGGAGAGAGGGGGAGAGAGAGTGGAGAGGGAGTGGAGGAGAGAGGGGAATGAGTGGGGGAGAGAGGGGAAAGTAAATGGGAGGGAGTGAGAGAGGGAGGGTGAGAGAGAGGGAGGGAGTGGGAGGTGACAGAGTCGGGGAGAGAGCTTGAGAAGAGAGAGAGAGATGGGAAGAGAGAGTGGGGCAAGAGAGAGGGGGAGACGGGGACAGAGGAGGCGAGAGAGGGGGTGAGAGAGAGGGGGGAGAGGGGAGAGAGAGGGCGGAGAGAGAGAGGGGACAAGGAGGGGGCAGAGTGTGTGGGAGAGAGGTGAAAGAAAGGGGTGAAAAAGGGGGTGAGAAAAGGGGAGAGAAATGGGGAGAGAGAGTATGGGGAGAGAGAGGTGTGAGAGAGAGGGGGGTGAGAGAGGTGGGAGAGAGAGGAGGGCGAGTGAGGTGGGAGAGAGGGGGAGTGAGAGAGGTGGGAAAGAGAGGGGATGGGGAGAGAGAGGGAGAGAGAATGGGAGGAGAGAGAGGGGGTGAGAGAGAGGCGAGAGATGGGGAGAGGGGGAGAGAAAGGGGGAGAGAGAGTTTGGGGAGAGAGAGGATAGTGAGTGATAGGGTGAGAGAGGGAGGGAGAGACGGAGGGAGAATGAGGTCACAGAGTAAAGGGAGAGAGAGGGCAGAGATGGAAGGTGAAAGAGGGGAGGGAGTGGAGACAATGGAAAAGGGGCAAGGGAGACGGGAGGAGTGAGGGGGAGAGGGAGAGAGGCGAGAGAGAGGGGGCAAGGGAGGGGGACAGAGGGGGAGGGGGAGATAGAGAGAGAATCGTGGCGAGATAGAGGCGGTAGAGAGCGAGGGGTATAGAGAGGGGGCGGAGAGTGAGGGGGAGAGTGAGGGGGGATTGAGGGTTTTGGGAGAGAGGGGTTTGCGAGCGCGGGGAGGGAGAGTGGGGGGAGAGAGGGGGGAGAGAGACGGGGAAGAGACGGGGACAGAGAGGGGGACAGAGGGGGAGAGAGTGGGTGGAGAGGGGGTAGAGAGAGGGGAGGGGGGAGAGAGAGGGCGAGAGGGTGGAGAGAGAGTGGTGGAGAAACGGGGAGAGATGGGGGGAGAGAGGGAGATTAGGGGAGAGAGAGGGGGAGGGAGAGAGAGGGGGAGAGAGAGGGGGAGAGAGGGGGAGAGAGAGGGAGAGAGGGGAGAGCGAGTGGTGGAGAGCATGGTGAGAGTTTATGGAGCTGGAGAGGGAGGGAATCGTGGGAGGAGAGAGGGGGAGACAGACGAAGAGAGAGACGGGGAGAGAGAGACGGGGAGATAGGGGGAGAGCGGGAGAGAGTGGAGTGAGTGGGGTGAGAAGGGGTGGAGTCAGAGGGGGAGGGAGCGGTGGCGGGACGGGGTGAGAGAGAGAGGTCGAGAGAGAGGGGAGAGTGAGGGGGAGAGAGAGGGGGAGGGGGGAGATAGAGATGGGTGGAGAGAGATGGGTGGAGAGAGAGGGGGTGAGAGGAGGGGGAGAGAGAGGGGGGAGAGGAGGGGAGAGAGAGGGGGGAGAGAGAGAGAAGGGGAGAGAGAGAGGGGGAAGAGAGAGATGGGGAGAAAGAGAGGGGGGAGAGAGAGGGGGGAGAGAGAGAGGGGAGAGAGAGGGGGAGAGAGAGAGATGGGGAGAGAGAGGGGAGAGAGGGGGAGAGAGAGGGGGAAGAGAGGGGAAAGAGAGAGGGGTAGAGGGAGACAGGGTGTTAGAGAGGGGGAGAGAGAGGGGGGAGGGTGGGGAGAGTGGGGATAGAGAGATGGAGAGAAAGGGGGAGAGAGAGACGGGGAGTGAGAGGCAGAGAGAGGGGGAGAGAAAGGGGGAGAGAGGGGGAGAGAGAGAGAGGGGAGAGCGAGAGAGAGAGAGAGAGGGGAGAGATAGAGAGGGGGAGAGAGAGGGAGAGAGAGGGGGAGAAAGAGAGAGGGGGAGCGAGAGGGGAGAGAGAGGGGGAGAGAAAGCGGAGAGAGGGGGAGAGAGAGTGGGGAGAGAGACGGGGAGAGAGAGAGGGGGGAGAGGGGGAGAGGGAGAGAGGGAGGGGGGTGTGAGAGGGAGAGAGAGGGGGAGAGGGGGACGAGAGGGGGATAGAGAGATGGAGAGAGAGAGGGAGAGAAGGGGAAATAGGGGCGAAAGAGGGGAGAGAGAGGGTAAGAGAGGGAGGGAGTGAGAGACAGAGAGAGAGAGGGGAGAGATTTAGGTGACAGAATGGGGGAGAGAGTTAGTGAAGAGAGGGAGAGGGGGATAGAGAGAATGAGGGGTAGAGAGAGGAGGTGAGCGGGATAGGGAGAGAGTGTAGAGAGAAGGGGTGAGAGAGGGTGTAGAGAGAGGGGAGAGCGAGGGGAAGAGAAGGAATGGGGAGAGAGCGGGGAGAGTGGGGAGAGAGAGGGGGGAGAGAGATAGAGGGGAAGAGAGAGGGAGAGAGAGAGGGGGAGAGAGAGGGGGAGACAGAGGTGGGGAGAGAGAGACGGAGAGAGAGGTGGGGAGAGAGTGGGGGAGAGAGAGTGGGGGATTGAGTGAGGGGAAAAAGTGGGGAGAGAGAGTGGGGGAGACAGTGGGAGAGAGAGTGTGGAGGGAGAGGATGAGGGAGGGAGGGAGTGAGACAGAGGGGAGAAAGTTAGGTGACAGGTGGGGGAGAGAATTAGTGAAGAGAAAGGGAGAGGGGAGAGAGAGTGAGGGGTAGAGAGAGGTGGTGAGAGGGAGACGGTAGAGAGGGGGAGATTGGGGAGAGAGGAGGGGAGAGAGAAAGGGGTGGAGGGAGAGAAGTGGAGAGATGGGGAAGTGTGGGTTTGAGAGAGGGGAGAGAGAGAGGGGGAGCAGTGAGTGGGGGAGAGAGAGGATAGTGAATGACAGGGTGAGAGAGGGAGGAAGGGAGAGAGGGAGGGAGAGTGAGGTGACAGAGTGAGGGGAGAGAGAGGGGCAGAGACATACGGGCAAGAGAGGGACGGCAAAAGAAGGGAGGGAGAGGAGGCAAGGGAGAAGAGGCAAGGGAGAGGGGGAGAGAGAAGGGAGAAAGGGAGGGTGAGAGAGGCGAGAGAGTGTGGAGAGAGGGAAAGGGGGAGACAGAGGGGAGAGACAGAAGGGAAGGGGAAGAGAGGGGGAGACTGTTGGGGAAGAGTGAGGGGGAGAGTGAGGGAGAGAGGGGGAGAGAGGAGGAGAGAGGGGGAGAGATGGGGGTCGAGTGACGGGGTTCCAGTGAGGGGGTTTGAGTGAGGGAGGTCGATTGTGGGGGTCGAGTAAAGGGGAGAGAGGGGGGAAAAGAGAGGGGAGAGAGAGGGGCAGATAGTGGGGGAGAAAGGGTGGAAGAGAGAGGGGGATATTGTTGGGGAGAGTGAGGGGGTGAGAGAGAGGGTGAGAGAGAGCGGAGAGAGTGGGGAGAGACAGGAGGGAGTGAGAGGTGGAGGGTGAGGAAGGTGGGAGAGGGAGTGGGAAGAGAGAGGGACAGAAAGCAGGTGGGGGAGAGAGAGCGGGGAGAGAGAGGGGAGAGAGGGGGAGAGATGGGGGTCGAGTGACGGGGTTCCAGTGAGGGGGTTTGAGTGAGGGAGGTCGATTGTGGGGGTCGAGTAAAGGGGAGAGAGGGGGGAAAAGAGAGGGGAGAGAGAGGGGCAGTGAGGCGAGAGAGAGAGGGAGTGGGGGAAAGAGGGTGAGAGAGGGGAGAGAGGGGAGTGAGGCGGGAGAGAGAGGGCAGAGAGAAAGGGAGGTCGAGAGAGGGGGTCGAGTTAGGGCGATAGAGAGAGGGGTTCAAGAGAGGGGGTCGAGAGGGAGGGGATGAGAGGAAGGGGGTCGTGTGAGGTGATTTGAGTGAAGGGGTTTGAGTGAGGGTTCGAGAGACGGCATCGAGAGAGGCGGTCGAGAGAGGGGTTGAGAGGGAGGGGTTGAGAGAGAGGGGGGATCGAGTGAGGGGTCGAATGAGAGGGTCCGAGTGAGGGGGTTCAAGAGAGGGTAGTCGAGTGAGGGGATCGAGACAGAGGCGAGAGAGGAGGAGGGGAGGGAGAATGGTTGAGAGAGAGGGGGATTGAGAGAGGTGGGTTGTGAGAGGGGTCTCGTGAGAGAGGGTCAAGAGACGGGGTAAAGTGAGAGGGTTCGAAAGAGGGGGATCGAGAGAGGGCGGTCGAGTGAGGGGGTCGAGTGAAGGGGGTCGAGAGATGGGGTGAGAGAGATGGGGTGAGAGAGTTCGGGTGAGAGGGGGAGAGAGAGGGGAGAGAGAGAGGAGAGAGAGGGGGAGAGAGGGGGAGAGAGTGGGGGAGAGAGTGGGGGAAAGAGGGTGGAGGGGGAGATGGTGGGGCATAGAGAGGGGAGAAAGTGATAGAGAGGGGAGAGAGAGAGTGAGGAGTGAGAGAGGGGGAAGCGAGGTGCGAGCAAGAGTGACGTGCGAGAGAGGGGGTGAGCGAGAGAGAGGGGTGCAAGTGTGAGTGAGTGAGGGGACGGAAATGAGCGAGAGAGTATGAGAGATTGAGAGAGAGCGTGATAAGGGAATGAGAAAGAAAGAGAACGAGAGTAAGATAGAAAGCGGGGAGAGTGAGATAGGGAGAGATACAGGGCGAGCCAGAGAGAGAGAGGGACATGAGGGAGAGGCACGCGAGGGAGAGAGTTGGGTGAGAGAGAGGGATGAGGTGGAGAGTGAGTGAGGTGGTGGGAGCAAAAGTGAGTGAGAGGGTGAGAGAGAAAAAGTGCATGAGGGGAAGAGTGATAGAGAGGGAGGGTTGGAGAGGGGGTGAGAGAGAGAGAATGAAAGTGAGGGGATGAGAGATACAGAGTGAAGGAGTGAGAGAGAGAATAGAGAAAAAGAGACAGAGAGTCAGAGCGAAAGAGAGAGAGATGTCTCAAGGAGGACTAATACAGCGGAGGTGAAAGCAGGACCCTCACAAGATGGTGGGAATGAAGCCTAGAATGTTGCTGTTCCTTGCCCAGCTCTGTATCTATGGCCTGTCTTCCGGGTCTGAATACAGAAGGCCACTAACCTCTCCCTGTGCTGTTTACTGTGAGTGATCTTACCGGCTGCAGGATTTACTGAAGGCTCCAGACCTCCCTCTCCATCTCTCTCTGGCTGACCAACCGTCTTTGATGTGGTTATGGATGAGACAGGAGTTAGGAATTCGGCTGAGACAGGAACATCCTGAGTACCTGCAGGAGACAGAGAAACAGACAGAATGGGAAATTAAACTGATGCAGTGAGAGTTACAATTGGAGGATGGCACTTAATCCCACAGAGATCTGGAAAATCCAAGGGTCCATCCCTGGCCTGTGCTGCTGCGTTTCTCTGGAGTGGAGAGCTCTGTTGGCTCCGGATCTGGAGTAACTGCAAGAGCGAGAGTTACTGACAGAGGCAGCAATTCCATCCTCACAGTGAGTGGTACCACATGGAGAGATATTGAGTGATATGAGCAGGGTGCAGGAAGATATCATGATCAAACAATGGTCATGATGAAAGGGGTTTGATTCCTGGTGCATGGGGATCAGTACTCACTGATGGGTGGGACAGGTGATGGCCTCGTGCTATTCTCACCCGACTGTTCACCCAGGCTTTAATGCCAGAGTCCAAATTATCCATCTAACTGCCTCATATCCTTTCAGGAAGGAAATCTGTTATAGGCAGCGGGTCTGGCCTACATATGAATCCAGACCAAGAGCAATGGGGTTGACTCTCAACTGCCCCCTGAAATAATCCAGCAAGGCACTCAGCTCAAGGGCAGCTCGGGGTGGGAAATACACACTGGCCACCCAGAGACAGCAACATCCCATGAGTGAATTAGACATAACATTGCTGGGACCAGTGTCCTGGCCAATCAGGACAGGACTTTACACTGACAGAGAGGATGCAGGGCCAAGGTTCAGGTGAAAGGAGCTTTCCAAATCCAAACAGAAATGGCAATGTAGCTGAAGACAAGCAGAAAGGAACAGAGAGAGACAGAGTTTAACTGAAACTGTACATCAGTGAATTGGACTGTGACAAGAAATTGTGGAAAGAGTCAGTCGTAATGTTCTTTTTTTGGACTGGACAAAGTCTCTGCAATAAGGTGGATGGACTGTGGCACCGAGATAAATGCTATTTAGTGGTGACAGGGTGAACAAAAGGTGGGACATGAATATTCTATTGTCCACCTCCTTGAGGGGTCTCAGGGAGAGCAGGATGGGTAACTCTGACAGTAATGGGTAACAAAGGCATTACAGAGAAAGCATTTGGCCTCAGATGATGAAGCTGAATCAGCCTGAATGCAGATTCTGGGCAACACGTGTCAAAACCACAAACAGGAGAACAGTTTTGAGGTTGCCTAACAGCATTTCATTGCTCTACCCTGTTACACATTCCAATGAATTCCTGTTTAATGCAAAGGCACTGTGATCATTTTGGGAGATTTCAGTCTTTGTATAATCTGGGACAGTCACGTCGGCAAAAGTGATGATCTCCAAACTCCTTTTTGAATGTTTCTGTCAGTGTTTCTTTAAATAACACGTTGTGGAAATGGCCAGGGACGTGACTATCTCAGATCGACCGTTGGGTGATGATGCTGAGTGAAGGAGTAATGTCACACTGAGATATCCTCTGGGAAATTGTAGTATAGTGGAATTCAGTGAGATGATAGATTTTTAAAGTGACATAAAGCACACCCTACAATGACAACCAAAGCCATTGACATGTGTTGGAGGGAGAACTGATCAAGTTAAACAGAGGAAACAGTGAAGTGTTTGGCTGGTAATGGACAGTGGAAAACATTTACAGTCAGAGAGATGTACAGCACAGAAACAAATCATCCACGTCACCCACATATCCTATCATAATCTTGTTTTATTTGCCAGCACTTGGCCCAAATCCCTCTCAACCCTTCCTGTTCGTATACCCATCTAGATGCCTTTTAAATGCAGTAATTGTACCTGTCTTCACCACTTCCTCTGGCAGTTAATTCCATACACGCAACACCCTCCACATCAAAACGTTGTCCCTAATGTTCCTTTTATATCTTTCCCCTCTCACCCTCAACCTAGGCCGTCCAGTTCTGGACTACCCCACCCTAGGGAAAAGAGCATGTCTGTAAAACCTATCGTTTCCTCTCATGGTTTTTGTAAACCTCCATATGGGTACCCCTCAGCCTCAGACATTCGAGGGAAAACAGGCCCAGCCCATTTCACCTCTCCCTGTAGCTCGCATCCTCCAATCCTGTCAGCATCTTTGTAAATCTTTTATGAACCCTTTCAATTTATACAACATCCTTCCGATAGGGAGGAGACACGAATTGCACACAATATTCCAAAAGTGACTTATCCAATATTCTGCATAGCCACAACATGACCTCCCAACTCCTCTACTCAATGCACTGAGTAAACGCAAGCATACCAAACACCTTCTTCACTATCCTATCGACCCACAATTCTCCTTTCAAGGAACAATGAATCTGCACTCCAAGGTCTCTTTGTTCAGAAACACTCTCTGAGACCTTAGCATTATGTGTATAAGTCCTGCGAAGAGTTACTTTTCCAAAATGCAACACCACCCATTTATCTAAATTATGCTCCATCTGCCACTCCACAGCCCATTGGCCCATCAGTTCACCATCCCGTTGTAATGTGAAGTAACATTCTTCGCTGTCCACTACACCTGCAATTTTGGTGTCATCTGCAAACTTACTAAATATACCTGCTAAGTTCACATTCAAATCATTTATATAATTAATGGAAAGTAGTGGACGCAGTACCTATCCTTGTGGCACTCCACTGGTCGCAGGTCTCCAGTCTGAAAAGCAACCCTCCACAACCACCGTCTGTCTTCTACCTTTGAGCCAGTTCTGTATCCAAATGGTTGGTTTTCCCTGTATTCCATGCGATCTATCCTTGTTCTCCAATCTCCCATGTGGAAACATTTCGAATACCTTACTGAAGTCCATATCCCTCACATCCACCGCTCTGCCCTCATCAATCCTTTTGTTACTTCAAAAAACTCAATATCTTGAGACATGATTTCCCACGCACAAAGCAATGCTGACTATCCCCAATTAGACATTGCCTTTCTAAACACATGTAATTCCTGTCCTTCATGTATCCGTATTTCAACGTGCCCACGACTGACGTCAGGCGAGCCGGTCTGTAGTTCCCTGGCTTGTCCTTACAACCCGTCTTAAACAGTGGCACCACGTTAGCCCAACCTGCAGTCATCTGGCACCTCACCTGTGTCTTTCGATGATACAAATATTTCAGCACGGGGGCCAGCAATCACTTCTCTAGCTTCCCACAGATATCGAGAGTACACCTGATAAGGTCTGGGGATTTATCACCTTTATGTGTTTCAAGACATCCAGCACCTCCTCCTCTGTAATGTGGATATTTTGCAAGATGACATCATCTATTTCCCAATGCTATTTCCCAAACCATCATCCTATTCTATATCTTCCAAGTCCTTCTCGAGAGGGACTACTTGTTCAGTATCGCCCCCACCTCCTGCAGCTCCACGTGCAGGCTGTCTTGATCTTTGAGGGGCCCTATCCGCTCCCCAGTGACCCTTTGGCCTTCTTGTATTTGTAAAAGCTCTTTGGATTCTCCTTAACCCTAATTGACAAAGCAATCACATGTCCACTTTTTGCCCTCCTGCTTTCCTATCTATCCCTACCCAACACTGCAATCTCCCCCTCCCTGACTGATCTCTACCCAACACTGCAATCTCCCCCTCCCTGACTGATCCCTACCCAACACTGCACTCACCCCCTCCCTGTCTGATCTCTACCCAACATTGCACTCACCCCCACCCTGACTGATCCCGACCCAACACTGCACTCACCCCCTCCCTGACTGATCCCTACACAACACTGCACTCACCCCCTCCCTGACTGATCCCTACCCAACACTGCACTCACCCCCACCCTGACTGATTCCTACCCAACACTGCACTCACCCCCTCCCTGACTGATCCCTACCCAACACTGCACTCACCCCCACCCTGACTGATTCCTACCCAACACTGCACTCACCCCCACCCTGACTGATTCCTACCCAACACTGCACTCACCCCCTCCCTGACTGATCCCTACCTAACACTGCAATCTCCCCCTCCCTGACTGATCCCTACCCAACACTGCAATCACCCCCTCCCTGACTGATTCCTACCCAACACTGCACTCACCCCCACCCTGACTGATCCTTGCCCAACACTGCAATCTCCCCCTCCCTGACTGATCCCTACCCAACAATGCACTCACCCCCTCCCTGACTGATCCCTACCCAACACTGCACTCACCCCCTCCCTGACTGATCCCTACCCAACACCGCAACCTCCCCCTCCCTGACTAATCCCTACCTAAAACAGCAATCTCCTCCCTCCCTGACTGATCCCTACCCCACACTAAATTCACCCCCTCACTGACTGATCACGATACATCACTGAATCAAACACTCCGTGAGTGATGTGGACGCAATCAAGTAATCACCCCCTTCCTGACTGATCCCTACCCTGCCCTGCAATCTCCCCCTTCCTTAGTGATACCTACACAACTCTGCACTCACCACTCCCCCAAGGAAGGTTAGATCGCATGGAATCCAGGGGGCGTTGGAAAACTGGATAAACAATTGGCTTGATGGTAGGAAGCAAAGGGTAATAGTCAGCCTGGAGTCCTGTGACTAGTGGTGTGCCTCAGCGGTCATAGAATTATAGAATCCCTCCTCTGTGGAAACAGGCCCTTTGGCCCAACAAGACCACTAGCCCTCTGAAGATTTTTCCACCCAAACCCATTCCCGTACCCTGTTACTCTACGTTTACCCCTGACTAACGCAACTTACTTACACATCGATGAACACTATAGGCAATTGAGCATGGCCAATTTACCTGAGGTGCACATCTTTGGACTGTGGGAGGAAACCCACGCAGACGTGGGGAGAACATACAAACTCAGTTGGTGTGGCATGGTGGCTCAGTGGTTGGCACTGCTGCCTCACAGCGCCAGGGACCCGGGTTCGACCCCAGCCTCGGGTGACTGTCTGTGTGGAGTTTACGCATTCTCCCCGTGTCTGCGTGGGTTTCCTTTGGGTGCTCCGGTTTCCTCCCACAATCCAAAAATGTTCAGGGCAGATGAATTGTCCGTGCTAAATTGTCCATATTGCTAGGTGCATTCGTCAAGGGAGAATGGCTCTGGGTGGGTTACTCTTCGGCAGGTCGGTGTGGACTGGTTGGGCCAAATGGCCTGTTTCCATACTGTAGGAAATCTAACTCTAACAGGATCTAACCCACACAGAGCATCCTGTGAGGTTGGAATTGAACCCAGATCCACAGTGCTGTGAGGCAGCAGTGCTAACCACTGAGCCACAGTGCCACTGAGCTGGTCAGTGCTAGGCCCATTACTGTTTGTTATCGATATCAATGATTTGGATGAGGATGTTTAAGGCATGATTAGTAAGTTTGCAGATTACACTAAAATAAGTGAGGAAGGTTCTCAGCAATTGCAACAGGGCCTTGATCAGCTGGGGAATTGGGCTGAGAAATGGCAAATGGAGTTTAATACAGACAAGGGCGAGATCGAGCATTTTGGAAAGTCACATCAAGACAGGGGTTTCGTGGTGAATGGTAGGGCCTGAAGGAGTGTGGTGGAACAGAGGGACCTTGGATTCCAGGAGCACGGCTCTCTGAGAGGGGAGTCACAGGGAGACAGGGCAGTGAAGAAGGCTTTTGGAACAATGAACCCTTCATCAGTCAGGGCATGGAATATCGAAGTTGGTAAGTTCTGTTGTAGTTGTGCAGGATGTTGGTGAGGCCGCATTTGGAATATTGTGTTCAGTTTTGGCCACCTTGCTATAGGAAGGATGTTATTAAACTAGAAAGAGTGCAGAAGGAATTTACAAGGATGTTGCCAGAACTCAACTAGACGGTTATAGAGAGAGGTTGGACAAACTAGGACATTTCCTTTAGTGTGTAGGAGACTGACGGGTGTCCTTATAGAGGTGTATAAGATCATGGGAGGCATGGATAGGATGAATGCACTCAGTCTTTATCCAAGGCTTGGGGAATTGAGGACGAAAGGGCATCAGGGAAAGGTGAAAGGGGAAAGATTAAAAGGGAACCTGGGGGACAACGCTTTTACCCAGAGTTTATACACATACGGAATGAACTACCCGTGCAAGTGGTCAAGGAGTATACATTTAATAACATTTAAAAGGCACTTGGACAAATACATGGAGAGTAACGTATTGGAAGGATATGGGTCAAGTGCAGGGAAACAGGGTTAGTGTGGATGGACCAGTTTGGGCCTGCCTCCATGCTGTAGAATTCTATGACTCTATGAACATACCCAGGTGTCCCATAATACAGAATCAGCCAAAGCAACACGAACACAAGCCGGTACAAATGTGAAACAGTCCTGCAGAATTTGGCAGGAAGCCAGCTTGGCCTTGCAGCGAAGGATTCCTGGCACAGGAACTCTGGTGAGAACTGGGGAAGGAAGCTGGAAAGCTCACTCCACTGCTGATAGCCGATAGCCATAAGGCAGCTGGAATCCAATTACCCCAGGGAAACCTACAGGCTGTGACAGATCTAGGTCTCCTGCACAATAAGCAGGACAGAAGGTTGCAGGAAAATCTCACCCACATGGGTCTACTCAATGGGAAGTACCCCTTGCAGTGAAAGGGGGGTCTCTGGGGATGGAGAGGCAGCCTCAGGTTACATTGACAATCTTGAAGGACAGTGTATGAGCTCCAAGCAGCTGCATGGGTCCTGTACACCTGCAACACGGAGTAACACACATCAGACCCTAGTAGGAGGTGCCAGGAGCAAATACAATCCCTAGGGAACCAGGGCTCCTCCCAGAATGGGATAGTGTGTGCCTTTGGTGTTCTACCTCCCCAGGGAGATAATGACAGGCTCCACACTGACACATCCACACCCGCCCACGGATGGGGACTCCCACTGCCTTTCTCCCAGGTAACTGCACCTTTTGCTCCCAGCCCTGACCCACAGCCGAACTCAGATTCCATGAATCATGTGGTTACCCAGTGTCAGACAGCTGATGGTCTCACTCCGTACACAATAGCCAGTCCAGCCACCCAGCTGGTGGGCAGCACCAAAAAGGCCACTGTGTTTGATCCTGTCTCAAACCCAGATACATTTTCGGATGAGATAGACCGACAGTCTGTCATACACGGATTGGATGCTGACAAACAAACTAAATTAATCACCATGTGACTTTGTCCACCAGGCAATTCGGCCCTCCCTGAGGGACAACAGTGAGGGAGGTGCATCCATGATGAAATGAAGGCAGCAGTCCTCACTGCTCGAGAAAAGTCCCATCCCAGATTAGTGACAAACAGCAGAAATATTTGTTCCAGGAGAACATCCACACGAACATGTCTCACTGTGAGGGACAGCAGCTCACCAAGGGCTGGGTTAATGACAGCTGGAAGGACACTTTTGGTGGGACACTGGGCTTACATTTTTTTTACATTACATTACAGTGTGGAAACAGGCCCTTCGGCCCAACAAGTCCACACCGACCCGCCGAAGCGCAAACCAGCCATACCCCTACATTTACCCCTTACCTAACATTACGGGCAATTTAGCATGGCCAATTCACCTGACCTGCACATCTTTGGACTGTGGGAGGATACCGGTGCACCAGAGGAAACCCACGCAGACACGGGGAGAATGTGCAAACTCCACACAGTCAGTCGCCTGAATCGGGAATTGAACCCGGGTCTCTAGCGCTGTGAGGCAGCAGTGCTAGCCACCGTGCCACCGTGCCGCCCACTTGGTGCGAGGGATTCCAATTATCCCGAGTGACAAAGTTAGGATGGGGATCTTTGAAGTCGAAAGTATCGGAATTATATTAAAAAAGGTATTTGGATGGGTTATCATGATTCCATCCCACATGCTGTGGAGATAGAGGGAACATTGACAGGGACCACACTTACATAAATGAGAAGGAACAGGCCATACCACGGCATTCCCACCGCCTGTCATTAACGAATTCGGCTCCTCTCACATCAAGCTGTGGTCCTAACCGCATTCACCTTGATATATCTCGGGATACCGGTGGTTAGGATTGCAAGCTACAACAGATGGGTACGGTCATGGTGAATAATACCTGGGTACACCCCCAGGGGCTGGAAGGTAGATGGAACTCCCCGGGTGATCACCTCAGTTTCATTCAATTTCAGCGTTTGAGTGTTCATGGCTGGGCCCAGTATTGATTGCCTGTCCGTAGCTGCTCGGGAGCTGGTTTTGGTGGTGAGCTGCCTCCTTGAACTTTGCAGGTGGTGGACCCACAATGTCCTTATGGAGGGAATTCCAGGAGTTTGAGCCAGCAGGTCTCATTCCCTTGCATTTATTCTGCTCACTGGATGTTGGCTATGCATCACAATTCTATATGGATTCTCAGAACGGAATATGTTTTGTCGAAACAGTTAGGAGTGCCACAGTCACTCAGTGGTTAGCACTGTTGCCTCACAACGCCAGAGACCTGGGTTTGATTCCACTCTTGAGCGATTGTCTGTGTGGAGTTTGTACATTCTCCCTGCATCTGCATGGGTTTTCTCCCACTGTTCAATGGTGGGCAGTTTTGACAGATTGCCCATAGTGTCGAGGGATATTCAGGTTAGCAGGAATAGCCATGGGAAAGACAGGGTTTCAGAGATATCATCAGGGAATGAATCTGAGTTGGATTCTCTTCAGAAGGTCATTGTGGACTCGATGGGCTGAAGGGCCTGTTTCTGCTCTGTAGGAATTCTATGATATCACTTATCAGCCATATGAGAATCGGTTTGACCAATGTACAAAATGGCTTTCGCTCAAACAGCAGGCTACTCTGACAACAAACATAACCAGCTTTTAAAATTAGGTTTGTAATTCATTGTATAAGCTTCTTTCTATTCAAAAGACTGGGTGGGGGAGGGGGAATGGGTGAAACGTTGCGGCCTCCTTGCTAAAACACAGATAGACAGCCAAGAGATGCTGGGTATATCGGACAAGTTATACTCCTAAATCACAAAAGCCAGACAGCAGCCAAATGGTTATACCATCAGCATAATGCAAAGGCAGCAGGTTCCCTGGGCAGACATATCCCTAACAACGTCTCCACCAAACAAAGGAGGGCCCAGATAGGAAGGCACTGGGTCCTGCTACACAAAGAAACTAACAGTAACAAAACCATCCAAATGATTAGCAACGCTTCAAACTAATAACTGATTCTCCTAATTGGCCAGAAGTATAGAAAGTTCTGGGAAACCATCCAGAAATGAACAAAACCAGGGATCTTGAACTTTCTGGAGGCTTTCTGAGATGACCAACATGGCAGGGACAGAGATCAGCTCACCACCCAGAGAGAGGGAGAGAGAGAGGAAGGGAGACAAGCTGAAGCAAACCCCAGGAGCATGGGAGAGAAGGAGTGTAAAAAACCATTGAGAGAGCGGGAGCTGGAACCAACTGGAATACTGAGTGTCACCCCTTCAGTCTGTCCATGCTTCAACACCTGTTTGTCTCAGTCTGACTTCCCCTTCTCTCTTTGTCCTTCTCTCTCCCTGTCTGTCTCTTTCTCTCAATCTGCCTTTCTCTCACACCCTCCCTCTCACTGTCTGTCTCTGCCCCATCTTTCTCTCATCTTCCTTCTCCATCCCCACTCTCTCTATCTCTCTCTCTCTCTTTCTCACCCTCCCTTTCTCTTTTGCTTTATTTCAGACCTGAAAGTGCTCACCTAATTTTGAATCCCCTAAAAATATTTTGCCCCGCATTTTCACTCTCCTCCCAAATTTATTCACTTCCCCAAATATCTTTCCTCACAAATACCTACCTCACCAACTGTGCCCCCCTCATATATTTTGCTGCCCCCAACATTGCTGTGAGCCCCAATCCCTGGGGCAGAGGGAGTTGAGTGGAAAAGTGTGGAGCTGGAAAAGCCCAGCAGGCCAGGCCTGAACCATTGACTCTCCTTCCTGACCTGCTGTGCTTCCCCAACTCAACACTTTGTAACTCTGACTCTCCAGCATCTGCAGTCCTCACTTTCTCACACCGGTAAATGAGTCTGGGTTGACTGACTGGTCTGTGAATGTTTTAGTGTACAACAAGATCCCAGTCCAAGAATTACAGAAGGTTTGCATCACAGATGGAGTCCTTTCTGCCCATTATGCCCCCTCCGCCATTAAATGATCCTGGTCCGGTTCAGGATCCTCAGGATTGGCCCCTGAATGGCCTCATTGACTATCCTTCGTGTGGAGACCTCTTCTGCACCCTGTCTCAGACTTTGCATCACATGCTATCCTTCCCTTCATCTCTCTCGGACAACAGCCCCTCCTTTCTCCACCAGCCCCAAAGCCCCATCAAACCCTCCCCCTGTCTCTGGCTGTCCCACTCCCTCCGTGTCTCCCACTCTCCCCCTTCCCATGCAGACTCACAGCCCCTGGGCTGGAGGACATAGTGCAGACTCTAACTCACCTTTTGACTGACTGCTGTAATGCACAGCAAGATACCACTCTAAAACCATCGCAAAGTACACACACTGTCCTTCTCCCTCAATATATGTCCTTCTCGCTCTCTCTCTCCCTGTCTCTCTCACTCTGTCCTTTTCTCACTCCGCCTCCCTGACTCTTACTGCCTATTTCTCTCTCTCCACTTTCTCCATCTCAACTCTCTCTTTGTCTCTTTCTCTTTTTGTCACTGTCTCTTTCTCTCTTTTTTTTTCTCTATTTCAGACTCACTCAGAAAAGTACTTCATGTTCCTCCCCTACAGTGGGGGTAAAACCTGAGAGAGACCAGGCACTGAGGCAAACTCTTCCCAATGCCCCTTCCCCCAGTAACTAGGACAAAGCAGAAGGGTCCATGGAGAAAGAGGGAGAGAAACTACAGAAGAGAAAGAAAGATGGACGGACAGACAGTGAGAGGGAGGGAGAGAACAAGAGAAAGACAGGCAGGCGGGGGGGGGGGGGGAGAGAAAGTGAGAAGAACTGAGAGAGAGCAGGAGAGAGACAGGCAGAGAGAGAGAGAGAGAGTGAACCTCCAGGAAGAGAAATACAATGTCAGACAGATGCAAGGTGAAAATGGGGAGAGAAAGAGAGGGAGAGAAGTTCAGGCAGACAGCAAGACAGAAATCCCAGGGAGAGATATAGGACAGAGAGAGAGAGAGAGAGGAGTTGCAACAGCAGAGAGATAGAGCTGAGAGAATTGGGTGGTGGTGGAGGCTGCTGTGATGTGGCTAGAAGGATGTACAGACAGGAATAGCAAGATCCCACAGAGCAGAGGGACAGACGCAGAGAGAGAAGAGCAAGGTGTTAGTTTTGTGAAAGACGGAATGATTAAGCACTCCTGGAAAACCTGGTGAGGTGACAAAGGAGGAAGGGAATCTACTGGGAAATGTAAACAGGACAGAGATGTGAAGGATGTTGAGAGATAGGGATTGAAGGAAAGATGTGGGAGAGAGAACTGGGAACACAAAAATAGACATGAGAGCCGCAGAGAGAGAGGGAAGAAGTGAAATCTGTGGGATCAGATCCCTCTCTAGCATTTTGCTCCTTTGTCTCTCCCCGTTCCACAGACGGCCTGAATCCCACAATTCGTGTGTGTGTGTGTGTGTGTGTGTGTTGTGTGTGTGTGCGCGTGTGTTGTGTGTGTGTGTGTGTGTTGTGTGTGTGTGTGTGTTGTGTGTGTGTGCGTATGTGTGTGCGTGTGTCTGTGTGTGTGTGTTGTGTGTGCGTGTGTTGTGTGTGTGTGCTGTGTGTGTGCGTGTGTGTTTTGTGTGTGTGTGTGTTGTGTGTTTGTGCGAGTGTTGTGTGTGTGTTGTGTGTGTGTGTTGTGTGTGTGTGCGTATGTGTGTGCGTGTGTGTTGTGTGTGTGCGTGTGTGTTGTGTGTGCGTGTGTGTTGTATGTGTGTGTGTCTGTGTGTGTGTGTGTTGTGTGTGTGTGTGTTGTGTGTGTGTGTGCGTGTGTGTTGTGTGTGTGTGTTGTGTGTGTCTGTGTGTGTGTGTGCGTGTGTGTGTGTGCGTGTGTGTGTGTGTTGTGTGTGTGTGTGCGTGTGTGTTGTGTGTGTGTGTTGTGTGTGTGTGCGTGTGTGTTGTGTGTGTGTGTTGTGTGTGTGCGTATGTGTGTGCGTGTGTGTTGTGCGTGTGTGTGTGCTTTAGTCTGATGATTCCTCATGGCAGAATAATTTGATTCTCTGTCTCTGTATTGTCCTAGTTTCAGCTCCCAAATTAAAATTTGAATCATCCACGATCCTATTGAATACCAGAGCAAGCTCGAGGGGCTGGATGGTCTCCTGTTCCAATTTCGGATGGTCTTATGTTGTTAACATTACCTCCCTGCTCTTGGCCCCCACACTGGAGGTTAGGACTCCACAAGGGCCTGATCTGTAGAGGGCTGCCCTCTTCCGTGAGTCTCGGAGGGAACCAGCCTGATTTGGATTGGAGTTGCAGCCTCTCAGTGAGAAGTGAAATCTCCTTGAGGTTCCCCTCAGTCTCTCACTGTAAGGTGGAGCAGGCCAGTCTCGGGGAAGGAAACAACAGGCCAGGTCTGCTCTGTCCTCCAGCTCCATTTCAGAAGGCCACACGGGAGGGGCTTGTTTCCTTCATCAGCTTCCCGTGCTGCCCTTCTGGGTTAGGGTGGGGGCCGAATGGCCTTGCTCCTGGCTCCTAATAAGGTGCAGACAGGCTATGATTGGGTTATACAGGGCATGCCCCTGGAGTGAGGTTGGTTAGCTGAGTTGGCTGGGCAGTTAGCTTACCACACTAGCTAGAGTTACTCAGAAGGACTCTCCTTCCCAACCTCTCCCCTCAGCCGGGCCATGCTGACCCTCTGATTAAATCCCCACCAGACACCGCTCTGTAATGAGGAGCTGTCCCATGCTCTGGTAAGGCTATGGTGATATTACATTGGTTAGTACCTGGAGCACTGTGTGCAGGACTAGTCACTGCATTGCCAGAGGGATGTTAGTGTGTGGGGAAGGTTTACTGGATGAATCCCCACTGGAATGAACAGCACTGTCTTTCCCCCAGTTAAGTCACTCTTGCAGCTTTTGTGTCTTTGGAGACACACGGACCAATTCACCTGATACAGCTGCTGGATTTTATATTTATGGGCACCCAATAAGATTGGCTAGTTTACATACACACACTCACACACACACACAGACACACACACTCCCTCAAACACAAACACAGACATACTCTCACAAACACATACAAACAGGCACAACTCTCTCTCACACACATACACACACAAGCACACACTTTCTCTCTCACACACATACATGCACAGACATACGCTCCCTCAAATACACACATGGACACGCTCTCTCACACATACACGCAGACACACTCTCTCTCACAGACATACTCTCACACACACAGACACTCTCTCTCACGCACACACAGACACACTCTCTCTCTCACACAGACACACTCTCTCTCACACACACATACACACACGCTCTCTCATTTACACACACACTCTCACACACACATTCTCATTCTCTCACACACTCACTCACTCTCACGCACACAGACACACTCTCTCTCACACACACACACACTGTCTCTCACACACATACAAACAGACAGACACACGGACACACGATCCCTCAAACATACACAGACACACTCTCTCTCTCACACACATAAACAAACAGTTACTCTCTCTCCCACACACATACACACGCAGACAGACGCTCCCTCAAACACACGCAGACACACTCTCTCACACACACACACATAAACACACAGTTACTCTCTCTCTCACACACATACACACGCAGACACACGCTCCCTTAAACACACATAGACACACACTCTCTCACACACACACACTGACACACTCTCTCACACACACAGACACTCTCTCTCACACACACAAAAACACACAGTTACATTCTCTCTCACACACATACACACGCAGACACACACTCCCTGAAATACACATAGACACTCTCTCTCTCACACACACACACATGGACACACACACTCTCTCACACACAGACACACTCACTCTCACACACATGCACACACACACTCGCTCACACACACATACACACTCTCTCACACAAGACACACTGTCATACACACACATAGACACACAGACACACACACAACTAGACACACAGACACATTCTCTCACACACAGACACACTCTCTCACACACAGGCACACTCACACACACACACATACACACAGACACACTCTCTCTCACACACATATACACACATACACACTCTCTCACGCACACCCTCACTCACACACATGCACACAAAGACACACACACATCCACTCACTCTCACATGAACCTGCACTTTCTCTCTCACGCACACATATACAGACACACAGAGATACACATGCATCCACTCTTTCACACACACAAACACGGACAGTCTCTCTCTCTCTCTCTCTCTCTGACTGTTTCTCTCTCGCGCACACACACACACACACACACACACACACACACACAGCTGTAAAGGCATGGTTGAGGTTTTGATAGAGAAATTATTTCTCCGACGACTGAACCATGATCTCACATGATGACTGCTCCAGGGGGACAGACAGCAGCTACAGATGACTTGTTGGATCTTCCTGTGCACCAACCCTTGCATCGACAGCATTAGTCTGTTTGGGTGCCTGCTTCTCTAAAACGTATCCAAGCAACAAGTAACAATAGATTGATCAAAGTTTTCCTCCAAACCATGTTTCAGACACATGCTGCTGTTATTTTTCACTGATTGTGTAAAATGATCTGAATCTTCTGAAATGGGGTGTGGCTTCCATTTCAAATTGCGACACCAGATTGCCTCGGGGACCCTGAGGAAATTATCAGGGAATTGCATCTGTTCCTTTCTACCCTCTGCACTCTGTACCACCAGATAGTGCTCCCTCAATACCTCTGATAGTTCTCCCTGAATACCCCAGATAGTTCTCCCTCAGTACCTCAGATAGTTCTACCACAGTACCTCAGATAGCTCTCCCTCAATACCTCAGATAGTTCTCCTTCAGTACCTCAGATAGTTCTCCCTCAGTACCTCAGATAGTGCTCCCTCAATACCTTAGATAGTTCACTCTCAGTACCTCAGATAGTGCTCCCTCAGTACCTCAGATAGTTCTCCCTCAGTACCTCAGATAGTTCTCACTAAGTACCTCAGAAAGTGCTCCCTCAGTACCTCAGATAGTTCACCCGCAGTACCTCAGATAGTGCTCCCTAAGTACCTCAGATAGTTCTCCATCAGCACCACAGATAGTTCTCCCACAATAACTGAGATAATTCTCCCTGAATACCCCAGATAGTTCTCCCTCAATACGTCAGATAGTTCTCCCTCAGTACCTCAGATAGTGCTCCCTCAGTACAACAGAAAGTGCTCCCTCAGTACCTCAGATAGTTCCCCCTCAGTACCTCAGATAGTGCTCCCTCAATACCTCAGAAAGTGATCCCTCAGTACCTCAGATAGTTCTAACTCAGTACCTCAGAAAGTGCTCCCTCAGTACCTCAGAAAGTGCTCCCTCAATACCACAGATAGTTTTCCCTCAGTACCTCAGATAGTTCTCCCTCAGTACCTCAGATAGTGCTCCCTCAATACCTCAGATAGTGCTGCCTCAATACCTCAGAAACTGCTCCCTCAGTACCTCAGATAGTTCTCCCTCAGTACCTCAGATAGTTCTCCCTCAGTACCTCAGTTAGTTCTCCCTCAATACCTCTGAAAGTGCTCCCTCAGTCCCTCAGAAAGTGCTCCATCAATATCTCAGATAGTTCTCCCTCAATACCTCAGACAGTGCTCCCTCAATATCTCAGAAAGTGCTCCCTCAATACCTCAGATAGTGCTCCATCAATATGTCAGATAGTTCTCCCTCAGTACCTCAGATAGTTCTCCCTCAATATCTCAGATAGTTCTCCCTCAATACCTCAGATAGTCCTCCCTCAATACCTCAGATAGTGCTCCCTCAATACCTCTGAAAGTGGTCCCTCAGTTCCTCAGAAAGTGCTCCCTCAATACCTCAGAAAGTGCTCCATCATTACCTCAGATAGTTGTCCCTCAGTACCTCAGATATTGCTCCCTCAGTAGCTCAGAGAGTGCTTCCTCAATACCTCTGAAAGTGCTCCCACAATATCTCCGATAATTCTATCTCAATACGTCAGATAGTGCTCCCTCAATACCACTGAAAGTGCTCCATAATTCCCTCAGAAAGTGCTCCATCAATACCTCAGACAGTGCTCCCTCATTACGTCTGAAAGTGCTCCCTCAGGACATCAGAAAGTGCTCACTCATTACCTCAGAAAGTGCTCCATCAGTACCGCAGATATTTCTCCCTCAGTTCCACAGATAGTTCTCCCTCAGTACCTCAGAATGTGCTCCCTCAATATCTCAGATGGTGCTCCCTCAATACCTCAGATAGTTCCGCCCAATACCTCAGAAAGTGCTCCATCATTACCTCAGATAGTTCTCCCTCAGTACCTCAGAAAGTGCTCCCTCAAAACCTCAGATAGTTACCCCAAATACCTCAGAAAGTGCTCCCTCAGTACCTCAGATAGTTCTCACTCAGTACCTCAGATAGTGCTCCCTCAATACCTCAGATAGTTCACCCTCAGTGCCTCAGATATTGCTCCCACAGTACCTCAGATAGTTCTCCCTCAGTACCTCAGATACTTCTCACTCAGTACCTCAGAAAGTGCTCTCTCAGAACCTCAGATAGTTCACCCTCAGTAGCTCAGAGAGTGCTCCCTTAGTACCTCAGATAGTTCTCCATCAGCACCACAGATAGTTCTCCCTCAGTACCTCAGAGAGTTCTCCCTCAATAACTGAGATAATTCTCCCTGAATACCCCAGATAGTTCTCCCTCAATACGTCAGATAGTTCTCCCTCAGTACCTCAGATAGTGCTCCCTCAGTACCTCAGAAATTGTTCCCTCAGTACCTCAGATAGTTCTCCCTCGGTACCTCAGATAGTGCTCCCTCAATACCTCAGAAAGTGATCCCCCAGTACCTCAGATAGTTCTCCCTCAGTACCTCAGAAAGTGCTCCCTCAGTACCTCAGAAAATGCTCCCTCAATACCTCAGATAGTTTTCCTCAGTACCTCAGATAGTTCTCCCTCAGTACCTCAGATAGTGCTCCCTCAATACCTCACATAGTGCTCCCTCAATACCTCAGGAAGTGCTCCCTCAGTACCTCACATAGTTCTCCATCAGTACCTCAGAGAGTGCTTCCTCAGTACCTCAGAAAGTGCTCCCTCAGTACCTCAGATAGATCTCCCTCAAAACCTCAGATAGTGCTCCCTCAGTCCCTCAGAAAGTGCTCTCTCAATATCTCAGAAAGTGCTCCCTCAATACCTCAGATAGTGCTCCATCAATACCTCAGATAGTTCTCCCTCAGTACCTCAGAGAGTGCTCCCTCAATATCTCAGATAGTTCTCCCTCAATACCTCAGATAGTGCTCCCTCAATACCTCAGATAGCTCTCCCTCAAAACCTAAGATAGTGCTCCGTCAATACCTCTGAAAGTGCTCCCTCAGTCCCTCAGAAAGTGCTCCCTCAATACCTCAGAAAGTGCTCCATCAATACCTCAGATAGTTGTCCCTCTGTACCTCAGATAGTGCTACCTCAATACCTCAGATAGTGCTGCCTCAATACCTCAGATAGTTCTACCCCAATACCTCAGATAGTGCACCCTCAATACCTCTGAAAGTGCTCCCACAGTCCTTCAGAAAGTGCTCCCTCAACACCTCAGAAAGTGCTCCATCAATACCTCAGATAGTTATCCCTCAGTACCTCAGGTAGTGCTCCCTCAGTAGCTCAGATAGTGCTTCCTCAATACCTCTGAAAGTGCTCCCTCAATACCTCAGACAGTGCGCCCTCAATACCTCAGATAATTCTCCCTCAATACGTGAGATAGTGCTCCCTCAATACCACTAAAAGTGCTGCCTAAATCCCTCAGAAAGTGCTCCATCAATACCTCTACAGTGCTCCCTCATTATCTCTAAAAGTGCTCCCTCAGTACCTCAGAAAGTGCTCCCTTAATACCTCAGAAAGTGCTCCCTCAGTACCACAGATAGTTCTCCCTCAGTACCTCAGATAGTTCTCCCTCAGTACCTCAGAAAGTGCTCCCTCAATATCTCAGATAGCTCTCCCTCAGTACCTCAGAAAGAGCTCCCTCAATACCTCAGATGGTGCTCCCTCAATACCTCAGATAGTTCCCCAATACCTCAGAAAGTACTCCATCAATACCTCAGATAGTTCTCCCTCAGTACCTCTGAAAGTGCTCCCTCAATACCTCAGATAGTTCCCCCAATACCTCAGAAAGTGCTACATCAATACCTCAGATAGTTCTCCCTCAGTACCTCAGATAGTGCTCCATCAATACCTCAGAAAGTGCTCCCTCAATACCTCAGATAATTCTCCCTCAATACGTTAGATAGTGCACCCTCAATACCACTGAAAGTGCTCCCTAAGTCCCTCAGAAAGTGCTCCATCAATACCTCAGATAGTGCTCCCTCATTACCTCTGACAGTGCTCCCTCAGCACCTCCGAAAGTGCTCCATCAATACCTCAGATAGTGCTCCCTCAGTAGCTCAGATAGTGCTTCCTCAAACCTCAGAAAGTGCTCCCTCAATACCTCAGAAAATCCTACCTCAATACGTCAGTTAGTGTCCCTCAATACCACTGAAAGTGCTCCCTAAGTTACTCAGAAAGTTCTCCATCAATACCTCAGATAGTGCTCCCTCATTACCTCTGAAAGTGCTCCCTCAGTACCTCAGAAAGTACTCCCTCATTACCTCAGAAAGTGCTCCCTCAGTACCACAGATATTTCTCCCTCAGTACCTCAGATAGTTCTCCCTCAGTACTTCAGAATGTGCTACCTCAATTTGTCAGATAGTTATCAATCAGTACCTCAGAAATGCTCCCTCAATACCTCAGATGGTGCTCCCTCAATAACTCAGATAGTTCCCCCAATACCTCAGAAAGTGCTCCATCATTACCTCAGATAGTTCTCCCTCAGTACCTCAGAAAGTGCTCCCTCAAAACCTCAGATAGTTACCCAAATACCGCAGAAAGTGCTCCCTCAATACCTCAGATAGATCTCACTCAGTACCACAGATAGTGCTCCCTCAGTACTTCAGATAGTTCTACCTCAGTAGCTCAGAGAGTGCTCCCTGAGTACCTCAGATATTTCTCCATCAGCACCACAGATAGTTCTCCCTCAGTCCCTCAGATAGTTCTCCCTCAATAACTGAGATAATTCTCCCTGAATACCTCAGATAGTTCTCCCTCAATACGTCAGATAGTTCTCCCTCAGTACCTCAGATAGTGCACCCTCAGTACCTCAGAAATTGCTCCCTCAGTACCTCAGATAGTTCTCTCTCGGCACCTCTGATAGTGCTCCCTTAATACCTCAGAAAGTGATCCCTCAGTACCTCAGATAGTTCTCCCTCAGTACCTCGGAAAGTGCTCCCTCAGTACCACAGAAAGTGTTCCCTCAATACCTCAGATAGTTTTCCCTCAGTACCTCAGATAGTTCTCCCTCAGTACCTCAGATAGTGCACCCTCAATACCTCAGATAGTGCTCCCTCAATACCTCAGAAGGTGCTCCCTCAGTACCTCACATAGTTCTCCCTCAGTACCTCAGATAATGCTTCCTCAGTGCCTCAGAAAGTGCTCCCTCAGTACCTCAGATAGTTCTCCCTCAGTACCTCAGATAGATCTCCCTCAATACCTCTGACAGTGCTCCCTCAGTCCCTCAGAAAGTGCTCCATCAATATCTCAGATAGTTCTCCCTCAATACCTCAGACAGTGCTCCCTCAATATCTCAAAAAGTGCTCCCTCAATACCTCAGATAGTGCTCCATCAATACCTCAGATAGTTCTCCCTCAGTACCTCAGATAGTTCTCCCTCAATATTAGATTTTTTAGATTACTTTTTTAGATTAGATTACTTACAGTGTGGAAACAGGCCCTTCGGCCCAACAAGTCCACACCGACCCGCCGAAGCGCAACCCACCCATACCCCTACATTTACCCCTTTAACCTAACACTACGGGCAATTTAGCATGGCCAATTCACCTGACCCGCACATTTTTTGGATTGTGGGAGGAAACCGGAGCACCCGGAGGAAACCCACGCAGACACGGGGAGAACGTGCAAACTCCACGCAGACAGTCGCCTGAGTCGGGAATTGAACCCGGGTCTCTGGCGCTGTGAGGCAGCAGTGCTAACCACTGTGCCACCGTGCCGCCCAAATATCTCAGATAGTTCTCCCTCAATACCTCAGATAGTTCTCCCTCAATACATCAGATAACTCTCCCTCAATACCTCAGATAGTGCTCCATCAATACCTCTGAAAGTGCTCCCTCAGTCCCTCAGAAAATGCTCACTCAATACCTCAGAAAGTGCTCCATCAATATCTCAGATATTTCTCCCTCATACCTCAGATAGATCTCCCTCAATACGTCTGAAAGTGCTCCCTCAGTCCCTCAGAAAGTGCTCACTCAATACCTCAGAAAGTGCTCCATCAATACCTCAGATAGTTCTCCCTCAGTACCTCAGATAGATCTCCCTCAATACCTCTGAAAGTGCTCCCTCAGTCCCTCAGAAAGTGCTCCATCAATATTTCAGAAAGTGCTCCCTCAATACCTCAGATAGTGCTCCATCAATATCTCAGATAGTTCTCCCTCAATACCTCCGATAGTGCTCCCTCAATACCTCAGATAGCTCTCCCTCAATACCTCAGATCGTGCTCCGTCAATACCTCTGAAAGTACTCCCTCAGTCCCTCAGAAAGTGCTCACTCAATACCTCTGAAAGTGCTCCCTCAATACGTCTGAAAGTGCTCCCTCAGTCCCTCAGAAAGTGCTCACTCAATACCTCAGAAAGTGCTCCATCAATACCTCAGATAGTTCTCCCTCAGTACATCAGAAAGATCTCCCTCAATACCTCTGAAAGTGCTTCCTCAGTCCCTCAGAAAGTGCTCCATCAATATTTCAGAAAGTGCTCCCTCAATACCTCAGATAGTGCTCCATCAATACCTCAGATAGTTCTCCCTCAATACCTCAGATAGTGCTCCCTCAATACCTCAGGTAGTTCTCCCTCAATACCTCAGATAGTGCTCCCTCAATACCTCTGAAAGTGCTCCCTCAGTCCCTCAGAAAGTGCTCCCTCAATACCTCAGATAGTGCTCCCTCAATACCTCAGATAGTTTTCCCTCAGTACCTCAGATAGTTCTCCCTCAGTACCTCAGATAGTGCTCCCTCAATACCTCAGAAAGTGCTCCCTCAGTACCGCACATAGTTCTCCCTCAGTACCTCAGATAGTGCTAACTCAGTACATCAGAAAGTGCTCCCTCAGTACCTCAGATGGTTCTCCCTTAGTACCTCAGATAGATCTCCCTCAATACCTCTGAAAGTGCTCCCTCAGTCCCTCAGAAAGTGCTCCATCAATATCTCAGATAGTTCTCCCTCAATACCTCAGATAGTGCTCCCTCAATACCTCAGATAGCTCTCCCTCAATACCTCAGATCGTGCTCCGTCAATACCTCTGAAAGTACTCCCTCAGTCCCTCAGAAAGTGCTCACTCAATACCTCAGAAAGTGCTCCATCAATACCTCAGATAGTTCTCCCTCAGTACCTCAGATAGTTCTCCCTCAGTACCTCAGATAGTGCACCCTCAGTACCTCAGAAAGTGCTCCCTCAGTACCTCAGATAGTTCTCTCTCGGCACCTCTGATAGTGCTCCCTCAATACCTCAGAAAGAGATCCCTCAGTACCTCAGATAGTTCTCCCTCAGTACCTCGGAAAGTGCTCCCTCAGTACCTCAGAAAGTGTTCCCTCAATACCTAAGATAGTTTTCCCTCAGTACCTCAGATAGTTCTCCCTCAGAACCTCAGATAGTGCACCCTCAATACCTCAGATAGTGCTCCCTCAATATCTCAGAAAGTGCTCCCTCAGTACCTCAGATAGTTCTCCCTCAGTACCTCAGATAGATCTCCCTCAATACCTCTGACAGTGCTCCCTCAGTCCCTCAGAAAGTGCTCCATCAATATCTCAGATAGTTCTCCCTCAATACCTCAGACAGTGCTCCCTCAATATCTCAGAAAGTGCTCCCTCAATACCTCAGAAAGTGCTCCATCAATACCTCAGATAGTTGTCCCTCAGTTCCTCAGATAGTTCTCCCTCAGTACCTCAGATAGTGCTCCCTCAATACCTCAGATAGTGCTCCCTCAATACCTCAGGAAGTGCTCCATCAGTACCTCACATAGTTCTCCCTCAGTACCTCAGATAGTGCTTCCTCAATACTCTGAAAGTGCTCCGTTAGTCCCTCAGAAAGTGCTCCATCAATATCTCAGATAGTTCTCCCTCAATACCTCAGGTAGTGCTCCCTCAATACCTCAGATAGTTCTACCGCAATACCTCAGATAGTGCACCCTCAATACCTATGGAAGTGCTCCCTAAGTCACTCAGAAAGTGCTCCCTCAATACCTCTGAAAGTGCTCCATCAATACCTCAGATAGTTGTCCCTCAGTACCACAGATAGTGCTCCCTCAGTAGCTCAGATAGTGCTTCCTCAAGCCCTCTGAAAGTGCTCCCTCAATAACTCAGACAGTGCTCCCTCCATACCTCAGATAAATCTCCCTCAATACGTCAGATAGTGCTCCCTCAATACCACTGAATGTGCTCCCTAAGTCTCTCAGAACGTGCTCCATCAATACCTCAGATAGTGCTCCTTCATTACATCTAAAAGTGCTCCCTCAGTCCCTCAGAAAGTGCTCCCTCAATACCTCAGAAAGTGCTCCCTCAGTACCACAGATAGTTCTCCCTCAGTACCTCAGATAGTTCTCCCTCAGTACCTCAGAAAGTGCTCCCTCAATATCTCAGATAGCTCTCCATCAGTACCTCAGAAAGTGCTCCCTCAATACCTCAGATGGTGCTCCCTCAATACCTCAGATAGTTCCCCCAATACCTCAGAAAGTGCTCCATCAATATCTAAGATAGTTCTCCCTCAGTACCTGAGAAAGTGCTCCCTCAATACCTCAGATAGTTCCCCCCAATACCTCAGAAAGTGCTCCATCAATACCTCAGATCGTTCTCCCTCAGTACCTCAGATAGTGCTCCATCAATACCTCAGAAAGTGCTCCCTCAATACCTCAGATAATTCTCCCTCAATACGTCAGATAGTGCTCCCTCAATACCACTGAAAGTGCTCCCTAAGACCCTCAGAAAGTGCTCCATCAATACCTCAGATAGTGCTCACTCATTACCTCTGAAAGAGCTCCCTCAGTACCTCCGAAAGTGCTCCATCAATACCTCAGATTGTGCTCCCTCAGTAGCTCAGATAGTGCTTCCTCAATACCTCAGAAAGTGCTCCCTCAATACCTCAGAAAGTGCTCCTTCAATACCTCAGATAATTCTCCCTCAATACGTCAGATAGTGCTCCCTCAATACCACTGAAAGTGCTCCCTAAGTCCCTCAGAAAGTGCTCCATCAATACCTCAAATAGTGCTCCCTCATTGCCTCTGAAAGTGCTCCCTCAGTACCTCAGAAAGTGCTCCGTCATGACCACAGAAAGTGCTCCCTCAGAACCACAGATATTTCTCCCTCAGTACCTCAGATAGTTATCCATCAGTACCTCAGAAAATGCTCCCTCAATACCTCAGATGGTGCTCCCTCAATACCTCAGATAGTTCCCCCAATACCTCAGAAAGTGCTCCATCATTACCTCAGATAGTTCTCCCTCAGTACCTCAGATAGTGCTCCCTCAAAACCTCAGATAGTTACCCCCAATACCTCAGAAAATGCTCCCTCAATACCTCAGATAGTTCTCCCTCAGTACCTCAGATAGTGCTCCCTCAATACCTTCGATAGTTCACACTCAGTACCTCAGATAGTGCTCCCTCAGTACCTCAGATAGTTCTCCCTCAGTGCCTCAGATAGTTCTCACTCAGTACCTCAGAAAGTGCTCCCTCAGTACCTCAGATAGTTCACCCTCAGTAGCTCAGAGAGTGCTCCCCTAGTACCTCAGATAGTTCTCCATCAGTACCTCAGATAGTTCTCCCTCAATAACTGAGATAATTCTCCGTGAATACCCCAGATAGTTCTCCCTCAATACGTCAGATATTTCTCCCTCCGTACCTCAGATAGTGCTCCCTCAGTACCTCAGAAAGTGCTCCCTCAGTACCACAGGTAGTTCTCTCTCGGTACCTCAGATAGTGCTCCCTCAAAACCTCAGAAAGTTCTCTCTCAGTACCTCAGATAGTTCTCCCTCTGTACCTCAGAAAGTGCTCCCTCAGTACCTGAGAAAGTGCTCCCTCAATACCTCAGATAGTTTTCCCTCAGTTCCTCAGATAGTTCTCCCTCAGTACCTCAGATAGTGCTCCCTCAATACCTCAGATAGTGCTCCCTCAATACCTCAGGAAGTGCTCCCTCAAGACCTCACATCGCTCTCCCTCAGTACCTCAGATAGTGCTTCCTCAATACCTCTGAAAGTGCTCCCTCAGTCCCTCAGAAAGTGCTCCATCAATATCTCAGATAGTTCTCCCTCAATACCTCAGAAATTGCTCCCTCAGTACCTCAGATAGTACTTCCTCAGTGCCTCAGAAAGTGATCTACTACATCTACTACAAACCAACCGACTCCCACAGCTTCCTGGACTACACCTCCTCCCATCCTGCCCCCTGTAAAAACGCCATCCCATTCTCCCAATTCCTTCGTCTCCGCCGCCTCTGGTCCCAGGAGGACCAGTTCAAAATACGAACAACACAGATGGCCTCCTTCTTCAAGGACCGCAAATTCCCCCCCGACGTGGTCAACGGTGCCCTCCACCGCATCTCCTCCACTTCCCGCTCCTCCGCCCTTGAGCCCCGCCCCTCCAACCGCCACAAGGACAGAACCCCACTGGTCCTCACCTACCACCCCACCAATCTCCATGTACAGCGCATCATCCGCCGTCACTTCCGCCACCTCCAAACAGACCCCAGCACCAAGGATATATTTCCCTCCCCTCCCCTATCAGCTTTCCGTAGAGACCACTCCCTCCGTGACTCCCTTGTCAGATCCACACCCCCCACCGACCCAACCTCAACTCCCGGCAACTTCCGTTGCAACCGCAGGAGGTGCAACACTTGCTCCAACACCTCCCCCCTGACTTCTCTCCAAGGCCCCAAAGGAAACTTCCATATCCGCCACAGATTCACCTGCACCTCCACCCACATCATCTACTGCATCCGCTGCAGCCGGTGTGGCCTTCTCTATATTGGGGAGACAGGCCGCCTACTTGCGGAGCGATTCAGAGAGCACCTCCTGGCCACCCGGACGAACCAACCCAACCACCCTATGGCACAGCATTTCAACTACCCCTCCCACTCCACCGAGGATATGCAGGTCATTGGACTCATCCACCGCCAAACCACAACAACGCGACGGTCGGAGGAGGAGCGTCTTATCTTCCGACTGGGAACCCTCCAAACACAGGGGATGAACTTGGACTTCACCAGTTTCTTCATCCCCCCTCCCCCCACCTTGTCTCAGCCGAATCCCTCCAGCCCGGCACCGCCTTCCTGACCTGCAGTCTTCTTCTTGACCTCTCCGCCTCCATCCTACTCCGACCTATCACCCTCACCTTGACCTCTTTCCACCTATCACATTTCCAACGCCCCTCCTCCAAGTCCCTCCTCCCTACCTTTTATCTTCTCCTGCTGAACACTCTCTGCTCATTCCTGAAGAAGGGCCTGGGACCGAAAACGTCGAATCTCCTGTTCCCTGGATGCTGCCTGACCTGCTGTGCTGTTCCAGCAATACAGTTTCAACTTTGATCTCCAGCATCTGCAGACCTCACTTTCTCCTCAGAAAGTGATCCCTCAGTACCTCAGATAGTTCTCCCTCAGTACCTCAGATAGTGCTCCCTCAATACCTCAGATATTGCTCCCCCAAAACCTCAGAAAGTGCTCCCTCAGTACCTCACATAGTTTTCCCTCAGTACCTCAGATAGTGCTTCCTCAATACTCTGAAAGTGCTCCGTCAGTCCCTCAGAAAGTGCTCCATCAATACCTCAGATAGTGCTCCATCAATACCTCAGATAGTTCTCCCTCAGTACCTCAGATAGTGCTCCCTCAATATCTCAGATAGTTCTCCCTCAATACCTCAGATAGTGCTCCCTCAATACCCCAGATAGTTCTCCCTCAATACCTCAGATAGTGCGCCCTCAATACCTCTGAAAGTGCTCCCTCAGTCCCTCAAAAAGTGCTCACTCAATACCTCAGAAAGTGCTCCATCAATACCTCAGAAAGTGCTCCCTCAGTACCACAGATAGTTCTCTCTCGGTACCTCAGACAGTGCTCCCTCAAAACCTCAGAAAGTGATCCCTCAGTACCTCAGATAGTTCTCCCTCTGTACCTCAGAAAGTGCTCCCTCAGTACCTCAGAAAATGCTCCCTCAATACCTCAGATAGTTTTCCCTCAGTTCCTCAGATAGTTCTCCATCAGTACCTCAGATAGTGCTCCCTCAATACCTCAGATAGTGCTCCCTCAATACCTCAGGAAGTGATCCATCAGTACTTCACATAGTTCTCCCTCAGTACCTCAGATAGTGCTTCCTCAATACCTCTGAAAGTGCTCCCTCAGTCCCTCAGAAAGTGCTCCATCAATATCTCAGATAGTTCTCCCTCAATACCTCAGAAATTGCTCCCTCAGTATCTCAGATAGTACTTCCTCAGGGCATCAGAAAGTGATCCCTCAGTACCTCAGATAGTTCTCCCTCAGTACCTCAGATAGTGCTCCCTCAATACCTCAGATAGTGCTCCCTCAATACCTCAGAAAGTGCTCCCTCAGTACCTCACATAGTTCTCCCTCAGTACCTCAGATAGTGCTTCCTCAATACTCTGAAAGTGCTCCGTTAGTCCCTCAGAAAGTGCTCCATAAATATCTCAGATAGTTCTCCCTCAATACGTCAGACAGTGCTCCGTCAATATCTCAGAACGTACTCCCTCAATACCTCAGATAGTGCTCCATCAATACCTCAGATAGTTTTCCCTCAGTACCTCAGATAGTGCTCCCTCAATATCTCAGATAGTTCTCCCTCAATACCTCAGATAGTGCTCCCTCAATACCCCAGATAGCTCTCCCTCAATACCTCAGATAGTGCTCCCTCAATACCTCTGAAAGTGCTCCCTCAGTCCCTCAGAAAGTGCTCACTCAATACCTCAGAAAGTGCTCCATCAATACCTCAGATAGTTGTCCCTCAGTACCTCAGATAGTGATCCTCAATATCTCAGATAGTTCTCCCTCAATACCTCAGATAGTGCTCCCTCAATACCTCAGATAGTTCTCCCTCAATACCTCAGATAGTGATCCCTCAATACCTCTGAAAGTGCTCCCTCAGTCCCTCAGAAAGTGCTCCCTCAATACCTCAGAAAGTGCTCCATCAATACCTCAGAAAGTGCTCCCTCAGTACCTCACATAATTCTCCCTCAGTACCTCAGATAGTGCTTCCTCAGTACCTCAGAAAGTGCTCCTTCAGTACCTCAGATAGTTCTCCCTTCGTACCTCAGATAGATCTCCCTCAATACCTCTGAAAGTGCTCCCTCAGACCCTCAGAAAGTGTTCCATCAATATCTCAGATAGTTCTCCCTCAATACCTCAGACAGTGATCCCTCAATATCTTAGAAAGTGCTCCTTCAATACCTCAGATAGTGCTCCATCAATACCTCAGATAGTTCTCCCTCAGTACCTCAGATAGCTCTCCCTCAATATCTCAGATAGTTCTCCCTCAATACCTCAGACAGTGCTCCCTCAATACCTCAGATAGTGCTCCCTAAATATCTCTGAAAGTGCTCCCACAGTCCCTCAGAAAGTGCTCACTCAATACCTCAGAAAGTGCTCCATCAATACCTCAGATAGTTCTCCCTCAGTACCTCAGATAGTGATTCTCAATATCTCAGATAGTTCTCCCTCAATACCTCAGATAGTGCTCCCTCAATACCTCAGATAGTTCTCCCTCAGTACCTCAGATAGTGCTCCCTCAATACCTCTGAAAGTGCTCCCTCAGTCCCTCAGAAAGTGCTCCCTCAATACCTCAGAAAGTGCTCCATCAATACCTCAGATAGTTGTTCCTCTGTACCTCAGATAGTGCTCCCTCAGTAGCTCAGATAGTGCTTCCTCAATACCTCAGATAGTGCTCCCTCAATACCTCAGACAGTGCTCCCTCAATACCTCAGATAATTCTCCCACAATACGTCAGATAGTGCTCCCTCAATACCACTGAAAGTGCTACCTAAGTCCCTCAGAAAGTGCTCCATCAATACCTCAGATAGTGCTACCTCATTCCCTCTGAAAGTGCTCCCTCAGTACCTCAGAAAGTGCTCCCTCCATACCTCAGAAAGTGCTCCCTCAGTACCACAGATAGTTCTCCCTCAGTACCTCAGATAGTTCAACCTCAGTACTTCAGAAAGTGCTCCCGCAATATCTCAGATAGCTCTCCCTCAGTACCTCAGAAAGTTCTCCATCAATACCTCAGATGGTGCTCCCTCAATACCTCAGATAGTTCCCCCAAATTACCTCAGAAACAGCTCCCTCAGTCCCACAGATAGTTCTCCCTCGATACCTCAGATGGTGCTCCCTCAATACCTCAGATAGTTCCCCCCAATACCTCAGAAAGTGCTCCATCAATACCTCAGATAGTTCACCGTCAGTACCTCAGATAGTGCTCCATCAATACCTCAGAAAGTGCTCCCTCAATACCTCAGTTAGTTTTCCCTCAGTTCCTCAGATAGTTCTCCCTCAGTACCTCAGATAGTGCTTCCTCAATACCTCTGAAAGTGCTCCCTCAGTCCCTCAGAAAGTGCTCCATCAATATCTCAGATAGTTCTCCCTCAATACCTCAGAAAGTGATCCATCAATACCTCAGGATGTGCTCCCTCAATACCTCACATAGTTCTCCCTCAGTACCTCAGATAGTGCTTCCTCAATACCTCTGAAAGTGCTCCCTCAGTCCCTCAGAATGTGCTCCATCAATATCTCAGGTAGTTCTCCCTCAATACCTCAGAAATTGTTCCCTCAGTACCTCAGATAGTACTTCCTCAATACCTCAGAAAGTGCTCCCTCAGTACCTCACATAGTTCTCCCTCAGTACCTCAGATAGTGCTCCCTCAATTCCTCTGAAAGTGCTCCCTCAGTCCCTCAGAAAGTGCTCACTCAATACCTCAGAAAGTGCTCCATCAATACCTCAGATAGTTGTCCCTCAGTACCTCAGATAGTGATCCTCAATATCTCAGATAGTTCTCCCTCAATACCTCAGATAGTGCTCCCTCAATACCTCAGATAGTTCTCCCTCAATACCTCAGATAGTGCTCCCACAATACCTCTGAAAGTGCTCCCTCAGTCCCTCAGAAAGTGCTCCCTCAATACCTCAGAAAGTGCTCGCTCAATACCTCAGATAGTTTTCCCTCAGTACCTCAGATAGTTCTCGCTCGGTACCTCAGATAGTGCTCCCTCAATGCCTCAGATAGTGCTCCCTCAATACCTCAGAAAGTGCTCCCTCAGTACCTCACATAATTCTCCCTCAGTACCTCAGATAGTGCTTCCTCAGTACCTCAGAAAGTGCTCCTTCAGTACCTCAGATAGTTCTCCCTTCGTACCTCAGATAGATCTCCCTCAATACCTCTGAAAGTGCTCCCTCAGTCCCTCAGAAAGTGCTCCATCAATATCTTCAGATAGTTCTACCTCAATACCTCAGACAGTGCTCCCTCAATATCTTAGAAAGTGCTCCCTCAATACCTCAGATAGTGCTCCATCAATACCTCAGATAGTTCTCCCTCAGTACCTCAGATAGCTCTCCCTCAATATCTCAGATAGTTCTCCCTCAATACCTCAGATAGTGCTCCCTCAATACCTCAGATAGCTCACCCTCAATACCTCAGATAGTGGTCCCTCAATACCTCTGAAAGTGCTCCCTCTGTCCCTCAGAAAGTGCTCAGTCAATACCTCAGAAAGTGCTCCATCAATACCTCAGATAGTTCTCCCTCAGTACCTCAGAAAGTGCTCCCGCAATATCTCAGATAGCTCTCCCTCAGTACCTCAGAAATTTCTCCCTCAATACCTCAGATGGTGCTCCCTCAATACCTCAGATAGTTCCCCCAAATTACCTCAGAAAGTGCTCCCTCAGTCCCACAAATAGTTCTCCCTCAATACCTCAGGTGGTGCTCCCTCAATACCTCAGATAGTTCCCCCCAATACCTCAGAAAGTGCTCCATCAATACCTCAGATAGTTCTCCCTCAGTACCTCAGATAGTGCTCCCTCAATACCTCTGAAAGTGCTCCCTCAGTCCCTCAGAAAGTGCTCCCTCAATACCTCAGAAAGTGCTCCATCAATACCTCAGATAGTTGTTCCTCAGTACCTCAGATAGTGCTCCCTCAGTAGCTCAGATAGTGTTTCCTCAATACCTCAGATAGTGCTCCCTCAATACCTCAGACAGTGCTCCCTCAATACCTCAGATAATTCTCCCACAATACGTCAGATAGTGCTCCCTCAATACCACTGAAAGTGCTACCTAAGTCCCTCAGAAAGTGCTCCATCAATACCTCAGATAGTGCTACCTCATCCCCTCTGAAAGTGCTCCCTCAGTACCTCAGAAAGTGCTCCCTCAATACCTCAGAAAGTGCTCCCTCAGTACCACAGATAGTTCTCATTCAGTACCTCAGATAGTTCTCCCTCAGTACCTCAGAAAGTGCTCCCGCAATATCTCAGATAGCTCTCCCTCAGTACCTCAGAAAGTTCTCCCTCAATACCTCAGATGGTGCTCCCTCAATACCTCAGATAGTTCCCCCAAATTACCTCAGAAAGTGCTCCCTCAGTCCCACAAATAGTTCTCCCTCAATACCTCAGATGGTGCTCCCTCAATACCTCAGATAGTTCCCCCCAATACCTCAGAAAGTGCTCCATCAATACCTCAGATAGTTCTCCCTCAGTACCTCAGATAGTGCTCCATCAATACCTCAGAAAGTGCTCCATCAATACGTCAGATAGTTCTCCCTCAGTACCTCAGAAAGTGCTCCCTCAAAACCTCAGATTGTTACCCCAATACCTCAGAAAGTGCTCCCTCAATACCTCAGATTGTTCTCCCTCAGTACCTCAGGTAGTGCTCCCTCAATACCTTCGATAGTTCACACTTAGTACCTCAGATATTGCTCCCTCAGTAGCTCAGATAGTTCTCCCTCAGTGCCTCAGATAGTTCTCGCTCAGTACCTCAGAATGTGCTCCCTCACTACCTCAGATAGTTCACCCTCAGTAGCTCAGAGAGTGCTCACTTAGTACCTCAGATAGTTCTCCATCAGCACCACAGATATTTCGCCCTCAGTACCTCAGATAGTTCTCCCTCAATAACTGAGATAATTCTCCCTGAATACCCCAGATAGTTCTCCCTCAATACGTCAGATATTTCTCCCTCAGTACCTCAGATAGTGCTCCCTCAGTACCTCAGAAAGTGCTCCCTCAGTACCACAGATAGTTCTCTCTCGGTACCTCAGATAGTGCTCCCTCAAAACCTCAGAAAGTGATCCATCAGCACCTCAGATAGTTCTCCCTCTGTACCTCAGAATGTGCTCCCTCAGTACCTCAGAAAGTGCTCCCTCAATACCTCAGATAGTTTTCCCTCAGTTCCTCAGATAGTTCTCCCTCAGTACCTCAGATAGTGCTCCCTCAATACCTCAGATAGTGCTCCCTCAATACCTCAGGAAGTGCTCCCTCAGTACCTCACATAGTTCTCCCTCAGTACCTCAGATAGTGCTTCCTCAATACCTCTGAAAGTGCTCCCTCAGTCCCTCAGAAAGTGCTCCATCAATATCTCAGATAGTTCTCCCTCAATACCTCAGAAATTGCTCCCTCAGTACCTCAGATAGTACTTCCTCAGTGCCTCAGAAAGTGATCCCTCAGTACCTCAGATAGTTCTCCCTCAGTACCTCAGAGAGTGCTCCCTCAATACCTCCGATAGTGCTCCCTCAATACCTCAGAAAGTGCTCCCTCAGTACCTCACATAGTTCTCCCTCTGTACCTCAGATAGTGCTTCCTCAATACTCTGAAAGTGCTCCGTCAGTCCCTCAGAAAGTGCTCCATCAATACCTCAGATAGTGCTCCATCAATACCTCAGATAGTTTTCCCTCAGTACCTCAGATAGTGCTCCCTCAATATCTCAGATAGTTCTCCCTCAATACCTCAGATAGTGCTCCCTCAATACCCCAGATAGCTCTCCCTCAATACCTCAGATAGTGCTCCCTCAATACCTCAGAAAGTGCTCCATCAATACCTCAGAAAGTGCTCCTTCAGTACCTCAGATAGTTCTCCCTTCGTACCTCAGATAGTTCTCCCTCAATACCTCAGACAATGCTCCCTCATTATCTTAGAAAGTGCTCCCTCAATACCTCAGATAGTGCTCCATCAATACCTCAGATAGTTCTCCCTCAGTACCTCAGATAGTGCTCCCTCAATATCTCAGATAGTGCTCCCTCAATACCTCAGATAGCTCTCCCTCAATACCTCAGATAGTGCTCCCTCAATACCTCTGAAAGTGCTCCCTCTGTCCCTCAGAAAGTGCTCACTCAATACCTCAGAAAGTGCTCCATCAATACCTCAGATAGTTGTCCCTCAGTACCTCAGATAGTGATCCTCAATATCTCAGATAGTTCTCCCTCAATACCTCAGATAGTGCTCCCTCAATACCTCAGATAGTTCTCCCTCAATACCTCAGATAGTGCTCCCTCAATACCTCTGAAAGTGCTCCCTCAGTCCCTCAGAAAGTGCTCCCTCAATACCTCAGAAAGTGCTCCATCAATACCTCAGATAGTTGTTCCTCAGTACCTCAGATAGTGCTCCCTCAGTAGTTCAGATAGTGCTTCCTCAATACCTCAGATAGTGCTCCCTCAATACCTCAGACAGTGCTCCCTCAATACCTCAGATAATTCTCCCACAATACGTCAGATAGTGCTCCCTCAATACCACTGAAAGTGCTGCCTAAGTCCCTCAGAAAGTGCTCCATCAATACCTCAGATAGTGCTACCTCATCCCCTCTGAAAGTGCTCCCTCAGTACCTCAGAAAGTGATCCCTCAATACCTCGGAAAGTGCTCCCTCAGTACCACAGATAGTTCTCCCTCAGTACCTCAGATAGTTCACCCTCAGTACCTCAGAAAGTGCTCCCGCAATATCTCAGATAGCTCTCCCTCAGTACCTCAGAAAGTTCTCCCTCAATACCTCAGATGGTGCTCCCTCAATACCTCAGATAGTTCCCCAAATTACCTCAGAAAGTGCTCCCTCAGTCCCACAAATAGTTCTCCCTCAATACCTCAGATGGTGCTCCCTCAATACCTCAGATAGTTCCCCCCAATACCTCAGAAAGTGCTCCATCAATACCTCAGATAGTTCTCCCTCAGTACCTCAGATAGTGCTCCCTCAATACCTCTGAAAGTGCTCCCTCAGTCCCTCAGAAAGTGCTCCCTCAATACCTCAGAAAGTGCTCCATCAATACCTCAGATAGTTGTTCCTCAGTACCTCAGATAGTGCTCCCTCAGTAGCTCAGATAGTGCTTCCTCAATACCTCAGATAGTGCTCCCTCAATACCTCAGACAGTGCTCCCTCAATACCTCAGATAATTCTCCCACAATACGTCTGATAGTGCTCCCTCAATACCACTGAAAGTGCTACCTAAGTCCCTCAGAAAGTGCTCCATCAATACCTCAGATAGTGCTACCTCATCCCCTCTGAAAGTGCTCCCTCAGTACCTCAGAAAGTGCTCCCTCAATACCTCGGAAAGTGCTCCCTCAGTACCACAGATAGTTCTCCCTCAGTACCTCAGATAGTTCACCCTCAGTACCTCAGAAAGTGCTCCCGCAATATCTCAGATAGCTCTCCCTCAGTACCTCAGAAAGTTCTCCCTCAATACCTCAGATGGTGCTCCCTCAATACCTCAGATAGTTCCCCAAATTACCTCAGAAAGTGCTCCCTCAGTCCCACAAATAGTTCTCCCTCAATACCTCAGATGGTGCTCCCTCAATACCTCAGATAGTTCCCCCCAATACCTCAGAAAGTGCTCCATCAATACCTCAGATAGTTCTCCCTCAGTACCTCAGATAGTGCTCCCTCAATACCTCTGAAAGTGCTCCCTCAGTCCCTCAGAAAGTGCTCCCTCAATACCTCAGAAAGTGCTCCATCAATACCTCAGATAGTTGTTCCTCAGTACCTCAGATAGTGCTCCCTCAGTAGCTCAGATAGTGCTTCCTCAATACCTCAGATAGTGCTCCCTCAATACCTCAGACACTGCTGCCTCAATACCTCAGATAATTCTCCCACAATACGTCAGATAGTGCTCCCTCAATACCACTGAAAGTGCTACCTAAGTCCCTCAGAAAGTGCTCCATCAATACCTCAGATAGTGCTACCTCATCCCCTCTGAAAGTGCTCCCTCAGTACCTCAGAAAGTGCTCCCTCAATACCTCAGAAAGTGCTCCCTCAGTACCACAGATAGTTCTCATTCAGTACCTCAGATAGTTCTCCCTCAGTACCTCAGAAAGTGCTCCCGCAATATCTCAGATAGCTCTCCCTCAATTCCTCAGAAAGTGCTCCATCAATACCTCAGATAGTTCTCCCTCAGTACCTCAGATAGTGCTCCATCAATACCTCAGAAAGTGCTCCATCAATACGTCAGATAGTTCTCCCTCAGTACCTCAGAAAGTGCTCCCTCAAAACCTCAGATTGTTACCCCCAATACCTCAGAAAGTGCTCCCTCAATACCTCAGATTGTTCTCCCTCAGTACCTCAGATAGTGCTCCCTCAATACCTTCGATAGTTCACACTTAGTACCTCAGATATTGCTCCCTCAGTACCTCAGATAGTTCTCCCTCAGTGCCTCAGATAGTTCTCACTCAGTACCTCAGAATGTGCTCCCTCACTACCTCAGATAGTTCACCCTCAGTAGCTCAGAGAGTGCTCACTTAGTAACTCAGATAGTTCTCCATCAGCACCACAGATAGTTCGCCCTCAGTACCTCAGATAGTTCTCCCTCAATAACTGAGATAATTCTCCCTGAATACCCCAGATAGTTCTCCCTCAATACGTCAGATATTTCTCCCTCAGTACCTCAGATAGTTCTCCCTCAATATCTCAGAAATTGCTCCCTCAGTACCTCAGATAGTACTTACTCAGTGCCTGAGAAAGTGATCCCTCAGTACCTCAGATAGTTCTCCCTCAGTACCTCAGATAGTGCTCCCTCAATACCTCCGATAGTGCTCCCTCAATACCTCAGAAAGTGCTCCCTCAGTACCTCACATAGTTCTCCCACAGTACCTCAGATAGTGCTTCCTCAATACTCTGAAAGTGCTCCGTCAGTCCCTCAGAAAGTGCTCCATCAATATCTCAGATAGTTGTCCCTCAATACCTTAGACAGTGCTCCGTCAATATCTCAGAACGTGCTTCCTCAATACCTCAGATAGTGCTCCATCAACACCTCAGATAGTTTTTCCTCAGTACCTCAGATAGTGCTCCCTCGATATCTCAGATAGTTCTCCCTCAATACCTCAGATAGTGCTCCCTCAATACCCCAGATAGCTCTCCCTCAATACCTCAGATAGTGCACCCTCAGTACCTCAGAAAGTGCTCCTTCAGTACCTCAGATAGTTCTCCCTTCGTACCTCAGATAGATCTCCCTCAATACCTCTGAAAGTGCTCACTCAGTCCCTCATAAAGTGCTCTATCAATATCTCAGATAGTTCTCCCCAATACCTCAGACAGTGCTCCCTCAATATCTTAGAAAGTGCTCACTCAATGCCTCAGATAGTGCTCCATCAATACCTCAGATAGTTCTCCCTCAGTACCTCAGATAGCTCTCCCTCAATATCTCAGATAGTTCTACCTCAATACCTCAGATAGTGCTCCCTCAATACCTCAGATAGCTCTCCCTCAATACCTCAGATAGTGCTCCCTAAATACCTCTGAAAGTGCTCCCTCGGTCCCTCAGAAAGTGCTCACTCAATACCTCAGAAAGTGCTCCATCAATACCTCAGATAGTTCTCCCTCAGTACCTCAGATAGTGATTCTCAATATCTCAGATAGTTCTCCCTCAATACCTCAGATAGTGCTCCCTCAATACCTCAGATAGTTCTCCCTCAATACCTCAGATAGTGCTCCCTCAATACCTCTGAAAGTGCTCCCTCAGTCCCTCAGAAAGTGCTCCCTCAATACCTCAGAAAGTGCTCCATCAATACCTCAGATAGTTGTTCCTCTGTACCTCAGATAGTGATCCCTCAGTAGCTCAGATAGTGCTTCCTCAATACCTCAGATAGTGCTCCCTCAATACCTCAGATAGTTCTCCCTCAATACCTCAGATAATACTCCCACAATACGTCAGATAGTGCTCCCTCAATACCACTGAAAGTGCTACCTCAGTCCCTCAGAAAGTGCTCCATCAATACCTCAGATAGTGCTACCTCATTCCCTCTGAAAGTGCTCCCTCAGTACCTCAGAAAGTCCTCCCTCAATACCTCAGAAAGTGCTCCCTCAGTACCACAGATAGTTCTCCCTCAGTACCTCAGAGAGTTCCCCCTCAGTACTTCAGAAAGTGCTCCCGCAATATCTCAGATAGCTCTCCCTCAGTACCTCAGAAAGTTCTCCATCAAAACCTCAGATGGTGCTCCCTCAATACCTCAGATAGTTCCCCCAAATTACCTCAGAAACTGCTCCCTCAGTCCCACAGATAGTTCTCCCTCAATACCTCAGATGGTGCTCCCTCAATATCTCAGATAGTTCCCCCCAATACCTCAGAAAGTGCTCCATCAATACCTCAGATAGTTCACCCTCAGTACCTCAGAGAGTGCTCCATCAATACCTCAGAAAGTGCTCCATCAATACCTCAGATAGTTCTCCCTCAGTACCTCAGAAAGTGCTCCCTCAATACCTCAGATAGTTCTCCCTCAGTACCTCAGATAGTGCTCCCTCAATACCTCCGATAGTGCTCCCTCAATACCTCAGAAAGTGCTCCCTCAATACCTCAGATAGTTCTCCCTCAGTACCTCAGATAGTGCTTCCTCAATACTCTGAAAGTGCTCCGTTAGTCCCTCAGAAAGTGCTCCATCAATATCTCAGATAGTTCTCCCTCAATACCTCAGACAGTGCTCCGTCAATATCTCAGAACGTGCTTCCTCAATACCTCAGATAGTGCACCATCAACACCTCAGATAGTTTTTCCTCAGTACCTCAGATAGTGCTCCCTCAATATCTCAGATAGTTCTCCCTCAATACCTCAGATAGTGCTCCCTCAATACCCCAGATAGCTCTCCCTCAATACCTCAGATAGTGCTCCCTCAATACATCTGAAAGTGCTCCCTCAGACTCTCAGAAAGTGCTCACTCAATACCTCAGAGAGTGCTCCATCAATACCTCAGATAGTTGTCCCTCAGTACCACAGATAGTGATCCTCAATATCTCAGATAGTACTCCCTCAATACCTCAGATAGTGCTCCCTCAATACCTCAGATAGTTCTCCCTCAATACCTCAGAAAGTGCTCCCTCAATACCTCAGAAATTTCTCCCTCAGTACCTCAGATAGTGCTCCCTCAATACCTCCGATAGTGCTCCCTCAATACCTCAGAAAGTGCTCCCTCAGTACCTCACATAGTTCTCCCTCAGTACCTCAGATAGTGCTTCCTCAATACTCTGAAAGTGCTCCCTCAGTCCCTCAGAAAGTGCTCCATCAATATCTCAGATAGTTCTCCCTCAATACCTCAGACAGTGCTCCGTCAATATCTCAGAACGTGCTTCGTCAATACCTCAGATAGTGCTCCATCAACACCTCAGATAGTTTTTCCTCAGTACCTCAGATAGTGCTCCCTCAATATCTCAGATAGTTCTCCCTCAATACCTCAGATAGTGCTCCCTCAATACCCCAGATAGCTCTCCCTCAATACCTCAGATAGTGCTCCCTCAATACCTCTGAAAGTGCTCCCTCAGACTCTCAGAAAGTGCTCACTCAATACCTCAGAGAGTGCTCCATCAATACCTCAGATAGTTGTCCCTCAGTACCTCAGATAGTGATCCTCAATATCTAAGATAGTTCTCCCTCAATACCTCAGATAGTGCTCCCTCAATACCTCAGATAGTTCTCCCTCAATACCTCAGATAGTGCTCCCCCAATACCTCTGAAAGTGCTCCCTCAGTCCCTCAGAAAGTGCTCCCTCAATACCTCAGAAAGTTCTCCATCAATACCTCAGATAGTTTTCCCTCAGTACCTCAGATAGTTCTCGCTCAGTACCTCAGATAGTGCTCCCTCAATACCTCAGATAGTGCTCCATCAATACCTCAGAAAGTGTTCCCTCAGTACCTCACATAATTCTCCCTCAGTACCTCAGATAGTGCTTCCTCAGTACCTCAGAAAGTGCTCCTTCAGTACCTCAGATAGTTCTCCCTTCGTACCTCAGATAGATCTCCCTCAATACCTCTGAAAGTGCTCCCTCAGTCCCTCAGAAAGTGCTCCATCAATATCTCAGATAGTTCTCCCTCAATACCTCAGACAGTGCTCCCTCAATATCTTAGAAAGTGCTCCCTCAATACCTCAGATAGTGCTCCATCAATACCTCAGATAGTTCTCCCTCAGTACCTCAGATAGCTCTCCCTCAATATCTCATATAGTTCTACCTCAATACCTCAGATAGTGCTCCCTCAATACCTCATATAGCTCTCCCTCAATACCTCAGATAGTGCTCCGTAAATACCTCTGAAAGTGCTCCCTCGGTCCCTCAGAAAGTGCTCACTCAATACCTCAGAAAGTGCTCCATCAATACCTCAGATAGTTCTCCCTCAGTACCTCAGATAGTGATTCTCAATATCTCAGATAGTTCTCCCTCAATACCTCAGATAGTGCTCCCTCAATACCTCAGATAGTTCTCCCTCAGTACCTCAGATAGTGCTTCCTCAATACTCTGAAAGTGCTCCCTCAGTCCCTCAGAAAGTGATCCATCAATATCTCAGATAGTTCTCCCACAATACCTCAGACAGTGCTCCGTCAATATCTCAGAACGTGCTTCCTCAATACCTCAGATAGTGCTCCATCAACACCTCAGATAGTTTTTCCTCAGTACCTCAGATAGTGCTCCCTCAATATCTCAGATAGTTCTCCCTCAATACCTCAGATAGTGCTCCCTCAATACCCCAGATAGCTCTCCCTCAATACCTCAGATAGTGCTCCCTCAATACCTCTGAAAGTGCTCCCTCAGACTCTCAGAAAGTGCTCACTCAATACCTCAGAGAGTGCTCCATCAATACCTCAGATAGTTGTCCCTCAGTACCTCAGATAGTGATCCTCAATATCTCAGATAGTTCTCCCTCAATACCTCAGATAGTGCTCCCTCAATACCTCAGATAGTTCTCCCTCAATACCTCAGATAGTGCTCCCCCAATACCTCTGAAAGTGCTCCCTCAGTCCCTCAGAAAGTGCTCCCTCAATACCTCAGAAAGTTCTCCATCAATACCTCAGATAGTTTTCCCTCAGTACCTCAGATAGTTCTCGCTCAGTACCTCAGATAGTGCTCCCTCAATACCTCAGTTAGTGCTCCATCAATACCTCAGAAAGTGTTCCCTCAGTACCTCACATAATTCTCCCTCAGTACCTCAGATAGTGCTTCCTCAGTACCTCAAAAAGTGCTCCTTCAGTACCTCAGATAGTTCTCCCTTCGTACCTCAGATAGATCTCCCTCAATACCTCTGAAAGTGCTCCCTCAGTCCCTCAGAAAGTGCTCCATCAATATCTCAGATAGTTCTCCCTCAATACCTCAGACAGTGCTCCCTCAATATCTTAGAAAGTGCTCCCTCAATACCTCAGATAGTGCTCCATCAATACCTCAGATAGTTCTCCCTCAGTACCTCAGATAGCTCTCCCTCAATATCTCAGATAGTTCTACCTCAATACCTCAGATAGTGCTCCCTCAATACCTCAGATAGCTCTCCCTCAATACCTCAGATAGTGCTCCCTAAATACCTCTGAAAGTGCTCCCTCGGTCCCTCAGAAAGTGCTCACTCAATACCTCAGAAAGTGCTCCATCAATACCTCAGATAGTTCTCCCTCAGTACCTCAGATAGTGATTCTCAATATCTCAGATAGTTCTCCCTCAATACCTCAGATAGTGCTCCCTCAATACCTCAGATAGTTCTCCCTCAATACCTCAGATAGTGCTCCCTCAATACCTCTGAAAGTGCTCCCTCAGTCCCTCAGAAAGTGCTCCCTCAATTCCTCAGAAAGTGCTCCATCAATACCTCAGATAGTTGTTCCTCTGTACCTCAGATAGTGATCTCTCAGTAGCTCAGATAGTGCTTCCTCAATACCTCAGATAGTGCTCCCTCAATACCTCAGACAGTGCTCCCTCAATACCTCAGATAATTCTCCCACAATACGTCAGATAGTGCTCCCTCAATACCACTGAATGTGCTACCTAAGTCCCTCAGAAAGTGCTCCATCAATACCTCAGATAGTGCTACCTCATCCCCTCTGAAAGTGCTCCCTCAGTACCTCAGAAAGTGCTCCCTCAATACCTCAGAAAGTGCTCCCGCAATATCTCAGATAGCTCTCCCTCAGTACCTCAGAAAGTTCTCCATCAAAACCTCAGATGGTGCTCCCTCAATACCTCAGATAGTTCCCCCAAATTACCTCAGAAACTTGTCCCTCAGTCCCACAGATAGTTCTCCCTCAATACCTCAGATGGTGCTCCCTCAATATCTCAGATAGTTCCCCCCAATACCTCAGAAAGTGCTCCATCAATACCTCAGATAGTTCACCCTCAGTACCTCAGAGAGTGCTCCATCAATACCTCAGAAAGTGCTCCATCAATACCTCAGATAGTTCTCCCTCAGTACCTCAGAAAGTGCTCCCTCAAAACATCAGATAGTTACCCCCAATACCTCAGAAAGTGCTCCTTCAATACCTCAGATAGTTCTCCCTCAGTACCTCAGATAGTGCTCCCTCACACCTTCGATAGTTCACACTCAGTACCTCAGATTGTGCTCCCTCAGTACCTCAGATAGTTCTCCCTCAGTGCCTCAGATAGTTCTCACTCAGTACCTCAGAAAGTGCTCCCTCACTACCTCAGATAGTTCACCCTCAGTAGCTCAGAGAGTGCTCCCTTAGTACCTCAGATGTTTCTCCATCAGCACCACAGATAGCTCTCCCTCAGTACCTCAGATACTTCTCCCTCAATAACTGAGATAATTCTCCCTGAATACCCCAGATAGTTCTCCCTCAATATGTCAGATAGTTCTCCCTCAGTAACTCAGATAGTGCTCCCTCAGTACCTCAGAAAGTGCTCCCTCAGTATCTCAGATAGTTTTCCCTCAGTTCCTCAGATAGTTCTCCCTCAGTACCTCAGATAGTGCTCCCTCAATACCTCAGATAGTTTTCCCTCAGTACCTCAGATTGTTCTCCCTCAGTGCCTCAGATAGTTTTCACACAGTACCTCAGAAAGTGCTCACTCAGTAGCTCAGATAGTTCACCCTCAGTAGCTCAGAGAGTGCTCCCTTAGTACCTCAGATATTTCTCCATCAGCACCACAGATAGTTCTCCCTCAGTACCTCAGATACTTCTCCCTCAATAACTGAGATAATTCTCCCTGAATACCCCAGATAGTTCTCCCTCAATACGTCAGATATTTCTCCCTCAGTACCTCAGATAGTGCTCCCTCATTACCACAGAAAGTGCTCCCTCAGTACCACAGATAGTTCTCCTTCTGTACCTCAGAAAGTGCTCCCTCAGTACCTCAGAAAGTGATCCCTCAGTACCTCAGATAGTTCTCCCTCTGTACCTCAGAAAGTGCTCCCTCAGTACCTCAGAAAGTGCTCCCTCAATACCTCAGATAGTTTTCCCTCAGTTCCTCAGATAGTTCTCCCTCAGTTCCTCAGATAGTGCTCCCTCAATACCTCAGATAGTGCTCCCTCAATACCTCAGAAAGTGCTCCCTCAGTACCTCACATAGTTCTCCCTCAGTACCTCAGATATTGCTTCCTCAATACCTCGGAAAGTGCTCCCTCAGTCCCTCAGAAAGTGCTCCATCAATATCTCAGATAGTTCTCCCTCAATACCTCAGAAAGTGCTCCCTCAGTACCTCAGATAGTGATCCCACAGTACCTCAGATAGTTCTCCCTCAGTACCTCAGATAGTGCTCCCTCAATACCTCAGATAGTGCTCCCTCAATACCTCAGAATGTGCTCCCTCAGTACCTCACATAGTTCTCCCTCAGTACCTCAGATAGTGCTTCCTTAATACCTCTGAAAGTGCTCCGTCAGTCCTTCAGAAAGTGCTCCACCAATATCTCAGATAGTTCTCCCTCAATACCTCAGACAGTGCTCCGTCAATATCTCAGAACGTGCTCACTGAATACCTCAGATAGTGCTCCATCAATACCTCAGATAGTTCTCCCTCAGTACCTCAGATAGTCCTCCCTCAATATCTCAGATAGTACTCCGTCAATACCTCAGATAGTGCTCCCTCAATACTCCAGATAGCTCTCCCTGAATACCTCAGATAGTGCTCCCTCAATAACTCTGAATGTGCTCCGTCAGTCCCTCAGAAAGTGCTCACTCAATACCTCAGAAAGTGCTCCATCAATACCTCAGATAGTTGTCCCTCAGTACCTCAGATAGTGATCCTCAATATCTCAGATAGTTCTCCCTCAATACCTCAGATAGTGCTCCCTCAATACCTCAGATAGTTCTCCCTCAATACCTCAGATAGTGCTCCCTCAATACCTCTGAAAGTGCTCCCTCAGTCCCTCAGAAGGTGCTCCCTCAATACCTCAGAAAGTTCTCGCTCAATACCTCAGATAGTGTTCCCTCAGTACCTCAGATAGTTCTCGCTCGGTACCTCAGATAGTGCTTCCTCAATACCTCAGATAGTGCTCCCTCAATACCTCAGAAAGTGCTCCCTCAGTACCTCACATAATTCTCCCTCAGTACCTCAGATAGTGCTTCCTCAGTACCTCAGAAAGTGCTCCTTCAGTACCTCAGATAGTTCTCCCTTCGTACCTCAGATAGATCTCCCTCAATACCTCTGAAAGTGCTCCTTCAGTCCCTCAGAAAGTGCTCCATCAATATCTCAGATAGTTCTCCCTCAATACCTCAGAGAGTGCTCCCTCAATATCTTAGAAAGTGCTCCCTCAATACCTCAGATAGTGCTCCATCAATACCTCAGATAGTTCTCCCTCGGTACCTCAGATAGCTCTCCCTCAATATCTCAGATAGTTCTACCTCAATACCTCAGATAGTGCTCCCTCAATACCTCAGATAGCTCTCCCTCAATACCTCAGATAGTGCTCCCTCAATACCTCTGAAAGTGCTCCCTCTGTCCCTCAGAAAGTGCTCACTCAATACCTCAGAAAGTGCTCCATCAATACCTCAGATAGTTGTCCCTCAGTACCTCAGATAGTGATCCTCAATATCTCAGATAGTTCTCCCTCAATACCTCAGATAGTGCTCCCTCAATACCTCAGATAGTGCTCCCTCAATACCTCAGATAGTGCTCCCTCAATACCTCTGAAAGTTCTCCCTCAGTCCCTCAGAAAGTGCTCCCTCAATACCTCAGAAAGTGCTCCATCAATACCTCAGATAGTTGTTCCTCAATACCTCAGATAGTGCTCCCTCAATACCTCAGACAGTGCTCCGTCAATACCTCAGATAATTCTCCCATAATACGTCAGATAGTGCTCCCTCAATACCACTGAAAGTGCTACCTAAGTCCCTCAGAAAGTGCTCCATCAATACCTCAGAGAGTGCTACCTCATTCCCTCTGAAAGTGCTCCCTCAGTACCTCAGAAAGTGCTCCCTCAATACCTCGGAAAGTGCTCCCTCAGTACCACAGATAGTTCTCCCTCAGTACCTCAGATAGTTCACCCTCAGTACCTCAGAAAGTGCTCCCGCAATATCTCAGATAGCTCTCCATCAGTACCTCAGAAAGTTCTCCCTCAATACCTCAGATTGTGCTCCCTCAATACCTCAGATAGTTCCCCCAAATTACCTCAGAAAGTGCTCCCTCAGTCCCACAAATAGTTCTCCCTCAATACCTCAGATGGTGCTCCCTCAATACCTCAGATAGTTCCCCCCAATACCTCAGAAAGTGCTCCATCAATACCTCAGATAGTTCTCCCTCAGTACCTCAGATAGTGCTCCATCAGTACCTCAGAAAGTGCTCCCTCAAAACATCAGATAGTTACCCCCAATACCTCAGAAAGTGCTCCCTCAATACCTCAGATAGTTCTCCCTCAGTACCTCAGATAGTGCTCCCTCACACCTTCGATAGTTCACACTCTGTACCTCAGATTGTGCTCCCTCAGTACCTCAGATAGTTCTCCCTCAGTGCCTCAGATAGTTCTCACTCAGTACCTCAGAAAGTGCTCCCTCAGTACCTCAGATAGTTCACCCTCAGTAGCTCAGAGAGTGCTCCCTTAGTACCTCAGATGTTTCTCCATCAGCACCACAGATAGCTCTCCCTCAGTACCTCAGATACTTCTCCCTCAATAACTGAGATAATTCTCCCTGAATACCCCAGATAGTTCTCCCTCAATATGTCAGATAGATCTCCCTCAGTAACTCAGATAGTGCTCCCTCAGTACCTCAGAAAGTGCTCCCTCAGTATCTCAGATAGTTTTCCCTCAGTTCCTCAGATAGTTCTCCCTCAGTACCTCAGATAGTGCTCCCTCAATACCTCAGATAGTTTTCCCTCAGTACCTCAGATTGTTCTCCCTCAGTGCCTCAGATAGTTTTCACTCAGTACCTCAGAAAGTGCTCACTCAGTAGCTCAGATAGTTCACCCTCAGTAGCTCAGAGAGTGCTCCCTTAGTACCTCAGATATTTCTCCATCAGCACCACAGATAGTTCTCCCTCAGTACCTCAGATACTTCTCCCTCAATAACTGAGATAATTCTCCCTGAATACCCCAGATAGTTCTCCCTCAATACGTCAGATATTTCTCCCTCAGTACCTCAGATAGTGCTCCCTCATTACCACAGAAAGTGCTCCCTCAGTACCACAGATAGTTCTCCTTCTGTACCTCAGAAAGTGCTCCCTCAGTACCTCAGAAAGTGCTCCCTCAATACCTCAGATAGTTTTCCCTCAGTTCCTCAGATAGTTCTCCCTCAGTTCCTCAGATAGTGCTCCCTCAATACCTCAGATAGTGCTCCCTCAATACCTCAGAAAGTGCTCCCTCAGTACCTCACATAGTTCTCCCTCAGTACCTCAGATATTGCTTCCTCAATACCTCGGAAAGTGCTCCATCAGTACCTCAGATAGTGCTCCCTCAATACCTCAGATAGTTTTCCCTCAGTACCTCAGATTGTTCTCCCTCAGTGCCTCAGATAGTTTTCACTCAGTACCTCAGAAAGTGCTCACTCAGTAGCTCAGATAGTTCACCCTCAGTAGCTCAGAGAGTGCTCCCTTAGTACCTCAGATATTTCTCCATCAGCACCACAGATAGTTCTCCCTCAGTACCTCAGATACTTCTCCCTCAATAACTGAGATAATTCTCCCTGAATACCCCAGATAGTTCTCCCTCAATACGTCAGATATTTCTCCCTCAGTACCTCAGATAGTGCTCCCTCATTACCACAGAAAGTGCTCCCTCAGTACCACAGATAGTTCTCCCTCTGTACCTCAGAAAGTGCTCCCTCAGTACCTCAGAAAGTGCTCCCTCAATACCTCAGATAGTTTTCCCTCAGTTCCTCAGATAGTTCTCCCTCAGTTCCTCAGATAGTGCTCCCTCAATACCTCAGATAGTGCTCCCTCAATACCTCAGAAAGTGCTCCCTCATTACCTCACATAGTTCTCCCTCAGTACCTCAGATATTGCTTCCTCAATACCTCGGAAAGTGCTCCCTCAGTCCCTCAGAAAGTGCTCCATCAATATCTCAGATAGTTCTCCCTCAATACCTCAGAAAGTGCTCCCTCAGTACCTCAGATAGTGATCCCACAGTACCTCAGATAGTTCTCCCTCAGTACCTCAGATAGTGCTCCCTCAATACCTCAGATAGTGCTCCCTCAATACCTCAGAATGTGCTCCCTCAGTACCTCACATAGTTCTCCCTCAGTACCTCAGATAGTGCTTCCTCAATACCTCAGACAGTGCTCCGTCAATATCTCAGAACGTGCTCACTGAATACCTCAGATAGTGCTCCATCAATACCTCAGATAGTTCTCCCTCAGTACCTCAGATAGTCCTCCCTCAATATCTCAGATAGTACTCCGTCAATACCTCAGATAGTGCTCCCTCAATACCCCAGATAGCTCTCCCTGAATACCTCAGATAGTGCTCCCTCAATACCTCTGAATGTGCTCCGTCAGTCCCTCAGAAAGTGCTCACTCAATACCTCAGAAAGTGCTCCATCAATACCTCAGATAGTTGTCCCTCAGTACCTCAGATAGTGATCCTCAATATCTCAGATAGTTCTCCCTCAATACCTCAGATAGTGCTCCCTCAATACCTCAGATAGTTCTCCCTCAATACCTCAGATAGTGCTCCCTCAATACCTCTGAAAGTGCTCCCTCAGTCCCTCAGAAGGTGCTCCCTCAATACCTCAGAAAGTGCTCGCTCAATACCTCAGATAGTGTTCCCTCAGTACCTCAGATAGTGCTCCCTCAATACCTCAGATAGCTCTCCCTCAATACCTCAGATAGTGCTCCCTCAATACCTCAGAAAGTGCTCCCTCAGTACCTCACATAATTCTCCCTCAGTACCTCAGATAGTGCTTCCTCAGTACCTCAGAAAGTGCTCCTTCAGTACCTCAGATAGTTCTCCCTTCGTACCTCAGATAGATCTCCCTCAATACCTCAGATAGTGCTCCCTCAATACCTCTGAAAGTTCTCCCTCAGTCCCTCAGAAAGTGCTCCCTCAATACCTCAGAAAGTGCTCCATCAATACCTCAGATAGTTGTTCCTCAATACCTCAGATAGTGCTCCCTCAATACCTCAGACAGTGCTCCGTCAATACCTCAGATAATTCTCCCACAATACGTCAGATAGTGCTCCCTCAATACCACTGAAAGTGCTACCTAAGTCCCTCAGAAAGTGCTCCATCAATACCTCAGAGAGTGCTACCTCATTCCCTCTGAAGGTGCTCCCTCAGTACCTCAGAAAGTGCTCCCTCAATACCTCGGAAAGTGCTCCCTCAGTACCACAGATAGTTCTCCCTCAATACCTCAGATGGTGCTCCCTCAATACCTCAGATAGTTCCCCCCAATACCTCAGAAAGTGCTCCCTCAATACCTCAGATAGTTCCCCCAAATTACCTCAGAAACTGCTCCCTCAGTCCCACAAATAGTTCTCCCTCAATACCTCAGATGGTGCTCCCTCAATACCTCAGATAGTTCCCCCCAATACCTCAGAAAGTGCTCCATCAATACCTCAGATAGTTCTCCCTCAGTACCTCAGATAGTGCTCCATCAATACCTCAGAAAGTGCTCCATCAATACGTCAGATAGTTCTCCCTCAGTACCTCAGAAAGTGCTCCCTCAAAACCTCAGATAGTTACCCCCAATACCTCAGAAAGTGCTCCCTCAATACCTCAGATTGTTCTCCCTCAGTACCTCAGATAGTGCTCCCTCAATACCTTCGATAGTTCACACTCAGTACCTCAGATATTGCTCCCTCAGTACCTCAGATAGTTCTCCCTCAGTGCCTCAGAAAGTTCTCACTCAGTACCTCAGAAAGTGCTCCCTCAGTACCTCAGATAGTTCACCCTCAGTAGCTCAGAGAGTGGTCCCTTAGTACCTCAGATAGTTCTCCATCAGAACCACAGATAGTTCGCCCTCAGTACCTCAGATAGTTCTCCCTCAATAACTGAGATAATTCTTCCTGAATACCCCAGATCGTTCTCCCTCAATACGTCAGATATTTCTCCCTCAGTACCTCAGATAGTGCTCCCTCAGTACCTCAGAAAGTGCTCCCTCAGTACCACAGATAGTTCTCTCTCGGTACCTCAGATAGTGCTCCCTCAAAACCTCAGAACGCGCTCCCTCAGTACCTCAGAAAGTGCTCCCTCAATACCTCAGATAGTTTTCCCTCAGTTCCTCAGATAGTTCTCCCTCAGTACCTCAGATAGTGCTCCCTCAATACCTCAGATAGTGCTCCCTCAATACCTCAGGAAATGCTCCCTCAGTACCTCACATAGTTCTCCCTCAGTACCTCAGATAGTGCTTCCTCAATACCTCTGAAAGTGCTCCCTCAGTCCCTCAGAAAGTGCTCCATCAATATCTCAGATAGTTCTCCCTCAATACCTCAGACAGTGCTCCCTCAATATCTTAGAAAGTGCTCCCTCAATACCTCAGATAGTGCTCCATCAATACCTCAGATAGTTCTCCCTCAGTACCTCAGATAGCTCTCCCTCAATATCTCAGATAGTTCTCCCTCAATACCTCAGATAGTGCTCCCTCAATACCTCAGATAGCTCTCCCTCAATACCTCAGATAGTGCTCCCTCAATACCTCTGAAAGTGCTCCCTCTGTCCCTCAGAAAGTGCTCACTCAATACCTCAGAAAGTGCTCCATCAATACCTCAGATAGTTGTGCCTCAGTACCTCAGATAGTGATCCTCAATATCTCAGATAGTTCTCCCTCAATACCTCAGATAGTGCTCCCTCAATACCTCAGATAGTTCTCCCTCAATACCTCAGATAGTGCTCCCTCAATACCTCTGAAAGTTCTCCCTCAGTCCCTCAGAAAGTGCTCACTCAATACCTCAGAAAGTGCTCCATCAATACCTCAGATAGTTGTCCCTCAGTACCTCAGATAGTGATCCTCAATATCTCAGATAGTTCTCCCTCAATACCTCCGATAGTGCTCCCTCAATATCTCAGATAGTTCTCCCTCAATACCTCAGATAGTGCTCCCTCAATACCTCTGAAAGTGCTCCCTCAGTCCCTCAGAAGGTGCTCCCTCAATACCTCAGAAAGTGCTCGCTCAATACCTCAGATAGTGTTCCCACAGTACCTCAGATAGTTCTCGCTCGGTACCTCAGATAGTGCTTCCTCAATACCTCAGATAGTGCTCCCTCAATACCTCAGAAAGTGCTCCCTCAGTACCTCACATAATTCTCCCTCAGTACCTCAGATAGTGCTTCCTCAGTACCTCAGAAAGTGCTCCTTCAGTACCTCAGATAGTTCTCCCTTCGTACCTCAGATAGATCTCCCTCAATACCTCTGAAAGTGCTCCCTCAGTCCCTCAGAAAGTGCTCCATCAATATCTCAGATAGTTCTCCCTCAATACCTCAGACAGTGCTCCCTCAATATCTTAGAAAGTGCTCCTTCAATACCTCAGATAGTGCTCCATCAATACCTCAGATAGTTCTCCCTCAGTACCTCAGATAGCTCTCCCTCAATATCTCAGATAGTTCTACCTCAATACCTCAGATAGTGCTCCCTCAATACCTCAGATAGCTCTCCCTCAATACCTCAGATAGTGCTCCCTCAATACCTCAGAAAGTGCTCCATCAATACCTCAGATAGTTGTCCCTCAGTACCTCAGATAGTGATCCTCAATATCTCAGATAGTTCTCCCTCAGTACCTCAGATAGTGCTCCCTCAATACCTCAGATAGTGCTCCCTCAATACCTCAGGAAATGCTCCCTCAGTACCTCACATAGTTCTCCCTCAGTACCTCAGATAGTGCTTCCTCAATACCTCTGAAAGTACTCCCTCAGTCCCTCAGAAAGTGCTCCATCAATATCTCAGATAGTTCTCCCTCAATACCTCAGAATGTGATCCCTCAGTACCTCAGATATTTCTCCCTCAGTACCTCAGAGAGTGCTCCCTCAATACCTCCGATAGTGCTCCCTCAATACCTCAGAAAGTGCTCCCTCAGTACCTCACATAGTTCTCCCTCTGTACCTCAGAGAGTGCTTCCTCAATACTCTGAAAGTGCTCCGTCAGTCCCTCAGAAAGTGCTCCATCAATACCTCAGATAGTGCTCCATCAATACCTCGGATAGTTTTCCCTCAGTACCTCAGATAGTGCTCCCTCAATATCTCAGATAGTTCTCCCTCAATACCTCAGATAGTGCTCCCTCAATACCCCAGATAGCTCTCCCTCAATACCTCAGATAGTGCTCCCTCAATACCTCTGAAAGTGCTCCCTCAGTCCCTCAGAAAGTGCTCACTCAATACCTCAGAAAGTGCTCCATCAATACCTCAGAAAGTGCTCCCTCAGTACCACAGATAGTTCTCTCTCGGTACCTCAGATAGTGCTCCCTCAAAACCTCAGAAAGTGATCCCTCAGAACCTCAGATAGTTCTCCCTCTGTACCTCAGAAAGTGCTCCCTCAGTACCTCAGAAAGTGCTCCCTCAATACCTCAGATAGTTTTCCCTCAGTTCCTCAGATAGTTCTCCCTCAGTACCTCAGATAGTGCTCCCTCAATACCTCAGATAGTGCTTCCTCAATACCTCAGGAAGTGCTCCATCAGTACCTCACATAGTTCTCCCTCAGTACCTCAGATAGTGCTTCCTCAATACCTCTGAAAGTGCTCCCTCAGTCCCTCAGAAAGTGCTCCATCAATATCTCAGATAGTTCTCCCTCAATATCTCAGAAATTGCTCCCTCAGTACCTCAGATAGTACTTCCTCAGTGCCTCAGAAAGTGATCCCTCAGTACCTCAGATAGTTCTCCCTCAGTACCTCAGATAGTGCTCCCTCAATACCTCCGATAGTGCTCCCTCAATACCTCAGAAAGTGCTCCCTCAGAACCTCACATAGTTCTCCCTCAGTACCTCAGATAGTGCTTCCTCAATACTCTGAAAGTGCTCCGTCAGTCCCTCAGAAAGTGCTTCATCAATATCTCAGAGAGTTCTCCCTCAATACCTCAGACAGTGCTCCGTCAATATCTCAGAACGTGCTTCCTCAATACCTCAGATAGTGCTCCATCAACACCTCAGATAGTTTTTCCTCAGTACCTCAGATAGTGCTCCCTCAATATCTCAGATAGTTCACCCTCAATACCGCAGATAGTGCTCCCTCAATACCCCAGATAGCTCTCCCTCAATACCTCAGATAGTGCTCCCTCAATACCTCTGAAAGTGCTCCCTCAGTCCCTCAGAAAGTGCTCACTCAATACCTCAGAAAGTGCTCCATCAATACCTCAGATAGTTGTCCCTCAGTACCTCAGATAGTGATCCTCAATATCTCAGATAGTTCTCCCTCAATACCTCAGATAGTGCTCCCTCAATACCTCAGATAGTTCTCCCTCAATACCTCAGATAGTGCTCCCTCTATACCTCTGAAAGTGCTCCCTCAGTCCCTCAGAAAGTGCTCCCTCAATACCTCAGAAAGTGCTCCCTCAATATCTCAGATAGCTCTCCCTCAGTACCTCAGAAAGTGCTCCCTCAATACCTCAGATGGTGCTCCCTCAATACCTCAGATAGTTGCCCCAATACCTCAGAAAGTGTTCCATCAATACCTCAGATAGTTCTACCTCAGTACCTCAGATAGTGCTTCCTCAGTACCTCAGAAAGTGCTCCCTCAGTATCTCAGATAGTTTTCCCTCAGTTCCTCAGATAGTTCTCCCTCAGTACCTCAGATAGTGCTCCCTCAATACCTCAGATAGTTTTCCCTCAGTACCTCAGATTGTTCTCCCTCAGTGCCTCAGATAGTTTTCACACAGTACCTCAGAAAGTGCTCACTCAGTAGCTCAGATAGTTCACCCTCAGTAGCTCAGAGAGTGCTCCCTTAGTACCTCAGATATTTCTCCATCAGCACCACAGATAGTTCTCCCTCAGTACCTCAGATACTTCTCCCTCAATAACTGAGATAATTCTCCCTGAATACCCCAGATAGTTCTCCCTCAATACGTCAGATATTTCTCCCTCAGTACCTCAGATAGTGCTCCCTCATTACCACAGAAAGTGCTCCCTCAGTACCACAGATAGTTCTCCTTCTGTACCTCAGAAAGTGCTCCCTCAGTACCTCAGAAAGTGATCCCTCAGTACCTCAGATAGTTCTCCCTCTGTACCTCAGAAAGTGCTCCCTCAGTACCTCAGAAAGTGCTCCCTCAATACCTCAGATAGTTTTCCCTCAGTTCCTCAGATAGTTCTCCCTCAGTTCCTCAGATAGTGCTCCCTCAATACCTCAGATAGTGCTCCCTCAATACCTCAGAAAGTGCTCCCTCAGTACCTCACATAGTTCTCCCTCAGTACCTCAGATATTGCTTCCTCAATACCTCGGAAAGTGCTCCCTCAGTCCCTCAGAAAGTGCTCCATCAATATCTCAGATAGTTCTCCCTCAATACCTCAGAAAGTGCTCCCTCAGTACCTCAGATAGTGATCCCACAGTACCTCAGATAGTTCTCCCTCAGTACCTCAGATAGTGCTCCCTCAATACCTCAGATAGTGCTCCCTCAATACCTCAGAATGTGCTCCCTCAGTACCTCACATAGTTCTCCCTCAGTACCTCAGATAGTGCTTCCTTAATACCTCTGAAAGTGCTCCGTCAGTCCTTCAGAAAGTGCTCCACCAATATCTCAGATAGTTCTCCCTCAATACCTCAGACAGTGCTCCGTCAATATCTCAGAACGTGCTCACTGAATACCTCAGATAGTGCTCCATCAATACCTCAGATAGTTCTCCCTCAGTACCTCAGATAGTCCTCCCTCAATATCTCAGATAGTACTCCGTCAATACCTCAGATAGTGCTCCCTCAATACTCCAGATAGCTCTCCCTGAATACCTCAGATAGTGCTCCCTCAATAACTCTGAATGTGCTCCGTCAGTCCCTCAGAAAGTGCTCACTCAATACCTCAGAAAGTGCTCCATCAATACCTCAGATAGTTGTCCCTCAGTACCTCAGATAGTGATCCTCAATATCTCAGATAGTTCTCCCTCAATACCTCAGATAGTGCTCCCTCAATACCTCAGATAGTTCTCCCTCAATACCTCAGATAGTGCTCCCTCAATACCTCTGAAAGTGCTCCCTCAGTCCCTCAGAAGGTGCTCCCTCAATACCTCAGAAAGTTCTCGCTCAATACCTCAGATAGTGTTCCCTCAGTACCTCAGATAGTTCTCGCTCGGTACCTCAGATAGTGCTTCCTCAATACCTCAGATAGTGCTCCCTCAATACCTCAGAAAGTGCTCCCTCAGTACCTCACATAATTCTCCCTCAGTACCTCAGATAGTGCTTCCTCAGTACCTCAGAAAGTGCTCCTTCAGTACCTCAGATAGTTCTCCCTTCGTACCTCAGATAGATCTCCCTCAATACCTCTGAAAGTGCTCCTTCAGTCCCTCAGAAAGTGCTCCATCAATATCTCAGATAGTTCTCCCTCAATACCTCAGAGAGTGCTCCCTCAATATCTTAGAAAGTGCTCCCTCAATACCTCAGATAGTGCTCCATCAATACCTCAGATAGTTCTCCCTCGGTACCTCAGATAGCTCTCCCTCAATATCTCAGATAGTTCTACCTCAATACCTCAGATAGTGCTCCCTCAATACCTCAGATAGCTCTCCCTCAATACCTCAGATAGTGCTCCCTCAATACCTCTGAAAGTGCTCCCTCTGTCCCTCAGAAAGTGCTCACTCAATACCTCAGAAAGTGCTCCATCAATACCTCAGATAGTTGTCCCTCAGTACCTCAGATAGTGATCCTCAATATCTCAGATAGTTCTCCCTCAATACCTCAGATAGTGCTCCCTCAATACCTCAGATAGTGCTCCCTCAATACCTCAGATAGTGCTCCCTCAATACCTCTGAAAGTTCTCCCTCAGTCCCTCAGAAAGTGCTCCCTCAATACCTCAGAAAGTGCTCCATCAATACCTCAGATAGTTGTTCCTCAATACCTCAGATAGTGCTCCCTCAATACCTCAGACAGTGCTCCGTCAATACCTCAGATAATTCTCCCATAATACGTCAGATAGTGCTCCCTCAATACCACTGAAAGTGCTACCTAAGTCCCTCAGAAAGTGCTCCATCAATACCTCAGAGAGTGCTACCTCATTCCCTCTGAAAGTGCTCCCTCAGTACCTCAGAAAGTGCTCCCTCAATACCTCGGAAAGTGCTCCCTCAGTACCACAGATAGTTCTCCCTCAGTACCTCAGATAGTTCACCCTCAGTACCTCAGAAAGTGCTCCCGCAATATCTCAGATAGCTCTCCATCAGTACCTCAGAAAGTTCTCCCTCAATACCTCAGATTGTGCTCCCTCAATACCTCAGATAGTTCCCCCAAATTACCTCAGAAAGTGCTCCCTCAGTCCCACAAATAGTTCTCCCTCAATACCTCAGATGGTGCTCCCTCAATACCTCAGATAGTTCCCCCCAATACCTCAGAAAGTGCTCCATCAATACCTCAGATAGTTCTCCCTCAGTACCTCAGATAGTGCTCCATCAGTACCTCAGAAAGTGCTCCCTCAAAACATCAGATAGTTACCCCCAATACCTCAGAAAGTGCTCCCTCAATACCTCAGATAGTTCTCCCTCAGTACCTCAGATAGTGCTCCCTCACACCTTCGATAGTTCACACTCTGTACCTCAGATTGTGCTCCCTCAGTACCTCAGATAGTTCTCCCTCAGTGCCTCAGATAGTTCTCACTCAGTACCTCAGAAAGTGCTCCCTCAGTACCTCAGATAGTTCACCCTCAGTAGCTCAGAGAGTGCTCCCTTAGTACCTCAGATGTTTCTCCATCAGCACCACAGATAGCTCTCCCTCAGTACCTCAGATACTTCTCCCTCAATAACTGAGATAATTCTCCCTGAATACCCCAGATAGTTCTCCCTCAATATGTCAGATAGATCTCCCTCAGTAACTCAGATAGTGCTCCCTCAGTACCTCAGAAAGTGCTCCCTCAGTATCTCAGATAGTTTTCCCTCAGTTCCTCAGATAGTTCTCCCTCAGTACCTCAGATAGTGCTCCCTCAATACCTCAGATAGTTTTCCCTCAGTACCTCAGATTGTTCTCCCTCAGTGCCTCAGATAGTTTTCACTCAGTACCTCAGAAAGTGCTCACTCAGTAGCTCAGATAGTTCACCCTCAGTAGCTCAGAGAGTGCTCCCTTAGTACCTCAGATATTTCTCCATCAGCACCACAGATAGTTCTCCCTCAGTACCTCAGATACTTCTCCCTCAATAACTGAGATAATTCTCCCTGAATACCCCAGATAGTTCTCCCTCAATACGTCAGATATTTCTCCCTCAGTACCTCAGATAGTGCTCCCTCATTACCACAGAAAGTGCTCCCTCAGTACCACAGATAGTTCTCCTTCTGTACCTCAGAAAGTGCTCCCTCAGTACCTCAGAAAGTGCTCCCTCAATACCTCAGATAGTTTTCCCTCAGTTCCTCAGATAGTTCTCCCTCAGTTCCTCAGATAGTGCTCCCTCAATACCTCAGATAGTGCTCCCTCAATACCTCAGAAAGTGCTCCCTCAGTACCTCACATAGTTCTCCCTCAGTACCTCAGATATTGCTTCCTCAATACCTCGGAAAGTGCTCCATCAGTACCTCAGATAGTGCTCCCTCAATACCTCAGATAGTTTTCCCTCAGTACCTCAGATTGTTCTCCCTCAGTGCCTCAGATAGTTTTCACTCAGTACCTCAGAAAGTGCTCACTCAGTAGCTCAGATAGTTCACCCTCAGTAGCTCAGAGAGTGCTCCCTTAGTACCTCAGATATTTCTCCATCAGCACCACAGATAGTTCTCCCTCAGTACCTCAGATACTTCTCCCTCAATAACTGAGATAATTCTCCCTGAATACCCCAGATAGTTCTCCCTCAATACGTCAGATATTTCTCCCTCAGTACCTCAGATAGTGCTCCCTCATTACCACAGAAAGTGCTCCCTCAGTACCACAGATAGTTCTCCCTCTGTACCTCAGAAAGTGCTCCCTCAGTACCTCAGAAAGTGCTCCCTCAATACCTCAGATAGTTTTCCCTCAGTTCCTCAGATAGTTCTCCCTCAGTTCCTCAGATAGTGCTCCCTCAATACCTCAGATAGTGCTCCCTCAATACCTCAGAAAGTGCTCCCTCATTACCTCACATAGTTCTCCCTCAGTACCTCAGATATTGCTTCCTCAATACCTCGGAAAGTGCTCCCTCAGTCCCTCAGAAAGTGCTCCATCAATATCTCAGATAGTTCTCCCTCAATACCTCAGAAAGTGCTCCCTCAGTACCTCAGATAGTGATCCCACAGTACCTCAGATAGTTCTCCCTCAGTACCTCAGATAGTGCTCCCTCAATACCTCAGATAGTGCTCCCTCAATACCTCAGAATGTGCTCCCTCAGTACCTCACATAGTTCTCCCTCAGTACCTCAGATAGTGCTTCCTCAATACCTCAGACAGTGCTCCGTCAATATCTCAGAACGTGCTCACTGAATACCTCAGATAGTGCTCCATCAATACCTCAGATAGTTCTCCCTCAGTACCTCAGATAGTCCTCCCTCAATATCTCAGATAGTACTCCGTCAATACCTCAGATAGTGCTCCCTCAATACCCCAGATAGCTCTCCCTGAATACCTCAGATAGTGCTCCCTCAATACCTCTGAATGTGCTCCGTCAGTCCCTCAGAAAGTGCTCACTCAATACCTCAGAAAGTGCTCCATCAATACCTCAGATAGTTGTCCCTCAGTACCTCAGATAGTGATCCTCAATATCTCAGATAGTTCTCCCTCAATACCTCAGATAGTGCTCCCTCAATACCTCAGATAGTTCTCCCTCAATACCTCAGATAGTGCTCCCTCAATACCTCTGAAAGTGCTCCCTCAGTCCCTCAGAAGGTGCTCCCTCAATACCTCAGAAAGTGCTCGCTCAATACCTCAGATAGTGTTCCCTCAGTACCTCAGATAGTGCTCCCTCAATACCTCAGATAGCTCTCCCTCAATACCTCAGATAGTGCTCCCTCAATACCTCAGAAAGTGCTCCCTCAGTACCTCACATAATTCTCCCTCAGTACCTCAGATAGTGCTTCCTCAGTACCTCAGAAAGTGCTCCTTCAGTACCTCAGATAGTTCTCCCTTCGTACCTCAGATAGATCTCCCTCAATACCTCAGATAGTGCTCCCTCAATACCTCTGAAAGTTCTCCCTCAGTCCCTCAGAAAGTGCTCCCTCAATACCTCAGAAAGTGCTCCATCAATACCTCAGATAGTTGTTCCTCAATACCTCAGATAGTGCTCCCTCAATACCTCAGACAGTGCTCCGTCAATACCTCAGATAATTCTCCCACAATACGTCAGATAGTGCTCCCTCAATACCACTGAAAGTGCTACCTAAGTCCCTCAGAAAGTGCTCCATCAATACCTCAGAGAGTGCTACCTCATTCCCTCTGAAGGTGCTCCCTCAGTACCTCAGAAAGTGCTCCCTCAATACCTCGGAAAGTGCTCCCTCAGTACCACAGATAGTTCTCCCTCAATACCTCAGATGGTGCTCCCTCAATACCTCAGATAGTTCCCCCCAATACCTCAGAAAGTGCTCCCTCAATACCTCAGATAGTTCCCCCAAATTACCTCAGAAACTGCTCCCTCAGTCCCACAAATAGTTCTCCCTCAATACCTCAGATGGTGCTCCCTCAATACCTCAGATAGTTCCCCCCAATACCTCAGAAAGTGCTCCATCAATACCTCAGATAGTTCTCCCTCAGTACCTCAGATAGTGCTCCATCAATACCTCAGAAAGTGCTCCATCAATACGTCAGATAGTTCTCCCTCAGTACCTCAGAAAGTGCTCCCTCAAAACCTCAGATAGTTACCCCCAATACCTCAGAAAGTGCTCCCTCAATACCTCAGATTGTTCTCCCTCAGTACCTCAGATAGTGCTCCCTCAATACCTTCGATAGTTCACACTCAGTACCTCAGATATTGCTCCCTCAGTACCTCAGATAGTTCTCCCTCAGTGCCTCAGAAAGTTCTCACTCAGTACCTCAGAAAGTGCTCCCTCAGTACCTCAGATAGTTCACCCTCAGTAGCTCAGAGAGTGGTCCCTTAGTACCTCAGATAGTTCTCCATCAGAACCACAGATAGTTCGCCCTCAGTACCTCAGATAGTTCTCCCTCAATAACTGAGATAATTCTTCCTGAATACCCCAGATCGTTCTCCCTCAATACGTCAGATATTTCTCCCTCAGTACCTCAGATAGTGCTCCCTCAGTACCTCAGAAAGTGCTCCCTCAGTACCACAGATAGTTCTCTCTCGGTACCTCAGATAGTGCTCCCTCAAAACCTCAGAACGCGCTCCCTCAGTACCTCAGAAAGTGCTCCCTCAATACCTCAGATAGTTTTCCCTCAGTTCCTCAGATAGTTCTCCCTCAGTACCTCAGATAGTGCTCCCTCAATACCTCAGATAGTGCTCCCTCAATACCTCAGGAAATGCTCCCTCAGTACCTCACATAGTTCTCCCTCAGTACCTCAGATAGTGCTTCCTCAATACCTCTGAAAGTGCTCCCTCAGTCCCTCAGAAAGTGCTCCATCAATATCTCAGATAGTTCTCCCTCAATACCTCAGACAGTGCTCCCTCAATATCTTAGAAAGTGCTCCCTCAATACCTCAGATAGTGCTCCATCAATACCTCAGATAGTTCTCCCTCAGTACCTCAGATAGCTCTCCCTCAATATCTCAGATAGTTCTCCCTCAATACCTCAGATAGTGCTCCCTCAATACCTCAGATAGCTCTCCCTCAATACCTCAGATAGTGCTCCCTCAATACCTCTGAAAGTGCTCCCTCTGTCCCTCAGAAAGTGCTCACTCAATACCTCAGAAAGTGCTCCATCAATACCTCAGATAGTTGTGCCTCAGTACCTCAGATAGTGATCCTCAATATCTCAGATAGTTCTCCCTCAATACCTCAGATAGTGCTCCCTCAATACCTCAGATAGTTCTCCCTCAATACCTCAGATAGTGCTCCCTCAATACCTCTGAAAGTTCTCCCTCAGTCCCTCAGAAAGTGCTCACTCAATACCTCAGAAAGTGCTCCATCAATACCTCAGATAGTTGTCCCTCAGTACCTCAGATAGTGATCCTCAATATCTCAGATAGTTCTCCCTCAATACCTCCGATAGTGCTCCCTCAATATCTCAGATAGTTCTCCCTCAATACCTCAGATAGTGCTCCCTTAGTACCTCTGAAAGTGCTCCCTCAGTCCCTCAGAAGGTGCTCCCTCAATACCTCAGAAAGTGCTCGCTCAATACCTCAGATAGTGTTCCCACAGTACCTCAGATAGTTCTCGCTCGGTACCTCAGATAGTGCTTCCTCAATACCTCAGATAGTGCTCCCTCAATACCTCAGAAAGTGCTCCCTCAGTACCTCACATAATTCTCCCTCAGTACCTCAGATAGTGCTTCCTCAGTACCTCAGAAAGTGCTCCTTCAGTACCTCAGATAGTTCTCCCTTCGTACCTCAGATAGATCTCCCTCAATACCTCTGAAAGTGCTCCCTCAGTCCCTCAGAAAGTGCTCCATCAATATCTCAGATAGTTCTCCCTCAATACCTCAGACAGTGCTCCCTCAATATCTTAGAAAGTGCTCCTTCAATACCTCAGATAGTGCTCCATCAATACCTCAGATAGTTCTCCCTCAGTACCTCAGATAGCTCTCCCTCAATATCTCAGATAGTTCTACCTCAATACCTCAGATAGTGCTCCCTCAATACCTCAGATAGCTCTCCCTCAATACCTCAGATAGTGCTCCCTCAATACCTCAGAAAGTGCTCCATCAATACCTCAGATAGTTGTCCCTCAGTACCTCAGATAGTGATCCTCAATATCTCAGATAGTTCTCCCTCAGTACCTCAGATAGTGCTCCCTCAATACCTCAGATAGTGCTCCCTCAATACCTCAGGAAATGCTCCCTCAGTACCTCACATAGTTCTCCCTCAGTACCTCAGATAGTGCTTCCTCAATACCTCTGAAAGTACTCCCTCAGTCCCTCAGAAAGTGCTCCATCAATATCTCAGATAGTTCTCCCTCAATACCTCAGAATGTGATCCCTCAGTACCTCAGATATTTCTCCCTCAGTACCTCAGAGAGTGCTCCCTCAATACCTCCGATAGTGCTCCCTCAATACCTCAGAAAGTGCTCCCTCAGTACCTCACATAGTTCTCCCTCTGTACCTCAGAGAGTGCTTCCTCAATACTCTGAAAGTGCTCCGTCAGTCCCTCAGAAAGTGCTCCATCAATACCTCAGATAGTGCTCCATCAATACCTCGGATAGTTTTCCCTCAGTACCTCAGATAGTGCTCCCTCAATATCTCAGATAGTTCTCCCTCAATACCTCAGATAGTGCTCCCTCAATACCCCAGATAGCTCTCCCTCAATACCTCAGATAGTGCTCCCTCAATACCTCTGAAAGTGCTCCCTCAGTCCCTCAGAAAGTGCTCACTCAATACCTCAGAAAGTGCTCCATCAATACCTCAGAAAGTGCTCCCTCAGTACCACAGATAGTTCTCTCTCGGTACCTCAGATAGTGCTCCCTCAAAACCTCAGAAAGTGATCCCTCAGAACCTCAGATAGTTCTCCCTCTGTACCTCAGAAAGTGCTCCCTCAGTACCTCAGAAAGTGCTCCCTCAATACCTCAGATAGTTTTCCCTCAGTTCCTCAGATAGTTCTCCCTCAGTACCTCAGATAGTGCTCCCTCAATACCTCAGATAGTGCTTCCTCAATACCTCAGGAAGTGCTCCATCAGTACCTCACATAGTTCTCCCTCAGTACCTCAGATAGTGCTTCCTCAATACCTCTGAAAGTGCTCCCTCAGTCCCTCAGAAAGTGCTCCATCAATATCTCAGATAGTTCTCCCTCAATATCTCAGAAATTGCTCCCTCAGTACCTCAGATAGTACTTCCTCAGTGCCTCAGAAAGTGATCCCTCAGTACCTCAGATAGTTCTCCCTCAGTACCTCAGATAGTGCTCCCTCAATACCTCCGATAGTGCTCCCTCAATACCTCAGAAAGTGCTCCCTCAGAACCTCACATAGTTCTCCCTCAGTACCTCAGATAGTGCTTCCTCAATACTCTGAAAGTGCTCCGTCAGTCCCTCAGAAAGTGCTTCATCAATATCTCAGAGAGTTCTCCCTCAATACCTCAGACAGTGCTCCGTCAATATCTCAGAACGTGCTTCCTCAATACCTCAGATAGTGCTCCATCAACACCTCAGATAGTTTTTCCTCAGTACCTCAGATAGTGCTCCCTCAATATCTCAGATAGTTCACCCTCAATACCGCAGATAGTGCTCCCTCAATACCCCAGATAGCTCTCCCTCAATACCTCAGATAGTGCTCCCTCAATACCTCTGAAAGTGCTCCCTCAGTCCCTCAGAAAGTGCTCACTCAATACCTCAGAAAGTGCTCCATCAATACCTCAGATAGTTGTCCCTCAGTACCTCAGATAGTGATCCTCAATATCTCAGATAGTTCTCCCTCAATACCTCAGATAGTGCTCCCTCAATACCTCAGATAGTTCTCCCTCAATACCTCAGATAGTGCTCCCTCTATACCTCTGAAAGTGCTCCCTCAGTCCCTCAGAAAGTGCTCCCTCAATACCTCAGAAAGTGCTCCCTCAATATCTCAGATAGCTCTCCCTCAGTACCTCAGAAAGTGCTCCCTCAATACCTCAGATGGTGCTCCCTCAATACCTCAGATAGTTGCCCCAATACCTCAGAAAGTGTTCCATCAATACCTCAGATAGTTCTACCTCAGTACCTCAGATAGTGCTTCCTCAGTACCTCAGAAAGTGCTCCTTCAGTACCTCAGATAGTTCTCCCTCAGTACCTCAGATAGATCTCCCTCAATACCTCTGAAAGTGCTCCCTCAGTCCCTCAGAAAGTGCTCCATCAATATCTCAGATAGTTCTCCCTCAATACCTCAGACAGTGCTCCCTCAATACCTCAGATAGTTCTCCCTCAGTACCTCAGATAGTTCTCCCTCAATATCTCAGATAGTTCTCCCTCAATACCTCAGATAGTGCTCCCTCAATACCTCAGATAGCTCTCCCTCAATACCTCAGATAGTGCTCCCTCAATACCTCTGAAAGTGCTCCCTCAGTCCCTCAGAAAGTGCTCACTCTATACCTCAGAAGGTGCTCCATCAATACCTCAGATAGTTGTCCCTCAGTACCTCAGATAGTGATCCTCAATATCTCAGATAGTTCTCCCTCAATACCTCAGATAGTGCTCCCTCAATACCTCAGAAAGTGCTCCATCAATACCTCAGATAGTTTTCCCTCAGTACCTCAGATAGTGCTCCCTCAGTAGCTCAGATATTGCTTCCTCAATACCTCAGATAGTGCTCCCTCAATACCTCAGACAGTGCTCCCTCATTACTTCAGATAATTCTCCCACAATACGTCAGATAGTGCTCCCTCAATACCACTGAAAGTGCTACCTAAGTCCCTCAGAAAGTGCTCCATCAATACCTCAGATAATGCTGCCTCATTCCCTCTGAAAGTGCTCCCTCAGTACCTCAGAAAGTGCTCCCTCAATACCTCAGAAAGTGCTCCCTCAGCACCACAGATAGTTCTCCCTCAGTACCTCAGATAGTTCTCCCTCAGTACCTCAGAAAGTGCTCCCTCAATATCTCAGATAGCTCTCCCTCAGTACCTCAGAAAGTGCTCCCTCAATTCCTCAGATGGTGCTCCCTCAATACCTCAGATAGTTCCCCCCAATACCTCAGAAAGTGCTCCATCAATACCTCAGATAGTTCTCCCTCAGTACCTCAGAAAGTGCTCCATCAATACCTCAGATAGTTGCACCCAATACCTCAGAAAGTGTTCCATCAATACTCAGATAGTTCTCCCTCAGTACCTCAGATAGTGCTCCATCAATACCTCAGAAAGTGCTCCCTCAATACCTCAGATAATTCTCCCTCAAAACGTCAGATAGTGCTCCCTCAATACCACTGAAAGTGCTCCCTAAGTCCCTCAGAAAGTTCTCCCTCAATACCTCAGATGGTGCTACCTCAATACCTCAGATAGTTCCCCTCCAATACCTCAGAAAGTGTTCTATCAATACCTCAGAGAGTTCTCCCTCAGTACCTCAGAAAGTGCTCCATCAATACCTCAGATAGTTGCCCCCAATACCTCAGAAAGTGCTCCATCAATACCTCAGATAGTTCTCCCTCAGTACCTCAGATAGTGCTCCATCAATACCTAAGAAAGTGCTCCCTCAATACCTCAGATAATTCTCCCTCAAAACGTCAGATAGTGCTCCCTCAATACCACTGAAAGTGCTCCCTAGGTCCCTCAGAAAGTTCTCCATCAATACCTCAGATAGTGCTACCTCATTACCTCTGAAAGTGATCCCTCAGTACCTCCGAAAGTGCTCCCTCAATACCTCAGATAGTGCTCCCTCAGTACCACAGATAGTTCTCCCTCAGTACCTCAGAAAGTGCTCCCTCAATACCTCAGAAAGTGCTCCCTCAGTCCCACAGATAGTTCTCCCTCAATACCTCAGATGGTGCTCCCTCAATACCTCAGATAGTTCCCCCCAATACCTCAGAAAGTGCTCCATCAATATCTCAGATAGTTCTCCCTCAGTACCTCAGAAGGTGCTCCCTAAATACCCCAGATGGTGCTCCCTCAATACCTCAGATAGTTCCCCCCAAATACCTCAGAAAGTGCTCCATCAATACCTCAGGTATGTCTCCCTCAGTACATCAGATAGTGCTCCATCAATACCTCAGAAAGTGCTCACTCAATACCTCAGAATGAGCTCCATCAATACCTCAGAGTGTGCTCCATCAATACCTCAGATAGTTCTCCCTCAATACTTCAGACAGTGCTCCCTCAATATCTCAGAAAGCGCTCCCTTAATACCGAAGAAAGCATCACTTTGTTGTGTGTCACCCCCAAAGCCCCTCAGACAGTAACTCCACAAAACATTCACATCCTCAACACTTCAGGGCTCAGCCCAGCTCCCCCATCAGAATGTGTTCAAACCCCTTCAGACTGTAAGGACCCACATCCACACCTGTCCAAGAATGGAGCCCAAGTCCCCAGAACATTACTTGTCTCTCTGGATTAATTTTAGAAGTCCTACAGTGTCGAAGCAAGACATTCCGTTCATTGGCTCCACACTGACTGTCTGAAGAGCATCGCACTCAGACTCACATCCTCGACTCTATCCCTGTGATGCTGCATTCCCATGGCATCTTTGGGCGGTGGGAGGAAACTGGATCACCCGGAGGGAAAACGCACAGATACAGAGAGAATGTGTAGATTCCACACAGACAGTCACCGGGAGTTAGAATCAAACCACTGAGGCACCGTGCTGGCCTCTCTTCTTGGATGTCATCTCATCTAACCTTTTACTAAGCAATCTCCCATGTGAAACCTTCTCATCTGTTTCCTTGGTCATCCCTTCAAAAGCTCTATCAAGTTGGACACATCATTTCCACATACAAAGCCATGCTGACCATCCCTAATCAATTCTTGCTTTTCCAAATGCATGTAAATTATCTCTCAGAATGCCCACCAACAGCTTACCCATAGTTCAATGGTTGTTATTTGCAGCCTTACTTCAATAATGGCACATCATTAATCACCCTCCAGTCTTCAGGCACCTCACCCGTTGTCACTGATCAGTCCATCTGACAAGGCCATCTCCATCCTTCTGTAACCTAAGTCTATCATCTTCAGTATTTATCACCCAACCAATCCCCATATCATTCATGAACCCAATGATTAACCCTCCACCATTCAAATCTAAATCTTTTCTATCAACCACATCAGCAAGATCCCAACAGTGAGACATGAACAGTCAGAGATTTCTAATTGGGCCATCACTGTCTGCTTCCTGCCACTCAGCATTCTGCGCCAAATTCCTTGGATCTTGAGTTTTTATGTTCACTATCAGTTTCCACTATGGATCCTGATAAAAGCCTTACTGACCTCCAAGCAGGCGACAGGAAAGTATTGCCCTTATTTACACACCTGGTTACCTCCTTAAAAAGTGCAGTCCCACTGGTCAAACCTGACCTCCCCTTAACAGAACCATTCTGACTGTTCTTCATGAACTCCAGTCTCTGTAAATGCTGATTAATTCTATCTCCCAAAATTGCTTCCAACAGACGTCCCACCCACGACATTAGCCTGACTGGCCTGTAGCTGCCTGGTATATCCCATGCTCCTTCTTGAATAACAGTGCCACATGGTCAGTCCGACGACACCTCTCCTGTGGCCAGAGGGGATTTGAAAATGTTTGCAAGTGTACCTGCTACTTCCTCCATCACCTCATTCGGTAAACTGAGATACATTTCCACCGTCTTTAGAGATTTATTGGGTTGTAAGAAGGCCAGACCACTCAGAACCATCTCTCTCTATATATGCTAATACATTTAATTGTATCACAGAGCATCTCCACGATTTCATACCAACCCTGTCCCAATGAGCGCTGACAAAATGCATCCATTCACTGTAGCCTCTGGTCCATGCACAAAGTCTCACTGTGTTCCACAACCTACTCTTTCTCTCATTATCAATTCACTCTTAATGTCACTGTAAAGTACTGTCAGATTTTTATTTCCTCTCTTAGCACTCCTCGCTCCCAGGCAAATAGCCTGTGATACGATTTGGAGGAGTGTGGGATGTCATTCTGGATGTGATTAGCATTGGGAAGCTCAGAAATAAGGAACACACGACAGTGCTGAGTGTGTGGCAGTGGGATTCACACATGGAAGCTGAGGAATAAACCTCAGCCCTGCAGCATGAAAATATCCCTTTGAGCTGGCAGGTCAGTCACGTGAAACGAAAACTTGATCCCTGGGAAAAGAGGGTGGTAACCAAATGAAGACTGTCTGTGAGAACACAGTCTCTGGAACCTGGACGTGGGAATCATTACTGAGCAGGGTCTGTAGGAAGTAGAGGCAGAAATGTACTGAACAATTTCAGATATTCCTCTTCGACCACAAGGCATGGGAACAGACATTAGGCTATTCAGCCCATCTTATAGTGTGGCAATCACTCAGTACTGACTCTCTTACAATGCAGGTATCACTCAAACTGATGCGCTGACAGTGCAGCACTCCCTCAGTCATGATACTCTGACAGTGTGGCACTCCCTCAGTACTGAATCTCTGACAGTGTAGCGCTCCCTCAGTACTGACCCTCTAACAGTGCAGCGCTCCCTCAGTACTGACCCTCTGACAGTGCAGCACTCCCTCCGTACAGACCTTTTAAAGTGCAGCACTCCCTCAGTACTGACCCTCTGACAGTGCAGCACTCCCTCATTACTGATCCTCTAACAGTGCAGCACTCCCTCCGTACAGATCCTCTGACAGTGCAGCACTCCCTCAGTACTGACCCTCTGAAACAACACTCCCTCAGAACTGACACACAGACCGTGTAGCGCTCCCTCAGTAATTTCCCTTTGAGTGTGCATTACTCTCTCAGTACTGACACTCTGGCAATGCAGCAGTCCCTCAGTACTGACTGTCCGACACATAGCGCGACGCTCCCTCAGTACTGGCCCCCTCACAACACGGTAATCCCTCAGTACTAATACCCTCAGAGCGCCGTGCTCCCTCAGTTCGAACCCGTTCACAGTTCAGCGCTCCCTCAGTAGTAACTCTCTCACAGTGCGACACTCTGACGGCATGGCCATCCATTAGTATTGACCGTCAGTGAGTGCGCACTTCATCATTACTGACTCTCACTGCACAGCAATCCCTCCGTCCTGACTCTCTGACAATGCTGCACTCCTTCCACATTGACCCTCTGACAATGCTGCACCCCCTCCACACTGATCCTCTGACAAAGCTGCACTCACTCCACACTGACCCTCTGACAATTCTGAACCCCCTCCACACTGACCCTCTGACAATGCTGCACTCCCTCCGTACTGACCCTCTGACAATGCTGCATTCCCTCCGTACTGATCCTCTGACAATGCTGCACTCCCTCCACACTGACCCTCTGACAATGCTGCACACCCTCCAAACTGACCCTCTGACAATGCTGCACTCCCTCCACACTGATCCTCTGACAATGCTGCACTCCCACCACACTGATCCTCTGACAATGCTGCACTCCCTCCATCATGACCCTCTGACAGTGCAGCACTCCATCCACACTGACCCTCTGACAGTGCAGCACTCCATCCACACTGACCCTCTGACAATGCTGCACTCCCACACACTGACCCCCTGACAATGCTGCACTACCTCCACACTGACCCTCTGACAATGCTGCACTCCCATCACACTGACCCTCTGACAATGCTGTACTCCCTCCACACTGATCCTCTAACAATGCTGCACCCCCTCCAAACTGACCCTCTGATAATGCTGCACTACCTCCACACTGACCCTCTGACAATGCTGCACTCCCTCCATCCTGACCCTCTGATAATGCTGCACTCCCTTCACACTGACCCTCTGACAATGCTGCACTCCCTCCACACTGACCCCCTGACAATGCTGCAGTCCCTCCACACTGATCCTCTGACAATGCTGCACTCCTTCCATACTGATTCTCTGATAGTGATGCACTCCCTCAGGCCTGACTCTCTGACAGTGTGGAAGTGGCCCTATATTGGACCTCTGACAATGTGGCCCAATCTCAGGACAAAACCTCTGACAGTACACACTCCATCATAACTGACACTCTGACAGTACAGCATTGCCTCAGTACTGACTCATTGACAGTGTAGCACTCGCACAGTACTGACCCTCTGCCTCGGTCCTGCACCTCTGACAGTCCTGCAGTGCCTCCGTACTGTCTATCTGACAGTGTAGCACTCTCTCTGTACTAACCCTCTGACCGTGCAGCACTCCCTCAGTACTGACTCTCTGACAGTGCAGCACTCCCTCAGTACTGAACCTCTGGTAATGAGGCACTCCCTCAGTACTGACCCTCTGATAGTGCAGTGCTCTCTCAGTGCAGATCCTCTGATAGTGAGGCTTGCCGTCTGGACTGAAACTCTGACAGTGTGGGGCTCACTCAGTACTGACCCTCTGACAGTGCAGCACTCTCTCGGTACTGAACATCTGACAGTGCTGCACTCCCTCAGTACTGACCCTCTGACAGTGCAGCACTCTCTCTGTACTGACCCTCTGAAATAGCACTCACTCAGAACTGACACTCTCACTGTGTAGCGCTCCCTCAGTCGTGACCTTTTGATAGTGCATGCTCCCCCAGTTCCTACCCTCTGACAGTGTAGTGCTCGTTCAGTACTGACCCCCTGATGGTGCAGTGCTCTCAGAGTACAGAGCCTCAGTGCGGCATTCCCTCTGCACTGAACGTCAGACAGCGTGGTGCTGCCTCAGTACTGACCCTTTGACAGTGCAGTACTCCTCAGAAATGGCCCTCTGGTAATACAGTAGTTCCTCACTACGGACTGTCCGACAGCGCAGTGATTCCTCAGTACTGACCCTCTGACAGTACGGCACTCCCTCAGTACTGACCCTCTGACAGTACGGCAATCCCTCAGTACTGACTCTCTGACAGTGCAGCACTCCCTCAGTACTGACTCTCTGACAGTGCAGCATACCCTCAGTACTGACCCTCTGACAGTACGGCACTCCCTCAGTACTGACCCTCTGACAGTACGGCAATCCCTCAGTCCTGACTCTCTGACAGTGCAGCACTCCCTCAGTACTGACCCTCTGATAGTGCAGCACTCCCTCAGTACTGAACCTCTCACAGTGTAGCACTCCCTCAGTACTGACCCTCTCACAGTGTAGCACTCCCTCAGTACTGACCATCTGACAGTGCAGCACTCCCTCAGTACTGACCCTCTGACAGTGCAGCACTCCCTCAGTACTGACTCTTTGACAGTGCAGCATACCCTCAGTACTGACCCTCTGACAGTACGGTACTCCCTCAGTCCTGACTCTCTGACAGTGCAGCACTCCCTCAGTACTGACCCTCTCACAGTGTAGCACTCCCTCAGTACTGACCGTCTGACAGTGTAGCACTCCCTCAGTACTGACCCTCTGAGAGTGCGGCACTCCCTCAGTACTGACCCTCTGACAGTGCAGTACTCCCTCAGTACTGACCCTCTGGCAATGCAGCTCTCCCTCAGTTCTGACCCTCTGGCAGTACGGCACTCACTCAGTACTGACCCTCTGACAGTGCAGCACTCCCTCAGTACTGACCATTTGACAATGCAGCACTCCCTCAGTACTGACTCTCTGACAGTGCAGTGCTCCCTCAGTACTGGCCCTCTGACAGTGCGGCACTCCCTCAGTACTGACCCTCTGACAGTGCAGCACTCCCTCAGCACTGACCCTCTGACAGTGCAGCACTCCCTCAGTACTGACCCTCTGACAGTGCGGCACTCCCTCAGTACTGAACCACTGACAGTGCAGCACTCCCTCAGTACTGACCCTCTGATAGTGCAGCACTCCCTCAGTACTGAACCTCTCACAGTGTAGCACTCCCTCAGTACTGACCCTCTCACAGTGTAGCACTCCCTCAGTACTGACCATCTGACAGTGCAGCACTCCCTCAGTACTGACCCTCTGACAGTGCAGCACTCCCTCAGTACTGACTCTCTGACAGTGCAGCATACCCTCAGTACTGACCCTCTGACAGTACGGTACTCCCTCAGTCCTGACTCTCTGACAGTTCAGCACTCCCTCAGTACTGACCCTCTCACAGTGTAGCACTCCCTCAGTACTGACCATCTGACAGTGTAGCACTCCCTCAGTACTGACCCTCTGAGAGTGCGGCACTCCCTCAGTACTGACCCTCTGACAGTGCGGTACTCCCTCAGTACTGACCCTCTGGCAATGCAGCTCTCCCTCAGTTCTGACCCTCTGGCAGTACGGCACTCACTCAGTACTGACCCTCTGACAGTGCAGCACTCCCTCAGTACTGACCATTTGACAATGCAGCACTCCCTCAGTACTGACTCTCTGACAGTGCAGTGCTCCCTCAGTACTGGCCCTCTGACAGTGCGGCACTCCCTCAGTACTGACCCTCTGACAGTGCAGCACTCCCTCAGCACTGACCCTCTGACAGTGCAGAACTTCCTCAGTACTGACCCTCTGACAGTGCGGCACTCCCTCAGTACTGACCCTCTGACAGTGTGGCACTCCCTCAGTACTAACCCTCTGACAGTGCAGCGCTCCCTCAGTACTGACCCTCTGACAGTGCAGCACTCTCTCAGTACTGACTCTCTGACAGTGCAGCTCTCCCTCAGTACTGACCCTCTGTCAGTGCGGCACTCACTCAGTACTGACTCTCTGACAGTGCAGCGCTCCCTCAGTTCTGACCCTCTGGCAGTACGGCACTCCCTCAGTACTGACCCTCTGACAGTGCAGCACTCCCTCAGTACTGACCCTCTGACAGTGCGGCACTCCCTCAGTACTGAACCACTGACAGTGCGGCACTCCCTCAGTACTGACCCTCTGACAGTGCGGCACTCCCTCAGCATTGATCCTCTGACACTGCAGCACTCCCTCAGTACTGACCCTCTGACAGTGCGGCACTCCCTCAGTACTGACCCTCTGACAGTGCGGCAGTCCCTCAATACTGACCCTCTGAGAGTGCAGCACTCCCTCAGTACTGACCCTCTGACAGTGCGGCACTCCCTCAGTACTGGCCCTCTGACAGTGCAGTACTCCCTCAGTACTGACCCTCTGGAAGTGCAGCTCTCCCTCAGTACTGACCCTCTGACAGTGCGGCACTCCCTCAGTACTGACTCTCTGACAGTGCAGTGCTCCCTCAGTTCTGACCCTCTGGCAGTACGGCACTCCCTCAGTACTGACCCTCTGGCAGTACGGCACTCACTCAGTACTGACCCTCTGACAGTGCAACACTCCCTCAGTACTGACCATTTGACAATGCAGCACTCCCTCAGTACTGACTCTCTGACAGTGCAGTGCTCCCTCAGTACTGGCCCACTGTCAGTGCGGCACTCCCTCAGTACTGACCCTCTGACAGTGCAGCACTCCCTCAGCACTGACCCTCTGACAGTGCAGAACTTCCTCAGTACTGACCCTCTGACAGTGCGGCACTCTCTCAGTACTGACTCTCTGACAGTGCGGCACTCCCTCAGTACTGACCCTCTGACAGTGCGGCAGTCCCTCAATACTGACCCTCTGAGAGTGCAGCACTCCCTCAGTACAGACCCTCTGACAGTGCGGCACTCCCTCAGTACTGACCCTCTGACAGTGCAGTACTCCCTCAGTACTGACCCTCTGGAAGTGCAGCTCTCCCTCAGTACTGACCCTCTGACAGTGCGGCACTCACTCAGTACTGACTCTCTGACAGTGCAGCGCTCCGTCAGTTCTGACCCTCTGACAGTGCGGCACTCCCTCAGTACTGAACCTCTGACAGTGCGGCACTCCCTCAGTCCTGACCCTCTGACAGTGCGGCACTCCCTCAGTACTGAACCTCTGACAGTGCGGCACTCCCTCAGTACTGACCCTCTGACAGTGCGGCACTCCCTCAGCATTGACACTCTGACACTGCAGCACTCCCTCAGTACTGACCCTCTGACAGTGCGGCACTCCCTCAGTACTGACCCTCTGACAGTGCGGCAGTCCCTCAATACTGACCCTCTGAGAGTGCAGCACTCCCTCAGTACAGACCCTCTGACAGTGCGGCACTCCCTCAGTACTGACCCTCTGACAGTGCAGTACTCCCTCAGTACTGACCCTCTGGAAGTGCAGCTCTCCCTCAGTACTGACCCTCTGACAGTGTGGCACTCCCTCAGTACTGACCCTCTGACAGTGCAGTACTCCCTCAGTACTGACCCTCTGGCAGTACGGCACTCCCTCAGTACTGACCCTCTGACAGTGCGGCACTCCCTCAGTACTGACTCTCTGATAGTGCAGTGCTCCCTCAGTTCTGACCCTCTGGCAGTACGGCACTCCCTCAGTACTGACCCTCTGGCAGTACGGCACTCACTCAGTACTGACCCTCTGACAGTGCAACACTCCCTCAGTACTGACCATTTGACAATGCAGCACTCACTCAGTACTGACTCTCTGACAGTGCAGTGCTCCCTCAGTACTGGCCCACTGACAGTGCGGCACTCCCTCAGTACTGACCCTCTGACAGTGCAGCACTCCCTCAGCACTGACCCTCTGACAGTGCAGAAATTCCTCAGTACTGACCCTCTGACAGTGCGGCACTCCCTCAGTACTGACCCTCTGTCAGTGTGGCACTCCCTCAGTACTAACCCTCTGACAGTGCAGCACTCTCTCAGTACTGACTCTCTGACAGTGCAGCTCTCCCTCAGTACTGACCCTCTGTCAGTGCGGCACTCACTCAGTACTGACTCTCTGACAGTGCAGCGCTCCTTCAGTTCTGACCCTCTGGCAGTACGGCACTCCCTCAGTACTGACCCTCTGACAGTGCAGCACTCCCTCAGTACTGACCCTCTGACAGTGCGGCACTCCCTCAGTACTGAACCTCTGACAGTGCGGCACTCCCTCAGTACTGACCCTCTGACAGTGCGGCACTCCCTCAGCATTGACCCTCTGACACTGCAGCACTCCCTCAGTACTGACCCTCTGACAGTGCGGCACTCCCTCAGTTCTGACCCTCTGACAGTGCGGCAGTCCCTCAATACTGACCCTCTGGAAGTGCAGCTCTCCCTCAGTACTGACCCTCTGACAGTGCGGCACTCCCTCAGTACTGACCCTCTAACAGTGCAGTACTCCCTCAGTACTGACCCTCTGGAAGTGCAGCTCTCCCTCAGTACTGACCCTCTGACAGTGCGGCACTCCCTCAGTACTGACACTCTGACAGTGCAGTGCTCCCTCAGTACTGACCCTCTGGCAGTACGGCACTCCCTCAGTACTGACCCTCGGACAGTGCAGAACTTCCGCAGTACTGACCCTCTAACAGTGCGGCACTCCCTCAGTACTGACCTCTGACAGTGCAGCGCTCCCTCAGTACTGACCCTCTGACAGTGCAGCGCTCCCTCAGTACTGACCCTCTGACAGTGCTGCTATCCCTCAGTACTGACCCTCTGAGAGTGCGGCACTCCCTCTGTACTGACCCTCTGACAGTGTGGCACTCCCTCAGTACTCTACCTCAGACAGTACGGCACTCCCTCAGTACTGACCCTCTGACAGTGTGGCACACCCTCAGTACTGACCATCTGACAGTGCGGCACTCCCTCAGTACTGACCCTCTGACAGTGCGGCAGTCCGTCAGTACTGACCCTCTGACAGTGCAGCACTCCCTCAGTACTGACCCTCTGACAGTGCAGAACCTCCTCAGTACTGACCCTCTGACAGCGTAGTGACTCCTCAGTACTGACCCTCTGACAGTACGGCACTCCCTCAGTACTGACCCTCTGACAGTGCGGCACTCCCTCAGTACTGACCTTCTGACAGCGCAGCTCTCCCTCAGTACTGACCCTCTGACAGTACGGCACTCACTCAGTACTGACCCTCTGACAGTGCGTCACTCACTCAGTACTGACCCTCTGACAGTGCAGTGACTCTCAGTACTGACCCTCTGACAGTGCGGCACTCCCTCAGTACTGACCCTCTGACAGTGTGGCACTCCCTCAGTACTGAACCTCTGACAGCGCAATGACCCCTCAGTACTGACCGTCTGACAGTGCGGCACTCCCTCAGTACTGACCCTCTGACAGTGCGTCACTCCCTCAGTACTGACCCTCTGACAGCGCAGGACTCCTCAGTACTGACACTCTGACAGTATGGCACTCCCTCAGTACTGACCCTCTGACAGCGCAGTGACCCCTCAGTACTGACCCTCTGACAGTGCAGCACTCCCTCAGTACTGAACCTCTGACAGTGCGTCACTCCCTCAGTACTGACCCTTTGACAGCGCAGTGACCCCTCAGTACTGACCCTCTGACAGTACGGCACTCCCTCAGTACTGACCCTCTGACAGTGCGGCATTCCCTCATTACTGACCCTCTGACAGTGTGGCACTCCCTCAGTACTGACCCTCTGACAGCGCAGTGACCCCTCAGTACTGACCCTCTGACAGCGCAGTGACCCATCAGTACTGACCCTCTGACAGTGCGGCACTCCCTCAGTACTGACCCTCTGACAGTGCGTCACTCCCTCAGTGCTGACCCTCTGACAGCGCAGTGACCCCTCAGTACTGACCATCTGACAGTGTGGCACTGCTCCTATACCGACCGTGTGACAGTGCAGTACACCCTCAGTGCTCACCCACTGACAGTGCAGCACTCCTTCAGTACTGACCCTCTGACAGTGCAGTACACCCTCAGTACTGACCCTCTGACAGTGCAGCTCTTTGACAGTGCAGCGTTCCTTCAGGTCTGACAGTCTTACAGTGTAGCGCACCCTCAGTACTAACTCTCTGAGAATGCACCGCTCCCTCAGTTGTGACTCTTTGACAGTGCAGCACTCCCTCAGTACTGATCCTCCGACAGTGCGGCACTCCCTCAGTACTGACCCACTGACAGCGCAGCTCTCCCTCAGTACTGACCCTCTGACAGTACGGCACTCACTCAGTACTGACCCTCTGACAGTGCGTCACTCACTCAGTACTGACCCTCTGACAGTGCAGTGACCCTCAGTACTGACCCTCTGACAGTGCGGCACTCCCTCAGTACTGACCCTCTGACAGTGTGGCACTCCCTCAGTACTGAACCTCTGACAGCGCAGTGACCCCTCAGTACTGACCGTCTGACAGTGCAGCACTCCCTCAGTACAGACCCTCTAACAGTGCAGCACTCCCTCAGTACTGACCATCTGACAGTGCAGCGCTCCCTTAGTACTGACCCTCTCACAGTACAGCACTCCCTCAGTACTGACCCTCTGACAGTGCAGCACTCACTCATTACTGATCATCTGACAGTGCAGCACTCCATCAGTGTTGACCCTCTGACAGTGCAGCACTCCCTCAGTACTGACCCTCTGACAGTGCTGCACTCCCTCAGTCCTGACCCTCTGACAGTGCAGCACTCCCTCAGTACTGACCCTCTCACAGTACAGCACTCCCTCAGTACTGACCCTCTAACAGTGCAGCACTCCCTCATTACTGATCCTCTGACAGTGCAGCACTCCCTCAGTGCTGACCCTCTGACAGCGCAGTGACCCCTCAGTACTGACCATCTGACAGTGTGGCACTGCCCCTATACCGACCGTGTGACAGTGCAGTACACCCTCAGTGCTCACCCACTGACAGTGCAGCACTCCTTCAGTACTGACCCTCTGACAGTGCAGTACACCCTCAGTACTGACCCTCTGACAGTGCAGCTCTTTGACAGTGCAGCGTTCCTTCAGGTCTGACAGTCTTACAGTGTAGCGCACCCTCAGTACTAACTCTCTGAGAATGCACCGCTCCCTCAGTTGTGACTCTTTGACAGTGCAGCACTCCCTCAGTACTGATCCTCCGACAGTGCGGCACTCCCTCAGTACTGACCCTCTGACAGCGCAGCTCTCCCTCAGTACTGACCCTCTGACAGTACGGCACTCACTCAGTACTGACCCTCTGACAGTGCGTCACTCACTCAGTACTGACCCTCTGACAGTGCAGTGACCCTCAGTACTGACCCTCTGACAGTGCGGCACTCCCTCAGTACTGACCCTCTGACAGTGTGGCACTCCCTCAGTACTGAACCTCTGACAGCGCAGTGACCCCTCAGTACTGACCGTCTGACAGTGCAGCACTCCCTCAGTACAGACCCTCTAACAGTGCAGCACTCCCTCAGTACTGACCATCTGACAGTGCAGCGCTCCCTTAGTACTGACGCTCTCACAGTACAGCACTCCCTCAGTACTGACCCTCTGACAGTGCAGCACTCACTCATTACTGATCATCTGACAGTGCAGCACTCCATCAGTGTTGACCCTCTGACAGTGCAGCACTCCCTCAGTACTGACCCTCTGACAGTGCTGCACTCCCTCAGTCCTGACCCTCTGACAGTGCAGCACTCCCTCAGTACTGACCCTCTCACAGTACAGCACTCCCTCAGTACTGACCCTCTAACAGTGCAGCACTCCCTCATTACTGATCCTCTGACAGTGCAGCACTCCCTCAGTGTTGACCCTCTGACAGTGCAGCACTCCCTCAGTCCTGACCCTCTGACAGTGCAGCACTCCCTCAGTACTGACCCTCTCTTTTTCGATTTCATAGAGTCTTGTGGAAATTTGGAGACATAGGGTTTGCAGATTCTGAGGAAGCATGAGAGAGACACACAAACCAAACTCTGTCTGAAAGTCTCTGTAAGAGACTATCCAGAGGCACAGAGTCACAGAGGCACAAATGGATCCTCCTGTCCAACTCGTCCATACCAACCAGATATTCTCATCTCATTTCTTTCCATTTGCAAGCACTTGGCTGATATCCCTCTAAACCCTTCCTATTCACATACTCATCCTGATGCCTTTTAAATGTCACAATTATACCAGCCCACATCACTTCCTCTGGCAGCTACCTGCATGCCATTGAATAAGTGCTCAAACATTCATCCTGTCGATACAAACTCTAATAAACACCAACCTATGAAAGACTATCATTGTCATTTTCAACCCACCCTTAGCTTTTTCATTACGCTGATTTCAACGCAGGGAAAGAAACAGAGTTAGTGACCATCCACCGTGACCCTGTCATAAAACTTATTTTCACATGTGGCTTGTATGTGATTCCCACACCCTCCACTAGTTGCCTGGAAGGTGGGGGTGAGCTGTACTCTCCTGCTGCAGTCCTTGGGTGTCCCACAGTGATATTAGGGAGGTAGCTCCAGGATTTTGACCTGAACCATGTAAAGAGCTCTCTTACTGGAGTGCCCTTTTAAAGTTGAGAAGTTAGTATAGACCAGGAGGACCCGAGAGCTGCTGTCTTGTCAGAGAGAGAGGACTGGCGGGTCACACACCTCAGGTGAGGCGCGCAGTTGAGAAGCTGGGTCCTTCATGGTAATTTCTGACATGATTGAGCCAACAGTGTTGGCATCACGAACCTGTTAGCTGTGGTAACTGATCCTCCTTTGTAGCAGAGGGATTCAATCCCTTTAATAGAGCCAGCTTGAGAATTCAACACTAAAATCAATCTGTACGGACGCCGCTGGAGACATGAACCATCAATACAGAGATTGCTCAAGAAACTCAGCATGTCCAGCAGCATCTCTGAAGGGAGAGGGAGCAAGAGACAGAGAGAGAGTTCACCTTTCAATCCAGTGATTTCTGCGGGAACGTTTCTTCAGAACAGACCGTTTTGAGGAAGTGTCACTTGAAATGCGAATTGTTCCTCTCTCTCTTCACCGTTGCTACCTGCTGAATTCTGCTGAATTTCCCCACCATCTGTTTGCTTGAGAATTTGACCTGATCCAAGCGTCACTGAGTAATTCAGTCAGTGTGCAATGCCCTGAGGCTGCTTCTGTTGAAAGTTGACAAACAGGTTTAAGGCTTTGTAAGGTATTGTATTCGGAGGGCAGGTTACATGGGAGAACAGATACAGAACACAGGCACTTCACAAAGATCCTTCTCAATGTAACTTTGTGATGTTCATTCAGAAGGAACAGCTCAGAGCTAACATTTCAGTTAATCTGCCAAGGGGAGGATATATGTCATGGCAAAGACTTGTTGTAAAGACTGTACAGAACAGAACTTTAGTGACTATGTTGGTACGTAAAGTTTTTTTGTGAATAAAGTCTCTTTTTGAAATTGATATAAATATTTTTTCGAGGGGGACCAAGCATCTTGAGCTTGTGGAGGCATTGCCCTTTTCCCTAATCTTTCTTTAATAAACGCTAGACAAGATAGATACTCACCGGGTATAGACATCAAACGGTCATCAACGGCAGGAGATGGTGGGATGGTCACGGGGGCTCAGTGTTGCCTCACCCCACCCGGGTTCGATTCCAGCCTCGGGCGACTGACTGTGTGGAGTTGGCACATTCTCCCCATGTCAGCCTCCGGGTGCTCCAGTTCCCACCCACTCTCCAAAGATGTGCAGGCTAGGTGGGTTAGGCAGAGGAAATGAAGGGATCCGGGGATAGAGAGGGAATGGGATGCTCTGCTGCGGGTCAGTGTGAACCTGATAGGCCGAATGGCCTGCTTCCACATCTCAGGGAATCTATGATCAATCCAGAGACTCAAATAATGTTCTGGGTCCTGGGCTCCAATCTTAGGGGTGGCTGTGGGTCATCACAGTGAGAACAGATTTGGGGATGAACACGGGACAAGGGGGCAACAGGTTTGTTTCTGAGGTGTTGAGGGCATGAATGTTATGTCGAGGTGCTTTGGGGAGAAACATACTGAGGGGATGGTTTCTAAGGTATTGAGGGAGCACTATCTGTCAGTACAGGGTGCAGATGGTCAAAAGGTACAAATACACTTCATAGAACATAGAACATAGAACATAGGACATAGAACAGTACAGCACAGAACAGGCCCTTCAGCCCACGATGTTGTGCTGACCATTGATCCTCATGTAAGTTAAGCCTAATGTACGAACCCTCAAATGTCTGTGACCATTTGCATTTCCAGCAGTCTCTTAAATATCCCCAATGACCTCGCTTCCACAAATGCTGCTGGCAACGCATTCCATGCTCTCACAACTCTCTGCGTAAGGAACCCGCCTCTGACATCCCCTCTATACTTTCCTCCAAACAGCTTAAAACTATGACCCCTTATGTTAACAATTTCTGCCCTGGGAAAAAGTTTCTGGCTATAAACTCTATCTATGCCTCTCATTATCTTGTACACCTCAATTAGGTCCCCTCTCTTCCTTCTTTTTTTCCACTAAAAGAAGTCCGAGCTCAGTCAACCTCTCTTCATTAGATTAGCCCTCCATTACAGGCAGCATCCTGGTAAACCTCCTCTGAACCCGCTCCAAAGCATCCACATCTTTCCAATAATAGGGCGACCAGAACTGGACACAATATTCCAAGTGCGGTCTAAGCAAAGTTTTATAGAGCTGCAACAAGATCTCATGGCTCTTAAACTCAATCCCCCTGTTAATGAAAGCCAAAACAACATATGCTTTCTTAACAACCCTGTCCACTTGGGTGGCCATTTTAAGGGATCTATGTACCTGCACACCAAGATCCCTCTGTTCCTCCACACTGCCAAGAATCCTGTCTTTAATCCTGTAATCAGCTTTCAAATTTGGCCTTCCAAAATGCATCACCTCGCATTTATCCAGGTTGAACTCCATCCGCCACCTCTCAGCCCATCTCTGCATCCTGTCAATGTCCCGCTGCAGCCAACAACAGCCCTCTATACTGTCAACGACACCTCCAACCTTTGTGTCATCTGCAAACTTGCTAACCTATCCTTCTATCTCCTCATCCAAGTCATTAATAAAAATTACAAAGAGTAGAGGCAAAAGGGCAGAACCCTGTGGAATACCACTCAGCACTGACCTCCAGGCAGAATACTTTCCTTCCAATAACACTCGCTGTCTTCTGTTGACCAGCTAATTCTGTATCGAGACAGCTAAATTCCCCTTTATCCCATTCCTTCTGACCTTCTGAACGAGCCTACCACGGGGAACCTTATCAAATGCCTTACTGAAGTCAGGATACACGACATCCACAGCTCGACCCTCATCAACCTGCCTATTAACATCCTCAAAGAACTCAATAAGATTTGTGAGACATGACCTGCCCCTCACAAAGCCGTGCTGACTGCCTTTCATCAAGCCATGCTCTTCCAGATGGTCATAAATGCGATACCTCAGAATCCTTTCTAACTCCTTACAGACGACAGACGTAAGTCTGACTGGTCTGTAATTGCGGGGAATTTCCCTAATTCCTTTCTTGAAGAGAGGAATTACATTTACCTCCCTCCAGTCCTCTGGTGAGGGTCAGGCTGGGGGCGGTATGTAGACGGCGGTGAAGTTCAGGTTTGGGGCGGTGTGTGGACGACGGTGAGGGACATGCTTCAGGCAGTGTGTGTACGTTAGTGAGGATCAGGCTGGGGCGGGGTTAGACTGAGGTGAGGGTCAGGCTGGGGTCCGTGTTTGGATGGCGGTGATTATCAGGCTGGTGGTGGGGTGTGGGCGGCGGTGAGGGTCAGGCTAGGGATGGTCCGTGGACGGTGGTGGTGGTCAGGCTGGGAGCGGTGTATGGATGTCGGTGTGGGTCAGGCTGGGGACGGTGGGTGGATGGAGGTGAGAGTCTGGCTGGGGATGGGGTGTGAATGGCGGCGAGGGTCAGGCTGGAGGCGGTGTGTAGGTGGCAGTGAGGGTCAGGCTGGGGGCAGTGAGTGGACGGCAATGAAGGGTATGGTGTGTGGACAGCGGTGAGGGACTGCTTTGGGGTGGTGTGTAGACGGCGGCGAGAGTCAGGCTGGGGGCATTGTGTGGACTGAGATGCGAGTCAGGCTGGGGGTGGTGTATAGATGGCGGTGAGGGTCAGGCTGTGGGCAGTGTGCGGGTGGCAGTGTGACTCAAGCTGGGTGCGGTGTTGGACGGAGGTGAGGGTCAGGCTGGGGGCCATGTATGGACAGCATTGAGGGTCAGACTGGGGGTGGTGATGGAAGGAGGTAAGGGTCAGTCTGGGGACGGTGTTGGACAGTGGTGAGGGTCAGGCTGAGGGTGATGTGTGGAGGCCGCTGAGGGTCAGGCTGAGAACAGTGTGTGGGCAGTGGTGAGGGATAGACTGGGTTGGGGTTGGACAGAGGTGAGTTTCAGGCTGGGGGCAGTGCAAAGATGGCAAAGAGGGTCAGGCTTGGGGCGCTGTGTGAACAGCGGTGAGGGTCAGGCTGGGGTCAGTTTTGGAAGCTGGTGAGGGTGAGGCTGGAGGCGGTGTGCGGACAGCAATGAAGGTCAGTCTTGGTGCGGTGTGTGAACAACGTTGAGTGTCAGGCTTGGGGCGGTGTGTGAACTGTGGTGCGGGTCAGGCTGGGGGCAATGTTGAACGGCGGTGAAGGTCATACTGGGGGTGGTGTGTTGACAGTGGTGATTGTCAGGCTGGGGGCGGTGTGTCGACAGCGGTGAGGGTCAGGCTGGGGGCGGTGTGTCGACAGCGGTGATGGTCAGGCTGGGGGCGGTGTGTCGACAGCAGTGATGGTCAGCCTGGGGGCAGTGTTCGACATCAATGAGGGTCATGCAGGGTGCAGTGTTGGACGTCGATGAGGGTCAGGCTGGGAGTGGTGTGTGGACGATGGTGAGGGTCAGGCTGGGGGGGTGGGTGAATGGCGGTATGTAGGTGGCAGTGAGGGTCAGGCTGGGGGCAGTGAGTGGACGGCAATGAAGGTCAGGCTGGGGGCGGTGTGTGGACGGCAGTGAAGGTCAAGCTGTGGGCGGTGTGTGGACGGCAGTGATGGTCAGGCTGGGGGCGATGGGTGGATGGCGGTGAGGGTCAGGCTGGAGGCGGTGTGTAGGTGACAGTGAGGGTCAGGCTGGGGGCATTAAGTGGACAGCAGTGAGGGTCAGGCTGGGGGCGGTGAGTGGACGGCAGTGAGGGTCAGGCTTGGGGCGGTGTTTTGGCTCAGTGAGTGTCAGGTTTGGGGCGGTGTGTGGATGGCAGAGAGGGTCAGGGTGTGGGTGTTGTGTGGATGGCAGAGGGGGTCTGGCTGGGGGCAGTGTGTGCAAAGCGAAGGGGGATAGGATTGGGACGGTGTGTGGACGATGCTGAGGGACAGGCTTGATGCGATTTTAAACAGCGGTGGGGGTCAGGCTGGGGGTGGTGTGTGGACGGCCATGAGGATCAGGCTTGGGGCGGTGTTTGACGGAGGTGAAGGACAGCCTGGCGCGTGTTGGACGGAGGTGAGGGTCAGTCTGGGGGTGATGTTGGACGGAGGTGAGGGTCAGGCTAGGGGCAGTGTGTAGACGGCGATGAGTGTCAGGTTTGGGGTGGTGTATGAATGGCGGCAAGGGTCAAGCTGGGGGCGGTGTCGGACAGCAATGAGTGTCAGGCTTGGGGCAGTGTGCAAATGGCGGAGGGGGTCAGGCTGGGGATGGTGATGGTCAGGCTGGAGCCGATGATGTTCAGACTGGGGGTGGCGTTGAATGGCGGTGATAGTCAGGCTGGGGGCGGTGTGTGGACGGTGGTGAGGGTTAGGCTGGGGTCGGTGGGTGGATGGTGGTGAGGGTCAGGCTTGGCACAGTGTGTGTGTATGGCGCGAGGGTCAATCTGGGGACGGTGTTGACGGCAATGAATGTCAGGCTTGGGGCAGTGTTGGATGGCAGTGAGGGTCAGGCTTGGGGCGGTGTGTAGACTGCGGTGAGGGTCAGGCTTGGGGTGGTGTTGGACAGTGGTGAGGGTCAGGCTGGGACGGTATGTAGATGGCAATAAGTGTCAGGCTTGGGGCAGTGTTGAATAGCGGTGAGGGTCAGGCTTGGGCTGGTGTGTAGACCGCAGTGAGGGTCAGGCTGGGGGCGGTGTGCGGGTAGCATTGTGGGTCAGGCTGCATCGGTGTTTGACAGAGGTGAAGGACAGCCTGGGGGCGTGTTGGACGGAGGTGAAGGTCAATCTGGGGGTGGTGTTGGACAGCGGTGAGGGTAAGGCTAGGGGCGGTGTGTAGACGTCGGTGAGGGTCAGGCTGGGGGCAGTGTGTAGACAGCAATGAGTGTCAGGAATGGGGCGGTGTGTAGACGGCGGTGAGGGTCAAGCTGGGGACAGTGTGCAGACAGCAAGGAGTGTCAGGCTTGGGACGGTGTGTCGACGGCGGTGAGGGTCAGTCTGGGGACAGTGTGCAGACAGCAATGAGTGTCAGGAATGGGGCGGTGTTTAGACGGCGGTGAGGGTCAAGCTGGGGACAGTGTGCAGACAGCAAGGAGTGTCAGGCATTGGGGCGGTGTGTGGATGGCGGTGAGGGTCAGGCTGGAGGCAGTGTGTGGAGGGCGGTGAGGGTCAGGCTGGGAGCGGTGTGTGTATGGCGGCGAGGGTCAGGCTGGAGGCAGTGTGTGGAGGGCGGAGGGGGTCAGGTTGGGGCGGTGATGGTCAGATTGGGGGTGGCGTTGGACGGCGGTGAGGGTCAGGCTGGGGGTAGTGTGTACAGCGGTGAGGTTCAGGCTGGGGGTGGTGTGCAGTTGACATTGTGGGTCAGACTGGGGCGGTGTCTGACGGTGGTGAGGGTCAGGCTGGGGGCAGTGTTGGACGAAGGTGAGGTTCAGTCTGGGGGCAGTGTGTGGACAGTCGTGAGGTTCAGGCTGGGGGCATGATTGGATGGCGGTGAGGTTCAGGCTGGAGGTGGTGTTTGGACAGAGGTGAGGGTCAGGGTGGGGGCGATGTGCAGATGGCATTGTGGGTCAGGCTGGGGTGGCGTTTGACCGCGGTGAGGGTCTGGCTGGGGGCAGCGTTGGACGATGGTGAGGGTCAGGCTGAGGGCGGTGTGTACAGCAGTGAGGTTCAGGCTGGGGGCGGTGATTGGATGGCGGTGAGGGTCAGGCTGGCTCGGTATGTGGGTGGCAGTGGGGGTCAGGCTGGGGAGGTGTGTGGACGGCAGTGAGGGTCAGGCTGGTGGCGGTGTTTCGGGGTGGTGAGGGTTAGGCTGGGTGGTGGTGTGGGGACGGAAGTGAGGTTCTGGGTGGGGGCGGTGTGTGGACGGCGGAGGGGGTCAGGCTTGGGGCGTTGATGGTCAGGCTGGGGGTGCAGTGGACGGCGGTGAGTGTGAGGCTGGGGGCGGTGTTGGGACAGCAGTGGGGTTCAGGATGGGGGTGTTGTGTGGATGGCAGAGGGGGTCAGGTTGGAGGCAGTGTGTGGACGGTGGAGACGGTCAGGCTAGGGGCAGTGACGGTCAGACTGGGGGTGGCTTTGGACAGCGGTGTGGGTCAGGCTGGGGGCAGTGTGAAGATGGCGGAGGGGGTCAGGCTGGGGGCAGTGTGTTGACGGCGGAGGGGGTCAGACTGGGGGCGGTGATGGTCAGACTGAGGGTAGCGTTGGACGGCGGTGAGGGTCAGGCTGGGGGCGGTGTGGGGACGGCAGTGAGGTTCAGGGTGTGGGTGTGTGGACGGTGCTGAGAGTCAGGTTGGGGGCCGTGAGTGGACAGCGGTGAAGGTCAGGCTGGGGGCGGTGTGTGGATGGCAGTGGACGTCAGGCGGGGGCAGTGTGTGGACGGCGGAGGGGGACAGGCTGGGGGCGGTGATGCTCAGGCTGGAGGCGGTGATGGTCAGACTGGGGGTGGCGTTTAATGGCACTGAGAGTCAGGCTGGGGGCGGTGAGTGGACAGCAGTGACGGTCAGTCTTGGTGCGGTGTGTGGACTGGGGTGAGGGTCAGGCTGGGGGCAATGTTGAATCGTGGTGAAGGTCATGCTGGGGGCGGTGTGTCGACAGCGGTGATGGTCAGGGTGGGTGCGCTGTTTTGTGTCAGTGAGTGTCAGGTTTGGGGCGGTGTGTGCATGGCAGAGAGGATCAGGCTGGGGGCAGTGTGTGGACAGCGGAAGGGGTCAGGCTTGGGACAGTGTGTGGACGGCGCTGAGGGTCAGGCTGGGTGCGGTGTGCGGACTGTGGTGAAGGTCATGCTGGGGGCGGTGTGTCAACAACGGTGAGGGTCAGGCTGGGGGCGGTGTGTCGACAGCGGTGATGGTCAGGGTGGGGGCGATGTTTTGGGTCAGTGAGTGTCAGGTTTGGGGCGGTGTGTGAATGGCAGAGAGGGTCAGGCTGGGGGCAGTGTGTGGATGGCCGTGAGGGTCAGGCTGGGGGCAGCGAGTGGACGGCAGTCAGGGTCAGGCTGGGGGCGTTTTTTTGGGTCAGTGAGTGTCAGGTTTGGGGCGGTGTGTGGATGGCAGAGAGGATCAGGCTGGGGGCAGTGTGAGGACAGCGAAAGGGGTCAGGCTTGGGGCAGTGTGTGGACAGCGGTGAGGGTCAGGCTGGATGCAGTGTGCGGACTGTGGTGAGGGTCAGGCTGGGGGCAATATTGAACGGCGGTGAAGGTCATGCTGGCGGCAGTGTGTTCACAGCAGTGATGGTGAGGGCGGGGCGGTGTGTCGACAGTGGTGAGGGTCTGCCTGGGGCAGTGTTGGACATCAATGAGGGTCATGCAGGGTGCAGTGTTGGACGTCGATGAGGGTCATATAGGGGGCGGTGTTGGATGTTGGTGAGGGTCAGGCTGGGAGTAGAGTATGGACGGTGGTGAGTGTCAGGCTGGGGGCGGTGTTTTGGGTCAGTGATTGTCTGGTTTGGGGTGGTGTGTGGATGGCAGAGAGGGTCAGGATGAGGGTGTTGTGTGGATGGCAGAGGGGGTCAGGCTGGGGGCAGTGTGTGGCCAGCGGAAGGGGTCAGGCTTGGGGCGGTGTGTGGACAGCAGTGAGGGTCAGGCTTGGTGCGGTTTGTGGACGGCAGTGAGGTTCAAGCTGGGGGCGGTGTTGGACGGCAATGCTGGTCAGGTTTGGGGCGGTGTGTGGATGTCAGAGAGGGTCAGGGTGTGAGTGTTGTGTGCGGGTGGCAATGTGGGTCAGGCTGGGGCGGTGTTTGACGGAAGTGAAGGACAGCCTGGGGTGTGTTGACAGTGGTGAGGGTCAGTCTAGGGGTGGTGTTGGAGAGCGGTGAGGGTCAAGATGGGGGCAGTGTGTAGACAGCAATGAGTGTCAGGCCTGGGGCGGTGTGTAGACGTCGGCAAGGGTCAGGCTGGGCACGGTGTGCAGACGGCAATGAGTGTCAGGCTTGGGGTGGTGTGTGTATGGCGGCGAGGGTCAGGCTTGAGGCGTTGCTGGACGTCAATGAGTGTCAGGCTTGGGTTGGTGTTGGACAGCAGTGAGGGTCAAGCTTGGGGCAGTGTGGAGACGGCGGTAAGGGTCAGGCTGGGGACGGGTGTGTAGTTGGCAATGAGTGTCAGGCTTGCGGCGTTGTTGGACGGGAATGAGTGTCAGGATTGGGGCGGTTTGTGGACGGCGGTCAGGGTCTGGCTTGGGTCGGTGTGTGGATGGCGTTGAGCCTCAAGCTGGGGGCGGTGTTGGACAGCAACGAGTGTCATGCTCGGGGCAGCAGTGAGGGTCAGGCTTGGGACGGTGTGTTGACAGGGGTGAGGGTCAGGCTGGAGGCGGTGTGCAGTTGGCATTGTGGGTCAGGCTGGGCGGTGTTTGAAGGCGATGAGGGTCAGGCTGGGGGCAGTGTTGGACCATGGTGAGGGTCAGGCTGCGGGCAGTGTGTACAGCGGTGAGGTTCAGGCGGGGGGTGGTGTGCAGGTGACATTGTGGGTCAGGCTGGGCGGTGTTTGAAGGCGGTGAGGGTCAGGCTGGGGGCGATGTTTGGACAGCGGTGGGGTCAGGGTGGGGGCAATGTGCAGGTGGCATTGTGGGTCAGGCTGGGGTGGCGTTTGACGGCGGTGAGGTTCTGGCTGGGGGCAGTGTTGGACGATGGTGAGGGTCAGGCTGAGGGCGGTGTGTACAGCAGTGAGGTTCAGGCAGGGGGCGGTGATTGGATGGCGGTGAGGGTCAGGCTGGCTCGGTATGTGGGTGGCAGTGAGGGTCAGGCTGGTGGCGGTGTTTCGGGGTGGTGAGGGTTAGGCTGGGTGTGGTGTGGGGACAGAAGTGAGGTTCTGGGTGGGGGCGGTGTGTGGACGGCGGAGGGGGTCAGGCTGGGGGCGTTGATGGTCAGGCTGGGGGTGAGTGGACGGCGGTGAGTATGAGGCTGGGGGCGGTGTGGGGACAGCAGTGGGGTTCAGGGTGGGGGTGTTGTGTGGATGGCAGAGGGGGTCAGGCTGGAGGCAGTGTGTGGACGGCGGAGGGGGTCAGGCTGGGGGCGGTGACGGTCAGACTGGGGGTGGCTTTGGACAGCGGTGTGGGTCAGGCTGGGAGCAGTGTGAAGATGGCCGAGGGGGTCAGGCTGGGGGCAGTGTGTTGACGGCGGAGGGGGTCAGACTGGGGGACGGTGATGGTCAGACTGGGGGTGGCGTTGGACGGCGGTGAGGTTTTGGGTGGAGGTGTGTGGACAACGGATGGGGTCAGGCTGGGGGCGATGATGTTCAGACTGGGGGTGGTGTTGAATGGTGGTGAGAGTCAGGCAGGGGGCAGTGAGTGGTCAGCGGTGGGGGTCAAGTTGATGGTGGTGTGCGGACAGCAGTGATGGTCAGTCTTGGTGCGGTGTGTGGACAACGTTGAGTGTCAGGCTTGGGGCGGTGTGTGGACTGTGGTGACGTTCAGGCTGGGGGCAACGTTGAACGGCGGTGTAGATCATGCTGGGGGCGGTGTGTCGACAGTGGTGAGAGTCTGCCTGGGGCAGTGTTGGACATCAATGCGGGTCATGGAGGGTGCAGTGTTGGACGTCGATGAGGGTCACATAGGGGGCGGTGTTGGACGTTGGTGAGGGTCAGTCTGGGAGTAGTGTGTGGACGGTGGTGAGTGTCAGGCTGTGGGCGGTGGGTGGATGGCGGTGAGAGTCAGGCTGGGGGCAGTGAATGGACGGCAGTGCGGGTCAGGGTGGACGGCGGTGTTTTGGGTCAGTGAGTGTCAGGTTTGGGGCGATGTGTAGACATAGGTGAGGGTCAAGCTTAGGGCGGTGTTGGACGGCAATGAGTATCAGGCTTGGGGGCGGTGTGTGGACGTGGTGAGGGTCAGGTTTGGGGGCAGTGTTGGATGGCAATGAATGTCAGTCTTGGGGCAGTGTTGGACGGCAGTGAGGGTCAGGCTTGGGGTGGTGTGTAGACGGCAGTGAGGGTCAGGCTTGGGGCAGTGTTGGACAGCGGTGAGGGTCAGGTTTGGGGTTGTGTATGGACGGTGGCAAGGGTCAAGCTGGGGGCAGTCAGTAGACAGCAATGAGTGTCAGGCTTGGGCAGTATGCAGATGGCGGCAAGGGTCAGGCTGGGGACGGTGTGCAGATGGCAATGACTGTCAGGCTTGGGCGGTGTGCAGACGGCGGTGAGGGTCAGGCTTGGGGCGGTGTGTGTATGGCCGCGAGGGTCAGGCTGGGGGTGGTGTTGGACAACAATGAGTGTCAGGATTGGGGCGGTTTGTGGACGACGGTGAGGGTCAGGCTTGGGGCGGTGTGTGGATGGTGGTGAGCGTCAAGCCGGGGGCGCTGTTGGATGGCAATGAGTGCCATGCTTTGGGCAGTGTTGGACAGCGGTGAGGGTCAGGGTTGGAGCGGTGTGCTGACGGCGGTGAGGGTCAGGCTGGGGGCGGTGTGCAGGTGGAATTGTGGGTCAGGCTGGGGCGCTGTTTGACGGCGGTGAGGGTCAGGCTGGGGGCGGTCTTGGACCATGGTGAGGGTTAGGCTGGGGGCGGTGTGTGGACAGCGGTGAGGTTCAGGCAGGGGGCGGTGTGTGGACAGAGGTGAGGTTCAGGCTGGGGGCAGTGGGTGGACAGTGGTGAGGGTCAGCTGGCTCAGTATGTGGGTGGCAGTGAGGGTCAGGCTGGGGAGGTGTGTGGACTGCAGTGAGGGTCAGGCTGGGGGCGGTGTTTCGGGGTGGTGGGGATTAGGCTGAGCGTGGTGTGTGGACGGCGGTGAGGGTCAGGCTGCAGGTGGTGTGTGGACGGAGGAGTGGTTCAGGCTGGGGGCGGTGTGGTGATGGCGTAGGGGGTCAGGCTGGCGGCGGTGATGGTCAGACTGGGGTTGGTGTTGGACGGCGGTGAGGGTCAGGCTGGTGGCGGTGTGGGTCAGCAGTGAGGTTCAGGGTGGAGGTGTTGTGTGCACGGTGGAGGGGCTCAGGCTGGGGCAGTGTGTGGACGACGGACGGGGTCGGGCTGGGGACGATGATGGGCAGACTGGGGGTGGCGTTGGACGGCGGTGAGGGTCAGGTTGGGTGCGGTGTGTGGATGGCAAAGGTGGTCAGGCTGGATGCAGTGTGTGGATGGTGGAGGGAGTCAGTCTGGGGGCGGTGATGGTCAGGCTGGAGGCGATGATGGTCAGACTGACCCTGACCGCCGTCTACACACCGTCCCAAGCCTGACACTCCTTGCTGTCTGCACACTGTCCCCAGCTTGACCCTCACCGCCGTCTAAACACCGCCCCATTCCTGACACTCATTGCTGTCTACACACCGCCCCTAGCCTTACCCTCACCGCTGTCCAACACCACCCCCAGATTGACCTTCACCTCCGTCCAACACGCCCCCAGGCTGTCCTTCACCTCTGTCAAACACCGATCCAGCCTGACCCACAATGCTACCCGCACACCGCCCCCAGCCTGACCCTCACTGCGGTCTACACACCAGCCCAAGCCTGACCCTCACCGCTGTTCAACACTGCCCCAAGCCTGACACTTATTGCCATCTACATACCGTCCCAGCCTGACCCTCACCACTGTCCAACACCACCCCAAGCCTGACCCTCACCGCAGTCTACACACCGCCCCAAGCCTGACCCTCACTGCCGTCCAACACTGCCCCAAGCCTGACATTCATTGCCGTCAACACCGTCCCCAGATTGACCCTCGCGCCATACACACACACTGTGCCAAGCCTGACCCTCACCACCATCCACCCACCGACCCCAGCCTAACCCTCACCACCGTCCACACACCGCCCCCAGCCTGACTATCACCGCCATTCAACGCCACCCCCAGTCTGAACATCATCGGCTCCAGCCTGACCATCACCATCCCCAGCCTGACCCCCTCCGCCATTTGCACACTGCCCCAAGCCTGACACTCATTGCTGTCCGACACCGCCCCCAGCTTGACCCTTGCCGCCATCCATACACCACCCCAAACCTGACACTCATCGCCGTCTACACACTGCCCCTAGCCTGACCCTCACCTCCGTCCAACATCACCCCCAGACTGACCCTCACCTCCGTCCAACACGCGCCAGGCTGTCCTTCACCTCCGTCAAACACCGCCCCAAGCCTGATCCTCACGGCTGTCCACACACCACCCCCAGCCTGACCCCCACCGCTGTTTAAAATCGCATCAAGCCTGTCCCTCAGCATCGTCCACACACCGTCCCAAACCTATCCCCCTTCGCTTTGCACACACTGCCCCCAGCCAGACCCCCTCTGCCATCCACACAACACCCACACCCTGACCCTCTCTGCCATCCACACACCGCCCCAAACCTGACACTCACTGAGCCAAAACACCGCCCCAATCCTGACCCTCACTGCCGTCTACTCACCGCCCCCAGCCTGACCCTCACTGCTGTCCACTTAATGCCCCCAGCCTGACCCTCACTGTCACCTACACACCGCCCCCAGCCTGACCCTCACCGCCATCCACCCATCGCCCCCAGCCTGACCCTCACTGCCGTCCACACACCGCCCACAGCTTGACCTTCACTGCCGTCCACACACCGCCCCCAGCCTGACCTTCATTGCCGTCCACTCACTGCCCCCAGCCTGACCCTCACTGCCACCTACACACCGCCTCCAGCCTGACCCTCGCCGCCATTCACCCACCCCCCCAGCCTGACCCTCACTATCGTCCACACACCACTCCCAGCCTGACCCTCACCAACGTCCAACACAGCCCCCTATGTGACCCTGTGGTGAAAGGGTTAAAATTGTGTCCCAATACATGTGTGAATCTAACCGAAAATGGAAGGTGTCGCTTAGTCCCGTGTGAATCTTATTAGACACCTTCCCGTGTGAATCTTCTTATCTGCATGTGACCAGAATGGAATGTGTTTTTCAGCCTTGCTCTGCTGTTCACATGAATGTTTAGATCTCGAAAAGAGTATATCAGCTGGAAAAGTCTCCAGTTCGGTAGAGTCTGCTCCGGGGTTGCGTTTAACCGCCGAGCGTGGGTTGTTGGCAACCGCTCTACGAGAACTGACGGCTCCCAGTTCCGGTAACACGTAGAGTGAGTATAAACCAGACCCGTTGTAAGTACGAGACCTGGTTGTGGCGACGCTGCGGGGAATAAAACACTTATATTCTAGCAGACTCGCCTCTTGGCTGTTTGTTCTGTGTCAGACTACTTTCCTGCGAGCCTGGTCCTTGACCTTGAGAATTTTTTTTAAAACAGACCCTCATCGACGTCCAACACTGCACCCTGCATGACCCTCATTGATGTCGAACACTGCCCCCAGGCTGACCATCACTGCTGTCGACACACCGCCCCCAGCCTGACCATCACCGCTGTCGACACACCGCCCCCAGCCTGACCCTCACCGCTGTCGACACACCGCCCCCAGCCTGACAATCACCACTGTCAACACACCACCCCCAGTATGACCTTCACCGCCGTTCAACATTGCCCCCAGCCTGACCCGCACCACAGTTCACACACCGCCCCAAGCCTGACACTCAACGTTGTTCACACACCGCACCAAGACTGACCTTCATTGCTGTCCGCACACCGCCTCCAGCCTCACCCTCACCAGCTTCCAAAACTGACCCCAGCCTGACCCTCACCGCTGTTCACACAGCGCCCCAAGCCTGACCCTCTTTGCCATCTTTGCACTGCCCCCAGCCTGAAACTCACCTCTGTCCAACCCCAACCCAGTCTAACCCTCACCATGCCCACACACTGTCCTCAGCCTGACCCTCAGCGGCCTCCACACATCACCCTCAACCTGACCCTCACCACTGTCCAACACCGTCCCCAGACTGACCCTTACCTCCTTCCATCACCACCCCCAGTCTGACCCTCACTGCTGTCCATACATGGCCCCCAGCCTGACCCTCACCTCCGTCCAACACCGCACCCAGCTTGAGTCACACTGCCACCCGCACACTGCCCACAGCCTGACCCTCACCGCCATCTATACACCACCCCCAGCCTGACTCGCATCTCAGTCCACACAATGCCCCCAGCCTGACTCTCGCCGCCGTCTACACACCACCCCAAAGCAGTCCCTCACCGCTGTCCACACACCATACCCTTCATTGCCGTCCACTCACTGCCCCCAGCCTGACCCTCACTGCCACCTACACACCGCCTCCAGCCTGACCCTCGCCGCCATTCACACCCCATCCCCAGCCAGACTCTCACCTCCATCCACCCACCGTCCCCAGCCTGACCCACACCGACATCCATACACCGCTCCCAGCCTGACCACCACCACCGTCCACGGACCATCCCTAGCCTGACCCTCACCGCCGCCCACACCCCACCACCAGCCTGATAATCACCGCCATCCAAACACGGACCCCAGCCTGACCCTCACCTCAGTCTAACCCCGCCCCAGCCTGATCCTCACTAACGTACACACACTGCCTGAAGCATGTCCCTCACCGTCGTCCACACACCGCCCCAAACCTGAACTTCACCGCCGTCTACATACCGCCCCCAGCCTGACCCTCACCAGAGGACTGGAGGGAGGCAAATGTAATTCCTCTCTTCAAGAAAGGAATTAGGGAAATTCCCCGCAATTACAGACCAGTCAGACTTACGTCTGTCGTCTGTAAGGAGTTAGAAAGGATTCTGAGGTATCGCATTTATGACCATCTGGAAGAGCATGGCTTGATGAAAGGCAGTCAGCACGGCTTTGTGAGGGGCAGGTCATGTCTCACAAATCTTATTGAGTTCTTTGAGGATGTTAATAGGCAGGTTGATGAGGGTCGAGCTGTGGATGTCGTGTATCCTGACTTCAGTAAGGCATTTGATAAGGTTCCCCGTGGTAGGCTCGTTCAGAAGGTCAGAAGGAATGGGATAAAGGGGAATTTAGCTGTCTCGATACAGAATTAGCTGGTCAACAGAAGACAGCGAGTGTTATTGGAAGGAAAGTATTCTGCCTGGAGGTCAGTGGTGAGTGGTATTCCACAGGGCTCTGCCCTTTTGCCTCTACTCTTTGTAATTTTTATTAATGACTTGGATGAGGAGATAGAAGGATGGGTTAGCAAGTTTGCAGATGACACAAAGGTTGGAGGTGTCGTTGACAGTATAGAGGGCTGTTGTTGGCTGCAGCGGGACATTGACAGGATGCAGAGATGGGCTGAGAGGTGGCAGATGGAGTTCAACCTGGATAAATGCGAGGTGATGCATTTTGGAAGGCCAAATTTGAAAGCTGATTACAGGATTAAAGACAGGATTCTTGGCAGTGTGGAGGAACAGAGGGATCTTGGTGTGCAGGTACATAGATCCCTTAAAATGGCCACCCAAGTGGACAGGGTTGTTAAGAAAGCATATGTTGTTTTGGCTTTCATTAACAGGGGGATTGAGTTTAAGAGCCATGAGATCTTGTTGCAGCTCTATAAAACTTTGCTTAGACCGCACTTGGAATATTGTGTCCAGTTCTGGTCTCCCTATTATTGGAAAGATGTGGATGCTTTGGAGCGGGTTCAGAGGAGGTTTACCAGGATGCTGCCTGTAATGGAGGGCTAATCTAATGAAGAGAGGTTGACTGAGCTCGGACTTCTTTTAGTGGAAAAAAAGAAGGAAGAGAGGGGACCTAATTGAGGTGTACAAGATAATGAGAGGCATAGATAGAGTTTATAGCCAGAAACTTTTTCCCAGGGCAGAAATTGTTAACATAAGGGGTCATAGTTTTAAGCTGTTTGGAGGAAAGTATAGAGGGGATGTCAGAGGCGGGTTCCTTACGCAGAGAGTTGTGAGAGCATGGAATGCGTTGCCAGCAGCATTTGTGGAAGCGAGGTCATTGGGGATATTTAAGAGACTGCTGGAAATGCAAATGGTCACAGACATTTGAGGGTTCGTACATTAGGCTTAACTTACATGAGGATCAATGGTCAGCACAACATCGTGGGCTGAAGGGCCTGTTCTGTGCTGTACTGTTCTATGTCCTATGTTCTATGTTCTATGTTCTATGTTCTATGAAGTGTATTTGTACCTTTTGACCATCTGCACCCTGTACTGACAGATAGTGCTCCCTCAATACCTTAGAAACCATCCCCTCAGTATGTTTCTCCCCAAAGCACCTCGACATAACATTCATGCCCTCAACACCTCAGAAACAAACCTGTTGCCCCCTTGTCCCGTGTTCATCCCCAAATCTGTTCTCACTGTGATGACCCACAGCCACCCCTAAGATTGGAGCCCAGGACCCAGAACATTATTTGAGTCTCTGGATTGATCATAGATTCCCTGAGATGTGGAAGCAGGCCATTCGGCCTATCAGGTTCACACTGACCCGCAGCAGAGCATCCCATTCCCTCTCTATCCCCGGATCCCTTCATTTCCTCTGCCTAACCCACCTAGCCTGCACATCTTTGGAGAGTGGGTGGGAACTGGAGCACCCGGAGGCTGACATGGGGAGAATGTGCCAACTCCACACAGTCAGTCGCCCGAGGCTGGAATCGAACCCGGGTGGGGTGAGGCAACACTGAGCCCCCGTGACCATCCCACCATCTCCTGCCGTTGATGACCGTTTGATGTCTATACCCGGTGAGTATCTAACTTGTCTAGCGTTTATTAAAGAAAGATTAGGGAAAAGGGCAATGCCTCCACAAGCTCAAGATGCTTGGTCCCCCTCGAAAAAATATTTATATCAATTTCAAAAAGAGACTTTATTCACAAAAAAACTTTACGTACCAACATAGTCACTAAAGTTCTGTTCTGTACAGTCTTTACAACAAGTCTTTGCCATGACATATATCCTCCCCTTGGCAGATTAACTGAAATGTTAGCTCTGAGCTGTTCCTTCTGAATGAACATCACAAAGTTACATTGAGAAGGATCTTTGTGAAGTGCCTGTGTTCTGTATCTGTTCTCCCATGTAACCTGCCCTCCGAATACAATACCTTACAAAGCCTTAAACCTGTTTGTCAACTTTCAACAGAAGCAGCCTCAGGGCATTGCACACTGACTGAATTACTCAGTGACGCTTGGATCAGGTCAAATTCTCAAGCAAACAGATGGTGGGGAAATTCAGCAGAATTCAGCAGGTAGCAACGGTGAAGAGAGAGAGGAACAATTCGCATTTCAAGTGACACTTCCTCAAAACGGTCTGTTCTGAAGAAACGTTCCCGCAGAAATCACTGGATTGAAAGGTGAACTCTCTCTCTGTCTCTTGCTCCCTCTCCCTTCAGAGATGCTGCTGGACATGCTGAGTTTCTTGAGCAATCTCTGTATTGATGGTTCATGTCTCCAGCGGCGTCCGTACAGATTGATTTTAGTGTTGAATTCTCAAGCTGGCTCTATTAAAGGGATTGAATCCCTCTGCTACAAAGGAGGATCAGTTACCACAGCTAACAGGTTCGTGATGCCAACACTGTTGGCTCAATCATGTCAGAAATTACCATGAAGGACCCAGCTTCTCAACTGCGCGCCTCACCTGAGGTGTGTGACCCGCCAGTCCTCTCTCTCTGACAAGACAGCAGCTCTCGGGTCCTCCTGGTCTATACTAACTTCTCAACTTTAAAAGGGCACTCCAGTAAGAGAGCTCTTTACATGGTTCAGGTCAAAATCCTGGAGCTACCTCCCTAATATCACTGTGGGACACCCAAGGACTGCAGCAGGAGAGTACAGCTCACCCCCACCTTCCAGGCAACTAGTGGAGGGTGTGGGAATCACATACAAGCCACATGTGAAAATAAGTTTTATGACAGGGTCACGGTGGATGGTCACTAACTCTGT